>NC_083874.1:19476504-21976504 GCF_032452875.1 Bos javanicus | reverse complement strand
ACTTAAGAATTAGCCCACTTCTTCCAAGTTGTCCATTTTATTGACATAAAATAGTTCCTGATAGTAGTCTCTTATGAGCCTTTGTACTTCTGTGTTGTCTGTTGTGATTTCTCCAGTTTCATTTCCAATTTTGTTGATTTGGTTCTTCTCCCTCTTTTTCTTGATGAGTCTGGGTAATAGTTTGTCTATTTATCTTCTCAAAGAACCAGCTTTTAGTTTAGTTAATTTTTGCTATAGTCTCCTTTGTTTCTTTTTCATTTATTTCTGCTCTAATTTTAATGATTTATTTCCTTCTATTAACTCTGAGTTTCTTCATTTCTTCTTTTTCTAGTTGCTTTAAGTGTAAAATTAAGGTTATTTATGTGATTTTGCTGTTGTTTCTTGAGGTAAGCTTGTATGGCTATGAACCTTCCCCTTAGCACTACTTTTACTGAATCCCATAGGTTTTGGGTTGTCGTGTTTTCATTTTCATTTGTTTCTATGCCTATTTTGATCTCCTTTTTTATTTCTTCCATTATTCGTTTTTTATTCAGAAGCATGTTCTTTAGCCTCCATATGTTTATATTTTTAATAGCTTTTTTTCCTGTAATTGACATCTGATCTTACTGCATTGTGGTCAGAAAAAATGCTTGGAATGATTTCAACTTCTTTGAATTTATCTAGGCTAGATTTATGGCCCAGGATGTGATCTATCCTGGAGAATGTTCCATGTGCACTTGAGAAAAAGGTGAAATTCATTGTTTGGGGGTGAAACACCCTATAAATATCAATTAGGTCTAACTGGTCCACTCTATCACTTAAAGTTTTGTGTTTCCCTGCTAATTATCTGTTTGGTTGATCTATCCATAGGTGTGAGTGGGGTATTAAAGTCTCCCACTATTATGATGTTACTGTTAATTTCCCCTTTCATACTTGTTAGCATTTGCCTTATGTACTGAGGAGCTCCTGTGGGTGCATATATATTTATAATTGTTATATCTTCTTCTTGGATTGATCCTTTCATCATTATGTAGTGTCCTTCTTTGTCTCTTTCACGGTCTTTACTTCAAAGTCTATTTTATCTGCTATGAGTATTGCTACTCCTGCTTTTTTTTTGTCTCCATTTGCATGAAATATCTTGTTCCAGCCCTTCACTTTCAGTCTGTATGTGTCCCTTGGTTTGAGGTGGGTCTCTTGTAGACAGCATATATAGAGGTCTTGTTTTTGTATCGATTCAGCCCGTCTTTGTCTATTGGTTGGGGCATTTAACCCATTTACATTTAAGGTAATTATTGACAAGTATGATTCTGTTGCCATTTTCTTTGTTGTTTTGGGTTCAAGTTTATAAACCTTTTCTGTGTTTATTGTCTAAAGAAGATCCTTTAGCATTTGTTGAAGAGCTGGTTTGGTGGTGCTGAATTCTCTCAGGTTTTGTGTGTAAAGCTTTTGATTTTTCCTTCATATTTGAATGAGATCCTTGCTGGGTATAGTAATCTGGGTTGTAGGTTTTTCTCTTTCATCACTTTAAGTATGTCTTGCCATTCCCCTCTGGCCTGAACAGTTTCTATTGAAAGATCAGCTGTTATCCTTATGGGAATCCTCTTGTGTATTATTTGTTGCTTTTCCCTTGCTGCTTTTAATAGTTCCTCTTTGTGTTTGATCTTCATTAATTTGATTAATGTGTGTCTTGGGGTATTTCGCCTTGGGTTTATCCTGTTTGGGACTCTCTGGATTTCTGGAACCTGGGTGGCTATTTCCTTCCCCATTTTAGGGAAGATTTCAAATATTATCTCAAGTATTTTCTCATGCCCTTTCATCTTCTTCTGGGACTCCTATGATTTGAATGTTGGGGTGCTTAACATTGTCCCAGAGGTCTCTGAGGTTGTCCTCATTTAATTCTTTTTTTTCTGCTTCATATATTTCCACCCTTCTATCTTCCCCCTCACTTATCCTATCTTCTGCCTGTTATTCTACTATTGTTTCTCTCCAGACTGGTTTTTATCTCATTTATTGCATTATTCATTATTGATTAACTCTTCTTTATTTCTTCTAGGTCCTTGTTAAACATTTCTTGCATCTTCTTAATCCTTGTCTCTAATCTATTTATCTGTAACTCCATTTTGTTTTCAAGATTTTGAAACATCAGTACTATCATTATTCTAAATTCTTTGTCAGGTAGACTCCCTATCTCCTCCTCTTTGGTTTGGTGGGCATTTATCATGTTCTTTTACCTGCTGAGTATTCCTCTGCCTTTACATTTTGTTTAGATTGCTGTGTTTGGGGTGCCCTTTCTGTAGGCTGGAAGTTCGTGGTTCCTCTTTATTGTGGAGCCTGCTCCCTGTGGGTGGGGTTGGATTAGTGGCTTGTCAAGGTTTCCTGGTTAGGGGAGCTGGCATCTGTGTTCTCGTGGGTGAAGCTGGATCTCTTCTCTCTGAAGTGCAACGAAGTGTCCAGTAGTGAGTTTTTCGGTATCTATGGGTTTGGCATGGCTTTGGGCAGCCTTTTAATGCTCAGGGCTGTGTTCCTGCTTTGCTGGAGAATTAGCATGGTGTATGTCTTGCTCTGGAACTTGTTGGCTCTTGAGTTGAGCCTGGTTTCATTGTAGGTATGGAGGCTTTTGGGTGAGCTCTTATCTATTAATGTTCCCTGGAATCAAGAATTCTCTGATGTTCTCAAGTTCTGGAGTTAAGCCTCCTGCCTCTGGCTTTCAGTCTTATTCTTACAGTAGCCTCAAGACTTCTCCCTCCATACAGCACAGTGAAAAACATCTAGGTTAATGGTGAAACAATTCTCCAAAGCGAGGGACACCCAGAGAGGTTCACAGAGTTACATGGAGGAGAGGGAGGAGGGAGATAGAGGTGACCAGGAGGAGAAGAGGGGGAGTCAAAAGGGGAGACACAGTCTAGCCAGTAATCAGTTCCCTAAGTGTTCCCCAAGTGTTCTTCACAGCCTGAAACACCCAGACAGATTCACAGAGTTAAATAGAGAAGAGAAAGGGGAGGGAGGAGATAGAGGTGACCTGGGGGAGAAAAGGGAGCATCAAAAGGGGAGAGAGAAATCAAGCCAGTAATCACACCCCTAAGTGAAAATGGATACTGAAGATTAGATTCTTAAAGGTACAAAGTTGATAACAAATACCAAAAAGTAAAGATTAAAAATCTAGAGAAGTTAGACTCTCAAAAAAAAAATTAAAAATACAAAATCAAAAAAATTATAAAAAATATATACATGAAATTTGCTTTAAAAATAGGGTCTTTTTTTGCGAGGTAATAGTAGGTTATAAAAATGAAAATTAAAGGAGCAATAAAGAACTTAAATTTCAAAAAACTTTAGTAGTGATAATAGTAAAAATATATCTAGGAATTCCTCTGGAACGGTTGTGGGCAGTGTAGCATCAGTTCAGTTTCAGATAGTTCCTCATTCCAGCTTGTACTTATTCACAAGGTCTGTAAGCCCCCTCCAATGCGTAGTCAATGTTAACTACAGGGTTTTAATCTGTTGCACCTGTCACTTCCAGAGCAGTTCCCTCTTCCTTGTTTATTTTGGCTTCCTCTTTCAGGTCTCTTCAGTGTCTAATCTCTACCCTGATACAAGAAGGCAAAGGTGGTCACTTATTTAGGCTCACTTGTTCAGCTGTGTTGTGGGGATTGAGGGACACTGCAAACAAATATCACTGGTGTGTGTGGGGAGTGCTCGCAGGATATGGACCACACTGGGTTTGCCCCAGCTCAAGGTGGTGTTTGCTTAACAGGTCTACACTGCTCAGGCTCCAGGGTGCTCTGCAGGAGCACTGTCCAAAGCGGGCCCTGCATTTTGTGCACTTCCCTAGTCTAAACTGCTTGGTTCTTGGGTTCTTGGGTACCCCACAAGGGCACAGACTCTGTTCGGTGCGTGTATTGTACCTTTCCCAGGTCCAAGCAGCTCAGGCAACCAGGTGCTTGGTGAGCACACTGTTCCAGGAGGGCCATGTGTCTTAATGACCTCCCTGGTCTCAGCCGCTCATTTTCCCAGGTGTGCCATGTCTCCTCTGGAAAGCTGATCTCAGGCTCCGACCCTCCTGGCAGATGTCAACTGTTTAGGATCCCAGGGAGACATGGTTAGCAACTGGGAGCCTGCTCACAGTTTGGTGGAGGATGCCAGTCTCAGGTCAAGATTGCAACAATCCCTTGCCTTTCAGCTCCGGCTGTCACTTGCCTGCCTCTCTGCCTCTGGTGGCAGGGGGCAGGGGGAGTGGGTCCTGTACGCAGTCAACAAGCTCTCCCTTGGTATTCGCTCAATCCTTTGTTCCGTGAGCAGGCCAGGCTGTGCGTTAGCCTCTCACGGGAAAGTTCTTTTTTTCTCTCTCTGGCAGTCCCACAGTTTTGGCTGCTGTCTCAAGTTAGCTCCCTCAAATTGTCCTCAGGGCATTCAGGCCCAGTCCTTAGCCTAAGCACCAATTATGCAGCCCATGCCTCCCTGTCCCGCCCCCGCTCCTCGCTGGTGGCAGAAGTGTGTGTCTGGGCTACTTCTCCACTGGCAGTTGTGGTTAGGCGTGTATTCTGTGGGGTTTTTTCTTCTCCCGGCTATGTTGCCCTCTGAGATTCCAAAACTCCCCACAGACACACCTGTGAGAGGGTCTTCTACTGTTTGGAAACTTCTCCTCTTTCACGACTCCCTCCCCAGGATGGGTTTCCATCCCTAACTCTGTCGTCTCTCTTTTTGTCTTTTATATTTTGTCCTACCTCCTTTCAAAGAGAATGGGCTGCCTTTCTGGGTGCCTGGTGTTCTCTGCCAGCTTCAGAAGTTGTTCAGCATTCAAATGATCTTTTGATGAATTTGTCGGGGAGAAAGTGGTCTCCCTGTCCTATTCCTCCATTATCTTGGGACCACTCCTTCTGCCCACTTCTTAATCAAGATTTTTTAAATGTTGAGTTGTATGAACTGCTTATATATATTGAATATGAACCTCTTATCACTAATATCATTTGCAAATATTTTCCCCTGCTCAGTAGGTCATCTTTTTGTTTTGTTGACAGAGTTTCCTTTGTTGTGCAAAAGCTTTTGTCCCATTTGTTTAGTTTTGCTTTTATTTCCTTTACTTTAGGAGATGGATTCAAACAAATACTGCTGTAATTTACGTCAGCGTGTTCTGACTGTATTTTCCTCTAGGAATTTTATATATCTAGACTTTTAAAAAAATGTTTTATTTATTTGGCTGTGCCAGGTCTTATTTGTGGCACTCAGGATCATCCATCTTCATTGTGGCACTGTGGGATCTTCTAGTCGTGGCATGCAGATCTTTGGTTGTGGCATGTGAACTCTCAGTTGCAGCAAGTGGAAAATAGTTTCCTGACCAAGGATTGAACTGAGGCCCACTGCATTGGGAGCTGAGAGTCTTAGTCACTGAGACACCAGGGAAGTCCCCTACATACCCAGTTCTACATTTAGTTCTTTAATCCATTTTGATATTTTTTTGTACATCCCTTAAAAGAGACATCACTGGCTACTCAGTCCCCATGGACTTACCATTATCAGAATTCACATAAAATCCATGGGTTGCTGTATCACCTGGCTTCTAGCTGGTAAAGCCCTGCTGCTATCCCTTTGTTACCAATATCTTTGAACTACAACTCATCTCTGCAGCCTCAAGGATAGGCCTCTAGCTTTCTTCCAACTGCCCCTTCCTTGGGGTCCATGTTCTATACAGACTACTTGGCCCAGGTTTCCTCTTCTCTGAGGCTTACAGCAGGAAACAACACCATGAGAGTCACTGGGCCATACTTTATCTGCAACTGCCCAGGAGGAGCTGATCAACCCTGCCTTCCAAGGACTCCTTGAAAAGAAATTTTTGACACATATCAACCTGTGTTCTTTTGCCCCTTGCAATCTAATATTTTTCCCTTTCTCTGCCTCCTTTCAGCCAATCAGCCCAGGGCTCACACTGTAAAGCCTATAAGGCAGGTGAGCCACCCAGATGCTTCTTTCTGGATTGAGGTATTCATTTCTGAAGCTGTCAGGAGTGTTGCTTGCTGATGACTCACATCTATGTCCCTCTCTAGATACTACCCTCATCTGAGAAGAACTGCCTCACTTATGTTACAACCTCCCTAGGGACAGTCTCCTTCAATGTTGGGCTAAAGCCAGAGTAGGAAGGTCTAGGCATCTTGCCTCAATTTAGGGCAATTATAAGGGGTCTTCCACGTTCCAGACCTTCTCAGAGGATTGACTCAGGTCTGTTTTGCAGCTGAATCATAGTTCATCTTACTGCACTGCCCAACCCTGTTTCCCATAATGTCTAATATTATTCTTGAATGCAGATCTCCAGTTCAGAGTCTGTATTTAGAACTGACCTAAAAACTTAGTAAACTGAGTGGTTCTAATACATAGATTCTAGGAAGTAGATGGGGAAACAGTGTCAGACTTTATTTTTGGGGGCTCCAAAATCACTGCAGATGGTGACTGCAGCCATGAAATTAAAAAGATGCTTACTCCTTGGAAGGAAAGTTATGATCAACCTAGAGAGCATATTCAAAAGCAGAGACATTACTTTGCCAACAAAGGTCCGTCTAGTCAAGGCTATGGTTTTTCCAGTGGTCATGTATGGATGTGAGAGTTGGACTGTGAAGAAAGCTGAACGCCAAAGAATTGATGCTTTTGAACTGTGGTGTTGGAGAAGACTCTCGAGAGTCCCTTGGACTGCAAGGAGATCCAACCAGTCCATCCTAAAGGAGATCGGTCCTGGGTGTTCACTGGAAGGAATGATGCTAAAGCTGAAACTCCAGTACTTTGGCTACCTCATGCAAAGAGTTGACTCATTGGAAAAGACCCTGATGTTGGGAGGGACTGGGGGCAGGAGGAGAAGGGAACAACAGAGGATGAGATGGCTGGATGGCATCACCGACTCGATGGACAAGAGTCTGAGTGAACTCCAGGAGTTGGTGATGGACAGGGAGGCCTGGCGTGCTGTGATTCATGGGGTAGCAAAGAGTCGGACACAACTGAGCGACTGAACTGAACTGAAGATAAGATTTTGGCAGTCAGTTACCTGCTTGGTGGCTAGCAATGAGGACCCTATCATTGGTGGGAGATGTAATATTAATAGTCCCTGGAATGGTGTAGTTGTATATTTGTTCAAACCTTCAGTAACGGTAAATTGGGATAGGATATTAGTGGAAAAGAACACACTGGTGGTGCAACATCTCAGGCGACTAAAAGATACAGGGGTATGGTATACAAATTAAGGTTCCCCTAAAGATGTAGAAAAAAAAAAACATATAGTTATCAGAGCGTAAACTTACAGCTATCAGAGGGTAAATCAGTGCAGGCAGGAATCAATTAGGAATTTGGTATTAACAGATACACACGACTATGTATAAATATCTTGCAATAATCTATAATGGGAAAGTTTGAAAAATATACTATATATATAAATAACTGGATTACTTTGGTGTACATGAAAAACATTATAGTGTAAAACACTATAAATCAAGTATACTACAATTTTTAAAAATCTGAACTAGAAACCACACACATGAAAAAAGAAGTGGAAGACATGCATACTGATAACTACAAAGCACTACTGAGGGAAAGTAAAAAAGACCTAAATAAATAGAAAAACACCCCCATGTTATTGAACTGGAAGACTATATTGCCAAATGGCAGTACTATCCCAAAAATTTATAGGCTCAGTGAAATCTCTATCAAAATTCCAACTCCCTTGTTCATATAAATGAAAAAAAACCTATCCTGAAGTTCCTGTGGAAATGCAAGGGACCCAGAATAGCCAAAAATCCTGGAAAGGAAAAATAAAGTTGAAGTACACATTCATTGATTTCAAAACTTACACTAAGGAAAGAACAATCTTTTCAACAAATGGTGCTGGGACAAATGGATATCTAAGTGCATGAGAATTAAGTTGAACCCACAGCTCACACCACATGCAAAAATTAACTCGGAAAGTTCCCCAGTGGTTAAGATTCCTGGCTTTCACTGCTGTGGCCTAGGTTCAATCCCTGGTAGACGAATTGAGATCCCACAAGCTGCATGGCACAGCCAAAAAAAAAAGTTGACTCAAAATGTATCAAACTTAAATACAACAGCCAGAATTATAAAACTCTTAAGAGAAAATACAGGTATAATTTTTGTGACCTTGGATCAAGCAATGGTTTCTTAGGTGTGACATATAAAGTATAAGTAACCAAAGGGAAAAGAGCAGATTAACTGGACTTGGTTAAATTTAAAAACTTTTGTGCATCAAAGGACACCATCAAGGAAAGTCACAGAATGGGAGAAATATTTTCAAGTTATGTATCTGATAAAGTTCTAGTATCCTGGATATAAAAAAGAATACATGAAACTCAATAAAAAGACAACCTAATTTTAAAATGGACAATGGATTTCATTATATCTCCAATGAAGATAAAGAACTGCCCAATAGTATAAAACAGTCTTTTTGGACTCTGTTGGAGAGAGAGAGGGTGGAATGATTTGGGAGAATGGCATTGAAACATGTATAATATCATATAAGAAATGAATCACCAGTCCAGCTTCGGTGCAGGATACAGGATGCTTGGGGCTGGTGCACTGGGGTGACCCAGAGGGATGGTATGGGGAGGGAGGAGGGAGGGGGTTCAGGATGGGAAACACGTGTACACCCATGGCAGATTCATGTTGATGTATGGCAAAAGCAATACAATATTGTAAAGTAATTAGCCTCCAATTAAAATAAATAAATTTAAATTTAAAAAAATTTTTTAAAAAGAACTGGCCAATAAAAACATTAAAAGATGATCAATATCATTAGGCATTATGCAATGCAAATATAAGCCAAAAGAAGATAACATATCACTCACCATAGGATGGCTATAAAAATAAAAAGCAGAAAAAAATAATAAGTGTTGACAAGGGTGTGAAGAAATGGTAACAGTCATACATTGATGGTGGGAAAGTAAAACAGTGCTGTCACTGTAGGAAGCAGTGTAACAGTTTCTATAAAAGTTAAACACAGAGTTACCATTTGACCCAGTAATTCTACTCCTAGGATAACAAAGAGATTATTTAAAATATCTGTTCACATGAAAATTTGTACAAATCTTCTTAGTAGCATAATTCACAATAGCCAAAAAGTCAAATCTCAAATGCTCATCAACTGATGGATAAACAAAATGTGGCATATCCATACAATGGCATATTATTTAGCTCTAAAAAAGTATTGAAATACATGCTACAACATGGATGAACCTTGAAAATACTAAGTGAAAGAAAACAGACACAAAAGCCTGCATGTTATATGATTTTCTTTGTATGAAATGTTCAGAATAAATAAATCCACACAGGCAGAAAACAGATTAATGCTTGCCAGGGACTGAGAAGGGAAAAAGAAGGGGAGAATGTGAATTACTGTTAAAAGGACACAGGATTAGTTTTGGGGGTGATGCAAACATCCTGGAATTATATTAATGATTGTTACATCACCATGTTGTGCAATACACTAAAAATCATTGAATTATATACTTAAAAGGGTGAAATGTATGGTATATAAATTACATCTCAATAAAAATTTTTAAGAGGATAGATCTACCCCATTTACGAACATGGTAGAAAGGTCTCAGCCTTGTAAAACTAGGTACATATACCTCAGGATCTACTTGCATTTCTTCTGGTCACTACACCAATAACTGGAATCAAGTTACAGCATAACCTAACTAAAGAAGTAGTGTGCCTAATAAGGGGAAAACACACTGTATACTGAAGAAGCTACAGAACCGAATCAACATATTCCATCAGGATCTAATTATTGGGTCTGGATTCTAAGGGATGTTGGTGGGAGGTGGGGATGGGGCCTGTCACATGTAAAACTGGCACAGGTCTGTGTTTATTTTTACCATGCATCACATCTCTTCTCGCACAATGTGAAGCACTCACAGCTGTAATCATTTGGATGATTTCCAAAACACCACATTTTAGCCCCATTTCTAATAGCAATATATTTTCAGTTTGCACCCACATTTTGAGCTAACTCATTCACGACTGGAAGACTATACTGCTAACACGGCAATACCACCCAAATAATCTACCGGTTCAGTACAATTCCTATAAAAATCCCAACTCCCTTGTTCACATGAATGGAAAAGTCTACCATAAAGTTCCTGTTGCTGGGCCGGCCCCATCTTATGACATGGTAGATATGACAGACAAGAACCCAATAGGCAGCTTTGTTGCATAATCACTTCATATTTCAAGCTTAAACACTCAATTTCTACCACAAATACTCCATTTCTAACCTTCCTACTACAGTACCCACTTAAAGTTAGCCAACTTTCTGTTTTAGCTGTGAACAGGCAGAAGCAGATTACGGGATAAGCTGCTCTGGACCAACTACTGGATATTTAAAGACTTCACAAATGTGGTAGGATCCTGAATTTTCACAATCTTTAATAGTTATGATCAAATGGCCAACTGGTCCTATCACAGTCTACCACCCAAAAAAATAGTAGCCTGACACAGTAGAGATCTCTTAAAGATTCCAGTAAGGTGTAAGCTTGAACATTCTAATTATATTCTGCAAAGACAAGGTCATCTTTCAGGCTGCATTCTATACCACCAAATCAATAACTATAATATGAAGAATACATGGGTCTGGGAACACTGGGATGAAAACTGGAATGGCTCCACTTCATGCCACTCAGAGTGATTCACCTGGAGAATTTCTGTTTCCTATCTCTACAATTGTTAGGCTCTACTGATCTAGAGCTACCACTACCAAATAAGGTAGAAATTAGCCATGTATATCTGTTCAAATTTAAAAATCTAATTAAATTAAAAATTAAGTTCTTCAGTTGCACTAGTCATATTTCAAGTGCTCAACAGCCACATGAGACAGTGGCTACCATAATAAATAGCACAAACACTATACATTTCCATTACTGTAGAATGTTCTATTGGACAGCACTACTCTACAGGACCTGATCACCAGAATAGAAAGCTTCTACCAGGGGATACAGAAAACCCTAATGAAATTTAAGCTATGGCTATGACACTGTCCCTTTAAGCACTTCATGCCAAGAGACCAGGAAGAAATGAAAGGAGTCACTTTTCTGACAGGGTCACTGACCCTGATCATCAAGAGGAAATAGTGCTGGGACTTCCCTGGCAGTCCAGTGGTTAAGACTCTGCACTTATTCAGGGGATATGGATTCTATCCCTGGTTGGGGCACTAAGAGTCCACATGGGGTGTGGTGTAGCCTAAACATTTTTTTTTTTTTTAAAGAAGGTAAGTGTTGCTGTTACAGAATGGAAATAAGGAAAAATATGGTGCTCAGGTGATCCACTGGAGGGTTTCTTGGACTTGTCAAATTTTAATAGTAAAGGGACAAGTGTATCATTCATGCCCTCAAAACATAATGGTAAACAAGGCTCAGACATCTCAGGATGAGGGTTTGGGTTAGACTAACTGGTGTGCCACCCATTACAGCAGAGGTACAAGCCTGACACAGGAATGAAGAGTACCTTCATATTTCCTGTGTAGTAACATGACAATGACTCAAGGTCCAAATGAGCATGCTCCTAATGCTTTGTTACTATTTAAGTCTCTGGAAAACTGAACAACTGCCATTATCTAAGGGCTGGGAGACCAGGATTGTCTGAAAATGTCAGGAAATGGTGGCTGAAATTGAAAGAGCTACTTTCAAAATATTTCTTTGTGCTAAGTTTTTCTCTGTTTCAGACCTTTGCACTTGTTACACTCATCTTTCAGATCATTCACACAGCTGGCTCATTATTACCCTGATGTAATTTCCTTAAAAGAGATTTTCTCTAATCAACAAAATCTTCCAACATAGATTATTTTTCTTAATACCACTATAATTAATTCCTTTATAAGACTTCTAAAATATGTATTCATCTTATTAATAGATTTTTAATTTTTCATATTTATTGTTAAACTACACCACTGGAATTTAATCTTCACAAGCGTGGACACTTTGGTGATTCTATTCACTGCAACATTCTCAGCACCTAATAATAATCAATGCCTAGTACACTGTAGGTTCCAATGTGTGTGTGTTAAGTCGCTTCAGTCATTTCTGACTCTTTGTGACCCTATGGACCGTTAGCTCGACAGACTCCTCTGTCCATAGGATTCTCCAGGCAAGAATACTGACGTGGGTTGCCATGCCCTCCTCAAGGGGCTCTTCCTGACCCAGAGATCGAACCCATATCTCCTGTGGCTCCTGCATTGCAGGCAGCCTCTTTACCACTGAGCCACCAGGGGAGCTCGCAGGTGCTAATACATATTTTCTTTCTTTTTTGCCAATAAATATTTTCTAATTGACTGTTGCAGAGGCTAACAAAAGTGAATTAGAAATTGGGACAGGTTATTTCAATACCTTTAACTAACCAATAAATCAATGGGGACAAAAAAACCTAAAGGTAACAACTTGCCAATTATACGCAGCTAGTTTCTAGCAGATTCAGCATCAGAACTTTTCAAGATTGCCGGGAGAAATATCAATAACATGATGACACCACCCTTATGGCAGAAAGTGAAGAGGAACTGGAAAGCGTCTTGATGAAAGTGAAAGAGAAGAGTGAAAAAATTGGCTTAAAGTTCAACATTCAGAAAACTAAGATCATGGCATCTGGTCCCATCACTTCATAGGAAATAGATGGGGAAACAGTGGAAACCGTGTCAGACTTTATTTTGGGGGGCTCCAAAATCACTGCAGATGGTGACTGCAGCCATGAAATTAAAAGACACTTACTCCTTGGAAGCAAAGTTATGGTCAACCTAGACAGCATATTCAAAAGCAGAGACATTACTTTGCCAACAAAGGTCCATCTAGTCAAGGCTATGGTTTTTCCAGTGGTCATGTATGGATGTGAGAGTTGGACTGTGAAGAAAGCTGAGCGCCGAAGAATTGATGCTTTTGAACTGTGGTGTTGGAGAAGACTCTTGAGAGTCCCTTGGACTGCAAAGAGATCCAACCAGTCCACCCTAAAGGAGATCAGTCCTGGGTGTTCATTGGAAGGACTGATGCTGAGGCTGAAACTCCAATACTTTGGCCACTTCATGCAAAGAGTTGACTCATTGGAAAAGATCCTGATGCTGGGAGGGATTGGGGGCAGGAGAAGAAGGGGACAACAGGGGATGAGATGGCTGGATGGCATCACCGACTCGATGGACATGAGTTTGGGTAAACTCCAGGAGTTGGTGACAGACAGGGAGGCCTGGCGTGCTGCAATTCATGGGGATGCAAAGAGTCGGACACGACTGAGCGACTGAACTTAACTGAAAAGGCCCTCCCCTTTCCACTGAATCATCTATATAAAAGTAAATAATAAATACTGCAACTGTTCCAAGAATGTGGCAAGCAGCATATACATAAGGCAAAGAAAGTGAACTATAATTAGTGCTGATGTGCTCAGTCATGGCCGACTCTTTGTGACCCCATGGACTGTAGCCCGCCAGGTTCCTCTGTCCATGGAATTTTCCAGGCAAGAATACTGGAGTGGGTTGCCATTTCCTTCTCCAGGAACTATAATTAGTATCAACTTTAAATACCATACCTGCCATCTCTTGTCTATTTAACTATGAGAGAAGCAAACGGAATAACTCCCAAATATCTGTGACAGTAACAAAGACTGGGAGAGCTAGGAATATAGTTAATTCACAAGAGAACTCAAATTACATTTCTTTACCACCTTCTCTTCTAAATCCTTGACCAATGTTTCTTAACATACCATAAAAGCATTGCTCCAATGTTCATGCTGGAGAAAAGATGTGGGGTAACTGCTCCAAATAATCTGTACCTAGAATATTAGGCTTAAAATGCCTTACACTAATTTTGTAATTAATGATTTTTCTTATTTTATCTTGGCAAAAATAGGAAATTTACACATTGTGACTACTGCCCATTGGGACTAAAGTACACCACTCATATCCATTTTCTAAGTTATAATCATTCATTGAAACAAATATAACAAGTCATATTCAAAAAATTCCTGAAAGAACATTCTTTGTCCAAATTAAGCTTTTTTTCTTATTAATAATGATGATTAAAAGAACAGGTAGGATCTTTATGTTGTACCAACCTCAAATTGGGTATGACAGAATTTCAATATTGACAATCATTTCCTTCCAAACGGAATGAATAAGAATGAGAGAGAAACCTTTCCCCCTGGAAGCAGTCACTGTTGTTGTTGTTCAGTCACTAAGACATGTCCGACTCATGGCGACCCTATGGACTGCAGCACACCAGGTTCCCCTCTCCTTCTCCGTCTCCCAGAATTTGCTCAGTGATGCTATTGAGTCAGAATTGAGTCAGTGATGCTATCTAACTTCCCATTCTCTACCACCCTTCTCTCCTCTTGCCCTCAATCTTTCCCAGAATCAGAGTCTTTTCCAATGACTTGGTTCTTCACATCAGGTGGCCAAAGTATTGGAGCTTCAGCTTAGTATCAGTCCTTTCAATGAATATTCAGGGTAGATTTCCTTTAGTAGTCATTAGTGATGAGCAAAAGTCTCTGGGATGTCCCTCACAAAAGTGAGATCTAAATCTGCTATAACTTGGGAACAATTTTTGGAAATTTTAAAAGCAGTATGATAATACCAAAGTATTATTTGACATAATTTGGGTAGAGAAGGAAAGATAGTAGAAAAATGTCTGTTATACGCCTCTAGGAATCCTGACAGAGAAGGCAATGGCAACCTACTCCAGTACTCTTGCCTGGAAGATCCCATGGACGGAGGAGCCTGGTAGGCTGCAGTCCATGGGGTCACGAAGAGTCGGACACGACTGAGCGACTTCACTTTCACTTTTCACTTTCATGCACTGGAGAAGGAAATGGCAACCCACTCTAGTGTTCTTGCCTGGAGAATCCCAGGGATGGGGGAGCCTGGTGGGCTGCCATCTATGGGGTCGCACAGAGTCGGACACAACTGAAGTGACTTAGCAGCAGGAATCCTGAGGGTTTTTCCCTCTCATTGCTTATTTTAAAATTAGCTTAAAAAATTAAACAATTACTTAAAGAAAATGAAAAAATTAGCCCTAGTCCAGAGGAGGAAATCACACCTGATTGTCAAAACAAATGGTTCTAGATCTTCACCCCTCAATGAAGAGACTGACAAGGAATAACCGAATGACTCCCCCAGGGGATTCTGCAACTCTTCCCTTTCCCTCTTTCCCCCTCTACTTTTAATCACTAAGTAATAGTAGTTCCCTTACGAGGCTGATCATTAGAATCTATTGCAGTGTTTTAAAAAATACAAATTTCTGGATCGAAGTCCTCAATGTTTTTTTTTGTTGTTTTTTTTTTTTTAGTTTTATTTTATTTTTAAACTTTATATAATTGTATTAGTTTTGCCAAATATCAAAATGAATCCATCACAGGTATACATGTGCTCCCCATGCTTAGTGTGTCTAGGGGACAAGTCTGTACTGACCATACTTACATAGTTCATGAATGTGGCCACGCGATTCCCCGTCACAATAAATTCCAAAGGGTCACTGTCAAAGTCCTGTGAAATTTATGTAAAAGTGAATATACAGGTCTTAAGCTTAACTAGTTAAGAAAAGAAGCATGAACAATAAGTTGCTTTCCCAACCATTATGAGAATGAGAAACTCATCTTAGCCAAATGGAGGTCACCCTGCTCCTCAAGGATGGATATGAACATATAGGCAGGTGAGATTGGAATCCAGACAGAAAGGGCAGATATAGGAACTAAGTGTTACATTCAAAGAACAAACCACCAACCCACTTATTTTTGCATGGTGGAGACAGAAAACTCAACAAAGGAAGTGGGTCAGAAAAGATGACTAAGAAGGAATGCATGCCACTCTAGAAAACATTTGATCCTAGAACTGGATAAGTCAGGAACATTTCAGAGTGGAATCACAAAGAGGTCTTATCCATCTATAGGAACAGATTGGCTTTTGCTTTCAAGATCTGTATCATTTCCTCAGTAAAAGCTATTCCCACAACATCAAGAATATGGTTTCACAGATTCCTGTAACCAGTGGGTCAATCTTGACTGTAGAGACAGCTACTTTCAGACTATATTCTGGCAGCAGTGAGAGAGGGACATTCCAGGGACACCTTCTTAGGAAGGAACAGTTTTAAAGAACAATCTTAGCTTACACCTAAGCTCTCCCAGGAAGTCTTTTCTGAACATTTAGGCTGCATGCCTGTTCACTGTGTCTCAGGACACTGTGCACATACCTTCTTTATAGCACTTACTCAATAACTTAGAAAGTAACTATTCACATGCATGACTCACAAAACAACATGCCTCTGTTTGAAAATGGGATTTTTTTTTTTTTTTTTTGCCTTCCTATCCCTAGATCCTAGGAGAGTAACCAGGATATCAAAAGTGCTGAAGAAACATTTGGTGTTTTGTTTGCTGATTCAGCTTGTCATTCCCAGAGTACAAATACCAATCTTCTCTCGGTGTCTGGTTCAGCCACACTAGGGGCTTATGCAAGGCTGAAGTACTGGAACTCAAAGCAATAGACTCAAGTGTTCCTCCTATCAACAGAGGAATGAGGTCTGCCTGAAGAGACCGAGGAACCTTCTAGCACAAGAGAGGGGACACAGGTAGGAGGAAAAGACTCTAGTCCTCTCTCCATCACTTTCTACCCCAAGAATTCATCTCAAGTCCAGGTGCCTAGTGGAGGCAGCACCACACTAGAAGACAATAAAATCTGTTTTCTCTTCTGTCTAATTTTAAGACAGTCCCCAAAGATTTATCCTTGAGAATTTAGAGGACCTTGAGGTAGAAGCCAAATGTTCCATGTGAGTTGTTATCTTTTCCTGCCACTTGAAACACAGCCCAAAGGAACGATGTTTTGCTCTTACCAAAAAATAATCCACATGAGGTTCATGGTATCCTCCAATGCCATAATCAGCAACCTAGCAGTAAAAAAAAAAAAAAAAAAAAACCATGGTTAACTAGTGGGAAACCTCCAAGCCAGCTCAAGAACTCTGCATTCCCAAGCCTGCTTCCTAAATGAAGACTGAAGAGCAGTTTACCTAGCACCTGCATCTGGACCAGGAAACTAAGGATCAGACAAAATATGGAATTTACCTAAGGTGATACAGACAGAAAGTCACAAAGTTTGAATTCTTACCCAGGCTTTTTGATTCTGAGGTCCATGCTCTTAAACCCTCCACCATTTGTGCCCAGATAAAAAAACAACCAACAATCAGGCTGGGTAAGTTTCTGTGGGAAAGGGCATAGACGTGGGGCTCCCAACATTTCAAGACCCATGTCCTCAGGCTGGAGAATGGAAAGCTTCAGGGCAGAGGAAACTATGGCTTAAGTGCATGATTAGAAAGGACAAGAAAGGGGGATAGGACAGGACACAGATTCCACACTCAGGTTGACTCAGATACCTCATACCTGGAGAAATTCGGCTGTTTTATCTGACAGCCCAGTGATGAGCCGAATCCTGCAATTCACTTGGCCAATCACAGGGTCTTCTTCTTCTGTTAGAAATACACTGAATGGAGAAAATCAGGTAGAAGACAGGGGCATGGGGAAAGGAGAAAAGGGGATCAATGAAAAGAGAGTCAGGACAAAAAGATGGGATAGAAAAGGAGGTGGAGAGGACGAAGGGGTTAGAGATCATTCCTCTCACCTCAGGACACTGTCACAGCTGTCATTTCCAGCTCAGAAATGCCATATGGTGATGTTTAGAATCCCCACAATGTCAGCATTCACAGGACCCTTTTAACTCTTCCCTTCCAACCTTCTGATCTCTTAACAATTATACTGGGACAATACTGAGAGGGTAAACTGGCCAAGTTTAGACAGTCAGTAAGGGCAGAGGTAGGACTACAACTCAAGTCATCAAGATTTTAGTCCTGTGCTTTTTTGGTGAGACAACAAGATCTCCCAAAATTTTAAGTAAAACTCAAAACTGACCAAACCACAATAAAAATTTAAATGTACAATTTAAGTTATAAAAAAATCATTCTTGGGTCCATGAACAAACACAAACCACATATAAACATATGTGCACAGTTGCTCAGTCATGTCCAACTCTTTGCAACCCCGTGGACTGTAGCCTGCCAGGCTCGTCTGTCCATGGGATTTGCCAGGCAAGAATACTGAATTGGGTTGCTGTTTCTTTCTCCAAGGGATCTTCCTGACACAGGGACCAAAGCTAGGTCTCCTGCATTGCAAGCAGATTCTTTACCATCTGTGCCACAAGGGAAAGCTCATACACACATGCACACTTATAAGCCCACATGGAGGTATGCACACAGTCACAGCTAAGGACAGCATAAGAGACAAACAGTAAACAAAAGGAGAGACATGAAGTGAACACCCAGGTCAGAGAAATCTCACATATATGAGTAGGGTGATTGGGAGAGATGCCAAACCACACCATGCCCAGATTACCTTTGGCTGATTCTTTGTTTGGATGCCTGGGGAGAACCTGAAGTGAGGCTAAAGACTCTGGATCGTTTCATCCAGGAAATAAAATCTGAGAATGAATTTAGTCTCACTTCACCTCTATCTGCTTATGTCCAAAGACTCTAGACACAGAGCTATCATTCATTAATTAATTCATTTATTATTTTTAAAACTTGTTATGAGCTATTTTAAAGCATACAGAGAACTATGAGGAATAATACAGCAGATCCATAGGTACCCTAACTCAGGCCTACCAATTCTTGGCATTGGTCAGAAGATGCACAGACTATCTACCTACACAATACCTATATAAAAGACTTTCTCTCTTTTTTCACTAAGATAATTCTGATTTTATTTAAGATGTGCCCAGAAAAAAAGATTATATCTTCTCATCTCACTTGTATTCTGTGCACATGTGCTAAGTTGCCTCCGTTGTGTCCACCTCTGTGTGACCCTATGGACCATAGCTTGCCAGGCTCCTCTGTCCATGGGATTCTCCAGGCAAGAATACTAGAGTGGGTTGCCATGCCCTCCTCCAGAAGATCTTCCTGACCCAGGGATTAAAGCCAGGTCTCTTATGCCTCCTGCAAAGAATAACTATCCCAAAATTATTAGTGCTTATTTACCCTGGAACATATTTTTATATATTTATTATTAATGTATTAAAAGTGAATATAAATAGTATTTTTCCATGTACTTTATATAAATTGTATCATACTAAACATAATCTTCTATAATGTGCTTTTTAACTTAGTGTTTGTTTTCTGAGAGATCCATGAGAAACAGTTCGTATCTTTTTTTTTAATTTACTCATTTCCACTCCAGCTAAGTCATGGGTTGTATGCATAGTTCATGAATTATTCATTTCCCTTTGATGAACATTCAGATTTGTAAAAACCTTTATATTACATCTCCCTGTCCACATGTACAAGTGTTTCACTAGAGTAGTGGTCTGTATACCCCTAAAGTATGCAAATTTTAGCAGAAATACACAGGAAATGATTTTCAGATACTCAAGTGCTATATATACACTTAAACAGCTTTGCTATTTCTCTCTCTTTTTAAAAAATATTTACTCATTCATTTAGTTGCAATGTGCAAGACCTAGTGCTGTGACCAGGGGCTGAACGCAGGTCCCCTGCAGGTCTTAGCTACTGGACCCATCAAGGAAGTCCCTCAATTTTTCCTTTCAAATAGTCCTTCCCTTCACTATTCAAAAGAAAAGTCTAGTGTTCATGCATATAAAATTTTATGACGGTGTATACTTCCCAAGTGTAAGAACTAGGGCATCAAAAAAAGGAATAACATGAAATACAGCTTCAGTGAAGCCTCCTCTAGGTTAATGAAGACACTCATTAACTCACAGTACAGTTTCCTGTATCTAACATATCTGGTTAACTGTACAGTATTTAGAAATGGGGTATTTTTGGCCCTTGTTGGGATGCTGTGAATAAAAATGTTTACAAAGCAGGACACTATTACAAGATAAAAATGTTAGCTTCATAATTTGGCCTCTTCTATTCCTTGATTATTTTCAAAGAAGGCTTTCAAATAGTCTTGTGGGATGAAGTAAGGGTCTAGTGAGGGTCTAGCAAAGGTTTAGTAACGGTCAAGTGAGTAGTGAGAATGAATATTTATCTGAAAAGTGGTGGCAATTCTTTTCCACTATTCTTAACATTCATCCCTAGTATATGTCACTTATTATAAAGAAGAGGAAATTCAAACACCTAAAAAAGTCCAAAGTCTAGGTTGGTAACATTGATTATTTTAATAGTAAAAGGCTGTCAACAAATATATTCTTCTAAATGCAATTCCTTCCACATAGCTTCCAAAAATCACCAATAAGGAAACAAAACAAAATCACCCATCACCTAGGCCTACAATGTAACTTGGAAACAGATACACAAATTTCAATTTTCTTGTTAATGGGAAAATAAACAGCAGATGTCAGCAAAGTTATCCAAAGACATCTAAGCAAAGAATCCAAGGCAGCAGAAAGAATGAAAAGTGCAGTATGGTCTTAATGATGGTGAAACAAATATTAATGGTAAACATCATACATCATATAAAGTATGGTCTTCTTTCCAGAGGGAGAGGTCGTACTCTGAATAGGGAAGTACTGAGAGAAAACTGTGAAACTTAGTGGATCAAAGGACTGCCTTTTGGATATTTTAAACACAAGAGCCTAGAAACTGTACTGAATCACAGGAAAGGCACTATTACTGGGGTAAAGGGAGTCTCAGAGAGTGAGATGGCTCTCATAGGTTTGGTGGTGACGAGAAGTGGCTAAAAGTAAGGGACCCATGAAAATTATAAATTAAGAAATAATCTAGAGTAGACAGACCAAAAATAATACCATTAATTAAACTGAATGCATTTCACTGTAGAAACAGAAGAGGAAACATGTAACATGAGATCAATGGTCCAGGAAAATACAACAAAAATAAACATGAACAAGAAAAATAAAAAAGAACTCACTACCCATTCAAGTTACTGTCAAAAAACATAAAATGAAAATAAAAACTCTTCAGGAGTTGAAAACACAAAATCACCCAGCCCTAGCCAAGAAACAGAAGAAAATTATAACAAAATACTATAACATTAAATATAATTAAGCATCTGTAACTATGAAAGAAAATTACAATTCATAAATTGAAAAGCTCAAATGGATATAGACAACAAAAGAATATATGAATTAGAAATTGATCATATTCAAAAAAGCTACAGAAAAAAATAAAACAATACTTTGGCCACCTGATGCAAAGAGCCAACTCACTGGAAAAGACCCTGATACTGGGAAAGACTGAGGGCAGGAGGAGAACAGGGCAACAGAGGATGAGACTGTTGGATGGCATTACCAACTCAATGGACATAAGTTTGAGCAAACTCTGAGAGACAGTGAAGGACAGGGAAGCCTGGCGTGCTGTAGTTCATGGGGTGGCAAAGAGTTGGACACGACTAAGCGACTGAACAACAACAACATACTCTTAACAAACTGACCATTACCCAAGTAACTATAAACTCTGGAAAAAATATGAAAAGTAATTACCGGAAGGCACTGCAGACTAAACAAAAGCAGGCAGATTATGAATGGCAGTCAATCCTTAAAAGGCAAGAATGGCACAGGGTGATTTCCTATATTTTAAACAGCTGTTAGACTTGGATGGCCATAGGTGACACAGAACAGGACAGCTAAAATTCTGAGAGAAAACCCAAAGTTTTTCTAACCTGAAACACATTACATCAGTGCTTAGAAGTAGACTGCCACAATGTGAGTGGTGGTGGTTTAGTAGCTAAGTTGTGTCCGACTCTTTGCAACCCCATGAATTGTAAATCATTAGGCTCCTCTGTCCATGGGATTTCCCAAGCAAGGATACTGGAGTGGGTTGCTGAGAGAAAGAGAGGAACTTTCAAATACTATGCATAAGCTCCGCCCGACTCTCTCTCAGATCTCCAAACAAAGCATATGTAGGTGAGACTGCAAGCATCCCAGCCAAGAATAAGAACTGAACTGCACAGAAAAGCTTGCAGTTTGTGTCAAACCAAGTTAACTTCCTGTATTAAAACCAGAAACAAGCTGTCCATTCCAAGACGGTGACACAGGGTGCTCCTGAACTCCCCTTCTCCCATGGACACACCAAAAAAATCTATAGCTACATATAGAAATTTTTTCTCTGAAGGAAATCCAGAGGATGAGTGACAACTATGCATCAGGTGAACAAGAAAAACTCCACATCAAAAATGAAAAGAGAAGGGGAAATCCCTGGTGGTCCAGTGGTTGTTACTCTGCACTTCCATCATAGGGCATACAGGTTCGATTTCTGGTCAGGGAACTAAGATTCTGCAAGCTGCATGGTGTAGCCAAAAGATAAATAAATACGTAAAAAATTTTAAAATAGTAAAAGAGAACAAAATCACAGACAGAAAAACTAATAGTTATCAGTGGGAGAGTGGGGGGGGGGGGCAAAATAGGGGTAGGGGATTAAGAAGTATTCACCTGAAACAGGTATATTTGTATACTTTAAAAGCTGCTGCCAGAGGGTCCAGCTTACAATCAGCCTGCACCCAGGGGCTGACTGATATCCTTTCCTTTGGACACTAACAGCTCTTGGTACACCTTCAAATACTAGAAGCCACTAAGATCAAATAAGGCTGCTTAGACAATCACAAACATTCAAGAAAAAAACAAGAGCTAGGTCATGGTTTAATGACAAGGTTCATCTCCTACACATGACTGAAGTGTAGGAAGTGACCAAATACCTTTAAACTGCTGATGGAAAACACTGAAAACCAAGAATACTCTACCCAGAAAGGTTGTTTTTCAAATTTTAATAAGAAATAGAGAGTTATCCACACAACCAAAAGATGAAGGAAAACACAACCAATATACCAGTATTACAAGAAATGTTAAAGGGAATTCTTTAAGCTGAAATGAAGGGGCACTAAGTAACAAGAAAACATTTGAAGTATAAATCTCACTGGTAAAGGTAAATATATAGTTAAATTCAAATAATCTAATGCTGTAATAGTGGTGGGTTAATCACTGATAAATCTAGTGTAAAGGTTAAAACACAAAGGTAGTAAACTATAATTATAATAATGTGTCAAAGTATACACAAGATAAAAAGATGTAGATTTTGACATCAAAAAGAGAAATAATGGGTAGGGGAGAGTTAAAATATAGAGCTTTAAAATGCATTCAAACTTAAGCTGTTATCAATACAGACTGTTATAAACACAAGATGGGGTTTATGTAAGCCTTACAGTAACCACAAAGCAAAAATCTATTGTAAGTACACAAAAAACAAACAAACAAAAAAACCTAGGCATACCACTATTTTAAAAAATCAAAAAGAGTGTAAGAGAAGAATAAAGGAATTCAAAAACAGCCAGAAAACAATTATCAAATGGCAGTAAGTCCATCCTATTGATAATTACTTTATATGTAAATGGACTAAATTCTCCAATGAAAAGACATGCCATGGATGAATGGATAAAAAAACAAGACCCAGAAATATGCTGCCTACAACAGACTCACTTCAACTTTATGGAAATACACTGACTAAAAGTGAAGGGATATAAAAATACAGTCTATACAATGGAAACCAAAAGAAAGCTGAAAGAGGTATACTTATTCTAGATAAAAGACTATATAATAAGAGACAAAAAGGCCATTGTATTATACAATGATAAAGTGGTCAGCCTAGTAAGAGGACATACCATTTGAAAATATTTATACACCCAACACCAGGGCTTCCCTGGTGACTAAGATAGTAAAGAATCTGCCTGCAATGCAGGAGACCCAGGCTTGATCCCTGGGTAGGGAAGATCCCCTGGAGAAGGAAATGGAAACCCACTGCAATATTCTTGACTGGAGAATCCCACAGACAGAGGAGCCTAGCAGGCTACAGTTCATGGGGTCATAAAGAATCAGATACGACTCAGTGACTATCACATCTCCATGCACCCAACACAGGAGCATCAAAACATATAAAGATTTAAAGGGAACTATTGATAACAATACAATAGTAATAGTAATTGTTGTTCAATCGCTAAGTTGTGTCCAACTCTTGGCAAATCTGCGGGCTGCAGCACTCCAGGCTCCCCTGTCCTTTGCTCAAATTCATGTCCACTGAGTTGGCAATGCCATCCAACAATCCCATCCTCTGTCACTCCCTTATCCTCTTGCCCTCAATCTTTCCCAGCATTACGGTCTTCTCCAATGAGTTGGCTCTTTGCATTAAATGGCCAAAGTATTGGAGCTTCAGCTTTTGCATCAGTCCTTCCAACAAATATTCAGGGTTGATTTCCTTTAGGATTGACTGGTTTGATCTCCTTGCAGTCCAAGGGACTCTCAAGAGCCTTCTCTAGATTTAAAAGCATCAGTTCTTTGGTGCTCAGCCCTCTTTACGGTCCAACTCTCACATCTGTACATTATCACTGGAAAAACCATAGCTTTGACTACATGGACCTTTGTCGGTAAAGTGACATCTCTTCTTTTTAATATACTGTCTGTGTTGGTCATGGCTTTTCTTCCAAGGAGCAAGTTTTTAATTTCATGGCTGCAGTCACCATCCGCAGTGATTTTGGAGCCCAAGAAAAGAAAATCTGCCACCGCTTCAACTTTTTTCCCTTTCTATTTGCTATGAGGTGATGCGACTGGATACCATGATCTTAGTTTTTGTAATGCTGAGTTTTAAGCCAGCTTTTTCACTCTCTTCTTTCACCCTCATCAAGAGATTCTTTAGTTCCTCTTTACTTTCTGCCATTACAGTGATATCATCTGAATATCTGAGGTTGTTGACATTTCTCCCAGAAGTCTTGATTTTAGCTTGTGAGTCATTCAGCCTGGCATTTCACATGATATACTCTGCACAGAAGTTAAATAGTCAGAGTGACAATATACAGCCTTGTCATACTCCTTTCCTAATTGTGAACCAGCACACTGTTCCATGTCTGGTTCTAACTGATGCTTACTGACCTGCATAGAGGTTTCTCAGGAAACAGGTAAGGTGGTCTGGTACTCCCATCTCTTTAAGAATTTCTGTAGTGATCCATAGTTTCTGATCATTGGAAGGACTGTATCCATAGTTTCTTGGGCTTCCTTGATAGCTCAGTTGGTAAAGAATCCGCCTGCAAATGCAGGAGACCCTGGTTCAATTCCTGGGTTGGGAAGATCTCCTGGAGAAGGGACAGGCTACCCACTCCAGTATTCTTGGGCTTCCCTTGTGGCTCAACTGGTAAAGAATCTGCCTGCAATGTGGGAGACCTGGGTTCAATCCCTGGGTTGGGAAGATCCCCTGGAGAAGGGAAAGCCTACCCACTTCAGTATTCTGGCCTGGAGAATCCCATAGATTGCATAGTCCATGGGGTTGCAAAGAGTCAGACACGACTGAGTGACTTTCATAGTTTCTAGTGATCCATACAGTTAAAGGCTTTAGCACAGTCAATGAAGCAGATGTTCTTCTGGAATTCCCTAGTTTTCTCTATGATACAAAAAATGTTGGCAATTTGATTTCTGGTTCCTCTGTCTTTTCTAAACCCAGCTTTCACATCTAGAAGCTCTCAGTTCACATAGGCTTTTGAGCATAATCTTACTAGCATGTGAAATAAGCACAAGTATCCGGTAGTTTCAACAGTCTTTGGCATTACCCTTTTTGGGGATTAGAATGAAAGTGTGATGCTGTAGAGAACAATGATGCATAGGAACCTGAATCAAGGTAAATTGGACCTGGTTGAGTAGGAGATAGCAAGAGTGAACATCAACATCTTAGGAATCAGTGAACTAAAATGAACAGAAATGGGTGAGTTTAATTCAGACAACTATTAATATCTACTACTATGGGCAAGAATCCTTTGGGAGAAATGAAGTAGTCCTCATAGACAAAAAAAGAGTCTGAAATGCAATACTTGGGTGCCATCTCAAAAACAAGAGAATGATATCAGTTTGTTTCCAAAGCAAACCATTCAACAATAGCAGTAGGAGACTTCAATACTCTGCTTTCATCATGGGTAGAACACACAGACAGAATCAGTAAGGAAACATTGAACTTACATTACACATTACACCAGAGGGATTTAACAGAACATTTTTAGGCCATTTCATTTAAAAGCAGCAGGATATACATTCTCCTCCAGTACTCTTGCCTGGAAAATCCCATGGACGAGGAGCCTGGTGTGCTGCAGTTCATGGGGTCTCTAGGAGTCGGACATGACTGAGCGACTTCACTTTCACTTTTCACTTTCATGCATTGGAGAAGGAAATGGCAACCCACTCCAGTGTTCTTGCCTGGAGAATCCCAGGGACGGGGGAGCCTGGTGGGCTGCCGTCTATGGGATCGCACAGAGTCAGACATGACTGATGCGACTTAGCAGCAGCAGCAGCAAGCATATATGGAACATTCTCCAGTATACAACATATGTGATTCCCTGGTGGCTCAGAGGGTAAAGTGTCTGCCTGCAATGCAGGAGACCTGGGTTTGATCCCTGGGTCAGGAAGATCCCCTGGAGAAGGAAATGGCAACCCACTCCAGTACTCTTGCCTGGAAAATTCCATGGACAGAGAAGCCTGGTAGACTACAGTCCATGGGATTGCAAAGAGTCGGACACGACTGAGCAACTTCACTTCACTATGCCACAAAACAACTCTTGATAAAGTTAAGAGGACTAAAATCATATCAAGCATCTTTTCCAATAACAACATTATGAAACTAAAAACTAAAAGCAAGAAGAAAGCTGGAAAATTCACATATATGGGCAGACTAAGCAACACACTGTTGACTAACCAATGGGTCAAAGAAGAAGTCAATCAAGAAGATACTGCGAGAAATAAAATGAAAATATAACATACAAAACTTACGGGATACAGCAAAAGCCAATTCTAATAAGAAAGCTCATAGCAATAAATGCCTGAATTAAGAAACAAGAGAGAACTCAAAATAACCTCATTATACACCTCAAGGAACTAGAAAAAGAAGAACAAATGAAGCCCAAAGTCAGTAGAAGGGAAAAAATAACAAAGCACAGAGCGAAAACGAATGAAACACAGACTAAAAAGACAGTAGAACGGGTCAATAAAACTAAGAGCTTTAAAAAAAAATGTAGACAAGACAGACAAACATGTAGATAGATTCACCAAGAAAAAAAGAAGACTCAAATAAAATTAGAAAAGAAAGAGGAGGTGTTACAACTGATACTACAGAAATACAAAGGTCCTTGAGAAATTATGTTGAACAAGAACAAATTGGAACAACCTTGAAGAAATTGTAAATCCCTAGAAACATACAACCTACCAAGAATGAATCATGAAGAAATTGAAAATCTGAATAGATCAATTACTAGTAAGAAGACTGAATCAATTATTTGAAAATTACCAACAAAAAGTTCAGGACCACAGGGCTTCACTGGTAAATCTGACTAAATATTAAAGAAATGCTAATAACAATTCTTCTCAAACTCTCTCAAAATTTTCAGAGGGAATACTTCCAAACTTATTTTACTCTCCCAGCATTACACTGATACCAAACACGTATAAGAAAAGAAAAATTTACACCAATATCCTTGATGAACAAAGACATAAAAATCCTCAACAATCTATCAGCAAAACAAATTATACAATACATTAGAAGGATCACACACCATGATCAAGTGGGATTTAACCCTGGAATGCAAGGATGGATAAATACTTGGAAATTAATCAATGCGAATCACATTAACAAAACGAATGGAAAAGTCATATGATCATTTCAATAGATATAGAAAAACCATCTGATGAAATTCAACATCCATTCATGATCAAAAAAATCTCAACAAATACAGAGGAAATGTGCTCCAACATTAAAAAGGCCATATATGCCAAGTCCACAACTAACAGCATACTCAATAGTGAAAATGTCAAAGATCTTCCCTAATCAGGAACAAGACAAGGATGCCCACACTCATCACTTTTATTCAATATAGCACTAGAAGTTCTAGACAGAGCAATTAGGCAAGAAGAAAAGAAAGGCAGTTGGAAAGGAAGAAGTAAAACTATCTCTATTTGCAGATACCATGATCTTTTTTTTCACTGAAGTATAGTTAATTTTTGGGCTTCCCTTGTGGCTCAGCTGGTAAAGAATCTGCCTGCAATGTGGGAGACCTGGGTTCAATCCCTAGGTTGGGAAGATCCTTGGAGAAGGGAAAGGTTACCCACTCCAGTATTCTGGCCTAGAGAATTCCACAGACCGTATGGTCCATGGGGTCACAAAGAGTTGGACACAACTGAGCAACTTTCACTTTTGGGCTTCCCTTTTGGCTCAGCTGGTAAAGAATCCGTCTGCAGTGTGGGAGACTTGGGTTCAATACCTGGGTTGGGAAGATCCCTTGGAGAAGGGAAAGGCTACCTACTCCAGTATTCTGGCCTGGAGAATTCGATAGACATAGTCCACGGGGTTGCAAAGAGTCGGACATGACTGAGCAACTTTCACATAGCTAATTTACAATGCTGTGTTGGTTTCTGGTGTATAGTAAAGTGAATCAGTTATATATATATATATATATATATATGTGTGTGTATATATATATATATTCAGTTATATATGTATACATATATTTTGTCTTTTTCATATTCTTTTCCACTATAGTTTAACATAAGATATTGAATATAGGTCCTTGTGCTATACAGTAGAACCTTTTTGTTTATCTATTTCATATACAGTAATTTCTATCTGCTAATTCCAAGCTCCTAATTTATTCCTCCCCCAGTCCCTTTTCAGTTCAGTTCAGTTCAGTCGCTCAGTCGTGTCCGACTCTTTGCGAACCCATGAATCGCAGCATGCCAGGCCTCCCTGTCCATCACCAACTCCCGGAGTTCACCCAGACTCACGTCCATCGAGTCAGTGATGCCATCCAGCCATCTCATCCTCTGTCGTCCCCTTCTCCTCCCGCCCCCAATCCCTCCCAGCATCAGAGTCTTTTCCAATGAGTCAACACTTCCCATGAGGTGGCCAAAGTACTGGAGTTTCAGCTTTAGCATCATTCCTTCCAAAGAAATCCCAGGGCCGATCTCCTTCAGAATGGACTGGTTGGATCTCCTTGCAGTCCAAGGGACTCTCAAGAGTCTTCTCCAACACCACAGTTCAAAAGCATCAATTCTTCAGTGCTCAGCCTTCTTCACAGTCCAACTCTCACATCCATACATGACCACTGGAAAAACCATAGCCTTGGCTAGACAGACCTTTGTTGGCAAAGTAATGTCTCTGCTTTTGAATATGCTATCTAGGTTGGTCATAACTTTCCTTCCAAGGAGTAAGCGTCTTTTAATTTCATGGCTGCAGTCACCATCTGTAGTGATTTTGGAGCCCAAATAAATAAAGTCTGACACTGTTTCCACTGTTTCCCCATCTATTTCCCATGAAGTGATGGGACCGGATGCCATGATCTTAGCTTTCTGAATGTTGAGCTTTAAGCCAACTTTTTCACTCTCCTCTTTCACTTTCATCAAGAGGCTTTCTAGTTCCTCTTCACTTTCTGCCATAAGGGTGGTGTCATCTGCATATCTGAGGTTATTGATACTTCTCTCAGCAATCTTGATTCCAGCTTGTGCTTCTCCCAGGCCAGCGTTTCTCATGATGTACTCTGCATATAAGTTAAATAAGCAGGGTGACAGTATACAGCCTTGACGTACTCCTTTTCCTATTTGGAACCAGTCTGTTGTTCCATGTCCACTTCTAACTGTTGCTTCCTGACCTGCATACAGATTTTTCAAGAGGCAGATCAGGTGGTCTGGTATTCCCATCTCTTTCAGAATTTTCCACAGTTTATCGTGATCCACACAGTCAAAGGCTTTGGCATAGTCAATAAAGCAGAAAGAGATGTTTTTCTGGAACTCGCTTGCTTTTTCCATGATCCAGCGGATGTTGGCAATTTGATCTCTGGTTCCTCTGCCTTTTCTAAAACCAGCTTGAACATCAGGAAGTTCACGGTTCACCTATTGCTGAAGTCTGGCTTGGAGAATTTTGAGCATTACTTCACTAGCGTGTGAGATGAGTGCAATTGTGTGGTAGTTTGAGCATTCTTTGGCATTGCCTTTCTTTGGGACTGGAATGAAAACTGACCTTTTCCAGTCCTGTGGCCACTGCTGAGTTTTCCACATTTGCTGGTATATTGAGTGCAGCACTTTCACAGCATCATCTTTCAGGATTTGAAATAGCTCAACTGGAATTCCATCACCTCCACTAGCTTTGTTCGTAGTGATGCTTTCTAAGGCCCACTTGACTTCACATTCCAGGATGTCTGGCTCTAGGTCAGTGATCACACCATAAATTTGTTTTCTCTGTTTCTGTTTTATAAATAAGCTCATTTGTATCATACTTTAGATTCTACATATAAGACATATTATATGATACTGTCTTTGTATAACTTCATGTAGTATGAAAATCTCTAGACCCATTCATGTTGTTGCAAATAGTATTATTTTATTCTTTTTTATGGCTGAGTAGGATTCCACTGTGTGTGTGTATGTGTGTGTGTGTGTACACACAAAGTACCTATTCTTTATCCATTATCTGCCAATGAACATTTAGACTGCTTTATTTCTTGGGTTTTGTAAATAGTGTTGATATGAACACTGGGGTGCATGTACCTTTTTGAATTAGAATTTCATCTTTTCTGTATATATCTGAAGAAGTGGAATTAATAGATCATCATCTATTTTTAGCTGTTTAAGGAACCTCCATATTGTTCTCCATAGGGGCTGTAGCAATTATATCCCCACAGTGTAGGAGGGTTCCTTTTTCTCCACATCCTCTCCAGTCTATTTATAGACTTTTTGATGATGGCCATTCTGATGGGTGTGAAGTGATACCTCACTGTAGTCTTGATTTGCATTTCTCTAATAATTAGTGATATTGAACATCTTTTAATGTGCCTGTTGGCCATCTGTATGCCTTCTTTGGAAAAATGTGTGTTCAGGTCTTCTGCCCATGTTTTGGATTGGTTTGTCTGTTTTTTGCTGCCATTTTTTGAGCTTTATGAGCTGTTTGTATATCTTAGAAATTAATCCCTTGCCAGTCACATCATTTTTAAATATTTTTTCTCCTGATCTATAGACTGTCTTTTTGTTTTGCCTCTACTTTGTTCTTTTTCTTTAAGATTGCTTTGGCAGTAGATGCCATGATTTTATATAGAAAGCTCTAAAAACTCCACCCAAAACTGTGAACTAATAAAAAGTGCAGTAATTGCAGGATAAAAAAACCAATATACAACAATAAATTGCATTTCTATTTACTAATTACAAACTATCAGAAAGAGAAATTAGGAAAACAATCCCATTTCCAACTGCATCAAAAAGGACAAAATACATAAGAATAAATTTAACCAAGGAAATGGAAGAAGTATATGCTGTAAAGTACACAATGAGAGAATTGAAGAAAACACAAATAAATGGAAAGATATTCCAAGCTCATGACCTGGAAGAAGTAATATTGTTAAAATTGCTCATATTACCAAAAGCAATCTACAAATTCAATGCAATTTCTATCAAAGTATCAAAGGCACTTTTCACATAAATAGAACCAAAAATCCTAAAATTTGCATGGAACCACAAAAGACTCCAAATAGGCAAAACAATCTTGAGAAAAAAGAACAAAGCTGAAGGCATCATGCTTCCTGATTTCAAACTATATTATAAACATATAGTCACAAAACAGTATGGTATTGGCCTAAAAACAGACCCAAAGATCAATGGAACAGAAGAGAGAGCCCAGAAATAAACCTATGCAGATGTGGTCAATTAATTTACAACAAAGGAACCAAGAATATACAATGGAGAAAGGATAACCTCTTCAATAAATGGTACCGGGAAAACTAGACAGCCACATGCAAAAGAATGAAACTGGACCATTATCTCAAGCCATACAAAAAATCAACTCAAAGTGGATTTAGACCTGAATGTAAGACCCAAAACCATAAAACTCATAGAAGAAAACAAAGGGTAAACAAAAACACTGATCTTGGCAATGATTATTTTGTATTTGACACCAAAAATGAAAGCAAGAAAAGAAAAAATTAGTGATTGGGACTATATCAAACTAAAAAGTTCCTGTACAGCAAAAGAAACCATCACAAAATGAAAAGGCAACCTATAGAATGGGCGAAAATATTTGGAAATCATGTTTCTGGGAAGGGGATAATATCCAAATCATAAAGAACTACTACAATTTAACAGATACAAACAATCCAATTAAAAAATGAGAAAGGGATCTGAACAGACATTTTCCCAAAGACGATGTAAAAATGAATAGACAAAAATGATACAAAAATAAACAGACATTTTTCCAAAGATGATTTAAACATATGAAAAGGTGATGGTGATGGTTTAGTCGCTAAGTAATGTCCAACTCTTGTAAACCCATGGACTGCAGCCCGACAGACTCCTTTGATCATGGAATTTTCCAGGCAAGAATACTGGAGTGGAATGCCATCTCCTTCTCTAGGGTATCTTCCTGACCCAGAGATTGAACCTGGGTCTCCTGCACTGCAGGTGGATTCTTTACTAACTGAGCCACAAGGGAGGTCATGAAAAGGTGCTCAACCTCATTAGTCACTATGAAAATGTGACTAATGAAATACCACCTCACATCTGCTACAATGGCTAAAAGAAGAAGTAAATATTGGTGAGTATGTAGGAATCTGTACACTCTTGGTAAGAATGTAAATTGGTGCAACCACTGTGGAAAATAATATGGAGATTCCTCAAAAATTTAAACACAGAACTACATTAAGATCCTATAATGATACCTCTGCATACTTATCCAGCAGAAAAGAAATCACAATCTTGAAAATGTATCTGCAGCCCCATCTTCACTGCAGCATTATTTACAATAGCCAAGACAAGGAAACAATGTAAATGCCCATCAACAGAGGAACAGATAAAGAAAATGGGGTATTGCCAGATTTCTAATTTAAAAAAATAGATATGCAACAAGGGTTTACTGTATAGCACAGGAAACTATACTCAGTATCTTACAATACCTAAAATGGAAAATAACTTCAAAAATAATATGTGTGTATATATACAACTGAATCACACAAAAAAAGAATTCTACTTTTTGAAATTTAGTAATGTTTATCTTTTTGCTAGTTTTTCTAAATGTCCTATGGACATCTAATAACAAGTGAGATAAAAATTTTTTAATATTTTTGTGTAGGATATACGATTAATAAAATTAATATAAACAGAAATTATTGTATTTAAATTACTAATGACATCATTCAAGATGCTCCTATTTTCTGCACTTGATAAAACATTTTTCAGTTCAGTTCAGTTCCTCAGTCATGTCCGACTCTTTGCGACCCCATGTACTGCTGCACAGAAGCCTTCCCTGTCCATCACCAACTACCAGAGTCTACGCAAACTCATGTCCATTGAGTCAATGATGCCATCCAACCACCTCATCCTCTGTTGTCCCCTTCTTCTCCCACCTTCAATCCTTCCCAGCATCAGGGTCTTTTCATACGAGTCAGTTCTTTAGCATCAGGTGGCCAAAGTATTGGAGTTTCAGCTTCAGCATCAGTCCTTCCAATGAATACTGAGGACGGATTTCCTTTAGGATGGACTGGTTGGATCTGCTTGAAGTCCAAGGGACTCTCAAGAGCCTTCTCCAACACCACAGTTCAAAAGCATCAACTCTTCAGCACTCAGCTTTATAGTCCAACTCTCACATCTATACATGACTACTGGAAAAAAACCTTAGCTTTGTCTAGATGGACCTTTGTTGGCAAAGTAATGTCTCTGCTTTTTTAATATGCTGTCTAGGTTGGTCATAGCTTTTCTTTCAAGGAGCAAGCATTTTTTAATTTCATGGCTGCAATCACCATTTGCACTGATTTTGGAGCCCAAAATATTCTGAGAGAAACGTTAATGTCTTACTATGATTATATATTTTTTCTTTTCCCTTATATTTTTTATGATTTTTGCTTTATGTATCTTTCTTTGTTGTTAGGTGTCTATGGCAGAAAGTGAAGAGGAACTAAAAAGCCTCTTGATGAAAGTGAAAGTGGAGAGTGAAAAAGTTGGCTTAAAGCTCAACATTCAGAAAACGAAGATCATGGCATCTGGTCCCATCACTTCATGGGAAATAGATGGGGGAACAGTGGAAACCGTGTCAGACTTTATTTTGGGGGGCTCCAAAATCACTGCAGATGGTGACTGCAGCCATGAAATTAAAAGACGCTTACTCCTTGGAAGGAAAGTTATGACCAACCTAGATAGCATATTCAAAAGCAGAGACATTACTTTGCCAACAAAGGTCCGTCTAGCCAAGGCTATGGTTTTTCCAGTGGTCATGTATGGATGTGAGAGTTGAACTGTGAAGAAAGCTGAGCGCCAAAGAATTGATGCTTTTGAACTGTGGTGTTGGAGAAGACTGTTCAGAGTCCCTTGGACTGCAAGGAGATCCAACCAGTCCATTCTGAAGGAGATCAGCCCTGGGATTTCTTTGGAAGGAATGATGCTAAGGCTGAAACTCCAGTACTTTGGCCACCTCATGCGAAGAGTTGACTCACTGGAAAAGACTCTGATGCTGGGAGGGGTTGGGGGCAAGAAGAGAAGGGGACGACAGAGGATGAGATGGCTGGATGGCATCACTGACTCAATGGACGTGAGTCTGAGTGAACTCTGGGAGTTGGTGATGGACAGGGAGGCCTGGCGTGCTGTGATTCATGGGGTCGCAAAGAGTCGGACACGACTGACAGACTGAACTAAACTGAACTGAATGATTTACAATGTCTATCTTCTTTGTGAATAGTACCTTTTATCATTAAAAATATTCATCTTTGCTTCATCTAAAATACATAAATTTAATTTAAAAAGGAGAAAAAAGAAAATGTGATATTCATATATACAATGGAATATTATCCAGCCATAAAAAAGAAGGAAGTATTGCCTTCTCAAAAATATGGATAGATCTTAAGGGCATTATGCTAAATTAAATAAAGACAAATGCCGTATGATCTGATTTCACTTACATGTCAACTCTATAAACAAAACAAAAACTCAGCAACAAAACTGAACTTGAACAAAATACAGATTGACGATTGCCAGAAGTGAAGATTAGGGGTTAGCGAAGTGCTCAAAAGGCACAAACTTCCAGTTATAAGATAAATAAATCCTGAGGATGTAAGTAACAACAGAGTATTGTATATTTAAAAGCTGCTAAGAGAATAAATCTTTAAAGTTCTCATCACACAAAAAAAATTGTAACTAAGGTGATAATGTTAACTGAAGTTATTGAGGTAATCATTTAGTAATACACACATATATTAAATCTTTGTTATACAGCTTAACACTAATACAATGTTATATGTCAATTATATCTCAATAAAACAACAAAAACATTCTTAAAGGACTATAATAGAATCTAGAGTTCCAACACCATTATATTTGCAGAAGTCAGGATATAATAAAAAAATTACTTGATATATTAAGAACCAGGAACACGTGACCTATTCTCTAGAGAAAAGTCAGAAACAAAACCAACTCAAAGATGGAACAGATGTTGGAATTAGCAGATAAAGATTTCTAAGCTGTTATTACACTCAAGGATGGAAAGAAAAATAATACTTGCAATTAATGAGAAGTAGAGAAATTTCAGTCAGTAAGAGTAAAGAAACTATTGAAAATTTTAGGACTTCCCTGGTGGTCCTAGTGGTTAAGAATCCGCCTGCCAATACAGGGGACACCAGTTTGATCCCTGGTTCGGGAAGATTCCACATGCTACAGGGCAACTAAGCCAGTGCACCACTACTGTAGCCTGCATGCCTAGAGCCTGTGCTCTACAACAAGAGAAGCCACTGCAATGAGAAGCCTGTGCACCACAGTGAAGAGCAGCCCCCACTCACCACAGCTAGAGAAGTCCACGGACAGCAACCAAGACCTAGCACAGCCAAAAATAAATAAATTTAAAAATAAAAATAATAGTAAATTTGAAGGAAAGATAAAAAAGTTTAATGAAAGAGAATCTGTTGAAAATTTTAGAACTGAGAATTCCCTGGTGGTTCATGGTTAGGACTCTGTGCTCTTACTGCTAAGGGCCCAGGTTTGATCCCTGGCTAAGGAACTAAGATTCTGCATGACCTGTGGCATAGCCAAAAAGAGAGAAAACTTTAGAACTGGAAAATACGATATCTGAATTTAAAACTTCACTAGATGCACTTAACATGGAAATGGAGATGACAAAGGCAGAACCACTAAGGTTGGAGGTATATCAACAGATACTATCCAATATGTAGAAAAGAGAAAATATCCAAATAAAATATTGACAAGACCTCCTGCTTATATAAAGATTATAACACTATAAGAATACAAAAAGAAAGAACATGAATATCCTAACTACCAAAGGACAACCAATAACTATGATAAACTAATGAAACTGTTTTTGAAAGAAAAACTGCCTTCACTGAGCTTGTCATCTATTATCTAGAATATGAAGAAATAATTCTTTCCCAGATGACAGCAAAAAATGAAAACAAAAAACATACCAGAGATATGAATAACTAAGGATGAATAGGTGATAAATTTTATTCCTGAGGACTTCTAAAGCTGACACAGGGTTTCATGGCAAGAGCAGAAAAGATTTCCTCTGTTTGGTCACAAGTAATATGGCTTTCATGAGATAAATATTTGCAGTCTGCTGCATATTTCATTTATGTAACCAACTTTTAAAAGTCATATATAATTAAAACAAAACTTTACTCTCTTTTCGTGCCTAGCGCAGCCATGGCTCGGGGTCCCAAGAAGCACCTGAAACGCGTAGCAGCTCCAAAACATTGGATGCTGGATAAACTGACTGGTGTGTTTGCCCCTCGTCCATCTACCGGCCCCCACAAGCTAAGGGAGTGTCTCCCCCTAATCATTTTCCTAAGGAATAGACTTAAGTATGCCCTAACTGGAGATGAAGTAAAGAAGATTTGCATGCAGCGTTTCATTAAGATCGATGGCAAAGTCCGCACAGATATAACCTACCCTGCTGGTTTTATGGATGTCATCAGCATTGATAAGACTGGAGAGAATTTTCGTTTGATCTATGACACCAAAGGTCGCTTTGCTGTTCATCGTATTACACCTGAGGAGGCCAAGTATAAATTGTGCAAAGTAAGAAAGATATTTGTGGGAACAAAAGGAATCCCTCATCTGGTAACCCATGATGCTCGTACCATCCGTTACCCTGATCCCCTCATCAAGGTGAATGATACCATTCAGATTGACTTGGAGACTGGCAAGATTACTGATTTCATCAAATTTGACACTGGTAACCTGTGCATGGTGACTGGAGGTGCTAACCTGGGAAGAATTGGTGTGATTACAAACCGGGAGAGGCATCCAGGTTCTTTTGATGTAGTTCATGTGAAAGATGCGAACGGCAACAGCTTTGCCACACGGCTCTCAAACATTTTCGTTACTGGCAAAGGCAACAAACCGTGGATCTCTCTTCCCCGTGGAAAGGGTATTTGCCTTACCATTGCTGAGGAGAGAGATAAGAGATTGGCAGCCAAACAGAGCAGTGGATAAAATGATCTCTATGTGGTGTGATTGGAAAAGTCTTTGTAATTAAAGATAATACCAAGTGGAAAAAAAAAAAAACTTTACAGATAAATAAAAATTTTAAACAGGTTTAAAAAAGGATCTCCTGGAGACACTAAATTAAAAGATAATATATACTGATACACTTCTCTTCGAAAAGGTCTTGGAGGACCAGATTATAAAGAATTTTGCTCAAACAGTCATTAAAAACTAACAAATATATACAAGAGGAAAACTATCAAAACTCTGAAGAGAGATATCAAAGCAGAACAAAATAAACAGTGATTCCATGTTCATGGATAAGAAGACTTAATACTGTCAAGATGTCAGTTCATCCTAAATGAATCAATAGATTCAATACAATCCTAATCAAAATTCTAACAAGTCATTTTGTGGATATGGAAAGACAAAAGACCCAGCATAGACAATACAATATTAAAGGAGAAGAACAAAGTTGGAGGATTGATACTACTTGACTCCAAAGCTACTACAAAGCTACAGTAATCAAGACAATGTGGTATTAGTGAAAGAACAATCAATCAACGGAACAGAACAGTGAGCCTAGAAACAGACCTCCATGAAAATAATCGACTCATATTTGTCAAAGGAGCAAAAGCAATACAATGGAGCAAAAAGAGTCTCTCAAAAAATGGTGATGGAACAAATGGACATACATATGCAAAAAATATAAATCTAGACCTTACACTCTTCACTCAATATAACTCAAAATGGATCACAGACCTAAATGTAAAACACAAAACTATAAAACTGGAAGACAACATGGGAGAAAATCCTGGTATGGTATTTGTCCTTTAAAATCCTGGGTATGGTAATGTCCTTTAAAATAGAACAACAAAGACATGATCCATGAAAGAAATGATTGATAAGGTGGACTTCATTAAAATTAAAAACTCTGCTCCAAGAAAGACAATACAAAGAGAATGAGAAAATGAGTTGCATACTGGGAGAAAATATTTGCAAAAGAGACATTTAAAAGGGACTGTTATCTAAAATATATATAATTAATTCATAAATACAACTATAAGAAAACAAAAACTCAATTAAAAAATGGACCAAAGCCCTTAACAGACCCCTCAGCAAAGAGATATACAGATGGCAAGTAAGCACAAGAACATATGTCCCACATCATATGTTATCAGGGAACTGTGAATTAAAACAATGAGATATTAATAATGTCACATATTAGAATGACCAAAATCCAAGACACTGACAACATCAAATGCTGACAAGGATATGGAACAATAGGACTCTCATTCACTGTTAAAACAAATGCAAAATAATACAGAAACTTGGAAAGACAGTGTGGCTATTTCTTACAAAACTAAACTTACTCTTTACACAAACCAGCAATCACATTCTTTGGTATTTACCCAAAGGAGTTGAAAAGGTAATGTCCACACAAAAATCTATACATGGATGTTTACAGTATCTTTATTCATAACTGCCAAAATATGGAAGAAACCAAGATGTCCTTCAGAAGGCGAACAGATGAATAAACTGTAACACATTCAAACAACAAAATATTATTCAGCACTAAAATGAAATAAGCTATGAAACCATGAAAAACAAGAAGGAACCTCAAATGGATATTAGTAAATAAAAGAAACTGATCTGAGATGGCTACATACTGTATATTCCAACTATATAACACTTGAGAAAAAGCAAAGCTATGGAAACAATAAAATATCAGTGGCTGCTGTGAAGAGTAGGGGCAAAGATGCACAGTCAGAACATAGAGGATTTTTAGGACAGTGAAATTCTCTGTATTAGATTATAATAATGGATATAGGTCATGAGACATTTGTCCAAACCTATAAAGTACAACATCAAGACTGGATCCTTCACCCATAGGTAAACTAAGGAATTTGGGGGGATTATGATATGTCCATCAATATAGGTTAATCCTTAATGAAAATGTACAATTCTGGTGAGTGATGTTGATAATGAGGGAGGCTATGTATGTGTCAGGGCAAGGGGTATATAGGGAATCATTGTACCCTCTCAATTTTATTGTAAACTTAAAACTACTCTAAAAAAATTAAATCTTTTTAAAAAAAGGACAATCTGCTATCATCTTTTCCCTTAAATGTCCCCCAAATAATGACAGCAAGGCAAATCCAAGGAGGGAACAGAGGGAAATGTGCTCAGCACCAAATGAGAACTTACTTTGGGTTTTGCAATCTCCTTGATCTTCCTGATTTCCTCGTCAGACATGACATCGTAGAACCTGACAATGTGTGGCTGTCCCATTCATCCTCCTCTTTGAAGGGGGCGATGACCAGCTGGGGCATCCTGTTGCCATAATGTAACCTACAGAAAAGCCTCTTTTGCCTCTGTGGTGTCTGGGAAGCACAGAGCAACAAGTCTATGTTCCAGGCTCCTCAGTCTGCCAGGCAGCAGCCTCACTCCTTAGGCCCATCTCCTCCCTCTTCCCTCAGAAAGGAAAAAAAGCATAATGAAACACAAATCATTCAATATCTTCTCTGTCAGGAATATCCTTACTCATATTTACAAGCCCTTAGAGGGAAGTCACTCTTATACTGGACTTAAAAAACAGTGACAATTCACCTTAAACGGGTTTGGAAAAAAAAGAGTCTTTTTCTTCTATCCAACTTCCCATAATGTCCAGGGGTGATCAGCTCAATTCTGAGATTGAACCCTTTAATGGTCTGTTCTCTGTGGCCTTCCTACTCATGCTATGACCCATGGACCAGCATCAGTTGGGAGATGGTTAGAAATACAGAATCTCACGTTCTAACTCAGTATTACTGAATTAGAATCTGCATTTTAACAACATCCCAGGTGATTCCTACGCACCTTAGATTTTGAGACACTAACAAAGTCCAAGATCTACCCATGATCCTCCTGGCCCTCCATGAGCCTGCCTATATTAAAATTCTGAATATTATAGCTTCTTTTCTCAAATATTATGCTCTACTAATATAAAAAATGTTTGCTATTTCCAAAACATAGGATACTTTTTCTCACTGTACACTTGTTCATGGTATAGTCTCAGCCTAAAACTTCTTTTATTACATTGTTCACCTGGTAATCTAGTTTAGGAGTCCTTTACCTGTGAACCTTACCACTTTTTGTCCTAGAGTTAATAACCTTTTGTTGTATGTTGCTACCAAATCTTGCACATACCACTACTGTACTAAAACTACTTATTTATATTTTAAATTTTCCTTTAATACACTACATATTTCTATAACAGGGCCATATATTATTCATTTTTGCTTAATTTCTTCCACATGCATGTAATAAAAAATAATATTCATAATAGTCTTAATGCCTAACATCTAATTAGCCATCAATTAAAATAAGTGTTTGATATAATTATAAGACTGAAAAAGACCCAGTGGTGCACTCAAGGGGCAGGTTCAAGAACTAAAATATCTTCCCAACTAAATCTGGCCTTCCAAAGTTGAAAGTCCCCAGTATTTATACGGCCAGATGATCTAAAGGTCTCCAAGTACCCTAAGCACCCCTTATAACCCCAATGACTCCCTTTCCCATCTTACGAGTTTGATACCCTCTCCGCGGCAGAGGCTTTCTTAGCTCTAGAGGGTTTGCTTATAATCAAGAGTATCCTGAGGAGAACTGTTCAGTGTCTCCTGTTTAGTCTCTGATTCTTCATTCCCAAGGTTTCCTACCCTTTCTTCCTCCAACAACTTCACAAAGTATGGCAGATTCAACTGGGCTTGTTTATGAGAGGAGTCTGGACAAAGGAAAGCAAATAGTTAATAATCAGGGAGATCATTTGGAGAAGCTCTGCAATTCTTCTACTTCAAACGACGCTGATAAACCAGTATGGAATTTGAACACTGTCCAGAATTAGAATAAAGAGAGAAATAAAAACTGGTATGGAGAAAATCCACCCCCACTATGCCTTACTCACCAGTTCCAAGGGACCTAGTACAGAAAGGCAACCAGCAGTCCTGCCTCACATTCACAACTCAAGTTTTATGCTGCGCACATCTGCTTCCTAGTGCATTTTCATTACAAGGTTATATATCATGTGCTGTTTTATATATATATATATATATATATATATATATATATATATATATATACAGTTAGAATGTAGACTAGAGTTCCAGATAACTTCCACAAGCATCATCATCTCATGGGCCCTCACAATATCCAAGAAAGAAGGATTTTGGTCCCCATTCCTCAGGTAAGAATACCAAGACACAGAATAAACAAGGAACCTGGGTCAAGATCATATAGAAAAAAATAAGCACATCAGAACTAGAACCCAGATGTCTAACTCTGTGGCTCTTACCAAAAATACTCAAAAAAAAACTTACAAGGCTTATCTCACATAACAGTCATGAAGGACACTCCCATGTTAGACAGTCAATGTAAGAGTTCTGGCAATAATGTCAACAAAAGAAAGATTTTACGAACCTGAGTCAGGGCAGCACAGTCTAGAGTGTGAAATCTTATCAAGCTTATTAATATAAACCAGGTGTGGTATGATTATATAAATGCCCTTTTCAAAAGAAAACAAATTACAGTCAAATTAGATATAGCCCTTTGGTCATCCTAGAGTAATTATGAATCCAGAATTGAAATATTTTTCACTAAGCTCTTACAGTGCTGTGATCAGTTATCGTGTTATTTTCTACAATCTATTGACGTTATCTGTTAACATGTCTAATCTCCCACTACCATCCCCAAACTACCTTAAGATATTCTGGGAATAGACCACACATAAGTCTTTTGCCCAGTACAGCATGTAGCATATAACAGACCTCTGTAAGTTTGCTGAATTTAGTAACAGTAAAATGACTCTGCAATATCCCCATCTGTTTGTAGTCTTTATGCCAAGACATCTCCCTGAAACAAAGGGAATATACCACCTGTCAAGGAGCTCTTTCCACTTTTTGGCAATTATCTTGAGTTTTTCTTCAAACAGAACCCAAGAGTATCTGGCTGCATATTCTTCTCATATGATCTAGGGCTAACTCTAAGGGCCACAGAGAACAAAAATAATCAATTCCTCTAATTCTTCAGTTAATCTTTTCTTCCTCCAGTAATTCCAATTATTTGTTAAGATTCTGACACTAATTCTAATTTGTGAATTGTCCGACATGACCAAGCAATTCTCTGACAGCTGCTGGGTGTTCTACTATTTAACTCAATTCTGGCACTATCCATCTAAAGACAGGGTCAGATCCCATAGGCTAAGGGTTCAGTCCCACAACACGGTCTCCTACCCCTACCTCTACTTCAGTGGCCAACTGCTGTTCAATTGCTGAGTCATGTCTGATTCTTTGCAACCCCATCGACAGTAGCATTTCAAGCTTCCCTGTCCTTCACTATCTCCTAGAGTTTGCTCAAACTCATGTCCATTGAGTCGGTGATGCCATCCAACAATCTCATCCTCTGTTGCCCCCTTCTCCTCCTGCCCTTAATCATTTCCCAACATCAGTGTCTTTTCCAATGAGTCGGCTCTTCACATCAGGTGGCCAAAGTATTGGAGTTTCAGTTTTAGCATCAGTCCTTCCAATGAATATTCAAGGTTGATTTCCTTTAGGATTGACTGGTTTGAACCTCTTGCAGTCCAAGGAACTCTCCAAAGTCTTCTCCAGCACCACAATTCAAAAGCATCAATTCTTTGGCACTCAGCCCTCTTTATGGTCCAACTTTCACATCTGTACATGACTACTGGAAAAACCACAGCTTTGACTATACGGACCTTTGTTAGCAAAGTGATGTCTCTGCTTTTTAATACACTGTCTAGGTTTGTCACAGCTTTTCTTCCACGGAGCTTTCCAAGTGTTTTAATTTCATGGCTGCAGTCACTGTCCGCAGTGACTTTGGAGTCCCAAAATACAAAATCTGTCATTGTTTCCACTTTTCCCTCATCTATTTGCCATGAAGTAATGGGACTGGATACCATGATCTGCTTTTTGAAAGCTGAGTTTTAAGCCAGTTTTTTCACCCTCCTCTTTGACTCTCAAAAGGCTCTTTAGTTCCTCTTCACTTTCTGCCATTAGAGTATTATCATGTGCATATCTGAGGTTGTTGATATTTCTCCCGGCAATAGTGACTCCAGCTTGCAATTCATCCAGTCAGGCCTTTCGCATGATGTACTCTGCATAAAAGTTAAATAATCAGGGTGACAATATATTGCCTTGTCATACTCCTTTCCAGATTGTGAATCAGTCCATTTTTCCATGCCTGGTTCTAACTGTTGTTTTTTAACCTGCATACAGGTTTCTCAGGAGACAGGTAAGCTGATCTGGTATGCCCATCTCCAGAAGAATTTTGCCCAGTTTGTTGTGATCCACACAGTCAAAGGCTTTAGCATAGTCAATGAAGCAGAAGTACATGTTTTTTCTGGAATCCCCTTGTGTTTTCTATGATCCAACAGATGCTGGTAATTTGAGCTTTGGTTCCTCTGCCTTTTCTAAATCCAGTATGCACATCTGGAAATCCTCAATTCACTTACTGCTAAAGCCTAGCTTGAAGGATTTTGATCACTACCTTCATAGCATGTGAAATGAGTGTAATTGTACAGTAGTTTGAACATTCTTTGGCACTGCCCTTCTTTAGGACTGGAATGAGAACTGAACTTTTCCAGTCCTGTGACCACAGATGGGTTTTCCAAATTTGCTGGTGTACTGAGTTCAACACTTTAACAGCATCATCTTTTAGGATTTAAAACAGTTCAGCTGGAATTCCATCACCTCCACTAGTTTTGTTCGTAGTAATGCTTCCTAGGGCCCAGTTGACTTCACACTCCAAGATGTCTGGCTCTAGGTGAGTGATCACACCAATGGTTATTCTGGTCATTAAGACCTTTTTTGTACAGTTCTGTGTATTCTTGTCACCTCTTCTTATATTCTGCTTCTCTTAGGTCCATACCGTCTTTGTCCTTTATTGTGCCTGTCTTTGCATGAAATGTTCTCTTGGTATCTACAATTCTAGTCTTTCTCATTCTATTGTTTTCCTCTATTTCTTTGCATTGTTCACTTAAAAAGGCGTTCTTACCTCTCCCTGCTATTCTCCGGAACTCTGCACTTAGTTGGATATATCTTTCCTTTCTCCTTTGCCTTTCACTTCTCTTCTCAGCTATCTGTAAAGCCTCTTCAACCACTTTATCTTCTTGAGCGTTTCTTTGAGATAGTTCCAGTCACTACCTCCTGTACAATGTTATGAACCTCCATCCATAGTTCTTCAGGCACTCTGTCTATCAGATCTAATCCCCTGAATCTATTCATTACCTCCACTGATGGTGCTTCTGACTACTGGCTGTGGATTGCAAGTTCCAATGACCCTCTCCATGCATTTGCTTAATTTGTTGGAGCAGCCCAAAGAACTCAGAGAAACATGTTACCAAGTAGATTACCAATTTACAACTTACAAACAGATAAAAGATATGCATAAGGCAAAGTATGTGGCAAGGGGTGTAGAACTTCCATGCTCTTTGGTCTTGCCATTCTCTCAGCATCTCCACATGTTCTCCAGTCTGCAAGCTCCCTGTGCCCTGTCCTTTGGGTTGTTATGGAGGTGTCATTATATAGGCAGGTTTAATTAAATCATTGGCTACTGTTGGTCAATTTAACCTCTAGTCCCTCTCCTCTTTTCTGGAGGTCAGAAAAGTTTCAACTTTCAAATCACAGGGCTTGTTCCCTGGCAAGCAGCTCTCATGTTTAGGTTACCTGAAAGTTTTCCAAGTCACCTCATTAACATAACAAAGACATCTTTATGCCTCTCATCACTTAGGAAATTTGATTTTTGGAGCTTTGTGCCAGGAACATGGAGAAACCCAAATACATAGTACTTATTATAAGCTACAATAACACATTCACTCAATACAGATCAAATTAAGTGTTTAGCACTGCTGCTGCTGCTGCGTCACTTCAGTCATGTCCAACTCTGTGCGACCCCAGAGACGGCAGCCCACCAGGCTTCCCGTCCCTGGGATTCTCCAGGCAAAAACACTGGAGTGGATTGCCATTTCCTTCTCCATTGCATGAAAGTCAAAAGTGAAAGTGAAGTCGCTCAGTCATGTCCAACTCTAGCGACCCCATGGACTGCAGCCTACCAGGCTCCTCCGTCCATGGGATTTTCTAGGCAAAATTACTGGAGTGGGGTGCCACTGCCTTCTCCGTTTAGCACTACCCTTGAGTATGAAAATGCAAAACTGGAAAAAAAAAAAAAGAAAAAATATTATTTCTAAAGTCTTTGCTTTAGAAATAAAATTTGCTTGTCATTGGTAAACAAAGGATATTGTAGCCATCAAGACATTACATTATAACCACCCAAAAGATGAGCCCTGAGGGAACCCAGTATAGAAACAGATTACCTGCCATTTAGGAATCATCAGATTGCACCTATCCCTGAGGGTGCAGCTTGGGGAAAGTCATGATGAGAAAACACAGGATACTGGCCCCATATAACTGAGGTTCATATCAAGGAATGATTTCAGTGAGCCCAGACTCTTGCATCTTCCAATATTCAGAAAAGTGCTAAAATCCTTAACTTGCGATATCTGGTTTTCTTTGCTTAACAATAATCTTTTGATGTTTCAACTACTTAACCTTTGTTTTGCTGACTTAAAAAATGCACCAACGTGAGAGTTGTGAGTTAAGTTTTATTTGGGGCAAAATGAGGACTATAGTCTGGGAGACAGCATTTCAGATAGCTCTGAGAAACTGCTCCAAAGAGGTAGAGGGAAGGTCAGCATATATGTGATTTGGGAGCAGATATCATCATGAAGAAATGTGGTGCTTTTCTAGACATGAGAAGATGTAACAATTGAGCCCATAGAATCAGTTCCTGAAAATATATAACTATTTGAAGACTTGTTCTGCCAATTTTTTCAGAGCACGGAATGCTTCTTTCCTGATCTCCTTCCTGAACTCCCTTCAGCAGATGCTGAAGGTCAGCAGCTGCAGCAGCATGTGTGATTTAATCCTTGTAGAGGTAGACAAGAAGTGTACATGGCAAGTGCCAACTAGTAGTTAACAGTTGCAAAAACTCCTGTATATCCTGACTCCCCCTTCTCCTCCTCATAACAGTTTTCTCAGCACTATCTGAGATGCTGTCTCCCAGGCTTGAAGTCATAATAATGTATGCCCAATAAAACTCTCAATTTTTAGGTTGTGCATTAAAAAAAATTTTTTTTTATCTATTTGGCTGCAATAGGTCTTAATTTAAGTATGCGGTATCTTCAATCTTCACATAGACAGGCAGGATCTTTAGATGTGGCATGTGGGATCTAGTTCCTTGATCAGGAATCGAACCCAAGCCCCCAGAATTGGGAGTTTGGAATCTTAGCCACTGTATTATCACAAGGAAGTCCTTTAGGTTGTGCCTTTTTTTTTTTTTCTGTTGACAGCTTATTGGGGAAAACAATTTAATAAAGGCAATACAGATGTAAATGAACTATTAAAACATAATAAACTTCTATGGTGAAGGGAATTCAGGCTACTATGGAACTTGCAGAAGGGAACAGGAGAATGTCAGAACAGATTTATCAGAACAGAGAATGCCTCAGTTGTGAGCCCTCTTACTTAAAGATTGATTATGCCTGAGAAAGACAATACTGACTGCTGTATCGGTAAACAAAGGATGTTGCAGTCATCAGTGATTGTAGTCACCATGGAGGGTGAGCCCTGAAGGAGTTCACAATGGAAACAAGAAATACCGACCATCAGCAACCATTAGACTGCAGCCACCCTCAATGCTATAGCCTGAAGAAACTCGGCATGAGGAAACATGGGATATTGGCCTAGATAACTGATGTGCCTATCAAAGGAATGATTTCACTGGGCCCAGACTCCCATTTCTCCATTCACAGAAAAGCACCAAATTCCTTAACTTAAAGTATATAGTTTTCTTTTATTAACAAGAGCTTCTTTGGAATTTCCTGGCAGTCCAATGGTTAGGACATGGTGCTTTCACACCTGAGGGCTGGGGTTTGATCTCTGGTTGCGGAACTATGATCCCACAAGCCATGTGGTACAGCCAAAAAAAAAACCACAAAACAGTAAATTGTACATGTTGTGGTTGCAAAAATTCCCATATATCCTGGCTTCTCCTCCTTCCTTTTTGGTACAGTTTCCTCAGCATTTATCTGAGAGGCTGTCTCCCAGGCTTGAAGTTTTAAGTTCAGTTCAGTTGCTCAGTCGTGTCCGACTCTCTGTGACCCCATGAACCACAGCACACCAGGCCTCCTTGTCCATCACCAACTCCTGGAGTCCACCCAAACCCATGTCCATCGAGTTGGTAATGCCATCCAACCATCTCATCCTCTGTTGTCCCCTTCTCCTCCTGCCCTTAATCTTTCCCAGCATCAGGGTCTTTTCAAATGAGTCAGCACTTCGCATCAGGTGGCCAAAGTATTGGAGTTTCAGCGTCAACATCAGTCCTTTCAATGAACACCCAGGACTGATCTCCTTTAGGATGGACTGGTCGGATCTCCTTGCAGTCCAAGGGACTCTCAAGAGTCTTCTCCAACACCACATTACTCTGAACTTTCAGGTTTTTTGTTTCTTTCCAGTTGACATGTCCCAGTAGAATTCTTTGTTTTACCTCTTATAACTTACCTCCATCAAATTTATATGCCTATATTTTAAATACAAATATTTACCAAAAGCTTAATTTAAAAAAATGGAACCATCTATTCCCCCACACCTCCTTTCCAGTCACATGTCTCAAAAGTGGCCACTTTCTTCAGTTGTTCCCTTTCACATTTTATTGCTAAATTTATGCTTCAGAAAATGATTAGTTTATCATAAGACCTAAGTTATCATAGAGGGACTGGAAAAACAAGAAGTTTCTATAGCAACGATGTCTTCAGGAAGACAATGCATTAACTGATTATGACCATACCAAAACACGTAAGACATTTTCACTGTTACACAGATCTTAGTGAATTTCCACTACCATATAAAGGCTAACTAGTTGTTCATCAACCTACTTCATGCTCCTGGAAACAGAGAAACTTTGTATTTTCCAAGCCTCCCTTGAAATGAGACGGGGGCCATGATAGCTCTGACAAGAGAATGTGGACAGAAGTAATGGATGCCACTTATAGGCCTGGCCTATAACATGTATCACGAAACCCTTCACACAGCTAGCATGAAGGGACTCCAAAACAGCAGAGCCATTCTGGAGTAGAAAAAAAAAGTCTCAATTTCTTTTTTGGGGGGTGGCCATGCCACACAACTTGCGGTATCTTAGTTTCCCCACCAGGCATTGAACTCAGGCCCCCTGCAGTGGAAGTGCAGCATTCTAACCACTAGACTGCCAGGAAATTCACTAGAAAAAAATCTATATTCTTGAGTCAACATTTAGAAAAGCCACCCAACCTGCAGGAGGACTCTGCCTGGATGCAAAGTAAAATTTCACACCTTTCTTATCTTAAAGATTTGGGAGTTTATTTGTTACCATAGTGTAGTCTTCCCTGACTAACACAATTGAGTCACAAGAACTCTATGGAATATTCCACCTAAGGCGAGGGGAGGTGGGTCAGTTGGTAAGTGGGATGAAAGAGCAGCTCAACACAGAGCAAATGACTTGCTTTCCTAGCTCCCAAGGGTATTACCAAAAGAAAGCAGCTGATGGGTGAAGTCCACTGCCCTGTACAGGTCCCCAAGCCGGAAGCTGATATCACTGAGATGGTCCAGGACTTGAACCTTGGAGATAGTGCTATGCTCCCCTGCATTCAATTGCTTTAGCGCTTGCTGCATCCAAAGCACTGAATGGTGAAGGTCACTGATGCTGAGGGCTGTCTGGCCCAGCCTGAAGCAATCACCAACACTCAAGGTAGAACGATACTTGGTTCTTAGAAGTAAGAACAATGATACTTCTGATAAAGGACACAAAGGATGATCACTGAGGTCAATAAAGAGATCATTCACCCACTCTATTCCCACTATCCAAATACAACCAGTCTTAAGTTGTTTCCCTTCATATTTTATCTCTGAGTACATGCTTCAGAAAATAATCAGATTATTTTTATAACTATGTTTGGTTAAGATAAGGGGTTTACCCCATAGAAGACACTGAAATGAGTTCCCACGGACCACCTTATTAGTAGGAACATACTTTATTTTTTAAAATATAAGGCAGTATGGGGAGAACAAGCATGAATCAGGAGATCTAGGCAGGTTCTAATTCAAGATAATAATATAAGAATGAGACACCAATAAAAGCTATATTTGATGAAGCAGGTGTAGACTTTAAAAAATATTTACAATCTAGAAGTTGAGAGTTATGTTTTATTCAAATTTTTTGGACTTAAAGCCTGGGAGGCAACACTTCAAGTAACCCCGAGAGAACCCCTCCAAGGAGGAGAGGAAGGGGAGCCAGGTTATATAGCAGTCTTGCAACAGGGCAGGTAACATGCATGTCAAAAAAAATTACTGTTAATTAAAGGAAAAATAGGTATCTCGAGTTAAGGAATTTAGCACTTTTCTATGTATGGGAAGATGCAAGAGTCTGGGCTCACTGAAATCATTCCTTTGATATGCACCTCACTTATCCAAGGCCAGTACCCTATGTTTTCAAATCCTGAGTCTCCTCAGGTCTCACTGGCTCATGTTGGAGGGCTGCAATCACTGATGACTGTGACATCTTTGTTTACTGATACAGTAGGAAATATGCCATTTCTCACAAAGTTTTGAAAGTCATCTGCCTATTATACCAAATCCACCCAGACATAAATGTTCAATTTATCTTCTACTTCCTAAAATCAGATCCCAGTTTCCTAGAACATGAAGTCTTTCTGGTTTTTATCTCCTAAATTCCCATGAAAGGTCCAGAGTTCTCAGAACACCTCACAGCCACATGAGGTGGCTAAAAGGCAAATAGTAGTTTCTTCCTCTGTATTTCTCAAGTCCTACAGGAAAAAAATTGCAAGTTCTAAAGACAAGAAAAGCAGCTCTAAAGCAAATGTTCACAAAGGGAACCCATGCATGTTGCATACCTGGCAGGACTCCCCTGGAAAGAGCCGTCAGATCTAGTTTTTATGTGTGCTGAAGAAGCAGCAGAGCCTTAGCAGCCCCAATTACATTCTCCTCTGTAGGGAAAAACCTGTGCAATGATGTGAGCCTGGAAGTAAACACTTCCACACACCAGAGAGGCAGAAAGTTAAAGGAGAAAGAAAAAAAGATCACATGAAATTACTGATAAAAGGAAATGATCCAGTAAAGGACAGACTGCAACTTGTGGGTTAAATTCCTGTCCGGAAGATTCCCTGGAGAAGGAAACGGCAGCTCACTCCAGTATTCTTGCCTGGGAAATTCCATGAACAGAGGAGCCTGGTGGGCGACAGTCCATGGGGCTGCAAAAGAGTCAGACACGACTTAGTGACTAAACAACAACAAAGAACAGACCCAAGCATACTATCAGACCTCAGTACTTTACACAAAATTGAAGTCATCTGGAAATAGTGGGAATGGGGGTGCTGGGGCAATGACTTTCTAAAACTATCCTCCAACACAGTAACTACTGGCTACATGTGGTTATGAAACTGTAAATTTATTAAAATTAAATAAAATTTAAAATTCAGTCCCTCAATCATACTAATTAAATTACATTTCAAATGCTCAGTAGCCAGATATGGCTAATAACTACCATGTTGGATAGTGCAGATACAGAACACTTCCATCATGAACAGTTTTACTGCACATGCAGTGCTCAGTTGCTAAGTCATATTCGACTCTTTGTGACGTCCTGGATGTAGCCCATCAGGCTCCTCTGTCCATGAGATTTCCCAGACAAGAATACTGGAGTGAATTGCCATTTCCTTCTCTAGGGGAACCTTCCTGACCCAGGAATCAAACACGCACTTCCTGCATTGGTAGGCAAATTCTTTACCACTGAGCCACAGAAATGCTCTAAAATAAATCCTAGAATTGAAAACAATGGATAAAATTAATAAATCATTGGTAGTGCTGCAAGGTAGCTTATTCATGCAAATGAAAATTGTTTCTAGAGGAACTCACTTTCAAGCAGATTTCAAAGAATAATTTCTGCAAAAAGAAGTCCAAGGAAAGCAAATATTAATAGCTCTCAGGAGGAAAAAAAAAAAAGCAGAAACAATCCAAAAAATTTAAAATTCAGGTGTTAGAATTATATGACATGCAATATGAAAGAATATATTTAATATATCTGAAGAAATGGAATGCTGCTAAGTCCTTCAGTCGTTTCCGACTCTGTGTGACCCCATAGACGGCAGCCCACCAGGCTCCCCCATCCCTGGGATTCTCCAGGCAAGAACACTGTAGTGGGTTGCCACTGCCTTCTCCAATGCATGAAAGTGAAAAGTGAAAGTGAAGTCGCTCAGTCGTGTCCGACTCTTAGCGACGCCAAGGACTGCAGCCTACCAGGCTCCTCCGTCCATGGGATTTTCCAAACAAGAGTACTGGAGTGGGGTGCCATTGCCTTCTCCAGAAGAAATGGAATAGGGACCTGAAATATGATAAAACTACAAGAAGGTGACAAACACTATCCAAACTGAAATACATAAAAATTGAATTAAAAGTTCAATAGATTTGGGACTTCTGGGTTTGGCCATGATAAAGAAGCTTACAGTGAAGTAACTTTACCACAAAAAGCAAATATAAAATATGAACAGAATCAATAAAACAATTATTTGAAGGCATTGGATAGCAGTTAATGTAAACTGACTTGGAGGCTATACTTGTTAAAAGAAGGAAGATACTAGAGGTAAGCTCTGCACTCAACCTAAATTTTCCAAAGCCATTTAACTGTATACTTGAAATAAATGAATTTTATGGTATGCAAATAGCTCCTCAACAAAGCTGTTTTTAAAAGTCAGAGTGTTGTTCTATAAGGAATTGAGTGTCCCCATGAAAAAGACCAGATACACTGGTATTTTGATGTTTCCTAGAGTATGATTAACACCCTCCCCAACAGCTAACCCAAATTCTACCAATATAAACATTCTGCTTACATTTTCAGTATTTTCTGAGGTTTTAAGTTTTCTCCTTCAACTTAGCCTCTCTGATCCCAACCCTCTCTGATATGAACAAATGATTTTTAAAAAATTCACCAAGTATATAATGAAACCCTCCAACATGAGAATCCATGATAATACAAAAATGGACAAAAAGGGTTCCTGGATAAACACATAATAACGGGAACAGACAAAACGTTCCTTAAAACTGATAAATAACACTTAAGAGATATTTAAGTTGATAGACAATACATCAAAAACACAAATGCAAAACATTTTGTAAAAAGAACAACAATCATAAAAATAAAAAAGATTTTAGAAGTTCAAAATGACCGTCAAAAAATTAAATTCAAAGTAAAATGGCCAGTTCTAGGAAGTATAAAAAACAGGCAAAGAAATGAAAAATATGAGAAAAACAGGATCAACGCAGGAGATCCCCCATCCAAGTAATGTAAGCTCCAGAAAGAAAGAAGAGAGAAAATACAAGAAATTATGAGAAATACAATTTTCCAGAACTAAAGAAAAACACAATCTCTTGTATTGAATGCACTCACCAAGTGACAATCTGAGAAAATGAAACTAACAAACAAAATTCTCCCAAAGTACCATTGTGAAATCTTAGCCCGAGGATAAAGATAAGACCTTGCAAGAGAGGGAAAAAAACAGGTATTCTACAAAGAAGAGAGAATCAGTGGACACTAAACAACAAAAGTTCTGAGGAAAAATTCCTTCAATTTTTGGCATGCTTGAAATAGGGCTAAAAAATGAATAAATTCTATTTGGAACAGGAAAATAAATGTTTTCAGAAAGATATTTTTAAAGAAACTCATAACAACTCATTTTACTAGACATAGAAAATCAAAATAGTAATATTCTGACTTCTGCTTCTGCCCACAAATATTAAATGCTACAAGACTGTTCTCTCGCACCATAAGCAGCTAGAAAACTGGACAAAATAAATCAAATTTGACAAAAAGCAGAGCAGGGCTAATCCTTAAGAACAGTAAAAGAGACAATGAGAACCCTATGATAGCCCCATATTTCTGCCTGGAGACAAATACTTAATATCACTGTTGGGGATGCCAAGGCGGTAAGAAACTGCAGAACAGAGTATCAAAGAAGAGGGAAACATACACACACACACACACACACAAAAGGTCCTGAAATCTAAAAATGGGTCTTCTCTATTCTTTGGCTATAATACTATTCTATACTTGCATTAGGTAAAAATCCAAAAAACTAGACAAAGAAATACTGTAGAGGAAAAATAATAATCAAGAATTTTAGATCTAAACAATTCTCATCATTTACACAAGGCAGGAAATCATTTGACTTCCCACTATCAAAATGGGGAAACTATGCTCAATATACAGAGCACTCACTAGAAATCCCACCAAAAATGGGTCTTGCAGGAGGAGTTAATCCACAGAATACAGACCACTCTAGATTCACCTTAACAAAAATTAAAAGCAAGCTTCAAAGGGATAAAACTGACCTGTATTTAAATGCTTGCTAGAATAAAAACACTCTATAAAGAATATCACAAAATTCAAGGTAAAATTCATAATCCTGGCACTCAGTAAAAAACTACCAGACCTGTTCAGACAGGAAGTGGACCAGGCACAACCTTTTTAGAAGAATAAATGACACAAACTGATTAGAGCCAAAAAGGTCCAAGTCCACATCCACTAGATCTTGAGCCTCAGTACACACCTCATTATGATAACACATCAACAAGCTAAATGACATACCCATAGGCGCCATGACAGTTCCAAGGCCAACTATAAAAGTCAAAATTGGGTGGTGGTCCAAATCCTGAAAATGCCCATCCCCTGCCACAAAAAAACTACAGGCCAATATCACTGATGAATATAGATGCAAAAATCCTTAACAAAATTCTAGCAAACAGAACCCAACAACATATTAAAAAGATCATACATCATGACCAAGTGGGCTTTATCCCAGGGATGCAAGGATTCTTTAATATCCACAAATCAATCAATGTGATACACCACATTAACAAATTGAAAGATAAAAACCATATGATTATCTCAATAGATGCAGAGAAAGCCTTTGACAAAATTCAACATCCATTTATGATAAAAAAAAAAAAACCTCCAGAAAGCAGGCATAGAAGGAACATACCTCAACATAATAAAAGCCATATATGACAAACCCACAGCAAACATTATCCTCGATGGAGAAAAATTGAAAGCATTTCCCCTGAAGTCAGGAACAAGACAAGGGTGCCACTCTCACCACTACTAGTCAACATAGTTTTGGAAGTTTTAGCCACAGCAATCAGAGAAAAAAAGAAATAAAAGGAATTCAGATTGGAAAAGAAGAAGTAAAACTCTCACTGTTTGCAGATGACATGATCCTCTACACAGAAAACCCTAAAGACTCCACCAGAAAATTACTAGAGCTAATCAATGAATATAGTAAAGTTGCAGGATATAAAATCAACACACAGAAATGCCTTGCATTCCTATACACTAACAATGAGAAAACAGAAAGAGAAATTAAGGAAACAATTTCATTTACCATTGCAACGAGAAGAATAAAACACTTATGAATAAATCTATCTAAAGAAACAAAAGACCTACATATAGAAAACTATAAAACACTGATGAAAGAAATCAAAGATGACACAAATAGATGGAGAAATATACCATGTTCATGGATCAGAAGAATCAATATAGTGAAAATGAATATACTACCCAAAGCAATCTGTAGATTCAATGTAATCCCTATCAAGCTACCAATGGTATTTTTTAGAGAACTAGAACAAATAATTTCACAATTTGTATAGAAATACAAAAAACCTCGAATAGCCAAAGCAAACTTGAGAAAGAAGAATGGACCTGGAGGAATCAACCTGCCTGACTTCAGGCTCTACTACAAAGCTACAGTCATCAAGACAGTATGGTACTGACACAAAGACAGAAATATAGATCAATGGAACAAAATAAAAAGCCCAAAGATAAATCCGTACACCTTTGGACACCTTATCTTTGACAAAGGAGGCAAAAATATACAATGGAGAAAAGACAATCTCTCTAACAAGCAGTGCTGGGAAAACTGGTCAACCACTTGTAAAAGAATGAAACTAGAACACTTTCTAACACCATACACAAAAATAAACTCAAGATGGATTAAAGATCTAAACGTAAGACCAGAAACTATAAAACTCCTAGAGGAAAACATATCAAAACACTCTCTGACATAAATCACAGCAGGATCCTCTAAGACCCACCTCCCAGAGTAATGGAAATAAAAGCAAAAATAAACAAATGGGACCTAATTAAACTTAAAAGCTTTTGCACAACAAAGGAAACCATACGCAAGGTGAAAAGACAGCCTTCAAAATGGGAGAAAATAATAGCAAATGAAGCAACTGACAAAGACTTAACCTCAAAAATATACAAGCAGCTCCTGAAGCTCAATTCCAGAAAAATAAATGACCCAATCAAAAAGTGGGTTGAAGAACTAAACAGACATTTCTCCAAAGAAGACATACAGATGGCTAACAAACACATACAAAGATGCTCAACATCACTCATTATCAGAGAAATGCAAATCAAAACCACAATGAGGTACCATCTCACGCCGGTCAGAATGGCTGCGATCCAAAAGTCTACAAACAATGAATGCTGGAAAGGGTGTGGAGAAAAGGGAACCCTCTTACACTGTAGGTGGGAATGCAAACTAGTACAGCCACTATGGAGAACAGTGTGGAGATTCCTTAAAAAACTGGAAACAGAACTGCCATATGACCCAGCAATCCCATTGCTGGGCATACACACCGAGGAAACTAGAACTGAAAGAGACATGTGTACCCCAATGTTCATCGCAGCACTGTTTATGATAGGCAGGACATGGAAGCAACCTAGATGTCCATCAGTAGACGAATGAATAAGAAAGCTGTGGTACATATACACAATGGAATATTACTCAGCCATTAAAAAGAATGCATTTGGATCAGTTCTAATGAGGTTGATGAAACTGGAGCCTATTAAGTCAGAAAGAAAAACACCAATACAGTATACTAACACATATATATAGAATTTAGAAAGATGGTAACAATGACTCTATATGCGAGACAGCAAAAAAGACACAGATATAAAGAACAGTCTTTTGGAATCTGTGGGAAAAGGCAAGGGTGGGATGATTTGAGAGAATAGCACTGAAACACGTATATTATCAAATGTGAAACAGATTGCCAGTCCAGGTTCGATACATGATCAGGATGCTCAGGGGTGGTGCACTGGGAAGACCCTGAGGGATGGGATGGGGAGGAAGGTGGGAGGAGTATTCAGGATGGGGAACACACGTACACCCATGGCTGATTCATGTCAATGTATGGCAAAACCCACTATAATAATGTAATTAGCCTCCAATTAAAATTAATTAATTAATTTAATTTTAAAAAATAAAATAAAAACTAAAAAAAAAAAAATTCCCATCCCTTCCCCAAAATAGCTAAAATATTCCTCCCACTCATTAGCCAATGAAATTACCTACCTATCCCTATAAAAACTGACAACCCCATACCCTGGTGCCTCTCTCACCTTCTGAGATGGCCCATACTCTATTTATGGAGTGTATATATCCCTGAATAAACCTTTCATTTTACTATGCTCACTCTTGAATTCTTTTCTGAGCTAAACCAAGAACCTACACTTGATGTATTTAATCCATTTTATCTGCACCATTGGTTTATTAGCTGTCATTTTAAAAAAAAAGTTGTAATGGTTGCTATGGAGTTCACAATATGCATATTTAACTTACTGTGAAAGACATTATATATTATTATGTCTCCTTACTAAATGTAGATACTTTATAACACTATGCCTCCATTTTCTGAGAGCTGGGACATGACTATCCTCTCTGGCCCCATTTCTTTCCTATAACAATGTGAAGAGATCAGGAAAATATAAACCATAATCAGGAAAAAATCAATCAACAGAAAAGGACCCAACAATGATAGATTATAAACTATTAAACAAAAACTTTTAGATAGTTATTATAAATATTATGAATAAGCACAAAGATATAAAGAAAAACTTGAATATAATGAGAAACGAATATTATTTAAAAAGAACTAAGCAGGGACTTCCCTAGTGGTCTGTTATTCAGTCACTCAGTCATGACCAAGTCTTTGTGACCCCATGGATTGCAGCATACCACGCTTCCCTATCCTTCACTATCTTCCCAAGTTTGCTCAAACTTATGTCCATTGAGTCGACCATCCAGCCATCTTATCCTCTGTCGCTCCCTTCTTCTCCTGCCCTGAATCTTTCCCAGCATCAGGGCAGTCTGTCGTTTAATTGGTGAACTTTTTCTTCTGAGCTAAAGGCTTTATTTCCTTTATGAATAGTTATTATTTAATTCGCTGTGTGAGGTCTTAGCTGCATGATGGGGGAACTTTTTGCACTGCAATGAGAACACACTCTCTAGTTGTGGTGCTTGGACTCAGTAGCTCTGCAGCATGTAGGATTTTAATCCCATGACCAGCGACTGAACCCAGTCCTCTGCATTGCAAGACAAATTCTTAACCACTAGACCACCAGGGAAGTCCCTAATTGGAGAATTTTGACCATTCACATTTAAAGTAATTATTAATATAGTTGAATTCAGTTCAGTTCAGTCGCTCAGTCATGTCCAACTCTTCATGACCCCATGGACCACAAAGCATGCTAGCCTCCCTGTCCATCACCAACTCCTGGAATTTACTCAAACTCATCTCCACTGAGTCGGTGGTGCCATCCAACCATCTTATCCTCTGTCATCCCCTTCTCCTCCTGCCTTAAATCTTTCCCAGCATCAGGGTTTTTTCAAATGAATCAGCTCTTCACATCAGGTGACTAAAGTACTGGAGCTTCAGCATCAGTCCTTCCAATAAACACTCATGACGGATTTCCTTTAGGATGGACTGGTTGGATCTCCTTGTTTTCCAAGGGACTCTTAAAAGTCTTATCCAACAACACAGTTCAAAAGCATCAATTCTTCAGCGCTCAGCTTTCTTTATAGTCCAACTGTCACATCCATACATGACTACTGGAAAAACCATTGCTTTGATGAGACGGACTTTGTTGGCAAAGTAATATCGCTGCTTTTTAATATTCTGTCTAGGTAGGTCATAGCTTTTCTTCAAAGGAGCAAGCGTCTTTCAATTTCATGGCTGCAGTCACCATCTGCAGTGATTTTGGAGCCCAAAAAAATAAAGTCTGCCATTGTTTCCACTGTTTCCCCATTTGCCATAAAGTGATGGAACCAGATGCCATGATCTTAGTTTTCTGAACACTGAGCTTTAAGCCAACTTTTTCACTCTCCTCTTTCACTTTCATCAAGAGACTCTTTAGTTCTTCTTCACTTTCTGCCATAAGAGTGGTGTCATCTGCATATCTGAGATTATTGATACTTCTCCCAGCAATCTTGATTCCAGCTTGTGCTTCTTCCAGCCCAGCGTTTCTCATGATGTACTCTGCATAGAAGTTAAATAAGCAGGGTGACAATATACAGCCTTGACATACCCCTTTTCCTATTTGGAACCATTCTGTTGTTTTATGTCCAGTTCTAACTGTTGCTTCCTAACCTGCATACAGATTTCTCAAGAGGCAGGTCAGGTGGTCTGGTATTCCCATCTCTTTCAGAATTTATATTAAAAAAATAAAATACATAGACTTCTCTCTCAAAAAAAAAAAAAAAAAGAATTTTCCAGTTTATTGTGATCCACACAGTCAACGGCTTTGGCGTAGTCAATAAAGCAGAAAGAGATGTTTTTCTGGAACTCTCTTGCTTTGTTGATGATCCAGCGGACGTTGGCAATTTGATCTCTGGTTGGAAGTTCATGGTTCACGTATTGTTGAAGCCTGGCTTGGAGAATTTTGAGCATTACTTTACTAGCGTGTGAGATGAGTACAATTGTGTGGTAGTTTGACATTCTTTGGCATTGCCTTTCTTAGGGATTGAAATGAAAATTGACCTTTTCCAGTCCTGTGGCCACTGCTGAGTTTTCCATATTTGCTGGTTGACATATTGAGTGCAGCACTTTCATAGCATCATCTTTCAGGATGTGAAACAGCTCAACTGGAATTCCACCACCTCCACTAGCTTTGCTCGTAGTGATGCTTTCTAAGGCCCACTTGACTTCACATTCTAGGATGTATGGCTCTAGCTGAGTGATTATCTGATTCACCATCACCATCGTGATTATCTGGGTTGTGAAGATCTTTTTGTACAGTTCTTCTGTGTATTCTTGTCACCTCTTCTTAATATCTTCTGCTTCTGTGAGGTCCATACAATTTCTGTCCTTTATTGAGCCCATTGTTGCATGAAATGTTCCTTTGGTATCTTTAATTTTCTTGAAGAGATCTCTAGTCTTTCCCATTCTGTTGTTTTCCTCTATTTTTTTGCATTGATCACAGAGAAAGGCTTTCTTATCTCTCCTTGCTATTCTTTGGAACTCTGCATTCCAATGGATATATCTTGCCTTTTCTCCTTTGCTTTTCACTTCTCTTCTTTCCACAGCTATTTTTAAGCCCTCCTCAGACAGCCATTTTGCTTTTTTGCATTTATTTTTCTTGGGGATGGTCTTGATCCCTGTCTCCTGTACAATGTCACAAACCTCCGTCCATCGTTCATCAGGCACTCTATCAGACCTAGGCCCTTAAATCTATTTCCCACTTCCACTGTATAATTGTAAGGGATTTGATAGGTAGATTAAGATGTATCATATTTGTTATTCTACTCATTGCCCTTGTTCTTTGTTTCTTTGTCATCTACTCTTTCTTCCTTCTCTGGTTTTAATTAAGAATTTTATATAATTTTGTATTCCAAAATTAGAATATCAACTTCTTAAAAACTTACAGTAGTTGCCCTAGAGTTTTCAATATGTTTACTTGTATATTAACACTGTACTGTTTCTTGGGTATTGCATATACCTTGTAACAGAGTATTCTCAATTTTTCCTCCAATTCCTTATAACACTGTTCTCATTCATTTGATTTGTGTGTTAACTATAATCATTTAATATATTTTTTCCATTATTATTGAACAAACTAATATCTTCCTTATTATTTATTGAACTCTTCCTTTATATACAGACCCAAGTTTCTGACACATACCATTTTACTTCTCTCTGAACAACTCCTTTTAATATTTCCTCCAAGGTAGGTCTACCAGCAACAAATTTCCTCAATTTTTATCTGAGAAAGTCTTTATTTTACTTCCCTTTGGAAGGTTAATTTCACTCGATACAGCATTATAGGTCAATGGGGTTTTTTTCAACACTTTAAATATTTCACCACTATCTTCTTGCTTGCATGACTCTGAACAAAGGCCTGAAATAACTCTCATTCTTGTTCTTCAACAAGTAAAATAGTTTTTCCTTATGTTTTCCTTCAAATTTTTTTTCTTTTTCTTTGATTTTGTGCAGTTTGGTGTAGACTTTCGGGTATTTTTCCTGCATTGTGTACTCTGAGTTGTTGGATCTGTGTGGTTTGGTGTTTGTCACTAATTTTGGAAAATTCTAAGCCATGCTTACCTTAAATCTTCTATTCCTTTCTCTCTTTTCCTTTTGGTATTTCCATTATACATATGATACCTCTTTTGTGATTTTCTCATAATTTTTGGATATCCTGTTCTAACATTATTTTTCTTTTCTTTTCAGCCTAAGAAGTTTCTGTTAACATATCTTCAAGTCACTGTTTCTTTCCTCATTCCTGTCCAGCTGATAAGCCCATCAAAGGTAGTCTTCATTTCTATTACAGAAGTTTTTAAATTTCTAACATTTCTTTTATTAAAATTAATTTTTATTGGAGTATAGCTGATTTACAATGTTGTGCTAGTTTCTGCTATACAGCAAAGTGAATCAACTATACATATACATATATCCACTATTTTTAAAATTTTATCAACCATATAGAGTATTGAGCAAAGTTCCTGTGCTATTCAGTAGGTTCTTATTAGTTATCTGCTTTATATATAGTAGTGTATATATGTCAATCCCAATCTCCAAATTTATCTCCTCCTCTCCCTATTAAATCCTAGAGTTTCCATCTCTCTGCTTACATTACCCATCTATTCCTTCATGTTGTCCACTTTCCCATCAGAGCCCTTAGCATAAAGGAAAAACTGGGGAATAAGATGTCCAGAGAGAGCTTTGAAAAGCTCTGACACAATTTCAGGCTCTAGAATGTCACTCACGTGTACAGTGCACTGTACATTCCTAGGAAAGACCTAAGAAGGCCCTAATCTCTCATTTCCCTCTGTCCTTGAGTCTCTGTACCAGCAGGATATGAAAGATAAGGCACAGTTGTAAACTCTCTGCCTGAGTATTGAAAGTATGCCCTGATATCCACACAGAGTCCCTCAGCAAAAGCTGAGAAACTTTTGTGGCAAGTTAACTAAGAAAATCTTTGTTCAAAAATTAGCTGACCAACTAACAAAGCAGAGACTTAAGAGGCTACACAAAGAACATATACACTACAGAACAGAATTACAGTGCATAAGTCATTAAACAAACAGGATCAACAACAACAAAACCTGGGAGTAAGATGAAGGGGAATCTGATTTCCAGAGTTCCCATGTTATATTACTAAAATGTCCAGTTTTCATACCTCAAAAATACAAGACATGCAAAGAAACTGGAAAGTACAGTTTTTATACAGAAGAAAAGCAACCTGGAAACCCATAAATTGGATTTACTAAGTAAGACTTTAAATCAACTATTATAAATATTTTCCAAGAATTAAGGACAATTATGTCTAAAAAATATTAAAGAATAATCATGATGTCTCATCAAAGAGAGAATACTATAAAGAGAGTAAAGTATAAAAAAGAACCAAATAGAAATTCTGGGCTTGAAAAACACAAGAAATGTAACACAAAATTTACTAGACGGGCTCACCAACAGATGTGAACTGGCAGGTAGGTCAAATGAGGTTACTTAGTGTGAGGAACAAAGAGGAAAAAAGAATGAAACAAAGCAAACAGAGCCTGGAGTGATATCAGAGAATACAGCAGGGTAAGAATAGCCAAGAATCTCTCTCTATGTAGCTAGACAATAATTGCAGTGTCAAAAAATGTCTAAACTAACTGTTATGGAACTCCAGAGTACACTTGAAAGTTTGCAGCTTCTAAGGAAATGCTTGGTTGGTAAACTGCAGTTGATATCATTTGATTTCAGAACTCAACAGAACTCCAACTATGTCAGGTGGCAACAGGGATAGCAACCCACATTTCTGGCATGGCTGAAGCCACAGTGGATAATAAAAACCTTGTCCTGCAGGTACAGAGACTAGCTGTAATTGTTCTAATCTCCACCAGCTAAAGCAGCTTCCAGGAGATTTAAAGGAACCACCTATTTTTATGGACATCCAAAAACAATCACATATATGGTGGAATTTAGAAAGCCACTGTGAATGCCCAGGGAAAGATGTAGGCTGAGAAAAAGACAATGAGAACTTATGCTTTCATTTTAGGCTACTCCCCAGCTAAGAGATACCCTACAATAATAACAACAACAAAATCTGCTAACCCTAGGGAAGAGGGAGAACATTTATATCCAGAATTACCAAATTATAAAATTCAAATATCCAGTTTTGAGCAAGGGAAAAAATTACAAGGCATACAAAGAAACAAGAAAGTATAGCCCATACAAAAGAACAAAACAAATCAACAGAAATTATACCTGAGTAAATGCAGATATCAGACTCACTAGACTAAAACGCTTTAATACACTTAAAGAGCTAAAGTAAGACATGAACAAAACAAGAAATGATATATGAACAAAATAGAGATAGATATTGTATAAAGGAGCCAAAAAGAAATTATGGAGTTGAAAAGTACAATAGCTGAAATAAAAAAAAGTATACTACAAGGGTTAAAAGCAGACTTAAGCAAGCAGAAAAAAATAGACTTTAAATCCAAATACGTTAGAACAGACTAACAAGGATATTATATATTAATAAAATGGTCAAAACAGCAAGAAGATGTAACAATTATAGACTTTTACACACACCATAAAGAAGGCTGAGCACCGAAGGATTGGCACTTCTGAACTCTGGTGCTGGGGACTTTTGAAATCCCTTGGATTGCAAGGTGATCAAATCAGTCAATCCTAAAGGAAATCAACTTTGAATATTCATTAGAAGCACTGATACTGAAGCCAAAGCTCCAATACTTTGGCCACCTGATGCAAAGAACTGACTCACTGGAAAAGACCTTGATGCTGGGAAAGACTGAGGGTAGGAGGAAAAGGTGGTGACAGAGGATGAGATTGTTGGGTGGCATCATCAATTCAATGGACATGAGTTTGAGCAAACTCTGGAAGATAGTAAAGGATAGGGAAGCCTAGCATGCTACAGCAGTCCCTGGATTGCAAAAGAGTCAGACATGACTGAGCAACTAAACAAAAACACACACCTTATAACAGATTCTCAAAATTCAGGAAGTAAAAATTCACAAAACAGAAGGGCAAAATGGATACTTCTACAGAAATAGTTGAAGATTTCAATACTCTACTTTCAATAATGAATAGATCAACCAGACAAAAGATCAATAAGGAAACAGAGCCCTTGAGAAACACAATAAATCAACTAGACCTAAGAGATATATGAAGAACAATCCATCCAACAATAGAATATTTTTTTCAAGTGCATGTCTTCTCATGTGTACACTGGACATTCTCTAAGCTACCTCATATGCTAGGCCACAAAATAAGTCACAACATAGTTTTAAAGATACATATCATACGAAGCATCTTCTCTGACTAGAAGTTGAAGCTCACAAATATAGAGAAATTAACAACAAAGTCTTAACCAATTGGTTAAGAACAAATCAAAAGAGAAATGAGAAAATACTTAATGACAAATGAAAATAAAAATACAACATACCAAAACTTGTGGGAGTCAGTGAAAGCAGTGGTAAGAGGGAAATTTTATAGCTGTAAATGCTTTCATAAGAAAAAGAAGAAAGATTTCAAATTAACTTTACAACTTAAGGAACTAGAAAAAAAAAGAACAAACTAAACCCAAAGATGGTAGAAAGAAGGAACTAATAGAGACAGACCAGGGACAGACAAACAGATAACGGAAAAACAACAGAGAAAATTAATAAAACCAAAGTTGGCTCTTTGAAATGATTAACAGAACTGACAAATCTTCAGATAGGTTGACAATGAAAATAAGAGACAGAAGATAAACTACCAAAATCAGAAATGAACGTGGGGACATCACTACAAACTTTCAGCAATAAGAACATAAAAGGATTCTATGACCAACTGTTAGATAGCTTAGAAGAAAGGGACAAATATATAAATTAACTAAACTGACTCAAGAAGAAATAGAAAATCTCAGCAGACCAATAACAAGCAAAAAGACTGAAGCGGTAATCAAAACCTTCCAAAGAACTAAAGTCCTGGACCAAATAGCTTCACTGGTGAATTTTACCAAATATTTTAAAAAGCATTAATACCAATTCTTTTCAACTCTGTCCAAAAAGTTGAAGGGAAGGGAACAGTTCCTATCTCATTCTATGAAGCCACTACCCTGGCAAGTACTGCCTAAAACCAAAGTCAGACAAAAGCATTACAAGAGGAAAATTAAAGACCTGTGGTGGATTCATGTTGATATATGGCAAAACCAATACAATATAGTAAAGTTAAAAATAAAATAAAATATATATTAAAAAAAGACCAATATCCCTTATAAATGTAAAAAACTCAACAAAATATTAGCAAATAAAATCCAACAGCATATTAAAAGAATTATGTACCATGACCAAGTGGGATTCAGCCCCTGAATGCAAACACAGTTCAACCTAAGAAAGTGGATCAATGCAATATATTACATTAATAGAGCAAAGGGGGAAAAAACACTTGATCATCTCAATTGATAGTGGATTCTTATTAGACATAATCCAATATCCTTTTATGATTAAAAAAAAATCTCATAAAGCTAGGAATAGAGGGGAAATTCCTCAACACAATAAAGAGTATTCACGAAAAACTCACAGTTAACATAATACTCATTGGCAAAAGACTGAAAGCTTTCCCTTGAAGATCCATAAAAAGACAAGGATTTCCACTTTGACCACTACTATTCAACGCTTTTACTGAAATTGATAGCCAGAACCATTAGACAACAAAAGAAATAAAAAGGCATCCATATAGGAAAGGAAAAAGTAAAATGGTCTCTACTCACAGACAACATGAGTCTATACAAAGAAAATCTCAAAAAATCCATAAGAAAGCTACTTCTGCTAACAAACCAAACCCCAAGTTCCTGGGTACAGTATAAACACACAAAAAGCTGTGTTTCTGTACACCAGCAATGAACAATCAGCAAAGAATATTAAGAAAGCAATTCCTTTTATAATAGCATATGAAAGAATTAAATACTTAGGTATAAATCTAGCCAAGGAGGTGAAAGACTTGTACAATGAAAACTACAAAGAATTGCTGAAGGAAATTTTAAAAGATCTAAAGAAATGGAATCGATAGGAAGACTTAAGTCACTGGTCATCTGTTAATACTACCCAAAACAATTTATAGGTTAAATGCAATTCCTATTAAAATTTCTAGAGCCTTTTTGGCAGAAATGGAAAAGCTGATGCTCAGATTCATCTAGAAGTGTAAGGGTTCCCAAACAGCTAAACAATCTTGAAAAGAAGAATAAAGTTGGGGGGACTCGCATTCTCTGACTTCAAAACTTACTACAAAACCACTACAGCAATTAAAGAGTATGAATGAACAACAACCAAAAAACCCTAAGCCTTAAAAATGAGCAAAGGATTCGAACAGACATTTGCCCAAAGAAGATATGCAAATAGCTAATAAGCAGATGAAAAGATGCTCAATATCACTAATTACTAAGGAAATGCAAACCAAAACCACAATGAGATACCACCTTATACCCATTAGGATGGCTGCTATCAAAAAAGCAAAACCAAAAACCTAGTGATGATGAGGATTTGGAGATACTAAAACTCGTGTACTGTTGGGGGTATGTAAAATAGTGTAATAAATATGGAAAAGAGGACAAAAGTTATTAAAAATTTAAAACAGAATTGCCATATGACCCAGCAAGTCCAATTCTGGATATATATACCCTAACGAGCTGAAGGCAGGGTTTTGAAGAGTTATTTGTACACTTACATTCATAGCAGCATTAATCACAAAAGTCAAAAGTTAGAAGCAATCCAAGTATTCAAAGACAGATGAATGAGTAAACACAATATCCATATGATATGTTACATATATATAATGTAACATTATTCAGCCTTAGAAAAGATGGAAATTTTGGCATATGCTACAATGTGAATGAACTTTGAGGACAACTGTTAAGTAAAATAAGCCAGTTAACAAAAAAGGCTAATAAATTCAGAGAGACCTAAAGTAGAAGAATGGCTGCCAGGGGGAAGTGGGAAATAGAAGTTGGAGTTTCATTTTTACAAAACAAATATATTTCTAGAGATTGGTTGCACAGATGTGAAGTGTATGTAACACTATTGAACTGTATGTTAAAAAAATGGTTAGATGGCAAAATATTTTATGTTATACGTATTTAAACACTATTTAAAAAAATTTAAGTATGTAACTGGCCTAAAGACGCACATAAACCAAGAGAATAGTATAGAAAGCCCAGAAATAAATGGAATTGTACACTCACAGGTGGTTAAAATGATAAATATCATGTTATGCATATTTTACTACATTAAAGAACAGAAAAAATAAAACCAAACCTGATTCTTTAAAAATATTTTATATAGTCAAAATGGTCAAGAACAGAAGACCTAAGTTAAACAGTGAGATAAGAATAAAAATAATTCACAATGCAAAAGATATCTAATATTATAAAAGAATAAATATGAACAAATATAGACCAATAAATTCTAAAACCTAGAAAAGACAAAATGATAAAAGTGGATACAAGAAGGATTACAAAGGCCAAATAGACCAATAAAGATTTAAGAAATAAAAATACATCAAATACTTGTCTGTAAAATATTCCCCAGGTTTTAATAGTTTTATTTGTAAGATCTATTAAACTTTCAAGGAACACACTCTCAAGTACTCTCACAAGCTCAGAAAGAGATTCAGAAATATGAGAAAAAGCTCACAGACATATGGGTATATACCCACATGTGCACATGCACATGTAATACACACAAAGCTAGCTTACCAGTGGATGGGTCCTGACGGACGAAGCTCTCCACTAATGACCAATCTTTATTTAGATGCTTCAGTACCTTGTACACATCCACTAATTTTTCCAAACCTTCCTTATCTTCAGGGATTACAAGGTTCAGTGCATCTCTTTTTTCAGCACAGCTATAGAATGTATTGGGTGGAAAAATGAGAAGATAAGAATAATGAATCAAATTTAAGAGATTTTATCTTAACAAGTTTAAAATGCATCTCTCAAACACTATGACTTTACTATGTGCCGGGTCCCAGAATAAGGAATTAAAAAATTAACTCCACTATCTTTCCAGCTATCCCATATATCAAGTATTAACACCTCCCCTACCCAAAGATAGATAAAACCAGTTCAGAAAAGTTAAGTTATATGATTTCCCGAAGTCATACAATTGATAAATTATTAACAGAGTCAGGATACAAGCCCAGATAGGTGTAACTCCCAATGCTTTTAATGCTTTTAATCACTAAGCTGTAACTGCCTCACAGATCAACAAATATACCAGTAGTATCTGGCTGAACAGGTTAGGAATGATGCTAAATACATCCACAGTCAATGTGATATAATCTTTCTGAAGGACAACCCTACAAGTCTAGGATTCAGCAATTCCATTTGTATGACAACACAATGAGGAAGTGTGCAAAGATAGAATAACAAACACGGAAGTGTTTTTCCAGATATTCAAAATGTTCAATAGGAAGAACACTGTTAAATTAATTATGATGCAGCTGCAAAATAATATAGAATAGAGCACCATTAAAATGATAATAAAATCCATATTTACTAATAGAAACACATTAGCTAGCAAACCATGTTATAACATAGTAAATATTATGATCCATATTGCTTAAAATTTAACTAAATTTGGTTAGAAGAAATACAGGCATACCTTATTTTATTGTGTTTTGCTTTCCTTCATTCAACTGTTTTTGCAAATTTAAAGTTTGTGGCAACTCTGCTGTCATGATGGTTAATACTTTTTAGCAATAAAGTAGTTTTTCATTAAGCACTTTGCTTTTTTAGATATAATGCCATTGTGTACCTGGAGCTTCCCCCTGTGGCTCAGTGGTAAAGAATCTGCCTGTAATGTAGGAGACATCAGGTTTGATCCCTGGGTCAGGAAGATCCCCTGGAGGAGGGCATGGCAATCTACTCCAGTATTCTTGCCTGGAGAATCCCATAGACAGAGAAGCCTGGAGGTCTACAGAGGTTACAAAGAGTTGGACACAGCTCAAGTGACTGACCATGCACACATGCACATACTGCATACTTAACAGACTACAGTATAGTGTAAACATAACTTTTATATGTACTAGAATACCAAAAAAATTCATGTGACTCATTTTATTGCAATATTTGCTTCACTGCAGTGGTCTGGAACTGAACCCACCTGTAGTATCTCTGAACTACACCTGTATAAATTTTATGCCAGTGTATTTCGGTTCAGTCGCTCAGTTGTGTCCGACTCTTTGTGACCCCATGAACGGCAGCATACCAGGCCTCCTTGTCCATCACCAACTCCCGGAGTCCACCCATACCCATGTCCACTGAGTCAGTGATGCCATCCAACCATCTCATCCTCTGTCGTCCCTTCTCTTCCTGCCTTCAATCTTTCCCAGCTCAGGGTCTTTTCAAATGAGTCAGCTCTTCGCATCAGGTGACCAAAGTATTGGAGTTTCAGATTCAACATCAATCCTTCCAATGAACACCCAGGACTGATCTCCTTTAGAATAGACTGGTTGGATCTCCTTGCAGTCCAAGGGACTCTCAACAGTCTTCTCCAACACCACAGTTCAAAAGCATCAATTCTTCGGCGCTCAGCTTTCTTCACAGTCCAACTCTCACATCCATACATGACCACTGGAAAAACCACAACCTTGACTAGACGGACCTTTGTTGAAAAAGTAATGCCTCTGCTTTTCAATGTGCTGTCTAGGTTGGTCATAACTTTCCTTCCAAGGAGTAAGCGTATTTAAGGAGGGAAAAAAAGCCTGTAAACATACAGACATGACGGTTACTTCTATCGGGTAGGTTAGAGGTGGATTTCGCGTCTTTATTATGACAAGAGTCATGCTGATTGCCAACTCTGCTGTTATGTTGATAATCTTCTAGTTTCCCATGAAAATAACTCTGTTATTTTCAGGTTTCCAACCCCCTCCACGTAGAAAAATGCTTCAAGGAAAGCTAGGGGCATCTACTGATCATGCACTGACTAGTTTAAGTTAATCACAGAAGTCCTGTTCCCCTTGTTACTGATCTGCCTCAGCAAGGGCAATTTAAGCTAATGAGACATAGGTTTAGTGGGAGACATCAGAAAATATTTCTTCAGTGTTATATTAATACATAAAAGTAAGAAATAGCTCTTTAGCCAGTTATTGTGCTGTCTCTAAATATGATACCTAAAACTATTAGATATTTTAATTAGAGAAAGCTAAACTGAGGAGCAGATACATTACTAGCAGAAGAGATGAAAAGAATCTGAGTTCATAACATGGTTGAGCCTCTCAATCAAGCAGCCCTAAAACTGCCTGATCTTTGGAGGATTTCTTTTTATATGCAGTATTACATTTTCCTCATTGTTGAAGCTATTATTGTCTGCCAAAAGTATCTCTAATTAAATGTTTTTGTATAATCTTAATTTTGTTTGTAATGTTAATGTATGATTTTGACATCCCTACTTAGAAGCATAATGCTATGCTAAGTCACTTCAGTCGTGTCCGACTCTGTGCGACCCCATAGACGGCAGCCCACCAGGCTCCCCCGTCCCTGGGATTCTCCAGGCAAGAACACTGGAGTGGGTTGCCATTTCCTTCTCCAATGCATGAAAGTGAAAAGTAAAAGTGAAGTCATGTCTGACCCTCAGCGACCCCATGGACTGCAGCCTACCATGCTCCTCCATCCATGGGATTTTCCGGGCAAGAGTACTGGAGTGGGGTGCCATTGCCTTCTCCAAGAAGCATAATAGATAACTCAAATTTAACTGCCAATCTTTGCCCTCAAACATGCTCCACCCACTCACTCCCCCATGTCAGTTAACTCTATTCTTCTAACTCTTAAGGCTAAATCCCAGATTTGCTCTCATGTTCTGTCTTTCTTTCCTTCTCTACTCCATCATGAAATAACAATGGTTCTACCTTCAAAATTACACTAGAGTATAACATCGTCTCACCAACTCTGTCATGACCACTCTGGTCCAAGCTACCACATTTTCTGTTAAGATTTTTTCCAATAACTTTCCCAACAGAGAAATTTATTCCCAATATAGATCTAGAGAGATCCTTTCCAAATAAAGAGCAGAAGGATGTGGAGAAAAGGGAACCCAACTGCATTGCTGGTAGGAATGTAAACTGGTATAGCCAGTACAGAGAACAGTATGGAGATTCCTTAACAAACTAGGAATAAAACTACCATATGACCTAGCATATTAGGCATATAGCATACTAGGCAAATACCTGAGAAAACCACAATTCAAAAAGACACATGCACCCCAATGTTCACTGCAGCACTATTTACAATAGCCAGGACATGGAAGCAACCTAGATGTTCACTAACCTATGAATGGATAAATAAGTTGTACATATACACAATGGAATATTACTCAGCCATTAAAAGGAACCATTTGAGTAGTAATAGTGAGGTGGATGAACCTAGAGCCTGTTATACAGAGTGAATTAAGTCAGAAAGAGAAAAACAAATATATTAACACATATATATGGAATCTAGAAAGATGGTACTGATTAACTTATTTGCAGGGCAGCAATAGAGACGCAAAAGCAGAGAACAGTCTCACGGACACAGCAGGGTAAGGAGAGGGTAGGACAAACTGAGGATAGTATCATTTACATATATTATACACACACATACACACACACACACACCCTATCAAGTGTAAAACAGGTAAAGAGCAGGAAACTGCTTGCAACACAGGGAGCCTAGCCTGGTACTCTGTGACAACTTAAGAGGGTGGAATATGGGGCAGGTCAGGGGGGAGGCTACAGAGGAAGATGATATATATATAATTATGACTGATTTACACTGATATATGGCAGAGACCACCACAACACTGTAAAGCAATTATCATCCAGTCAAAAAAAAAAAAAAATTAAATAAGAGCAAACCATGCTACTCCTTGGGCTTCCCAGGTGGTTCAGTGGGTAAAAAAGCTGCCTGAAATGCAAGAGACACCAGAGACATGGGTTCAGTTTCTGGGTTGCAAAGATCCCCTGGAGGAGGGCACGGCAACCCACTCCAGTGGTCTTGCCTGGAGAATCCCACGGACAGAGGAGCCTGGAAGGCTGTAGTCCATAGGTCGCAGAGTCGGACACGACTGAAACAACTTAGCATGCATACTACATGCTACTCCTCTGATCAAAATCTTTCCCAAACTGCCAGTATCACTCACTAAAAATTAGCCTCCATGGTTCACAAGGTCCTACATAATCTGGCCCTTCACTGTCTTGCTGTCTCTCATCATTTCCACTGTTTCCCCATCTATTTGCCATGAAGTTATGGGACCAGATGCCATGATCTTAGCTTTCTGAATGTTGAGCTTTAAGCCAACTTTTTCACTCTCCTCTTTCACTTTCATCAAGAGGCTCTTTAGCTCTTCTTCACTTTCTGCCATAAGGGTGGTGTCATCTGCATATCTGAGGTTACTGATATTTCTCCAGGCAATCTTGATTCCAGCTTGTGCTTCTTCCAGCCCAGCGTTTCTCATGATGTACTCTGCATATAAGTTAAATAAGCAGGGTGATAATATACAGCCTTGACGTACTCCTTTCCTGATTTGGAACCAGTCTGTTGTGCCATGTCCACTTCTAACTGTTGCTTCCTGACCTGCATACAGATTTCTCAAGAGGCAGGTCACGTGGTCTGGTATTCCCATCTCTTTCAGAATTTTCCACAGTTTATCGTGATCCACACAGTCAAAGGCTTTGGCATAGTCAATAAAGCAGAAATAGATGTTTTTCTGGAATTCTCTTGCTTTGTCGATGATCCAGTAGATGTTGGCAATTTGATCTCTGGTTCCTCTGCCTTTTCTAAAACCAGCTTAAACATCTGTAAGTTCACGGTTCACCTATTGCTGAAGTCTGGCTTGGAGAATTTTGAGCATTACTTTACTAGCGTATGAGATGAGTGCAATTGTGTGGTAGTTTGAGCATTCTTTGGCATTACCTTTCTTTGGGACTGGAATGAAAACTGACCTTTTCCAGTCCTGTGGCCACTGCTGAGTTTTCCATATTTGTGTAGGAAAGTTTAAATGGAGTCAGAGGTTGGCAACCTACAGTTCTGAACAAACTTTCAAAGCACAGCAGAGCTCTTAAAGGTATTCTGAAAATATAAGTCATGTTACAATCACAACTAGTTTGATCAACAATGAAAAGATTTACCAAATCTTTAATGTCTATTCTTACAAAATTTAACTTACATGTATACTTATCATTTATCTTGTCATTACATATTGACAGGTTTGTTTCAATAATTCCAAAGTATGTTTAATTTATAACTTTGGGACTATAAGGGTTTGCTACAAGAAAGGAAGATTTTAAAAATAATTGCTATAGAAAGGGTATATGCTCATTAAATATGTAAACTATAATTGTCAGACATTGGTTATCTTCCTGATAATCAAGGCATTACGTCTTCATATGCTAATCAACAAAACTATTTGAAAGAATTATAAAGATTCTCTTAACATTCAAAACACAGATGAGACTTTCATACTTGTAAAACCAGTTTTACAATTAAAAAATAAAATGACTGCGGTTTCTGAATCTTAAAATACAATGCAGAATTTTCATTTACTTTCATAAAACTTACCTTATTAATTTCAGCCTTTCTCCCTTTGGAATTTAGGCTATAAATATCCCTCCAAGACAATATAGATGCATCCTTCAAGATTTGATACATTTTTATTAGTCATTCCACTCTAAATGTTTTCTAATTTCTATGATGATATCATTACTGATTCATTACATATATGTATACACACACACACACACACATATAAACACACACATATATATCTTTTTAAACATGAACTTTTAAAAGTTATTTTTGTTGCTTTCTAATTTCATGGAATGGTGATTGGAAAACAGTCTGTCGATACATATTCTTAAAGGTGAAGTATGACCTAGTGTGTATGGAGTTTTTTTTATGTTCTATGTACACTTGAAATGAGCAAGGTTCTACACGCGCTCAGTATACCAAGCTTTTTGATTGTGCTATTCAAATCATCTACTACTTGAATGTGTTTTAATTTGCTTGATCTATCAATGACTGTGTGCATATGTTAAAATATCTCACAATAATTATGGCTTTACAATTCTCCCCAGGAAGTTTATACTTTAGTACTTGTATGGCATTATTATAATACACCCAAACAAATTCAGCATCCCTAATATCATTTTTTGCCTTAAAGATCATTTTGTCTGATATCAACTTGCCATACTGGTTTTAATAACTGCCTGGAGGACTTCCCTGGTGGTCCAGTGGTTCTGACAATGCAGGGGATAATCACTGGTCCGGGAGGATTCCACATGCCAAGCAGCAACTACGACCGTGTGCTGCAACTACTGAGCCCATGCTCTAGAGTCCGAGAGCTGCAACTAGTGAGCTCACATGCCACAATTACTGAAGCCTGCATGCCCTAGAGTCTGTGCTCTGCAATAAGAGAAGGAACTGCAGTAAGAAACCTGTGTACCACAACTAAAGAAAGCTCACTTGCAGCAACAAATACCCAGCACAGCCAAAAATAAATAAATAAATACAAATTTAAAAACAATTGCCTGGAATATATTTTACAATTCTTTTACTATTTAACCTTTCTGTATTCTTTGGTTTTCTGTCTCTTTTGTAAACATGATATAGCTAAATTTTTTTCAGAATATGAGAATGTATCAGTTAAACTGCAGCAAACTTCAGGCTTGTTTACCTTATTCCAGTTTTCTTTTTTTATAGCACTTGTTAATATTTTAACATACTATATAACATACTTATCCAGTATATTGTATTGCTTCTTTTCCTCAGTTAGAATGTTAGTTTCTGAGAATGGGAATTTTTGTCTATTTTACTCACTTATGTCCCAAGTGTTTACAATACAGCCTGGCATAAAGTTTTATGCACTCTATGAATATCTGATAAGTAAATGACTATTTCTCTTTTAACTGCTAAGTTTAATACACTTTCATTTCTTGTGATTACTATTATATTCAGATTCATTTCTACAATATTATTTTTAATGCATATTAAAAACAGTACAGCATCTAAGGAAAAAAAGGTAGATTTCTGAAAAATAATGGCTTTTTCTTGCTTGCCAATCAGTTCTATCCTGACCAGGAAATTCAAGACTCAATGGAATCTTTCATTGAAATGTTATTTTGTCAACATATTTGCCTTGATGAAGTAAACAGGATCTCTCATTCACTATAATTGGGAATCTTTTATCTTATATGTAAACCTGAGTGAACTCACTTTTTAAAATAACAGCTTTATTGATATATAATTTACATACCAGAAAATTAATCCTTTAATGTGTATGACTGAGTAGTTTTTAGTATATTCACAGAATTGTACATTACCATGAACTGCAGAATATGTTCATCTCCCCATAAAGAAATGCTATACCCATTAGAAGTCACTCCTCACTCTCCTTCCTTCTGCCCAGCCCTGCTGCTGCTACTGCTGCTAAGTCGCTTCAGTCATGTCCGATTCTGTGCGACCCCATGGATAGCAGCCTACCAGGCTCCCCGTCCCTGGGATTCTCCAGGCAAGAATGCTGGAGCGGGCTGCCATTTCCTTTTCTAATGCATGAAAGTGAAAAGTGAAAGTGAAGTTGCTCAGTCATGTCCGACTCTTGGTGACCCCATGGACTGCAGCCCACCAGGCTCCTCCATCCAGGGGATTTTCCAGGCAAGAGTACTGGAGTGGGCTGCCATTGACTTCTCTGCTGCCCAGCCCTAGGCAACCATTAATTGATATCTGTCTCTATGTATTTGCCTAGTCTAAACATTTCATATAAATCCAATCATATAGTATGTGGCCTTTTATGTCTGGTTGACTTCTCCAGGCAAATTTCTGGGATATCTATTCTTCGTTTAGCTGGCCTAGTCTGCTCTATATCTGTTGTGGAACACACCACTGAATCAAAGAGAACTCACTATAGGAAATGAAAAGACAGAAAAGGAACACTGAAGTAATATAGTGATAGTAACTGCAGAAGCAACTCCTACCCCTACAACTAGGGGAACAAGGGAAAAGGTTTAAGGAGGACTCTGGTTTAAACCCAGGGACCATGCAGAACTATAACACTGACTTCTGAAGAAGACAATGCTGTCTGACTATTTCTGGAGCTGGAGAGGGAGGCACCAAAGGTCTGGGACTCAAGCCTTTGAAGTAAGAGCACTGACTTGATGAAACTGCCATCAATGAACACAAACTATGACTGCGTCTAGAAGACTGAGGAAAAAAACAGGGAACACCTATTAACGCTGAAGTTTACAACTACTGATGGATTGACATTCATGGAATGGCAAGCAAAACAGGAAAAGTACAGGTCACTTCTTCCTGTTGCATTTCATTCTACTTTTAGTGCCCTCCAGTTGGCAGAAACTGACAGGAAGCCAACTAATAAAAGAGAAATGAAGTTTGCCAACTCCCATCTCCAAGACCAAAGCAGAATATATTAATAGAAGGGTAAGTCTGAATCCAAGATGTCTCTTGGGTAGCTTAATAACCGGTACATGTTATTTAACCCATCCAGTGAGCCTTCAATTTCAAGAACTGCTTTTAACTTTTAGAACATATATTTGGTTCTTTTCAAATCTGCATGGTCTTCTGATGAATTCTGTTGCTTTCTTATGTTTTCTATTTCATTTTAAATATCTTATATGCCTCTATTATCTCAAGTTCTTGGGTGTCTAAATTCAATTTTGTTTTCTATTACTTCTGCTGACACAGTGAATAGGTTTTGAAATTTAGAATTGTGAACTCAGCAGCAGGGCCTATGTGAAAGTGAAAGTGTTAGTCACTCAGTCATGTCTAACTCTTTATGACTCCATGGATTGTAGCCCTCCAGGGTCCTCTGTCCATGGAATTCTCCAAGCAAGAATACTGGAGTGGGTAGCCATTTTCTTCTCCAGGGGAATCTTCCTGACCCAGGGATTGAATCTAAGTCTGCCACATTGCTGGGATTCCCTGGCAGCTCAGATGGTAAAGAATCTGTCTGCAGTGCAGGAGACCCGAGTTCAATTCCAGGGTTGGGAAGATCCTCTACAGAAGGGATAGGCTACCCACTCCAGTATTCTTGGGCTTCCATGGTGGCTCAGCTGGTAAAGAATACACCTGCAATGAGGGAGACCTGGGTTCGATCCCTGGGTTGGGAAGATTCCCTGGAGAAGGGAACAGCTACCCACTCCAATATTCTTGCCTGGAGAATTCCATGGACTATATAGTCCATGAGGTTGCAAAGAGTTGGATACAACTGAGTGACTTTCATTTGCACTTTCTCCCACATTGCAGGAAGATTCTTTGGGAAAGCACTAGGGCTTATGTGGCCTGGATTTAAAGTGTGTCCCTTCAAAGAAGATTTGCATTTATTTCTGCTAGGCATGCTAGAGGACCATACTCATGTGAATTTCTACACCTGGAGAATAAGGGCAAGATCCTAGACTGTGGGAATAATGAATTATCTTTACCTTTTCATCATAGACAGTTTGGCTTCAGCCAAAACAATGTATTCTTTCAGAGCCTGAAAGAGTTTTTCTTCCACAGAAATCAACCTAGCCATGCGCCCTACAAGGGGATAGAAGAAAGGGCCCATCAGAACTAGACAAGTGGTTTCCCTGCGTGCTTCACTGGGACAAAAGCTCCAATGAAAGGTGGGTCCCCTGAACCAGAAGAGAGAAGCTCCTTCTGGATCACTCAGTTGAGGAGCTTAAGGAGATGTGATGGTCACACTGTTCTAGCCTTTGGCTCCAAGACAGAAAGACACTCCCAGAGGGATGTTCAACACTTGATCCATACAGTGAACTCTGTCATCAGGGAAGGGCCTTTATCTCATCCTTTCACCATACAGCTAATCTTATCATGTGGGGCAAGGAAATCCTGGAGGATAAAACCACTTCAATACATAGGAATGAACTTTGAAGTTTCAGGTGAGGAAGAAAAGAGGAGACTGGATTCTCAAGTCATATAATGTACACCACCTATAATCATTATGCATGTATCCTCAAACATGGATGACTCTGTGCAACCCCATGAACTGCTGCCTGCCAGGCTCTTCTGTCTATGGAATTTTCCAGGCAAGAATACTGAGGCTTGCCATTTCCTACTCCAGGGGATCTTTCTGACCCAGGGATCGAACCTGCGTCTCCTGCATTAGCAGGCATATTCCTCACCACGGCACCACCTGGGAAATGATCACTAATGTGGAATCACGTTTGTGACACTCCACAAAAAGTACCTGAGCATTCCTAAAGGTTCTGAGAATATCTAGACTTCACAGAAAGGGTACACACCACAAACACATGTTTCCCAGAAAAAATCTTTGGGCAATGTGTGGTCAGTTCCTTTGCCGCTGCTGCTGCTGCTGCTAAGTCACTTCAGTCGTGTCCGACTCTGTGCGACCCCATAGATGGCAGCCCACCAGGCTCCCCCATCCCTGGGATTCTCCAGGCAAGAACACTGGAGTGGGTTGCCATTTCTTTCTCCGATGCATGAAGGTGAAAAGTGAAAGTGAAGTCGCTCAGTCATGTCCAACTCTTATCGACCCCATGGACTGCAGCGTACCAGGCTCCTCCATCCATGGGATTTTCCAGGCAAGAGTACTGGAGTGGGTTGCCATTTCCTTCTCCAGGTCAGTTCCTTAATGGCCTCTAAAACAAAAAGTATTAATTTCTGGAAATTCCTTTCTCACTGTCCCCTAGTCACAGGTAAAAACACGTGGATGAGACTTTTCCACCCTGATAGAGAATAAGTCGGCCAACCTGATGCTGGGAACTAAGACTCATTTGCATAGAATACAACCTTCCCTGGTGCATACCAGCAGATGTGAAGATCTCAGCCCATGTGTAGCGCAGAAAACCAAACGAGGCCATCACTAGCACAGACATTTGGAGTTTCAAGATTCCAGAAGCCAGCATCTGTAAGGCAGGCAGTAACATTAATTGGACCAGGCTTCTTTTCATCCTAGTGGATAAGGTAAGGGAGCAGGTCCTGGAATGGGCCTCTCCTTTTAAAAACAATCTTGTTCCCAGCTCTGGAGCGCAGGATGGGCACGCTGCCTTGTCCCACCAAAAAAAGAAAAAAAAAAAAAATAATTGGACCACTACAGTTAGAAAAAAGACTGACTAATGTGAGGAGATTAATTCAAATGAATGCACATATGCAAACACACACAACACAAGCCATAGTAACTGACTTATACTGTGAAAGCTTAAAGGAAACTGTCTGATTATATGCTCTTCAGGAAACCAAGCACTAGAGGGGAGCAACCAGTTGGGAAGTAACCAAATGTAGGTCAAGCAGTTTTTTAACGCCAGGATGATCAATATGAGCTGGTTGCTGGGAACCTAAAGTGAAGCATGCTACGACACTCGAAACTAAACAGTTCACTCTAGAAACAAAATGATCAAAGCTGAGCACACAATTCATTAAAAAGCCAAGTCCAATCCGTTAGCTGGTAAAATCTATAGTCTTCAGAAATGGTGAAAGTGAAGTTGCTCAGTCGTGTCTGACTTTGCAACTCCATGGACTGTAGGCTACCAGGCTCCCCCATCCTCCATGGGATTTTCCAGGCAAGAATACTGGAGTGGGTTGCCATTTCCTTCTCTAGGAGCTCTTCCCAAACCAGGGATTGAACCCGGGTCTCCCGCATTATAGGCAGATGCTTTACCATCTGAGCCACCAGGGAAGTCCAGACATTCAGAAATGGTATAGCTCAGTAAGAAAAATATGCTAGAACAGGCAAGGCATAATTCTAGACTTCACAGATTACTCTGCTGTTTTTATTTAAATTTGGTCCTCAAGGTCAAAAGAAGGGGAGCATGTCCTGGAAAGTTTCAGATTTCACTGGGAAAATAAGCAAAAACATATGTGAGTACATAATAAGAAAGTTGAACATTCAGACTCAGGAAACACAGATCAATTATTCACTTTTCAAAGGACAAATTTCTTCATCAACAAAAGATATAACTAGATATCATGATTTTTAAGGGCACCTCTAAGTTTCAAAGAGAGTCTATGATATTTATAAAATTTACCTCAAAGAAGAAATACAATATAGGTATATCCTGTGGTAACTATGGAGTAAGAGAGTTTATCCATTTACTAGCTATGATGTTTTGGACAAGATAATTTACCTTTCTAAGTTCTGTTTTTCACTCTGCACGTGGTTAGTGTAATGAGGATTAAATAACAGATTTAATGTGACTGGCACACAGCCGTCATTTCAATAAAGAAAACTACAGTCATTATTTGTTTCATAAACATAAAAAGTGTCTGTTTTTATGTTGCTGTTGGCCTAAATTCCGCCTTTGGTCTACTTCTCCCTCTCTAACCTTTTAATACTAGTAGCTGGCACTTGCTGAGTGATTACCACTCTTCTACATACTACCATGTGTTGCTGCTGTTGTCTGACTCTTTGCGACCCCATGGACTGCAGCACGCCAGGCTTCCCTGTCCTTCACCAACTCCCAGAGCTTTTTCAAACTCATGTCCATCAAGTCAGTGATGCCATCCAACAATCTCATCCTGTCACCCCCTTATCCTCCTGCCTTCAATCTTTCCCAGAGTCAGGTCTTTTCCAATGAGTTGGCACTTTGCATTAGGTGGCCAAAGTATTGGAGCTTCAGCTTCAGCATCAGTCATTTCGATGAGTATTCAGGGTTGATTTCCTCTGCATGTAAGTTAAATAAGTAGGGTGACAATATACAGCCTTGACGTACTCTTTTCCCAATTTCAAACCAACCCATTATTCCATGTACAGTTCTAACTGTTGCTTCTTGACCTGCATACAGGTTAATCATGAGGAAAGTAAGGTGGTCTGGTACTCCCAACTCTTGAAGAATTTTGCACAGTTTGCTGTGATCCACACAGTCAAAGGCTGTAGTCAATGAAGCAGATTTTTTTCTGGAATTCCTTGCTTTTTCTGTGACCCAACAGATGTTGGAAATTTGATCTCTAGTTTTTCTGCCTTTTCTAAATCTAGCTTGTACATCTGGAAGTTCACAGTTCACATACTATTGAAGCCTAGCTTGAAGGATTTTGAGAATTATCTTGCTAGCATGTGAAATGAGTGCAACTGTATGGCAATTTGAACATTCTTTAGCATTGCTCCTCTCTGAAACTGGAATGAAAACTGACTTTTTCCTATTCCCTTAGGCTGTTTTATTTTTCTTCATAAAAGAAGATAATCAGAAATAACTGTTGTTCCTGTCCTGTAAAAATCTAAGTGAACTCATGCTCAGAGCTTTTGATGAGAACAGAAACTGAGCAACCTCTCAAAACAGAAAAAAGGTCAATAGAGAGGGGAAAAAGACAAAAGTCTAGTTAAGAGAACTGAATACTACACTTACATGCAGCACCCCTAAGAAAGAATAAGGCCTCAGAAATGATGGATCTACAGTACACCAAAAAGAGTACTAGGATTCTCAGTCACAGATTCCTGAATCTACGTGTGGCACAGAAACAGAAAATTGTCATTGTTTAAATGCCAAAGAATGCTCAAACTATCACACAATTGCACTCATCTCACATGCTAGTAAAGTAGTGCTCAAAATTCTCCAAGCCAGGCTTCAGCAATACATGAACTGTGAACTTCCAGATATTCAAGCTGGTTTTAGAAAAGGCAGAGGAACCAGAGATAAAATTGCCAACATCCGCTGGATCACTGACAAAGCAAGAGAGTTCCAGAAAAACATCTTTCTGCTTTATTGACTATGCCAAAGCCTTTGACTGTGTGGATCACAATAAACTGTGGAAAATTCTGAAAGAGATGGGAATACCAGACCACCTGACCTGCCTCTTCAGAAACCTGTATGCAGGTCAGGAAGCAACAGTTAGAAGTGGACATGGCACAACAGACTGGTTCCAAATAGGAAAAGGAGTACATCAAGGCTGTATATTGTCACCCTGCTTATTTAACTTCTATGCAGAGTACATCATGAGAAACGCTGGGCTGGAAGAAGCACAAGCTGGAATCAAGATTGCCGGGAGAAATCTCAATAACCTCAGATATGCAGATGACACCACCCTTATGGCAGAAAGTGAAGAGGAACTAAAAAGCCTCTTGATGAAAGTGAAAGAGGAGAGTGAAAAAGTTGGCTTAAAGCTCAACATTCAGAAAACGAAGATCGTGGCATCTGGTCCCATCACTTCATGGGAAACAGATGGGGAAACGGTGGAAACAGTGTCAGACTTTATTTTTTTGGGCTCCAAAATCACTGCAGATGGTGACTGCAGCCATGAAATTAAAAGACGCTTCCTCCTTGGAAGAAAAGTTATGACCAACCTAGATAACATATTAAAAAGCAGAGACATTACTTTGCCAACAAAGGTCTGTCTAGTCAAAGTGATGGTTTTTCCAGTGGTCATGTATGGATGTGAGAGTTGGACTGTGAAGAAAGCTGAGTGCCGAAGAACTGATGCTTTTGAACTGTGGTGTTGGAGAAGACTCTTGAGAGTCCCTTGGACTGCAAGGAGATCCAACCAGTCCATTTAAAGGAGATTAGTCCTGGGTGTTCATTGGAAAGACTGATGCTGAGGCTGAAACTCCAGTACTTTGGCCACCTCATGTGAAGAGTTGACTCATTGGAAAAGAGTCTGATGCTGGGAGGGATTGCGGACAGGAGGAGAAGGGGACAACAGAGGATGAGATGGCTGAATGGCATCACTGACTCAATGGACATGAATTTGAGTGAACTCCGGGAGATGGTGATAGACAGGGAGGCCTGGCGTGCTGCGATTCATGGGGTCGCAAAGAGTCTGAAACGACTAAGCAACTGGACTGAACTGAAGGAAACACTGTGAAAGTCAGCAAACATCCATATACTATTAGCAATGATGAGGACAAAGTCAAAGTTAGAAGGCTTCCTTCTATTTTCTGTGGATCTTGTTGGGCTGCTACACTTTTATGGAAACTTTGCAAAGGAAAGAGCTCCCATAGTGACTGACAGTAAGTTTCTCACCAGCACAGCAGTAAAGAAACTCTATCATATTTAATTTAAATTAATGACCTCCTCTTTTCTTCAGGAAAGCAGAAGACAAAACTCCTCCATGAATGATGTCCTCTATATACCAGGATGAAAGCAACTCTCTAATTCCCAGAGACTGGGAACAGAGGCCAAGAGAAATCTGTACAAATAGATCTTGTTAAAATAACTCTTAACTTCCTTTAGTCTCCCCATATACTTCATTCACTTTTTCATACTATCTATTCTTTGTTCAACCTGGTATATAAGAACTTGGGCCTATCCATTTTGGGATCTTCATTTTCCTATGGGGACCCTCAAGTACATTTAAAATTCTGTATGTTTTTCTCCTGTTAATCAGTTTTATATTAATTTGATTTTCAGGCCCACAGAGAGGCCCCAAGAGAGCAGATATAAAATTTTGTTTTTCTTACACTATTAACCAACTCAACCTGGTATCTACAGAATACTCTACCAAACAACAGCAGAATACATATACCTTTCAAGGTCACACAAAACATTCTCCAGGATAGATCATATGCTAAGTAATAAAATAAGTTTCACTAAATTTTTAAAGGTTTAAGTCATATATTCTCCAATCAAATGGAATAAATTTAAAAAATGCACAAAATCCTAGACTTCTTCAAACATTTGGAAACTGAACAACATAACCTATAGGTCAAAGAAGAATTTGAAGTGAAATTAGAACATATTTTGATTTGAATAAAAACAAAATTACAGTATGTCAAAATACATGGTGCTTAGTTGCTCAGTCCTGTCTGACTCTTTGTGACCCTTTGAACTGTAGTCCGCCAGGCTCCTCAGTCCATGGGAATTCTCCAGGCAAGAATACTGGGGTGCGTTTCCTTGCCCTCTTTCAGGGGATCTTCCCAACCCAGGAATAGAACCTGTGTCTCTGGTATCTCCTGCACTGCAAGTGGATTCTTTACCTGCTGAGGCATCAAAGAACCCCTCAAAATCTATGGGGTATAGCTTAAAGCAATATACAGAAGGAAACATACAGCTTTAAATGCCTATACCAGAAAACAAGGTCTCAAATCAGTAACCTAAGCATTTACCTTAAGAAACTGAAAAAAAATGGAGGGGGAAAATTAATCAAAGCAAGTAGAAGGAATGAAATAATAAGGATAAGAACAGAAAGGCATGAAACAGAAACCAGAAAAACAATAGATAAAATAAAAGAAGTTCCAAATACTGTTTAGTTGAAAAGATGAACAAAGTTAACGAACTTTTGGTTAGAATGACAAGGAAAAAAGAGAAAAATTTTAATTAGACAAATAAAGGAATAAAGTAATGAAACAGAGAACAGCAATATAAACCCTACAGAAACTTTAAGGATTATAACGGAATATTATAAACATCTTTATGCCAACAAAGCAAACAACTTAGATGAAAGAAAAACTCCTAGGAAGGTAAAATTACCAAAACAAACTCATGAAGGTATAGAAAATCTAAATACATCTATAACAATTAAAGATACTGAATTAATAATTTAATATATTAATATTAATATTAATATATTAATAATTTAAAATATTACCACATATTGATATTTGGCAAAACTAATACAATTATGTAAAGTTTAAAAATAAAATAAAATTAGAAAAAATAAATAAAACAAATAAATAAAACAAATACTTTCAAAGTAAAAAAAATAAAAATAAAAATAAAAACCAGGGTAATGAGATTATAAAAAAATAAAATAAAATAAAATATTACCACAGAGAAATAGCCAGGCCCAGATGGTGAATTCTGGTGAATTCTATCATTTAACTGAAAAATAGTAATAATCCTTCACAAACCCTCTCAAAAAACAGAGAACGCATCCAGCTAAATATATAATGTCAATACTACCCAGATACCAAAGCCACACAAAGACATCATATGAAAAGAAACTACAGAAGCCTCAAGTAAATTCTAAATTATCAGCAAACCAAATGTATGCAAAAAGAATTAAATATGTAAAATGTGTAAAAAGAATTTAATGGATATTCAATTTAATATCCAGCAATATGCAAAAAGGATTTAAACACCATGATTAAGTGAGATTTATCCCAAGAATATAAGGTTGGCTTAACATTCAATTAATGTACAATACTATGTAGAATAAAGGACAAAAAACACAAATACTCAATAGATACAGAAAAAGCATTTGACAAAATTCAATACTCATTCATGACTTACAAAAAAAATACAAAACCTCAACAAAACAAACGGAAAAGAATTTCCTTAACCTGATAAAGACGTGTGAAACTCTCGTAGCTAACCTGCTATTTAAGGTGAAAGACCAAATGCTTTCCTGCTAAGAACAGGGACAAAGGAAGGAAGTCTACTATTGCCACTTCTGTTCTAGCCAGAGCAATAAGGTAATTTTTAAAAATCAGAAAGAAGTCATAAAACTGTCATATACAGACTACAGGTAGAAACTCAAGGAATTCACAAGAAAACTACTAGAACTAATGGAAAAGTTTAGCAGGGTGAAAGTTGCTCAGTCGTGTCCAACTCTGCGACCCCATGAACTGTAGTCCATGGACTTCTCCAGGCCAGAATACTAGAGTGGCTAGCCTTTGCCTTCTCCAGGGGATCTTCCCAACCCAGGGATCGAACTCAGGTCTCCCATACTGCAGGCAGATTCATTACCAGCTGAGCCACAAGGGAAGCCCAAGAATATTGGAGTGGGTAACCTATCCCTTCTCCAGGGGATCTTCCTGACCTAGGAATCAAACCAGGGTCTCCTGTATTGCAGGCGGATTCTTTACCAACTGAGCTATCAGGGAAGCCCAGGTGACAGGGTATAAAATCAATATACCAAAATCAATTGTATTTTTCTATATTAACAATGGCATACACTACAATATTGTAAAGTAATTAGCCTCCAGTTAAAATAAATTAATTTAAAAAATGGCATAACAAAATGGAATTAAGAAAATGATTCCATTAACAATAGAATCAAAAAGAATACACTATATAGAATCAAATTTAACAAAAGTATAAGACTTATACACTGAAAACTACAACTGCTGAGAGACATTTTTAAAACTCTAAATATGAAAAAGACATTCCTTGTTTGTGGACTGGAAGGCTTAATATTAAGCTGGTACTACTTCCCAAATTGATTCAAAGATTCAATACAATCTCTACTGAAATCTCAGCTGGCATTTTTGCAGAAATTGACAAAGCTGATTCTAAAATTCATATGGAAACACAAGGGACCCAGAGTCAACCCAGATAAACCATAGGAGGCAATAATAAAGCAAAAAGCATTTATTTGGTATGAAAGAATTGCAATAGGAGGCATACAGATTGGGTAGCAACTGAGTGTCCCATTAGGCAGTAACTGGAGATTTTAAAGGCAGAGAAAGGAGTTCTCATTACAAAGTATTGTAACTGGAGTTGGAGGCAGAAGTTAGTCTTGGCTAAATATGATTGAGTGCTAACATGAACACTAGAAGGAAGTAAAAGTTCAGGTAGTCTTCCAGAGTCCTTGAAATATGTATGGTTTGGCCTACTACAAAAGTTCAGTTCCACCTGGTGAGGACATAGGTAAGGTTCACTTGCTAAAATGACCTCCTTCCTCCATTAAACAATTAGTTAACATAAGTTACTCCAGAATAACCAAAATTTTGAAAATTTTGGATAAATCTTGAAAAGAATGAAGTTGAAGGACTTACATTGCCTGAAGGACCAGGGATGTCTTCCCTAAAGGACAACTATGCTTAGCTCCCTGAAATAAATGGGCAGACCACTCATTTCCCTTTCAGTAACCTGAGGTCAGACTCATGAATCCATCCTCATCCACATCTATACCCAAGAAATACTTCAAGAACATCTAACCAGGAGTAAGAGGCTGTCTTTATGAGGTGATGCTATAATTTCATCTAGAACTCTACAGTTCTTAGAACTCTCCCCCTTGAGCTTACCAATTAGAAAAACTAAATCATGTTTAGTTCTTTTTTAAAAAAATAATTTCTCTCAATTGCCTTATCTAAACAATAGACTACTTGTTGTAACAACACAGTTATGGAATTGATATATGATCCAACTTTTATAGTGAAGGAAATAAATGCACAGCATTATTAAGTTAACTTGCCTAAGTCACACAGATAACTAATGGACTCAGATTATCTTACTGTCTAAGCAGGATATGAAGCACTTTAAAAGTGACTAATCATGTTCCAAGTATTAACTAGCATTGATAGAGCATCCAGTAAACTCTATAAGGCAGATAAGAAAGATAAGACAAGATCTTTCCTACTATTTGGAAGAACCCAGTGCTCTAAACACTTAAGTGATATGTCCATGTATAGACACTTGTTGACAATTTACTGGTGGCTGTCTTCAAACCTGGAATACAACATAAGGGAACAGAGAAGGCTTAACTAATTTTTACACAGACCATCATTTACAGAAATATTTTTCTTTTCACAGATTATATTTCACAGTCAAACTGAACAACTAAACTCACTTAAACTAAAAGTAGTTTCTGATTGTTATTTTACTATTGCTGAATGATCTTAGGAAGAAACCTTGGTATTTCTCTTCCAAAAAAAACAAAAAAGTCACGATTAAGAGAGAGAGAAAGGAAGAGCCACTAAAACAGGAGAATATTTTTATAGCATAACTACCAATAAAAGAAGGAAGGAAATGACAACCCACTCCAGTATCCTTGCCTGGAAAATCTCACGGACAGAGGAGCCTGGTGGGCTGCAGTCCATGGGGTTGCAAAGAGTCGGGCATGACTGAGTGACTAATACCAACTACTAACTAACTACTACTACCAATAAAAAGCCTGTATCCAGAATACATAAAGAATTCCCACAAATAAGTAAAAGACTCAATAGTAAGTGTGCTAGAGACTCAAAAAGAACTCATAACAGAAGATACCCATGTGGCCAACAGAAATATGAAAGGTATTCAGTATCATGCACAATCAGAGAAACACAAAATACAACTATAGGATACAACTACCATCAGAATTAAGAACTACAGTGCAATGGGAACTCTTACACATAGCTGGTGAAGTGAAAATACAACTATTCTGATAAAGTAACATAATCTAATAAATTTCAATAATCTAGTAATTCCACTCTCATGAAATAAATAGTAATTTCACTCCCATGAACTGAATAGAAGTATGTGTACCATAAGCAAGTACAATAAACAAGTCCCTCTAAAAACAGAAGGACTTCCCTAGTAGTCCAGTGGTTAAGACTCTGCACGTCCACTGCAGGGCATGCAGGTTTGATCCCCAGTCAGGGAACGAGGATCCCACTTGCCAAAGAGGGCAGTCAAAACAAAAAAGAAACAAATAAAAAACCCAAAACTTAAAAACAGAGCTACTATATGATCCAGCAATCCCACTCTGAGGCATATATCCAGAAAAAAACATTAATTCAAAAAGATACATGCACCCCAATATTCATAACAGCATTATTGTCAACAACCAAAAACAGAAGCAATCCATTGACAGAGGAATGGATAAAGAAAATGTGAGATACATATGCACGTGCGTGTGTGCAGGCACACACACACCCACACACACACACACACCCACAAACATGGAATATTACTCAGCCATAAAAAAGAATGAAGTAATGCTATTTAAAGCAACATGGACAGACCTAGAGATTATCATATTAAGTGAGGCAAGTCAAAACAAATATCATATAATATCACTTATATGTGGAATCTAAACAATGATACAAATGAACTTTACAAATCAGAAACAGACTCAGAGATATAGAAAACAAACCTATGGTTACCAAAGGGGAAAGGCTGTGGGGGGATAAATTAGGAGTTTAGGATTCATATATACACACTAGTATATATAAAACAGATTACCAACAAGAATCTACAGTATAGCACAGGAAGCTCTACTCAATATTCTGTAATAACCTATGTGGAAAAAGAATTTGAAAAAGAATGCATATATGTACAACTGAATCACTCTGCTGCACACTTGAAACTAACACAACACTATACATCAACTATATTCCAACATAAAATAAAAATCAAATTAAAATTTCAAAAAGAACTTCCTTAAAAAAAAAACATTCACACCAGAGTTTACTGTATTCCCAAAGTGGAAGAAACTCAAATGTCTATCAAAAGTAGAACACATAAAGAAACCATGGTACACCAGTTTCTATCCAATTAAGTACCATGGAGTACTTAAAAGGAATGAACTATACAAACTACAGAAGATACACAAAAATAACATTGATGTATCTTAAAAACAAAGCACTGAATAAAATAAACTAGACCAAATAAAACACAGTGTATAAGTTCATGAATATAAACTTTTAAAATTATATTGCTAAATTATAAAATTGAACTATCTCACAAAACCAATACATTTAAAAATATAGTTCTATATATTAAGAACAGAAAAATCTTCAAGATATACTATTAATGAAAGTAAACTGTAGAACAATATGTTTAATATGATTTTATTTATGTAAAACAGATAACTTAGGGACTTTCCTGGTAGTCTAGAAGTTAAGCATTTGGGCTTCCCATGCAAGGGGCCCGAGTTCAATCTTTGGTCAGAGAACTAGATCCTACATGCCCCAACTAAGAGTTTGCATGCTACAGCTAAAGATTTCACACGCTGCAACTAAAAGATCCCATATACTGTGACAAAGACCCCAAGTACTGCAACTAAGACCCAGTGCAGCCAAATAAAAAAATTCTTTTAAGATAACTTATTTGCATGACATATATCTGAGACATTGTTCAATAAAACTTACTGCAATAATGAAAATTTCTAAAATCTACCATTTAATTCAGTAGGTAAGTAGCTGTTGAACACCTGAAATGTAGTTAATACCACTGAGGAACTGAATTTTTAGTTTAATTTGAATTATTTTCAATTTAATAATTGTGGCTAGTGTCTACAGTTTGGACAGTGCCTATGCTCACTCAGTCGTGTCCGACTCTTTGCAGCCCCTTGGACTGTAGCCAGCCAGGTTCCTCTGTTCCTGGGGCTTTTCGCTAGGCTCCTCTGTTTAAGGGATTTTAAGACAAGAATACTGGAGTGGGTTGCCATTTCCTTCTCTGGGGTCTTCATCCCAACCCAGGGATTGTACCCACATCTCCTAAGGCTCCTGCATTGCAGGTGGTTCCTTACCTGTGGAGCCATTGGGGAAGCCCCACTGTTTTAAATTTTAAAAATTAATTTAAATTAATATTAAAAATCAGAGACATTACTTTGTCATCAAAGGTCCATCTAGTGAAGGCTATGGTTCTTCCAGTAGTCATGTATGGATGTGAGAGTTGGACTATAAGGAAAGCTGAGCACCAAAGAATTGATGCTTTTGAACTGTGTTGGAGAAGACTCGAGAGTCCCTTGGACTGCAAGGAGATCCAACCAGTCCATCCTAAAGAAGATCAATCTTGAGTGTTCATTGGAAGACTGATGCTGAAGCTTCCAAGCTGAAACTCCAATACTTTGGCCACCTGATGTGAGGAGCTGACTCATTGGAAAAGGCCCTGATGCTCGGAAAGATTGAGGGCAGGAGGAGAAGGGGACGACAGAGGATGAGATGGTTGGATGGCATCACCGACTCAATAGACATGAGTTTGGGTAAACTCTAGGAGCTGGTGATGGACAGGGAGGCCTCGGGTGCTCTGGTTCATGGGGTTGCAAAGAGTCAGACATGACTGAGCAACTGAACTGAACTCTGTTTTGCCTAAATTGTTAGCAGTAATGTACACGATCTTTATGTAATTAATAAATGTAAAAACTAAGGCTCTTTTTCTCATGGGTAAAATGAGAAGTACATACCTCAACTCCAAGATTACTATAACTACTAAGAACAAAATGGAAACAAATCATCAATTTCCTGATGCATTAAGAAAAAAAAAAACAATGGGGAAAAAAAGTTCACATTAGTTATAAATAATAGTGGAGAGAAGCTGGAATCTGGGATCACACAGGAGTTTGTAGCTCGGAGAAACGATCAGTTACGTTTGCCATTCACGAAGACTGGCAAAACAAAAACAGGAACCACTTAATCAAAGTATAATGAATCCAGTTTGGGATATATTAACATGGAAGAACCTGTGAGCATTGTAAGCAGAGCTATAGCTGCTAGCCAGAGAGTAATAAAAGCTGGAATTAAAGATTTAAGAGTTGTCAATACATAGGCAGTATTTGGAAATCAGAAGGCTTCAGGAAAGCAAAATGGCTACAAAGCAATTCTGAGCCGTAACTGAGAGGTGACAAAGAAGGACCAGGGGAGTCAAAAAGAAGAAAAACCAGTAGACAATTGGTTTGGCCTCTCACGGAAGAGAAGGTTTTGTTTTTAAGTGGCTAATGTTTCTTTAGGTTTCATTTCTATCAAAAAACAAAGCAAAACAAAACACAATGTACACTGGGACTTCCCTGGAGGTCCAGTGGCTGAGGTGTCACCCTGCCAAGGCAGGGGCCCAGGTTTAATGCCTGGTCAGGGAACTAAGATTCTGCATGTGTTGAGCAGCATGGCCAAAGACAAGAACAGAAGAAACAACTAGATCTAAATCAGGAGTGTGGTCAATCTCAAAGCAGCCCTCACTGACCATCAGGGGAGTAACTCTGGAACTGAGAAATCACTGATCACTCACCCTACAAACCATCAAAGAAGGAAGGTTCTGATAAAACAACAAACTTGAACCCTCACTCACGTCTATCATTCTTGCCTCCTTACTCAGGGCTTTTACCAAGCACCTGGCTTCAGACCTGTTCTGAAAGGAGAAGAGCAGGCTACACTCTCACTCATAAGCACTTTCTGAAAGGTCTACATCAGACCCTGATCTCTGACCAGGCTAAGGTAGATCTCATGTGGACTGTGATACACAAAATCTACACGGTTATCGGAAATCCTCTTCTTTGGATTCCAGGCTTATCATTCTTGATTCTACTTCTAAAGACCAAGTTTCTGTAAGTTAAGTCTGGTGATGGATTGATTTGAGTTACTTGTCAATGGAGACTGGAATACAATGCATTCTCACAGAAAAGCTGTAAATCTGATGCATATCTATGAAAACACACTTTTTCATTTTATCATTTGAGGAAATTCTAACTCAAAATCTGAATTGTTGAACTGCAGCAGGTCTGGGAAACTTAGAAACCATAGGCAAAAATTAGTGTGCACCTTTTAAGGGAGAAAGTCCTTAATTTTATAAGATTCACAAGAGGGTCTGTCACTCCAAAGGTTAACAGCCACAATAACTTTTTTTTTCTACCTCAGGCCCTATTTATGATCATTCATTGAATAATCTGTGACACCCATTCCAGAGTTATATACAAGTTCCAAGTAGATATGTTCACTAGGAAGCTGGACCTAAGAGTCTAGAACAAAACTCAAGACAGAGATGTGAGTGAAGTTTAAGAAATCATAAGCACATAAATGATTGTTACAGCATTGAGTAAGAAAGCGCCTTCCTTTTAAAGTATAGTACTGTGAAAAGGAAACATGGACATACACAGGAGAAATGTGGGCCAACGAAGAAAAGTTAGCAAGACAGTCTGGGAAAGAAAGAAAAATCAAGAACCATGAAGTTATTTTTCCTTCATTGGATGAAAAAAAGTCAAAAGTGTCTACTACCGAGTATGACCACTAGGAGGACCCTTAACACTTCACCAGACAATTTCAGGGAATTAGTTATGGCAGATTTACCATGTCAAAAAATAAAGAATGGGAGGTGTGAGGACAGTAAATATAGGATAAAGTTTTAAGTAGCTTGCCAGTGAAATCAAGACAGACAAGAGGACAGCTGTGGGCCCATCAGGGGGTTTGGTCCTGACTTCAGTGAGGCCTGTGCTGGGCTGTGCTTAGTCGCTAGGGTCTGCAAATTCACGAAGCAAGGGAAAGAAAGAGGCTGTCTTTTCAAAGAGAGTATTATCAGTAACAAGAGACCACCTAGTGGGTTGCTAATATTATAAAACCACTTTCAGAAACACACTGAAAAAGTCCTTTAAAATACTCAACTTCGGATTTGCCAAATACCCGTGACCTTCCACTTACCCTTAGCCCCGAAACATTTCTCACAGAAAAAAAGTTTTCCCCTAGTTTAGAGAAATAAAAAATCTTCACAAAAGTTTAAAAACCTCTTCAGAGTGGCCTCAGCCTTGGAAATGACTTCCCAGACAGCGCTGGACACTCCCCGACCCTCCCTCAGGGCGCCACCTCCATGCCACCTGTGCTGTGAGCACTTCCTCATGGGGACACAGTGCCTCGGGAACACGCACCAAGACGGCCATTGCTCGGTCAGGACTCGCCTGAACGGAGAGGCGGGCTAGAAGCCCTAAACAACAGCGGCTACGGAGACTGCATAAGCCCCAACGCCAGCAGCACCACCGCTCACCTCCTCAACTGCGGAACACGCACCTCACGATCAATGCCTTTCCAGAAACCTCTGGCCCCACCCTTTCCGCAAAAGCCCCGCCCCTTCCCTAAGACTGCCCACAGGACCTGCCCCATCCTGGTACTTAGCTTGAGGGAAGACTCGCTGGTAGAAAAGCGAATAGAGACGTGGGAAAATAAATTTCCTTCCCTCAGGGGACTTCCGTTCAAGTTGAGTCAAAACCTAATACACAAATAAGAATATCATGTTACAGTGGCGGTGTGTGCTAGGAAGAAAGCAGAGCAGGGGGCGGGAATGAGGATGCAGATGTTCAAGGAAGTTTTGAAAGGCCAGTATGATGAGGTGTCTAAGATGGGGCTTGGTCAGACTGAACGGAATGAGGATAGAAACTCTCTGACCACGTTGGGGAGGAACTTTTCAGGCAGAGGGACCAGCAAGCACAAACACCTGAGTAGGCCAGTGTGCTGGAGCGAAGGCTGCGGGCGTGTTGTGGGAACCGAAAGGTGCTCTCAGTCTTCCCCAGCCATTCGCCCTACCGGGAAGGATTCAACATGCCCACAGGCCGCTCAGCGAAACTCGAAGCCACACGACTGCCCCTAGGAGCCCCTGTCACCTCTGCATAACCAGCGGCCACGGTGTTGAGACGGCCTTAGTGAGCCCAGGAGCAGGCAGGCAGCTTTCTCCCCCGTGTGAAATAATGATGTTTAGGTTTGGAAGATAATATACAGGATGCCCAGTTAAATTTTAAGTTCACATGGGCAACCAATAATTTTGTAGTATTTCTCGTACAAAATTATTGGTTGTTCATCTGAAATTAAAGTTTAACTGGGTGCCATGTATTTTTGTTTGTTAAATCTGGCAACTCTAATTTAGAGTTCAGATGCTAGGTTTGAAAACAAGACCCGTGGTATGCCAAGCCATATTAGAGACTGAGGCAGAAGAAATTCTGTGCAGCTAATATACGTTTTTGTGTATTTTTTGTTAGTGTTATCAAGGTAGTAAAATTAGTTGAAAATATTGCAAAGTTGAAAAGATTGGTGTATTAAAATTAACATTTTTAAGTTTAAATATTTTATTTATACTAAAAATGAAAATTACTATGTTCAATTTTCCTGGTTTAAATGGAAGCAAACTCGTCAGTAAAAATTTCAAAACTTTGAAACTCTTGATCAACTTTCTTGACCAAGTGCAATCTTAAATTATCTTAAATTAGCTTCAGTTTACTGATTATTCTTTTGTAGGATGCCACTGTGACTCCTATTTAGAACAAAATTCCCTAGACCACGTTCAAGTTTGGAAAAGATTATACTAAAAAAACACGTGAAATCAGTTTCAGATGATTCAAACACAATGCCAATTTTATATTACAAGTCGTTGCTATTGTATGCGGCTTAAAATTACTTCAGGTGAAACTGCCACAGGATTTAAGTTATCAGACTTATAACAGATGTATTCATAGAAAATAACTTTTCTTCAGTAAAAGTTCAAAATATCTGGACACTTCACTTGCTAAGTCCATATCTAGGATATCTATAATCTCTTTAAATTTCTATTTGATAAACACTTCTCCTATAATAATTAATAGACTCATCCAATAATGTGTACATTTCCAATCTCTTTGTTTTCAAATTCAGGAAGTATGTTCATATCTCTTCCTAAGTTTAACATGAGTCAGACATACTTTCAGTTACTTGCTCTCATTTGTTATAAGCAAAATATGCAACCTTTTAAAAACTTTTTCTCAGTTCAAAACATCATCCCAAACCAGTAAGCTGCAAAAAAATGTGTAATGTATTTGCACCACAATGCAATGTTTTAGCATGTTGTCTGAGCATGTTGTATTTAGGTTTCAGGATGTTGTATTTTGTCAATTGATGTTATATCTCTTAACATTTAACAAACATCTTTAATTTGTGCGTAGTGCTGTGATTGAATTTGATCTTAATGCCCCTCAGGATTAGTATTTGTGTTTAATGTAGTTTTTAGACGGACTTCCCAGATAGCTCAGCGGTAAACAATCTGCCTGCCCATGCAGGAGACACAGATTAGATCCCTGGGTCAGGAAGATTCCCTGGAGGAGGAAATGGCAACCTGACCCGGTATCCTTACCTGGAAAATCCCATGGACAGAGGAGCTTAGCGGGCTACAGTCCATGGATTCTACAGACAAAGAGTCAGGAATAATCATAATTTTGTAACTGCTCAATGAATTTTATGTATCTATCAATATATCTGTATCTTCTGTAAAGTAGCTAAAAAGATTATATTTGAAGTCATTGAAAGTAGTCTTTTTGAACATTAAATTATGAGCTGAGAAAGGCAAAAATTTGGCATAATCATTTTGAGGGAAAATAATAGCTTGTGTACCCTGCAATATTGGTTCCATTAACATAACCCTGGCCTCAAAGATTTTTTTATTAAGAATGTCATAAGATAACTCATATTCCCTAATCTCTTCAATAAAATTAAAATGTCTATTGTTATAACATTCTTAATGAAAACATACTAATCTGACACACTTGCTTAAAATGGGCTACATCTGGTATAGAGAGTAAGGAAAAGAATTTTATTTATTTCATTCCAAATAGTGTTCCAAATCTAATATGATTTCCTAGCAGCATTATGTATCTCCCAAAATTCAAAAATTTAAATCTTGACCCTTAGTACCTTGAAATGCAACTGTATTTGGAATTAGGGTCTTAAAGAGATATTTAATATAAAATTAGGTCATATGGGTGGGCCCTAACCCAATATAACTGGTGGCCTTATAAGAGGAGACTTGGACACAGACAACACATCCAGGGATGACCATGTAAGAAAGTGGCCATTTAGAAGCCAAGGAGGAAGGCCTCAGAAGAAACCAAACTTCCTGAAACCTCGATCTTGGACTTCTAGCCTCCAGGAACTGTGAGAAAATAAGTTTGTTTCAAACCATCCAGTCTGTGATATTTTGTCAGCCCTAGCAAACTAATACATGTTATAAATTTGTTCTGAATTTTATTAGACAAATAAGGCACAGATTCCTTTTTATTATAGCTATATCAACATTATAATGACTATAAGTTCAATTAAATTAAGCTACATACATAGTTTTTGGTTTTTCAACTTTTAAATTCAGCTTATCCTGGATATTAAAACAAGCATCCAAAGTATAAATGACAGAAGTTGGGAAGTTAAAAGGGCATGTGAAAGTTAATTTTATATGTTAACTAGGCTAGATTGTGGTGACCAGTTGCTTGGTCAGACACTAGATCTTCAGCTCACATAGTAAATTATCAGAGATGTTACCTTAGGCTTACAAAACAAAAAGGACGTTTGTGATAGTGTTACCAGGTAACCAGTGTACCAGGTACAAGTGTAACCAGTTTGTGTTACCAGGCAAAGAAAGGACTATAAAAAAAAAAATTAAAAAGTGACAAAAGGGAGAGGGCAGATGTAATAGAGGATAGTGAACAAAGCTAGATGATCATCTGTTAAATTTCTAAAGTGGAAAAATCATGAGATATCTTTGTAAATATACAATTATAGTCAGAAAAATTAGACAATTGAAAAAGGTTCCCTTAAGAATAGGGAATAGAGGAGGAGAGAATAGAGTAGGAAAGCATTATTCATGGTAAACTCTTCTGTTTCTTATTTTTAAAGCCATGTGCATGTATTTTAAACTGAGGTTAGCAGACAAAAAAACAACTCCTACTTATTCTTCAAGACCCAGATCTAACAATGTGGTGCCAACTCCTGGTTAAATGAGACCTCATTCTCCTGTGCTACTCAAGCACTAGGTTCTCTGTTACCAAGCCTCTCAAACTTTACACATCTATTTATGATCCTGGAGAGGATGAATCTCAGGTAGGTGAGCCAAAAGTCTGGTTTCTCTTATTCTTTGATTATTTACTGATTCTACACATGAGATAAGAGACTGGGAAACCAGATAAAGAACCCAAGTAACAGGTAACTGCTAAGAGAGAAACCAGCAGAGATCTTGGTGGTCTCAAAGGGCACTGAAAGACAAAAAATTAGATTGTATTTTTTTAGAATACTTAACAGGAGGGAGGAGTACAGAACTCAGTCAGCCACTCACCCTGTTTACCCATTAGGACATTTAGTAAATTCTGAAGCCATGCACAATGGAAAATTAAGAAGCTAAGCAGAAAACCTCTGGGGAAAAAAATGGATTTGAGGAGCAGTGTCTAAATACTGAAGATACAAGGATTAGAATTATAGAACTGCCAGTGAGACAAATCCAGAGAACACTCTAGGCAGAGAAGTTGCAACTGTCTATTATTTCTCAGATTCCCTTACTCACTGGCTTCCTGTTAGGTTCTGATAGTGGAAGCCACTAGGGGGAGATTGTATGGCAGTCGATAGATAACAATTGCCCTGTTGCTGCTGCTGCTGCTGCTGCTAAGTCACTTCAGTCGTGTCCGACTCTGTGCGACCCCATAGTTGGCAGCCCACCAGGCTCCCCAGTCCCTGGGATTCCCCAGGCAAGAACACTGGAGTGGGTTGCCATTTTCCTCTCCAGTGCATGAAAGTGAAAAGTGAAAGTGAAGTCGCTCAGTCATGTCCGACTCTATCGATCCCATGGACTGCAGCCTACCAGGCTCCTCCGGCCGTGGGATTTTCCAGGCAAAAGTACTGGAGTGGGTTGCCATTGCCTTCTCCTAACAATTGCCCTAGAACCAGTGATTTTTTGCATGAGAGATGGTTTCATTAAGCCACTAAGATTTAGGGGTTATTTTATTACACTACCACAAACTTAGTCTATCCTAATAAAATACATAAAAAGAATCTCTTTAAGTAGATTCTTGCACCTCATACCATATACAAAAATAAAACCTAGCTGTATTGTATTAAAGATATAAATGTAAAAGATATAACTATAATGCTTTTAGAAAAGAATACAAGAAATATCTTCATGATCTTGGGATATAGAAGAATTTTTTAAACAAGGCATAAAAGCATAAATCTAAAAGGAAAATCCTGATAAATTTGACACAAATTAAGAACTTTTGTTCAAAAGAACTAGGAATGAAAAGACAAAGTAGAAAAAAGATATTTGCAAAGCATCTAACCAACAAAAACCTTGTGTCCATAGTATGTTAAAAATTTCAATGAATTAGTAAGAAAAAGATTTGAATACACAAAACCTAAAGACGAATGAACATACAAAAAGGTGTTCAATGTCTAATCTAATGTTATCTAATCATGTTAATATAGATAAAACTATCTATATAATAAGCTAGCTAAAATGCAAAAGTGTGACAGTATCAGATATTGGAGAAGACTGGGATAACAAGAACTTTTACTTACACCTGGCAGCAATGTGCATAACCACTCTGGAATACATTATATGTAAGGTTGAAGACCCACCTACTAAGAGTCAACATTTCCACTTCTAGGTATATATTCTAAAAAATGTGTTTATTTGCATTAGAAATCACATATAAAAATGCAACAGCAGCCTTATTAATAAAAGACTGAAACCAATTCAAATATCTATCAACAGTATATTAGTATATTATGATACTGTCCTATGATAGATGCTAATAAAACTGAACTACACAAATTAACATAAACTACAGCTTCACAGCAACATGAATGAATCCTACAAACAACTATCAAATACAAGAAGCCAAACACCCCCTAAAATATACTCTTGTTTCCACTACAAAAAAGTTCAAAATCAAGGACAACAAAATAACTACTATTTATTTAGGGATATAGACCTGGATAGTAAAACTACAAAGAAGCAGAGGCATGACTACCACAGATCACTTGACAGTGGTTACCACCGAGGTACTGGGGGCAGGTCAGAGATGTGATCAGAGGGGCTCACAGGGCCCCCTGAGGTACAAGTCTGAAAATAATCTCTTCTCTAATCCAGGTGATGGTGACATGGGCCTTCATGCTCTCCATCATAGTCTTTAAACTGTACATCTATGTATCACAACCAACTCTATGTGTATGTCTCAAAATTTTAAAGTAAGAAATTTCAAATTATAACAGCATCACAACCATGGATATACATGGTCTCTATGTTCTCTGAGATGCAAGGAGACTGTCTCTCTCACTTTCCAGAAAGAACACTGGAGCTTCAGCTTAGAGGAAAAATAAGTGTTGAAACCTGGTCTGGAACATCAGGGTTTGCCTCTCAAGTATTCATTATCCAGATTCATTATCCAAATGGTGAACTTGGTAAAAGCTCCCCATCTTAAAAAAAAAAAAAAATACTTCAAATACGGCTCTTTAAGGCTTCTGGCAGGGACGTTTTATTTTTGGTTAAAGCCACATTAATAGAAATTCCATAAAAACAAGCATGTAAACAAGGAATCAGAACTTTGGTTCACTGAAACATCTCACACCTAAAGCATCTGAGGTACAAAAGCACCTTGCTAGGTGCAGACCACCTGACTCTGCTCCAACCCTACCCGAGCGTCCAGAGATAGCACAGGCTGGTCAGAGAGGCTGGGGCCCAGGTCGTCCAGGACCTTCCCTAGTCCACTCTCTACTCCACACAAAACATTTATGCCTCCAGAGACCCGCCTGATGGGACTGGAACATAGACAGGAGTCTGTCACATTGAACTTGAAGACAACACGGACTGTGGGGCCAGGAAGGCGAAGGGCAGAAAATGATGTCAGTCAACTTCTGTCGATCCACACGGCCTCAAGAATTCCTGTCCTCGTTCATGGAACCACTTATTGGAGACTGTGAACAAACAGAAAGTATGTTACATTCCTGTTGGTTAATTTAGCAGCCAAAATTAATGATTCCTTCATGATGACTCCTACACTAGGCCTGGGAATCAGACATGAGTAAGACTTGGTTTCAGTCATCAAGTTGCTTATGAGCTGGTAAGGAAAACAGATAATTGTACAAAAGTCTGTCAGTGACACGATATATGTGCATAGGTTGCCACAGAAACAGAGCTAAAGAGCGTTTAACCATGTGGGGGAAGAGGAAACCCTAAGGCTGGGACAGAAAGCTGAACAGGAGTTATCCAGGGAAGGAAATGGACAGAGCAGGTGGTTCCTATACCAAAGGGGGTCTGGGAAGTGGGAACAGGATAAGAAAGAGAGCAAGGCACAATCCACGCTGGTGTGTGTGTCAGGGACCCCAACAAGCTTGGCACTGCTGGAATGCGGTGGGTGGGCAGTGAGATGCAAGAGACAAGGAAGCCTGTCAGGACTGTGGCAGACCTCAGTCGACCTCTGGGAGCCTGTCAGGACCGTGGCAGGCCTGGAAGCGACCTCAGGGAGCCTGTCAGGACCATGGCAGGCCTCAGTCAACCTCAGGGAGCCTGTCAGGACCATGGCAGGCCTCAGTCAACCTCAAGGGCTCTGGGCAGCAGATCTATCCTGTGTGTTGTGGGCAGCGGGGAAGCAGAGCCGGTGCTAGCACAACCACCTGAAGTTGTGTCTTAAACGCTCACAAACCACGCTTTTCATTTCATAGACTCATAATGAATTGAGAAAATTGCTTTTAATGTGCGAATGAGGTCATTGTACTTTTAAAATACACTTTGTGATAATTAAATAATACATGTACTTAGCTGAAAAAATCAAATTGTTCTACAAGGCTTATAATGATAAATAGCAATCTCCTACCCATCCCTTCCCACCACCAATCCCCACTACCACTGAACATTTAACTCCTTTGTCTCTTCTGATATTTATCCTCATTTTTCTAAATAACATTCTTATAATGTTATTTCTTGACTTTCAACTTTAGATCTTATATGTTGATAGTCTACCACAGAAGATGGGAGCTTTGGAATTTTTTACACCACTCTTAAAATACATATTTCCCCTTCCTATCTCCCAATATAGTTATATCACAAGTTCTAGTTAAATTAATATTCAGTATTTACACTATTATGTCATGTAAATATTACTCACACTTGAGTTACCTAATAGATTGTGCAGCTGACCCTTGAACAACACATTTGAACTGGGCAAGTCCAGTTATATACATGGGTTTTTTTAAAGATTTATCACTTTATTGTTAAAATTAAATATATCTTTTGCTGCACTGGGTCTTCACTGCTGTGTGTGGGCTTTCTCTAGCGGTGGCAAGGCAGGTGCTAGTCTCTAGTTGTGGTGTGTGGGTTTCTCACTGCAGGGGCTTCTCTTGTTGAGGAGCACAGACTCTAGGTACATGGGCTTTAGGAGCTGTAGCATGTGGAATCTTCCTGGACCAGGGATCAAACCTGTGTCCCCTGCATGGCAGCCAGACTCTGAACCACTGGACCACCAGGGAAGTCCTAGTTTTTTCATAGTAAATACTACAGTACTACATGATCCACAATTGTATGAATTTGTAAAGGTAGACCCGTGGATATGGAGGAACCGCATATATAGAGAGCTAACTGTAAATTACACATGGATTTTCAACTGTGTAGAGGGTCAGCACCCCTACCTAACCTTGCTTTATTCAAGGGTCAACTGTATTTTCTTTCTGGTACAACTTTTTTCCTTTTTCTTATTTTCTTTCTCATTTGCTTAATTTTCTGTGAATCTATCACTATTTATCCCCATAACTCTCCAAGAGGTCTATAAATTCATCTCTTTGTGATCACTTCCTGTCACATCCTGCTTCAAGCCTCTCCATGACTCACCACAGCTGCTTCCAAAACAAAGCTCAACTTTCAGCCTCCACAGTTTGATTTCAGCCTCAAGCCTCATCTCTCAGTCTCTGTGCCACAAGCCTCCGCTTGTGCAAGAAACAAAGGCAGCTGGTCCCCACACTATGATGTTGGTTTTAACCTGAGCCTTGTTCCACGTGGGCTTTGCTTGCCTGAGACACCTTTTCCTCTTTTTGTTTCCACTTCTCCCCACTGTGACCTCAGAACCCTTGCCAGAGCCCACTCTTCTGGGGGCCATCCTGGACCTAGGATGCCTGTATAGCTATTCTTCCTTGGGGCTTCCTCAGCTCTCTAGGCACCTCTGAAAGTGTTCCCAACCAAATGTCTTAGCATATAACCAGCTGAGTGGACAGCTAACATGGCTGCGCGGGACTACTGGTTATCAAGGAAAAACAAACACAAAACCCCAAAATCTCCAAAAGGGAGAAGGTTTTGACTCTGTGAAAATTCAGCAGCAAGTATCTCTCAGTTCAGAGTCTCAGGCTGACCACCAGAGCCCAGAGGCTACCACCACAACTTAAGCCACTCACCCCACTTGCAGCCCACAAGCACAGGGCAGGCAGCATGTCTTGTTCGATAGTCACCTTCCCCACTCCGTAGGAGGTTGTACCAGAATACAGCTGTGCCCTGGAAAGAGAGAGCCTGTCATACCCTTAGATACTGGGCTCAAGGATCTGATGCTGAGTACCACAGAGCCCCCCTCTGAGCAGAAACACTCTCTCTCTCCTGTGTTCAGGGGCACAGGACTCTGGGACTCCAGCGTACAGAAGTTCCCCAAAAAGCTCCTACCCTTCATGGTGGGGTAGATACTGAGAATCCCACCTGGCCCTCAAGGAATTTCCCTCTCCATTCCATCTCCCAAGGTGAAAGCCTAGACCACAGGTCAGGGTTCAGGAAAGGGCTAAGCTCCCTCAAAGTGATAGTCAAGCAAGCCAGGGAACTGGACTAGGAGACAGGAATGAGGTCTGGGCCCTGCACTTCAACTTTTGACCCCCAAGAACCAGAACTTACCTTCTTAGGCCAAATGGCAGCCCCCAGATCAGGAAAGACGGTGGCACCACCAGCTTCTACATCACTCATCTGGGAATACAAGACACAGAGCTTGGCCCTTCTACTCAATACTCTCAGAGCAACTGAGCCACAAAGGACATGATGAAGTATGTGGATTGTCCTTCTCTGAGCACCAGTAGCTCCACCACCAGCCCTCTGGCCAGAAAGGCTCTTCCCACACCCTGCCCTTCCCTAAACCCTGCTTAATCTGAGTGGTTCATTAGGACAGTCCACGCCATGGAGAGAGGTAGGCCTAAGGAGACCCATACCCTGGCTGTCCTCGAATGGGGAAAATCTGAGTCTGTGCTGGGAAAATGCCTGGCTGACCCCCACGCCCCTTATCCTCGTCCAAGCTGGCCCTCGCCTAACCCGGTGTGCCTTGTGAGCGGCCCTGTGGCTTCTATTACCATTGGTGGCCCCAACTCTGCACTGTTTTTCTGGCTTGGGTAACCTGCAGCTCTAGTCAGACTCTCACCTTCCCACAACAGCCACCCTCCCAGGGCCAGCTAGGGTACTCTGTCTCCAAAGGGCCTGCATCTCCCGCAGTAAAACCTCAAACTAAATGGAACACAATTTCCATAGCAGCAAGGCTGCACTCATGCCCACAGAGCTCAGCTCATGCCCAAAGCACCACCTCTTTCTCATCTGGCTCTCTTACTTCAAGTTTTTTGCCTGTAAGGTAATAAAACGTGGAGCTAAAATATTTCCACAGGACACATACCAGACAGACTGAAGGGCACCCAACAGATGAATGGTAAATGTGGAAAATGACAACCCCTGATGGCTTCCCACCAGAGCGAGGATCAAATCCAGGCTCTTTTCTAAAACCTGAAGGCCCTGGCAGTCTCACCAGCCTCTCCCTTTGGCCACCCCAGATTAACACACTATCTCTGAGACACACCACCCTTTTTTCTCTTTTTCCAACATCCCAAGTTCCTTCCCTTTTCCAGGCCTCCACACATTCTCCTCTCTACCAGAAATCATGTTCTACCAACAAATTTCCACTCAACCTTTAAGACTCAACTGACATGTTACTTCTCAAGGGAGGCTTTCTCAGAACCTCCACTCTGCATTACTTCTTCAAAGCATTTATCACTATGGTAACCAAACAATGACCTCTCCTATGTCTAAAGTCTTTCATATTAGACCATAAGCCCATGAGAAACCACACATGCCCTGCTCACCAGCACATTCACAGCAGTCCCCAGCACATAATAACCACACAATGAAACTTAAACAAGACACCAAAGGGGAAAATGGACACAGGCTTCTGTCTTTAAGTTACTTCTATGCCTCTTTAGGGCTACCTCTTTCAGCCAAGGGGAGAGGAACCTATTCCTCATGTGAGAGGTAAACCTAACCCTGGCTGGAGTACAGGCAGCAGGTGGGAGGCAGGCAGGCCACTGAGCTTCGGGGAAATGAAGGCCGGTTCATCTAAGAGCACTTCCAGGCCACCTCCTCACTCTGACACTAAGCAGAGACCTCTCCAGGACACCCATCCCCTAAGTCCAGACTAGCATTGAGCCCATCAAAAAGGAGCCAGGGATGTAAATCACAGGAGCTGGGAGAAAAATACAAATGGAAACACGGGGCAACACTCTACTCCAGCGAAGAAGGGTGCTGAGGGCCAGGAGGACCCAGCCATTGAGCAACAGTTGGTGGTACTGGCTCTGATGGGAACATATTTGAGAGCACTCTGGACCCAGGCTCCCCTTAAGCCCACACACTGCAGGCGTCATACTTACGTAGTTTAAGAACGTGGCCACACGATTCCCCGTCCCTAAACGCTTGAAAGCATCTTGCTCATCTTTCTATAAAATTAAGTGAAAGCACACAGGTGGGCCTGTACCCAATACTTACATAGTTAAGAAACGTCGCTAACCTATTCCCCTCCGTTTTGAGGCCGCTGTCAAAAGGTCGCTGCAATAGACAACAACTTTCACCCAAGTTTGCAACTGACTTCCCCTGCCACCCACAGGACTGGGGCCAAAAAGGTCGAGGGAAGGTACCAAGGGGGGGTTCCATACACAGGCCTGGACCAGGGGCCAAAGTTGCAAGGGAAATCCTGGCTGGGCATGGAGGACAAGGGGCAGGAAAGAGTTCACAGAGACCTAGTGATGTCCTCTGCTTCAGAGTCAGGGCAAAGAATGGCAGGGTTGGGTCGGGGGACCACTCCCAATATCACAGGGGAAACAGCCGGGCTGCACTTGGCTCTGGACTTGGGCTTCTCCAGTAACAAAGAGTGGGCCCTGGTGAGGTGAGGGGGCTACGGTGAAGGCTACAGCCTTCTCAAATCAGCTAGAGCAGGGCCTTTGAAAAAACCTGAGCGGGGTCTTACCCTGGAGAAGTCAAAATGTGGCTCGTACTGTCCTCCCATTCCATAATTAGCAACCTGGTAGGAAATAACAGCATTGGACTTTGTCAGCAGCATGAACCACCCTGAAGCAGCCCATCTCCCAGGTAACAACCAGAACCCCAAGGAGCAGCCTCTCTGAGGAGGGTAGCTATGCCCTGCCAGTTTGGGAAGAACAAATGCTGCAAACAGGTCTATAGTTGTGTCCAAGAGGAAGGGTGCAGCACAAATGTGGTTTCCAAGAAAGGACATGATGGCAAGCTGCAGATGGCCACCGTGGAGAAGCTCCAGCCCTTGAGGGACACATGAATGGCAGCAGAGGGAGCCCTCCTTCAGGCAGGCCATGATTATTTGCAAGATAATGAAGCGGTAATCCAGAAGAATACCAACAATAAATTCAGAACTGGTTTGGGTAGGGGGTTTCTTTTTAGTACTAGTTTGGGAGCTACTCAGTGCCTGGCCATGCTCCTGCCACCTCTGTCACCAGGCCCCAGAAACTCATCTTGGTCAGGCTGAATAGGACAAACAAATCCCACCCCATCTCATAGTGGTCCACTGTACGGAATACTTCTGCACCCAAGTGCAGCAGCAGGGCTTGGGCGGCTGGCTGCAGGGGTCCCAAAACTGCTGCTCTACCTCAGTGCCCCCAAGTGGAGTCTGAACCCGGACCAGGGCCTGAGCCACCTCAGGTATCACTAATTGGATCAGAAGTCACAAACACCTTTGTGAACAGTTTACCAGCACAATATAAGTTCTAAGTCACACTGGTTATTTTAGCTTCAGTAGTTAGATGAGAGACGAAGTTCAAGATGAAATGCAGAATCTGACATGAAAGCTGACGTACTAAATGGTACCACCAATGTCTATCTGGGAACACTTGGCTACTGTGTCTTAATGAAACCATAAACACTTTGAAGATTCAACTATTAGTCCTCAGAAAAGTGGTTTCATACAAACTTTGTGGTGATTCTAAGAGTCGGGAGAGAGATGCTGCAAAACTGGCAATAATGGCCATCTATTAACAGGATGGAGGGAGAGGGAGGATGGGCTCTACAAGAGAGAAAATCCTCCTTTTGGAGTATAAAACAGTATTTATTGAATGTGATGAAACGCAGATTTGGGGCAGAATGATTTTTTTCAATGTCCATAAAAATAAAAACATTGATAAGGAGAATCGGAATCAGTGGAAGAAAACATCCTGTCACACACTGCTTTGGCCGTCAAGTGTCCCACACCAAAAATACTATCAACAGTGCGAGGAGGCCCAGTTCAGCAGGTGACCCTGAGACTGACGATGCATGTAAGGAGAGAGGTGCTAGAGAAGCTGATGAAGTGATATCACAAATGATTTTCCTTTGGATCCACTATAGCCAAGAACTTGAAGAAAACTTTAAACATGACTGTGATCAGTTTTCCAGTGCATTCAGGAGAGTTCACTTGCTGCTTGTTGCTGGAGGTGCAAGGTATGACTACATTTTCCAACACACCCACTTGCTGGATGGAGGGCTTAAACTTTCACTACCTGGGGATAATGAAAGAAGCTGCATTGTTACGGGTGGCTCATCTTTTAGCAGTTTTGAGAATCATGGTGATTCTCACGTTTGATCATAGTGTTCAGGCTACTGTACCTGTAGTATTTAATACCATCCCCAAATAGTACAAGTGCCATGGGAACTTCTGGATGTGCAGCCATCAGAATCACCATCTGGGCAACTCCAGGCCCCAGACTCATACCTCACATAACAAGAAGCTGTACATCAAAACTGATTCCTGAGAGGAGGTATTCATTTGTCACAAAAGTATTAAGAGTCAGTCCTTTGAAAGATGTGGGTATTTACAATACTGAGGTCAGAGTGAAGGGGGAAAAATAGTTAGAAATCACTTTTTTGGTGAGACTGAGACATCAGCAGAGTCTTCAGCCTTCAGGAATTCTGGCAATGCAGAATCTCTTCCACTCTCAGACAGGCCCTCATCCAATTCAAAAGAAAGCCTCGATCACCCTTTCTTCCAAATGATCTAAAGCAAACACATCAACTACAGGTGAGGATGTCAGCAGACAGCAGAAGAACCAGTTCCTTTCCAGAAGCCTGTAATGCCCCCATGCGGACCCTGGTGGGAAGGCTCTTGCTGGTGCCTAGGCATGTATCACACTATGTGGAATGAACACTAGGAGACAGGTTCTGAAACCTAGTTTCCTATCCCCTGTCCGTGTAGGATCAAAGCTTTGAACAACACCGGCTGGCAAAGAAAATGCCAAGACAGCTCCTAGAGAACGAAAGCAAACAACAATGGTCTTCTGGAAGACCCTGACCATAAAAGGCCATACGCTGGGAGCTGCGGCATTCAAAGCCCACTTATCAACTGAGTCACAGCATTACAAAAGGTCAGTTAAGAGGAAGCCAGACCAAGGACAAAGCTGCGTCTTCTGGGGTTGCATGTGAGATAGGGTACAGCCTGGCATACACAGTCATCCAGGAGAGCAACAGGAGTACAGGCCTTGTACACTCTTTTCAGCCTCTTGGTCCAGGGTACGGAGTCAGCAACCAAATGGAACATCATCCTCAGTAAGGGCCATGATGGTCCTAACACTGGCTCATTTGCAGGAAGCAATGGCAGATGTCTTAACAACAACACAAAACCTGTTCCAGGAAGGTATGAATTACAACTATACCAACAGGACTGCACTTGGGGCATGGAGACCCTTTCACTCTTGAAAGGGGTGTGCTCTCCCACGTAACGGGAGTGGGAGATGTGGCAGAAGTCCTCTCTTGATGCGCTTGTCTGCAGATCTTACCTAAAAATTAGACTTTCAAACTCAACACTAAGCTCAGTGGAACTGAAAAAATTACATAAAATGTTCACAAGACTGTAAGATAATCAGCATGCTTTAAAAAAAAAAAACAAACAACAACAACTCTGGTAGACTTCACACAAATCCATAAAGACAACCTTCAAAATTGGTTTTGGTTGCTGCCCCAGCTATGGAGTGGGGAGTAAGTGCTGATTTGCTTGGATGTGTCCAGGCAAAAGTTCAGAGAATATTTTCCAAGTGATCTCAGTTGAATATTCTACTGAGAGCTATGGTTGATCAGTTAAAGTGTGAGATCCTTAAATACACAGACCCTCTGGCCAAACAGATCCAAGAGACTCAAGAAAAATGCCAGTGAAACTTTTCTGGCAGTGTCTCAGGGCATCACTTTACAGCAGAATTCAGAATCTGGAATGTTCAGAAGGGAGCATGCCCAGTGCTGATTTGAATTCAATAGAACAGAGGACATATTAGTAGGAACTCTGCCCATAATGTTCAGTATGGTGCTGCCGTGTGTCTTCACCTCTGAAATAAAAAGCAGGAAGCCAGGGTCCCACAGAATTACTTAAAATGGAGTATTTCATCTTCACCATCCAACCAATCTAGGCCACTCCCTGCTAAAGTATTATAGAACATTTTACCTCCAAATGGACTTGACTAAGACTCAGAACCATACCTCTGAATATATTCACAGCTCTTAGAGGTGTCCCTGGAACAATTCAGGGTATCAGCTTCTGTAGTTAGGATGACGTAAATGGGCCTGCCACACCCACCAACAATCCCTAGCACCTAGTGTGATACTTGGGCACAGAGAAGATATTCAGGTGACATTTGTGAACACTAACTGTTGTATGCCAGTGGGCATACTTAATTCTGGCTTCCCAGTAGGAGGCCACTCCATACTCGTGGCATCTTGTAGTCATACAGTTACCCTAGGCCCAGCCCTGAGCACCCTGGGAGATGATCTAGCTAGAAACACTCCCTTCCCAACTCCAGGGTCCCAGGAACAAGCCATACCTGCAACAATTCTGCGGTCTTCACTGTTAGCCCTGTGATGTGCTGCATCCGCAGATTCACCCGAGCCACAACGGGGTCATCATCCTCCTCCAGCCAGGAGCTACACCGAAACAAGAGGGAGAGAAAAGCAGGGCAAAGCAGGCTTCGATGAGGTCCTCCACTCTCCCCAGCCTCAGGGCCGGCGCTGAAGGCAGCACAGAGTGAAAGCTCCCCGTAGGCAGGTGCAGGCGCCAGCAGGGAGGACACCCACCCAAGCCACCGCCCTCAGTAGGAGCTAGGAGGCCCCGGAGTTGGGGCGTGAGCAGCCATCCCTCTTCCACCATCACCTTTGCTAACCTTTTGGAAACCCTGTAGCTGGCGACAGTAAGCACACCTGTCTTGGGATCACGAACAGTGGCTCGTGCAAGCTGGAAGGCAAGAAGAAAGGGCACACTTATCATTCTTTGCCTTGAGTGTTTTCCTGGAGAGACTGGGACCTGATCTGCCAATCAGACCAGGAAGGGAAGGAGCTCTGCAGGTAGTGGCTCTAGCCAAGGCCCCTTGATCCTGCAAGCCAGGCCAGGGCAGTGGTCTCCAAATTCCTGTTCTGCTGTCAGAGCCTGGCCCCTGCCCGCCCCTGGCTCCCAGGTCCATGCTGTCTTCAGAATTATGCCTATGGAGTCTGTTTAGTCTATTCACCCATCTGCCTAGACAGCCCCTTTCTCCCCAGGCCCACACACCACACCTGCCCACGCCTGGCCGCTCCCACCATATTCAGACTATTCTGCTGTCCCTGAGTCTCAGTCCTGCATGCTCCTCTCAACACGGTCAAGTCCACTGTCCTTCTGAACCTCAGCAACCTCCTCTGCCCAGAAACCTACCCAAACACTCTCCTACTGCACAGCCTCTGCTGGCCTCCTGCTGCACAAGGAACAAAAACAGAAAGCACAGTTTTCACTCCCTTGGGAGCTCTGCAAGGTCAGAAGATCGTCAGGAAAGCAGTCTACAAGCAGCAATAAGTGATTGGCTGCTGGAAGCCACCCACCTCCACATGCTCACTCATAATAAATACACACCTATCTCACACCCCCCCGTTTCCACAGACTGGTGCAGTGATACTCCCAGGAAGGGCCTGCTGCCTGGACCCAGCCCCCCATGCTCCAGCTGTGGACTGTCTTAACTAGTGCTTCCTCATGTGCCCAGCACAATACCAGGAGACCAAGACACGGCTGCTATCCTCATACAACTCAGTCAGGTGGGAAGGCAAAAAACCAGCTGCGTGGTCACAGCACAGCATGTAGAAGCTGGGAAGGGGGACGCTCAGTGTCCGGGGGAGCACAGTCGACAGGGTCAAGACTGGTTTCCTAAGAGGGTGATGGCGGAGCCACCTAGCTGAGATTTGAACAGTAAGCAGGAGCTAGCCAGGCAGGAGAAGGTTACAGGAACAGGGCAGGAACAGCAACGCAGGGACCCAGAGGTCAAAATGGATGTGTCGTATGACTGTGGATTTGAAGTGAGAGGGAAGAGATGAGAACAGGCTGAGGAGGCAAGAGGGGGTTGAGCTGGATCTAACCTGTGACCAGTGAGAAGCAGGGGAGGGACACCACAGCCTGAGTGTAACAAGGATCACTGTGGATACATCATAGAGGGGTGATTAAGGAGGGGTCAGAGCAGGAACAAGGAGGCCAGTGAGGATGTCAGAGAGAGGTCAGGGCAAGAGGTGGCAGAAGGGATGGAGGGAGTGGATGGACCAGAAGGCTGGCCAAGCTGGACAGGTGCTGCTGCAGCACGTTCAGGTAAGACCCACTGCACCCAGAACGGAGGGCTTCCCCGAGATCCACCCACTGTTCTTTCCTGATGACAACTGCAGCTGTGGCCAGATCCCATCCAAACAAGTGAACCACAGCACTGGCCTGACGCCTACAGGGAGGCTCTGGGCAGCTGTGCTCGGCTCCCAGGGACAGACAGAGCTATTTTGAAAGCAGGCCAGAGACCTGAGGGCAGCTGCCAGGCATTCCCCACAGGCTAAGTTAAGCTCATGGGCCCTACTTCAAAGCCAGGATAGCATCTGTCCCTCACAGGCTCCGGAAAGGAGAGGTCCGCCTGTAATAGCCAACATGTTTGGCCCTTCACGGGGCTTCTATTCAAAGACTAGCTTCCCAGCCACTCTCCTCTTCAGCCACACCCATGTGCACACACGCACCCAACATGAGCACATACACACAGAGCAATGTTTCTGCCTTGGACAGAGGAATAGGGAGGAATCCCTCAGGAGGGTCTGGCACCACAGTGCCTCCCTCACCTGACAGCCAAGAAAGCAGTTTTCTTTCCCGCAGGAATTTGGAGCTGGTCCAGGGAATGGAAGAGAGTGGGGGTCTGTGGTCCCCATTCTCCATACACTCTGGCTAGACCCTCCCTCAGCAATATCAGTGACACTAACAACTGGCTCTGAGCCCTGGAGGTCCTAGTACCTCAAAGCAAGGCTGTTCCAAGATGCAGTCCAGGGCCCAGGATGGGAACCTATCTTAGGCCTCTCCAGGAGTGCTGGCCTCCTGGCCTCGACAGTTCTCTTAGAAGCAGAGCAATAGAGGATCTCCAGCTAACTCCTCGCTCCTGATCACCAGTGACAGGAGAAGGGTGGGGACATGGCAGCAAGCAGTTCTCTTTGAAAGATGTCAGATGGGAGAAAACCTTTTATGAACTAGAAATAGAAGAAGAATTTTGTAACATGATGACATATATACAAAACCAACAGCCAACTTGCACACTTACCAGTGAAACACCAAAGGCATTTCTAGGAAATTCAGGAACAAGACAAAGATTCCTATTATAAAAACGCTCTAGAAGCTCTGGACAATTCAACAAGACAACAGAAACAGAACTATAATGACTAGAAAAGAGAAAACAAAATTTTTCTAATTTGCAGGTGCTAGTACTATATGGCGGAGAAGGCCCTGGCACCCCACTCCAGTACTCTTGCCTGCAAACTCCCATGGACAGAGGAGCCTGGTGGGCTGCAGTCCATGGGATCGCTAAGAGTCAGACATGACTGAGTGACTTCACTTTCACTTTTCACTTTCATGCATTCGAGAAGGAAATGGCAACCCACTCCAGTGTTCTTGCCTGGAGAATCCCAGGGACGGGGGAGCCTAGTGGGCTGCCATCTATGGGGTCGCACAGAGTCGGACACGACTGAAGTGACTTAGCAACAGTAGCAGCAGCAGTACTATATGGACAACCTAAGATAATTAGCTAAAAACCAAAAGAATAAGAAATGAGTTCAACCACTAGCTGTGATCTGCACCGGGTCTAATTCCTTGTGGGTAAAATGAAGATGATGACGGAGCCTGCTGAGCAGACATAGCAGTTAACACATGTTAAGGACTTAGAATAGGGCCTGCCACACTTCAGAACTCAGTACACATTAGCTATTATGATGAAATATATTTTTACAATCAACAGTTTAGCTTATGATGGTACGCTAATTTAATAACATAACCAGTAAAATCATAATGGTGAAAGAAACAAAGTGAAGTTACAATAACAATAATAACAACAACAACAAACAACAAACTGCCTAGGAATAAATTAACAAGAGAAGTGCCAGGCTTATGTGAAGAAAATATTTAAAGGTGTGAATAAACAGAGAGACCCAGTGTGCTGCTAGATGAGAAGACAGCCCTGCAGACACTCACGCTCCTCCAAGTCAATCACTTCTTCGCAGTCCTCATCAGGAGCTCCACGGGACCCAGCCTGGCAGTACCCCATGGCATACTTCCTAAACACTCACCCACACACCAGCCACCAACCTGCCCAGGGTGCCCTTTTTTCCCACCCTTGTCTGTCCACATTGCTTCCCCCCACGGACATGACTCCTCAAGGTCAAATCGAGTCTGCAGTACCTTAGTACCCGACAGTGGACTCATGCAAGCCATCAGCAGAGGCCACCTGGGTGAGCAGCCACACTGCCCCATGGCACCTGGACTAAGCGGCCTGAGAAGGAACGGCGGAGACACCTACTTTGGGTTTCGCAATCTCCTTGATCCTCTCGATTTCCTCGTCAGACATGACGTCGTAGTACCTGACGATGTGCGGGCTGTCCCACTCATCCTCCTCTTTGAAGGGGGCGATGAGCAGCTGCGGCACCCTGTTGCCATGGTGATACCTACAGAAGAGCCTCTTCTGCCTTCGGGGGGTCTGGGGAACACAGAACAACAGGCCCTGAACCGAGTGAGTCCTAACCCTCAGTCCCAGACTAGCTGGCTGCAGACACTGGTCTCAAACATCGTGTCCAGCAGTCGCTCCCTCCCACCTCACCAGACAAGAAAACAAAAGCCCCTCAGTTTGGCTGGCATGAAATGATATGCCACAAATCATGCAGAGGTTGTCCTCTCCCAAGAATTCCTCATTTGACAAGCCCTGTGGCAGGGTGTAATTCCTGACCCTTCTCACAGAAACATGAGTAGGTGAGGAGGGCTGGGGCAGGGGAGACGTCTTTCTAGGCAGAAGAGCCAGCGGGAGCAAGCAGACACCGGCACGGAGAAGGCCAACAGACTGACTCACATCTGAGCCTCTGTGAGGAAGCACCGGGGTCCCAGGGCTGTCCAAGGCCAGTGATACCTCATACCAAGCTCTAGCAACTGTCTTGTCTTTGCTAGAGATCACGACTTCCGCTGGGGCCCGAGGCACATCAAGTCCCACGGGTTTTCTTAGAACAGTGAGTCAAGCAGAAGCTGGCCTCTTGGGATGGGGAGGGGTGCTCAGCAACAACTCAGAGGACTGAAGCTCTGCCTGGGACCTCAGGGAAGACAAGCCTCCTACCCTGTACCTCGGAGAACATCCACATGTCAGCCTCAGCAGATACGACCAAGAACTGAGAAAACCACCTACAGACAGAGTAACATCTTCCTCACATCTGTCTGTCCAGAGCTGAAATCTAGGTCCACTGCCTGGGCCCTGACCCAGCCACGTGTCTCACCAGTTTGACACCCTCCCCACGACAGAGGCTCTCGTAGACATCCCTCTCCGGCAGGTAGTCCACAGGCCTCTCGTATATGCCTTGCTGGGATGCGAGCTCAGCTTCTGTGTGATTCGATAACATTTTTTCTCTTTCTTCTTCCAACAACCGTTCAAAGTAGTGCAGATTCCCTCCAGCTCGTTCATGGCTCGGGTCTACAATAGGAAAGAACATGAAGGAAAAGGAAACCACAAACATCTGTTAGGTCATTTAGAGAAATTATTCTGTAAGCGGTTTTCTCTCCCAGCAGCTCACTTGCACGCAGCATTCTGGCTTCCACAGCACCTAAGCGGGGTTTGCTGGTCATAGAGGAAAACCCAACAGAGGTTCTCTCCACTCTGGTTAGAGATGAGAAAGGAGCAACAAAGTGGGGGGTGGAGGGGATGCCTCGTCACTGATGCAGATCTCCTCTCAGACTTCCCTGGAAATCCTGAGGACACGGGTCCAGAGAAGCAGTCCAGAGTTCTGCCTCCTCCTCCCAACTTGGCTGTGTGCTAGCTTCATCCGTGCCCTAGAGTCCATCTGCTCCGTTACTGATGAGCGCATCACGCCCTGGCCACAGCGAGAAGGCAGGCTGAAACACCAGCAAGAACAGCCACATGACACTCCCACGGCTTCGTCCTATGGACCTCACGACACAAAGGAGCGAGCCAGGCAGGATTACTGAGCCACCCCTCAGATGAGGAAACTGAAGCCCAAAGATGTGAGGAAATTAACGTGAGGTTATTCAGAGGAGGAATCTAGGTGACCCGACTCCCTGTCCAAGGCTCTTACTAACATGACAGAGTCTACAAAGCTCTCTTCCCACATCCGTCTAACATCCACACTAGCTGGCCTCAGACGCAGGACCCGTGAAAAGCAGCAGCAAAAGGAAGTCTTTGCTGGCCACTGAAAACTCAAACTATGATATCCCAAATATTAATAAGAAGAGGAACAAATAGGTTCTTGAGACACAGTGCTTTGATCTCCTTCAGTCTAACATCACAAGACACTTAAATGCCCAAAGCCGTGGCAAGTCCATCAGTTAGACCTCAGGCTTCTAATAACAGGTCAGGTCACTGTCACTGCAGCAACCCTGAAATACAGCTTGCCTCTCGAGCTATTGTGGATGTAATAAAGGCTCCACCCTACAGAGCAGCAGATATACTGCAACCCTGGATTCCCATTTATAAATGAAATAGAAATCTATGTGCAGGCCTGAGCGTATCCATCAGTGACTGGGCAAGGGTTAAGGCCAGAACAGACATAGGTAAAGAGCAAGCTGGCAGCTAGCCTGGGCCTGAAAGCAGCAAAGGATTGGTCACCGGCTAGGCAACTGGTCAGACTGGCTTGGTCCCTGACAGCAGCCACCCCTGCCACCTCCCATCTGCACCTGACCTTCCCCCAAAGGCTCCTTACCAAGGGAGAGCAGGCGGCGGGTGAGCTCCACGGCACGGTGCAGGTCACCCAACTGGAAGACGGCGTAGCTCAGATAGTCCAGCACCTGGGCCTTGGATGTGGTGGCCTCCTCCCCAGCATCGAGCTGCTTTAGCACCTGTTCCATCCACAACACCGTGTGGTAATAGTCGCCTTCGTTGTAGGCCGAGCGGCCCATCCCAAAGCAGTCATCCACACTCAGCATGGCCTGGTATTTGGTTCCTGCAGCCAGAGAGGCATGTAGTCAGGCTCCAAGGGCCTCTGGGTTAGGGACAGAGATTTCCCCCATTGCAGAAGCCTGGGCCCCTGGGAGGTGGGGGCGTCACCCCAGCAGAGGCCCACTAGGATTTCAGACCACACACCTCCAAGGGCCATGAGTACAGAAAGCACAGCCATGCTGGTCCTGCCTCCGGCTGGGGTGCACAGCCTGTCTCCTATCCTCAGACTCCCCTCTTTCCAAGGGGGAAGGGGCCTTTATTATGGAGGAGCCCAGGATGCCCAAGAAGTAGTGTTCAGGAGAGTATAAAGGTCCTAAGTGCCGCTCAGGAGATGTCTGCAAGGTAGCTGCCCATTTGAGACTGGAAGTTTAGAAAAAATAACTTGAATATAAAAAACAGAACTGAGGTGGCAGGTAAAGCCATGGATGAAGATAAATGCTTCCAGAAATAAGTGTCAGGAAAGAGAGACACAGTAGTTGAGGCCAGGGCCCCAGAGGCCACCTGTACAGAAACGGTGGAGTGAATAACATTGAGAAGCACCTAAGAGGTAGAAGAAACAGAACAGGAGTGGTGCGACAGATGCCAAGGGAGGTCAAGAAATAAGACTGCAATGCCAGCTTTGACCACTAGGCGGTGGGGCCCTTCAAAGTCAAAGTGTTAGTCACTCAGTCCTGTCCCACTCTTTGTAAGTCCATGAACTATAGCTGCCAGGCTCCTCTGTTCACAGAATTCTCCAGGCAAGAATATTGGAGTGGGTAGCCATTCCCTTCTCCAGGGGGGTTTCCCAACCCAGGGATTGAACCCAGGTCTCTCACACTGCAGGCAGATTCTTTACCGTCTGAGCCACTAGGGTGGGGCCCTTGGTAAAGGTCGATTCAGCAGGTCCTCTGACCATAGGTCATCTGCTGTTAGTTCATGCTGGAAGTGACCATGAAGAGGGTTTCAAGTCAAGAAGGAGATGTGGTGTGTAAGCTATGGGGAGATGCAGGGTTTAAGCTGTGACCCTCCTGGAAAGCAAAGGAACTTCCCTACAAAACCATTAATGGCAACCCAAGCATGGCTGACAATGGAGAGTTGCCTCAGAGTGGGCTCTTTCTGCCTGATATCCAAGATGTCCAGAATGAAACCCCTGCTGCCATGGGTTGGCTTCAGGGTCTGCTCACCAGGATGGCTCAAGAACAGACAATGTAGGACAGGATAGGAAAACGGGGGAAATAAACACCAGACAGAGTTAGCAGGAGACCATGGATGGGAGAAGGGAGGCATCCTTGAGTCCTTGTTCACTCTCCAGGAACCTCCACAGATCTCTGGCTCTGTGGATGCACGAACTCAACACTGATGGAGGCAGCATAACAGGTGAGTGGGCTGGACAGAGCAGGGCCTGTGTGGGCCTACCTATGGCACCCAACAGCTGTGTGACTATGGGCAAGTTACTTAGCCTCTCTGATTCTTAGTCTGTTACCTCTAAAAAGAGATAATGCCATCAATTTTAGAGGACTTGTGCCAAGAATTCAAAAAGACAATGTCACATGAAAATGTCTCCTATGAGTCCTTTGAGTGTAATAAACAGTAGCTATTACCATATGTCTCACAGATACCAAGAATGTCAAGAATGACTCCCAAACACTCACTATCTTTCCCAGAAACCAGTGTGAAAGTCTGCTCTCTGGAGAGTGCTCTCGGGAGAATACCAGTTGAGCTGAATGCTGAAGGGCCATAAAGGTAAACCTGCACAGTTTGTGGGATGAACAAAGAAGCCAAGCAGTGGTGATGCTTAGTACAACAGGCAAGGAGACCAGGGAGACAGTACCCACACAGGACTGCAAAGACCATATGTTAAGAGGAATTTGGATTTAGCCCTAAAAGTAAAGCATTGTAAACAGGCTTCCCTGGAGAAGGTGCTTAGGGAGACACCAGGTAGGAACAGCACCCTGGGGAACAACTCCCATCCACCCCTCACTGCCCCTCCAGGATACACATGGGGCTGTTACCGAATGTGAAGGGTCAATGCCTGGCTGTGGCTCCCTCTTCCCACCAACCATTCTCATAGCTATAGGGTGAACGGATCCTGCAGGTGCCCCAAGCCACCTTCTCTCTCTGGCCTCCTGGCCTTGATCCAAAATCTGATTGAGTGAGGATTAAGGAGACATCCCCAATCTTCCTGTTGGCTCCCTGGGCTTCCCAGTGCCAAGACTCTAGGCTCTGACTAGCCAACACAGTTCCTCCCCCTCCCCTACACACCGTGATTCCCTCTGCTGTGCCTCCAAAAGGGTCCCCATGGGTGAGGGAGCCTCCAAGATCTACCAGAGTCTAACTGAATCCCTGGGTTTATTGCCCTTTAATAGCCACCAAACCACTACACGTCTTCTTATAAACATACTGAGGCAGCCAGTTGAATTGAAACAGGGCCTGTAAAAGAAATGAGAGAGGTGCCAAAAGAGAAACAGCTGAGATCAGTGTCCCAGAATTCAAAGGAGGGGAGAATATCAGGAAGAATCAGGCAATTAATATGCTGAACACTAGTGAAGAGCTAAATAATATTCAGCCTGAAAACTGTCTGCTGGCTTTACCATCCAAGTGTCCCCTGTTGGTCTTGTAGGGGCAGGAGGAGGCCAGACTGTGTGTGTTCAGGAGGACACAGGAACCAAGGAAACAGGAAAAGAGTGTAGATGACTATCCAGCTGCCTAACCAGGAGGGAGAAGAGATCAATCAGCAGCAGAGACTCAAACAGGCCTGGGATCCTGAGGCAGGGGTATGTAAGATGAGCAAGAACAGAGGTTTCCAAGATGAGCTCAGGGGGAAGAGTCCAGACAGGTGGACAGAGAAGAAACAGGGGCAGAGACTGTAACTGAGGGTACACAGGCCATGGGACAACATGTTCCAAGATCAGTCCTGGGCAAGAGGACCCTGGAAGGTGGGAACGGAAGTGGGTCTGGATACAGACCTGAGTGGTACTCTGGAGATGCAGGCCAAGGAGGTCCTGAGCGGCAGCCTTGGCCTTCCCTGAGCTGAGAGAGGGGAGGCCTGGGCTAGAGGGAGGTGGGGGGAGAGGGGCTGAGGGCAGGCAGCTGTCATAGACTAGGGGACTGGCACCAAATGGAAACAAAGAGAGAACCACTGTCAGAGGTGACAATGCCCCTGAGGGTAGAGACCAAGAGTCAGCAGTGGCTCCAGCCCTGTCCAGACACCATAGTAGACACACGGGCTGGACAGCCTTTGTCTGGAGTGGTGAGTTACCTGGAAGTTCCCCTTTGGAAATTGTATCTGGGTCCAGTTTGTATGTGTCCTGAAGTCTCATCAAGGCCTTGGCGGCTCCTGTTTCATCTTCATCGGTGGGGAAGAACTGTCGCTGCACTGACAGGTTTGCAATAAAATCTTCCAAAGGAGAGAATGAGGACAAAAGGTTACCTCCATCCAGGGACAGAATTTCACCTGGAACCAGACGGGCACCCAGAGGAGGGTCTCTGGCTAGTGCACTTCCCTGCCCCTCCTCACGAGGGCCGTTTCCCTTTTCTCCAGGAAGCCCTTCCTAGTGGCTCCAGTTCAGGGAGACCTCTCCTTTCTTACTCCCTCACTGTACCAACTGCCTGTGCTGCTCATCTGAACTGAACAGAACGGCCCCCTCATACCAATTAACATGTGGGAGTCTGAGAGTCTTGGATCCAAAGCACTCAGACAGACCTGGTGGAGACAGAAGGGACAGAGAGGGTAACTGACTGGGACACAGGAAAGGACTAAGGGAGGACTTGCTGACCACTCAGCAGAAAACAAATCACACAGTAAACCTCGATCTAGGATTATTAGGCTGGCCAGGTAATCACAGATTCCTGGCCCACATCTCAGATGGAGGAGCCCAAGGGACAGAAGAGAGCCCAGCTGGCCACTCATTACTGACCACTGGTCCTAATCATCCAGAAAGGTAATGACGACAGTCCTGGAGGTGTATGGCACTCTCCCCTCACCAAGATTAGGGATTAGAGGATCATCTGAGCAGGCCAAGTACTGAGATGGGCCGCCCATGCCCTGTTGTGCATGATTCCCTCACCAGACCACACTGTCCAGCTCTGCTTACTAGGATAATTCCTGCCACTCCAACTCACATTGAGCTCAGGGCATGAGCTCCCTGACTGTGGTGCTCAAGACCACAGCCCGGAGTCTGGGAGAGCCCTAACCACAGAGGCAACCAAGGAAGCTATTCTGTGACTCCAAGATCCGGCTGTAAAGCAAGATATACATCTCCTGCAATCTCAGGACTCCAAGTGGGGGCCAGGCTCTCCCATGCTGATTTAGGGGCTTCAACTGTGCTCTGGAGCTGAGAATTGGAAGGGAAACTCCAAGGCCATTTCTTTTCCAGCCTCTTCTTCCCACAGCACCCACAACCTCAGGCACAAACATCCACTTCTAGCCATGCCTGAGGACCCAGGAGCCAAGATGCTGCAACCCTGTCTCCTTCATGGCTGCATGGTCAGGGACACTAAGGGCTTACAATCCAGAGAGAAAAAAATGCTTTCCAGAAAAAGCCACATTGTTAGTGTTATCTCCCTGCCTCCCCACTCCACATTTCAGGGGCAAGAACTCTGAAAGAAAGAGGTAAAAACAACCTACTGCTCTCTGGGGCTGTCCTATCTCCCTCTGGGTAATTATAAGGTTTTCCAAAGGAACCAGATGTTGATGGTGGGGGCTGGGTATAGAGAACAAGACTGGAAAGCAGGAGATCATCTGGGCGGGCTCATTCTCCTGTGGTGCAGGCACAACGGCCAGTTCTGAGCTACAGGCCCAGGCTGGGAGCCAGGGTCTGGGAAAGACAGCCACAGCTTCTGGAGGCAGTGAGCTCACCGGGCACAGCTCCAGCCCGGCTGAGTTCACCAATCCCTCCCTAGAGGCCACTCTGCTCCCAGCCAAGCCAAGCCCAGCCCAGTCTGGCCACATGGGCTAAAACGCCTCGGCTTGAGAGACAACGAATCTGAAGTTAATCAGCACTTCCAACTCTGGGAGGAGAGGCAGTGAGTCCAGGGGGCTGGGCCCAAGGCTAGAAGGCCCACCTCCAGGCCTGCCCCACCATCTGCTGCTGAGAGGAAAATATTAGAGCACAGAAAGTACTATCATAGTAAAAGCACTAAGCAGAGTTGAAGTTTTAAAAGAAAAGTTCACTCTCGGACCTGCAAATCCCACTTATGGGAATTGATCATAAGAAAATAATCAGAGGTGGGCACAAAGATAGGGGTAAGATTGCTGATAACTTGGGAACAATTCCATGTCCACTGATGACCATTTTTACACTACATCAGTGTGACATATTACTGCTGCTGCTGCTGCTACGTCACTTCAGTCGTGTCCAGCTCTGTGCGACGCCATAGATGGCAGCCCACTAGGCTCCCCTGTCCCAGGGATTCTCCAGGCAAGAACACTGGAGTGGACTGCCATTTCCTTCTCCAGTGCATGAAAGTGAAAAGTGAAAGTGAAGTCGCTCAGTCGTGTCCGACTCTTAGCGACCCCATGGACTGCAGCCTACCAGGCTCCTCCATCCATGGGATTTTCCAGGCAAGAGTACTGGAGTGGGTTGACGTATTACTGAGCCAGACATTAAAATCATGTGGCAGAAGAACATTTAAAAAACATACACAGCAGCTGAAAAATTCAGGAAAATAGTGTAAGCTATGTCACAAATCTGCCAATGGATATGTCTTCCTTCTAAAAGATATGAATGGGAGTGAATTTAGAGGAGGCCCACACCCCCACCACTTAGCACACTTAACCTTTGTTAATTCGTTTGGTCCCTCAAACATTCCCTGGTATCGTTCCATTTTATCCACGTGTTAAAAAGACTAGAATTTTAATAGTGATTATAATCAGGCAATTGGATTAAAAACTGTATAATTTTCTTATATGATTGTTTTTGTATTCCAACTTATCTAGAAAAATGTATTACTAAAGCATAATTAGAAAAAAGTCACTACCCCCCACCCCAAAACGGACACCAAAACACTAGAAAAAGGCAAGAACTGATTTTTTTTTTGCCATGCTGTGTGACATGCAGGATCTTAGCTCCGTGACCAGGGATCAAACCCATGCCCCCCTGCAGCAGAAGCACAGAATCCTAACCACCGGACCACCAGGGAATTTCCAAGAACTGATTATTATTAATATCACAATTGAAAGCAAGGACAGCCAACTGCCAGGTCCCCACAGAGTTAAGAGCCACGGGACTGGCAGCTGCTGTTCACACACTGCACGTGTTCACCAACATTCCGAACCAGGACTGGCTCAGACCCACATGCCACAGGCCAAGCCCAGGGACACACCAGCTCATGCAACCACCTGCTCACAGTCCCTCACCTGCGGCCGAGTTCTGTAGGACAAGGTCCTCCAGCGCAGGCCAGTCCGTGTTTAGCCGCTTCACCAGTTTATAGGCATTCACAGGGTGGGCCAGGTAGCCCTCAGGGTCAGCAGCCGACTTGCTGGTCAGGGCTTCCATTTTGTCAGCCCAGCTGTAGAACCACAGAAAAAGGTAGACTAAGACACCCATTCATGTGGATCTTGACCTATGGTAATTTCCCTGGTGAGATTCAGGGGATCTCTATCCAGAAAGGAAAAAGCAGTGATCCTCAGCCCACATATTTAGCTACTCTGGCATGAAGTACACTCCAGGCCAGGCCCATACTGCCCCCTCAAGGGCTTCCCCTTATGGGCACCCTGGCTGGGTTCCTGGTGGGGGCTCCTGCCAGCCCGCCACCCTGGCTCAGGGTGGCTGTGGGAAATTAGGACATCAGACACCTCTTAATCTTGGAGAGCTTGGCTTCCTCCACCAGGATGTACTCCTTCAGGGACTGCACCAGGTCCTTCTCTGCATAAATCAGGTCTGTCATGTGTCCTGCGAGGGAGAGATAAAAGGGCCAGTAAGAAGTGGATGAGGGACATCCAGCTCCCAACCTTGAGGCAAAACACATCAGCACAGAGGCGAGCTGAGCCAGGCACATGTCAGCTCTCTCGGGGTCATGGGGACCTAGGGTTAAAGGAGGCCTGGGCACTCATATGGTCCTGGTCCCCAGCTTTAGGAAGAGAGAGGCAGAGGCTCCAGGCGGATGGTAAGTGCATGGAGGACACCTTAAGGAAGAAACCCCGCATCTCACTCTCCCACTGTCACCCAGCTGGGTCATGCTCCTGGGACAAGGATGTCCTGAGGGCTTCTCTGCTCAGGACCATTCTCTAGTCCAGGAGAAAGTTGGACAGAAACGCCAGGCAGCCCAGGAGCAGCCTGCACTTTCCAGGGTGGAGGCCCAGCTGAGACAGCCACCTACCAGGAAGGACATCCAGGTCATCAGGGGTCAGAGGCGGAAACAGCAGCTCTGCAAGCCTGACTCTCCCCAGATCTGGTCAAAACCAGTGGACGAGGCCACCCCACCCTGAAGGAGAACAGGCCTCAGGCAGTGCCATCCCCTGGCACTTGAGCCAAGGACTGCCCAGGCAGACGACAGTCCTGTTGGCACATACCAATAGAAGTGAAGAATTCAGCCTGCACACAGCTCAGGACACCAAACCAGGCCACCAGCAACGTGGACTCCCAGGGTTTCATGGTCACAGAGGGCAGTGTCTGCAAGGCATTCAGTGACAGTCATTAGATCAACAATGGCAAAAAAGCAACTTAGGAGAGGACACATCACATGTGCACATATACATAGACATTCAAACATGCCAAACTCTGACCCAGCACACAGAAGTTAAGGAAGATATTCGGGATCACCAGTAGAAAGACACCAGGGTGTACAACCAGGGATGTGCACTTAATTCTGTCCCCTGCTCTGGGAGGCTGAGTGCCCATGGGAGAGACTCTACCCTCTCAACTTCCGATAACCACTGTCAACATGCGAAGGCTAAATGGGGAGGAGGGACAGTCACGCCTGGTTCTAAGGGTCTGTCAGTTCAAGATTCTGACCCAGACTTCTTCTGTTTGTCTTTCCTTCTAACACAAGTGCCAGGACAGTGCCCGGTGCTGAGGACCCAGATGTAACACACCGCCCATAGGCAGAAAGAGAACAGGACACAATATGCCCCAGGGGGTCCACGCCCAAAACAAGGTGTGCAGCAGATGGTCAGCCAGAAGAGAAATCAAACTGCTCCCTGCTGGTCTGCACCTGGCCATCGTGAGAGCAGGCTGGGCAGACACTGCTCTTCCTGTAGCGAGGCTGCTCGGCAGACACTGTCCTCATGGAGAATCACCATTTGCAAATATTTACCATGCCAGGCACTGAGCTAGGCGCTTGGGATACAAAAATGAATCAGCCACACAGGGCCAAAACCTTAGACTGGGCTGGGCTGCTGACATAAGTAAGAGGCTGTCTTCCCATCAGCCTAGAAATAGCCAGACGCAGCTCCGAAGGCAGAAGGCACACCATGGGGCGAGCGCACTGGCAGTGGGCCCAGGTACACAACGTGAGCTTCAGACATCATCTCCCAGCCTGGCCACGCGGCCCGGAGCACGCAGGAGGAACATCCACCTGAACGCCAGTTCTGCCAGTCCCTCCTCTTCCTGCTCTACTTCAGCCAAGCCCCACTGGAAATTTACTGAGAGAAAACAAGGAAAATAAAGGACATACAAAGGCCTTCCCTCCAAACTTCAAGCCTTATCTGACAGAATTCTAAGGCTGAGCCGACTAATGCCAGCTCATCAGTTTTTTGCCTGCAATGGCTGATTGGACGCACAGTCAAACCCATCATTCCCCACTTCACCCTTCCAGGAGAAATTCCAATCCACTGTGGCTCCCGGTTAGGCTCAGAGAAGCCCAACCACAACCCTCAACCCGAGACGGGTTCCTGTGTGAGGAAGATGGGGGCTTCCCTGGTGGCTCAGCTTGTAAAGAATCCGCCTGCAATGCAAGAGACCTGGGTTCTATCCCTGGGTTGGGAAGGTTCCCTTGAGAAGGGAAAGGCTATCCCTTCCAGTATTCTGGCCTGGAGAATTCCATGGACTTTATAGTCCATGGGGACGCAAAGAGCCGGACATGACTGAGCAACTTTCACATGCGGAAGGGGAGAGAATAAGTGAGTGCCCGCCTTTACCCCCTGCCAAATGTATGCAGAGCTGACATCATGCCCATTAGTGCCCTAGGTGTTAGGGGCCCAGAGATACACAGGACAAGACTATTCCACCCAGAACCTGCGGCAGGGTAGGGAGGATGAACTAAGAGGTCCACTATAAAGTTAGGGCAGTAGAGGAAAGCAAGTCCCTGAGAAGAGGTGACAGGGCCCAGGCCAGCCCCAAGGGAGAGCCCAGATCCTCCTTTTTCTAGTCACAGATCTGCTCCCAGACCTCAGCACCCTGCATCCACCCCCAGGATTCTAGAAGGCCTTTCTTCTTGCTTACATAAGACCCTTTCTCAGGGAATGGGGTCTGCTCCTTGTACTTCAAGAGGCTTCATCAGCTTAAGAGAGCACCTTCTGTACACATGTAGAGAGGGAACAGTAAAAACCCAGAGCCAGGAGGCTGCGTCTGCAGACAATTCAGCCAACTGCCTGTCAGGCTGGTGATGGGAGAATAGTGCCCAGGCAGGAGGCCAGACTACACACGGCTGGAAGTTGGGGGGCAAGGGTCACCGTTTGTCCTCTGCTCCATCACCAGTTGCAGTGGCATGCCTCCTCAGAGATCAGATAACAAACTTAGGGAAGGGAGAAACCTCACTTTTTCTTTCAAATTGGTGATATTGGCCATGGTTCATGCTTTATAGCACTCAGGAAAAAACAGCCAGGTTCCTTCATTACATGAATACCAGCTGTCATTTCTCTGGAATGTGCTATCTGGCTTAGACTGAGACTATCCATGAATCCCAATCTGGAGGCAGAGCCCAAAGAATCACAGATCGGTTTCTGGGTGACCAAGGGCTTACAAAGTCCTCTTCTGATGGAGAAGGGGGCTGACGACCCTGCTGGCCCAGACAGCTAAGCACTCCCATGCAGCCCCCAGACCACTCAACCTAAACTGCCACCCCATCCCATTTCTCCTGAACACTAATTTGTATTAGGTGTACAAAAGGTCATCTAATCAGGGTCAGGGTGGGAGGCGGCAGCCTCCAAGAAGGACTGCAGGTCCCAGTGTGGGAAAAACCAACCAGCTGCATATCCCCCCTCCCATCACATACCTATAGCAGAGCCTGCTGACGACAGAGTAAGTGGGGCCTGTATGCCTGCCAGTGCTGCCAGAAGCTCTCCAGGAACCAACCCTCAGAAATCCACGCTGAATAGGCCTAGAAATGGGCAACACTGAGCCCCCTTTCATGAAAATAAAGTAGCACCAAGCCTGAACAGAAAACCCATACTGAGTTTTATGTAAGCTGCATCCTGAGTTTTGAACAAATTCTGGTCCGTATCTGGCACCCAACGAAAAGGAAAACCTCACGACAGATTTGTTCGTGCCAGGAAATTGTAACATCAGAAGATGTTACATTTCTTCCATACAATGAATGGTTATGGATTGTGTAGGAATGGATACTGTATGCTTTTTAACACCAAGAGAGACCAACGCATCTTGTTAAGTGAGAAAAATAGGCTCCCAAACAATATATACGCTATGCTTTCATTTTTATAAGGAATAAATTTTATATATGGAAATTTACATACCTGCATATATATGTAAGCAGAGAGTCATAAATCTAGTTGTTATCTTGGTTAAATAATTCTATTTTTCTCTTTATGTTTATTTGTATTTCCTAATCTTTCCACAAGAAGTTCTATAGGAAATTTGAAATATACTTTATATAATATCTAAAATGAGAAGAAAATAAAGCAAGCCCTCTCCAATGGAATCCAAAGAGACCGAGCAGCCTGAGTTGGGACCCCCACAGGGAGGTCCTTCAAAGCTTGCCAACACCCCAGTGACAATAATTCGCCCACCAGGCAACCGGCACTATTTCTAAGCACAGGGCGGTTCCAAGACATACAATCACAGGCCCCAGCAAGCCGGCTCTTTGGAGAGGATGTTCACAACGGGGCCAAACAGCCATGAAAAGATGTTTCCAACTGCAAACCAGCAGCGTCCTTAGCTTCTCCCCTTACCTCATCAGGCAGGAACCTATGCCAAGCTCCCAGCTGCAACCCAAATGCAACAGCTTGAGTTTTAACAATGTATTTAACAGCCTAGAGACAGAACATGGGTTTACCAAGAACAAACAGGTCTCGTTTGGCTCCAAACAAGAGGATGCCTGCCTTCTGCTAAGGGGCAAGATCTGCCTGAACAGGGCTCCCTCCAGTGGCCTCGCCTCCTGGTAGTGAGGCCAACTCTGCACGGCACAGCGAAAAGGACCTGCGTGCTCAACCGAGCAAGAGTTGACAGAGGCTCCAGAGGCCCTACCACCTATGCACATGGACGGCCACTGAGGCCCATAAGCTGCTCTCCCTGGCACCCCAGGGGAGGGATTAGAGGTGCCCGACTCTCCTCACCTGATGTCATGCCTCAACTATCACCCTGATCTGAGCCACCCCTAAGTCGTCCTTACAGCCATACTGGCCCCTGCCTGCAGTGGTCTCCCATCTTTATGGCCTCCCTCCCACCTCTGCTCTACAAAGTAGCCAGCACAGCTTACTGTATCCCCCTGTTTGTCTCTCTCTCCCTAAGAACCCTCCAAAGGCTCTCCACTATTCTCAGAATAAACTCCAAATTCCTTAGCACTTTTTGACTCTGCATGACCTGGCCCTACTGCCCTCTCCAGCCCCATCTCATGACTCCAGATTTCATAACTTCAACAACCACATCACATGAAAAACAATCTCCTTCACTGAGAACCTACAGAAGCCTAAATGTTCCTGCATATCTCTCCTTATGCAGCTGTCCCTGAGGATCCACAAGGGATTGGTTCCAGGAGACCCCACAGACACCAGCATCCACGGATGTTCAAGTCCCTTATACACTAGGCATTGTACAGTCGGCATCGATGGGTGTCACATCTGCAGACAGGGAGGGATGACCGTAGTCTCTCTATCCAGCACCTGGACATGCTGACTTGTACTACCCACGTGGGTACCCTCAAAATCACAAGGCTCCTGCTTCAGTAACTAGACAACAAAGTAGCAGACAAGGCTGTACAAATCAACATACAAAAGCCAGCTGGGTTTTCGATCAGAGTCTTGGCAAAGACTCAGCAGTCTAGGCAAGACTAACTTATGAGGAACTACGGGAAAGAAGAAGACCCCCACACTGCTATACTGGATGCATCTACAGGACCACCTTGTACTCTCTTGGCCTCACCTGCCTCCTGGGCCACTTGCTCTACCTCAGACCCAGTGAAGGACACCGCGCAGGCTCCAAATCTCAGACACTTCCTGCAACTTCTAAACTCCAGTGAAGTGCCTTGCTGGCCTCTCTGGGGACTGCTAGAGGGCCTGGGAGTGCAAATGAGGACTGAGCAGGGTTGCAGGGGGTGGGCGGAAATAACTCCTCCTTGGGCAACTGTGACCAATGAAAAACAGAAACAAGAGGACATTGGCAGATAAATCCCCTCTCCAGGCCTCCACTGAGAAGCAGCAGAGCTCACCCAGAGATGCCCTGCACAGCTGAACAACTAGAGCACCTCTGTGCAGACTGGCCAGCTTGCTACAGCACCACCTTGGATATGCTCCCCTTCCTTCTCAGCTGCACTTTTCTTTTCCCTTACACTTGCTACTCTGCAACTGTACCTTCTAACAGAGCATCAAGCACTTAAGATCTGTTTTCTGGGAACTAGGCTAAGCTAACCACTATTCATGTTTCCAAAAATCTTTCACTTCTACCATCTAATCCTCACCAACACCTTGTAAACTAGACAGATTTTCATCCCCATTTCAGATAGAGATATGTAAAATACATAACTGAAGCTGCTCAACTCACATGCTACAGCAAATCAATGGCAGAGCTCAGACTCAAAGCCAAAACATATATTCCACTATTTATTGCCGCCTTCGATCCTACTCAGTAACATCTGTTGCCATATAGCATCCTAAGGACTTCCCAAAAGGAGGAGCCACACTTCGGCCTAGCAGAACAGGCTTGCCCAAGTCAAAGACTTTATTGTGATTCACAAAGCAGCCTTATGATACCCATGGCTGGATCCCAGCAGAAGGCAGACAGCAACATGGGCTCAGAAAGACAATAAGCATGGCGCCTCCAGTTCAAGTGAGCAGTCACTCCTGCCGTCTGGGAGGAGCACTCACAGCACTCACAGGTGACCAAGAGGCCCAGCTCAGGACAAGACAACACAGTCGAGCAGGCAGACACACCAACCCTGGAGTCAGAGAGTCCCAGAGTTAAAGCTCAGCTCCACAATCACTTCCGGGTTTCAGAACCTTAGACAAGTTACAGTCGAAGGAGTTACAGTTCCAAGTTACAGTCTTGGAGCCTCAGTTCTCCCATCTATTTAACAGTGATAACATCTCATAGGGCTGTTCTGAAGACTGAATGTGATGACATGTCAGCGGGCAGCCTAGCACCAGGCACAACTTCCACCAGTCATCAGCACCAAGGGTACTAGAGGGATGGCAACAGACCTGAAGCAGCTGACCCCTGGAGGGAAAGCAGGTCCAGTCTATGAGACAGTGAAGATGAGAACGAAACAGAAATTGGAGAACCTCCACGTCCCAAGAGTGTCAAAAGAGATTAAGGAGAGGGTGGAGTCAGGCCTAAAGCAGCACACCACTGGCCAATCACTGGCTCTCTCACCAAGGAAGGAAAGTTCTCTGGGAAAAAACAGGTGACCGGATCTACACTCTGGAATCTCACCTATTCCTATGTCTCTGGCCTGCACACTCTGAGTTCCTACAAATACCAGGTCTCAGGATCTTGGCCACACCCTGGGCCCTCAAGAGTGCCAGGTACAGAGCAGGGTATATTCTAGCAAACACTTCCTGAAACGTCCAGAGCAGATGTTGGTCTGTGATCAGAGTCACATCCAGTGAGCTGGAGAATTTGCTGCTGCTGCTGCTGCTGCTGCTGCTGCTAAGTCGCTTCAGTCGTGTCCGACTCTGTGCGACCCCATAGACGGCAGCCCACCAGGCTCCCCCATCCCTGGGATTCTCCAGGCAAGAATACTGGAGTGGGTTGCCATTTCCTTCTCCAATGCATGAAAGTGAAAAGTGAAAGTGAAGAATTCACTACCCAAACATTTATAACCCTCTGCCCTGCAATGACACCACTTAAAACACTTTCTCCTAGATCTCCAAGAAGTCTAATCCAGACTTTTCAGCCCCCTCTGCTCCTTCTGAGAATAAAAACGATATCCCTCATTCCACATCCGCAGCTCAAACCCAGCGACCACAGGGGCCACCAGCCCTCTCTGCTCAAGAACAAACTCATGTCCCACCCTAGCACTTCAAAAGTCCAAAAAAATTGCTAGATTTTTCGAAGTTTAACTCTCACTTCAGCACCCTGTCTGGGCTTGCACGTGCCTGCATCACAGCATTTCCTGCCAACCTCCATCTGCATAAAATTAAACTTTAGACAGATCCCAGGAGCCAGGGACACACCCAACAGCCCAACGCACACCATGGCCAGCGTGGCCACACACTGGCCAAGGTCTTAACATCCAGTCTCAGGCCCTCCCAAGGATGTGGGAGGGCAGAGTCAAAAAGGGAGGTTCTCTCAGGAAATGAGCAGACCCTAGATTTGCTACCCTACTCATTCCTCAGGGCTGTACCCATGCAGTCGCTCCTCATGAACGCTCACACTCTTAGCTCCTCCTTGGCATGTGACCAGCTGCCAGCACGAAGCAGCAATCTCAGAGAAATTATGAGTTACCCATGGGCAAGGACTATACCACCATCATTGTCTCCTCCCCCTCCTCCCTCATTCCAGCCCCAGGCACACTGTAAGCAAAAGTACACAGGAGATACTCCAGGAATGAACAGAGATCGGCCAGGCTAAAGCAGTGACAAAGTAGGCACTCTCTGGGGTACACCATTTCAGAGCATTAGACAGGATAGAAGGGCCTATCACAAGCCACAGATAATGCTCAGTTGCCACCATGTCTGCCTGCAGATCTCTCAGAGAACTAGGGTGGCCCAGTATGACAGCATCTCTGGGATGAGGCCCCCAGCCAACTCACCCCATCTTTGCTACGTGGCTTCCTTGGCTGGGCCACACAGTGGACAGAGTTGGCCGTCTACAAATGAGGCTCAAGAATAAAATGATACAAAGCCCAAATATACTATGAGTAGGGAGAAGTGAACAGAGAGGCTGGACCTGGAAGCCCAGAACAAAGTGAGAAACTGCATCCTGGAAGCTTCAGAGACTCTCTGAGCACAAGCCAAAGGAAACCACGGTTCATTTAACAGAATTAAATCATGGAATCTGCTATCCCAGATGTGACATGGGCAGCAGCTTTCAAAACTGTTCTCTAAATTCTTAGGGGGACAGTGGATCTCTGCAGAATCAGGAACATCTGAGAATGCCCTAAGCTGCAAAAGCAATGTTCCCCAACTCTTGATCTCAGGGCCAGGATCTCCTCCAAAAGGGCTGAGGTTGTTGAGCTTCAGATTGTTTACATCAAGCAGCACAAGCCTCAGGTATCACTCTACAGCAGAAGACACCAGCCTCAGCCTTGGGAGGGACTTTGATATTCTTCTCCATCTGAAAGGTGTCAATTCGAAAACAGAGACCAGGGGCCTCTGCCCTGTAAAAGGAAACTCCGCATCCACATTCATGCTGCAAGGGTTCACTGAACACCCTCCACATACAGGACACAATACCAGGCACTGTAGGGTCTGTAGGCAGCTATCCACTAAAGCGTCCCTCCCCCCATTTCCTTGCTTCCTCTAGAGTGCCCAGGTCAGCTTCCATTCACACAGGCTATTCCTCTGTCTGGGTTACCCTTTACTCAACCTTCATCTGACCACTCCAGCTCATGGGTCACCTCCTCCAGGAAGTCCTCTGGCCTGAAGCATCCTGTCCTCTACCAAGTACCCACAGTCCAGTGCTCCCTCTGAGCACAGCACTCACCACACTGACCGGGGCCTGGCCTTTCCTGGTCTCCAGTCCACGTGCCCCACTAGGCCAGCAACTCCTTGCAGTTTCTGATTAACACTGAAGGGTTCGTTTCTTGAATTAGTTAACTAGTTACAAGTCTCCGCGGCTGCTGAGGCAAAACTGGAGAGAAGAAAAAAAAAAAAAAACTTTATCATCCAATAGCCTGTCTTAATGGGAACCAAACAGGCCAAGGCTACAGACTCCCAAGCATCTGGATGGAGGAAGGTGGACCTAACACCAAGCGGCCCCTAGAGGCCTGCCCGGCGCCCCTGCCTCCTCCAAGCTCCGGGTGCCCTGGGGCCGGGCCGCCCCTTCCCGGGAGCCTGACCCTCGGGGCGGCCACTCTCCCCACCCGGTCCGACCGCCCCGAAGGGACCGGCAGGAAAGGCGCCGCTGACCTCACCGCCCTTATCTCGGGGAGGGGACTCGGCGACGGGACAGGAACCCATGCGGGTGCAGAAACAGGGCGGACGGCGCGGGGCTGCGGCCCGGACGGCGCGACCCCCGGCCCCCAGCTGCCGGCCCCGCGCGGGCAGAAGGTTCGGCCCGGTGACCCCGGCCGGTACCCGAGCCCCGCGGCGGACCGGGCTGCCAGGCAGGCGGGACGCTCACCCGGACACGCGCCGCTCCCGGCGTTTCCAGAACCTCCCGCGGCGGCGCCGGGCCCACTCGGCACCTCCTCCTGGGCGGCTCCACCTCCCGCCGCTGCCGGCTCCGCCCGCTTGAGCCGCCGCCACGTCCCCACCTCCCTCTCCCCCCGGGTTCCCTACCTCCCGCCCACCCCCAACCCCGCTCCCACCAGCACCCCCCGCGCGTCCCAGGCCCCCGGTTCCGCGCCCCGACAGCCTCAGCCGGGGGCGCCACCGCCGGCGATCCCCGGGAAGACCCGGGCCGCCCGGCCGCGCGGGAGCCGGGAGCGGGGAGCCGGGAGCGGGCCCGGGACGCGGCGGGGGCCGGCCGCCCGCGCCCTTCATGCGGCCGGCCGCTCGCCGCACGTACGCGGCGCCCGCCTCCCCTCGGCGCTCCCTTGTGGGACTCTGCCCGCCCTCCTCCCCCGCCCCCTGGGCAGCTAGAGAGGAGCGCACGACCGGAGATTAGTGCGGTGGGGGGAGCATCCCTGGATGCTGGCCGACTCCCCTGGCCCCAGCTCAGGCCCGTTTCCTCGGTGGTCCTGCTGGATATACCGCTCCTACCCTCGCCTCCCCATCATCATCACCATCAGGTGACGGGGTCTGGGGTCACCCGGCCCTGGAGCTGGATTATCAGGGAAGGGAACAGTGGAGAAGGACCTGAAAAAGATCTGGGATCCACCCCCAGGACCAGGTTCCCAAAGGGATTCAGGCTGTCCCCAGCTCCTGGATACGGCACTCCTGGTGATGAAATGTGTGGCTGAATAGGTTGATGAGAAGGGAGACCATCGAAGACTGGTCAAAGCGGGGGGTGGGCAGGGGGGCACATTGGAGTCAACCTTTGTTTTTCCCGAGCCCTTATATACAATACGGGCCAAAAATAGTGGACGCCACTTTCAGCCAATCCAGTCTGGGAGGGAGTGAAGGCAGGGATGCTGCAAATCTCGGCCTGAGCTAGCGGAGGCCCTGGCCACAGAGCAGGTTCCCACGCCTGTTCTGTGAACCTTTCTGCTCATGAATGAGGGGAAACACTGTCTGAGAATCTCATCAGGGAGCTAGCCCGGAGTGGGAGGTGCCCAGCCTCCGCCCAGACAAGTGCGGGGATATTCCCTGTGGCACACCGTCCAGGCTGGCAGCCCAGACCTGGGGAAGGCCTGAGCACACACAGAAATACACACAACACATAAAACACGGAGTGAACCACTGTTCTGGCCTTCCTCAGCCACCAGCTGATCTCCCCAGAGCTCAACTAAAACCAAACAGAGAGACTTTCCTGCCTCTACTCTACCTTGTTATACCACGGGGAGCCTCCCTCTGTTTGCCCAGGTCCTCCCATCCTCTCCCCCTTCTCAGGAGCTTGCTGGATGGATCATCCCTTCTCTATCTTGAATGTTCAACCTCCTCCTCTCAAATGGCTCCACCCCTTGACCTATAAATATTGACAGGCCTTGGGACCTCCTTAGTGGTCCTGTGGCTAAAGCCTCCGTGCTCCCAATGCAGGGGACCCAGGTTCAATCCCTGTTCAGGGAACTAGATCCTGTGTGCTGCAACTAAGACCCAGTGTAGCCAAATAAATAAATAAATATTTTAAAAAATATTTTCAGACCTCTACTGTGGAAACCGGAGAAGGCAATGGCACCCCATTCCAGTACTGTTGCCTGGAAAATCCCATGGACAGAGGAGCCTGGTAGGCTGCAGTCCATGGGGTCGCTGAGAGTTGGACACGACTGAGCGACTTCACTTTCACTTTTCACTTTCATGCATTGGAGAAGGAAATGGCAACCCACTCCAGTGATCTTGCCTGGAGAATCCCAGGGACAGAGGAACCTGATGGGCTGCGGTCTATGGGGTCGCACAGAGTCGGACATGACTGAAGCGACTTAGCAGCAACTATGGAAACAGTAAAGGGCTTCCCTTGTGGCTCAGCTGGTAAAGAATCTGTCTGCAATGCAGGAGACCAAGGTTCGATACTTGGGTTGGGAAGATCCCCTGGGGAAGGAAAGGCTACCCACTCCAGTCTTCTTGCCTAGAGAATTCCATGAACTGTATAGTCCATGCGGTCACAAAGAGTCGGACACAACTGAGCGACTTTCACTTTCACTATGGAAACAAAACCGCATTAGACCTCACCAGCTACTGCAGTATCTCTCTCCTTCTCAACCACAGCAAAATTCTCTGAAAGAGCAATCTGTCCTCACTTTTCTCCCAAACCTCAGAACCCTGCAGTGGGCCTTCTGTCCCCCTCACAAAACCAAACAAATTCTCCGTAACCTCCAAGTCTAAATTCAACAGCCCACTCTCCAGTCCTCATTTGACAAAGCCCCCAGCACCACCTGACACCCAGCAGCCTTTGGTCACTGCCTCCCGGAAACACTCTTGTCCCACACTATCCTCTCTGGCCAAGTCTGCCCATTTTCGCCCCAACCTCATCCCCCTCCCTCCCTATTAGTCTAGGGGTTCCCTAGAGTTCAGGCCTAGGCACTCTACTTTCCTATTCTCTTTCTTACTAGAACTTCTTGCTACACACAGATGAAGCACATTTGTCTCCCTACCCTTGCCCCTGACTCCTGAACTCCAGACTGGCTGCACAGTCTACATCTCTGCTGAGTGTTCACAGGTTCCTCAGTCAAAGCATGCCCAACGTGGAGTTCATGCTCTCTCCCCTTCTCCTGCTCCATGCCTCTGGTACTCCCTGCCTCACTGGGGAACCCACTCCCACCCCCACCCCCAGTTACCTCACTGGAAGTCTGGGAATCACCCTCAGCACTTCCCTCTTCCCTAGCCCAGGCTGTGTCCTTCCATATCCCACGTCTGTTCAATTCTACCACCTAAATCTCTTTCTAATCCACTCATTTTTCTCCATCCTCTTTGCTTTTTTTAATATATGACCATGGGATGCCATCCTTTAATAACTTGGCACAGGCGTCTAAATATCAAAGAGATATGTACTTAAAAAAAAAAAAAAAAGGCAAAACGTGAGAGTTGCGAATTAGGTTTTATCTGGGGCAAAATGAGTCCTGCAGCCCGGGTCTCCATCCTCTCGCCCTTGAATGACTGCAGCAGTTTCCCAGCTGACCGCCCCCTCCATTGCTTCCTCCCGTCTCTCTTCCATACAGTGACCTCCTCAGAATGCAGCTCTGAACCCATCACTTTCAGCTTAGTAAACTGCATTGTTCTCAGGAAAAAAGTCCTCAAAGTGACCCACAAGGCCGCGAATGGTTTGGCCTCTGCTCACTTCTCCACCCGCACTGACTTTCCCCTCCAGGCCCTCTAACTGGCCATTTCCCCTCCCCATTCCACTCCCAGGCCTTTGCACATTCTTTTCTTTCTCTCTAGCAAAATGTCCCTCCTCCCCAATTAAATCCTTCAGATCCTCCCAGAAGGAATTTCCTCGCTTCCCTGACCAGGTCAAAACCTCCTGTAATAGCCTTTCATGCCCTACATGCTTTGTAACACTTGCAGCAGTTGCTATAGTTGAATGATTGTTTAGTTTAATGTCTGTTCCCCCTGCCTTGCCCACCACTACACACACACACACACACACACACACACACACACACACACACGCTGGCCTGGGGTCTCCAGGACTACATAAACAACGTGTGTTTTTGTCAATCATCACATCCTCAGCAGCTAACACAAAACTGGGAGTCAATAAATATTTCACAACTACATGAAGGGATGGGTGTCTCCTTAAAGCCTTGTTCCATAAAACTGTAGCCAAAAGGCTGACTGAGGCCCCAACAGAGCCTCAGTGTCCTGGGCCCCAGTCGTTCCTAAGTGTCTCCTTCTACTCCTCCTCTGTCTCATAGAAGGCTACTTACTGTTGGACTTTGGACTCACCTGGGTAATCAGGATGATCTGACTGTCATGTCCGCATCCTTCACCACTTTGCCTTCCTAGGGATGGGGGCTGCTTCTGGCCTGTTTATCACTGTGTCTCCAGGTCCAGCACAGAGCCTAGAACCCAGAACCTAGATAGAGAGTGGGAAAGAAAAATACAGGAATGAATAAATGGACATGTCCCACTAATGTGGCCTCCACAGGCTTCACTAAGTACACACATTTTGGGTCACTTAATAAATCAAGAGTCACTTTGAGCAGCCATGTCACACCCCCTTCCTCCCAAATCTGCTGTGTAAATAAAGCCACACCTCCCTTCTGGTAATGGCTCTATCCTATTCATTCGTGCATTCACTCCACAAACATTTGATGGGCACCAGCTGAGGCCCTGGCTAGGGGTTCAGGGACCATGAAGATCAAAGGGGCTCTGTCTAGTGGGGAAAACTGGCAGGTGAACGGACGCCCACCTAGTCCCAGTCTTAGAAACCCTTCTTGGGCTCAAGATCAGGTGACTGCCAACTTTGACCCCAGCCTGGTTTCATTTGGGGCATCACCAAATGAAACCCTTCCCCCACGCTGTCTCTAAGTGGTAACCCTGGCCAATGGCTCTTCAAAGCAGGCTAGACATGTCTACCCACCACCCCCACCCCATAGAAGGACCTGGCATCTCTCCAGAAAGAGATGACAAAAATATCTGTGCTAGACAGACAGGTAACTGGATGAATGGGAAGGCAGGTGTGATGCAGCCTTTTGCTCTAAACCCAGGGGGTCCCCATCCCCTGAGCTAAGGACCCATACCGGTCCACATAGCAGAAGGGTGAGTAGTGAAGCTTCATCTGTATTTACAGCCACTCCCCATCGCTCACGTTACCGCCTGACCTCTGTGTCCTGTTAGATTCTCACAGAAGCATGAACCCTACCAAGAACTGTGCATGTGAGGGATCTAGGTTGTGCGCTCCTTAGAAGAATCTAATGCCTTATGATTCTGCATTGTGGTTAGTTGTATAATTATTTCATTATATATCATAATGTAATAATAAGAGAAATAAAGTGCACAATAAATATAATGTGCTTGAATCATCCCGAAAACATTCCCCTTCCTCATCCATGGAAAAGTTGTCTTCCACAAAAACTGGTCCCTGGTGCCAAAAACGCTGAGGACCCCTGCTCTAAAAGGCAGGGGTCTGAAGAGGCATCCTGAGCCTGCCCTTCTCCTGCCTTTCCCCACTCACCTGTGATCCCTGACCTGGGAAGCAGGAGGTCTCCCAGACTGGAAACTACCACAATAGCCGGAAACGTGGCCAGGGTTTATGAGCGCCTGGTCCCTCCATGGAATTCCCCAGAGCAGGGTTCCTGAGATCAGTGCCGCAGAGGCTATTGTGCATGTTGACATACATCTGTACCCTTCAACACAGTCAGCACGCACCTGGACTTTGGGTCCAACCCTCCTCTCCAGGTTCCTCCCTTTAGGGACCAAGAAAAGACTAGATATAGCTTGACTCAGGGCCGGGGAGAGAGGGCAAGAAGTGCAGCTTGAGTGGGGCCACCTAGTGGTGGCCTTGCGTGCATGCCAAGTGGCTTCAGTCGTGTCCGACTCTGTGACCCTATGGATTGTATAGCCCACCAGGCTCCTCTGTCGATGGGATTCTCCAGGCAAGAATACTGGAGTGGGTTGCCATGCCCTCCTTCAGGGGATCTTCCTGACCCAGGGATCAGACCCATATCTCATATGTCTCCTGCATGGGCAGACAGGTTATTTACCTTTAGCACCACCTGGGAAGCCCAGTGGTGGCCCTACTGCTTCAGAATTAGGGCCTCGCAGGTAGTCTGCTCTTACAGCCTGGTGTAGGACCCTAGGGTAGATGCAGAGAATCTGGCAGAATCCCCAGGAGCCTGCGGTGCCAGCCCTGGACAGGGCCAAGTGGGTCCCCCCAGAGCGTCCACTTGGTGCATGCAAAAATGAGACAGACCCAGTGGAATGGCTACAATTCCCCTCCTAGCTGCCTCCTCCATGGACCCTTGCAACTCAAGACAGCAATGCAAGCACAAGCTGGGCTGTCATTACAGGGTGGAGAAAGGCATCCAGGGCCTTGCGAGCTATAATTACCCAGCAGGTCCAGGGCAGGCCCTCAGGGTGGAGACAACGGGCTTAGACTTGGTCTTCCCTCCTCACCACACTCGTCCCACTTCCATCTTGAGCAAGAAGCTTCTGGGCTGGTGCCGGTACCCAGAGGGCCAGGAGTTAGCTAGGTGCAGTGCTTAGAAATCCTGATATTAGAAATATGTTTTTAAAATTATTGTTATTACAACACAGAGCCCCATCCTACTCCCACTGTCATCCTGTCTCTCCTCCCCCAGCCTTGGGCTGGGGGAGGGATTAGGGATGAGTGAGGATGAGGTGAGAGTGGGGATAGCTCTCGAACATCTGACTTAGCTACTGTTTAAAAGGCTGAACATTCAGTGGTTTTACTATTTTTTTTTTTTTTTAGTCCTTGTCAAAATATCAGGAAGCCAGTAGAGCAGAGGGCACAGGAGAAACAAGAGGTGAGACTGCATTGTCCTCGGGACAGAGCACCCTTGACTTCGTGGGCCCCCAAAATGGGTTTGGATATGATGCTGAGGGCAGGGGGCAGCCACCCCAGGGTGAAAGCTAGGGAGGAGCAGGATCCCATTTGGGATCTAGGGAGAGCATCTTGTCTGCCTGCTGTCCGGAGGAAGAGAAGGGGGAGCAGAGCCTGGGAGTGACTGGGGATGGGGGTGGTGTAGGGTCTACATGACAGCTGATGCTGATCTCAAGTAGGGAATGGCAATGCATAGAGAAAGAAGCTGGCAGATTTAAGAATTAATAAGGAGGTAGACCAGGAAGCCTATGTTCATTCATTTATTCAGCAAATATTTATTGAAAGTTCTGCTCCCCATTCTGTGCTCCTTCTTCAGGCTGAGGCCCTAATTCACACCCAGAACAAGGTCTTTTCATCCTTGGCTCCCCTGACCCTGCCACCCCAAAGTAGGTCTTGCTAAAAGAAAACAATGGCAGCCCTCAGAAAACACGAGAACGGGGAGAGGGTTGGTTACCCCTAGAGATCATAGCAGCACCCTTGAGAGTTTCAGACTGATATGGAATCCTTAATCACAGCGTCTGGTTTCCCCCATCATGAGGCTCCTTCCACAAACCACCCAGTTAATCATGGTCTTGGCACTAACTAACATCACCCTTCCTCACCCTGTGCTTCATTCCCCCCGCCACGCTCCTATTTTTAAGTGAATGCACTTCTGCTCTAGTGATGCATGTTTCTAAGGCACCTCATATTCTGTCCGGAATGAGGTGGATATCCATCCACGAGTGACCCTGGCCCAGTCAAGTTGTGCAAAGTCTGTACTGCACGAGCCTGGGGCTCCATTCCCGTCACAGACATTGTAGATTTGATTATTTATGACAATGTACCAGTAGATAGAAATAAAATGAATTGCAAATGGGGTATTCTTTGCTGATTTGTACAAAACAGTTGTATGATTTGGTATGTCTGCTTCCACACAATCACAGGATCCTGAGTCACCCTTGTGGATGAGGCCTTTAGGAGTCCAATCCCTCCTGTGGGCTCTCTCCAGCCCTCAGCCACCCGGCCTGTATCAGCTGTGGTTGTGGCTCTGACTCTCCCCCAGCGCCTTGAGGAGACGCAGTCATCTGATCTTGCTGGTGAGCCCCGTCCTCTGTCCAAGGAACGCTGCTCCAGACTCTGACCCTCCACAGGGAGGCCAAGGCATTCATTCCTCTGGAGCCCCTCACCACTCCACACCACATCAAACTTACTCCAGCACACTCACATCTCATACAAGCACATTTTGTACTTACCCAGTAAAAACACGGCTGAGTCGCAGTTAACTAGTCTCCATGACATAATGTTATAGTTACTAGCATTTCATATTCACAATTTTACTTTTTGTAGTTTTCTACATTTTTCCCTGTGTCCATCATTCGCATGAACCTGTGAGAAGCTTGACTGACCTGGCCACAGCCTTTGGTGGGAGGATCCTTACCCACTGGACACGCAGGCACATGCACACAGGCACATAGAGGTGTGCACGCGTGCACAAGCTTGTGGGACTTGGCCTCTCACACGAGAAGGAGAAGATTCTGTGCTCTGTACTTTGGCTGTGCCCTTAGCCTTGACTCTGTTTCACAACTTAATGTTAACATTGAACCAGAATCTGACTTTATCCCTAACCGTGAACCAGTCAATTGATGCTTGGAATCAGAAAGATGTCCGCTTCTGTCACCCGCAGGAATCACACCTCCAAGGCGAGCAGGGATAGTTTGGACAGGGTATCTCCCTGGCTGAAGAGTGAAGGTAGAGACGTGGCTATCATGCAGTGTCTGGCCATCAGACACGGTCATGTGTCAATAGTCTCGGGAGCAAGCTTTATTCTCTCATTCCAACAGTCACCAAATACATCTAGGCGAGGCTGACCCGTTACCTTCATCAAGACCTGGAATTTTTTTTCTTTACTTCATCCCAGAACAAGAGCAGTTATCTGTGTCCCTGGGCTGACATGCAATGAGGCCTCAAATCTCTTTGGAAGAATTCTGCTGCTCTGGTCTTGCCCCAACAGCTCCAGCTGCAAAAATGAGGATGGCCAGCAGAGGGCGCGTGGAACCCACCATGGGCCACCCAGTTAAAGGAGCAGTCCCAGTTTTGCTCAAAAAGCCCCTCAGTTCTTGATCTTGGGCTCTATTCCTACAACCTGCCAAGGTTTAACGGGAGCTCTTGCCTAGAACTGCATAAACAGGAGCAACTATAAACATGGGCAGATAGAGATGTTTTCCAGGCCATATGGAATACCTCCAATGCTAGGACCTCTGGTAGTGGGAAAGGCAGAGAGAGTACCATGGGTGACCAAGGCCCTTCACAGCCAGTTAAGTTGACTTGCAGCCTGGGGGGAGCCTCAGGCCAGAGGATCCAGTAGGCCTAAAGAAAACCCAAGGGCCAGTAGCTCAGTGAAGTTAGGTAAGGAGATCAGGAGGCCGCTGATAGGACTCTGAGCGTGCATAGAATATCATGGCTCCTATTGAGGTGATTCCTTGAAGAGAGGGGCCACAGGAGAAGGGATGGGCCGTCCTCTTTTGGGTTCCCCTGATGCTCCAAGTGCTTCTCTGATAGGGCAGCTAAGGGATGGAGCACTCTCTCCGTTCCAGGGAGTGGAACCTAACACTTCACAGACAGCATCTGAGGAGAACACTTCTGCTTGCTCCTTCAGACCCTTGTCTGTCTCTCCCCTCCTGCTTTGTGCTCCTGACTGCCAACCTACATGATGACACAGCAGATGCTCCTGCCCTATGACTTTTGGTTGGATTCAATCTATGGGAGCACCAAGCCAGGAGGAAGACATGGACTTTGGGAAAGCTGCCTGCAGCCTACACTTGAGGGTCCAGCTCAGAGACCTACCTAGTTTCGGGACTGCCCTGGCTATACTGAGGGGCAGCCAGGCCTATCTGCTTTCTTTCACAATAGGATCACTCAGCCTAAGGCTAATTCAGAAGCCTTCTACACCCTCACTTACTTTCAGTAGGTCAATAAATAATTGCTGACACATTCTCGGTGCCAAGTCCTCGGTGCCCAGGGACAGACACAGAGCTGAGGTGAGTCTGACAACAGCCTTTGACAGAGCTAATGGGGTTCTTTTTTGGCGGGGGAGGGGGCAATGACACAGACAAGAAAACTGATGATGAGTCACAGGGGCTGAGGGAACCTGCAGAGGGGTATCTCACCTCCTAGTGGTCAGTTAAGGGAGTGGGGTTTGGGCCTCTGAAAAGTCAGCCAGGGGGAGTAATGGAGGTCTGGGAGACAGAAGGTCCAAAGGCTGGGGTGGGGGAATTCCCTGGCGGTTTGGGTAGACTCTGGCAGTTGGTGATGGACAGGGAGGCCTGGCGTGCTGCACTTCACGGAGTCGCAAAGAGTCAGACACGACTGAGCGACTGAACTGAACTGAACTGAACCAGTGGTTAGGACTCCATACTCTCACTGCTGAGAGGCCAGGTTCAGCCCTGGTTGGGGAACTAAGATCCCACAAGCCATGCTGTGTGGCCAAAAATAAAAAAACAAAAAGGCTGGGGGAGGGGGATGACTAATTCACATGGAAGCCTGTGCTGGCCAGGCAGGGCCTCCTTCTGCCCACTGGAAAGCTGCTTGAACTTTAGAGACTCCTGCCAGCAGGCATGGAATGGCATGTGCAGCCAGGGCCACTTTAAACTTTTATTTAAAAACGTATTAAGATATAATCAGGTGGTACTACGTAAGAGATGTGGGTTTGATCCCTAGATTGGAAAGATCCCCTGGAGTAGGAAATGGCAACCCACTCCAGGATTCTTGCCTGAATCAGACACAACCGAGTGCACACACACACACACAAACACACATAATCAACAAAAAGAAAACTGCTTAACATATAGCCCAATGTGTTTCAAATACATGTAAATTCATATTACCATCACTTAGATCAAGATATAGACTATTTCCATAATGTCCCTTGTAACCTGATGATAGTCAATAAACCTTCCCAAAGTTGACTACTATTCTTTCTTCTTTGATTATTTTTTTCAGATTTTGAATTTTATAAAAGTGAACTTATACACTATATACTTTTATGTCTGCTTCTTAAATTCAACATTATGGTTGTGGTAGTGCCCCATCTTGCTGTTTTTGGTGGTCTATCATTCTATTTCATTGCTGTAGGTATTCCATTATTTGAATATATCATAATTTATCCATTCTATTGTTGGCAAACATTTGGACTGTTTCCAGTTTTTAGTTATTTTAAATAAAACTGCTTTGTATATATTTGCACACGTACATTCTTATTTCCTAGTGGAAATAAACATTCACTTATGTAGAATATAAACCCAGAAGTGGAATCGCTAGGTCATAGGATATACACATATTTAGCTATAGTTGTTACTTCCAACCATTTTTCTAGATGGTTGTACAAAATTACTCTCCCAGCAGCAGTGTATGAAAGTTCCAGTTGTTCCACACAGCAATGTGGGAAATCTTCAGGGGAAAAGCCAGGGTAAATGTGAAACTCACTACACATTATTCCCGTTTCTCAAGGATCATAATCCTTCAATTCTTACCTGCATTAGTTGTTCTCCAATGTCCTCAAAGAGTTGTCCTTTATATTTCATCCAAGTTTCTTAATTGTTTTTGGCAGGAGTATTATTCTGATACTACCTGCCACCATGGCCAGAACTGGAAGTTTTATTCGGTTCAATTCTGACACCGGATTAGAAAATACTGGCAAGGGATAGGCCCCACTGGCCCAGCTGTTTTCAGCTCCAGCTTAGAGTCTCAGACACCTGTGGCATCACATCCACATTCTGAATTAAGGTTCCCTATTTTCCTTTCTTCTTTTAAAATTTTATTAGATTCCAACCATGGGTGAGTAACTGGTAATAAACTAACTTCTCCACTGTAAACAAATACAAAGCTAGATAAAACATTTACAGTAACTGATTACAGGCATTGGACATCAAACAACCTTCATTCTTGAGAGAAAGGAAACACAAGAGGTGAATTCCACTTTCACTAAAGTTCTTTTCCTAGGGCATTTTCCAAAATAAGGCAGAAGGAAGTGGAGCCCAAACAGAGCAAAGTAGATGAGTAAAGGAAATAGAGATCAGAGATAGAGGTTACTGAGGTGGCTGAACTTGTGGGGCAGGATATTAAAGAGTAAGGAGGGAGCTGCATGGAGAAGGAGCTCTAGAAATCTGCCCAGATACACTCTTTGTCTAAGTTGCACAGTTGCAGAGAAAGACTCTTTGAAGCCTGATGGGTTAAAAAAAAACTCTGAGTCTGTGAACTAAACAGAGCTTCCAGAGTTCACACAAGGCTGAGACCTGATCTGGCCAGGGTGGAAAGACCTTGCTGAAAACCCTGAACATTTAATTAAAATCTTAGAAAGTCCATACCTTAGGAATAGGGCCACTCTAGCCATATAGACATTCAGAAAACAAAGATCATGGCATCTGGTCCCATCACTTCATGGGAAATAGATGGGGAAACAGTGGAAACAGTGTCAGACTTTATTTTTGGGGACTCCAAAATCACTGCAGATGGTGACTGCAGCCATGAAATTAAAAGACCAACCTAGACAGCATATTGAAAAGCAGAGACATTACTTTGCCAACAAAGGTCCGTCTAGTCAAGGCTATGGTTTTTCCTGTGGTCATGTATGGATGTGAGAGTTGGACTGTGAAGAAAGCTGAGCGCCGAAGAATTGATGCTTTTGAACTGTGGTGTTGGAGAAGACTCTTGAGAGTCCCTTGGACTGCAAGGAGATCCAACCAGTCCATTCTGAAGGAGATCAGCCCTGGGATTTCTTTGGAAGGAATGATGCTAAAGCTGAAACTCCAGTACTTTGGCCACCTCATGTGTAGAGTTGACTCATTGGAAAAGACTGTGATACTGGGAGGGATTGGGGGCAGGAGGAGAAGGGGATGACAGAGGATGAGATGGCTGGATGGCATCACTGACTCGATGGACGTGAGTCTGAGTGAACTCCGGGAGTTGGTGATGGACAGGGAGGCCTGGCGTGCTGTGATTCATGGGGTCGCAAAGAGTCAGACAGGACTGAGCGACTGAATTGAACTGAACTGAGCCATATAGAACTGTGGTGTTGGAGGAGACTCTTGAGAGTCCCTTAGACTGCAAAGAGATCCAACCAGTCTATCCTGAAGGAAAACAGTCCTGAATACTCATTGGAAGGACTGATGCTGAAGCTGAAACTCCAATACTTTGGCCACCTGATGCAAAGAACTGATTCATTTAAAAAGACCCTGAGGCTGGGAAAGATTGAAGGTGGGAGGAGAAGGGGACAACAGAGGATGAGCTGGTTGTATGGCATCACTGACTCAATGGATATGAGTTTGAGTAAGCTCCAGGACTTGGTGATGGATAGAGAAGCCTGGCGTGCTGCAGTCCATGAGGTCACAAAGAGTTGGACACGACTGAGCAACTGAACTGAACTGAGCCACACAGAATACATTACTTTACTTATTGAGGCCCTAACAAAGCCTCAATAAGATCAAATTAAGCCTCTGGTAGATTTACTGCCCAATGAAACAAACTCAACACTCCATAAAGAAGAGCATAATCCAGACTCACCAATGTACTGTCCACAGTTCCCAACATACAATCAAATATTACCAGACATATGAAGACACAGGAAAATATGATATATAGCCAGGAGAATAGAAACAGATTCAGAGATAACACAGATACTGGAAATAGCAGATAAGGACTTTAAAACACCTATTATAAATATGTTCAAGAATTTTTCAGTGATAAGATGGACATAATAAATGAACAGATATGCCATCTCAGCAGAGAAATGGAAACTGTAAAAAAGAACTAAATGGAAATTCTAGAACTGAAAAACGTAATCTATAAAATGAAAGTTTTACCAGGTAGTCGTTAAGACTGGGTTCTGCAAAAGAAAAGTTCAATAAACTTGAAATCAAGTCAATAGAAACCATTTAAATGCAAACACAGAAAGAAAATAGACTGAAAAAAAGTGAACAGAGCTTCAGGGAAATGACCTGGAAACAATATCAGGCAGACTAGTATGCATAAAATTAGAGTCCCAGAAGGAAAGGAAAGAGATTATGGTGAAACTTTAAATAAAATAGTGACTAAAATTCTAAATTTTATTTTAAAAATTATTAACTCATCATCCCCAAAAGCTTAGGATTATAAAACCTCAACCAGGATAAATACAAAGGAAACCACATCCAGGCACATCATAATCAAATCTCTTAAAACCAAAGAAAACATCTTAAAAACAATGAAAGGCACAAACACGTTACATTAAGAGGAACAATGATAAGAATGAACACTTATCAATCATCAGAAGTCATGTAAGCCAGAAAACATGAAAACATAAAAAATATATAGCATATTAAATATGCTATTAAAAATCAACCAAGAATTCTATATCCAGAAAAACTATCTCTATAAAATAAATGAGAAATAAAAATATTTTGAATTTTTAAAAAAGCTGAGAGAATTTATCACCGGTGAACCTGCATTACCAGAAATGTTCAAGGAAGTTCTTAACGCTGAGGAGAAATGATACCTGATGGAAACTTGGCTCTAAACAAAAGAACAAAGGTCTGTAATAAGTAGATATAAAATATATTTTCTTGTTTCCTAAACAATTTAAGAGACAACTGAGTATTTAAAGCAAAAATAACAACTCTTCATTATGGAGTTCATCATGTTTGTAGCAGTAAATGTACAACTCAATCGAAAGGAAGGGAGGGCCAAGTGGAAGTATATTATTGTAAGGTTTTCACATAAAAAGGAAAGTTTATCCTTTTCTTCTTTTCTTTATTTTTCATTTTATTACCTTCCTCTTTCTAGTTATAAATACAATACAAATTTATTTACATAAAATTAAAACCCCGACAAAACACGTAACCTAGAAAATGTAAATGTTTCAAAGCACTATCACCAGCGGTAAGTATCAGTAGTTGTGACTTAATCGTTTTAAAAGGTATTAAAAATCTGAACACATATACGAATATACCTTATTCTGCTCCATCTGACTAGATCCCTCTACTAGTCATGGGAGTTTTTCAATTGATTCTCCCGGATTTTATGAAGACACAACTATGATAACATCTGCCAGCAATGACCCTCTGACTCTCCATTACTTACTTCTTTTACTAATCCATTATTTCTTTTTTTTCCACCTTATAGTCCTAGTAAGGACCTCCAAGCAGCACTTCACGGCAGTAGTGAAGGGACATTGTTTGGATAATATCCGTTGTTTGGACGGTAATGGGAACTGTAGAGTTGGAGTCCAATATTGGCTCTTGGTTTCCAGTATATGTCATTTAGGGCTTCCCCAGTGGCTCAGTGGTAAAGAATCGCCAGCAATGTGTTAGAAGCAGGTTTACTCTCTGGGTTGGGAAGATGCCCTGAAGGGGGAAGTGGTAACACACACCAGTATTCTTGCCTGGAAAATCTGATGGACAGAGGAATCTGGTGGGCTACAGTCCATGGAGTGGCAGAGTCAGACACGACTGAGCACACACGCACACATATGGTATTTAAAAAGTTAATGTTTCCTCCTCTTCACGATTTTCCAACTTTTTACTGTGAATAGCTGGTGAGTTTTATCAAATGTCTTTTGGGCTGATCACAATGTTCCTTTTTTCTCTTTAATCTATTAATCAATGGATTTTATAATGTTAAATCAAGCTTACAATCCTAGAAAATCACCAAGTCGATAACTATTTTAACATACTATGGAAATCACTTTGCTGTATTCACAAATTAGATGGATCTGCGATTTTCTTTGCAGGGGGCTGCCTTGGTGTTAGCATAATAAATAGATCTTAACAATAATTGTGGGAACTCTGGCTCAGGAACACCACAGTTCTCAGAGGGAGAATGCTTGTGTTCCTTGGCTGGGCCAACAATGCTGCATGCTTGAACGCCCAATGTCACAGCTCTTTGTGGTCAGCTTGTTTAATCCTAGACACAGCTACCTCTCAGGGCCTGCTGGTTCCAGAGTTGTGGGCAGAGTCCATTCCAACATTCAGCGCATGTCCAGTTCCAGATCTGCCATTTTCCCTTCCTCTTCCCTGAGATGAGACAGTTCTTGCTTAACTCTCAGCACGTAGAAAGCTCATTATACATTCTCTTTGAGCAATCCTGGCTTCCAGAGTGGGAGAGGCACCCCTCTACACCCCCTCAACCCTGCCTCTCCTGTTCCTTAGGCAATCCTACCTTCCTGCAAATAAGATGATCTCACAGGCAGCAAACAATCTGATCGGGTGTTCTCTCAGCAGGGGCCACATCACATGTACACTCTTTGTAGGGGGTGGGAACAAGAGATGTGGGGTGTGAAGAACTCAGACCCCAACACTGAGGACTCTGCCCTCGTCCCACTGCTGAGCCTGGGTCTGCACAGCTATGGGCCTAGCCTTGGGAGGAAAAGTAAGTGGGAAAGGATTTTTGAAGATTCCTGGGAGCCAAAAATATAGCCACCCAGGACATGAGGCTGACTCATGAATGGGCTTCTCCTGCAGCCCATTCACCCCATGGGCCTGGAGTAGCCTGAAGCCAGCTTCACCCTTCCAGGCCTGTATATGGCTTTTTCTGCTCTAATCCCCATGGCCCCCTGCACCTGGGTTCCCACACCCTGGGGCCAGCTGGCAGCCGCTGCACTCTAGGGGCACAGCTCTGCTCCACTCTCGTAGCAACACAGACGGCCAGGCTCACACCAGGTGGTCACAGCTGGGGTGTCCCAAAGCCAGGCCCGGAGGTGAAGTCAGCCTGAACAGTCCATGCCAGCCTGTGACTCAGTCGCTAAAGGCACCACAGGCACCAGTTGGCAGTGCTGGGCACCACCAGGCAGGGCATTTCATCAAGACAAATCAGAGACCAAAGTTGCTGGTGCTGTAGAGGGGTGGGTGGCCCTTAGAGACAGAGGATGCAGCTGGGACGACAGGCTGGAAACAGGGCCATGCTTGCTGGAATCTTGGGGAAGTCTTTGAGGCCTCCACCAATCTCATCGTGGTCTCCAAGACTCTTGGGTAGTAGGAGATAGAGACTAAATCTGTACCAGTAAGAAAGGTATGAGGGGTAGGGGCTGCTAAGGTTCATCTTGAGGAGAAGGACTAGGAAGTCTGGAATTTAAATCTTTGAAGTTATCTCCAAATTAGGCTATACATTTTACATGTGTGTTACAAGCATTTAGTCATTCAATACTCAGGCCTAAAATAGTGCCTGACTCATAGGAGGCTCTCAAAAATATTTGTTGAATAAATGACCAAAGCATAAATATTATAAACCATGATTCTTGAAACACAATTTTCAGGGACTTCCCTGGTGGTTCAGTGGTCAGCCCGCCAATTCAGAGGACACAGGTTCAATCCCTGGTCCGGGAACTAAGACCCCACATGCCAAGGAGCAACTAAGCCTGTGCGCCACAACTACTGAGTCCATGCACCTAGAGCCTGTGCTTCACAACATGCGAAACCACCGCAATGAGAAGCCTGTGCGCCACAAGAAAGAGTAGCCCCCGCTTGCCTCAATTACAGAAAGCGAGCGCACAGTGATGAAGAGCCCATGCACCACAGTGAGACCCAGTGCCACCATTAGGTAAACAAATAAATAAAAAAATCCTTACAACAAACATTGTTCTCACATTTTTTCATATTTATTTCACTGAAAGCCTAGAAATATGGAAGTGGCCTGGCCTTCTCTCTGAGTGGCCCCAGTGTCAGCTCTAATGGTCAGAAGAGGAGGAAAGTCTTCAGTCAGGAGAACAGAGTGTCCTGGCCAGGTCGCTGCCAAACGTGAGTGTCTGTGGATGTGTGGCCTGGGGCAGAGCACAGAGCTAAGCTGTGCCAGGACTCCAGGCCCAGGGAGCGAGTCCCAAGCTGACAGAGGAGCAGTGGCATGTGTCTCAGGAGCCTCAGTAATTAGGTTCCTGGGCCGCCTCCCACGCTTGTTCCTCTTTGTCATCCTTGCACTTTCAGTAGTCTGACCTGCCCCTGACAGCCATGTCTCTCCCCCAGAGCTGCAGAGGGATGGATCCTGAGCCCCTGCTTATGCTAGAGTATGGTGATGGTCACGCCAAGGCCGAGAGCGTCTAGGGAACAGAACAGACCATCCAGTTGTTTCCTGATCCCTCTTCTGTTCTGCCTGGAGAAGCTGATTTGTAAAAGAAGGCAGCTTCTCTGCTCAGGGACCCAGTGTGGCTGGCTGATAGAAGCCTTCAACTTTCACGGGAAGCTGGTGAGAACCCCAGCATTGGGCCTCTATTTGGGGGCTACAGGTAGCAGCACTGAGGCATTTGGTGCTAGGAGAGGCTGGGTGATTCTAGGGCAAGCCGACTGTACCCTCTGGGCTGAGCAAGAAGCAGGAGAGAGGGTAAGCTTGTGGGTGTCTTTGAGGCAGGGGCTGAGACCACAGGGCCTTTGTAAGCTGCTTTCTTGAAGAAAGCACTCAGTTACATGGGCCTCACTCCCACCTCCATCAACCTGTTCTGTCACTTCCCTACTTGGGCTGGGCTGCCCCTGGCTCTCCCACCTGTCTGCTGCCTCCCTCCATTCCTCCCAACACTCTCCACTCCCAGGCCTCAGGGCCAGAGCCTCCTTGGGCCCAGCTGGGTAAACCTGCCCCTACCCTGCTGCCGGCAGTCCCTTTGTTGGGTCCCAGAGCAGATGGGTTTTCTCTGTAAAAACAGAGACAAAGCAGGTCCGACAGGGGTGCTATTGGGGACTGCAGGCATGATCAGGACATGTCTAGACTCTGATGCAAGGGACATGGCATAAGTCACCAATGCAGGGTCTAAACCCCTGATTGAGTGCATAGAAAATATGTGAGCTTGGGGTGGACGCTCACCCTTCCCAAGGCTGAGTTTCCTGATGAGAATTGGTTCAGCTTTCGTGTCTGCCCTGGAATCTGGCTCAAGGCCAGTAACTAGGCTCCAATTGTCAGAATTGGCTTTGTCCCTGTTTGGATCTTCAGAGGCTGGTTTTCTGTAGAGCCTCTAGCCTCTCAGCCCCCCGGGGGGTTGCGCCAGGGTGGGGAGTCCCCACATCTCCAAGCCTACTTAATCAGGTCTAGGCTAAACACACAGCATGCATTCAAAAAGTTTGTTGAGGGATCAAATGGCACAAAACTAAAGCTGGGAAACTCCCTCTGTCACAGGCACGCCCTCCCCTGAGTTCTGCTGCACCAAACACAGCTCACAGGCCAGCTTTGTTCCCTCCTTGACTAGCCCTGTCATCCCAGGATATGTGGGGCATTGCCTTTAGTTCACTTCAAAAGCTACATCACTTCAGACCTTCTTTCCAGATGTTACCTGGTGCCCATGCCCCTGGCTGTCTCCTCCCCTTTGCTGCTGCTGCTGCTGCTAAGTCACTTCAGTCGTGTCCGATTCTGTGCGACCCCATAGACAGCAGCCCACCAGGCTCCCCTGTCCCTGGGATTCTCCAGGCAAGAACACTGGAATGGGTTGCCATTTCCTTCTCCAATGATGCATGAAAGTGAAAAGTCAAATTGAAGTCTCTCAGTCGTGTCCAACTCTTAGCGACCCCATGGACTGCAGCCTACCAGGCTCCTCCGTCCATGGGATTCTCCAGGCAAGAGTACGGGAGTGGCCCCTCAAATATTGCTAAGGCCTGCCTTGCTCCCTATCACTATAGGGCCAAGCTCTGGCCCTGCAGAAGGTCCCCACAGCCCCTCCCCATCCAGCCCTGCCCCAGACTGCTGTTCTTTCCACCCTGCACACTCACAGGTTCCTAGCCTTGATCAACAGACTGCTTAGTGAACAGACCCAAAGAAGGCCAGAGGCCATGGGTCCTGGAGTCGGGCCACATAGGCTACACTGAAACGGGAGTTTCTTGGGTTCTTCTTTGTGTACCCTCTGGGTCCTGGAGTGGCCAGAACTGTGGAGTGGGCATCCCGTGAAGACGAAGTGCCCCTATCAAGACTCAGATCTCCTTGGAATCCAGGCTATTGACTGACAGGAGAGGGCTGGGCCTTGAAGGAAGGCTGTATTGGCCTGAATAGAGCAGACTGTATCTAGAGATTTGTGGCCCCAGGGCCAGGACAGGGCAGGTTAGGGTCTTGGTTCTCTGGTCAGCCCCTGGCACTTCACAGGAAGGTATCCTCAAGGGCTGCTTCATCAGTTTCACTACACACCCCACTCGGGGCTGCTTCCAACTCTGGGCGGTCCCCTGGGTTGGCCTCAACTTCAGCCGGAGATTGTTCCTGTTTCGGCCCTTCCCTCAACCCCCACCCTAGGCTGAGTCCCAAGGGCATCTCCCAAGGGCATCTGTTCCTGCTAGAGCCTGCCAGTCCATTGAGGAAAAAGAATTGTAGTTTCTCCTGACCTTGGACAGATCTGGCCTCATACAGCAGGCCTGGGCATAGTGCCCTGAGCTACTTGAGGCTCCCCTGAAGGACAGGGCCCCTGAGCATGCCTCCAAGACGACAGGAACAAAAGAGCACAAGTCTCTGCTTCCTGGATCCCCTCATGCCCTGCCTCTCTCTGGCCATGGCTGAGGGATGAGCTGTAATCATAATTCCTGTAACAACAATAATATTGTTACTAAGGAATGTTTTTGAACACCCTGTCTGTGGCAGGCTCTCTGTGGCTGCTGGGGAAACATAAATAAATAAGATAAACACAGTCTTTGTCCCTATAGATCTCTCTACCACAGCCTTGGGCAGGCATGGGCCCTGGCATATGGAAAAGCACTCAATATGTTTTTGTTGAATGAATAAAGAATGCATGAAGTGAGCAGTCTGGTTGTATTGAGCAGCAGAGATGCCTGGTGGGGTGTGCAATGAATAAGTGAAGGCCACCAGGGCAGAGGTGAGGCATGACCCAGCTGCCACCATCCCCACCTTGGAGAGGGCTCCCAGACCCTGTAAACTGCCCTGTGACCTGGTGCTTCAGCATGATAGGGATTCAGCAGTACAGTAATCCCCCAGGGAATAAGAGCAACAAGCCTGAAAAGGAAATTCTGAGAGTTTCCTGGAGGGCGCATTGGGGATGGACTGAAGCAGCTTGCCTAACTCACTGTCCAGAAGCAGGGCATCTCAGCAGTGAGCCTACAGTGTGACTCCTAAGAAGATCTGCCTCCAATCTCCAGGAACACAGCCTTGCCCAGGCCTGTGTCCTGTGGGAGGGTGCTGTCCAAAGCGGGCCTCTGACGTCCCCTCAAGTCAGGGGTGCCATCAAGGACCCACTGTGGAGGATGACTGCCATGGACCCTGGAACTACCCCAGAAACTGCTCAATGAAATGGAAAAGTTTATACCTCTGATTTTGGAAGAGCCACTCCCCACCACACCCCTGTCTTTGACCCTAGGGGAGAAGCCTTCAGAGAGGGATTACCCAGCCCAGAGCCTGAAGGGCTAGGAAAGACATACTCAAGTGGACCACCCCTGGACAGGGGTGATATACTTACCCCAAAGGAAGTAAAGAGGAAGGCAGTAAAGGAATTTCAGGATGGGGGTGGTGGTCGGGAGTCCTGGGGGTGTGTAAGCTGGGAGAAGTCTAAGGAAGAGTTTCAGGAATCCACTATGGGATCCCTTGGGCAGGAACTTCCTCAGCCTCCTGAGGTCCCACCTCCCCACAGCAAAGATCTGCACCATTTACATTCACCGTGGCTCTTGGAGTGCTGATGAGGCGTCTGATCACCCAGTCATGCTGTGCACTTAGTTCTCAGACGGTCAGTGACAGTGTCAGCTGCTCCCAATCTCCACATCATTCAGTGGGGTCCAAGTCCTAGGGATCCTCAGGCCTAAGGGCCCCTGAGAGACCATCCAGCCACTGACTCTTTACTAGCCCTTCTGCTTGGTTGGTCCCTGTTGGACATAAGTCTGTACGGAGTTGAGCAGAAACCTCCTTGCTCACAGAATTGAAAGTCCGATGGCTGGCACTCTCTGATTATGTCCCCCCAACCCATACATTCCCATATATATCCTCCAACACACACACACATACACACACACCACTGCCACACACACCACTGCCACACACACCACTCATGTTTCTCTGCCACCTGAACAGACAGCAAACAGCACCTCTTCTCCCAGAGAGGCATCCACGTTCCACCTTGAAGAGCACACCCACTTCCTTGGACTACCCTAAGTACGTGCCTCTCATGTGTCCTCTTTCTTGAGGTGTTATAGATCCGACAGATCCGTCTTACCCCATAACCTGTTAGCCTCCCAAGGGCAGCGTTCTTAACAGAAGTTGGACAAGAAGGCACACAGAGTTATCAAGAATGGCTAAATGAGGGGCCTCCTCAGGGTCTGGAACAGCACACAGTGCTTCCCTGATGTAGCCAGGCCGAAGTGTCGATGGTGGCCAAGAGTGGTCAGTGGGGCCCTTACCAGGCCATAGCTCCTGCAAACGTGGCACCCTGAAGGACAACGGCACCCTTCATGGCACCCTGAAGGACAATGGTTGAGAGAGAAGACCAGGAAGGTCCCAAGTGAAGGGCTGCCCCAGATTCCACTCCACTCAGGTACTTCACACCCCTGCAATGTGGCACAGCCACAACCCGAGCCACACTAGTTGCTCCCTTCCTAGGTAGGTAGCTTTCCAAAACTCCTTACAAGGGAGGATGGAAAAGGGCCATGAATGCAGGAAGAAAGCCAGGGAGGATAGGGCAGCCGGAGAAGGCCTGAGTGTCCTGGGGAAGCAGTGACACTTGTAAGGATAAGACAGGGCACCCAAGAGAGCCTTCCTGACCTCCCCAGACGAGGTCGGGTACTTTTTTGTCCCCCCTCCCATACTCGGCACTGCCTGCTGTCAACCTGAGTCTGTGACACTGGCCCAGGTGTGCTCAGGGGCAGGGCTCCCTCCTCGCAGAGGTGGGGCCCAGACTGCCTGCCAGGACCCTGAGGAGGTTCGAAGCAGGGCGAGGCCCCATCCCCCATCTGGGCAGCCCCTGCTCCGCATCTTTCCCCGGGCTGGGGCGCCGCCCCTCAGAAGCAACTTCAAAGGACCCGGCTTGAGCTTCCGCAGCCGCAGAGCTGAGGCTCGGGCAGGATCTCGGACGTTGGAGCCTTCAGGGTCCGGGGTCTTGAGAACCTGGTCGGGGTGCCGGGCTGCAGGCGGTCGGGGCTGAGGGGCGGGTCCTCAGAGCCCCCCGAAGTGGGAGGGTCGGGTCAGCCGCGGGGCCAATCCCGGCGCGCAGGGAGCGGGGGCGGGGGCCGGGAGGAGGCGGGGGTGAGGGGGCGGGCGGGCCGGGGGCGGGGCGCGGCGTCCAGGCGGCGGCGGGGACGGCGGCGGCTCCTCAGTGTCCGGCTCAAGCTCCGGCTGCGGCTCCGGCTCGCGATGCCCCACTCGGTGACCCTGCGCGGCCCTTCACCCTGGGGCTTCCGCCTGGTGGGCGGCCGGGACTTCAGCGTACCCCTCACCATCTCGCGGGTGAGTCCAGCGACCACAGGGCGGCGGGGTGGTCCTGAATCTTGAGACCCAGTCCTTGAGGTCCACTCGGGACCCGGATCCCCGACGTCCTGGAGGCTCGGAGGCCAAGCGTTGGCCTCGGTGACACACAGGCTGTAGAGGCGGCTTCCAGGCTGGGCAGCGCCGCCCCAACCTCCTCCCCCTCTCCCTGGGCCTGCCTGCCCTGTCCCTCGGAGGACCCCTCCAAAGAGTTCACAAAGCAGCCTCCCTGCTGGCCTCATTTGGGGGGACTCAACCGCAGGCCATGGAAGGACCAAAGTCATAGGCCAGGGATCGGGACTGGTCAACAGAGGCCCAGAAATGCTGCTTACATTTGAACCCCTCCTGAAGATTTGGGGCAAAATGACTGAGAGACCCCCTTCCCTATCAAGGGTCCCTGCCAGCAGAGCTGTGTGACCCCAGAGAGGTCTGGGGTTCTCTCTGAAACTGAAGAAAGAAAGATCCAGCCAGTTCCCCTCTCTGGTTTTGGTCAGTCTCTCATTCATGACCTCAGTTGTCCTAAGGGGAAGTGACCAGGAATTTTTGGCTTCCAGGGGAAGGGGAAGCCTGTCTGTGCAGTTGTGAGACCCCTTCCCCACAAGACTCACAAGGCCAGGGGTCAGGATAACCTCAGCCCAGTTCCTCAAGTTTCCATGGCCATGCACTGCCCCAGGCTTAGGACAGCGGAGGAAGAGGAGGGGGCACAGCCCTGGGTGGTGGGTAATCCAAGGGGAACAGGGGAGCAGAGGGGAGGACTCGGGCCCTGTTAGGGGGCACCCAAACTGGGAAAGACGGGACTCTGGCCCAGCCTTGGGGTCCTGTATTTGAAGGGCCAGAAGAGGAGACCCAGACTCTGCCCTTGGAGTCCCAGTGAAGGGGACCAAGAAGACAGAACCCTGCCCTTGGAGGCTCCCAGTACGAAGGGAAGAAAGGCAGGGACCTGGGGCCATCCCCTGACCCCACACAGGCTACTTTGGCCTTCGAGACCCTGTGTCACGGGAACTGAGAACACCTTCCCCCACCCTTCCGCCACTTGGGGGCTGGACCAAGCTGGCTGGGCTTTCCGAGATGTCTTTCTAGTTCTTGGGAGGGGTTGGGCACCTGGTGGAGCATGGCATCATGGAATACTGTTTCTGGGGGCCAGGGTGACAGGCAGGCCCAGCTGTCCTGGGAGGATTCCTACATCTGCCCTCACCCCACGGCCACTAGGTCTCTGGGCCTGAGTGAGGTGGGCCTTCAGCGCATCCGGGAGCCTTTCATCTCCCACTTTCCTGAGAGAGCCCTGCGGGGTGTGGGTGTGTGTGTGTGTGAGGGGGCGGGAACACATCTGTGTCTGCCTGTGAACGTCATGCTGTGTGTCCACCCACCGAGGCAGGCTCGTGGGGGCGCTAGGCAGGCCAGCCGGCCAGGCACCCTGGGTGTGAGGCCGCTGACAGGCTCAGCGGCAGCGGCTGACGGCCGCAGGCGGCAGGGAGCAGAGACATCTGTTGCCCACGCGGCTGCCTGCCCGCTGAGGAAAGGCCTCCACAAGTCACAGCGGCAGCAGCAGCGGCCTTGTTTGGAGGCGATCAGGATGCAGGCCGCTGGCAAGCAGACAGGCTGAAAAGAGTTTGCCGGGAAGAACCCCTTCTTTGTCCCCCAAAGTCACACAGCAGCAGCTCAGGCCTGAGGAGCCAGGATGGCTAAGCCTGGATTTGGGTGGGATCTGGGGAGATTTACAGGACTGAGGAGGTACAGGCCACGGCTTGCCCAGCAGGTACCTCAAGGGTAATTCTACAGACACTGATGATATGTGGGAGTGTCCTCACCAGGGGGGTTCAAAACCCAACCCCTCCCATGCTCATGGGGCTTCCCCCACCCAATGGAGGCAGCCACACTCAGACAGAGAGGAGGCTGGCTGTCTGGCAGAGCCGGGACTATGCAACCTCAGCCCACAAAGCCTCGGGGAGCCCCCCCCAAAAAAACACTGTCCAGGGCTCCTTCCTTGCAAACTATAGTGACTGCTGCCTTGGCATCCTAATGGGTGTTGCTACTACCAGGTCCCTAGATGCCCCAAACAAATACCACCAACTGTATGCCCAACTCCCTGGAGGGGCTTTTTGCCTCTAGACTGTGTAGAGTGACACAGGGGCTTGAAAAGTAGCTGCTATAGGTGAGGCCGCTGGTTCATGCCCCAGTCTCCCAGTTGACCTCCCTGCTCCTCTGTCTCTTCCCTTTATCTGTCTATCCTGCATTCAGCATCCAGAAAAATCGGCCTGCATTCAACTCTGTCCTGTGATTTCCCTGTTTAGAATCCTCCCTTTTCCCCAACTGCCCGGGAGAGATGCCAGCTTCTCTCCTGGGCCTACAAGGCCCGCAGGTCTGGTTCCTGTGTTTTTTCTGATTTCGTCTCTTCCATTCTCTGCTCACCAATGATATTTTGGCCACAGAAGCCTGCGTTTACTCTCACTCCAAGATGAGCCATTATACTTGCTGATCCTTCTACTCAAAACACCTCTCTGTTTTGTAGAAATGCACACTGTGGTTAAGAGCAAAGGATTTGGAATCGGTTGGCCTGGGTTGAAATCCTAACTATGCCGGTTATCAGCTGAGCGTCCCGCGCTTCTCTGGGCTTTGGTTTCCTCATCTAGGAAATAGGCTTGCCTTGAGGACTAGTGAAACAATGCATGTAAAGGCAATTGGGAGAGTCACGGTTTCCTGGCCTTGCGCCCTCTCTGACCAGAACTCCCGAGCTAGCAGCTCTGGCAGAGCCCCAGCCACCCCTGCTTTCGAGAACTTCCTCCACCCACAGGGGCCTGAATGCACCCCTTGTACTGGCTGAGTCATCCTGCCACTAGCCACCCCCTGAGGAAGAAGACTCCTCTCCAAAATGGGGAATGGGGCAAAGTACCCCATACCCCAAACCTCTTTCTTCATCTGTAAATAAGGATGAGAACAGCCTCTGTCTCATTAGGTGGTTGAGAGGTTGCCATGAGCTAGTTATGGCTAAAGCACTGAGCCCAGGCCATGCCACAGAGCAGGTATCCATGAAGGAGAGGGGCCTGGCAGGGCCTTGACGGGGGAGTGTGGGATGGTGCCAAGCGGGTGCCTCCCCTGGGAAGACAGACTTCTCTTGGTGCCAGTGTCCAAAAAGGGAATATTAATGGTGGCTGAGGGTATCATGCTCTAGAAGAATATTCCTTGGGGCAGCCTATTTCAGGGCAGGTCAGCTTGGCAGTGCCCATACCAGAACTCCAGCCAAGGAGCTGCCAGCACCTCAGCTTTGTCTACTCACTACAGAGAACTGGCTAAGCGGAGCCTGGCCAGGCTTCCAGGAGCTCCCGCCCCATAGGAACAGTGTCACTGACAGCTCTTGAGCCATAGCTTGACACTAGCAAAGAGGCTGGGAAGAATGAGGGTTCCTAAAATCTCTCTCCATAGGCTGTGCAGGGACCAGAAACAGGGTAAAGGACGTCCTATTGCCTGAATTCCCCCAGGCTGCTTACTCAGGCATCCCATGAGTCTATCCCCAGCCTCATGTGACTCATGTCAAGGGATCAGCATTGAAGGAGGCTCCAGTGTGGACGCTGCTGACCCTCTGGGGTCCACAGTGGCACCAGGGTGGCCTCAGTGCCTGTCCTCCAGAGGAAAGGGAGCTGTGATCCAGGAATGCAGGTTGGCAGCTGGAAGTAGATGGCCCCCAACTTGCCTGGGGAGGTGACAACACAGAATGAGGTGCTAACACTGTTAGGGGAGCTAAGTGGTAAAGGGGGCACACAGGGTACAGTGGGGCCCCAGATGAGAGGCTCCAAGGGGAAATGCCTCTGTGGAGAGCCTAAGACCTGAAGGATGACGTGGTAACTAGGGTTTAGGGGCTCAGAGGAGTGTGTTCCGGGTAGAGGTAACAGCATCTGCAGAAGTGTGGCGGTAAGAGAGAGCTCTCTGCTGCCTGTGAGTAACTCATGTGGTCTGGATAGGGTGTGGGTAGGTGGAGGTAAATATGGAGGGATGGGGATGAGAAGAAACAAGGTCACTAAGGGTTTGAGTGTCAGGTCAAGGGACTTACTATGTGGTCTGGCTGGATGGGGCAATGTAGGCTATATGTCCATGTTTTGTATTAACTGTCTATTTGAGAGCACATATCCCTGCGTGTCCCCTGCATGTCCATGGGCATATATGCAGGCTGCAAGAGTGACATCGTACTTGTTCCAGCCCAGAGGAGTCTCCTGTCTTATGCCATCATATCCTACCAGACCTCCATGAGCTGGAGTTGGGGCCTTTAGCGCAGAGGCTCCAGCCAGGCCATGTGGGAACTCAGTCAGTCTTATGGTATGCCCACCCACAGGTCACACTGGCAGAAGGGCCATACTGGCATGGTTCTGGGGTTGGCAGGGGTCTGCAGCAGAGCCTGCAGCAAGGCCATGTAATGACCAATGCCCAGCCATCTGGCTTGTCCATCCACAGGTCCATGCTGGTAGCAAGGCTGCCCTGGCTGCCCTGTGCCCTGGAGACCTGATCCAGGCCATCAATGGTGAGAGTACAGAGCTCATGACACACCTGGAAGCCCAGAACCGCATCAAGGGCTGCCGTGACCACCTCACACTGTCCGTGAGCAGGTACGCACAGGGCAGACTGAGCCAGAACGGTGGGGGTGAGTTAGGGGAGGGTGCATTCTGGGTCACCAGCACCCTGGGTGAGCAGGGCCTCACACAGCCTTTCTGCTTCTGTTCCCTGGCACCCCAGGCCTGAGGAGCAGCGCTCTCACAGGGGGTTGCAGGCACTGTTTAGAGATGTGAGTGGCTTAAGAAAGGAGGAAGCCCCCATTTAATCTATTGCTGGAACTATGTTGGGGTCTTATGGCAGGGAGTAGACAACCCCAAATCAGGGCTGAAATAAGACCTGGGGTAGCCTCACGCTGGAGGTGTCTGTGGTGTTGATATCTGTCCTTTCCCCACCCATGAGTGACCAGCTTGATGAGCAGTTCAAAAAATTTTATCGACCAACACCTTGTTTAACCATCAAACTGATTTGATACAGTAAAATCTAATATAGGCTCCACTTTACATGTGAGACAACTGAGATTCAGAAAGTTTGGAGGGTGCTTCAAGTCACACAGTGGAACAATGGGGAAGCACGATCTGACTGACCTCAGGGCTCTCGCACTCTCACCAAAGACGCCACTCCCTCTGCTTGACTGCTGACCTGTCAAGCCTTGCTGAGGCTGATGGCAGTTGGCTGGGTCCTGCCTCAGCGGGATCTCCCTCCCCCTGTCTTCCCTGGATCCAGAGAAGTCAGACGTAATTACTCAGCTCTGCCACGTTCCTTGTTAACAGGGACTTTCCACGACCCCCTGTGGATGTATGTAGGCGAATCCTCCCCAAACCACAACGTGGCCAACCAGGCCTTAGAGCCGGTGGGGCAGAGGGTAATCCATTGGCTCAGAGCCGTTAAACATGGTGGGAAGGCTTCTGAAGTAGCCCCATTTGAGTCTGGCTCTGCTCTGGGCTGAAGTCAGGACCTCTGACTCTTCTCCGGGCCGAGTGGGTCCAACTGCAAGTCCAGGGCCTGGTACACTCCACCTGGCTCGCAGTGAGGAGGCCCTGGCCCAGGAGTTCAGCAGAGCTGGCCCTCTTCCAGACTCTGAGGGCTCTTAGGTACACGAGATGACCTCCATGAGCCTGCATTTCCTTCTCCATAAAGCACAATCACATTCATCACCCTCTCTGAGACAGGGGTACAGGCTGGCTGGGGGAAACATCAGCACTGCTCTGCCCACGAGCCACCCAACTTGGCTGGGTTCCTGGGCCCTGACTCACCTCTGGCCTTGACTCTGCTTGGCTGTATAAAGGAAGCCCTGGTAGTAGTGGGGTGAGGGGCAGGGAAGGCTCACAGGGGGCCTGATTCAGGAGGTCCACAGAGGGAATAATGTTCAGGGGAAGGTGGCAGGATGGGGGCAGGGTGGAGGTCCCCCTTCCTTCCTTCCTTCCCTGGTCATTTGTTCCGAGCCAGGCATGGATGGAGCCAGGGGTCCCCTGACCTGTTCCACTCTGGGTGTTTCAGCTCCTAGATGCTGCTGGACATGGAGCCAGGGAGAGCACATTCTCTCCTATCACAGATTCTGGGCTCCAGCCCCAGCTCTGCACTTGAGAACTGTTCTATTCTCCAGCTGGTGACTTAGTATCAGAGCCCTTAGCTTCCTCAACTTCAAACGGAGGATCTGGGATTGAGTGATCATGACATACAAGGTCTGCTCAGTCAGGATGAAAAGCTGGGGTCCTTTCCCGCAGCCCCCTATCCCTAATTCTCACGCATGCAGATTCTGGGGGATCAAGACAAGGACCACCTTGACTTTCCGGGCCAGATCTCTTGTCCTGGGGACTTTCTCACCTACAAGGCCCCTGATCCTGCTCTGTCCTGCCTGTTGTGCCAGCACTTATGCCTGAGGCCCCGACATGGGCCTGGCGAACTGGCTGGAGGGAGCTTCTGTGTGGAGCTCTGCCCAGGCCATCCTCCCTACCTACTCTCTTGTGTACAGAGAGCGCTAATCCTCCACAGACTAATTCCAGTTCATCACAGGATGAAAAGTAAAGTAAAGGCCCAACTTCCCTGCTATGCTTACTTTGTCTGGAACTCAGTCAGATATCCAGCAGTCCAAACTAACCCACAGTGTCTGGGTACGTTCTGTAGGTTCAGGACCTTCCTGGCATCAGCTCCAACCCCAGGGCCTCTGGTCAGATCCCTGTCACCTATTACATGTGACACAAGATGGATTTGCACAGCCCACCCTTTGGGGGACTTAAAGATGGTAGATAGAGCTACCTGCCCAGCCTAAAGTATGGAGATCTGGGGGTGGAATTTGACATACAAATAAGCCTTTCATTCCAATCTGATGCCTTGGGCTACTCTCTTGGCTCTGGGTACTTTGTACCCTCTGATCCTTAGACCTCAAGTTTGTACCTCTCTTCTGGGCAGGACTTCAAGGAAGTATAAGGCCAAAGAGCCACACGAGATGTCCTAGGTTTATCCCGGCAGAGTTCTGAGTATGCCCAGGCCATAGTTAGAGCTGTGAGCTAGGGCAGTAACGGGAGCATGGCTGAGGGTGCTGGAGCCAGATGCCAGTGGGGGTGGGACAGCAGAGCCTTGATGCCACAGGCCTCTGAAAAGCTGTGGAGGAGAGAGGTAGCCTGCAGGGGACCAAGGAATGGGCAGTGGTGGGCAAGAGCAGAGGGACTGTGGACTACAGGTGTGGTCAGATCGTTAAAATCCTCTTCTGAGTGGAGGGAGAGGGGCAGGGTTGAGCTGCTAGCCCAGTGGTGAGACCCCTGAGAAGTCCCAGGAGGCCCTGTGGGGTGGAGTTGGGACATTATTCCCCTTCGATGTAACCAGCCTCACTCACATTCACCTGCCAGTCCAGGGTCCACACACCCTCCTGGCCTGCCTTCTCACAGGACTAGTTGGTGGCAGGACTGGGCCCCAGGCTTGTAGCCTCTCGGCCCCGCCTGCCCCACTGATGGCAGGTTTATGATGTTTTTCTCCCTCCTGAGTGGTGTTTGGCTTTTGGTTTCTATGGCGAAGCAGGAATTTCCTAATGGCCTGTTTCCCATCTGGGCTGGGCAGACATTGGTGATGACTCTGCCGGCGGCTACAGGAGGGGAGGTGCACCCCACAGAGCCTCCATCTCACCTCCCCCCACAGTCCCCGGGTGCCTGACCCGCAGGCTTGGGCAGAGCTGTGGATGGAAGAGAATGAGCAGTGGGCTCCCAGCTGATCAGTGTGTGAGGCCTGGCTTGCCCCACCCCGCCATGAGCTTGGCCCTCTTTGTGTGGAGCTTCCGTAAGCAACAGAGAGGGTGGAAAAGTGGGGAAGCTGCAGGGCTTCCCTCCTAGGAACCAGACCAGAGTGGGAAGGAGCAGCTGGTGGAGAAGGGACACACAGCCTACCCCAGAATCCTGAGCTGTGTCTCCTTGCCATAACGGCTGCCATTCTGGTGCAGGGGAAAGTGCTGGGGTGGTATCCTTACCCATGCAGAGTAACAAGCCTGGTCCAGGGTGGCCCTGGGCCCAGACCCCAACCCTTCTTGGTCCGCGTCCCAGGCATGGTGGGCTAATAAGCAGAGATTTGTGACCATCCTAATTTCTGCCACAGGCCTGAAGGCAGGAGCTGGCCCAGTACCCCAGAGGACAACAAGGCTCAGGCACACAGGATCCACATCGACTCCGAGGCCCAGGTTTGTACATATTCCACTTGGCTGGCCTGGCCTGGCTCAGAGCAAGCCCGGGGCAGAGAGGCTGGGCCTCACCCACAGGTGTAACTGCGGATGTCCTCACCGTAGTTCTCAGGTGCCCACGCCAGAGACTGAAGCAGAAGGCTTCTCTGAGCCCTGTCAATGCCCCTTCAGGTGCTCCCCAGGTGATGAGTATCTGCAGTGGGTTCTGCCGGTACCCCAGGCAGTCCTGGATTCTGAGACAATAGTGCCCGTGATGGGCAGAGACTGGGCCAGGCTTTGGCTCAGGGCTACCACCTACCCAGCTGGGTTTCACTCTGTTGCCCAGTGACGCCAGATCAGGAGGAAGTCACCAGGCTTGGGGGCAGGGTGGGGGACAACCACAGGCTGTGGAGTGACCACAGGCTATGGGGTACTCTTCTGTCTCATCCTAACCTTGGGCACCTACCTGGCCAGAGCCAACCTTAGAATATAAGGCACTGCCCTGCCTATCCAAGACTGAAGTTTTCTCCTGGCCATTCTGCAGTTGCAGCTAGCAGACCTCATGCTGCAGGCCTGTCTGCTCAGTTACCTTTCTGTGTATGACGAGAGTCACAGCTATGGTGCTGTCCTCAAGGAGTGTAAGGTGGGGCCAGGCTGCTTTAGGACCTCATTTTGCCATGGGCCTGAGGAGTAGCCCAGGTGGCAAGGCTGAGGTATCCAGAGTGGACTTGACATCGCTGGGGCCACAGAGTTTAAACAAGGTGGAGACTCGACTGGTCTGTGATGGATCCAGAACTTGGGACCTAGCATGTGGGACTATCTGTCTCTCCATGGCGGTTTTGCTGTATGTACCAGAGGGAAGGGTGTGGCCTCGCCCTCACCATCTATCCCAGTCCCCATCTTTCTCTGATGTTTGTTCCCAATCTTGCTTTTACTGGCATCCCTGAGGCGAGATATATACCATATGCAGGAAGTGCCCATTCTGGAAGGGGAGAAGCACCTAGCAGTTCCGGGATGGCAGAAGCCAGGGGTCGAAGGAGTCCAGAGAGGTATAAAACTCAATCAAGGGATCAGAGAGGACTGGAGGAGGTCATCCAAGCCATGACCTGAGGGTCTGGGAAGAATAAGGCAAGCAAAAGGGCTTGGAGAGAAGTGTGCCACATACAAAGTGAAGCACATACAGAGGCTCAGAGGTGAGATTGTGCACCAGAGGTTCAGAGAAAAGTCCCAGGGGTGGCTGGGGGCAAAGGGGAGGGCTGAGGGCTCTCAGTTTCCTCTGCCCCGGACCTCAGCTGTTCTTGCAGAGATCTGTGGCCACACCCGCGTCTCAGGAGCTTGCACCTGGTAGTCCCATGGACCCATGGGGACAAGGGGTGGGAGACACAGACAAGTCAGCCAGGCCTGATGTGGGGCTGAACAATGGGGACAGCGTGGTGCAGGCCCCCAGCTCATGTGTGAGCCCGGCACTCACGTGTAAGTGCCAGGCTTTGCAATGTGAAGCTCAGGTCTGCTGAGTCCTCAGGGAGAGGCTCTGGGCCAGGGGCGCTGGGGTCTGGAGGGCAGTTGCCCCTGCCCCCACACTTCCCCTCACTGACCTCCTCAAGGGCCAGGCTGCTGTTGGCTGAGGCTGGAAGCAGAGGGATTTTCCAGGAGCAGCAGGGCAACCCCTTAGCTGCTGCCCCCATTTTGTACTTAAAAGGTCATGAGCTCTGTGGGTGGCGACAGAAACATCCCCACCCAGCCCCTGCCCGGTCGTGTCCTCAGTAACACAGACACAGGGCCCATTGTCCCCAGACTGCTCCCACCCTCTGCCTGCAGGGGAGACGGGGGTGGGCCCAGCTGGAGCCATCACAGGAGGGGAAAACCACAGCTGGCCCTCAGACCAGCACAAGGTACCCTGGCACTCACCAACTGGGGTTTCAGGCCCTCCTTCCATATAGGGTCATAGAAGACTTCTCTCAGGCCTCACATGGGAACACAGCCCAGAGTGAAGGAAGGATGGTGATCAGGAAAGGTTTCCCAGACAGGGTGGCATTTGAGCTGAGAACCAGGTGATGGTTTAAGGCAAGCCAGGTGCAGCAGGCAGTGCAGGACTCAGCCTGTCCTCTCCAGACAAGCAGAGAGCCGAAGCTCAGCCTCTGGGAGGTACCACCCGCTCACATGGATTTAGTGCTCACCTCTGTCCCAGTTGGGTGTCCCAGATTCTGACCACAGGCACGTGGGAGCTGTTGAGCAAGCCCATGGTTACCCCCATGCTGTGGAGTGACACATCGAGGCTTCAACAACTAAATCAGCAGCTGGCAGGGACTCCGGCCCCGACAGCACACGGGCACATCATGGAAAGGGGGAGTTCAGGAGTTGGGGCTCAGGAATGCTCATGAAAGCCATTCATCCAATGATGGATGCATGCCAGGCACTACGCTCAGCGCTTTATATGCAAAGGTCTCATTTTATACCCACCAGGAACTTATGATATAGAAACCATCGTGCTCCCCTTTCACAGGTGAGGAAACTGAGGTTCACAGAGGTAATATAACTGGCTCAGTGAGTGAGTGAGAAAGTTGGGACTCAAACCAACACTGAGGTCATCACGTGTGTCTTAACCGCTGAGAGGCTGCTGCATGGGTGGCCATGGGAGGGGCAGGGGCTCTGATGACCCTGCAGTAAACCCCCACACCCTGCTGGGCAGGGGTAAGTGGAGGGCCTTCTTCCTCTAGGTCCTTCCAGCCCTGCATCCTGTTGAAGCCTCCTTTGTATGGGGCCCAGCCCTGCCCCCACAGTCCATGGCCCATCTGGTCCCCATTAGAAGCCAAGCCAGCCCCGGCCTGCCTGCCCTGCAGACACACGTGGGAGAGTGCTCAGGTTTCTCAGGGGCTTTTCTTGGACCCAGTGGGGTAAAGGTTTTTCTGCTGCTGTTGCCTCATTGATGGGGGCCCACCTGGGCAGCAAGAGACCCTCTCCTTTGTCTTTTAGGGTGGGAGAAGCTGGGACTCCAACCCTACCCAGTCATTCAGCTGCTAGTTCACCCATTCCTCTTGCTCCTGCCCAGCTCAAAGCCTGTAGAAAGCAGCAGCTTGGGCAAAGCCCTGCAGGCTCAACTGTGCCCCAGCTGGAGGCTGCCCGAGTCCTAGGCTTGCTCTTTCCCCCGGTGGTAGGCCACCTCTTCTCCCACCTGACAGCCCTGTTCACACTGTAGAGTGGAGGGACAATTTATATGTCTCCTCCCAGACTGAGGCTGAGGACACCTTCACAGCCTGGGCTCTTGGGCCCTACCCTAAAGTCAGGGTGCTCTGGCCACCAACTGTGTCCCTGTCAATGGATAGGGACATGGTCATCCCCAGCATGACCAGCTCTGGCTCCAAGTACACATAACTCTGTGTGATTAGGTGTATGTAGGTGGACTGGCTGATCCATGTATGTTGCCTTCCTGCATGGGTATGTCTGTAAAGGTATTGTGAGAGTGTGCATGCCTGTTGTCATACTGCTGAGGACAGGCCTGTGTGCCTACAAACTAGAGGCAACACAGCCCTGAGCACTGCAGGGACAAAGGTCCCCAGTCCCCATTCAGACCTGCACCTGCAAAGAAACTTCCCTCTTCTCTTGGGTTGAGGAGGCATATTCAGGGCATCCCTCCCCTAGATGACTCTGTCATGGGCATCAGGCTGGCTGTGGGGTCGTGGGATGGGGAGCTTTGAGCCCTGGCCTGCTTTCTGCCCCTCATCTGCTCTATCTATGGAAGGCCACCCATTGTTTGCCTGGGAAGCAGGAAGTGGGGGTGAAAATACAGGCCTAGAGGGGTTTGACCTCACAATGGTACCTTTTCTTAAAGAAAAAAAAATTTATTTATTTGGCTGCACTGGGTCTTAGCTGCAGCATGAGGGATCTTTGAGCTTTGTTATCATTGCTTGCTGGATTTTTAGTTGTAGCAATCAAACCCTTGGTTGTGGTATGTGGGGTAACGTTCCCTGACCAGGGATCAAATCTGGGCCCCCTGCATTGGGACCCCAGAGTCTTAGCCACTGGACCACCAGGGAAGTACCACAATGGTACCTTTAAACCTCCTGCTCCTGCCGAAGGGTCCTGGGACACAATGATCGATGACCCTTCCTGGCTGTAGAACGGGAGTTCCTGTTTTGCATTCCCAGCCATGGGCCCATCTAGTACCCAGCGCGGTTCTGACAGGTAAAAAATACCTGGCACCAGGACCACCTTCGCAAGGAAGCCACACACTGTGCAACAGACACGCTGGCCTTAAAAGGCTTCTTGGGATGGTCCTGCCCAAACACCACCCACATGGGCACTGGGAGTCAGAACCACCACAGGGCTCATGAGCCAAGGTTGAGTCTCAAGGATTCAGGGCTTTTGTGTCTGACTTTCCATAAGCATTTCTCATTTCTTCAGGGGTTGAACCAGGCCCAAGGCTCAGCCTTTCCTCCACAGACCTGTTCCCTGACTAGACACCATAGCCCAGAGATGCCTGAGCAAGAGTAGCCAGCCAACACCCAAGAAGGCTTGGCGTAGCTGGGCATAGGTGGGTGTACCACAGAGGGTCTCCCAGTGCCTCCGTTTTCTCTCTCTCCTAGGATGGCAGTCCACTGACAAGCAGGCGGCCCTCAGCCACCGGCCTTGGGCCAGAAGACGGCAGGCCAGGCTTGGGATCTCCTTACGGGCAGTCACCTCGCCTCCCAGTCCCTCACAATGGCAGCAACAGTGAGGCTACTTTACTGGCCCAGATGGGTGCCCTGCACGTGTCTCCACCCCACAGGTAGTACAGAGGCAGGACTTTTGATGCCCTACCCAGTTCCCATCTTAATTCCTGATCCCTCAAAATCTCACACCAGGTCCCATCTTGACCCTTAAACTTGGGTCTCAGCTGGTTGCATTCTGACTCATGAAACCTCACCAGAACCCTGAACTGGCAGGGGGAAGGCTAATACTGCAACCCTGTCCCTTCGTGCATCTCTTTCGTCCAGCACTGACCCAGCCAGAGGCCTTCCGAGAAGTCGCGACTGCGGAGTCGACCTGGGCTCAGAGGTGTACAGGATGCTTCGGGAGCCAGCCGAGCCTGCAGCTGCGGAGCCCAAGCAGTCAGGCTCCTTCCGCTATTTGCAGGGCATGCTGGAGGCGGGCGAGGGCGGTAGGACTCTTTTCTTTACCCCACCTGCCTTCCCACTCCTTGAAGTAGCAAACTCCGCCCTCCGAACCTGTCCCATCCGGGCTTTCGCGACCCAACATCTTGCTTCCCAGCCATTAGCCCCTCCCACGTGTCCCGCCTGACTTAGCGACTGAACAACAACACGTGTTCTCTGCGCCTCCTCACACCCCTCGCTGCACCGGGGCTTTCTGATTACCACTCCACTTGTATCGCAGCTCCTCCTTTCACGCCCTTCTAACCCCCTCCCCAATCTCTGTGCGGGTGGCTCCGGAAGTAGGGCGCAGCCCCGCACTCCGCAGAAGTGAAGTTTCCCGCTTTTTCTGACCTCCGCAATGGGCTCTTGCAAATCGCTCTCTGTCTTTCAGGGGAACGGCCCGGGCCTGGCGGTCCTCGGAACCTCAAGCCCACGGCCAGCAAGCTAGGCGCTCCGCTGAGTGGCCTGCAGGGGCTGCCCGAATGCACGCGCTGCGGCCACGGCATCGTGTGAGTACCTCCCCTGCCTTCCCCACCTGCCCCCAGGGTCCTCCGTCGGAGGCCCTGAGTAAGGCCGTGCTTTACGGAGCTGTCAGCCCCTGACGCCGTCCTCTCCGATCACCCACTAGGGGCACTATCGTCAAGGCGCGGGACAAACTCTACCACCCCGAGTGCTTCATGTGCAGCGACTGCGGCCTGAACCTCAAACAGCGCGGTTACTTCTTTCTGGACGAGCGGCTCTACTGCGAGAGCCACGCCAAGGCGCGCGTCAAGCCTCCCGAGGGCTACGACGTGGTGGCGGTGTACCCTAATGCCAAGGTGGAACTCGTCTGAGCCGCTCCCAGAACGTCGCATCCCCGCCTCTGCTGCCTTTAACGTTCCCGCGTGGTCCGTGTAAATATGTGTTTGCGCCCTGGCTCTCTAATAAACTTCCTCCGCTCCGCCTGCGCTGTATCGGTGCCCTGGCCTGCCTCCTTCCAACACAGGCTCTGGCTCCAGAGTGCTGAACTGGTTCAGATGCCAAGCATTTTCTCAGGCACTAGGTATAACGGTGAGCAAGATATATACTGTGCTGTCTGGCTCAGATGGTAGAGAATCTGCCTGCAATGCAGGAGACGTGGGTTCGATCCCTGGGTTGGAAAGCTCCCCTGGAGAAGGAAATGGCAACCCACTCCAGTACAGTTGCCTGGAGAATCCCATGGACAGAGGAGGCTGGCGGGCTGCAGTCCATGGGGTAGCAAAGAGTCGGACGTCACTAAGCACCTTAGTATACCTGTCCTTAAGGAAGCCACAGCCTGGGTGGATGGCAGACGTGAATCATAGGCGCAAGTCTATTAATAGGGAGGGGAGGTCTGAGGTGCTTAGTAAGGGGACATCACTCCAAAAAGGTTTGATCTGGATGGAGTCAAGGAAGGTGTCAGCTGGGAACTAAGGGATGAGGGAGGGAAGAGCTTTTCAGGGTGAGGAACTGTGTGTGCAAAGGAATGTTAAAAGCGAGCACAGGCAGGAAAAGCCCCGTGTGGGCACCACCAGGAGCGCGGGCGGCCCCTAGCAGCCGCAGAAGGGACTACACCGCGGGGATATGCCGGGAGCTCACCGGTTTGGCTGCGGGCGGTATCTGCCTCCCGGCCAGCTCAGCATTCTCTCTTCCGGGTCTGCCCCCCACCCCCGCGCCACCACCTCCCGGCCCCGTCGCTGTATTAGTTCCTTTCCTTCTCCTTCCCCCGCCCCTCTGCCCACCAGAGGGCGCGCGGAGTGAGTGAGTAAGTGAATAAGCGTGTGCGTTTGTGTGTATGAGAGAGGAAGATTTTAGAAAAGAACACTCGCCTCCAAAGTCGAGAGAAAACGCCACTCTTCCTCGGAGGCCCGGCGGTGACAGCGTGGTAGGGCGGCCCTGAGCCTTTCCCTGCTCCGTTGCACAGTCCGGTACAGACTCGCACTTTTAAAAAATATGAGTGGTAGCAGAGTTGATGAATCCTGGCTATTCACACACGATGATGACGCGTCCTGGACTCCGGGTCACGTGGGTTAGCCCTCTTGTTAAGTTACTCAGGACAGGAAGCAGCGTTGTTTATTTAGTGAGCCCCGAGTAGTGTACGTTTGTGCTGTTTTCAATTTTGTACTATCACAAACCAACCACAAAAGACTGCTATCAGTTCACACTCTCACCATCAGCATACGACAGTACTCATTTCCTCATGCTCCTGCCAACTCGGGGTATTACCAGGTTTTTGTTTTTATTTTTGCCAATCTGATAATAAAATGAGATATGTAGTTGCTTTAATTTGCATTTTTCTGATTACCCCTGGTGGCTCAGATGATAAAGCCTCTGTCTACAATGCGGGAGACCTGGGTTGGATCCCTGGGTCAGGAAGATTCCCTGGAGAAAGAAATGGCAACCCACTCCAGTACTCTTGTCTAGAAAATCCCATGGACAGAGGAGCCTAGTGCAGGCTACTGTCCATGGGGTTGCAAAGAGTCGGACACGACTGAGCGACTTCACTTTCTTCTGATTACCAGGGATGAGCATTCATTCAACAAATATTTGTTGTGTTTGCTAGTGAGTGCTGAGTGAAGAGGAAACAGAATGGTCTTCTCCTTCCAAGAATTCCTCTAAACCCTTCACTCATTTTTCCGAGGTTTAACTGCTTAATGATAGATAAGAACTTTTTATATTTTTGCAAGAATCATTGTTACTGGACTCTATTCCACTGAACTGTTTTCTTGTTATTGAGACAGTATCATATTGATTTAATTATTACTTTTTAAAGAGGTTAATGTGCCAATCTCTCCTCCTTGTTCTTCATTTACAAACATGCCAAGATTATTCTCGTACATTTCCATTTGTCCAGCAATTTAGACTCAATATCAGGTTCTGGAAAAACAGACAACAAACCTCTCTGAACTGTGACTGGGGTTGCCCTGAATCTACAGACTCAGGTAAGAACTGGCTACAGTCCTTTCCTCCCAGAGAAAGCTGTGATCTCTGCTTATTCTGCATTTTTTCAGGTTGGTGAAATAAAAATTCAGATCTTAAGGCAAGACCAAAAAAAAGTAAAATATAGAACTTTCTCTGCCCTTTGGCCTCCTCCTTTCCCTCAAGTGTGTATTGTGCTGCTGCCAGGTGGTTAAACAGACCTCCACACTGGCAGAAGTGCCTGCTCAACCATAAAGATCCGTTTTTCTCCAGGTACCAGCCATGTAATTCCTTAGAAAGTAACATTCCTTTCTCAACCTTCTAAGGGTTCATGCTGACCCACCACCACTTGCCTTGTGTGTGCAAATATATTTGGGGAACTTTATATGCAATGCCAATATATAATTTCCCTTAAAGATAGCGACCAGTGCAGAATAGACTGGTCAGACCACCTGGGTAAATACTGTGCCACAACCTAATAGACATTCTTAGCTTAAATACTTAACTTATGAGCTTATTAAGTTACTAGATATATATCTTATATTCTGCTTATTTTACCTGATTATTGTTTCTTGCATTATCAAATGTGTGACTGAGCCTCAGATAAAATCAATGATGATTAGGCAACTTGAAATGACTGACCAAATATATAGTTCCATAAGATTCATGATAATGCTAGTATAACTAGATACGTGAATAAGCAACAAGAGGAAACAACTTCCTGGACCAAAACAGGCTAGTGAGATATGCGGTCCAAAGGCTTTGGGTTACTGTTAATAGGGCCTAGTCCAGTAATAGCACACTGAATGGCCCATCAGTGAAATCTCCGACTGACCTGGGAATGAACATTCCTAGTGCCCTGAGACAAATTGGTCATGAAATGTACCCCCACCTCAAACCTTGGTTGAAATTAAGACCAAAAGGGATTGTAAAATCAAAAATGTTGCCATTCTACAAAAATGAAGTCAGTAGCCACTGCAGTCACTGACTTAAAACAGACCCTGAAAAGAAGGGGAAGATCAGGATGAGGCAAGGCACTCTGTGTTTTGGAAAAAGTGGCAGAAAAGGCCTTCAGATTTCAGGAGAAAATTTTTATGAACTTGGATTCTTGCATCTTCCCATACTAAGAAAAAGCACTAAAACCATTAACTAAGATGTCTGCTGCTCATGACTAGCAGAAACCTTCTCCTGAGATGTGAGCTGGATTGCTGGTAGCCCCTTAACGAAAATCACACGTATACTGCCCTCCCCACCTTTCCTTGTTGAATGGTCCTCATAGTGCTCTCAGACTGTCTCTTGGGGATAACTCAGTTTAACTCAAATAAAATCTTTCATTTCTTTCTTAGGTTGACTAATTTTTTTTTCCATTCCCCAGAGTGCTGTATAGTACTTTTGTATGTTTTCATTTCCATTTTCTTCTCATAGATTTTGTGTTCCTGCTTTACTTTGTTTTCAAGAATTCCTTCTAAGGCTCCTTCCACATACCCCGCCCCTCCCTCAAGGAGCACAGTCCAGGGCAGTAGGCAAGTGTTCCCTTGAGAAGTGAACTCCCCACCACCCCTTGGGCCACACCCAGTAGGGTGGGGGCAGTGAGGAGTCTGCAGTTCCCTCCCCACCCGTCTCATCTGCAGACCAGGTCCCAACAGCACCAGGCTGAGCAGTGGCCGACATGCATCCCCAGCCAGGTAAGTCATCCGTCTCAGGAGCCCCTGTCACAGGCCCCCCACACCTCTCCCAGACTCAAACTTGTAGAGACCTGGCTCCTCACTCCCAGAAGCTGCCCTTGCTCACCTTAATCCCACAGTCACCACCACCCCACACATGGCCTACCCAACCAAATTGAGGGGTTCTTGAGTTGCCTGTGTACCAACAGCCCCTCATGATCAAATAGGGCTGCAACAACTATTGCTAGAACTCTGTTCACCAGTGCCAAATGGAAATTTGGAAACAGAGTTCTGGATAAAGTAGGGAAGAGTAACTTTTATTGCTTTGCCAGACAAAGGCTAATGAATGCCCTCAAGACTGTGTGACCCACCCTGGAGGAGGTAGTGAGGCGTTTAATAGTGTTCAAGGGGCAGGGTGTGATCAGCTCGTGAATAGTTCTCTGATGGCTTGACATTAAGTTGAAGTTTCAAGTATCATCAACCTTCTGGTTTCAACCAATGTAGGGTCTCTGTTCTTGGGATCAGTGGTTTTCATCTGGTGGGGGGTCTGCTTCCTGGTAAAAATCCTAGAAGTGTGTGTCAGGCCTGTATCTGTATCTTTCAGGGAGCTAGGCCTTTGGAGATTCTGCCGTGTGGCAGATTTATAATCTAATTGTTACCAGTTCCCCAGCCCAACAGCCATTCTTTGTTTCTACAGCTTCACATTTCCCAATCATTAACTTGTGAGTCAGCCTTTTACTCCAAAAGACAAGGGCAGCGGGACCTGTACATTGTTTTTCACAAGCAGATCAGCCCTTGCTGAGGTAGGCATTCTGGTGAGGGCTAGGGGGACAAGAGCCAAGGGGAGTGGCACCCAGAGCTGCCAGTCTTCCCTGTGAGGCCCAGGCTCTGTTCATTCCCCCAACTACCAGGCAGGGTCCCTGTGGAACAGGATCTCTGAGACCCAGGGTCCCAGTCCTGAGACAGAGCAGCTGAGTCTCCAGGAAGAGACACAGAGCCAGGATCTGCAGTTCAGAGTGCCCAGCCCACCAACCCCGCCAGACCGACCTCTCATTATTATCCCCAAAACTGCCCCTCTTCAGGTCTTCACCTCAGGAGCCTTCAAATCAGAGACTTGGACATCATCCTTGACATCTCCCCAGCCATCCCATCCCACCCATCACTGTGTCTGGGGTTCTGCCTCCTAAGTATTTCTGGGGTCTGTTTCAGGACTCCTGGAGGATTCTCTCACTCTCTTGCTTCATGGACCTCCTTCCCTGGCCAAGGGCATGGAACTAGGGCCCTCAGGATGGAGCCCATGACCGATCAATTACTGGCCTACCAGTTAAGGCTTCTCAGACTTCAGGTTGCTGACCAACTGCCTGTTTTTACTTTCTCTGCTACACAGGATGGGAGAAGGCAATGGCACCCCATTCCAGTACTCCTGCCTGGAAAATCCCATGGACGGAGGAGCCTGGTAGGCTGCAGTCCAAGGGGTCCTTAAGGATTGGACACGACTGAGCAACTTCACTTTCACTTTTCACTTTCATGCATTGGAGAAGGAAATGGCAACCCACTCCAGTGTTCTTGCCTGGAGAATCCCAGGGACGGGGAAGCCTGGTGGGCTGCCGTCTATGGGGTCACACAGAGTCGGACATGACTGAAGTGACTTAGCAGCAGCAGCAGCAGCCACACAAGACAGTTCACCATTCTCTGAGCAATCCTGCCTTTTCATACCCTCAAACATTTTCTCAAGCTCAAAATGCCTTTACTCTTTCTTCTTCATTCAGGAAACTGCTAATCACTTTTGACGGCCCAGATCCACTCTTTCCTCCCAGAGTAGAGCGTTGGCTAGCCCATCCCCGGGCAAAGTCAGTAGTAGCTCCCAACCACATGCCCTTCCTCCATCCTACCCCTTCCATTCCTTTCGGGTGCTTCTGGCACAACCTGTTGTCTCCTCAGTCAGAGCCTGGCCCATACCTCTCTCCATAGCCCAGATTCCACCCAGGCATGGAGAGGTGCAGGAGCCCTGGGGCCAGCACCTGCCCTCTCTCTCACACACACATACCCTGGGCCTCCCTGCCTCTTACCTCCTTCCTCCTCACCTTGCTGTCCTGGTTTCTGCTGGCATACTGCCTAAACCCTGAAAAGGAGGTAAGGCCACCTCAACTCATTCATTCAACTATTTACTAAGAATCTACTATGTTCCAGTCATTGTGCTGTGTAATAGGAAACATTTTGAACAAACATATTTAAATTTTTTTCCTTATTTTTTTGGCTGCACCATATGGCATGTAAAATCTCAGTTCTCCAACTGGGAATCAAATCCAAGTCTCTTGCAGTGGAAGTGCCAAGTCTTAACCATTGAATCACCAGGGAAGTCCCCTGAGTAAACACATTTTAAAAGCACAGATTATAAGCAGTGCCATAAAGGAAATAAATAGGATTCACGGTAGAGAATAAATGATCCCTTCACATCAGGAGTGGAGGAGCTTCTGTGAGTACATCTGGGAAAACTACATTTCAGGCAGAAGGTACAGCGGACACAGAGGCCCTGAATGGGGCAGAGTGGAGGAGACACAGGCTTGTGTGTTCTAAGAACAAAGAAGCCATGTCTGGAGTGGTACAAGTGAGGTGCTAATAGAAGCAGATGAGCTCAGAGAGAGGTGGGTGGAAATCCTGCCCATGTTGGCCTTGTAAGCCTCAGGAAGGACTTTGGTTTTTACTCTGAGAAGAGAAGCCAGAGGAGTAGCATGACCTGGGCTTTTATGTTTTAACCAGGATGACTCTATCTGCTGTATGGAGAACAGACTGTCAGGGGCAAAGGTAAAAGTAGGGAGACCAGTTCGTAGACTTGACTGCATTCATCCCTAATTAATCCCTAACTAGCCCACTTCCTTCTGCCTCCATAGCTCCAGCTGCAGTTCAGTTCCCCATCTTCTCCTGCCTGGGGCTGTGTCAGCCTCCTGCCTGGCTTTCCTGTCTCCTGTCTGGCTCCTCAATCCTTTCTCCACACAAGTCAAAGAGTTTTTTAACATGCAAATCTGATTATGTCACTCTTGTTTTTTAAAGCTTCCATGGCTCCCCTTTGCTTTTAGGACAAAGTCTAAATTCCTGTACCCTGCACGCAAGGCCCCAGGAGGTGTTCAGTTCAGTCGCTCAGTTGTGTCCAACTCTTTGTGACCCCATGAGCTGCAGCACACCAGGCCTCCTTGTCCATCATCAACTCCCGGAGTTCACTCAAACTCATGTCCATTGAGTCAGTGATGCCATCCAGCCATCTCATCGTCTGTTGTCCCCTTCTCCTCCTGCCCCCAATCCCTCCCAGCATCAGGGTCTTTTTCGATGAGTCAACTCTTCTCATGAGGTGGCCAAAGTATTGGAGTTTCAGCTTTAGCATCAGTCCTTCCAATGTACACACAGGACTGATCTCTTTTAGAATGGACTGGTTGGATCTCCTTGCAGTCCAAGGGACTCTCAAGAGTCTTCTCCAACACCACAATTCAAAAGCATCAATTCTTCGGCGCTCAGTTTTCTTCACAGTCCAACTCTCACATCCATACATGACCACTGGAAAAATCATAGCCTTGACTAGACGGACCTTTGTTGGCAAAGTAATATCTCTGCTTTTGAATACGCTATCTAGGTTGGTCATAACTTTTCTTCCAAGGAGTAAGCGTCTTTTAATTTCATGGCTGCAATCACCATCTGCAGTGATTTTGGAGCCCCAAAAAATAAAGTCAGCCACTGTTTCCACTGTTTCCCCATCTATTTCCCATGAAGTAATGGGACCAGATGCGATGATCTTCGTTTTCTGAATGTTGAGCTTTAAGCCAACTTTTTCACTCTCCTCCTTCACTTTCATCAAGAGGCTTTTCAGTTCCTCTTCACTTTCTGCCATAAGGGTGGTGTCGTCTGCATATCTGAGGTTATTGATATTTCTCCCGGCAAGCTTGATTCCAGCTTGTGCTTATTCCAGCCCAGCGTTTCTCATGATGTACTCTGCATAGAAGTTAAATAAGCAGCATGACAGTAAACAGCCTTGACGTGCTCCTTTTCCTATTTGGAAACAGTCCATTGTTCCATGTCCAGTAGTCCCTGCTGAACTTCACTGACAGCCCTGACGCAGGCCACTGTAATCGCTGTTTTGTTAATCTGTAAATTCAGCCTCTTCAAGATCCCTTGCCAGATTCTAACAGGCTTCCTTGACCCTCCAAAGAGTTAGCAATGAAAACTGACTTCTCCCTTTTGGTTCTATGTGACAAACTTTATTGCCCTCAGCTTCCACCTTGAGAACCAAGGAAAGGGGTGAGAGCAAGAGAAACTTAGATGTTGCTTCATGCTAGCTCTCCTTTCCTGTCCAAGGACTCAGACCCTCTGGGGGCACTGCAGCCTGGCCCTGGGAGCATAGCCCATGAAGAGCTGAGTCAGGGGTGTTGTGACCCACACTGTAGTGCCCAGAAGCCTAGGCTATGAGCCCAGAGAGTCTCTCTGACCACTCGGGGAGTACCCTGCCCCTCCTCCACCTGTGGGTCTCCTTGTGTAGCTTATCTGCACTCCAGCTCCATCCTGGAGCTCATTCTTACCCAAGGTAATACCTTCTTGATTTGGGGCCCCTGACTTGCTTTCCACAGCTCTAGGTAATTTCCTGATTTATCCTTTTCTTACACAATATTCAAAAATTTCCCACAAAATAGTCCTCGGTATCTCTAAAAAGAGGTGGAAGTCTAAAAAGAAACAGGTAGTAAAGGGGTCTCTCTAATAAGCATGGACTGTCCTTCTGTCCCCTTTCTACCACAAGTAGGAAACTATACTTGGAAACCAATTTTATCTTTGCTTCTGTCTGATGTGGACCATTTGTGGCTGAAGGCAGAGTCTAGAAATCCCAGGAAAGGCTGTCAGAGGCCTCACTTCTTCCTGCAGGGTCTGGTGTTCGCCTCAGCCATGTGGGCTCAGGGACCTGACTGACCAGCCCTGAGCAGGTCTGTCTCCCCCCTGAGCAGGTCTGTCTCTGCTGAAGCACCACACCACACACCAGCTTCTTTACCAACATAGGTAGCAGCGGAAGGACACTTGGCTGCTCCCCAGGGTATTCTTGGCCTAAAGGCACATTTCATGGTAAGCCAGGGCAATGTTACAGATGGAGAAGAAGTCTCAGGGGATGCAAATTTTGTAAAATACAATCAGACCTAATATGTCCCAGGCCTTCATCTTCAAGTCCTTAGTGAACTGATATTACTCTTCTTTCATCCTCACACAAACCTGAAAGGAGGTACAATTATTATCCTCATTTCATGAAAAGCTGAGAAACTCACCAAGGTCACATGCTGGTTAGCTGATCTCATGGCGAGGACGCCCAGAGCAACTGCAAGCACGCGTCTTCCCTGGAGAATGTTGCCTGTCCTACCGATGGTCTGGAAACCCTCTGAAGGGTGCTGACCTATCTCTGCTTGTCAAGGTCCCCAGAGCAGCCCAGAGTGCAGGTTCAGATTCACCAAGTCCTCACAGAGCCAGGCTCCTCCATGGACCATGAAACGGTGGAAAATGAATGAGTCAAGGGCTTCCCTGGTGGCTCAAATGGTAAAGAATCTACCTGCAATGCAGGAGACCTAGGTTCAATTCCTGGGTCGGGAAGATACTGTGGAGAAGGGAATGGCAACCCACTCCATGGACAGAGGAGCCTGGCAGGCTATACTCCATGGGATCCCAAAGAGTCAGACACGACTCAATGATTAACACACACACACACACACGCTTTGGGACTGCATGTAGACAAGGCTGATGCCCACAACACTTGTTCATAAGCTCTGGTCAACACGAAACCACCCCCATACGTGCCTGACTTGTGCTTGAGGTCAGGTCCTGATCCCTGTGCTAAAGGACTACTCTGAGTCCTCACCCCTTCTCCTCCTACTTCCTGTGATGCCTTCTCAGCCTGTGTTCCTGTCCACTGCCCTGCCTGTCCCTGACCCAGCTTCTCCCTTCTCCAAATGCTCATCCTCAAGAGTGATCCCTTCTAAACTGCTCCTCGCCTCTTTCTATAGTCTTGCCCAGTCCCACTGAAGTTGGTCAGGGGGAATAGAGATCAGAGGCCCAGCCAAGAGATGGTTCTTCCTCTACAGGCTTGATGTTAAGCAGGCTATGATTCCAGTCAGGTTTGTCTACTTCTCAGCACTCAGAACCACTTCCACAGCAGATTTCTGCTTTTCCCTACCAGATATCCAACTCTCCCATCAATTCTTGGAGTTCTGCTCCTTGAAGTCTTTGTCCATGCACAGGGCCTCAGAAACTCTGCACTCAAGACCACTTCAAAACATTATACCTCCAGCCCAGGCCTCTAAACAACTGGCCATCTCTACCTGGATGTCCCAAAGGCACCTCAAGCTCAACATATCCCGAGTGCACTTCATCATCTTCTCTCCAACACCTCTTATTCCTGTGCTTCTCAGACAAAGACACCACCATCCACACAGCCATCTAATTCTCCAAATTTGTCGTCATCCTTGTCTTTCCCCCTCCCTAATCCCGGTATCTAGTTGGTCATCAAGACCTGTCCTTGCCACCTCTTTAACAGCTCTGAATGCATGCTCAGTCATTCAGTTGTGTCTGACTCTTTGCAACCCCATGGACTGAGCTCTGTAGAGCTCTGAGCTCTCTCCTCCCAGACCAATCCCAGTGGGGCTGGGTGAGGAGCCCACCAGGCTCCTCTGTCCATGGGATTCTCCAGGCAAGAATACTGGAGAAGTTGCCATTTCCTCCTCCAGGGGGTCTTCCTGACTCAGGGATAGAACCTGGGTCTCCTGCATCCCCTGCATTGGTGGGTGGATTTTTTTTTTTTTACCACTGAGCCACCTGGGAAGCCCCCTTAACAGCTCTAGAATCTAATTTCTCAGCCGCCACCACCATCACCCTCTTGGACAGCTAATCATAGTCTCTTCCCTGGTGTCTCTGCTTCCATTCTAGCTCCCTCCTTTGCATTCTCAACTTGGCCACCAGAGGGAATCACCCTAAAACATAAGGTTTTCCTCTGACTTCACTGCCTCAGAATTAAATCTAAGGCCATTTAACAATTCAGAATTTTAAAAAGATGTTCAACATAACTAATTATTAGAAAAATTTAAATCAAAACTACAATGAGGCATCACCTCACACCAGTCAGAATGGCCATAATCAAAAAGCCTACAAATAATAAATGCTAGAGAATGTGTGGAGAGAAAGGAGCCTTTCTACACTGTTGGTGGGAATGTTAATTGGTAGAGCCACTATGGAGAACAGTATGGAGGTTCCTTAAAAAACCTAAAAATAGAACTACCATATGGTCCTGCCATCCCACTCCTGGGCATATATCTGGAGAAAACCATAATTTAAATAGACACATGAACCCTAATGTTCATTGCAAAACTATTTACAATAGCCAAGGCATGTAGGCAACCTAAATGTCCATCAACAGATGACCGGATAAAGATGTGAGATACACACACAGACACTCTCTCTCTCTCTCTCTCTCTCTCTCTCTCTCTCTCACACACACACTCACACACACAGTGGAATATTACTCAGCCATGAAAAAGAATGAAATAATGCCATTTGCAGCAACATGGATAGACCGAGTTCAGTTCAGTTCAGTCGCTCAGTCGTACCCAACTCTGCGACCCCATAAATCGCAGCACGCCAGGCCTCCCCGTCCATCACCAACTCCCAGAGTTCACCCAAACTCATGCCCATCAAGTCAGTGATGCCATCCAGCCATCTCATCCTCTGTCGTCCCCTTCTCCTCCTGCCCCCAATCCCTCCCAGCATCAGAATCTTTTCCAATGAGTCAACTCTTTTCATGAGGTGGCCAAAGTACTGGAGTTTCAGCTTTAGCATCAGTCCTTCCAAAGAACACCCAGAACTGATCTCCTTTAGAATGGACTGGTTGGATCTCCTTGCAGTCCAAGGGACTCTCAAGAGTCTTCTCCAACACCACAGTTCAAAAGCATCAATTCTTCGGCGCTCAGCTTTCTTCACAGTCCAACTCTCACATCCATACATGACCACTGGAAAAACCATAGCCTTGACTAGATGGACCTTTGTTGGCAAAGTAATGTCTCTGCTTTTGAATATGCTATCTAGGTTGTAATTTCATGGCTGCAATCACCATCTGCAGTGGTTTTTGGAGCCCCCGAAAATAAAGTCTGACACTGTTTCCACTGTTTCCCCATCTATTTCCCATGAAGTGATGGGACCAAATGCCATGATCTTAGTTTTCTGAATGGTGAGTTTTAAGCCAACTTTTTTACTCTCCTCTTTCACTTTTTATCAAGAGGCTCTTTAGTTCCTCTTCACTTTCTGCCGTAAGGGTAGTGTCATCTGCATATCTGAGGTTATTGATATTTCTCCCAGCAATCTTGATTCCAGCATGTGCTTCATCCAGCCCAGCGTTTTTCATGATGCACTCTGCATATAAGTTAAATAAGCAAGGTGACAATATACAGCCTTGATGTACTCCTTTCCCAATTTGGAACCAGTCCATTGCTCCATGTCTGGTTCTAACTGTTGCTTCTTGACCTGCAAACAGATTTCTCAGGAGGCAAGTCAGGTGGTCTGGTATTCCCATCTCTTTCAAAATTTTTCACATTTTGTTGTGATCAACACAGTCAAAGGCTTTGGTGTAGTCAATAAAGCAGAAGTAGATGTTTTTCTGGAATTCTCTTGCTTTTTCAATGATTCAACAGATGTTGGCAATTTGATCTCTGGTTCCTGTGTCTTTTCTAAATCCAGCTTGAACATCTGGAAGTTCACCATTCATGTACTGTTGAAGCCTGGCTTGGAGAATTTTGAGCACTACTTTGCTAGAGTGTGCAATGACTGCAATTGTGCAGTAGTTTGAGCATTCTTTGGCATTGCCTTTCTTTGGGATTGGAATGAAAACTGACTTTTTCCAGTCCTGTGGCCACTGCTGAGTTTTCCAAATTTGCCGGCATATTGAGTGCAGCACTTTCACAGCATCATCTTTTAGGATTTGAAATAGCTCAACTGGAATTCCATTACCTCCACTAGCTTTGGTTGTAGTGATGCTTCCTAAGGCTCATTTGACTTCACATGCCAGGATGTCTGGCTCTAGGTGAGTGATCACACCATCGTGGTTATCTGGGTCATGAAGATCTTTTTTATATAGTTCTTCTGTGTATTCTTGCCACGTCTTCTTAATATCTTCTGCTTCTGTTAGAGTCATACCATTTGTATCCTTTATTATGCCCATCTTTGCATGAAATATTCCCTTTGTATCTCTAATTATCTTGAAGAGATCTCTAGCCTTTCCCATTCTATTGTTTTCCTCTATTTCTTTACATTGATCACTGAGGAAGGCTTTCTTATCTCTCTGTGTTATTCTTTGGAATTCTGCATTGAAATGGGTTTATTTTTCCTTTTCTCCTTTGCCTTTTCTCTTCTTTTCTCAGCTACTTGTAAGGCCTCCTCAGACAACCATTTTGCCTTTTGTATTTCTTTTTCTTGGGGATGGTCTTGATCCCTGCCTCCTGTACAATGTCATGAACCTCTATCCATAGTCCTTCAGGCATTCTGTCTATCAGATCTAATCCCTTGAATCTATTTATCATTTCCACTGTATAATCATAAGTGATTTGATTTAGGTCATATCTGAATGGTCTAGTGGTTTTCCCTACTTTCTTCAAGTCTGAATTTGGCAATAAGGAGTTCATGATCTGAGCCACAGTCAGCTCCTGGTCTTGTTTTTGCTGACTGTATAGAGCATCTCCATTTTGGCTGCAAAGAATATAATCAATCTGATTTCAGTATTGACCATCTGGTGATGTCCATGTGTAGAGTCTTCTCCTGTGTTATTGGAAGAGGGTGTTTGCTATGACCAATATGTTCTTTTGCAAAACTGTTAGCCTTTGCACTGCTTCATTTTGGAGTCCAAGGCCAAGTTTGCCTGTTACTCCAGGTGTCTCTTGACTTCCTACTTTTGCATTCCAGTCCCCTATGATGAAAAGGGCATCTTTTTTAGGTGTTGGTTCTAGAAGGTCTTGTAGGCTTCATAGAACCATTCAAATAATACTATTACTTAACTTGTATGACAACCTCACCCCTAAAATCAAGAGCTAGTGATCAGAAGGCTGATGACAACTGCCACAACAGAAAATAGTATTTCCTTATAAATTTCCCAGATTCAGACCAGTTCACAAGCTCAGAACCTACTGATCGAAAAGGATGCCAAGTCTCTTTAAGAAATAACTCTCCTAAAAAAAAAAAAAAAAAGAAATAACTCTCCTATACTGCCAAAAGTATATGTGATAATTATTTCCCTAATTTTTCCCCACAAGGGATCTGTGACTGTCTCAGGTTACTCAGGCTGCTATAACAAAATACCACAGATTGAGGGGCTTAAACAATAGAAATTTATTTCCTCACAATTCTGGAGACTGGAAAGTCCGAGATCAACTGCTTATCAATTCAGTTCCTTGTAAGTCTTCTTCCTGGCTTGTAGATACCTCTCTGATATCCTTTTTTTTATAAGGGCACTAATCCCATCATTAAAATCCCACCCTCATGATCTAAACCTAATTATTTCCCAGAGGGCCCATCTCTAACCACACCTCTACACTGGAGGTTAGGGCTTTAACATATGAATTTTGAGAGGGCACAATCAGTCCATAGCTGTGGCCTTTTACCTAAATAACTCTGGCCTGAGGAGAAGGAAAGACCCAGCCTTTTTGGATACAGAGTATGAGCTGGCACTGATACCAAGGGACAGCAAGCAACATAAGTATCCCCTAGTTATGCTTGGGGCTCATGAGAGCCAGGTGGTAAATGGGGTTCTCCTGCAAGCAAGTGTGATGGATCCAAAGATCCACACTGGATCTTTAGTAGTTCCCTGGTCCCTAAGTGCGTAACTAGGATAGATACACTTAGCAGCTGGCAAGACCTTAACATTTACTCCCTATTAAATAAGAGCAATTATGGTGAGAAGGACCAACTAGAAGCCTCTAACACACCCACATTCTTGACCAATTTATTTCATCAGAAGTAAAACCACCTCCTGGGAAGAAATGTAGAGATCCACACCAATAGAAGGTTTTCTTCTTCATATCCTTCAGGGAGGATAAAAATCTCTTCGCTTTTATGTGGAATAAATAGCAGGACATATCACTGTCTTGCCCTGGGGTTATGTTAATTCTCCTGCTCTGTCACAATATAGTATTTAGTGACTTTGATTGTCCTGATATTCCATGGAACATCATGATGGTCTATGGAATTGATGTATTGATGTATTAACGACATAATGCTAATATGTCATAACCTAGTGAGCAGATGTCCTAGAAGATGGGAGATAAAAAGTATGATTGAGGGCTTTTGATGCTGATGAAGTTGTGTTTTTTTACTTTTTTTTGTTCCAGAATGAGTTAAATGTATAAAAAGTAAACAAACTAGTAAAAAATGAATCCCTCGGGCTACTATTATGGCCAAACTTATTTCTTCTATATCCTTGCCCACTTCTTTCATTCCATATGATTTTGAAGCTAACTGGTGAAGTTATTAGGGATCCAGTTGTCTGGAGCATGCCAGGCCATCTTCTGTAAGGTAAAGGCAAGTTGTTGTACCTTGTATCCTCTACCACTAATAAAAAGACATAATGCTTGGTGGGAATACTACTGTAACCCACTTAATGGGTATTTTGGGAGGCTCCCACTTTTGAGTGAAGCCCAGAGCAAGAGAGAGTGCTACAGAGTATCCAAGGTTCCCTGCCACTTGGACTATGTGACCCATCAGAATCAATGGTGCTAGAGATGTTCATGGTGATAACGATGCTGGGCAGAGTCTCTGATAAGCCCTAATAAAATAATTTCAGTAAGATCTCTAGGATGCCAGAGCAAGGTCATGCCTTCTGCAGCAGAGAGCTATTTGCCTTTAGAAAAGCGGCTATTTGGCTATAGTAAAAACTGAGTACCTGGCAATGTGACATCAAGGGTCTATGCAACTAGAAATATCTAGTAAGAGCTGGGCATTATCAAATTCTATCAAGTCATAAGATTAAGCAGGCACATCAGCAATCCATCATATAATAGAAATGATAGGGTCAGAATCAGGACTGAGCGGGTCCATACAGCTCATGTAATTTAATGAACAGTAGCTCTAACTCCATGACAGCTACACCTCAGCTCTACCAGCATTTTTCCTCAACTCAAACCTATGGTTTTATGGGGGTTCTCTATAACCAACTGACAGAGGGAAGAAAATACTCAGCCCTGTCTCATAGATGCTATCAACCAAAAAACGGATTGTTTACTGCAACACAGCCCCACTTAGGAGTGGCCCTAAAGGACAATGGTGAAGGGAAATTTTCCAATGGTCCAGGTATAAGTAGGGTACTTGGGCATTCATTATGTATGACAGGCAAAGTGGTTTAAGGTATGGATTTACATATACTCATTGTCAAGTGGTACCTGTTGACTCTCACATACGTGTACAGCCTGGAAGTACAGGGGAGTTGACCAATGGAGCCAGAACTAGTTTTGTTTTGTTTTTTTTTTTGAAAGCCTCTTCATTCTCTATGGCTCTTTACTTCATTCTCTATGGCTCTTTAGAAGATCCCAGCAGGATTGAACTCCAATTATCCATAGAAATTAGGGTTGAGAAAAAGCTGAGGCAAGTGAAATGAATGAGGCACTTGCCTCCGGTGCAAAATTTAAGAGGGTGCCAGGAAATTCAATCATCAAATAACATTTTAACACAGCGTTTTAAAAAATCAAAACCAGTATGAGACTCTAGGAGGAACAAAGCTCCAAAATTTTAAGTAAAGATATGGTCAGTTATTATTGATGTTTTCTTTGCCCTCAGGCTCTAGAGTCTTAGCTCGGCACTGTCACTGATCCTGGTCCCTACCAATGACCAGTTCAACTACACAGTCTTGTGTTGGCCTTACCTCCTTTCCTGTTCCCTCTCCCTGGTCCTTCATTCCTTTCCCCAGGATCACGACTATAAATAAATGATCTCCACATAAATTCTTATCTCAGGCTTTGATTTTTATTGGGGTTGAAGGGAGGATGAAATCTAAGCTAACTAAGACAATGACCGCAAGAAATACTGTTCAAAGAAGGATACTTTTGAAAGGAAAGGAAAACACTTAATAAAACAGTGCTGTCCTGGCACATCCAGACATAAGGTCTTATTACACATAAGGAAACAGGTTCCAAGTGGATAGAAAGCCAGCCAAGACTAGAGGTTATAAAAAATGGAGCAGAAATGCCTCCTATCTCTTAATCAGGGCCTGGATGCAAATGCATTTGTACAAAATCTCCAAGAGATGGGCCCTTCAGCCTGTCAATCCCTTCCAACCTCAAGAACCCCAGGACTCTCATTGCAGTCCCAGACTCACTCACACAACAGCAGAGGGGCCTTAGGCCTGGACACTAGCAGACTGGTCCCTGCTCTGGCTACCCTGCCAAATCTGGGCAACAAACTAAACCTTTTCCTCCTCCCTTCCTGCATCCCTCTGTTCCCCGACTGGGAGCGGTCCCTTCTGCAAACCAGAGGCCTCTAGTCCAAGAAGCTTCTGGCAGCCATCCTCGAGGAAGAGCCCCGGGGAATCAAAATCAGAGCCCAGGAGAATCAAAATCAGAGCCCAGGAGTGGTGACAGCTGGGTCTCCATTACCGTGCTCTCACAAAGGGTCAAGCTCCGCGTAAAATCTTCTCCAGAGGCCCCAACAGGATCCTGGGACCACCCGGTAGTCCCTGCTCCCCACCTCCCCTCAGTCCAAGCGTGTCTCTGACGAACTGTGACCTCGATCATCTCTTCAGGGCGCTGGGCCTGTTTCCCCCTATTCAAGGTGAGGCTGCGGGCTGTCCGGAAGCCGCCAGCAGGTGACTGAATCTGGCAGCCTAGGATTGGGAGTTGGGAGCTCGGGGTCGGCGGGCGCGGGCGCGCTCCTGTCACCCCTGCGCCCGCAAAGGTTTCCCGGGAGCACGGGCTCCACGGACTCGCCCATCCGCGCCCGGCCCGAGGCTCCCTGAGCTCAGACCCCGAGTTGGAAGCGGCAGCGGAGAGATCCCAGCCCCGGACGAGGCCTGAGGCGACGGCGACAGGGAAATCCGACCTCTCAGAGCCCTTGCTCTGCGGCCTCGACTCTGCCCTTACACGCTGCCCAACCCGGCAGCCCGGGGCTGGGTGCTCAGCACTTAGGGGGCGCCGGGGCGAGCAGGGGCAAGGTAGGGGCGGCGCTGGAACTAGTCCTCTTTTTCCTAAGCCCGCGGCCAGCTGACCTCCCAGCCGCCGCCGGGTGGCGGCGGGCGGGGGGCGGAGCACGGGCTGAGCCGCCCTGGAGCTCCACCCGACCCCGTCCCGCCCCGCCCCGGGCGGGTTGGCGGTGTGGTCCCGAGTTTCTGCTTCCAGAAATTGGCTTCCAGCTTTGCGTCCAGCGCCCAGCAACCTTCTAACGCCCGCAGCCCGTTTCCCAGGAAAGGCCCCGACCGCGTGGCCCGCCTTCCCTCAGCTTGCCGGGTCCGCGAGAACGTTTTGACGCCCACGCCCTGCACAGCGCGGCGCTGTTCTGGGAACGCGCTCTCATCACCCAACGTTGCCAACTGCAGAGCCGCGCCGAGCATGCGGGACTACGACGAAGTGACCGCCTTCCTGGGCAAGTGGGGGCCCTTCCAGCGCCTTATCTTCTTCCTGCTCAGCGCCAGCATCATCCCCAACGGCTTCAACGGTATGTCAGTCGTGTTTCTGGCAGGGACCCCAGAACATCACTGCCGGGTGCCGGACACCGCGAACCTGAGCAGCGCGTGGCGCAACCACAGTATCCCCGTGCGGCTGCAGGACGGCCGCGAGGTGCCCCAGAGCTGCCGGCGCTACCGACTCGCTACGATTGTCAACTTCTCGGCGCTCGGGCTGGAGCCGGGGCGCGATGTGAACCTGGAGCAGCTGGAGCAGGAGGGTTGCCTGGATGGCTGGGAATTTAGCCAGGACATCTACATGTCCACCATCGTCACCGAGGTGGGTGTGTGAGCGACCCTTAATCTGCATCAGTCCCCCTGGAGACATTCTAGCCGTCCCTGGCTCAGCGTCCCCAATTCCTCATCAGACCTGGCTAGCAGTCATCTGGGTTATACTTTTAACACAGGTGTGCAGCCCAAGAGGGCAGGACACGCTTAGGATCATTCCTGGTCAGTTTGTCTAGTAGGGAGGGCATGAAGAACTGAGTAGGGAGGCAGCCATCAACTGCCTTTTTCTCTGGCAGTTTCACAAGAGGAAGTTGTTTCCCAAGAGCCTAGATACTGTCAACCCCAGGCTCCCCAGATGTACAGACTGAGTCAAATTCCTGCAGGCATGAGGAGGGGTGTGGGGATGCTGCTGAGACCATGTGCAGACACAAAGAAGAGTCTTATTGCTGGGCAGGGCATGGTCAGAGCATGGGCAGATCTGGTCTGTTCCCTGATCACAGACTTCTGGAAGCATCAGGGGCTCTCCTGCTCTGCTATACAACTATGATAAGGCTTGGGTCCTTTCCTGAGGCTCTAATTTCTCCACAAAGGAGCAAGAGGCCTCCCGATACTGGTGGAGAACAGGGAACTGCTAAGTCATTGCAGTCGTGTCCGACTCTGTGCGACCCCATAGACAGCAGCCCACCAGGCTCCCCTGTCCCTGGGATTCTCCAGGCAAGAACACTGGAGTGGGTTGCCATTTCCTTCTCCAATGCATGAAAGTGAAAAGTGAAAGTGACGTTGCTCAGTCGTGTCTGACTCTTAGCAACCCCATGGACTGCAGCCCACCAGGCTCCTCCGTCCATGGGATTTTCCAGGCAAGAGTACTGGAGTGGGGTGCCATTGTCTTCTCTGAACAGGAAGCTAGAGGAGGTATAACCCTGGTCCCAAGGCACTCATGAAGGGACAGACTCACAGAAACAGTGTAAGCATAGAGCTCAGGGGCTTCTCTGGCTTTGATCCCCTAACTGGGGCTTGTAGTGCTTACCTGCCTTCTGCCCACAGTCCGATCCTGAGGCATCTAAAAGTAGGGGTCAGCTCATCCCAGTTCCTGGAAGTGCAGTCAGCATCTGGGCTAGAGCTGGCCCTACTAACTGCAGTCCTCCTCAACAGTTGGGTTGAGGAGGACTCTCTTTCTCTTTCCCCTTCCTTAATAGTCTGTTCACCTCAGGATGTGAGGGGTGGGTAGGTAGCTGCTGGTTTACAAGTCCATGGCTATCCCTGTTACACCTGGCCCAAGTGGGCCTCTGGGAAAATACATGGTTCTCCATCTGAGGATGCACATTACACACTCACAAACACACAACCGGATTTGCCTTTTTCAGCAGCTTTTCCCTTACTTGCTTTCTTTTGGGGTACTATAAAAAGTAGTATTTGAGTAAAATAAAAAGCAAAGGAGCACTAGTCATTGGGAGGAAGGAGGGAAGAAGCATGAAAGTGAGTAGGGTCGGTGATTCTCCCTAGAGAGGTGGTGGGACAGAGTTCTGGAGTCAGATGGGTGGACTGGTTCTGGCCCCACCCGTAAGCACTAGTCTTCAAATATTTGCATATTCATGGAAGTATTATTCACAAAAGGTAAAAGCAACTCAAATATCCAGCAACAGATGAATGGATAAATAAAATGTGGTATATGCACACAGTGGAATAGTATTCAGCCTTAAAAGAGGAAGGAAATTCTGACACATGCTACAACATGAATGAATCTTGAAGATATTATGCCAAATGAAATAAGCTAGTCACAAAAAAAGACAGAAACTGTTTGATTTCACTTATATACCATATGAAGAGTAGTCAAACTCATGGAAACAGAAAGTAGAATGGTAGTTGCCAGGGGCTGGGAGGGGAGGGAAATGGGGTGTTATTTAACAGATATAGAGTTTCATTTTGCAAGTTGAAAAGAGTTCTGGAGATTGATTGCACAATAATGTGAATATACGTAATACTACTGAACTGTACACTTAAAAATTGTTAAGGTGGTACATTTTATGTTGTGTGAATTTTATTACAGTTGTTAAAAATGAGGATCATAAGAACGCCCAGCTTATCTGAGTTGTTGAGAGGATTCAGTGAGATCATGTGCTATGCAACATCCCATAGCACCAGCAAATGGGCATCACGGGTGGGTGGATGAGGAGCGGTAAGGGCAGGACCTCGTCATCCCTGGCTGGGCATCATGGGCATTTGGGGAGCTGTTCTAAGGGCCAGGTTTCAGCCAGTACAATGGGTGATGAGACTTGCTGAGGGCAGAGCCCCTTTCCCAGGGTGGAATTCTAGGGCCAAAGAATAGGACACAGGTCTGAATCCACTGCTGGGGGAGAAACGCCCTCATCTCCCTGACAAGAGCAAGTTGGGGACCCTGAGCAAGTTCTCTGCACCTCTCTGGCCCCACACTGGCAGAGGGATCATCCTCAGATGGTCTCTGCTTTATACCTCTATATGAGATCTCCTGATGGGCATACCCTCTGGGACAGAGGAGCCCACCTGAACTGACCCCCTGACCCCTTCACAGGGAAGACAGGTTGGTCAGGGACCAAAGGAGGGCATGTCCATGCAAGTACTTTCCAGGGGATGCCAGGAGGCGGGAACCTGGTATCTGAGTTGGGACCTGTGTGAGTGCATCTGTCTGGGTATATAGGTGTATAAGGTAATTTCCTTCCTCAAGGACTGTTTGTGAAATGCAATCTATTTGTCCTGTTTAGAGCTAAGAATCACTTTAAAAAACAAAACTTTATTTTGAAATAATTTTCATTTAGAGAAAAGTTGTGAAAATAGTACAGAGAATGTGCTGATCTCCAGGGGGCCTAGATTCAGGAGCAGAGCCACTGGACAAACCTTAGGGGTGAGTCTGGCTCCTGGCCAGAGTCTAGGCATGGGCTGGCCTTTGCCTCAAACATGTCTTCTTCTCCCATGGAACATCATTAGGTAGACTTGACCCTCTTCAGTCCATGGGCTGAGAAAACTAGGCAGTCATCTCTGAACCAGGGCCCATACTCCAGAGGCCCTGGGCGGGGGTGGAGGGGGGGCTTGTTTGGTAAAGAGCAGCTTTCTGTGGCAGACCTCCAGTGACCTGAGGCAGGGCTGCTGCCCCACCATATCAATTGCTATCCTCTCCTTCAGCTGGAGGCATCCTCTAGGAACCCATGCGGGAGACCCAGGTTCGATCCCTGTATTGGGAAGATCCCTTGGAGAAGGAAATGGCAACCCACTCCAGTACTCTTGCCTGGAAAATCCCATGGACAGAGGAGCCTGGTAGGCTACAGTCCATGGGGTTGCAAAGAGTCGGACATGACTGAGCGACTTCACTTTCACTTTTCCTGACCTTAACCATGATAGAATGTCCGACAAAGGGCCTGGGCCTCTGGAGGCACTAGCCTTGTGCTATCTTTCTTGGGACCTGGGATTAGGGCTTGAACAGAATAGGACACACTGATTCCCCACCCACAGCTCAAAGGTATAAAATAGGAACAAAGGAGCCTTATCCTTTGCTAACAGGGCACTAGGAGCAGTGAGAGAGGGAACGATGAGACCAGAATGAGCCCAGCATCTGACAATTACTTGGGACTCCATATGGCAGCTCAAAGGGATGTACCTCCTTTGGGGCCTCTGCCAAAGCTGAAGAGTTTGAGCATGAAGCAGGTTAGGCTGTTTTCTTCCCATCAGACTTACAGGCTGCCCTGGAATACCGCTGGCTAGTGTGAGACTGGCAGCTTGGCTGTCGGGACAGCCTGAATATCAGACCTGCCCTCTGGCAGATTCCAAAGGGGATAAAGTGGGAACCTCAGCCTCCAGCCAACACCAACAGACTTTTATTTCCAGGCAGTGCTGCAGAAAGAGAACAAATACAGGAGACTGGGGGCTTTTTCCTAGCTGTGGCCTGAATTTGCTTCCCTGTTTATCAGCTGCCTCATGCCAAACAGTTTGTCTGTTGCCTGTAAGTTCTGTTCCTCTGACAAAGGCCACCAGGATCTCAGAATGTGCCTTCGTCCAGAGGCTGCTTCACCCAAGCCTCCTGCCAAGTTTCTGGATAAAGATTTTGTCCATCTCTCCTGGTGGGCAGCAGACCCCTCACACTCTGTCCAAGAGATAGGGTGGTATATTGACAAAAACAAGGCTTGGCAGAGCTGGTCAGAGGAGCTGTAGATGCCTTGGACCTGTGAAGGGACTGTAATTTCTTCTTTGTGACAGGCTGTATGTGTGTGCTAAGTTACTTCAGTCGTGTCTGACTCTTTGTGATCCTATGGACTGTAGCCTACCAGGCTCCTCTGTCCATGGGATTCTCCAGGCAAGAATACTGAAGTGGGTTGCCATGCCCTCCTTCAGGGGATCTTCCTGACCCAGGGATGGAACCCATGTCTCTTATGTCTCCTGCATTGGCAGGTGGGTTCTTCCAGGCTAATGCAGGCCTGCCTTGTTATCTGAAGCCTTGGTATAGTTTTAAGCATGTCTCTAGAGTCCAAAAAATAAATAAATAAATAAAATGGCAGAGCCATTTGAAGTAGAAAGAATAGAGCCTCTGGGGAAAGGCTCAGTTGACTCACATATCCCAACAATTGACACAGACAGTCCAAGGCTGGTGGCTCCTGCTCTGTGTTTACAGGACTGGAAACAGGACTGAGTGCCCCTTCTTCTTCCCTCAGGCCCCTCCATTCCCATCCCTACCATCCCACTTAAACTCCCTGGGTCTTTTGCTTTGGCTCTACCTCTGATAAACACAGAACTCTTCACCAATGCCTCTCCACCTGTGGGTGCTTCTTCTTTACATCTAATATAAGAGAAGAAAGATACTGAGATTTTTAAGAGTTAGCCTCCCATCTTCTGAGCTCCAAGTACAGAGGCTTAATTCCTGGTGAGTGTAGCCAGGAGATTGGGGGATCCCATCCTCCACTCAGTCCACACTCATGTAGTGGCACCTCTACTCTAGTGTCCACAGGCTGACAATATGGGGGCCCTGGGTGCCCTTATCCCAGTTTGTTGTAGAGTGGAGATTCCATGCCAAAAGAGGCAAGCCAAAAAGGATGCTACCACCTCCAACGAGTGTCTAACTCATAAGGCAGGGAGTGTCATTCAGAGGGTACTTTCCCTTACGCCAGCCTGGTGCAGGGGCTCAGATATTTTTCCCCAGGGGAGGAAGTAGTCCCCACAGGAAATAACTTCATTTCGCACAGGATGTACAGAAGTTGAAGCCTGAGAGTGTTCTTTAAAACAACAAAAATTGTGGTGGTAAACAATTATGAGGAGACTGGTAGCTCCATTAGAGCAACAAGCTAACCCATAGGGCGGCTAGATTACCGGAGAGAACCAGAAAAAGAGACAGCTCAGAGCAACACTCCTGGAGTCGGAACAAACCTCACACACTTGCCTCAAAACTGCTCTTTCAAAGGGACTTGAATTTAATTGAACTAGTCTGTGGCATATTTTGTGCCCCAGTGCACAATAAAGGAATGATATAGCAATTGCTGGAGCCTGACAGCTAGGATGGATGGCATCACTGACTCAGTGGACATGAGTTTAAGCAAACTCAGGGAGATAGTGAAGGACAGGAGGCCTGGCATGCCGCAGTTCATGGGGTTGCAAAGAGTCGGACACGACTTAGTGACTGAACAACAGCTAGGTGTGATATCAGCAGAGGGAGACAGCTTAATAGAAAAAATGGGGAAAGAGACAGTCAAAAAGAGCCCTGCTAAATCCATTGTTCTCCCGGGGTGACTGCACACATGCCTAAAGCTGTGTCCTCTGAAGAGCAACACCAGAGGCTTCACACTGTAGGGGAAATAGTCTTTAATAAGAGTCCAGCCAAGTCATTAAACAAACAAAAAAGCAAACAAAAACAAAGACAGGTACCCCTGGTGTGTGTCGGGGTGAGAAGGGGTGCAGGGGAGAAAATTCAATGCTCAGAGTTTCTACAATGTATTTTCTGAAATGTCCAGTTTTTAATCAAAAATTACAAGACATACAAAGAAACAGGAAAACATGACCCACACTCAGGAAAAAAGTAGGAAACAGAAATTGCCCAAAAGGGCCTAATTGTCAGATTTAACAAAAACTTCAAAGCAGCATTATAAGTATTTTCAAAGAACTAAAGGAATTCATGCTTAGAAAGTAAAAGAAAGTACAATGACAATGTCTCATCAAATATTGAATACCAATTAAGATTTAAAATGAAAGTTATATTAAAAATAATCAAATGAAGTTTCTGTAATTGAAATAAACAGTAGCTGAAATTTTAAAATTCACTAGAGAGCCTTACTCTAGTAACTTTGAACAGACAGAAGAAAGAATCAGCAAATTTGAAGATAGAGAAATAGAAATTATGTAATCCAAAAAACAGAAAAAAAGGAGTGAATAAAAATGAACACGTTCTTAGAGAAATGCAGAACATTGTTAACCAGACTAACGTGCATAAAGGGAACACTAGAAGGAGAAGAGAGAAATGAGCAGAAAAAAAGATAGTGAAAGAAATAATGACTGAAAACTTGCCAAATATGATTAAAAACATTAATCTGCACAGTTCAGCAGCTCAATTCCAAGAAGAAACAAAAAGATTTTTGCACACAGACAAATCATGGTAAGATTACTTAAAATCAAACACCAAGGGAAATTTTTGAAAACAATAAGACAAATAGGACACATACAAGGGAACCCTAATAAGATTTGCATTTGACTTGTCATAAGAAAGAAAGGAGGGGACTTCCCAGGTAGTCCAGTGGTTAAGAATCTGCCTGCCAGTGCAGGGTCCATGGGCTTGATCCTTGGTCTGGGAAGATTCCACATGCTGAGGGGCAACTGAGGCCAAGCACCACAGCTACTGAAGCCCACACACCCTAGAGCCTGTGCTCCACAACGAGAGAAGGACTACGAGAAGCCTGTGCAGCACAACTAGAGTAACCCCAGCTCGCGGCAACTACACAAAGCCCGTGCATAGCAAAAAAGACCCAGCGCTGCCGTAAGTAAATAAATTTTTAAAAAGAAACAAAGGAGGTCAAAAGCAGGGGGGTAACATATTTAAACTGCTAAAAGAAAAAGCACATCAACCAAAAATCTTATTAATGTAACGAGCAAAACTACCTTTTAAAACTAAAATAGATATTCTCTCTCTCACACACACACGTAAGAGAATTTTTGACTAGCAGCGCTACCTTACAAGAAATACTAAAGAAAGTTCTTCAGGAATAATTATTTTTCTAAAGCACAACTTATTCTCTGAAAACTACAAAGCATCTTTGAAAGAAATGAAGATCTAAATAAATGAAAAGATATCTCATGTTCTGTTCATGAAGCAGAAGGTAATATTGTCAAGATGGCAACTCCCCAAACTGATCTACAGATTCAACACAAAACACATTCAGTATCATTAGTCATTAGGAAAATCACAACCACAATCAAGTCAAAACCATAATGAAATACTTCTTAATACCTCCTGGGATGGTTAAAATTAAAAAGATATACAATACAAGTGTTGATAGGAATATGGAAAAATGGAAACATTTGTTCATTACTGTTGGGTTTATACAATGATGCAGCCACTTTAGAAATACCCAAGAGAAATGAGAACATGTATCCTTGCAATATCTTGTATAAAAAAGTTTATAACAGCTTTATTCATAATAGCCAAAAAGTAGAAACAACTCAAATGTCTACCAGCTGCTAAATGGCTAAGTAAAAGGTGGTATATCCAAACAGTGGAATATTATTCAGCCATAAAAAGGAATAAAGTACTGATACTTAGTACTTGAATGAAGTACTGATACTTAGAACAACATGGATGAACCTTGGAAACATTATGCTGATTGAAAGAAGCCAGTCACAAAAGATTGCATATTGTATGATTCCACTTATATTAAATGCCCAGTGTAAACCCATCTAACATTGTTCAAAATAGAGTAGCACCTGTCAAGGGCCACTATCAAGTCTCTTTCAGACACCCAAGGACTGGAAAATTACTGAAGACAAGAAGTTACAGATTCTCAGAAAAAAACAAAACCAAAAAACAGCCTATTGAAGCACAGCTAGCCCAGATACAACTGTGGACCAGAAAAGAAAGAAACCCACCACCTCTTTCCTGCACCTTGTCCTTTGAACTCAATAAAAGACTCAAACCCCCACCATTAGGGGCCAGCAACCACTCTGTGCATCTGGCCCTTTCCTCCCTTGGAAAGGGAATAAAAACCCTCTTTTCTTCTCTTGTTAATATTTCTATGAATTCTTTCCCAATCCGTGTTGGTTCACCCAACACCCAGAATAGGCAAATCCAAAGACACTGAGTGTATGTTAGTGATTGCCACAGGCTGGGAAAAGAGAATTGAAAGTGACTGCTAATGAGCATGGGTTTCTTTCAGGGGTGATGAAACTGTTCTGAAATTAGATAATACTGATGACTGCACAACTCTGTGAATATAGTAAATTATAAATGAATTATACACATATATACTGAATTTACACATAAGAAGAATGAATTTTATGGTATGTAAATTATATCTCAATAAAGCTCTTATCAATTCAGTTCAGTTGCTCAGTCGTGTCCGACTCTTTGCGACCCCATGAACCGCAGCACGCCAGGCCTCCCTATCCATCACCAAATCCAGGAGTCCACCCAAACCCGTGTCCATCGAGTCGATGATGCCATCCAGCCATCTCATCCTCTGTTATCCCCTTCTCCTCCTGCCCTGTCTTTCCCAGCATCAGGGTCTTTTCCAATGAGTCAGCTCTTCGCATCAGGTGGCCAAAGTATTGGAGTTTCAGCCTTCACATCAGTCCTTCCAATGAACACCCAAGACTGATCTCCTTTAGGATGGACTGGTTGGGTCTCCTTGCAGTCCAAGGGACTCTCAAGAGTCTTCTACAACACCACAGTTCAAAAGCATCAATTCTTCGGCGCTCAGCTTTCTTCACAGTCCAACTCTCACATCCATACATGGCCACTGGAAAAACCATAGCCTTGACCAGACAGACCTTTGTTGGCAAAGTAATGTCTCTGCTTTTTAATATGCTGTCTAGGTTGGCCATGACTTTCCTTCCAAGGAGTAAGCATCTTTTAATTTCATTGCTGCAATTGCCATCTGCAGTGATTTTGAAGCCCAGAAAAATAAAGTCAGCCTCTGTTTCCACTCTTTCCCCATCTATCTGCCATGAAGTGATGGGCCCAGATGTCATGATCTTAGTTTTCTGAATGTTGAACTTTAAGCCAACTTTTTCATTCTCCTCTTTCACTTTCATCAAGAGGCTCTGTAGTTCTTCTTCACTTTCTGCCATAAGGGTGGTGTCATCTGCATATCTGAGGTTATTGATATTTCTCCCGGCAATCTTGACTCCAGCTTGTGCTTCCTCCAGCCAGTATTTCTCATGATGTGCGCTGCATATAAGTTAAATAAGCAGGGTGACAATATACAGCCTTGACATACTCTTTTTCCTATTTGGAACCAGTCTGTTGTTCCATGTCCAGTTCTAACTTGCTTCCTAACCTGCATATAGGTTTCTCAAGAGGCAGCTCAGGTGGTCTGGTATGCCAATCTCTTTCGGAATTTACCACAGTTTATTGTGATCCACACAGTCAAAGGCTTTGGCATAGTCAATAAAGCAGAAATAGATGTTTTTCTGGAACTCTCTTGCTTTTTCATAAATGAAAATAATTAAATAGTAAGCTTTCCCCCACCACTCCATGGTCAGTAAATTTCTAGCTTTAAGTTTACAACTAAGTTATAAAGAAGACATTGTGGATGGAGGTATATACTATTATTAACTAACTACTACTTCCTCTTTTCCCCCACAGAATGAAAAATAAGAGAACACAGAAATCCTTTCTTAAATGAACTATTGCTAGTTTTTCATTCATAGTTGTCTCTGAGGTTGAAGTCCATTTATAAAGGGATTTTACACCTTGTGGTGAAAACTTTTCTGGTTTTTAGTCATTGAATAGAAAGTTCTCATTTCTACGAATCTCTTCTGCCTAGTCAGGTTTAAGTACAACCTGCTTTGCTTATTCATTAATGCTGTTTGTAAAAGGCATGAGATTAGTAGAAAGGGAACTACCCTTTAACGAGGTCTGTAATGTGTCCGACGCTGTCAGACACTGTACTTACGTTGCCCATCCAATGCTCACAACAGCTTTGGGAGAGAGTACCGTTGTCACCTCTTTGAAGGTGAGAAAGCAGGCTAACAGAGGTGAATGAGTGGCCCAAAGTCACACAGTCAGAAATGGCAGAACCCAAGACAGCCTGTGCTCTTTGCTTAGCATCAAGCTGCCTTCCAGAGTTCTCAGTTCTATGTAGTCACAGGGATACTCTTATCTTTATGATCCTTTATGGCTTCGGTAAAGGCTAAAATTACTAGACTTTGGCTACTTGCAGAGTTCAAGGTTGAGGGTGATTTTCAAAGGACTGTGTGATACCACACATTTCCAAACTAGTTTTCCATTATTCCTAACTGTTCAACATTTGTTCACCGATGATTTGTTAAGCATCTGCCACATGCCTAGCCTTGTACACTTTAGTTAACTAAAATGATTATATGAATGTGTTCAGGTTTTAGAACTCTGTCTATCTGGAGGAGGTTGAACAGGTTGGGGGCGGGGTGCCTCTTTTCCTTTCCTGCTGGAGAACAAGGACATGGTGGCCGAGAACATCCCACCCCGGATGGCTGGGCTCATGCATGCACATGTGCACACCTGATCTGTCCTCTAAAGCAAGCTTGACCTTCAGGTTTGTGGAGGCAGTGACCATGTCTGCTTTGTGCCCCTTCAGAATCTGGCCCAGAGCAGGTGCTCAATGACTGTTGCATAAATGATTAAGCAGTTCCTTTTACCAGTCCACTAGAACTGGGGCTACTCACTTCATTGCTGTGTGCCTTCATTTGCTCATTTGTAAAATGGGGATAAAGGGAATACCTGTTTTCGGGCGGCAACATTGAGATCCCATGAACGATGCAAGGCACACAGTGAGCAATCGATACACTGTACTTGTCCTTTCTTCTATTACTGTTGAGGGCATGAGATGCATGTTCTTCTAGGTCAAGTGTCCTCATGTCACCTATTACCTTGGGACCTGGTTTTTTGTTCTTTAAGGCTAAATGACCCAGTCAAATGGGGAATATTGGTCTAAGACCTGGAGGATGAGACAGACACAGTAATCCTAGGAGAGTATATCCTGTGCCTCAACCCTGCACAGTTTGGGACATTCTGCTCTTTGTCCAGAGTGCATGTGGGAGTGTGGGTTATGTTTCAGAAATGCTAGCGTTTGACCTGAGGGCATAGCTCCAGGCCAGTGCCAGGCAGCCTCTCACCAGGCCGTCAGCCATTCGTCTCTAAGCAGACCCTGTGTATGTATGTTTGTGTGTGTACACACATGTGCAGAGACCCACAGGACACTTCTGTCTCATTAAGGAAAAGACCGTCTCCCACTGGTCCTGCCATGTCATTGTCAACAACAGGGAGTTCCCTGGAACCTGACAATTGAGGCCCCAAGATACACCCCTAGAACCCCAAGGGGCTGGGGCAGGCACGGCCTGGCCTTCTCAAGAATGGCCCCATGGAGAAAACGGTCCCCCTACAGGCTGGCAGCTGATTTATTGGAACACCAGTCCCGTGAGCTGAAGCCAATATTTTATCTGCCAATTTTGTATCCTGTTACCAGGCCTCTTGCAACTTTCAAAGAGACTCTTTGGGTACAGTGACTCCCCAAGAGGGAACCCAGCCTTGGAAACAACCATAAGTAGCATGAGGTCCAGCTGCCCTCCTCTACCAGACGTGAGCAGAGACAGCGCTCTCTACCAAAGACAGACAGCACCCCCACGGGCCTGGGGCGGTGCACGTGGCCAATTTCTGTGCTGCACGATGCTGACGGCTTCGGGGGCGCCTCTTCAGGCAGGGAAGGGGGACCTAAAACCTGGCCTCATGGCCTCCAGTAGGAGAGCAATGGGGAGCTGACCTTCGCCTCACCTTTCCCAGAACCCAGTTCACAATTCCTTTCCTTGCTGCATTCCCCAAACAGACCAGGCTTGACCCACCATCAGGGCCAGCTTGATGGGCATCAATCCCTGCAGTCACCTAGGGCCCCACATTTATTTTTAATGCTCTGCTATTGACATCTTGAAATTCTTAATCATTTTGAACAAGGGGTCCTACATTTTCAGGTTACACTGAGCCTGAAAATTAGGGAGCCTGTTCTGTTTACTATTTTGCTCATGCAAGGCCTGACATCTGACAGCTGTCCTCTTTCCTTTCTGTCTCTTAAGTCCTATCTATGCTGCCCAAAGGCAACGTCCTGATAGGAAAATGTTTTTAAAACCACAAAGGAGAGCACATTATCTTGGGAAGAGCTTTTCTGCTTGGCTGCAGATGGAATGGTGATGGTTGATAATGGACACTTAATAGCCCCACCAAACCTGGGATTTTCTTAGTTCTGTTCAAGGTTAACGGCTGTGGTGGAGGTCTTCGGCCCCTAGTCTTGATGTCACATTCCTTGAAGAAGTGTAGGGGTGGTATGTAATAAACTCATTTTATCTGGCCTTTGGTGTTCTTGTCCAAAGCAGGACATGGGTACAAGGTAAAGTTGTTATCTTGCTTGCCCATTTACTTGCTTTGACTTCAGGCAAACACTAGTCTCAGAGACTAAGTTTAGTCTTCTGCAAAATGGGTTATGAGCCACACCATGAGGCTTTCGGGCTTCAATCTGTGACTTTTAGAATCTGGTGGCCAGTAATTCAGGTACATGTCTCCCTTCTGACCCGTGGCCTGGCAGAGCACGTGAATCTGGCCGTACGGTTTTGGAGGGTTTGTGCCTTTTCCCCTGAAGCCCATTCAAGGTACCCCAGTTGAAGCAGCCTTCCTCTGGGTGTGGTTTCAGTCTTATCCTCAGCTGTGCCTGACGGTAGAGAGTTTCTGGTTCACGTTGTTTTTTCTTCTGCAGAGCTGTGCTCGGGCAGCCTGCCTGTGAGCAGCACTGTGAGCACAATGCGAGGCAGTCCCAGGAATCTTGCTGTTGTCTCCAGGATGGGGGTGTTCTCAAGGACATTATCCTCAGCATCACAGAGTGGCCCCTTCGTGGAAGGAAGTATAGAGGAGAGGCTTCTCCCCGGTCTCGGTACTCAGACAAACTGAGCTTTTGCAGAATGAGTTTATTACTCTGCACACTGTGATCCTGAGAGCCGAGCTGCTGGGATATTCAAAGCCAGATTTCAGGGCTTCCCTGGCAAGCTGACAGGCCTTTGGGCAGGACAGCCAGAGGTCAGTCTTACCCCTGGCTTGGTTATTTTTGTAACCCCTGCTCCTCTGAGATTTTCATTTGCCACGATTCCCTTAGCATTTTGTTGTACACATTTTTCTTGTATGTATCCTTATATCCACCTCTCTCTGCTGCAAATGGGGCATGATACAAATATGTGAATTCACTTTTAAATCTATGTCAGGGAAGTTGAAAGGATTAAGAAGCAAACTGCCTTAGGAATGTCATGGGTGCAGTACCACTGCTGAGTGGGAGGCTGGGATTGGGTGGGAGGCAGGGGTTTTTTCCTATAGACTTTATCGTCTTACCACACACAGCAATCCCCTGATCCACTATCCCAAAATACTTATTGGTACCTGCTTCTTTTTTAATTCACAAAAGCTCACTGAACACATTTTGAAATTTTTGCAACCTCCCCTTGAGATTATGTTGAATTGACTTAAGTCAGGAGCTGGTAACAAACTCTAGCTGAAATGCTCATTTTGTGGGTCCACAAGCAGGGACTTGTTAGAGCTACAACAGCCCATGGGCCCTGGGGAGTGGGAGGGACCACACTTCTGGGAGGGCTGCATGGAAAGAAGGGTGGAGAAGTGTAGAGGGGAGATAAGAAGCACTGAAGAGGGGCGGGAACACCACCCCTAGCACAGTGGGGCTCCGGATCAAGCCCTACGCATGGCCTGCGGTGTTATGCGGCCCAGGGAACACAGGGTTCTCTGGAGGATTCTGCTCAGAAAATATAATCACAGGTGTTTGGGGACCACTGGCATTTTTCAACAGGTAGAAGAAGCTTTTCTACCTGGATCAAGTGACCATGCCCACCACCCTGACCTGCAGGCACTTAGAACACTGTCCCTCCATGCCAGAGGGACGTGCTTCAGTAACTTCTGAAGCAGAAATGGCACCTCTGCTTCATACTACTTCACAGTTGAGGGGTCGCCAGTCAAAGCCATGCCACAGCTCACTTCTCAGTACACAACGTAAGCAGGGCCAGAGGTATCACCCCTCCTTTCGGAAGGGGAGGGTGAGCCTCAGGCAGGACAGTGACTTGCCCCAGTGACTGACAGAGTCAGCAGTCAACCCCAGGGCTGTGAAGCCTATGCCCTTTGCACAATAGTGAGCCTGGCACCGGGGCAGAGAGCCTGCCTGGCTGCCACGCTAATACGCCAGACACTGGAGCTGGGCAGGGGCCGGACCTGCTGGGGGGCTGGGCTCACACTTTGTGTTTTTCCCTGGCAGTGGAGTCTGGTGTGTGAGGAGGATTGGAAGACGCCCCTCACCACTTCCCTGTTCTTTGTAGGCGTGCTTCTCGGCTCCTTTGTGTCTGGGCAGCTGTCAGACAGGTAAGGACGATGGGAGGGAGGGAAGGTGATTGTCAGTACACTGCCTGTCCTGGGGTTGGACTGAATTTAGGGTATTTTCACCAGAGAAAGGGAGGCCCCATAGGCCACCAAGTTGAGTGACAGGAGCAGCTATGACGTATCCTGTATCCTCTGTGCTCAGCCCCTTGTGGGGAACCACTGGAAAATGGGGCCCTTATATCACCAACTGTTAGTTGCTTAGTTGTGCCCAACTCTTTGCAACATCATGACTGTAGCCTGCCAGGCTCTTCTGTCCACAGAATTCTCCAGGCAAGCATACTAGGGTGGGTTGCCATTTCCTACTCCACTGGATCTTCCCGATCCAGGGATTGAACCAGGGTCTCCAACATTGTGGGCAGATTCTTCACCATCTGAGCTCCTCAAAAAAATACACTGCTACCTCGCCAGGGCCTCCTCACCCCGCCCTCAGTTTTTTGTTGCCATGTGATCTATCCACAACCAGCCATTAGCCAGAGGCAAAGCCAGATGGTGAGTACCCCTCCTCAACTGTGCACCTGCCTCTGCTGTGGGTCATGCCCCTGGCTGGACACTGGGGCCGCAGAGCTGATCAAGGCTGCTTCGGGGCCTCCTGGAGTGCACTGTCAGGAGGAGACAGCATCGCAGCTTGGGGAGACGTGACCACACTGACCCCTGAATGTTCTGTAGGGACCATAGCAGGAAGGTGGGAGTGCTCAATGGCAGTGTTGGGGAAGGCTTTCCAGAGGAATGGCTGTCCCTCCCTTAGTCGTGAAGCCCAATGGGACCCCCAACCCAAAAGCCTGAGATGACCTGAGTGTGGAAGATGAGATGGGAGGTGTTGTCCTGTGTTCCCTTTGAGCTACTGGACACTATCAGAAAATGACATTAAGACTTAAGCCAGCTGTTGTGTCATTTATGGATGTTGCTGGAAGCTACTTTCCACAGGGCAGTGGTTCCCAATTTGGGATGCACAATAGAGTCACCTGGGAAATAATATCTTTAAGCCCTGATACCCATACTGCATCCAACTGTCTACATCCAGACAATAAGAATCTCAGAAGGCTGTCACAGTATTTTTTTTTAACTCTCTTGATTCCAAGCACATCCTAGGTTGGAGACCACTGACACAGAGGGACTCTTGGCTCTGGGTTGACAGAATTCTCATGTTACTGACATTCGACAAATCTTCAGTTTGTACTGTGCTTATGTTCTAGAAATGTGATGGCAGCTTCTACCTACGACTCATTCTAAAGAGCAAATTTCCACGTGGTCCTTACATAAGCTGCTCCATGATTTTGAGATATGCTGCCTCCACAGGAGGCTCAGAATCTCAGAAAGTTACCTCCTGGGCAGAAGGATGCCTGAGACCTCACCCAGGAAGAACCTGGGAGGATGTGATAGGAGAAAAGCCTGTCACGGTCCTGAGAAAAATAGTCTGCAGGGATGCCTGACTCGGGCTTTCCCCAAGCTCTGCGTACGGTGCTGCTGTGACCTGCACAGGCCACTTCTTGTGTTGTGCTGTGCTCTACAGATTTGGCAGAAAGACCATCCTCTTCGCAACCATGGCTGTGCAGACTGGCTTCAGCTTTCTGCAGATTTTTTCCATCAACTGGGAGATGTTCACTGTGTTATTTGTCATCGTCGGCATGGGCCAGATCTCCAACTACGTGGTGGCCTTCATACTAGGTAGGAATGGCTTCTGACCTGCAGGGCCCCTGCTTCCAGTCCTCGGAGAGGCCTGGGAAGAGGGGGCTGCTGAAGAGGGCACAGGAAGCACTCTTACTCAGCACAGAAGGAAGCACTGTAATTCATGGTCTGTGCTTCCAAAACACGATCAGCTTCGGGGACATATGTGCTGGGGAGGAGGCTGTGATCACAGGTTCTTTGACAGGTCACAGGCAAGGCAGGTACTCATAGGGAGCCAGCTCTTTGCTGGCCCTGAAATGTGACAGTGAGTAAGAGCCAACCGAGTGATAACTGAGACACATTTCAGGAGCACAGGGCTTGGGAGGGACACAGAGGAGGGATTCTTGAGGGAGAGACAGTCCGGGGATGTGTCTGATCTGGGCTATGAGGGCTCAAGACTTCTGCCTGGGCCACGGCTAAATGGTCTCCTGGCAGCTGGGCCTGGCCCATAGGGGGATTAAGGGTGGTCGGTGCGGCTGGTACACAGGTGGAGGAGGCACGTGCCAGACAGGAGTCCGGTGCCAGCTGTCCATCTTTGGGCAGATCTGGCTTCACCCCTAAGTCAAAGCCCACCCCCCAGAACATATCAGCTGCATACAGGACAAGCCTCATTGCTGGGAGCCGTCCTATCTCCTAGCAGCAGCCTTGCTTCTGGAATATCAGGCCGCATGAGGGGGACTCACAAGCTAAAGGTCAGGAGGAGGCCCCCAGGGCCTTCAGCAGCTTTTCCCAGGAGGCAGCAGGGTAAGCTCCAGACGTGTTGATAAGGGTCATCTGCAGGAGTGAGAGTCCCCAGCAGGTTCTCTGAGGTCACCTCCTCAGGTGAGAGAAGCGGCAATGGGGCCACCTCTGGAACAATAGATACTCATTCCCATAACCTCCAGTATGATCATATTTCCTTGTGGGCGGTCCCAGTTTGTCCCTATTGCCACAGTGTAATTACCAACAGCATCCCTTTAATGTAAGTCTGATGATTCTTATCTCAGAAGTCTGAATCTAGTAAGATGATTCTGATAGGTTTTAAGATTCTGGATGACTCGTTGGCTTTCAAGATCCTGTGTTCTCTTTGTTGAGGATATGTACGCCCTGTCAGATTGCCAACTTGGAACTGTTCAAATTCTACTCCCTTAATCATTTGTGAAGCGCTCCTTGCCAAAGGCCTAGCCTTGGCATCTGAAGAAGGAGGTGGGGAGGGCATGCTGCAGTCACACGGCCCCAGCAGAACACCCTCTTCAGCAGGAGAGGACCTCTCTCCTTTCTGCAGGGGGAAGAGGGGAGGGGGAAGGATTCGTTCAGAGGACACAGACAGCTGCCAGCCAGTGGGGCTAGAAACTGGAGACTGGAAGAATTCAGGACAGAAGTTGCAACCTCCTAATGCCTGATGACCCCAAGGACACAGGGCTCCTGGACACAGCAGAGTTTGTTGTTCTCATGGTTTAAATCCCACAGACTCCATCTTCCTTTTGGTGAGCACCCCATACCTGGAAAGCCTGATGGGTAGCTTTGCTTGGGCCAGAACATACTAGAGACTAAACAGAGGAATCTGCCTGAAGTGAGCAGAGCACCTTTAAGCGAACCTAAAGAATCACCTGAAATGGAAGGGCACAAGGTTGTAGAGAAGCCAGAGAAGCCCTGTCCTTGGGATCAGAAGTCAGGCGGTGTCTGTGCCCTGCACGGCATTCCCCAGGGCCTGCTGAACGGCAGCCCTTAGACCTGCCTTTCCAGGGGCACAGGGTGCTTCTGAAGCCACAGAGCCTCCTCCCTCGTGTGAGTGGATGAGGCCGGGAGAGCCCACGCCAGGCTTCCTGCAGGGAAGTCTCTGCCCAGCTGACCCTGTCACTACAACCAACTTCTCTCCCTGCTCCTTATGCTGACACGAGTGGGAAGGCCAAGGGAAAAGTAAGAGCTGTAAGATCAGTCGGAGCTTAGATGTACAGCCAGCAGAGGGCGGGCACTGGGTGTAGCAGGCTCTCCATCAGCTGTGCAGGGTCTGGGAGCCTCCCTGGCTATAGTGTTACTCCACTGTGTTCTACAGGAAACTGCTGACATTTGTGTGCTGGTTTGAAACTCCTTGTCCTGGATTCTCAGGCCTGAACATTTCAGTGTCACTGAAAGTCAATCTGCCCCTTGGAGCAGCCAGAAAGAAGCCTTCGCGAGCGCCTGGAGTCGGGTGGGGATGCGAGACACAGAACCATCTCTGGCTTCTGGCAGCGCAGCAGTGCTCTCTGGTGTTCTAGAGCTGAAATAGCCAAATTGTGCGTTTCATTTAACTAAAGCAACCTAAGCTTTGGATCTGGTCTGAGTTCTGTCTGGCCCTTCACCTTCACTTTTGCCCTCTGGCTCCAGGGAAGGGTTGGCAAGATGCTGTGGTGATAATCTGCCATTTTAGGAGTTCTCACATTAACTCAGGAAGCTGAATTACTCCCACTCTCCACACAGTACAAAAACGGATTCTCTCCTTGCTCTGCTTTTTAACAATTATAAAGCCTGCCGGAGTCACAGGAGACAAGAAAGGGGAAGAAAGGAACAGTGCTTCTTAAAGAAACAGAAAGTTCACCCGAAAGTGAAGAGGCCGCCAGAACGATGCTGGCTCAGCAGCAAGTGACCACTCAGGACCAAGGACACCGACCCCACCCACATTCCAGCTCTCCCCTCACAATCTCCCACTGTTTCCCAGAAGTAACACCCTTGAGCTGTCCAAAGCCTCTGGGTGAAACACGAGTGGCATCCTCCTTTATTTCTCATAACTAGCTGCTTGAATTTATTTTGCAAAGTTAACTGTCTCCTGTCTTGAGTGATTCATTCATTCAGTATTTTCCCAGCACTCTTAACAATATTTGTTCCAACACGCTGAACTACTTAAAATGCTGCTTCCTCTGATATCTTCATGTTTTCTTCCTTTTGATGAGTACATAACTGATGGCCTCTTTCTTTGTAACTTTGGCTACCAGGAAGCTCAGGCTGTTATGCAGCCTTTATTAGTCACGTAGTTTTTAAAAGTTTTAAAATTGAGTTTACATAGCATAATGTTAACTCTTTTCAGTTCCGTTCAGTTCAGTTCAGTCGCTCAGTCGTGTCTGACTCTTTGCGACCCCATGAATTGCAGCACACCAGGCCTCCCTGTCCATCACCAACTCCAGGAGTTCACTCAGACTCACATCCATCAAGTCAGTGATGCCATCCAGCCATCTCATCCTCTGTCGTCCCCTTCTCCTCCTGCCCCCAATCCCTCCCAGCATCAGAGTCTTTTCCAATGAGTCAACTCTTCTCATGAGGTGGCCAAAGTACTGGAGTTTCAGCTTTGTGTATAAATTCAGTGGTTATTAGTATATTCACAAAGTCATACAATCATCGACGGTACCTAACTCCTCAACATTTCATCATTCACAAAAGAAACTTATCAGCTGTTAACCTCCCCATTCTCTTCTTTCCCCAGCTCCTGGCAACCACTAATCTACTTTCGGTCTGTATGGATCTGTCCATATTCTGAACGTTTCTGATAAACAAAATTTTATAACAGGTGGCCTTTGTGACTGACTCCTTCACTTAATGCTGCCAAGGTCAGTCTGTGCTGCAGAATGGCCCAGCACTCCACTGTGCGCAGATACCACGTTTTGGCCATCTCTTCATCAGGTGACAGACATCTGGGTTGTTACCATTCTTTGACCAATTTGAAGAACGTTGCTATCAGCATTTGAGTACAAGTCTTTTGTGGGTCTATGTTTTCAGTTCTCTTGGCTGTGTACCTAGGAGCGGACTTGCTAGATGATACGGGAATTTTAGGTCTTACCATTTAAGGAACTGTCAGACTATTTTCCAAAGCGATCTGTTGCACATTTTTGCTCTTTTCTCTAGGTCATAGCTTTTCACCTTTCTTTGTATTTTACTTTAATGTTACCCTTATTTTATTTTATTCAAATTAAAAGCTACTTCAAGGGAGAAATGGGATATAAATACATAAGATGCAGAGATTTGCTGGCAACCCTTGTTGCACTGCCCCAAGAGGGAAGAATTGGGGGACACAGGCAGGAGGTAGGACTCACTGCTGTCTGTCCTCCAAGGGCTCAAATCTGGTTGGCAGAGGCAGCTAAGACAGCTGTTACAGAGAATGTGGGCTGTGGGTCTAGGAGTGTGGGGGGAGCACAGATAAATTGTCTGCCTATATGCATAGACCAGAAAGGTCCCTTTTAACCAGAATGATCATGAACGTTTATAGAGAAGAAAGAGGACAAGGGAATATCTGCTATTTTGATGAGAATTCTGAGTATTTTCCAGGAGCAAAGAGAGGTTTTTGCTGTCTTCTGTTGGATCTCTTGGTCAAAGGCACTGTGTTTTCCAACATTCCCCTGACATCTGGTACATTTCAATTGTTTGACCAGGATAAAAGAGTTAACGATTCCTGAGTACCTGCCACATGCCAGACACCTGACAAGGCTCCTTACCTACATTAATCTCAGTCCTCATAATAATAACTCCATGAAGTAGGACTTATCAAAGTCACCCTAGTAGCCAATGAGCATCAAGGGGCCCAGCCCCTGCACATGGCTGGTAGAGGACCCTGGGTCCTACCCTATATCCTGGCAACTGCACCACAGTCATGTTTCTTGAGCTGGGGTCTGCAGACCTCTGCAGGTCATTCATGGAGGGGCAGATCCTGCCTCCAAGTGGAAGGGATCCAGTGGTTCCTGAGCCGACTACCATAGCAGGGCCCTGAGCAACATGACGGTAAGCCTGGCCCCCTCCGAGTCACTCACTCTCGGGGAGAGTGCTCAGATTCTGGAGGTGGTGACAGGCAGTGGGCAAACACTCCTGGCCAAGACATGCTTCTTTGGCTTAGAAGTCAGCGTCTCACTCACAAGTGATACTCAGAGGCCCAACCAGATCAAGACCAAGCAGGCTTTGTTCTAGGAGCAAACACCTAAGGGGTAAAGTCGGTCAGGAGAAGGAGCCCCTAGTGAGCAGAGCCAGAAGTCACCAGTCACCTCTCTCACTGCCAGCAGAACACATGGAGTTTGTGACACCTGCTGGCAGTGAAAGGTCTGCAGGAAATAAGACTCCTCTTCCGGTGTCTCTGAGAGGACTGGTTGGCCTCTAGTTAGTTTGAAGACCAGTCCAAGTGGGTGCAATGCAAATCCTAACTTCTAAAATGCAGGTATGGCCCCACCCATCTCCCACACACGTCTCCACTAGAACTCAGTCGAAAGACAGCTTGACAGGGTGAAGGCTTTGCTCCCATGTAATTTTTTTTTTGGACTGTATCCATAGATTAAACTGATCAGGCTTAAATCCTATCTGTCCCGCTTATTGCATATGTGTGAATTTAGGCAATTTGCTTCAACTCTTTAAGTCTCAGCTGATGATATGTAAAACAGAAGTAATATTAGTTGTTATATGATTGTTGTGAAGAGTCAAAGAGATAATATATGTAAACACTCAGTCTGGAACCTGGCTCAAAGTGCCTACTCAAAACAATACTAACTATGAAGATGATGATGATGATGCTCAAGGCAGGGTGATTTTCTAAAAGTCAGAGAGCAGGAAGTCGTGCTCCCAAGGAACTATTCAGATTTGTGCCCTCCCTGTAGCTCCACATAAGGACAGAAGGGTAGATTAATGAAGCTTCTGTCCTCCATGGGTACTCTGCAAAGCTAGAGCAACTCTGTCCTGGCCTGAGACCCAAGCTTAAAGAGGAATGTTATCCAGAAATTCAGTGGGGTAACTTCTTTCTCTTCTCTTATCAGGATCATGGAAGTGTGAGGGAGTTCCCTTGGCCTCTTGAGTCTACAAGATTTTCACTTAGTCCTGTGCACTCTCTCTCTTCCACAATCATATCCTCTGCTGCTTCACTTCTGAATCTCTGCTTAGGAATAAAGCACTATTAATTCCCATATCATGATAATTACAGACAAAGTGTTTAGAAACCATGGCATGGTGAGTCTTCTTATGGAGTGACAGGAAGGTCATTAATGAGGTAAGAAAAGATCTGGGAACAACGCTCATGATCCTGAAAGAAGTCCAGCTCTATTCTTGGAAATGAGTTTAAAGGCTAAGAAATGCCTTGGGTGGTTAGAGCTATTGTCCGCAGTCCAAGATGTGAGAGATAAACAATCCTGGCCATTTCTATCAGTCTGGGTTTTAGAAGTGGCTGTTCAAAACAGAACCACTGAGACACATCTTCAGTTATGCTGAGTGAGGAAGAAGAGAGGTGAGGATAGGAGCACAAAGGAGGGGAGAAAGGGAAACCAGCAGAAATGGTCATTTTACTGCTTCTCTGGAATTAGTCCTTAATTCCTTAGCCTGTGCTCAGGGAATATAAACACATCTAAGAAACTCCTTCTTAAAACCCAAGCCTGAATAACCTTCAAATCATCTGTTTTGTATTTTCTGGGCTACTTTTCAGTAGTGGTGGGCAGATCTCAAACAAAAGATGGAGCTATTGCCATTGGCCACATCTCCACCCTGGGGCAGAGGACCAAGAGTGGACTCTGTGGAAAGGGCCTGAGTTTTGTGACAAAGAAGAAGCCTGTTCTCAGACTCCTTGTCTCAAATCAAGCACACTCCAAGAAGCAAGCAACATCTCTTGAAGAGCTGGGGCTGAGCCATCCACTGTGGCGCTGAGCAGAGCAGGAGCCTTTCCCAAAACAGGGCCAGATGCCAAGCATCTGGTGGTTTTGTGGTGTTCTGGGAAAGCTCTGTGAGTTCCCTCCATGTGCGGCTAGCTCCAGGGCTGCCGCCTGCCAGGCCAGAAGAGCAACTTCTTCTTGTCTTTCATTGGGCTATAAAGACTGTGTCTGCCTGGGGCTGATCCGTGGGCACAGTGTGGCCTCAGTGGAATTCAGCCCTGGGCACTGAGGCCCTGCTCTGTGGACCTCCAGAGCCAGCTGGATCCTCTTTATCATTTCTCAGGGCTCAAGGGTAGCTAAGGGTGTCCTAACACAGCTCAGTAACTGAACTCTCCGCTGTTTCCGAGAGACCCATATCTGCTTCTTTACAGTGGTGAATGGTGGGAGAGGCTGAATGCCGCATGAGCCACACACCCTCAGGAGAGTTCCCACGCCTCCTGGGACACCCTCATTGCTCCTCACCCTGGGGCTTTTATTTTGGAAATGTGGCATTCTCAGAAGAGGTTACCTCTTAGGGCTGAGCATGATATTCATGACATGAGGAGACATTTTAAAAAAAAATCTACAACTCCTTTAAAATCTCATGAAAACTCATCCTTCTATGAAGTGGTAAGTCTTGGGTCATGTCCCACCTTCCTCCACACTGACCACTCCTGCTCTGGGCCAGGAGGTAAATAACTCCTTCCTCTTCTAAGTGGTTATGTTTTAACTCTAACTGCCAGGTAATGATGCAAAAAAGCAAATATTAAAGTGAGTTAAAATGCTAATACTCCTCCCTTGTTTTGAACAGGAACAGAAATTCTTGGCAAGTCAGTTCGTATTATATTCTCTACGTTAGGAGTGTGCACATTTTTTGCAATTGGCTACATGCTGCTGCCACTGTTTGCTTACTTCATCAGAGACTGGCGGATGCTGCTGCTGGCGCTGACGGTGCCGGGGGTGCTGTGTGTCCCGCTGTGGTGGTGAGTGTGGCTCTGTCTCAGACAGCCCCCTACTGCGGGCCAGCAACCTGGAGCCCAGAGTATGGTGCTGACCTTGGCGTGGGCCTGCTGATCTCACTGGAGTAGGCTGAGGCCTCAAAGCCCAGAGACCGTTTCCCTTGTTGGGGGTAGGCATGTGTGCTGGGGTTTGATTCCCCACCATCCCACAAAGCACCATTCTCAGGAAACCCAGTCCCCCTTTGGCTCTCCCAACTCTTCTCTGTTAGTGGGTGGTTGCTGTTGTTTGTGGAGATGGTACTGTTGGGTTTTGTTATTTTTAGCTCTGCCCCTCTGCTCTTCACTGGAGAAGGAAATGGCAACCTACTCCAGTGTTCTTGCCTGGAGAATCCCAGGGACGAGGGAGCCTGGTGGGCTGCCGTCTATGGGGTCGCACAGAGTCAGACACGACTGAAGCGACTTAGCAGCAGCAGCAGCAGCCCTGCTCTTCTGACACTTTTCTGTAGGAAATCTCTTTCTCCTTATGGCTTCAACTAATGTAACTTCCTCAAGCTTCCCTACCATGTAATGAGTAGCATCTAAGATGTGACTGTTTATCTGCTTTGTCTTGAAGAGCTAGAAAATCACATCTGTTTAATTAATTGTTAGAGAAAATATTCTCTTCACTCCTCCCACAACCCTTCAACCAAATTTTGACACGTTAATGTGGGAATAACAAAGTGTTGAGATGCTGACCCCAATTTTACTGAGTACAGCTATGGGGAAGACTTTATGTGAGAGAACAGAATGACAATAATGGAATAAGGTCCCAGCCATATGTTTTATTTAGGGGAGACTTCTCATTTCTTTGGTTTTTCCATATTTAAACAAGAGCAAAGGGGATTTTTCCCATTACTGAGTTCGGTACTCTCTCTCTCCCTCTCTCTCTCTCATTGATTAGTCTTGATTTAGTTTCATTATATCAAAATCAAATCTCCTAGCAGTGACTGGTTTTACTGAATTGCTTGACCTCTCTCTGCTTACAAACAATGAAAGTATTTTTGATCATGTGTGGGGGCTCACAGGTTAGACTAGCCCTCATGGTTGCCCTGTCCTATGGACATACTTAGGAAGTGTGCCTTAGGAAGTTTCCCAGAAGGACCTTCATCTTGCTGCAACTGTTAGGCAGCCATAGAGGCTGACAGTAGTACTTCTTGGCCTTGTTAGACCTGGTAGCTGTGGTTAGACCACTCCAAACTACTGTCCTTTTATGATCTCTAAGGCTGCTATGATTTACCAATGCAAATCCTTGGCATGAGTGTGCATGGGAAAAAGAAAGCACTTTTTTTTTCTTATTTCCCTAGAATTTGAGAAACAGCGTGTTAGATACTATTCTGATTTCCTGACCCAGTCTGAGAGTAGGGCAACTTCCTTGAATGAGAATCACCATCATCATCACATCACATCAGCATCACACCCTCTCTCCACAACACGCCCTGCTAACTGAATTTATTGTAAAAGGTGCTGGTGACCAGACAGTCTCTCAAGTCACAAGCCAAGATTATTCAGAGGTTACTTACTGCCTCTTCAGTTGAATGATTTTGGTAATCTGTGTTCATTGGTTCTAGTTGTCATTTCAGCATAAGAGACTAGTACTTTCAAAATATGTTATAGTCAACTGTAGTACTATATGATTCTATCAGAGAGAGAGAACAAAAATAGAAGGGCCCTGACTGTAAGAGATTAGTACGGATTTTAATTTGCGGGGCTTGGATCTTTGCCTCGGAACCAAATACCACAGCAAGGAACAACTCTGACAGGTCAGCCTCTTGGGTTTCTAGCACAGAAGGTCCATCCCACAAGGAGCTGCCTTACTCTTGCCCTGAGGAGAGTTGTTTCTATGTTGCCCATGGGCTGCTCCATGGGTGCTCCTGGCTGTGGGCACATTGTACCCAGGACAGGACTGCCCCAGACAGAGCACAGCCCGGGGCCAGGACAAATAAGCTGAGTGCTTGTCCTGAAAGTTTAACAGTCTTATCAGTTTTCTATAAAAATAAAAACAAAATAGCTCTCTTTTGAACATTTCGTCCTTGAGGGTGGGATTTCCTGAAGCAGTGCGCATCCGTCGGGGTGGGCTGGGATGATGTGGCTACGGCTTCAGGCTACTGAGACCTCTGTTGCCTATTCAGTATGTGATATAGACTCTCCAGCAACACTCTTCCCCTGTTCAATTTCTACAGAGAGGCTGTAATGTAAACCTTATTTGGCCCTCCACTAACTTGAAATGATGAGCTAGACTTGATTATTTATGCACAAAAAAACCATGGCAATTCACAAGTTAAGATGGCAGCAACCCTAAGTACAGTGGGCTGAAAATTGGAGCAGGTGGTTTGGGGACTTTTTAATGTCCCCAGTTTCCTTTAAAAGGCTTGGCAGTAAGTGACCACAAGTATGAATGGAGTGTTGTAGGTGGGGGAGGAGCCCCTAGGTGCAACGTGGGGGAAGTTTTGCAATATCTAGCTGACTAAGCATTTGGAACTTGAGGCCAGTGATGGCTCTCAGAGCTGATAGTTAAGAAAGGTAGGGTATGTCTAAGAACAACTTGGTTGGGGAAAGATACCTCTTAGAAGTAGAAGTGCCCAAGCTGTATAGTTCTTCATTAATATAGTTGCCTCTAGACACATGCAATGACATATTAAAATTAAGAAAGTGCAAGTGTTAGTCTCTCAGTCATGTCCGACTCTTTGCCACTCCATGGACTATAGCCTGCCAGGCTTCTCTGTCCATGGAATTCTCCAGGCAAGAATACTGGAGTGGGTTGCCAGTCCCTTCTCCAGGGGATCAGACGTGGGTCTTCCACATTGCAGGAAGATTCTTTACCATATGAACCACCAGGGGCCACAAGTAAATATAAAATTGGATTCTTCAGTCACTCTAGTCACACCAACTCAATAACCACATTTGGTTAGTGGCTGCTGCATTGAACAGCACAGATACACAGCACCAGAGAAAGTTCCCTGGGACAGGACAGCTCTAATTACCAAGGGCCAGTGGCCTAACATCATCACAGTTGCTACAGGGACCAACCAAGTGTATATTCCAAAAAATGCAAAGTGGGTTCATTTTTCAACTCATGTCCTTGTGGTAGGCTGGGGACGGAAGGTGGGGGTTAGCTATTTGATACGTTGTGTTTTGCTCTGAGATAATTCCTGTTGAGGCTTTGCAGGGGCCTGTTAATTATAGGAAGACTATATCTGTACATGTAATTTATTTTCTAGGACAGCTTAATACTGACAAATAGATAAGGAAAACAAGAGCCAGCAAAAGAATGGCTAAGCAATTCTGAGAAATAAAGATTAGGAAAGAATGATAAAAAATAAATAAAAATAGAAAAATTAGGAAAGAATAGAAGTCAGCCATGTCTGAGCATCAGTTAAAAATGTGGGTAGATTGTATAATAAAAAGTCAGTTTCTAACTAACACAACATTGTTAATCAACTATATTCCAATATAAAATAAAAAAAATTTTAAATGTTTCTAGACAATAAAAAATAAAAACACCACATTGGCTATCTCCCTACAACTGATTTGGGTACTCACTGAGCTGAGAATCTGTTGAAAGCCATGGGACATCCCACAGAGGTGTGTCAATGCACTCGCCTCCTCCTCTGACTGCCTAAGGAAAAGCCCGAGGAACACAGGTGCCTTCTTTTACCCAGGAAACTTGTGAGCATCACCAGCTGGGGCACCAGGAATTCCCCTAGGGATGGACACACTGAAAAGACACTAGACTCTGTTTCTGTAATGAGCCATGCTGGCTATGAAGTTTTGGGTGGTATTCTCCAGCTGCCCTGGTTTCAACATGCCCATAGTTAATGTTACTCCTTGTAGGCGGGCCCTGGCTTCAAGTACAACTAACGATTGGTCTTATGATTTGATCAGAACTTTCAAATGTGAAGGTACTTTTACTTATTCCTACAAATAACTGAGTTCTTATGAAGCCTCCCTCCTGATGTTCTTTAAAAAGACAAACTAGAATTTTACAAAATAAAAATCATTTGGGGGCAACTTAACAGTTGATAGCATCAAAACTTGCTACTGGGAAAAATTATGAAACATCCAAAATGAATTTTAGGTTTATTCCTGAATCTCCCCGATGGCTGATATCCCAGAGAAGATTTAAAGAAGCTGAAGATATTATCCAAAAAGCTGCAAAAATAAACAACGTAACTGCCCCAGTGGTAGTTTTTGATCCTGTGGAGGTAAGGATTTGCAAATGTTTTCCCTTGAGATCAGCTGTGCATTCTTGATTATGGAATTTAATTTGATTCAATAGATTTTTGAGTGCCTACTATGTACCAGGCACTGTTCAAGACCTTAGAGACAAAATGATGATGAAGTTCTGAGATAAAACCCATCTCAAAGGGCTGTGGACCAATTAAATATAATAATATATATAAATTGCTTAGCAAATAGCAGTGAAAGTGTTAGTTGCTCAGTCATGTCCGACTTTTTGCAACCCCACGGACTGCAGCCCACCAGGCTCCTCTGTCCATGGAATTCTCTAGGCAAGAATACTGGAGTGGGTAGCCATTCCTTTCTCCAGGGAGCATACAGCAAGTGTAGATTAAATATTAGTTCTTGCTCTGTACCACGGATGCAGCTACATACTGGTGATTTTTTAATATCTATATTAAGTGGGAAAAAAATGTGTTTGAGAGATATTCCACCCATGGGTTCCCCACTGTATTCTGAACCTTACCAAAGTCTGCTGGGGAAGCTGTACCTGTCTTTAGTCTTGCTATATCGTGTCTAGGACCCTAAGGCCTGAGAGCATAGGCTGGTGGATTCACACCTGCAGGAAGGAGGCCATGGGAAAAAGCAAATATTTAGTGGAGACATACTCACTTCCTGACAGTCAGTAAGGACTCACCGTGTCCTTGGCCATACCTCGTGCCAACTCCCAGAGAAAACAAGAAAAATTAGACACATGAGGAGCATAGAATATAACCCAGAGTGTTAAGAGAATTAGATGGAAGATAAGTGATGAGGTGAGGAAGGAAGTCCCCAGGGAGCAAACAGGGTGAGCCAGCAAAGACAGCAAAGTGATTCAGGGCTGGTCCAAACCAGTGAGGACGCTTAAATGATAGGGCAAGGGCATTCATGGCCAGAAGGGTCAGGGACTGCTCAGGACACCCCAAGAAGACTATATACTTCTTAGTCTGTATGCTTGCCTCCACGCTCACATCTGTGCCCCTGGCCACCCCAGGACTTTGGATGGTGACGAGTGTGCCAGTACTCTATCCTTCTTGGCCTTTGGAACCTTTTACAGAAGCAGATACCTTGGTGACGGCTGGAGGTTTAATTACAGTGGCCATGAACCCAAGCTTTCAGAGAGCTGCCAAGAAAAATATGTCTTAATCCTTTGCTCTTCGGATCAAGAATTCCGTTCCCAGCCTTGGTCAATTTAACTGGATGCAAAAATAACATTGGGAGTGTCTAACACTTCTGGATCTCAGGGCTGTGCTGAGTGTTTGTTTTGTTTTGTTTTGTTTTTTTGATGTTTAATGGATAAATGGTCTGACTTCTGTTTTGAGGACCTTAGAGTCTAGTAGTAGAGATAAAGCTTATGTGGATGAAAGCAATCATAAAACATTTCAGAGATACATAGTTATATAGACAAATGAGAACAAAGTCCAATGTCAAAACACATGCTTTCTTCCTGCCATGAGGCATATTGAACCTCAGCTGAACAAACCCGAGGAGGAAAAGGGAGCTTGTGCTTTCCTGAGGCCAAGTCATCTCTCCCTATTCACCTCCCAGGTAGGGTCCTCTGAAGGAGGATATATAGGGCCCTGTGCCAACAAATGCAAACTGCTCAGAATGGTAATAAAGAGCCCACCAGATGCCAGGCACATTGTTCAGCTCATCTAATGCTCATGCCAATCATTGCTAGTACATATTATTATAGGCCTTTTCACAGGAGGGCTAACTGAGGCACAGTTCTTCTTAGTTTAAAAGTTAAATTATTTGCCCAGGATTACACAGATAAACATCTCACTCTGGTGCCTCATGTTAAGGGCAGTGGCATTAACTTGGACAGGAAGAAAAACCATGTCATACCATCTTCAAACACAGTCTTGGGCTTCTGTGGCTTCCTTTCTGAAGCACCTTCAGCCTTCTCATGGTGCCCGGTCCAAAGGCATTTCGGCGGCTCCATACAAGCCAGAGAGAAGCACTGGATACGGAAATGTTCTTGTCCTGAGGTTTCCAAATCTGGCTGCTTATCACCACCACCCAAAGAGCTTTTAAAAATTACAGATTCCCAGGCCCTTGAGTCCTAGGAAAGATTCAGACTAAGCAAACCCAAGGTGAGACCTGGAAATCTGCATTTTCACAAGGACCCTGTGGAAGTGCCAATTGTCAGCATAGGCCTGATCCCCAGGTCCTGTCTGTGCTTGGTCCCATGCCCATAAAACTTTCAGAAGGACTGCTAGTCCCAGCAGTTTACGCAGGGACTTTCTTCCTTGTGATAATTGGGTAATACTGCCAGGGGCATGTTCTGGAGGTTTTCACTCCAGATAGTGCAGAAGCAGAAAGGTAACATGACTGTGAGTTGCATGAGGAGGTGCCTGATTGTTCTCGAAAAGAAAGATGCTAATATTTGGGAAGCAGCTACAAGGGCGGGTCTGGCACTCTTCCTTCCTTCATTGTGGAAATTCTTTCCTTGGCTTCTTACTGAATACACGCACAGAGTCATGGAGTTTAACTTTATCCTGAAGAGATTCTCCACCTCAGAGCCTTGTAACTTTTTTAGTTTCAATTCCTTTTTTTTTAATTGAAGTATAGTTGATTTATAATATTGTATTAGTTTCAGGTGTACAAGAAAGTGATTCAGTTATTCTTTCAGATTATTTTCCATTATAGGTTATGAAAAGATATTAGTAAATAATCCTTGTTGCTTATCTATTTTATGTATAGTGGTTTGTATCTGTTAATCCCATACATCTAGTTTATCCCTCCGACCCTCCTTCCTCTTCCCTTTGATAACCATGTTTGTTTTCTATGTCTGTGAATCTATTTCTGTTTTTTATATAGATTCATTTGCACTTGTATTACATATATAAATGACTTATAATATTTGTCTTTCTCCCTCTGACTTACTTCACTAAGTGAAATATTCTCCTGTTGCAAATGGCAATATTTCATTCTTTCTTACGACCAACATTCCATTGTGTATATACCATAGTATCTTGAGCCAATCATTTGTTGATGATTGTCACTTGGGTTGTTGTCTTGGCTAATGTCTTGGCTAATGTAAATAGTATAGTTTCAATTCTAATAAGCTTGATTATCTAGATTCCTAACACATGAAAAGTTAACTTCAGTAAATTAAAAGTAAAGGAAGGAAGCCCATTAACAGTAGTAAGAATACCACCAACCATTGACAGCTTACGTGTTTTCCTCAATGGTGCAATAATTAAAATAAGAGTTAAAATGTATGGGGTGTTAACAATGGTTCAAATACTATGTTAAGATTTATATATATGACCTCACTTAAACTTCTCAATGCTTAATTATTAGACCCATTTTACAGAGAGATAAACTGAGGCTCACAGAGGCTAAATAGTAACATTTTCAAGGTCCCCTAGTTAACCCAAGTGTGTTCTGACACTGAGACAAAAACAGGAAAAGTATAAAAAGCAGATATGAACCTCAAGGTAGTTTGGGGCTATATGGCCCTACCCACTCAAAAGGCCCTAAGGTTCAGTGTGATTAAGGTCACCCATAGTGATGCCCATGAGTCAAGGCAAATCTATGTTAGCAGTCAGGCTTTACATAAAGAGATAGTGAAGCCAATTTTTATATTTTAAAGGTTTCTGTCTAAAATGGGCCACAAACATTTTTAAATGTTAGAATAAGCATCCTTTATTTAGATGCCCTTATTGTATGCAAGGGCTTCCCTGGTGGCTCAGAGGGTAAAGCGTCTGCCTGCAATGAGGGAGACCTGGGTTCTATCCCTGCATTGGGAAGATGCCCTGGAGAAGGGAATGGCTACCCACTTCAGTATCCTGGCCTGGAGAATTCCATGGACTATATAGCAAATTCCAGACTTCTAAGCATATTCAAAGTGAAGTGAGTTACATGCATAAGAATATACTATCGTAGCCAAAGATACTTCCTCATCATTTCTTAATCTCATAGTTGTGTACATTACTTTAGCAACAGGAGCAACTCCCCCTGAAGCAGCAGAAAGTTTTCATTTTGGACCTGTTTAGGACTCGGAACATTGCTACAATAACTATTATGTCTTTGCTGCTATGGTAAGTAATAACAGATCTGGAAATGTGACATATAGCATGTCAATATAGAGCTGATTTTCTTTTTTTTTTTTAATTTTATTTTATTTAACTTTACAATATTGTATTCAAGGGACAGGGTCAAGGCCTGGGTCCTCCTGAGACAAAATTAAAATTTTAGAATCTAAGTTATTTGGAAAGCCCTTAACTTAATTTAAGGGCTTCCCTGATAGCGCAGTTGGTAAAACTGCATTGCTCTCGGCCTGCAATGGAGGAGACGCAGGTTCAAGTGCTGGATTGGGAAGATCCCCTGGAGAAGGGATAAGCTACTCACTCCAGTATTCTTGGACTTCCCTTGTGGCTCAGCTGGTAAAGAATCCACCTGCAATGCGGGAGACCTGGGTTTGATCCCTGGGTTGGGAAGATCCCCTGGAGAAGGGAAAGGCTACCCATTCAAGTATTCTGCCCTGGAGAATTCCATAAACTGTATAGTCCATGGGGTGGCAAAGAGTTGGACACAACTGAGCGACTTGCACTTTCAACTTAATTTATGGAACTGGATACTGAAAAAAATGTCAAAGAGAACTTTGACCCACATGGAAAGGGTCCCCTGCCCCTCCTAAAGTTACTGGGATTAAAACTAATGATATCCTGGATGCCCGAAGCTGAGATGCTAACTCACCTCCTGCTTCCAGAAGTTGTACAGGCAATTAATCAGTGAGCTTAGAATATGCTGAGTCCCTACTGCCTGACTTGGAGTTTTGACAAGCTTATTATTCTTGTGAATAGCAATTTACTGAGTGATTTTTAAGACACATAAATAATGAACTGACTTTGTAGGCAAGATTTAATAATATATCTGCCAAGAAATTAGGAAGAAGACAGAAAGGAAAGAACATGCCTACTCCATGATGGCAGCACAAAAAACGATGGTAATCAGAACTACCAGGCTCACGCTGCAGCTAGTCTAATTTTAGAGCCGCCTTGTATTAAATTAGAAGTCATCAATAACAGAGTTTATGCCCCTGAATTAAGCAAGTGTGTCCTGGACACGTGGCTTTCCGCACAATGGACCTACTTAGTTCTTAAATGTCAGCAGGTATCACTGATGCAAATGAATCTTGAGAAGGGGCACTCCTGGGCTAACAATAAAGTAGTCGTTAGTTTTATTCATGCTGCTCTTATTATCAAATGTGAAAATCACTAAGATCCTAGAGGAATAAAGTTTCATTTTTTGTTTTGTTTTGAATTAGCCCTTGTGCTATCCAACCTAGTAGCTGCTGCTAAGTCGTTTCAGTCTTGTCCGACTCTGTGCGACCCCATAGACGGCAGCCCACCAGGCTCCCCGTCCCTGGGATTCTCCAGGCAAGAACACTGGACTGGGTTGCCATTTCCTTCTCCAGTGCATGAAAGTGAAAAGTGAAAAGGAAGTCGCTCAGTCGTGTCCGACTCTTAGCGACCCCATGGACTACAGCCCACCAGGCTCCTCCATCCATGGGATTTTCCAGGCAAGAGTACTGGAGTGGGGTGCCATTGCCTTCTCCTCCAACCTAGTACAGTATGTGTAAAAAAGATCCAACAGTGTTCCTGAAAATATTTTTCAGATGTTCTCTGCTTTTCAGTCATGTTGATAATAAGCAAGTTTCTCCACAGAGGAGTCTGCATAGTGTTATATATAACTTAGTGTTTTTTCCACAGAAAAGCTTTTATGTGGAAGTTAACTATAATGGCGGGATATGCAATGTGCATTCTGTGATACCCTGAAGCATTATGAGACTCATTTTTTTCCCCTAAAGTGAGTTTTACTAAGTCAATTGGAATTTACTGTAAGTGGATCCCACAGTATTACCTATGTATCTTTTTCTTTTCGGGGGGAGGGGAGGAGAATGAAATATGGATTTTATGTTCACTGATGTTACAGTCTTTCTTCAAATAATATCTCTAAGGGGATGAGAATGTGTTGTACAAGCTATTCTACTGAAACCTGAAATTAGCTAGCTTAGGATAGGTAATTGTTGAATATTTGTATATTTAGACTTAGTGCTGTCCACTTTCTGCAATGATAAAAACATTTCACATCTCTGTTGTCCATTATAGTAGCCACTAGCTCCATGTGGCTACTAAGGAATTGAAGTGTGGCTAGTGCCAAAGTGAGGGATGAAATTTTAAGTTTTACTTAACTTTAATTTTTACTTTTAAATAACCCTATGTGGCTAGTCACTACTTGTAAGGTACCAAGATATGGACAACTTCCTATCCATCGTGAAATTGTAAAGTGACTCAAGCCATCCTTTTGTCGTTTCTGTCTTTCGATTTCCAGGATGTTGACCTCAGTGGGTTACTTTGCTCTGTCTCTCAACACTCCTAATTTACATGGAGATCCCTACCTGAACTGTTTCTTCTCTGCTTTGATTGAAGTTCCAGCTTACATTGCAGCCTGGCTGCTACTTCGAACCCTACCCAGACGTTATGTCATAGCTGGAGTACTGTTCTTTGGAGGAAGTGTGCTTCTCTTAATTCAGTTGGTACCTGCAGGTAAGAAGCTATCCAGTATTAGCAACTTACCAGAAAAGATCCACACCTCGACCAGGCTAGTTATTAGTCGTGTGTGCTTAGTCGTTCAGTCGTGTCTGACTCTGTGCGACCCCATAGACGGCAGCCCATCAGGCTCCCCCGTCTCTGGGATTCTCCAGGCAAGAACACTGAGGGAAGCCCTAATTATTAGTCACTTCCCTATTTATGTAGCTTTTACATAATAAACCATTCATAAGTCAGTTACACAAGAGATAGCTAACTCTGTGATTTCCTTTGTTCAAAATTAGTCCCTTCAAACAGAAGGGTTAGCATCGGAGTCAGAAATCACCACCAGAAGAAGAGTAACGCTCCCAGTGCATCCCCTTCATAGAAGCTTTCACCTAATCCCTCAAACCTTTGAGGCATAAACCTGAGTGCTAATTTCTTGGTACTTTCAAACCTTCTCTCTGATTGATGTATATATACAAGTGTTAAGAGTTGGTAGTACATGCCAGTTCCAGTATAAATTCAGTGATTTTTATCGTCTGTAATCTTTAAGTAGTTAGAAAGCACATGAAAAGATACATGCTTCTCTTTTCCTCTTATGTCCAAGTTTCTCATATTGTTACAACATTAAGTCAACAGATTATTGATATATAGTATTATATATAGAAGTATATATCTCAAGAATAATAAGTAGGATAAAAGGATTGGTTCTTCTGTTCAAAGATTAAACTTAACTGCATTAACAAGCTAACAATTGACTATGAAACTGTTGTAATTAAAGTGTAGATAAGGTCACGGAATGCATAAATGATCTAGAATGACAGAAGAGTGAAGCTCAAAGCACCCTTCACTCTCCATCTTTTTCTACGTCCAATTAGTAAGCCTTTGAAGAAGAAGTGTAATTTGGGGAATATCTTTATATTAGAAAATATTTATATATGAAACATAAAACATTCCTATACAAGCAATAGGGACAAAACAAGCAACTGTTAAGAAAGTACTGTTTCTACAAGTACCTCTGTTTACACTGGGTGTCTTCTCCAGGTTACAACTTCTTGTCCATTGGTCTGGCCATGTTGGGAAAGTTTGGGATCACGTCTGCCTTTGCCATGCTGTATGTCTTCACTGCAGAACTCTACCCAACCCTGGTCAGGAACATGGCAGTGGGGGTCGCCTCCATGGCCTCCAGAGTGGGCAGCATCATCGCTCCCTACTTTGTTTACCTAGGTGAGATGCATCTTATCAGTCTATCCTTTTTTTTTTAATATATCTGTAAGTAATAGACTTTCTGTTGTGAAAAATGCAAACAGCACATGCTAGACTCCTGTACAAGGTCACCTGTACTCTCTCAGTTCCTCAAATCACAGCTCTCAGAGGAACTAACACTAACCTTTGGTGAGTAGCCCTCCAGACATTTCGTTTTGTACAACACACACACACATTTTTAAATACACAAAATTATATCATAAATATTGTTTCATGACTTTTTTTTAACTTAACATTGTATCAGAATATCTTTCCTGATTGGTATATATATAGTTTTCATCTTTGCCTTTCATCTTCCCTATCCTTTCATACCATGCTCATGTGGTCTAATTGGTATATATGTAGTTCTTTTATCTTCTATTTAGTTAGTACATAGACTTCTAATATATGTGTACACATAATTTATTTAACTAGGTTCATGGATGAATATTTAGACCATTTCCAAGTTTTTGTTATTGCAAATAACATTACAGTGAACATTCCCCTACACCCCCACAGCCTTTGTATATATGGATCAATGGATTGCTGGAGCAATTTAAAAATTTCATAGATATTGCCAAATTGACTTCTGAATACTATACCAGTTTACAATCCAACTATCAATATATGAGAGTGTCTGTTTCTCCACATCCTCACCAACAATGGGAATCATCCAATTTTTTAATTATTGATAATCTGTTGTGTGAAAAATGGATATCATTGTTGCTTTCATTTCTTTTTCAACTATGAATGAGGTTGAACATTTTTTCATGTATTTATTGACATTCTATTTATTTTTAAGATATCTGACTGTCCATGTCTTTTCCCATCTTTCTAATGGTTTATTCAACTTTATATTTTGAGGGGGGAGCTTTTTGTAATTGAAAAAATTAGCCCTCTATATATATATTGTAAATATTTTTTCCTAGTTTATCATTTCCCTTTTGACTTCATGACTTTGTTTGCAGTGCAGGAACTTTAGCTTTTATGTGATCATATTTATTCATCAGAAGGGCTTTCATGAGATGTTCCATGTATGTAGGAGCTAGCACTTGAAGCCTAAACCTCATAAGAACTTTACTGGTGAGAGATGGAGACACAGTTCCTTATTCTTCCTAGTTATTCATTGGTTACCTACTGGTTCAAACACACACAAATACATCCCCAAAGACATATGTGAATTCTCAGACAAGGTACACTCTAAAACCTTACAGAGAAAGAGAGACATTTTCCACATAGCTGCCCTGAATACCTGAGAAATACATTATTATGTAGAATGGTGTCTTTTCATCTTCCCTATACTTTCAAACCATGCTCATGTGGTCTAATGGGGGACCACTTACATAAGAAATGCAGGAGTCTGAGAAAGAGCTTTCTGTTCCACAGTAGCAGCTCCTGTTGGTGACAACAGAGGCCTTAGAGAAGCTTCAAGATTTATATTTTTTTTGTCAAATAAAATTCTTGGTTGTGTTATTCCTCTGTAATCTCTGTATGTAGAAGGGAAGCAAGATGAAGATCTATTATTCTCCTGTCCAAGTAACACCAGATAAAGAAGAGGTGGAGTGGTTCTTCCAATTACATATAAAACCAAGACATATAAATACTGCAGAAAGAAACCACAGTGCCTGACATTTATTGATTTAAATTGGATTGAATATATTACTTAGATTTTCTTTGAGAGTCTCACAGCTCTGTGGACCTAGCTTTCTACAGCAGCCTACTGGTCTGGGCAAGTGCAAAGGTCATATCAGTCATCACAGCCAGTACCTGTCCCTGCAACATCCTGGTCCACCTCTTTCCCTGTGGTGTCCTCCCATCCCCCATCTCCAGTGACTTTTACCTTAAGAGAACTTTGGTAGACAAAGATTTCTATCAAAAGAACATCTATCACACCTGATTAAGTAGCAGCTTAGAGAATACCAGTTGACATGAAAGACTTTTTGATAATGCAAGATCAAGGGTGAATAATTATGGAAATTCAGAGGCAATGACATCTGCCAAACAGAAACTGTGTATTTTGCACACTTTTTTCTTCTGTAAGTATTCAGATTTAAAACTGTGTGCCACCATTACAAAGCGATTCTCAAGAGCATCTGGAGAGTCCCTCTATCTAACTGATGTCCTTACGTCCTGTGTCTTACAGGTGCTTACAACAGAGTTCTGCCCTACATCCTCATGGGTAGCCTGACGGTCCTGATCGGAATCATCACTCTTTTTTTCCCTGAAAGTTTTGGGAGAACTCTACCAGAGACCCTAGAGCAGATGCAGAAAGTGAAAGGGTAAGTGGAACTTTATTTTTTTTTATTATTATTATTTTTTTTTACTTTGCAATATTGTATTGGTTTTGCCATATATCAACATGCATCCGCCACGGGTGTACACATGTTCCCAATCCTAACCCCCTCCTCCCACCTGCCTCCCCATACCATCCCTCTGGGTCATCCCAAATTATATGTATAAAAAAAGAATAAACATGATAGAATAAATAGGAAGGTTCTGAAAAGGAAGAGTAACAGTGGAGAGTAGCACTATCAGATAATAAAGCATATTATTAAGCAACGGCAATTAAAACAGTATGATAACAGTATAGAAAAATAAATTACCGGGATGGGATAGGGTTCAAAATTAAACTGAATAAAATAAGAGAATTTGGTGTGAGATAATAAGTAGCACTTCAAAATCAGTGGGGAAAAGTTAGATTATTCAGTAAAAAGTGGTAGAATATTCAACTAGCCATTTTGGCTACATCAAAAGCTGAAATCCTACTTCAAAATATATCATGATAAATTCCAGGAAGATTAAAAATTGAGGCCTAAAAATATTAAGTCATAAATGCACCAGAAGAAAACATAAATATTTTATAACCTTAAAGAAGGCCTTTCTGAGCATGATATGAAAAACAAAAAGACATAAAGGAAAAGATCAACATATTTGATTAAGCAAGTTTAGATATTGTCAGTAGAGCAAAAGTGAAACCATAAATTAGAACAAAGGTCGACAAACCAGGGGGAAAATATTTGCAACACACTAGACAGAGTTAATAAACTTAAGATACAAGAAGCTCTTAGAGGTCAGTGGGAAAAAGACCAACAACTCAGTAAGAAAACTGGTAAAGGTCATGAACAAGCAGTTTATAGAAAAGAACATTTCAGGGGCAAATATATTTATGAAAAGGAAATACCTGTCCACATTAATAAAAAGAATTTTTAATGCAATATCATTTTTTGGCCTATGAGATTGTGTGAGAGTTTTCTTCTTGATATCAACCAATTCTGACACCAACGAAGTGTCCTATAATGACATTCAGTTATGACACTAATTACCCAGGACTAGCATCATCCTCTACAGGTTAAAGGCTCAGTCCCATAAGACAGCTTACTCTTCAGCTGCCAGTCACAAGTAAAGTAATGGGTCCCCAAGGTTATCCACATTTCTGGCTGTTGGGGAGGGGGAAATTTACTCCCTTACCCCTTTAAGTTCTTGTGGCTGAACTAATAATAAAATTGACACAAGTCAAGTCAAGAGCAGAAAAACACATTTGAATTCATGCACACAGAGATCTCTCAGAAAGAGGACTGCAGACATGGCCAAAGCAGGCAGCTTTTACACTTTTTAGACAAAGAAACAATAAAACTGAGAGGAATTGATAGGACAAAGAAACTTAGGTTTGAGTGCTTAATTGCTGTTGTTCAGTCGCCAAGTAGTGTCAGACTCTGCGACCCCATGGACTTCAGCAAGCCAGGCTTCCCTGTTCCTTACCATCTTCCGGAGTTTGCCGAAGACATGAACTTGGGTACTTAATTAGTAAGGAATTTAAATAAAGTGTGGGCCTGGGTGGTAATTTATAAGGAAGCAGCAATGTTTATTTATACAGATTTTTTGGTCCTGCCCTGAATTCTCCATCTCTGGTGATAAGGGTGTCCTTCTACCTCCATATGTGGGGAGTGAGCATTTTCCAAGAGGGATTTATTTCCTGCTTTCGGGGGCACAGAGGAGGCCAGAGCTTCTTTCTGCATCAGCTCCTTCACAAGCAACTTGAATTCAAAATAATCAAAATGGGGACTTCCCTAGCAGTCCAGGGGTTAGGATTCAGTGCCTTCACTGCTGAGGGCCCAGGTTCAGTCCCTGGTTGGGGAACTAAGATCCCACATGCTGCGTGACCAAAAGCAAAAACAAAATCAAAAAGCAAAATAATCAACATGCTATTGTGGCATATTTGGGGGCAGCCTGCCCTGAGCTCCAACATGTCCAACGTGACTACAAAGTCTGGTGTTTCCACAACGCCCCTCCTCAAGTTCAGGAATTTGCTAGAATGATGCACAGAACTCAGGAAAACATTTTACTTACTATTACCCATTTGTTATAAGCAACACAAATGAACAGCCAGGGGAAAACGTGAGGTCCGGAAGGGCCCAGAGCACAGGAGTCTCTGTCCTGTGGAGTTGGGGAGCATCACCATCCTGGCACGTGGATATGTTTGCCAATTCAGACGCTCTCCAGACCCCAGTAAACGTTTAGGAGATTTTATGGAGGTTTTTCACCACATCGGCATCATCAATATTAATTTAACCTCAGCCCTTCTCCCTTCTCTGGGGGCTGGGGGGTGGGCTGAAAGTTCCAGGCTTCTAGTCAAGGCTTGATCTTTCTGGAAACCAGCCTCCATCGTGAAGCTATCTAGGGACTCACCAAGAGTCACCTCATTAGAATAAGAGGCAAGACATTCCTGTTACCCTTGTCACTCAGAAAATTACAAGGGATTTTAGGAGCTCTATTCAGAAACCAGGGACAAAAATCAAATATCTTTCTATGACAACACAGACTGGCAAACATTTAAAAGATCAGTGGTATGGTAGTAGAAGTTTAAGGTTCATTTATTTTTATTTATTTATTTTTGTCCACACCGGGTCTCCGTTGCTGCAGGGTTTCTCTAGATGTGGCAAGCAAGGGCTCCTCTTCACTGTGGCATGCAGGTTTCTCGTTGCAGTGGTTTCTCTTGTTGCGGAGCACGGCTCTAGGCACGCGGGCTTCAGGAGCTGGGGCTCGCAGGCTCTAGAGTGCTGGCTCAGCAGTGGTGGCTCTAGAACTTATTGGCGCTGCAGCACATGGGAGCTTCCCCAGCCAGGGGTTGAATCCATGTCCCCTGAATTGTTAGGGGGATTCTCAACCACCGGGCCACCAGGGAAGTCCAAGAGAAATTTAGATTCTAGAGGGAAACTGCCTGGCTTCAAAACCCAAATCTACTGCAAACTTGGGCAATTCGCTTAGTTTTCACTAGACCTCAGTATTCCCATCTGTTATATGGGAATAGTTCATATGGCTTTTGTGATGTTATATAAGATAATGTGTTTTTTATTGTTGTTGTTTACTTTTTTTATTTTATTATTATTATTTTTTTTTACTTTACAATATTGTATTGGTTTTGCAGTGCAGAGCCATGATAAAAATAAGTCCATATGTGAATGGGTTGTGATCCAGACTAGATGTATATAGCAAAAGATGCCCAGTTTTGATAGGCTGTTTCTCCTAATGATGAAACTACTTCAATATCAACTTTACCTTACCAAGAACTTCATGCTTACCACTCTATTCTTTCCTCAGTGAAACTATAAAATTGTGAATACTAGTGCTAGCTATACTCATGAGGTTCTTTTTAAAGTAATTACTTGTTCATTGACTAGAGAAATGTTTTTCTGTGTCAATTTGGCATTTTTTTTTTCATTTAATTTTCTTTGGCATTTTTCTTATTTTCAGGTTCAGATATGGGAAAAAAACAAAAGGTTCAATGGAGAAAGAAGAAAATTCCAAAGTTATAATAACTTCATTCTAATAAAATTCCCATCCTATTTGGTGAATTGAAAAACATCCATAAGCCTGTGAAGAAACTAAAGCTGTTCCTGATGAAAAGGACTAACTAGGAAGAAAAACACTAAAATGGACCTTGCTATTAAGAAATGCTTGCCATATGGCAAACTCTGGACCAGACTTACAGATAACTCCTTATTTTTAAAAACAAACCATTTCTAGAGACTTCCTAATTAATTCGATGAATTGAGTTTGTCGGATTTTTAGAAAACGTGTTGGTCAAGGACTGGAAAACCCATATATAAAGATTAAACTCATTTCCAAATACAAAGACTATCCAAATTTTTTAAAAATTCATTGAATTAACTCAACTGTCAGGCTTGTGTGTGTGTGTGTGTGTGTGTAAGTAAACCAGCTCATTCAAAATGACCAATTATATGCAGTATTCCTACCCAGCAAATTTTATACGCTCCTTTGAGAAGAATTGATGGCAGATACTAATAGCATTTACAAGTGAAATGCATCAAGAGATCAGACAGCCTGGCTCTATGGCCTGTCAGCATTCAAGAAGGAAACAAGGCAACTCCTGGCTACAATTTCAGAGGCTATGGCTCACAGGCTATCGAGTGATTCACATTTGTTGTGCTCTTTGTGAGCACTTGACTAAGCTTTCTGTTCCCTAAGACTGGTTAAGGGGCCTTTTTTTTTTTTTTTTTTAGGTAAAAAAAAAATCAGGAAAACCACAAACTAGTTAGATTGGTAGAGGTGGTTTGTGTGCCCCATAATGAAGAGAAATCAGCACCACAGAAGAAGACTATCCAAGCTAACTATTTGGATATCCTTTTAAACCAGTTCTTTCCCTTAATACATACCTCCCTAAATACAATACGCAGTTGTAGCCTCTTTAACCACGGGTGCATTTGGTCAGCAATAGCGGAATCTCAGTTCCAGGAATGAGCAAGGTAAAAGCCACAAATGGGATAATGTATTGACATAAGCTCAGAAAATAAATGTCAGCTCTGTGTCTCACCACATTTGAGGCATGCTGAGATGATAACATAGTGAACAGTTCCTCTCGAAGACCTGGGCCCCATACTCTCACCAGGAGCAGCTCCTTTCTGAGCAGCAAGAGACAAGCTGCTGCTGCTGCTGCTGCTGCTAAGTCACTTCAGTCGTGTCCAACTCTGTGTGACCCCATAGACGGCAGCCACCAGGCTCCCCTGTCCCTGGGATTCTCCAGGCAAGAACACTGGAGTGGGTTGCCATTTCCTTCTCCAATGCATGAACATGAAAAATGAAAGTGAAGTCGCTCAGTCGAGTCCGACTCTTAGCGACCCCATGGACTGCAGCCTACCAGGCTCCTCTATCCATGGGATTTTCCAGGCAAAGTACTGGAGTGGGGTGCCATTGCCTTCTCCGAGAGACAAGCTACTAACCCTTTAACACTACCAGGGCAATGGTGTGCTTACAGTACAGGCAGCCTCTGGTTTTTAACATGCTGCTCGTTGGCATCATCTCCTAAAATTAATTATCCCCAAATATAAATATTCACTATCTAAATATTTTTCAAAGGAACCTCTGATGAAACATCTTGGTAAACAATCCTTATTGCTTCAAGACCCTTATCTTGAACTTTTCAGATTATCTCAGAAGTTTTTCTTTATATTGCCATATTTCTAACACATATTTATATCCCTACTGACACACTGATCCCACATGTGAGTGTTACCTTAAAACCCACTAGAATTCTTGAGATAGTTTACACTTTCTCACTGGGGACTCAGGTACACAGCTTCATCTACCCGGCACCTTTATCTCCCCCACTGGTGCGACCTGTCTGGATCGCCTTTCTACCTACCCTGCTGGATACTAGCTGTCTGTCATGCAAAGAGCAGGTCCTGCTGCCTTCCAGGAAATGCTCCTTCAACTTCCTTCCCACCAGCAATGGTGTTCACTCCTCTGTGCTCTTTTGGTACTTGTTTTTATACCTTGCCTCTGTTGGGTTCTTGTCTAGTTGCCCACACCCTTCCCCTACCCCACGTGTCTATAAGCCTCTGGGAGGCCAGGGACCTCACCTTGTTTATCTTTTTATCCCTACTGTAGTGCTTTCTAGCATGTAACAGGCATTTGATGATATTCCTTTCAATTAAAATACTTTGTAATGCTAGCTTGGTGAAAATGTTGTTTGAAACATAGACATTCAAATTTTTAAATGCTGAAGTATAAAACGCTCTTAAAGCTTTTTTTTTTTTTAATGTAAAAACGAAGGATATGATCATTGCCTTTTACTGCAATGATTATATGCAGATTATATGGGTGCTTTATAATTATGTTTCATAATTGTAAAAACATGACTTTTTAAAATCTATTTATAAAAAAGCAACGAGTACACAAATGCATTATCTCTTTGGTAGTTCAAAGCCCAAATAGATCAATACATGCCAAAATAGATGTATTCCTGATTTTTAAAAACAACTTTTAAAATTAGGCCTACAAGGCAATGACCTGAACTGGCTTATGAATATCAGTCTCAGACTGACAGCCAGTATTACACTGTATGTTAGAATGAAATATTGGAGACATCCCATTAACAGTAATTTTATGGATATGTGTTTTAGCACCTTTTCAATATTTTTGGGTTTTAGTAACTATAGTCATCGTATAAAATATAGGTAAAAAAAAAACTATTAGAAAATAGGCAAAATTGTCAATATTACAAGGATTCTAAAGTCATATTCTATTTTATTTTTAAAATCCAAGAGAATTAACTAAAAAGTCTAATATTTAGGAGTTTCAGCTTAAGTGGAGGCATATAAGAAGTGTTCCAAAATCAGTAGCTATTTATGTACTAGAAATAATCAGCTAGAAAATATGCTAGAAAAAAACAAATTCCATTCTTAATAGTCATAAAAACATAAAATACCTACAAATAATCTCTAAACAAACATATTAAGTCTAAGTGAAAAAATTATTCCATTTTATTAAGAGTTGAGTAGAGACATGCTGTGTGTAAAATGAATGTTGTGGACCTACCATTCTTACCAAATTAACTCACTAAAATTAATATTTCAGTGACAGATTTTAGGAACTCAAAAAATAATTTTAAAGTGCATCTGAAAGAACAATAGGCAAGACTAAGAAATTTTAGGGAAAGAAGAGTTGTAAGGTAAAACATTCTTCAGATTTAAAAATACAAAGATAAATAGGAAGGCCAGAAACCGACCCAAATGTTTAAAAATTATAACATATGATAAAGTGCATTACAAATTATCAAGAAAAAGATAAACTATTCAAAACTAGTTCTGAGACAACAGACAAGCTGTGGGAAAAACAGCATCTTACCATAAAACACATACCAAATTAATTCTTGACGGATTAAAGATTCAAAAGTAATAAATAAGATGAAAGAAAATACAGGTGATTGTTTACTCTCAGGATGGATAAGGAATTAAAAATAAGGTAAAATAAACAGATTTTGCTATAAACTTTAAAAATTTTCTGTACACCAAAAATCTTAAAATTAACTCAAATTTGAAAAATGTTAACAAAAATATATTGGACAAAGTCCTTTCTGTTCATTCATCAATTTAAAAGCACCAGCTAATACTCTAGTTGAAGCAAATAGTAGGAAGGTTAAGTGCATCTTTGGAGACTGGTGTTCCTGGGCCTAGCGCAGGGTCTGTCATTTACTGGTTGGGTAGCCTTGAGCAAGTTATACAGGAACACCTCATTTTATTGTGCTTTGCTTTATTGTGCTTCACTGATACTGCATTTTTTTTTTACAAAGTTTTGTGCAACCTTACATTTTCAGATGATGGTTAGCATTTTTTAGCAATAAAGTATTTTTAAATTAAGGTTTGAACATTTTTTTAAGACACCATGCTATTACACACTTAACAGACTGTGGTATGGTGTAAACATAATTTTTGTGTGCACTGGGAAACTAAAAGATTCATGTGGCTCACTTTATTGTGATATGATGGTGGTCTGGAACTGGACTTGCAGTATCTCTGAGATATGCTTGATATCTCTGATATTCTTGAGTCTTCCTAAATCTCAGCCTCTTCATCTCTGAAGGAAGCCAAGCAGTTCCATGGGGTGACTCTGAGGAGTACATGAGATAATGCACATATTTAGCCCCTTACCTAGCAAACTTAGATGTTTTCCTCTATCTCACATCTCACTGTACTCAACAGTTAATCATTATAATCAACTTCCTTGCCCCTTTCTTAATCCACCTTACTCTCCTGGGCAAACTGCAATCTGGTTAAATCCAGCCCCCCTCCTCCTTCCACCAGCACCTGCACAGCTAGACACCGCTGGGGAAAAAAATATGCAAACATGCTGACTGGTTTCATTTAAAATTAATCATCAGTCATCAAGAGGAACTTTAATGCTGACTGACAGTCATGCTCCACTGCCCTGGTCCATTCTCTATCCTCAATGACCTTTGTCTTCGGAACTCTAATATCTCCTCCCCCATGCTCACCCTCAGCTGTGCCTTTTCTTCCTATTTCACTTAAGCTCTTATGTCTTAATCTACCAAGCTAACTGCATTTGTATCCACACACTCTGTCTTTTCTATTATTTGAGATAAATGGTCTCTGCTCCTAGCGGAGAATTCTCTCTCTCTCTCTCCCTCTGTATGCGTGTGTTTCTGTACCTGGTGCCCCCATCCCCTCCTTACCTACTCAAGGACATTGCCCCAGCAGTTAATTATCCTGTCTGCTCTATGATTGATCTATCAATCTTTTCTCTCCCTACTGGATCTTTATCATTCAGCATGCAAACGTTATTATTTCTACGATACTGAAAAAGCTCTCCCTTGACCCCACTTCTGCCTTCAACTACTGCCCCGTCTCTCCCTATCCCTTTACAGCATAACTTCTCAATAGATATAGATAGCTCTATATTTGCTACTTCCAGGTTTTTCCTTCCAGTTTTCTCTTGAGCCCACTACAATTAAGTTTTAGCCCCCAACTCTTCACCAGAGCAACCTTCAAGGTCCCCAATGGCCTATATGTTTCTGAACTGAATGGTCAATTCATAGTCCTTATCTTATCGCCCCTCTGAAGGGATCAGACAAACTGATTTCTCTCTCCTTGAAACGTTTTCTGGATATCACATTTGCTTGGTTTTCCTCTTGCTTTGTTGACTGTTCCTTCACCATTTCCTTCACTGGTCCTTTCTCATCTCCTCTACTGCTAACCATTATTGCGCCCAGAACTTAGTCTTTGGTCTTCTTCCTTTTCTAAAAAACCAGTCTTACAGTTTTAAATACCACTTCTATATTAACAACCACCAAACACAGAGGGAACTTAACGTCAGGCTCACACACCAATTCTCTATCCTCACAGATGTCTAATGGGAATCTTAAACTCAACACGCCCCAGTTTATTTTGTACTCTTACTGTCCCCCACTTCCGTCCCAAATCTGCTTTTCCTGTTCTGTCTCATTGGTCTGTATATCTGTCTTTCTGCCAGTACCACAGTGTTTTCATTACTGTAGCTTCATTTTATTCTTCTCAATTTGGTTACTTTTTATTTCTTCTTCTTGCCTAATTACTATTATGGTCAAAACTCCCTACACAGTTCTCAGTTCAGTTTAGTCACTCAGTCGTGTCTGACTCTCTGCAACCCCATGGACTGCAGCACACAAGGCCTCCCTGTCTTTTCTACCAACTCCCAGAGCTTGCTCGGGAGTCTCATGTCCATCCAGTCAGTGATGCCATCTGAACATCTCATCCTCTGTCGTCTGCTTCTTCTCCTGCCTTCAATCTTTCCCAGCATCAGGGTCTTTTCCATGAGTCAGTTCTTCGCATCAGGTGTCCAAAGAATTGGAGCTTCAGCTTCAGCATCAAGTCATTCCAATAAATATTCAGGACTGATTTCCTTTAGGATTGATTGGTTTGATCTCCTTGCAGTCCAAGGGACTTTCAGGAGTCTTCTCCAACACCACAGTTCAAAAGCATCAATTCTTCGGGCACTCAGCTTTCTTTACGGTCCAACTCTCACATCCATACATGACCACTGGAAAAACCATAGCTTTAACGATTCAGACCGTTGTTGGCAAAGTAATGTCTCTACTTGTTACTATGCTGTCTAGGTTTGTCATAGCTTTTCTTCCAAAAAGCAAGCATCTTTTAATTTCATGGCTGCAGTCACCATCTGCCATGATTCTGGAACCCCAAGAAAATAAAGACTCTCACTGTTTTCATTGTTTCCCCATCTATTTGCCATGAAGTGATGGGACCGGATGCTGTGATCTTAGTTTTTTGAATGCTGAGTTTTAAGACCTAGAATCTAGCTTCTGTTAGCTTCCTAACTGGTCCCCCCTCCTTAATCCTGCTCCTGCTTTCCCTCAGTCTGTTCTTAGCATAGCAATATGAGTTATCTAAATCAGATCATATCTTGTTTATGCTCAAAATCTTTCTGTAGATTTCCACCTCAGTCAGAGTTCTTAAAAGCTAAAGTCTTTACAGTTGTCTATAAGTAGGATGATCCCATGTCCCAGTTTTCCCAGGACACTTGCAGCTTCTATCTATAGAAGTGTAATACCTATTAATAGCCCTCCCCGGTGGCTCAGACAGTAAAGAATCTGCCTGCAATGCAAGAGACCCAGGCTTGATGCCTGGGTCAGGAAGATTCCCTGGAGAAGGAAATGGCAACTCACTACAGTATTCTTACCTGGAAGATCCCATGGACAGAGGAGCCTGGTGGGCTACAGTCCATGGGGTTGCAAAGAGTCAAACACAACTGAGCGACTAACACTTTCACACACTTAGCAATACCTACTAATACCTCCCACCTTTCCCTCTAAAAATGTCCCAACTTGGATAATAAATTGTATATGGTCACGCAAATTGTAGGACCCTCCTCCATGTGTCCCCACTTCAGTTCCCTGACTTCATCTCCTATTACTCTCTTCTTTGCTGTCTTTATTCAGGTTACTCAGGCCTTGTTCTTCTTTGAACATGCTTCTTCATTTTACTGAAATATAGTTAATTTACAATGTTATGTTTAATCTCTGCTATACAGCAAAGTGACTCAGTTGTGTATATATACACACACCCTTTTTCATGTTCTTTTCCATTGTGGTTTCTCACAGGATACTGATTCTAGTTCCCTGTGCTGTACAGTAGGACCTTGTTGTTTATAACGTGTGCTTCTGCATATTCCCTCTTCTTGGGAATGCTCTTCCCAGGTATCTACGTGGCTGGGTCCCTATTTCCTTTATGTCTTTGCTCAAATGTCACCTGCCTAATCAATCCTTCCTTGAAGACCCTATTTAAAATTATAGCCTGTTCTCTCTTCATCTAAACTTATCTGTTCCTGCTTCATGTTTCTCCATATCACTCCCTGACATCCTAATTATTTACTTCTTCTTCACTTTGCATTCTTCTCTTTTCTCATGGAACTTACATCCCATGAGGAATACGTTTGTCTCCTCAGCAGTTAAAATAGTGCTTAGCACATAGTTCAGTTCAGTTGCTCAGTCGTGTCCGACTCTGCAACCCCATGAATCCCAGCACACCAGGCCTCCCTGTCCATCACCAACTCCCAGAGTTCACCCAGACTCATGTCCATCGAGTCGGTGATGCCATCCAGCCATCTCATCCTCTGTCATCCCCTTCTCCTCCTGCCCCCAATCCCTCCCAGCATCAGAGTCTTTTCCAATGAGTCAACTCTTTGCATGAGGTGGCCAAAGTACTGGAGTTTCAGCTTTAGCATCATTCCTTCCAAAGAGTAGTGCTCAATAAATGTTTGTGAATGCATGTGTTACTGTTATCATTATTATAGTTAAATGGATAAAAGAAATTATTAATTTTCAAAGAAGAAAACATTGGCTGGCCAATAAATATACCAAAAAAAAAAAAAAGTGTGCTTGGGAATTCCCCACTGATCCAGTGGTCTTGTGGTTAGGACTCTGAGCTTTCACTGCCCAGGGGCCAGGTTCAATCCCTGATTGGGGAACTAAGATTTCATATGCCTTAAAGAAAAAAAAAAGGTGTTCCTGCTTCACAAGTGAAGTGACAATGTGATTCCATTTTCCATGTAACACTTTAACAAAGATTACAAAACGACTGTGTCAATATTGAGTATGATGAGATACACATTCATACTCTTCTGGTGGAAATGTAAACTGGTTTATTTTTTCTAGAAAGAAAATGGGAAAGTGTATCGAGTCTTAAAATGCCTGTTTTTTTTTTTTTATATAGTAACTCAACAACTAAGAAATAATCAGATACATGAAATATTTATGAACATAGATGTTTATCAAAGCATTATTTGCAATCTTAAAAAATTGAGTATGGCCTAATAAGGGACTTTCCTGGTGGCTCAGTGGTAAGGAATTGGCCTGCCAATGTGGGAGATATAGGTTCAATCTCTGGGTTGGGAAGATCCCCTGAAGAAGGACATGGCAACCCACGCCAGTATTCTTGCCTGGGAAATCCCATGGATAGAGGAGCCTGGCAGGCTACAGTTCATGAGGTCGCAAGAGTGTCAGACACGATTTAGTGACTAAATAGCAACAACATGGCCTAGCAAAGGAGGTAAAAGACTTGTGCACTGAAAATATGAAGCACTGCTAAGAGAAGTTAGAAACAGACGGAAAGACATGCTGTGCATATGGACTGGAAGTCTCAGATACCAGTGAAATGTCCATACTAACCAAACTGATCTACAGATTCAATGTCAACATTATCATAATCTCAATGGCATTTTTGCAGAACTAGGAAGAAGAATCATCCTAAAATTCATGTGGAATCTTAAGGAACTCTGAAGAGCCAAAACAATTTTGAAACAGAAGAAAAGAATTAGAGGCCTCTCACTTCCCATTTTCAAAAGTAATACTAAAGAGCAACAGCAATCAAGATAGTTTGATACTGGAATAAAGCAAGATATATGAACCAATGGAACAGAGTAGAGATACCAGAAACAACTCTTGCACATACAGCCAAACGATTTTCACAAGCATGCCATGACCTCACAATGGTAAAAGGACAATCCCGTCAACGTATTTTTAAAAAAAACTGTACATTCATGTGCAAAACAATGAAATTGGACCCATACCTTACATCATATATAAAAATGAGCTCAAAACAGACTTAACTGTAAGACCTAAAACTATAAACTCTGAGAAGAAAAGCTTCAGGACTTTGAATTTGGCAATGATTTCTTGGCTATGACATTGAAGCACTGGCAACAAAAGCAAAAACAGACAGACGGGATTGTATCATAATTTAAAACTTCTGAGTGTCAAAGGATACACCAGAACAAAAAGGCAACCTAGGAAATGAGGGCAAGTATTTGCAAATCATATATCTGCTAAAGGTTTAATACCTAGAATACAAAAAGAACTCATACAACTCAACAACAAAAAAGCAAATAACCTGATTTTAAAATGAGCAAAGGAACTAAACAGTTGCCCAAAGAAGATATGAAAATGGCAGGCGTTTGTAAGAAATGATGCTCAACATCACTCATCATTCAGTTCAGTTCAGTTCAGTCGCTCATTTGTGTCTGACTCTTCGCAACCCCATGGACAGCAGCACGCCAGGCCTCCCTGTCCATCACCAATTCCCTGAGTTTACTCAAACTCATGTCCATCAAGTTGGTGATGCCATCCAAACATCTCATCCACTGTCGTCCCCTTCACCTCTTGCCTTCAGTCTTTCCCAGCATCAGGGTCTTTTCCAAATGAGTCAGTTCTTCGCATCAGGTGGCCAAAGTATTGGAGTTTCAGCTTCAAAATCAGTCCTTCCAATGGATATTCGGGACTAATTTCCTTTAGGATGTCCTTGCAGTTCAAGGGACTCTCAAGAGTCTTCTCCAACACCACAGATCAAAAGCATCAATTTTTCAGTGCTCAGCTTTCTTTAATAGTCCAACTCTCACATCCATACATGACTACTGGAAAAACCATAGCCTTGACGAGACAGACCTTTGTTGGCAAAGTAATGTCTCTGCTTTTTAATATACTGTCTAGGTTAGTCATAACTTTGCTTCCAAGGAGTAAGCATCTTTTAATTTAACGGCTGCAGTCACCGTCTGCAGTGATTTTGGAGTCCCAAAAAATAAAGTCTGCCACTGTTTCCACTACTTCCCCATCTATTTGCCATGAAGTGATGGGACCAGATGACATGATCTTAGTTTTCTGAATGTTGAGTTTTAAGCCAACTTTTCACTCTCCTCTTTCACTTTTATCAAGAGGCTTTTTAGTTCCTCTTCACTTTCTGCCTTAAGAGTGGTGTCATCTGCATATATGAGGTTATTGATATTTCTCCTGGCAATCTTGATTCCAACTTGTGCTTTATCCAGCCCAGCGTTTCTCATGATGTACTCTGCATATAAGTTAAATAAGCAGGGTGACAATATACAGCCTTGACATACTCCTTTTCCTATTTGGAACCAGTCTGTTGTTCCATGTCCAGTTCTAACTGTTGCTTCCCGACCTGCATACAGATTTCTCAAGAGGCAGGTCAGGTGGTCTGGTATTCCCATCTCTTTCAGAATTTTCCACAGTTTATTGCGATCTACACAGTCAAAGGCTTTGGCATAGTCAATAAAGCAGAAATAGATGTTTTTCTGGAACTCTCTTGCTTTTTCCATGATCCTACAGATGTTGGCAATTTTATCTCTGGTTCCTCTGCCTTTTCTAAAATCAGCTTGAACATCTGAAAGTTCACGGTTCATGTATTGCTGAAGCCTGGCTTGGAGAATTTTGAGCATTACTTTGCTAGCATGTGAGATGAGTGCAATTGTGCGGTAGTTTGAGCATTCTTTGGCATTGCCTTTCTTTGGGATTGGAATGGAAACTGACCTTTTCCAGTCCTGTGGCCACTGCTGAGTTTTCCAAACTTGCTGGCATATCGAGTGCAGCACTTTCACAGCATCATCTTTTAGGATTTGAAATAGCTCAACTGGAATTCCATCACCTCCACTAGCTTTGTTTGTAGTGATGCTTCCTAAGGCTCACTTGACTTCACATTCCAGGACGTCTGTTTCTAGGTGAGTGATCACACCATCATGATCATCTGGGCTGTGAAAATCCCTTTGTATAGTTTCTCTGTATATTCTTGCCATCTCTTAATATCTTCTGCTTCTGTTAGGTCCATACCATTTCTGTCCTTTATTGAGCCCATCTTTGCCTGAAATGTTGGTATCTCTAATTTTCTTGAAGAGATCTCTAGTCTTTCCCATTGTTTTCATCATTAAAGAAATGCAAATGGAAATTGAAACCATAATGAGATACTACCTCATATTCATTAGTATAGCCATTATCAACAGAACAGAAGAGACGTATGGGTAAGGATGTAGAGAAACTGGAATCCTTGTACACCACTGGTGAGAATGTATGATGGTACAGCCATTATGGAAAACAGAAATTTTCCATAACACACAGATTATAGAGTTTCCTCAAAAAATTAAAAATAGAATTATCATATCATCTATCAATCCCAATTCTGGGTATATATCTAAAATGATTCAAAGCAGGATCTCAAAGAGCTGTTTTGCACACCCATGTTCATCACAGCATTATTCACAATAGCAAAGAGCTGGAAGCAGCCCAAATGTCCATCTACAAATTAGTGGATAAAGATAATGTTGCTTATACATACAATGGAATGTTATAAAGCCTTAAAAACAGATGAACCTCAAGATACTATGCTAAGTGAAATAAGCCAGTCACAAAAGGACAAATTCTGTATGATTCCACTCATAAGAAGTATCTAAAACAGTCAAAATCATAGAAATTAGAAAGACAGTTACCAAGTCAGGGGGAAAGAGAGAAAAATAGATGAAGAGGAATTAGTGCTTGGTACATTTTGGTTTTGCAAGATGAAAAAGTTCTAGAGATCTGTGCACAACAATGTATATATATTTGGTACTACAGAGCTGTACTCATAAAAATAGGTAAGATGGTAAGTTTAAATTTTTTTAATTACAATTTTTAAAACTCAGTATGGAAATAGTTAAATTAATAATATTGTGTTTTTATGAAAGAATGCTATTCAGCCTTCAAAAATATTGTTTAAGAATTATTTTTAGTAACATGATACAATACTTGTGATATAGGGCAAGTATTTTTAAACGTATACAGTAGTACTGACCAATTAATTAATTCATGAATGAATAAATTATGTTTAAAAAACATGAAAAAAATAACTTGAAGGAAATATCTCAAGGTATTAACAGTAGGTATCTTTGGATGGGGGATTATAGATGACTTCTATTTTAGTTTCTTTTCTGCAGTCTTCCATACTTTATAATTGCTTACAAATAACATATTTTTATAATCATATAGAAGTTAAAAAATTAAATTTTTATTTTTTACTTTCATGTTATTATTATCTTAAGCAAAGTTTTTCTTTTTTAATTTCTATATGCTTATAAAGTACAAAGTCCTGGGGAGCAAAGATGAAAAACATAAAGAATATAAAACTGGAGCTTTCCATGGACACAGTCTAGCCAGATCATAAACTCCTTCTTTTTGGCCTCAGTTACTAGGCCAGTGCCCCAACCTGAACCTGAGCTCTGTGGAGTTGAAACCCAGGTCAAAGTCATTTTCTCCCATCCCAACCTGGCATTTTTATCTCTCCTCTCCCTCTGCTTAAGCAGCAGTCATCTCTACCCTGATTTAGATCAAGTCAAACTTGCTCTGCTGAGGTAAATTACCTTATCGTGAGGTCATATTTAACAGACTGATGAATGAGTCATAAAAAATTATGAAGATCTGAACTATCACTCAGTGTCTCTGAGTTAGAACAAAAATGTCTGAAACCTGATTTTTAGAACCTTGAAACCAGCGCTGCAAATTTAATCCCTTTCATTGAATACTCTCATTCTGGCTCCCCTCTGGCTGCTCCCTGTCCCTGCATAGCCCACCGTCTCCCGCTCCCACTGTCCCCTTCCCTGCTACTGTGTCCTCTGAAACCCTGCTCCACTGTGGATAGGCAGCTTTCCTCCATCAAGAAAATCCCTGGTTGCTCTCTCCACATCCTCGCCTTGACAGAGCTCCAGCTTCCCCTGAGCACTCCACTTCCTCATGCTCCTGTCTTTCATATGGAGGCTCTTTCTTTTCAACCTCCTGTGAACTTCAGAGCCAGGTAAGATGTCAGGACTCCCCTTGTTCTCCACCATAACTCCCTCACCTTCACATATATAAAGTGTTTCCTTCAAGGTTTATGCTCTGACCTTCTGTTTGCTGTTACCAACAACGTGCCAGTTGTTTATCCACATTCTGTGAGTTGTCTGGAATCCAACCTGAGGTACTGATGACTTTTGTGCTCAGGTAATGAGTAATCCTACACCACATCCTCATACTAACTTGATGTTTACAGTTCTTTACAGTTCTATAATCCCTCCCTGACAAGGACACACCCTGGGCCCCATCATCAGTCACAACAACTCCACCTCATTCCAGGACCTTTTATTTTCTTCGCAACTGTTCAGCTCTGACCTTGACATCCGTTCCTTTCCCTTCCAGTTTATACCTCATGATCCCTTCATTATACTCACACTGCTACCCAAGACATACTGTTTACCCATCTCGAAAAATCTAAGCCCAAGATAAATCAAAACCATTTTACTCTTCACTCTCAATCTGCTCCTGAATCAAGATGAAGAAGGGGAGGGGGGGGGTCCCTGATGGACTGGAGGAACATGTGGGCTGGAAGAATAACAAGTGGGGCAAAAGTCCACCTGTGATTGAAACAGTAAATTTGTAGAGACACCAATTCACATAGTTGTGTGATCTTCTCTACTGTCCCAGGGTAGGAATGAAATACACAAAGGGCTGGATTGAGGGTTTTGCAGTACAGGAGAGGAGAATGACAAGACAGTGGAGGAACTGAGACTGAAGCAAAGTGAGCGAGTGAGAGTGAAAGTCGCTTAGTCGTGTCCGACTCTTTGTGATCCCATGGACTATACAGTCCATGGAATTCTCTAGGCTAGAATACGGGAGTGGGTAGCCTTTCCCTTCTCCAGGGGATCCTCCCAACCCAGGGATCAAACCCAGGTCTCCCGCATTGCAGGCAGATTCTTTACCAACTGAGCTATCAGGGAAGCACTTTTGAAGCAAAGGACCATAATATCTAGGTAGAAGATGAAAGGGAGTAAAAATGTGACAACTTCTGTTGTTTCTAGTGTGCTGTGTCCGTCAGGTTTTTTTCTTTTCTTTTTGGTGTATGAGAACCTGGCACAGTTTTAAGATCCAGAGTGTTCAAAAGAAGACCCTGCAGATCAGCCTAACTAAGTTGTCAGGATTGGGTCCACCTTGCCTGGACCATTCACCACCAACAGAGATGTGACTATGGTGATATGAAACCTAAGGAGACTGAATGCAGTCAGTTGGTAAAGGGCGGGGGATAGATCTCATTTTTCAAAATAATATGATTAATAATTAATAGTGTAGACTTGAGGTAGACCAACCAGAGTTTTAATTTGGCCCTGCCACTTAACTAACTGTAATAACTAGGTGAATTACTCACTTTGATTTCTTTATCTGTAACGTGGGGACAATAAGAATATCTTAAGCAGTCACTGTAAGGACTAAATGATACCTTGGGCTATTGTTAGTATTATTATTGTAATAATACAATAGCAAAGAGGGTTGATACTTTTCCAGGAGTTTCTAATTTCTAACCAGGCATCTAGCTCAGAAGATTAAGATCTTCAATAAACTCATATTACTCAAATTTAACTCAGTCAAAACTTTCTGATATTTTCCTATGAAACCTGACTTCAGTATGACTGTATCCTATTAGGAGACCTATGTGTTCCTATGTATCTTCTCTTCTGGTTGGTCTCATATAGACCCATGGTTATAAATACCATCCATACATGGATAATTCTATACCTCATTCAGACCTCTCCTATGATCTTCAGACTCATATGTCCAACTATCTTCAAATTTTACACTTAAATATTAGTTTACTTTTATATTTAAAATAAAACTCTTTTGCACAGGCAACAAAATAAAATATAGATAAAATTGAACTCCATCAAAACTTAAAACTTCTTAACATAAAGGGATCTAATCAACAGAGTAAAAAGGTAACCCATAGAATGGGAGAAAATATTTGGGAACTATACATCTTATAAGGGGTTAATACATAGAACATAAAAAGAACTCCTACATCACAATGACAAAAAAATCACCCAATTAAAACTGGCAAAGAATTTGTATAGACATTTCTTCAAAGAAAACACACAAATGACCAATAAGCATATGAAATGATGCTCAACATTACTAACCACCACAAATCGCAATGAGATATCACTTTGTACCTTATTATTAATAGAATAGCTACTATTTTTAGAAAAGGGGAAAGTAACAAGTCAAGGAGGATCTTGTTGCACTGTTGATGGAAATGTAAAATGGCGCGGTCCCTATGGAAAACAGTATGGCAGTTCCTCCAAAAATTAAAAATAGAGTTACCATATAATCCAGAAACTCCATTCTGGATATACACTCAAAGAATTGAAAGCATGGACTTGAAGAGATATTTATACACCTATATTCACACAATACACGACAGCCAAAAGATGGAAGCAACCTAAATGTCCACTGACAGATGAATGGAAAAACAAACTATAGAATATCATACAAACAACGGAACATTATTCAGTCTTAAAAAGGAAGAAAATTCTGACACACGCTTTAGCACAGATGAACCTTGAGGACATTATGCTTACTGAAATGAGCAGTCACAAAGAACAAATACCATATGATTCCATGTAAATGAGGTATATAGAATGGCCAGATTCACAGAGACAGAAAGTAGAAAGGTGCTTACTAGGGGCTGAGAATCCCAGGGACTGGGGAGCCTGGTGGGAGGCCGTCTATGGGGTCACACAGAGTCGGACACGACTGAAGTGACTTAGCAGCAGCAGCAGCAGCAGGGGCTGAAGAGGGTGGGGAATGGCCAGTTATTGCTTAATGGACACAGAGTTTCAATTCTGCAAGATGGAAAGAGTTGGTGATGGTTGTAAAACATCATGAATATACTTAATGCCACTAAACTGTACACTTAGAGTCACGATGATAAATTTTACATTATGTGTATTTTATCACAATAAAATTTTTAATTAAAGTAAATTCTTAATTTCACAAGTCTCCCACCCCACCAAATTTCCTCATTCCAAAAACTGGCACCAGGTTCAGTTCAGTTCAGTTCAGTCGCTCAGTCATGTCCGACTCTTTGCAACCCCATGAATCGCAGCACGCCAGGCCTCCCTGTCCATCACCAACTCCCGGAGTTCACTGAGACTCACGTCCATCGAGTCAGGGTTGCCATCCAGCCATCTCATCCTCTGTCGACCACTTCTCCTCTTGCCCCCAATCCCTCCCAGCATCAGAGTCTTTTCCAATGAGTCAACTCTTTGCATGAGGTGGCCAAAGTACTGGAGTTTCAGCTTTAGCATCATTCCTTCCAAAGAAATCCCAGGGCTGATCTCCTTCAGAATGGACTGGTTGGATCTCCTTGCAGTCCAAGGGACTCTCAAGAGTCTTCTCCAACACCACACTTCAAAAGTATCAATTCCTTGGCGCTCAGCCTTCTTCACAGTCCAACTCTCACATCCATACATGACCACAGGAAAAACCATAGCCTTGACTAGACGGACCTTTGTTGGCAAAGTAATGTCTCTGCTTTTGAATATGCTATCTAGGTTGGTCATAACTTTCCTTCCAAGGAGTAAGCGTCTTTTAATTTAATGGCTGCAGTCACCATCTGCAGTGATTTGGGAGCCCAAAAAAACAGAGTCTGACACTGTTCCCACCGTTTCCCCCATCTATTTCCCATGAAGTGATGGGACCGGATGCCATGATCTTTGTTTTCTAAATGTTGAGTTTTAAGCCAACTTTTTCACTCTCCACTTTCACTTTTATCAAGAGGCTTTTTAGTTCCTCTTCACTTTCTGATAAGGGTGGTGTCATCTGCATATCTGAGGTTATTGATATTTCTCCCGGCAAGCTTAATTCCAGCTTGTGTTTCTTCCAGTCCAGCATTTCTCATGATGTACTCTGCGTATAAGTTAAGTAAGCAGGGTGACAATATACAGCCCTGATGTACTCCTTTTCCTATTTGGAACCAGTCTGTTGATCCATGTCTAGTTCTAACTGTTGCTTCCTGACCTGCGTACAGATTTCTCAGGAGGCAGGTCAGGTGGTCTGAGTCATTCTTAATTCCTCCTCTTGTGCCCATATCCAATAGTTAGTAAGTCACGTAACCTTTTGCTTCCAAATTGTATTCTGAATTCACCCACTTATCTCTTCCACAGATACCACTCCACTTCAGGCCATCCTCCACTCTTGCCTGTGATGCTCCAAAAGTTTCCTAACCAGTCGACCTGTTTTCATTCTTGTCTTCTATGGTCAGTTCTCCACATAGCAGCCAGAGTACTCTTTTTAGGATAGAAACCATGCCTTATCCTTTCTCTGCTTAAAAATACTCTGATGGTTTCTCATTGCACCAAGTATAAAATTCAAACTCCTTGACACCGTCTACAAAGCACTAGATGGTCTGGCCTCTTGCCAATGTCTCTGACCATATGTCTCATCAGTACTCACTTTGATCACTATGTTCCAGTAACATAGGTTACTGGAACTTCCTATGCTGACCTTCCCTCTGTTGCTCAAACACCCTAAGTGCAGGTCCTTACCTCACAGCCTCTGCACTTGTTCCTCTGCTTGGAAAACTGTCTTCCAGTTCCTCACATGATAGACTCCTTCTCACCCCTGCGTCTCAGCTCAGATATCACCTTCTTAGAAAAATATTCACTCACCATTCAGTCTAAAGTAGCCACCCACTGACTGTCACTCTTTACACCCTTATGCTCTTTTATCTCTACTTGGCACTTAATCACTATTTGACATTCATACTTATTTTCACAAGTTTACAGTTGGTTTCACCATCCTCCAATTATCTCACTATCTGAGCTCCCTGAGAACAGTGTCTTTCTCAATTCCAGAACAAGGTTGGGCATATAACCTAATTTGCTGAATGAATGAAGAAGTAAATAACATTAACAATCCAATTTTCTTTCTATGTCCCAGATGCTCATAAAATCCTTTGGGGTAAATTTGTATTTCTAATATTAGCTGTCACCAAGGTCTCTTCCATCTAGTCTAGAATGTGCTAACCAGCCTTTAAAATGCAAGCAACCGATTTCACATCTCATTCTCTGTACGTGTACCTGAAGGGGAAAAGTTTATATTTCTACCCCCACTTTTGTGGCAGTGAAATTTTTAAACTCTCTTGTGTTTCTTGAAGCTAGATTGTGGGGTTTTGTATTGGAAATTACACTCATTAAAAAAAAAGTCTGGATATCTGATACGTCCTTTGAAAACTGTTCAAAGTATTTGATTATATAATTTTTTTGTCTGCAGAATGTTTCAAGGTCCATTCTCTTCATGATTAGCTACCTATCTGTCCAGGACAAAATAGTCTAGCACAAATGTGATTTCTCTGGCCCTTCTATTTGTGAAACTCCAATATCCAACCACAGTTGGGCTCATGAACATAGACTTCTCTTTTCTTTTTTTCCTGAGATGTGTCTGTAGTAGACACCTGGATAACAGCACAAAAGTGCTGATACCCACTGACAGCTGAAGTCCTGCATGCCAAGCTCAGCTGCAGCTGCTCTACTGTGCCCCAAATGCTGATATACATAGGTGATGACATGCCACTTGGGATGGTGTCTGATGATGTGGATAGAGTCCTGTTCCTTCACTCGAGTCACACTCTGGTGTTTTGAGGCCAAGGCAAACAATGTCTCACAGAGATCTTGGGCAAAAAATAGCTATATAAAATTTTACTCATGGTCCCCTTTCTATAAAATCCATACACAGTCTAGGGGATCACCTGAAGAGGCTGGACAGACCTTCTGCATCCTCCTCTATTCTGATGCAGAAGCTCTAATATTCGTCTAAGCCTGGACCCTCTACTCCGTTTTTTCTCAAAGGAGTTCTTTAGAGCTTTCCTCTTCCTCAGGCAAGTAAGTACTGACTGCTTCATCCCACACAACCCACAGACACATCCAAAGGTGTTTCTTTAAAGTCAGTAACCAAAATAAAACCATTAGTTATGGCTAATATTTATCTCACACTTAATGGGTCCTAGGCGCTGAGTTAAGCACTGCCCGGAGTTGAGCACTATCATCTGGGAAACTGAGGCTTGGAAAGCTTTAAAAACTTGCTAAGCTAATACTTGAAGGAGTCAGCAGTTGAATACTGATCTTTATTCAGAGGTTATGCTTTTAACCAATACACTATGCTATCTCTTATCAGGGAAATAAATTATAAAGCTTATCTGTAAAATTCTATTCTGTCATTTAGAAGGTAAAACAAATCAAGGAGTTACAGATGTTTATTCTTCCGTATTTTAAGTCAACATATTGTTCAATAATCTATGTATTAGTTATATATTGCTGCATAACAAGTACCTCAAAATTTAGCAGCTTAAGACAATGAACTTTTATCTCTTACAATTGATGAGGCTCAGGAATCTGGGAGCTACCTTAGCTGGGTGGTGCTAGCTCACAGTTTCTCATGAGGTTGCAGTCAAGCTATTGGTTAGGGCAGCAGTCATCTAAAGATTCAACTGATGCTGAAGTTGCCCCTCACAAGCTCACTTATATCAGGTCAGAGTGCCTTGGTTCCTCATTGGCTCTTGGCAGGAGTCTTCATTCTTTGCCATCACTTGGGACAGTCAAAGGGCTGTTTACAACATGGCAGAAAGCTTGCTTCTCCCAAAGAAAAAGACAGACAGAGAAAAGGGTGGGAGGGGTATCTAGGAGGGAGATCACTTTAAAATGTAATCACTGAAGTGATGAAATATCACATGTGCTATATGCTGTTGGTCACAAAGACCAATCCTGGTACTAAGTGGGAGAAGCCTACACAAGAATATGAATACTGTCAACAACAACAACAAAAAATTAGAGGAGGCTATAAATAAGAATATAGTTTACCTGGGTCTTAAGAATTACAATTCAGGAGACACAGATTACGGTTACCCTGAAGGAGTGTTCCATGGAAGAGAAAGAGTCAGGGACTTATAAAGATAAAAAGGCATGGAAGTTGTTAAAAGTTGCCTGGCAAAAGTTGTAACTGACTCTGATGCAAGTCAGAAAGCAATTGCCTTTAAGGAACCATGAGCTGTTTTAGGGTAGGAGTCTGAAAAGTAGATAGCTTATTACAAGTTAAATCAGAGTAAGGGTCCCAAACCGATCACATGGACCACAGCCTTGCCTAATTCAATGAAACTATGAGCCATGCCATGTAGGGACACCCAAGATGGACGGGTCATGGTGGAGAGTTCTGACAAAGTGTGGTCCACTGGAGAAGGGAATGGCAAACTACTTCAGTATTCTTGCCTTGAGAACCCCATGAACAGTATGAAAAGGCAAAAAGATATGACACTGAAAGATGAACTTCCCAGGTCGGTAAGTGCCCAATATGCTACTGGAGAAGAGTGGAGACATAACTCCAGAAAGAATGAAGAGATGAAGCCAAAGCAAAAACAACACCTAGCTGTGGATGTGTCTGGTGATGAAAGTAAAGCCCGATGCTGCAAAGAACAATATTGCATAGGAACCTGGAGTGTTAGGTAAATTGCATGTGTCAAGGTATGTATCCATGAATCAAGGCAAATTGCAAGTGGTCAAACAGGAGACGGCAAGAGTGAACTTAGACATTTTAGGAATCAATGAACTAAAATGGACTGGAATGGGTGAATTTAACTCAGATGACCATTATATCTACTACTGTGGGCGAGAATCCCTTGAAGAAATGGAGTAGCCCTCACAGTCAATAAGAGTCCGAATGCAGTACTTGGGCGCAATCTCAAAAACAAAAGAATGATCTCTGTCTGTTTCCAAGGCAAACCATTCAATATCACAGTAATCCAAATCTATGCTCCAACCAAGTAATGCTGAAGAAGCTGAGGTTGAACGGTGCTATGAAGACCTACGAGACCTTCTAGAACTAACACCCCAAAAAGATGTCCTTTTCATTATAGGGGACTGGAATGCAAAAGTAGGAAGCCAAGAGATACCTGGGGTAACAGGCAAATTTGGCCTTGGAATATGGAATGAAACAGGGCAAAGGCTAACGGAGTTTTGCCAAGAGAACACACTGGTCATAGCAAACACCCTCTTCCAACAACACAAGAAAAGACTGTACACATGGATATCACCAGATGGTCAATACCAAAATCAGATTGAGTATATTCTTTATAGCTGAAGATGGAAAAGCTCTACACAGTCAGCAAAAAAGAGACTGAAAGCTTACTGTGGCTCAGATCATGAACTCCTTATTGCCAAATTCAGACTTAAATTGAAGAAAGTAGGGAAAACCACTAGACCATTCAGGTATGACCAAAATCAAATCCCTTATGATTATACACTGGAAGTGACAAATAGATTCAAAGGATTAGATCTGATAGACAGAGTGCCTGAAGAACTATGGACAGAGGTTCGTGACATTGTACAGGAGGTAGTGATCAAGACCATCCTCAAGAGAAAGAAATGCAAAATAGCAAAATGGTTGTCTGAGTAGGCCTTAACAATAGTTGAGAAAATAAGAGAAGTTAAAGGCAAAGGAAAAAAGGAAAGATATACCCATTTGAATGCAGAGTTCCAAAGAATAGCACGGAGAGATAAGAAAGCCTTCCTGGGTGATCAATGCAAAGAAATAGAGGGAAACAACAGAATGGGAAAGACTAGAGATCTCTTCAAGATAGTTAGAGATACCAAGGGAACATTTCATGCAAAGACGGGCACAATAAAGGACAGAAATGGCATGGCTCTAACAGAAGCAGAAGATATTAAGAAGAGGTGGCAAGAATACACAGAACTATACAAAAAAGATCTTCATGACCTAGATAACCATGATGGCGTGATCACTCACCTAGAGCCAGACACCCTGGAATGCAAAGTCAGGTGGGCCTTAGGAAGCATCACTACAAAGCTAGTGGAGGTGATGGAATTCCAGTTGAGCTATTTCAAATCCTACAAGATGATGCTGTGAAAGTGCTGCACTCAATATGCCTGCAAATTTGGAAAACTCAGCAGTGGTCACAGGACTGGAAAAGGTCCGTTTTCATTTCAATCCCAAAGAAAGGTAATGCAAAAGAATGTTCAAACTACTGCACAATTGCACTCATCTCACACACTAGCAAAGTAATGCTCAAAAACCTCCAAGCTAGGCTTCAACATACATGAATGGTGAACTTCCAGATGTTCAAGCTGGATTTAGAAAAGGCAGAGGAACCAGAGATCAAATTGCCAACATCTGCTGGATCATCGAAAAAGCAAGAGAATTCCAGAAAAACACCTACTTCTGTTTCATTGATTACACCAAAGCCATTGACTGTGTGGATCACAACAAACTGTGGAAAATTCTGAAAGAGATGGAAATACCAGACCACCTGACCTGCCTCCTGAGAAATCTGTATGCAGGTTACAAAGCAACAGTTAAAACAGGACACGGAACAGCAGACTGGTTCCACATTGGGAAAGGAGTACGTCAAGGCTGTATACTGTCACCATGCTTAATTAACTTACATGCACAGTACATCATGGGAAATGCCGGGCTGGATGAAGCACAAGCTGGAATCAAGATTGTGGGAGAAATATCAATAACCTCAGATATGTAGAAGAGACACCCTTATGGCAGAAAGTGAAGGAGAACTAAAGAGCCTCTTGATGAAAGTGAAAGTGGAGAGTGAAAAAGTTGGCTTAAAACTCAACATTCAGAAAACAAAGATCATGGCATCCAGTCTCATCACTTCTTGGTAAATAGATGGGGAAACAATGGAAACAGTGAGAGACTTTATTTTTGGGGGGCTCCAAAATCACTGCAGATGGTGACTGCACTCATGAAATTAAAAGATGCTTGCTCCTTGGAAGAAAAGTTATGAGCATATTAAAAAACAGAGACATTACTTTGCCAACAAAGGTCTGAATAATCAAAGCTATGTTTTTTCCAGCAGTCATGTGTGGATGTGAGAGTTGGACCATAAAGAAAGCCGAGCACTGAAGAATTGATGCTTTTGAACTGTGGTGTTGGAGAAGACTCTTGAGAGTCCCTTGGACTGCAAGGAGATCCAAGCAGTCCATCCTGAAGGAGATCAGTCTTAAATATTCATTGGAAGGACTGATGCTGAAGCTGAAGCTGCAATACTTTGGCCACCTGATGTGAAGAACTGACACATTGGAAAGGACCTTGATGCTGGGAAAGATTGAAGGTAGGAGGAGAAGGGGATGACAGAGGATGAGATGGTTGGATGGCATCACTGACCCAACGGACACGAGTTTGAGCAAGTTGCAGGAGTTGGTGACGGACAGGGAAGCCTGGCATGCCACAGTCCATGGGGTCACAAAGAGTCGGATACAACTGAGTGACTGAACTGAACTCAACTCAACTGAAGGGTCCCCAAATCAGCTTGAGTTTCTGGTAGGTGTTTTGGATGACTTCATCAGGTCAAAAGGTCAGATTCCACTCAGATTAAGACGTTCATAAATCACACTTCTTTAATGGCCTCTGATTCAATTTATAAAGCTCTCTTAGCAATACTGACTCTGTTTTGATTTTTGTTTTGTAATAACACAGGACACAACAATCATTGTGTACTATCCTGGAGACCAACTACCACATCTGCTAACATTTTAATCCATTTAATATAGGGTTCTAATCCTGAATCTGCTATCTATCAGAAATATCAGTTTTATTTTCTTTTATTTATAAAGTAAGAACATCCTAATTCAGAATCTTGAGGGTTAAAGGAACTCAGGTAACTGATTCAGAGTTCAATCTCTTTTGAAAAGATGCAATTCAAATAATAATAACATTCAGAGAGTAATCCCTGCCCCACCAAGAACTGGAAGGCCCTGAGTTGCTCTTGGCTTTGTGCATTTGGATAAGCCATACACAAGAAATGGTTTTTCTTTTCAAGATCTGCAACCTCTTTGGTAGCCTATTGAATTGTTTCTAAACCCTTTCAGGTCTGTTTTCTGATGCCCAACTGATTATTTCTTAAATAAGACTTTTTCACCTCCTTTGGTCTGGACACAGGTCAGCATTTTTCTCACAGAAGCTTTCATTTATTTTGCAATATTAAAACAATTCTGAAAGTTGATTAAAAAAAGTTTATGTTCAAGAAGCATCGTTTTCCTTTCTGTTAGTTCCAGCAAAGGACTGTTACTTGAGATAAGATGCTGCTGCTAAGTCACTTCAGTCGAGTTCGACTCTGTGCGATCCCATAGACGGCAGCCCACCAGGCTCCCCTGTCCCTGGGGTTCTCCAGGCAAGAACACTGGAGTGGGTTGCCATTTCCTTCTCCAATGCAGGAAAGTGAAAAGTGAAAGTGAAGTCGCTCAGTCGTGTCCGATTCTTAGTGACCCCATGGACTACAGCCAACCAGGCTCCTCCATGAAAGGATTAAGTACATTTAATCCTAGCCAGGCATCTTCAGGAGGCAATAACAGTAGTAGGTTACCAGTCGGTGTAAACAAGCAAGACCTGTTTAGTAAGACTAAAACCTGTATTAAGAATTTGAGCCTAATTTTTAAAAAAATCCTTGCATTTTATGGAAATGTTTATTTCTTTGTGTAAAACATCCTGTCAAGGATAGCTTCTCCTCTATTTTTATTTTCAATGTAGAATCCATCACAATTGGTTTATCCAACAGGTTATATTTAAAAGTGCAAGTTTAGTTCTCTATCACTAAGCCACTATTATTACAAAAAGGAAAATGCCCCAATGTTAAATTTAACAACCCTAATTCTTAAAGGCCTTAGAACAGCTCTGTCCAATAAAATAGCCCACAAGCTACATGTGGCTACTGAGCTCTTAAAGTGTGGCTAATCCATACTGAAATGTGCTATAAAATTACATACTAGATTCTTATGATTTAGTATGAAAATTATAAAAATATAATATCTTATGTAAAAATGTAAATTATTACAATAATTTCTATATTGACTACTGCCGGGAGCCGGCGAGAGACATTCCACTCGTGACAAAGGTCATGAGGAAGGAGGCTCGGCATACGCAAAGGCGGGATTGAGCCTCAGGAGTCCCCCTGGATATTCTCGAGCATCTACCCCCCAAAAACCAGAGTCTGCCTACTTTATTGCTTTGTGCTCTCACCTCTGACTTTACTGGGGGCTGTCCCCTACCACCATCTCGCTCTCTCTGTCAAAGAGTTAACTTACAGCTCCAATTAATAAAGTTCCTGGGCAATTAGGAGTGTTTAAATCCAAACCCCTCAGATGGCTCTCTAACTCGCCTGACAAGTTTACCCGGACTCCTGCAGCTATGCATACGATTGTTTACAGTCTCCCAGCCTTGAGAGGCACGGGAAGCTTAAGATATTCAAATAGCTTAGAGCTTCTCAGAGAGTTAGAAACTGTCAGAATAAAACTAGTAAAAGATTTCATTGATGAACCAATGCTTGCTGCCAAGTTTTCACATCCCCTGAATTGTATCCTTGAATATGTATTAATTAATAGTTGGTATATAGAAAAAATAAGTAGTGGCCTTGGTGTTAGTAACTTTAGACCCTTAAGGTAATAAATTCTTTCCTTTGTTGTAAACCCATTACACATCCGCCCTATAGGAATGCAATTTTATCTTCGGAAGATGGCACCAAACCTTAAAATAATTACTCGTAGAGAAAATAAGTCTTTGTTGATAAGTCCTTGTCAAGAGTCATAAAATGTTAATAAGCCTTCTGGCCAGAAGATGATGTAAATCACCTAAACCATTTGTATATGATAAATTTGCAGGAAAGAAACCCTGGTTTTTGATAAGGATCAAAGACTGCTGACTTTGCATCCCCTATTATCCTCTATGTGTACCTTAGGGTATAAAAACCCCTGGTGAAAATAAAGCTACGGGCCTTGCTCACCAACGTTTGGTCTCCCCATGTCATTCTCCCTCTTAACTTCCAGCTGAGTCTCCATCTGGAGCGTGGATATCCTCTGCGACCATTTATTTGCCTGGGCTTCTAAGACCCACTCGAGAAGGTGTCTAAGGTGGGGCACCTTCCGCTATTCGAGAGGGCACCTGCGGCCTCCGTGGTCAGAGCTAACCTGGTGTCACGGGTTATATTGATTTTCTGCGTTAACCAAGCTACTCAGCTTCTTTTCTCCACTGAATTTTCCTACTGAGCTATCCTTATTCTATTACTCTTTATATCTTTGATAAATAAATAAATAAATAGGTCACCGAAGCCGTCTCTCCTTCGAATACCCTGGATCAGCCGGGGCTGGACCCCAGCAGATTACATGATGAAATATGGGTATATTGGATTAAATAAATGTTATTAAAGTTAATTTCACCCATTTCTTTTGACTTCATTATGGAGGTTTGCTCTACACAATACATTTGAATTTCATATGTCCCTGTGCACATTTCATTAGTATAAAATTATTCATTGTTTGCGAGTTCTCTAGTGGTCCAAAGCTTAGGATTTCCAGCTTTTACTGCCGTAGCCAGAGGTTCAATTCCCTGATCCGGAACTGAGATTCCACAGGCTTCACGGTTTGGTCAAAAAAAATTTCTTGTATATAAGAAATTCAAATTTTAACTGGGTGTCCTACACTTTTACCTGCTAGATCTGGTAACTTAATTAAAATGACTACTAGAAAACTTTAAATTACAAATGTAGCTACTTATTCTATCGGACAGCGAAGCTTTAGAATCACGTAGTTGCTTTTTAAAATTACCCTCCAACTCTTAACTCTGCAGAAATAACTGATCTGAGGAACATTTAATCCTAGACGGAGATCGTCAATAACACTGAAGTTAAAATTTTACATTTGCTTGAACAAGTTAAAGGACAACAAAAAGGGCTTGTTACAGACCACAGTGTGAAAAGCGCATGTGGATTAGAATTAAGTCCTTGTTCCCAGTCTCTCCATTGGGGTAGTTAACGGTTCCGGTTTCAAAATAATCACGGTCTCTTTTACAAAAATGGGCGGTGTCAAGGGCAGTATACTAACTACGAGACCCTGGGCTAGTCACCTACCCCTTTAGACCTCTGTAAAGGGAGGGGTGGGGAGAAGGGACGTTGCAGTATTTTTAATACCTGAGCCTGAGCCTATCAGCCGGCTCGCCCACTCGGGCGCTCCCCGGGCTCCGCGCTGGGCCAGCGAGCTTGGCCTCAGACGCCGGCGAGGTCACAATTCTCGCGGCCTTCCTCCGCTCAGCCAGGGCTCCTTCGGCTGTAACCTCAGGGCTTGGCCTACAGAGGCCAGCGGAGACCGAGAGCGCCCGGGGGCAGCGACCAGCCGGAGCCCCAGGTGCGCCGGCGGCCCAAGCCCGCCCACCGCCGTCACGCGCGGTCCAGCTCCACCCCCGTCCGCGCCGCGCCACCGGCGGGCTGGGCGGGCTTGGCGGCTCAGGCTCAGAGCCCGCCCCGGCCTCGCGCACTATGTAAGGCCAGTCGCTTCGGCCGCGGCGGCGGCAGGAGCTTGCGAACCTGTTCAGTCAGCTGGCCGTCCCCAAGACCCTTGCTCGGTCGCATTGTGGGGATCCGCCGCGCAGGCGCGCAGGCTCGCCACGCTCCGCCCCCGCGCGCCGCCGCGTCCTCCGACCCCCGGCCGCGGGCCGCGCGCCGCGCGCGGGCAGCTGAAGGCAGCATGCAGGACTACGACGAAGTGACCGCCTTCCTAGGCGAGTGGGGGCCCTTTCAGCGCCTCATCTTCTTCCTGCTCAGCGCCAGCATCATCCCCAACGGCTTCAATGGCCTGTCGTCCGTGTTCTTTACGGCCACCCCGGAACACCACTGCCGGGTGCCGGACACCGCGAACCTGAGCAGCGCGTGGCGCAACCACAGTGTCCCCATGCGGCTGCAGGACGGCCGCGAGGTGCCTCAGAGCTGCCGCCGCTACCGACTCGCTATGATGGTCAACTTCTCGGAGCTCGGGCTGGAGCCGGGGCGCGATGTGGACCTGGAGCAGCTGGAGCAGGAGGGCTGCCTGGATGGCTGGGAGTTCAGCCAGGACATCTACCTGTCCACCATCGTCACCGAGGTGGGTACCAGGTCCGCGCCCAGGGCCTGAGACCTAGACGTAGGCAGGACCTTCACTGTCTTTTAAGTCGCGCACTCCACCCGCCAAGGTGCGTGCTGGCTACTGTCACTCCCTCGCCGCGGACTCACTACATACTGGTGATGGACATCCTCCAGCCAGGTGGCTCGGGAGCCCTTTTCGTGGTGACTTCCAGAGAGATCGTGGCCATCGCAGCACGGTTGTCAGTCTTGCCACCCCTCCTTGTTAGCTACCTTGGAGAGGAAGCCAAGAAGGCTCTAGCAATTCCTTGTAAATACTCATTTACTTTCCCCATAAAAAGTCAAAGTCTTTCCCCATAAAAAGTCAAAGTCATTCCCCATAAAAAATTGTTTACTTTTTACTCATGGTCAGTTATCATTAGTCTTTTAGGATTCTGTGCATCTGAAGATCCATTTGGAGTGACTTCTTGACCTGGAATGTTTTAGGGTATTCTAAGGAAATGTCTTTAGCCAGATTTAGTTAAAGCATACAGCCTTAGTTCATCAGAAGCAGGGGGAAAACCTTTCTCATTCCCCAGCCCCTTGGATTTTCCTTTTGGGTGGCCTTTTCTATCCCCGGTGACCTTGTAATTATTAAAGCTGGATGTATGATGTGGTATTTATGGATGCATGCGGTTCTGCTTTGCATCTTACTCCAGCTCTGGCACTCTGACTCTGTGTAGTCTCAGCAAAACTGAGCAAGCAGGACATTAAAAAGAGCACTTCTGGAAAGACTCTCGGGTGCCCAGGTTCACTGTGTGTCAGGAACAGGGGTTTGAGGAGTAGGGAAGGCTTCTTGGAGAAGGAGGATTGTCGATGAGTCTGGGGTGTATAGCTCAACAGAGACAAAGTCTGGAACAGTAAGACACAACCTGGCATAAGGTCAGGATTCACAGGGAAGAGGCTGAAGGGAATGGTCCATAGTTCCTGTTATGGCATCAAACCCTACTGGAGCCTCAAGGAGGCTTACATGGGTTCTGGAGACTGTGTGTGTATGTTGCTTCTGGGAGTTGTCACCCTTCAAGGTAGTCTGAGTGCTGCCGCAACAAACGTGTGTGTGTGTGTTGTTTTTTGTATATTTGGACATTTGATGTCCCCAGCATCTGTGCCTCCTTACTCCACATGTGTGTAGTAGGAGTGTGAGAAGAGCCCCACTGGGATCTCAGCGAGTGACAGCATTCCGGTGTCCTCAGGCACTGCTGCGTGAGAGGAGAGGCGCTGGTTGGAGGTAGTTGACTGTGATCTGTGGCCGAAGCGTGCACGGAGTATTAAAACTTACAGTCATCACAAATCCTCTATGCCAGCCTCCCGAGCGAGTCTGTCACCCTCCTGGAAGCCAGTGAGCATTGTGAAAGTAGAGGCTGTCCCTCAGATTGCAGGCAAAGACCACGGAGGGGAAGCCATACTCCATGACCTAGAAGTCCCTGCAAATTCTGCATCTGGCTGCCTGGGGAAGGAGAAGGCAGTGAAGTCAGGAGCAGCTCGTGGCATTTCTTAAGACTTTGCCCTAACCCCTATGTTTATGGCTTACTCTAATCATTTGCTCTTTCTTTGCTGTCCCCATCCTGCCTTTGGATGAGAGCAGTGATGGCATTGATGAGCTCCCAAAGGCAGACTGTTCCAGAAGGGTCCTTGAGCTATGTTGCTACCAATATCAGCCTTTCCTTTTGTATATTTAGGCTGTTTCTTTAGCTGTCTAAACAGTTTCGTAAGAGCTCTGTGCCCTTTCACCTACTTCCAGGTTGTCAGTCTTTGCAGGGAGGCAAGATTAATACATTACTTAGCTCTTTGTTTGAGGATGCTGGTATGCCAGACTTTTAGGTTCAAGGCTGCTCATTCTTTTCTGGTGAACAGTCACTGTTGGAAGCTGTTACATTAACATTCTGATGGCTCCATTTTTCTAAGGCCCGTTTTCTTTCAATCTGACCTGCCCGGCTGACCACTGCAGCTAGTCCTGTGCCTGTTAAATGACTTCAAGCCCGCCCTCTGCCCCAAATCATGCCTAGAGGTATTTGTAAGTACACTGGTATGGAATTCCTATTCATGGTTTTCAGCAGAAGATGAAAACCCCCGGTTTCCTGTTTGATTTTTTTTTCTTTGTGGAGTTGAGTGCACACAGAGTACTAAACTTTGTGGTGTACTTATATCTTGCAAGTCCTGACATTGATGCTGGTTGCAGATTGAGTACTCAGGAGCATTTTTGTTGAATGGATTAATGAATATTTTGAAATCTTCTCCACCGTGGGAGAACTGAAGAAGAAAAGGACAGGTTTAACTCATAGAAGAGAAACTCAGGGATGGTCAAAAAGCATTAAGTGGAATATTTCAAAGTAAATGTAACCCCCCACTCCAGAGACTGGGGCTTGTGCCCATGTGGATCTGCAACAAGGTGTTGGGATTGGCAGAAAGAAGGGGACACTGTTTATGAGGTGAAAGAGGTTGTTCTCCCATGTTTCTGGAATAGGTGGTTCATGAGCTTCTAGGCTGAACCCTTCTGTAGCCCTTCCGCCACCCCAGGGGTGCGGGGGCATCAGCCACTCCACTATGCAGTGGCGCTCCAATCCCTGAGTGTTTCTTGGCCCAGCGCTGCCTCCTTCTCTGGGAACATGGGTGATTTTCAGGCTGCCTGGGTCACCTGCTTTTTGGTGTTGCCATAACACAGCCTGTGGCTGTAGAGTTTTCCTTTGGAAATGTCTAGCTACTCCAGCACTCATGAGTTAGGGTCTCTTCAGCCAAAAATCCAGCAGTTCTCTGTGTCCCCTTTTCCTCTGCTTCCCAGAAGCCCCCTGCCCTGGCCCTTGGCAACACTCTTACTCACTCCCTGTTGTCCTGGAAAGCCTCTTTTTCTCGACCAGCTTTTCCATCAGCCTTATCTCGTAAGTGCATAGTCTTAGAAAATAGGAGAGCACCCACTGTTATCTCCGCATCCACCCAAAGAAAAAGCTGCATCAACTGGGGAGGCAGGCCCTGGGCTGACTAAAGGGGTGGGGAGACCAAAAAGACCTGGAGCCAGGGCCTCACTGCTCTGCCTTTCTGACTCCCCTCACTCTAGGGAAGTGCGGACCCTTTTCCCTGCCCCTGCAGCTCATGGCAAATCCCTGAGGGCCCCTGTGTACATACAGTCACAGCAGACCCATCTGACCATGAGCGGTCAGATTGAGACTCTAGCTAGCTGAGAACCAACACCCTGGGTCAAAGTTCTGACAGTGGACCCAGAGAAGGGATGAGGGAGAAAGGAAAATAATCTGTTCTTGAGAATGAAGTTCAGGGTTCATCTGGGCTTTGGGCAGCCAAGCCCAAGGACGAAACCCAAGGGATAGTATGGTTTGGAAGGTTAACAGTCCTTTATCCATCGAGTCACTCACTCACCTAGGTATCAAACAGGTACTGAGTCTCTCTGCTGCAGGGCTCTGCCAGGCTTTTAGAGGATGTGGTCGCAAATTGTTCTCCTTGCCCTGACAGCCTTGGGTCAAGGATTCACCATTAACTGCAACAGGAGGCAGGATGAAACGTGTGTAGGACTGCATGGCCTTCAGTAACAGGTAGTGCTTACCAGTGTGTTTGACCACTGATGCGGTCAGGCTGGGTGCATCTTAGGAAAGAGCTTCTGCCCTGTGGGCACAGGCTCTCTCACTTTTTTCTCCCAGTCAACTCACAGGTAAGAACATTTAGTCCCAGGGAACTACATCATCTCTGTACTTCCCATAACTGAGAAGTAGCACCAACTACATGCTGTGTTCAAGAGACACAGTTCTCTTTCTTTTTAAAAATTTAAACAGCTTTATTGAGGTATAAATTACATAAAACAAACTGTGCCTAACTAAAGTATGTAATTTAAAAAGCTTTATATATATAAGCTATCTCCAAGAAGCCATCACCGCTAGAAAGGCACATTTCTAACCAGGAAGGGTAGCAAGCCTAGGCCCTTTGCCAGGGTTACTCTCAGATTTTTTTTTTTCTAAGTTTGCTTCTGCTTTTATAGCTCACCCAGCTGAGGGGTAATGATGCTAGACTCATGACATAAATCTTAAACCTACACATTTAGTTCTAAGGTTAATACCTATTATCATCAGCCAATACAGTTCATCCTTCATACCAGGTGGCGTCTTCAGTGAGCTGATCTGTAGCTGCCTTAGTCACGGCTGCCAAGCCAGGAACTCAGTATAGAAATACTAGATTCCTTTTGCTGTAAAGACAGCAAACCTTGGGTCATAACCTGGACTCTATGGGCTTCTCATCCCACCCCTCCTTAGGGGGGTCAGGCCAAGTCCTAGAGCCCGCTGCAGTCCATCTGGTGGTTGCCAGGTGGGTGGGTTGGGCTGGCTGGGTGGAACCCAGTCCGTGCTTGCCCTTCTGTTCATTTGTTGAAACCTAGTCCCTTTCCTGACCCTATATACAGGCCCCTTGTGGCCAGTAGGAAGGAACTGCTAACCCTTGCTTGCTTTTGGAGGGCCCAGAGCCAGGCCATGAGGATTGTTAAGACATGTCGGTAGTAGATGGAGAGCCCAGTTACTTTAGGTAGTTACATGCTTGCCCAGAGTAAGGACACTGAACCAAGTGGAGGGGCTGAGGCTGCTGGAGCCGGAGAGATGCTCTGGGGATCCACTTGATGAACACTTCAGTCACCTTATCTCCTACAGAGCATTGTTTGACCTAGTTTCAGGTAACATCTGGCCTTGCCAGTCGAGAAGCCCCTAGAAGCCTATACTGGGAGACCCGACATGAGGTGGGGGTTTAGAGGTGCCACTCCAGAACTCATTGAAAATGCCCCTCTGGACTTCTAGTCTGGCTCAGCTGTATCAGACCCCAGCTCTCATGAGAGACCTATTGAGAAGCAGCTAATGACTCTATTCAGTCTTTTTTAAAATCTCTGTCACTACAAAAGTAGTGCCTGCTAGCTGGGAATAGATCCCATCATATTCAGTTGTGACCATAACCATAATCTAACACCCAGAGGCTGGCACGCCCTCACCGAGTCCCTCAGCTCTAACTCCCTGCCACTCCTATTCTGACTTCAGCAGCCGTGTCTGGATGGCAGCTGCCCTAGGAGCACACACCCTCCTAGAAGGAAGATGGTATCTGGGTGCTGGCACCACTGAGACTGCAGAGATGAGAAGGCTGCCATTGCCTGAACCTTTGGGCCTTAGTGCTCCTTGCTTGTCCCCTGCTAGTCTGGGCTTCCTCTAGACTCAAGAGTTGGTGACCCCCAACTCTTCCCTGGAGTGGGGATCACCACCCATTCTCAGTCCATCCAAGGCACAGGCTTGCTCCAGAGTGGAGAGCTAGCTTGCGGCTGAGTGAGCCTTATCATCTTCTGCAGGGGTTCTTGATCCATCCTGCTGCTGCTGCTAAATCGCTTCAGTCGTGTCCGACTCTGTGCGACCCCATAGACGGCAGCCCACCAGGCTCCGCCGTCCCTGGGATTCTCCAGGCAAGAACACTGGAGTGGGTTGCCATTTCCTTCTTCAGTGCATGAAAGTGAAAAGTGAAAGTGAAGTCGCTCAGTCGTGTCCGATTCTTAGTGACCCCATGGACTGCAGCCTACCAGGCTCCTCCATCCATGGGATTTTCCAGGCAAGAGTACTGGAGTGGAGTGCCATTGCCTTCTCCGATCCATCCTGAGGGCTGCCCTTCTACCCATTCTGAGGTGCCTGGAGGCTTTCTGCATGCACTGCCCAGCAGGGCTGAGAAGCAGACTTGTTTTTCCCTCTGACCTTGACCTGGAAGAGATGCTTTCTTCTTGGAAGCCGTGTACTTCCCCAGGAGCCAACAGGATCCATGGAGGGCAGGCATGCAGCCTGTCACCAGGCAAGCAAGGGGCTGAATTCCCTGGAAGGTGGCCTTCTTGGTTATTACAGAGTACCATCTCTCTGTTTTGGGAAACATTTTTCTGGGAACCAGCAAGCTTCCTATTTTGGTTTCTCATCCTTCTCTTGGCCCTTGTTAGGCTGGAGCAATCTCATGTGTGAGTGTTCAGTGCTTCCCTATGCCCGCAGATCTCTTCCCATGCCAACTGTGGGTGAAACTCTACACCAGGTTCCGGGAACCAAGCACTGCAACCTGTTCCCACCCCCAGTCACTGTTTCATAAATGGGGAGATTAAGGCACGATGGGCTTGGGTAGCTAGTTAACAGAGTAGGAGTTACAACCCAGCTTCTTGGCTCCCAGCTCAGTGCTCTTGGCTGTACTCGGGCCTTATGTTGGCACAGCATCAGGGATACCAGCTCTAACTGTCAGCAGGAGCCAGGAGTCATTGGCCCAGAGTCAGGACCTGAGCAGAGCTGAAGGAACAGATCCAGAAGGTGCATACTAGGCCTTCTGGCTGCATCTCCTTGCTGGATGCCCTGACCCTTGGAGCTGCAGAGCCCTGCTCCGGAACCACTCATATGCCATCCATGCCAATGGCCTGGACCCCACTGAGAGGTTGCCTGCTCTACTCACAGTCCCAGCCTCAGCCCAGATCCTTAGAAGTGACCATGTGAAGGCTCGCCCTTCCTCTTTGGTTGGTATGTGGGCAGAGTACCTGCTCCCTGCCTGAAACTGATAACAAAACAATGAGGCTAAAAGCTATGAAAAACAAGATGGCCAGTCTCCCCATTGAGGGGAAACCTGTGCCATGCCTTGCTGCCCAGTGGGCTGTCACCTGCCTTAGTGAGCTCACACACCCTTGCGGTCATGTAAACAAAGCATGCAAGGATATGGGATGTTCTGATTTCATTTTCCAAGAAGCTGAACGTTTAAAGCACTTTGAAAAAGAAGTAATACATCCTTCTGTCCTCTTTCAGTGGAACCTGGTGTGTGAGGACGACTGGAAGGCCCCGCTCACAATCTCCTTGTTTTTCGTGGGTGTGCTGATGGGCTCCTTCATTTCGGGGCAGCTCTCAGACAGGTAAGGTGGGTATCTGTCTCCTGCAGCTGCTGGGGCCCCCAGCATAGAGCCAGGTAGTATCCTCTCAGCCTGGGCTGTGTGTTTGAAAAGAGGGAAGGCACATCAATACTATAGACTCCATTCCAAGTAAGGAGAGTCAGCAGCCTCCTCTCACTGATGCTTGCTGAGCAAAGCAACCTCAGCTGAGTGTATCCATGATCCAGTTGACCAGGAAATATGCCTTGATTCACTTCTGTGGCTCCTGGCTGGCCTTCCCTAGGTAAGCATAACCCTTTGGTGTCTTCACACATTAGGAGAGGGAGACACCACACACAAGCACATGAGCTGTATTGTAGATCTTCAGTTCAGTTCAGTTCAGTCGCTCAGTCGTGTCTGACTCTTTGTGACCCCATGAACCACAGCACACCAGGCCTCCCTGTCCATCACCAACTCCTGGAGTCCACCCAAACCTATGTCCATTGAGTCGGTGATGCCACCCAACCATCTCATCCTCTGTCGTCCCCTTCTCCTCCTGCCCTCAATCTTTCCCAGCATCAGGGTCTTTTCAAATGAGTCAGCTCTTCATATCAGGTGGCCAAAGTATGGGAGTTTCAGCTTCAACATCAGTCCTTCCAATGAACACCCAAGACTGATCTCCTTTAGGATGGACTGGTTGGATCTCCTTGCAGTCCAAGGGACTCTCAAGAGTCTTCTCCAACACCACAGTTCAAAAGCATCAATTCTTCAGCACTCAGCTTTCTTTATAGTCCAACTCTCACATCCATACATGACCACTGGAAAAACCATAGCCTTGGCTAGACTTAGGGCGTTCCATAGACAGTTGCCTCTGTGTTCCCAAAAACCATCACTGTTTCCTCAAGGTAAGAGGAGGTCTCACTAGCCGATGGCAGTGTGACGGGCAGAACTCTTATGCTCACAGGGCTGATTCCCTTTAGCTAACAGGCTTGTGGTTATCGTACTTCACAGCAATCAGGAAGTGTGCTGTTTCAACCCATAAGCAGGTGATTTGTATAATTCCAGGGCTCTTGACTCAAGGTCTGGGGCTTAGGGAGTTCATCTCCGCTGGAGATTACCTACAAAATTTTAGAGGTTGTATGCAAGCATTTTTCTGGAGAAAGTTCCAGAGTTACCACAATATTCACAGAGGGGTTTATGATACTGTGTCTTTTTATCTCAGGACTTCAGGGTCTGTGAGAGAAGCCTGTGGCAAGGAGAATAGCCTTCAGCAAGCTCCTTGGCCACACCGGATCACCCAGTGGAGAGGAGTCCCAGCATCCTCCCAGCAGGGGGAGTCTCTCATAGAGAGGTTCAAGCTGAGGATGTCGTCCTGCTTTGAGCACACAGCCATCGTACCCTGTAGCTTTCATGCAGAGGGATGTTCGGGCATATTGCATCTATGGATTAATATCTTTACCTGAGGAGTCTTTCCTCATAAGAAATATGTGCGTTTTTCACTAGATTTGTCTTTTCCAGTGTGTCATCTAGTGATTTTTGAAAGGGGCAAATTCCCACAGTCACCTGTAAGTATTAAAGAGTTCAGTAGGCCGTGACCACTGACTGTTGATTCTAGATGAGCCTGAGAAACTTGCTCCTTTAGGGGAAAGGCCTTTGCTTCCCCAGACTCTTAACCTAGCAGCAAGTATCAGTTAGTTACTTACATTTATTTAACAAGCATAGAGGATCTGAGAATTCCTTGGTAGTCCAGTGGTTAGGACTCTGTGCTGTCATTCCCAAGCTCACAGGTTCAGTTCCTACTGAGGGCGGGGAACTAATATATCTCAACATTTACATACTTAAATACATATTTTAATGAAACTTTTTTTCCTGTTTATCCTTTATAAATACACTTAGAGCATAGCAGTATTTACTGAAGGTGAATATACACTTACTATATGACTCAGCTACCCCACCCAAGAGAACTCTTAACCTATAGCAAGCATCAGTTAGTTACTTACATTTACTTAATAAACACAGAGCATCTGAGAATTCCCCAGTGGTTAGGACTCTGCACTTTCATTGCCGAGGTCACAGGTTCAGTTCCTAGTTGGGGCAGGGAACTAAGATCCCATAAGCTGCACAGCACAAAGTAAATGAATAAATAGATAAATACATACATACATACGGAGCTTCTAATATGTGCCGTTCACTCTTACAAGTACTGTACAAATAAACAACAAATAATTTGATCTTTGTAACCCTATGATACAGGAAGTATTATTCTTTTCATTTTACAGATGGGAAAAATGAAGCCCAGAGGGATTAAATGACTTGCCCAGAGTCACACAGCTGGCAAGTGGCAGAGCTAGGATTAGGGCCCAGAGAGTCCTGATCCTGTTTCCTGTGAACTACCGTTCCAGGTGCCCACTCTTCTAGAACTTGCCTTCTAGCAAGGCAGAATGTATTAAACAACGAATTGAGGGAAGTACTTATTACCCTTTGTGATGGTAGGTGATACAGAGAAGTACAAGGTACTCAGAGAGGGTATGACAGAGGAGGCCTGAGATGATGAACCATGTGCTAGGGGTTGAAAAATGAGTAGGCATTAGCCAGCTAAAGGGCTGGAGAGAGGAAAGAGTGTTCTGTGCAGGAAAGCTGAGAGTGCTTAAGCCTAGACTCAAGAAAAGGCATGGTACACCGCAGGAGCTTGGAGACAGTGCTCTGGAGTGGTGTGGAGAGTGGAATAGAGACACCACAGTGAGGCAGGCTGAGTCCCAAGCAGAAGAGCAGCCGGGCTTAGCAGGTGACAGGAGTCTGGGCTTTCAGCACGTAGCAGGGTGGAGCTTTTGAGAGTGTGACATCATCAGCTTTGCATTTTTTAAAAAGTTGTTTGATAACTTGGTGGAGAAAGGATTGAAAGGAAGCAAGAGGGATGGCAGAAAGACCAAGTGAGAGGTTATCACAATAATTTATACAGGAAATGAAGGTGACTTGGACTAGGCTGAAGGCAGTAGACACGGAGAGGAGTGGAAGGAGGTAGAACCGACAGGGCTTAGCTCTGTGTGCACAGGAAGTGAGGGGAGGGAGACTCCTGGCCTGCACAACTGTGCAGGTGGTGATGCCCTTCCCAAAGACAAAGCCCTGTGGAAGAGGACAAAGTTTGTAGGAGAAGGTACTGAGTTCCATTTGAACATACTTAATTCAGGGTGACTATGAGACTTCAGGTCTCATAGGAGTAATTGAGTATGGAGTTGGATGTATGGATAGGGTGCTCCATGAGAGGTTTGGGCTAGAGAAACGCATTTGGGAATTGTCAGTTCACAGAACCCTCATCAAAGCCTGGAAAGTGGATGGGAACAGTGTAGAGTGAGAGGAGGGCATGCCGTGGACTGAGCTTAGAGGGCCTCCTGGAGCGGAAGTGGGAGTTCCTCCTCACAGGGTGGGGTGGCAGCTGAGACTCAGAGTAATTACCTTGATGTGAAAAACTAGGAGGAAGTACCCTAGTTTCAGAGTTGAAACCCAGCACATTTCTCTGGTCAGCTGTGTCATAGAATAGATAGATCACTGTGGGTCAGCTTCGGAGCCTGATGACCACGTAACACCATGATGATCTGAGGAAAGTGTTCAAGTTTCAAAAGGTCTGCTCCCAAGGAAACAATAGAAACAAAGTTAGTGACTGTGTTGAAGGCTACCTTATTCTTCAGAAGGGCTAGTACAGTGCTTCTCAAACCTTTAAAAAATTTTTTTTGCTAGCAGACGTCTTCTTTTAAGTAGGATCCTTTAAGTCCAGTAAATGAAATAGCCAAAAATGTGGCTGTTCTGGCTGTGGCACCTGCCTTCAGCTCCTTGTACCACCCAAGCTTGTCTGCACCCTGTTGGGCGGCCCCAGGGCTCTGCGGGGTGGACAGATTTCTCCTAAGTGAGCCAGGTCAAAAACCTTAGCCTAACAGATTGCCTTAGAGCAGTGCATTCATGCCCTCCAGTGTTGTCTGTGATATCAACAGTAACTTTTTATATAGGACTCCTTTCAGGAATATGAATAAGCCTAAAAGTCAAGAGCAATAACATAATCCTGGGTTGCCAAAGCATTTTATCTGATGTCACTGAGTTACCTTTAAGTGCAGAATTATAAGGGAGGCACAACCCTAGGGAAGAAGTAGCTGATATTTTTATTTTTGTGGACATGTGTATGTTTAACCTTGTGTTGACAGATTTTAAAAGTGAGCCTTTCTTGCAAATCAAAACTACAGTGACAAGTATCACCTCATACCAGTCAGAAGGCCATCATTAAAAAGTCTACAAATAACAAATGCTGGGAAAGGGAAAAAAAAAAATGCTGGAGGGGGTGTGGAGAAAAGGGAACCCTCCTACGTTGTTGCTAGGAATGTAAGTTGATGCAGACACTGTGGAGAACAGTGTGGAGGTTTCTCAGAAAGCTAAAAATAGAACTACCACATGACCAACAATCCCACTCCTGGACAAAACCGTAATTCAAAAAGGTACGTACACCCCTGTATTCACAGTAGCACTGTTCACGATAGCAGAGACATGGAAACAACCTAAATGGTCATCGACAGGCGAAAGAATAAAGACGATGTGGCGCATCTGTACAATGGAATTCTACTCAGCCATAAAAAAAGAATGAGACAAATGCCATTTGCAGCATCGTGGATGAAACTAGATACTATCATATTAAATGACAAGTCAGAAAGGAAAGACAAATACCATACAATATCACTTATATGCGGAATCTAAAATATGACACAAGCGAGCCTGTCTACAAAACAGTAACAGACTCACAGACAGAGAGAGCAAAGTCGTGGTCGCCAAGGGAGAGGGAGGTGGGAGTTTGCGGTTGGTAGATGCAAACTATTATGTTTTGAATGGATAAACAACAATATCCTATTGAATACCGTATAGCACAAGAAACTATATCCAATCTCCTGGGATAAACCGTAATGGAAAAGAAGAGGAAAAAAGAATGTCTGTATGTGTATAATTGAGTCACTTTGCTGTACAGCAGAAATTAGCCCAACATTGTAAACTGGCTATACTTCAATTTAGAAAAATAAAGAAAAAAAAAATGTTAGTGGCTGTCAGAGAATATAGCTGATTTTTATTTTCTTCTCTGTGCTTTTCTGTATTTTACAAATGTGCTGTGTACACATAAATATAATATCAAAGAATAAAAATAGACAAATGTTTCTTTTAAAAAGTGACTCTTTTGAGCCCCAAACCCAGATTGCCAAGGATTGTTGCAGTGGAAGGGCTCCCTGAGTTGTCCTCTTCACTACTCTCCAGGGAGCCCTTGGGAGGGGAGAGCAGGGTAGGGAGGCCCCACCCCTTGGTTGGCATGCACGGCGCTATTGTTCCGAACAATGCAGGGGAGTCTCCTTTTAGGCCAGGGTTGCTCGGCACTGTTGACATTTTGCCCCAGAGACTGCTTTGTTGTGGGAGACTATCGTGGGTATTTTCAGATGTTCAAAATATCTCTGGCCTCTATTTACTAGATGCCAGTATCATCAAAAACAACAAACCCCTGTTGTAATGGGGAGAAGCACCAAACTCTACCATGGCTGAAGGCCTTGTGCACTGGCCCCCTGGCACCCTCAGCAGTCTCCTCCTGACCAGCTGCCCCTCGCGTGCATTCGTCTTGCCCCTCCAACCACAGTTGTACGTGCTCTTCTCATAGTCACAGCAAAACATTCCCGGACCCCCATCCCCATGCCACGGCCTTCCTTGACCACACAGGTGACCTCCTCAGGGTGTCTGGTTTACATTATTACACTGGTTCCTTGTGCCTTGCCTTCACATTGCCTATCAGAAATAAATAAAAGATGTTATCATAGTATTAATGTTGACTTCCCCCACTGTACTGTATCATCAAAAGCTTGGTCACTCTCCCCTACCCCCTCTTGTCAACAACTACTTTACGTTTGGGTCTGATCTTGGTGCCCCATCTTCAGGGAGACCTCCCCTGAATGCCCAAGTCCCCAGCCTCTACCTGCAGTCAGGATAGGTTCCTTCGTTGGGTCCCTTGTGGGTCAGGATGCTGATCCTTCAGCGCTCTTGTTTCACTGTGTGATCGTACATTGAGCAGAGTGATTAAAATATGATGACTGTCTGTCTCTACTACACACTATAATCTCCTTGAGGGCAGAATCCATGTCTTTTTTTCTTATTCAAATACATTTATAGTGACTAGTATATAATAGATGTTCAAATAAATATTCATTGAATGAAAATGGGTGTCTGCTAGCCCTGGCCAGACTCAAGCTGAATCTGCTAGGTTGAATGAACTAGGTTGACTTGTTCCTACTTGTTGTAGCACTGTCTTTGAAACCAAACAAATCCAAAAAACAACATTTAAAAAAATTTTAAATTGAACATAGATATAGAAAACCACACAGAACAAGTGAGGTTTAATGAATTATTCCAGGGAAATAACCATATAAATATCAAGCCAAGAAATAGAACTTTGCTGGCCACCAGGAAGCCCCACTCATCTGTCGCATCCCAAGGACAATAGCCTCCCTCACCTATCAGTAAACACTAGCCTGACTTATAATAATCACTTCCCTGTGGGTTTTTGGTAGTTTTATCATCCAAATGTGCATCCTTAAACACAAGTTTAGTCTTGCTCACTTAAAAATTTTTATATGTCTGTTAGTCTGCTTTAACCTAGGGGTTCTCCATCCTTTTCTTTGCCTGGGCTATTCTACTTGTAGAATTTCCCAGTCTGAATTTTGCTGAGGGTATACTTACAGTGCAATTGAACATATTGCTTTTTCCTCTGCATTTCTTGCAAATTGCAGCTAGATCCAGAGACTTCATCAGATTCAGCCCCTTTGGCAAGACTGTAGGAGTTATACAGTGTTCAAGTGTCTCTTTTTATGATGTTAGCAGTCATTGAAACATGATACTCGTATCTGCTCATTCACTGGAAGTCATAAAAGGATGATGTTCTAATTGTATCACTTTAGTTTCATTTAATAGTTGGAATACTTTTATGAAATGAATCTTTCCCTCATCTGTTACTGGTTACTGTTCATATAGTTTACATAGAAAAGTCAGGACAAATGTCTTCCCCTTTATTTAAACAGTTTTCATCTATAATGAATTCTTTCTCCATTATCCTCCAAAGTAAACCAACTCTTGAAAAATATTAATTATGAATGTATAAACTTAAGTATAATGAGTGTGTTTCAGTCCCTTGTGATCATTGTGTTAACTCTGGCACTACCTCTTGGGCAACGCCGGTGCCCAGGCTGTGCATTAGTAACAGCCTAGGGACCGAGAAACCAGGACGGCCCCCTCACCAAGTGCCCTGGCAGCACTGTCTGCAGCCCCTCCCTGAATGACCCCGGGGAAAGCCCCCACTTCGGGGGGCCCGTTCATGCTGCCTTCTCCCAGCTGGTTCTCTGTCACTCTCCTTTCCTTCCCAGGTTTGGTCGGAAGAACGTGCTGTTTGTGACGATGGGCATGCAGACAGGCTTCAGCTTCCTGCAGATCTTCTCGAAGAACTTTGAGATGTTTACCGTGCTGTTTTTCCTTGTAGGCATGGGCCAGATCTCCAACTATGTGGCAGCATTTGTCCTGGGTATGGCCATCAGTTTGGAGTTGAGTACTTGATTCTGTTTCACCATCATCCCACCACCCACTTTCTGGGGACAGCTGTGATGTCCCTTTGGGGAGGTGGTCTCTGGCAGTGCCAACCAGGGATCCTTGGTGGACCCAATTAGTAGGCATGGAAGCTGAGTCCTCCAAGTGCCCACCCAGCCTCGCGTCCCCAGCAGCACGATAGCCTAACTGCTGATTTCCAGTTCTTCTCTGGCCCCCGACCTGTGGCACCTTGGTCTCATTAGTACTTGATGGCCATTTTGCTAGAATTCACCTAAACATCTTCTGTTAAAAATAGGGCCTGCCATTTCCCAGGGCTGGGGTAGCTAAGGAAAGAGGAAGGCATGACATGAGAAGCAAGGGCCATGATTGGCAGGCTCACCAGGGAAGAAAACTGCCTCTTCTGAAACGCACAGTGGCTAGTGAAATTGACTGGCAAGAATGAATTGAGGGACTTCTTGGAGGTCCAGTGGTTAAGACTTTGCCTTCCAGTGCAGGGGGTCAGAGTTCAATTCCTGGTTGTGAAGCTAAGATGTCACATGCCTATGGGCAAAAAAAAAAACCCCAAACATAAAACAGAAGCAGTGTTGTAAAAAATTCAATAAAGACTTTAAAAATGGTCCACATTTGTTTAAACATCTTTTTTAAAAAAGAATGAATTGATAGGGGTGGGCTTTAGTCACGAGACCTTCAGGGTTTTAATTCATAATCCACAGTGCAGGGCTTTGGCCTGCTCTCACTGAGAAGCTGCCAGTTTCACTGTTTGGAGGACTCTAACTCTAGCTTTTGGGTCATTAGGTTCCTTGGTTTGATCGTTGAAAGGATTGTTTGTTTCTCTTCACATTTAATAGAAAAAAAATTTTTTTAAAGTGCAATAGCCCATGTGGCTATAATAGCAAAATTGCCTTCAATGAACCCTTCCTCAGTGAAGATTTAAATTTGAGGCCCCACATGGCATCTTTAGCATAGGGTTTCAGAAAGTGATGACAGTGTCAGGAGAGAACCCTGAGGTACCCGCAGCAAGTGGTCAGAATCCTGTCCCTCCCAAAGGCTTGGAAACTTTGAGATAATTCTTCCTGATCCCTTATCTGTATGTTGAAAATTACACAAAAGAAGATGAATAAGGAAATGACCAGAATTAAAATACTAACCTGACTCCTCCCTTGTTTTGAACAGGAACAGAAATTCTTGGCAAGTCAATTCGTATTATATTCTCTACGTTAGGCGTGTGCATATTTTATGCGTTTGGCTACATGCTGCTGCCACTGTTTGCTTACTTCATCAGAGACTGGCGGATGCTGCTGCTGGCGCTGACGGTGCCGGGGGTGCTGTGTGCAGCGCTGTGGTGGTGAGTGTGCCCTGTGCCTAGTGGTACCCACTAGCAGGGTGTCTTCTGTCTGGCTTTCACTAGGGGGCAGCAGCAACCCACACATCCTAAGTTCTTTCAGAATGTTTTTCCATCCACAGAAAAGCCAAAAACAAAACAACTTCAGGAAATCAACAGACTTGTTCTCAGCCCTGTGCTGCGTTGATCGGAGTGTAGACAGAGGAAAAAGCAGTAACTGCGAGATGATAGTCTAGCATGACCTCCAGGAAGCTGTCAGACCGCAGGACAAGACAGCTGAGGCCCTGGCTCTGGTTGCGTGTTGCTACATCCTCGTGCCACAGAACTGAGAGAAGAAGGAGCACATTGTGAGTGAGAGTCCTCCAGGTAGCAGGATGGAGGAAGCCAGGCTCCATCTTAGCCTCCAAGATAGAGCTGGACAAGCAGAGAGGAGGCTATTCCATACTAAGAGAGAGAATGAAGCTGAGGCGGGAACCCCACTTTGCACGTAGGGATGGCGAGGTCCCTGGCCCACGTGGATGTGAGAACATTGCAGAGCACAGTGGGAGAAGAGACAGATGAGTCCTGGTTAGGACCCAAGGGCAGAGGCCAGCTGGTGAGGTAGAAAATAAGGTCCACAAAGTCTCAGAACGCCCAAGTGCCTTATAGACAGTCAAGTGGAAAAATCAAGGAGGGAGGGATGACGATAAACTAGAGGCTGTCAGAGGTCAGTGCAAAAGCTTCTGGGGATGCCAGGAACAAGCAGGGGAGTACAGCAAGGTGAGGTGTGTTCCCCGGCCCCAGCTCAGCCCATGACAGAAGCCAGGCTGCAGGAACCCATGTTGTGCCTGTCTACTTGGTGTCCAGCAGGTGGCACCACCACTCCTCAGAAATGGGAAGTGGCCAGCCAGGGAGGAATCCCACCCATCAGGGTGTGTCGGCGCCTGTAAATTCTGTGTACTCCAGTGTAATCAGAGGCTCACACTTACTGGCTGCAGCACAGTGCATCTCTTGGCTTCTGGCTTGGAAGTATCAAACATTCCTCAAACCTCGCTCTGGTTCTGAAACCCCATTTCCCACCTCCACGTGTGCTCCACCTGGTCTGAGGGACAGAAGGCTCAGTGAGACTGCTTCTTGTACTTCCAGGTTCATCCCTGAGTCCCCCCGATGGCTCATCTCTCAGGGACGATTTCAGGAGGCAGAGGTGATCATCCGTAGGGCTGCCAAAACCAATGGGATCATTGCACCTTCAACCATCTTTGACTCCAGTGAGGTGAGCGCTGTGCAGGGGCTGCTGGGAGGGTCCCGGTGACCACAATTTTAGGGCAGCATCACACAGCCCCGAAACCCTCCCTTTACATAGCAGCCCAGCCCTCTCCATGCCTAAGCCCCAGCTGATCCCAAGGCAGGTCCTGTTAAAATTCAGAAGTTGAGAAGGTGCCAGCTGCCTCAATTCCTTTACCTTCCCTGTGGATTTTAGATTTTCATACTTTGTATAAATCTTCTCTTTTAGGTGATCATACAGTTGAACCATTACTTTTCATAATAAAAACTCTTTATGTGTAATAGGTCTTCCATGAAGTTGGCATTCTGGAAAATCATTGTTTCTTATACCTTGGCAGTTTCTAATTAAAAAAAAATGCACTGCCTAAAATATGAAACAAAAATAGATTTGGAGTTAAAACTGTCTTGTCTCCTTCCGCCTACCAATGGGGAGTGGTTGAGTATCGTCCTAGAGCCAGGTCCTTTTTGACATCCACCCTCCCCCAACCTCACACCTTTCTGCAAACCCTGTTCTCCCGTGCAGTGAGTAATTTCCTGGCTCTGCCTGATTCCTGGATCTTGCTTCTCTTTGCTGTTCTTTCTGTTTCCACCCTGTCTGTAACAAGCAGTTTTCCTCAGTCCCGTGGCTCCCAGAAGAGCTTAGACCTTGTCATTGTTGGCTGATGGGATTCTGGAGTGTGTCTCTTCTCTGACAAAGACGAGGGCCTGGCTGTGAGAAGAGCCAGCAGGCGCATATTGCTGTGTGCAAAGGCACGTTCAAGCCAGTCTGACTTCCGATGCAGAGTTCAGGGTTGGGGAAGAGAGACCAGTTACTAGAGGTGGCAAAGAAGCCACTGGCCACTGACAGCCCTGCCAGCCTCACAGTTAAGAAGTGGCCCAGCACTAGCTCCCACTCAGGATGTCCTAGAAAGGACTCGGTCAGAGTTCAGTAAGGGGTAGATGGCAGGGAAGGCTTCTGAGTGAGGTAGCCTTGGGAGCTTTGCAGAGGTCAGTCTGGTGAACCCATGAATCCACTGGCATTTTTATAGAAATGAGGCTATTTCAGGGGATCAGTTAGGTCAAAAGTTGACCTTTTGTTGAACTGCTAACTCAGGAAAAACAGAATCCAAAGCTGGGTTTGCTTAAGAAAGCAACATCAGTGTGTTTAGACGTGTGGTTTATTAATGTCCTTGACCGTGCCAAATTTCATAGGAAGTTACACTGGGTGAAGCCAAGGTCAATTTTCCTGTTTTTCTATCTGAAATTTTTTCCTTGGAAGTAGACCAGTAACTACATGGTAGGAGGACCAAAAAACATTAATTCTTTAAAAAATATCATATCAATAAACTACACAGCCAGTTTCTCTCTGACCCAGAAGGCTGGGAGCCAGGCTTGGGAAGGAATGCTCAGAGGCCTCCCTGGAATGTGGCCATTGACAGGGTTCGGGGTGGTGCTCAGAGAGAGCAATCAGCTTAGGCCTCCTCCTTGGCTGCATTGTGTTACAGCCTGGTCACTTACTTTTATTCCTCTTTCTTGTTCACAAATTTGTTATCGACAAGGCCTGGTGAAGCCTTCTACAGCCCAAGACACAGCCTCTATACCTACTTTTCTTTTCAAGCAAGAAACACAAACCACTCCCCAAGTCAGAGACACAGAAAGCTAAGATGCCAGAGTTTCGATGTTCTGGGGTCTCTAAGTCTCCAACACTCTCTCCCTCCCATACCCTTGCCCTGTTGTCCGCAGCTACAAGACCTAAGCTCCCAGAAGCAGCAGTCCCACAGCATCCTGGATCTGATCCGAACCCGGAACATCCGGATGATCACCGTCATGTCCATAATTCTGTGGTGCGTAAGTGAGACCTACCCGGGGCCTCCAGACGCAGCTTCTGGCAGTAGCTCTCAGGCTTCACGTTTGCAGACATGTCTCAGACCAGAATTGAAAGCCTGTGTCATCAGAAAGTGGCACAGATGTGCCTTGCAATAAAGTGGGCGTGTCCTGGTTCTTAACGGAATCTCAGAACAGGACTACGAAAACTGTTGTGGGGGCTCTTGAGGAAGATACAGGGTCTTTGGGGATCCCTCCGGGCCATAAGGTGAAGAGTTGCTCATGTTGGGGCCCTAGTTGAGTTGTTCCTGTCGACAGTGCATCAGTGCAGGAGGACTGGTAAGGGCTTTAAGAAGTTCTAAGTGAAGGCTCCACCGGTTACAGAGGCTGCTATGTACATTCCGGAAATGTGGAAGCAGGACGTCTTCCCTCTGGAATGTTTGGAGACTGTCCTGGAGGCAGAGCCATGGCCTGCATGTCCTCTTCAAGTTCCTTCTCACATGGCATCTCCCCAAGTGTGTCAGGCAGGGATTTGTGACTTATCAGAAAGAAGGAACACATCTGAGTGCCTAGAGAGTGTTTGCTCTGTGGCCAGACACTTGAGATTACAGGTGACTACCTGAGCCTGCAGTAGGGGAGGAAGGCAGGCTCCATCTCAGAATCCTTGTTGCTGGAGTCAACAAGCCTTGGCAGCCCGCTGGGTTGCTCCCTGGGGGGTACTGTGAGTCACCCATTTCCAAGGAATGGCCCGGGATCCCTCGGGGCAGCACACGCCCCTGAGTCGGCCTTGGACAAAGCCAACCTTCAGCCTGCGCCACAGACTTGCCAGCCTGCAGTGAGTCACCCGTCCTGAGGTTCACCCGGGCTCTCCGCCTGCTCTGGATTTCCCAGGGACTCCTGTATGAGCCCTCTTCCCTGATTATAGCGGCTGTGGCTTCAACCTGCAGATGAGTTAGAAAGAATCTGATTCATGTTGGTCTGGTTTGCCAAAAAGTGCTGACCGTCAACAGAAGGAATGTCTGCTGGAGACAGGCACTCAAATGGCCCACTGGGAGCTCCCTTTCCTCCTCACAAGTCTGGGGGGATTAGGATCAACTGCTTCTGACCAGTCTCTTGGCTCATCGCCCCAAAGGGTCTGCCAGGGATCTTTCTCTAAATGTTTGACCAGTGAGTGTTCCTTATTTTATGTTATGTCACCAACCTTACCATACCCCACTTAATAGCTGCCTCTTTACTCATTCCTGAGCTCCTTCTGCAGTTGCTGGATCTGGGAGGTTCAGAGAGTAGGGAGGTAGGCTTTTGTGAGTGCTTCAGCTTAGGATTCCTGGGGGGCTCAGTGGTAAAGAATCTACCTGCCAGTGCAGAAGACGCAGGAGAAGAAGAAGACGCAGAAGACTGGTTCAATCCCTGGATCAGGAAGTTCCCCTGGAGGAGGGCATGGCAACCCATTCTAGTATTCTTGCCTGGAGAATCCCATGGACAGAGGAGCCTGGTGGGCTACAGTCCCTGGGGTCACAAAGAGTCAGACACTGCTGAGCACACACAGCTTAGGATTTGTAAAGTCAAAAGGCCTGTTGACAGGTTGTTGGGTCTTGGTTTTTTTTCCAACACAGGAAATCTGTCTGAATTATATGTCTTTGCTGGGACACTTTGGAATACTTTGAAAGTGCTCTGACTCAAAAGGTACCCTGGTCTGGGGGAAGTTATCTTTGTTTCTAAGAAGCAGGACTCAAGGTTAAATCTGCTACCCTCCTGGTGAGGATAGTTTTGAATTTCCTGCAGTAATGATATTTTAAAAGTCGCCCAGGTAGGGAGACACCTGGATGCTGCTTCTCCAGCTTTCCTCGGCACTCTGTTTCAGGCTGACCATATCAGTGGGCTACTTCGGGCTCTCCCTGGACACCCCTAACTTGCATGGGGACGTCTATTTGAACTGCTTCCTTTCGGCCGTGGTTGAAGTCCCAGCGTACGTGTTGGCCTGGCTGCTGCTGCGGCACCTGCCCCGTCGATACTCCATGGCCACCGCCCTCTTCCTAGGTGGCAGCGTTCTTCTCTTTGTGCAGCTCGTGCCCCCAGGTAGGTCCCATACGTGTCTGCGGTCTGAGATATCCACTGAGTCACTCAGTTTCTACGACTGTCTCACCCAATTAGTAAAGAGCATGAAGTGATGCCGTTAGAGCTTGCTTGCATATCTGTGTTCTCGTCCAACAAATCAGGAGAAAGTATCTCTTGGGACCAGACAGTCATCATGGCCTGGCTTTGGGGGCAGGAAGGACAGCAGCCATGTGGGGCTGGCAGTTGATGGTACTCTTCTACCCAAGTTAATGTGTGCGTGTTTGTTTTTGCAGAGTGAGGGGGAGGGAAGAGAGCCATCCCTGTGTTTTTTCAACCTGGCCCTGTCTTTGTCATTTATTCATTCAATAAGCAGCTGCGCAGTGTTAACTGTGGGAGAGGCACTGTGCTTGGGGCTAACGAGCAGAAGTAAACTAGTTGGGCAGGGCCCCAGGTCTTCCTGGAGCTCACGTTCCAGTTGGGAAGACAGACAGTGAACAAGTAAATAAAATGCTTAGTATAGTACAGACAGTGTTACCTTTTATAATGACAATGAAGGACATTGGAGAGCTGGTTTATATAGAGTGGTCATAGACAGTGTCCCTGAAGAGGGGACAGTTGAGTAGCAACAGATGAAATGATGGAGAAACCCACGAAAAAGTCTAGAAGCAGAACATTTCAGGCCAAAAAAAAAAAAAAGCAAAGGCCAAGACCCTGAGGAGGAATGAGCCTGGACTGTTTGGTAAGAGGTGAGGGGAGGGAAATGGGAGGGTCCGTCCACAGCACGGTTCTCACAGGCCAGCTGCAGGAGTTTATTTGTAAAACCTTCTTTGTATCCTCCAGAAGGGTGTGAGGTCTTTGAAAACTCACAAAACGGTTTACGGACCCTCATGTCCATGGTGGTACCCTGAGTTGTTATGGATCGGGGGACCTCTGGGTCCCTGGGGCTGGCAACACTCTGCATAGTGTGGCTGGGAGCCCAGGGGTGTATGTGGAGGCTCACACCGGAGCTCAGGGAGACCCGCAGGGTACTCGCAGCATCTCCTCATTGGCACTGCAAGCAGGGGAGATCAGAGGGTCATTCCTGAAGGTCTGCTGGTCTATGAAGTGTTGAGTAGAGTGAAAGTGTGAAGTGAGTTATGATTGAACTTCCCATTTATACACAAATCCTTAGCTAATTCCACAGTGCTGGCAGCATGAGGTTCCATGTCTTTAGTGACTTTGTGATTGGGGAGCAAGTTTCCTTTGGATTATCAAGGGGCTCACTCTGGTGGTCTCTAGGCTGAGGAGAAGAGTATGTCCTCACACAGCTGCCAGTCCCAGCGTCCTCTCAGTAAGCAACTTGGAGGGACATAAGTCCCTTATCCCACAATAGGAAGTTATAGAAACTTCCCTCCCCATCCCTTTCCAGAAAGAAAGGGAGAAAAATATGTCTGTTTCAGGCAAAAAAAAAAAACCACTCTCAGCAGCAGTGTACCTTGGGTTGTTGCCTCTTCCTACTGGCCTCCCTTTGCCTCTCCAGAGCTGTATTACTTGGCTACAGTCCTGGTGATGGTGGGTAAGTTTGGAGTCACAGCCGCCTTTTCCATGGTCTACGTGTACACGGCCGAGCTGTACCCCACAGTGGTCAGGAACATGGGCGTGGGAGTCAGCTCCACAGCGTCCCGCCTGGGCAGCATCCTGTCTCCCTACTTCGTTTACCTTGGTAAGTCCCTTGGGGCAGAGCACACACGGGAGGGTTGGGGTGGAAGCACTGATTGGCTGTAATGTGGGCTGGGACTGCTCAACAGGAAAACAAGTGTACACACAGCCAAGACTGGATCTATGCCTGGAGAAGGTTCCTATGGAGGTGCACTGTGGTGGAAGCACTCCTGTGGAAAACAACCTGTAGACAAGCTAGAAATTGACAAGAGCGGAGGGTTTTGTGCCTGTGTTAGCCTTCCTAGGCCTTCCGTCAGAGAACGTAATTCCCCAGTCCTAAGAACTTGCAGTGTGTTTGGGGAGCCAGTGTACTTAATTGGGGAAATCCCTTCTTGGAATTTAAAAGGAATAGGAATAGGGAGTTTAAAAGGAATAGGAAGGGAAAGATGTCCACTGAAGAGATCTGATGAACAGAGAACCTCTGTAACGTGAAGCACTCAACGCAGCAGTTCTACACTGTGCAAAGATCTGCGTTATGGCATTTTACGTGACAGGGCCCCAGTTTTATCTTTCTCAGAATTATTTCTTCACAGCAGCTTCAGTCCCCCTGCATATTCCTAGCTGACACATCTCTGGGGAGGGGTGGCCCCACCTTGGGAGCACTTTGTGAATATGCTGCAAAGATCTGACAAGCAGAAACACCTCCTGACCTGGCCTGAAGACAAATTGAGTGGGTTGTGACACATCTGGAGAGGTGGAGTTATTCCTGTCCCTAGATAAGTACCTCAAGTTCCTTGGAAACCCAGCATTAAGAAATAGGAATGGAGGGACTTCCCTGGTGGCCCAGTAGTTAAGACTCTGCAATTCCACTGCAGAGGGCGTGGGTTTGATCCCTGGTCAGGGAACTGAGATCCCGCGCGCCACAGGGTGTAGCCAAAAAAGAAAGGAAATACAAATAGAAATGGCCCAGCCCCATCTTTCCAGTCTACACCCTTCCCCACACCAAGGTACTGCTGGTTTGTGCCAACTCTGGGTTCTGTGACCTGCCTAGGTGGCACATTCCAATATGGCAGCTCAGACTGGGAGATGCCGAGGCTGAGAAGCCAGGTGATACCCATTAGAGTCCCAGGGACATGAAAGGAGGGGGAGAGACCACGTCTAAGCACCCCCAGCTTGGGACTCTGTCTGCTTCGCCACAGGTGCCTACGACCGCTTCCTGCCCTACATTCTCATGGGGAGTCTGACCATCCTGACAGCCATCCTCACCTTGTTCCTCCCAGAGACCTTCGGCACTCCACTCCCAGACACCATTGACCAGATGCTAAGGGTCAAAGGGTAAGGAGGCCTCCTTCTTCACAAAGTTAATGCGCCTGGCAGAGAGTTCCCCACGAACTCAGAAATGCCATGGACTAGTTTAGCCGTAAGAGGATCAGACGTGGCCAGGTGCTTACCGCCTGTTCTTTCTGGCTGGACCCAGACCACCAGGTCATCACTCACCTCTCCACAGCAACAGCAACTCTGGGATAGTACAGAGACAAGGAGAAACCTTTCAGAATCTGCTGTATGATTTTTTTCCCCCCTTTAGTGAGATAACTTCAGCTATGGCAGTGGCGGGGGTGAGGTTTGTTTTGAGACTGGTAGATAATCTTTCTAAGATTTGTTACTAACTTTTGTTTGACTTGTCTTTATAGAATAAAATACAGGCAAACTCCAAGCCACACAAGGATGTTAAAGGATGGTGAAGAAAGCCCCACAGTCCTTAAAAGCACATCCTTCTAACACAGCCTCCAGTGAGAAAGTGAAGAGGAAAGACTGTCTTGTCAGAAGTGGCTTGTGCAGACACTGGTCCTTCAGTGGCAAAGGTCTTTGCTATTGATTCTATGGATTCCGTGTCTGCCTTGCTCGTGGATGGACATCCAAACTCAGCTGCTTATGGTCCTAGACACTACCTTTCTCCAGGGACTCTGGCTACTGACAGACAACTTTGGATAAATCCTAACCATTACAATGATGGACTTGGCACTTCCTAAGAAGTTAACCACTAACTGGAACCAGTAGGATTTGGAAAAAATAGGAGAGGCATTTGCTAAATTTACATTTTAATTTCAGACTACCTAAAAAGGCCTCTGATAGACCTGAAGGTCTAAGTCCTCCCCTCCCCAACCCCCACCCCACAAAACATGTTTTCCCCATTTCCCTCTAATGGTGCCCTTTAGAGGAAGAGAAGTAATTTCACAGGAAGTTTGATTTCTCATACTTTCTCAGATACAAAGGATATTGTTGCTTCCCCAGGGCAGGAGAACACAGGTCTGGGGAAATCTAGAAGAATTTAATATGGAGGAAACTGAGCAAATACAGAACACAGACAAGTGCGTTGACTTACGAGCACTTGGACCACTCCGAGTGGCTACTGGGTAGACTTGTTTACATCTGATCAAAGCACTGGGCTTGTCTGGGCCCACAAGAGATGCGTCACTGAAGCTACTATACTTGTTTTCCACTGCTGTGTGAGTCAGGTCTCCTAGCTACTATGGTCTCTGACGTATGGTTTGAAGGAAGTAAATCAGTGAGAGAGACAAGCAAACTTGTCTCTTCTCCCAAAACTATAATGTGGATTTTGATTGATTGTGTTTTGTTCGTTGTTTGTTTGTTGTTATGTCTTTTTTCTCCTTAAGTTATTTGCCCTTCAGAATAGACGTAGGAAAGGCTGGTTCCTCAGCCTCCTGGTTTTGTCTTTTGTTTCGTGGTTTGTTCGTTTCAACCCAGAATCACTCTGGCAATGTTTTGCAGTTGCCACCTCTGCAAGGCCTCACCAGCCTTAGCTATACTAGCACTTCTCTGAGTGCCAAAAATGATGTCATTGTGTGTGTTCCTTTTGTGATACTTAATCATGGGAAAAAATTACAAAGAAGAAAGTTAAGTTGTGCTCACGGTCTTTCAGAGTTGCTCACTTCAGTGGTTTAACACTGGGAGATACTCTGTGTTCAATGTAAAATTGTCTTCTCTTTTCTGAATATGTTACCATGGTACTCCTAGAGCATATGCTTCACCTGGTTTAAAAAAAAAAAAGGTATTTTTGTGAAAGCTACTGAAGTGCCTTGGGAAATGAAGATGTTTTAATAAATGATTTTTTAAAATAATAATTGCCCACAAATTTTATTTTCAGTCTGGTAAGTCATACCACACCTTCATGTGACTTTTCTCTGTGTCAGCTTGGACTAATTCTAACAGAAGTTTATAATTAGTCTCTAAAGCTAAGATTTAATCCCCATGTACTAGAGACCCTCGCTCTGTTGACTATGGACTCAGCCAGAATTCTTGCACAAATGTCTTAACTTGGGTTCCCCTGCAAGTGGAGCGTAAGACCAGCGCCTCTGTGCAGTTGTGTGTGTGTGTGTGCTCAGTTGCTCAGTCATGTCCAGCTCTTTGAAATTCTCCGGGCAAGAATACTGTAGTGGGTTGCCATTCCCTTCTGGGTATCTTCTGGACTCAGGGATTGAACCCAGGTCTCCTGCATTGTAGGCAGATTCTTTACCACAGGGAAGCCCATAGAAATACGAAAGACAGAGCAAAGGAAGTGGAGGAATAATTCAGATATTAAAAATAATAAGTTTTCTACCACAGATCAAAGTGAAAACAGGAGTGTACCCTGTAATATTTTCCTATTCTTGGCAAACAGTTCCTGCCTCCAGACTTCCCTAAACACTCTCCTAAATTCCAGAAGCCTAGTATTTGCCAAAGAGAATTAGTCTGCTTAACACCTAGAATAATGATGGTGAACATGTTGGGCAGAGGATCTTCTCTGTCAGGTGGTAAGTAGCACAAGAAATCTTTCTCCTGGGTGTTTGTCATTTAACTTATTTTCCTAAAGGACTTGTAAAATATTTATTTTAATTGGAGGCTAATTACTTTACAATATTGTAGTAGGTTTTGCCATACATTGACATGAATCAGCCATGAGTGTTCATGTGTTCCCCACCTAAAGGACTTTTTAAGGTGACAGAAAGAGGCATGATGCAATTCAGAACTAACAATACCTTATGTTGTGTGCCATTGCTATAAAAGCACTTTGGAAAAATACATCTATGTTTTCATTTGATTCTCATAAAAGTCTTATGAGATTGAAAAAAGATGCCCAGGATGACACATCAGAGGTTTCTCAGCAGAAATCATAGCTACCTGGAGTCTCAGGCAGACCCACCCCAGAAGGTCTCACTTTGGGAAGAAGGGGCCTCATTTTAAGCACTTCTCTAGTGGCTCAGAGGATAAAGCATCTGCCTGCAATGCGGGAGACCTGGGTTCGATTCCTGGGTCTGGAAGATCCCCTCGAGGAGGAAATGGCAACCCACTCCAGTATTCTTGCCTGGAGAATCCCATGGACAGAGGAGCTTGGTAGGCTACAGTCCACAGGGTCGCAAAGAGTCCGACAGGACTGAGCAACTTCACTTTCACTTTCTTTTCATTTCAAGCACAGGTGTGCAAGAGGCTGCCAGAGACATTGGGACATCATCTCTCTGCTGGACCAGCAAGAAAGCAACAGCCAAGAACCAAGAACCGGACTGATTCTTCACCCCAGGAGTCTCATATGAGAAACTCTTTTCATGGATGCGTAGGGAAGGTGTGGAAATACACCTTATACATCAAGGAGAGTTTGCTGAATGCATGCAGCGGTATCAGTATTTCCCAGGCTGATCTACTGAGCCTTCAGAACTATTTTATTCATAATCATGTAACCTTTGATTATGAGCAAAATAGTTCTGAAAAAAAAGAAAGAAATGTCATCTTAAAATTGCCTTCCCCTAGATGAAACAAAAACAGCATTAAAATGTAAAAACCTATGAGGTTTTTTTTTTTTCACCAAAATGAACCAAACAAGAAAGCAGCATAACTTAATACACTTTAGAAACTGGTGGAAGGAAATAAATAGAAGATTCTAATATTGCCCCTCAACTCTTCAGCCATACTATGAACAAAAAGTCATCAACATCTGTAATAGTCTCTACTTACTCCCACATCTGACAAATAGCAAACTGGGTGAAGGTCTCTACTTCTCTATTCAAAGATTTGTGGCAACTACCATAGAAAACAAATGGATGAAATGGAGAAGATGGACAACAAGGCTAATCACTGAAAAAAGTGAGACCTGCTTGGGACTTCCCTTGTGGTTCCAGGGCAGGGGACGTGGGTTTGACCCCTGGTTAGGAACTAAGATCCTGCATGTTGCCAGGCATGGTCAAAAAAAAAAAGAAGTGAGACCCGTTCTATGAGAAATGCTAAAGGGAGTCCTTCGGGCTGAAATGAAAGAACAACACTAACACAAAAACATGTGAAAGAATAAAGAATACAGATAAACTGGAACTAGCTAATAAATATAAAAGACCGTGTTAATGAGAGTGAGGAAATCACTACCAATAAGAGAATACTATAAACAATCATATGCAAACAAATTAGATAAGCTAGATGAACTGGACAAATTCCTGCAAACACACAGATTATGAAAATTGTCTCAAGAAGAAATCGGAGCAGACTGTGAATTAATAAACAGCCTCCCAACAAAGAAAAGCCCAGGATCAGATGGTTTCACTGGTGAATCTACCAAGCATTTAAAGAATTAACACCAATCCTTCTCAACTTCTTCCCTAAAGTAGAAGACACTTCCTAATTCATTCTATGAGGCCAGCATTATTCTGAGACCAAATCCTGACAAAGGCATCAGAAGAAATCTATAGATCAATATCCCTTATGAAAATAGATGTAAAATATTCTACACAACACCAGCAAACCAAATTCTGCAGTATAATAAGAGGATTACATATTTGACCAAGTGGGATTTATCCCAGGAATACAGGGGTAGTTTAATGTACAAACATCAATCAATGTAATACAGCACATTAATAGAATGAAGGTTTTCAAAAATGATGATATAAATTGATGCAGAAAATCATTTAACAGGGAATTCCCAGACTATCCAGTGGTTAGGGCTCCGTGCTTCCACTGCAGGGGGCATAGGTTCAATCCCTGGTCAGGGAACTAAGATCCCACAAACTACACAGCTGAAAAAACCCCAAATCATTTGATAATATGCAACACCTTTTCTTGACACACAGACAAAAAAAGGACAAAACACTCAACAAACTAGAAATAAAACTCCCTCAGTATGATAAATGACCTCTATAAAAACCCCATAGCTAATCCCATACTCAATGGTGAAACTGAAAGTTCATCCCCTAAGATCAGGAACACGACAAGGATGTTCATCTGGCCATTTCTGTTCAACACTGTGCAGGGAGTTCTGACCATAATAATAATTAGGCAAGAAGAAGAAATAAAACGTAGCCTAAGTGAGAAGAATAAAATGAAGCTACAGTATGGTTTTTCCAGTGGTCATGTATGGATGTGAGAATTGGACTGTGAAGAAATCTGAGCGCCGAAGAATTGATGCTTTTGAACTGTGGTGTTGGAGAAGACTCTTGAGAGTCCCTTGGACTGCAAGGAGATCCAACCAGTCCATTCTAAAGGAGATCAGTCCTGGATGTTCTTTGGAAGGAATGATGCTAAAGCTGAAACTCCAGTACTTTGGCTACCTCATTCGAAGAGTTGACTCATTGGAAAAGACTCTGATGCTGGGAGGGATTGGGGGCAGGAGGAGAAGGGGACGACAGAGGATGAGATGGCTGGATGGCATCACTGACTCGATGGACGTGAGTCTGGGTGAACTCCAGGAGTTGGTGATGGACAGGGAGGCCTGGAGTGCTGAGATTCATGGGGTCGCAAAGAGTCGGACATGACTGGGTGACTGAACTGACAGTAATGAAAACACTGTGGTACGGGCAGAAAGACAGATATATAGACCAATGAAACAGAATAGAGAGCCCCGAAACAAAGGTTCACATACATAGTCAAAGGATTTTTTTAAAAGATGGCAAGACCATTGAAAGGGGGAAGGACAGTCTTTTCAACAATGGTGCTTCCAAAACTGGATGTGTGTGTGTGTGTGTGGTGTGTGCTCAGTTGTGTCCAATTCTCTGTGACCTCATGGGCTGTGTAGTCCACCAGGCCCCTCTGTCCATGGAATTTTCCAGGCAGGGATACTGGAGTGGGTTGTCATTTCCTACTTAGGGGATCTTCCCAACCCAGTGATTAAGCATGTGTTTCTTGCATCTCCTGCATTGGCCAGTAGGGTTAACTTAGTGAAGTGAAGTCGTTCAGTCATGTCAAACTCTTTGCTACCCCATGGACTGTAGCCTACCAGGCTTTTCCGCCCATGATATTTTCCAGGCAAGAGTACCAGAGTGGGTTACCATTTCCTTCTCCAGGGGATCTTCCCGACCCAGGGATTGAACCCAGGTCTCCTGCATTGACAGGTGGATTCTTTATCACTGAGTCAGCAGGGAAGCTTGACATTTGATGGTATGGGCAACAAAAGAATAGATAAGTTGGACTTCATCAAAATGAAAAACTTTTGTTGTATGTTGATTATATTTCAATCAAGTTGGGGAGGGTAAGTTTTGTGTATCGCCCAATATTTTGTCCTTGGTATATGAGATTACCAAGAGATAAAAAGGCAACCTACAGAATGGGAAAAAATGTTTGCAAATCATATATCTAATAAGGGGTTAATATCCAAAATATATAAGGAACTCCGACAACTCAACAACTAAAAAAAATTTTTAATGGGCAAAGGATTTGAGGAGACATTTCTTCAAACAAGATATACAAATGGCCAATAAGCACAAGAAAAGATCTGTTAGGCATGAAACATGTGTTAGCACATGAAAAGATTTGCATTAGGGAAATGCAAATCAAAACCACAATAAGATACCACTTCACACCCAATAGGATGCTGCTGCTGCTGCTAAGTCGCTTCAGTTGTGTCCAACTCTGTGCGACCCCATAAACAGCAGCGCACCAGGCTCCCCCGTCCCTGGGATTCTCCAGGCAAGAACACTGGACTGGGTTGCCATTTCCTTCTCCAATGCATGAAAGTGAAAAGTGAAAGTGAAGTCGCTCAGTCGTGTCCGACTCTTAGCGACCCCATGGACTGCAGCCTACCAGGCTCCTCCGTCCATGGGATTTTCCAGGCAAGAGTACTGGAGTGGGATGCCATTGCCTTCTCTACACCCAATAGGATGGCTATTATTAAAAACAAAACAGAAAATATTAAGCATTGGTGAGCAAGTGGGGAAACTGGAACCCTTGTGCATTGCTAGTGGGAATATAAAATAGTACAGCTACTATGGAAAACAACATGGCCATTGTTAAAAAAAAAAAAAAACCCAAACAGAATTACCATATGATCCAGAAACTCTACTTCTAGGTATGAAAGTGACAGTGAGAGTCGCTCAGTCACGTCCGACTCTTTGCAACCCTATGGACTATACAGTCCACGGAATTTTCCAGGCCAGAATATTGGAGTAGGTAGGTGTTCCCTTCTCCAGAGGATCCTCCCAACCCAGGGATCGAACCCAGCTGTCCCATATTGCAGGTGGATTCTTTACCAGCTAAGCCACAAGGGAAGCCCACTTCTAGGTATAAGCCCAGACAAATTGAGAGCGCACAGTTAAACATATTCGTACAACTATGTTTATAGCAGCCTTATTTACAATAGACAAAAGGTGGAAACAACCCAAGTTTCCATTACCAGATGGGTGGATAAGCAAACTGTGGTATGTATACACAACATAATACTATTCAGCCTTAAGAAGGACTGGAATTATGAGACATGCTATAGCCTGGCTGAGCCATAGAAACACTGTTAAGTGAAATAGAGCAGGTACAAAAGGACAAATACTATATGAATTCATTATACTAGGCACCTAGAATAGTCAAATTAATAGAGACAAAACACAGAATAATGGTGACCATGGGCTGAGGAGGAAGAGGTAATGGAAAATACTATTTAATGGGTAAATAGTTTCAGCTTGAGATGATAAAAACACCATCACCATTCTGGAGATGAATGGTGGTGTTGACTGCACAACAATTTGAATGTACTTAATGCCACCGATTGTACACTCAAAAATGGTTAACATGGTAAATTTTATGTTACATATATTTTACCACAATAATTAATTTTAAAAGAATTGTTCAAGTATAATGGAAATAAACATTCTCAAATACAAAATTCAAGCAATAAAGTACCCATAAATCCTTTTTGAAGGAAATTATTTAAAAGTTAAATCTAGCCCATTGCTAAAGGAATCCACTTACAACTCATATTTTGTTGTTGTTCAGTCACTAAGTCATATCTGACTCTTTGCAACCCCATAGACTGCAGCACGCCAGTCCTTCCTTCCCTGTCCTTCCCTGTCTCCTGGAGTTTGTTCAAACTAATGTCGACTGAGGTGGTGATGCCACCCAAACATCTCATTCTCTGTCATCTCCTTCTCCTCCTGCCCTCAATCTTCCCAGCATAAGGGACTTTTCCAATGAGTCGGCTCTCCACATCAGGTGGCCAAAGTACTGGAGCTTCAGCTTCAGCATCAGCCCTTCCAATGAATCAGTTCGGTTCAGTTGCTCAGTCGTGTCTAAATCTTTGCAACCCCATGGACTGCAGCACACCGGGCTTCCCTGTCCATCACCAACTCCTGGAGCTTGCTCATTCATGTCCATTGAGTCGGTGATGCCATCCAACCATCTTGTCCTCTGTTGCCCCCTCTCCTCCTGCCTTCAATCTTTCCTAGCATCAGGGTCTTTTCCAATGAGTCAGTTCTTTGCAATAGGTGTCCAAAGCTGTTGGAGCTATTGGAGCTTCAGCTTCAGCATCAGTCCTTCCAGTGAATATTCAGGGTTGATTTCCTTTAGGATTGACTGGTGTGATCTCCTTACAGTCCAGGGGACTCTCAAAAGTCTTCTGCAGCACCACAATTTGAAAACATCAATTCTTCAGCACTCAGCCTTCTTTATGGTCCAACTCTCATATCTGTACATGACTACTGGAAAAACCATAGCTTTGACTATATGGACCTTTGTCAGCAAAATGATGTCTCTGCTTTTTAATACACTGTTTAGGTTTGTCATAGCTTTTCTTCCAAGCAGCAAGCGTCTTTTAATTTCATGGCTGCAGTCACCACCCACAGTGATTTTGGAGCCCAAGAAAATAAAATCTGTGACGGTTTCCACTTTTTCCCCATCTCTTTGCCATGAAGTGATGGGAAGGGATGCTCTGATCATAGTTTTTTGAATGCTGAGTTTTAAGCCAGCTTTTTCACTCTCCTCTTTCACCTTCACCAACAGGCTCTTTAGTTCCTCTTCACTTTTTATCATTAGAGTGGTATCATCTGCATATCTGAGGTTGTTGATATTTCTCCCAGCAATCCTGATTCTAGCCTGTGATTCATCCAGCCTGGCATTTCACATGATGTACTCTGCATATAATTTAGATAAGCAGGGTGACAATATACAGCCTTGACATATTCCCTTCCCAATTTTGAACCAGTCTGTTGTTTCATGTCCGGTTCAAACTTCTTGTTGCTTCTTGTCCTGCATACTGGTTTCTCAGGAGACAGGTAAAGTGGTTTGGCATTCTCATCTCTTTAGGAATTTCCCCCAGTTTACTATGATCCACATAGTCAAGGCTTTAGCATATCAATGAAGCAGATGCTTTTCTGGAATTCCCTTGCTATCTCTACGATCCAACAGATGTTGGCAGTTTGATCTCTGGTTCCTTTGCCTTTTCTAATCCAGCTTGTAAATCTGGAATTTCTTGGTTCACATACTGCTGAAGCGTAGCTTGAAGGATTTTGAGCATTACCTTGCTAGTATGTGAAATGAGCACAAGTAGACAGTAGTTTGAACCTTCTTTAACATTGCCTTTCTTTGGGATTGGAATGAAAACTGACCTTTTCCAGTCCTGTGGTCACTGCTGAGTTTTCCAATTTGCTGGCATATTGAGTGCAGCACTTTCACAGCATCATCTTTTAGGATTTGAAATAGCTCAGCTGGAATTTCATCCCCTCCACTAGCTTTGTTCATAGAAATGCTTCCTAAGACTCACTTGACTTCACTCTCCAGGATGTCTGCACCTCATATAACAAAGAGCTAATTTACCTAGTATAGAAAGATCTACTACAATAATAGAATAAAAAATAAGAAATCAACAACCCCAATGGAAAATTGCTCAAGAAATAAAAACAATCTGTATTAACATACAGATGACATTTACTTTTATTTTTTGGCTGTACTGGGTCTTCAATGCTGTCAGGCTTTTCTCTAGTTGCAGTGTCCATTGTGGTGGCCTCTCTTGTAGCAGAGCACTGGCTTGAGGGCACTGAGGCTTCGGTAATTGCAGCTCCCGGGCTCTAGAGCACAGGCTCAGTAGTTGTGGTTCATGGGCTTCATTGCTCCGTGGCATGTGGGATCTTCCCGGATCAGGGATCAAAGCTGCATTGGCAGGCAGATTCTTTACCACTGTGGCAGATGCTAAGTTACTCCAGTGTGTGCTAAGTTACTCCAGCTGCATCTGACTCTTTGCAACACTGTGGGCTATAGCCTGCCAGACTTTTCTGTCCATGAGATTCTGGCAAGAATACTGGAGTGGGTTGCCATTTCTAGAGGGAATCTTCCCGACCCAGGAATCAAACTTAAGTCTCTCATGTCTTCCGCACTGGCAGGCAGGTTCCTTACCTCTAGTGCCATTGGGAAGCCCCTAGAGATAACTTTACACCTATGAGAAGATTCTGTACCTCTCTCCTAGTAAGAGAAGTACAAATGAAAACTATTCTGTCCATTCGTCCCTCTGTCTGAATAAGTGCAAAATTAATAATATTTTCCTAATATTAGAAGCAATCTTTTTAGAGAGAAGGATTTGTGGAGCTTTTAACACATTTATTGTTGTATTTGCTACAGCATTTATATTTCTTATAACGAGCATGTACAAATTTTCAAGTACTTTTAGTTAAAAAACAAAACTGGAAGTAAATGTGCAAGATGAAAATGAGGATGGATTATTTTCTTCTGTGTACTTTTCAGTATTTTTTGAATTCCTCCCACCCACTCCCAAGCTTCCACAAATTTTAATGTATTTCAACTCCTGATAGGAGACACTTTCAGTTTTACATTTCTTTTTGTCACTCCTGCCTTCATGTATACATTGTCCTCCTTCCTCTCTGATTATCCTAATTCCACCCATGTTCAAGGTTTACTTTAAAGCACATCCTCTCCTGGGAGGCACTACAGCTACAGCTAAGTGTCCACACCAGAGCAGATATGTGGTCCCTGAGATCCAAAAGTAGGCCTCTCCACTTACTAGTTCTGTAAGTTTGAGCAACTCACTTAACCATTCTGAGACTCAGTTTCCCCAGTTTTTGAATAGGTAGTCAATTTATCCTGTCTCATTAGGTTTTTATAAGGATTCAACTGGATCATGCATGTAAAGTAAGTAGCAGAACTAAATTTGTGCTGATAACAATATTGCTATTTCTCCTCCCTCCAGTGTAATTTTTGAGTCTACAAATAATCTTTATTTTCTGTTTGGTTTCATGAAGGGAATTATAACTACCTTTGGGAGAAAAAGACAAATCTTCTAACCCTAAAGTACTTAAGTAGTACATTCACTTTACATTTGGTTGTTTTTCAACAAATACTTTTATTCATTCATTCCTTAATGAGGGACAGACCTCTCAGGAAAATATATTTCAAGAAATACATATACTTCACACAGACTTTTTTCTTTTTAGTCCAAGCAGACTAATGGTATCTGGGCTTCTCAAAAGCTAGGTAACAAAACATGTAAACTTATTTGCTGTCAGCCTCCACATTTCACAGTGAGATGGGTATGGCTTTTCTGGGGTCTGGGATTAGTGAAGGAATTATTTGTCCTTTGAGAAAGTGCAGTAGTAGTCATGATTTGTGTTCAAGCCTGCTTCAGTAGGATAAGCCAGTGCTGGACCTAAAGAGCTCTGCCCTCTGACAGGTGATTCACTCCAACAGGCATTCTCAATGGCCAGGTCATCCTATGCCACCAAGCTCTCCAAGGGAAACTTGCTCAGGGAGAAAGATATCAGAGCAAGAGTGACTTTTGGTGTGCTAACTTATTTTTCGCACAGAATGAGAGAGATTTCCATCTGTACTGCCAAATATATGTCTTTCCCTTTGGGAACACTTATTAAAAAGACTTCTTTTTCCCAGAAAACCAGGGTCACCTATAGAAAAACAATTTACCTTAGATTGTTCAAGACTAATTGCTCACTTCTTTCTATTTTTTGATTCTTGCCTCCTCCTCAAGAAGGTTGAAAGATATTTTTGCTGTTGGTTGGTCAGATTTCTGTAGAGACCAATAGTTACAGGACTGAGTTCTAAATTGAGGTTTGGAGATTATCCATGGAATAAACATTTTATAAAGAAGATACCAGCTCACACAGAGGACACAGCTGATAGTTTAATAGTAGAGTAAAATATATCTTATGAATGGAAAAGTGGAGAGAGAGGTCCCCTGCCCACTTGACACCTCACGGGACATGGGCAGAACCAAAGTCCTCCAAAATAGGGTCCTTTTCCAGACTCTCCAGCTCAGTGAAGGGCACTGTTGTATCAGTTTGAGTCCTCCTAGAGCAGATGGCAAGATGGAATTAAACATGTAAGCTTAACGGGGAAAGTGCTCATGAAGGGTTAAGAGGAGAGGGAGCAAGAAAAGGCAGAGAGACTCAGATGACATGCAGGTATGTCACCTTATGAAAGAGGAGAACAAAGGAAGGAGGACTAGGTAGAAAGAGCCTCAGACTGCAAAGCAGTTCTGGGAAAGTGTTGGCTACACTTACGGGAAGTCCCAGAATACAGATTTGTTGTTGAAGTCCCACCTTGGGCAGAAATGGCCTGGCTCTGGAACCCGCCCTGTGATGGTTCACTGACTGCAATGAACCATCTGCATAGCAACCAGAGTGTGAGGCCTTGTGTGAACGCTTCAGTGGATCTGAAGGTGCAGTGGTTGCAGGCTCACAGCTATGTTTATCGTAGAAGGGGGCTTTTTTTTTTTTTTAATTTATTTTTAATTGTGCTGGGTCTTTGTTGTTGAGAGGGCTTTTCTTTAGTTACAGAGGGCGGGGGCTACTCTCACTGCAGTGGCTTCTCTTTATGCGAAGCACAGGCTCTAGGGCACCCAGCTTCAGTAGCTGAGGCATGTGGGCTCAGTATATTTGTGGGTCCTGGGTTCTAGAGCACAGGCTTAGTTGCTCTGCAGAATGTGGGATCTTCCTGGATCAGGGATCAAACCCATGTCTCTTGCACTGGCAAGCAGATTCCTTACCACTGAGCCACCAGGGAAGCCCTAGAAGGGGCTCTTGAAGAGAGAGCTGAATACTTACATGGCTGCCAGAATCATTTATTTAATTATGCAACCTGAGAATCATGCCTGGTGTCTCCTTCTCTCTTATCTCTGTGACCCAATCCATTGGTATATTCCTAGACCATTTTATCTACTAAACAGGTCTCACATCTGTCTATTGCTCTCCATCTCCTCTACCACTACCACCATCATCTTGCTCCCAACTGGTGACCATCTTTCAACCCATTCACCACACAGCAGACAATCTTTCCAAAACACAAGTCTGATGATATAACTCCTTGCTTAAACAACATCAGTGCTCATGGGATAAAGACCTAAGTCCTTAGCATGACCTTCAAGGCTCTACTTGATACGGCTTCTGCCTTGCTCTCCAGCCTCCTGGGACTTGGGTTCTCCTAACTGCTCAATTGACTCTTTGGGCTATCAGATAGATAATGGTTCAAATGCTCCAGGTTGGTTCTTTCCTGCCTTGGGACCTTTGCACATGCTTTCTTTCACTGATTATCTCTTCTCCAACCCCATCCCCCTTTACAGTTAACTAATCCTCATTCTTCCTCCCAGTTCAAACAACCCTTCATCTAAGCAAACTTCTCTGACTCTCTCCCTCCCCCTAGGGAAGTTCAAATCCTACTCATAGAATCAAATTCCCTTTGTAACATTTAGGACAGTGTTCTATAATTGACTGACCATTTGATTGTCTGACTACATCACTAAACTGTGTTTCCTGAGGGCAGAGACTGTCTATTTTCACTCATTATTGAATCCCCAGGATTAGCAGAGTGGCTGCATTTTGTAGTTGCCACAAAACACTTTTTGAATGACTGAAGTATCTATAAGATTAAAAAATTTTTTTTTCACTTTTTATTTGAATCACACACCAGGTATTTTCTTTTCTAACCATCTATTTCCATTTATATTGTTCTCTAGCTACATATGGAGAAGGCAATGGCACCCCACTCCAGTACTCTTGCCTGGAAAATCCCATGGACGGAGGAGCCTGGCAGGCTGCAGTCCATGGAGTCGAAAAGAGTTGGACATGACTGAGCGACTTCACTTTCATGCATTGGAGAAGGAAATGGCAACCCACTCCAGTGTTCTTGCCTGGAGAATCCCAGGGACAGGGGAGCCTGGTGGGCTGCCGTCTATGGGCTTGCACAGAGTCGGACATGACTGAAGCGACTTAGCAGTAGCAGCTAGCTACATTGCATTATCTCCATCCCCACTTCCATTCCTACTCTCTGACCATGATAAAATTTCTGAGCTCTCACCTTGGACTTAGATTTTTGGGTCTTCATTGATGAGCACTGCAGGCTTGGATAAAGTGCTTATTACAGAACTTGCTATTGCATAATATTTTATTCTAGATTTAGAAGGTCAGGGAGGGTAAGAAAATAAAGTGAGTTACCCCCAAAGAGTTGGAACACACAATTAGATTATAAGTCAAGTCAATCAGAGCAAAGATACGCTTCCATAAAAAGAAAGGAGGACTCCAGGACCTAAAAGGCCTACCAATACTGTTATTCAGTAGGGCCTTATTTTATCTAAAAAAGGAACGTGTGCATCTGCGAAGGAGCAGCCCATGAAGCATAAATAAAATTTGAGGGTCAATCGGGCACCACCCCAAGGAGAAGGGCCAGCCAGGCCAGCAGGAATGAGTGCCCAGTCCTCCCAGCAGGTCATATGATCTTTCGTGTGGAAGAAGACATAGGAGACTACCCAAGGCTGTTATCATCAAACATTTAAGGCAGATAATTCACTCTTCTGATTCTCTGTCAAGCTCTCGAACCCACTTTCTAATGATTAGGCTCCAAATTGCACACTTAGGAGAAGATAATGCATTCATTAGGAAAACTCCAGAGTCCAGTTCTCTGGACAGCTTTGCTTCTTACAGGAACAGTTAGGCTCCAGATTTTGGAATCAGATGACCTTTATTTGAACCCTGACTCTACCACTTATATACACCCTAACTATGGGATCTTGGGGATTTCCTTCATCTTTTTTCTCCAAATGAAAAAAGATCACAAGGTACCACATGACTGTAGAGAGAATTAAATTAAATCATTTAATTATACATTATACTATATATAAGTATACATTATATTAATGTATAATGTAATGTATACATTACATCTATAGATGTAATGTACTTAACATAAGTGTCTAGCAAGTAGTTAATGAAATCAGTAAGTTTGCATTCTGATTTTATACTTCACTGATTTTTAATCAAAGCTGGAACACTGAAAAGATGAAAGTTTTGATCCCACAAGGTCAAGGGCCAGATCTAGACCTTGGGAAATCACCAAGACTCCAGGCTAGCCCTCACCTCCTGGCACCTCCCGGTTTCCATGGGTAACATCTATAAAAGGTAACCAGGATCTCTGAGTGTCTTTTCTTCTCTTTTCCCTGACCCCTATCTCCCAGACATATTTCTTATGCAGAATAAGATTTAGGTCTACTTTGCTGTTACAGAGTCAAGAATCATTGCCCTTTAACAAGGGAGAGGCTCCGAGGCTGTTTTTTTTTTTTTTTTCTTTTTGCTTCATACTACACACCAAAGGCAATGGCACCCCACTCCAGTACTCTTGCCTGGAAAATCCCATGGACAGAGGAGCCTGGTAGGCTCCAGTCCATGGGGTAACTAAGAGTCGGACATGACTGAACGACTTCACTTTCACTTTTCACTTTCATGCATTGGAGAGGGAAATGGCAACCCACTCCAGTGTTCTTGCCTGGAGAATCCCAGGGACAGGGGAGCCTGGTGGGCTGCCGTCCACAGAGTCGCACAGAGTCGGACATGACTGAAGTGACTTAGCAGCAGCACACACCAAAAGCATCATCTTCTGGAGGCAGATGTATGTTTTTCTAAGGTCATCATTTGGCCTGCCCCACTTCCCCACATGCTGTTGAGGGAAACACTGCCAGGACACATAAAAAGCCACAACATCAGTCACAGATGAAGGCCTCCGTGCAGGGAACTGCCTAAATTACACACAGGCAAACCAAAGTGACTCTGGCAGATTAAGCAGTTTGTTTTGTTTTTCTGTTCCAGTTATCAGACCACTCTGTGACAAAAACACCAAAGAAACCCATGGTAAATTGTGTTTAGAGTATGGAGTCTTGACAGTGTTTTTTGGTTTCTATGGAAGTGCCTGCTGCTGCTGCTAAGTTGCTTCAGTCGTGTCCAATTCTATGTGACCCCAAGACAGCAGCCCACCAGGCTCTGCCATCCCTGGGATTCTCCAGGCAAGAACACTGGACTGGGTTGCCATTTCCTCCTCCAATGCATGAAAGTGAAAAGTGAAAGTGAAGTCGCTCAGTCGTGTCCGACTCTTAGCGACCCCATGGACTGCAGCCCACCAGGTTCCTCCGACCATGGGATTTTCCAGGCAAGAGTGCTGGAGTGGGGTGCCATTGCCTTCTCCGTCATGGAAGTGCCTACAGAATTATTTTTCAGATGTTAGTGGCTGATGCTGGACAAAGCTGTAGAGACTTCTGTCAAACTTTGTAGCAGTGGCATAACTACAGGGGCTAATTGGCAGGCTCAGTGTGAGGTGCCCTCCAAAAAGACTGCAGTGTTCCCCCTCCCCCTCAGTTCTTCTAAGTCAAGATAACACGGTTCAAACTTTGAAAACGATCGCTTTTCAGCTGACCATTAGAGAATGTCTATCAAGCATCCAGAAAAACAACTTGATCGCTGCCCTCACAGAACCCACCTAGGGCCTAATAGAAAATACCAAGTATTTTCTCCCTTATATCATTTAATTTAATTCCCACAACCCTGAGGTAGGTATGGTTTTTATCCCCATCCTACAGGAGAATAAACTAAGGCTAAAAGGAGTACATATTTTGCTTCAAATCACACAGCCAAAAAGTGCCAGAATCTGTGCTTGACAGAACCTGGAATCTCTAAATCCTCGGGTATTGATGGGCACCACTTAGGCCAGGGGGTCCAAACCTTAAACTTGCGGTTTCAGTTTTCCTTATCAAACGAAGCGTCCCTCATTTCACAGACATCACTGACTTTTCGTTCTCCGCTGACCCAGGATGAAGAGCCTAGTACCTCACGGTCAGGACCCGGCTGTCAGCCCTGCTGGTGCCCCCAGCTCGGCCGAGGGACCAGTGCGCATGTCTGGGCTGGGGAGCGCCGGACCCCTGGGGTCTGCGAGCGAAACCCGCCCCAGTTCCCTGAGCGCCTCCCACGGGGACCCCTCAGTGACGTGCTCCCGGCCACACAGGCCGGCACCCGCCTGCTCAGGCCAGAAACCCACGAAGCGCCGCGGGCAGTCAGGTTTCGGGCCCGCCTGCAGCCGCGAGGCCCCGGCGGGTGCTGAAACGAAAGGCAGATGAGGGAAGCAGCGCCAGGGGACCGAGGCGCCGCGGGCCGCGTAGCCGGGCGAGGGCACGCTGCGCCGCCGCGACAAGCGCCATGGGCTGGCTTATCGGCGTCTCAGGTGGACGCGGCTCCAGCCGGAACGCCGCCGGGACCGCCGTACGCAGACCCGAGGCCTGGGGCCCCCGCTTCTGGCTGCCGGCCCGCGCTCCGCGTTCTCCGCGCACTCGGGCCCGCCTCTCGGCCGTTTTCGCTTTCGCTTTCTTGCCGAGAGCGTTGAGGAAAATGAAAGTGGCAGTGTCCAGAGCCTGCGCGGCAGCCGTCGGGGCGAGGGGCGCACCGTGCGGGGCGGCCAGCCTGGAGCGGGCGAGCCGGAGCCTCAGCCCGCACCCGGCGAGGTAAGCGCAGCCCCTTTCGCGGTCGCCTCGCGGGCTCCTCCTTGCGGACCGCGCGGGCGGGACGCCAGGAGGCAGTTGGACGTGGCGGGCCCGGCTGGGGGTTCCTGCCGCGGGGTTGGGAGGGCTTGAGATGCGGCACCACTGGGGCTTTCGGGGCTCTGGTCCTCCAGGCCGGGCTGGAAGACCTGGGCGAGCCTCGGACTAACGTGCCAAGGATCCGGCAGCCTGAGGTCGAGGTGGGGCGGGTGCAAGCCAGGCCACCCCTCCCAGCACACATTTTCTTTTTTGTAAAATGCCGCCCCGACCCTCCCCCGTCCCGCCCCACCCCCACCCCCACAGAGTTTCGATGAAAATCAAAGTGGGAGGATGTATATAAAATGCTGAGAAGAGTGTCTCACCTGAGCCCAGCAGGGAGGAATTCATAGTTTACCCCTTATTACCTATCAAACTCCTCTGTTTCCGCACGCGGCCCCAAACCTCGCTTGTCTGGCCAAGTTTTTCATATCTGGTGCACTTGCACGCACTTGGCAAGCGTGCCCTGAACCGGGAAGCTTGCGACTAGTCTCTTTTCGTCGTAGGTATGGAGAGAAGCTAGGCCAGGATGCCACCCACTTCCCAAGGCTCTGTCCAGGTGAAAACAGGGGCTGACTCTAGAGGAGCCCCTATCCATGGCTGGCAGAAACGGTCAGGGATGTGTGCACGGAGGAAGTCAGTGCATCCCAGACAGGGACGCTTTCTGTGCAGAGTCCGCCAGCAGAAGGGTGAAAGATGAACGCCCAGATCTTGTATGCCCGCTCAGAATTGGACTCCTCCTCAAGGCTGTTGGGACAGTCTCTGCTTTTGGGTGCCCCCCATTCCCTGGCAAGACAAAATATATATGCAAAACCAGTTGTGTAGATGAGGGAAGACACTAAATGTTAGGAGTAAAGTGACTAAATCTGTAGGCACTTGATTTAACATTTGAGTGAAGATGGTTTCTGTAGGCAATACCAAGAACACCACCCCCATTTTAGTCAACTTCTGTCTAGTCTAATCACATGTATCTGATCATAACACCCATTACTGAAAGAAAACTTGAATAACCTTAATTTTGAAAACAGATATAGGTCCTTCCTAATTTTTAAAACATGGAGTTCCTCTTTTGTACTCTGCTTCAGGATGGTGGTGAGAATTCACCACCTTTTAGAAAATACCACCTTTATCATGAGCCAGAAAATCAGATTCTTTGATTTGTGCGATGTACTTTCAACAAGCTGTTCCTTTTCTTTGGAATTCCATAATGTCTCTCTCTCCTCTCTCTCTCCTGTTAAGTAAATTTAAGCTGTAATGCATGGTTCTCTCCCTTTCCTCTTCTGTCTGTGGCTGGAGAGGGAGGGGGTTGTAGTAGACACCATCCACAGCATTTTCACCATGCCAGGTTCTTGCTTCCATGATGGTGAAAACTGAATGACTCCACTAAAGATCAGGCAAGCCTCTGTCTTCCCCACTGCCTTCTTTCCTCCTGGCTTTATTACTCATTGGTTTAGTATGCGATGAACTTCATTGCATTTTTCAGAAGAAAATAAAGCGTGGGATTTTATTTTCCATAGGATGTCAGGACTTCAGAACTAAATTGCTCATATTTTTCAGTTAATGGTGCACACTATAATCCTTGGTCTGTTTAGAGTCATTTTGTTTTATTTTCTTTCCTCCTTTTATCTTCCATTTCTCAACACCCTCCCTCCCATGCTTGCATACTTGGGCAGGCATGGTGACACATTTGTTCTTACATCTTTCCTTATATCTTCTCAGAAAATGTGTGTCTTTGAAAGGTATGTCATGTTTTGCTCTTGTTGTACTTATCTGAACAAAAGCCATCGTGCTATAAATCTCATACTGTTTCTCTCTTTTCTTTGGCCACACGTGTGGCTTGTGGGATTTTACTTCCCAAGAATCGAACCCAGACCCTTGGCAGTGAGAACGAGAAGTCCTAACCACTGGACTGCTATAATTCCCTCATACTGTTGATTTTTTTCCATGTTTTTAAGTCAAACCATCTTGATATATGTGAGTCTAATTCATTAGTCCTGGCTGTTGTGTACTTTTCTATCAAGAGTGTACACCACAAGTTCTTAACCAGTCTCCTGGGAATAGACGTTAGGTGATCTTCATCTCCTTGCTTCCACAAACAGTGCTGCACCAGAAAGCCATGTGTTCTCCAGCAAGAACTTCTCTGAGACAGATAGATGGAGAGATAGATGCTAATTTTGGAATACGTGTATGATGTCATTTACTAAAAACTGCTGCTTTGTGCTGCAGAATGGCTTCATCAGTTTTCTCCCATCAGGAGTGCGTGTAGGCTCCCTTTTCCATCATCTGCCAGCACTTGCTGCTGCTGCTGCTAAGTCGCTGCAGTCGTGTCCGACTCTGTGCGACCCCATGGGCTGCAGCGCACCTGGCTCCCCATCCCTGGGATTCTCCAGGCAAGAACACAGGAGTGGGTTGCCATTTCCTTCTCCAATGCATGAAAGTGAAAAGTGAAAGTGAAGTCGCTCAGTCGTGCCCGATTCTTCTCGACCCCTGGTCTGCAGCCTACCAGGCTCCTCCGTCCGTGGGATTTTCCAGGCAAGAGTACTGGAGTGGAGTGCCATTGCCTTCTCCACTGCCAGCACTTACTATTATCTAATTTACTAACTTTTTTGTCAAACTAGTAGGTTGAAGCAGAACTCCATTTCTGTTTTAGTTGAGCATCACATCATAGTGTTCTGCCATTTGTGAATTGCCTGTTTGTCTTCCTTTAGGTTTCTGATATTTTTCTGTCTGGTTGTCATTTTGATCCTTAAATATAGGTATGCTCACTAAATTGTTAATCCTTCATGGAATGGCAATGTTATAAATCATCCCCTAGTCTGGTCACCCATCTGTTAACTTCATTTATGGTCTTCATTTATTATTAGCACCTTTATTAAGATATAATTTACATACTATAAAATCCACCCATTAAAAGGATACAGTTCAGTGGTTTATAATATATTTGCAGAGGGTGTAACTATCTCCATAATCTAATTTTAGAACATTTGTATTACTTCATTAGCAATCACTCTCCAGCAGCCCTTAATATTCCCCTCTCCAGCCCTAGACAAGCACTAATCTACTTTCTGCCTCTATATACTTGCCTTTTTCAGGCATTTTGTATAAATGAGATTGTACAATATGTGGTTTGTTGTGACTGGCTTTGTACACTTAGAGTAATCTTTTGGAGGTTTATCCACATTATAGCATGTATCAGTAGTTTGTTCCTTTTTACTGCCCAGTACATTCCATCCTGTGGCTATACTGCATTTTGTTTATCCATTCATCAGTTGGTGGACATTTAGATTGTTTTTCCTTTCTGGCTATTATGAATAATGTTTCCGTGAACACCCACATACAAATTTTTGTGTAAGCATATATTTTCATTTCTCTTGGGTGTGCTGCTAAGTCGCTTCAGTCGTGTCCGACTCTGTGCAACCCCATAGACGGCAGCCCACCAGGCTCCCCGTCCCTGGGATTCTCCAGGCAAGAACACTGGAGCAGGTTGCCATTTCCTTCTCCAATGCATGAAAGTGAAAAGTGAAGGTGAAGTCACTCAGCCGTGTCCGACTCTTAGCGACCCCATGGACTGCATGCATCCAATCAGGTTCCTCCATCCATGGGATTTTCCAGGCAAGAGTACTGGAGTGGGGTGCCATTGCCTTCTCCATCTCTTGGGTATATACCTATTAATAAAAGTGGAATTGCTGGATCATATGGTATGTCTGTGTTTAAACTTCCGGTTCATGCATGCAAAGTCACTTCAGTCGTGTCTGACTCTCTGTGACCCTATGGACTGTAGCCTGCCAGGCTCTTCTGTCCATGGGATTCTCCAGGCAAGAATACTGGAGGGGGCTGCCATGCTGCCATACTTTTCCAAAGTAGCTGCAACATTTTACATTCTTACCAGCAGTGCATGAGTGTTTCAATTTGTTTGCATTCTCACCAACACTTGTGTATATTTTTTATTATAGCCATCCTAGCAGGTGTAAATTTCTAGCTTATTGTGGTTTTAATTTGCACTTCCTGGATGACTAATGATATTGAGCATCTTTTAATGTACTTATTAACCATTTGTATATCTTCTTTGGAATAATGTCTGTTCATGTCTGTTTGGAAAATTTGATTGTATTTTGTTACTGAGTTGTGTTATTTATATATCATTTCTTTTTTCTTATGACATCTGAAATCATCAAGGTGTCTTTGGCTCCATTCTTTCCTTCCTTCATTTCATTCAGTGACTTGGAATTCTGTATCCTATTAGGAGCCCTAAGCGTAGGTAAACATTTTCCTACAAATGCTAAAAATTAATTAAAATCTGCAATTTCATCCCAAGCATAAGCAACATTTTAGCATGTTTTTAATTCTCTTCTTCTCCCACAGGCACATGTGTGTGTCTGCCTGAGAATTATTGAAATAATCTGGAAGCCTCTGATTGTTATTAACTCTTCATGCTTCAAAATACATTTTTATTTTTCTATTTTAGAAGTCTTTTCTTAAGAATTGCATTAATTTGTAACATATTTGCAATTACCTATCACACCAAGACAGGAAGGCTTGACCATATATTTATTTTAGAGTTTTGATTGACATACTGAAAATTTTTAGTGATTTGTGTCTCAACAGTAGTGCCTCTCTGGGTCTCTCTATTTCTCAGAAGTATTATGTGAATCCATGTTATTCTGATCCTTATTTGACCTTTGCCAGAACAAAAGCATTCTAAAATATTTGCAAATGCTAAAGTCACTTCCTCATATTTTACTGAGTTTACTTTAGCTTGGTTAAACCAAGTGCAATATCAGTTTTGCAATATCACTAGCTGAAGGTTTATATAATTGCCTTCCCCGAAGCGTCAGAAACTGGCCAGAGGAATATGAAAATAGCTTTGAAAATTCAGCTGCTGAATATCTTACACTACAAAGCTTAACATTTTTGTTTATGATAGTATTTGAGGGTGAAGTAAATCAGGCACTCTAATAGTAAAACTATGGTAAAACTAACTTGGATGGAGTTTATCAAAACCTTCTTAAAGCATCCATATGTTTTTATCCCAGTAATTCTACTTTCAGCATGTATCCTAAAACATGTTTGCCTTTGGGCTTTTTTCAGGTGGTACAGGGTAATTCTAGGTAGGGTATATTTGCAGCATCACATAACACTGACTCCCATGGCGAGAAAGTTATTCCTCTGGTCGATTCCTTTCCAATCTTCTGATCAAGGGAAGGAGAAAAATCTCAGCTTGGGACTAGTATGTCTTTAACACCATGTTAAGCCTTCCTAATCCCACTTGATATGAAAGGATGAGCAAAGGGATAGCAATATCAACTATATTTTCATGACACCATTGTGTTTTCCATTGTATTTATTCTTATGACTGTCTTCATTTATGACATTTAATGCTGGCTTTCCATTTATAGTAGTAAATAAGGTTTGCTTTTAAAACATTTATTTAAGGGTAGAAATGAATTGATTTAAAGAGGAATGTTAAGTACAGTATATATGACATTTAATTATGGGAAAATAATAGTGATGTATGGATGGCTGAAAGGTGTGAAACATGACCCTAAGAAATAATCTGAGCTTCAGACACAGATTTTAAGTGAGGAGGTTTTCTTATAGATGGGGCTGTTCCTCCCAGTCTGACTTCTGTTATCATGAAGTTAGAAACCAGTTAGTTGTCCAGCAATTAGGGATTAATTAAGAGATTTTTGTACCATGGAAAAATAGTGATAGAATACTGCCAACTGTTAAAAGTATATTTAATGACATGGAAAAATTATATACTATTAGATAAAACAAAGCTGGTTGCAAAAGAAAACTGTGCACAGTATCCTAATATTGTTAGAAAGTGTATGTTTGTATATATGTCTGTGTGTGAGAATCTCAAAAATTATTGGAAGAAATATTTACAAATAAGTTACCTCTGAACCATTGGGACTACAGGAAATGTTTGTTTTTTTCCACTAATAAACATGTCACTTTTGTCAATAGAAAAAGTTTATACAAATAACTGTTTTAAAATGAGCCCATTGGAACGTTCCCGGGACTGCCTGGAGTTCTGCCGTCTGCAGGCGCTCCTGCGTCCTTGTGTGAATGCTCCAAGCCTCCAGCCGGGTCTCTGGCCTGCAGAGCCACAGCAGGTTGGCAAGACTTCCTTGTCACCACTCAGTGTCCTCCTAGGTCCTTCTTCTTAGTGTGTCTGTATTTATACTTTTGGCGTAAAATAGAATATATCTAAAATTCCCTCTTCTCAACAGCCCTATTAAGTTGGGCCAAATTAGAATCCCACTTTCTTAGCGGGTCTGAATCATTAGATAGGAATGGAGGAGATGGTGAGAGAGGGTCTCTTAGTTTCTCCTTTATTCTTTTTCTGTAACTTCTGCATTATTCTACTGACCATGAAATTTCTACATGTTGGGTAAAACCATGTTTGTGTTTCACCTGGGTTTAAGATATGTGTATTTAAATTTTAGATGCCTCCTTTCCAGGATTACAAAATCTCTCTTAGGAAGAAAAAACGGTTCACAGCAAGGCCTCATGTTTGGCCGGAACACTTGCTACTTTTTTCCTGGTAGAAATTCCTAGGTTGTTACTTCTTAGAGCATGTTCCTGGAAGTCCCTGGACTTCTTTGTGGGAAAGGGGTTGACAGGTCCCTGTCAAGTGAGCAAATGGTGTCTGTGTCTGGAGGTGGTCTTACCCCCCTGTGCAAACTTCCTCCTTCTGCAGAGGGTGGTGGGCTCTGCCTAGGGTGAGCTGGGCAGGTCCTGAGCCTAAAGAAAGCCTGCTTCAGCATTCCAGTAATGTCTGGAACTTGACTGGCCAATACCTCCCCTCCCGAGGTCCTTCTGTTCCCCTTCACCTCTCTGCCACTGCTGTGGTTCAGGCTCTCACATCTCTTGTCTGGGGGACACAGTGACCTCCAGCTGGTCCCTGCCTCCACTTCCCCTTACTTATAATCTGGGTTTTACAGAAGCCAGTGTGTAGTAGTGTATTGTTGCTATAACAAATGAACACAAAATTAGTAGCTTTTAACAATCCAGATTTATTATATTACCATTGCAGAGTTTTCAGAAGTGCTCTTTTCCTTCTGGAGCTCCTGGAGGAGAACCATTCTGTTGACTTTTCCAGCTTCTGGAGGCTTCCTGCATTCCTTGGCTCATAGACCCTTCCTCCACCTCTAAAACTAACAAGTGTTTCTCACGCTGCAACACTCTGAAACTCATCTTCTGAATCTCACTTTGCCTCCCTCTTACAGGGACACTTGTGATTACATTGGGTCCACCTGGATAATCTCCCCATCTCGAGATCCTTAATCACATCTCCAGTGCTCTTTTTGTCATTGTAAGGCAATATAGTCATAACTTCCGGGAATTTAGATATTGACTTCTTTGGCGGGACCATTATTCAGTCTACCACACAATGTAATCGTTTAAAAACACACACAGCCAACCATGTTACTCCTCTGCCTAAGGCCCTGGTGTGGTGCTCTCCTCAGAGGATAAGGACCTCCTGTGGCTGGAAGTGCCGTGCAAGGGCCACTCCCCTCCTCCCCTCCTTCTGCTTCCCATCTCCCCACTCTGCCTCTGGCCTGCTGTCTGTGATCCAGCCTTTGCACATGGTCTACTTTTTACCAAGGATGCTTCTCCTTCTCCCACTCCATCCCAGGTTCCTGAGCTCCCTAAGATGCTCTCACTGGGACCCGTGCCATTCTGCTATCACACCTACTACAGGTCAACATCTTCGCTTTTACTTAGGTGATCAGATGCTTCTCCCATGTGAGTAAGTAACCCCTACAGTCAGGGGTCATGTCTATTTTCGTTCCATCAGTGCATCTCAGTACGGAGTCTGCTTGTGGCAAATGGTTAGTAAGCACTTGGAAATGAATGAATAAACGAATGAATGTTAGCAGCTTGGTCATCACCCTCTATCCCCTTTACCCTGCTTTTTTCTTCTGTACAACATTTATCACCTCCTCTATTGTGGCTTCCCTCCACCAGAATGGAAGCTCTTTGAGAGCAGGGACTTTCTCTTTTGCATTCATGCTGTTATTCCCAGGTCCTAGAGCAGCGTCTGCTCCATAACAGGCATTTGATAAATATTCAGGGGATGGATGATCTGGGGATGTTCAGAATCGGTCCCAGAGTTTTCTTATCTGACCCTTCTTTGAAATCAGGTATTACCAAGTTTTTCATTTTAGTTATTCAGCCTAACTCAATAATCAGGCAAATTGGCAGAGACCTCCTAAAACATTCACCCAATTTTTATGAGCATTGAATGAGCTAATAAATATAAGGCATTCAGAGCAGTGTCTGGCACATGGTGAGCCCCGTATAAGGGTTTGCTGATGTTGTTAAGATGTACTTGAGCCCTTGATTGTTTAGAATTTTTGCCATGTCTCAACTCTGTTGTGGGATCCCAGATGCAGAACTGAGTGAGCTCTTCTGTTTCTTGCACCTGGATAGGACCCAGGTGTTTCAGCCCAGGCAGGAGGGCTTCAGGTGGGTGATTTGAACCATAACTTGTGTTTTTTTCTGTTTTGCCTGCAGATGGCGGTAGGCCCTGGACTTCCCTGCACTGCAGGCAGTGATGAGGCTGGGCAGCAGAGAAACAAGAAAATGGACTCCCTCCTCCTGAAGACAAGAATGGCAGCTACCAGTCATGGGTGAGCTTCCAGCTTGACCAGAATTTTTCTCTTATCTGTTCCACATTATTTGCTGTTGTTGTTATACAGGATTGGTGTAGACCATACTTGTTTGATTTTGGGGTAGTTTGTTGATTTTCACAGTTTGTTTATAAAAACAGAAAAGCAATAGCAGTGAAACCAGAAATATTACTGGAACGTTACTGAGGGAATCGAGGGCCAGGTGCTCATGCTCTGCACTGGGAGTGTGGCATCCCCTCACTTATGCTCCTTGGGCCTGTCCCTTTTGTCGTCCTAGGGGATGGTACCCACCCAGGCAGTCCCTTTAATTCAACAAGTGTGTGGTAAGCTGGAAATACGAGGTGTTCTTTGCATGGACATTGTGGTCCTTCTTGCAGTTGCTCAATGGGCAGACTGTTCCTGTGCTGCTGGAGAGACACCCCTGGCCAGCAAGGCCCAGGGCTTCTTTCTACTCACCCTGACCTTGTTGCCCCCACAGAGGGCTTCTTCCCCTCATCTCCCCGCTGATCCCACATTGGGTAATTTCACAGCTTTAGTTTATTTGTCCTAAAACCACCATTAGTGTTGTAATCTGAGCAGTTTGAGTAGAGATTGTTTCTGTTCTATTTTAACCCCATTTGTGAGATTTGTCCTCAGCAGGCAGTAATTCTAAGTTTTCTATTTGGTAATAAGAATACTTTCTGTCCTTAATGCTAAGGACAACTACACCGCTTCTTGGCATTCTGATGGGGTCTAACAAAGGCCTTCCTTGATTTTCAGCATCTGCCTGGTATGGTGGTGTCCTTCCCTTAGCTACAATCCCTTTAGGGCCCTGCCCGACAAGAATTCTGGGACATCTTCCCTCTCAGTGTCACAAGTCCTTGGGAGGAACTTGACATTCCCTCGACCCTCACCCCAATCTGTGCCAGCTTTGCCTCAAGCCTCTATGTGTTGGGCACTATGCCCCATGGTTTACATCTTATTCAGTCTCCTTGCAAACAAACAAAAAAAAATAAGTGATACAATTCATTTGTTTCAAATATGGAAGCCAAGACTCAGAGATTAGGTTACTTTCAGAGCTAAAATGTAGCAAGCCATAGTGGCAGCCCAAGGTCTCCGAAGCTCTTGCCTGTTAGCAGAAACTTAGGCTGCGCCTTCCCTGATAGCTCAGTGATAAAGAATCTGCCTGCCAATGAAGGAGATGTGGGTTCCTTCCCTGATCTGGGACGATCCCATATGCAGCAGAGCAACTAAGCCCGTGCACCACAGCTACTGAGCTATGTGCCACAGCTACTGAAGCCCACGTGCCCTAGAGAGTAGCCCCTGCTCGCTGCAACTAGAGAAAAGCCCACACAGCGCCGAAGACCCAGTACAGACCCCCAAAACATAAATAAAATTATTATTTTTCTAAAGTTAGACTGGCCACTTACAGGTAGAAGATGAATTCTATTTGCATACATGTATCTGTAATACACTTCTTTTTTCATATTTTATTTAACCTGAACTGTTGGCACACACTGGTAAAATTTGCCCTTATTACTGTTTGCCTTATGTGCATCATTATGTGTACCAGTTGATGCAGGGTAGTCCAGTAGTTTATCTGAAGAACCTGTAACCTCCGTAAATTGGCAAGGTTTGATTTCAAAAATCTGAAGTCTTCCTCTGCATCTGGGAGGTTTAGTGACCTGTTTGAGGAGGAACAAACTGGCAAACTCCAAGCATAAATCTGTTTCAGCCTAGTTCTAATAAAACTGACACAACCTCAGTCTAAATTGTTGTCAGGATCAGCTGTTTTATAAACCAGGTCACTAATAAGTACCTGCTGATATCTGAATGTTTTAAAATATTACAGTTAAAACTGTGGTCAGTGAAAGAAAAGCTGTCCTTTGTCCCCTGGGACTGCTTTAGGGCACTTATTCTCAGGCCACTCAGGACAAGGCACTAACTTGAGATTGTGGAGTAGTCCACAATCTCAAGTGGAGTGGAGTACTTTTTCTGTGTCCTCTTTTTAAAAAATTTTATCGAAGTATAGTTGATTTAAAATGTGTTAGTTTCTTCTGTACAGCAAAATGGGTTATACATAGATATATCCAGTTATACGCATCTATATTATTTTCATCTTCTTTTCCATTATGGTTTATCATGGGATATTGAATATAGTTTCCTGTGCTATACAGCAGGCCCTTGTTATTTGTATATTCTGTATATATTAGTAATCGTTTGCATCTGCTAATCCCAACTCCCAGTCCTTCCCTCACCCATGCCCTCCCCCCTCGGCAGCCACAGTCTGTTCTCTGTATCTGTGAGTCTTTCTGTTGCGTAGATTTGTTCATTTGTGTTGTATTTTAGATTCCACATACTGTATGTGGATATATCACATATCCACATATCCATATATTATTTGTCCTTCTCTTTCTGATTTATTTCACTTAGTACCATAATCTCTAGGTTTATCCATGTTGTTGCAAACAGCATTACTTTATTCTTTATGACTAATACTCCATTGTATAAACATGGTACATCTTCTTTGTCCATCCAAATGTCAATGGACAGCTAGGTCGTTTTCATGTCTTGGCTATTGTGAATGGTGCTGCTGTGAACATAGGGGTGCGTGTATTGTTTTGAATTACACTTTTGTCTGTATATGTGCCAAGGAAAGGAACTGCTGGATCATGTGACAACTCTATTTTTAGTTTTTAGAGGAACCCGAATGCTATTTTCCTTAGTTTTGCACTAATTTACATTCCCACCAACAGTGTCAGAAGGTTCCCTTTTCTCTATACCCTCTCCAGCATTTTATTTGTAGATATTTTTAATGATGGCCATTCTGACCAGTGTGAGATGGTACCTCATTGTAGTTTTGATTTATATTTGTCTAATAATTAGCAACGATGAGCATGCTTTCTTTGGAGAAATATCTATTTAGGACTTTTGCCCACTTTTCAGTTGGGTTGTTTGGGGTTTTTTTGTTATTGAGTTGTATGAGTTGTTTGTATATTTTGGAAATTAGGCTTTTGTTGGTCATGTCATTTGCAAATATTTTCTTCCAGTCTGTAGGTCATCTTTTTGTTTTGTCTGTTATTTCCTTTGCTGTGCAAAAGCTTATGTTTGATTAGGATCCATTTGTTTATTTTTGCTTATTTCCATTGCCTTGGGAGACCGACCCAAGAAAACATTGGTAAGATTTATGTCAGACAGTGTTTTGCCTGTGTTCTTTTTGAGGAGTTTTATGGTGTGATGTCTTCTTTATGGTGTTGTGTCTTCTTTTTAAGAAACAGCTTTATTGAAATATATTTCTCATACTGTTCAATTCACCCATTTAAAATGTACAGTTTAGTGGTTTTTAGGATGTTCATGGAATTGTGCATTCATCACCAAAGTCAACTTAAAACATTTTTCATTACCCCTAAAAAAAACTCTGTACCCCTAATTATTGCCTCCCCAATCTCCCCATTTCCCCCAGCCCTGAAAACTATGAATCTACTTTCTGTCCCTATAGATTTGCCTATCCTGGATCATATGAATAAAACCATACAATATGGGGTCTTTTGCGTCTGGCTTCTTGCACTTCAGCTTTATGTTTTCAAGGTTCATCCACATTGTAGCATATGTCAGTATTCCATTCCTGTTCATTGCCAAATAATATTCCATTGTATAGGGATACCACATTTTATTTATTTGTTCATCATTTGATGGATGTTAGGGTTATTTCTATTTTGGGGCTATTACAAATAACGCTGCAGTGAGCATTTTTGTGTACAGGTTTTGTGTGGACTGTTTTGTGACTCTGTAAGTGTACTGACCAAGTTCTGTTTTTAAAAATATGATAAAGGAAAAGAACTAAGTTGACATTGTTTGAAATTTAAAGGGACAGTTTCTTCGTGTCGATGTAGATTTGCATTCAAAAAGATTATCTAATACCAGGTTAAAATCAAAAGATATCTTGATACTCTAATATATCTCTTGAGTTTTCTAAGTGGTATCTTTTAATATTCTTTAAAAAAAACACAAGAAAGAAATATACATTGGTCCTCAGGTCTTACTTGAAGCAATGTAGAATTAGTTTACCTGGGGAGTTATGCAAGTACTTTTTTCCAGATGTATTTAGTAGATGAGTGGGGGAAGCGGAGGCATGGGCCAGAGAGAGGAACAAGTCAGGAGGGAAATCTCAGGCGGTGTTGCTCAGCTTCCCCAGGGCCCACCCCTGTGGCCACAGGCGCTGGCCAAGTCATTCTTAGTGTGCCTATTGCTTGCTCTCTGGGTGTTATGCTTCACAGCTGAGTGCTTCTGTGTCCAGTTTCACTCTGCTTCTGACTCACAGCTTTGGTGTTGAGCTGTTGGTTTTTAGTAAAAGCAGATGTTAGAAAGAATATGCTGAAGGGTGAATCAGCCCCTAAGGGTCTTTGATAGACATGGTCCTAAAACACACTTCCTGTCTGTTTGTTGTGTGTTGTTTTTTTTTTTTTTTTTGAACACCAGTTAACAGTTTTCAGTTTAACTGTGTTTTCCTTCCTGAAATCTTGAAGTGAGACTAGTCCTTGTGATTTATTCAACGCATTGTTTTTAGGGAGTTCTTTTACTTGTCAAGTCTGGGTTGAAGGTAGAGGTGGTTTTTTTTTTCCCCCTTCCCTTGGGTAATAGAGGTAGTATTGGGGAGCATTTTAACTGAATTCTAACTTCAGATGAGTCAGCAAGAATTTTTATGTATTATTTAATGCCTGGTAAGGAGGAGGCATCATAAGAGAAGAGACAGTTGCCCTCAAGGATCCCACATTCTAGTTGGAGAGTCAAAACTTTGTTCCTATCTGTTAACATGCAATACTTACACCAGTGAGTGCCCAGAAAAGCCCATGTTGGGGAGACTTCGTGCTGCCTGCCCCTGGGCTTAGGTTGACTCTGGTAGGAGAGAAGAAAGTGGGTGGTGGCCCCAAGTGCGCAGGTATGAGAAGGAGCAGGAGAGTCCGAGGGAGTCAGAGGGACCATACCTGGTACACTGGGTTGACCGGATTTTGGTGATGGTGGGATTTGATGATCAAGCCAGGGAGTTTGACTTAATATCACGAAGAGTAGGAAGTAAAGACTTTTGAACAGGAAGACAAGCTTACTAAAGGGGGGACATTTATTTCCATTTTGCACCTGAGAAAAGCAGTGTTTTTCAAATGTTGTCTTTTCAAATGACTCTCCAAAATCACATGGCTGATGGAGGCTGGATCTGTCAGACCCCAGAGTTCACACACACACACTTGCGTTCACGCTGGCCTGCGTTATCTGCGGAGCACAGACTGGTCTCCAGTTCACGAAGGCTTCCCCCAACTCTGACCTCATGTGACCCTCTGAATCTATACATGGCTGCATTTGTTTGTGTCACTCCCTGGGCTGACCTAGTCTAGGGGGAAAGGAGACTTTGGGCAACTCACTTGCCAGCCTGTCTGAGGCCCTGGGAAAGCAGGGACAGGAACCTAGCCAGGCCTTCATGGTCTGCATAGCAACAGCCCAGACAAGTTCCAAGAGCTGCGAGACTGACAGGGGAATTTTGGAGGTACAGGCCCCCAGGCATGCCTTCCCTCCACAGTGGGAGCCACAAGGCTGATCAAGATCTGGGCAGGGCGACAGCACAGCTGCAACCACAACACAAGTTGACTCTTGCTGCTACCTTAATCCTCCAGCGCAGGCCAGAGGATGTGCGGACGCGTGTTGACATTTTCCATTCATTCCTTTGTTTATTCCTTCATAAAGTATTCAGCAAATAGCTAAGGACCTTAAAGGTGTCAGTCTGTGAGCTTACAGCAGTGAACAAAACAACCTGCCTTCCTGGAGCTTGCAGTCTGATTCTGGAGACAGGCAATGCCTTGTTGTTGTTGTTGTTGGCTGTGCTGGGTGTTCATTGCTGTGCGGGCTTTGCTCTAGTTGCCGCAAGCGGAAGCTACACTCTAGTTGCAAGGGTTTCTCATTGCGGTGGCTTCTCTTGTTGTGGAGCACCACTCTGTGGTCGTGGGGGCTCAGTAGTTGCGGTTCGTGGGCTCTAGAGCACAGGCTCAGTAGTTGTGGCGCACAGGCTTAGTTGCTCCATGGCGTGTTGAGTCTTCCCAGACTAGGGATCAAACCCATGTCTCCTGCACTGGCTGGTGAATCCTTTACCACTGAGCCACCAGGGACGCTCAGAGAGGCAATGCTTTATGCAATGTTTGGGAGCAGTAGATGCTGTGAGGAAGAGTCAAGCAGGGAAAGGACTTAGAGTGAAAAGGTAGTCCAGGAACACTTCTTTAATGGGGGGGTCTTTGAGCAGAAGTCTAGGTGAAGTCAGGGAGCAAGCGAAGTGAATGTCTGTGTTCCAGGCAGAGGGAACAGTAAATTCATAGCCCTGAGTCGGGATTGTTTGCACAACAGGAAGGAGGCCAGTGCACAGAGAGCCCTCTCCTCCTGCCAGGGAGGAGAGGCAGCAGCAGGAGGAGGGGCTCGCCTCGCAGGGCACTGAGGGAAGGTAGGATCTTGCTCTCCTCCCAGCTCTAAGGTGTGGTTGAAGCATTGTTCCTGGTTGGTTGGCCTCCGATCTCAGAATTCTGTTTAGACCCTTCCCTGGCAGTATTAGCCACTATTATTAGTTCTGTTGTCTGCAACTATGAGCCCTGATACAGAGCTTTGCCAGGAGAGGGAAGACCAACCACGGTCAGAACTCAATATCGACCAGCTTTGTCGTGAAATAAAATTTGCTTTTAAGGTTAGAAAGGGTGTACTTGAATATTATATTAAAATGTTTAAGTTTTGGTTGGAGGGGCTCTACCTTAACACAAATGGAAATCCTAGTTCTCTCTTCCTCTTAATCTCCCGGCAGAGGGCCTAAGTTGGTCAACTTTGCTTAACCTTTCTGCTGTCATCCATAGAATTTGGCTCGTCGTGGCATTCTTGCCCACAGGGAAGGAAGAAGGGGAAAAAAATGACTTATTGAGGGTCTTTCCCGTCTTGGAGGTCTCTGATTCTGTGGACACATTCTGCAAAATGTGCTGCAGGGGACTAGGGTTATACCTTAAGTGATGTCCAGGGGGTTGTGATTTTTATTTATATTTTGAAGCCCCTCTTCCCTTTTTTTTTTTTTTTTGCTTTGAAACAATTTTACAGGTGTCCTTTATAAAGTAACTCTGTATGTCACAGTGGGGAACAGCTTAGAAAACACATGATCCTGAGAGCCAGAGCCACCCTTTCTAACTGTGTGGCTCTGGGCATGTCTCCTAACTTTCCTGTTCCTCCACAGTTTGCTGCAAATAGCAGGGAAAATAATAGCTACCTCAAAGGAGTCTCTGAAGATGAATTTGATGATGCATCCAGCATAGGGCCTGGCTCAGAGTAAAACCTCAGTGAACATCAGCTGTGATGACGGTTAGACCAGGGAGGTCGAGTGACTTGCTTAAGGTCATGTGGAGAGTTAGGAGCAAAGCTGGAAATAGGAGCCATGGCTCATGGAGTCCCAGGCTAGTGCTTTCTCCCCAGGATTCACTTTGGTGTCCCAGAGAAAATGGTAATGTACAGGAACAGCTCTGAGTTTAATGCTCTGGCAGCTGGTACTGGCTGTTGTAAGGGATTGAGGCACAAGGCCTTCTCAACACACGGGGCCCTCAGCCTTGGGCCTTAGGAGCCCCTCATAGAAGGGCATCCATGGTAACAGATGCTGGGAGCCTCCTTTGTTTTCTGAGAGGCAGAACAGGGCTGGGGGCAGTGTGCTTCCAGTTCTCTTCCCCATCCCCCACCAGACCAAACCAGACCTGCACCACCCTTGCCCTCTCCCCAGGGCGACACAGACTAAACCTGGAGTGTGGGGGGGCCTGCGCAAACACGCAGGGGGCAGGTGGGCACTCTAGAACTCTCTGTCCTGAGCAAAGCTGGGCCCTTACTCCTACAGCAGGACCCTGTACCTCAGGCCTGCAAAGTGGCTGTGGGAGGAGTCTCCTAAGACCCTCTGGGAAAAGCAGCCTGACTTGCCCTATGGGGGAGGGATGGCAGATGCCCTTTCCAGCTGCCCTGGTCACCCTGCGGCCCGAGGACTGCTCCCACTGGTTTTAGGTACACAGCTGTGGCCCTTGCTCCTAGAAAGGAATTTTAAGGTCTACCCAAGTGGGTTTTCCCAGGATATGCACAGCTCTTAAAATGTTGCTTCAGCTAGTGTAACACAGTGGAGAAGCCCACAGTCAGTCAGGCCTGGGCTTGAATCCCAGGTGTGCTTCTTTGAGTGTGTGCACAGGTGAGTGGAGGTGTACTTGGGAAATTGTTCAGCTTCTTCACCTCTCACTGTCTACATCTGTAAAATGGGAACAAAGAGTGCCTACCTCACACAGTTGCAGCTTGCATTAAATGAAATAACCTGCGTAAACTGCTTAGCGTGTGCATGGCCCATGCTAGCTATTTTTATCATCATTGTCAAGCGCATGGGTAGGCTCCACTCATCTGTGGGTGGAAACAGCTTTCTTGTGTGGTTCAGTCTGTTGTAGGCTGTACATGAGGAGCCTAGAATGACTGAGCCAAAGAGCTCAGACCTGTCTTTGCTGTACTGTTATTTGTAGTCATTTCTGTTATCCAAGGCGGGTAATTAAGTTTCTGCTGGTGTGTAATGCCATGCCATTTAATTCCCTGTTTCTCTTCTGTTTAGTTCATTGTTCTTGAAAGAAAAAATAGTTACACAGCTAAAATGTATTGAGTGTTTTATAACTAAAAGTTTTATGCATTATCTCTTTAATTCCTGTAATAACCAAATGAAGAACCAGAGGTTAAATGATGCCTGAGGCTACTCTGCTGTCATGCAGCAGGGCCAGGCCTCGCAGGTCCAGTTAGAGTCCATGCTCAGCCCTGCACCGCCTCCCTAAACAGGGCAGTGGTTGACCTTGGTGGCCTTGAGGAGTCAGGAGTCTGGTCTGTCCCCCAGCCCCCTCCCTGTGTGTCACAGAGGGGAGAGTGAGAGTCTGTCCCTGAGAACACTGTGACTCTTCCTTTGGTAGCCATTTCAGGGTCTGCAGGGGCAGTGGCTTCTCTCTTAGTCCCCTTGTAGTGTTCCCTTGAGGCCAGTTGTCCATCCTTAAGGGTCATTCTGTCGAGGGTGTGCTCTGTCGTCAGGTGGACACACTGACAGTGAGGGTGACCTTCCCCTGGCATGCTGAGGGTGGGACCTTCTGCCCCTCTGACCGCGGTGCTTGGCATCCAGTGCAAATGTGGCCACTCTTCATCCCTGTCTGCCCTCCAGCCAAGTTGCTTGACCACAGCTGACTCCTTCCTCAGAGGTCTGTAGGACTCCTGGCTCTGAGAGCAGAGAAAGTGGCCTGTGGGCCCACTGGATCTCTTGAGGAGATGAGAGGCCGTGTTTAGCGTGGCCTGCAGTCCCTGGGTTGACCCAGGTAGTGGTGGATCTGCTCCAGCCACAGCAGCCCTTCCAGGGCTACCCAAGGCGCCCTGAGGCCTGAGAGCCAGCGTCCACCCTGGGGGATTCTTCGTTCAGCAAGCACTTATTGAGCACCTATTTTGTGCCTCCAGAGCCCATGTGAAAGAGACATCAGGTGTCAGTTGGTGTAGGGCTGTGTCCAGCCCAGCGGGCAGGGCCACCGGTGGCCACCAGGGAGCACCACCGCTCTCAGAAGGACCCGAGGCTGGCAGAGGAGCCAGGTTGGCTGTGTTGCTGTTTATATGAGCAGCTTCCATGACAACCTGAAGATAATTACCTGAGGTCAAGCAAATCCTGGAACAAGACTAGGGTGTCTGGATAGGGTGGGGACTGCACTGTGATTTGGAGACCCTTAAGTGACCAGAATCTTTTGGATGGTCTATTCAATATGTTTAACTAGTTTGTTAATTAATTAATGCCCCACTGTATTCCAGAAAGGATTCAGAGTGACTTTCCATTCAGCAGGTTTCTTAGAGGGAAGAAGGTATCCTCAGCTTGCTCTGAGCTAAATGTTAGGGTTTAGACCTCACAGGGGTCATTTACCAGCTCAGCTCCATGGTCCCAGGGCTGGCTCCCTGGAAAGCACAGCCTTTGCTGCCAAAACTGGTTTGCAGCATTTCTGTGCTCACCTCCTGGTTCCTTTGCAACAAGTGGCCCCGACGTCTTCCTGCCTTGAAGCAAACCACGTGACTTAAGAGAAGCAAATCTGACCTCAATTACCAGGTGCAAATATCAGTCACTGGGAGTAACCAGGAGGCCAGTGTCCCTGGTCGTTTCGGCCTCTGGCGTTAAACATTAAGAGTGCACTGTTCAGGATGTGATAAAGCCTGTCTCTCACAGTTTATGGTTTCCAGTAAACCAAAGGACTTCAAGGAAGGGCCAGGGGCAAGGGAGAGACTCAAGGCCTGGCCCGCCGCTGAGCTGGCAGAGCAATTTCTGCAGGAGCAGAGGGGCAGGAGGGAGGCTGCAGCTTCTCAAGGCTGTTTCTGTGGCAAAGCCAGAGAGACCTGTTGCCAAGCCACGTGAGTCAGGGCCAGCTGCTACACCCAGCCAGGCAGCTCCGTGCACTCTCAGGGTGGTGATATGGGAAAGGAAGATTTCTGTTCTCAGTGTTCTGGACACTGTGCTTCCTTCCTGCTGGGTGCCAGCCCAGCTGGGAGCCCTGAGCATGTTCCTCTGTCAGTCTGAGCAGTGAGCATCTGGAGCCACTCTCACAGAAAGCTGGAGGAACATTCTCAGCATCTGGAGCCTGCAGATACATGGGCCAAGATTCCTCAGCCTCTGGTCACAAGGATGCTGTAAGCAGGCAGCATGTCCCACCTTAGCCTAGGAAGGAACCGAGGTCCCCCTCCCGGCCTCCAGGGCTGTGAGGGAGACTCGTCTCAGTTTCTCTGGACCACCTACTCCAAAAGCTAAGAGAGAAGATATACATCAAATTAAATCAAAATACAGCAATAGTTGCATGCATCATTCATTTGACAAATGTTTCATGAACACCCCACTAAATGTCACATACTTTACCAGGTGCCAGGCATACAGTTATGAACAAGGTTCCTGCTCATGTGGACCTTAGAGTCTAGTGGTAGAGATAGAAAATAATTAAAATAAACACATAAATAAAGTGTCAACACAGTAAATGCTATATAGCAAATTCAAATAACTGATGTGGAATCAGGTGACTGAGTGACTGCTTTGGATCAGGGGTCAGAGGCAGCCTCTGAGGACGTGGCATTTAAGAGATTCCTGAAAAAGAAGACTGAGGAAAGAGCAGGCAAACAGTCATAAGGTTACCTGTCCTGACTGCTGTTGGTGCAGGAGAGGCAGGGTGACAGGAGGAGAGGAGGAATGCTCTAGAACATGTAATTAGGTTAATTTGTGACACTTGTATTTTCTGAATTATTTCTTAAACATTCTTTCATTCAATATCCTTTGTGTGCCAGGCATTCTGCTGAGTGATGATAAAACCAACATGAGTATAAGGTCCCTCAAGAGGTTTTCAGTCTGTTGGGAGAGTTAGGCCAGGAAACAGGACAGTGTAGTATGTACTGTGAGACGATCAAAGAGGGTTAGTGAGAGCATACAGAGGGCTTGCCAGCCCCTTTGGGTGTTGAGAGAAGCAGACAAGTTCAATAAGGCTTCCTTGAGGCAGTGACATCTGGGAGGGTCTTGGAGGATGAGGTGAGATTAGTCAGGTGAAGAAGACAGAGTGTATGTTCCAGGCAGAGAGGATGGCCTGTGCAAAGGCCTGGAGAGTCAGCACATGTGAGGAGGAGCAGATAGACAAGAATGTTCTGCTCTGTAGCCTATACCAGACACTCAAGAGTAGCTTGTAGAGTTAAGACAGATTCCTCAGGGGTCATGTCAGCAGCAGGCCAAGGCTTAAGGAAAGGATTCTGGGGTTCAAGAGCTCAGACCACTCTCTGGACCTCCCTGCCTACTGGGAGTCATCTCATGAGAGGACCAACTCACTCCAAGCAGACACTTCCCAAATCAAAATATAAGATTCCCTTGAACCAGGCACATAGATGCGAGCATGCATGAACATCCATGTGAGCAAATTTGACTACTTCATTTTTGGAGGAAAGAGGGTACTGAGATAAAACCTATTAATCTATGGGTAAGAACAAGATTTGAATTTAGGGTAGGAATAGTTCTTTGCATCCTTAGAAGTCTCACTAGGCTTTCTGGCAAGTCTCACCAGGCTGTAAAATTGCAAAGGCGCTGTTGTTACACCCCAGTAAGTGCTTAATTTGATCACAAACTAGGATAATCCCATGTCCACTTCAGCCTGATAGGGAACATACAGCTTTCTCCCATCCTTTCCTCCTACCTTCTCCCCTTATTTTGTTTCTCTCTCTCTTCCCCAGCCCCCAGAGCCCCTGGTTATCTTTTTTATGTACTCATTGTACCCTCAAAACCCTGTAATAGTGATAACAGCAGTTTATTACTTGTAAGACACCTCAGTCATTCGTGACCTATTAAAATCCAGAAAGCAAGCAGTAAATTAAAAAGGCAGCCAGAAAGAGAGCAAGTGAGAGAGAGAGAGAGAGAACCAAAGTTCAGAATGAATTAACATTTATTAAGGACTTGTGGACTTACTATGTTCAAGGCCTTCTGCTAAGCTCATCACATTCTCTGTTTTGTTTAATCTTTCCAAAAGCTCTTCCATTTGTGCCTCCAGATCTGTTCTCCACCATCTCCACCTGCTCTGTGGCGTGGAAGACAGACTTGTATGCACTGCATCACCATCTGCCTTGCCTCTGACTTCTGGCTAGGTTTGGCTAATAGGGAGTACTGGCCAGAGATCGGTGGACACAGGAAAACTAGATCAAGAATTTATTCTCCTGGTTTGCCATCGATTCACTGCAGGCCAGTTGCATCCTCCACTGAATCCCACAACTCTAGTCAGACACCTGTTCAGACAGCAGCCTTCTCTGGGTTCATTTACCTCCTCCCTTCCTTCACATCTTCAGGCTAGAAGTAGTAACAGCTCCCCATTGTCGCCAGCCCTAAAGTGCTTCACTAACCGTTGTTGATTTCCTTAAACCCTTCCAGTGTGAGTGTGCCATCTGTTTCCTCCAGGACTCTGACGGTACGATAAACTTTTTGAGGGAAGCACAGTTCAGTTCAGTTGCTCAGCCATGTCCGATTCTTTGCGACCTCATGGGCTGTAGCAGCCAGGCTTCCCAGTTCATCATCAACTCCCACAGCTTACTCAAACTCATGTCCGTTGAGTCGGTGATGTCATCCAACCATCAAGTCAGTGATGTCATCCAGCCAAGAGGGAAGCACAATATTATCCCGTTGTAAGATAAGGAACCTGAGGTTAAGAGAAATTTAATAACTTGTTCAAGTGTTAACACACAGCGGGCAAATGGTAGAATTAGCACTCAATCCAGGTGTTCCTGATACATGTGACTAAACACACATATGTTCAGTCATATGTCACATTGCTTCCCAGGACTAAATACCACCTCCCCCAAACTCCACTAAATATCAGTTTGCTCTTGTATTTTGTTTCCCAATCCATAGCCATTTAAAAAGAGTAGAAATTATAAGTCAGTGCTAAAAGCAGGCTTTCAGTTAAATAGTGAGAAGTGATGGTGACAGTTTGAGATGGAGAAAAGGCATAATTGCTGTTAAAAATAGGCCTAAAAGCATAAGAAGCTTTCAGAGTCCACAGTTGGCTGTGTCTTCTCCACGTTTTGAGGGATGGTAGTGCTGACACTATAGTCCACTGGAGCCCAAAGTAAAACTTCTCAGTTGGCCAGAAGAGTTAAGCTGGGGTTGCCCAGTTCTCTCTCACGCTATTCCTTATTATAGTGGCCAGTTTTCATGCTTGGTTTGTGACACTCCAAGCAAAGGGGCAGAGGTTCTTTTTAGTTCTGAAACTTCTGATTCAGTTTGCATGAGGATATTACTTTTTAAGGAACTTTCAAAAACACCTAAAATTTAATTGTAGCCATAGTTGAGTTAGAGAACCCCTGGGTATACAATTTTCTCCACCTCTGGTGTTTATAGAATCTGACATCATTTGGGTTTGGAGGGAGACTTTGGGGAGAAAGGCCAAGAGACACTCAGCAGGTGGAAGGGCCTTTACCTTGGGATTCTTATTGATGGGCAGCTGTATGGAAGTTGTTATAAAGACTGTCAGCTCCTGAGTGTCCTCTTGATGGCTTGTCTGGCCAACCCTTCAAGATCTTAGCATGAGAAGACTATAAGAAGGCTTCTTTACATTTATTTATTAGTAAAGTTGACCTTTTAAAAACACTTTACATTTGTATTTCTTTTGAGAATTCTTTTTCTTCTTTTCAGCCATATCATGAGGCATGTGGGATTTTAGTTCTCTTCACATGTATGTTAGAAATTGCTAGTTGTTTTCCAATTTCCATCCCCACCCCCTTTCTTAGTAACAAATCCAATTTTTTAGCTGAGCCCTTTGCCACATGATATAAAGTCTGTGTTTCCTTGAAGCTCGGTATGACCATGTGACCGAGCTCTGGCCAATGAGATGTAATCATTATGTGGGATTTCTAATAAGTTCCCTTAAAAGGAGAAGAGTGTACTGTTCTACCCACCCTCCCTTTCTCCATCCTACCTCCTTAAATGAGGGCGTGTTGACTAGAGCCCTAGCAACCGGCATGGGCTGAGAGCTGCACCCTAAGGATGGGGCAGAATGAGCAAGATGCCTGTCTCTCATGACTCCTGGAGTTACTATCCTAACTGACTGTGAACTTTTTTTTTAATGTAAGAGTGAAATAAACTTACATCTTGTTTAAGCCCCTATTGTTTTCTGTTATGTGTAATTGGACAAAATTCTAATCAATACAAAATGCTTGTTTTTGTCTGAGTCATTTTTTTTATTAGTGGGTTTTTTTTAACATATGAATGATATTTCTTCTCTGTAAATGTTGTGAATATTCACCCTGGTTTTGCTTGCCTTTTGATTTTGTGTTTTGTTTTTAAAGAATAGGTGTTTATTTTTAATATTGTAAAAAGTTAACAGACTTTTAAAATGCTGTTTGCATTTGTGTTTAAAGTCCTTCTCCATTCAGATCAGATAACATTCACCAATATTTTTTCTAGTTTTTTTTTTTTAACAGTTTCACTGTTTATATTTAGCATTTTAGTCCATTGGTAAGTGCTGCTGGTGAGTTGTGACTCTTCCATAGGTCATAAGTTTCTATCCCCAGCTACCCTCCTAGCTGTGGGGCAGAAGCCAGCATCACTTCTCATTTACATCACCTGGCTTGGCCCAAGCCTCTGCACTCAGGCCAGCACACTCAGCACACATCCCCTCTCCATCTCCTTCCTCCACCCGCTCCTCCTCTGCGGGTCATGTCCGTACTACCCAGGACAGCACTCTGGGCTTCTTCTGGACCTTCTGTCTTTGCCACCCTGCATTCAGCTCTATTCCCGATCATCTCTAATTACTGTTTACCTAGACGAGGCTATTGACATTGACAGACCTCCCCAATATCCCAGAAGCTTTTTGTTATATTTTCCTCTGGATAAGAGATATGAAGAATTTTTATATATTTTTTCCCAGGAGGACATGGAGCTTTTTAAATTGCGATTTTGTTTTAAGAGAGATTATCTGTGTTTATCATCTTAAAAATTGGAAAATACAGAAAAGCACCAACATCAGTAAAAATAAAAGCCTGATCCTCTCTCTCTTAATAGTACTTTGTAAAAACATAAAGTAAAAAAGTGAAAGCCCTCCACCCTGAGAAATAACCTTTATCAACAGTTGATGTATCTCCTTCCAGACTTACATATATAAGCACCTTAGAAGATATGTATATGCACACTTTTGTTCTTGAAAACTGGATCATGCAGTACATTTGTTCAGCAACAGGCTTTTTACAAATGGCAGTATAATGTAAACCTCTTTCTAAGACAGTACAGAGAGGCCTGCTACATTCTTTTTAAAGACTGCATAGTATATTATTTTATTGTGTGGATGTACCATTTTTATCTTCCTTCTTACAGATGAACATGGAGCTTTCTAATGTCATGCTAATGTATATAAGGCTACTATAAACATCCTCATCATTATATTTTCATGCATTTGTCCTAGCATTTCTGTCAGATTTCTAAAATTGGGATTGTTGAGTTAGAGTATATACATAGTAAATTATACACGCTGCCAGTTTCTTCATGTCAAAGTCTTATACCCGTAAATGCACTGTCCTTTTAAATGGCCCTTTCACCACCACGTTCCCTCCCTACTGGTTCATTCCTCACTCTGTTGCTAGATAACATTTATAAAATTCATATTTGATCATGCTTCCCATATTTAAAAGACGTCAGTGGCTCCTCCTTGCCAACAAGTCAGAGTCCGGACACTGAAGATTCATCCAGGATCCTTCTCAGTTTGGATCCTCTGGGTAGCAGACACCAAGATGGAATTCAAAGTGCAGGAGATGACACGGGGGCTGGGGGATAATGCCTATGAAAGATAAGAGGAGGACTTCCCTGGTGGTCCAGTGGTTAAGAATCTGCCTGTCAACACAGGGTACATGGTTCCACCTCTGGTCTTGGAAGATTCCACGTGCAGCTAAGCCCATGTGCCGCAACTACTGAGCCGGTGCCCTAGAGCCTGTGCTCTGCAGCAAGAGAAGCCACTGCAATGAGAAGCCCGCAGAGCGCAACTAGCAAATAGCCCCTGCTGACCACAACTAGAGAAAACCCACAGCAGCACTGAAGACCCAGTGTGGCCAAAATAAATAAATCAATTGAATTCTTTTAAATAAATAAAGGGCAGGCAGCAGGAGTCAGTCAGGAGAAGGCAGCCTCCAGAGGGGAGCCCAGCAGCCGAGGCCGACCTCCTGGGGAGGGAGAGGGGGAGGCAGCAGGGTTGAGCAGGAAGACCCTCTGGCCCTGACGCAGCTTTGAGAACCTCTCAGTCGGCTCACTGGGAAGCTCCAGCACAAAGATTGCCCGTTAGAGGAGTACCACTAGGAGCAGAAATGGACAGGCCCTAACACCCCTGCCACAATCTGCTCCTGGCTGGGAACTTCTAGGAGGCAGTGGGGCCTTGACTTGAATGGTTGGTATGGCAGATGCTGAAGCTGCAGGTGGTCACTCCACACAGCAGGTCCTCTGAATGGCACTTATCCACGGCTATCATAAACTGCAGCCTGCCTTTTATTTTCTCATTCCCTGCCCCCAGACCTCAGGCTCTGGTGCCGCTGGCCTAACTACATGATGTTCCCCATGCAACCAACTGTCCACTCTCTCCCCAAACCCTAAGCTTTGTTCTCTCAGTTCTTTCTGCTTGGAATGCCACTCCTTCCCAGCTTTACCCATCAAAGTCCTAGTATGTTTTCAAAGCCTAACTTAAATGTCACCTCTCTAGGTCACCTTCCCTGATCCCACCATGCAGAACTAGTTGCTCCTTGCGCCTGAGGTGCCATTTGTAGATTAGTGCTTCCCAGGTTGGATTATTCCTAACTACTCTTTTCTCAGATTCTTGTCCCCTCAAACTTTAAAACCTAGCTCAGTGTAGGTATACAATAAATGTTGACTGAACTGTTTTCCTGCTCCTCCCAAAATGCCCAGAGATTGCGTAACTGCAGCTCCTAGAATGGTAGGATGCAAAGTCAGTGGTCAATAAATGTTTGCAGAATTATCCGGGACCTCATGTGGGTGAGGCAAAGTGGGCTGAAGGGTGCCGGGGAGAGGTTGTTTACTGCTGTTAGGGAACACTTGCTTTGGTACCAAGTCAGAGTTTTAAGACTAGAGCATGTCTTTGTCTGTTTATATTTTCCTCTGTGATTTGGAAAGACCCCAAAGGTTTTGTGTGTGTGTGTTTTTAAGTCATTATTTTATTGCCTCTGGTCAACAGATGGGAACTTTTGGGGGGCTTCCCTTTTTCAAACACATTTTTATGTGTTGGGATTTTGCATTTCTTCATCAGTCATTCTCTTTATGGATGTAAGAAGAGCCATTAGGGTACCTGGCATGAGATCTCCAGTTATTTTCTAACTGAGTATATTTAGAGAGTGGAGGGAATTGGGAAGCCATAGAAATATTTTTCCTCTTCCTCTTTCCCACACCCACCAGTTAAAGAACTTCCCTGGGAGGGGACCTGTGGGAAGTGGCAGAGGGTTTTCAGGGTGGACATAGTAGGGCTGACATTAGGGCTTGGTGTGGGGGTAAGGGTGAGTGGAGAGAGCAGAGAGGAAGAGCTGCTGACCCCGACTCTTCAGCCTCCTTTATGTGTCCCTTGGCCACTGTCCCTCAGCTGAAGGAGGTTAGGGCTGGGGTGGCCACACTCTCCCTCCTCTCTTCAACCTCTCCAAGCTGTGGGGCCTGAGGAGAAACACGAGGGTTTTCTGTCAAGGTGGGATGGTCCTGTGCCTCTGCATTCTGTCCAGGGTGTTCAGTGCAAGTGGAGGTAGGGTCCTGGACTGAGGCCTCAGCTGCTGGTGCTTGCTTGGCGGAGGTTAGGAATGCTTAGAGGCTTTATGTTATCAGAAAGCCCCTCCAAGGCTGAGGTTCTTATCTCTAGGTTCACAGGCTCATCTTCGTGGACTGTGAACCCATTCTCTCCCCCTCAAGTAGTATTTAACTGTATTTGGTGGAGACATAGCTCTCATCAGATTCTTTTTTACTGAAAAAGTCCGTGATCCAAACAATACTCTAGCTCAAAGAAGAATAGCCTTTCTAATTTAAAACAACAACCAAAAAAAAGGAGATGTTTTTCTGTAAAGGCTGGATTCTAGTTGGATTGCCAACTAGGCAATCCCAGGGTGATTCTAGAAAGAAGCCCAGACTGTCACCTTCACACTGTGAATGTCCCTCAGGAACTTTGCATTTCCCCTGTAATCAAGGTTTGTGGTTTAGGGACCAGGACCTTATGGGTTCTGTTGGTAGAGATCCAGAGAGCTGAACCCCTGAGAGTTGTGCCAAGTAGTCTGATGTCCACCTCCAAGGAGACCAACCCAGAAACACAGCAGCCCCTGCAGGTGTGTGGAGGGGGACAAGGGAGCCATGTTGACTCTGGTGGGCACGGAATGTTTATGAGAATAGAGTGTTCGCAGACTTTTAAATGAATTCCAACATAACCATGCTAAAATCCCCTAAAAACCTGAATTCTGGGCAGATTCTGGTCTCCATATTAGGGAAACAGTTCTGATGCTGCAAAAGCACAGAACTTTAATATGACAGCATCTGCAATTTTGACAACCCCCCCTACTTTTATTTTTTAAGTCTTGGCCACAATTATAAATAGGGAACCATATCTGTTGAGACTTCCCAGGAATTACATAAACAGTTTTGGGATGGTTATATTTTTACACGACAGTTTCTGAAAACACTGGGAAAAAATCCCACTTATTTAACAGCGTGATGCCTGAGCCAGCCCTGGGAGTCCCTGGGAGGGCTTGCTGCAGAATCACTTCCTCCTGGCCGCAGCGGGGGCGGGGCCCTGGTGTGATCACGAAGCTCACTGACCAGGCGGAGAAGGACGAGCAGGGCATGGTGGGAGGGGCGAGGAGGCCTCAGATTGCTCCTCCTCAGGACAGCTGCTGTGTCTTATCACCAGCAGAGAGTAGGGAACCAGGATGCAGCAGCCATAACTTTTCTGAAGGTTTGGCCCTTTTGCAAAGGAGCATAAGCTTCAGGTGTGTTCCTCCCACTTGAGGACTGCTGTGATCATAGAAACAGGGTTCCTGGGCCCCTAAGTCACAGTGAGAACCTTCCCTTCTTTCAAAGGCCTTGGCAGCCTCAGTGGCCTTGGAGGTGTCTTGAACCTGAAGGACTGAGCTTCATCTGAGAAATTCCTATGTCTCTTTTGACAACGCCTGTCTTTCCTGTAGTAGCCTTCAAGAAGCCATCTAGACAGAAAAACCGATCTTCTGCATGGGTGGGAGTAGCTGAAAGGATAGCAGGAAGGCCTCTTGCCTCAGTGTCATCCTCTCCACCTCAGGTTTCAACTGTACTTCAATTTTGCCCTTTAGAAATACGCCTTCAGTTAAGCATTCTCCTTCCCGAGGTGTTGTTTTGAAAATCCAATTAGCTAAAGATGCATATAAGTCATTAGTGTAATTTCACTTTATACTGTAAACTAACTTCATCTTTAAATAGAGGGCTTGGTCCAGTCGTTCTCAGCATTTTTTAAGTCACACACCTCTTTCAGAACCTAAGGAAATAGATGGACCATTCCCTCAGGAAAACTCATGAACATGCAGGATTTTGTATACCACTTGTGGATTTCAAGGAGCCCTTTAACCTTACCCTGGAGTTGTGAGTTCTTATGAGAGGTTGGTAAATGGGAGAAGGTAGTGGTGAGGGGTAGGAACTGGGACAAACAAGGAAATTGGGTGCTGCTGCTGTGATCACTTTGTGGTTTTCCCCAAGACCCATCATGTGAATACGTCAGAAATGAAGTCTGTCACCTGGCTTGTGCTTCTGTGGGTAGTGATGCTGGGGACTTGTGCACCACATCTCTGAGCTCCCAAGACCATGTATGTGTGTCTCTATGAAGCTGCATAAGGAGAAAACTACCCTGGGGATGCTGGACTGGCTTTCTGCTGGAGGAGCCTTGTGTCTCCTCCAGTGGGCCAAGGTCCTGTTGGCAAGGTGATAGGGGCCAACAGCCTGCTACCACCACCCCCCAGCAGAAGAGGTGGTGGCTTGGTCATTCTGGACTACGTGCTCATAACCTTGAGTCTGAGATCTCTTTTATTTTCTTTGGGGAAGTCAGCTTTACGAGGCAGCTTGTGATTCTCTGGGTATTGTTCAAACTGGGGGAAACATGGGGGAAGTTTTTGGATCTAGACTTCATCTGAAAGCCTCGCAGGGGATTTTGGAAGTGATGCAGCATAGTGAAACAAGCATGCAATCATTTGTAGTCCCATGCTTGTGATGTGAAGCTCTTTCTGTTTGTGGTGACTCGAGGAAGGGAGAATTCCCCCATTGCGAGCCAGCTGGACAAGTGTCAACACTGCTCTCTCTGCAGGTTCCAGCGTGGAGGAGGAGGAGCAGGGCATGGACTAGGGGAAGCCGCCAGGGTTTGCGGAGCTGGACCTGGTTTAACACACATGAAAGGGGGTGGTCCTTCTCTTGAGCCAGTCAGCCAGGGTCCCCCTGCCCCCACAGAGCCATGCTCAGACCTAGCACAGCACCCTATCCAAACTGGACACCAACACCTGCTTGCTGAACTGATCAGAGACTCACCTCTCACCTACATCATATCCTAGAGTGAAGCACAGGCTTTGCACATCACACTCAAGTGGGCACACCCTCATGGACAAATGCAGTCTTTCTCCTACTCAGTCAGACTTTGTCCTTTCAATTCTTTGTATTTTTAAACATTAGCTTTTTGTGATTATTTCTGTGTTTACTGGATTTATTGACATTAAAATAAATATTTCTTTTTTATAAGAATTTATTTTTATGTTTATTTATTTATTTTTGACTGTGCTGGACGTTTGTTGCTCCGTGGGCTTCACTGTAGTTCTGGTGAGTAGGGGCTACTCTCTCGTTGCAGTGCCTGGACTTCTCATTGCACTGGCTTCTCTTGTTATGGCTCCCAGGCTCTAGAGCACAGGCTTGGTGGTTGTGGCGCTTGACCTTACTTGCTCCTGGCATGTGGGATCCTCCCGGATCAGGGATCGAATCCATGTCTCCTGCATTGACAGGTGGATTCTTTACTACTGAGCCACTAGGAAAGCCCCTAAAATAAAGATTTCTTAAACTGTACAAAAAGCAATAGTCATCGATGAGAAAATAGATAAATTGAACTTTCATGGTCTTTGGTTCGTCAAAAGATACCATTAAACGAATGAAAAGGCAAACCACAGGCTGGTACTTTCAGTAACATACCTGACGGAGAACTTGTAGTCAGAATATACGAAGAATGCCTGTAGGTCAATAAGAAAAAGACAGGCAAGATCAGCAAAAGCCTTGAGCAAGAACATGTTTAAAGTGGATAGCTAAATAGTCACTTTGCAAGTTAGAACTTATAACACTGTATATCCAGCCTAAAGGACCAAAACCTTAAAGATTGATAACACCAAATATTGGCAAATCCTCATGTGTTGGTGGGCTTCCCTGGCGGCTCAGCTGGTAAAGAATCCGCCTGCAATGGGGGATACCTGGGTTTGATCCCTGAGTTGGGAAGATCCCCTGGAGAAGGGAAAGGCTACCACTCCAGTTCTGGCCTGGAGGATTCATGGACTATGCAGTCCACGGGGTCCCAGAGAGTCAGACACGACTGAGCGACTTTCACTTTCACGTGTTGGCGATAGGAGTATAAATTTGAGCGTTTGGAAATTTGGAAAACTATTTAGCAGGATCTACTAAAGCTGAGATTACACTCATCCCATAAACTCTCAGTTCCACTCCTAAGTATGTACTCAGTAGGAACGAGTGTGTATATCCTCCAGTGTTTATAGTGCTCTTATTCATCAACTGGAAACAGCCCAAGTGGCCATCAGCAACAGAACGGATAAGTAAATTGTGTCATATGCATACAGTGGAATACACCACAGCAATTTGAAGAAGAACAAACTACATTGGCACATAGCAATACAGATGAATCTCAGGCGTGTTGAGTAAAAGAAGCCAGACACCAAAAAAGTACATATTGTATGATCCTGTGTTCCTGGAGAATAGGACCACACCTTTTATCTCTAAAAGTAAATATTTGTTGACAGAGTGAGTAAAGGAAGACGTGGCCTTTACTCTCGTTTTCAGAGTAACGTTTGTGTGTGTGTGTTAAGGTGAAATTAGTTCGGGATGCAGTTAACAAATGCTCAGTTTGCTGTAAAATGAAGCAGAAAATACATGCTAAAAAAAAAAGAAAAAGCAGAAATGAATCCATTTTACCTTAATGGGGAAGGGACTAACAAAGGGGCTGTGGGATTCAGGAAGAGGCACTCACCGATGCTCAGGGGACGAGGAGGGCTTCCTGAAAGGAACAGTATTGAGCAGAACTTTGGCAGGGGTTGAGATGACAACAAGCAGAGAAGGCCTGAGAAGGACACCCCAGGCTTAAGGAATGGCACATCCAGGCGGTTCTCAGGCTTTAGCACGTGTCAAAATCATCTGGAGGACTTTTGAAAACACAGGCAGCTGGGCCCCACCCAGAGATCTTGGTTCAGTAGCTCTGGAGTAGGACCTGAGAATTTGCATTTCCAACAATTTCCAGCTGATGCTGATGCTGCTGGTCGGGGAACCACACTTTGGGACCCACTGGCTGGTCCAGGTAATTGCATCTCACATGAGTCACATTCACTTGCTTAGGTAAGTGAAGTGCAAGATGGGAGGGTGTTTTTAGGCAGGTAAAGTGGGCCATAGCCTGGAGGCCTTTGGCAGTGTCTGAGCTTAGACCTAATCCTATAGACTTAATTTAGAGCCACGTGGATAGATGTGTGTCACATCTGATTTCCAGGGTGTCCCCCTACAGGATCTAGATACCTTCAGCCTTAAAGCTTAAGTCTTTAGCTTAAGGCTGTACAGTTGTGCCAGTGATAAAATGCATCCTGAGTTTGGCCTTGTAGAGACGAGCCCTGCACAAAGCACACCTTCAGAGGGCAGCACAGTTTACACTGATGAGCTGACAAGGATTGAAGAAAGGCATTAGTTTAAGTATGCAACATCAGGATTATTTGTAGCCATGTAACACATGCATGCAGGGGCTTCCCAAGTGGCTCAGTGGTAAAAAATCCACCTGCCAGTGCAGGAGCTGCAAGAGACATGGGTTCAATCCCCGGGTCGGGACGATCCCCTGAAGGAGAAAATGGCACCCTGCACCAGTATTCTTGCCTGGAGAATCCCATGGACAGAGAAGCCTGGTTGGCTACCGTCCATGGAGTTGCAAAGAGTTGGACACGACTGAGCACGCAAAAACAACAACACATACCATGGTAATGGCAGGTGGAAAAAGAACCTGCTGATCTGACCATTCAGGCCAAAGCAGCAGTTTTACTTTAAAGAAGAGATAATTGCTCTGAATGTTTCTTTCTCATGGCCCACAGCCCTCCCACATTCCTCAGGACAAGGATGTTACACCATACACCCCATACACCCATAAACCCCCAGAGGCCTGTGGTTTAGCTGGCCTGGGACAGGTTTCCGTCACCAGAGAGACACACAGAGTCAGGAGATTCCCCCCAGATGGTCTTTCTTTGGCTCGGGAAAGGAGTTAGTCACCTGGGTGGGATTTGGGGAGGGAGGCACACACCCTGAATAGCCCAGCTGAAGAGTCCCTGCCCCTGTCTGGGGCCATCCTGCTCAGGACACTGGACTAGCAGGACTGCCCTTTCCAGGATGACCCCGGCACAAAGAGCCAATGCCATCTGTCCTCCTCTATACTGGCTTCCAGTTATACCTCAGTAAGCTACAATTCAGTTGCTATTACCGAATTCCAAAGTATTCTATTGGGTGTGGTAGAGACACAGATGAATCAGCCACAGACCTGCCCTCCAGAAACTACAGTTTAATAAAGGGGAGAGGAGACAGAGGTTGTTCTTGGTCATTCAAAGCCCTCCTGCCTGGTCCCTTGTTTCCTCCCTCCACATCCCTGGTTTAGGTCTAACGGCTCCCTCTCCCTTAGTCACCACTGTTGGAGGCTGGGGGCTCTCACTCATTCAGTAGGATCCTGAGGTCACAGAGATGAGTAAATCAAGATGCTTGTGGTCTGATAGGGAGCTCATCCTGCACCACAGTTGAAGCCAGGCCATCCCTGAGCAGATACCCTGAAGCTGCCACCCCTGTTGCTGGGGCCAAGACCTTCAGCTCTGGGCTGGAGAAACCTGTCCCCTTACCAGCTGGGTTCCACACTGATAGATGTTGCCTGGAGTCCCCACCTTTGCATCAGCCTGTCCCAGGCCAGCTAAACCACAGGCCTCTGGGGGTTGCAGCTGTTGCATGCATGGTGATCCACAGGAGGATAAGAGGGGGCTCCGGTGACTGCTGGTGCCCTGACAACTCTCCAGCTCCCTGAAGACCCCACTCCTCTTGGAGTTCTGCTGGCCTTTTCCCTCAGGGGCCCTGGGAACCAGCTTGCTTCCTCCTTACCCCCACATTATTTGTAAGAGAGTCACCTAAAAGTGAGCAGGGGCCCAGAAATCAGAACTGGGTCTAGATCTTGCTCTGCCACTCCCTGTCTGTGCACCTAGGGCAAGGCACCTAACCTTTCTCAGCCTCAGTTTCCTCATCTGTAGAATGGGAACAACAGCCTTGCTTATTACTTGATACTGTTGTTCAGAGACACACAGGATACAGACAGAATTCTTGTCCTTAAACTGCCCTAAGCCTAACGGGGTAGTTGGACAAGCACACACAGTGTAATGTGTACCACACCAGAGGCATGTTTGGGATACAGTAGTGAGCAGAGTAAAGGTAAACTAATTCTAGCAAGGGTGAACTGCAGAGCCTCACGGCAGCGCCGTGTGCAGAGCATGGTGGAAGCACCTCTCCAGGGCTTTGGCCGCTAGTGTTTCTTGAATACCTGACACTGTGTTAAGTATTTACCCGTGTTTTATTTTTTAATTCACAACAAACCAGTGAGGTGTTATCACCCCATTTTACAGATGAACAAACTGAGGCTCCAAAAGGAGCATATATTGACCTGGCGTAGGATTTATTGAGCACCTACTACATGCTAAATTTTACAGATGTAACAGTAAACAAGAGAGATCCAAGTCCCTCCCTCCTAGAGCTTACATTCTGCAGGTGAAGTCACTTGCTCAAGATGAGGCTGAAATGTGCCAGAGTACAGATTCAAACCCAGGTCTGAGGACCTCCTGGGTTTGTGCTTTTCCCACTCACTCCAGAACTCACTGTGTCTGAGGACACTCCTCTCATGGGAGGCACAAACTGTCCCTGCCAGCTCCTCTGAGGAATTCAGGGATTCGGGACCAAGGCTGGATCAGGAGTAAAAGAGGAGCTATTTCTGTAGAACCCTGTCTTTCACAAGCACTCCCCAGCAGCCCTGCCCCAAAGAAAGACGGCCGGCCTGACCCCTCAGATATTTTCCCCAGGGAGAGGTGGACGGAGGAGCTTCCCCAAGGGGATTTCAAGGGAGGGGTGGTGCTGTCTATGCTCAGGTCAGAGAGAGACACCCCCTTCCTGGCTCCCGTGGGGAATCCCTTTGGATTTCACTTGGCCTGTGGGAGGGGCCTGTTATTTTCCTACTCCTCAGGTCCTCTAGGGAGGAAGTCGGGCCTGGGCTATGTCAGAGGATTAAATCAGGCTCTGGGGCTCTTGGGTGCAGGCCCCAGCCCCGCCCTCCCTCTGCCCTTGGCCTCAGGCTGCCTCTTGATGCCTGAGATCTGTGGCACTCCCACTGGGCAGTGACATTTTCTCTTAATCCAAGGAAACAATGAGAAATTTGCAAGCCTCTTCCACTGAAGAAAAAAGACACATATAGGATTACTCATTATAATATTTACTCATAGTAGCAGTCACCTGGAAATAATCTAAATGGCCAGTGTTTTGGAATTAAATAAAATATGATAAAAGTATGCCTTCAGTGAAATACTATGCAGCCATTAAGAATCAAATGGAGAATAAAATTATATGAGTGCTTATAATTTAGTCACAACTCATGACTAAAACAGTGTACACAAAACAGAATATACAACATGATCCCATTTTTTAAAAATGTGTATATATGTGCATAGAAAAATGTCTAGAAAGATGCACACCAAATGTGAACAGTAAAAATAAAAAATGTGAGCAATAACGATCTCTGGGTAGTAGAATTGAAACTTCTGTTTTCAGTATTTCCAAATCTTTCAGTGAAAGAAATATGTGTGTTTTCTAATTATGGAGAGAAGAATCCCCACCATATATATTAGAGAGAGAAGAGACTATCTCTTTTTGGACCTGTACTTAGCTGGTTCCAGTCCCTACCTAGCCTTGGGAGATTTGAAAGCTCAAGAGTAGTGTAGGATTGGTGACAGCTCAAGGAGAATGAGCTGCCCTCTATTCAGTTCAGTCGCTCAGTCATGTCTGACTTTTTGCATCCCCATGGACTGCAGCACGCCAGGCTTCCCTGGGTCTCATCTGAAATGTCGTCTGCCAGAAAGTCCTCCTAACCGCACACCCGGGCTGAAGGAGGCCCCTCCCACATTCTCTCTCCCTCCCTCACCCCATTTTATTGTCTTCATTGCACTTAACTATGTCTGCAGTGACCTGCTGCTCATCTGTTCTGGGCGGTTATTTGTCCTCTCCACCAGAAGGCAGGCTTTGTGAGAGCAGGACCCCTGCCATCTTGCTCCTCTGACTTCCCATCAGGAGAAGAGACCTGAGCAAAATCTTGGTTTATAAGAAGCAGACCAGGCTGTTCAGCAGCCCTCTAAAGTTGTGGGCATTGATCCTAAGGCTCCAGGTGACCTGGAGAAAATGGGATTAACATCTTGGGAGTCTAGAGACAAGCTGATTACTCTCTCTGGGGACCAGAACTGGTTGAAGCTCAGCAACATGGAGAACCTGGTCCAGCTTGGTAACAGCAGCTGCCAAATTGTTACGTGTGTTGTGGAAGTGCCAGCTTTATGCTTTACAGCTTATAAATGAGTGAAATAAAGCTAGAAGCAGTTTATCTGATCATCCCTTACCCCTTTGCTTCCAGAGCTCCTGAGGCTGCCAGCCCCATCTGTCCCCTAGCTCACAACTTGGGCTCCTCTCTTTCGAACCTGTTCCAGTCAGGTTCTCATCCCAACCATTTCGCTGACTCTGCCCTTGACTGAGATCGCCTGTGCTTCCAAGACACTAAATCCAGTTATTAATTCTCTGTCCTCATATGACTTGACCTATCACAGTGAATTGCTCCATCTCCTCAAAACCCTTTTTCCTGGTTTCCTTCCTATTGTACTTGCTACTCCTTCTCAGTCTCCTTTGCTGAGCAATTGAATGGAGCTTAGCCTTCATGAGGGCTTCCCTGGTGGCTCAGATGGTAAAGAATCCGCCTGCAATGAGGGAGACCTGGGTTCAATTCCTGGGTTGAGAAGATCCCCTGGAGGAGGGCATGGCAACCCACACCAGTATTCTTGTCTGGAGAATCCCCATGGACAGAGGAGCCTGGCGGGCTACAGTCCATGGGGTCACAAAGAGCTGGACACAACTGAGCAACTACATATACACACAGTCTTCATGAACTGAAGGCAGCTTGTATATTGACAGTTACCGCCTTGGTGACCTTCTCCTACTCCATGGCTTCATAAGAACTACAAGCTGAGCACTTGCAAATCTTCACTTCCAGTCCGGATCTCTCTCCCCTGAACTCCAGACACATATATCCACCTGCTTACTCACCTTTCCACTTGAGTGTCTAAAAGTCATCTCATGCTTAATAAAAACTGAGTTCCTTATCTCCCTGCCAGACATGCTCCATCATCAGGCTTCTGCATGCAAATAATGACTATTCCTTCTTCTCATTTGCTCAAGCCAAAATCTCAGCGTCCTCTTTGACTCCTTTATTTCATATTTCTCTTCTAAGTCCATCAACATATCCTGTTAGCTCTGCTTTCTAGTATCTGACTAGATCTCAATACCGGTCCCCCGCCCCATGCTACCTCTCCAGTCCAAGCCACCATTGTCTCTTCCAGGATTTCTGCAGTATCCTCCCAATTGGTTTGACCTGTGCTCCCCAGGTTACTCTCAACACAACATCCAGAGTGACCTTGTTAAAGTGTGAGACACATCGTGTCCCTTCTCTGTGTAAAACTTTCCAGCGGTCCCCATCTTGAGTCAAAGCTCAAGGTCAGTGCTTGATGAACTTCAGTGCTCTGCACACTCTGGAGCCTCTCACTGCCTCTCTGCTCCCCTCCCTTACTGCCTCGTCACTCACTCTTCCCGGGCCACACTCCCCTCCTCTCTGATCTTTACCATCTCAGACAGGCTCTTCCCTCCAGGCCTTTTCACGTGCTGTTGCCCCACCTGGGAAGCATATTCCCCTCTTATTCTCAGGGTGCATGTCCTCATTTTCTCAGGTCTTTGTTCACAAGTCATCTTCTCAGATGTCTGGGCTTCCCTGGGTGCGATATTTACAGGTTTAGCACTCCTTTCCACCTTCTGCTCCAACATTTGCTTCTACCATCTTTTGCTTTGTTTTTCCTCCAGAGCAGTTAACTTTTCTGATTACTATTCAATTAATTAATTTGGTTGGTTGGTCTTCAAGTTCCACAGGAGCAGAGTTTTCATCTGTTTTGTCTCGTGCTATATTTCTAGAGCCCAAGGAGAGTACCTGGCATATGGTAGGTGCTCAGTAAATATTTGATGAATGGATATATGAATAAAAATGTATGGTGGGGACTTCCCCACCATACATGGTCCAGTGGTTAAGACTCCACACTTCCACTGCAGGGAACATGGGTTTAATCCCAGGTCAGGGAACTAAGATTCCATATAGCACATGACATGCCCACCCCCACCCACCCCCCACCCCCTGCAAAAAAAAAGTATGACAAAACCACTTACTGTTTATATAAGGCCTTGAGACGAGGGGGAAGAGGTTTCTGCCAGCAAAAGAGTGTTAATGAGCTGAAGGAGAAAGAACTGCCCTGGGCAGGAGAATACCCCTGTGTGGATGTCAGGGGCCTGTTTCTGCCTTGGGCCAGCATGCAGGCAACTCACAGCTGAGTTGCTGCAGATGAGCACTCATCACTTCCATTCAGGTTTACTTTGCCCCAAGGCTCCCCCTTAGTGCTCTCCCTTAATCACTTACTTTCCTTTTTACCTACAGGTGCCAGTTTGCAGCCTGTTGAAGGAAAACAACATCAAGGTAAAAGAACAATAAGACTGTGTCTAGTTTAAAACTTCTCAACTTAAAAGGCCTTGAAATGTATTCAATGAAGACCCAGAGGGCTGAAAGTGTTGGCAGCCAAATAAAACGAAGGTGCGGGAACTCGTGTTGACTTCTTGGTTAGAGTGAGAGCTGGGGACAGTGAGGAACAGCTAAGTATTGAGGAATGGGTCAGCAGAGGTGGCTATCCAGTCTTCAGACCCAGGAAGACAGTGCTTCCCTTGGAAAAACCTGGCAGCCTCCCCCACGACAGACAGTCATGGGCCCACAGCCTGGTCCTCCTCCCCTGCTTCCCTCCCTCCAGGCCGCTCCTCTTCTTTGGTCTCTCTGGAGGTTCTACCCTGTCTGCTGAAGTCAGAGCAGGCCTTGGCAGAGTGTTTGGGCTTTTTGTATTTTTTTAAAGCAAGAATGATTTGGTTCTAAATCTAGAGGAATATATAGGATGCTTCCAGCATAGAGGGGTCTCTGTTTCTGTGTTAAATCACAGTCCAAATTTTAAAAAGTGAAAATATTCAGTAAATAACGAATGTGGGGGGAATGTGCAACGATGTGTACTGCTGACGTGATTGGAAAAGGGGCCACTTTTAAAAACATATCTAGCTTTTGTCCAAGCAGTTCTACCATCTGGAATTTATCCTCTGGAAATAAACACATTTTTGCAAAGGTGGATGAATAAAGATATTTATAACTGCATTGTTTATAATAGAAAAAAAGGAAACATTGGAAAGCCCAACAAAAAGGAGTTGGTTGTTTAAAATCTGGCATATCTACACAAAGACATGTCATGCATGCGGCGGCATCACCTAGGGGTGTATATAAATTAATAAGAACAATGTTTGCATATATTGCTAGGTTTAAAAAAAAAAAGTGTATGGTCAGGCCACTCAGAAGAGCTCTTCTCTTTTTTGTTTTGTTTTTTAAATATAATTTTATTTATTTATTTTTGGCTTTGCTGGCTCTTCATTGCTGCTCAGGCTTTTCTCTAGTTGCAGAGAGTGGGGTCTATTCTCCATTTGTGATGCAAGGGCTTCTCACTGTGGTGACTTCTCTTGTGGGACACGAGTTCCAGGGCACACAGGCTTCAGTAGCCGCGGCACATGGGCTCAGTAGTTGCGGCTCCCCGGCTCTAGAGCACAGGCTCAGTGGTTGTGGCACACAGGCTTAGTAGCTCATCGGCATGTGGGATCTTCCCGGATCAGACATTGAACCCATGTCTCCTGCATTGGCAGGTGGATTCTTTACCACTGAGCCACCAGGGAAGCCCAGAATGGCTGTTCTCTTGCTCTCAGTACATGCCCTGCTGGATCAGTGCCTGCTTCACCTACACCCTATTCACATGACTGACCTTCCTATTTACTTGCTTGCCACAGGCCCCAACTAGAGATTGTTCTTGTCCAAGAGGCAGTGAAGGGCGTGCCCCTCTGCTAGTTTCCCTGGTAACCGATGAGCCAACCTGCCATCTGTTCCCCCTGTAACAGGCAGTCTCCCCTCCCCAGGAGCGAAGGCTGCCTCCTTGTCCTGCTCACCATCACATGGTGAGGTGTTGCTCCAGGACTTTGCTTTACACTTGTAAGATGAATCCTCCTATCCATTATGTCACTGATGTCTCTGTCACTAACTCCAGGCTCTTTTTTCAGTCTTGAAACTGGGTAAGTACAGGCCTTATAGGCCTGTGAAATGCAGCCCAACAGAGAGAAAAAGAAAAATCTTAACAAAACATGTAAGGAAAGTAGCTTTGTACTCAGCCTAGTGGGTTTAAATCGAGATCAGTCTCTTAACCCACATGAGAACTCAGGCAAGTGATGTGATCTCCCTAAGCCTCTGTCTCCTACCTATAACATGGGCATAGTAAGGCCTGCCTCACAGAGTTGTGAGGATTTAGTGGGATTAAAGCCTCTAAAGCCCCAGCTCAGAGTCCAACATGTACTGAGTGCCGGTGGTATTCAGATGAGACATGAACTCTTCCTGGGTACCTGTGAGGAAGCCTGGAAACATTCTGCAAGTTCATAGACAAATATTGATTTTATTTGGCCGGTTAGAATTATAGATGATTTTCAACATTTTAAAATTTTTCTGCAAGGAATACATGTTACTTATGTTGACTGAAAAAAAAAAATATGCAGCCTAAATGAGAATTGTGTTTTATTCCATGAATTTTATGAGGACTTCAAGCCTAGGAGTCAGCCTTTCAGATAGCTCTGAGGGACTGTACTCAAAGAGGTAAGGTAAGGGAGGAGCCAGGATACAAAGGAGTTTTGCCAAAAAGAGCAAGTAATAAGAACATCCAAAAATTACTGTTAATTAAAGAAAACCAGACACCTCAAGTTAATGAATTTAGCGCTTTTCTGTGTATGGGAAGATGTAAGAGTTTGGGCTCATTGAAATCCTTCCTTTGATATGTACCTTAGCTGTCTAAGGTCAGTATTCTGGCCAGTATCTCAGGCTCACTGTTGGGAGTGGTGGTTAATGACTGATGGCTTGATGATCGTAGCATCCCTTGTTTGCTGATATGGCAGGCAATATTTTTCATCCACACTTATGTAATGATGATGTAATTTTTAAAAAGGAAGTAACAGTTGAAAAGGCTTAAAAGAGAAAACAAACTTCAGGCAGGCCAACTGAGCAGTCTCCAAGGCAAAGCTCCTGAGGATTGAGGTAGAAGGTAGTGGAGAAGGGTAACAGGCAGTGGGTGAAGGAAAAGGATGGTTAGGCTTGAGGGCTGTTGCCCACTTAGATGTACCTCAGAGGTAAGGCTCCAGACTTCACAAGCACGTTCCCCACTTTGCCACCCCCGCCACCACCACCAGCCAGGGAGCCTCTGGTAAGAGATATGGTGACCCATCAGATGATAATGGGTGTATATAGTCACCGTTGGCTGCTGAGACAACCTGACTCGTGCACCTGCAGGGAGGGATCTGTGGCTCCAGCCATGGGCTCAGCTCTTGCCCACCCTCAGAATCCACACTCAAGGGCAGGGTCTCCCAAGCAAATACAACCTGCTGGGAAAGGGATCTGGTGATGACTGCCCAAGGGCTGCTCTGCCGTCCCCTGTCCCCACCCCTACTCCCACCCACCAGCTGCTGGCCAGTGATATCAGGAGACTTCTTCCACATGAATGAGCTACGTGCTGCCCATGCCAGTTTATTGGGCATTCTTAGGGCATGGCTTGCCCACCTGGGTGAATTTTCCAAATAATTAAATTTAATCCCATCATACTGCAATTTGTTTATTGGATTCGTTTTTAATACATTTTTATTTTATCAAATTTATCAAAATAATGCACATACATGGTTTAAACAAAATAGAGGCTTATAATATTAATAAAAATCCTATCTCAATGTTTTTCTGCCCCACTCTATTCAGAGAATAGAGTTAACCTTTTATTATTTTCTGTTTCTATTTATGATGTTATTTCTTGATTTACCAGTTTTAGACCTCTGTGGACTTCTTGTGGTAGCTGAGAATTGAGCTCACCTACAAAACCACCTCCAGTTCTTCTTCCATTCTTCCAGTAAGACTAACAAGATTTTTGGTTAACTCGATACATAGTGAATGTAGACATTCTTTACTGCTGTGCTAAGTCATGTGTGATGTATCTGTCCTTGAGTTCTGGGGGGAAAAATTAATTCTTTGATAATTTTATCCCCTCTCTTTTACCTGTTGAACCTAATGGATTAATCATCTAATTTTCTTATGTTTTCTTTTTTATTTCCCCTCCATTTGCCATTTGGAAATACTTTCTTGATTTTAAAATTTTTTGGCTTTTATATTTTTAATATACAAGTACTCATTCTTGTTTCGGATTGCTTCTTTTTCATAATATTACAGTCTTGTTTTATGAATACACTGTCTCCCATTTATTTCTCTGAAGGTATTACTTATTTTTCATTTGTCTGTTGGTTTTATTTTAATATTTTTCTATTCTCTAAATTGTCTTTGTTTCCCCCGGCTTCTTTTTATTTTCTCTCTCTTCCACATTGAAAGTTTTCCTCAAATACTAGAAATATCTATTGATATTTATGAGTAAAGCAATAAAAAGCTGAATTAAACTGTATTTGGGGAAAACTTGACTGGGGCATCACTCTAGGCAGCAAGCCAGTCTTTTCATTAACAAGCCTCTAAATGTAAGACTTGTCTCTCTAGAGCTGGCTTTCTCCACCTTGGCATGTTGACACTCGAGGCCAAATAATTTTTTATTGTAGGATGTTTAGTAGTATCACTGAGCTCTGCTCACCAGGTGCCACTAGTAACCCCCCTCCCAGAAGTGTGATAACCAAAAATATCAATAAACCTCACCAAATGTTCTCTGGGGAGCAAAATTACCTCCTTAAGAACCATTGCTCTAGAGCTACACAGCCTCTCAAGAGAAGTATTCTAACTCCTGTTCCAATTACTGTTACTGCCTAACAACCCTCACCAATACTTAGCAGCATAAACAACAACCACTCTGCTGTGCTGCAAGTCAGGAATTGGGAAAAGGCATGGCTCTTCTCTGCTCGACAGCGTCTGAGATGGCTGAAAGTTGGAGCCAGCTGCGGCTGAAGGATCCACTTCCAAGATGGGTCTTCACTTGGCAGGCAAAGCTGGAAGACTGGGCGCAACAGGACTAGAGACCAGGCAGACGACACATGGCCTCCCCAGAGCGACAGCCTGGTAGTTGGACCTCTTGTGTTGTAGCTCAGGATTCTAGTGTAAATGTTCCTGCCAGCAATATGGAAGCTGCAGGGCCTTTTATGGCCTGGCTTTGGAAGTCACATAACATCACTTCCCCTGTAATACAAGCCCACCCAGATTAAGGAAAGGAGAAGAGTCCTCCCTCTCAAAAATTTTTGTAGCCATGTTTTAAATTCACTATACTTTGTTACAGGACGATACACGCCTGGGCAAGGTGGGGTATGCAGACTTGCCATCATTCCTCCATTTACATCCTTGTGTTCATCTGCCCTCTCTTCTGCCAGGGTCTCTCCCATTTAGTGTCTTCAGTCTCCTGCTGTGTTGGACAGAGTATGACGTGTGATCTGGGAGGATTCCAAACAATTGCCCTGGTTTCTTTCCATACGCTCTTTGTACTTGACCCCCACCATCATAATACCTGGGCTCCCCAAGGTCTGAGCTCCCCCACGGTTTTGAGACAGGAGTGGCTTGCTTCATGTCAGTCTCCCACTCTGGGAGCCCTTAAGAGACTAACTTTTTCCATATCAGCCCTCCTTCATTCTTCCATCTGCTTCCCAGTTTCCCAGAGTTTGCTGAAATCTCTCATCCACTAATGTCTCTTTACCATTCTGTTTGCTCTTGAGCAGATAAACCATTTTACTTCTTGTCTGGCATTTTTAGTGACACTTCAGGAGAGAAAGGAGGTAGAGACATGTGAATAACCTGATATGTTTAATGGTTATACTTCTTTTGAATGGATGTGTGTGTGTGTATGTGTGTGTGTGTGTGTGCGCTCAGTTGTGTCCAGCTCTCTGCAACCCTCTGCGAGGTTCCTCAGTCCATGGGATTTTCCAGGCAAGAATACTGGAGTGGGTTGCCATTTCCTTCTCCAGGGGATCTTCCCAACCCAGGGATCAAACCTGGGTCTGTTACATCTCCTGCATTGGCAGGTGGGTTCTTTACCACTATGCCACCTGGGAATCCCCTTGAGTGGATATATGGTATCTCTAAATTGTGTTATAATCTTCCCTTCCCTGTTGGAGCTCTGTTAAGTAGTACAGTGACCACATTTAATGTGTTATTGATAATTTAGGATCTTCTTTATGAACATACATGTTTACTTCGGAATTATTAAACTAAGTAAAGCTATCTGTCCCCCTTCATGTTGAGGATGACCAAAATTCCTTAAACCTATTTCATGGACATCTCTATCTCTGACTGCCTCTTTTCCCATTTATATGTGGTGAGGGGGCCACATTACAGCACATCAACTTCTAATTTACTCCTTTTAAATGGCTACTAAACTAGATGACTATGCAGGATATGGACTTCCCTGGTGGATCAACAGAAAAGAATCTGCCTGCCAAGGCAGGAGATGCGAATTCAATCCTTGGGTCGGGAATATTCCCTGGAGGAAGGCATGGTAACCCACTCCAGTATTCTTGCCTGAAAAATCCCATGGACAGAGGAGCCTGGTGGGCTACAGTCCATGGGGTCACAAAGAATCAGACACAACTGAAGTAACTGAGGACGCACACATGCAGGGTGTCCCCCATGAGCCTGCCCCTACACATTTTCTACCCTTTCATACCTCCCAGTATTTGACCTTTGTGGATTGTACCAACCAGGCTTCGTGCCCTTGTGCTTCCAGTTGGGTTTGGCCAGATGAAGGCCCCTGCAGGAGATAAAGAGAGTAATGTTGGGGTATATTAGGGTACTTTATCCACCCCTCCCCTCTGCCAGCTCCCTCCCTTGCCAGGCCTCAGATCAAGTCTGTGTTCTTCTCCTTAAAGCCACTGCAACTCTCCACAGCCCTTCCCTGCAGCTCTCTCAGGATCCTAGAACAGTCCCACCTCCTCCTCCCTCCAAGCCATGGTCACAGCTCCCCATTGTCACTGGCTCCAAGGTGTTTCTCCTTCCCTCAATGCTGCTCAGCCCCTTGGAAACAGTCCTTCCTTAAGCTCTGCTCAGTTACCTGTGCAGTGTGTGTGTGTGTTTCCTACCGGGACCCTGCCCAGACAGAAACTTCTGATTTGCTTCTAAGACAAGAATGGTCCCTGCCTGAGCCCTGAAGCATCCGCTTTGAAATGTTCTGTGTGAGCTCCCTGACATCTCTGGGTTACTCAGGGGCTTTTGAAAATTCACTTCCTAGTTGTTAAGCAGAATAGATAGTAGAGGGTACGGGATTAGTGACGTCTTCATATGGGGAAATGTTACTGGAGTGTTTTGAAAAGGAAAATAAGCATGTAAATGGAAGGAAACCAGGAGAGAGAGTTTATGATGACTTTTAGAAATTATAATGACAGGCTGGAAAATATCAGGGGTTTTAGAAAAGGATTAAATCCCTTCCTGCTTAACAGATCCTTGCTGGGTCTTAAGGTAAAGTGGGTATTTGGGGGACATCCAGAGCAATTCTGAGTGGGATTCCCCCAGTGTGACATTAGAAGTCCCTCAGTTCAGACCTGCCAGGCCTCTGTGCTTCCTGGTCAGTAGCTTCTCTGATGCTTTTGCTCTGAGAAGTGTCATGTGCTTGGCTGTCCACTAGAGCCCAGTGAGGCTCATGGCCCTGTAGCAGCATCAGGGCTCACACCATACAGCAGCCTAGCTCTCCTGTGGCACCTCTGAGCTCAGCCCTCACAACTCACCTTCTGGAATGCTCTCTGGATTCTCTTACCTCCTCACCTGCTGTCCAGTCAACCCTTGGTGAGTTTATGCACCCCTTTCAAGCAAGAACTCTTCCTGGCCATCCATTTCTGAAAGCAGAAAAAGGAAATGTATCATAAATACTTCTCAAATATGATGACAGGAAGGGGTAGTGTCCCTCTGGCTGGCCAAGGTTGCCACCGTGGCAGTTCACAGGCGGTGAGGTGGCACATGGGGGCTGATGTCCCAGCCAGGGGCAGCACAGGCACAGCCCTCAAGGTCCAACCTCCCCGACCTACACCAGCTGACTCCTGGACCCTCAGCCCTCCTGGGCAGGAGGGAGAGCCTGGAGGCATTACCCTGTTTCACAGGAAGGAGCCCAAAGCCAGGAAAGTCGAGAGTTGCAGCTTCAGTAGAGATACATGCTTATACCCTGGCTTCCTTATTCATGATTCTCTTACTTCTAAAGACTTTTTTTTATTAATAATTTGAGGAGTGGGGACTGGACAGTTGGAGAAGGGTTTGTTATTTTCAGTGTGGCTACCCTCAAGTGATGTAGCCTTTTTCAGTTTACCTTAGTCTCTTTCAACCCACACGACTCTGTGTCCTTCAGCCAAGTGAGCCCAACCAAGGCCCCCAGCGTCCCACCCAACAGAGTTGCAAAAGGCCCCAGGCCCCATCCTGTTCATTCTTGCTCTGTAAACGTACCACTGGGAGACAGGTATGTAGGAATGTGGCCAGAAGAGCCAGCCCCTGCCTGGAAAGTGGAGGACCCTGGAGAGCTGGGGGAGGTTTCTGGGGCCTCCCTGCACTCCTCCTATAGCCGAAGGTTCAAGGTCCATGCACTTCTGGGAGGGTGGATGGGCCCCAAGCAGGCATAACACTTGTGTAGTCTGTAAGCCCATGTCCTGTCTTGTCTTTTCCAAACTGCCCATAGTTTGCTTCCGTTCAGTTCAGTTGTTCAGTCATGTCCAACTCTTTTCGACCCCTTGGACTGCAGCACACCAGACTTCCCTGTCCATCACCAACTCCTGGAGCTTAGTCAAACTCATATCCATTGAGTCAGTGATATCATCCAGCCACCTCATCCTCTAGTCGCCTTCTCCTCCCACCTGCAATCTTTCCCAGCATCAGGGTCTTTGCCAATGAGTCAGCTCTTCTCATCAGGTGGAAAAGTATTGGAGTTTCAGCTTCAGCATCAGTCCTTCCAATGAATATTCAGGATTGATTTCCTTTAGGATAGACTGGTTGGATCTCCTTGCAGGCCAAGGGACTCTCAAGAGTCTCCTCCAACACTACAGTTCAAAAGCATCAATTCTTCGGCTCTCAGCTTTCTTTATAGTACAACTCTCACATCCATACATGACTACTGGAAAAACCATAGTTTGATTAGACGGCCCTTTGTTGGCCAAGTAATGTCTCTGCTTTTTAATATGCTGTCTAGGTTGGTCATAGCATATCTTCCAAGGAGAGACCATCTTTTTATTTCAAGGCTGCAGTCACCATCTGCAGTGATTTTGGAGCCCCCCAAAATAAAGTCTATGTTTCCATTGTTTCCCCATCTATTTGCCATGATGTGATGGGACCAGATGCCATGATCTTTTAGTTTTCTGAATGTTGAGCTTTAAGCCAACTTTTTCACTCTCCTCTTTCACTTTCATCAAGAGGCTCTTTAGTTCTTCGCTTTCTGCCATCAGAGTGGTGTCATCTGCATATCTGAGGTTATTGATATTTCTCCCGGCAGTCTTGATTCCAGCTTGTGCTTCATCCAGCCCAGCTTAGGGTGTGCCAGAATTCAGCCATTGCTTGGGCGGCTGCCACTAACCACATGGAATAGAAGGAAAATTCTGAACCCAGGCACATGCACCAAGCCTGACGTGGTCCTCAGCAAGATGTCGCAAGTTGCTAATCTGGACGCAGAGGCCAGAGAGTTTGCTCGTCATCTAGAGCCCAGAGTGGGCTGTTACCCACAAACACAGACACCTTGAATGGAACGTACACACCCCGCCTTGCCTGAGGAGGGGCCAGGGCCCACTTGATTCCCATCATGCACCACTGCAAACTGATGCAACCAGCTTTCAGCAGACCCTGCCAGGGAAGAAACACATTACATAAGCATACTGCAATACTTCCTCTGCCCAGGCAGGAGGCTTCATCGCATCAACAAAGTTGGACTTCTCACCCCAGCATCTCACTCCACCAAGCTGGAAGTGCCTTTTATCAAGACCATTTACAGCCTCTTAGTAGATCTGCTTCTCCTAAGAAATTAAACCAATGGCTTTCAATCCTGGCTGCACATTACAGTTATCTAGAATATTGAAAGTACTGATGCCTCAGTACTTGAAAGTACTCATCCTCACCCCAAAGATACTGACTGAATTGATCTGGGCTTTTATAAAAAAAAAAAAAATTAAGTCTTTATTGACAGATAATATATATGCAAAAAAATAAGAAAACAAAAAAACATGAGTGTAAAGCTTGGTGAATTTTGACAAAGTGAATTTATCCTAAGCTGCTTCCAGATCAAGAAATATCATTTGCATCCCCTGGTGCCCCAAAGCATAAACACCATTCTCATTTCTAATGGTAGAAATATAGTTTTACCTGTTTCATGCTTTATATTATGTAAGTAGAATCAAATAGAATATATTCTTTTATATCTGCCTTCTTCTGCTCAACATTGTATTTGTGAGGTTCATCAAAGCTATTTTACAATTGTTTGTAGTTGTTGTAGCTAGTTCATTCTCATTGCTATAGGTTGTTCCACCATGTGGATATTCCTCTGCTTCTCTATATTTGACTATCTGGGTTGTAGTTGGCCATTTGGGGGTATTATGACTACTGCTGCTATGAGCCTTCATTGGTGTCTTCGAGCACATTTGCTTGCGTTTCTGTTGGGTCCATACTTGGACATGGAGTTGCTGGGCAAGTATGAAAATCAGTCTGTACAGCTTTATTACGTTATGCCAAATAATTTCCAAAGTGACTGCACCAATTTATACTTTCTCAGTGATGTGTGAGAGTTCTGGTTGCTCTACATCTTTGCCAGTGATTGGTGTTTTCTAACTTTTTCATGTTAGCCATTCTGGTGGGTGTGTGATGATATCAGAGTGTGGTTTTAATTTGCATTTCCTAAATCACGGCAGATGGTGATTGCAGCCATGAAATTAAAAGATGCTTCCTCCTTGGAAGGAAAGTTATGACCAACCTAGATAGCATATTGAAAAGCAGAGACGTTACTTTGCCAACAAAGGTCTGTCTAGTCAAGGCTATGGTTTTCCAGTGGTCATGTATGGATGCGAGAGTTGGACTGTGAAGAAAGCTGAGCACCAAAGAATTGATGCTTTTGAACTGTGGTGTTGGAGAAGACTTTTGAGAGTCCCTTGGACTGCAAGGAGATCCAACCAGTCCATTCTAAAGGAGATCAGTCCTGGATGTTCTTTGGAAGGACTGATGCTAAAGCTGAAACTCCAATACTTTGGCCACCTCATGGGAAGAGTTGACTCATTGGAAAAGACTCTGATGCTGGGAGGGATTGGGGGCAGGAGGAGAAGGGGACGACAGAGGATGAGATGGCTGGATGGCATCACCGACTTGATGGACATGAGTTTGGGTGAACTCCGGGAGTTGGTTATGGACAGAGAGTCCTGGCGTGCTGCAATTCATGGGGTTGCAAAGAGTCAGACACGACTGAGCGACTGACCTGAACTGAATGACTCATGCAGTTGAGCACCTTTTCACACGTTAGCCATTAGATCCTCTCTTTGCAAAGTGCCTGTTGAAGTCTTTGGACATGAGTACTTTTAAGAAGTTCCTTAGGTGGCTCTAGTGTGCAGCCAAGGTTAAAAACCATTGAGCTAAACCACAGCTTCAAATCTGTTGTTCTGCTTCTCAGTGTTCTGCCTTTGAGCTTAGAGTATTTTAGATCTGAGGGACCTAATGGACATAGAGAAAGATGCCTGTTACCTGCCATGCCACAGTGAACCTCCCAGGAAAAAGCAAGAGATTGGAGCTAGAGTTCAGGCAGTTGAAAGTCTTTGGGAATGTGGTCTCCACTTCAGACGGGTTCAGGGAGGGCCTGTGGTGTCCACAGCTGCCACAGGCATTTCCTGACCACAAAAATCACCCCTTTCTGGTCCCCGTGGAGCTCTAGGCAGTCATGTGGAGGAAGTGGAGGGGCCCTGTGCCAGGTACTTCCCAGTTTCCAGGCCAGCATGAATGGGACACAGCTGGTGTGGCATTGTGGTCAGGCTGAGGGCAATGGAGCATGTGCTTCATGTGAAGCTGAGGGAGGCCTGCTCCCAATTACACCTTGCCTTTTATTAAGTCTTCATTGCATCATCTGTGCTCTTCTCCTCCCCTGCTGCAGCCTCATCCAGGACTGCTGGACACTTCTCTGTGCTCCCCAACAGTGGGTTAAGTGGCAATTGGTAACTCAGTGATAATGTCCTCCAAATTGGAAAGGAAGATGCAAAAAAATACAGATTATACACAGTCCTTCCCTCAGCCTGGAGCTCCGCAGGTGTCAAGCAGTGCATCCCGTGAGGGCTCCGTGTTGGCACACGTGCCACTCATCTGGTAGAGGGCTCAGATGCTGGTGCCTGACTGGGTGTGCATACCTGGTGGAGTTTACCACAGTGCCCAGAGCTGGCACCATGTGCCCTTGAAAAGAGCAGAGTCCACCTTCTGCTGACTGAAGTCCTGCCAGCTCTCTGATGTGAGATGAGGTCCATGGAGGCATATGGGCAAAGTTGACAGTTTGGAGCCTGGTGAGCACAGAGCCAACTATGGGCTCTTGGTTGTTCCATGTCCCCTGGATTCAGGCCCACCTTGGAAATTGCTCTGGACATAAAGCATTTCATGTCTCATAGTCCAAGTGCAGATGCTATGGTTCCCTTGATTGGCCCAAATGGTAGCCTGAACCAACCAGCAACCAGAGTGCTGTCTGAAGCTTGGAAGAGCACTTTCCCGGCAGTGTGTGAGAGCTCCAGTTGCTTCACATCCTTGTCAGCAACTTGCATTTCCTGTTTTCTTCATATTAACCATCCACGTATCATAAAGTGAGAGACCCCTCTCCTCCCATTGACCCTGCAGCCCTGTCTCTCCCATTTCACCCAGACTCCTATCCAGCAGTCAGGGCCTTCAGCTCTCTCAAACCTGGGTCTTCAAACTCTCCTTCTCCCCTGGCTCCTGGGGTGCAGTACTTGGCATGCTCCCATCTCTATCATCCCTGTGATGTTTCCCTCCACCCCCCTCCCCACGGAGTACAGCCGTGCTGTCTGCCTCTCATGGCCAAGATTCTGGAAGAAGACATCTCCTCTCCCCTCTTCCTTCTCCTCACCTGCTCATTTACTCAGCAAGTATTCATTTTATCCCTGTCTGCGCTGGGCAGAGCAGGTTCTGCCTGCTAGTCTTGTTCAACAGTGAACAAGACTACGTGGCCTTGCTCTCATGAAGCTTATAATCAAGTAGGGAAGAGAGGCATAAATCATTACCAAGTGCTAATGGAGGGGCTGCCACAGCACAACAGCACAGACCAGTTCCTTTCTGCCCTCACACACCTGCAAACGTCTGCTCTTCTTTTGGGGCACAGCTCACAAGCCACCTCATCTGTGCTGCCTTCTCCACACTGTACCTGAAGACAGTGTGGCCCACTGGGCCCACAGAAGCCTTGGGTATAACTACTTCCCACAGGGGTTGAAATCTGAGGGCAGAGACCAGACTACACTCACTTTAGTGCCTCCTCCTATCTGGCACAGAGCCCAGCACATCAGCAGTGCTCTAGATGAACGCACATCTCGGCCAAGGCTGAGCCAAAGTGTGTGAACATCTTCAAGGCCTGAGGATCCACGTATTCCTTCTTCCTTTTTTTTTAATAGCCTTTTGGTTCTTCAAATCATTGTAAAATTTGGTCACAACAGTGAATTTACTTAGCAATATTGAACTGTACATTTACAAATGGTTATGAATGTAAATTTTGTGTTATGTGTATTTTACCACAATTTAAAAAACCGTAGTGCAAAGATTAAGTATTGCAAAAAATGAGGAAAGGTCCATATTATTAAGAAATAAAGGACAAATGATTTGATTCAGGCAAAATTGGATTAAAAATAAATAGTTTGGGACTTCTCTGGTGGTCTAGTAGCCAAGACTCTGTGCTCCCAATGCAGGGGGCCCACGTTTGATCCCTGGTCAAGGAACTAGATCCCTCCTGCCACAACTAAAAATCTTGATCTCCATGCTGAAACTAAGCACAGCCAAATAAATAAATATTTTTTAAACTAATAATTAGTTTGGATTAGGGAAATGCAAATCAAAACCACAATGAGATACCACTTCACACCCTTTAGAATGACAGTTATTAAAAAAAAAGAAAGAAAATAACAAGTGTCGGTGAAGGTGTAGAGAAATTAGAACCCCTATGGAAGGACTGATGGTGAAGCTGAAGCCCCAATACTTTGGCCACGATGCAAAGAACTGACTCATTGGAAAAGACCCTGACGCTGGGAAAGACTAAAGGTAGGAGGAGACAGGGACAACAGAGGATGAGATGGTTGGATGGCATCACCAACTCGATGGACATGAGTTTGAGCAAGCTCTGGGAGTTGGAGTTGGTGATGGACAGGGAAGCCTGGCATGCTGCAGTCCATGGGGTCGCAAAGTTGGACATAACTGAGTGACTGAACTGAACTGATGCCTTGCCACTGTGGAAATGGTACAGCCGTTGTGAAAAATAGGATGGCAGTTCCTCAAAAAATGAAAAATAAACTTACCATATAATCCAGCAATTCTACCTCTGGTAGAATTAAAAAGAACTAAAACCAGAGTCTGAAAGAGACATTTGTATACCCATGTTCATATTAGCCTGAAGGCGCAAACAGTTGACAAGCGTCCACTGACAGATGAATAGATAAAATGTGGTATATACACACGTGGAATATTATTCAGTCTTAAAAAGGAATGAAATTCTGTCACACGCATGAGTGAAATTCCTGAAATTCATGCCGCATGGATAAACCTTGAAAACTAAAGCTGTTTCACTTTCTAAAGTAGGAAGTGAAATAAACCAGACACAAAAGGGCAAATGTTGTATGATTCAACTTATATGAGGCACCTAAAATAGTCAAATTCATAGAGACAGGAAGGAGAATGGGGGTTACCAACCACCGGCAGTAGGAGAGAATGAGGAGTTAGTTTCCTGGGTTTGGAGTCTATGTTGAGGACGATGAAAAACTTCTGGAGTTGGATGGTAGTGATGGCTGCACCAGAATGTAAATGTACTTAATGTTATTGAATTGCACACTGAAAAATGGTTAAAACGGTAAATGTTATGTCATATGTATATTTGCCATTATAATGTAATTTGGGTACACTGTAGACATTTTAGAGACTATTGATAAGCTCAAACGGAAAAAATTCAAGTCATTCATAATCTTACCAGCTAGAGAAAGCCTGCTGTTAAAATTTCAGTGTGTATCTTCCCATTCCTTTCTCGTTCTCTCTCTCTAAAAAAAAAAAGTGAGTGTGTGTGTGTGTGTATCTTTGGAGACCACACTGGACCTATAGAAAGCCTCATCACGTGTCCCTCAATTGTCTTAATTGTTCCTGTTGATGCTGCTTGCTCCTTTCCAGACATTCAAAACGATGCTATCCCTGTTTTGTACAGCAATCCTTTGAACAATTTCTCACACTTGTTATAATTTCACCGCTTCTAGGGTTACTCTTCACTGAAAATGCCCATTTCTTCCATGGGTGTGAAATGTGGTTCAGAGCGGGCCTGGTAATATGTCTGAAGGGGTTGGAGAGAACGGCGAGTGCCTCTCCCACTTTCTCAGATACTGCAGGTCTTAGATGCGTGCTTCTGAGCACGTCAGCTTTCTTGGATGATGCAGTTGCTGTGGCTCCTGCAAAAGTCGCTGACAACTAAACGCTAAGCCTGTTGGGCCAGGCTGCACTTAGCCCAGATACACAGGCACTGCCTTGGGCGGGAAGGTCCTTGCTTCTTGGACCTGGTGCTGAGCCTCACATTATCGCTGCTGATTCTAGCTCCTAGATCCAGGTTCTGCAGCCAAGAGCCTGTAGCCCCAGGCCCCAGTGAGCAGATCCACCCTCTCTACTGTGAGGGAGCGCAGAGAGGAGTAGGGTCCCATAGACTCTACGCCTGCTGGGTCCTGGGAGAAGCAGCCACTTCCTCTCTTCCTCCCTTGAGAAGTGGGCCTTCTTCTTCACACCAGACACCACTCTGCCCTGCACAGCCCTGAGTTGGCAGGAATGAGCCCAGCTAAGAGATAAGGGTGCCTTCCACCACATGGGCTCCGTGGGCTTTGGGGGCTGGCTTCAGGCCTGGCCTCCAGAGCTGTGCCACAGCTGTAGCACCTTGTGATAGTGCTCCCAGACCCTCGCATCTGGGCCCAGCTGCACCCTCCCCTCCCAGCTTTGCCACCTGGTCCAGGAGCCAGGACACAGCCAGCTTCACCAGCAGTGAGAGGTCAATCAAGAGGCCACCGTCACTCAGGTGACTAAAGTTCATGTCTGTGCCCAGCCTTCATTTGTTTCTAAATCCAGCCACAGACACGAGACTCTTCTCTCTTGGCTTTGAGGCCTCCACAAAAGGGTTTATTTAAGGTTTCAACCAAAACCTTTATAGCCCAGTCCTGAGAAGATTATCTTTTTATTGCAACTTTGATTAATGATTGATCAAAAAGTGATACTAGAAACACTGGAGAACAAATTTGCCCTAGAGATTAGCAAAGGCCTACATCTGCCGGGCTTGGGGACCTAACCACCTGCTTCCTCCATGGTCATACCAGGGCAAGGTACTTTGGAAGACCCACCCCACACACAGGTTTTCTCTCTCTCTCTCTGTTTCTGTCTGTCTCTCTCTCACACACACATAGGGGAAAATACAGATGTGTAAATGTTCTTAAATCCTTTCTGGAATTAGCAGGGACAGAACAAAAGGGCGTGAGGGCTTTTAATAGAATTTTTCTTTCTTTTGTTTCTATTAATGCCTATTTTAATGTCTACTACAAATTAGCATCTTAAAGGGAGATCTGGAGTGTGAGGAAGAAAGGAAGTTGTGTGAGGACCCACAACCTGGGCTTCCTCATATCTCCCCCTGAAAAGAACTGACATCTGAAACATGTCCAGTTCCAAGCAAGGAAGAGGCAGGGCATGTGGAACAAAGCTTCACACGCAGATGTGGGAAGAGCCTTGGGGAGTGATTGGGCTCTGCTCAGCTGAGGTCTGGCTGTTTTGATGGTCTCTGAGGCCGTGAGTCCTTGTAGGGTCCAGAGGCCACGTCAGAATCAGAAGGACCCAAATCTAGCACCTCAGAGACAGGGGAGCAGGGATCTGCATTTTAACAATCTCCCCTACCCAGGGTCTGCCCAGTCCCCACCTCTGTGAGCTCCGTGGAGCAGGGTACTGACAGGAACATATTTTTTTTTCCTTCTGCCTCTTGGCCCCTCTGGTGCCCTGGGGCATGAGGAGTGGAGAGCTGGCAGAATAGCTTCTACATGAAAACTGAAAAATGAAACTGGAAATCACACCCTCACAGCCCAAGGAAGTGGGTTTTCTTTTCCACAGGGAGAATCCCTGAGGGTAAAAGAAGCAGATGAGCGGGGAGAAGCATGTCTAGTGAAGGCCGTAAAGTGTTTCTTAAGGAGCCTGCCAGTGGGCACACTGAGGCAGGGTTGCAATGGTGCCCTGCAGGCCGGGCGGTGCCAGCAAGGATGGCTCTGGGGGCTAGCTGGCTGGCTGCTGTCAGCCCTAGAGGGCTTCATCTCCTGCAGAAGCTAATTTCAGGCTTTATGTTGAACAGCTAATTTCAGAGGTACTTTAGGAAGAGCCCTGGCTCTCAGTTAATCTGAAAATGTTTCTCAGAATTGAAAGTTTCATACCAGCATTTCATCCCAGCAACTTCTTGCCCCACCAGGCTCTCCCACACGCACACACAGGCCTTTGATGAGGATTGAAGAGGTCTGAGTTTAGCTGAGGATCAAAGATCAAGCACCCTCATCTGCCCGCCCCTCTGGTCTCCCACACCACACACACCTGAGTTTGTGCTCACCCAGGCACAAAAGCTAAAAGAGCTTTCACAAAGACACCGCTTGAGGCAGCCTTGAAGATACTTCGCAGAGCAGCCTTCCTGGAAACAGATTTCCTGAAGGGCCTGGAATGCGGGGGAGAGGAGGCCAGTGGGATAGGGGCCAAGAACTGTCCCTACCCACTAACTCCACACCATCCTGGCTGCCCAGCCCCCCATCCCACAGACTCCTTCTTTGATTAGGACCTTGAGGGTGAATCCTCTCACAAGACACTGTGTTTTCCAGATATTTGTGTAATTACTTGCCTCATGTCTGTGTCCCTCACTGGAACTAAAGGCTCCTCAAGGCCTGGAACATGGCCTGTGTTATTTTCCGCTGAATCCTTGATCTTTTGCATAGTGTTTGACACTTGGCAGGGACACACAAAAATATACGTTCCATGAGTGAGGGCAGCCTGAAATGCCCAGCAGAAGGACGGTGCTCTAGCACACTGGCGTATCAGTGTCCACACCCACCCTGGCCCCTCAGAGCACCTTCAGCTGAGGAGGCGGTGGACAGATAGACGCCCCAGCTTGGCTGTCCACAGTCTCCAGGCCCGTGGATTGCTTTTACTGTCCCGGTGTGTACAGGAGAGGGCTTAGTGTTGGGTTCTTCTGTGTCTCATCCTCCATAGTCCCGGCTTTGCCTCCTTCACCTGACAGATAGGCGCATATACTCTTCCCAGCAAACCAGGACTTTGGCTCTCTGGGCTACCCCAAAAACAAAGGCCACTTTATGATTATTTTTATTTTTGGCTGCGAGGCATGTGAGATCTTTCCTCAACCAGGAATTGAACCCGCATTCCCAGCAGTGGAAGAGTGGAATCTTAACCACTCTACCTCCAGGGAAGTCCCAAGAAAGGCCATGTTAGCATATAGGTCAGGAGGAGACAAGCTGGCGTTGGGTGTGGGGAGAGGGGGAAGTGTGACAGTGATTAAAAAAAATAAAAAAGAAGATGCCAGTGAATGGTCCTCCGGGAGAAGACGTGGACATGGAAGCAACTCTGATTTCAGGCCCCTTGTCTTTTATTCTTCTCAGCCTCCCTTTCTCATCCAGAAATAGGATGTGTTCTTTTGAATATGCCTCGAAGCCAACATAACAGAAGATAATAGGGATTACTTTGGAATTGGGCCATCTGGGATAAAATGTCAGCTGTGCATTTACAGACTACGGGACCTTGAGCCGGTCACTGAATCTATCTTTACCTCATTTTTCTGTCAAATGGGAACAATCATAGTGGATTCTGTGCACTAATTCATGTTCCTGACACTGATTGAGGGTTCAGTCATTGTTAGCTATTATTACCTTACCAAGGCTTGTGAGGATCCAACAAGATGACAAATGTGAGCACAGTTTCCAGACCCAAAGGTGCTGGGCAAATATGAGAAAAGAGGGGAATATGTTGGAAATACTGAAGGCACAGCTTCTCTCCCACATTTTTCTGGGGTGGGGCAACAGTTAGCTTATTTAATGTTAAGTTAGAAGATGCACCAAAGGAAGGTGACGAACTGAAACCGCCAACCGTTTGAGCTGTAGGCTGCACTGAAACGTGTGGCCGGTGCAGATGGTGAGGGCCTGGGCAGGCCCACTTCCTCCCTGCGTGCCACGGGTCTTCCTCATACCAGCCGCTTCCCAAGGCTACAGGAAGTGAGGCCAGGAACACTTCAGGGTGTGTGTGGGGAGGCTTGGGCCGGAGGTCGGCAGCTGCCAGGGTGAGAACAGAAGCCTTCCGGGTCCTTGGTGGGTCCCAGGGCCACCTGTGCAGTAGACCCTGCCCTTTCCCTGCCCGGGCCTGTCCAGAGTGGGTTTGTAGCAGACTCTCCACCCAGGCTCTTCTCTCTTGAGGTTGCAAGCCACTGTACACGAGACGTCCAGCCCAAGAGAGGCAGGCCAGAGAAGAGAGCTGAATCTTTTCACAAAGGAAATGCAGTTGTGGTTTTAAGATGTTCACTTCACATCTGTGGTTGGCGTTTCCCAGGGTTCTCAGAGGTGAATGCAGGGTCAGCCCGATGTTGTCAAATAAGGTTCACCAGTGACCCTAGCAACAGGCTTCGCTGCCCATTGGCTGCCACTGCTGCTGCTACCCAATGAGACTTCCTGCAGGCCAGCGCTGACGCTTCCTCTTGAGCAGGGATCCAGCTGCTACCTGTCAAATCACGGCCCTTTGAAGCAGCACAGATAGGTAGAGAGCTCGGGGCAAAGGTGCCAAGACAGTAGGACTTGCCTGGGTGCCCACATTTCAGAGTCCACTGGGCCAGCGTGCCACTGAGTCTCTGCACAGCATTGGTCTGCATCCTCAGCTTAATGGCCTGCTCCCAGCTTGCCAGGATGAGTTGTTTCCTCCCACTCCCGCCATCTCCTAGCTTGGAACTCCGTAGTTCCTATTTCATAGCTCTGTCCATTCCTCATTTGCACTAGGCACTCTGCTAAGCTCCTTCTACTCATTATCTCTTTCAGCTCTCTCAATAACCCGGTGAGTGAATTAGCCCCATTTTACAGATGAGGAAACTGAGGCTAGTAGAGGTAACTGGCCTGGTGTTGCACCAGTAAGTAGGACAGCCACAATTTAAACCCAATTTAAACAAATCCAGACCCCACGCTATTAACTGTCGTACTGTATTGCCAGTTGCTCAATGTCTCTGACTCAGTCCCTCCTTCTGTGGCATGAGATGCTAACACCTACCTCAAAGGTTTGGGGTAAGGATTACGTGGCATAACTTATGTGCAGGAACCTAGTGCAAAGTGGTGGCTTGTCCAGTGGCGCACCTTGGCACCTGTGAGCTTGGAGCCTGAGAGGTGTGCAGCCTGCACGTTCCTCTCCCACGAGTGTGCTGCTGAAACGCTGAGGTTTGTGGGCTGGACTTCTCTGTGGCCCTCATATTTGGTTTCCACTTCCTCATTCTCAGCCTCCTCCCACCCTCACCCAACTGTATCACTGAAGTAGGGAGGCGGGAGAGGAGTCTGCTGTGAGAGGCCCTGACCTATGGGTGCCAGAGAGGATAGGATGGCTGGGCTGAACAAGACAAGTTTGGAGGACAGGAGGTGGGCTGGTCAGATGCAAGGGCAGGAATCCTTCATTTCCTCTATGCCAGATAGAAACATTTTCAGAATTGAAAATACGTAAATGATCTGGTAATAATGAAAATACATGAACCCTATAACCCAGCAACCCCACTTCTCAGAATCTGCTCTAACCAGAGTCTCACCCGTGTGCAGCACAATAGTCACACAGCACCAGCAAGAGTCCAAATGCCCATCAGCACTAGAGAATGCAAATAAACTGTGGAATATTCCTGCAGTGAAAATGAATGAACCACAGTGACCCATGATACTGTAATATTGGATGATAAGACCACAATAATACTGTGGCTCTCATCAGCAATGTTTAAGTGAAACCGCAAAAGAATACACACAGTGTAATTCCTGTCATGGAAAGTTTAACAGCTGGCAAAACTAAATTGTATTGTTTGTTTAAGGATATGTGCAGGGAAGGTAAAACTACAAAAAGCACAGAAATTACCACAAAAGTCAGTGTAGTCATGACCACAGGGGAGGGTTGAGGTTGTGATTTGAGGGTGCTGGCATTATTTTATTTCTTGACCTGGCAGTGATACAGGTATTTGCTTTATATTTTGTACTTATTAAACTGAACATGCGCTTTGTGCATTTTTTTCTGCGTAATTATTGTTTTGCAATTAAAAAAAAAAGTGTGTGTATGTCAGTTCTAGCACTGAACCATGCAGTGAATGGACAGGGCAGCAGAATGAGCTCTGCCCGACGTGAGCCTTTTTTTTTTTTTTTAAGCAGCATGCAGGAGTTCCACACTGTTTGCTGAAGCACAGCTGTTAACTGCAGATGAGGAGCCTTGGCAGGAATTGAAAATAAAGGCCATTGTGGAGTTTAGGATTGACAATGATATATTCAATGGATTGGACAATGATATGTCCTTTGACGTATCATGGCAGCCAGTGGTTGTGGAAACAGGGGCTGGATCACACCATGGTGAAGACCTGGCTGAACTTGAGGGGATCTGAATGGGCAGAAGGACACACTCAAAGACCATAGCCAGGACCCAGACTGCTTGGCCCCCATAGAGGGTTGATTCAGCCAGAGCTCCCATCCCAGGATCCCCTCTTTAGGGTCATGTGTATTTGTTGATTATCCGCTGTATGCCTAACCCCTTCAGGATCCAGGAAGACAGCAAAGAGTCGAAGGCTACAGGATGCAGCTTTCCCGACTCGACCTCTGGGGGTGCTGGCATTTCCAAGGTGGCAAGCTTGTTTTATTTATCCTCATTTCCCTACCGTGAAGTAGGCAATGAATGACTGTTAATAAACCTTTATATAGAATATATGCTGTAGAGAGTAAGGTCTCATCAGGCTCCAGAGGTGCAGCCTGCCAAGCAGCCTGCTTCTCTGGCCCATCTCTAGCCATCCCAGCCAGCTACAGCAGACTTCCTCAGGAGGCCCCAGGGCTCTGGCCCAACAGCAGCCCATTGGGTATCAAAGATAGCCCTCCGTTGTTTTTTTTTTATCTTTCCAACCTAAATATCACCAGTTTCCACAATCATTTGTCTTATAGCCCTCAGTATTCTGGTTATCCAGTCTGGAGAGGCAATAAAAATATCCAGACATGGTCTGAACAGGCAGAAACATGCCTGCAGATGGAAGATTTAAGTTTGTGTGCTTTGACAGTCAGTGTATCGAATCTGTGATGGTGACAGCAGCTGGCGTGGCCTCGGACATGGTTGGAAGGTTCATGGTTACTGCTGAGTGTCTTTCTTTCTTTGGTATTCTCATGGCCTTTGCATGACAACTTTTTGATGTAAAGCCCCAAGCTGTAACCCTTGTCACAGTGTCATATTTCTCCTCAAATCTTGTGGAGGTGATTGTTGGCTAAAGGTAGGCACTCCATAGATATTAGCTCCTATTATTTACTTTACTATTTTCTTTATTTGAATGGACAGACATAACTTCAGTGTCATTTACTGAGCATGCACTATACGCCAGGCTCTGCTAGGCGCTGGAATATAACAGTAAACAGAATAGACCTGTCCGTGGCTCCCTGAGAGCTCCCAGACACTTTGGGAAGACTTGTTGATTGAATGGTTGAATGTGCTGTGATCCACACCACCATCAGTGACATTCAGACATTCCTTGGGCGCTCTCTGCGGGTTCAGTTCAGAATGCATCCTCCTTGCCCTCCAGTGATAGACTGTGAGAGTTATTGAGGAAGATACCACTGTGGGAGTAAAAAAACTCTGAAGCTGAACTGTCTAGAGATCAAGTCCTAGCTCTGCCACAGACCCACTGTGGGACCATGGATGAGTTGACTTGACCTCTCTGAGCGTCAGTTATCTCCTCAGTGAAATGGAAATAACAATCCATCCCTCAGAGACAAAGATGATCAAATAGGGTCCCTGCATGCACAACTCCAGGGGGTGCCATTCACATTTTAGTCTCTGCAGCTGCTGGTGGCCTAGGATTAAATGAGATCACTTTTGCTGTGTGACCTGAAGTTAATGGTCAATAAATGGTAGCTGTTGTTATGTACAAGTTAGGAGGGGAGTAGGGTTCACTGCAGGCTGGCAGGCTGCTTAGGATTTGACCAGGCTTTGTTCTTCAAGGAAGGGCAGGGCTCTGAGAAGCACAGACTGTGATGCAGACAATTGCCAGGAGGCAGCGACCCTCAGGCAGATCTGGTGGAAAGGAAGCTGGTGAGGGAGGTGGTAAGGAATTCTCTAGAAGAAGCCCACTGGAAGCTGGGTATGGAGCAGAGATGGATGTGACTAAGATGAATGCTTTAATTATTGAGCTGCAGAGAATCCTAGAGCATCTTGTCCAACATCCAGTCTCACTGGGCCAGCAGAGACCAGGGAAGGAAAGCAGTTGAATCTCTGAGGTTCTGCAGCGAGGACCAGAGTCAGGACTCCTGCCTTTGCAGCACCCAGCTCAGATGACTTCCAGTCCAGCATGTGGTTACACAAAAGGAAGTACCTGGCATTTTTCATACGTACATATATATATATATAATTTTTTTCTAACTGTAAAAGTACTTATAGGTCATTGTTGAGCATTTTTAAGTTATAGCAATATAAAGAAGAACTTATAACTGCCTACAGTCCTACTAACCAAAGATATCACCATTAGTATTCTGATGCATTTCTTCTAGTAGGTGTCCCATGTATAAAATTATACATTATATGTTCATTAGATTGGAACTGTATTGTGTAGAGTTTCATGTTCCACCTTTTCTCTGTAAAATTGTGTTTCATGAGAAAGAAGGACCATTTTTTATGCAAAAGAAATTCTAGAAAACTACTTTGCTTAGGAGAAAAAAAAAAATGTGCAAAGCCCCAGTCTGCAGTGGTGGGAGGACATCCGGAGGTACAGGGTGGCTCCGTCTCACGTCCGGTCTGAGCTCTGAGGCAGCAGCACCAAGAAAGACGAGTCCTTCTCTCCTCTCCTGCCCAGGCTGCAGCCTCCTGCCTGCGGGCAGGCAGAGGTGATGAGTCTGCACTCAGCCTCCCTTCCCTGACACAGGATGTGTCACCTACTCCATACAGAAGCCTGCGGGGCTGCGATCGTTACTGCAGTTACTGCTCGTGAATGACAACAGCATCTCAGTCTGCGCAGCACAGCGGTTCCTCATGCATTGTCTTTCCCGAGACTCACACACACGGTCAGGCAGATGAGACAAAGGCTGTCTCACCCATTGTACAGATGAAGAGGCAGTCTCCTGAGAGGTTTAGCACCTTATTTGAGGCCACACAGCCACTAAGTAGCAAAGCAGGGATTTTATGAAGATCTGGGTGACTTTAAATCACTTTGGTGATTTTTTTTTCTCTCTAGTCCTAGCTTGTCCTAAGCTAAACTGAAAGAAAATCCCTTTAGTGAGGCCAAAGACCGACAGAGCTGTGCGCGATATGGGTGGAAAGGACACAGAATACCGCCCTGGGAGTGTTAAGCCAAGTGCTGTCGGCTCTGGCTGGATCCGCTGGGTGGCCTGACCTCAGGGCAGCTCTTCAGGACAACTCAGAGCCAGCACTGTTGGAGGTTTGGGGAGTGGATTTAGGCAGGCAGCTGCTTCCTGTAGGCTAGTCCCACAAAGGCACCACTCTTCAGGCATCCTTCTTGACCCACCCAGTCATGGGGCGCATGCCCTGCCCTGGACTCCAGAATCACAGTGTCTCCCAGGACAGTCAGCTCCTTCCCAGAGAGGCTGTGGAACTCTGTGAGGGTAACTCTAACCAAGGGATTCTGAGCAGTTACATCCCTCAGGTGGTGTCCCAGTACTACTTCTTTAACAAATTACCATAAACTAAGTGGCTTAAAACAACATAAGTTTATTGTATTTCTGTAGGTCAGAAGTCCAAAATGGGTCTCGCTGAATTAAACTTGAGGTGTCAGCAGGGCTGCGTTCCTTTCTGGGGAGCTCTAGTAGAGAGTCGGCTTCCTTGCCCATTCTGGCTTTTAGAGACCACTTGCATTCCTTGCCTTGTAGCCCCTTCTTCCATCTTCAAAGCCAGCAATGGTTGGTCAAGTCTTTCACATAATGCTGTCTCCCTGATGCTGACTCTTCTGCCTCCTTCTTCATTTAAAGACGCTAGGACACTTGCAATTACATTAGACCCATCCAGATAATCCAGAATAATCTCTTTATTTCAAAGTGAGCTAATTAGCAACCATAATTCCCCATTGCCGTGTAACAGAACATATTCACAGGTTGCATGCATTAAGATGTGGACGTCTTGATTCCACCATGGACCATTATTCTGCCCACTCCTCTGGGTTCTCCAAAGGCCCCGTTCTGAGGCACAGAAAGCAGGCCAGACCAGACCACAGTCAGGATGTGCCCACCCTTATGAGGAGAGGTCCTTTATGCTTAGGTCCTCTCCCTCAGCTCAACCTGTCCTTGATTCCTCTTTTCCCATCCTCTGCTCCCAGTCTTAGGTAGAGAGGAGTTAGGTAGGAAGCGCCAGGGAGGGTGGACATGGAGGAGGGGAGGTGCAAGGCTGGATGCAGCAGGGCTGGAAGAAGCCCTGGGAGCTGAGCACCTCCCATGCAAAGACCCTTGGGCTTCTAAGGACTGGGGCCTGAGCCTTGTCGCAGAGCACTCAGGCACTGAGGTCTAAGGGTAGGTCCAGGCCTGGAGGGGCAGGCAGCCAAGTATTGAAGCCCCTCTGCCTCAGCATCTCTGACTGCCCTTGACAGCCAGAGCTTACCCGGCCTCTTTCCTTCCTACTTGTCTGCCTTTACTCATTCCCTTTTACCACTCCTTCTCTGGGCCTCAGGCTGGAACTTTGTGGGGGCCTGAGGGAGCCATGGGCCCTGTGGAGCCTCTGTCCCTGGGCTGCCTGCTGAGGTCCCCAGGGATCTAAGACCCAGGAGGAGGGCTGCCCTCCAAGTAAGGTGACCAGTTTACCCCAGTTGACAGGACTTTCTCAGTTTTAGCACTGAAAATTCCCATATCCCGTGAAACTCATCTGTCCTGAGCACACTAGAATACTTAGTCATTCTGCCTCCAAGGCCCTTTGCCCCTACTAATCTACTCTAGATTACCTCAGCAGCCTGGATGGCTGGCCCTTTGGACTCTTTGATGCCAGCCTCTGCTTGGTGTCTGGGAGCAGAGATCTGGGGGCTGGTGAAGGCTCCAGTCCAGTGCTGGGGAAGCACAGATCCTGGCTTGCAGTGTTCCCAGCAGAGGCAGCAGTCCTGGACCCATGCCACGTACCTCCATGGGACAGAGCTCCTAAATATATGGACAGGGGACTGAAAAACTGGGCTTGCACCCAGTCTCCAGACATTTAACAGCCCGATTACTTTGGGGTGGTGGATTGCAGGTGGCTTTAATTAATGTTTCTGTTTACTCATCCGTATTTCTTAACTCTGTACAATTAAACCATGTTCTTTTTTACTTGTGTACATTTTTAATAAAAGAAAGTAATTAATGACTCAGCCTTCCATCTCCAGCAGTCCCGCTGAGGGACACAGATGGGTTGTGCAGCATGTCGTGGGACACAGTGGCCCTTGTTCTGGGGCCTCTGGCCTCTGGCTGGTCATGGCCCATTCTGCCCAAGGCTGCCCTGCAGGGTCCGAGCTAGTCACCGCTCTGTGCCCTCCCTGTCTCTCCGCCTGCTCCCTGCTCCCAGCCATGATTGTCCCCCAAGGAAGGACTCAGACAAGCCAGGTGCACTGTGGGTAGAGAACGGGAGCAGACACTAACTGCAGGGCTTTGCTGGCCCAGCATTTTGCAGAAATGTTGTCAAGCGCCAGTCCTGCCTGAACAGAATCTCCTCCTGTGAGAATATGGAGATGAGCTGCTTGCCTTGGTGGAGCTTCCAGTCTGCTCAGAGAGGTTGGGCACGTGGGGAAGTAACAGACAGAAAGGGAAGAGGCACTGGCTGGTGAGGTTTTGCCTGTGTGAACAGTCAGATCTGCGAGGGCCCCAAGACTGCATTGCATGTGTCTCAGTCTGGCCAGAGACCAAAACTGGGGTCCTCCTGAGTGTCCTGAGGAAGGCCCCTCAAGTGGGTGGCAGATGGTCTCCTAGGAGGAGAACTCAAGTGGCTTGCCAGTTCATGAAAGAAGTGTGGCGATGAACTGTTTTCAGATGCTGTTCTGAGTCCTAGAAGTTTGAACACCCTTCAGGCCCTCTCTGCCACACCCCTCTGCCTGGCAAGCTCAGCAGCAGCACTGGGAGGGGAGTTCCGAGTCCCCATCAGAGGCAACCACATTCCACCTCCCACAGGCAAGGGCAGCAGCCCCACCCCAGTTCACCATCGCCGTGGTATGGGCAACATGAAAGGACTTCTTGACTTCTCTCAGTTTTAAGGAAAGCAATTGCTCTTCTGGCATAATGACTCTCTCCCTCCCTATTCACTCTAGATCCCTGAAGACCAGCTCCACACAACCACACAACTTCCTCGTTCCATGAAGTCAGCTTTCTCAGAGAAGCCTGACACACAATTCCCTCCCCCCCCCCCCCCATCCCCACCTGAGGACTCAGATGGCCTGGCCCACTTACTTTGCTCCTGAACTCTGATCCCAAGCATAGCCCTTCACCAGTCTGAGCAAAGGTGTGGCTGGAAATTTTTAACTGCTGTGCACCTGCCCTATAGCTCCAGGCTGATTTGGGATTGACAGTGTGAGGGAGAAGTTGCTAGTAGAACCACATACCCCACATCCCCTTGGCTGGTAAGGGAAAGGGGAGAGCAGAGACAGAGAAAGCCCTGGGCCAGTCAAAGGTAGACGGCTGGAAATGGAGATGAGCAGCGCCCAGGCTGTCTCTCAGCGGGGTCCGAAGGGCGGGGGAGGCCTTCCCTGAAGGAAGCTCTCCAGTGCATCTGAGAGCCCAGCTGATGTAGGGCTGCCAGAGGTGCTGGGTTTTCTCAGGGGTCACAAAGCCAGGATTAGACTCAAAACAGCCAGAGGGTGGCCCCAGCCTTATGTCTGAGAGTTAAGATGCACCATTGACAGGCTTGGCTCATACCCAGAGCCGGAGTCCAGATCTCTGAGGGCCCCAAGGACTTAGCAAAGGCTCTGATTTACAACAGAACAAGAGAGACCTGGTTGCTTTGCTCAGACAGAAACGCAGCTGAAAAAGTCCTCTTGGATCCCTAGGGCTGAGCCAAGGCCTAGCAGGCTGGAGTTCCCTGGAGCTGGGAGATGGTTCACAGAGACTTGCAGGGTTGAGCCCTGCTCTGAGGCCAAGTTACAGGCCAGTCTGTGTTCCACCCTTGGGGGCCCCACCCACTGAACTGCAGGTGGCCTCCAGGGCATTTGCATCACTTCCCTTTAGAACCAAGTCAAGCCTCACCTCACTGGGCAACCCCCTCCCCCCCAACCCCGGGGCTGGTGGCCCACAGCCTCATTGCCTGGGGTGGGGGCAGAGAGCTGAAGAACGGGGTCCCACACGGTGTCGGGGCAGCTGCAGCTTCTGCTGCCTTCCCTATGTCTACAAATGATTTTTGTGCATGAGATACTAGCTGCCCCAGGCAAGCTATCCCAGACACCTTCCCGAGGTCTCAGTTTCCTCCTCTGTGGGCAGCCTGACACTGTGGAACCAGTCTGGGCTCTGGGCAGGCAGATGTAGGTTGGAGTCCAGGCCCCATGCTGATTAGCTGAATCATCCCGGACAAGCGCCTTGTGCCAGTTGAGCTTTGGTTTCCGTGTCTGTGAACAGGGGCTGCAGTGGGGTGCCTGAGCCATGATGCGTACAGGGAGCTTGGCAAGTACCGGGTACAAAGTGAGCACTCAGGGCATGTTGTCATTACCTAGCCAGACTCTGAGGTCCTTTATCAGTTCTGCTCCTCTCTGAGCTTGTGGAGCTGGATGAGGGATGTTGCAGTGGGCAAATGTCTGTCTCTCCGCTTATACTCAGTCACCATGTCCTGGCCTCCTTGCCTCCAGTATCTTCCCAATTTAAATTAAACTCAGCATAGACTCCCTCAGCCTGCCTCACCGTTGACCTTACAGAAGTAGGGGGTTCTTCTACAACTCCCCACCCCTAGGAAATGGGCAGAAATGGGTCTCTTGGGAGCTGCCTAGAGCTGGAAAGACCATGTGGCCATGTGTACCCTCGTGCTGCCTTAGACTTGGCCTCCCAGGCGAGCCCTGGCTGACAAAGGCAAGCCTCACTCTGCCCTGTACTTTGACTCCTGGAAAAAGAAATCCACGAGCTCCTCATTCTCCCTGCAAGCCTCTGCCCCTTTGACTGGCACAAGTGGGAAAGGTGAGTGCAGAGTTCTGATGAATTTCAAATGTCATTGTCATGGGAGGGTTAGTTGTGCGCAGATTAAGAAAGGGCACGACGTCTGACAGACAGAAGCTTCCTGGGTGCTCCAGCAGGGCTGCTGAGGAATCCCGTACCATGCTAACACAGGGATTTTTGGATGTGTGCAGACTATGTAGAAAAAGACCAAATGTTCCCAGAGAATGACAGACAGCCTGGGTGTGACTCAGCCCCACCAGCCTGGGGGCATCACTTCCAGGGGAAGGGACTCCACCTCCAACCAGGCGCAGGACTTTTTCCAAGACTTCAGTTCTGTCTTTGGCAGTCCCCACCCAAGACTTCCAGAAAGATCTGAGAAAGCGCTTATCTTGCACACAGCGCACTGAGATACTGCACACTGGTATGTCAAGAAGGGATGATTGGCAGGTCTTCCCTAAAGGTCTTCTAGGAAGCTAGCATATTAGCCTCTAGCTTTCTTTCTGTTGCCAAGTGAGCTGAATGAGTAACAGCCCAATTAAAGTGACACCTTCAGAGTAAGGTGAGGAAATTCCTTTTACTAACCAGAAATGCCCTGGAACATCTGTAGACTTGGCAGTTCTTCCTGGTGTGCCTGAATCCTACTTTGCTGGTTTATCCCATTGGAAGGTGGTCCTTCATGACAATGATGTTATCACAACCCCAGCAAAGCAGATCTTTCTATAAAATCCTAGCCCCTCAGCCAAGAGCCTCTACCATCAGTGCTTCAACTGAAGTTCTTGGGAGTAAGCCACAAAAGCACTGGCAGGGTCTTCGAATGAATTTAAATTATTATTCCCAAATCTGACACAGATTATACTGATGTTGCTCCATTTCAGGTACTATTTGGCTAATGAGTTAGTATCAGCTGCCATCTCAGGCGTGGTGGGGTGTGGTAAGATAGCTCACCATCCTGGAAAATCTGGCTCCATCTCACACTACCCCTCCAGGTCTGGCCCCTGGGACCCAGCTCCCTTGTGATGGGGAGGGGGATATTTTTGGGGTCCCTCCTGGACATTCCAAGGAGCTGGTTCCAGTTGTCTCAGATGCCTAGGGTATGAAGAGTTGGAGACCAGGACTCTAGAAACTCCATCTTGGCTCTAGAGATTGGGAGCTCATTGCATTGATGGAATTCCTTTCCCATTTTGGAAACTTATAAGTGATGAACTTTGTGTACTAAAACTTGAGAGATTTCCATACCTACCTGGACTTCAGCATATCCACTGCCTACTTAACTGTCAGGGATTAAGTCTGAGGTCTCTGCTGTTTGCTCTGGGTTGCATGCCTTCCCCGACATCCCTCCTAGGTCTGATCTACCTGGCTTCACACTACTTCCAGCCATCATTGGTTGGAGAAGCCACCCACTAGACCTTGCCAAGCCCCCAGTTAGAAGCCACAGTAGGCTGGCCTCCCCAAATACTATTTTTCACAATAAGGGCTGGGCCCTGGAAGAGCTGGGAAAGGCCTTATTCCTCTCCTTCTGTCGCCAGATGATGTTACTCTTGGAAAATCCAGGTGGATCTTCTGATGGGCAGGGCTTGAGACAAGTCTGTCTAGGCCTCCACAAGTAGAAGGCCCACCCAGCAGGAGGCCACCTGCCATTCAAGGAACAATACTTCCTAAGCTTTGCAGAGAACAGCTGACTGAACTTTTACCCATTTTCCAGTTTTTTCTTTATTTTCCCACTCAGCCTTCCCCCTCTCACACTCTTTCCAGACAGCTCGGCCCAACAAGGGGTTTCTTGGACCAAGAATATGGAAGATGTGTCCACAGGGCTTGATTTTCCTGAGCAACCCCTTCACTGCCATGGCCTCATTCCCTGGAGGATACTAGTGATGCCTGCTGGCTTTCCTGGGCCAGCTTGCCTACTACTGGGTGCTGTTTAGTCCCAGAGCCAGCCTGCAGAGAGAAATGAGAAAAGCCCATTTCCAGACCTCTGACTCTTCACTCTGACTTGGTCCTTCATTGCCTTGTATCAGTGATTCCCAACCTGCAGATTTCAGAAACACTGTCCTGATTCTTCAGATTCTGTGTGTGTTAGCCTAGCCAGAACCCTGAAAAGATGTGGAATAAGGATGTCTGCTTCATGTAAGTTTATCCAAGGTTTTCCTAACACATTTGTGCATGGAGCTGTTTCATAGTACACTGCAGGGCTGATTTTCAGCACCAGTTTTTATTGGCTGTCAAAACAGTAAAATACTTTTGAACAGTCAGGTGAATAGTCCCAAGCCCCAGTCCCCAGTGTCCTCCAGCCACCCCAGCCCCTCCCCCTCAAATCTGCTCCCAATCCAGTATCTACCTGTACTATTCAATATGGTAGCCACTGGCCATGTGTGGCTTTTTGAATTTTAACTAATTAAATGAAACTTTAAAAACCCAGGGAAATCCCTGGTGTCCAGTGATTAGGACTCCAGACTTCCACTGCAGGGGGCATCCGTTCTATCCTGGGTCCAGGAACCAAGATCTTGCATGTGAGCAGCACAGCCAAAAAAAAAAATTTTTAAATCCAGTTCCTCCATTGTACTGGTCACATTTCAAGTGTTTGATTTAGCACACGTGACTACACCACTACCTATTGTAGTGGACAGCACAGACAGAGAACATTCCCATCACTGCAGAAAACAGACAGCAAGTTATGCTCAGCATGGAAGGCCTCAGGGATCTTTATGGGGCTGGGGTCTGTTCTGATGGTGACCATGCTGTGCCAACTGATACCTTTGTGAAGTAGCACCTGAGTACACTTGCATTTGAGTTTATAGCAAAACATTGGAGTTTATAGCATGTTCGTCAGAAGAACTCAAAACCTAACACTCCTTGGGCCTCAGGCCCCAAGTCAACTCATAGCTCTACCTATACAGCCAAGGGCAATGACTGTATTTACATGAACATATCCCTGTGGCACAACTGTCCTTTCTCCTGCCCTCTTCTCCATGACCACAGCTGAAAGGATTTCACAAAAGGTGTGTTACCACTCATTCCAAAGGTAAGCTCAGGCAGGATGCCAACAATGAATCCATCAGAATGTATCTATAAAAAGTAAAATCACCTATGATTTATCTCTAAATAAAAGGCCACAACCCTTATAAACAATACAATTTTTATAAAAAGACAAATGTACATATTTACATACATGTACATGTGTGGTCACACATGACTTAGTGGTCAGATGATACTTCCAATTTTAAATCACACCAAGGCGCTCACGCCTGCCTCCCTGGGCCTGCTGGGGGCTGCCGGGGCCTGCCTGAGGGGGCATGTGGGTGCAGGGCAAGGCACAGTATAAATAAATGCAAATGCCAAGAGCTTGGGAAAACGTTAGTGTACACCTCTGATCAGAAATGTGGCAAGGTCCACGAGAAAAAGTGCCAGGTTTTTTCACAAGCCCCTCAGCCTAGGCAGGGAGCAGGGCAGAGCTCCTCTGAGGCAGAGGGGGCACTGTCCCACAGGGACCCCATTCTTCCTTCACATTTCACTGGCGTTGGAACAGTCCCCAGGGCTCATCTAGGAAGGGAGGCGGTTATTTTGGGAACAGGATTCACTTAGTGCAATTGTCTCTTAGTGCAGAGCCAGCCCTGGAGGTGGTGCCATGTTTTCTGAGGTCACTGGTCCGTTCTCTCGGGCCAGCTCAGGAATAGCAAAACCCTCTCCAGGCAGTGGGGCTCCAAGGGGAAAGCTGGAGGCTGACTCCTGTCTGAGACTGCCACCTGACACACCAGTCTCAGAACTCCATCTTCCCCAGAGGCAGGGCCAGCTTCACCCCACAAGATGAGTCCAGACCCTGCCCTGCCGGACTGCAAGAGGCCGCTGTCCCGAGGCGGAAAGACCCATCCTTGGTCAGCAGTGGGGTCACACTTCATCATATCAAGGGGCCGCAGCATTCCTGCTTCTTTGCACCACAGCCACCATGATGCCAGGCCCTGTCGCCTAAAGGAGTCAAAGGGGGTCAGGGGGCCCATCTATGGTGCGCAAGGAATGGCCTGGATGGAGGGCAGCCTGACTGGGGTGAGCAGGCTGTCCAACCAGCTGGGATCCATGTTCTTCATATCTGAAGATATCAGGCCAATATAACCTAGAAGATATAAAGAAGGTTGTGTGAGGACTGGGGGGTGAGGAGGTAGGTGTGTTCCCCAACCCCACCAACCCTCCAGCCCATTCCTGGAAGGCACAGACACAGCAGCTCCTGCTGTCGACCCCTCGGCAGCCTCATCTTAGGCAAACCTGAGGGCCTGGGAGCCACAGCCAGTCTGCAAGCTGTCTGTACCCAGATGGATTTAAGAAGGATGCTTCACCTCTGCTGCTATCTCGTCCTGCCCCCAAGTCTCCCCCACCACCTCCATGGGTTTCCCATCTTTGAGAAACCATATGGATCCAGGGTCTTCTTACCCCCAGGGCTGTCAACTTCTGGCTCCTCCTTGCAACTGAACTCTCCATAGACAGAGGTGGGCTGGGCCCCAGGTTCATTAAGCAGATACCCCTTCCCATCCACGCTTGTCTGCTGCCACCCTGTTTGCTCCAAGAGCTGGGGACAGATAAATAAGAAGCCATCAGGTCACTTCCAGTACAGACTCACCCTCTGGCCCTGCCCCCAGTGAGCCAAAGCTTCTCAGCCAGGATCAGGTCCTTGGCTATTTTCATATTCTCAGACGGATACATATGTGGAGTGCAGTTAGGATAAAGGCCTGGAGGTGAGGGTCTGCCCTGGGACCCTGGGCTAACATCCCCACATCTATCTTCTGGCATAGAATCTCCAAGATCTCCCTCTCTAAAGGGTAAGGACATATCAACTGGGAGGGTGGCTTACAGCAATGGTTAACATGCTAAGAAAAGATGCCTTGAAATTTCAGCTAGAGATAGGGAATTATGCCCATATCTCCATTTTCTGTGCTGAAGGAACACAGCCTGGGTACAGCTACTACAAAAACTTTTTTGTATTTATTTTAAAAACTGAAGCAGAAAAAAACCTGGAGAATAATTTGCTTAAAAAAAAAAAAAGCCATCATGTTATAGATCCCAAAGGGTGATTATTGAAACCTGATGTGCATTTCCCAAACTAACAGGACTGGGGCGTGTTGGGGCGGAGGACGCGGGCCAGGGACCCAGCACTGATGGGAGCTGAGTCAGAGCTATCTGAGGCCTGCTTTAGGACAGCATGTCAGAAACCCAGCCTCCCTCCTCCCCTCATTCCCACAGTGTTTCTTTCCCATCAGCCAAAAAGGTCAGTGGTCCCCAACCATATGGACGTGACACCTGTTGGACTATGCAAGCCAGCAGGTCACAACAGCAGCAGCAGCTGCCTACCCTCCAGTTTGGAAGCCCTCACTGAGAAGGAGCCACCTCTAAAGGGCACCAAAGGAGGAAGGAAGGGGCTTTTACCTTCATGATGTCCTCAGTTAATTTCCCTTCCTCGTCCTCATCTGTTGCAGCTGTGGATGGGGAACAGCAGAGAGGTTAGCTGAGGTCAGCCAGGCTCACCCTGAAGTGCTAGCCCACCCGGTCCCCCTGCCCCTTCCCACACGCGCACACACACACTGGCCTCCCAGCAGATGTCTGCCTGCCATGAAGATCACAGAGGAAAACGCTGTCCCGGTGACTCAGCCTCTTGAACCCTGAAGCCACACCTCTTCCCACCTCTTCCCTCTCCTCTCCAGCCCACCAGTCAGCTCAGTGCCAAGTGGAGTTCCAACCCCTCCTTGGACCCCAACAGGAAGGCCAGGCCCCAGAAGCACGAACCTTCAGAGGTGGAGGGCATGGGCGACACCTGAAAGTTGTACAGGTCGCTGGTGCTGTCTGGCACAATTTCCACCGGAATGGACCAGTTAGGGAGAGTGCTACTGACGCCACACGGTGACAGCGCTTCAGGACAACAGAAACCGAGGGTCAGAGCTGTGTGCTGTCTTAGTTTGCCAGGATACCCAGCACCCCCCGCCCCCACTCATAGCCTGCTCCAACAGGCCACCACCCACAAGCTCAGTGCCTGCTAGATCCAAGAGCAAGAGCCTTCCCACCAGTCTACACGGTCCCCTGACAGACCCAGCCCTCCTCACCTGGAGTGAGAGTCCGTTCGATGTCCAGGTCCTGCCCCATGTAGCTGCGAACTGTGTAGTTGCTGTGGTCATCAGGCAGGGTGGAGCTACTGAGTCCATCAGAGAAGGTATCAGGGCTGTATTCCCCATATGGCTGTAGAAGGAGAAAGACGCTTAGGCCCAGGCTTGCTGTGGCACTCCTTTCACTACCCACCCTGACCCTCAGGAGACCAAAGGCTAAGTGCTTAGGATCACACTCACCTTCTTCTTGGCCTTGCTCCTAGCGTCTCGGCTGGACTTGGACTTTCTCTCTGTGGGGCAGACAGGCTGTCAGCCCAGCCCTGGTACAGGCAAGCATGCCGGCCCCAGCTGCCCTTCCTCCTCCTTCCCTCTCTCCCTGAGGGCTTCCCCAGGACCCAGAGCCCTTTGGGTACCTTTCCTCTGGCTCTTGGTGAGGGGTGGGAGCATCCGGTACACCCGCACAGCTGAACTGCCCTTGTTCCTGCTCTGGTCCTTCACCTCCTCAATATCTGGCAGCGAGTTCATGGCGCAGCGAAAGTTGGCCTTCCAGGTCTTGGGATCCGGCTCCTTTTCCCCTGCTTTGTATCGGCCTAGTGGGCAGGAAAGGTGGAGAGGATCGTCAGGGCTCTAGGTGGGAATCCTCATTTGTGCCCTGGCTCGGAAGGACAAAGACAAGAGTACCCCTAAAGCTTGCATGCTGCCAGAGATCCACAATGATCAAACCAGCAGGTATTCCTGGATGACACTGGTGCAGGCCCTGGGTTTCTCAAATGCCCAGACTTGGGCATTTGATACACCCAGGAAGCCTCTGGGAAAGGCCTACCCAGAAGCACTAGAGAGCCCAAGCCCAAAGTGCTATCTTTGTCCCAGATCAAGGCAGTCTCTCTTTGGCTGTCAGCAGCCAGAATGAAGGGACTGGTGCTTGTCTGATAGTTCCAAACATGGGAGAGGACACAGAGTAGGCAACAAAGAATATTTACTGATAGGTGGACTGAGTGGTCCAAGATGGGCCAAGAGCCCCTTCCTGGAAGGATAAAAGGAGGCTGCCAACCAGATGGGCCCATGACCATTAGTCAACATCAAGAAAAAGGAAGGCCTGGATCTTTTTCAGTGTCCATGCTTGCCACTGCTTTTGCCAGGAAGAACTTTAATTCAGCCACAAACTCCATGAAGCCATACTTTTAAAGATTTTGGCTTTATAAATTCCTTTGTGAACTTGCTGAAATGATGAACCTCTCCCCCAAAACAAAGACCTGCTCCCTGCCCACCCTGAATTATATACATCTCAGGGAACTCAGAGACCCCAGTGAAGATCCTCTGTGTTAACAGAAGTGCCTCCCTTTCTCTCTTTCCAGCTCCTCTTAAGCTAGAGTCCAGCACACTCACCTGTGTGAATGGCCCAGCTCCGAAACAGACAGGCATCCTTGTTGATGTCCCAGCCATGCTTCGCAGCGTGCTTCCATGGGATCTGGAAGATCATCTCCTCCTATACAGCACACAAGCACATGTACACACAAAGCTGTGTCAGCTCAGAGACCGCAGGTTTTTGGCCTTAATCTGCCCAGCCCCCCAGGTCTGGGAAAAGACTGACTTCCCTTTTTCACCCTGACATCTGGCTGGGGTTGACCCATCCCGACAATGGCCTAAACAGACTGGTCCATCCCTCTGGATCTCTGAGAAGAGGCCCTGGGTTCTGATGAGCTATGGCATCATCAGGTCAGCAAAGACCTCCTTCTGCTCATTACAGATGTGCTAGGACCCATACAGAGGACCCCTGGATGCTTCTCTCTGGCTTGTCAGCACCAACATGGAAGTGAGAACTCAGTCCATTATATGGGGCTTCTCAGAACAACTGTGAGCACTGGCTTCTACAAAGGGGGTTCTGGTCATATACCTGCAGGAGCCCAGGACCAGACTTGGATGATGACTACCTGTGTGACCCTGGCATTGACACTGTACTTCTTTATCCCTCACTAGTTTCCATGAAATGGGGGGAAAAAAAACCAACAACAACCCAGTAACAAATATAAAAGCTAAGGTCCCACTGTTCTCATTACTGGTGGTTCACAGTATGGATTTTTGAGTCAGGTTGCTCAGGTTCAAATGTGTGCTCTCATAATCTACCTCTCAGTGCCTGTTTCCTCATCTGAAAATGGAGATACTGGTAAAATCTTCCTCGCATGGCTACTTTGAGGATTAAATGACACAGTGTAAGTAACATACTTAACATGGTGCCATGCTCACTCCTAGTAAGTGAGCATAGTAAGCATTAGCTATTATTAGTAGTACTACTAAGCCTTCAGGGTCTGTTCTTTTTTGCAACAGCAAGAGACCTCTTGGGTCTAGACAACTGGTGCAAGGTTAATTCTTGGGTCACCTGCTGGGTCAGCCACCTCTTCCTGCCAGCAGTGCCCACTTCTCTGTCTCCTATCTGCCCAAGTGGAGCCCTCTAGAAGGCTGTGTGTGCCTGTAGAGGTCTCCCTCAGTACAGGCCAGAACTCTGGCTCTGCAGATGCTGGGAGAATCTTGCTGCTGGAAAACTGTCCGGTGGATGCCCCATGTATACCTCAAGAAGGGAGGTGGGCAGAAGGCAGCCAGTGGGGCCCTGCCTGGGCTGGGTCTTATACACTCCCTGCAGGATCCACTGGGAAATACATCTACCTACTCCCTATCACTTCCCTTTTTGAACTGCATCTGAAGCTTTGGACCCCTGAAGAACATAGGTTAAAACAGTGGCAGAAAAATCCAAAGAGTAACACTCACTTTATTAATCCAGATCAGCCCTGGGATTTGGTTGGAATTAATCTGCATCTCTAGCCAAGGTCTCATGCGCATCCGAGTGATGGGCATGTTGGCTGTGAAAAGAAGACAGAAGGCTCCTGTTTGGAGTCTGTTGAGCACTCCCTGGCCACTACCCAGCCCCACCCCAGGTCATTCAGTTACCCTCCCCTGCCCTCCTCTAGATACCAAGTACTACAATCATGCAGAAGGGGACTTTCTAATAAAACCTCCCTCCAAATCTTTTCAGCATCTTGAGCAACACACTCCTTCCCTCAGCCCCTCCTAGACAGTCTTGGGAGGAGACAGACATGCCAAGTGATACTTTCAAGATTTATGTTAAGGAAAAGAGAGAAAACACACAGATATCTAAATACTAGAACTTTTCTCCCCAAATTCAAATTATTTGGGAAGAGAGGGGCTTCTTTTGCTTGATGCCAAGAAATTTCCCTGTTTGAGTTGGTTGTCACTAGCCGTGCACCTTCCCTAATGGACAGTCACCCTGCATCCTCGTCACCACTACCCCCCAATCTATCTATGTCTCCCTGACAGCCACAGTGCCAAGGCCCGTACGCTAACAATTTCGCCCTGGTTGCCCTCCGTGGGCAAAGTGGCCCAAAGAACACCTGTGGCGCCTCTTCCCGCGGTCCCGGGAGGTCCTCCAACCACCCAGCGCAGCCGGCCCCAGCCCCGCCACCTGCAGAGATAGCCTGAAACCTGGGGGCTGGGCCTGAGCTGGAACCGCCGAAAAGCCGGCGCAGGGAGCAAAGGGCGCCCACGCGCTGATATACAGTCGAATCCCCCGCACAGCCCTTGGATGCGTGCAACCAACACAGAGGGCCACCCAGAGGCCGCCAGCGGCTTCGCGCACAGGTCTGAGACAGCGGCCAGGCACGGGCAACCTCGGCGGGGTGGGCGGTCCACGCCGCTACTCGCCCTCCCCGCGGAGCTGCTTGCGGCTCCTCCAGCGCCCTCCCGAGCCCGCGCGGGGGCCCAGGCAACGCCGCGCGCCCGTCACTCTCCCGGCAAGGGTTTTCGTCCCCCACTTCCTGGTGCCCCGAGCGCGCCTTTGTCCGATGCCACCGTTGCCCCCTGCGGCGAAGGCGAGCTCACCTCGACAGCAAGCGCTACCCGACGGCAGCAACCGAGGATCCCGGCGAGGACTGCTTTTGCGGGCGCTAGGAGCGCGATTCAAGTGGGAACAGGGAGAAGGCAGAGGATGCCCAGGTCGCGGAGCCGCTGGTCACGGCTGGCCTTGACTTGGCACGGCTCTCGCTGGCCTCTGCTAGCCCGACTTGGGCGCACGTCCTGCCTCGACGAAGGAGTGGCGCGCTCTGCCTGAACCGCGGCGCCGCGGAGAATCTAAACACTTAGCGGGATTCCCCCAGCCCGGGCCGGGCCCCGCCTCCTAAAGAGCCGAGAGGACGCCCATTGGCCAGCGCCGCCTCATCATTTCGGGGAAATCAGGCTGTTGTAGAGCTAGCGGCTAAGGGGAAGTACAGGGCGGCTGCCCCTCCCCACCCCCTCCGGCCTGGCGCCGCCGCCCCGGGGCGACCGCGGGCCCGCCCCGCCGGCTCCCACTCCACCCCCATACCAGCGCACCCGGGAGAAAGCGCTCCTGGAAAGTCGAACGCCCCCGGCCCGCAGTTGCTCCCCTCTCTCGGCGCGCACCCAGCCTGCTAGCTCCTGAGGCCATCTCCTTGCCCTTCTTTCCTGGGGATGCCCCGGGATCTCTGTCTTCCCAGCCCCGGTGAGGGGGTCAGCCCGGCACCTGCCGTCCTCTTCAGAGTGGACGCGAGGATTGAGTCCTTGAAAACCAACCTGCTTCCTCAAGCCCGTTAATGAGTGTCAAGCAGGGAGGGTTTCAGCCTTCAAACCTTCGAGGGGTGGCCCACCTCCGGGGGGTTCACCTTCCCCGGGGAAGTGAAGGAAAGCCTACCCTGCGTGGGGCTGCCAAGACGAGAAGAAATCCCAGTTTGGCAGCTGTAGTTTCCTCAACTCCAAAACAGTAGCCCTACTTTGCTGCTTTACCGTGACAGAGAGAGGATGTCTGTGAAACATCATGCCCTACTTGGGCAGCAGATGATGCGTGGTTTTCGAGGCCCCTGCCAGAGTCTGTGACCAGGGAGAGACCTCTTCCGCTTCTCCATCTACATCCTTGGGACTGCCCCACTGCTGGCCTTAGGGAAGGAGAGAAGGGTTTCAGAGAAGCCAGGACTGCTGAGTTGGGATGGGGGTGGGGTGGCCTTGGTTCCTCCTAGCACTCCTGCCTTAGGCCACCTCCACAGACTCCCTTGGCCCTCGCATGACAGCCTTCCCTGGCAGCACTGGTTTAGTTTCTGGGGCCTCAGGGCTTGGTCCAGAGAGATTCTGGGCAAATGGGGGTAGTTGCTTACGTTGATCAAGGCCATGGGTCTAGCTAAAGGGTTGGGGAGCCCAGGTCCCAGGTGCTTTGGGAATGATAGCTATCGAACTCCTGTGCTTACAACTAGACCTTGCCCTACTTGTACACCTAGAGGCCGGGCTGAATGTTCATTTTTCTCTCCAGAGCTCTGGCCAGCAGGCTTCTTTCTTCATCTCCCCAAAGCTGCTGACTCAGAAGTAAATCTCTCTTCCAGGTCAGGTTGGTGTGTCTTTCCTGTCATCCCAGCTCTCCCTCCATAGCAGCACCCAGCTGCAGTGTTGCAGGCTATAAACAGACACGTGGATGCACCATTCACCTGTCAGTCACACTACAGCTTTCCTCCCACAGAGGAAATGGATGGGTTAATCCAATTCTGGTACACCAGAATCTGATGCTGTGACTAAGGCCACACTTGGTTCCCAGGAAACCAATAGGAATGGGTCAGAGCTGTCTCCCAGATACTGATGGGCGAGGGAGCTGAGAGGCAGAGAGACAGGAGAAACTGTGAGGAATGAGACTACCTGGGTGTTAAGCAGATGGAAGGTGCTGAGGCCCTGGAAGGGGGAGAAGGGTTGGGGTGCTTTAAATGACAGAAGGGAGTGGGAATGCACTACAGAAACCAAGACCTTTCGAGCAAGAAGAGAAGAAAACAAGTGTCTCCTGAGTGCTAAATCTGTTTTCTGTGCAGCAAATGAGTGCTTGTCCTACCCCTAGGAAACTGACATAGCTGCTGGAAAATGCAGAGTGACATTGACCTTGGGAAGGCAACAGGAGAGAGTAAAGTGTGCTTTAAAATAAAAATTTTAATTCATAGATAATCATCTGTATGTATACATCTATAATGAGCGTCTTTCTGTGTCATGAAACGTACTTCTGCAATATCATTTGTAATGGGTATATATTATTCTACCATAAGGATAAATAAAAATTTACCCAATTAATCCCCTATTGTAGGACATTTAGGTTATTTCCATTTTTTCATAATACAGACAGCACTGTGTAGCTAAATCTTTGCACACACCAATCATTTTTTTGCTAAGGAGAAATTCCCCAGTGTTAGTATTTACCAGTGAAATTGTCATTTTACATTTTTGAAGTGATCTTTGCCTTTTTTTTTTTTTTAACTTTTAACTGTAGGGATTCTTTCATATTCTTGATGCTTATTATGATTGGGGGTGCTATACTCCAAATCAGTGAAATAAAAGCTAACCCCTGTTTAAGCATCTCACATTTTTATTGTAACTGTTCTTGATGAATCCAATTCTAAGATGCATCACACATTCCTTGGGAAGCTGGACAGATGCGTTTTGTCCTTTTTAGGTTTCTGTTAGTAATTCAGGGCTGGCCTTTCCACATTTCTGACTCAAAATACTCTTCTGTACTTCCAGCCATCCCCTTTGGGCAGGTGACCTCCAAAACCACACTGTGGCTGCCTTCTGGCTGCTCCCCTACAAACCTATCCACAGATTCCACACACAGCAAACAGAACTCTTGGCCTCCCCTTTCCACACTGCCCAGAGCAGATTTCTTCCTAGTTCCAGCTCCCTCTCTGATGAAGTCTTTCCCATCCTCCTCCCCTCTTGGCCTCACCTAGTCCTCTGGGTCTTTCTTCTGTACATCAAGTCCTGCTTTCACATTTGAGGATCAGACTCTTGTTGCCACAGCCTCCCCTTGGGACTGCCTCCCTTTCTGGCCTGCCCTCCAGGGACCTCTGCTCTAGGATTATTTCTGTAACTTTGATGATCTCCCTAACATTCAGGGTACACATGGGAGCTTTGTGAGTTCCCTTAGACTCCTCAGCCCCACATTCAATTCACTGCTGACTGTGGTCCCAAGCGTCCCATTCCAACCTTCTGTCCCACAACTCCCTACCCTTGGACTATAGGGCCATGGAAAGAGAACACAGAATTTGAGTTGTGACGTTCCATTCTTGTGCTTTTTGCCACTTTGCTGTGTGACCTCAGGCAAGTTACTGTCCTCTGGATCTCAGTTTTCTCATTTGTAAAATAGAAGCACTCTCTGCACATCTGTCCTAATTGTTACAAAGATGAAAGAAATTATACAGACTATCAAACTCCTTTCTCAAGTGTAAGACATTAGTCAAATGACATGTATTCACAGTAATGCATGAACCTTTCACTGTTTTTCCATTCTCTGAACACACTTTGTATTTTTCCCCTGTCTTTGCTCTTTCCATTTGCTCCTCATCCCTGACTTCCTAGGATACTTAGCATCACTCACCTTACCTGCTGCTCCCCCACTCCCCCCACTTCAATTTCAGTCTCTGTTTTAAGGCCCAGAGCAAATGCCTGGTCTTCTATGAAGCACCTCCAAAGCAGCCAACCAGAAATCCTTCCCCTCCTCAAAACCCCCTAGCCCTCAACTTTCGTGTTGTCTTTTCTCTTCTACTTATCACCTTCTGGGTGGTGACTTTCTGTAGAACAAAGTCTGCATTTGTTGTTTTGTTTTTTTTTTAACCACCCGAACATTATGCAAGATCTTAGTTCCCAGGGATCAAACCCATGCCCCCTGCAGTGGAAGTGCAGAGTCTTAACCACTGGACCACCAGGGAAGTCCCAAAGTCTGTGGTTTTTCTGCAAGAGACCTGAGGGTTTTCTGCAGGGTTCCTCACATTGCAGCTGGAGTTAGATCCGGAGCAGGGTCTCATTCAAGGATACCTTCCATCTATACCGTCACTCAATAAGGGTACATTTATTGCAGTTGTTCTGTATTAGGGTCTGGAGTTTTCTGGGCTGCCAGATGAGGCTGACTGGCTGGCAGAACCAGCTTTGAGATGGCCTCTGCAATCAGGCTGCTGAAGGCAAGATCACTTCTCTGGAAACCTTTTCCTTGATGGACCAAATCATGCCCCCAGTCCCCTCCCTCAGGCTCTCCGAGGCTCTCAGTGTTCACCACCCCCGGTGGGTTCTAGTTAGTCCTAAAGTACAGGACCCAGCAAGGCTTTAAGTAGGTTTTTGAGAGTAATGCAGTCCTGAGCCCCTGTAGGGCCTGCTACCCAGAGAAGAGGGCACAGTCCCCAAAGCAGATGAAACCCAGCAGGTGTTTCACCCCCCAGGTCCAGAGGGAGGGCTCTCTTAGATGCTAAAAGTCCATCCCAGCCATCATCTATTTTCACAGCAACTTGGAAGCAGGGCAGTCCTAAACTATGAAGTGCAGAACACAAAGTCAGGCATAAAATAATCTAAAAGCAACCCAAAGCTTTAAGATAGAATCTAGGCATCATCACCCTAGCTGAAATGAGCCTAATTGGAGATGAAGAAAGTCGTTTCTTAATTCATTCAACAAATATGAATGGCACTCCTGCTCTGGGTCAATTACAGGTTTGGCCCTGGGGATGTGCTCAGGCACGAGACTAGCCCCTCCCCTCTCACAACTCAGGCAAAAATGGTGTATGACACAGCAGAATAAACGTTGTGCTGTTATAAAAATCCTAAACGCAGAGTGGGAGGCTGCAGCTGACTGGGAAAGCACTAGGGGTCTGGCGATGTAAGAGTGGGCCGAGGATTGCTCCAGCGCTCCGGGACCGGAACCCCGGAGGGGGAGCGGGTGTCAGTGTGGGCTGCCACTGATGCCCTCTGCAGTTTCATTTCTTATAAACACCGCGTTGGGAGGAAAAGCAGCCTCGGCACTCCAACCACCCCAAGGGGCCCCGAGGCGGGGCTGAAGCTCTGTGGCCACCCGGAGTGGGGCTGGATGGGACCAGCACCCTCCTCCACCCTTCCTACTCCCACTCCACCCCCGCCAATGGGTCTTGCACCACGGCCAGCGCCCCTGGCAGGCTTCTTGGCCTTGCTGGGGGCAACAGCACCCCTACTTCGTCCTGGGTAATCGAGTCCCGGTGTAGAGCCCCTCGCCCTAGGTGACCCAAGTTCGCCCTTCCCGGGGTCTGAGATGGGTGTGTTTTTGGAGGGGAGGGGGCGCAAGCTCTTCCGGCCAACTTCCACATTCCTGCTCAGCCCAGGCTGGGGGTGAGTTGGGGTGAGCGGCCGGCTCTGGGCTGGCCGGCTTCCTGGAAAGGGAGGGAGAGAAGGAGAAAAGCAAAGCCTCCAGTCCTCGCGGCCCGGGTGGCGGCCTGGGACCGCCCCTCCCCCTCCGCAGCTGGCTGCCCCGCCCGTGCCAGGCAGCTCACCTGCCGGCAGCCGGCCGGGGCACTTCCTCCTTCGCCCAGCCTCCCGCTGCGCGCCACAGGTTTGCAGCCAGCTTCTCAGCTACAGGCTGTGTGATCTCGGGCAAGTTGCCAAACTGCTCTGTGCCCGCCGCCCGCCCCCCCCCCCAAACGATGAAGGGGTGCAGAGTCTTGGCACAGAGCTCTTTGAAAACGCCCCTGGCCTTCCTTCTTACCCCCCCCTGCGCCCCTCCCCTGGTTTGGCAGACGCACAGTAGGCGCACACAAATGGCGCCCACCTCTACATTGTTGTAGGGGTGGCTGTGCTGCTTGCCACCCCTCGCTGGGCACTCCGCCATCGGATGTAACCTAAACGATCGGGTTAGAATTGCAGCTTTCCCGCGGGCGGTGCTGAGCCGCTGGGGACGATACCCTCAGGGGGTGGGCGCCGAGCGCAGCCCTGGCACTCAGAAGGGGCCCCCACCTCCGCCTCCGCCCCGTCGATCCGGGAGGGGCTGCTCCGGCCGCCCAGTTCTGACCCAGCCCCGGGCGCAGGCCCCAGTTGCCAGCTCCCGGCTGGCGCGGGGGGGCGGGGCCTGGGTTTCGGTTTCTTGCAAACTCGGCGGCGACAGGGAAATCGAGGAGTTTCCGGGAACCTCGCCGGGAGCGCAGAGGCTCGCGAGCTGCGGATGCGGGAGAAGGAGGGGGACGGGCGGGTGTCCAGTGTCGGGGGCCGGTGGCCCTCTGGAAGTTCCAGCGGGAGCCGGGGAAAACCAGCCTTGGAAAAGCCCCACCTGCATGCACCTGCCCCCAGCCTCCTCCCGGGTGGCGTTCGTTCCTAAGGGAGCGTGGTGCTGTGTGGATGCTGGCTATATTTGCATGTGAGGAGCCTATGCAGGCTGGAGGAGTCAGGAATGTGGAGGCCCCCCTCAAAGGGCCGAGGTCCCCAATTTTAACACTGGGTTGTTGTATTGTCTTCATAACTCTTATCATTGTCTTCATAGCACTTATCACTGCTGAAATTATCCTTTGTGTGCATGTGTTGGAGGATTCCTCCTACCTATCTTGAAGCCCCTTGAGGGTGTGGCCCTGCCTGCCTAGTCCAGCCTGCTAGGTCCTGAGAGCCTCCAATGGGCCTAACACAAGCAGGATGTCCGGTGAGTGCTTATTGAATGCATGAAGAAATGGAATGAATTAGAGGCATTTAGGGTGGCCCCTGTGGCCTTCTGAGCTGCTCCCAGGGGACCTCTGGGCCCCCAGCTGTTCTTGTGCCCTAACCTGGTCAGGTCAAGCTGATGCCCCCAGCTGAAGGAAGCCCCACTCTGTACGAGAGGCCTCAGCCTCCTTGGGAGGGAGTCCCCTGTGACTTCCAGAGAACTGCCTTCCAGATGGGGTGGCTGGGCAGTGAGCATACTGTCGTCATCACAGAGGAATGCTGGCTGTGGGGGTCGGCCACTTCCTTCCCTCCCCAGGGCTTGCAGCTCAGGCCAGGGATAATTGAGGGTTGGGCCTGTATCTGAGCCAAGGAGGCTGGGAGTTTGGGATGGTGCGGCAGAGTCTAACACCCTACCTTGACCTCTTCAGACCAAAGTCATGCCTGCGGTTAAGGTGGGCTATGCACATATATTTCTTAAATCCTTGCTTTGGAGCTCCTGCATAAAGATCTCCTTGCTTGTAGCCTTGAGAACATGGCTCTTGGAAAGACAAATCAAACAGGTAGAGCTCCCTGAGTCCAGAGAAGCTGAGGGTGGAGCAGTGAGCAGCAGTGGCCACTCTGAGGCACCCAGCTAGCTGGTGGAGGGGCAGACAGACCCTCAAGCATTCCTTGTCCAGTCCAGCATTGGTTTCCTCTGGCCCAGGCTCGGGAGCAGGGTGGCTAGCCTGGGAGAGGGCCAGGGAAACTCCAAATGCTGCAAGAGTGGCTCTTGTGCTATGAGCACAGTCCCTGGTGACCCTGGTGACTCAGTCTGGGAATCCCAACTCCAGGGCCTGCCATGGAAATAAGGGTTAAGACATTGAGGGGGTGCCCCTAAGGGGTCCAGAGACCATGGCAGCAATTGAGTGAGGCTCCAGACCAAATAAGGTCTTGTCTCCTCCTTCTCTTGTGGCCCAAGTCTGGACCCACTGTTGCTGGTCCTCTGCCTAGTCCAAACAGTCTCTTTGAGGCAGAGAACTCAACCCCAATCCCTGATCCTCTCCCATAAAGTGGACTTGGTGAAGGACCAGGTCTTCGAGTGTCTACGTCCGACTTCATTTGCTGTCTCATTTTGAAAACAGTAGATGTAGCTTAAGCTAGAAAATATCAACAAGAATATGTCTTTGTAGCTTGGATTCAGCAACTGCTGAGTTATAGGAATGTTCACAGAAGGAAAACAGGGCAAGAGACAGGAGAAAAGGGGGTTGGCCCAGCAGGTGCTCTGTCCTGTTCACTGCTGTAACCCCAGGATCCAGCCTTGCCTGAGCACAGCAGATACGCTATGAGTGAGGTGTGGCATGGATGGGGATAGATGGATGGATGATGGATTCGGATTGTCTTAGCAGTGTGCCCCCAGTGGGAAGGAAGAAGGGAGGGACATGGCTTTCCTGAGCATCACTGTGGTCATTTCTGTGCGGTTCTGTCATTCCAAGAGGATCTTTGCTCCCTCTCCAGTTGTCTTCACACATGTGTCCTCTCCCAATCATGCAGAGAGACTGGGTGTCCGGTGACATCGGCCAGCCAGCCACATAACGAGGGGAAGGGGATGTTAACATCAGGTAGGGTTTTTCTTCCTCTCCTAGAAGGTAGGTCCACAAAGGGCTCAATTTAGATAGAACCTCAGCTAAGTATGAGAGGTTCCAGTCCTTTCTCTGCATAAGTGAGTATCAAGAAAGTCTCTCTTGACTGACTGACTGGCAGGAGGGATGAAGGGTCAGCAGAGACCCACCTGCCTGGAAAGTCCGGAGAAAGCATGACTGACTGCCCTCCAGCTTGGCAAGTGAGAGACTACAATGATCATGTCACCAGGTCAGATAGCCACTGTGATAGCTAACTCCTAGATTGCTGCTCTGAGAGTATTTCAGAGGACTCGGTCCACATTGGGGGTAAAATAGACCAGGGTTTGCTGAGAGAAGGAGCTCTTAGCCAGGAGGCCCCTGGTGACTCACCACTGCCAGGAAACAAAAGTTAGTGTCCTTTCCTCAAGAACTCTCAAGAATGTTGGAGAAGACATCCCACAGCCTCATGGGCTGGAGCACACGTGTATTCTTTGTTGCTAGTTGAGTGGTGACTCTAGAAGCCTGAAGACAGAGGGGCATCTGATGGGCACGCAATGTTTCTCAGGCCCATGCCCGTACCAGCCATACAGAGGCACTTGGAAGTGAGTCAGCACGGTCCCCACCGCTACCCTGGATATGAGCTCTCTGGGGACAAAAGATGATGGGGTTATTACCCTCAGAGCCCCCTCCCTGGCACCCAGCTCATTCCTTACAAACAGAAGACAATTAGTAAGTGCACTTGATTGCAGAATGACAGATGTGTATCCTACCTGGAGTATGAGGCGAAGGAGCAGAGATGCTGGGATGTGGAGACAGAAGCGATTTATCTCAGCCAGAGTTCACAGCCACTCTGAGGAACTGGTATTCAAGGGCCTTGAAGGGTGATGAGTTAGCCATGGGAGAGCATGTTTAGATTGTAGGCATAGCCCAAGCAAAAGCCTGGAGGCTCCCAAGTGCAGGACAGATCCTGCTTGTGGTGTGGCCTTGTGGCCTCGTATGGCTGCTCCTGGAACTAAGGCTGGACCAGCCCACAGGACCCATACCACGAAGAGGCTTGAGTGCTCCTCAGAAGTATGGACTTGATCCTGGCTGTGCAGGGTGAAACTGAGAGTCTGATCTGTGCTTCAGAAATCTGTCTGTGGAGGAGACGCTCACGCAACCCTGTTCTTACATGACCATGAGAGTGAGTGCCTCCCCTTGAATGTCATACCTCAGGACCCTACTTGCATTGCCCTTGTCTGGGACCCTGCTGCAAACCAAGGCAGGGCAATGGATAGGAGGCAGCTCGGGTCGTTCCACGTGGATTGGGGCTCTGGCCACAAGGGATGGAGAGAAGCCAGCTTAGTTGACCGCAGTATCCGTGGATGGCCCGGATGTGAGATGGGTTGGAGTAGAACCCCTCCCAGGCCTTCCCAAGGTTCCCCATTCTGAGAGAAATGTAGGGAGATTCCCCACTTTGCCTAAGGGGCCATTGCTTTGATCTCAGGTTGTGAGTCTGGGGAGCTGAGGGCACTGAGCTAAATTGTAGGACAGGTGATTAAAATTCACACATTGTCCCAGGAATACCCAGGTCACTGGTGATCACAGCCAGAACCTTAAACAACACACCAGCACTGTTTGGCCCTGCCCTTTGGACACTGGGTGTGTGGGTACAACAGGCCAGGAAAGCTGAATAAGGGTGCCCCACTGCCGGATGCGGTGTTCTATAAATTCATCATCCCTCTGCTCTCTAGCAGGACCAGAGTCCACCCCCAAGTCCATCTGTGTTCCCAGGGCATCTGAGTTCTACTCACGAGCCCCAGCCCTCTGAAAGCGCTGACCCTGTGACCGCAGCGCCCCCTGCTGGATAGCACCCTTCTTAGAGTCTGCTGCTGCTGCTAAGTCACTTTCAGATCAGATCAGTCGCTCAGTCGTGTCCAACTCTTTGCGACCCCATGAATCGCAGCACTCCAGGCCTCCCTGTCCATCACCAACTCCCGGAGTTCACTCAGACTCACGTCCATCGAGTCAGTGATGCCATCCAGCCATCTCATCCTCTGTCGACCCCTTCTCCTCCTGCCCCCAATCCCTCCCAGCATCAGAGTCTTTTCCAACGAGTCAACTGTTTGCATGAGGTGGCCAGAGTACTGGAGTTTCAGCTTTAGCATCATTCCTTCCAAAGAAATCCTGGGGCTGATCTCCTTCAGAATTGACTGGTTGGATCTCCTTGCAGTCCAAGGGACTCTCAAGAGTCTTCTCCAACACCACAGTTCAAAAGCATCAATTCTTCAGCGCTCAGCTTTCTTCACAGTCCAACTCTCACATCCATACATGACCACAGGAAAAACCATAGCCTTGACTAGACGAACCTTTGTTGGCAAAGTAATGTCTCTGCTTTTGAATATGCTATCTAGGTTGGTCATAACTTTCCTTCCAGGGAGTAAGCGCCTTTTAATTTCATGGCTGCAGTCACCATCTGTAGTGATTTTGGAGCCCAGAAAAATAAAGTCTGACACTGTTTCCACTGTTTCTCCATCTATTTCCCAAAGTCACTTTCAGTTCAGTTCATTTCAGTCGCTCAGTTGTTGTCCAACTCTGTGCGACCCCATAGATGGTAGCCCACCAGGCTCCCCCGTCCCTGGGATTCTCCAGGCAAGAACACTGGAGTGGGTTGCCATTTCCTTTTCCAATGCATGAAAGTAAAAAGTAAAAGTGAAGTCGATCACTGCTGCTGCTAAGTCGCTTTAGTCCTGTCCAACTCTGTGCAACCCCATGGACTACAGCCCACGAGGCTCCTCTGTCCATGGGATTCTCCAGGCAAAAGTACTGGAGTGGGGTGCCATTGCCTTCTCCGTTCTTGGAGTCTAGGGAAGAAAAAAGGGTGCAGAGACAATGCTGGCTCAAAGGGTATGAGCAGGAATTATGGGTGGACTTTGGCTAAGGGAGATAGGCAGGTGCCACCTGGTAAACAGAGCACCTGTTTCCTGGTCAGTAGCCTTTAGCCGACTGCAAGAAAAGGAAGAGATGGGGTTTTCTATTTCTGCTTTATTGACTATGCCAAAGCCTTTGACTGTGTGGATCAAAATAAACTGTGGAAAATTCTGAAAGAGATGGGAACACCAGACCACCTGACCTGCCTCTTGAGAAACCTATATGCAGATCAGGAAGCAACAGTTAGAACTGGACATGGAACAACAGACTGGTTCCAAATAGGAAAAGGAGTACGTCAAGGCTGTATATTGTCACCCTGCTTATTTAACTTATATGCAGAGTACATCATGAGAAACGCTGGCCTGGAAGAAGCACAAGCTGGAATCAAGATTGCCAGGAGAAATATCAGTAACCTCAGATGTGCAGATGACATCACTCTTATGGCAGAAAGCGAAGAGGAACTAAAAAGCCTCTGGATGAAACTGAAAAAAGAGAGTGAAAAGGTTGGCTTAAAGCTCAGCATTCAGAAAACTAAGATCATGGCATCTGGTCCCATTACTTCATGGGAAGTAGATGGGGAAATAGTGGAAACAGTGTCAGACTTTATTTTTCTGGGCTCCAAAATCACTGCAGATGGTGACTGCAGCCTTGAAATTAAAAGACGTTTACTCTTTGGAAGGAAAGTTATGACCAACCTAGATAACATATTAAAAAGCAGAGACATTACTTTGCCAACAAAGGTCCATCTAGTCAAGGCTATGGTTTTTCCTGTGGTCATGTATGGATGTGAGAGTTGGACTGTGAAGAAAGCTGAGCACCGAAGAATTGATGCTTTTGAACTGTGGTGTTGGAGAAGACTCTTGAGAGTCCCTTGGACTGCAAGGAGATCTAACCAGTCCATTCTAAAGGAGATCGGTCCTGGGTGTTCATTGGAAGGACTGATGCTGAAGCTGAAACTCTAATACTTTGGCTACCTCATGCGAAGAGTTGACTCATTGGAAAAGACTCTGATGCCGGGAGGGATTGGGGACAAGAGGAGAAGGGGACGACAGAGGATGAGATGGCTGGATAGCATCACTGACTCGATGGACATGAGTTTGAGTGAACTCCGGGAGTTGGTGATGGACAAGGATGCCTGGCGTGCTGTGATTCATGGGGTCGCAAGAAGTCAGACACGACTGAGCGACTGAACTGAACTGAACTGAAGGTAACTTCTGGGGGAGGCAAGAGAACGAGGATCCTGTCTTCTCCCCGGGGTCATGGCCCAAGAAGGCCCGCAACCTAGGCTGAGCACACATCTCTTCAGGTGGGCTCAGGAACCCCATCAGGTTCTCCCAGAGCAACCCCTCTGATCCCTAGAGTGATTTGTCTTGGGACTGAGGGCCAAGGGTTAGGCCTGGGAGGGAACAGACAGTGCCGTAGGCACTCTAAAAAGAGGAAGAGTCATCCCCAGACAGAATTCCTGCCCAACCATCCAATCCTGGCTGAGAATGGAGACAAGGGCCTGTCACAGAGTCCATGAGCAGCTGCCTGGCTTCTCAGATTCAAACCTTATCTGGACTCACTTCCCTCCTGAGCCCCAGGCCAGTGCCTGGGACTGGAGTCCCAGTCCAATTTGGAGTGCAGTGAGATGCCTAGTGGACAGAGGGGTGGGAGGACCCCACAGGCGCCACGTCCGCCCCCCATCTCTGAGCCAGGAAGTCCACAATTAGGGCCATACCTTGGGCAGCCACTTCCCAGAAGGTGACTTTCCCCAGTGAGTCGTGCCCTCCCGTGACCCTGGCATCTGGAGCCCCCACCTCTGGTAAGGAGCTGCTGGGAGTTTGTCTACATTGTGACTCTCATTAGAGTGAAGGCCGAGGCCTCACCTGGCTCCTTGGAGCCCAGGCAGCAGTCTTGACCCCCCAGGAAACTTGTTTCCCAGGCCGAGCCAGGGTGTCTGCTGCCCTCTCTGGGACTGGGCCCTGGAGGGGGCCTAGTGCTCAGGAGAGCAGCTGCTCTCCATGGCCCAGGCGTGGCCTTGGCAGCCATCCTGATTCAGTGGCTCAAGGTAAGCTCCTCACAGAGACTCCTCAGAGCATTCACCTACCAGGTTCTTGGGGAGAGATGAGCCCTAGAGGAGGGTCCTTGCAGAGAAGAGAATGATGCTGTGTGCTAAAGCTGCCTAGCACACCAGGTGCCATCTCACCCAGCAGTTGTTCATTGCTGTTGTTCAGTCACTAAGTTGTGTCAGACTCCTTGTGACCCCATGGACTGCAGCACGCCAGGCTTCCCTGTCCATCACTATCTTCCAGAATTTGCTCAGACTCATGTCCACTGAGTCAGTGATGCCATCCAACCATCTCATCTTCTGTCGTCCCCTTCTTCTCCTGCTCTTAGTCTTTCCCAGCATTGGGGTCTTTTCCAGTGAGTTAGCTCTTCACATCAGATGGCCAAAGTATCGGAGCTAGAGCTTCAGCATCGGTCCTTCCAATGAACATTCAGGGATGATTTTCTTTAGGATTGACTGGTGTAATCTCCTTGCAGTCCAAGGGACTGTCAAGAGTCTTCTCCAGCTTCACAATTTGAAAGCATCAGTTCTTCAACGCTTAGCCCTCTTTATGGTCCAACTGTCACATTTGTACATGACTACTGGAAAAACCATAGCTTTGACTAGATGGACCTTTATCAGCAAAGTAATGTCTCTGCTTTTTAATATGCTGTCTAGGTTTGTCATAGCCTTTCTTCCAAGGAGCAAGCATTTTTTAATTCCGTGGCTCAGCCAATAGGACTGGTGCCAAATGGCCTGAGAGAGAGTGGGGACCGTGGGAGCAGTGAGCTATCACCCATTCATGGGGGAGCTCACCCACCATGCTGAGGGTTGTGGAGTGGGAAAACTACCATGCAGACTCCAGGAAGTGGAGGAGCAGAGTGAACAGTGGATTAGGTCAAAGGGTCTAATTTCCTTTGACAAGCACGCCTCGTGCAGGCCTTTGGGCTGTGCCTGCAAACTGCACCATTACCTCGTGTGCATTATGGGTGGGCCTAATAGCACCAGCAACCAAGGTAGAGGCCTCCCTTGGGTGGAAGCCCATACCAAAGCCAGTGATATGACAACTCTGTCATGAAACTCCCCACACATTTCTAGAGGGACTAATTTTCTCTCAAGCTTCTCTGCAATTTTTCTCTTGTCATTTTCCTAAATATGTGTCTTTTCTCTCCCTCCTCTAGCCCAGGGATGCTTTTTGATCACTGGTACCATGGGGGTGGATTACTTGACAAATTCAGACAGCAAACACTTGCTTTCTAGCCAAGTGACAGGCACAGAGGTAGGTGCTGTGGGCACAGACATTCAACAAGAATTTATTGAGCCTGTACTATGTGCCAAGCATGGCTCTAGACACTAGGGATATCGAAATGAATGAGATCAAGTCCCTACTCCCATGAAACATATTCTAGTGAAGACAGGCAACAACAAGGAAAGTGTCACACTGTGGTAACTATTCTGCAGAGAAATAAAATAGCTTGAGGTCAAGACAGTGTGGAGGTAGCAACTTTAGGTTTTGTGTTCAAAGAATATCTCTCTAAGGGGTTAATATTTTAACTTTCTAAATGACAGAGAGGGCAGCAATGTGCAAAACAGGGTGAAGAGCACCCCAGGCAGAAGGAATAGCTGGTGCAAAGGTCTTGGGAAGAGAACAAACTCAGTGTGTTTAAGGAAAAAGATTCTTGTGACTCCAGCATGGCGGCCATGGGGAGAATGACAGAAAAAGCATCCCGTAAAATAGGCGAGGGTCAGATAGCATGGGGCATTTGGGGCTTTAGCATTATGCCAAGGGAAGAGAGAGCCTTTTTATGATGTTATACATAGAGGAGAAATGATTCAGTGTGCATTTTTAAATGCTCAGTGACTGCTCAGTCCATTTGCAGATTGGACTGTGGTCCAATCCAAGTCTTTCTGCAAGTGTGAAGCAAGAAGACCATGGGGGAGGCCAGAGGAGGAGGACGATCCAGGAGAGACGAGCAAGGGCGGTGGTGGGATCCATGGAAAGAACAAGGAGTGGGTCCAGGCAGAGTATGGAGGGAAAGCCAAACAGAGCTAAACAAAACACAGTGGCTGCAGAATGGGAGAAAATATTTGCAAATCATGTCTGATAAAGGACTTACATGTAGAATATAAGTCTAAGCAAAGAATGTTTAAAACTCAATAATAAGAAGACAATACATTTTCTAATGGTCAGATTTGAATGGCTGTTTTACATCTTCTTTGGTAAAATAAACATGCAAACTAAAACCACAATGAAATACCACTACACATCTACTGCTGCTAAATCACTTCAGTCGTGTCTGACTCTGTGCAACCCCATAGATGGCAGCCCACCAGGCTCCCCATCCCTGGGATTCTCCAGGCAAGAACACTGGAGTGGGTTGCCATTTCCTTCTCCAATGCATGAAAGTGAAAAGTGAAAGTGAAGTCGCTCAGTCGTGTCCGACTCTTCGTGACCCCATGGACTGCATGCAGCCCACTAGGCTCCTCCATCCATGGGATTTTCCAGGCAAGAGGACTGGAGTGGGGTGCCATCACCTTCTCCAGACGTCTACTAGGAAGGCTAAATGGAAAAAGACTGTACCAAGTGTGAGCAGTGATATGGAACAAATGGAATGCTCTTAAGCTACTGACGGGAATGTAAAATGATACAACTACTTTGGGAAATGTTTTGGCGTTTTCCTAAAAAGTTAACATATACCTACCATATAACCTAAGCTTTCCATTCCTCGGTATGTTTGCAAAATAAATGAAAGTATGCGTCCACGCAGACTTGTACATGAATGCTTACGGCTGCTTACTTTGTAAAAGCCAGAAACTGGAAACAACAAAAATGGCCATTAATAAGAGAATTGATAAAAAGATAGTAAGATATCTATCCAGTGAAATACCACTTGGCAGAAAGAAGGAACGAACTAGGTAACATGGAGAGAACATTCTCCTCCCTGTCTCTCCCTGTAAACACAACATTAAAACCTGGACTGAAGGTGTGAAAGACTTTCAGGAGTAAATATCAGGGAGTCCCTGGCAGGCCAGAGGTTAAGACCTCACCTTCCAGTGCCGCGGTTGTGGTTTGAGCCCTGGGCCGGGAGCTTAGGTCCCACATGCCTTGGGGCCAAAAAGCGAAAACACGAAAAACAAGCAGTATTGTAACAAAGTCAATAAAGACTTTAAAAATGGTCCACATTAAAAAAAAAAAAGTTTTTTAAAAAGTTGTAAGAAAAAAGAGTAAATATCAATAGCGGGTGAACTGGGGCAGAAAAACAGAATTTGGAGTACCATTGACATGGGGATGAGTTTCCTGTTTTCCCTCCAGTATTTCCTGGCTGGGCTCTCCAGGTGGTTCAGTGCTAAATAATCTGCCAGCCAATGCAGGAGATGGCAGGTTGGATTCCTGGGTCAGGAAGATCCCCTGGAGAAGGAAATGGCAACTTACTCCAGTATTCTTGCCTGGAAGATACCATGGACAGAGGAGCCTGGTGGGCTACAGTCCATGGGGTTGCAAAGAGTTGGACACGACGTAGTAACTAAACAACAACATTCCCTGGCCAGACTCAATGCAGCCTGGAACTTTCAGGTGAAAGTGGGCAACTGGGCCATAGACAGTGAAAACTCTAGGAGAACCCTTCTAGTTTGGGTTTGAAGAATGGGAAAGGAACTCCTAATGTTCAGAGTGAGTGAAGAAACACCCCTTTAAATTTTTTTCTCTGGTCTTCATGCCCCAACCACCTAATATTCCTGCTACAGTGACATCTGAGGCATTAAGGCACCTAAAATTCCTAAGGAAGAGACACTTTCATTCTGATTGCAGGTGTATCAAGAGACTGGGACAAATCTAACTGCTCTCCTCTTTCACTCGCTCTGTTTCCCTTTTCTCCATCCTTTTGCCACTTAGCCCTGGGTGAGGGCACCATTGTAGGAAGTACACAACAAAGCAAAGCAACTGAAGAACCAAAAGGAGAATCAAAAAGAGGAGCCCCAGAGAGCCCCAAAGTACCAAGGAAATTGTGGAGAAGGCCCTTGGGCAATTAATTCCATAAAATTGTTTATGAACTGTGCTCTCACCTGCAAGAAAAGCATGCATGGATTCAATGCTCAGCAGCACACCCAAGACTGGAGGACTAAAACTGAACCACCACCGCCTGTTCTCAGAATTACCACTAGAGGGTGCACGTACAGGACAAATCTAAACAGCACCGGAAAGGTTTTGAAAATGGATCTTGCCTTGAAACCACAATCCACAGAAGGCTAATCAAGATTGGTGGCTCAAGCCCAGCAGTCAATTGCCTGCTAAAATATACATCTCAACGTTCTCCATAGTATTCAAATAGGACCCGGACTCTCATAAAATTCAAATGTCCAGGACTTAAAATTATTTGGCATACAAAGATCCAGGAAAACCTGGACTTGCGTGGCAAAATATGACCAAAAGAGGCCAACAGTGAGATATTAAAATTAAGTGACAAAGACTTTAAACTGCTATAATGAAAATGCTCCAAAAGGTAAAGGCTAACACTCCTGAAATGAATGCAAGTCTTAACAGATAAATAAAAGATAAATAGAGAAACTAAAATTTTAGAACTTAAAAATATGAGCCAAAATCAGGTACTCGCTAGATAAGCTCAAGAGCAGAATAGCAATGACAGAGAAGTCAGTAAGTAAACTTGAAGGTAGACCAGTACAAATTATCCAATTTGGGTAACAGTGAGAAAAAGATTTTTTTAAAAAATGAAAACAGCCTCAAAGTCCCAGAAAGTCTATCATTGTAGTTCCATAAAGAGAGGAGAAAGAGTGCAATGAAGGCAAAAATAATGACTGAAAACTTCCAAAGTATGACAAATGACATAAACCTCTGGATTCAAACATCTCAGCAAGTCCCAAATAGGGTAAACCAAAGAAATTCATGCCTGTATGTATCATAATGAAACTGTTGAAAACTTAAGAATACATAACATCACATATATGTGTATGTGTGTATTTCACTGTTCTTATTGTTCAGTTGTTCAGTTGTGTCCAATTCTTTGTGACCCCATGAACTGCAGCACGCCAGGCTTCCCTGTTCTTCACCATCTCCCAGTGCTTACTCAAACTCATGTCCATTGAGTCAGTGATGCCATCCAAGGATCTCATCCTCTGTCATCCCCTTCTCCTCCTTCCCTGAATCTTTCCCAGCATCAGGGTCTAAGTCGGCTCTTCACATCAGGTGGCCAAAGTGTTGGAGTTTCAGCTTCAGCATCAGTCCTTCCAATGAATATTTAGGATTGACTGGTTTGATCTCCTTGCTGTCCAAGGGACTCTCAAGAGTCTTCTCCAACACCACAGGTCAAAAGCATCAATTCTTTGGTGCTCAGCCTTCTGCTTTTTAATATACTGTCTAGGTTTGTCATAACTTTTCTTCCAAGGAGTAAGCATCTTTTAATTTCATGGCTGCAGTCACTATCCGCAGTGTTATATGTTATGTATTTGTGTGTAAATACTTTAAAATATGTATATATTTTTATATATGTATATGCATACACACAGAGACATGTATCTGCCAGAAGAAAATATCTCATTGCGGAAACCCAAATGAAGAGGATCACATCTTTAAAGTATAAGAGCAAAAGAACCATCAACCAGAATTAGATACAATTCTGTATCCAATAAAAAAGAGTGAAGGTGAAATTTTCGTATGAAGGAAATCTGAGAGACTTTCTTGACAGCAGACCTATTCTAAAATAATTTCCAGAATTTTTTCAGATAGAATGGAAATAGTACCAAAAGCGTACTTGGAGTATCAGGAATGAAGGAAGACCAACAGAATGGTAAAATATGGGTTAATTTAACATTCTACTCTTTTGCTCTTGAGTTCTTTAAAAAAAATGTATATTTAAAACAAAAATTGTGACATTTTCTGATGGTATGTTCAATGTAGGTATATGTAATATGTAAGAAAACTACAACAGAAAGAAGGGAGAATAAAGGAAGCTATATGATGGCTAGTTTTTCATTCTAAAATGGTAAAAAATATCTATCCTAAGCAAGCCTAAAAAAGGAAATATGTATCTTGTAATCCCTAGAGTAACTACTAAAAAAAGAGAGCGGTAGTTAAAAACACAACAGATGCATTTAACTGGAATGCTTAAAGAGATGTTCAAACAATCCAGACATACTCAGGACAAAGGGAACAGAGGGAGGGAAAACAGAAAATAAATAATAAAATCTCTAGGCATAAACCCAACCATATCAATAATTACAAAAAGTGTAAAGAGACTAGGACAGATGGCACAAAAGTGGCCTGTCCGTCACCTGGACATCTCCCTGTCCCTCACCAAACTGGCAAACCTGTTAGAACTGGCTTTATTGGAACTCTGGATACTTACCAAGATTTTACAGCAACTAGAAAAACGCCTGGGCTTCCCGATGGCTCAGTGGTAAAGAATCCACCTGCCATGCAGGAGCCTCAGGAGACTTGGGTTAGATCCCTGGGTCAGGAAGATCCCCTGGAGAAGGAAATGGCAACCCACTTCAGTATTTTTGCCTGGAAAATTCCAGACAGAGAGCCTGGTGGGCCACAGCCCATGGAGTTGCAGAGCTGGACACAACTGAATGACTAAGCAAGCAAGCAAGAGAAATACTTCATCAAGAAAAACAAAACAAAAACAAAATGCTGAATCCTGACAGGAGAATTTTGTGGTGTTTTAACTTACCAAGGCCCAGTCCTCTCTCCTCAGCCTGGTGAAGGCCTTGAAGACAGCAGCCTGAATTCTCAGTTCAGTTCTTAGTACCAGAGGGAGCAGAATGGGCTGGGTTCTGAAGGAATCGAGGTTGTTTGTTTTGATCTGTATTTTCAGCTACACAGGGAACATTCTCAAGGGTAAATCATATGGTAAGACATAAAACAAGTCTTAGTGAATTTAAGATTAAAATTATACCACGTATCTTTTTTCTTCCCCCACTGTGCCACGTGGCATGTGGAATCTTAGTTTTCTGACCCAACTGGAAATGGAATCTGTGTCCCCTGCAGTGGAATCAAGGAGTCTTAGCCACTAGACCACCAGGGAAGTCCCATACCAAGTATCTTTTGGATCACTCGGTTTAGTTAAGTCACTCAGTCGTGTCTGACTCTTTGCAACCCCATGAACCGTAGCACGCCAGGCCTCCCTGTCCATCACCAACTCCTGGAGTTTACCCAAACTCATGTCCATTGAGTCGGTGATGCCATCCAGCCATCTCATCCTCTGTAGTCACCTTCTCCTCCTGCCCTCAATCTTTCCCAGCATCAGGGTCTTTTCAAATGAGTCAGCTCTTCGCATCAGGTGGCCAAAGTATTGGAGTTTCAGCTTCAATGTCAGTCCTTCCAATGAACACCCAGGACTGATCTCCTTTAGGATGGACTGGTTGGGTCTTCTTGCAGTCCAAGGGACTTTCAAGAGTCTTCTCCAACACCACAGTTCAAAAGCATCAATTATTCTGTGCTCAACTTTCTTTATAGTCCAACTCTTACATCCATACATGACTACCGGAAAAACCATAGCCTTGACTAGATGGACCTTTGTTGGCAAAGTAATGTCTCTGCTTTTTAATATGTTGTCTAGGTTGGTCATAACTTTCCTTCCAAGGAGTAAGCGTCTTTTAATTTCATGGCTGCAGTCACCATCTGCAGTGATTTTGGAGCCCCAAAATTAAAGTCTGACACTGTTTCCACTGTTTCCTCAACTATTTGCCATGAAGTGATGGGACCAGATGCCATGGTCTTAGTTTTCTGAATGTTGAGCTTTAAGCCAGCTTTTTCACTCTCCTCCTTCACTTTCATCAAGAGGCTTTTTAGTTCCTCTTTGCTTTCTGCCATAAGGGTGGTGTCATCTGCATATCTGAGGTTATTGATATTTCTCCCGGCAATCTTGATTCCAGCTTGTGCTTCTTCCAGGCCTGCGTTTCTCATGATCTACTCTGCATAAAAGTTAAATAAGCAGGATGACAATATACAGCCTTGACGTACTCCTTTTCCTATTTGGAACCAGTCTGTTGTTCCATGTCCAGTTCTAACTGTTACTTCCTGACCTGCATACAGGTTTCTCAAGAGACAGGTAAGATGGTCTGGTATTCCCATCCCTTTAAGAATTGTCCACAGTTTATTGTGATCCACACAGTCAAAGGCTTTGGCATAGTCAATAAAACAGAAATAGATGTTTTTCTGGAACTCTCTTATTTTCTCTATGATCCAGAGGATGTTGGCAATTTGATTTCTGCTTCCTCTGCGTTTTCTAAAAGCAGCTTGAACATCTGGAAGTTCAACGTTCACATATTGCTGAAGCCTGGCTTGGATAATTTTGAGCATTACTTTACTAGCGTGTGAGATGAGTGCAATTGTGCGGTAGTTTGAGCATTCTTTGGCATTGCCTTTTTTTGGGATTGGAATGAGAACTGACCTTTTCCAGTCCTGTGGCCACTGCTGAGTTTTCCAAATTTGCTGGTATATTGAGTGCAGCACTTTCACAGCATTATCTTTCAGGATTTGGAATAGCTCAACTGGAATTCCATCACCTCCACTAGCTTTGTTCTAGTGATGCTTTCTAAGGCCCACTTGACTTCACATTCCAGGATGTCTGGCTCTAGGTGAGTGATCACACCATCGTGATTACCTGGGTCGTGAAGATTTTTTTTGTACAGTTCTTCTGTGTATTCTTGCCACCTCTTCTTAATATCTTCTGCTTTTGTTAGGTCCATACCATTTCTGTCCTTTATTGGGCCCATCTTTGCATGAAATGTTCCCTTTGTATCTCTAATTTTCTTGAAGAGATCTCTAGTCCTTCCCATTCTGTTGTTTTCCTCTATTTCTTTGCATTGATCGCTGAGGAAGGCTTTCTTATCTCTCCTTGCTATTTTTTGGAACTCTGCATTCAGATGGGTATATCTTTCCTTTTCTCCTTTGCTTTTCACTTCTCTTCTTTTTGCAGCTATTTGTAAGGCCTCCTCAGATAGACATTTTGCTTTTTTGCATTTCTTTTCCATGGGGATGGTCTTGATCCCTGTCTCCTGTACAATGTCACGAACCTCCGTCCATAGTTCATCAGGCACTCTGTCTATCAGATCTAGTCCCTTAAATCTATTTCTCACTTCCAGTGTATAATCATAAGGGATTTGATTTAGGTCATACCTGAATGGTCTAGTGGTTTTCCCTACTTTCTTTAATTCAAGTCTGAATTTGCCAATAAGGAGTTCATGATCTGAGCCACGGTCAGCTCCCGGTTGTTTTTGCTGACTGTATAGAGTGTCTCCATCTTTGGCTGCAAAGGATATAATCAATCTGATTTTGGTGTTGACCATCTGGTGATGTCCATGCGTAGAGTCTCCTCTTGTGTTGTTGGAAGAGGGTGTTTGCTATGACCATTGTGTTCTCTTGGCAAAACTCTATTAGCCTTTGCCCTGCTTCATTCTGTACTCCAAGGCCAAATTTGCCTGTTACTGTAGGTGTTTCCTGACTTCCTACATTTGCATTCCAGTCCCTGATAATCAAAAGGACATCTTTTTTGTGTGTTAGTTCTAAAAGGTCTTGTAGGTCTTCATAGAACCATTCAACTTCAGCTTCTTCAGCATTACTGGTTGGGGCATAGGCTTGGATTACTGTGATATTGAATGGTTTGCCTTGGAAACAAACAGAGATCATTCTGTCATTGTTGAGATTGCATCCAAAGTACTGCATTTCGGACTCTTGTTGGCCACGATGGCTACTTCATTTCTTCTAAGGGATTCCTGCCCACAGTAGTAGATATAGTGGTCATCTGAGTTAAATTCACCCATTCCAGTCCAACTTAGTTCGCTGATTCCTAGAATGTCGATGTTCACTCTTGCCACCTCCTGTTTGTCCACTTCCAATTTGCCTTGATTCATGGACCTAACACTCCCAGTTCCTACGCAATGTTGCTCTTTACTGTGTCGGACCTTGCTTCTATCACCAGTCCCATCCACAACGGGGTCTTGTTTTTGCTCTGGCTCCATCCCTTCATTCTTTCTGGAGTTGTTTCTCCACTGATCTCCAGTAGCATATTGGGCACCTCCGACCCGGGAGTTCCCCTTTCAATATCCTATCTTTTTTGCCTTTTCATACTGTTCATGGGGTTCTCAAGGCAGGAATACTGAAGTGGTTTGCCGTTGGACCACAATGGTACAAAACTAGAAATCAACAACACAAGGAAAGCTGGAGACTACACGTGGTGGAAACCAAACAGCACACCCCTGAACAACCAAGAGAAATCAAAGAGAAATCAAAGAACACCTCAGAACAAATGAAAATAGAAACACAATTTACCCAAACCTATGGGATTCTGCAAAAGCTGTTCTAAGAGAGAATTTTATAGTGATAAATGCTTGTATGAAGAAATTAGAGGGACTTTGCTGGTAGTCCAGTCTTCCTTGGTGGCTCAGACAGTAAAGAATCTGCCTGCAACGCGGGAGACCCAGATTCAATCCTTGGGTCGAGAAGATTCCCTGGAGAAAGGAATGGCAACCCACTCTAGTGTTCCTGCCTGGAGAATCCCATGGACAGAGGAGCCATGGGGTCGCTGAGAGTCAGACACAACTGAGCGCCAAACTGTTAAGGATGCATCCCTGGTGGCCCAGTGGCTAAGACTCCATACTCCCGGTGCAGGAAGCCTGGGTTTGATCCCTGGTCAGGGAACTATTAATAGACCACACTTGCTGCAACTAAGGGTTCAAATGTTACAACTAAAGATCCTGCAGGCTTCAACTAAGACCTGGCACAGCTGAACAAGTAAATAAATAAAAAAGAAAGAGAGAAAGTGCTCATTCAAAGAAGAAAGAAAGAAAAGAAATTAGAAACATTGTAAATGAAAGCTTAGCTTTTACCTCAAAGAACTCGGAAAAGAAGAGCAAATTAAAGCCTGAAGTTAGCAGAAGGAAAAAAATAATAGATCCTAGTAGAAAATAAATGAAAATAATAGAAATAAATGAAATAGAGATCCGAAAAACAATAGTAAAGATCAGTGAAACTAAGAACTGCTTTTTAAAAAGATAAGCAAAATTGAAAAATCTTTAGTGAGACTAGTAGGAAAAAAAAAGAGGACTCAAATAAAATAAAAAATGAAAGATGAGAAACAATAGCTCACACTACAGAAACACATACAATCGTAAGAGACTATTATGAAATATTACATCAATAAATTAGATAGCCTAGAAGAAAGGAATAATTTCCTAGAATCATACAACCTAGCAAGACTGAACCAGGGAGAACTAGCAAGTCTGAACAGGCCAATAAAGAGTAAGGAAGTTTAACCAGTAATCAAAAACCTCCCAATATAGAAATCTCGAGGGCAAGATGGCTTCACAGGATTATTCTACCAAACAACTAAAGAGGAACCCCAAGCCATCTCCAACTCTTCTCAAAAACTGAAGGAGAGGGAACACTCCCAAATTCATTTTACGAGGCCAGCATTACCCTGACACCAAAGCCACATAAGCACACCACAAGAAAAGAAAATTATAGACGAAAATCCCTGGTGAACATAGATGCAAACATTCTCAACAAAAATTAGCAAACTTAGTTGAAGAACTCACTATAAAGGCTATATACCATGGCCAAGTGAGATTTATCCCCAGGATACAAGGATGGTTCAACAAATGCAAGTCAATACATGTGATATCTCACATTCATAGAATGAAAGAAAGCATATGATCATCTCAATAGATGCAGAAAAGGCATCTGACAAACTTCAGCATCCCTTCATGATAAAAACTCTCAATTGGTTGGATGTAGAAGGGACATACCTAAATGTAATAAAGGCCATATACCACAAACCCACAACTAACATTATAATTGATAGAGAAAAATGGAAGGCTTTTCTGGTAAGATAAGGAACAAGATAAGGGTGCCCACTCTCACCACTCTTATTCAACATAGTATGCTAAGTTCTACCTAGAGCACTCAGGCAAAACAAAGAAATAAAAGGCATACAAATTAGAAAGGAAGAGGTAAAGTTATTGCTATTTACTGGTTATATGATCTTTTATATTGAAAACCCCAAAGACTCAACTTAAAAATATCCTGGATTTAATCAATGAATTTTGTAAAGTTGCAGGATATGAAATCAATGCACAGAAATAAGCTGCTTTTCTATACACTAAAACGTCTGCAAAAGAAAGTGTCTCATTCACAATAGCATCAAAACAATAAAATAACTGCTATTATGGCAATTATGTTGTAATATAACTGTACCAAATCAATACTTCGTACACCTTAAATTTATACAGTATTGTGTTTCAAATATAACTCAATGAAAATAAAAAATTTAAAACTTACTATAATGCTACTGTAATCAAAAGATAACACATATCTTATTCAAACTTATACACATATATATTTGGAACAGAATTGACAGTACTAAAACAAATTCTTACATTTATAGTCAATTCGTTTTTAGTAAAGTTGTCAGGACAATTCAATTGTATTTACAACAAATGGTGCTAGAACAGTTGATTATCTACATTCATGAAGAAGTTATATAATTACCTCACATAACTATTCAAAATGGGTCATAGACATAATTGTAAGAATTAAAGCTATAAAATGTTTAGAAGCAAACACAGGAGAATATCTTTAAGCAAAGAGCTCTGAGTTACACTACTAAAACCACAATCCACAAACGAAAAACTGACAAATTAGACCTCAAAATACAAAACTTTTGCTTTTCAAAGGACATCATCAAGAAAATGATAAGTTAAGCTTAAGATTTGAAAATATTTGAAATCCTATATTGGATAAGTGAAAGTGAAGTCTCTCAGTCGTGTCCAACTCTTTGCTACCCTGTGGACTGTAGCCCACCAGGCTCCTCTGTCCATGGGATTTTCCAGGCAAGACTACTGGACTGGGTTGCCATTTCCTCTCCAGGGGATCTTCCCAACCCAGGGATTGAACCCAGGTCTCCAGCATTGCAGGCAGATGCTTTAACCTCTGAGCCACCAGGGAAGGCAAAAGACATACCTAATGTATAAAGAACTCAGAAAGAGAAAACAAAGAAATGAGAGAACAGAAAATGAACAAAAAAAAAAAAAAAGGAAGATTTAAGCCACAATATATCAGTAATTAGATGCAAATATTTCAGCATCATTAACTACTAGATAAATGCAAATTATAACTATGATGAGGTACCACTACACATCTATTAGAATAAAATAAAAATATTGGCAAGACCAAGTACTGGTGAGGAAATGGAGCAACTGGAATTCTCATACATTTCAGATGGAAATACAAAATGATACAGCCACTTTGGAAAAGAATTTGACAGTTTCTTATAAAGTTAAACAGCATTTATTCTATGATCCAGCGATCCTCCTTCTAGGTACTTATCCTAGATAGATGAAGATGTATTACATGTCCACACAAACACCTGTGCACAAATGTTTATAGCCGTTTTATTTATAGCTGTCAAATACTGGAAGCAACTCAAATATGCACCGAGTGAATGGATAAACACACTCAGACACCCATGCAATGAAATACTACTCTTCAAAAAAAGAAAGGGAGGGAGGGAAGAAAGAAAAAGAAAGAAAAGAAAAAGAAGGAAGGAAAGAGAGAAATGAACCCACGATTTGGGTGAATTTCTTAGTCATCGTGCTGAGTAAAGGAAACTGATCTCAGAAGGCTACTGATTCCACTAAAATGATATTCTTGAAAAGATGAAACTATGTTGATGGAGATCAGATCATTAGTTCCCAGACATTCGGGGTGGAGATAGCATCAAGGAGTTTTCTGTTCTGTATTCTGATTCTGTGGTGTTGGTTACTCAAATCCATACCCATGTTAAAATTCATAGAGCTGTTCACCAAAAAGTTGGTGTTTTTTTTTTTCCCGTGGGGGACTTTTTTGGTGGTCCAGTGGTTAGGAATCCGCCTTGCAAAGCAGGAGACACGGGTTCGATCCCTGGTCAGGGAACTAAGATCCCACATGTGGCGGAGGAACTAAGCTCTTACTGCTGCAGCCAGAGAGTCTACACACCACAAAAAAGATCCCACATGACACAGTAAGAATCCTGTGCACCGCAGCTGAGACCTGATGCAGCAGCAGCATTTTAAAAGTTTTTTGTTTTACTGTAAGTTAATTTAAATATAAATCTAAATAAATAAAAATAAACAAAGAATAAACTAGTTGACCCTGAACCACGCTGGGTTAGGGATCCGATTCCGCCATATAGCCAAAACATGAATATAGCTTGTCACTGCCCCCACACTTGACTACTAATATCCTACTGTTGCCTGGAAGCCTCACAGTTAACAGTTGATTAACACACACACACAGACACACACACACATATTTTTGTTTTTGTTTGGCTGCACCTGGAAGCTTGTGAGATCTTAGTTCCCCAATCAGGAATCAAACTCTTCCCCCTGCGGTAGAAACACAGAGTCCTAACTACTAGACCTCCAGGGAATTTCCTAACACATATTCTCTATATGTATTATGTAGTATATTCTTAGAATAAAGTAAGTTAGAGAAAAGTAATGTTACTAAGAAAATAGTAAGGAAGACAGAATACATTTACAGCGAATATGCGTATTTATTTTTAAAAATCTTCATTAAGCGGATTTATTGCCAAGTTCAAACCCAGGCTGTTCAAAAGCCAGCCCTACTGATGTATACAGTCAGTCAGTTCAGTCACTCAGTCATGTCAATTCTTTGCGACACCATGGACTGCAGCACGCCAGGCTTCCCTGTCCCTCATCAACTCCCAGAGCTTACTCAAACTCATGTCTGTCAAGTCAGTGATGCCATCCAACCGTCTCATCCTCTGTCATCCCCTTTTCCCGCCTTCAATCTTTCCCAGTATCACGGTCTTTTCCAATGAGTCAGTTTTTCACATCAGGTGGCCAAAGTTGATGTATACAACAATATGATAAATCGCACAGTAATTCTGCCAAGTCAAAGAAGCCAGTCTGAGAATGATCCCATTTTTATAAAATTCTAGAAAATGCAAACTAATCTATAGTGACAGAAAGCAGATTCATGACTGCCTGGGGGAGGGAAGGCCAAAAAGAAAAAGTGGAGGAAAGGATTGCTAACTGGCACAATGAAACTTTTAGGGGTGATTGATCTGTTCAGTCTCTTGATTATGGTGATGGTTTCACAGATGCAAACATATTCCAAATTTATTAAATTGCCCAATTTAACTAAGTTCAGTTTCTCCTTTGTTAATGATACCTCAGTAAAGCCGTAGAATAAAATACAGTGGTTGCCCTCAAGGAGCACAGGTTCCGGTGTCCAGGAAATTGACAGTTCTGTGACCCAGAGTTACAGGAATAGAAACTGTGGGAGCCCAAAGCTGAAACACCCCCACCCACCCCAATCCCCACCCAACTCAGACATCCTCCTGCAGCTGATTACCGCTAACACTTTAACTTTGCATCCACAGCCTGAGTGACAGAAAACACAGGCCAGCTCATGGTAAAGCTGAACACATGAGAAAACTTTTCCTCTTTTCAGATTGCTCTCCCAGCACGTATCTTTTGTCCTCATTCCATATCCCAACCATTCACAAGCTGTGTGACTTTGAGCTAGTTACTTGGACTCTCTAACCCTCACTTTCCTCACCTATGAAAGATGGGTAATTAAAGTGCCCACCTGGCAAAGTGAAAAAGACCAAGGCTATAAAGTAGAAACATATCCCTAACCGACTGGAGGATACATTTGGGAAAATCTTGCTTTATACATCATGAATACACACACATACACACACACACACACACACACACACACACACACACATATATTTACACCATGCATATAACTCTTTTGATGCAGAAAAAAAGAGAACTGCAACTCTGGGTTAGGACGGCACAGTCCTAAGGAAGGTTGGGTACCTTCTCATCCCACTTACTTCCTAGGGCTGGGAGTGCCCCATTTTGGTTATGGTTGGGGCCATGAGAGCCTCCGAGAGGTCACTGACAGCAGAGCTGGGAGTCCAGACACCTAGCTCAGTGTTCTGACAACAAGGGCGGATCTTGGGGACCGAGGCCAGGAGAAGAACCAGAAAAATTGTCACTTGGGGGCTGGAGATGGGAAAGCAGGGGAGATGGTGAAGTGGGAAGCTATTGAGAAGGCAGGAGGGAACGAATGAGCCAGGCTCATCATACACATTCATTCCCTGCATCTGATCACTCTGCCATCAACACTTGTGGATTGCCAGCACTGTGCTGGGATCTGAGGGAGTAGGGCAGGCCCTTCCCCGCCACTGAGCTAGCACTGACACAAGCCTGAGGGGTGAGGAGAGAAAAAGGGATGCTTGGACACAATTTTAGTTCTGTCAGTGCATTTGCTGCTAGGCCATTGGCCATACTCACCCTTGTCCCCTGAATTTGTTCTCGCTGCCCACCGAGCCAATGTTTAGGGTGGAAATCAAGAAGCTGTGAGATAGGGAGTGGTCAAGAGAAGGACTTAAGATGGAAGATGGATCACCTCTACTTCCCCTTGGCCTTTCAGGTTCAAGGTCCACCTGACCTCTTCCCTTGACTGAACTCAGATAACTGCTGAGACTCAACTGGGTAGGCCCCCAGAAATATAATGGCCCCTTCGCAGAAGACAGAACTTGGTCCAAGGACTTGTCTCTGTCTCCATCTAGGGAGTGAGCCGATCCGCGTAAGGTTAGGGAAGGCTTTGCGGTAAGAGGTGGAACAGTGGGTTTTAGAATTAACATCTGTCAGCCACCAGAGGGCAGTGTTGGGTCATGTGAATACGCCAGGAAACTGTCCCTCAGCCAGGGAACAGTAAAGAGAGCTTGGTTTCCTTTAGCCCAGATTTCCGTGTCAGAATCAGACAGTTTAAATTTGTTTCCTGATGTCTAAAGCACCTTAAACTCTTAGGACCACTATATGTGCAGGGGCTTCAATGGCAGCCTTGCAGCCAGTCACCGTATCCGGTTTCAGTAGGAATTATTAGGGAAATACCCAAATCAGCCAGTAGAGGGAGCCAGGAGGCTGAGGTGGTGGGTCCCTGGGTGAAAAGAGCTGAGGTCCCCAAACCTCTAGGAAATCGCTCTGTATAACAAACGAACTGGAATTGGGTGAGTAGGGAAGGGGAGTTGGCAAGACGGCACGAGGTTGGAGACGAGGATCGTGAAAAAGGAGATGGAGAAGCGGAAAATCCACCACACGACTTCAAAGACCAAGAACACTAGTGCTCAGTTTGAGACTGCTTCTGTCATAGAGGTCTGGGTGGCTGATCAGCTTTGCTGTGTGAACAGGATTCAGTGGAAAGGGCTGCATGCTCGGAGCAGCACTCAGAGAGTATCTGGATAGACCACAAATTGCAGGAGCAGGGAGCCAATGATGATCATGCGAACACAAGCCCCTGGAACCTGCGGCTACCTTGGCAAAGACTGTGGGTGGGCAGATGGGAGCTGAAGCCTGCTCATCCAGGTCTCAGGAGCCAGACCAGACTAGCATTCACTCATCTCTGAGTTACAGGAGAGGGCTCCCAGGCCATGAAGCAGCTGGTGGGGAGATAGGGGGCAGGGACCTTAGGTCCACGGAAGAAGCCACAGGGGTAGAAGAAGACAGAGATCAGGCTCCCACATGATGGGATTCTGCTCCCACCAGTCCATCCCACACCATTCCCCCGTATCACAGACCCAAATTCAAGCCACCGACAGTGGAGCAATAGCCTCCTAACTGATTTCCTTGTTTAAACAATACCCTCATCTGTTTCTACACAGAAGCAAGAATTTCTTTTTTTTAAGAACATGTCAGATAATGTCCCTCTTCTGCTTGAAACATTCAGTGAGTTCCCACAGTAGAAGAAATGCTAAGTCTTCTCCATGGCCTGTACAGGCCCTCCCTCTCTCCCTAGCCTTGTCTTCAGACCCCCAACTAACACGCTCTGGTGTCTCTGCCTTCCTGCTGTTCCTCAGCCACACCAAGTTCACGCCGCTTCAGGACTCTCCTGCTTGCTGCTCCTGCTGTTTGGCTGTGCCGTCCACAGAGCTGGCTCCTTTTCACCATTAGCACAGAGGCCTTCCCTGATACGTACGGTGGCCCTCACTCCCCACAACCTCCTCAGTCTTCCTCCGCCACATCAAGTACCCGGCCCTTACCACTCTCTGAAATGTCCTTTCCTTAACCACTGGCTTCCTCCACTATGATGTAAGCATGTTGAGGGCCAGGCCTTGCCTGTCATCTTCACAACTGATGCTTTGTGCCTGGCACAGGGAAGTGTTAGCCGTTCAGTTGTGTCCAACTCTTTGCAACCCCATGGACTGTAGCCATCCTGGCTTCTCTGTCCATGGAATTCTCCAGGCAAGAACACTGGAGTGGGTAGCCAGTCCCTTCTACAGGGAATCTTCCCAATCCAGGAATCGAACCCAGGTCTCCCAAATTGCAGGCAGATTCTTTACCATCTGAGCCACCAAGGAAGCCTGGCACATAGAGGTGCTCAGTAAATAGTTTTTGAACAAATCACTGTTCAGCCAACTCTATACAGTAAGTTTGATTATCACTGCCAATTTATAGAAAAGGAAACTGAGGCCTAGAAAGGTTGGTTAACTTGCCCAAAGAATGGGCAGTAGAATTTGAACTCAGGTAGCCTGACTTTCGGGCCTTCCAAGGTGGCACTAGTGGTAAAGAATCTGCGTGCCAGCGCAGGAAGACACGGGTTCAATCCCTGGGTCGGGAAGATTCCCTGGAGGATGGCATGGCAACCCACTCTAATATTCTTGCCTGGAGAATCCCATGGATAGAAGAACCTGGCGGGCTACAGTCTGTAGGGTCGCAAAGAATCAGACATGACTGAAGCGACTTAGCACATAGCCTGACTTTCACACTTACACCTTGACCTGGCGGATGTTTTCCTCCACCTTTGTCTAGCACTCACCACAGTTTAGTTGTTCAGTCTGCCTGTTGTCTGGCCCCTCTGCTGGTGTAATGGTGCTCGAGCAGGCCAGGGTCCTGCTCCCTGCCACATCGCCAGTACTGAGAACAGTGTGGTGCATCATGCGTGCTCGGTGAGTGTTTTCTCACCAAGATGGATAGTCAACCATGTGACCAGACAAGGGAGGGATGGATGTGGAGGAATTGAGGGCACGGGTGGTGGCAGACGTCTTAGGCCCCAGCGGGAGGCCATGCCCAGAGCCCAGTGCCATCACTGTGGCACAAGTCTTCTCTGAGGGTAGGTGACGGACGTGACCTTGCTGGCTCTTACAACAAAGGTCATCAATCTTCAAACTGGGGGTCATTCCCCAATGAGGGGCCTCCACTTGGCCTTTGTTCCTGACCACAGCTGGGAGTCCAGCCTGTCCAACCCTGTCCAGCCTGATACCCAGGGTTCCGAATGGATTTGTATAAACAGCAGCCTGGCTTCCACTCATTACATCATGTCAGCACCTTTCTTAACTTCTGAGAAACAGGAAGCATCATGATATGTGGTGGGGTTTGAAAGGACGATAAGAGACGTAATCACATTTCTCTGGTTTGGGCATGGAGGGCTGGGGTTCCTGTTTCCTCTGACTCTAACGCATCACCTTTTCCCTTAAACCAGAATTCTGGAGGATGAGGACTGTGTGGAAAATATGCTTTGGGAGGGGGGGAAGAGCAGAAGGGTAAAGAGCTTTAAAGTGATTATTATGAATGTGTCATACATATAAAATATAGTGCACATGGACAATTTAAAGTTTAACAAAATAAAAACCCGTGTGCCCACCACCCCATCCCCGTCGAATGTGTTTCTTCCACAGCGTCCCTCTCAGTCCCCACCAGAAGTAACCACTATCTTGATTTTCTGGTAATTATTTCTTTGCTGTTCTTTATAGTTTTATCACATATGTAAATAGCCTCAAATTATATATGATTATGTTTTGCTGGGTTTTGAACTTCTCATAATGGAATCGGTATTTAAAACTGGCTTTTACTGCTCAACAAAATGTTTTCAAATTCATCCATGCTGACCCATATAACTGTACATTTATTTACTGTATTTACTATAATCGGTGAGTGGATAAACCACAATTTATTTACATTTCCCCTCAACTTTTATATTAAAAAATGTTTTTTGTTCATTTTTTGCTTATTTTTGGGTGTGCTGGGTCTTTATTGGTCCCAGACGGCTTTCCCTAGTTGCGGCGAGTCGGAGGGCGGCATTCTCTCTATTGCAGTGCACAGGCTTCTTATGTTGAGGTGGCTCCTCTCGTTTCAGAGCACAGGCTCTTGGCATGTGGACTTCAGTATTTGTGACACACAGGCTTAGTTGCCCCCACAACTAAGATGTGGAATCTTCCCACATCAGGGGTCAAACCCATGTCCCTTGTATTAGCAGGCAGATTTTTTACCACTGGGCCACCAGGGAAGTCCCAAGTGTTCGCTATTACAAACAATGATGCAAAAAGGATTAGATAAATAATAAGCAAATCTGAATAAGGTATAGACTTTAATTAATAATAACATATCAGTATTGGTTCATCAATGTGACAAATGTACATTACTCACACGCAGGCTAAGTCACTTCAGTCGTGTCCGACTCTTGGCAACCCTGCGGACTGTAGCCTGCTAGGCTCCTCCTCCCGTGAGATTCTCCAGGCAAGAATACAGGAGTGGGTTGCCATGCCCTCCTCCAGGGGATCTTCCCAACCGAGGGATCAAACTCAGGTCTGTCACGTCTCCTGCATTGGCAGGCAGATTCTTTACCACTAGTGCCACCTGGGAAGCACTGCATTACTTATATACAATGTTAATAACAGGAGAAATTCAGTGTGGGGTACTCTGTACTCTCCTCACAAAATTTACAATTTTTTTGTAAATATAAAACTAAAATAAAAATTTATTTTTTAAAAAGCCAGTGCTGTTATGCACAAACTTATAGTTTCTGGTGTATACATGCAAGACTTTTTGTAGAATACACAGTAAATTGAATTTCTGGGTCCAAGAGTGCACCCATCTTCCATTTTACTAGGCACTACATTTCAAAAGTACCAGTTTACACTCTTGCTTACCCTTATACTTTACAACGTGTAAGAATTCCTTCTACTTCACACCCTGGGCAAGACTTGTAATATTTGACTTTTTCATTTTTGCCAGTCTGGTGGGTGTGAAATGTTATCTCATTGCGGTGTAATTTTGCATTTCCCTGACTACTAACAAGGTTGAACATCTCCTGATATGTTTATTGGCCATCTGAGTTTCCTGTTCTGAGAAGTGCTTATTCATGTCATTTACCTTCTTTTTGTAGTGGGTTATTTATCTTTTTCTTATTGATTATGAGGGCTTTGTTACATGGTCTAGAAATGAATCCTTTGTCTTTTATACTTGATGCAAATATTTGTCCTAGATTGTGGCTTGTGTTTTCCCCCTCCTTATGGTACATTTGAGAAATGTCGATTGTATCCATCTTTCCTTTAATAATCTCTACTTTAGGGATTTATTTGCAAAATCTTTGTCTTGGTACTGGAGAGCACCTGTGTGCCCCTTCAGATGCCCTCGCCACCCTTCTTTAGCCTGTGTCCTGGGAGGCATACCAGTGTGGACTCCGGAAATGATGCTTTGCTCAAAGGCCCCCCATTGGGTTTGGCTGGGAGTTCAGTCAAGGTAGGATACGTGTCCTCCCAGCTCCCATCTTGCAAGGTTGCTAAGCACTGTGCAACGCAATGGCTGTGTCCCTTGGCTGAGGGTCCTGGCTCCTACCAGTGACCCTCTCCACACAGCCCTCTGGAGCTCAAAGTTGTAGATACTATTCTCTCTCTCGTTGCAGCTCCTGTGATTAGTCTCAGGGGCTGCATTTTCCTTCACGGTTTTCCCACACCCTGTTCTCACTTTTGGCTTCCCAGGTGGCTCAGTGGTACAGAATCCACCTGCCAATACAGGAGACACAGGAGATGCAGGTTAGATCCCTGGGTCAGGAAGATCCCCTGGCAGAGGAAATGGCAACCCACTCCAATATTCTTGCCTGGGAAATCCCCTGGAAAGAGGAGCCTGGCGAGCTCCAGTCCACAGGGTCGCAAAGAGTCAGACACGACTTAAGCGACTAAACAACATTAGTTCCATTTTTAGTTTTCTAAGAACCTTCCATACTGTTCTCCACAGTGGCTCCACCAATCTACATTCTCACCAACAGTGTCACAGGTGTCCCTTTCCTCCAGACCCTCTCCAACATTTATTGTTTGCAGACTTTTTGAGGGTTCCCCTGATAGCTCCCCTGTAAAGCATCTGCCTGTAATGCAGGAGACCCCGGTTTGATTCCTGAGTCAGGAAGATCTGCTAGAGAAGGGATAGGCTACCCAGTCCAGTATCCTTGGGCTTCCCTTGTGGCTCAGCTGGTAAAGAATCTGCCCACCATGTGGGAGACCATGGGATTGATCCCTGGATCGTGAAGATCCCCTGGAGAAGGGAAGGGCTACCCACTCCAGTATTCTGACCTGGAGAATTCCATGGACTGTATAGTTCATGCGGTTTTTGATGATGGTCATTCTGACTGATGTGAGGTGATACCGCATTGTAGTTTTGGTTTGCATTTCTCTAGTAATTAGTGATGTTGAGCATCTTTTCATGGGCTTCTGCCATATGTATGTCTTCTTTGGAGAAATGTCTATTTAGATCTGCCCATTTCTTGGTTGTGGGTTTTGTTTTTTAAAAGACTGGTTTATTTTAAGTTAGTTCTTATTCTGAGAGTATAAATCTTCAAGGGTCCCAGCTGAAAACGGCAGTACTTACAGGAACAGTTCCTACCTGGTGGGCACGGAACTCCCATTTTCGTTCCCCTTACCCATGAGACTTCATAAAACTCTGCTTTATCCACAGCCCCTCAGCCATAGCTCTTCTGTTAGCGTCTCTGTGGCTCAGCTCCTCAATCTCTAGACCGATGGTTTGCTGTTCAGTTTCTGAGTCATGTCCGATCCTTTGCCACCTCATGAACTGCAGCACACTAGGCGCCTCTGTCCTTCACTCTCTCCGTAGTTTGCTCAGATTCATGTCCATTGAGTCGACGATGCTATCTAACCATTTCATTCTCTGCTGCTTCCCTCTCCTTTGCCTTCAATCTTTTCCAGCATCAGGATCTTTTCTAATGAGTCAGCTCTTTCCATCAGGTGGCCAAAGTATTGGAGCTTCAGCTTTACTATCAGTCCTTCCAATAAATATTCAGGGTTGATTTCCTTTAGGATTGACTGGTTGGATCTCCTTGCAGTCCAAGGGACTTTCAGAGTCTTCTCTTGCACCACAATTTGAAAGCATCAATTCTTCAGCACTCAGCCTTCTTTATGGTCCAGTTCTCTCATCCATACATGACTACTGGAAAAACCATAGCTTTGACTGTATGAAACTTTGTGGACAAAGTTATGTCTCTGCTTTTTAACATATTTTTTGGACACTTTCCTTTCAAGGAGCAAGTGTCTTTTTTTTTTTTTTTTTTTGCAGGTGTCTTTTAATTTCATGGCTGCAGGCACTGTCTACAGTGATTTTGGAGCCCAAGAAAATAAAATCTGTCTCTGTTTCCACTTTTTCCTCTTTTATTTGCCACGAAGTGATGGAACCAGATGCCTTGATCTTAGTTTTTTGACTGTTGAATTTCAAGCCAGCTTTTTCACTTTCCTCTTTCACCTTTGTCAAGAGGATCTTTAGTTCCTCTTCACTTTTTGCCATTAGAGTGGTATCACCTGCGTGTTTGAGTTGTTGATATTTCTCCTGGCAATCCTGATTCCAGCTTGTAAGTCATCCAACCCAGCATTTCGTATAATGTACTCTGCACATAAGTTAAATAAGCAGGGTGACAGTATACAGCCTTGATGTACTCCTTTCCCAATTTGAAACCAGTCCATTGTTCCATGTCTGGTTCTAACTGTTGCTTCTTGGCCTGCAAATAGGTTTCTCAGGAGACAGGTAAGGTGGTCTGGTACTCCCATCTCTTTAAGAATTTTCCACAGTTTGTTGTGATCCATACTGTCAAAGGCTTTAGCAGAGTCAATGAAGCAGAAGTAGATGTTTTTCTGGAACTCCTTTGCTTTCTCCATGATCCAACAAACGTAGGCCATTTGATCTCTTGTTCTGCTCCCTCCCAGGAGGCACTGGCAGTAAAGAATCTGCCTGCCAATGCAGGAGACATAAGAGACAGAGTTTCAATCCCTGGGTTGGGAAGATCCTTAGAGTAGGAAATGACAACCCACTCCAGGATTCTTGCCTGGAGAACCTGTGGTCAGAGGAGCCTGGTGGGCTATACTCCATAGAGTTGCAAAGAGTCAGACACAACTGAAGCGACTTAGCACACACATATTCTCTGCCTCTTTGAAACACAGCTTGTATATCTGGAAGCTCTCAGTTCACACACTGCTGAAGCCTAGCTGAAAGGATTTTGAGCATTACCTTGCTAGCATGTGAGATGAGCACAATTGTATGGTAGTTTGAACATTCTTTGGCATTGTCCTTTTTTGGGATTGGAATGAAAACTGACCTTTGCCAGTCCTGTGACCACTGCTGAATTTTCCAAATTTGCTGACATATTGAGTGCAGCACTTGAACAGCATCATCATTTAGGATTTTAAGTAATTCAGCTGGAATTTCATCACCTCTGCTAGCTTTGTTCATAGTAATGCTTCCTAAGGCCCTCTTGACTTCACACTCCAGGATATCTGGCTCTAGGTGAGTAACCACACTATCATGGTTATCCAGGTCATTAAGACCCCCTTTTTTGTATAGTTTTCCTGTGTATTCTTGTGACTTTCTCTTAATCTCTTCTGCTTCTGTTAGTTCTTTACTGTTTCTGTCCTTTATTGTGCCCATCTTTGCATGAAATGTTCCCTTGATATTTCCAATTTTCTTGAAAATATCTCTAATCTTTCCCATTCTGTTATTTTCCTCTATTTACTTCCATTGTTCATTTAAGAAGGCCTTCTTATCTCTCCTTGCTATTCTCTGGACCTCTGCATTCAGCTGAGTATGACCAATGCTTATTAGTCAGTAAATGCCTCAAGTTAAAAGCTATGCCATGACTGGCTCACTTCTAAGTTTCCCTCTCTCTGGGCTTTGCTATTTTAAGTCTTTATTGCCTTGTTGTGCTCTGATTTTTAAAAGAGATTTTAAAAACTATTTAACCAACTTTCCTAATTGTTTTTAGGGCTTCCTGGGTAGTTCAAACAGTAAAGAATCTGCCTGCAAAGCAGGAGATCTGGGTTCCATCCTTGGATTGGGAAGATTCCGCTGGAGAAGGGAATGGCTACCCACTCCAGTATTCTTGCCTGAGAATCCCGTGGACAGAGGAGCCTGGTGGGCTACAGCCAAAGGGCTAGTTTGTGAAAGCTGGTCTGCTTAAGCCTGAGGGATGACTGTACATTGAATGGCATTTGATAATCCACCTTTCTTGCTCTAAGAGCAACTGAATGTAATAGCCATCACAATAAATCCCTGAGAGTCAAAGATCAAGGGACCCTGACTGCCACTATGGCCTGGCTGCCAGTTGTAGAATGATGTCCACCTTGCCTCTGATGACCATGTACTCCCAAACTGGCCACTGCCACTCCAGGGATCCCATCACGCCCATTGATATTAGGAAGCTCGTGTCAATGGCGGCATCCCCCACCTTCCACCCAGCTTACAGAGAACATCCACTACCAAGCTGTGTCATGATGCCTGTTTTCCTCACTAGTGTTAGTGAAGTTACTATTGCTGTGTTAGTGAAAGAGCATCCCCTGTGTTCCCTAGGCCCTAGAGTCTAGGGAACATAGAGCTTCAACACTACAGAAAGGAAGTTCTGGCTTCACTATTTCGTAGGCCATCATCGAGGTCAGGTTTCAAAGCGCCATTCCAGCAAACTGTCAGGATCGGCTCCAAGAGTTCTTGCCAAAACATTAAATCCTGAGTCACAGTGAGTAGCCCGCGTTGTCAGTGAACTCAGCCCTGCTCAACTCTGTATTCTTCTAGACTGAGAGCCTTAGGTCCGCTGTGCTCTGAATTTGGACAGCGCATATTAGTGAGCTTCTGCGGGCCTGTTGCTTCCCTGCCAAGACTGAATGTCAGTTTTGAAGCCCTTGCCTTTCAGCTTCATACCTGCCTTCTATGCTCGGCTAGGACTGGGTTCCGCAGACCAGCTTCTTCTTTGCCAGCTGTTTTTCTGTTAGAATCTGTCGATAGCGGGTGCTAGACAAGGAAGCTGGAGGAAGAAGGGACTTGCCTCTTCCTGTTTGTTTCCTAGTCCTTATTTTTGCTTCCTACTAGCATCTTTGATATTCGTATTCCTAACCCTGAGGTTAACCCTGGCTGTAGCAGTTTGTTCCGGTAGCAGCAAGTGATTACACTTTGCAGGTTTTCCAACATTCATAGAACCAACCTCGGCACAAACTCATCTCCCTTTGAGATCCCAGCACCAGCCACCTGGCACCCTCTCAGAGGTCGGGATCCCATCCCCAGAGACCCCTTTTCTCCCCTGGCTCAGAAATACTACCGTCAGTAGGGCAGTGCCCCTCCTCCAGGGGCCTGAGTTTCAGGCCCTCCAAGGTTCTAGGTTTTAATATTTCTACTCCTTCCATTCGACTCCCAGCCATAGGGGTGAGACCTGCTTCCAACAGCCGCTAGCTTCATGAAATACCTTCTTGTTCCCTTTTTGCGCTCCCTGTATTCAAATACCTGCTTAACAGTTATTAATATTCAATTCTATTAAAGTAACCAGTACACTTTCTGTCTTCTAATTGGGCCTTAAATTATACAGGCTATCTGAGATCTGACTCTGATTATTGGCCCTGAGACTGTAGGAGATAAGGGCCTCCTTTAAAGTTGCTATAGAATATTCTAGCAATTGGAGCATATCTAAGAGTGAAATTGGATTGTCCTGAACCCATCATTCATTCTCTTTTGGTAAGGTCAGGAGAGTACTCTGCAATCCTTGTAATTATTAACAACATGGTTCCCGTAAGTTCCCGGCCACTTTAACTGCCATTGCCTTGTTCTCCATTTTCCCTTCACCCAAATTAGCCAGAGTTTAAAGCTTAAGACATTCCCAAGCCTCTACACATCAGAAGTTATTGCCAGTCCACGTATTCTCAGCAAAAAAGCTCTTATTATTCTACAGAGGTGAGTGATCCAACTCCAAAATTCCATTCCAAGGATTCATCACACCTGATACCGATTGTCATGGCCCAGTTCTCCTCAGAAAGCAGAACGTGAGGCAAGGATTGGAGAGCTGACACTTTATTTGGCAGTTATAAGCCTAGGCTGGTGATGCTGAGGAGAACGGGGAAGTGAGGTAAGAAAGACGTGAAGGAAGATGATGTAATATACTGGCCACACCGTCTTTCCTAGAGACTAGGAAACCCTCATGATTCATATTCAAATCTACAATCTACAATGTCTGTGATATAAACGGTGCTTCCTGCTGACTGTGCAGTTCACACCTACCTTCAGTGGTCCTACAGGTTTTCTTGCATGGTCCACGCTTTCTAAGAAATACATTTAGTCATCACCATTGAGTGTGGTATTTGCTGTAAGCTTATCAGGTGAAAGACATTTCTTTCTATTTCAACCCTGCTGAAAGTAGTTACAATAAATGGATTTTAAATTTCAGTAATTGTTTTATTTCATCAATATAATGCAGTTTATCTCTTTGGTTAATGTGGTAAATTATATTAATGGATTTGTAATCTAGTTAATCTTGAATTCTTGAAATAAATTCAACTTAGTTTATTACACAATATATTTTTATACGTACTGGACATGAATTGATAACATTTGTTTACAGTTTTTGCATCCATGTTCATGAGTTTAGGATCATAATTTTCTATTCTTATACAATCCCCCTCAGATTTTACTACAGTATGTATTAGTTTCATAAAATGAGCTGTAAAGCATTCCATTTTATTTTCTGTAAAAGTTTATGTATGTTTGGAATTACATGTTGACTTGGAAATTTGTGGAGACTTACCAAGAGAACTCTCTGGCCTTTGTGTATTCTTTGTGGGAAGATTTTAGATGATTGATCAGATTTCTTTATTGGTTGTAGAACCCTTCTGGGTTCCTTTGCCTTCTGGCATCAGTTTTGGGAATTCCTGTCTGGAATAGGACACATGTTTGTATGCCCTCTCTTGCAGATGTAGATGGAATGTCACACTGTGAAATGAGGTCTGGCCTCTCGTGTGGCTGCTGACGACCAGGTGATGTGACTTGAAAGTACAGGGAGGGAAGCTCCGGTAGAGTAAACCTTGACTAATGGGGTATGGGAGAGAAAAGGGAGCCCAGCATATCAGCTCCCCTCTCCTTTGCCCTTTCTCTGGACTGTTCTAAGGTATTCTTTCTCCTTTCAATGCTTCTGCAGGATGTGATGGGCAGACATACTTGCTGAGACTTGATGTGTGTCTTCCTGCCTCCATGTGATGGTATGATTTCTAGAACTGAGGTGTGATTCTCCAAAGATAATGGAAAAAGGCAATTGTTTTGTTTTTTTGTTTTTTGGTGAAACCACGCAACATGCAGGATCTTAGTTCCCTGAACAAGGATCAGACCCATGCCCCTTGCAGTGGTTAACCATTGGACAGCCGGCAGCTATTGGTATGGCAGCACCCTGGGATGGAAGCGTCCTGAACACTGAGCCAACCCATGGAGGACAGCTGCTGTGCAGGGCTGTCCGGTTGACACCCACAGTGCAATTAAGAAAGAAACTCCCCTTGTCTCCCTCCGCTGGGATCCAGAGGTAATTTATTACTTTAGCATCCTCTAGATGATTCTGACTGATGCATATTCAGAGTTGTATAAGATGGATCTGAAAGACTACAATATAAAAACAAGAGCTCTAAAATGGGAATTCTCTGGCTAGTCCAGGGGTTAAGACTGTACTTTCATTGCTGAGGGCCCAGGTCCCATTGCTGGTCAGGGAGCCAAAATCTGACAAGCTGTTCTGTAGAGATGCAGCCAAAAAAAATAAAATAAAAACAAGGTCTCTGATAGAGGAATGCCGAAAGTAATGCAGGGCATCTAATACTGCTGGGCTAGGCAGAGAGAGAATCAAAGATATTAGTGTAACTAATGAGTGTAATTAGCTAGTATTGGAGCCTGGCTGTGAGAGTGGAGATAGAGGGATGAATGAAAACATCCAAAGGATAATTGCAGGTTCCCTGCGTAGGAAAAGACAGACGTACTGAGACAGTGTGGGTAAAGGCACAGAGGTGAACAAAGTCCCGGGTATGCTGGGAAGAGCTTGCGTTCCCTACGGAACTTCTTCCCAGTTTTCCACATAGAACATTTCTTCATAGAACACATATGCCTTTCAAAATACAATACTATGTATATGTCCCCCAACCCTGATGCATTTTTAAACAGAGTGATGAGGCAGGGAGCTCAACAGAGAAAACCTTTAGGTTTATTCCCAATATAATTGGTAGCATATCGAAGTTCACAGAAAACAACTGGAAAGGCTCAGAATGTCAACTAAGGGGACATGTAGCACATTATTAGGATAAAGAAGCCATAGTAATGGTTTCATGATCAGGAAGTACAGTTTTAAATATTTTACATTCTTATTTCACCACAATTTATTAAACAAACAAATACAGAAATATAAACCTTAAAATATTTTACAGCCTAATATGTCAGCTTGTTGGTTATACACAGGCATTTTACTGTGTTTTATGTTTTGGAAAATTGGTTGAGGATTTTGGATTAAGATGTAATGCATGAAAAGTTTTCCCATTTAAAATGATGGTAATGAGGCCTCTGTTCAGCATTTTCTTTCAAGCAGTGTTTAATGAGAGATGCCTGTGTTTCTGAATGGTAGCGCTTGGAAGGGACAATGGTATGACCTGTAAAGAAAATGGACTTGAGAGCCAGAGGGTTTTGTTTGCAGCAGTGACATGTGGACATGAGTCTATTTTATCAACAGCCCTGACTTGGCAGGTGTGGGAAGAGCCTGAAGTAGGGAGCTGGTGATGGCTGAGTCTAGGTGACAGGTGAGGGCCTCAACTGAGGCACCGATGAAGAGGGGGAATCAGAGAGACATTCCAGAAGCTGAATGGTTGATGGAAGGGCACAGAGGTTTAAAGTCAGGGAGTCTTCCAGAAGGATGATAGGAAGGTTCAGTTCAGTTCAGTCACTCAGTCGTATCCAACTCTTTGAGACCCCATGGACTGCAGCACGCCAGGCCTCCCTGTCCATTACCAGCTCCCGGAGTTTACCCAAACTCATGTCCATCGAGTCAGTGATGCCATCCAGCCATCTCATCCTCTGTCGTCCCCTTCTCCTCCTGCCCTCAATCCTTCCCAGCATCAGGGTCTTTACAAATGAGTCAGCTCTTCACATCAGGTGGCCAAAGTATTGGAGTTTCAGTTTCAATATCAGTCCTCCAATGAACACTCAGGACTGATCTCCTTTAGGATGGACTGGTTGGACCTCCTTGCAGTCCAAGGGACTCTCAAGAGTCTTCTCCAACACCACAGATCAAAAGCATCAATTCTTTGGCACTCAGCTTTCTTTAGAGTCCAACTCTCACATCCATACATGACTACTGGAAAAACCATAGCCTTGACTAGACAGACCTTTGTCGGCAAAGTAATGTCTCTGATTTTTAATATGCTGTCTAGGTTGGTCATAACTTTCCTTCCATTGAGTAAGTGTCTTTTAATTTCATGGCTGCAGTCACCATCTGCAGTGATTTTGGAGCCCCCCCCCAAAATAAAGTCAGCCACTGTTTCCACCGTTTCCCCATCTATTTGCCATGAAGTGATGGGACCGGATGCCATAATCTTAGTTTTCTGAATGTTGAGCTTTAAGCCAACTTTTTCACTCTCTTTTTTCACTTTCATCAAGAGGCTCTTTAGCTCCTCTTCACTTTCTGCCATAAGGGTGGTGTCATCTGCATATCTGAAGTTATTGATATTTCTCCCAGCAATCTTGATTCCAGCTTATGCTTCTTCCAGTGTTTCTCGTGATGTACTCTAAATATAAGTTAAATACGAAGGTAGTCATGATTGTATTAGCCAAGTAGGGAACCTCGAAGGAAAAGGACAAAGAAGGACAAGCAAGAGCAGCAGCAGTAGCTTTGAGGAGATGGGGATGGATGACAGAGAGGGGGCTTTGGTTTTAAACGCATTGTGTTAAGGTGTTCTCTGGGAAGGTTCCTCTGTGTCCCTCCAAAACTTAGCCTGGTATCTCAATCTGGTGCCTCCCACTGGCCATTAACAGCAGCGTCACTAAGGCAGAGAGCAAATAGATGCTCTTTTATTGGAATAAGCTTTTGAGAGGGCAAACAAGACTCATGCAAGTCCTTCTGTAACCTGGAGCCTGCCAGGCCCTCTCCTCTGCTGTCCTAGGTTCTGGAGCCCCACAGTAGTCAGGCCTAGGTGAGGAAGTGGTTCATATAACTCGTAGGAGTCCCCCTATCCCTGACCAGGGGCCACCTGATTGGAATTGTTTTACAGACTTAGCTGGGGAATCATTGTTTCCACCTTAAAAATCCTTGGTAGGTGTAAGAAGTTCCATTTCTGTGAGTGCCATGCAACCCTTATAGCTTTTGGCTTCTCTGAGACTGGTAGATTGGTAAGAGTTGATGAGTAGGACTTTAGATAGGATATTCCAGCCTTAAATCCACAATAACTATATTGGACCTTGATAAAGAGGTGGGAAAATGACAGTTTTTTCTTGCCAAATTAATTTTATTTTTATTTTAAAAATTGAGGTACAGTTGATTTACAATATTATTTGTTTCAGGTCTACAATATACTGATTCAAAATTTGTATAGATTATACTCCACTTATATGATTATACAATATTTACTGTATTCCCTGTACTGTATAACATATCCTTGTAGCTTATTTATTTTATACATAGTACTTTGTGCCTCTTAATCATTACCTCAGTATTGACTCCCCTGCCAGCTCCTCTCCACTGGTAACCAGTTTGTTCTCTATATCCATGAGTCTGTTTCTTTTTTGTTACATTCACCTGTTTAATTTTTTAGATTCTGCATATAAGTGATAACACACAGTATTTGTCTTTCTTTGTCTGATTTAATTCACTAAGCATAATACCCTCCAGGTCCATCCATGTTACAAATGGCAAATTTTCATTCTTTTTATGGCTAAGTAGTATTCCATTAGATATATATAGAGAGAGAGTTATATACATATATCAGAGAAGGCAATGGTACCCCACTCCAGTACTCTTGCCTGGAAGGTCCTGTGGACGGAGGACCTGGTAGGCTGCAGTCCATGCTAAGGGTCGGACACGACTGAGCGACTTCACTTTCACTTTTCACTTTCATGCATTGGAGAAGGAAATGGCAACCCATTCCAGTGTTCTTGCCTGGAGAGTCCCAGTGGAGTCTGGTGGGCTGCTGTCTATGGGGTCGCACAGAGTTGGACACGACTGAAGTGACTTAGCAGCAGCAGCAGCAGCATATACATATATATGTATATATAAACTAATGTATATATATATATGTATAGTTTCCCTGTTTGACTCAGCAGTAAAGAATCTGTGATGTAGGAGACACAGGAGATACAGACTTGATCCCTGGGTCAGGAAGATCCCCTAGAGGAGGAAATGGCAGCCCACTCCAGTGTTCTTGCCTGGAGAATTCCATAGACAGAGAAGCCTAATGGGTTACAGTCTACGGGACCGCAAAGAACAGGACATGACTGAAGCAACTTAACACAGACACATACGTTTACAAGGGCAGGGAATTTTGTCCTGTTTATTCACTGATGAATCCTAGTTCCTAGAACAATCCTGGAACATATGGGAGCTCAATAAATATTTGCTGACTTGAGTTAAACTGACATTCAGTCTCTTCTCAAATTGAGTTTCCTGTTTCCTGTCAGTTTCGAGAGTACTCAGCGTGGTGCTGTGCTGACATCTCTTAATCAGCTCAGCCCCAGCTCTTGGAGCTTAGTGGGTGCACAGATTGGGAACCTAAGCCACAGCAGAGTGCTGACCACCTTGCCTGAGTTTGCACTGGAAGGCAAATGCGTCTTCTTGCACAAAAGGACTTGCATTCTCCCACTGGGAGTCTGTGTGTGATGGCCCTGGCCCCTCTCCCACTCCCAGAAACAGCAGGAGTAGTTTTGTCACACAAGCAGTGGAGCACAACATGTGCAATCCACGCAGCTAATGCCAGGTTAAGGGCACCATCTGTAAGCCCCTCTAGAACATGTGCGCAGCGCTCTCCCAGCTCACTGTACTGGACCTGTGATCAGTAAACGAAGGAAGGAATTAGTGGCATAATAAATGTTGTTACTGGGCCTCTCCTTCAGGTCTCAGGTTTTTGTTTTGTTTTGTTTTTAATTTATTTCTGGCTGTTCAGGCTTTTCTCTAGTTGCGGTGAGCGGGGGCTGTGCTCTTGTTATGGTTGGAGGGCTTCTCATTCCTGTGACTTGTTGCAGAGCATGGGCTGCAGGGCATGTGGGCTTCAGTAATTGCGGCTCCCAGGCTCTAGATCACAGGCTCAGTAGCTGTGGCACATGGGCTTAGTTGTTCCGTGGCCTGTGGGATCTTCCCAGATCAGAGATCGAACCCCAGATTTCAGTTTTAAAGTACATCTTTAAAACACATATTTTCTGAATCCTTCAGAAATTTCCTCAAGCAGAGGAACTTTCAAATGTGGTACCGATAGTGGTAAACAGGCTGATTGGGTTGTTGTTCTGCCTAATGCTGTTCTTCCCTGGGAATATAGACGGTGGGCACCTCTAGAACAGAGTCTCCCCGTTATAACTGCCTACCAGTGCTTCTCTGCCCGTTGTTAGGCCACAATGTCAGGTGTGGTGAAAAACTCCCCAAGGTCCACAGTGCTCCGGGCTCCACAAAGAGCATTTCCAGCCCCTTCCCCACACTGGCAGTGCGACTGGTCTGCAACGTGCTTCTCATAGACTGGAAAGAGACCTAAATACAGATTCCTACAGTGCCCTCCTCTCCTAGCGAAGTGGTGAAACTCATTTGAATTCTCTGGCCAGCCCTCATAATCATTCATTCGTTCATTCACTCATTCATGCCTCACCTGCCATTTAGCCTGCGCCATCCTAGTCTCTGGGCATAGTGGAGCAGAAGCCAGGCTTCAGCCTCTGCCTGCTGCTGTCTCTGTCCCTGCTGCCTCCTTCCCCATTCAGTCCCACTGGGTCACATCCACCCACAGTACACCTAGCAACCTGCCACGTCTGCCACCCAGGAAATGGGAAAGACCTCCAAACTCAGCATGGTCTCACCCAGATTGTGCTCACTTCAGGAGTAAGACAAAGGCCAGCAACAAACTGAACTAGGGTTGTCTATTTTTGTTTTATTGAAACATAGCTTAAGGTGAAATAAATATTAATTTTCTAAGTTCTCAATTATTTCATAAATAATATTAAATTAACAGACATTTTACAAAATGTTATGTTAAATAAGATAGATAAAAGTATATATATATGTATCTATTTTGCCTGGAGCAAACTGGTGGAAAATACTTCAGTGATTCTGACATCTGAAATACAACTTAAATTTTTTGTTTCTATGCACTTTCTGCCTGTGTGAGGTAAAACTGTTGTATGCCTAAAATATTTACTTTGCTTCTGAAGTTTAATTACACTGAATATTAAGGCTCCACCATTGGTTGGCCCTCATCCTTGTTGATTAAAACCTCCTTCTCCTCCTCCAGAAACTTTCACTAAGCGAAAGAGGTAGAGCTCAACTTTCCATTGTCCACTCTGTGTTAATCACACCAAGAAAAACTTGCAGGTAGTCTAGGAATTGTTTCACTCTCCATCTTTCTCCTCCACACTTCCTCTGTGAAAAGAACAGACAATAAGCATTGTAGGAAACTGTCAATCCCCATAAATGTAGGCAGAGCCAGACAAGTATACTTCAGTTTCCACTAAATGTTTTTAGCTTACTTTTTGGAGGTCTATGTATTCTTTTATTAAAGACAAGTTTTGGAATATTTTTTTCACAGCATCCCCTTGTGCAGTTTGATTCTTCAATGTGTCTATTCCCTGAAAGACTTCTTCAATGCACAGTTGGTGCTAAATGAGGAAGATTTAAAAACAATAAATGATCAAGACAAGGTATAAAAATTTGGTCCCAGAAGTTAGTTGTGTTGTTTACATGAGTTCCGTTCTCCAAAGAATGTTTTACTTGTTCCTTTTCCAGGCCACTTCACAGTGAGATATAATTTCCAAAAGTAGATAAAATTTTTGTAATTAACTGAGGAGTTTTACAAATGATATAAATTAACTCCTTAACCAAAGTTAAAATGTTGAGGAAGTATAATGTAACTACAATACTGATTGACCTCACATGAGTTTCCTTTTGTAGTTCTAGCTGGTAATTTTATTTTAGTTAGACTAATAAAATCATATGGGAGAAGGCAATGGCACCCCACTCCAGTACTGTTGCCTGGAAAATCCCATGGATGGAGGAGCCTGGTAGGCTGCAGTCCATGGGGTCGAGAAGAGTCGGACACGACTGAGCGACTTCACTTTCACTTTCCACTTTCATGCTTTGGAGAAGGAAATGGCAACCCACTCCAGTGTTCTTGCCTGGAGAATCCCAGGGACTGGGGAGCCTAGTGGGCTGCAGTCCATGGGGTATCACAGAGTCAGAGACGACTGAAGCGACTTAGCAGCAGCAATAAAATCATATATTTTACATTTTAATACAACCATGACTTACTTTAAATGTATGCTGCTGCTGCTGCTGCTAAGTCACTTCAGTCGTGTCCGACTCTGTGCAACCCCAGAGATGGCAGCCCACCAGGCTCCGCTGTCCCTGGGATTCTCCAGGCAAGAACACTGGAGTGGGTTGCCATTTCCTTCTCCAATGCATGAGTGAAAAGTGAAAGTGAGTTGCTCAGTCGTGTCCGACTCTTCGCAACCCCATGGTCTGCAGCCTACCAGGCTCCTCCGTCCATGGGATTTTCCAGGCAAGAGTACTGGAGTGGGGTGCCATCATCTTCTCCGTTAAATGTATGCAATTCCTTTATATAATCATAATAATTTAAATATGTAGAAATGGCACACATATTAATATAGGGCATTCATTGTATGTTTTAATGTCTACTGATCATGATTCTAAAAGTATAACCCTAACTTGCTCACGTTTCAGAAGGACATAAAAGTGAGGAAAGTCATGGGTGGTCAGAGTGGAATGGAGACTAGGAGGCTCCTCTCACTGAATATGGGATTTTTGTAGAAAGAAGTGCTATTTACAATAGCCAATGTCCATTGACAGATGAATGAATAAAGAAGATGTGGTGTATATATACACACAATGGACTATTATTCAACTATCAAAGGAATGAAATAATGTCATTTTCAGCAACAGGGATGGACCTAGAAACTATCATACTAAGTGAAGTAAGTCAGACAGAGAAAGACAAATATCATATATCACTTATATGTCGAACCTAAAAAAGTGATACAAAGGAACTTATTTACAAAACAGAGTCACAGATATAGAAAACAAACTTATGGTTAGCAAAGGAGAAAGGTAGAAGGAAGGGATAGATTAGGAATTTGGGAGTAACATATACACACTACTCTATATAAAATAGATAAACAACGAGGACCTATTGAGTATCACCTATCACTCTATTTTATAATAACATATGGAAAGGAGGGAAAAGAATCTGAAAAACAATATATATAAAATAATGTATATGTAAACACACAGACATGTAACTGAATCACTTTGTATACCTGAAATTAACACAACATTGTAAATCATCTATACTTCAATTTTAAAAATAAATTAATTTTTAAAGTATAGCAAAAAAGACATTAAATACCAAAAAAAAGAGAATGCCTGACTCGAGGCTCTTTGAAATGTAGAACTGACATCACCAGAGGGCCTGATCCACTTATTTAATGGATTTTACTTGTTATAAAGACATTCCTATTATTTTTAAGTACATACTTTTGTATTTACACATATAAAAACAAAATGGAGAAAAGTAAATCATTCCAGTGATAACTTTGCTTTATAGCTTAAAATATGAAATTCACTTATTCACTCAATCATTTATCAAATCATGATTTAACTTACATTTGTATGCTGAGGAGTAGGAATCATCAAGTTCTGAAAAGGAAAGGAAATACATTCATTTTAAAAGCACTCTAACACTCGTAACTTTTAGTAAAAATGCTTGCTAGTCGTATGGTTATCAATTATATTTGTATTAACTCTCTCATAATTTCATGACTAATGACAGATCTTTAAAAATTAGCCACCACAAATGATTACCTATATATTTTAAAGGCTGTAGGAATCAAAAAGAAAATTACCCCATCACCTATCAGCAGAGTTCGATGAGAGGAGAGCAGTGTCAAGGTCTCTGCCACCAGTCTATTCATGGTACTTTCTACAGCATTGGCACAAACATAAGCAGCTCCAAGAGCTACTAAAGTCAAATGCAGATGCATTCTCATGACTGAAACGTTCAGCGTTTGCCTTGGCAAAGAAAGTGCATAGTACAAGATTGCATACCCAACCAATTTATTCTCTCCCTTTGAGGAAATGAATAATTTCTAACAATCAGATAGAGAATGCTTAATAGTGGCATATCATGAAACTAAATATTTCCAATGCCTGTATCTTATAGTTTTACGTTTATCTTTTAATAATAATCAAAATCCCTATTTTTCCCCTTTAAAAACATTTCTTGTTACCAAAGAAAATCCTTAGACTGATATATCATTGCCCCACATTTGCATGTCTTGAAGTCAGAAGATTGAATTTCCTTTTAAAAGATGAGTATAAAAAGAAGTACAATGTAACCACTACATAGAATTTTATGCTGAAATACATAAATACTGAGAAGTTATTTTCAAATCAAGTAAACTCTAATGCAGTTGTAAGAAAGAAATTGAAAATACTGGTGATTGAAGATGGTGATTAGAGACCATCAAAACTTAGCAGTCAGGTTGTGTTCACTGCACTCTTGATTAGGATCCTTTCTAGTGGCTCAGAGGTTGAAGCATCTACCTGCAATGTGGGAGACCTGGGTTCGATCCCTGGGTTGGGAAGATCCCCTGGAGAAGGAAATGGCAACCCACTCTAGTATTCTTGCCTGGAGAATCCCATGGATGGAGGAGCCTGGTGGGATACCATCCACGGGGTCGCAAAGAGTTGGACACAACTGAGCAACTTAACTTTCACTTTCTTTCTATTGCCAGTAATCAAAATCTAACTCAAACTGGTTGAAGCCAAATGAGGGACTTGTTATCTCATACAGTCAAATGATCCAGGGTGGAGGCTCCTTTACGTTGCTTGCCTCAGGGACTTTTGTCTCCATTCTCAGCCAGTGACCCATTCCTTGGGTCACTGTAGACCCAATATGATGTCCAAACTTTTAAATCTATATGTACCCTGTTCATGAGCCACAGAGGAAAGCAAATTGTGTTTTTCTGATTGCTCAATTATAAGTTCTAGAATTCAGCCTTATTCACCCTTGATCCCATGTTCCCCCCTAAACTGTGGCCAGGGCTATGTGATATACTGATTAGCTCTCCATGTAGCTGGAGGTGGGCTTCATCCCACTTGAATTGCATAGCTGAGAAATCTAGGGTCCTAGGTAGTAGTAAGAGGGACCTAGATCCTAGGAAGGAAACCAAAAATACCCATCACATTCACATCCCACAAAGTGAGGGGAAATCCTTTCACACCCTGGGTAGGCCACATAATTCCGGGAGGGAGTAAAATGGGGCCCTCTTCTAGACCACATTCCTCCTTCTTCCCTGGCCTGAGCACACATAATGGAGGTGTAAGCCATGGCTTGTGATGGAGAATTTCAGTGAGCCTCCCAAAGTGGTTCCGTGTCAATGCCCTGTGTGTGTAGTCACACCTCTGAACAGATAGGGTAAAAGTAGTGTGGGAGTTCAGTGGCAGCCTTCACATCTGGTTTTGTTTGTGCTAAACTTTTGGACTCTGTTTGAACACTCGAAAAACCTTTTTTTTTTTTTGGAGACTTCAGGAGTGAGGTAGTGAGGTAGGAATCACAATGGACTAGGTCATGGTGCCCTTAAAATGGTGCTCTCAAAACCAAAGCTGATTATAGCAGAGCCTTCTCTCCCCAGAAGATTTCACAGAGAGTTTGCTGTTTTTCCTTGACTTCTACGGGCTATGCCGAGAAAGTGTGGGCTTAGATGAAGGTTTCAGAGCACCTGCCATGTTACTTGTTATTTTAGTACCTTAAATACACAAAGTTCTGAGTTTTAAACTTCTCCCTGTTATAGAGTTGCACAGGGAATCTAGGTGGTGGAGGACTAAGATACCACTATACTAGTATTCACTAAAGCAGGAGAAAAGCTCACCAACCACCATTTTTGGGGAGTCATGCTGGCTGGTTACAAAAATGAGTGAAATGGGCCAGGTGTGACCCAACACAGATGGTGGGGCTGCAGAAAACTGCAGCAGAGTGGTCTGTCTCCAGGTGGCAAGCGCTGCTCAGCTCCAGCTGACTGTTGCCATATGACATCCTTGGGCTTATGTTGCCAAATCATCCAATTTCTCAAAGAAGTCGGAAATCCTGAGTATCATGTACAATCTCCTGATTTTTAAATTTTGGCAATTCATAGTTTTCAAAACCATACAGGGTGCTGTTTCTCAGCCTCTGATCTATAGTATAACCATGGGTCCCTATTGGAGGGCAAGTTATTTAAAAATCCTCTTATTCAAAATTAGATACCTCAAAGCTTTTAAAAACTGTGGTAAAATGCATGTGACATAAAACGTGGCATCAACCATTTTAAAGTATATAGTTCATTAGTGTTAAGTACATTCATAATGTTGTACAACCCATTTCCAGAACACTTTTTTATCTTGCAAAGCTGAAACTCTGTACACATTAAACAACTCTCTTTTTCGCCGCTCCCTCCCAGCCCCTGGCAACCACGCTTCTACTTTCTGTCTCTGCAGATTTGACTGTTCTAGGTAACTCACATAAGTGGAATCATACAGTATTTGTCATTTACTGACTGGCTAATAGAGTCCTCAAGGTTCATCCATCTCGTAGCATGTGGCAGAATTTCCTTCCTCTTTTTTTTTTTTTTGATCATGCCACACCACCTGTGGGATTAGTTCCACAATCAGGGATTAAACTCAGGCCATGGCAGTATATATCACATTTTGTTTATCCATTCATTTATCAATGGACATTTATGGTTGCTTCCATCTTTTAGCTATTGTGAATAATGCCATTATGAACATGAATGTACAGTATTACATTTCTTATAATATTGTCATAAGTCATTAACTATTCCCCTGTTAGTCTGATCTCCCCAACCTGATTGCAAACTCTCTCTGAGCAGGGACCATAAAATAATGTATTTGAAAGAGGTTTATTAATGTAAAACTTCAAACAAAAGTTAATCATTTTAATCTCTTGTGCAGAATTCCAGGTAATTAAAATTTTTTATTTTATATTGAAGTATAGTCGATTAACAATGTTGGGATAGTTTCAGATGGATGGCAAAGGGACTCAGCCAAACATATACACATATCCACTCTCCCTCAAACCTCCCTGGCATTTGGCTGCCCCACAACATTGAGCAGAGTTCCTTGTGCTGTACAGTAGGACCTTGTTGGTTATCCATTTCAAAAAGAAATGATACAAATGAACTTATTTATGAAACAGAAACAGACTCACAGACTTAGCTAATGAATTTATGGTTGCCGGGGTTCAGTATTGGGGGGGCGGTGGGCAGAATGGAGGAAGAGAAGACAGGGAGTTTGGGACCAACGTGTACACTCTGCTCTATTTGAAATGGATAACCAAGTAATTTTTGTAGATATTCTAGCCTCAAGGAAATGGAGTATAATTCCCTTTCAGTGTGGGATACACTTAAGATAAGTGTAGGATACAATTCAAAGAGTGCAGTCTGGAAAGGGGATTACGAGAGGAGTAACTTTGCAATGGAGAAACCTGGCAAACTTCAGCTGGGTGATCAAGGTCAACATCAGCAGTCAAAGGTCATGTTGCTTGTGTGTTCCCTTAACATGATGTAATGAGAAGGGCATTTTATTTTTGTGGTCTTACTCCCCCCAAACTCAAAACCTCTATCTAACCATGAGAAAAATACTACACATACCCAAACTGAAGGAATAAATACCTGACCAGTACTCTTAAACTGTCAAGGTGATCAAAAACAAGTAAAGTCTGAAAACTGTCACAGCTCAGAGTAATTTAAAACAACATGATGACTAAATGCAATGTAGCATGCTGGATGAGGTCCCAGACAGACAAAGGATAAGGAAAAACTAAGAAAACCCTCTCAAAAAGGTGGAGTCTGGTAATGTGCCGGTGTTGGTTACCCAGCTGTGACATAGCTACTATGATAACATGAACAAAAGAGGGAACTGGGTACAGAGTACCTCAGAACTCTCTTTATAATCGTGCAACTTTCCTGCAAATCTAAGGCTACATAAAATAAAAAGGTTATTAAAAATAACCTTGCAAGTTGAAAAGAAGTTAAGGATTGTTTATATTATTATTATTAGGTAAAAAGACTTTGTATCCTGTAAGTGTCATGCACTTGGGAACTCTTTACTTCACTAGATTGTAAACACCTTGAGAATAAGAGTTTTATTTAATTGATCTCTTTATCCTCATTGAGCAGCTTATTGTATACACTCAGTGTTTATTGAATAAACAATCAGACCCTTAGTTGTGTTTATTGCTACAGTCAATGGAGTTGCAAAGAGTCGGACACACTAAGCAACTAACACAACAAACATGGTTGTGTTAGATGAACACATTAATGTGAATACTGTAGAAACTGAAGGAGTCTGTTCCCTGGGGCTAAGAGCCTGATGACAGAAACTTTGGTAGGACTCCTGGAAAAAGGATAGAGCAAAATTGTAAGCTCATCGATAGAGAACAAGTCAATGTCAACTACCATGTCGTTTACAAAAAACCCACGTTATTTTAGGAGACTAGAAAGAAATTAGCAATCAGTACACAGAATTTTAAAGAATTACTAATAATTTTATAGTCTAGAAGAAGGACTTTGTTGTTGAAAAGTTGTACTAGTAGGCAGCACCCATCCTGTTTTCCTAAAATCTTTATTAGTAAGAAAGGAAGTAAGTAAGTGTTAGTCACTCAGTGATGCCAGACTCTTTGCAACCCCATGTACTGCAGCCCACCAGGCTCCTCTGTCCATGAGATTTTCCAGGCAAGGATACTGGAGTGGGTTGCCATTTGCTTCTCCAGGGGACCTTCCCAACCCAGGGATTGAACCCAGGTCTCCTGCACTGCAGGCAGATTCTTTACCGACTGAGCTACAAGGGAAGCCCTTTGTCTCTATTAGTGGCTTCCAAATTGGCAACATGGTTTTTAAAAACTGATAAGGATAAGTGTTTTTTTTTTTTTTTTTAACTAACTGTATAGTCATTAAGGTCAAATGACTTTTCTATGAACTGATTCTAATCAATCAACAGAGCATGCTGCCACATTTTTTTTTTTGCAGTGACTAAATGTAAAATGATAGCATCTCTTTTTCTTGATTTTACTCTAACTCTCATCCTTTCAATCTCCAAGTATATCTTTTGAATAATTTTTAAATTAATGAATAACATCATAGAAAAATAAACACAGAACAACTTCCCCTTGGCATAGCAACTATCAGATTTTTGTTGACCACTTCCAGTCTTTACTAAGACAGCTTTACAGAGTTATAATCAATGACGTGGAATTTTATCTTTTTTTGCTTATTAATACTTCTCCTCCATGTAGTATTTTAAAGGTTGCATGCCTATGTGCTCACTTGTGCTCAACTCTTTGTGACCCCATGGACTGCAGCCCACAAGGCTCTTCTGTCCATGAGATTTTCCAGGCAAGAATACTGGAGTGTGTTGCCATTTCCTTTCCAGGGGATCATCCCAAGCCAGGGATCAAACCCATATCTCCTGTGTCTCCTGCACTGGCAGGCAGATTATTTACCACTGAGCCACTGGAGAAGCCATTTTTAAAGTTAGATGGAATTGGTGTACCACAGTTTACCTCACCATTTGGGTTGTTGCTAGTATTCCACGATTACAAATAATGCTACTAAAAAGCTCTATGTATAATTTTAAAAAATATTTCCTTATGCTGAGAAACTTACATGCTCATTTTAATAGCTTTGTTACATTTTACCAGATAAACCCTGTAAAAATATTCAATGCACAAAAAATAAATCATATTTTTACAGTGTTGTACCATTAAAAAACAACTTTATTTATTTTTGGCTATGCTGGGTCTTCATGGCTGTGCGGCGTTTTTTGTCTAGTTACAGCGAGCAGGGGCTACTATAGTTGCAGTGCACGGGCTTCTCCTGCTGTGGAGCATGGGATCTAGGGTGCGCAGTCTTCAGAAGTTGTGGCTCCCCAACTCTGGAGCACAGGTTCAACAGTTGTGGTGCATGGGCTTAGCTGTGTGTCATCTTTCTGGATGAGGGATTGAACCCATGTCTCCTGCATTGGCAGGTGGATTCTTTACCACTAAGCCACCAGGGAAGCCTGTGTTTTACCATTTATAAAGCACTTTCACAAAATAACTTTGTTTAATCTTGATATCAGCTCTGTGGGATGGATTTCTTTCCCTCAAGGTTCTTTAGCACTAGAATATAATGAGAGAAATGAACCAAAAAGGAATGCTATGAAATGAACCAAAGAAGAAGTTCTAATAAAAAAGGTTGATAAATATGTTGGTAAACATAAATAATCCTGGTTTAGAAAATAGATTGGGTCTTTCAAGACAATATGGAAAAATATTCTAAACACTGATAATGTGGAAACTTAAGATGGAATTAAATTCAGTGGTTCTTATACTGTTTGAAAGGATACTTAAGATATTAACTTCAGATTTCAAAATAGGCAGGTGAAAAATTCAAGGATAGCTATTAAAAGAATCAAAATAGAATGTGCAACTTCAAAACCAGTAAAATAAAGCAAGAGAATAATGAAAACTCCATCAATCCAGAAACCTAGAAAGGAGAAATAGAAGGAAAAAGCACAAAATATGAGAAATACAATCAAATTTATCAGGAATAACAGTTCACTTCATGCAAAATGACACTGTGCTCCATCAATTCAGTAGTGTCTGACTCTTTGCAACCCCATGGACTATAGCCCACCAGAGTCCTCTGTCCATGGGGTTCTCCAGGCAAGAATACTGGAGTGGGTTGCCTTCTCCAAAGGATATCCATCTCCAGGGGGTCTTCCCAGCCCAGAGATGGAACCTGCGTCTCTTGTGTTTCCTGCATATTCTTTACCCATTGAGCCACCTGAAGCCTAAAATGACATTAAAAGGGTTTAAAAATCAAAGGATAGAAAGACACATTGCGTGCGTGCGTTTGTGCCCAGTTGTATCTCACTCTTTGCAACCCTATGGACTATAGCCTGCCAGACTCCTCTGTCCATGGAGTTTTCCAGGCAAGAATACTAGAGCAGGTTGCCATTTCCTCCTCCATGGGATCTTCCTGACCCAGGGGCCCAACCTGTTTCTCCTGCATTGGCAGGAGATTCTTTACCATTGAGCCACCTGGGAAGCCTCAGAAAGACACACTAGACAAATACTAATCAAAGGCAAGTTGATAGACCTTCCCTGGTAGTCAACTGGTTAAGAATCTGCCTGCCAACACAAGGTTTGGTAACTGGTCCAGGACGATTCCACATGTCTAAGGGTAACTAAGCCAGCATGCCCTAGAGCCGGTGCTCTGCAACAAGAGAAACCACCATAATGAGAAGCCCACACACCACAACTAGAGCAAACTCATCAGAACTCAAGAAACCCAGCGCAATGCACCAAAGACCCAGCACAGCCATAAATAAATAAATAGAATAAATACACAAATAAAAGCAAGCTGGTACACTGATATCAATATCAGAAAAAGACAAGGTTTTGTCAGAAAGTATTATAAAGAGATTTACTAATAGGTACACTAACAGGTATTTCACAGTATTTTATTTATAATGAAGATTTCCCTTTCATTGATTATAAGTGAAGCAACATTTTTAAGTAGTAGCTTACTGAGAACTGGGAACTTGACTGATCTGACTTTTTAGTCTTTTTAAAAATTAATCATTTTTATTGCACATCTTTCCACCCCTCCTCCTACAGTTGTTATCTTAGTTTTATAGATTCTATAGGTTCCTACCATTAGCAAAAGTGGGGTCTGGCTGCTCACTGCTCAAAAGCCAATAAAGAGGCCAGGTTGGTGGAAAAGGCGGCTTGCTTTATTTTGGATGCCAGCAACAGGAGCAGCAGAGGTGGAGGAAAGATGGATTTCTGTCCAAAAGCTGCCCCCTCCCCCTTCCCTCAATCAGGGGGCAAGCACTGTTATAGGCAGAGGGAGGGGCAACATGCGGAAACAGCATAGTCAGCTCTGGCATTCATGTTGAAATCGGTCACTGGTAGCCTGACGAGCATCATCTTGATTGTTTTGGATACAGTTAATCTTCAGTTCCATGGTCAGTTTTTCCCATTTCCTTGAGACTAATTCTTGGAATTGAGGCACCTTACGTCATGGCTATGGTCTGATCATCATGTAGTTAGCGTCTTCCACCTGGTGGAGGTTTCCATATTTGTGTAAGACAGCTCACAGGATATGGCTCAGAGTATTATCTACGGCCCTTGAGAAGAAATTGAAGGTCCTCAACTATGTTTAATGACCACATTATTATTTGGTCTCCTTTGTTGTTTTTCTTTGTTTCTGCCTGTTTTTACTTCTCTGATTATTTTTTTTGGCTAAAGTTTTCCACAGTCTTATAGAATCTACAAAACTCCTTATTTTAATGACACTAATCTGAGAGTCTGGGGCAATGTCTTGTAACACATTCTGCCTTCCAGATTTGCCTTTTTCATCCTCATGTTATTATTAATACTTCTTATAAACAGGAAGCTTAATCTAAAGGTGCTAAAGATTCAAGTTAAATTTTTTCTTAATCTAACTTCATAAAAGGTAATGTGGGCTACTTTATATTAAGACCACAGCAGGAGACATATAATGTCTGGTTGTCCAAATGTTCAATGCTATTGATATATCCATCGCCTCCAAAAGTTTCTTCTCATCTTATTTTCTATTATATATTTTTTTGTGATAAGAACAGTTAACACAAGATCTACCATCTAGGCAAATTTTTAAGTATACAATATAGTGTTGTTAAAAATACCCATGATGATGTACAGTATTCATCCTGCATAACAAAACCTCTTATTTTAAAGGTGTCTATTCCTTTCTTGTGGTGGTACTTATGATAGGGACAGAGTGAAGGGACAAAGTAGGTAATTAAATATCTAATCCCACTGCTGCTGCTAAGTCACTCCAGTCGTGTCCGACTCTGTGTGACCCCACAGACGGCAGCCCACCAGGCTCCCCCGTCCCTGGAACCCTCCAGGCAAGAACACTGGAGTGGGTTGTCATTTCCTTCTCCAATGCATGAGAGCTAAAAGTGAAAGTGAAGTCGCTTAGTCGTGTCTGACTCCCAGCAACCCCATGGACTGCAGCCCACCAGGCTCCCCCATCCATGGGATTCTCCAGGCAAGAGCACTGGAGTGGGTTGCCATTGCTAATCCCACTAGGGGATGGTAAGTAGAAAAAAAATATGTATGCTAATGATAGGTACGTAAGTTAATGATTACTCAAGAAAACAGGTTTGCTTAACCACAAAACCAAGCACATTTGCTTAGCAACAAAACCATGCAGCAGAAGCACGCGACGTGCCCCAAAACAATGAAATAATTGTGGCATGAGACCCACAAACTGCCCAGTGAGCTCAGAAAATTAAAGATTCCCTACAACATGCTCTCTGCACACACAGACAACAATAATTTGTGGAACTAGCTTGACCCAGTAGGGACAAGAAAACTCCCCTCCTCAATCTGGAGAAGGAACTGATGATGGAAGCATGACATCTGCTCAAGAGAGACAAAGAAGCCCTTCTTCCCTTCCGCATTTTTCCTTTGATTATAAAACTGTAGTCCAGTAAATTCTCAGGGTGCAGCATCACTCACTCGCCAGCATGTAAGCCTCACAAGTGTCCTATTCTAATAAATCACTTCTTATCACTTAGCTCTGGATGAATTCTTCTTTGTGCTGAGACATAAAGGACTATGGTACCAGAGCTCTTTAGAGCCCCCGCCCAAACAACACCAATTAGTTTTGCTTATAAAAGTGGATTTTCTTTACACATATTTGTGTAATTTTATAGTCTTATAACATGGGCTTCCCAGGTGGCTCAATAGTAAAGAATTTGCCTGCCAGTGCAGGAGTTGCAGGAGACATAGGTTTTGATCCATGGGTCTGGAAGATCCCCTGGAGAAGGAAATGGCAACCCACTCCAGTATTCTTGCCTGGAAAATTCCATGGAAACTGGAGCTTGGCAGGATACAGTTCATGGGATCACAAAGAGTGGGACACAACTGAGCAACTGAGTGGAAACACACAGAGTCTTATAACAGCTTTTGGTCTACAATAGTAGTTTACAATTTTTTGGTATTAAATTCCTGTCTGCACTTGTAGAAACTACTGAGGATCCAAAAGAGCTTTTATATGAGTTATAATTATTAATATTTACTCAATTAGGAGCTAAATCTGAGTTTTTAAAAAGTCACAAGAACATACATGCATACCGTCCATCAACCATCATTTCAATGGTGTCTCTGACATCACATGATTACTAAAACACAGTACATTAATAGCCACTGAGAGTGCACTGCTGCTGCTGCTGCTAAGTTGCTTCAGTCGTGTCCGACTCTGTTCGACCCCATAGACGGCAGCCAACCAGGCTTCCCCGTCTCTGGGATTCTCCAGGCAAGAACACTGGAGTGGGTTGCCATTTCCTTCTCCAATGCATGAAAGTGAAAAATGAAAGTGAAGTCGCTCAGTCGTGTCTGACTCTAGCAACCCCATGGACTGCAGCCCACCAGGCTCCTCCGTCCATGGGACTCTCCACGCAAAAGTACGCAAATAACATATTAGTTTTGTTAGAAAAACAGCTTTGACCAGAATGGACACCATACCCCCCATTCCACTCCAGGTGTCCCGAGATCACACGATCACACTTGGGGAATCCCTGGCCATCTCAAGTCTTCGAATCCCTTAGTGTTAGTGTCTCTCAGTGCTGCCTCTGAATAATTGTAAGGGATCTGATTTAGGTCATACCTGAATGGTCTAGTGGTTTTCCCTACTTTCTTCAGTTTAAGTCTGAATTTGGCAATAAGGAGTTCATGATCTGAGCCACAGTCAGCTCCCGGTCTTGTTTCTGCTGACTGTATAGAGCTTCTCCAATGGCTGCAAATATAATCAATCTGATTTCAGTATTGACCATCTGTTGATGTATATGTGTCGTGTCTTCTCCTGTGTTGTTGGAAGAGGGTGTTTGCTATGACCAGTGCAGTCTCTTAGCAGAACTCTGTTAGCCTTTGCCCTGCTTCATTTTGTAGTCCAAGGGTAAATTTGCCTTTTACTCCAGGTATCTCTCAACTTCCTACTTTTGCATTCCACTCCCCTATGATGAAAAGGACATCTTTTTGGGGGTGTTAGTTCTAGAAGGTCTTGTAGTTCTTCATAGAACTTTTCAACTACAGCTTCTTCAGCATTACTGGTTAGGGCTTAGCCTTGGATTACTATGATATTGAATGGTTTGCCTTGGAAATGGACAGAGACCATTCTGTCATTTTTGAGACTGCACCCAAGTACTGTACCTCTGACCCTTTTGTTGACTATGAGGGCTACTCCATTTCCTCTAAGGGATTCTTGCCCACAGTAGTAGATATAATGGTCATCCATTCCATTCACCCATTCCAGTCCATTTTAGTTCACTGATTCCTAAAATGTCAGGGTTTACTCTTGCCATCTCCTGTTTGACCACTTCCAATTTGCCTTGATTCATGGACCTAACATTTCAGGTTCCTCAGCAATATTGTTCTTCACAGCATCGGACTTTACTTCCATCACCAGTCACATCCACAACTGGGCACTGTTTTCACTTTGCTTCCATCTCTTCATTCTTTCTGGAATTATTGCTCCACTCTTCTCAGTAGCATATTGGGCTCTTACAAACCTGGGGAGTTCATCTTTCGGTGTCCTATCTTTTTGCCTTTTCATACTGTTTATGGGGTTCTCAAGGCAAAAATATTGAAGTGGTTTGACATTCCCTTCTCCAGGGGACGACATTTTGTCAGAACTCTCCACCATGACCCGTCTGTCTTGGGTGGCCCTACATGGCATAGCTCATAGTTTCATTGAGTTACACAAGGCTGTAGTCCATGTGATCAGTTTGATTAGTTTTCTGTGATTGTGGTTTTCATTCTGTCTGCCCTCATGGATAAGGACAAGAGGCTTATGGAAGTGACAAATAGATTCAAGGGATTAGATCTGATAGAGTGCCTGAAGAACTATGGACAGAGGTTCGTGACATTGTACAGGAGGCAGTGATCAAGACCATCCCCAAGAAAAAGAAATGCAAAAGGGCAAAATGGTTGTTTGAAGAGGCCTTACAAATAGCTGAGAAAAGAAGAGAAGCTAAAGGCAAAGGAGAAAAGGAAAGATATACCCATTTGAATGCAGACTTCCAAAGAATAGCAAGGAGAGATAAGAAAGTCTTCCTTAATGATCAATGCAAATAAATAGAGGAAACCAATATAATGGGAAAGACCAGAGATCGCAAGAAAATTAGACGTACCAAGGGAACATTTCATGCAAAGATGAGCACAATAGTGGACAGAAATGGTATGGACCTAACAGAAGCAGAAGATATTAAGAAGAGGTAGCAAGAATACACAGAAGAACTCTACAGAAAAGATCTTCATGACCCAGATAACTACAATGGTGTGATCACTCACCTAGAGCCAGATATCCTGGAATGCAAAGTCAAGTGGGCCTTAGGAAGCAGCACGACGAACAAAGCCAGTGGGAGGTGATGAAATTCCAGCTGAGCTATTTCAAATCCTAAAAGATGATGCTGTTAAAGCACTATACTCAATATGCCAGAAAATTTGGAAAACCCAGCAGTGGGCAGGACTGGCAAAGGTCAGTTTTCATTTCAATCCCAAAGAAAGGCAATGTCAAAGAATGTTCAAACTGCCACACAATTGCACTCATCTCACACTAGCTAGCAAAGTAATGCTAAAAATTCTCTGAGCCAGGCATCAACAGTACACAAACTGAATTTCTAGATGTTCAAGCTGGATTTAGAAAAGGCAGAGGAACCAGAGATCTAAGGGCTAACATCTATACGATCATCGAAAAAGCAAGAGAATTCCAGAAAAACATCTACTTCTGCTTTATTAACTATCCCAAAGCCTTTGACTATGTGGATCACAACAAAATGTGGAAAATTCTTCAAGAGATGGGAATACCTGACCACCTGACCTGCCTCCTGAGAAATCTGTGTGCAGGTCAAGAAGCAACAGTTAGAGCCAGACATGAAAAAACAGACTAGTTCCAAATCTGGAAAGAAGTATGTCAAGGCTGTATATTGTCACTCTGCTTATTTAACTTATATGCAGAGTACAGCATATGAAATGTCAGGCTGGATGAAGCTGAAGCTGGAATCAAGATTGCTGGGAGAAACATCAATAATTTCAGATACACAGATAACACCACCCTTATGGCAGAAAGCAAAGAAGAACTAAAGAGCCTCTTGATGAAAGTCAAAGAGGAGAGTGAAAAAGTTGTCTTAAAACTCAACATTCAAAAAACTAAGATCATGGCATCCGGTCGCATCACTTCATGGCAGATAGACGGGGAAACAATAGAAACAGTGAGAGACTATTTTGGGGGGCTCCAAAATCACTGCAGATGGTGACTGCAGGCTTGAAATTAAAGGACGCTTGCTCCTTGGAATCAAAACTATGATAAACACAGCATATTAAAAAGCAAAGATATTACTTGTCAACAAAGGTCCATCTAGTCAAAGTTACGGTTTTCCCAGTAGTCATGTATGGACGTGATAGTTGGACTATAAAGAAAGCTGAGCCCAAAGAATTGATGCTTTTGAACTGTGGTGTTGGAGAAGACTCTTGAGAGTCCCTTGGACTGCAAGATCAAACCAGTCAATCCTAAAGGAAATCAGTCCCGACTATTCATTGGAAGGACTGATGCTGAAGCTGAAACTCCAATAGTTTGGCCACCTAAGGCGAAGAACTGACTCATTAGAAACGACCCTGACGCTGGGAAAGATTGAGTGCAGGAGGAGAAGGGGACAACAGAGGATGAGATGGCTGGATGGCATCACCCACTCGGCGGACATGAGTTTGAGCAAGCTCCGGGAGTTGGTGATGGACAGGGAAGCCTGGCCTGCTGCAGTCCATGGGGTCGCAAAGAGTTAAACACGACTGAGCGACTGAACTGAACTGAGAGGCGCCTCACCCCTGCCCCTCCCCTCCCCGCCCTCTCGCCCCTCCTCCCTCGGTCCGCAGCTAGGAGACACAAGCCCATTTCAAGACCTGGCACGCAAAGGCCTCAGATTGTAAACCTGCGCGCGCACCTAGCTTCCGACTTCCCGGCGTGCCCCGCGCCTGCGGCGTAAACGCGCGCCGGCGCAGCAACCCACCTGACCCGCGGCGTAGCCAAGGCGGGAGTCTGTGAGTGCCTCGGTCTCGGGCTCCCTGGGCCTGGGGTACTGCCCGCGTGTGTCGTGGGCAGCCCCGGGCTGGCCCCCACCCCCGCTCTCGTCCTGCAGCAGGGAAGAAAGCCACTGTGGGAGGGACGGTCCCACCTCGAGTCTTCCAAGACGCTGGAGTCCTTACGACCCGTTCTTGCTGTGCTCCGGCCTCGCTGCTAAACTTTGGTGGGCCCCGGGATCTAGACCCCAGCTGTTGAGAAACGAAACGTTTGCAAACATGTCCCGGATCGAAAAGATGAGCATTCAGGGCGTGCGGAGTTTTGGAATAGAGGATAAAGATAAACAAATTATCACTTTCTTCAGTCCCCTTACAATTTTGGTTGGACCCAATGGGGCGGGGAAAACGGTAAGTCCTCTAAGGAGCCGCCTTCAGTTTATGGGTCGCCACGTGTTACAAATCTGGAGTAGAATATCTGCAGAGTTCGGAACTCTAGGGTGAGAGGAGTCAATATGACTCAGCTCCTGGGGCCCCAGGGTACACCTGGGTCGTCAGCTGACTTGCGTGCCCGGGAGCATGGCTTGGTGTGGCCTTCAGGTGTCTGTCACCTGAGGCGCCGACCAGACTTTTGTCCACTGCTGCCCAGTGGACAAGGTTTTCTTGAGAATCCCGAGAGGCCGGGAGCTAACTGCGTGAGCTTACGGAGCTCACAGCCCCACAGGAACTTTTTTTTTTGTCTATATTCATGTTTTCTTAATTCTCTTTATTCTCATGGCATAGCATTCATTTCCTGGTAGTTGTCCCCGTTGGGGATTTTTTTGTTGTTGTTGTTATAAAATATAAATGTATGACTTTAAGAAAACCGACTATCCCGACTAAGCATAATGACTAGGTAAATAACAGTTTTAAAATGAAACATCCATTGGGGCTTGGTTAAATTGAGAAACCATTTTATTGTTGGGATGCTCTTACCTAGTTCAAATAAAGGTTAGAGCACAGCTCATATACTGTGACTTTTTAAAACCCTGGAAATACTTAGAAATTTGAGTTGAGCCCTGGAATGGTATGCAATTATGAAAGAAGTGTAGCCAAGAAGCTCTCTGGTCTGAAAGGGTGGTTTGAGAAAAGCAAGGTGGTATCATTGTAACAGGGAGAAGAGGAAGTGGAAAGCATAGAGAAAGACAAGGTTTGGTGTTAAATGCCAGACTCTTGTTTATTTGTTTATGTAGAAAGATTATTTACTGATGCTTTTTTTATGTACCTAAGCACTATATTAAGTGGTACTGATGGAGAGGTTAGTATGTTTAGTGTTTATGAGCCCTAGCTGCTTGAATACAGAATTTTTTTTTTTTTTTTTTGCTTCTCCATTTATTGTGTGACTGGGCAAAAGTGACCTAAATGTTCTTTGCCTTAGTTTTCTCATTTATAAAATGGATGTTAAAAATAGTTTCTATGGCCTAGGGTTAATGTGAGAATTAAATGCTTAATGTATGTAAAAGTGGTTAGTACAGTACCTGTCACATAAGGTTGATACTAGCCACTTGTTTTGTTTCAACTTTAAAAAAAAATTCAGCTTTATTGGAGTATAATAGCATATACATTGTAGGCTATTTAAAGTATACATCATGGTGATTTGACAAACATGTGTTCCCCAAAAGGTTTCTCTTCTTCTAGTTAGTTAAAATATCTATCACCTTGAACCAGAAAGCTCAGCTTCTCTGTACAACGTTGCCAAATTAAATCCCGGAGACAGTTTTGGGTGAAGTAGAAAAGGGTAGCTTTATTGCTTTGCCATGGAAAGGGGGACACAGCGGGCTCATGCCCTCCAAACCATGTGTCCCCAACTGGGGAATATAGTGACAAGTTTTCTAGTAACAGCATGATTAGCTCCTGGCCGTTCTTCTGATGGTGAGGGAAGTAGGAGTCAACATCATCAACCCTCAGGTGTAATTACTCTGGGGTCTGCATGTCCTGGGCAGCATCCCACCTGGAGGGGTTTCGGTATTGCTGCTGCTGCTGCTTCTGCTAAGTCGCTTCAGTTGTGTCCGACTCTGTGCGACCCCATAGACGGTAGCCCACCAGGCTCCCCCATCCCTGGGATTCTCCGGGCAAGAACACTGGAGTGGGTTGCCATTTCTTTCTCCAATGCATGAAAGTGAAGTCGCTCAGTCGTGTCCCACTCTTAGCGACCCCATGGACTGCAGCCCACCAGGCTCCTCCGTCCATGGGATTTTCCAGGCAAGAGTACTGGAGTGGGGTGCCAGGGCCTTCTCCGTCTGTATCTGCAGAGTAGCTCAAAGATATTGTGATAGTGTGTGTATCTGTTGGTAGGGAAACAGGACCTTACCCCAAGGCTGCTCTTGACTGTCTCTCTCTGGTCTCATCCCCTCCCTCCCCTAAATAACTTTATTGCATGAATCTGCCCTTTGGAACTCAGGGAAGGTCATGGAGGGTGAATGAAGGCTGCTTCCTATAATCAAAGAAATGGGGAACACAGAAAGTCCTTGTGCCCAGGAGCCCCACAGGGCCCTGCAGGGTATCAGCCTCACTTTTTATCCTTTTATGTGTGTGTGTGAGAACATTTAAGTTTCACTCTCAATAAATCTCATTTATACAATATAGTATAATCAGCTATGGTGAGCTGTTTAAGCCAATGTTATTAAAAACAGTTTAATAAGAAATAGAAAATTTTCCTCCCAAAATAATAATTATTTTTTATTTCAGTATACCTTCTTAATTATATAGCTTTTCTATATTTATATGTCAGGTTTTATAATATCAAAATTTACCTAATCATGTATTTTATAGTCTTTTTTATAAACATTTATAATGAATTAACATTTTATGGTTAAATTCTGCAGTTTTCTAATAAGTAAATAATATAATTTTCTATTTCTTTAGACCATCATTGAATGTCTAAAATATATTTGTACTGGAGATTTTCCTCCTGGAACCAAAGGAAATACATTTGTTCACGATCCCAAGGTAATGATGCCAGTGAAATTTTTTTTTCTTTTATTTTTTAATTTTATTGAAGTATAGTTGATTTGATTGTGTTAATATGTGTTAATTTCTGCATAGCAAAATGATTCAGTTATATACTTTTTCATATTCTTTTCCATCATGGTTTATTACAGGATATTGAATATAGCTTCCTGTGCTATAGAGTTGGACCCTGTTGTGTATCCATGCTAAATGTAATAGTTTGCATCTGTTGACTCCAAACTCCCAGTCCACCCCTCCTCCTCCCCTCGTCTCCTTGACAACCACAAGTCTGTTCTCTGTGAGTCTGTTTCTGTTTTGTATGTGCGTGCTCAGTTACGTCCAACTCTGCAACCCCATGGACTGCAGCTTACCAGGCTCCTCTGTCCATGGGATTTTCCAGGCAAAAATACTGGGGTGGGTTGCTATTTCCTACTCCAGAAACATTTTTTTAATAAAATTTTTATAATGATAAAAGTGATAGCTCATTGTAGAAAACTTGGCAGTGGAACAATATGAGATATGAAAGTCACTCATGTACAGTCAGTGAGTGATAGCCATTGTTGACATTTTCATGTGTTTCTTCTCCTTTACGTACTGTCTTAAGTAGCTGAAGTCATACTCTTAATTTTGTGTTCTGAGCTTTTTTTCCATCTAACATTATCATCTAGTCCTGTGTTATTAAAAACTATATTAAATTCTTAGTCTGGGTGTTTGGTACATGGGTACTTTTTATTTTATTAATTTACTTACTTTAATTGGAGGCTAATTGCTTTACGATATTGTAGTGGTTTTTGCCATACATTGACATGAGTCAGCCACGGCTGCACATGTGTTCCCCATCCAGAACCCCTCGCCCACCTCCCTCCCGATTCCATCCCCCAGAGTCATCCTAGTGAACCAGCCCTGAGCACCCCGTCTTATGCATTGAACCTGCACTGGCGATCTGCTTCACGTTTCAACACTACTCCCTCAAATCATCCCACCCTCGCCTTCTCCCTCAGAGTCCAAAAGATTGTTCTTCACATCTGTGTCTCTCATCTTGTGTCTCTCTTGCATATAGGGTCATCGTTACCATCTTTCTAAATTCCATATGTATGGGTTAGTATACTATATTGGTGTTTTTCTTTCTCACTTACTTCACTCTGTATAATAGGTTCCAGTTTCATCAACCTCATTAGAACTGATTCAAATGCATTCTTTTTAATGGCTGAGTAATACTCTATTGTATATATGTACATAGGTGCTTTTTAAATCTTTGTACTTCTTTGTCTGAAATATTTTCTACTTAAAACACCTAACCTTTTATGAACATTTTTAATGATTGCATCATTTTCTTATATTTAGCCTTGCTTTTAGTTTTTCATTAAAATGTACCATGATGAAAGTCTGTGTATGAATCTTTGAATTATGGTGTTTTAACTATTAGTGTGTGTTTAGGACATAGACTTTTCTATATACATTTTGGTTTATAGTTTTTCCTTTTTTTATTGCAGTATAGTTGATTCACAATATTGCATTAGTTTCAGGTATACAGAAAAGTGATTCAGTGATATGCGTGTATTTTTTGATTATTTTCCATTATAGCTTGTTACAAGATATACAATATTGTTGCCTGTGTTAAATCACTCTTATCTTATATATATTACTATGTATCTACTAATCCCAAACTCCTGATTTATCTCTCTTCCCGAAGTAGGTTTTACTTTGGCATATGTGTAGTGAGGTCCTGTGCCTCTCATTACCCCTGCTTCCCAAGAGTTTGTTGTGTATTTCTTCCAGGCTTTTTTGTATGTTTATGGAAAAAAAACCTCTGTATACAAATACACTCACATAAATATTTTAGTATATTAATAGAATTTTATTTTGACTATTGTACAAATCAAGTATTTATTTTGTGATATTTTTGTTGCTGTTTTTTTAGTTGCTAAGTCATGTCCAACTCTTGTGGCCCCATGAACTGTAGCCCTCCAGGCTCCTCTGTCCATGGTATTTCCCAGAAGAATACTGGCGTGGGTTGCCTTCTCCCAGGGATCTTCCCAACCCAGGAAACAAACCAGTGTCTCCTGCGTTGGCAGATGGATTCTTTACCACTGTGCCACCTGCAGATACGTTAAGATATATATGCTTTTGTTTCATTATTTTTCGGAGAAGGCAATGGCACCCCACTCCAGTACTCTTGCCTGGAAAATGCAATGGACGGAGGAGCCTGATGGGCTGCAGTCCATGGGGTGGTGAAGAGTTGGACACGACTGGGCGACTTCACTTTCACTTTCATTATTTTTAATTACTTAATAGTATTCAATTGAGTTTATATTCTCTAGCTTATTTAACTGATGCACTGTTGATAGTCTTTTAAATTGTTTCCACTTTTATATGGCTAAAGATAACTGATTATGAAAGTGATCTCGGGCAATCTTGGCCTGCAGTGGCTTGAAGCAGGATTTTGGCTCCCTGGCCAGAGACTGAAGTCAGGCTGCAATAGAGCACCGAATCCTAGACTCTAGACCATCAGGGCCAGTGGTCACTGACAAGGCCCTGGCCCATTGTTTTGTAGAAATTAATTTCCACAGAGACAGAAAGTCATGAAACATGTGAAGTGTTTATTTGAAAGAAAAAGAATATGTATGAATAGACTCACATGAGCAGCCTCAGAGAATCATGCCCTGGAGGTAGTTTGAATCACTTATATGGGACATTCCTTCCAGGTTTTCTCTGGCCAGTCATATTACTTTGCCTGGTTCTGAGCCTGTATTTGATTTAACTCAAGGTCCTCCCCTGTGTGAGCGCACATTTTTCAGCCAAGGTGGATTCTAGTGAAGAGGCCTATGGGCAGGTTGACATCATCTACCATGGGGTGGTTCCCCCATTTTTTTTGCCCCTTAGGAGCCTTTCTGTGCATGTGTTGTTGGGAATGTCTCCTTGACCTCAAGAATGAGAAATATGTGGTCTCTATCTGGGCAGGGCTCAGGTCCTCCTCACTTCTGCTGTTATTTTCGTCTTGGAGTATCTGTCCACAGGGGCAAACTCCAGCTGCTCAGCCCGGGGCACATCTATCTCCTGTCTCAAATCCCCCCTGAGAGATGTGAACCCCAAGAAATCTTTATTGGGAGGATAAAGGGTGAAGGTCTGTCTTTTGGGCTGGCATGGGGCATGTAAGCCTACCTAGTTGGGGTCACAGAGCTCTCACCCTGTCTCAATAAAGGGCCCAGGATGACCTCTGTTGTTACACCAGCAGGATCTGTTCTGAGGAGTGGCTGGCATCTCCGCATCGCCATTGTCTTGATATGAAACTACTGTAATCTGGAAGAGACAAACTTAACAAGTAGATTAAAAAGGCAGGGGCCAAAAACCAATAAATGAACTATTATAACCAGGGCCCAAGCAGGAGTAAGAACCAGGTTATATATGGTAGCAATTTTGATCCTGGTCCATATAGAGTCAGTACTGGGGTTACCCTGTCAGAAGGGATGGAGCCATTTGGCATGATCTTACATATTTTTTTTTTTTTTTTATCTTACATATTTTTGATGTCTGCTTCTGTTAGCCCAGTGTGATTTGATGTGGGTGTTATAGACTCGGTTGGATAACCTGACATTAATAGACAAAACAGATCTCATTTCTTCTCAGGAAAATAAGCCTAAACCCAGTTTGGACCTAGTGCTTTGGGGAGACTTGTAACCAGGTAGCCAGTTGTCTAGTTTAATCTAACTAGGTTTTAACCTTTGATGTGATATTAACACATAAATAATAGAAGCTGTTGATCATCATACATATCTCTTCTTTTTGTTATTTTGTAAAGCAATTTTAATATCTAAAAATGTAACAGTTATAAGAGGAGACTTTTAAAAAGTAAGGTTGTAGTTGCCAGCTGTTAGCAGACACTGTTTTGAGAATGGCTGGTGGCATCTCAAGACTGATACCGCTCAGAAAACTTAAGTTCTCAACAATATAAGGACTTGTCTGAAATCACACCCAGTACTAAGTGTCACTTAGTATTGCCTTGGATGTCTAAAGCATAGTTACTCCATTTTGACTTTTAATTGTGGTTTTCTCCGTAATAGTCAAAGCACATGGTGCCATTAATGATGTTAGTACCTCTCTAGGTATGAGAAGATGCAAGAATTTGGGCTCATAAAATCTCCTGAAAATATCTATCTGAAGGCCTGTTTTGTCAGTTTTTCCCAGAGCACAGAGTGAGTGCCTCATTACTGATCTCTACCCTGAACCTCTTTTAGGGAGTGTTTAAAGGTCAGCAGCTGCAGCGGCTCATGATTTAATCCTTGCCACCAACCTACAGCGGTAGGTGGCAAGTGCCAGTCTCCAGTTGTCAGGGCCCCTTTATGGTCATAAATTTTATGGTCATAAAAAGGGCCCTTTCATAACCATTTCATCCCATGGTGCTTGGAATGCTCATTCCTGGGTCTGGTGAAATTTTGTTGCTAGGCTGCTCAGTGAGCTATTATTGGACTAGGCCTTACTAACAGTAGCCATAAATTTCTATACCACCTGTATTAATTACTAGGTTCTTACGGTCTAGGAAAAAATTCCCTCTTCTAGCTTCTTCTCATAAGAGTACCACTGTTATAGTCATTGACCTCATATAGAACTATATATTTTTGTTGGAGACTCAGTCACACAATGGTAAATGCAAGAAATGACAATCTTATAAAACAGGCAATGTAAAAAAATAATATAGCTAACAGTATTATTACGGTCATAAGTAAGAACTTAAGAATTTGTATTAGGTACAACCCAGTATATCCCAGATTGTCTGACTTTGTTTTGTGCCAATCCTTATCTTTAAGGGAAATTATCCACAAGGCACTCAGCTTGGTTTCCTAGTGGTGGTCTTCAGTTGCTCAGTCGTGTCCGACTCTTTGCGACCCCATGAACTGCAGCATGCCAGGCTTCCCTGTCCTTCACCATCTCCCAGAGCTTGCTCAAACTCATGTCCATTGAGTCGGTGATGCCATCCAACCATCTTATCCTCTGTCGTCCCCTTCTCCTACCTTCAGTCTTTCCCAGCATCAGGGTCTTTTCCAGTGAGTCAGTTCTTCTCATCAGGTGGCCAAAGTATTGGAGCTTCAGCATCAGTCCTTCCAATGAATATTCAGGACTAATTTCCTTTAGGATTGACTGGTTTGATCTCCTTGCAGTCCAAGGGACTCTCAAGAGTCTTCTCTAACACCACAGTTCAGAAGCATCAGTTCAGCACTTAGTTTCTTTATGGTCCAACTCTCATATCCATACATGACTACTGGAAAAACCATAACTTTGACTCTACAGACCTTTGTTGGCAAAGTAATGTCTCTGCTTTTTAGTATGCTGAGTTTGTCATAGCTTTTCTTAAAAGCTTTTCGTAAGCATCTTTTAATTTCACGGCTGCAGTCACCATCTGCAGTGATTTTGGAGCCCAGGAAAATGAAGTCTGTCATTGTTTCCATTGTTTCCCCATCTGTTTGCCATGAAGTGATGGGGCCAGATGCCATGATCTTAGTTTTTTGAATGCTGAGTTTTAAACCAGCTTTTTCACTCTCCTCTTCCGCTTTCATCAAGAGGTTCTTTAGTTCCTCTTCGCTTTCTGCCATAAGGGTAGTATCATCTGCATATCTGAGGTTATTGATATTTCTCCTGGCAATCTTGATTCCAGCTTGTGTTTCATCCAGGCCTGCATTTCACATGATATACTCTGCATATAAGTTAAATAAGCAGGGTGACAATATACAGCCTTGAACTACTCTTTTCCAAGTTTTGAACCAGTTCATTGTTCCATGTCTGGTTCTAACTGTTGTTTCTTGACCTGCGTACAGGTCTCTCAGGAGAGGTGATCTGGTATTCCCATTTCTTTAAGGAATTTTCCAGTTTGTTGTGATCCACACAAAGGCTTTAGTGTAGTCAGTGAAGCAGAAGTAGATGTTTTTCTGGAATTCTCTTGCTTTTTCTATGATCCAGCTGATTTGGCAATTTGTCTCTGGTTCTTCTGCATTTTCTAAATCCAGCTTGAACGTCTGGAAGTTCTTGGTTCATATACTGTTGGAAGCCTATCTTGGAGAATCTTGAGCATTACTTTGCTAGCGTGTGACATGAGTGCAGTTGTGCCGCGTGTTGAACATTCTTTGGCATTGCCCTTCTTTGGGATTGGAATGAAAACTGACCTTTTCCAGTCCTGTGGCCACTGCTGAGTTTTCCAAATTTGCTGGCATATTGAATGCAACACTTTAACAGCATCATCTTTTAGAATCTGAAATAGCTCAGCTGGAGTTCCATCACCTCCACTAGCTTTGTTTGTAGTGATGCTTCCTACAGCCCACTTGACTTTGCACTCCAGGATGTCTGGCTCTAGGTGAATGAGCACACCATCGTGGTTATCCAGGTCATTAAGATCTTTTCTGTATACTACTTTTGTGTACTCCTAGTGTTACTAATTATCCTTAGTATGATTTAATTGTTCCCAACAAAGGAATTAATTTTTCTTTAGAAATAGTAAATCATTTACTACATTTACTGAGCCTTTTCTACAATGACTATTTCACACCTTCTCTTAAACTTAAAATGTACTCTGTTCAATTGATGGATGATCTTGCCTTGTGTTTTCTTGAGAAAGTAGAAGGAATCAGATGGAAAGTCCTCATTTCCAATAATTAAATCTACCAAACTACCCTGCATATATATCTGTAGTGTTTTCACCTTTGTGATAGGGGTACATTGTTTATCATTTGTTTTAAGGTCAATTAAGTCCTCTTGGAACCTAGATCCAATATCAGTCACTTTTGTCAAGTCAGGCATTTTGCCTTTCAGCTGTCTTTGCTCCTGCATTCAGTTTCTCCCTCTTTAGGGTATCATTTACGTCAGCAGATAAACATGGTCAGGTTGCACCAGTCTACAAACAAACTCTCCCTTTACTCCAGTTCAGCCTCTGGCTACTACTCTTTGTTCTGTTTATACCAAAATTCTTAAGAGTTATGTGTACTCATTGTTTTCACTTTATTGCTTCCCCTTTTCTCCCCAGCCTACTCTGTTTAGATTTTCTTTTTTTCCCCCTCACTAAAACTGCTCTTGTAAGGTCACCAGTAATCTCCATATTGCCAGATAACTTTAAAAAAAAATTTTGTTTAGCTGTGCCAAATCTTTGTGGTGGCACGTGGGGGTCTTTGATCTTGTGGCATGTGGGATCTTCTCTTTTTTCAGTTGTGACATGCAGAATCTTTGTCTTTGTATCTTGTGGCATGTGGGTTCTAGTTTCCTGGCCAGGGTCTCCTGTGTTGGGAGCACAGAGTCTTAGTCACCGGACCACCAGGAAAGTTTCAAAACGGTTATTTTCTAGTTCTCAATACTTTCTCTGCAGATTTGATGTATTAATAATTGGTTTTCCTCTTTTTTTTTTAAAACATTGCTCTCTTGGCTTTCATGACACCATAATCTCATACCTCTTTTTTGATGGGCCATCCTTTAGTCTCCTTTAATGAGTCTACTTTTGCCTGACTCTTCTTGGATGATATTCATTCTCACAGCTTTAAGTATCGGTTATGTTGCAGGAAGAGGGACCTCTTTCAGGGCCCAAGAGTGGGCTCTTGTCTAACACTCAGAAACGAATTGTCTGAGGAGACATGTGCTGAAAAAGCAAGTAACTTCATTGGGAAGGGGTACTCGGGCAAAGAGCAGCAGAGTAAGGGAACTCAGGAGAACTGCTCTGTCGTGTGACTCGTGGTCTCAGGTTTTATGCTAATAGGGTTACTTTCCAGGTTATCTCTGGCCAATCATTCTGACTCAGGGTCCTTCCTGGTGCTGTTCTCATTGCTCGTCCAGGATAGATTCCAGTGAGAAGGATTCTGGGAGATTGGTAGGACACATGGATTAATGTCTCCTGTCTCCTTTTGATGTTTCGCAAATTCTTCCGGTTGGTGGTAGCTTGTTAGTTCCACATTCTTTACCAAGAACTCCTGTTGTTAAGATAACCCATGCAGATGGTTACTATAGGGCCTGGCCTTGACAGGCAGTTTGGGTCAGTGGTTCCCTGTACAGTTACATGCTGATGAATTCCCAAATATTGTATTTAGTCCTAACTTCTTTCCTAAACTATAGACATATATGTCCAGCTGTTTAAGTATTTAATGGGGATCTCCAATATAACATACTGAAAATAGAACTCTTGGTTCCCTGTTCCCCCATTCCTCTCACATTCTCAAGCCTGTTACTACCTCAGCATCAGCACCCTGCAGTTTAATAAATGATGTCATCTGCACCTTTGCTCATGCAGAAACCTGTTTGTCATTCTTTTAGTGATTCCTTTATCTCATCTTGTTTCTAATTCATAAGCAGTTCTTATGTACTCTTCTACAGTATGTCCAGAATATGTCCCTTCATTTCATCCCTACTGTTTTCCTGGTCCAAGCCACCACCTTCTTCCCTTTGAACTATTCTGATAGTCTGTAGACTTGTTTTCCTGACTCATTCTTTTCTTTTTCTGGCTGTGTCATGTGGGATCTTGGTTCCCCAACCAGGGATTGAACCTGTTCCTCCTGCAGTGGACATGTGAAGTCTTAACCACTGGACCACCAGGGAAGGCCCTCCTGCTTCATTATTGAAATTCTTTTCTATAGAAAAGAAGAATCTCTTTTCTAATAGCAACAAATTATCTCTAAATACTTATTCATTCATTTAACAGGGAGTGGGTCTTTTAAAGTCTGAGGAAAGAACACTCCCGTCAGTGTTAATACTAACTGCAGAGTCCGTGAGGTAGGATCATATTTGGTGTGTTCAAGGAATCACAAGGGGAGGAGCAAAATAATCAGGGGAAGACTAGTAGAAAATTAAGTTAGAATATTTGAAGGGTCTAGATCCTGTAGGATTTGGGGTTCTAATTTAAATGGGAATCCATTAGAAGATTTAAGCAGGAAAAGGGCATAGTTTGTATTTTAAAGTGATCAGTCTAGCTGTGAGAGGACTGTCTATAAACCGCAAGGGTAGAAGGGTGAAGACTGATGAAGGGCATTTTGTGGTAATCCAGGTGAGGAATATTGGTGGCTTAATTAAGTGGTAATGGTAGGAAATATGACAAATGCTTGGATTTGGGATGTTTTAAAGGTAGAACCAGCCGATTAGCTATTGATTTGGGTAGTGGTGTATGAGAAAAATAGAAGCATCAAACAGAACTTCAAGTTTTTTGACTTTAGCAAATAGACAAAATAGTAGTAATGAGGAAAACTCTGGAAAAGGACATTTGAGGGCCTCTGGTTTAAATGTATAAATTGGGATGGGAATTCCCAGGCAGTCCAGTGGTTAGGGCTTGGTGCTTTCATTGCCAGGGCCCACCACCCCGCTCCCTCCGCCCCGGGTTCAGTCCTTGGTCAGGGAATTAAGGTCCTGCAAACTGAGTGGTGCAGTTAAAAAAGAGGAAAAAAACAACCCACATGTAAATTGGGGTGTTTGTTATGTTTGTTAGATATCGAAAGGAGATGTCCGGTAGGTAAATAGAAGTATGTCTGAGGGGAGGTTTGAGTTAAAATTAGGAATCATTGATGCGTACACTTACATATGTATATAGGCTTCCCTGGTGGCTCAGAGGTTAAAGTGTCTGCCTCCAATGCGGGAGACCTGGGTTTGATCCCTGGGTGGGGAAGACCCCCTGGAGGAGGAAATGGCAACATATGTATATAGTCAGTCTTAAAGCCTGATGGGATCTCCTAGGAAGTGAATATAGAGAAAACCCTAGCCTAAAGCATATTAGCATTTAGAAATAAGAAAGAGGAGGAGCCAGTGAAAGATGCTAAAAAAAAAAAACAAAACAGCTAGTTAAGTAAGGAAAATAGAGAATGGTGTCTTAGAAGACAAAAGAATAGTGTCACAAGAAAGAGGAGTCATCAGCTGTGTCAGGTATGTCGATAGCTCAATCAAGAAGCAGATTTGACTATGTGAAGGTCATTGGTGATCTTGACAAAACCAATTTTAGTAATCTGAGAAAACAGGAGGTAAGGAAGTAAAACGGGTAGAATTGTTTTATGAGTTTTGCTATAAGTGGAAAGAGATGGGGCAATAACTGAAAAGGTTTGCAGGATCAAGAAGAGTTTTTTTTGGCTTTTGTTCCTGTTTTTTCTACATATGTGTGTATTTTCTGGATGTTTCCATGTTGATTGATGCTCTAGTATCTCTGCCAGTCTCATCTATCACCCACCCCCTTTCCAATTGCTTTCATCTTTTTAGAGCTGTTTTTCTCAGGTATCTGCTTATGTCCTGTCTGTGGTTCTTCTGGCTATGGTGGTTTAGCTCTCTTCACTTATTACCCGCTTTTCGGCTGCTCTCATTTTCCAGTTCTGAGCTCCCACCCACACTTGTTCATCAACTCTTCTCTCCTGAGTCACTCACACCTCCTACTGTGGGTGGAGCCATTCCCCTCACCTGAATTGCCCACATCCCCTCGGTTTTCCCAATATGCTATGTTCTTCTCAACATTTCAGTTTCTCTCCCCCTCTTATATCTTCAACTTCTCTTGTCTTTCTATTTCCCTGTTTTAATTTGACCCTGCACCTAATACTGTTTATCTTAAACAAATGCCTGGGTTCTTCTGGTTTTTCTCAGTAATTTTTCTTACCTGTGTTCAGTTGTTGCTATCTTTTTAGGTACTTTGATTTCCATGTTGCTCTATTTGCCTAACTTCACACCTTTCTCCTCTACTTCTTTCAAACTTTCAGCTACGTAAGTACATCCATTCTTCTTCTACCTAATTTGCATTTCTTCAGTTGACCTGGACCCTCAGAAGCTCATTTCTCTGTTGTCTGCATCTCATCAAGTTTGTTTTGCTTCTGGCTGATACTGTAAATTTTCTGGATGCTTGTTTCCTCAGCAGTTTCTTTATCCCATTTTGCGGTCATATATTGCGTTCCTAAAAGTGGGAGATACTAGAACATTTATAAATTGATAGGAATGACACTGGATAGAGGGGGAAATTGATCTAAGGGAGGGGACAATTATAGAGCAAAATCCTTGCGTAGGCAAGAAGAGATAAGATCCATTGCTCAACTGAAGGAGTTAATGAGAGTACACAATGTTTATCCATTGTAAAAGGATGGCAGGCAGAGTACATATGGTAAATTTAGTAGTGAGAGAATGAACCAATTCTCTTTTGATTGTTTCTATAGTCTCAGTGGAAAAAAGAAGTGAAATCATTAGCTGAGAGTGGGAGAAGGGGATGATTGAAGCTAGTAAAATTAAAAGGTAGTCTTTATTTCAGAGTAATTTGATTAGGGAAGTGTTAAAGCGTTACGTGACGGTGTCAAGGGGTCACTTGAGGTTTGTGGGTGAAAATTTATAGGGAGAGCAACCATTATGTTTGTGTGTTTTCAGTTTTCTTCAGCTGCTCAGTGGCAGACACTGAGTGAGTTGGAAAGTTGGATTTAATCAAGGTTGAGGGTTTGCCTGGTAAATAAAATGAAGGGAGTAAGAGGCAAGGAATTTACTATATTCTTTTTTTTTCCAACTATGTTCTCAATAGATTTACTTATTTGATCAATCCCCTTATATGTAATGAATCTCCTATTGGTGCACCAGAACTCAAACACTCCATACTGGACCAACTCTACCCGCCATGTCCAAACCCTCTTCATCCTGCTTGGGCTGTAACTCCTCACGCTGGACCCTCATGTGGATGTTTTCCCATTCCGCCTGGGCTCTGACTTTCCATGCTAGGCTACCTCCCATTTTCCACCCATGAACACCTTGCTTACCTTTCTCAGCCACAAATACTCTTTACCTCGAGGCCTCTTGTAGGGTGGCTGTCTCTAATCTAGCATCTGAATTGTCCCCCCAGGCTCCCCCCTGCCCATGTGGATTCCCTCCTCAGTGTTGTCAGGCTCTGCATCCCCACAGTATGCCTTCCCCTAGAACAGACATCGTCCTTCTCCTGAGCTTGGTCATCTCTACTCACAGATGCCCTTTGAGCCTGCTTGAATTGACACCCTTGGACTTTGGAAACCCTGGGCCAAGCTGTCTGTCCATGTGTGTACCCTTGTCAGCCTACTCAAGCTCATTCAGCCTGCTCCGTGCTGAGCTACCATGTCCCCCCACCCCAGCTAGCATGCACATGTACCTTCTTCTGCCCCATCTAATGGTTTTACAACTAGATTGTTTGGAAAGAAAAGGGCTTATTATATTTTTTTGTTTTGGATAGAAATTCTTCTAAAGTGTAATATATGTTTCTCCGCCTTAATAAATTACTTAGTTTTACTGAGGAAGAGCCACCAGGGAAGCCCCTACTTTTTGAAGAGCATCAACAACAGCATTGTGTTTGAAGTGCTACAAAATACGCCTTCTTGACAGGTAGATGCCAGGAGAAAAAATATGTATTTGGCTAACCAGGCTATTTGTAACTAACCAGGCATATTGTAAACAATTTAACTCATTTTCTGGTACGTAGATGTGAAAAATCCTTTAACTGCCATGGATTAAAATCTCAGTAGTTACTTTCCTTGGCTTCCCTCCTAACTCAGTCAAGAATCCGCCTGCAATGCAGGAGACCCAGGTTCGATCCCTGGGTCGGGAAGATCCCTGGTGAAGGAAATGGCAACCCACTCCCGTATTCTTGCCTAGAGAATCCCAGGGATAAAGAAGCCTGGCAGGTTATGGTCCGTGGGGTTGCAGAGTCGGACACAAGTCAGCGACTAAAATAGCTACTTTCCTTGGGATGAAATGATAGGATCAAGTCCCCGGGCAAAGCTGAATATTAATCTTTTGCCAGCTCCTCACTAAGATGTCTGTATCTAAATTTCTCCTGGATTACTCTCAGCTCCTTATCTTGCCTCAGTCCAGTCTGTTTACCCTGAAGACAAAATGATTCTTCTAAAATGCATTATCTACTGCATGGTTTTCCTTTAAAAATCATAAAACTCTTTAATGATTTTCCATTGCTTTAAGTCCAAAACTCTTTTAACATGTTTCAGAAAGCTTTTAATTGGTGAAACTATCTTCTGTCTCTACTTTCCTTTTCCCTTCTTTCTGCAGAAAACTTTCTGAAATTACTTTAGCCATTCAGTGTCTCAGATCTTTTCATCTGCTTGCTTCTGCTTATCTTTGTCAGGTTTCTATTTAAATATTCATTTCTTTTGGGAAACCTTCTCAGTACTCTCCTAGGTAAGTTAGATGCCTCTCCTCTGTGCTCCCAGAGCATCTTGTACTTCTCTTATGATGCTTAACATTCCTTTTTCTACCCTTTTGTTTAACCCCTCTGTCTTCCATGCACCGAAGGAAAAAGTGTCATTTTTGAACCAAGACAACACATGAAAGCTGCTGCTGCTGCTGCTGCTGCTAAGTCGCTTCAGTTGTGTCCGACTCTGTGCGACCACAAAGACAGCAGCCCACCAGGCTTCCCCGTCCCTGGGAGTCTCCAGGCAAGAACACCGGAGTGGGTTGCCATTTCCTTCTCCAATGCATGAAAGCTAATGAATGCCTAATAAATATTTGTTAAACAGTTGATGAATATGAAAGTTAAATTTATGCTAAAAAGTCATTAAAAGATCAACAAAAGTTACTTACGGTTTTTTTAAAAAGGCAAAACCCGGAGTTTGTGATTTTGGTTGCAACAGAATAATGAGTATCATACTTGTGCTCCCAAGATGAACAACTATAAAACTGGAAAAAATATTTGAATCAACTCTTTCAGGCATTGGACAATAGATGCTGGGTTGTGATATCTAAGAAAAGAAAAATATATGTGGTGACTACACATTTATTCTAGCTTTCTACCTAGGGACACTTTACAAACTTCAGTGCATAGAATTAGAATCCAACAGAGAGCAGTAGTCACTCGGCAGATGAAACAAAGAAGTTTGGGTTTGCTGAGGTGGTTGTAAATTGTGAGGCAAGGTTCAGGGGTGGGATTGCTGTGTAGAGATGGGACCCCAGAAATCTTCATAAGGAACCCATGAGTCTTTTGCCAGATACTAAGCTGCATGTGCTTTAGAATGAGATTCAGTGAGGACTAGCAGAGAACAGCTACTGGGGTTGAGAAGTGGGATTGTAAACTGAATAGAGATTCTAGCTTTCCTTCCAAGGAGCAAGTATCTCAATTTTGTGGCTGTAGGCACCTTCCATAGTGATGTTGGAGCTCAAGAAAATAATAAAATCTGTCACTACTTGAAGTTTTCCCCGCTTCTGTTTGCCATGAAGTGATGGGACCAGAAGCCATGATCTTAGTTTTTTGGATGTTAAGTTTTAGGCCAGCTTTTTCACTCTCCTCTTTGACTTTCATCAAGAGGCTCTTTAGTTCTTCTTTGCTTTCTGCCATTAGAGTGTTATCCTGTGTGTATCTGAGATTATTGATATTTCTCCTGGCAATCTTAATTCCAGCTTGTAATTCATCCAGCCTGGCATTTTGCATGATGTGCTCTGCATATAAGTTAAATAAGCAGGGTGACAATATACAGCCTTGACAAAATGTTTTCCCAATTTTGAACCAGTCTGTTGTTCCATGTCTAGTTCTGACTGTTGCTTCCTGACCCACATAGGTTTCTAAGGAGGCAGGTAAGGTGGTCTGGTATTCCCATCTCTTTAAGGAATTTTCCACAGTTTGTTGTGATCCACACAAATACTTCAGCATAGTCAATGAAGCAGAAGTAAATGTTTTTCTGCATTCCCTTACAAAAAGACCCCAATAAAAAAAAAGGAATACCAGTAGGTTGTTTTTTTCCTAAAGTATAGTTGATTGACATTTTTGTGTTACTTTCTGGTGTACAATGTAGCGATTCAGTATTTTTGCAGATTATACTGCATTATTGGTTTTTACAAGAAAATGGGTATAATTCCTTGTGCATTCTTGTTGCTTACCTGTTTTGTATGTAGTATCTGTATCTGTTAATCCTTTATCCAAATTTATTCCTTTCCCCTCCTCTTTGGTATCTACAAGTTTGTTTTCTATATATCTATTTATGTTTTGCATATACATTCATTTGTATTATTTTTTAGAGGGAATAACTATTTTTAAATACAATAATACAGATAAATTAAACATAAAAGGATGGAAAATGTACTAAAATATACCAGCTAATAAAGAGAAAACTGAATTGGCTATATTAACATCAGACAGTATACTTTAGAACTAGTAATGCTATTGGGGTAAGAAGTGATGTTTCATGATGATAGAAGAATCAGATCATCAAGAGGATGCAACAGCTCTAGATTTGATCATATTTACTATCATTATTCTGAATTCTTTTTCAGGTAGTTTGCCTTTTTCCTCTTCATTTATTTGGACTTCTGTGTTTCTAGTTTCTTCCTTCATTTGTGTAGTATTTCTCTGCCTTTTCATTATTATTATTATTTTTTAACTTATTGTGTTTGAGGTCTCCTTTTCCCAGGCTTCAAGGTTGAATTCTTTCTTTTGGTTTCTGCCTTCCTAAAGGTTGGACCAGTGGTTTGTGTAAGCTTCTTATGGAGTGAGATTTGTGCTGAGTTTTTGTTTGTTTGTTTGTTTTTCCTCTGATGGGCAAGGCTGAGTGAGGTGGTAATCCTGTCTGCTAATGATTGGATTTGTATTTTTGTTTTGTTTGCTGTTTAGATGAGGCATCCTGCACAGGGTGCTATTGGTGGTTGGATGATGCTGGGTCTTGTATTCTAGTGGTTTCCTTTATGTGAATTCTCACTATTTGGGCTTCCCTATAGCTCAGATGGTCGGAGAAGGCAATGGCACCCCACTCTAGTACTCTTGCCTGGAGAATCCCATGGATGGAGGAGCCTGGTGGGCTGCAGTCCATGGGGTTGCAAAGAGTCAGACACGACTGAGCATCTTCACTTTCACTTTTCACTTTCATGCTTTGGAGAAGGAAATGGCAACCCACTCCAGTGTTCTTGCCTGGAGAATCCCAGGGACGGGGGAGCCTGGTGGGCTGCCGTCTATGGGGTCGCACAGAGTCAGACACGACTGAAGTGACTTAGCATAGCTCAGATGGTAAAGGATCTGCCTGTAGTGCAGGAGACCCAGGTTCGATTCCTGGGCCAGGAAGATCCCCTGGAGAAGGGAATGGCAACCCACTCTAGTACTCTTGCCTGGAGAATCCCATGGACAAAGGAGCCTGGCAGGCTACAGTCCATGGGGTCACAAAGGGTTGGACAGGACTGAGTGACTAACACTAACACTACTAGGATTAGTTCTCTGGTAGTCTAGGGTCTTGGAGGCAGTGCTCCCACTCCAAAGGCTCAGGGCTTGATCTCTGCCAATGTACAGCAGCACCATCCTCACCCACAGCTCGTGCTCACAACATCCACTCCTGCTCCTGGTGAGTCTGCGGTGAGTCTACAGGGCTCGGCTAGGGCACACATTATTTTTAATCACTCTAAAACATTCACAAATATGCTGAACTGTAAAACAAGTGTAAATAAATTGCAAAGGATTGAAGTCATACAGAATATATTTTCTGACCATGCTAGAATTAGACTAGAAGTCAATAAGAAAAAATCTCCAGATACTTGAAAATTAGACAGTACATTTCTCAATAACCCATGGGTCAAAAAAGGAATCATGAAAGTAATTTGAAAAATACTTTAAATAAAATGAAAGCATACCATATAAATATTTGTGGACTGCAGGTAAGTAATGGTTAAAGATTTATAGGATAACATGTTTATATTAGAAAAGAAAAAATGCCTAGAATTAATGACTTGAGCTTTTATCTTAAGAAACTTGGAAGACAAGAGCTAATTAAACTCTAAGTAAAAGAGAAAAATTAAATAAAGATAAGAGCAAAAGAATACAGAGACAATAGAATCAGTGAAAGCAGAATGTGGTTCTTTTCTTTTTTTAATCAATAAAATGAATAAACCTCTAAGCAAAGTGATAAATAAGCCACAAATTACCAATATTAGGAATGAAAGAGACAACATCACTGTGAATCCTACAGACATTATATAGGTAATAAGGGAATATTGCTAGGAGGTTTATGCCAGTAAATTCAGCAACTTAGATGAAATGAATAAATTCTCTTAAGAACATAAACTACCAAAGTTTACTCAAAAAATATACCTACTGAAGAAACTGAAAATCCTTACACCAAGAGTTTCAGGTTCTGATAATTTTACTGGTGAATTGTAAAAAAAACATTTTAGGAAGAAATAGTGTCAATTCCACACGAACTGTTTTCAGAAAAGAGGCAAAGGAAATATGTCCCAACTCATTTTATGAAGGTGATATTACTGTGTTACCAAAAACTAGACAAAGGCATTACAAGAAAACTACAGATGAGTAACTCTCACAAATGCAGAGATCCATAACAAAATATTAGCAAGTCAAATTCAGCATTGTATACATAAAGATCATACACTATGACAGAGGTCCAGAATTTAGTAGTAGGAGGAGAACATCCACAAAATCCTGATTGGGAGTCAGAGCCCAAGAGAAGAATGTGTTAGTCCATAGTGATATTTTAAAAATGAAAATCAAGGTGGCATTTGCAGGGGGGGTGGGTGCGGGGCAGGGTGTGAAGGATAAATCCCTTCCTTATAGTAGAATCTTAATAAATACAGGAGGAATAATGGAATTAGAAAACTATTCTTTAAAAAAAAAAAAAAGAAAACTATTCTTTGATAGCTATCACAGTAATAATTCATACAAGAAACATTAATAGAGGTGCTAAAACTGATGAAGGAAAAGCTTGATGAGATATGAGACATTTACACAGTTTCAATGTATCTGTTTCCCAAATATTGACAGCAAAGCAAAAAATAATATGATGGAGAAGCCTGGCAGATACCACCTTTACCAGGAGATAGAAGGTAACATTCTCAGTAATGATACAAATTGAAATAGTGCCCATCTGATAAGATGCAATGTAAAGAATATATCATCACTTCTGTGATACTGCTGTAGAAAAGTGAAGTTGCTCAGTCGTGTCCGACTCTTTGTGACCCCAAGGATAGTAGCCCGCCAGGCTCCTCAGTCCATGGAATTTTCCAGGCAAGAGTACTGGAGTGGGTTGCCATTTCCTTCTTCAGGGGAACCCAGGTCTCCCACATTGTGGGCAGATGCTTTACCATCTGAGCCACCAGGGAAGCCCAGTATTGCTGTAAAGAGGCATAATCTGATTCTAGTCCTGAAGACATATTAGAAAAATATAAATTTGGGGACACATTCTATAAAATAATGTTCTGTAATTTTTAAAATTATCAGTCATGAAAGTCAGGGAAAATCTGAGGAACTGTTCCAGATTGAAAGAAACATGACAACAATGTGTAATTCTGAATAATGCATAATGTGTAATTCTGAACTGGATCCTGTTATTGTAAAGGACATATTGGGACAGTTGGCAAAATTGAATGGGAACTGAGGACCATATGGTAGTAATATATCATTCTCAATTTCCTGATTTTTACAGTAAAAAATGCCCTTGTTTCGTAGAAAATACTGGTGTTTGGATGTCAGATCAGCAATTCATTCTCAGGTGGTTTGAGTGGAAAAGTCATGATGTATATTGTATTTCCATTTTTCTCTAAGCTTGTGATTGTTTTTTAAAATATTAAAAACAAACACTTGGTTCTTAAAAAGATAAAATTCATTTATTTTAAAAATAATGTCAGTAGATAATATAGTTCTGGTAAATTGAACTGTACTTTTCCTCATGCATGTATTTTTTTAATTCACTTAAAATTTATTTAAATTTATTTATGTGGTTCCACTGGGTCTTAGTTGTGGCATGTGGGATTTTTTGTTGTTGTTGTTGCAACACTCATATTCTTAGTTGTGGCGTGTGATCTAGTTCCCTGACCAGGGATCAAACCTGAGCTCTCCACATTGGGAGTACAGAGTTTTAGCCAGTGGACCACTAGAGAAGTCCCTTAATTTACTTTTAAAAAATTTTAATTTCATATTGAGGTATAGTCGATTTCCAATGTTGTGTTAGTTTCAGGTGTACAGCAAAATCATTCTCTTATACAATACATACGCCTTTTTTTCCCCCAGATTCTTTTTCCCCCACATTCTTTTTTTCCCCCAGATTATTTTCGCTGATTATTCCTAATCAGTATTACAGAATGTTGACTAGAGGCTCTTATGATATTACAGCAGGTCCTTGCTGATTGTGTATTTCGTATATGTGTGTGTGTTAGTTGTTCAGTCGTGTCCAACTCTTTGCAACCCCACGAACTGTAGCCTGCCAGGCTTCTCTGTCCATGGAATTCTCCAGGCAAGAATACTGGAGTGCATTGCCATTCCCTTCTCCAGGGATCCCGACCCAGAGATCAAACCCTGGTCTCCTGCATTGCAGGCAGATTCTTTACCATTTGACCTACAGGGAAGTCCTGTATTTTATATATAGTGAGAGTGATAATGAAGTCACTCAGTCGTGTCCGACTCTTTGCAACCCCACGGACAGTAGCCAACCAAGGTCCTCCGTCCATGGGATTGTCCAGGCAGGAATACTGGAGTGGGTTGCCATTTCCTTCTCCAGGGGATCTTCCCGTCCCAGGGATTGAACCCGGGTCTCCTGCATTGTAGGCAGAGGCTTTACCATCTGAGCCACCAGGGAAGGCCTAATTTTATATATAGTAGTATGTTAATCTCAACCTCATAATTATCCTCCACCCCTAGCCTTTCCCTGTTGGTAACTATAAGTTTGTTTTCGAAGTCTGTGAATCTTTCTGTTTTATAAATAAGATTTTTTTAGATTTCATATATAAGTGATGTCATATTCCTCTTTGTCTCAGTATGATAATCTCTGGGTCCATCCATGTTGCTCCAAATGGCATTATTTCATTCTTTTTTTTTAATGGCTGATTAATACTCCATTGTATATATTACCACATCTTCCTTATTAGTTCTTCTGTTGATGGACATTTAGGTTTCTTCCATGTCATGGCTATTATAAATAGTGCTACAGTGAACATTGGGGTGTATGTATCCTTTTGAATCATGGTTTTCTCTGGGTATATGTCCAGGAATGGGATTGCTGTATAATATGGTAGTTCTATTTTTAGTTTTTTAAGGAACTTCAGTACTGTTCTCCATAGTGGCTGTACTAATTTAAATTCCCACCAACAGTGTAGGAGTTTTCCCTTTCCTCTTCACCTTCTCCAGCATTTATTGGTTGTAGACTTTTTGATGATGTCCATTCTGACCAGTGTGAGGTGATACATCCTTGTAGTTTTGATTTGCATTCTCTAATAATTAGCAATGTTGAGCATCTTTCATGGGCCTATTGGCCATCTGTATGTCTTTTTTGGAGAAATGTCTGTTTAGGTCTTCTGCCCATTTTTTGATGGGGTTGTTTTTTCTGTTGTTGAGTTGTATGAGTTGTTTGTATATTTTGGAAATTAGCCCTTGATCACATTGTTTGCAGATATTTTCTCCCATTCTATAGGTTGTCTTTTCATTTTGTTTATGGTTTCTTTTGCTATGCAAAAGCTTGTAAGTTTGACTAGGTCCCATTTGTTTATTTTTGCTTTTATTTCTATTGCCTTGGGAAACTGACCTAAGAAAACATTGGTATGATTTATGTCAGAGAATGTTTCTGCTAATGTTCTCTTCTAGAAGTCTTATGGTGTCATGTTTTATACTTAAGTCTTTAAGCCATTTTGAGTTTATTTTTGTGTATAGTGAGAATGTGTGTTCTAAGTTCATTGCTTTACATGTGGCTCTCCAATTTTGCCCACACCACTTGCTGAAGAGATAGTCTTTTTCCTGTTGTAAATTCTTGTCTTGTCAATTAATTGACCATAGTTGTGTGGATTTTTCTGTGCTGTCTTATTCCATTCCATTGATCCATGTCTGTTTTTGTGCCAATACCACACTGTTTTGATTATTGTAGTTTTGTTAGTGTTGTCTGATATCTAGGAGGGTTATGCCTCCTGGTTTGTTCTTCAGGATTGCTTTGGTGATACTAGTCTTTAATGGTTCCATATGAATTTTAGAATAACTTACTCTAGTTCTATGAAAAATGTCATGGGTAATTTGATAGGGATTGCCTTAAATCTGTAGATTGCTTTGGGTAGTATGAACACTTTAATAATAATAGTTCTTCCAAGCCAAGAGCTTGGGATAGCTTTCCATTTCTCTGCATCATCTTAAGTTTTCTTTTTTTCTTCTTAATATATATATTTTATTGAAGTATAGTTGACTTAATGTTTCAGATGCACAGTAAGGTGATTCATATACATATACACAAATACTAGTTTTGAAATTATTTTCCATTATAGGTTATTAAAAGATCTTGACTATAGTTCCCTGTGCTGTCTAGTAAACCTTTGTTGCTTGTTGCATATCTGTTTTTTTAAATTGGAAATCTAGCATTCTATTTGTAAGTCAAACAAGTGGAATAAAAATATCATAAAAGTTTTAGGTAGAGAAACATTCATAAGTTTTCTAAAATATATCTAATATATATTATTTATACATATATATACAAAAGCTTTTCTACTATGCTTGATAAAGTTTTGAGAAAGAACATCCAAAAAAAAAAAAGATGGAGAAATTGGAAAACATAAACTAAATGAGATAGGAGCACTGACTATGTAATAGAAAAAGTGAAACTAGATAAAAGTAAAAGATCATTGTATAGTCCAGTTGTGTTTAAATATGGTTGCATATTAGAAATATATCTGGAGCTCTGGCCAAAAAACCCCCAATATCTGGGCATTTGTATTTTTCAAAAAATTTGAAGATAATTCTGATATGCATCTGGATTTTAAAAAGTGATTACAGATTTTTCTGTTAAATGGTAGTTTTGGTGATACTGAATTCTATTATTTTCCTGTTGACCAATCATGATGCAGTGGTATTAAGGGAGTAATAGTTACATGATCACAATAGTAAAAGATATTTATCAGTTTTCACAGTCAATACCCAGACCAAAAAAAAAAGATAATTACAGTGGCAAGCCATAATGGAAACATGATTAACCTAGCAATATAAACTAGTCACGTACAATTTGAGGGCTCACGCAGAGTGGTGTGGTAAGTGGAAGTGCACACATGCACGTGTTTCCACCTGCCCAGCCAGTCTGTGTCTTTTGGTTGGTGCATTTAATCCATTTACATTTAAGGTAATTATCAATATTATGATCCTTTTACTGTGTTCTTGGGCTTTTCTGGTGGCTCAGAGATTAAAGTGTCTGCCTGCAATGCGGAAGACCCAGGTTTGATCCCTGGGTCAGAAAGATCCCCTGGAGAAGGAAATGGCAGCCCACTCCAATACTCTTGCCTGGAGAATCCCATGGAGGGAGGAGCCTGGTGGGCTGCAGTCCATGGGGTCGCAAAGAGTCGGACACGACTGCGTGACTTCACTTCACCGTGTTCTTAATTGTTTTAGGTTTATTTTCTGTAGGTCTTTTCCTGCTCTTGTTTTCCTGCCTAGAGAAGCTCCTTTTAACTTTTGCTTGTCTGGAAAGATTCTGATTTCTCCATCAAATCTGAATGAGAATCTTGCTGGGTGGAGTATTCTTGGTTGTAGGTTCTTTTCTTTCATGCCATTCCCTTCTAGCTTGTAGAGTTTCAGTTGAGAGTTCCCTGATAGGAGTTCCCTTGTATATTTTTTGCAGTTTTTTCCTTGTTGCTTTTAATATTTTATTTTTGTCTTTAATTTTTGTCAGTTTGATTACTATGTGCCTTGGTGTGTTCCTCCTTGGGTCTATCCTGCCTGAGGCTTTGCTTCTGGGACTTGGATGACTATTTCCTTGAAGTTTTCAGCTGTTATCTCTTCAAATATTTTCTCAGGTCCTTTCTGTCTCTCTTCTTCTGAAACCTCTATAATGCAAATGTTGAAGCACTTAATGTTGCATAGGTCTCTTAGGCTGACTTCATTTCTTTTCATTCTTTTTTCTATATTCTTTTCTGTGGCAGTGATTTCCACCATTCTGTCCTGTAGGTCATTTATCTGTTCTTCTGCCTCAGTTATTCTGCTATTGATTCCTTCTAGTATATTATTCATCTGTGTTTGTTCTTTAGTTCTTGTAAGTCATTGGTAAACATTTCTTGCATCTTCTCCATTGTTTTCCCAAGATCCTAGGTCATCTTTACTATCATTCTGAATTCTTTTTCTGGAGGGTTGCCTGTCTCCACTTCATTCAGTTGTTTATCTGGGATTTTATCTTGTCCCTTCATCTGGGACATAACTTTCTGCTTTTTCATCCTGATATAACTTTCTGTAATGTGGTTTTTGCTTTAGCTGCTCTGGGGTCTGCGCTTTTTCCGGCTTCTTCTGTCAGTTTTCCGATGGAGGAGGCTGAGAGGCTTGTTTAAGCTTGCTATGGGAGGGACTGGTGGTAGAAAAAACTGGGTCTTGCCCTGGTGGGCAGGGCCTTGCTCAGTAAAGCTTTAATCCAGTTATCTGCTGATTGGTGGGGTTGCAGTCAAACCTCCCTCATAGTTGTTTGGCCTGAGGCTACCCAGCCCTGGGGTCTGTGGGCTCCATGGTAGGGTTAATGGTGGCCTCTAAGAGGGCTTACGCCCAAGGGGTACCTTCTCGGACTGCTGCTGCCAGTGCCCCCTTCCCTGTGTGAGCCCTTGCCGACCCATGCCTCCACAGGAGACCCTCCAACACTAGTAGGTAGTTTCGGTTCAGTCTCTTGTGGGGAGACTGTGCTCCTTTCCTCTGGGTCTTGGTGGGCACAAGAGTTCGTGCTCTCTAAGACTGGAGTCTCTGTTTACCCTAGTCCTGTTGGAGTCTAGTAATCAAATCCCACTGGCTTTCAAAGTTAGATTCTCAGGGGATTCCCAGTCCCTTTGTCAGATCCCCAGGCTGTGAAGCCTGATGTGGAGTTCAGAACCTTCACAACAGTGGGAGAGCTTCTTTGGTATTATTGTTCTTCAGTTTGTGGGTCACCCGCCCAGTAGGTATAGAATTTGATTTTATTGTGATTGCGGCCCTCCTGCCGTCTTACTGCAGCATCTTTGTCTTTGGCCGTGGGGTATCTTCTTTTGGTGGGCTCCGGCGACCTCCTGTCAGCGGTCATTCAGCAGATAGTTACAGTTTTGCTCTCTCTCGCAGGAGATGAGCACGCGTCCTTCTATTCCACCATCTTGACCGGAACCTCAGTTTTCTTTACTAATGTTTTATAGTCTTCAGTGTAGAAGTTTTTCACTTCTTTGCTGAAGCTTATATCTAAGTATTTTATTTTTGAGATTGCAATTTTAAAAAGTATTTTCTTTTCCAGTTTTCTTTCTGAGATTTCATTGTTGGTGTAAAGAAATGCAGCTGATTTCTGTCTGTTAATCTTGTATCTTGCTACCTTGCTGGATTCTTTTTTTAGTTCTAGAAGCTTTTGTGTGAGTCTTTAGGGTTTTCTATGTTACTGTTATTGTTCAGTCATGTCCAACTCTTTGCAGCCTCATGGAGTGCAGCATGCCAGGCTCCCCTGTCCATCACTCTCTCTTGGAGTTTGTTCAGATTCATGGTCATTGAGTTGGTGATGCTATCTAACCATCTCATCCTCTGCCACCCCCTTCTCCTTTGGTTGTCAATCTCTCCCAGCATCAGGGTCTTTTCCAGTGAGTCAGCTCTTTGCATCAGGGGACCAAAATATTGGAACCTCAAGCATCGGTCCTTCCAGTGACTATTCAGGGTTGATTTCCTTCAGGGTTTGATCTCCTTGCATTCCAAGAGAGTCTCAAGAGTCTTCTCCAGCCCCACAATTTGAAAGCATTAATTCTTAAGCACTTAGCCTTCTTTATGGTCCAACTCTCACATCCATACATGATTACTGGAAAAACCATAGCTTTGACTATATGGATCTTTGTCAGCAAAGTTATGTCTCTGCTTTTAATACACTGTTTAGGTTTGTCATAGCTTTCCTTCCAAGGATCAAGCATCTTTTAATTTCATGGGTGCAGTCAACATCCACAGTAATTTTGGAGCCTAGGAATAATAAAATCTGTCATTACTTCTGCTTTTTCCCCTTCTGTTTGTCATGAAGTGATGGAACCAGATGCCATGATCTTAGTTTTTTGGATGTTGTGTTTTAAGTCAGCTTTTTCACTCTCCTGTTTTACCCTTATCAAGAGGCTTTTTAGTTCTTCTTCACTTTCTGCCCTTAGAGTGGTATCATGTGTGTATCTGAGATTGTTGATATATCTCCTGGCAGTCTTGATTCCAGCTTGTGATTCATCCAGCCCTGTATTTGCCATGATGTACTACTCTGCATATAAGTTAAATAAGCAAGGTGACAATATACAGCCTTGTACTCCTTTCCCAATTTTGAACCAGTTCATTGTTCCATGTCTAGTTCTAACTGTTGCTTCTTGACCTGTGTACAGGTTTCTCAGACAGGTAAGGTGGTCTGGTATTCCTATCTCTTTAGGAATTTTCCATAGTTTGTTGTGATCCACACAGTCAAAAGCTTTAGTGTAGTCAATGAAGTAGGTGTTTTTCTGGAATTCCCTTGCTTTCTCTGTGACCCAGTATGACCCATGTTGGTGATCTGATCTCTGTGAGAGAGTCACTTCCTAGGCAGGTTGATAAGGAGTCTAGGGGTCCCCAAGGAGAGAGGGGTCTGGAATTCTCAAGGAGGAAGAAAGGACAAACTTTTTTTCTTTCTCCACATTCCTTAGGATTATATAACAATAATGTATCCTGCCTGAGGACAGTCTCTGGATTAAACCTTCTGGCTAATTCTGTTATCTTAAAATGTAAATTATGGGAGTAGGTCTGATGAGGTCTTTACAACCTCCAGACATTCTTTGGATTATATAACTTCATTGTTAACACTAGCAAGCAGGTGCTCTTTCTGCTCCCTTCTGATGCCTATGTCAGAAGCTTTCTCTATCTCCTTTATACTTTAATAAAACTTTATTACACAAAAGCTCTGAGCGATCAAGCCTCATCTCTGGCCCCGGATTGAATTCTTCTCCTCCGGGGGCCAAGAATCCTGGTGTCTTTGCGTGATTCAACAACAACCTTTCATCTGGTTTCTCTGCCTTTTCTAAATCCAGTTTGTATATCTGGAAGTTCTCAGTTGATGTACTGAGGAGTCCTAGCTTGAAGGATTTTGAGCATAACCTTTCCAGGATGGGAAAAGGTCAGTTTTTCATTCCAATCCCAAACAAGGGCAATGCCAAAGTGTTTTCTATATATAATATCATATCATCTGCATACAATGGCAGTTTTACCTCTTTCCTTCCAATTTGGATACTCCCCCCCCCCTTTATTTTTGTCTTACTGATAAGCCATGGCTAGGTTTTCCTCTACTGTATTGAATGAAAGAGATGAGAGTGAGCATCCTTATTTCATTCCAGATGTTAGCAGGGAGACTTTCAACTTTTCACCACTGAGTATTATATTAACTGTGGATTTGTCACAAATAGCTTTTATTGTCTTGAGATGTGTTCCCTCTGTATCCAGTTTGGTAAGACTTTTTATCATGAATGGATGTTGCTTTTTGTCAGATGTTTTTCTCTGCATCTATTGAGATGATCATGTGGTTTTTGTCTTTTCTTTTGTTTGTGTCTTCTATCACATTGATTGATTTGCTTTTGTTGAACCAATCTTATAAACTTAAGATGAATCCCACTTGATTGTGGTGTGTGATATTTTTTATGGGTTGTCGGATTCAGTTTGCTAATATTTTGTTGAGAATTTTTGCATCCATATAGAGGCAGCCCACCAGGCTCCCCGTCCCTGGGATTTTCCAGGCAAGAGTACTGGAGTAGGGTGCCATTGCCTTCTTCGAAACCAAAGACATTGGCCTGTAATTTTCTTTTTGATGGTGTCTTTGTCTGGTTTCTGTATCAGGGTTGAAAGTGTTTCCTGCTCTTCCATTTGTTGGAAGAGGATCAGTGTAAGTTCTTTATATGTTTGATAGAATTCTCCTGTGAAGCTGTCTGGTCCTGGACTTTTGTAGAATGCTTTTTCGTTTTAAAATAATTTTATTTATTTTTGGTTGTGCTGGGTCTTTGTTGCTGCTTGGGCTTCTCTCTGGTTGCAGTGAGTGGAGGCTACTCTGGTTGCTGTGTGCAGGCTTCAGTAGCTGTGGCTCACTAGTTGTGGTACTCAGCCGTGGTTGCTCCTCAGCGTGTGGCATCTTCCTGGGCCAAGGATCGAACCCGTCTCCTTTATTGGCAGGCAGATTCTTTACCTCTGAGCCACCAAGGAAGCCGTATAGAGTACTTTTTAATTACAGATTCTGTTTTGCTTCTAGTGATTGATCTATTTCTTTTTGATTCAATTTTAGTGGAGTATATGTTTCTAGAAACTTGTCCATTTCTTTTAGGTTGTCGAATTTGCTGCCATGTAATTGTTCATAGTATTCCCTTAGGTTTTTTTTGTATTTCTGCAGTATCAGTTGTTACATCTCCTTTGACATTTCTTATTTTGTTGATTTGGATTTTCTATTCTTCCTGGTCAGGCTGGTCAGGCTGGCCAGAGGTTGTTAGTCTTGTCTATCCTTTCAAAGAACCAGGTCTTGGTTTTATTGAATTTTTTTTTTTCTCATATTTAAAAAAAAAAATTTGTATTTTACTCTTTTTCTTTCAGATTTTTATCATTTCCTTCTTTTGGCTGATTTTAGGTTTTCTTTTCCTTTTTTTTTTCCTGATTTCTTAAAGTGGTAGTTTAGGTTGTTTGTCTGAGATTTTTCTTGTTTTTGAGGAAGGAATGTATCACTATGGACTTCCCTCTAAGAACTACTTTTGCTGCATTCCAGAGATTTTGCATGGTTGTGTTTTCATTGTCATTTGTCTCAAGGTATTGTAAAATTTCCTTTATAATTTTGTCATTGACCCATTGGTTTTTTAGTAGCATGTTGTTTAATCTCCAGTAATTTTTTTTTTCTCATTTTTTTTTTCTGTGGTTAATTTCTAGTCTCGTGCTGTTGTGGTCAGAAAAGATGCTTGAGATAATTTCTGTACTCTTAAATTTGCTGAGGCTTGTTTTTTGTCGTAGTATGTGATCAATCCTAGAGAATGTTCAGTGTGCGCTTGAAAAGAATGTGTATTCTGGGATTTTTTTGGCTGTAATGTCCTGAAAATATCAATTATGTCTGTTTTATTGTATCACTTAGGATTTTTGTTTCCTTACTGAGTCTGTCTAGAAGATCCGTCCATTGATGTGAGTGTGGTGTTACAGTCTCTTATTATTGTATTCCTGTCAGTTTTTTCCTGTATGGGTGTTAGTATTTATTTTATGTATTTGGATGCTTGTATCTTAGGTGCATATATGTTGTGTAAAATCCTTTTCTTGTATTGATCCTTTTGTCATTGTATAGTATCTTTCTTTATCTTCTTTATGGCCCTTTTTTAAAAGGAATTGAATCACATGCATTTATTTCTTTTTGGATATGCTGGGTCTTCATTGCTGTGTGGGGGCTTTCTCTGTCTAAGGTGGGCAGCGGTTCCTCTCCAGTCGCGGTGTATTGGTTTCTCATTCAGTGGTTCTCTTGTTGAAGAGCCTGGGCTCTAGAGCTACAGACTCAGTATGTGCAGTGCACATAGGCCTAATGGCCTTGCAGCCCGTGTGGTCTTCCCATTCCAGGGATCAAGCCCTTGTCCTCTGCATTGACATATGAGTGTTTAACGCATGGACTACAAGGGAAGTCCTGTGGCCTTTGTTTTAAATTCTGTCTTATCTGATACAAGTATTGTAGTCCCTGCTTTTTTGTCATTTCTGTTAGCATGAAATATCTTTTTCCATCCTCTCACTTTGAATCTGTGTGTGTTCTTTGCCCTGAAGTGGTTATCTTTAGGTATATTGTAGGCTCTTGTTTTTTTTAATCCAATCTGCCACTCTGTCTTTTGATTAGAGCATTTAGTCCATTGACACTTAAGGTAATTATTGATGCTGCTGCGTTGCTTCTGTTGTGTCCGACTCTGTGCGACCCCATAGACGGTAGCCCACCAGACTTCCCGTCCCTGGGATCCTCCAGGCAAGAACACTGGAGTGGGTTGCCATTTCCTTCTCCAGTGCATGAAAGTGAAGTCGCTCAGTCGTATCCGACTGTATCGACCCCATGGACTGCAGCCTACCAGGCTCCTCCATCCATGGGATTTTCTAGGCAAAAGTACTGGAGTGGGGTGCCATTGCCCCCACTTATTGATAGATATGTATTTATTGCCATTTTAAACTGCATTTTCCTCTTGATTTTATATTTCTTTGTTCCTTTTTGTTTTTCCTGTTGTGCTTTGATTTTTTTTTTTTTGTATTATACGTATGTTCTTTTTGGGTTTTGTGAATCTATTTTATGTTTTTGATTGTGGATACTCTGTTTTTTCAAGTATGTCAACCCCTTCCTTATGTATTTCTCTTAGACTGGTAGTCATATAGGCTGAAAGATATCCTAGGAAGAAAACTACATTTTCTTACTTTCCTCGTCCACATGTTATGATTTTGATGTTCCGTTCTACATCTTCATGTTCATTCTTTTGTTCTTCATTGTGTTATCATCACTTTAATAGAAGTTTAAAAAAATTTTTTATATGTGTAATGGTTTAAGTGATTTACTTTCCAGTTTTGATTTTCTCTTATAGATTCTTATTTTCTTTAAAGATTTGGAGAAGATCTTCCAATATTTCCTTTAAGATAGGTTTAGTAGTGCTGTGTTCTTTTAGCTTATGCCTGTCTGAGAAATTCTTTATCTCTTCTTCTTTTCTAAATTATAATCTTGCTGGGTAGAGTATTCTAGGTTGTGAATTTTTCCCTTTCAAGACTTGGACTGTATCTTGCCACTCCCTTCTGGCCTGTTGTGTTTCTGTACAGGTGATAAACCTGCTGCTGCTGCTGCTAAGTCACTTCAGTCGTGTCCGACTCTGTGTGACCCCATAGACGGCAGCCTTATGAGGGCTGCTTATAATTAAATCTTTTTTTCTTTCTGCCTTAAGAATTTTCTCTTTAACTTTTGCCATTTTTATATATGTCTTAGTGCAGATCTGTTTGGGTTTATCTTATTTGGGATCTCCTGTGCTTCTTGTTAGGGCTTCCCAGATGGCTCAGTGGGTAAGGAATCCACCTGCAATGCAAGAGTCAGAGGAGATGTGAGTTCATTCTCTGGGTTGGGAAGATCCCCTGGAGGAGAGCATGACCACCCACTCTGGTATTCTTGCCTTGAGAATCCCATGGACAGAGCAGGATATCTGTTTCCTTTTATAGGTTTGGGAAGTTTTCAGCCATGATTACTTCAGATAATTTTAGACCCCCTTCTGGTAGCCATCTTGTTGGTGGACTTGCATGCCTTATACTATCCCATAGGTCTCTTATATTGCTTTAATTTTTTTCATTTGGCTTTCTATCTGCTGTCCTGATTGAGTGATTTCCATTATTTTATCTTCCAGGGCACTTATTCATTATTCTGCATTGTTTATTCTGCTGTTCATTGGTTTTAGCTCAGCCTTCATCTCTGCAAATAAATTTTATAATTGCTCTTGGTTCTCTGTAGACCTTTATTTCTTTTTACAGTAGTCTGCATTTCTGTTGATAGCCTTTCTTAATTCCTTCAGTATTTTCATTACCTCCTTTTTGAAGTTGATGTTTATTAAAAGAGGTCTGTTTCATTGTTCTTTTGGGGGATTTCTCTTGGTCTTTTAATTGAGAATGGTTCTTCCACGTATTCATTTTACTTATACTTTTCTCACTCAAGTTTAGGAAAACTAGTTATATACTGTGGCCTTGTAGGGCTGTTTATATGTGAGGTTGTCCCTTTGTAGCTTGTCTAGGATTAATACATTTGATATGAGGGCACTTGCTAGTATGGATGCCTAGAGCCTCTTTCTTCAGTGTGTACTGGTTTTTATCCCCTTGATGGGAGTGTACATATGCAGGAGCTTACTGCCCAATCCTGAGGTTTGCCGTGGTGGCCCAGGGGCACCCCTGGGGCAAGCGATGGGAACGGATGTGGCTCGTGACTATTCTGGAGTCTGTTCAGGCAGCAGTAGGAGCTTGTGACTGCTCTTGGGTTCTGGGAGGGAGGTGGTGGGGGCTTGCAACCATTCTTGATGTCTGGAATGGAAGTGGTGGGGGCTGAAGAGCACTAGAAGCCCACGCTGCAGGCAGTGTCCTGTCCGCTGCTAGTACGCACACTGGGGAAAGGGCTGTAATCCGGGTCCTACCGCTCTTCTCGTTGCACCCCCTAAACAATGGCAGCTAGCCTCTGAGGTTGCCCAGGCTTCCTTTGAGTTGAGCTCAGACTGGATTCCAGCCCCACGCTCCGGGATGTTTCTGCAGGGCCAACCGCAGTTCTCTTTGGTTCTGATCTCTGAAGCCTGCCTGTCAGCACTCAGTCCCTGTCCACACCAACAGAAGAGCATCTGAGGCTGAGTGCAGGTTGGCAGCACCGACCATCTGTGCGGTTTTCCCTCTGGCCTGACTATACAAATGAGCTGCACATTCTTCTCTGAGACTCAGAAACTCCCGTTATGTCCTGGCCAATCTCCTGCCAGTGAGGGAGGTTCACAGGGTGCAGGAACCTTTCCTCTTTCATGGCTCCCTTCCACAGGTGCAGGTCCCATCCTGATTCCTTTCTCTTATTTCTTTTTGTTCTTTTTTCCTACCTGGTTATGTGGAGATTTTTTTAACCTTTCAGAAGTCTGAGGTCTTTTGCCAGCTTTACAATAGATACTCTGTGAGAGTCATTCTACATGTAGATTTATTTTTGATGTTTGTGGGAGAAGGTAAACTTCAAGTCCTACTATTCTTCCATCCTGATGGCTCCCCTGTATGTCTTTTTTGGAGAAATGTCTAGTTAGATTTTCTGTCCATTTTCTGATTGGGTTGTTCGTTGATAGTGAGCTGCATGAGCTGTTTGTATATTTTGGAGGTTAATCCCTTGTCAGTCACATTATTTGCAGATATTTTCTCCCATTCTGTGGGATGAATTTTCCTTTTGTTTATGGTTTCCTTTGCTCTGCAAAAGCTTTGAAGTTTAATTAGGTTCCATTTGTTTTTGTTTTGATTAGTCTAAGAGGTCGGAGAAGGTAATGGCACCCCACTCCAGTACTCTTGCCTGGAAAATCCTGTGGACGGAGGACCCTGGTGGGCTGCAGTCCATGGGGTCACTAAGAGTTGGGCACGACTGAGCGACTTTACTTTCACTTTTCACTTTCATGCACTGGAGAAGGAAATGGCAACCCACTCCAGTATTCTTGCCTGGAGAAGCCCAGGGACAGAGGAGCCTAGTGGGCTGCTGTCTAGGGGGTTGCACAGAGTCAGACACGACTGAAGTGACTTAGCAGTCTAAGAGGTAGCCCTAAAAAGATACTGCTGCGATTTATGTCAAAGATTGTTCTGCAACAGTTTTCCTCAAAGAGTATTGTAGTATCCAATCATACAGTTAGGTCTTTGATCCATTTTGAGTTCATTTTAGTGTACGGTATTAGAGAATCTTCTAATCTCATTCTTTCACATGTCACACACTAATTTTCCCAGTACCACTTATTGAAGAGACTGCCTTTTCTCCATCATATATTCTTGCCTCCATTGTTGTAGGTCAGTTGACCATTGGTATGTGGGTTTATTTCTGATCTTTCTAGCCTGTTCACTTGATGTGTAAGTTTGTGTTTGTGTCATTATGTACTGTTTTGATTACTGTAGCTTTATAGTATAGTCTTAAGTCAGGGAGCTCTGTTTTTCTTTCTCAGTATTCTTTGGTTATTTGTGGTCTTGCTATATTTTGAATAGCATATAATAATCTCATTCATTTTTTAAAATTTTTGATAAGTAAAATTGCTTGAATATTTTCTTTTCAGAAGTAATATTCTGGTACTTATTAACATAGCATGATTTTCCTCTTTTTACCTTCAAAGGTTGCTCAAGAAACAGATGTTAGAGCCCAGATTCGTCTACAGTTTCGTGATGTCAATGGAGAAGTTGTGGCTGTGCAGAGATCTATGCTTTGTACTCAAAAAAGCAAAAAGACAGAATTTAAAACCTTGGAAGGAGTCATTACTAGAACAAAGTAGGTGTTTATTTTATATTTGAATGTCTGATCCTTTTTGTCTTTCGGTCTACAAACCTGTATGTTTTTATTCTACATTTTAAGTTTAAGGGAACTTATTATTTTTTTGCTTTTTAAAAGTATTTCAACATAACTATGCTTACAGAAATACACTCATATGGGTTAATAGAATACACAATTTGGACCAAAGTCCTGGTACAAGGTTTGCTTGGAAAAGAAAAAAAAAAAGCACCAAAGGATTTGCAGTCTGGTTTTTTAATCTATTCAAAATGGAACTTATTAATTTTTTAACAGACTGTATCTTTAAACCTGTTTTAGTTTCTTAGCACAACTGAGCAGAAAGTAGAGTTTCATCCTGTCTCTACACCTGCACAGCCTTATCCACTATCATCATTTAATTTTTTATTTTATACTATTTATCAGTTAAACAGAGTGATCCCATTAAAGATTTAGTAATAATGGTCCATTCCTTTGAGTAAATTTATGGACAGTTGCTGAATTGAAGGTGCATAATCACTCAAATATAGATTGAATGAGTGAAAAGTGGTAGTAATCATGTCTATAGGGAAAGATGAGGTAAGCAGACAGGTAGGAAAGCATATTGTCCCTTTCAGCTGTTGTCATTCTGTTAAGGGCAGGTATCATCTTGTAATGGGTTTGGATGTTGGAATTAGGCTGCCCTGAGTTCAAAGCTTTATCCTTATTGAGTAAATTATTTATCATCTTATCCCTTTCATTTATTAATTTGTTAAACTAATTAAATAATCTGTTAACCAATAATGTGTAGCACCTATTATGTGCTAGAGAAGGTGGCTTTTAAACACACTCAGGTCTCGCCTGCAAGCTCAGGTTTCGTTTTACTTCAATTATAGTCTGTCTTCATCTTCCCCTTTATGGTCAGTTTTTTTTTTCAGAAGAGTTATTGATACTCACTATCTCCATTTCTTCACTTCCTCCTGACTCCTTTTCTTCCCCCATTCTTGTATTGAAACAGCTACAACTGTCACAACCTCTGTATTAATTAGAATAATGCTATTGGGCTTCCCTGGTGGCTCAGAGGGTAGAGTCTGCCTGCAATGCAGGAGACCTGAGTTTGATCCCTGGGTCAGGAAGATCCCTTGGAGAAGGAAATGGCAGCCCACTCCAGTACTCTTGCCTGGAGAATCCCATGGACAGAGAGGCCTGGTGGACTACAGTCCATGGAATCACAAAGAGTCAGACATGACTGAGCGACTTCACTTCACTTCACTTTACCAGATAGACCTTGCAGTGAGTCTCTGTTTTTTAATATGTAGAATATGGCTTCGTTATCACTGTAGATATCTTAGAAAGATGTTAGGGGTTGAAGTAAAGGACATAAAATGCGTAATGTGTCATTGGGACTTGTGTATTAGTTTTCTGTGATTGCTGCAACAAATCACAAACTTAATGGCTTAAAACAGTGCAAACTTATAGTTCTGTAGTTTAGCCAAATCGGATCTCACTGGCTTAAAATCAAAGTATTATATGCATATGTCAAAAGTAAAAGCCATTGTACAGTTTTAATATGTGAAGTTTATTATGAGTAATTTGAAAATATTTGAAAATATTTAAAATTGTAATAAAATACACTTAACATCAGTTTCCAAAAATAAAGTCAGATGAGGAACAGTCCACTTAGCCATGTAAACTAACGCATTTAAAAATTCCAGGAATTAGAATATAACTATCCTGGAGAGTCTGTGTATAACTCAGTAAATGGTAGCTGTTAATCACTTCTTGAAAATTTTTTTCTAGACTTCCATTTTATAACACAATATTTTTGCCTCTTTCTCTCCCTCACTCACATCCTGCCCAGTCAGTTGTTTGGAGTTCCATAGGCTCTGTCTTAGATCCTCTCCTGTTTTTGCTCTACATTCTCATTCTTCTTCATTTTATTTGTACATATTTGTCAGGCGAGTGTGTATGCTCGGTTCTGTCTCATCACAACAAAGATTTGGAGTGACGGACATTAAAACCCTCGGCGCATCACAGCTCTCGGGTCTTGGACAGACTGTGTTATAGCTCTTAGACAAATCATTGTTACAGCTCTATTTTATTTAGAAAATAGCAAGAGAATCCTCAAGGTGTGAGGGCATGCCGACCCAAAGACATGAAGAGAAGAGAGTGGGGAAGCATGCCAGTGCGGAGGAGAGGGAGACAGAGAGAGCGCCCTTTGGCCCCTCTTTTTATGTGTTTTTCCCTCCCCTGGGTCTGCCCTATGCAAATTGGGCTAGCCAGGAGTGCTATTTGTTCTACCTGAAGTCCTCACTCTGGTCCTCTGACCTTTCTTTGACTTTCCTTTGTTCTATTTTCACGGGCTTTTCCCTTCCTTGTCTTTTAGCCACCGCCATTTTGGACTCCTGTTTCCTATTCTAACTACCTAACATATTCATATATATTTGTAGGTGACTCATACGTGAATGTCTCCAGAGTAGACCCCTGATTCCAGACCCATGTACCGAGCTGTCTCTTTCATTTTCTACCAGTTCTTCCAAAGAAACCTCAGTTTCAACGTATTCAAAACCAAGCTCATGATCCTTTCCCCCTTGGCTCCCTGTTAGAAAGCCGCCTACAACGTCCTGATCTGTCTTTGTCCATTCTGTCCCCCTACAAAACATTTTCAGTACATTCAGTGCAACATTTTCAGAATACATACAGAAATGACAGTAAAGACAGACATTACCTCTACTGACTGTATACAAGACAGAAGGTTTGAAGGAAAATGGTCAGTTTACCCTTCTGAAGAAAGGTACTGAGAAGCCACTTGGAATCCAAGGCTAGGGATGCTCCTGGCCCCAGGTGTAATGAAATAGGGAACTTACTTAAGAGGCCCTGAGGCAGTCCTGTTTTGACTGTTCTGTCCTTGTGACCCTAGAACTTAGGTCTGTTGATTAGGAATCTTCCTAGGATTTATTTGGATGGGCATCACTAAGGTTTGCCTTTATACTCTTTTTATTGTGTCTTTTACTAAACAGTCCCTTATCTAATTGGCACAGTATCAATATTTTTTTAAGTACCTTTGCCTGTCTGCTGTGTATTATCATGCTTTATTCTTTTGAGTCTCTTATTTTCCGTATTTTAAAATTTTGAGGATGGAAGATAGTTTATTTTCGTGTATGTATTGCCTATAAATGTTTTCCAACTACATAAAAAAACAATTCTAGCACCTGTTCCCTACCACCCTGTTTTACATACTTTTTCATTTCACTTTTACATACTGAAACATTTGAGAGTTGTACTTTTTAGTATTAGAAGACCATCCACTGGGGATGGATGAGGGGGATTTTTTTGGCGTTTTTGTAAGTACAGGCACGAAGAATTAATTAAGTAACAGACTAGATACAGTTGAACGCCATTTTACATAAATTCTTGATTTTCCTTTTCTGCAGGCATGGTGAAAAGGTCAGTCTCAGCTCCAAGTGTGCAGAAATTGACCGAGAGATGATAAGTTCTCTTGGGGTTTCCAAATCTGTGCTAAATAATGTCATTTTCTGTCACCAAGAAGAATCTAATTGGCCTTTAAGTGAAGGAAAGGCTTTGAAGCAAAAGTTTGATGAGATTTTTTCAGCAACAAGGTTTGTAACCTGTAATTAGATTTTGTAGTCCATTAAGTTATTGAGCCAGAATTGCAATTTGGATGCTTCTTTTTCTAAACAGAAAGTCAAGCAATTATACCACTTATCCAGTGGAAACCAGCGGGCATATTTCCTTTCAGTTTTCTTTCTTTGCATCATTATTCACTTGGTTGACAGAATATATGTAACATTTGTACTTACTATTATGTCATAAGCATTTTCTGAGTTATTAAAAACTCTTTGTGAATGTTATCTTAATGACTGCATAATTTCCATTGTTTGAATATACTATAGTATGCTTACCAAGAAATTTGATTTTTATTTAATATCTTCAAAGGTACATAAAAGCCTTGGAAACACTTCGGCAGGTACGGCAGACACAAGGTCAGAAAGTAAAAGAATGTCAAACAGAACTAAAATATCTGAAGCAAAACAAAGAAAAAGCTTGTGAGATTCGTGATCAGATTACTAGTAAAGAAGCCCAGTTAACATCCTCGAGGGAAATTGTCAAATCCTATGAGAATGAACTTGATCCATTGAAGGTAATTTGATCTCTCGTATGCTGAGGAGAACGTCACCATTTATCTATCTCTTACCCTAAAAGTACTTATTTTTCTGTGAATGGTGTGTGTATTTCTTGAAAAAATGATCAGAGACTGTATGTTATGGTTATGTCTTAGGTCTGTGTTAAGATAGTCCTAAAGTTGCCTGAAGATCTTGCATTTGAAGGTAAACGAATTTGTAGTATTGTATTAATGAGTCATGTCACTAGTTTTTAACAGTGTAATGACTCAACCTTACAGTTCTGTATTCTTCAGAAGATTATTTTTTTAATCATTTATTTACAGTTGCACTGAGTCTTTGTTGCTGCATGCAGGCTCGCTCTAGTTGCTGTGAGCAAGGGCTGCTTTTTGTTGCAGCGCACAGGCTTCTCACTGCGGTCACTTCTCTCGTTGCGAAGCACAGGCTGGAGGTGCATGGGCTTCAGTAGTTCAGCATGCAGGTTCAGTAGTTGGTAGCTGTGGGCTCTGGGGCGGGTAGGCTTCAGTAGCTGTGGCTGTGGGCTCGGTAGTTGCGCCTCTCAGGCCCTGGACCACAGGCTCTGTAGTTGTGGTGTGTGGGCTTAGTTGCTCTGTGGCATGTGGGATCTTCCCGGACCAGAAATTGAACATGTCCCCTGCATTGGCAGGTGAATTCCCAATCACTCTACCACCAAGGAAGTCCAAAAGAGATTATTTTTTAATTAACAGGTCTTTCTTTGCAGTTTTTATAATTTGTAGGATGTTCTCGACATTGTGCAAAATTTGAAATTGATGTGTAGCGTGTTGATATATTTACAAATGAGTTAGATTTCTATATTCTGTGATTGGTAAGCAAGACTTTAACGGAATCCCATTCACTCGTTTCACAAGCATTCATTAAGTGTTTCCAGTGTGTCAGGGTATACTATGTTTGGAGCTACAGGTGCAGAGAGAACAACAGTAGTGTCCTTCCCATTTAAGGTATTACTGGTCTAAAAAAAACAGTTTTTTAAATGGCTTTTTAAAGTAGCAGATAGAGGAAAGTTAAAAAAAATTTTTTTTAATTATTTGGTTTTTTAAAACTCTTATAAATACTGGTATAGATATTTGAATTGTAATCTGAAAATAGCTTGGTTTTCTGTCCCAGTGCCTATTGACATGAATGCATCCTTTAGTGAGTATTTATTCTTTTGAGCATAACACTGTCTAGGTACTCTTGAGGATTGTTGTTGTTGATCAGTCGCTAAGTCATGTCCAACTCTTTTGACCCCATAAACTGCAGCATGCCAGGCTTCTCTGTCCATCACTATCTCCCTGAGTTTGCTCAAGCTCATGTCTGTTGAGTCAGTGATACCATCTAGTCATCTCATCCTCTGTCACCCCCTTGTTCTCTTGTCCTCAATTTTCCCCAGCATCAGGGTTTTTTCCCATGAGTCAGATCTTTGCATCAGGTGGCCAAAGTATTGGAGCTTCAGTTTCAGCATCAGTCCTTCCAATGAATATTCAGGGTTGATTTCCTTTAGGATTGACTGATTTAATCTTCTTGCTGTTCAAAGGACTCTCAAGAGTCTTCTCCAGCACCACAGTTCGAAAGCATCCATTTTTCAGTGCTCAGCCTTCTTTATAGACCAACTCTCACAGACATACGTGACTACTGAAAAAAACCATAGCTTTGACTATACAGACCTTTGTTGGCAAAGTGATGTCTCTGCTTTAAAACACTGTCTAGGTTTGACATAGCTATTCTTCCAGGGAGCAAGTGTCTTTTAATTTTGTGGCTGCAGTCACCGTCCGTATTGATTTTGGAGCCCTGTTCTCTTGAGGATAGGGAAGCCAAAGACTTAGACTTTGTTTTTAATGATCTAGTAGTCTAGTTAGAGAAAGAAAGAATATATTTTGAAAGATAGTTAGGATTACAGAGAAGTAAAATGAAGAGCTGTAGCAATGTGAATGATATAGTTTAAACATAGGTTAAGAGCTTGAAGATGGTGATTGTGGCACAATTGAGAAATGAAAAGAAAATAGATAAATTGGACTTCATCAAAACAAAAAACTTTTGTTCAGCAAACTATACCATCAACAATGCAAAAAGACCACACACAGAATGGGAGAAAATATTTACAAGTTACATATGTAACAAGGAACTTTTATCTGGAATATATAAAGAATCCTTCTTGTTGTTGTCTAGTCGTTAGGTTGTGTCTAACTCTTTTGCAGCCCTTTGGACTGTAGCCCACCAAGCTCCTCTGTCCATGATATTTCCTAGGCAAGAATACTGGAGTGAGTTGTCATTTCCTTTTCCAAAGGATCTTCCTGACCCAGGGATCAAACCCACACCTCATACATTGGCAGGCAGACTTCACTGAGGCACTAGGGAAGCCCCAGCCAAGATAATGTTAATGCTGCCACAGCACAGTGAAAATGCTGATGGAAGCCGACAAGTTTCTGAGAAGTAGAAACTCCTCTTTTACAGTAACAGGGGTATTCCTGTTTATTGCCATTAAGAATTAATCCAGTTCTTCTTGTTAGACTGCTCAATATATTTTCTGAATAGTTTTTTCCCCACAATTGATATGAATGATCACATTCATGAAGGACTTTCTGTATGCCCAGTCACTGATAAGAATGCTTTAAAACATATTATACAAGCCCCGTGGTAACCCTGTGAAGTTTTTCAGACAAGAAAAACAGGTATTCATACTGAAAGTAAGGATTTAATTCCAGGCCTCTCTGATTCCCAGACCCATACTTTTCTCCTTTGGTCAGATTTATCAAAATATAGTTTACTTTTAATAAAATCCACACTTTTGAAATTACTATTTGATGAGTTTGGACAAATGCATACAGTAGCAGTATTACTGTATGCTACAGTAATACATACTAGTAGCAGTATTACTGCTAGTACAGTCAATATATGGAAACTTTCCATCACCCCCAGAAGTTCTTTCAAGTCTGTTTGTAGTCAGTCTGCTACCTCCACTCCCAGCCTTTGGTAGTCACTAATTTGTTTTGTGTTTTGGCCTTTTCCAGAACGCCACATTCTGGAATGTGGCATAATGCACAGTGGAATCGTGCATTATGTAGCCTTTGTGTCTGACTATTAGCATAATGCTTTAAAATCTATGTTGTTGCATGTTTGAGTAGTTCATTCCTTTTTATTGCTGAGGATATTCCATTTTAAGGATATATTGCAGTTTGTTCATCTGTTCTCTTGTTGGTGGACGTTACATTGTTAACAGCTTTTAGCTATTACAAATAAAACTACTGTAAACTTCTGTGTAGAGGTCTTTATTTGGAGATACGTTTTCATTTCTCTTGGCTAACTCCCTCAGAGTGGGTTGTTAGGTTATATATTAAGTGTGTATTTTACCTTAGTTGCCAAACCATTTTTCAGAGTGTCACTTTGGTAGTCCCACAACAATGTTTAAGAGTGTAGTTGTGCTTCATCCTTACCAGCACTTAGTGTTACTGTTTTTTATTTTAGCCATTAAAATAAATGTCTGATTGCTGTTGTTGTTGTTCAGTCATTTAGTCCTGTCTGACTTTTTGCGACCCCACGGACTGCAGGATGACAGGCTTCCCTGTCCTTCACTATCTCCCATAGTTTGTTCACATTAATGTCCATTGAGTTGGTGATGCCATCCAACCATCTTATCCTCTGTCGCCCTCATCTCCTTTTGCCCTCAGCCTTTCCCAGCATCAGGGTCTTTTCCAGTGAGTCGGCTCTTCTCCAGTGAGTGGGCTCTTCTCAGGTGACCAAAGTATTGGAGCTTCAACTTCAGCATCAATCCTTCCAGTGAATATTCAGGGTTGATTTCCTTTAGAAGTGACTGATTTGATCTTGCTGTCCAAAGGACTTCAAGAGTCTTCTCTAGCACCACAGTTGAAAAGCATCAGTTCTTTGGTGCTCATCCTTCTGTATGGTCCAGCTCTCACATCCATACATGACTGCTGGAAAAACCATAGCTTTGACTATATGGACTTTATCAGCAGTGTCTCTGCTTTTTAATGTGCTGTGTTGATCATAGCTTTTCTTCCAAGGAGATTTTTACTTCATCAAAATTAACATTTTCTTATAGTTTTTGCTTTATGTTTCCTATCTAAGAAATCTTTGCCTGACCCAAGGTCACAAAAATTTTCTTCTTGAAGTTTTATAGTCTGAGTTCTTATATTTAAGTATATTTCAGGTTAATTTTTTAATACGGTATGAGGTGAGGTTGAGATTTTCTTCTTTACATAAATGTCCAGTCATTCCAGCTCCCAGAGGCTACAGTCTTAATTGTTATACCACCTTGCCTCCCAGTGTCATCTCCCATTTTTAAGTATGGGACTCTATACAAGTCCTCTGAATCTCCTACTGTACTTGACATGTACAGGCACACTTTGCCTTATTGTGCTTTGTAGATAACTGCTTTTTTTTTTTATTGATTTTTTTGTAGTAACTCTATGTCAAGCAAGTGTGTTAGTGTCATTTTTCCAACAGCATTTGCTCATTTTGGAAGACAGCTGTGCTCACCACTGTATCACCAACGCCATTTGCTCACTTTGTGTCACATTTTGGTAATTCTTGCAATATTTCAAGCTTTTTCATTGTTGTATTATTATGGTATTTTGTAATCAATGATCTTTGGTGTTACTACTGTAATTGTTTTGGGGTGCCACAAACCACACCCATATAAGACAGCAAATTTTATTGTTGTACTTCATTAAATTTCTTTTTTTAAGACAGCACATTTAATCAATAAATGTTGTAGGTGTTGTTACTGCTCTACCAACTGTCGATTCCCCTTTCTCCCTCTTCTTCTGAGACACCCATTATTGAAATTAGACCAGTTATTAACCCTGTAAGGGCCTCTCACATCTTTTAAGAGACAGGAATAGTCATACATCCTCTCACTTTAAATCAAAAGCTAGAAATGATTAAGGTTGGTGAGGAAGGCATATCAAAAGCCATCATAGGCCAAAAGCTGGGTCTCATGTGTCAAGTGGTTAGCCAGCTTGTGAATGCAAAGGCAGAAGTTCTTGAAGGAAATAAAAGTGTTACTCCAGTGAACTCATAAGATAAAAAAGTGAAACAGCATTATTGCTGATGTGGAGAGTTTAGTGGTCTGGATAGAAGATCAAACCAGCCACAACATTCCCTTAAGTGAAAGCCTCATCCAGAGCCAGGTCCTAACTCTCTTCAATTCTGTGAAGGCTGAGAGAGGTAAGGACGCTGCAGAAGAAAGGTTTGAAAGTAGCCAGAGATTCTTAAGGTTTAAGGAAAGATGCTGTCTCCCAAGACTTCAGAGTGCAAGGTAAAGCAGCAAATGCTCATAGAGAAGCTACAAGTTATACAGAAGACATAGCTCAGACCGTGAGTGAAGTTGGCTTCATTGTACAGTAGATTTTCACTGTGGATGAAACAGCCTTATACTGAAAGAAGATACCATCTAGGACTTTCATGGCTAGAGAGGAGAAGTCAATGCCTGGCCTCAAAGCTTCAAAGGTCAGGTTGACTGTTGTTAGGGACTAACATAGCATGTGAGTTTTAAGTGGAAGCCAGTACTCATTGACTATTCTGAAAATCTTAAGAGCCCTTAAAAATTATGCCAAATCTACTATGCCTGTGTTCTATAAATGGAGCAACCTGGATGACAGTGTATCTATTCACAATGTGGTTCAGTGAATATTTTAAACCCATTGTTGAGATCTACTGCTCAGAAAAAAATTTATTTTTCAAAATTTCCATAATTTTGCTCATCAACCTTGTATCTGGTCAGCCAAGAGTGCTGATGGAGATGCACAATGAGATTTATGTTTTCATGTCTGCTAACATAGCACCCATTCTGTAGCTCATGGATCAAGGAGTCATTTTTCATTTTCATGTCTTTTTAAGAAATACATTTCATAAGGCTGTAGTTGCCCATAGACAGTAATTCCAATGATGGCTCTGGGTAAATTGAAAACCTTCTGGAAAGGATTTACCATTCTAGATGCCATTAAGAATATTCATGATTCATGGGAACAGATCAAAATATGAACATTGTTTTCTTTTAAGACGTAATACTATGGCACACTTCTACATGGTAGTGTAAACAACTTCTATATGCACTGTGAAGCCAAAAGATTTGTGTGACTTAACTTTATTTCAATAATCACTTTATTGCAGTGGTCTGGAACTGAACCCACTTTGCCTGAGGTGTCATAATGATTAGAGGGAATATATAGCAGCACTTAGTAAAGGGTCTGCAATATAGCAAGTCTTCAATTGCTGATAGCTTTGACTGTTACTGATAATTGTTTTTAATCTCTCATTCGGCTAACATACTAAACACTTGTTACATGTGCTGGGGAAGCGTTGGTGAACAAAGTGAATGATGTTTCTATGATGATAACATTACCTACTAATACATAAATCATAAGATATGGTATTAGTGAAGTGAAAGTCGCTGAGTCTGTCCAATTCTTTTCGACCCCATGGACTACACAGTCCATGTCCTTCTCCAGGCCAGAATACTAGACTGGAGTTGGTAGCCGTTCCCTTCTCCAGGGGATCTTCCCAACCCAGGGATTGAACCTGGTCTCCTGCATTGCAGGCAAATGAAGTTGAGGATGTATTTTGGTACAGGTATGGAAGCTTACAGTTGATACCCATAATATGTTAGTTTAAAAGGTGTCTTAGAAGAGAAATGGGTCAGCCTTAGAATTGTAGAGGAAAACACCAGGAGAATATCCCCAGCATCATCCAAGGAGGGAATTTTCTGAGCCAGGTCACCCATATTCCTAGGAGTTGAGGCAGCCAGCTGTTGCTAGAAGCAGGCCCCTGAGATCATTTGTCACATTTCACTTGTGATGCAGCATGAGTTTCTAGTCCACTCAATAGTTCTAATTTCTTTTTTAATAAATAGCCTTTTAAGGATTAAGTTCTTAAAATGTGGTACTTTACATAATGTGACTCCAGTTACCCAGTGAGTGAATGACTTTTGTGAGAGGTGTTGAAGGTAGAGCATGGGCTTTGGAGTTAGAAGGGAGTTTATTTTCTTCTTTTCTTTATGAGCTATAAGGAGTTGCATGAGTTACTTAATGTCTAAAATCCTCAGTTTCTCTGTGCTCTCTTTATAGCAATGTGACTAAGTGACTGGCCCTGGGACATATTATTTATCTTCAGTTATTTGCAGTGTAAACTATAGTGAATTTTACTTATGTAGGGTGTTTATTTTCAGAATCGTCTAAAAGAAATTGAACAAAATCTCTCTAAAATAATGAGACTCGACAATGAAATTAAAGCTTTGGAAAGCCGAAAGAAGCAAATGGAAAAAGATAATAGTGAACTGGAACAGAAAATGGAAAAGGTTTGTGGTGGTGGAATTTTGTTCTACTTCAGAATTTTGAGACTATTGTAATGAACCTCATTTGATCCCATTTTGTCACTCATTTCCAAACTTAGAAATCTTTATGTTTGTGGTACTTCCATGTTTATGTTAAAAGGAAGGATATTGAATAAGCTCTGGTTCATATTTTGTACCTCAGTGTGATACCTTGTTATACTTTATTTTGGTTCTACACAGGTGTTTCAAGGGTCTGATGAGCAACTAAATGATTTATATCACAATCACCAGAGAACAGTAAGGGAGAAAGAAAGGAGATTGGTAGACTGTCAGCGTGAACTGGAAAAATTAAATAAAGAATCTAGGCTTCTCAATCAAGAAAAATCAGAACTACTTGTGGAACAGGGTAGGACAGTGTTTACTTGTTTTTTTCTGTATTATAATATTATGCATTTTCTGTATGAATGATGAATCTCTAGGGAAGTATGCCATGTGAAAAAAGTCAGTCTCAAAAGATTATATATCATATGTTTCCATTTTATGTGATTAGATTAATGATTGCCAGGGTTACCCAGTAGGAGGAAGAATGGGAGGAGGGTTAGCATGATGATGGTTTTATAATTGTATGTATTTATTTATTCATTTTTGGCTGTGCTGGGTCCTCATTGCTGCACAGGCTTTTCTGTGGTTGCAGAGAATGGGGACTACTCTGTAGTTGTGGTGCCTGGGCTTCTCATTGAGGTGGCTTCTCTTATTGTAGAGCACAGGCTCCAGGACATGTGGGCTCAATCGTTGCAGTTCCCGGGCTCTAGAGAACCGGCCCAGTAGTTGTGGCACACAGGCTTAGTTGCTCCACAGCATATGGGGGTCTTCCCAGGTCAGGGATCAAACCCATGTCTCCTGCATTGGCAGGCTGATTCTCTACCACTGAGTCACTAGGGAAGCCCTGGTTATGGTTTTAAAACAAAGAAGAGGGTTCTTGTGGTATTTGAACTGTTCAATATCTTGACTGTCATGGTGAATGTAAGAACCAACATAGCTGATAAAATCATATAAACTTATACACAGAGATAAAATTTAAACTGGGGAAATAAAAGATTGATGGATTGTATTAGTCTCATTATCCTTATTGTGATATACTATAGTTTTTCAGAATTACTAAAAGAGAACATTGTTTTTCAACTCAGCAACAGTTCTGACATCAGATGTGTAGGTTTTTCCATACCGAGCAATTTTCCAGTTATCAGTGGATACCAGGTGTCCTGTAATTTCATTCATTTCTGACATTCCTGGTCCGAAATTAGCACAGACCCCACAGATTAAGGGCTCAGTCCCATGAAATTGTCCCTCAATTTACTTCAGATGCCACTCCCCAAGTCCCAGGTTGTCTAGCATCTGTACTTCTGACCAACCAGCTGTATAAATCAGAGGTTTCCACAACTCCTTTCTCAGGTTCAGTAATTTTCTATAACTCTTCCTAGAACTCAGGGAAACACTATTACCAGGTTATTAAGAATAGAGCTCAGGAACAAACAGATGGAAGAGATGCATAGGGCAAGATACGTGAGAGGGACATTGAGCTTCCATGCCTTCTCCACATGTGCAACTTGCCTAGCACCTCAATGGAAGCTCTTAGGGTGTCATTGCTTAGGGTTTTTATAAGTTGCATTACGTAGGCCTGATGGATTAAGTCACTGGCCATTGGTGATTGAACTCAGACTTCAGCCCCTCCCCAGAAATGGGAGGGGTGGATATTGAAACTTTGGATTCTCTAATCACATAGTTGGTTCCTCTGATGACCACATCCCATCCTCCAAGGGTCACCTCATTAGAATAAACTCAGGTAAAGTTGAAAAGGGCTTACAATGAATAACCAAAGATACTCTTCTCACCCCTATCACTGGGAAATTCTAAGAGTTTTTGGAGCTGGCTCAGATGGGAAAGCGTCTGCCTGCAATGCGGGAGACCCGGGTTCAATCCCTGGGTTGGGAAGATCTGCTGGAGAAGAAAATGGCAACCCACTCCAGTACTCTTGCCTGGAGAATCCCACAGACGGAGGAGCCTCGTAGGCTACAGTCCATGGGGTCGCAAAGAGTCAGACACGACTGAGCGACTTCACTTCACTTCACTATCAGTAACCAAGGACAAAACCAAATATGGATTTCTTACTGTATCTCAATAATATAGTTACCATTGGGAAAACTGAGCAAAGGATATGAGATCTTGTCCTATTATTTTTTTTACAATTGCATGTAATGTACAATTATTTCAATTTTTAAAAAAAAATCAACTGATAAAAGAATTACTATGATTATGTTTTTTAAAGGCCGTCTACAACTACAAGCAGATCGTCATCAGGAACATATGCAAGCTAGAGATTCATTAATTCAGTCTCTGGCAACACAGCTAGAATTGGATGGCTTTGAGCTTGGACCATTCAGTGAAAGACAGATAAAAAATTTTCACAGGCTTGTGAGAGAGAGGCAGGAAAAGGAAGCAGAAACTGCCAGCCAACTGTTGGTAAATACTGTTATTTTCTTTTGTTTGTATCACATTGTCTAGTTGAATTGTTTTAATTTTTGAGCGGATCTTATTTTGTCATATTTTTGGATTAATGTTATCCATTAAAATTAGCTATGAGGTAAAATTAAAACCTTTATGGAAACAAATTTTGTAAACTTTATAATTGTAAAAGTACAAAGGAAATACAGACCTACGTTTCTTACTTGATTTTAGGTAAAAATTCTCTTTAATTTTGAAAAAGTTTGCTCATAGTTAATAATAATCATCTCTGAATGATCATCATTACATTTTTTATGTTTTTCTGTATTTTCCTCAAATTATATTGCTTTTGCATCAAAGAAGCTTTTCCTTAGTGGTGTTTTTTGTGAAAAATTAATGCTTATGCTTCTTGCTATGTATTTAGAATGACTTCGTACGAAAAGAGGCTCTGAAACAAAAACAAATAGATGAGATAAGGGATAAGAAAACTGGACTGGGAAGAATAATTGAGCTAAAGTCAGAAATCCTAACTAAGAAGCAGAATGAGCTGAAAAATGTGAAGTACGAACTACAGCAGTTGGAAGGCTCTTCAGACAGGATTCTTGAACTGGACCAGGAGCTCACAAAAGCTGTAAGATACTCTGTGTAATCCAATAATTTTAAGGTGTAAGATATTTGGAAGTACTTTATCTTTTGCTGGTCCTAAGATTATGGCATTTTAATAAAAATGTCAACCTTGTCTATCAGTCTCCTATAAAATGAATTTATTTGACTGTCTTAATCACCCATCTCTAATCCTGAAACCTGGTGTGCTGAAAATTAGAATCATCTAAGGAAAGTTTAAAAAAAATACTTAAGCTTACATCTTAAACCTTCCAAATAAAAGTCTCTTAAGAGTGGGATGTGGAAATGTGTGTTCAAAACAGAACTGGGTGATTCTTACGAGTACCTTAGTTGAGAACCACTTGTCTCAGTTTAAAAAAAGTAGTATTTTCCTGCTAGGTTCCACACACTGTAGATATTATGATTAAATATTGATTAGATATATGATTATTGCCATGCTACCACTTTTTCTGTGGTAGAAACTTTCTTAGCCCACTTCTTCCTTCCGTGAATTTCCAAAATTTCTTCTCCATTCCTAATCTGTTCCCTTCCCTCGTGTCTCTGTTAGCAAAATAAGCATCCTAAAACTTGGTAAATCCCCCCTTTAGGTCCCATCTTGATAATTTAAATGTTTCTTTTTGCTCCCAAACTTAACAGTTGGCGTATATTTTTGTCAGTTTAACCCTTGATCACAATATTGCTCTGTTGTGATGGAGAGATACTGGTCAGGGACCACATCACACTCTCTGTATGCTAGGCAATGTGTAGTGAGTTACATACTTCCTTGATAAATGCTTAATTATTGACTGAAGAGTCACTGAACTGTATACTTAGGCATATTTTTCTTGATTTTGCACTAATTTTCATTTTCACTCCTGTTGGACTCTTGTAGATTTATTTACTAAGTCTCTATTCTTATAGTAAGGTAACTTTGTAAGATATTTCTTAAAAAGTTTATTCCTTCTGTTTTTCTGTTGTTGAATAAAATCAAACTAATATCTTGACCATTCTGAGGAGTAGCTGATTTCTAATTTCTGCCATCATTTTAACCCAAAACGTATAAACCTGTTCATTTGTTTGAATTATCAATAAGGAACGTGAGCTAAGCAAGGCTGAGAAAAACAGCAATGTAGAAACTCTAAAAACAGAAGTAATAAGCCTTCAAAATGAGAAAGCAGACCTAGACAGGACCCTGCGTAAACTGGACCAGGAGATGGAGCAATTAAACCATCATACAGCAACACGTACCCAGATGGAGATGCTCACCAAAGACAAAGTATGACCTTTCTTTTTATTCTAATTATACTCTCTGGTGTTTAAAACAGTTTATCTTACATTCATAATTGTTATACTATGAAGTATTTAGTTGGTATTGGCTTTATATTTTAAGGGTTAAGTGAGCTTTATGCTCTATAAAATAAACTTTCAGGCTTAAAAACTGTACTCTAATTACAAAAAGTGTACAAAAGTGTTTACACAAACACACATGTACATGTCTATTAATTTTTATCATATATCATACAGAAATTTTGATCTTCCCAAGTGACTCAGTGGTAAAAAATCTGCCTTCCAGTGCAGGAGGCTCAAGAGACTCAGATTCGATCCCTGGGTCAGGAAGATCCCCTGGAGAAGGGAATGGCAGTCTATTCCAGTGTTCTTCCATGGAGACTTCCATGGACAGAGGAGCCTGGCGGGCTAAAGTCCATGGGGTCGCAAAGAGTCAGACGTGCCTGAGAGACTGAGCATACACATACAGAAGTTTTAATTTTTGTGTCATCAGACTGTTATTCTTTCCTCATACTGTAAGAAATTTTTAAGAGTTCCCTGGTGGCCAAGTATTACTGGTAGTTTCACTGCCATGGTCCAGGTTCAGTCCTTGGTGAGGCAACTGAGATATCCCACAAGCTGCATAGCACAGCCAAAATTAGAAATGATTTTTTTTTTTCTTTTTCTCCTTGCATTTTCAGTTTTATTTTTAAGCCTAGAGCTGTAATCAATCTAAAATTTGGTTTTATTCTTTATGTAACTTGGAGATACTGAGTTTTATTTGTAAAAGATTTTTTTTTCCCTTTAGGCTGACAAAGATGAACAAATCAGAAAAATAAAATATAGGCATAGTGATGAATTAACTTCGTTGTTAGGATATTTTCCCAACAAAAAACAGCTTGAAGACTGGCTTCATAGTAAATCAAAAGAAATTAATCAGACCAGGGACAGACTTGCCAAGTTGAAGTAAGTAGTTATAACATTTGAAGTTGTAATAAAAGTCTCTTATGTCATGCTTTCATTTTTAATTGTTTTGAAATCATTTATTGTCATGAAATGGTATGTCTTATTGATTGAATTTGATTCTCCTCTATTTTACAAATTAAGTAAAATGGCAACAGTGATTTGAGCTTCTTGTTCCTTAAAAGTTTGCAGAACTAAGAGAAAGAATTAAAATATTCCTCTGTAAAAAGTCAGACTTGAAAATACAAAACTCCTAAAAGGTAATGTGGGGACAAGTTTCATTATGTTGAAATTGGCAATGATTTCTTGGTTATGACCCCAAAAGTACAGGCAGCAGAAGCAAAGCTAGACGGATGGGACTACATCATACTTAAAAACTGCTACACAACAGAGGGCAAAGGCAATCCACGTAATGGGAGAAAACATTTGCAAATGATGTATCTGTTTAGGGTTGTTGTTCAGTCACTAAGTCATGTTCTACTCTTTGTAGTCTCATGAACTGCATCATGCCAGGGTTCCCTGTCCTTCACTATCTCCCGAACTTTGCTAAAACTCATGTCCATGGAGTTGGTGATGCCATCCAACCATCTCATCCTCTGTTGCCCCCTCCTCCTGCCCTCAGTCTTTCCCTGCGTCAGGGTCTCTTCCAGTGAGTTGCTCTTTGCATCAGGTGGCCAGAGTATTGGAGCTTCAGTTTCAGCATCAGTCCTTCCAATGAATATTCAAGGTTGATTTCCTTTAGGACTGACTGGTTTGATCTCCTTGCTCTCCAAGGGACTCTCAAGAGTTTTCTCTAGCGCCACATTTCGAACGCATCAGTTCTTCAGCACTCATCCTTCTTTATGGTCCAACTCTCACACCCATACATGACTGTTGGAAAAACTATGAAATGAAATGATGAAAGTCAGTCAGTTGTGTCCGAATCTTTGCGACCCTATGGACTAGCCTGCCAGGCTCCTCTGTCCTTGGAATTCTCCAGGCAGGAATACTGGAGTGGGTAGTCATTCCCTTCTCCAGGGGATCTTCTCAACCCATGAATTAAACTTGGGTCTCCTGTGTTGCAGGAAGACTGTTTACTATCTGAGCCACCAGGGAAAAACCAGTTTTGACTGTATGGACCTTTGTTGGCAAAGTCATGTCTCTGCTTTTTAATACGTTGTCTAGGTGACCATGCCATCGTGATTATCTGGATCATTAAGACCTGTTTTTGTAGTTCTTCTGTGTATTCTAGACACCTCTTCTGCTTCTGTTAGGACCTTGCTGTTTCTGTCCTTTATTATACCCACCTTTGCCTGAAATGTTCACTTGATATCTCTGGTTTCCTTAAAGAGATCTGTAGTTTTTCCCATTCTGTTGTTTCCTTTTATATATTGCATTGTTCACCTAAGAAGGCTTTCTTATCTCTCCTTGATACTCTCTAGAACTCTGCATTCAATTGGAAATATCTTTCCCTTTCTCCTTTGCCTTTCTTTTCTCTTTTCTCAGCTATATGTGAGGCCTCTTCAGACAACCATTTTGCCTCCTTGCATTTCTTGTTTGCATTTCTTGTTCTTTGGGATAGTTTTGGTCACCACTAGTGTTAAAATCCCATGGACGGGGGAGCCTGGTGGGCTGCAGTCTATGGGGTCACAAAGAGTCGGGCACGACTGAGTGACTTCACTTTCACTTTTCACTTTCACGCATTGGAGAAGGAGATGGCAACCCACTCCAGTGTTCTTGCTTGGAGAGTCCCAGGGACGGGGGAGCCTGGTGGACTGCCGTCTACGGGGTCGCACAGAGTCGGACACGACTGAAGTGACTTAGCAGTGTTACAAACCTCCATCCATAGTTCTTCAGGGACTCTGTCCACCAGATCTAATCTCTTGAATCTATTTATCATCTCCACTGTATAATCATAAGGGATTTGATTTAGATCATACCTGAATTGTCTAGTGGTTTCCCTGCTTTCTGAATTTTGCAATAAGGAGTTCATGATCTGAGTCACAGTCAGCTCCAGGTCTTGTTTTTGCTGACTGTATAGAGCTTCTCCATCTTCGGCTGCAAAGGATGTAATCAATCTGATTTCGGTATTGACCATCTGGTGATATCCATGTGTATAGTCATCTCTTATGTTGTTGGAAGATGGTGTTTGCTATCACCAGTGCATTCTCTAGGCAAAACTCCATTATTTTTTGCCCTGCTTCATTTTGTACTCCAAGGCCAAACTTGCTTGTTATTCCAGGTGTCTCCTGACTTCCTAGTTTTGCATTCCAATCCCCTATGAAGAAAAGGACATCTTTTTTTGGTTTTAGTTCTAGAAGGTCTTGTAGGTCTTCACAGAACTGTACGACTTCACCTTCTTCGGCATTAGAGGTTGGGCACAGACTTGGATTACAGTGATCTTGAATGGTTTGCCTTGAAAACAAACCGAGATCATTCTGTTGTTTTTGAGATTGCACCCGTGTACTGCACTGATGCAAAGAGCTGACTCATTGGAAAAGACCCTGATGCTGGGAAAGATTGAGGGCATGAGGAGAAGGGGGCGACAGAGGATAAAATGGTCAGATGGCATCACCAACTCAATGGACATGAGTGTGAGCAAACTCCAGGAGATGGTGAAGGACAGGGAAGCCTGGCATGCTGCAGTCCATGGAGTTGCAAAGAGTCAGATACGACTGAGCAACTGAACACCAACATCAACTGCATTTTGGACTCTCTTGTTGACTCTGAGGGCTGCTCCATCTCTTCTGAGGGATTCTTGCCCACAGTGGTAGATATAACAGTCATCTGAGTTAAATTTGCTCATTCCTGTCCATTTTAGTTCACTGTTTCCTAAAGTGTCGATGTTCACTCTTGCCATCTCCTGCTTGACCACGTCCAATTTACCTTGATTCATGGACCTAACATTCCAGGTTCCTATGCAATATTGTTCTCTACTGCATCAGACTTTACTTTTACCACCAGATACATCCACAACTGAGCGTCATTTCCACTTTGACCCAGCCTCTTCATTCTTCCTAGAGCTATTTCTTCACTATTTCCCAGTAGCGTATTGGACCCCTACCAACCTGATGGGCTCATCTTCCAGTGTCATATCTTTTTGCCTTTTCCATGAACAATATGAACAGTATGATTAGGGGTTAATATCCAGAATATGTAAAGAACTCCTACAATTTGGTAATGAAAAAACAAATACTCAGATTAAAAAATGTCAAAGGACTTGAAGAGCAATTTCTCCAATAGATATACAACTAGCTAACAAGCATATAAAAAAATACTCAGAATCACTAATCATTAAGGAAATGCAAATCAAAACCATGGTGATATAGCACTCCACACCGGTTAGGATGACAGTTATCAAAACAATAGGAAATACAGTAGTGTGTTATAATTTATAATAGAAAATGAAAGAGTAATATGTATATAACAGAATCACTTTGCTGTGCAGCTAACACTAACATATTGTAAATCAACTATACTTCAATTAAATAAAATAAGTTTTTAAAAAACCCAGAAAACAAGTGTTGAGGATGTTGAGAAATTGGAACTCTGTGCACTATTCATGGGAATGTAAAATGGTGCAATTACTATAGAAAACCTTGGAGGTTCTTCAAAAATTAGGAAAAGAATAACCAGATGATTGAGCCGTTCCACTTGTGGATATATATTCAAATGAAAACATGATCTCAAGGAAATATTTGTAGTCCATGTTCACTGCAGCATTATTCGCAATAGCCAACAGGTGGAAAACCTGAATGCTTATTGATGGATGAATAGATAAATAAAATTTGGTGTATGTATGATGGAATATTTATCTTTGTAAAAGAAGGAAATCCTCTGTGTGTTGATGAACTTTGAGGATATTAAGTGAAGTTAAGTGAAGTATACTAGTCACAAAAAAGTACTACATGGTTCCACTTAAATGAAGTATTCAAAGCTGTCAAACTCTTAGATACAGAAAGTATATATATTGGAGGTTCAGAGTAGCCAGAGGATGAGGGCGGGGTGGGGTGGGGTGTGGTGTTGTTCATTGGGTATAGAGTTTAGTTTTATAAGATGAAAAAGCTTTAGAGATCTGTTACACAAAAATGTGCATACAGTTAACACCACCATGCCATACAATTTAAAATGCGTAAGGTGTTAAATTTTGTTTTTTCCACAGTTTAAAAAAAGTGATCAATTTTTTTGAAATATCACCTTGAGTGGTGTTTAGATAGGAGGGTCAAAAATCCCACACATTTTTGAGGAAGATGGTGAATTTGGCCATGTTAAATTTGTATTTCTTGTGGAAATGTCTGTTAGGGAATAAGATATTAGAGTTTGAGGTTTAGTAGATTGGAAGTTGTTGCTTTGCAAATGATATTGGCGTCAGTAGTACATGTCAACTTGGAGTTATTCAAAGAGAAGAGAAAGAATTGTAGTCAAATTCCTGGAAAACATCAACATTTAAACTGTAGGCAAGCAGAGGAAGAGGAGCAAGAGAACCAAATGCCCAGGGAGCGAGGGTGAGAGCAAGAGAGGAGTGTTGTCAGGTTTGCCTTGAGAAAATATTCTTCCAAGGAGGAGCCCACATGTATGTGGTGCTGTTAAAATAGTGATCTTAATGAGCAGTGCTCAATGGCTAGAATGGTGAAAGCATCATCTGCATGTTATTTTTTTTCCAAATTTTTACTGCAACTCACAATGGAAAGTATCAAGATGAGACATGTGTGCACTCATGCATATTTATCTGAAACAGATTTCTTAAAATAGTACCAATACTAACTACGCTCAATCCACTCAAATATATTCTACATAGTATGTTCAGTTTTTTAAAATATGCTGAATATGATACATTAAATTGATTACATGACTTACCTAATGTATCAAAACCTGGAAATCGAAAACCCCTGATTTGTATGGGCATGGAGGCTGGCTAGGATGATATTTAAGAGTTGGAGTGAAAATTAATTGTACTAGTGAGCAAAGTCTTTGATGAATGAGAGGGAATGAGTGATCAGGTTGTAAAAATTGGTTTGGCCAAGGTGTGTGTTCGGTTTTTCCTCTAAGGTGACTCGGGTAGCACTAGTTGTCTTTAACTTCATTCAGAGCAGTTTTGTTTGATTGTATTATGACAGCTGTCCCGTCAGCATGCTTTTTAAAATAAATAAATAAAACGTCCCCGACTTGGTGAATTTTGTGTAGCCATTTTAGAATTGAAGATGAAAGAGAAAAGCAACATTTTCACATATTATGCTTTGTTACTTCAAGAAAAGTAAAAATGCACCTGAAACACAAAAAAAGATTTGTGCCAAATATAGAGAAGGCACTCTGGTTGAAAGCAGTCCGTGTTATGCCATACGGCATGTAGCTGACATACTCAAAATACCCACATCGAGCTCTGAAAATCATTTGCACCAGCTTGGTTGTGTTAATCGATTTGATGTTTGGCTTCCACATAAATTGAGTGAAAAAAACCTTCTTGACCATGTTTCCACATGCAGTTCTCTACTTAAACATAACAAAAAGTTCCATTTTTAAAAGAAATTGTGACAGGCAATGAAGAGTGGATACTGTACAATAATGTGGAATGGAAGAGATCGTGGGTCAAGGAAAGTGAACACCCACCAACCATACACCAAAGACCAGTCTTCATCCAAAGAAGTTGATACTGTGTATGTGGTGGGATTGGAAGTGAGTCCTCTACTATTAACTCTTTCCAAAAAACCAAACAATTCCAACAAGTACAGCTGCAAATTAGACCAACTGAAATTCTCTTAATGGAAAAAATTTCAGTTCTTTGGAAGACCATAAAAGGCACCTGGAACAACTAGTTCTTTGCTCAAAAAGATAAAGTTTTTGGAAGATGGAATTAAGAGTTGCCTAGAAAATGGCAGAAAGTAGTGGAACAAAACAGTAAATACATTGTTCAGTAAAGTTCTTGGTGAAAATGAAAAATGTCTTTTATTTTTACTTTAAAACCAAATGAACCTTTTGGCCAACTCACTGGATGACAGCAACAAAGAGGGAACAAAGGGAACATTTTTTGCTGGAGGAATGGAAGTACAGTTTTGAAAGGATTCACACAGAGTTAAGTGAATGCTCTCCTTTTTTCTAATCTCCCTCCAGTAGATCTGTGAAGCATGTTCTCCTTGCTAAGGTTCTTAATGCAAGATCTAAGACCATGATCCCCCTCAAACCAAGCAGAATTCAGTCTGTACACATTTTTCTGGGAGCCGGCGTCTGGCCAGAGTGTGTCAGTGTACTGTAGGGCTAGAGTGCAGGCAATAGTGGGCTGTTGCCATGACTTGTTAAAAAAAAAAAAAAAAGCACCTGGTCACAGCAGACTTTTGTAGTATTTTCTGGCAGAGTTTATCTTGTATCTGCCTTCACACTTTGAATTCATTTCTCATATTTTAAAATTGTAATCTATTTTCTTATTTTAGCAAGGAACTAGCTTCAGCTGAGCAAAATAAAAATCATATAAATATTGAGCTAAAAAGGAAGGAAGAGCAGTTGTCCAGCTATGAAGACAAATTGTTTGATGTCTGTGGCAGCCAGGATTTTGAAAGTGACTTGGACAGACTTAAAGAAGAAATTGAAAAATCGTCAAAACAACGAGGTAAGTTACGATCTTTACGTTATCAGGGCATTTTCATGTTTTTGAATTTTTGTTCACAGGTAGCTATTAAGGATGGGAGATTTAAAAACTTGCTGCTGGAGCCAGGTGGCTCAAGTTTCAGTTCTGGTTCTACAACCTACTTGCTTTATGACTTTGGACAGATTATTAAAACTTCTTATACTCCAGATTCATTACCTGAGGACATAATTGCCTCAGAATGTTGGGGAGGAGTAAATGAGATTATAGTGTCTGGCACGTAACACTCTCTATAAGTTTTGTTATACTTTTTGTGTTACCAGAAAATATATAAATCTGAATGTATTGCGCCCTTGAGAAGATATAAATGTCAGAATTTTTATTTCTTTCATAGTGTGTTTATAAAGCAAGAAGACTATCATGTATTTACAGAAAAGGATAGAAATATATTAAAACCATATTTTATGTGCATCTCACTGAGAATATATATATATATATATATGTTTTTTAAATAGCCATGTTGGCCGGAGCTACAGCAGTTTATTCCCAATTCATTACTCAGCTGACGGATGAAAACCAGTCGTGTTGCCCTGTCTGTCAGAGAGGTTTTCAGACAGAAGCTGAATTACAAGAAGTCATCAGTGATTTGCAGTCCAAGCTGAGGCTTGCTCCAGATAAGCTCAAGTCGACAGAATCAGAGTTAAAGAAAAAAGAAAAGCGGCGTGATGAAATGCTGGGACTGGTGCCCATGAGGTGAGAATAGCAATTTCCCGTTACCGTGCCTGTATAGCAGCACTGTAAGAGATAACCTATCTACCTCCTAGCATAGGGTGGTATTCAGTAAGCAAGAGTTGAATGAATAGAGGTTAAAGTCGGGAATCTAAGCCGGAATGTTATTCTCGTGTTAATTTATGTGATAAGAAAGAATTGTTTTGTTTCAAAATAAGTTTGTTTCTTAAACTACTCACAGGATGGTGATACATTCTTTACTCTGTGTGAGTGTGTGTATGAGTTTCATTCCTGAGACTTGGGTTGAGGGCAGAAATTTTTAAATCTAAATTTTCAGACTATTCGCTGACGTGTCACTTTCTAAAACCAGCAGAAGAATTAAAGTACTGGAAAGCCCCCCCTTAAGAGACGAATTTTAAACTATACTTATGTTTTTCTCATTTCCAGAAAGAATGAATTATAGATGATTTCTATTGTTTATTTTTCCCTCTCTTCTATAAGAAATCCAGATGATGGTCTATTTATAAATAAAATCAAGTCAGAAAGTATGTGAAGATTGCCTTGGTATTTCCCAGAACATAGAGCACAAAAATGGTCACAGAGACCAATAAGACATGACCTTCATGGAGCTGATGATCTTTGTAAGGAAAAAAGCTCTCAGAATTAGATGTAGAAAGTTAGACTTGATAAAGAACTTAATTGGTTCAAACAAATGCATTAGTTAGGAAGAAAGAAGCCAGTGGACTACAGAATTTTGAGGGAAGGAAGACTGTAAAGCATAGAAAAATAGATTTGACTCATTTAAGAGAAGGAAAGGGGAGAGGGAAATTAGACCAGTGTGTATAAAGGACAGGGAAGAGTGAGACATGTGCTGTAGTAGAAACATTATCTGGAGTTTGAGAACCTGTTTGTAGTGACTGATTCCCATAAGTAGGGAAGACAGAGCTGCATTATGTTCATTCCTAGTTACACCTCTGTCTTTTAGGTGATGGGGAGCCATCCTCAGGGATTTATTGAAAAATGTGTTTTAGGAAAATTAATGTTCAGTTCAAGTCAGTCGCCCAGTCATGTCCTACTCTTTGCATCCCCATAAATTGAAGCACGCCAGGCCTCCCTGTCCATCACCAACTCCTGGAGTTCACTCAAACTCATGTCCATTGAGTCGGTGATGCCATCCAACCATCTCATCCTCTGTCATCCCCTTCTCGTCCTGCCTGCAATCCCTCCCAGCATCAGAGTCTTTTCCAATGAGTCAACTCTTTGCATGAGGTGGCCAAAGTATTGGAGTTTTCAGCTTTAGCATCAGTCCTTCCAAAAAGAACACCCAGGGCTGATCTCCTTTAGAATGGACTGGTTGGATCTCCTTGTAGTCCAAGGGATTCTCAAGAGTCTTCTCCAACACCACAGTTCAAAAGCGTCAATTCTTAAGTGCTCAGCTTTCTTCACAGACCAACTCTCACATCCGTACATGACCACTGGAAAAACCATAGCCTTGACTAGATGGACCTTTGTTGGCAAAGTAATGTCTCTGCTTTTGAATATGCTATCTAGGTTGGCTATAACTTTCCTTCCAAGAAGTAAGTGTCTTTTCATTTCATGGCTGCAATCACCATCTACAATGATTTTGGAGCCCTCAAAAATAAAGTCTGCCACTGTTTCCACTGTTTCCCCATCTATTTCCTGTGACGTGATGGGACCAGATGCCATGATCTTCGTTTTCTGAATGTTGAGCTTTAAGCCAACTTTTTCACTCTCCTCTTTCACTTTCATCAAGAGGCTTTTTAGTTCCTTCACTTTCTGCCATAAGGGTGGTGTCATCTGCATATCTGAGGTTATTGATATTTCTCCCGGCAATCTTGATTCCAGCTTGTGCTTCTTCCAGCCCAGTGTTTCTCATGATCTACTCTGCATATAAGTTAAATAAGCAGGGTGACAATATACAGCCTTGACTTACTCCTTTTCCTATTTGGAACCAGTCTGTTGTTCCATGTCCAGTTCTAACTGTTACTTCCTGACCTGCATGTAGGCTTCTCAAGCGGCAGGTCAGGTGGTCTGGTATTCCCATCACTTTGAGAATTTTCCACAGTTTATTGTGATCCATGTAGTCAAAGGCTTTGGCATAGTCAGTAAAGCAGAAATAGATGTTTTTCTGGAACTCTCTTGCTTTTTCGATGATCCAGCAGATGTTGGCAATTTGATCTCTGGTTCCTCTGCCTTTTCTAAAACCAGCTTGAACATCTGAAAGTTCACGGTTCACATAATGCTGAAGCCTGGCTTTGAGAATTTTGAGCATTACTTTACTAGCGTGTGAGATGAGTGCAATTGTGCGGTAGTTTGAGCATTCTTTGGCATTGCCTTTCTTTGGGATTGGAATGAAAACTGACCTTTCCAGTCCTGTGGCCACCGCAGAGTTTTCCAAATTTGCTGGCATATTGAGTACAGCACTTTCACAGCATCATCTTTCAGGATTTGGAATAGCTCAACTGGAATTCCATCACCTCCACTAGCTTTGTCCCTAGTGAAGCTTTCTAAGGCCCACTTGACTTCACATTCCAGGATGTCTGGCTCTAGGTCAGTGATCACACTACTGTGATTATCTGGGTCATGAAGATCTTTTTTGTACAGTTCTTCTGTGTAGTCTTTACACCTCTTCTTAATATCTTCTGCTTCTGTTAGGTCCATACCATTTCTGTCCTTTATCGAGCCCATCTTTGCATGAAATGTTCTCTTGGTATCTCTAATTTTCTTGAAGAGATCCCTAGTCTTTCCCATTCTGCTGTTTTCCTCTATTTCTTTGCATTGATTGCTGAGGAAGGCTTTCTTATCTCTCCTTGCTATTCTTTGGAACTCTGCATTCAGATGCTTATAGCTTTCCTTTTCTCCTTTGCTTTTCACTTCTCTTTTCACAGCTATTTGTAAAGCCTACATTGAATAGATTAAAGTGAGAAAAACTCTAAAAGCAAAAAATAAGGACGATATGTTGACTTGGAAAACTGAAGAGGAGTGCGAGGAAAAGGAGAAGGAAAGATGCAAGAAGATGTGCTTTGTGGTAGCCAGCCTGTAAGATGGTCCCCAGCGATCCTTGCCTCCTGGCATTCACATTCTTGCATGGTTGTCCCTCATGTTCCAGGATGGGTTCCAGGATGTGTAACCAGTAAAATACAACAGAAGTGATCACATGTTCCTTCGAGGATCAGATTATAGAAGACACTGTAGCTTCCTGCTCTCCTTTTCTTTCTCTTGGATCTGGGGGAAGCCAGCTGCTGTGTTGTGAGCAGCCCTTTGGAGGGACCCACTTGGTGAGGACCTGAGGCTTTTGAACAACCACATGAGTGAATGTACCATTTGGAAGCAGATTCTCCAGCAGTAATACCTTCAGATGACTGCAACTCACAGCTTGACTGCACCTTCAGTAACACACCCTGAGTCAAAAATACCCAGATAGTAGCTAATCCTCCTATCTGTGGGAAATAAGTGCTATTGTGTTTTAAGCCGCTAAGTTTTGGGGTGTTGTGTTATGTAGCGATAGATAACTAATATAATCATCAAGAATAAAAACCAGATCATTAGGGGCTACAGAGAGCATGTTGTATCAAGACAAAAGCAATAATTTGAGAATGAAATGGAATAAGGCAGGATCTTAAAAAGAAAGACATCAAGTGAAAGATAAAATTAGTAGTTGGTAGAAAGTACATGTAGTTCTGTGTTAAACTGATAAATTATGAAGAGCAGAAATCAACACTCAACACAGCTCCCCTTGTCAGAGTAAGGTATATATCTTAATCATTGTTGTGCCTCCATAATTCTTTGTGTTTTGTAAGTTTGGTAACTATTTGCTGAATGAATGAGAACTGTAGTAACTGTGTTTATAGCTGCATAACAAACCCCCCTCAGAACTTGGTACCTCACAACAGTGATTTATTATGATCTTCCATGGTTCTGTGGGATAATTTGGCTTAACTAAGTAGTTCTTATTTGGAGTATTTTCATGCAATTGCAGTCAGATATTGGCTGCAGTCATTTCAAGGATCTACTGGCCTGGACATTCAGTATAGTTCACTCATATGGCTGGTGATGATGCTGACTGTTGGCTGGGAGCTCATTTGAGGCTCTGCTGGCTTGGGCATTCAGATGGTTCACTCATACGGTTGGCAGTGATGCTGACTGTTGGCCACAGGCTTACCTGGGCTGTCACGCAGAATGCCTTCATGAGGCTTCCACCTGTGTCTTGGGCTTTTGGAAGCATAGTGGCTAGATTACCACAGAAAGTATTCTAAGAGCAAATGTGTTAAGGCCTGGGCCCAGAAACTGTCATAGTGTTACTTCTGCTGTTTTTTATTGGTCATGCTGCTGCTGCTGCTAAGTCGCTTCAGTCATATTCGACTCTGTGCGACCCCATAGACGGCAGCCCACCAGGCTCCCCGTCCCTGGGATTCTCCAGGCAAGAACACTGGAGTGGGTTGCCATTTCCTTCTCCAATGCATGAAAGTGAAAAGTGAAAGTGAAGTCGCTCAGTCACATCCGACTCTAGTGACCCCATGGACTGCAGCCTACCAGGCTCCTCCGTCCAGGGGATTTTCTAAGCAAGAGTACTGGAGTGGGGTGCCATTGCCTTCTCCTTTATTGGTCATAGTGTTACTGCTATTTTTTTACAGAGACCACATCTATGTGTGTGTATGCAGATGTAAAAATGGGGTTAAAATTTAATGGATGCCTATAGTTCTCCACAAAGATGACCCAGTCAAGTGAATGCTTGATTGTCATTAGGCTTTTATAACTTTGTCACTTTTTAGGTAGTGGACACATAACTTAAGACAAACTTCTGGTCCATAACATCAAGAAATAATGTGAGCATGACTTATTCATAATCTGAATACGTTCATATTTATTCAGGAAAGTTTTTCATTGCTCTGATATAAAAGATTACAGGGCTTTTGTCACCACAGATTGGTTGATTGGCTTTTCTTGGTCATAGTGTGGACTTAAAAAATCATTAAGTAATAACAGTGTAATAGCTAATGCTTGAGTTTCTAGTTTATTACAAGATTCTCATTAGAAATCAGTTTAATTTATCATACTAATTTGATTTTGATTAAGAATTTAAAACTTTTCTGAAATAAGCTTAATAGCTTTTTATTTTTCAGATTAAATACAAGTGTTGTTGTTTCCGAGGTATTAACAAAAACAGGTTTGGGGCCAGTACCTGCCACGGGGGTGATAACTCATCAGCTAGAGTAGCAGTAGTAAAGTGGGTTCAACAGCTTTTGTACCATAAACCCATGTAGCATTTGACTGAGTGGTTTCCTTCCTTCCTTCCTCTTTTCTTCCATCCTTCATTTTTTTAATGTTTAAAGTTTTTTTTTTTTTAAGTTTTAAACTTTTAAAACTTTTTATTCTGTAATTTTACACTTAAAGAAAATTTACAAAGATAGTACAGAGAGTTCACATATATCCTTCACTCTGTTTCTCCTGATGTTCACAATTTATGTTACCATAATATGGCTATCAAAATCAAGAAATTAACTTTGGTATAATTCTATTAAACTACAAACCACATTTGAGATTTAGCAGTCTTTCTGTTAATATCCCTTTTCTATTTCAGGATCCAACTTAGGATCTCCACATTGCATGTATTATGCTTGTTATTAATATTTGTCCTTAGGCTCTTGTGTGGTCTACCATAGTTCTTTGTCTTTCATGATCTTGACACTTCTGATGAGTATGGTCTGGTAATTTGTAAAATATCTTTCTATTTGTCAGACAGCATGGTAAAATTGTTGCTATGAAGATCTCTCAATAGGTAATAAAATCAGTGGACAAAGGTTTGAGGAAAAACAGAATGTTTACATTGTCTTCAGTGTATTTCTCCTAGATATTTATTGATTACATAGAGAAAAATAGTAACTTTACAGTGAATAAATCTGGCTGACACTGTCTTTTCTAAGTAAGAGTAACATACTGACATCATGTGCCCACTAAAGATGCCCTGAGAAGGATACAACATCACTTCTATGGTATTCTTGCCAAAAAATATGTAACCTCCATTTCCTTATGAAGAAACGTTACATTGCTTATTTTTAATTGTGTTTTCTGTGAAGGCAAAGCATAATTGATTTGAAGGAGAAGGAAATACCAGAATTAAGAAACAAACTGCAGAATGTGAACAGAGACATACAGCGCCTCAAGAATGACATAGAAGAACAGGAAACACTCTTGGGTGCAATTATACCAGAGGAAGAAAGTGCTAAAGTGTGTCTGACAGATGTTACAATTATGGAGAGGCTCCAGGTACAGTTACTGCAGTTTAACGCAGAATAAAACTTGTTTCATGGTGGTTTGAAAATGACGGGTGAGTGTTTCAGTAGCTAGTTTTCAGGTACAGATTGTGTTTAGAGTTCCGTATTCTGAATTTCAGGTAGTTTTAGGGAGTAACTGCTTAACTTACATTTCTGAGTTTAGTTCTTTTTATCTATAAGTTAGGAGAATTATGTTTGTTTTTCTTTTTTAGTCTGCTTCCTTTAATTTGCATCCTCAGTTGGGTCTGACTCATTGTGGCCTCATGGACTGTAGCACACCAGGTTCCTCTCTCCATGGGAATTTTTTCAGGCAAGAATACTGGAGTGGATTGCCATTTCCTTCTCCACAGATCTTCCCGACCCAGGGATCAGACCCGCGTCTCTTGTTTCCTGCATTGGCAGGCAGATTCTTTACCACTGAGCCACCTGGGAAGGTGCCTTTATTTTCATCATTTAAATTAACTTAAGCATAAAATTAAGAGACTAGAGAGCTCTTCAAGAAAATTAGAGATACCAAGGGAACATTTCATGCAAAGATGGGCACAATAATGGACAGAAATGGTGTGGACCTAACAGAAGCAGAAGATATTAAGAAGAGGTGTCAAGAACACACAGAAGAAGTATACAAAAAAGATCTTCATGACCCAGATAATGAAAATGGTATGGTCACTCACCTAGAGCCAGACATCCTGGAATGTGAAGTCAAGTGGGCCTTAGAAAGCTTCACTAGGGACAAAGCTAGTGGAGGTGATGGAATTCCAGTTGAGCTATTTCAAATCCTAAAAGATGATTCTGTGAAAGTGCTGCATTTAATATGCCAACAAATTGGGAAAACTCAGCAGTGGCCACAGGACTGGGAAAGATCAGTTTTCATTCCAATCCCAAGGAAAGGCAATGCCAAAGAATGCTCAAACTACTGCACAATTGCACTCATCTCACCTGCTAGCAAAGTCATGCTCAAGATTCTCCAAGCCAGGCTTCAACAGTATCTGAACCCTGTACTTCAAGATGTTAAGCTGGATTTAGAAAAGGCAAAGGAACCAGAGATCAAATTGCCAGCATCTGTTGGATCATCGAAAAAGCAAGAGAATTCCAGAAAAACATCTATTTCTGCTTTATTGATTACACCAAAGCCTTTGACTGTGTGGATCACAACAAACTGTGGAAAATTCTGAAAGAGATGGGAATACCAGACCATCTTACCTGCCTTCTGAGAAATCTGTATGCAGGTCAAGAAGCAACAGTTAGAATCGGCCATTGAACAATGGACTGGTTCCAAATTGGGAAAGGAGTACGTCAAGGTTGTATACTGTCACCCTGTTATTTAACATATGCAGATTACATCATGAGAAATTCCGGGCTCTATGAAGCACAAGCTGGAATCAAGATTGCCAGGAGAAATATCAATAACCTCAGATAAGCATATGACACCACGCTTATGGCAGAAAGTGAAGAAGAACTAAAGAGCCTCTTGATGAAAGTGAAAGAGGAGAGTGAAAAAGCTGGCTTAAAACTCAACATACAAAAAACTAAGATCATGGCATCTGGTCCCATCACTTCATGGCTAATAGATGGAGAAGCAGTGAGAGACCTTATTTTCTTGGGCTCCAAAATCACTGCAGATGGTGACTGCAGCCTGAAATTAAAAGACGCTTGCTGCTTGGAAGAAAAGCTATGGCCGACCTAGACAGCATATTCAAAAGCAGAGATGTTACGTTGCTGACAAAGGTCTGTATAGTCAAAGCTGTAGTTTTTCCAGTAATCATGTATGAATGCAAGAGTTGAACTATAAAGAAAGCTGAGTGCCGAGGAATTGATGCTTTTGAACTGTGGTGTTGGAGAAGACTCTTGAGAGTCCCTTGGACTGCAAGGAGATCAAACCAGTCAATCTTAAAGGAAATCAGTCCTGAATATTTATTGGAAGGACTGATGCTGAAGCCAAAACTCCAGTACTTTGGCCACCTGATGTGAATAACTGATTCACTGGAAAAGACCCTGATGCTGGGGAAGATTGAAGGCAGGAGAAGAGGGGGACGACAGAGGATGAGATGATTGGATGGCATCACCGACTCAATGGACATGAGTTTGAGCAAGCTCCAGGTATTAGCGGTGGACAGGGAAGCCTGGCGTGCTGCAGTCCATGGAGTCGCAGAGTTGGATACGACTGAGCAACTGAACTGACTGACTGAAGCATAAAAATAATTTCATTTTTATTGTATTAAAATTTGTTAAAATTACGTCTGAGAACAGTTACAAATTAGATTTTTAAAATAATTAAAAGCAGTTAATTTTTAAAGATTTTGAATACTGATAATGCTATAAATTTCCTAAAGGAAATAACTTTTATTTATTCTTAAGATGGAACTAAAAGATGTTGAAAGAAAAATTGCACAGCAAGCAGCTAAACTCCAAGGACTAGATTTGGATCGAAGTGTTCAGCAAGTAAACCAGGAAAAACAAGAAAAACAACACAAATTAGATACAGGTAATAGAGTGTGTTTCTTTATAAAGACTTCAACATTCCAAGCATATGGTTTTTACCACTAATTTTATAACTATTATGTGGACAAGGAACAGTCTTCCAGTCAATGGTATAGTCACTTTCTTTTCTCAAAAGCATCACTTCTTTGTTTCCTTTCTGTCCAGAACAGACTTTGAATAATAGGAACTTTTGAATAATTAGTAATAGATGGAAAGTAAAAGTCGCTCAGTCATGTCCAGCTCTTTGTGACTACATGGACTATAGAGTCCATGGATTTCTCCAGGCCAGAATACTGCAGTGGGTAGCCTTTCCCTTCTCCAGAGGATCTTCCCAACCCAGCGATTGAACCCAGGTCTCCTGCATTGCAGGCGGATTCTTTACCAGCTGAGCCACAAGGAAACCCCAAATAATAGATAAGCTGTTCTCTTTCTCAGTCATACCTGTCCTGTGAGATCACGCATGGCTGTTGGGGCAGCAGGCGGGTTTGGGAGCTGGATAAATTGTTCTGGCATTTTTCTTGCAGTGGGTGGAACCCACAGAAACTCAGCCTTTGTGAATGCCACAGACCTATAAACGGGAAAGATGTTACTTGTAGTATTTTCTGTGCCCTTCCACTAATCACTGTATGGATGTGTTCTCATGCAGTTTCTAGTAAGATAGAATTGAACCGTAAGCTTATACAGGACCAGCAGGAACAGATTCAACACCTAAAAAGCACAACAAATGAACTTAAATCAGAGAAACTTCAGATATCCACTAATTTACAACGTCGTCAGCAGCTAGAGGAACAGACTGTGGAATTATCCACTGAAGTTCAGTCCTTACACAGAGAAATAAAGGTAAAAGCATTCATATATATTTGTTTTTTAAAATTAGTTCAGATATATGAAATGCTCTTTTTGGGACAATGGCCAAAATATGGTTATTGTGAGAATCAAATCAAAATGGTATACAGAACTTGTACTAATAGGAAAAGACTTCTGGGAGAAGATTTACTGGCCATAATAAGAAAGAACTGGCTGCCTGGTTAAGTAGTAAACTTCCTATTACTGGGGGTGGTCTGGTGGTGGCTGCTAACTCCATATAAGGATTCCTACTTGTACTGGAGATTTGTCTTATCTAAAAATCCCACATGGATGGCAGCTACTGCCTTTCAGACATAGCACTCTTTTTTGATTCCAGATGTAATTTCAGCGTACTTCCCACTACAATCAGCAGGCACTGAGTTGACACATGGAATGGAACCTAATTGGCATCCCTCATCTAGTTTAATCAAACCTAAGTAAAAAGTGAAAGTGGGAGTCGCTTGGTCATGTCCGACTCTTGGCGATCCCACGGACTCTACAGTCCGTGGAATTCTCCAGGCCAGAATACTGGAGTAGGTAGCTGTTCCCTTCTCCAGGGTATCTTCCCAACCCAGGGATCGAAGCCAGATCTCCTGTGTTGCAGGTGGATTCTTTACCAGCTGAACCACCAGGGAAGCCCCCAATCAAACCTAAGACTCAGCCAATTAAATTTTTGAACAGTTTTATAAAAAATAGTCTTATCTAGGTTTATAACCATGCACATTCAGTAAGAACTAAGTATATTACTGAATCTGTTGTTACTATAAATGTTTCTTAAGTAGTTTTAGATTACAGAATATCAGAGGCTTAGAGGATCGTATAAATAGTAGTACTACCTTTTTAATTTTTTATAAAAAATAAACATTGTGACATGTAAACTATTGTATCTCATTTTGCATTCAGTGTATCATTTTGATAAATGTGACAAAATTTCCTTCTTATAGAAAAAGAAGTTGAGACTTCCAGATATCCCATGATTTGTCCAAGTTCATACAGTTAGAAGGAGACAGAGTTAATTTACTGGTATATATCTTATGATATGTAAGACATTTGACTTCCTACCATACCTAACCACTTCCTAATATAAAATATACCACAACTGAACTAATTCTGAACAATTGTTTCTACCTTTATGAATTCACTAGGTACTTCAGGATCTTTTGAGGATCAGGGTTTTGAACAATGGTTATATTATGCTATAGAGATGTTGCAAGGCCAAATGATGTGGTCTTCTGATTAAAAGTTTTTTGAAAACCCCTTTCTTTCCAAAATAAGTCAGGACACACCTACATCAATGTACTAGTATGGTTTAAAATTACCATAAAATATCTACTTAGCTTCAGCAAGCTAAGCTTAATGTCAAAAGTTCCTTTATGATCATATTTCCATCTGTGAAAGAAAACTGAACTGAAAGAGCTTTCCTGTTCTTCAGTTACACAGAGCTGATATGGACCCCTACAAACTCAGGAAAATGTGTACCTGAAGCCACATGCTCATAACTGGAAGCACATAGCATAGATTAAGAATCAAGTCAGTGATCTAAAAAGAAATGATACAAATGAACTTACAAAACAGAAGGAGACTCACAGACTTAGAGAAAGAACGTATGGTTGCCGGGCTGGGGAGGGATGAGGGAAAGGGATAATTAGAGAGTTTGGGATATACATGTACACACCACTGTATTTAAAATGGATTACCAGCAAGGACCTACTGTGTAGCACACAGAACTCTGCTCAGTCTTATATGGCAGCCTGGACAGGAGAGGAGTTTGGGGGAGAATGGATACGTGTACATGTATGGCTCAGTCCCTTCCCTGTTCATCTGAAACTGTCACAGCATTGTTAATTGGCTATACCCCAAGACAAAATTAAAATTTTGAAAAGAAAAAAAGAAGTCAGTATAGCATATATACTTGCTGGACACAGTATAGCGTAGTCGCTAAAAGAGTGACTCTGGAGTTGAATGAGATTTGAATCCTGGCTCCTTCGTTTACTGGTTTAGGGGACCCTGGACAAATCATTTCTGTGCTCATCTGAAATTTAGCATGAAAATAATGGTACTTTTCTCATAGGGTTGTTGAAAGGAGCAAATGAATGATTTAATCTTTTAAATGATTTTTAAAGCCTGGTACATAGAAAGTGGTTTTATTATAACTATGAAGTGTGAAATATGATAATGTAATGCTATTATATAAGGTCTTATATTTTTTATATTTTTAGGATGCTAAAGAGCAGCTAAGCCCTTTGGAAACAACACTGGAAAAATTTCAGCAGGAGAAAGAAGAATTAATCAACAAAAAAAATACAAGCCACAAAATAGCACAAGATAAAGTAAGATTTTGTTTATTATATATTTATTAAAAACATTTTTTTAATTATTATATTAAAAGCACCAAGTTGGACACTAATATTTCACATGAAATTAAAAGCATGATAAAATGATATTTGTGACATAATCTTTTTTAAATAAGGATTAATTGTAAATTATTTTACTTTTTTGGTATTATTTTGCTTCTTGATTTAAACTATTAATAGAAGTTTGAGAATTGAGAGCTTTTAATCTAATCCCATAGGTAATAAAGGGAGGTCATAAAATTTGATTTGAGATAAAATGTGTCAGTGATGGAAACTGGAACCCAGCGTTTCTAACTTCCAAGCCCATGTTTCACTGTATGCTCCTGTTAAGTTTTTGTTACCTTAATATAAGATATTCCTTGGAAATAAATCTTCCTAAATACCTACTCCCAATATTTAATAAACATTTTTCTACAGATAAATGAAATCAAAGAGAAGGTTAAAAATATTCACAGTTACATGAAAGACATTGAGAATTATATTCAAGATGGAAAAGATGACTATAAGAAGGTAATTAAAACTACTTAATTGAATATAATTTAAAATGATTTGTTTATATTTTTATTTCTTATACTTAAATTTTCTTTTTTGTAGCAAAAAGAAACTGAACTTAATAAAGTAATAGCTCAACTAAGTGAATGCGATAAACACAAAGAAAAGATTAATAAGGAAATGGGAATCATGAGACAAGATATTGATACACAGAAGGTAGGTCCTTTTTTTGCTGATGATTTATGGTGGTTTTTATACCAGTAACATTCTTACCTTTTTTATTTTTTACTCTTCAATACTTGCATTGAGTAGATATGAAAACAGTAGGGAAAAGCAATTCTTATGTATATATTTATATAAAAAATATGTTTCTCTTTTACGTTATTAAGAGACAAAGCAAATTTTCCTGTGGCATGATAAAGAGACATTTTCATTTGTAAAAGGAAATTTTAAAAAAGTATACTTAGTGTAACTTAAGTTATTGTGATTTTTTTGAGCATAACATTTTTTTTCTGATTGTATTCTTTTTTTTATTGAACTATATTTGGATTACAATGTTGTGTCAGTTACTGCTGTACAGTGACGTGACTCAGTTATGTATTACATACACACTCTTTTTCATATTCTTGTCCATTATGGTTTATCACAGGATATCGATGTAGTTCCCTGTGCTGTACAGTAGGCCTTTGTTGTTTATCCATTCTCTGTATACCAGTTTGCATCTGCTAATCCCAACTCCCAGTCCCCAGCCTCTCTCACATCCCTCCCCCTTGGCAACCACTAGTCTTTCTGTGTCCATGATTCTGTTTCATGTGTGTGCATGCATGCTCAATCATGTCTGATTCTTTGTGACCCCATGGAATGTAGCCCACCAGGCTCCTCTGTCCATGGGATTTCTCAGGCAAGAATACTGGAGTGGGTTACCATTTCCTTCTCCAGGGGATTTTCCTGACTCAGGGATTGAACCCGCGTCTCTTGCATCTCCTGTAGTGGCAGGCGGATTCTTTACCACTGTGCCACCATAGGTTCATTTGTATCATATTTTAGATTCTCTATATAAACGATATCATATGGTATTTGTCTTTGTTTTTCTGACTTCAGGTAGTGTAATCTTTAGTGGCATCCATGTTGCTGCAGATAGTTATTTTCATTCTTTTTAATGGCTGAGCAATACTCCATATGTATGTACACATCTTTATTCATCTGTCAGTGGACGTTTAGGTTACTTCCGTGGCTTGGCTATTGTGAATAGTGCTGCTGTGAAGGTGGGGCTGCATGTATCTTTTTGAATTATAATTTCATCGGGATGTGTGCCCACGAGTGGGATTGCTGGTTCATATGGTAATTGTTTTCAATTTTCTGAGGAACCTCCATACCATTTTTCCACAGTGGCTGCACCAATTTATAGTCCCACCAACAGTGTAGGAGGGTTCCCTGAGAAAAGCAATTCTAATAACATTGTGATTTCTTCTTTCCTTTTTTGTTTTCAGTAAGAGACTTCCTTGGTAAAAATTTAAACATAAAAACATAAAAGTCTCCCTCCCCTGCTGACAATTGTCAGTCTCACTTCTCTATGTTATTCTTAAATGTTATAAGTAGACTATATTGTTTTTCATTTGATTCCTTTATTTGCTTTCTCTATTAAAGAAGTTAATTTCTACTGTATAATTAAAATCACATTGAGAAGAAAATTTTCAATATGTCTTATATGAACATAATGGTTAATATCCTTAAAAACTATACCATTTCTCTGTTCTTGCTGTTTTGAACAAAATTTGATGTTTGAATGCTTTAAACACTTGGTTATAAATAATGGTTAAAATCTCTTTAAAGATTAGCCATATCTACAGATTCTCTGGCCATAGTGCCAGGAATGTTAAATATGAGTATCAGTTCAGTTCAGTCGCTCAGTCGTGTCCGACTCTTTGTGACCCAATGAACCACAGCATGCCAGGCCTCCCTGTCCATTACCAACTCCCAGAGTTTACCCAAACTCATGTTCATTGAGTCGGTGATGCCATCCAACCATCTCATCCTCTGTCGTCCCCTTCTCCTCCTGCCCTCAATCTTTCCCAGCATCAGGGTCTTTTCAAATGAGTCAGACCTTTGCATCAGGTGGCCAAAGTATTGGAGTTTCAGCTTCAGCATCAGTCCTTCCCATATGAGTATCAGTCAGAGGTAAATCGAATCTCTGCTATCTAATAAATGCTATGTAAATTCATGTTGCATATATAATAGTTACCATTAGCTTATTATGTGTTTTCTATTTAAGATCACAATCTATAAATAAAGTCCATACAACTATATAAAGATAATTAAGATAATACCAGTCTGTGACCCTTTTCAAGTTGATGGTCTAAATTTAGTAGATCTGACTACATTAGTTTACTTTTATAACCTACCTTGTTTTAGAAGTTGTTTACTAATTATTTACATAAAGCAATGCTAAGTAATAATGAGAAAATGAAACAGTGTAGAAATAAGGATAAGAAGGCAGTGAAGCAGGAGAGTACTAAGTATATAAAATGTAGGCCATGAAATCTGATATGCTTGCTGAAGATCTCAGTAGTCACATGAAAAGAGAAAGTCATAATTAAGATTCACATTGTCTCAAAACTAAAAACAAACCATTTTCTTGGACTGAGACCAGAGAAAAATGTCTCTGTAGGCATTCATGGAAAGAAAGGAAGACACTGTATAGATTAATGGAAACCAGGTCTTCAACAAACTTCATGAGGCCTTTTTTTTTTTACAGTGTGTTTCAGTACCTTTATTATCCCCTGAGGAAGGTTCTGTAGAAGGTGGTATGCTTGGAGCCTAAAATAAACGTTAGAGTGTTTGGAGAGCAAAAGTTAGCTATCAGTTCATTTCAGTTCAGTCGCCCACTCTTTGCGACCCCATGAATCGCAGCACGCCAGGCCTCCCTGTCCATCACCAACTCCCGGAGTTCACCCAAACCCACGTCCATCGAGTCGGTGATGCCATCCAGCCATCTCATCCTCTGTCGTCCCCTTTTCCTCCTGCCCCTAGTCCCTCCCAGCATCAGAGTCTTTTCCAATGAGTCAACTCTTCACATGAGGTGGCCAAAGTACTGGAGTTAGCTATAGGCACCTATCAAAATCACATGGGTTTTCCCCACTCCTAAGTATATAACCAAGAACTTAAAATATATATTTGCAAGCTGCTGCCACTGCTGCTAAGTCACTTCAGTCATGTCTGACTCTATGCAACCCCATAGACAACAGCCCACCAGGCTCCCCCGTCCCTGGGATTCTCCAGGCAAGAACACTGGAGTGGGTTGCCTTCCCTCTCCAATGCATGAACGGAAAAGTGAAAGTGAAGTCGCTCAGTCGTGTCTGACTCTTAGCGACCCCATGGACTGCAGCCTACCAGGCTTCTCATCCATGGGATTTTCTAGGCGAGAGTACTAGAGTGGGTTGCCATTGCCCGCTCCAATATATTTGCATAAAATATGGAAAACAGCCCAAAGTGGTTATCACCTGATGAATGGATGAACAGAATGTGGTATATTCATATATATTTGCCAGGAATCTCCAGAGAAACAGAACCAATAAGAGACTGATAAATACAGATAAAGATATAGACAAAGATAGTTATCGTAAGGAATTAACTCAACTGATTGTGGAGGCTGAGAATTCCCAAGATTTGTGGTTGGCAAGCTGGAGACCTAGGAGAGTTGATGGTGTAGTTCTGGCCTGAGAACTAGGAGAGCTAAAATATTCTCTCGATCCAAGAAGAGCCAAGGTTTCACCTTAAATATGAAGACGGGGGGAAAAAAAACACCATCCCAGCTCATACAGTCAGGCAGGATGATTGTTCAGGTCTTTAGTTGACTGGATATGGCCCATCCACATTAGGAAGGGCAGTCTGCTTTATTCCGTCTACCAATTTAAATTTTAATCTCACCCAGAATCATAGAATAATGTTTGACCAGTGTCTAGGCACCCTGTGGTGTCAAGTTAACATATAAAATTAACCGTCACAGAATATTAGTGAAGTCACTCAGTTGTGTCCGACTCTTTGTGACCCCATGGACTGTAGCCTACCAGGCTCCTTTGTCCATGGGATTTTCCAGGCAATAGTACTGGAGTGGATTGCCATTTCCTTCTCCAGGTTATCTTCCCGACCCAGGGATCGAACCCAGGTCTTCCGCATTGTAGACAGACGCTTTACCGTCTGAGCTACCAGGGAAGTCCTCATGGAATATTACTCAACCATTAAAAGTAAGGAAATAATAGATGCTCTAATCTGGACAAACCTTGAAAGCATTATGCTTGAATGAAAGAAGTCAGTCACAAAAGACCATATTGTATGATTCTATTAACATGAAATGTATAGAATAGGCAAATCATAGAGGCAGAAAACAGATTAGTGTTGCTTGGGAAGGAGAGAAAAGGGAATAGAGAGTGACTACTAATGGGTGTGGAGTTTGCGGGGGGCAATAAAATGTGCTGGAATTAGCACTTTATGAATACACCAAAACCACTGAATTGTACACTTTAAAGTGGCAAATTTTATGGTATATGAATTACACCTCAATTAAAAAAAATAAATCACCTGGGTTATTGAAAATACACATCTGTCTCCATTCCACATCAATAAATCAGAACCTCTGGAGCATGGGCAGAGGCATGTATTGTTAAAGGTCCTCAGGGGTTCCGATGTATCCCATTAACTATATATCAGTTCCTGAGTCAGAGCACTGTATAGCTTTCAGGAAATTGCTCTATAAGTGACATTTTCCCCAACTAGACTTTTGGTGAATTTTGGAATGTAGTTTATTCAGCATATGACTCTATCACAGGTACCTGTAATGCAGCTAATTTTCATGTTTCCTTTAGGTGGCAAACCGCATGCATTAACTACCCTCTGAACTGAGTGATTGGGATTACTATCAAACAGTTGAAGAACCTAACAGCATATTTATGTACTTAAGCCCTGTTAATTTACTCCACAGAATTTAAAAATTTGGAAGTTTAATAATCTTCCTCATTTTTCAGATGAAGGAAACTGGAGGTGACCTGACTTGCCAAAGGTCATAAAAGTAACAGAGTCGAACTTGACCCTACATTGTCAAATTGCTAGTATAATGGAAAAACAGTTTTATGACTGCATCTAGTTTTCTCTGATACTTTATCTCCTTCCTCTGATATTTTATATTTTGAAGACTGTAACTGGAATTTTTACTGCTTAAAGTACAGCACAGATTGGACCCAAAAAATATTTCACTAGCTTATTGAGCTAAGCACTGTATTTAGTACTTTTTATATACAATAACTATTTTAATATTCAAAGTAATTCTCTTGACAGGTGGTATTATTATCCCTATGTTACAAGTAAACTGAGGCTCAGAGAATTTAAACTAGTTTGCCCGAGTCATCCTGTTTGAAAGTTGCAATGCTGAGATCTGAGCCTAGGTATACCTGACTTCAAAGCCTATATACTCTTTAACTACTGTGCTGTATACTGTCTTCCTGAATGAAAAAGCAATCAGAAGCTGACCTGAAAGAAAGAAATCTCTAGCTTTCTGGTGACCGTGCAGGCTAACAGACCAGGAACATTATTTCACGCAAAAAATCAGTCTCACCTAAGAATGTGATAGCCCTTCAGAGAATCCTTTCAGGTATTCATGAAAGCAAATTCCATTGTTCTGTTAGATAAAAGCAAGCAATGCCACATTCTTTTGTTCCTAATAAGGAAGAAGTATAAGCATATTCCCCCATGGAAAAATCTTAGGGAGTCATAGCAGCTGTGGTGGTACATTAGGTTGCCTTGGCAACAAAAGGTAGTTTACAACTATATCGTTTTCGTCGTCTCTAGCTTATAATGATGCCTTTAATAGATATGTATAATTTACATTATTAGTTCTAGGAAGACTGAAAGGAGCCTTAATGAAGTTTAAAAAAAAAAAAAAAAACAGCAAAACTCGGAATAGTGATTTATAGATGGGCAGGATTGGATGTGAACATTAAGCATGTGAGAGAAGTGGCTTCCCTTCTGATCTCCCACTTCCCAAAACCGTGGTGACTCTGGTGTCATTACTTTGGCAACAAAATGTTATCAAAGATCTGCCTCCTCCCCTCACCCCCACTTCCCTCCACACTGAGTTTTTCTCAGGTTGCTGTAGAAGGGTCTTCTTTGAAAAGGCCTGATTCCAAACTTAAGGTAAATTTTTTATATTCAGGCTCTTTTGGGCCAAGCCACCATTTTTTTGCAGGAAGACTTTTTCTCCCTAAGCTGCAAAGAGTCAACTTATAAATTGTATTCTGTTCGTCTCTTGACAACATAGTCCATTATAATCACCAGGGAAACTACTGAAATAATTGTGGTGCTGCTGCCACCAGATGATTTAATGGTTGCTTTTTAAGGACAAAACTACTCAACAAGAACAGCTAAATTCAAAGTTTTTCAGTTCAATTCAGTGGCCAGAAAAAAATGTCTTCAAGTATATAGACATACTATTTTTGTGAAATTTCTTACTGCCTTGTCAGCTTGAAGGTAAAGATCTTATCCGACATACAGTATATAATGGTCTTGGCACATGTTAGTAGACAAATACAACTAGGGAAAAAAAGTGGGGGAGTCTTCGATAGTAGTCTTGCTCTCTTGTATCTCTTAGATCAGTGGGCTCCATTTTGAGGTTCTTAGGAAAGATGATCCTATGGGGCCTAGGTATGAAATACTGAAAATCTAGTTGTAGCGTTTTCTCTCATCATTTAAATGTCTGTTTTGTGTGTATATGGGCCTTCCAGATTTGTCTAGGCCTGGAGGTCCCTTTACACTGGCTTCTCCCTCTGCCGAGTTACACGTGAGTCTAAGGCAGAATTAGACTCATTAGACTCAGAGTTCATAGCAGGTAACTGCCTGTTGCCAGTTACCTGCTATGAATCACATGTTGGTAACTTGATTGTTTTTGTTAATGAATTTAATATTTACATTTAGATACAAGAAAGGTGGCTACAGGATAACCTTACTTTAAGAAAAAGAAATGAAGAACTAAAAGAAGTTGAAGAAGAAAGAAAACAACATTTGAAGGAAATGGGTCAAATGCAGGTTTTACAAATGAAAAAGTGCGTTTTTAAAAATATTTAGTTTAAATAAAGGTCCTTATTATTGACATGTGAAATATATTCAATGCATTTTTTTTTTTTTTAAAGAATTTAAACCTGTGGCCAAAGTGTCCTTTCAAACTTGAAAGAAGGTGGGCACTTGCATACAAATACGTTTAATGGCTTTATAAACCAAATTACTGAAGAAGTAGTAACACAGAATTTATAGTCACATTGTAAGTATGCAGTGATAGCCAGTATTAAAAATACCTAATTCACAGACTTTAGCAAGCCTGCTTCACAAGTTAATGATAGAAAGACTATCTGGCCTCTGAACCCTGCCTGGGTCAGTGCTTACGCATTCTGTAATTGCTAGTGGAGCTACAGCCAGTTCTTTGTCCTTGGTGACCCATTGTACATGGTCCCGGGTATAATTATGTGCCAGCCAGAGCATTTGATTAATTAGATTCTTCTTTCATCTGGTTTTGTTGATACTTACTATAGTTGCTATCTTCCTGCTACAGCAGAAAAGATTTTATTCTTGGTTTCTTTGCCTTAGGAATTCTGTAGGAAGCTGGTTGATGCTGAGGCATTAGTCTGGTGTTAAAGGTTGTACTAGCCAGAGTTTTTGGTCCCACCTCAGCTGGTTAGATATACTCATTCATTCAGCCATTCCTTATGGAATTTTCATTTTTCTTCTTGACTTCACAAAGAAATCTGGATCAAAGAATGCTTATGTTTTTCTGAAAGATATAATAAATTGAAATTTAATTTAGTTATTAAAACCTAACAAATATTTACTCCTGTGTTATTGTAAGTTCTCTTGGTTTGGCCATTTTCAATCTCATATATCAAGGAAATAAGACTTAACTAGAAGAGCTCTTTATCTTTCAGCCTGTTTGTTTTTTATGCATTAGGACACTGAGACCCAGAAAAAAAAGATAATAGGAAATTAGAATGAAAGCCAGGAACATGACCCCGATATCCTAGCTTCCAGGCTGCACTATTTAACATTGTAATGTTGGTGCTCTTGGTGCCAAGTTGGGCGGGGGGAAAGCTTATAGAAAAAGCCTTTAAATGAAACCGTATATTCCTTGCTACTAAAGACCAAAATCAGATGTTTTTATAATTCCTTCTGTAATTGGCACATAAAAGTGCTTTTCACATTCATTCAGACTGCTAAGCACAACTGCTCTTTTTCAAACCTGTCTTCAACCAGGACACAACAGCAGTGTCAACAAAACAGAAATCAGGCCAGTTCTTTAAGTATATTCATAAACTTGAGAGGCGTGCTTGGCAAATAAGAGGACATTTAATAAGTAATTGTTGAATGAAAATTTTTAATGCATATGTTAAAATCTGCATTACCTACCAAGTTATGATAAAAGTTTAAGTATTTTACTTTTTGATCAGTGTGATGCTTTTTATACTTATGTAAGAGAAATTTTGTTTTCATAGAGGAAAATAAACTATTAGTAGTATTACTGCATAAATTAATAGTTTGAGATAAAATTTTATTTTGTCTAACATACTGTGAACAAACTGATGAAACCTGTTAGTAACTGCTCAGACTTGTGCACTTAGTTCACAATGAGAAGTTCGTAAATTTGTAATATTAATCGCCAGAAGTACTTTACTTAGGTTAATGTGTAAACATCAGGAACTTTTTCAGTGTTCACATGTTATGAGAGTACTTTATTCAGCACACACAAATCAGCTATTTAGAAACCTGGATGCTTCAGAGATTTGAAAAGAAGAAAGTTTTCTGTAGTACTGAAGCCTTAAAGAAAAAGCAAGGGAAGACTGTATTCTGACTGCAAAGAGGATGATTTATTTATCTAGCTGAAGAAATCTGGCTTTTCTACTGTAGGCTGCTAAAATCTAAAAATGGTCCTCATTTGTTATTTTCCCTCCTAGTGAACATCAGAAGTTGGAAGAAAAAATAGACAATATAAAAAGAAATCACAGTTTGGCAATAGGACGACAGAAAGGTTATGAGGAAGAAATTATTCATTTTAAGAAAGAACTTCGAGAACCTCAATTTCGGGATGCTGAGGAAAAGTACAGGGAAATGATGATTATTATGAGAACAACAGAGCTTGTGAACAAGGATCTGGACATCTATTATAAGACCCTTGACCAGTAAGTACTGGGGATTTGGTTCCTACTGCAATCAGTATCAACTAGCATAATTTAGTCTTACCACTCCCTTTTAACTTTTTTAATGTATTTCATACCTAGCAGAGAATAGAAAAATATATGTATGTATGTTAAGTAAAGCATGCTTACTTAAATTACGAAATTAAGTTATAAGGCGTATTAATATTAACGAGCATCATGATCCCACCCCCATACCCCATCTGAGAACTCTACCATTATCACTAACTACTGTCCACTGAGATGCTCCTCCTCATCTCAACCACTTGTCATCCCCACTCCCCGTAACTGCTGACACAGATTTTTCCTATCTCTGCCTTTAAAAAAATAATTTTGTAAAGTGTATCACTTTTTTAGCTTTTTTTAAAAAATGATTTTGTTTTGTTTTGCTTTTATTAAGTTGCTTATAGCTGTGGTTTATGCATTTTCAGTGCTGTACAGAATTCTGTTGTGGAAATATACCGTAATGTATCCATTTTCTGGTAGATGGAGTTTGGGTTGTTGCCAGGCCTTTGCTAATCTAACCCTTATTGCCAGGAGCATTTGTCGTGTTGTGGAGTAAAAATGAAGAGATTCTCTGGAGTACACGTGGAAGTAAAATTGCTGGGTTGCAGGGTATGCTCAGTTTCACAAAATAATGTTAAATTATTTTCCAAAGTAGTTTTAATGATTTATACCACTAACAGGATATAATAGTTACCTTTGATGTATGTTGTGACATTGATTTTGCCGATTTTGTTTTTGCAGTTTAATGGGTTTTAAATGATAAATCATTGTAGTCTTCATTTGTAAGTTCCTTGATTTAAAAAAAAAATTTATTTCGGTTTTGCTTGGGTCTTCATTACTGTGGGGCGTTTTTTTCTAGTTGTGGGGAGTGGAGGGCTACTCTCCAGTTGTGTTGTGCGGCTTCTCTCATTGCGGAGGCTTCTCTTGTTGTAGAGCACAGGCTTTAGGGTGTGTGGGCTTCAGGAGTTGCCATCCCCGTGCTCCAGAGCATAGGCTCAGTAATTGTGGCACACAGGCTCTCTAGTGGTGGCAGATGGGTTTTAGTTGCTCTACTGCTCTGGGATCTTCCTGGACCAGGGGTTGAACCTGTGTCTCCTGCACTGGCAGGCGGATTCTTTACCACTGAACCACGAGGAAAGCCTTGCTGTCCCTTGATTTCTAATGATGCTGAACATCTCTGATCATGTTTTTTCTTTGAAATATTTGTATTTTGTACCCATTTTTAATGTATTATTGATGGTCTTACAGATTTGCATGTGTTCTTTTATCTTTTCTGAATTTTAATTTTTTGTTATAGGTGTTATAATTATCAGGTTTTTTATATTTATCTTTTTACTTTCTTATAGTGTCTTTTAGTAAACAGATTTAATTCTTAGGTAGTTACATTTACTCATCTTTTTAGGTTAGCTCTTTTGTGTCTTTTTTAAAAAATCCTTCCCTATTCCTATATTTTCTTCTAAAAGTTTTAAAGTTTTGCTTTCACACTCAAATACATCTAAGTATCTAATTCAAAATTGAATTTTGTGTACAGTATAAGGTAGGAATCCAATTTCATTTTTTTCCTATGGATACCAGTTTCCTGGCTACTATACCATGTGTTGCATGGGTCATTTCTGGGTTTCATAATTCATTGGTCAATTTGTGCCATTACCGAGATTGTCTTAATTACTATAACTTTACAGTATATTTTAGTGCATGGGAAAATTTTATTTTTTATTCAGTCTGTCCATCTTTGTCTTTTTTGGAATATAGTTGCTTTACAGTGTTGTGTTTGCTGTACAACAAAGTGAATCAACTCATTTTTGTCTTTTAACTAGTGAATTTAGTCCATTCATTTCATTGTGATTGATTACTTAGTTGTATTTATTTGGTTTTTTTCCTACTTCCCTGACTTCTATGGGATTGGTTTATTTTTCTTTATTCATCTTTTCCCCCTTCTTTGGGTTGTAAATAATATGCTTTAGTTATTATGTTTCCCTTTACTTTTTTTTAACATTCATATTCGACCTAAAAATCAAGTGTTTTTGATTCCCAAAGGGGTCCTAGAGCAACATTACCAGCATCACCTTGGAACTTACTAGAAATGAAAATTCTCAGTCTCCACTCCAGATCTGTTACATTAGAAATATTAGGGACAAGGCTTAGCACGCCGTGCTTTAACAAGCCTTCCAGGTGATTACAATGCACATCGAAGTTTAAGAACCATGGCTCCGATATGACTTGCTTTACGTTCTTCCAAAATGTTCATTTCTCCTATCTGCTGTGTTTCTATTGCCTGGTATTTTCATTTAACCTCATTTTTATATGTCAGATTAGAAAATAATTAATGTGGTTCATAGTCAGTGCTTATTCATAAACCCACATGTTTACCAATTTCTTACAAATCTCATTCCCTCCTTCTTTAGGTTCAGTTTCTTTCTTTTTTTGAAGTATATCCTTTAATAGTTTTTTCAGTGAAGAATCGTGAGTAGTAAATTCTTTTTCAGTCTGAAAATCTTTGCTCTCAATCTTGATACTTTAGGTGAGCACAGAGTTCTAGATTGAAAGGATGTTTTTTTCTTTCAGTACTTTGAAAATATTCCATTTCTTCTTGATCTCCATGATTGCTGTTGAGAAATCATTCTAATTATTCCTTTGGAAGTAACCTGCCTTTTTCTTCTGGTCCTTTTAAGAGTTTTCCCTTATCTCTTGTATTCTGCATTTTTTTGGAGTGTGTCTAGATGTAGGTTTACTAGTTCTATTTAAGAATTATGCCTATTGATCTGAGGATTGATGCCTTTCATTAATTTTGGAAAATTCTCATGTATTCTCTCTTCAGATATTATCCTTTCCCCATTTCTTAACTATTTCTTACCTCCTTCATTTGTCATTGGACATAAATAAACCTTATTCTTTCCTCCACATTGCTTAATGCCTCTTGCATATACTGGTAATTCCCTGGGTAACACCCTGATGAAGACCTTCCAGTGCACAGATTCTTTAGCTGCTGCTTATACTGCCTGTTGAGGTGTCCATTTTTAATCTGCTTTTCATTTCAATATTTCAAGACATTTTTCAATTCTGTAAGTTTTATTTTACTCATTTTCAGAAATTTTTATTTTTCTTAATGTATTTTCTCCTTAGTGTTTTGATTCCTTCTCGTATGTCTTTTGGGCCTTCCCTGCTGGTGCAGAGGGTAAAGCGTCTGCCTACGATGCGGGAGACCTGGGTTCAGTCCCTGGGTCAGGAAGATCCTCTGGAGAAGGAAATGGCAACCCACTCCAGTACTCTTGCCTGGAAAATCCCGTGCACGGAGGAGCGTAGGAGGCTACAGTCCATGGGGTCGCGAAGAGTCAGACTCATTTTAAATATAGATTATATTCTTTTTCACAGTCATTTTTTTATTTCACACTTTTAGGAGTCTATTTCTGCTGTATTCTGTGCTGACTCTAGCTCTAGGGAATTATTTCTTATGTTTCATGTAGTATTTAATAGTAAAGTCATCTTTAATGGTGACTTTTTTTCCTCTATGAAGCGCCCCTGTGACTTTTTTATGTGGATGTCCTTCCACTTGGTTGTTTTGTTATCTATTAGGCACTCTAGGGCTAACACTGGTCTGAATCTAGTTTTTATGTTAATGTTTCAATTTGGAAGTTCCTGAACTACACTGGTGGTATAATAAAGGACCTTAAACTCTTGGAAGGGATTTGCCAGGACTTTGAACTCTCAGATTACTAATTTTCCACTTTTTCACTGAAGTTACTATTCAAGAGTCTCAGCCTTTATGTTGGGAGTCACCTGTCTTTGCCTCACTTGGGCCCTATACCTCATCTTCTGTCCTAGGTGAGAATACCTAAACCCTGGGTTATGAAAATAATAACTAAATTCAGCTGCAGTTATCATATCACACACTGACCATTCTGGTTTTTAGTTCTCTGTTTCCACCACATAGAGAGTTGCCTTTCTTGTAAACTGAGCTATACTGTAAAATAATTTTTGTTCTAGATTTGTCTAGGATTTCTAAGTATTTTATCAAGAGAATGATCAGTTACCTTAGATTTTGTTTGTTACTGTTTTCTAAAAAGGAATATATCCTCCTCGATAGAATCTATGTTTTAAGGCTTCTTCTGGAAAGAGCCTAGTGAACAGACCAGCCTCAGCGTTAAGAATCAGACCACAAGGCTCAGGAGGACAGGAACACCCCACTTTTCAGTATGAGGATTCTTCTAGTTCATGATGATAGCAAGGGTGGCCCCAGAATCACTTAGCTGTAACTCTGGCATGTACAGGTTTTGGAGAGTACATAGTCTTTTAAAATAAGCGAAAACTGGAACTGAGCCAATTATGTTAGTCATTTTTAAAAATAAATACTAGTAAGGTTTTTGTTGGATTAAGTTCGGCTTCTGTAATGAAGGAACACATCTTTTGTCCTCGTTCTCAGTGAGTGAATAGGTTAACATTACAATGCTCCTTGGGTTCAGAAAGGCTCATGGATATGTATGTCTGTACCAACTAGGAACTTTTGGTTTTAACATCTTCAAATATTGAAATCTCCCCTAGATTTTTAGGTCCAGCAGTTTAAGTTGTTGAGATTTCATGTTCTGAAATAAGAGCAAATGCAGGACATTATTAAAGAGTCCTTGCCTGGTAGACTATTACATATACAACATTTGTCTTTTTTTAAAAAAACTTCCATAATTCTTTTTAGTATATCCAGCTTTAGGCATATATGCCTGTAGAAGGCTTTTTACTTTTTGAATTCTTTAACAGCTGATGCTATGTGTGTGGTAAACGTTCCAAACATTTGTTGAGTGCTAAGGAATAGGAAACCCAATCCTTACTGGCAAGTTTATTTGAAGAGACAAAAATCGAAACAGGTTTTTATCAGTAAAAATCTGTACAGAATAGGATAACTTAACTTGGTTTTGATGAAAAAATTAAGCTGAGTCTTAAACAGCAAGAACTGTTTGTATAAAAGTTGATAAATTGTACCTTTTCGAGGCCTGAAAAAAAAATCCATAATTTGTTAAAAGTATTGTCTCTAGTCTCTAGAGATTATCTGAATGTGACTTGACATTTAGCAAATTATTTAAATACCCTGAGCTTCCGTTTTCTTATCTATAAAACAGAAATTTTTTTAAGTCCATTATAGCAGTCATTGTAGAGTCAAAATTAAAAGGGAAACTCACAGGCCATTTAGTCCGGCTCTCCTTGTCATGTTACAGTCTTTAATGTATATTGTTAAATTCTCTATTTCTTAAGGGCACTAAGGAACTTGACCAAGAAAGCGTAGGTTTTATCTAAAGCGTATGTTTCTATCTAAACGTGCTTTAAGACTAAATTTCTCGGGCAGGGGCTGTGCAGAGGAGATACTAATAGTAATTAAATACTTAATATGTGTTGCTCAGTTGTTTCCAACTTTTTGCGACTGCAGCATGCCAGGCTTCCCTGTCCGTCACCAGCTCCCAGAGCCTACTCAAACTCATGTCCATGGAGTTGGTGATGCCACCCAACCATCTCATCCTCTGTCGTTCCCTTCTCCTCCTGTCTTCAATCTTTCCCAGCATCAGGGTCTTTTCCAGCTAGTCAGTTCTTCGCATCAGGTGGCCAAAGTATTGGAGTTTCAGCTTCAACATCAGTCCTTCCAATGAATATTCAGGACTGATTTCCTTTAGGATGGACTGGTTGGATCTCCTTGCAGTCCAAGGGACTCTCAAGAGTCTTCTCCAACACCACAGTTCAAAAGCATCAATTCTTCGGCACTGAGCTTTCTTTATAGTCCATCTCTCACATCGATACCTGACTACTGGAAAAATCATAGCTTTGACTCTACAGATCTTTGTTGGCAAAGTAATGTCTCTGTTTTTTAATATGTCTGTTACAGCTTTTCTTCCAAGGAGCAAGCATCTTTTAATTTCATGGCTTCAGTCACCATCTGCAGTGATTTTGGAGCCCAAGAAAATAGTCTATCACTGTTGCCATTGTTTCCCCATCTATTTGCCATGGAGTGGTGGGACCAGATGCCATGGTCTTTGTTTTTGGAATGTTGAGTTTTAAGCCAGCTTTTTCACTCTTCTCTTTCACCTTCATCAAGAGGCTCTTTAGTTCCTCTTCACTTTCTACCATATGGGTGGTGTCATCTGTGTTAGCCATAATTTAATTGAATTCTATCTCGACAAACTATGGAAAATTCTGAAAGAGATGGGAGTACCAGAACACCTTACCTCCTGAGAAATCTGTATGCAGGTCAAGAAGCAACAGTTAGAACCGGCCATGGAACAATGGACTGGTTCCAAATTGGGCAAGGAGTATGTCAAGGCTGTATATTATCACCCTGCTTATTTAACTTATATGCAGGTTATATCATGAGAAATTCTGGCTGGATGAAGCACAAGCTGGAATCAAGATTGTTGGGAGAAATATCAATAACCTCAGATATGCAGATGATACCACCCTTATGGCAGAAAGCCATCACTTCATGGCAAGTAGATGGGGAAACAGTGGAAACCATGACAGCCTTTATTTTCTTGGGTTCCAAAATCTCTGCAGATGGTGACTGCAGCCATGAACTTAAAAGACGCTTGCTCCTTGGAAGAAAAGCTCTGACCAACCTAGCCAGCATATTATAAAGCAGAGACAATACTTTGCTGACAAAGGTCCATATGGTCAAAGCTACAGTTTTTCCAGTAGTCAGTTTTGGATGGGAGAGTTGGACCATAAAGAAAGCTGAGTGCCAAAGAATTGATGGTTTTGAACAGTGGTATTAGAGGAGACTCTTCAGAGTCCCTTGAACTGCAAGGAGATCAAACCAGTCAATCCTAAAGGAAATCAGTCCTGACTGTTCATTGGAAGGACTGATGCTGAAGCTGAATGAAGCTCCAGTACTTTGGCCACCTGATGCAAAGAAATGACTCGTTGGAAAAGACCCTGATGCTGGGAAAGACTGAAGGCAAGAGAAGGGGATGACAGAGGATGCGATGGTTGGATGGCATCACCAACTTCTTGGACTTGAGTTTGAGCAAGCTCTGGGAGTTAGTGGTGGTGGACAGGGAAGCCTGGCATGCTACAGTCCATGGGGTTGCAAACATCAGTCACAACTGAGCGACTGAACTACTGGTATAGACCTGTAAAGAGCAAGTATTCATCAGAGAGATCAAGCAGACTGTCCAAAATTACCAAAATATTGGTAGCGATAAAATTAGATCTCAGAACTAAGGCCTTTCTATTCCCACTGTGCTGTGCTACCACCATCCATCCCCCCTTTTTTAACCTTTAAAAAACAAATATTTATATTAAGAATTTTCCTTTTACTTAACTCACACTTCTTGGTTAAGAGCCACAATAGTCAATTTATATATTTTATACCTCCTCAGCAAACTGTGTATATATGTATGTGCAAAATATGTCTTGTCGTGTGCATTAGGACTTTGTTCAATTAAGATTTGAGTGCTTGTACGTTTGGTAAGGTTTAGATGTTGTGTACTAAGTATGTAGAGATGAAGAAACAGAAAGTTCAGGAATAAATCCGTAAATGGTGAAAATTAACCATGATGATGGGAATAACTGAGGGTCTACTTTAGGCCTTTTCTAAGGCAGGATCTTTTTTGAGAATGTGACATTTAAGCTGGAATGTGATTCATGCAAGATATGCAGAAAGCGGAGACGCAGGCATTCCAGATGGAGAGATAACTCATGCAGAGGCCCTAAGACCAATACAAACATGAGGTGTTCAAGGAATAGGAAGCAGGCAAGCGTGCCTGGCTACAGTGAGCAGGGGAATCAGGTCAGAGGGGAATGGTTCCCAGAGCACGCCATGCCTTGCAGCCTTGGTTAATAGTTCAGTTTTATTCTAAGTGTGATGAGAAGTCACTGGAGTGTTTGAAGCAGGGAGGTAGTATAACCTGATTCATAATTGGAAGAAATCACACTTGCTGTGTGGAGAATGGATTGTGGAGGCACCCAGGAGAGAGTGGTGGACTGGACTAGGATGGTAGCAGTGGAAATGGAGAGAAGTAGATGGGCTCAATTTTTGTTTTGGAAATAGAATTGACAGGTCTTGCTTCTGAACTGAATGTAGGGGAGGAAAGAGGCGGGGAAAGGAAGACTGATCCTACATATTTTTTCACAAGCAATAGGATGACCGACTCGATGGACGTGAGTTTGAGTGAACTCCGGGAGATGGTGATGGACAGGGAGGCCTGGCGTGCTGCGATTCATGGGGTCACAGAGTTGGACGTGACTGAACGACTGAACTGAACTGAGGATGTTGGGGGAGCAAATTCCCACTCCCTGAAATGGGCAGGATTGGGGAGGAGAAAGTGTTTTGGACACTTGAAGTTTGAGATGCACTTTAAGTAGAAATGTCAGGCAGGCAGTTGGATCTATAATTTAAAGTCTAGAGTTCAAGGGGAAGCTATACATTTAGGAATTATCAGGACTGATGCTGAAGCTCAAACTCCAATACTTTGGCCACCTCATGCAAAGAGTTGACTCATTGGAAAAGACCCTGATGCTGGGAGGGATTGGGGGCAGGAGGAGAAGGGGACGACAGAGGATGAGGTGGCTGGATGGCATCACCGACTCGATGGACATGAGTCTGAGTGAACTCCGGGAGATGGTGATGGACAGGGAGGCCTGGCGTGCTGCGATTCATGGGGTTGCAAAGAGTCGGACACGACTGAGCGATTGAACTGAACTGATGTAGTATTTAAAGCCATGGAATGAGATTACTAAGTGTGGAATAATTGTGGATAGAGATGGGAAGGGTCCCAAAACTCATGTTTACTAACGGAGTGAAGAAGTAGCTGATGAAGAAAGAAAGAAAAAAAAAAAATTAAAAGGCATAGTAGCTTGAAAACCAAGGAAAGAAACTATTTCAGGAATCTAATGTTATTGAGAGATCAAATGAGATAAGGACCAAGAAGTAACCCTTGATTTGGATAAAATGGAGAATGTTCATGACTTTGAGGAACAAACTTAGTGGCATGGTTGGAACTGAAGCCTTAGAGTTGAGTGAGGAGACAGCAGATGGCAAGAGATGAAGACAGTGAGTACAGTAAACTCTTTATTAAAAAAAAAAAAAACAACTTCGTTGTGAAGAGTAGCAGGAAAACGGGGTTAGGTATGTAGACTGCTTTTATCCTAAATCTTTTTTTTTTTTTTTTAATCCTAAATCTTAAGTTTAGGTAATTCTGCTACAAAGTAGCTCTTCCTCTTAGTACATTGGCTTGCAGACCTGGGGTTTCATAGATGTTAACTGAATGGAAAACTGTACCTAGAAGCCCTCCAGCTAACCCTGCAAGACCCTGAGAGCACTGACAGCAGGAACAAAAATTCCCTCAGTGAGGCACCTGTTGATTGAAAAAAAAAAAATCCCTGTTCTGTTCTCTCTGGGGAGATAGAAATATGCCCTGTTTTTCCTGTAAAGTTGTAACTGCTCAGTAGGAGACCATGGTAGGTGGTCCACAGGCTGTATTGACCTGGGCCATGAATAATGAAGGAAGGGCATTTCAGTAGAGAAAAGAGCCTCAATCATGGAGGCATCACACTGAGCAGAGGGCGGGCGCATGTGGGAGCTTGTGGGGTTGGGGAGGTACAGGGGTGCTTCCCAGCAATTTAGGCTTGCCTCAGAAACAAAGGCAGGCTGTTTACTGAGTCCTGTTGTCCGGCAATTAGATGGATTCTTCTAAATGAGCAGAAAAGAAGTGGTACAGATTTCCCCAAAATTGAGTGTTTGTGGGCTTATGCTTGCAGCTCTTCTTAAGGTTTATATTAGGAGCCTTAAATTTGCCTTCTCACCTAGAAGAAGAAAGCAAGGTCCAAAATTTCCCTCATTGTCTCACCTCTTAGAAGAAGCATGCAGTCGTCGTAATTGTGCATTCATCTATCTATTTAAGATAACACAGGAAATTAACAGTGCATTTTCAAGAAAAGCTGATTACCATCTGTTATTAGTAATCATCTAAAACCATCACTGATTGTCAGCATTACCAGTGGTCAGAGACACACTCGACAAGGGGAAAACATCCATTATTCAGAATTTACTGTCCCTTATCCACTCCCTTAAAAGAGCCATCAATTAAAATTAAGTGATTTTGGAATATATCATTCAAAGTACACTGTTCTGCCCTATCCCCAAAATGTTACACTATTTTCCCCCAAATGTGGAGTGTTGAATATTAAGTCATACTTCTTCTGAGACTCAGTGGAGACATGTAAGTTTTATATCCAGGGCAGCCAACTCTCTCTGAGTCTCTTCAGAACCCGGCTTCTTACACTCAATGAGGGCTTGATGCAGGACTCACCTCATGGCTATCATTCTCATTCTTATCTTAAATACAGCACGGTTTCACATCAGCCCCCATAGCATCAAACAAGTAGATTATAAAACCCAATGATAGCTAGTGGCATTTCACAATGACTTGCAGGTTTTTTAACCAAATATTTATCAACCACTGTAGCAATAGTGGTTGACCCGTTACCTGAATTTTAAAAGCTGATATTTGGGAGTCTGGTCAAAGGAAATTACAGCAGTTCAATAATTTCAAGGGTTTTAGGAAATTAGTTTAATAGTCTTAAAGGTTTTATCTAGAAAAAGAGGACATTTTTCTTATAAATGTGCAGCTTAGGATTGGCAAGTTAGGGATTTTAAAGTGTGCTAAGTAATAAAACTCACTGCTAGTTTGGAACACAATACTCAGTAGAATGTGATACTCATCATATCATTTCCCTTATACTAGAGGGCTTCCGCTGGCCTATATGTAGGAAGACAGGAAGTTCTCATGGTGGTAACTACAGTAGGGAAGAGTATTCAATATAATAATGAACAACAAAATTGATCTTAGCCAGTTTTCTGGCAACCTGTATATCTCAGGAAGTGAAGCGAAGCAAAGTAAAAGGTGCTCAGTCGTGTCCAACTCTTTGCAACTCTGTGAACTGTAGCCACCAGGCTCTTTTGTCCATGGAATTCTCCGGGCAGAAATACCAGAGTGTGGAACTAATGAGTGAAGAAGCATATGAGAAATACATAAAATCTATTGAGAGAAAATGGAACCCCTAAATAAACTAGTTTGAAACAACTTAATCTAGCATAGTTGTCTTAAAATTAGGGGTGGATATGTATTTAAAAGCAACTTTTAGGAAAAGAAACCACTTGTAACAATGTTTCCTGAAGAAAATACCCCTTAACTTCCTAATAACTTCAGAGAAACACTGCATCTTTTTGACAGCACCCTATGATTTTTAGGCTAGGTGCCAGTTACAATATTCAAAATTCCTGAAATTATCTGTGGTAAAACTAGTTATAAAAATTATGTAATTCAAGGATAACACAGTTATCTTAAGCCTTATATAATTTTGTAACTTGCTTACAGCCATCCCTGGATTTGGGTCAGAATTATCTTCCCACTAGAAATAACTGGCAGGAGAGAAAAGTTTGTTTGTTGTATAGCATCCAGTAAAGAATATTACTATCTTAATTTTGCAATACACTGTGTTTGCTGGTGCTATTTTTACACAGTGAAGCAACAGCCTTGCAGGAGAATAAGAAACAATTTAATAATAAAATATTTCAACCTCTTAATTTAAAAAAAATTCTGGAGTGGGTTGCCATTTCCTCCTCCATTTGGTACAATTTTATGTGCGAGGATGAGAATAGTATTGTTGGAAAAAGTCTTTGTAAGTATTATCTTTTCTCTGCTTTTATTAGGAAGGCTCGTCTTTGACCCCTTCAATATTTACTGAAATAGCTTGAGTTATGGGGAAATCCAGTTCAAAATTTGCCATTGTACATGCATTTCTGACTTTGAATAGCAAAATGGTAACTAACCTTCCTCGGTAGTTGGAGCCCTGGAGATGGCTTAAATATGAAAGGTGTAACATTTGAAAAGGTGTTTGTCTGGCAGGTTAGGTTTTAGTCTACCTGTTTTCTGACCACTCCATTTCAGGCATTCAGTTCTCTGCTAATGACCAAGTCCTGTGATGATTTTAAAAGTGGCCAGAGAGCAGCAGCAAAAACTCTGAACTACTGTCCTGGGGATGCCTAACAAGCTTCACTTGTGACATTGAGAACCCATGTGTGCTTAGAAAGTAGACAGCTCCAAGGCTTGCAGAAGCTTTTTATTAAAGGCCCAAGAGTGGAGACAGTTTGACAGCTTAGAACAAAAAGGAAAATCATCTAGAAACTGCTGGGGCAGAAGCCATAGTGCAAAGAGGTGCTGACGGACAGGACGGTCAGCTTGGCGAGTTGTGTGTGTGAAGAAGGAAGAGGGACATGTATGAAAACAGCTCTACAGAGTACATTAGTTCATACTCCTTTTTCTGTCTTTCTCAATAGATTATTTTTTGAGCAGTTTTAGGTTCACAGTAAAATCGAGCAGAAAATACAGAGATTTCCCATATACCTCTGTCTCCAGCCTTCCCTGACCATAGCCTATCCCACAGTCATCCCTGACCAGAGTGGTACATTTGATGAACATCATACTCACCAAAATCTGTAGTTCACATTTGGGTTCACTCATGGTGTTCTGCATTCTCTGCAATTAGACAAATGTTTAATGACATGTAACTAGCCATGTAGCCTGGCGTGCTGCAGTCCATGGGATCCCAAAGAGCTGGACGCGACTGAAGAACAACTGCCCGTACAGTATCATATGGAATAGTTTCACCTGTACGAGTCCTTTTGTCTTTTGGCCTCATTGTGCCCCCTTTCAAACAGTAAATATGCTAGGCCTTTGTCATCTCTGAGGGTCACATTGTAAGACTTTCATGGATCACTAGAATTTAAATACCACTAAAACCATCCTTTGTCCTCATAAAATGCAATCGATTGTTACTGAGATTTTCAGGACAATCTTTCAGATTACGAAGAATATTTCAATATAAGATTGATTTATAAATCACTGTTTTCTTAGAACTTTTCATTTTGGGAAATCATTTTTCACAAAACATACACATAACATGCGTCAGTATTATATGCATTTAACTGAGTGACAGGCACACTCCAGGCACAGGTGGGGCTGATGCAGCTAGCCCAATGACATCTACTTACAGTAGTTTCCAGCCCATGAAATTTATATCTTTGCCTAAGCAGAATCAGAGTTTACTAGATGTCATGGACCTTCAAGGTGATTCTTAAGTGTTAACTCCCTGTAACATACAAGTGCTGTAATTTCTTCCTTTGTATATCATAATATTTGTACCACTTAACCCATTCAGCCTTGTATCACAGATATCTTTATTTCCTCTGTATCATTATTCTGCAAATTACAGAACATGGTTCAGATTGGGACTTGAAATTCCCTTGACAGGCTCTGACATTTATTCAGCAGTTCAGTAGAATTACACTGATGAGACCTTTTCATTGTCTTCACAGTGCTTTTGCATTATGTACACATTTGCTTTGTGTGAATAGTATCACATTGTAGATACTTTTTTTTCTCACTTTACCATGTGATGAAATTCATGTTTGTATAGGTAAATACCTCATTATTTTTAATGTCTGCATAATATTCTATAAGGTGGATGTTACCTACTTTATTTGACCACTGATAGACATATTGGAAGCCTTTAAATGTTTGCTACTGCAGATAGTGCTACAGTGTATGTCTTCTCACACTTGTGCAGATATATCAGAAAGATGGCTACTTAGAAATAAAGCTGCTGGGTCAGAGGGTATGTGCCTTCCAGAAGCACAAGGTCTGTTTCTACCAGTAGTGTGTGAAAGTACCTACTTAAATGTATGACATTTCTTTATGTCTGCTTTACACATTATCAACTTTTAAAATTTTTGAGTCTTACACACAAAATGTTCTCACTTTACATTCCCCTGTTTAATAGTGAGGTTAAATGTCTTTTCATATGTTGGCTGTTTGTATTTCTTCTCCAGGAATTGTCCAGTCATATCTCTTTGCCAAGTTTTCTATTAGGTTGTCTTTTTCTAAGTGGTTTGTGTTATTATTTTAAAATAGATTCTGGATATTAATCCTTTTCACATACAGCGCAAGTTTTTCCTAGTTTGTCACTTGTCCATTAGCTTTCTTGATGGTATTATTTATTTGTAGCTTAGTGTTTAGGTCAATAAATTTTTGGAATTTTAATGTATGACTTCTCAATTACAAGGGCCTTCCCAATCCTAAGATTACAAAAATTTTTCTTTTAATAGCCTTACTTATTTTTAATCTTTTATTTGGACTTCATTTGAAATTTGATAAAAGATAGTGATATAATTTTAATTTTTCCCTCTTCTAAGCACTATTAAAACCTTTCCCATTGACTTGAAATGTCAGTTATAAAGTTCTGTATATAGTTGGTTTAATTTTTATTCTTGTCCTCCATGATTTTATTCAATCACATTATCTCTCATATATGAACTTTAGAGTCATCTTGTGGGTTTTATTTAAAAAATTATTTAATCTTGTTGGGAGTTTTGTTTGGATTGCATTTAATTTACGGATTACTTGAGGGAAAATGTTTTTAATATTGAATCTCCCATTGGAGTCCTGTAATGTATTTATTCAGGATGGTTTTGTTCTCTTGTAAAGTATTATAACTTTTTCATTTAGATTCTGTACCTTTTTTCTCCTGGTATTTCTTAGTTTTTATTGCCATCATGAATAGGACCCATTTGTCTATTATATTTCATATTGAATTCTGCCACAGTAATGTATGTTTATTTCTGACTACTTATCAGTCTTTAATAGTTTGTCAGTTGATTTGTTAGGTTTTCTGAGTGTATAGTTATATCATCTGCAGAAATGATAGCAAGTTCTTATTTTTGTTCCCCTCATTTAGTCTTCATTTCTCTTTATTGTCTTGCTCAGTTATTAGGGATCTCCAGGACATTATTTTAGAGTAGCAATAATAAAAGTTCTCCTTCTCTTGTTCTTAGCTTTAAGAGGAACACTTTTGTATATTTTAACAGTAAGTTTGATGCTTGCTGTGGGTATCTGATAGTCATCTTGTCTAATTAAGAAATTTTTCTATTTCTCTGTATTTAGTTTTTATCAAAACTCAGTATTATACTTTTTGACATCTGTTTAAATAATATTTTCTTGCAATCTTTTAATGAAGTGAATTATCTTAATTTTCTGTTGTACCATTCTTGGGTTCTTGAGATAAACACTATTTGGTTGTAATACACTGGTTTTAATATGCTCAGCCCTAAATTTGGTTTTATTTAGAATGTTTGAATCTGTATTTGTAAGCAAAATAAGCCTATCCTTTTTTTTTTCTTATGTTTCTCCTTGCTATGTAGTATTTACATACTTCGGAACTAGGTGTACCTTGAAGATATGAAAACATTCACTTGTAAAACTATCTGAGCCTGATGGCTTGAAAGATGGCATTTTGACTGCCTGTTCAAATAATTTTGATTATATTCAAGGGCTATTAATATCCCATTTTTCTGATCTTGAGCACATTACTAATTTGATTAAATCTCAGTTTTCTCCCCAGCTTCTGTTTTATTTTATTGAGAAATAGTTAACATACATCACTGTATATGTTTAAGGTGTATGGCATGATGGTTTGATATACACATATTATGAAGATTACTAAAGTAGGTTTAGTTAATATCCATCATCTCATGTAGATAAAAAGGAAAAAAACATGTTGTGATGAGAACTCTTAGGCTTTACTCTCCTAGCTGTCTTATGTCATAACAGCAGTATAGTTAACATATTGTATATTACAGACCTAGTACATATTTATAAGCGGAAATTAAATTCCACATGTAAGTGAGATCTTACAGTATTTGTCTTTTTCTGACTTCTTTTAACCTGCCTTCAAAGTCCATCCAACGTCGCTCCAAATGGTAGGACTTCTTTGTTTTTTTATGGCTGAATAATGTTCCATTATATGTGTAAATGTGTATGTGTATAGATATGATATGTATATGTGTATAAAGATATATATCTCACATCTTCTCTATCCGTTCATTCCATGATGGACATAGGTTGTTTCTGTCTTAGCTGTTGTGAACAGTGCTGCTGTGAATGGGGGAGGAGGGTGCAGATAACTTTTCAAGTTAGTGTTTTCCTTTCCTTTGGATACATTCCCCAAAGTGGAATTACTAGGCTATATGTTACTTGTAGTTTTAGTTTTTTAGGACTCTATACTGTTTCCCACAGTGGCTGTACCAGTTTACAGTGTATGCTGGCAACAGTGCACAAGGGTTTTCTTTTCTCCACATCCATGCCATCATTTGTTAGGTTTTGTTGGTGATGGATGTTCTAAGAGGTATGAGGTGCTCTTTCATTGTGGTGTTAATCTGCAGTTCCCTAATGACTGTCAGCATCTTTTTCGTGGACCTTTTAGCTGCTAAAAGGTCATGGACCTTTCGTGTATGTTCTTTGGAAAAATGTCTATTAAGGTCCTTTGTCCAATTTTAAATTGAGGTTTTTTTCCCCCAGGTTGTATGAGTTCTTTATATATTTTGGATATTAACTCCTTATCAGATTCATGGCTTTCAAATATTCTTTCCCATCCCATAGGTTGTCTTTTTACCTTGTTTCTTTAGCTGTGCAGAAACTTTTTAGTTTAATGCAGACCCCCACTTTGTTGTTATTGTTTGTGCTTTAGCTATGATTTCCAAAAATCAGTACCAAGACCCATGTCAAGGAACTTTCTTCTGGGAGTTTCATACTTTCAGGTTTTACATTTAAGCCTTTGATTCATTTAGAGTTCATTTTACGAGTGATTAAAATAGGGATCTGGTTTCATTCTTTTACATGTGAGTATCCCGTTTTCCCAACACCATACTGAAGAGACTGTCTTGTCTCCATTGAGTGTTTTTGGTTCCCTTGTCAAATATTAGTTTATGTGTCTGGGTTAATTTCTGGGCTGTCGATTATGTTCTGTTGGTCTATTTGTCTTTTTATGCCACTGCCATACTAGGTTTTTTTAAGTCTCTTTTTATATTGAAGTATCATGTGAAGAGTTGACTCATTGGAAAAGACTCTGATGCTGGGAGGGATTGGGGGCAAGAGGAGAAGGGGACGACAGAGGATGAGATGGCTGGATGGCATCACCAACTCGATGGACAGGGAGGCCTGACGTGCTACAATTCATGGGGTCGCAAAGAGTCGGACACGACTGAGCGACTGATCTGATCTGATCTGATCAATATAGTTGATTTACACTGTCATGTTAGTTTCAGATGTACAGCACAGTGATTCAGTTATATATATGTATATATTATTTTACAGATTTTTTCCTTATAGGTTATTACAAAATATTGAGTATAATTCCCTGTGCCAATACAGTACGTCCTTATTGGTTATCTGTTTTATGTATAGTAGTGTGTATATGTTAATCCCAACCTCCTAATTTATCCCCCTCCTCCCTTCTTCCCCTTTGCTAACTATAAGTGTTTTCTGTGTCTGTGGGTCTATTTCTGTTTTTTAAACAAGTTTATTTTAATCTTTTTTTTTTTTTTCAGATTCCACATATAAACAATATCATATGATCTTTGTCTTTCTTTGTCTGACTTATTTCACCTTAGCATGAAAATCTCTAGGTCATCCAGGTTGCTGCAAATGGATGGCATCATTTCATCGTTTTTGTGACTGACTAATACTCCATTATATACATGCACCACATCTTCTTTATCTGTTGATGGACATTTAGGTTGTTTCTGTGTCTTGGCTGTTGAAACAGTGCTGCAGTGAACATCAGGGTGCGTGTATCTTTTCAAGTTTTGTTTTCCCTGGATTGGGAAAGCCCAGGAGTGGGATTGCTGGATCATATGATAATTTTATTTTTAGTTCTTAAAGGAAATTTCATACTGTCCTCCATAATGGTCATACCACTTTACATTCCCACCAACAATATAGGAGAGTTTGCTTTTCTCTGCACTCTCTCCTGCATTTATTGTTTGTAGACTTTTTGATGATGGCCATTCTGACTGGTTTGAGGTGATACCTTATTGTAGTTTTGATTTGCATTTCTTTGAGATGTTGAGGATCTTTTCATGTGTGTTTTGGTCATCTGTATATCTTGAGAAATGTCTAGATCTTCTGCCCATTTTTTGATGGGTTGTCTTTTTTGGGTTTTTTTGAGCTGTGTAAGCTGTTGGTATATTTTGGAGATTAATTCCTTGTTGGTTGCTTCTTTTGCAAAGATTTTCTCCCATTCTGTGGGTTGTCTTTTCAATTTATCATTTCCTTTGCTCTGCAAAAGCTTTTTAATTAGGTCCCTTTTGTTTGTTTTTAATTTTCATTACTCTAGGAGATAGATCCAAAAGGATACTGCTGCAATTTATTTTAAAGTGTGTTTTGCCTGTTTTTCCTCTAGGAATTACACAGTGTACAGTCTTATCTTTAGGTCTTTAGCCAATTTCAAGTTTACTTTTGTGTGTGGTGTTAGAGAATGTCCTGATTTCATTCTTTTACATGTAGCTGTCCATCTTTCCCAGCACCACGTATTGCAGAGACTCTTCTCCATTGTATATTCTTGCCTCCTTTGTCATAGATTAATTGTCTATGGGAGTACAATACTGTTTTAATTACTATAGCTTTAGTATAACTTGGAATCAGGAAATACAGTACCATTGCTTTGTTGTTTTCTCAGGTTTGTTTGGCTATTTGGGTCTTTTGTAGTTCCATGTAAGTTTCAAGAGTGTTTTTTCTATTTCTATAAAAACTACCATTGGAATTTTGATAAGAATTGCATTGTATTACATACATGGCTTTGAGAAGTATTAACATAATTAATCCTTCCAATCATGAACATAGAGATTACCTTTCCATTTCTTTTTTTCATTTTGGCCATGTTGCCTGGCTTGTAGGATCTTAATTCCCTGACCAGGGATCAAACCCATGTAGTTACTGTAATCATTGCATAGTGGGGCTATAAACTCCATATTAACAGAGAGAGAAGATACAAAGTGGGATTCCCATGTGGCTCAGTGGTAGAAGAATCCGCCTGTCAATGCAGGAGACGCTGGTTTGATCCCTGAGTTGGGAAGAGCCCCTGGAGTAGGAAATGACAACCCACTCCAGTATCCATGCCTGGTGAATCCCACGGACACAGGAGCCTAGCAAGCTACTACAGTCCATGGAGCCACAGAGTCAGACATGAGTGAGCGACTGAGCGTGCATGCAAGATACAAAGTGAATGGTCCAACTACTGTTGACATCAGCTCTGTCTGCCACACTCATTGGTCAGTGTGAGGACTGGAGTTTTTTCTCTCAGCAGACCTACACATGGGTGAGGATGCGCCACCTCTGATGTCCCAGGGAGCCATGGTGTAGACCATACGTATACATCTTGGACATGTGTGCCCCACCTGGAGCTTGTTCTCCATGTTGAGAGTGCTTATTTATGTTAATTATGGACGATTTTTAACTTGAATGGAAAGATGACGTTTTTTAAAAGTCATTTGAAGAATCAAGATCATAACGTATAAAGCTAAGGATCACATGATTCATCTCAAGAACATTCTCTGAGGTTTTTTGGTTTTAAACAAATACTTAGAAGTTGTGTCTCTGTCCTTTTGAAAGAAGTATAAAATCTGAGATAAATATATAAAAGTAGAAAATAGAGACTTGTTGCATTCTCATCAACAGGCAGAATATGGTTTTTTTCCGGGCTTTATACTTAAAAATCCTTCATCTGATATTTAAAATGTATTTATGTTGAGTCATTTCTTTCTCTTTTGCTGGTAAACCAGAAGATCATGAAATGATTCTGCAGAGGCAGTAGCATTACGTTCAGTTTCTTTTTTTGTATATATCAGATAAGAGACTTGCAAATGGAAGTATGTCCGCCTCACATCCTTTGTATGGTGATGGCAGTGATGTTTGCCTTTTTGTGACTGTTGCAACATTTATTAATTCATAAACCCACTTCCAAAGAACCTAAGGGCTTTTTGGCGAAAGGTGACTATAGTAAAAACGATGTTAGATTTTGACAGGCTACTTTTGTTTTTACACATTTCTTTTCTTTTTCGTATTTCAAAACTACTAGTATTTCAAGAGTGTTGGGGGGGGTAGAGGGATGCACAAAAGTTAATGCACATATTTGGAGTTAGGATTTTTGAATCTTTAGGAAGGGAAAATAAAATTTTGAAGTTCAGGTGAGCTTAAGTCTCTATATCCTCCTCTCTGAACCAGCACTTCTGGTTGGTAAAAAGCTCACAGATCTGAGACAAAAGCAGCTTCAGAGGTTGACTTCGGTAAACTGTAATAAAATAGAAGAGGAAAAAAAAGACAGCAGTTCCAGAGATTCACCTGTTTTCCCGTGGATTAAGGGACCCTGTACACCTTCTATCCCCTCTTTAACTCACTGTCATCCGTTCAGCAGAGCTTCGTATATAACCAGTTGGTATCAGTAGAAAGAGCGCTTCTGTTAAACCTAAGGAAAAGTCTCATAAAAAACTCTTTTCAGAAGTTTTCACAGTACTTAAGCATTTAAGGGAATGTTTGTCTTATCATGGAGCTTCCCTGGTGACTCAGATGGTAAGAATTTGCCTGCAATGCAGGAGACCAGGGTTTGATCTAGAGAGTGAAAGTGGAGAAGGATAAGGACCCTGGAGTGCTGGAATTATATATGCCTGACAGTTTGCAATACTAGCCAATAGCAAGGTTTTGGTTGTATTTATTTTTTTCTAGCTCTTACTATATTCTGCTGATGCTAAGTTGCTTCAGTCGTGTCCCACTCTGTGTGACCCCATAGATGGCAGCCCACCAGGCTTCCCGGTTCTTGGGATTCTCCAGGCAAGAACACTGGAGTGGGTTACCATTTCCTTCTCCAGTGCATGAAAGTGAAAAGTGAAAGTCAAGTCACTCAGTTGTGTCCGACTCCCAGCGACCCCATGGACTGCAGCCCGCCAGGCTCCTCCATCCATGGGATTTTCTAGGCAAAAGTACTGGAGTGGGGTGCCATTGCCTTCTCCATACTATATTCTACTTTTATTATTAATATGGGGGAAGTTATCTCATTGTTATGATGTTACTTACTATATATATTATTAAACATTTTGTATATTTTTAATATATACTGTTAAATATATTGGTCTTCCCTGGTGGCTCAGATGGTAAAGAATCTGCCCGCCATGCAGAAGACCCAGGTTCGATCCCTGGGTTGGAAAGATCCCCTGGAGGAGGAAATGGGCAACCCACTCCAGTTAAATATTATGTTACCTTTACCAGTGGATTCTTTTTCCAGAGCAATAATGAAATTTCACAGTATGAAAATGGAAGAAATCAACAAAATTATTCGTGACCTTTGGCGAAGTACCTATCGTGGACAAGGTAATTAACATGGTGTAACATGAATGCTCTTTCTAAAGCCCTGTGTCAAGCTCTTGCTTCATATGACCTCTCATCATGCCAGTATTGCCTCTAGACCCCTTTCTGAACATCTCTTTCAGATTTTCTAAGAATTCTTATCTTGACAATATCTTTTAGAAAGAAAAAAATGCAAAGTTTTCTATTCCAAAGCCTGACAGGACTTACAAATTTGGCTATGGTACACATTATATTTAGCTGATGACATAATAGGTTCTGTTGAAGTGCAGATAGGGATAAGCTGAAATGAGATAAGAAGAAGAAGAACACCATTAGGAGGAAATTCTTAATAGGGGAACTAAGAAAAGGGCACAGCTGAGAGCAACGGTTGGTTGGGTATCTGGCTGCTTCTGACCAGGGATTCTCATAACCAGGGAAAAGTTTCCAAACCACCCAGTGTTTCCCCTGGGAATGTCAGCCTCTCATGTTGCTTATAACGTTCTTTGATAAGGTTTGCAAATGACAAAAGGCTGCAGAGTATAGGTTCCTAAAATCTTCTTCTTTCTGTATCAGATATTGAGTACATAGAAATTCGATCAGATGCCGATGAAAATGTATCAGCCTCTGATAAGAGGAGGAATTACAACTACCGAGTGGTGATGCTAAAGGGAGACACAGCCTTGGATATGAGAGGGCGTTGCAGCGCCGGACAAAAGGCAGGTATTTTCACGAACGTAAAACCACTTGTACACAGAAAATTGACGGAGAAATGATTGTCAGTGCAGAGGAAGCACCCAAGGTGCCCTTGAATGGTGGGAAGCTCCTTATAGCATCATTGCTGCCACATGAAGTGAACCGGGCTCAGTTACTCTCATTATACTCTCAATTCTAACCAGCATTTCCTGCAACATTATGTGAAGTAGGCTTTTAGAAGGGCCTGAAACAGTCTGACAGGATAGCCTAAATGTAGAGCAAAAAGCTGAAGGCCATTCATTGTTTCATGGCATTCCTTATGAGAATAAGGTTGTTTGATCATCAGTTATAGACCCACACTAATTTATGTGCCACCAAGAGAGAAAAAATTCAACAGTAATTCTAAGCTGCATCTTGATTTCAGAGAAGTCAAAGGATAAGGAACGGTATGTTTTACAGTCAGTGACATACAGTATTAGCAAACCAGACCCTAGATTGAGCCACATGAGGCATTACAGTAACTAAGAGTCTCTCGCCATAGGACTGAGTCCCCACCACCACTCCCCAGCCTAGCCTTGGGGCCTGGGGACCGTGTGAAAGCGGGCCTGCCAGAGTCAAAGGCTGTGAAAGCCACAGGGCCTCTGCCCCCACCACCACAGGGACTCAGTGCTGGGCCAGGCCACCTGGCTCTGCAGGGAGCTCTGAGGAAGCTGAGGTTGGATGCATAGAGGACTCATATCAACAAGTTGGGAAGTAGGACCTGCATCCTTGGGAACGGTGCTGGGTTCTTTCACTGTGCACTGGTTTGTCCCCAAAATGTTATCGATTTTTGATCTTCCTCCTTTGCAGATTAGAAGAATATTATCAATATTACCTCTGGACCCCTGATTCTTAACAAAATTTTATAATTCTGTAAATGGATGCTCATATCAGAGTCATTCACATAAAAAAGTTTGCAGTTTTTTAAAGACACTCTATGCATGTATTTTTGTCATCAACCCAGATAGCTGATACCAATTTATAAGGCATCTGCAGATTATTATCTTAATCAGATTGCAAAAATGACAAATTTGTGATCTATAATCAATATCCCTTGAGTTTGAAACATGTCTATTTGGATTAAAAATATTTTCTGAACAAAAGCGGATTTCCTGTAGCTACTATAAATTACAAAAATTAGTGCTAGCATTTCCTTGATGTTGAGTGACAGGACAGACAGATGCTGTGTAAAAGTGGGCCAGGAGCTCCATTCCGACTCCACTCTGAATGGGTGATGGTGGCAGCAGGAGAGCAGGGCTGGCCTGTGGCCCTGGCATCTTCAATCTGCCAGCCTGCCCTGTGCATCAGAGAAAAGCTCTGAAGTGCTCTGAGATCACTCGCTCACTCACTGACGCACCTCTGCTCACAAGTCTGGGGGTGGAGGGGACATCACAGCCCCCACAGAAGTCGTGCATCTTCCTGGACTCGTCCCTCCCTCTTGGTTCTGTGGCCCTTGTGCCCGCAGAGGGCTTCAGTGGCGGTCTCAGCGTTAGGTTTGTTATCCACAGAAGTTCCTCATAGTTTTGGTTGCTTGGATTTTCCACAGTCAAGCTTAAATAGAACCATACTTGTGTACTCATAGCTTTCCTCTCCCTCCCTCTCAGAATCATACACACAGACATTTAAGTTCGGGTTAGAGCGATGGTGCCACTTCGGTTCCACAGAACAGAGAGAGTGAGAGAGTCTCCAAGGGAAAAGGTGTCTGTGAGGCTCTGGAAAACGTGTTATATCCAAGTTTTCTAACATCATCAGGACAATAGCCAGATTATGAATTTTTAAGGTTGTTCATCTTATACCACTATTAAAATTGTCAGTAACATTAGATAAGTGCTAACTGCATTTCTGATGCAGGTCTCTAATTGGAAGCTTTGTTATAGCTGATGTGAGGTGTGGCCTGGCATTTTAATGATGTACACCTGAGGTCAGTGATCCTGTGAGATTGCCCCACCTTTCCCTTCAAAAGCCAGTGTGCCAGTCTGCCTGTTTTCCTCAGGTGAATGAGAAACGTGTGCAGTGCAGCTGAGTTCTGGCACCCTTTTTCCAGGTATTAGCCTCACTCATCATTCGCCTAGCCCTGGCTGAAACATTCTGCTTAAACTGTGGCATCCTTGCTTTGGACGAGCCAACGACAAATCTTGACCGAGAAAACATTGAATCTCTTGCACATGCTCTGGTTGAGTAAGTATCTCAAATTTGGGGCCAAGTTATGATTGTTTTTAAAGGAAGATTAAGAGAATTCTATGGTGAAAATAGAATCCTCTGTAGGTGGGTCCTCCTTGGGGAAACTGGTTTTACCAGACCTTAGGCTTTACCTTGATAGTAATTTTTCAGATGCTTAAAAAAAGAACTACCTGGTGAACACATGCCCCAGACACATCCTACATCTCCCCAAGAGTGTTCACAGTGAGGGTTTCCTGGCTTGGTTTGGTTTTCCTGTAAACCCACCAGAGGGGCCCATGTGTCTCAGACAGGAGTTAGCGTGCTCCACTAAAGCATTTCTAGGTGGTGACAGTGGGTTTTAAACTCTCTCCCCAGCTGCTCACATGTGTCAGCGTCTATGAGGAATGACGGCTCTTACTCAAAAAGTGTATTAGTGGTGTGGTGAGGTAGGCTCCAGACTGCAGACACGCTTATCACAGCTCACCGCTGGGGTGGTGCAGGTCTGGGGGTAGAGAGCCCTTGCTTCTGCACGGTCCAGCAGAGGACGGGCAGTCTGCATGAGATAGAGAAGCTCTTCTGGGGGGTCTTCACTCCAGACAGACTCTTCCTAGCAGAGAGAACGTCTCCTGTGATAGGAGACTTGAGTGGCCCCAGAGCCAGCTGTCTCCAGCCATCTCTTCCAGTAGTCCCGTGTGACCCACAAGTAAGGGTTGGTGCTTGTGAAACCTAAGTGCATCCAGCTCCAGGCAAGGGATAAATAAGCGGTTAGTTTAAAGAAAAAGTCTTAAGTCTCAGACTCATAACTAGTTACCTCAGCATATAGATAACAAGCAGAAACGTTCTCAGTACGCCCACTCAGGCCCCCTGTGTCATACCAGTGATGCATCTAGTGACTGGTGGTGGCAGAGTTCTAAGTAGACCCAGCTCCTGAGAAGGCAGTGGGGCTCACAGTGTTATTCCCCTTGCCTGTAGGCTTTTTAAATAGTTTTCTTCCAGAGAAAACTAATATCAGGTCAAGAAAACCCCAGGAATAAGTCAGACTCCTAAAGTTGAGTGGCACAGATTATTAAAGAAAGTGCAATAAAACATTTCTACCTGCTTTAAGAATAAAACTAGTTCTTCATGTATTCTCACCAGTCTTTAAGCCAGACCTCAGCGAAGAGTCAGGCTACGCATCCCCACTGTCTAGCGAGGAGATGAGACTGCAACCTGGCTGACCTGAAGGCCTGGATCCACCCACCCCTCCCCCCTGCCACTTCCTGCAGGGCTGTCAGGGGCCCTGATACTCACACGACACAGGAAAAGCCTGGTCATCACACACAGCACACACTTTGTGTCTGACAGGGTTCTCAGTGGCTTTTGCAAATGAAGAGAGTTATGTATGTTCTTTAGTAATAAAATGTTATATTGTTTCAGGATAATAAAAAGTCGCTCACAACAGCGGAACTTCCAGCTTCTGGTAATCACTCATGATGAAGATTTTGTGGAGCTCCTAGGGCGTTCTGAATATGTGGAGAAATTCTACAGGATTAAGAAGAACATTGAGCAGTGCTCACAGATTGTGACATGCAGTGTTAGTTCCCTAGGATCTTATGTTCATTAAAAACATTCAAGACTTACATACTTTAGAAACACTGATCCTCTGGCAACTGCTTATTTCTGGTATTGAGACAATATGAAAATGTTCTTTCAGATGAGCCTTGTGTCTAGCGTTTTTAATGTCTAAGAGGTTCAAAAATCATTAAAAGTGTTTCACATGAAATTTGGGCTGATTCTCTGAACTTCATTCCTCTCCAGGCAGCATCTGACAAGCCTCAAGAGCAGCGAAGATATGCTCAGCTTCCCTGCTCCCCTCCCTAGCACTAATGAAGGAGTCTATAGGGCCTGAAGCTTCTTACTAAATGTTCACTTCCCAAAGCATTAGTGAGAAGTAGTTTCTCTGCCTGGAAACTACAGTTTGGGCATTAAAAAAAAAAAAAAAAGTCAGTGTTAAGATTTACCTCTAAATTTAGTTTGTTGGATGTGGTTTTAAAAACTGAGTTATCAATATTAATATCTGAAGATGAAAGATGATTATTAATAGCTGGCTCTGCTCTTTATAAATCTAGGTAAGTGACCTCTTCCTCTTGGGACCTCAGTTTCTCCAACTAAAATTTGCAGTAGTCAAATGGGGGCTTCAAAGTTTGAAAGGAATCTTAATTTCCGTGCCCACTCTATTCCCTCCCCACATATCCCTACCAGGTAGTCCCCAAACCTGGGCTGTCTGAAGACAGGACATCCCCCACTGTGCACCATCCATTTCTGGAAAGCTCTGCCCAAGAGCAAGGCCACCTCCTCACTGGGGACCTGACCCGCCTTCTTACAGGAGCTCTAACTTTCTCATATGTCTGTGCTGTTTCATCAGCTTAGCCTTACCGTGTGTCCCGACTGCTCTCCCAGTGTGCAGCTCTGGTGGGGACAGGAAGCAGGGCTTGCTCTGAGTTCACACTTGCTCCTGACGGGATCCGAGCAACCCTGGAAAAGCCGGCCCCGTTTTCATTCCAGATGTTGTTTCTAATACGAGCCCAGTCATACCCTTTCCCTGGAACTACGAGCCGACAACTTGAAGCCTGTCACAAGCAGGCCACGAGAGTGCTACCGAATCACGCACTCTGAAGTAGACTTTCAGAGTGTCAGTCACATGGCACAGTCACTTCTGTGCCATCTGCAGCTCTAATGAGCATATGGTACAGACAGCCTTTTTCAACACAAGTCTAGAAAAGAAGCCCTAAGGTTTTCAGCATCTGTGATAGGCTGGATAATGGCCTCTGAAGATACTGAGGTTCTAATCTCAGGGACCTGTGAATGTTACCTAGTAATATGGCAAAAGGGACTTTGCAAATATGATTAAAATTAAGGATCTTGAGATGGGGAAATGATCCTGGTGGGCTGAATGTAATTACAAGTATCCTAGTAAGGAGCGGGCAGAGAGTGGGTGGCAGAAGAGAAGGTCCTGCCTGTATTGAGACATGCAGAGACTGGAGTGATGCACTTTGAAGGTGGAGGACCAGCTATAAACCAAGAAATATGGGCAACCACAGAAGCTGAAAAAAGGCAAACACATTCTTCTCTCAGAACCTCCAAAAGGAACCATCCCTGCCGACGCCTCACTTTCAGTCCAGTAAACTGATTTTTGGACTTATGGCCTTCAGAGTTACGTAAGAGAATAATACTTGTTTTAAGCTGCTAATTTTGTGCTAATTTGGTACAGCAGCAACAGGAACTAATACAGTATCCACTGTATAGAACCAATTTCTGTGCATCTGATGGTGATTATATACTACCTTGAGAAAACTGAAAAAGGTTTCAGTTTTCAGATGAAAAACTCATTTTCTGTTCTGTGGTTCACAGAAAGAACCTTGTCTGAGGAAGTCTGGTCTGGATCCTCGCTTAATCCCTGGAGGAAAGGGCCGAGCAGAACCTCCACTCCAGCCACCTGCTGCTTGTCCACTATGTGCAGTCATCCCAGTTAGCTTTGAAAAACTAGAATCGAGAGAAATGCAAATCAAAACCACAATGAGGTACCATCTCACGCCGGTCAGAATGGCTGTGATCCAAAAGTCTACAAGCAATAAATGCTGGAGAGGGTGTGGAGAAAAGGGAAGCCTCTTACACTGTTGGTGGGAATGCAAACTAGTACAGCCACTATAGAGAACAGTGTGGAGATTCCTTAAAAAACTGGAAATAGAACTGCCTTATGACCCAGCAATCCCACTGCTGGGCATACACACTGAGGAAACCAGAAGGGAAAGAGACACATGTACCCCAGTGTTCATCGCAGCACTGTTTATAATAGCCAGGACATGGAAGCAACCTAGATGTCCATCAGCAGATGAATGGATAAGAAAGCTGTGGTACATATACACAATGGAGTATTACTCGCCCATTAAAAAAAATACATTTGAATCAGTTCTAATGAGGTGGATGAAACTGGAGCCTGTTATACAGAGTGAAGTAACCCAGAAAAACACCAATACAGTATACTAACACATATACATGGAATTTAGAAAGATGCTAACAATAACCCTGTATACGAGACAGCAAGAGAGACACTGATGTAAAGAACAGTCTTTTGGACTCTGTGGGAGAACGCGAGGGTGGGATGATTTGGGAGAATAGCACTGAAACATGTATTTTACCATATGTGAAACAGCTCGCCAGTCCGGGTTTGATGCATGAGATGGTACTCAGAGCTGGTGCACTGGGATGACCCTGAGTGATGGGAGGGGGGAGGGGGGTTCAGGATGGGGACACATGTACACCCTGGCTGATTCATGTCATTGTATGACAAAAACCACTACAATATTGTAAAGTAATTAGCCTCTAATTAAATAGATTTTTTAAAAAAAGCTAAAATTACTATATTAGCCAGGCTAGCATGATATCAAGAGTGGTACCATGAGGAAAGAACAGCAGACCAATCCTCACTCCGAGGACACATCCAAGAATTCATAAATTAAGAAAGAACAAAGCAATTCCAGTCATCTTTTAAAATAAACATATGTAATAACCAAGGTATCTTTATCCCAAGAATGTAAGGATATTTCAGAGGATAACTCTTGTCACAAATCATTACCACAATAAAGCCAAAGGGGGAAAATTGTGATAAGATACCCAACATTGACCATTATTTGATAAAATTCAACACCTCTTAGCTTTAGTAAACTCAGTTTTGCAAAGAATAAAAGAATATTTTCTTAGTGTAATTTGAGTTAGTTTAGTCATCTTAATAGTAAAAGATGAAATATTTTCCATTAAATGAAAATACCAGGTAACTTCCATCAACATATTTTTGAAAGCTCTAGTCATTGAAACAAATAAAAAGGCAACACAAAATAAATACAGCCAATGAAACAAAGTTACTTACAAATTAAAACAGGACTCCCAGTTTCGAGTCTGGTTTCTTCTGAGGATGTGACTTCCCTCACAGCCCTTTTGAGTGACTTTCTCTCCTATTTCCCTCATGTCACTGGGCTTGGAGGTCGCGTAGGTGCCCTTTTTAAGCTTTTCACCGCTGCTTCTACATTATTCTCCACCCCTTACCCCCTAAACAAACACACACACTTGAAGATGAATGGACATCACAATATGGAAGTGAAGAATATGAGCCAGACTAGCTTTAGGACCTTGGGCAAGTCATTTATCCTCTTTTGCTCCTGTTTCCTAATATGTAAAAGTAGCTGAAATGGTGCCTATCTTGTGGTGGTGGTATGAGTTTTAAGCGACTTAAAACTGCTTAGAACTCCCTGGCACATAAGTAAGTGTGTATGTATTTGAAAGAACCATCACCTCATTGGTTTACTCTTTCTTGTTGCAGTTATCTTTAGGCCCCAGCCCCACTTAGCAACAATTTTAGCTCTCAGTTGAGAATTATTCTCCAAACTTAATTTCATGACCATTGGTGATTTCAGAATCCAAATGATGGTCTAACACATTTAGACTTCTCAGCTCCTTGCTGTTTCCTCCGTGAGGGATACTCCACAGTTTTAGCCAGAGTCCAGCCCTTTAACAACAATAACCACAACTCTCCATATTTCCATTTTAAGCATCTACAGTAACCTCTGGTATCTTTTCAGTTCACTCCTGGGATCTCCAACTCCAGCAATTCTTTAAGCCCACCAAGATTTCTTTTTCTGCTATCCATAAAACATTTATTAGCAAGCATGCACAAACAAGAGAGGTCACACGAAACCGTTCATGAAGCTCAATGAAGTCCCAGCTGTGTCCTTGCCAGCATTCTTAACAAGGACCGTGCTGGAAAGGTGCACCAGAAGCCCACCAGGATTTCAGTCCATTGATTCTACCACTTTTTCGGTTCTTCACTTCCCTCATGCCCGTAATTTCATGGTCTTTAAATTCCATGGTCCATCCTAGTATCACTGTCTTGCATAAAAACTCAACTTTCTTTTCCCTCTTCCGTCCACAAGTTTTTCTCACGGTACCTAACCCTGGCAAAACAGGGCTCTCCCTTACCCTGCATGTGCAGTTTCTTCTGCTGGCTCTGTATTTCCCTGACCTTTTGGTGCTGCCCTGCTTTAGAGCTCACTCTTCATCTGCATCTCTTTTCTTATACTGACTTATTTGGTGACATCATCCAGTTGCACAGCTTTAAAATTATCTTAGTTTGAGCTCTCCCAGAAGTAAAACCTGAAACAGTGATTCAAGCAAAGTTAACAGTAGGAGATCAGTTCAGTCGCTCAGTCATGTTCAACTCTGCAACCCCATGGACTGCCACACTCCAGGCTTCCCTGTCCATCACCAACTCCCAGAGCTTGCTCAAACTCAAGTCCATCTAGTCAGTGATACCATCCAACCATCTCATCTTCTGTCATCCCCTTCTCCTCCTGCCTTCAATCTTTCCCAGCATCAGGGTCATTTCCAATGAGTCAGTTCTTTGCATCAGGTAGCCAAAGTATTGGAGCTTCAGCTTCAACATCAGTCCTTCCAGTGAATATTCAGGACTGATTTCCTTTAAGACTGACTGGTTTGATGATCTTGCAGTCCAAGGACTCAAAAGTCTTCAACACCACAGTTCAAAAGCATCAGTTCTTCGGCACTCAGCTTTATAGTCCAACAGAAGGAGATGGGGAATCACAATATATAGTGAGGAGAAAGCATCCAACGAGTAGTGTGTTCTTAAACCAGCTACCATAGTAGGCAATTTGGGGTTTAATCCCACAGACAGAGTGGGAAATTTGGCAAAGCGTGCACCTCAGAATTATCCCAACCCAGGAGCAAGACAGCTGGGGTATTTATATACCAACTCCCAAGAATCACTAGCTGAGGGCTATTTCAGGGCCTGTTAAGCTACTGGCTTTCCATATGCATCTTCCACAGAGCTGCCTTCCACAGTTTAAAAAAAAGGGGGGTGAGAAAAAAGCTTTCTGACAGAGATACAGAGAACAGCAGCATCTGGAAGCGGGCCAGAGCACACTGGGTGCTGCTGGCACAGAGGGCGGGCGCTGGCTGCCCCTCTGATAGTCTTGTGGAGCTGAATCCTGAGATCTGCCTCCAGTCCAAAGTGGTCTAAACTCCTGACTCACACATGACTACACAGCTGAACAACAACTGGATATCTGGTTGCACCTGGATGGACATCAATAGACATCTGAAACTTAAAACGGCCCAGTCCTTCCCTGAGAGCCTGCAGCTCCCATAGCTTTGGAGGAATGACCACTCCAGTCTTGCAACTACTTAGGAAAAAATCTTGACATCTTCCCTTTTCTGTTTATCTCATCTCACATTCAACCCATCAGAGCTTAATACTATGGACTCAACTTTAATATTATATCCAGAATCTGACCATGCCTCACCATCTAAACCACCACTGCTCTGGTCCAAGCCATCATCACCGTCTAAGCCAAATAATCAGGAGTCACCTAGCTGTTCTTGCTGATTTGGGCCCTCTTCTCACAGTTTGTTAACACAGCAGTCAGTCAGTCATCTTTTTAAAAGTAAATGCATTTCTCACTGGAGTATGGGTTAGCAATTCTGAAACCACTTTACATACGAAAATAAATACATACACATTTGTAGATAATTGAGTTTCTCACTATTAGAGAAAGATGTTTGCATATCAAGAAAGGGGAAGGTTATAAAAAGAACCCAATAGTGCTGCATTGAATCCGAAGTATCAGTATAAATGTATGGTTTTAGTAAAAGAGTTCTGTTTTCTTCAGGGATGGAAGGGGAAACTGGGAAGAAAGTAGGGAGAATAATGGAAGAGTAAGGTCTGCCAAAACTCTGCTCCTCCATAAAACCAATGAAAACCCTATCAAAAACTGTCAAACTTTTTCAGAATTTTGGAAATTAAGGCTTGCAACAAGCCAAGGATTGTTTGTTCAAGGAAAACAGCTGAATTTCAGGGAGAAAAGCCAGTGGCATTTTAACTTGCCCTAAACCCACTCCCCTCGCCCTGTCTTTGTGGTAGCTTTGAAGATCAAAAGCCCCATAACTTCAGTACCTGTGAAAGCAGCAACAACCGGAAAGAGCAGAATAGATACGGAGTTCCCCAAAATCTTCAGCTGAACAGAAGTGCCAGTGTTTGACCTGTCTGGCAGCTTACTGAAAATCTCCACTCTTTATTCAGTCTGACTCCAGCTCATTCTGCAAACATCCCTGCCTGCTGTAGTCAACCAGTGATGATTGGCTGACATTGCAGCTGCCAAGGCAGCATTACTAATTGGGACCAACAAGAGAGTAACCAAAAAACGTAAAGGACGTGTCTGTGGGGCTTCAACAAGCTTGAACATAATTCCTAGGAGTCTAGAAGTTCATGTGTATGTCAGAACTTTGTGCACATTCAGGAAAGACCTAAGAAGACCCTAAGCTCTGACCTCTGATTGACCTTGAGACTACTTATACAAGAAGCGAAGGCAGTGGGACTTCCTTCATGGTCCAGTAGCCAAGGCTTCACACTCCCAATGCAAAGAGGCCTGGGTTCGATCCCTGGTCAGGGAACTAGATCCCACACGCTGCAGGGAAGACTGAAGATTCCATGTGCTGAAGCTAAGACTTGAAGCAGCCAACCAAATTTTTAACAATTTCGTAAGATACATGTATTTTACAAAAAAGAAGTGAAGGTGAGGTTGTTGTTGTTTAGTTGCTCAGTCATGTCCCACTCTTTTGTGACCCCATGGACTATAGCCCGCTAGGCTCCTCCATCCATGGGATTTCCCAAGCAAGAATACTGACCCAGTTGTAATTTACCTTCTGCAGCACTGAAGACATGACTGAACAAACCGTCTCATACAGACAAAGCCCTCCAACAAAAGCTTGGAAATTTATTAGTTCAAGGCATTAAAAGAAATCTCTGTCAAAGCATCAATATACCACTAAGCTAAGACTTCTGTGACCACACATGAGAAAGAATACAGCTTTAAAGAAAAGTAAAGTCACTAATGTACTAATTAAAGTCAGTGATGATTAAAAGTCACTATTTAAAGTCCAGAATTCCAGAAAAACATCTACTTCTGCTTTATTGATTACACCAAAGCTTTTGGCTGTGTAGATCACAACAAACTGGAAAATTCTTCAAGAGATGAGAATACCAGACCATCTTACCTGCCTCCTGAGAAATCTGTATGCAGGTCAAGAAGCAACAGTTAGAACTGGCCATGGAACAATGGACTGGTTCCACACTGGGAAAGGAGTACGTCAAGGCTGTACACTGTCACCCTGCTTGTTTAACTTATATGCAGATTACTTCATGAGAAATTCCAGGCTGGATGAAGAACAAGCTGGAATCAAGACTGCCAGAAGAAATATCAATAACATCAGATAAGCATATGACACCACCCTTAAGGCAGAAGGTGAAGAAGAACTAAAGAGCCTCTGATGAAAGTGAAAGAGGAATGTGAAAAAGTTGGCTTAAAACTCAACATTCAAAAAACTAAGATCATGGCATCTGGTCCCATCACTTCATGGCAAATAGATGGGGAAACAATGGAAATAGTAACAGACTTTATTTTGGGGGCTCTAAAATCACTGCAGATGGGGACTGCAGCCATGAAATTAAAAGATGCTTGCTCCTTGGAAGGAAAGTTATGACCAACCTAGACAGCATATTAAAAGGTAGAGACATTACTTTGCCAACAAAGGTCCATCTAATCAAAGCTATGGTTTTTCCAGTGGTCATGTATGGATGTGAGAGTTGGACTCTAAAGAAAGCTGAGTGCTGAAGAACTGATGCTTTTGAACTATGGTGTTGGAGCAGACTCTTGAGAGTCCTCTGGACTGCAAGGAGATCCAACCAGTTCATCCTAAAGGAAATCAGTCCTGAATATTCATTGAAGGACTGATGCCAAAGCTGAAACTTCAATACTTTGGCCGCCTGATGCAAAGAACTGACTATTGGAAAAGACTCTGATACTGGGAAAGATTGAAGGTGGGAGGATGAGACAGACAGAGGATGAGATGGTTGGATGGCATCCCCGACTCGATGGACATGAGTTTGAGCAGGCTCCAGGTGACGGACAGGGAGGCCTGGTGTGCTGCAGTCCATGGGGTCACAAAGAGTCGGACATGCCTGGGCGGCTGAACTGAACTGATAGTCACTAAACTTTACTTTTTGTGGAAAGTCACTAAACAAACAGTAACAATTACAAACCCTGGGGATTAAGGTAAACTGATTTTCAGAATCAATACATTATATTTGTTTAAATATCCAATAGGAAATTATAAGACATGGTAAGAAACAGGAATATAGGGGCCCATACACAAGAAAAAAAACAATCAATAGAAACTGTGCCTCAGGAAGCCCAGATAAAGACTTTAAATCAGCGTTATAAATATGTTCAAGGAACTAAAGAAAACCATGTCTAAAGAACTGAAGGAGGGACTTCGCTGGTGGTCCAGTGGCTAAGACTCCACACTCCCAAGGCAGGTGGCTCAGATTTAATCCCTGGTCGGGGAACTAGATCCTGTATATGCTGGAACTAAGACCCAGCACAGCCAAATAAATAACTCTTTTTTAAAGAATTAAAGTAAAGTATGAGAATGAGATTTTCAGAGGGCACGCTGGGCAAGTGTGGCGAGTCTTGCTTGCCACTAGTCTACTTGGCTAGTGGGCCCTGTGCTTTCCCACGCTTTGGTCCTCTTAGGAACTAAAGACTTTCTTTTTTTTACTAGGAGGGAAAGACTGCTGACTTCAGAATCAGCCGGAACTTCAGCAGCTCGAACTCTGTACCCGACGGCGTGGCCCATCGGCTGGAGCAGCACTGCTACTGGAGCGTTTTCTTGAGAGCGTGCACTCGCACGTCCCGGACACGGGCGGGCAGGGCCCACAGGAGTGGCTGCGCAACGCCGGGGCAGCGAGGGCCGGGAGGGGCTACCCCACGCCCAAGGGCAGGAGCGGCGGCCGGGAGGAGCTACCCCACGTCCAAGGGCAGGCGCGGAGGCCGGGAGGAGCTACCCCATGTCCAAGGGCAGGAGCGGCGGCCGGGAGGAGCTACCCCACGTCCAAGGGCAGGCGCGGAGGCCAGGAGGAGCTACCCCACGTCCAAGGGCAGGAGCAGAGGCCGTGAAGAGATACCCCACGTCCAAGGTCAGGAGCAGAGGCCGGGAGGAGCTACCCCACGTCCAAGGGCAGGCGCGGAGGCCAGGAGGAGCTACCCCACGTCCAAGGGCAGGAGCAGCGGCCGTGAAGAGATACCCCACGTCCAAGGTCAGGAGCAGAGGCCGGGAGGAGCTACCCCACGTCCAAGGGCAGGAGCGGAGGCCGTGAGGAGATACCCCACGTCCAAGGTAAGAAGCAGCAGCTGTGCTTTGCTGGAGTAGCCATGAAGAGATACCCCACGTCCAAGGTAAGAGAAACCCCAGTAGGCACTGAAAGGGCATCAGATGGCAGACAGACTGAAACCACAGTCACAGAAAACTAGCCAATCTGATCACATGGACGATAGCCTTGTCTAACTCAATGAAACTAAGCTATGCCGTGTAGGGCCACCCAAGATGGACGAGTGGAGAGTTCTGACAAAATGTGGTCCACTGGACAAGGGAATGGCAAACCACTTCAGTATTCCTGGCTTGAGAACCCCATGAACAGTATGAAAAGGCAAAAAGATAGGATACTGAAAGAGGAACTCCCCAGGTCAGTAGGTGCCCAATATGTTACTGGAGATGAGTGGAGAAATAACTCCAGAAAGAATGAAGGGATGGAGCCAAAGCAAAAACACCACCCAGTTGTGGATGTGACTGGTGACAGAGGCAAGGTCCGATGCTGTAAGAGCAATATTGCATAGGAACCTGGAATGTCAGGTCCATGAATCAAGGCAAATTGGAAGTGGTCAAACAGGAGATGGCAAGAGTGAATGTCAACATTCTAGGAATCAGTGAACTAACATGGACTGGAATGGGTGAATTTAACTCAGATGACCATTATATCTACTACTGTGGGCGAGAATCCCTTAGAAGAAATGGAGTAGCCATCATGGTCAACAAAAGAGTCCAAAATGCAGTACTTGGGTGCAATCTCAAAAACGACAGAATGATCTCTGTTTCCAAGGCAAACCATTCAATACCACGGTAATCCAAGTCTATGCCCCAACCAATAACGCTGAAGAAGCTGAAGTTGAACGGTTCTATGAAAACCTACAAGACCTTTTATAACACCCAAAAAAGATGTCCTTTTCCTTATAGGGGACCGGAATGCAAAAGTAGGAAGTCAAGAAACACCTTGAGTAACAGGCAAATTTGGCCTTGGAGTACAGAATGAAGCAGGGCAAAGGCTAATAGAATTTTGCCAAGAGAACACACTGGTCATAGTAAACACCCTATTCCAACAACACAAGAGAAGACTCTACACATGGACATCACCAGATGGCCAACATGGAAATCAGACTGATTATATTCTTTGCAGCCAAAGATGGAGACACTCTATACAGTCAGCAAAAATAAGACTGGGAGCTGACTGTGGCTCAGATCATGAACTCCTTATTGCCAAATTCAGACTTAAATTGAAGAAAGTAGGGAAACCACTAGACCATTCAGGTATGACCTAAATCAAATCCCTTATGATTATACAGTGGAAGTGAGAAATAGACTTAAGGGACTAGATCTGATAGACAGAGTGCCTCATAAGCTATGGACAGAGGTTCGTGACATTGTACAGGAGACAGGAAGCAAGACCATCCCTAAGAAAAAGAAATGCAGAAAAGCAAAATGGCTGTCTGAAGAGGCTTTACAAATAGCTATGAAAAGAAGAGAAGTGAAAAGCAAAGGAGAAAAGGAAAGATATACCCATTTGAATGCAGACTTCCAAAGAATAGCACGGAGAGATAAGAAAGCCTTCCTCAGTGATCAGAGCAAAGAAATAGAGGAAAACAACAGAATGGGAAAGATTAGAGATCTCTTCAAGAAAATTAGAGATACCAAGAGAACATTTCATGCAAAGATGGGCCTGATAAAGGACAGAAATGGTATGGACCTAACAAGCAGAAGATATTAAGAAGAGGTGGCAAGCATACAAAGAAGAACTGTACAAAAAAGATCTTCACGACCCAGATAATCACGATGGTGTGATCACTGACCTAGAGCCAGACATCCTGGAATGTGAAGTCAAGTGGGTCTTAAGAAGCATCACTACAAACAAAGCTAGTGGAGGTGACGGAATTCCAGTTGAGCTATTTCAAATCCTGAAAGATGATGCTGTGAAAGTGCTGTACTCAATACGTCAGCAAATTTGGAAAACTCAGCAGTGGCCACAGGACTGGAAAAGGTCAGTTTTCATTGCAATCCCAAAGAAAGGCAATGCCAAAGAATGCTCAAACTACCGCACAATTGCAGGTCAAGAAGCAACAGTTAGAACTGGACATGGAACAACAGACTGGTTCCAAATAGGAAAAGGAGTAAGTCAAGGCTGTATATTGTCACCTTTCTTATTTAACTTATATACAGAGTACATCATGAGAAACGCTGGGTTGGATGAAGCACAAGCTGGAATCAAGATTGCCAGGAGAAATATCAATAACCTCAGATATGAAGATGACATCACCCTTATGGCAGAAAGTGAAGAAGAACTAAAGAGCCTCTTGATAAAGTGAAAGAGGAGAGTGAAAAAATTGGCTTAAAGCTCAACATTCAGAAAACTAAGATTATGGCATCTGGCCCCATCATTTCATGGCAAATAGATGGGGAAACAGTGGAAACAGCAGCTGACTTTATTTTTGGGGGGCTCCAAAATCACTGCAGATGGTGGCTACAGCCATGAAATTAAAAGATACTTGCTCCTTGGAAGGTAAGTTATGACCAACCTAGACAGCATATTAAAAAGCAGAGACATTACTTTGCCAACAAAGGTCCGTCTAGTCAAGGCTATGGTTTTTCCAGTAGTCATGTATGGATGTGAGAGTTGGACTCTAAAGAAAGCTGAGCACCAAAGAATTGATGCTTTTGAACTGATGCTGGAGAATTGGTGCTGGAGAACACTCTTGAGAGTCCCCTGGACTACAAGGAGATCCAACCAGTCCATCCTAAAGGAAATCAGTCCTGGATATTCATTGGAAGGACTGATGTTGAAGCTGAAACTCCAATACTTTGGCCACCTAATGCAAAGAGCTGACTCACTGGAAAAGACCCTGATGCTGGGAAAGATTGAGGGTATGAGGAGAAGGGGATGACAGAGGATGAGATGGTTGGATGGCATCACCAACTCAATGGACATGAGTTTGGGTAAACTCCAGGAGTTGGTGATGGACAGGGAGGCCTGGCGTGCTGCAGTCCATGGGGTCGCAAAGAATCGGACACAACTGAGCGACTGATAAACTAATGAGAATGATGTCTCACCAAATGGAGACTGCTACTAAGGAAGTAAAATTCGTTTTAAAAGAACCAAATAGAAATTATGGAATTCAAAAATATAATAACTGAAATAAAAATACACTAGAGGAGCTAAATGGCAGATTTAAACTGACAGAACAGTAGTGAACTGGAAAACAGCTCAACTGAGATTATCTAGTTTGAGCAACAGAAAACAAATGAAGAAAAATGAACAGAAAATTTGAGACCTATGAGACACTGTCAAGCATACTAACATAGCAAGCCCACCAAGCTTAACAGGAATCCCAGAAGGAGCACAGAGAAAGGGGCAGAAAGATCACTGGAAGAACTGGTGGCCAGAAAGTTCTGAACTTTTATGATAATCATTAATCATCATGTCCAGGAAACTGAACAAACTCCAAGAAGAATAAACTCAAAGACCCAACAGCTAACATCATAATAGTGAAAAGCTAAAAGCTTTTCATCTAAGATGAGGCACAAAACAAGGGTAACCACTCTTGCTGATTTTTTTCAACATAATATTGGAAGTCCAAATCTAATAGGAAAAAGTGAAACTGTCACTATCTGCAGATCGTATAATAATAGAAAACACTAAACACCACTTAAAAAACTTAGAACTAATCAATCAGTAAACTGCAGGATACAAAAGCAGTAAACAAAAATCTGTGCCGTTCTTATATACTAATAAGGAACCAGGGCTTCCCTGATGGCTCAGTTGGTAAAGAATCCGCCTGCAATGCAGGAGACCCCAGTTCAATTCCTAGGTCAGGAAGATTTGCTGGAGAAGGGACAGGCTACTCACTCCAGTATTCTTGGATTTCCTTTGTGGCTCAGACGGTAAAGAATCCACTTGCAATGTGCGAGACCTGGATTCGATCCCTGGGTTGGGAAGATACCCTGGAGAAGAGAAAGGCTACCCACTCCAGTACTCTAGCCTGGAGAATTCCATGGACTGTATAGGAACTATCAGAGAAACTAAAGCAATCCAATTTACAGTTGCAGTAAAAAGGAATAAAATGACCAGGAATAAATTTAACCAAGGAGATGTAAGATCTTTACAGTGAAAACTATAAGACACTGGCAAAACAAAAGTGAAGCTGATACAAGTAAATGCAGCAGTATTCCATGTTCACGAATTGGAAGAATTAATACTGTTAAAATACTACCCAAAGCAACCTGCAGATTCAATGTATTCCCTATCAAGATTCCTAAGGCATTTTTCATAGCAAAAGAACTAACAATCCTAAAATTTGTATGGAACCATGAAAAACTCTTAATTGTCAGAGCAGTCTTTAGAAAGAATAAGGCTGGAAGCATCATGTACCCCCTAATCTCAAAATGTATTACAAAGCTATAGTAATCAAAACAGCAGTATGGTATTGACAGAAACGGACGTATCAAGGGACTTCACCAGTGGTCCAGTGGCTAAGACTACACACTTCCGACACAGGAGACATGGGTTTGATCCCTGGCGGGGGAACTGGGATCCCACATGCCACGTGGCATGGCCAAAAACAAAAAAGATGCATCAATCAATGGGACAGAATAGACATCCCAGAAACAAATCCACACATATATGGTCAGTTAATTTATGACAGAAACGCCAAGCATATAAAATGGGGAAAGGACGGTCTCTTCAGTAAATGGTACTGGGAAAACAGTACAGCAACATTCAGAAAAGTGAAGCTGGACTCTATTACACCATACAAAAAATGACCCCAAAATGGATTAAAGACTTGAACGTAAGACCTGAAACCAAAAACTCCTAGAAGAAAACATGGGCAGTAAGTTCTTTGATGTCAGTCTTGGCAATTTGGATTTTTTGGATTTGACACCAAAAGTGAAAGCAACAAAAGTAAAAATCAGCAAGTGGGGCTACATCAAACTAAAAAGCTTCCGCACAGCAAAGGAAACCATCAACACAACGAGAAGGCAGCCTAGTAAATGTGAGAAAGTATTTGCAAATCATGTATCTGACCAGGGGTTAATATCCAAAATATACAAAGAACACATAAGACTTAATAGCAGTGAAACAATCTAATTTTAAAAATGGACAGATAATCTAAAAAGATATTTTTCCAAAGAACAGATGCCCAAAAGGATCATGAAAAGGTCCCTAATAGCCACCAGGGAAGCCCTTCATTAACCAACAGGGAAATGCAAATCAAAAGCACAATGAGATATCACTGATACCTGTTAGAATGACTGTTATTAAAAAGACAAGAAGAAACAAGTGTTGGCAAGGATATAGAGAAAGGGGAGCCCTTGAGTACTGTTGGTGGGAATGTGAACTGGTGCAGCCACTGGGAAACAGTATGGCAGTTCCTTTAAAAATTAAAAATAGGACTACTGTGTGATCCAGCAATTCCACTCCTAGGTATTTTATCTGAAGAAAACAAAAACACTAACTTGAAAAGATATATGTACCCCCACTGTTCACTGTTCATTGTATTTATAATAAAGACATTTATTTATTTAGGGAAACCTAAATCTCCATCAACAGATAAACAGATAAAGAAAATGTGGGGTGTGTTTGTGTGTAATTCAGCCATAAAAAAGATGGAAATCTTGCTACTGCAACAACATGGATGGATCTTGAGGGCATTATGCTAAGTGAAATAAGTCAGAGACAAATACCGATCTGACTTACACATGAAATCTTAAAATATGAAAACAGGCACTTCACTGGTTGCCCAGTGGTTAAGAATCTGCCTTCCAGTGCAGGGGATATGGGTTCAGTCCTGGTCAGGAACTAAGATCCCACATGCTGTGGGGCAACCAAGCCCACATACCACAACAGGAGAGCACCCTTCAACTACTGAGCCCACACACTGGAGACGGAGTGCCACAACCAGAGAAGCCCACATGTCACAAGAGCCAGCACAGCCAAAAAATGTTTAATAGAATATAAGAGTTTGTTTAAAAAAAACAACAACAAAAATTAATTCATAGATAAAAAGACCTGATTTCAGGTTGACAAAGGTAGAGGATGGAGGTGTGTGTGAAATGGGTGAAGGAGAGTCTAAGATAAAAAGTTCCAGTTGTAAAATAAGTCATGAGGATGTAAGATACAGCATAGCCACTATACTTAATAATACTGTATTGCATATTTGAAAGTTATTAAAAGACTAGATCTTAAAGGTTCTTGTCATAAGAAAAAAAAACTGTAACTATATATGGTGACAGATTTTAACTAGACTTACTGTGGTGATCATTTTGCAAAATACACAACTTTTGAATCATTATGTTGTACACCTGAAACAATGTTATATGTCAATTATACCTCAAAAAAAAAAAACCCTCAAGAGATCTAAGCTTAGATGCATTATAGCCAGTGTCAAAAAACAAAAGACAGAATCTTGGAAAGAGAAGAGAAAGCAGTGAAGAAGCCTCAGTAAAATTAACAGTTGACTTCTCCTTGGAACAGTGGGAACCAAAAGTCATACTGGGATGACATACTAAAATGGCTGAATGAAAAAGACTGTAACCAAGCATTCTATATCCAGTAAAACTATCCTTCAAAAACACAAGGAAATAAGGCATTTTTAGATAAACAAAAACTAAGATCATTTGTCTCCATCAGACTTGGCCCTGCAATACTAAGAGAATCCTTCAGACTGAAATGAACTAAAACTAGACTTAAATCCACATGAAAAAATAGCTTCAGTAAAGGTAAATACACAGGTAATATACAAGTATAAATGTACTTTGGTTTATAATTCAGTTTTCCTATTTGATTTTAAAAAACTAAAAGAATAAATTTAGACACTGTGCTGATGGACTTATACTGTATAAAGATGTAATTTATATGACAATAATCGTACAGGGGAAAGGGGAAGGACTGAGCTATACAGAAGCTATTGAAATAGAAATTAAGTTCGTATTCATCTAAACTAAAATGCTAATTTACAACCCCCAGGCAGCCACTAAGAAAATAATTCAAAAAACCTATAGCAGAAGAAAAAAAGGAACTTCAGTGTACTTGAATTTATCTACCTAACACAAAAGAAAACAGTTAAGGAAGACTAAGAAAAACAATAAAAGCATGAGACAAAAAACAAATATCAAAATGAAAGACATAAATCATATATTAGCAGTCATTACACTAAATGGACTAATGACTCCAATCAGAAAGCAAAGGTTAGCAGAATGAGTTTTTAAAAAATAACTATATGCTGTCTATAAGAGACATGCTTTGCTAATGCTAAGTCACTTCAGTCATGTCTGACTCTGTGCGAACCCATAGACGGCAGCCCACCAGGCTCCCCCGTCCCTGGGATTCTCCAGGCAAGAACACTGGAGTGGGGTGCCATTTCCTTCTCCAATGCATGAAAGTGAAAAGTGAAAGTGAAGTTGCTCAGTGGTGTCCGACTCTTAGCAACCCCATGGACTGCAGCCCACGAGGCTCCTCCATCCATGGGATTTTCCAGGCAAGAGTACTGGAGTGGGGTGCCATTGCCTTATCCGTAAGAGACATGCTTTAGATGTTTTATATAAATAGGTTGAAAATAAAAGATGGAAAAAGAAATTCCACACAAACAGTACTCAAAAGAAAAAAATAGATTTTTAAAAAATATTTTTTATGTAAACCATTTTTGAAGTCTTCACTGAACTTGCCACAACATTGCTTCTGTCCCATATTTTGGTTTCTTGGCTGTGAAGCATATGAGATCCTAGCTCCCCAACCAAGGATCAAACCCACATGAAAACAAAGTTGTAACCACTGGACTGCCAGGGAAGTTTCAGGAAAAATAGATTTTAACATAAAAATTACTACTAAAAACAGAGAGGGGCATTCTATAATGATGAAAAGTAAATCCATCAGGAAAAGGTAAAGTGTTAGTCACTCAGTCATGTCTGACTCTTGGTGACCCCATGGACTACAGCCCTCCAGACTCCTCTGGTCCATGGAATTCACCGAGCAATAATACTGGAGTGGGTAGCCATTCCCTTCTCCAGGGGATCTTCCTGACCCAGGGATCAAACCTGCATCTCCTGCATTGCAGGCAGATTCTTCACCATCTGAGCCACCAGGGAAGCCCTAATCCATCAGGAAGACACAGCAATTACAAACATATATGCAGGTAACAATAGATACATGAATGGAAAATGTATGAATAAAAACTGACAGAATTAAAGTAAAAAGTAGACCATTTCAACAGTAAGAGTTAGAGCCTTCATTAACCCACTTTCAGTAATGGATAGAAATAGAAGATCAACAAGGAAACAGAAGACTTGAACACCACGATAAACAAACTAAACAGACCCCTATAGAATACTCCATCCTAAAAAAGCAAGATACACATTCTCCTCAAGTGATGCAGAACATTCCCCAGAATACATCATATGTTATGCCATAAAACAGGTCTCAATAAGTTTGAAAAGATTGGGATTGTAAAAAATATGTTCTCCTACCATAGTGGAGATTAGAAATCATAAAGACATTTGGGAAAGTCAAAATATGTGGAAATTAAAAGACACGCTATTAAATAATTAATAGATCAAAGAAGAAATTGCAAGGGAAAAGACAAAAGATTTTGAGATGAATGAAAATGAAAACACAACACCCAAATTTATGGGAGACAGTGAAAACAGTGCTTAGAGGTAAATTTATAGCTGTAAATGCTTACATTTCAAAAGAAAAAACTGATCTCAAATCAGTGACCTAACCTTCCTACTACACACTGAATGTTTGTATCCCTCAAAACTCGTATGTTAAAACTTAATCACCAGTATGATGGTATTTGGAGGTGGTGCATTTGGAAGATTATTAGGTCATGAGGGTGGAGCCCTAGTGAATCGGATTAGTGCCCTTATATAAAAGATCCTAGAGTGCTTCCCTTGCTCCTTCCACCATGTGAGGATACGGCAAGACGATGGCCATGTATGAACCAGTAAGCTGGCCCTCACCACGTACCAAATCTGCCAATTCCCTGTCCTTGGACATCCCAGCCTCCACAATTTTGAGAAATAAGCTATTCTTGTTTAAGTCACTCACTAATGTTAAAAATACAAGTCTATGGTATTTTTTTTAACAGCAGCCCAAATCAGTTAAGATAGAAATAAGTACCAAGAGTAGGATGCTTATATAACAACCCATAGAATATAAAAATGGCCAATAAGCACATAAAAAGATATTCAACATCACTAATCTTTAGAGAAATGCAAAGCTACAATGAGGTATCACTTCACATCCATTAGGATGGCTATCAAAAAAATAGAAAATGTATTAATGAAGATGTGGAGAAACAAACACTTGGGCAGTATTTATACAAATGTAAAATGATGTAGCCACTACAACAGTTCCCCCAAATTAAAAGCAGAATTATCATATGATCCAGCAATTTCACTTCAGGATCCATATCCAAATGAACTGAAGTCATGAGGTCATACTGATATAAAGTACTTAACTAGACAAATGAAAAGAGGAACAAGGGACAGCTCTTCTTTATAGCAGAATTACAAATGACAATTGCAGAAGGAAAGAGGGAAATAGAAAAACCACCATTAGGCAAATACCACAGGAAAAATTATTTCCAACAAGATCCTGACTCACTAGAAAAGACCCTGATGCTGGGAAAGACTGAAGGCAGGAGGAGAAGGGGATGAGGTGGCTGGATGACATCCCTGGTTGAATGGATATGAGTTTGAGCAAACTCTGGGAAGTAGTCAAGGACAAGGAAGCCCGGCATGCTGCAGTCCATGGGGGTCGTAAAGAGCCAGACACAACTGAGCAACTGAACGACAACAACCCAATGACTGATGGGTGCTAATATTAGTGGACACAAATTTGAAGAAAAATAATTTATACAGTCTCAAACTATCTCAATATATTTATTAACTAAGAAGAGAAAGTAACTTTATAGTGGAAAAACCTGGTAGAAACCAGTTTAACCAAGTGATCAAGGTCAACACCACCATAATAAGACATACTGGCATTATGAACTCCATGACATGTACTTAAGAAGGACACACTTTCATTTCTGTGATATTCTTGCCAGAAATGTATAACTTTATTTCAGTTTTGAGAAAACATCAAGAGTGGTATTGAGGAACATTTGACAGAATAACTGATCAATACTGAAGTGTCAAGATTATGAAAGACAAGAAAAACTAAAGACCTGTTACAGACACAGAAGACTAAGAACTAATACTAAATGCAGTATGGGCTCCTGGGTTACATCTTGGAACAGGAAAAGAACATTAGAGAACACTGTTGAAATTAGAATAAGGTCTGTAGTTTCTTGATAATAGTAAACCAATGTTAATTTTTGTTACAGCTGGACTCTATGATTATTCTGTACAGTATGACACACACATACATTGTTGTGTGACTTATATGCTTAAAACATGCCTTCCACACTAGGCTGAATATTTACAAAGGCAAAGATTTCATTTTTAGTTTAGGAGTGAGGTACTCCTCATATACACATACACCCATAGAATGACTACAGTGATGCTGGATGCTGAGATTATGGGGGACTTTTCTTTCTTTGCAACCTGCACTTTACACAGTATTTTGTGTATTTTCTAAAATACAGAATATTGATATTGGAGAATGCTCTTCATATATTTTGGCTGAAAAAAGAATGCAAAAATTATATAATCCCATTTTTGTAACAAAATATAAATGTGCACAGAAAAAGGACTGCTAATAGATACTGAGGTGTTACCAGTGCCAGGTCAAAAAGGTGCAGGGTTAGTGTCTCCTACTCATTGCTTGTGTCCTTACTAAATTCTCTATTTTAAAAACATATATTCCAAATAAAAACTGTGGAACGAACACCTAAAACTCCCACCTGATAATCCAGTAAGCTGACAGTAACTGAATTTTTAAAAGGTTTAAACCCACAAAAATGGGAGAAAGTAACAACAACAGCATTTTGAAGGTATAAACCAAACTGAAGCAGACACACTACTTGGCTGACCCCAAAATACTGAATCCTAAACCAACCACAGAGAAGATGAGACCTACTCTGATGTATGGATTCCTCAGATGCTCAGAAACAGACAGAAGACCAAGTACCTCTGGACAGGGAGTGGTGAAAATAAGTCAGAACTTGGTTAAAGAAACAGTTAAATTCCCATTTCCACTCCTCAAAGTTGAGTGATGCCACACCAACATTTTTCTGTGGAGAGGGTATCTAAACCAAGAAACACTAGGCACAGCTGAGTGTGCCCTAGCTCTGCTGAAATCAGGGCATTAAGTGAAAAATTAACAGATGCTGGGACCTCCTTAACAGATGCTGGAACCTTAAATCTTTAAACAAAGTTTTAAGTTTGGCTTAAAACTCAACATTCAGAAAACTAAGATCATGGCATCCAGTTCCATCACTTCTTGGCAAATAGATGGGAAAACAATGGAAACAGTGACAGACTATTAACTTGGGCTTCAAAGTCACTGCAGATGGTGACTGCAGTCATGAAATTAAAAGACGCTTACTCCTTGGAAGAAAAGCTATGGCCAACCTAGACAGCATATTAAAAAGCAGAGACATTACTTTGCTAACAAAGGTCCATCTAGTCAAAGCTATGGTTTTTCCGGTAGTCATGTATGCATGTGAGAGTTGGACTCTAAAGAAAGCTGAGCACCAAAGAATTGATGCTTTTGAACTGTGGTGTTGGAGAAGACTCTTGAGAGTCCCTTGGACTGCAAGATCAAACCAATCAATCCTAAAGGAAATCAGTCCTGAATATTCATTGCAAGGACTAATGCTGAAGCTGAAACTTCAATACTTTGGCCACCTAATGCGAAGAACTGACTCACTGGAAAAGACCCTGATGCTGGGAAAGATTGAAGGCAAGAGGAAAAGGGGATGACAGAGGATGAGATGGTTGGATGGCATCACCAACTCAATGGACATGAGTTTGAGCAAGCTCCATGAGTTGGTAATGGACAGGGAAGCCTGGCGTGCTGCAGTCCATGGGGTCGCAAAGAGTTGGACTCAATTGAGTGACTGAACTGGGACCCCCCAGGTGCAGCCCTCTACCCACCCTTGGCTGCCAAAATGCTGTCAGCCAAGCTGGAGACATGGTGAATTTTCCTGGGGAAGCTGCCCCACCTCCCACAAAATGACCTTAAGAAGCTGGTATGGGAGGGCCCCCAATGAAACAAGCCAACAGCCCTCTAGTGAACACTGCCACCACCAGCACACATACATACATACATACACACACACACACACACACACTGAAGGCTTTAAATCTGTTCTTAGACCTCCACTCTTATTAAATATGATCAGGGAATTCCATAACATGAAAGGAAAAAATCAAAACACACTTAAAAAACATGGAGGAAATAGAGACTACGTATGGAGAAAGAAACTTTAAAAAAATACAATTATCAGTAAACATTTCAGACTGCTAAGAGACTACGTATGGAGAAAGAAACTTTAAAAAAATACAATTATCAGTAAACATTTCAGACTGCTAAGAAACATTTCAGACAGTCATCAATGAAAATAAGAACTTAGTGCTATTAGACATATACATATTCAGAGAAGAGTATAACACCCTTGGCATGGAAGATAATGTTATGGAAATACCCTAGAGAAGAGAAAATTTTGAATAAAAAAATAAGAGAAAGATAAAATTAGAGTACCAGTCCAAGAGGTATATCATCAAAACTTGTAGATTCAATAAGAAAGAAGAGAGATAATAGAATTATAAAGCATTTTAAAATATCCTAATCTAAGTTTGAATATAGAAATATATTCTTATAAAAAGTGAGAAAAAGCAAGGTGCAAAGGTTTTGTAGGATGCTACCTCTTGTGTACAAACAAGAGAAAAATAAAGCCATATATTAATAGTTGCTTATATTTATGTAAATGCAGGATACACCAAAAAACTAATAAAAACTAGTTATTTGTGGGGCCTTAGGAAGTACTGGTGCCATAAAGCTAGTGAAGGTGATAGAATTCCAGCAGAGCTATTTAAAATCCTAAAAGATGATGCTATTAAAGTACTCCACTCAATATGTCAGCAAATTTGGAAAATCCAGCAGTGGCCACAGGACTGGCAAAGGTCAAAGTGAAAGTTGCTCAGTCATGTCCATGTGACCCCATGGACTATACGGTCCATGGAATTCTCCAGGCCAGAATACTGGAATGGGTAGCTATTCCCTTCTCCAGAGGATCTTCCTGACCCAGGAATCAAACCGGGGTCTACTGCATTGCAGGCAGAGTCTTTACCAGCTGGGACACCAGGGAAGCCCCAGAGAAGGTCAATCCTTACCCCAATTTCCAAGAAGGGCAGTACTAAAGAATGTCCAAACCACTGGACTGTTGCACTCCTCTCCTATGATAGTAAGGTTATGCTTAAAATCCTTAAGCTAGGCTTCAGCATTACATGAACCAAGAACATCCAGGTGTTCGAGCTGGATTTAGAAAAGGCAGAGGAACCAGAGATCAAATTGCCAGCATTCAATGGATCATGGAGAAAGCAAGGGAATTCCAGAAAAACATCTACCTCTGTCCCATTGACTATGCTAAAGCCTTTGTCTTTGTGGATCATAACAAACTATGGAAAACTCTTACAGAGATGGTAATACCAGACCATCCTGTCTGTCTCCTGAGAAACCTGTTTGTGGGTCAAGAACATGGACCCGCATTGTCAGTATGGAACAACTGACTGGTTCAAGATTGAGAAAGGAGTATGATAAGTCTGTTTACTGTCACCCTATTTATTTAACTTGTACACAGACCACATCATGTGAAATGCTGGGCTGGATGAGTTACAAGCTGAAATCAAGATTGCTGGGAGAAATATCAACAACCTTAGATATGTGGATGATACCACTCTAATGGCAGAAAGCAAAGAGGAACTAAATAACCTCTTGATGAGGGTGATGGAGGAGAATGAAAAAGCCGGCTTAAAACTCAATATTAAAAAAACTAAGACCATGGCATCTGGTCCCATCACTTCATGGCAAATAGAAGGGGAAAAGGTGGAAGCAGTGACGGATTTCCTCTTCTTGGGCTCTAAAATCACTGCAGATGGTGACTGCAGCCATGAAATTAGGTGACTGGTTCTTGGCAGGAAAACGTTGACAAACCTAGACAGTGTGTTAAAAAGCAGACATCAATTTGTCTGCTAGTCAAGGCTATAGTCTTTCCAGCGGTCATATATGGATGTGAGAGCTGGACCATAAAGAAGGCAGAGTGTTAAGGAATTGATGCTTTGAACTGTGGTGGTGGTGAAGACTCCTGAGAGTCCCTTGGACAACAAAGAGATCAAACCAGTCAATCTTAAAGGAAATCAACCCTGAATATTCATTGGAAGGACCGATATTGAAGCTGAAGCTCCAATCTTTTGGCTACCTGATGCAAAGAGCCAACTCACTGGAAAAGACCCTGATCCTGGGTAAGACTGAAGGCAGAAGGAGAAGAGGGCAACAGAGGATGAGATGGTTGGATGGCATCACCAATTCAATGGACATGAATTTGGGCAAACTCTGGGAGATGGTGAGGGACAGGGAAGCCTGGTGTGCTGCAGTCCATGGGGTTGCAAAACGTTGAACACAACTGAGCGACTGAACAACAACAACAAAATTTGTGGGGGAGTTTGAGGCAGTTCATTTAATTTTTTCATATATTTCATTTTGACTTTGAGCCATGTGAGTGGAATACCTATTCAAAGTTACTGGGTTAACCAAAACTCATTTGGGTTTTTCCATAACATCAAAGTCTAATCTGCTGGAGTTTTATCAGAGCCTAACTGGTTTAACAGAAGAGAAATTCCCATCTCCAGCTGGCTCTAGGCATTCTGTCCCACTGAAGGGTGAGAGGACTGACAGGCACATGTGAAGTTCCAGAGGGACAGGCTCACTAAAAGACTAAGAGGCACTACTCTCAGGACTACAGAAAACCACCCAGCCCCGGGTACATACACAACTGAGCATCACATCACTAAAGGCATATTCACAGCAGTTCTTTTTATCTTTTTTATCTTATAAAAAAATTATAAGACATACTAAAGGCAAAAAAACACAGAAGAGACAGCAAGCAAGAGAACTGGACTCAGATATGGCAGGGATGTTGTGATTATCAGATCAGGAATTTAAAACAATTATGATTAAGATGCTAAAGCCTTTAATGGATAAAATAGACAAGATGCAAGAATGGATGGGCAATGTAAGCAAAGAAATGGAAATTCCATGAACGAACCCAAAAAATGCTAGAGATAAAAAAAACAATACAAAAAATGCCTTTGTTTTGCTTATTAGTAGACTGGACACAGCTGAGGAAAAAATCTCTGAACTTGAGGATAGCTCAGTGGCAACCACCAAAAACTGAAAAAAGCAAAGAGAATAAAAGAGAGAAAAAAGAACAAAATATCCAAGAACTGTGAGACAAATACTAAAGGTGAAGCATATGTATAATCAGAATTTCAGAAGAAGAAAAGAAGAACAGGAAAAGTATTTGAAACAATAATGAAGGAAAAATTCTCCTAAATTAATGTCAGACACCAAACCATAATTTCAGAAAGCTCCGAGTACACAGAGCAGGATAAATGCCCCCTCCCAAACTCCTCTCTCCAAATACCCTAGGCATATCATTTTCAAAATACAGAAAGTCAAAGATTAAAACCACTATTCACAGTAAGCAAGACAGGAAAACAATATAAATGTCCATTGACAGATGAATGGATGAAGTTGTGGTACATATATACAATGGAATACGACTCAGCCATAAAAGAAAGAATGAAATAATGCCATTTGCAGCAACATGGATGCAACTAGAGATGATCATACTATGTGAACTCAGAAAGACAAACACCATATGATCTCACTTATATATGGGATATAAAATATAACTGATGAGTTGCTGGAAGCTCACTATGGTCAAATCTGAGAGACTAAAAACTCTAGGGGGCCCAGTCATGGGGAGCACACACAAAGGAACCTATCTATGAACAGAAACAGAATCACAGACCTAGAGAACACACTGGTGGTTGCCAAGGTTGGGGGTGGGAGAGGTATGGAGTGGGAGTTAGGGATTAGCAGATACAAACTGGTATATATAGAATGGATGAACAGCAAGGTCCTACTGTGTACAGCACAGGGAACTATATTCAATATACATGATAAACCATAATGGAAAAGAATATGAAAATATATATATACACATACATGTTTAACTAAGTCACTTTGCTGAATACAAGTAATTAATACAACACCGTAAATTAACTATTGTTATTTAGTCACTAAGTTGTGTCCAACTCTTTCACAACCCCATGGACTGTAGCCTGCCAGGCTCCTCTGTCCATGGGATTTCCCAGGCAAGAATACTGGAGTGGGTTGCTATTTCCTCCTCCAGGGAATCTTCCTGACCCAAGGGTGAAGCCCACATCTCCTGCATTGGCAAGTGGATTCTTTACCACTGAGCCATCTGGGAAGCCCCAAATCAACTATACTTCAATAAAAAAAAAAGAGAAAAAACTCTAAAAGAAGCTGGGGGTGGGGGAAGGATGCCTTACCTATAAAAGAATAAAGATAAGAATTACACCTCTTTCTCTTCGGAAATCAGGCAAGCAAGCAAAGAGTAAAGTGAAATATTTTAAATGCTACAAGAAAAAAAACCCACCAACCTAAATTCTGTACCTTGCAAAATTATCCTTCAGAATTGAAGGATAAATTAAAATTTTCTCAACTGAAAACTAAGGTAATCTACTGCTAGTAGACTAAACTTGTATGAAATGATAAAAGAAATCTTTAGTGAGAAGGAAAATGATAAAACTCAGATCTACATAAAGAAAGAGAGCATCAGAGAAGGAATAAGTGAAGATAAAATAAAAACACTTATTTTTCTTACTCATAATTGATCTGATAACAATTTCTTCAAATTAATAGCAACAATGTATTTGATTATATACGGTTATAAATAAACACACACACATACACACTCCATATCCATGAGTTCTGCATCCATGAATACAGAGGGCTGACTGTAAGGGACTTCAGCATCTGTAAATTTTGGTATCTAGAGAGGGTCCTAGAACCAATCCCCTGTATTGATGGATACTGATGGATAACGGTATACATACATAAGCATACAGGCTTATATATATGTGAAATGAATGACAACAGTGAAACGAGATGGAAGAGAGGAATCAGGATTATTTTGTTATTTGCTATCACACTCCCCAGGAAGTGGTATAGTGTTATTTGAAGTGAACTTGGAGTAATTGTAAATATATACTGCCAACTCTAGGGCAACCACTAAAAAAGTTTAAAAGTATAACCAATTTACTAATAAAGGAGAGAAAATTGAACCATCTGAAATGCTTAATTAATTAAAAACCACAAAAGGCAGGAAAAAAGTGAAAGGCAAAAATAGCAACAAAAAGCAAGGGCAAAACCTAGAAAACAGTAACAATTATGATAGATTAATTCAACTATAATTCAACGACAATTAATTCAACTCTATCAATAATCATGCTTCCCTTGTAGCTCAGCTGGTAAAGAATGTGCCTGCTATGCCAGAGACCTGGGTTTGATCCCTGGGTTGGGAAGATCCCCTGGAGAAGGGGAAGGCTACCCACTCCAGTATTCTGGCCTGGAGAATTCCATGGACTGTATAGTCCATGGGGTTGCAAAGAGTCAGACACGACTGAGTGACTTTCACTTCACATGCATATCAATAACCACTTTGAACATCAATGCCGTAAATGCACCAAATATTTCAGAGTAGGTCAAGAAACAGGGCCTAACTATAAATCCATTTTAAATATAAAGATACATATAGAATAAAAGTATACTGATGGAGAAAAATATATTATGACAACACTAACCAAAAGAAAGGAATGGCTTTATTAATAATATATTAATTTCAGAGCAGACTTCAGAAAAAGGAAAGTTACCATGGATAAAAAGAGGCATTACATAATGATGAAGGAGTCAATTGTCTAAGAAGACATATCAATCCTTAATGTGTATGCCTCTAACAACAGAGTATCAAAGTGCATGGGGTGAAAACTGTTAGAACTACAAAAAGAAATAGATGAATCCAGTATTATAACTAGGAGTCGTCAATACCCATCTATCAGAAATAGAAACATTCAGCAAGTAACACTTCAATAAGGACATTCAACAGCACCATGATATATAAAAACATCTATATACTACTTCATCCAACAACAGCAGAATGCATGTTCTTCTCAAGCTCACAGAGGAAGTTCACCAAGACAGACCACCATTTCAGGCCATAAAATCCCTTAACAAATTTAGAATAGAAAGCATACAATGCCTACTCTTCTTAAACTACAATCAAATTAAAAGTCAGTAACAGAAAGAAAGCTGGAAAACTCCCCCAAAATATGGAGACTAAACAAAATACATCTTAATAATATATGGGGTTAAAGAAGAAATCTCAAGAGAATGTTTTGAAATAAAAATTAAAACATAACATCAAATTTTGTAGGATGTAGTGAAAGCAATACTTAGTGTATTTATAGCATTGAAAATATACATTAGAAAAGAAGGGAAAGATCTAAAATCAATCATCTAAGCTTTTACCTTAGGAAACTAGAAAAGGAGCAGATTAAATCCAGAGTAAGCAGAAGAAAAGAAATATTAAGAATTAGAACAGAAATCTATGAAATTGAAAACAGGAAATCAATAGAGAAAAATCAATAAAATCAAAAGTTGTTTCTTTGAAAAGATCAATAAAACTAATAAGCCTCTAGTCAGGCAAACCAAGGAAAAAGAGACAACTCAAATTACTAATAACAGAAAAAGACAGACATCACTATAGATTCTATGGACATTAAAAGGATAATAAAGGAACAATAGGAACAATTCTATGGCCACAAATTTGATAACCTAGATGAAATAAACCAATTCCTTAAAAGACATAATTTGCCTAAATTCATACAAGAAACAGGCAATCTGAATAGGCCTATATCTATCAAAGAAATTGAATAATATTAATAACCTTCCAAAAGAGATAACACCAGACCCACATGGGTTCACCGGTGAATTTGACCAAACATTAAGGAGGAAATGTAGAAATTCTCTTCAATAACTTTCAGAATATGGAAGCAGAATACTTCCTAACTCATCCTCTGAGGCCAGCATTACCATAACAAAAAAAAAAACAGACAAAAATATTAGACAAAAAGAAAAGTACAGGTCAATATCTGTCATAAACATAGATGCAAAAATTCTCAACAAAATATTAGCAAACTAAATTTAAAATGTATACAAAGAATTATACAGTACCACCAAGTGGGATTTATCCCAGATATGGCACGCTGGTTCAATATTTTAAAAAATCAATTAATATAATCCATCACATCAACAGGCTAAAGAAGAAAAATCACATGATCATAGTAATATATACAGAAAAAGCATTTTACAAAATCCATCACCAATTCATGATAAAAAACTCTCAGTAAACTAAGAATAGAAAGGAGCTTCCCTTGGTAACGAATGTCTACAAAAACCTATACTTAACATCATACATCATGGTGAGAAATGCAGCTTTCTCACAAAGATCAGAAACAAGGCAAGGATACCTCCACTGCTTTCAACATCATACTAGAAGTCCTTGCTAAAGTAATAAGACAAAAAAAAGGAAATAAAAAAGAAAATAGATTAGGAATAAAGAAAGAAAGCTTTGTCAATGACATGATCATCTAAGTATAAAATTCAAAAAAATCAATAGGAACTTCTGAAACAAATAAGTGATTATAGCAGGCTTGCATGACACAAGTTTAATACACGAAAGTCGATCACCAACAATGAACTAGTAGAATTTGAAATACTTTCACATTAGTTCCCCCAAAATGAACTACTTAAGTATAAATTTAACAAAATATGTATGAGATCTATAAGAGGGAAACTACGAAATTCTGATGAGAGAGATGAAAGAACTAAATAAATGGAGAGAGAGCACTCTAATGACAGAAAGCAAAGAGGAACTAAAAAGCTTCCTGATGAGGGTAAAGGAGGAGAGTGAAAAAGATGGCTTAAAACTCAGTATTAAAAAAATTACGACCATGGCATTCAATCCCATCACTTCATGGCAAATAGAAGAGGAAAAGGTGGAAGCAGTGACAGATTTCCTCTTCTTGGGCTCTAAAAATCACTGTGTATGGTGACTGCAGCCATGAAATTAGAAGACAACTGCTTCTTGGCAGGAAAGCTTTGACAAACCTAGACAGTGTGTTAAAAAGCAAAGATATCACTTTGCCAACTAAGATCTGTACAGTCAAGGTTATGGTCTTTCCAGTAGTCATATACAGGTGTGACAGCTAGACCATAAAGAAGGCCGAGTGCCAAAGAAATGATGCTTTCAAGACTCTTGAGAGTCCCTTGCACAGCAAGAAGATCAAACCAGTCAATCTTAAAGGAAATCAACCCTGAATACTCATTGGAAGGACTGATGCTGAAGTGCCAATACTTTGGCCACCTGATTCGAAGAGCTGACTCATTGGAAAAGACTCTCATGCTGGGCAAGACAGAAGGCAGGAGAAGAAGGCAACAGAGGATGAGATGGTTGGATGGCATCACTGATTCAATGAACATGAACTTGAGCAAACTGGGAGATGGTGAAGGACAGGGAAACCTGGGGTGCTGCCGTCTATACAGTCACAGAGTCAGACACGACTTGGCAACTGAACAACAACAAAAAGTCCATGTTTATGGATAGGAAGACTCAATATTGTCAAAATGTCAGTTCTTCCCAACTTGATCTATAGATTCAAGCAATCCCAATCAAAATCCAACAGGTTATTTTGCAGATATCAACAAACTGATTATAAAGTTTATATGGAGAGGCAAAAGCTCCAGAATATTGAAGAAGAACAAAGTTGGAAGACTGACACTACCCAACATCAGAACTTACTGTAAGGCTACAATAATTAAGACAATGTGGTACTAGCAAAAGAATAAAATAGATCAATGGAACAAAACAGAAAGCCCATAAACAGACATGTAAATACAGTTAACTGATCTTTGGTAGAGGAGCAAGGGAATTCAGTGGAGCAAAGAAAATCTTTTCAATGAACAATGCTGGTACTGGACATCTGCAAGTGAAATATATATAGATATAGATACACACACACACACACACACACACACACACACACACACACACACATATGGATCACAGACCTGAATGTAAAATACAAATTTATAAAACTTCTAGAAGAGGAGAAAACATATGACTTTGGGTTTGGTGATGACTTTCTACATGCAACACCAGAGTCATGCAGAGGCAGAAGCCATAAAAAAAATGAACTGAACTTCATTAAAATTAAAAATTTCTTCTGTGCAAAAGATGACTGTCAAGAGAATGAAGACAAGCCACAGACTAGGAAAATATATCTGCAAAAGATGTCAGATACAACAACCCACGCACCTACTGACACCTTATTTTTGACAAAGAAGGCAAGAGGCAAGAATATACAATGGGGCAAAGATAGTTTCTTCAATAAGTGATGCTAGGAAAACTGGACAGCTGTGTGTAAAAGAATGAAATTAGAACACTTCCTAACACCATACACAGAGATAAACTCAAAATGGATTAAAGACCTAAATGTAAGACCAGAAACTATAAAACTCTTAGAGAAAAACATAGACAGACTACTTTATGACATGTATCACAGGAAGATCCTCTACGGCCCACATCCTAGAGTGGAAATAAAAACAAAAATAAGCAAGCAGGACCTAATTAAACTTACAGGCTTTTGCACAGCAAAGGAAACTATAAACAAAGTGAAAAGACAACCCTCACAATGGGAGAAAATAATAGCAAATGAAACAACTGACAAAGGATTAATTTCCAAAGTATACAAGTAGTTCATGCAACTCAATACCAGAAAAACAAACAACCCAATCAAAAAGTGGGCAAAAGACCTAAACAGACATTTCTCCAAAGAAGACATGCAGATGGCTAATAAATATATGAAAAGATGCTCAACATCACTCATTATTCAGTTCAGCCGCTCAGTCGTGTCCGACTCTTTGCGACCCCATGAATCGCAGCACGCCAGGCCTCCCTGTCCATCACCAACTCCCGGAGTTCACTCAGACTCACGTCCATCGAGTCAGTGATGCCATCCAGCCATCTCAGCCTCTATCGTCCCCTTCTCCTCCTGCCCCCAATCCCTCCCAGCATCAGTCTTTTCCAATGAGTCAACTCTTCGCATGAGGTGGCCAAAACAGTATAGAGATTCCTTAAACAACGAGGAATAAAACTACTATATGACTCAACAATCCCACTACTGGGCATACCCTTGGAAAACCATAACTGAAAGACATATGTACCCCAGTATTCACTGCAGCACTATTTATAATAGCTAGGAGATGGAAGCAAGCTAGATGTCCATTGACAGAATGGATAAAGAAGCCATGGCACATATATACAATGAAATATTACTCAGCCATAAGAAGGAATGCATTTGAGTCAGTGCTAATGAGGTGGATGGACCTAGAGCCTATTATACAAAGTGAAGTAAGTCAGAAAGAGAAAAATGAGCACTGTATATTAACACACATAAATGGAATCTAGAAAGATAGTACTGAGGAACCTATTTGCAGAGCAAAAATGGAGACACGGACATAGAGAACAGACTTACGGACATGGGAAGGCAGGGAGAAGAGGATGGGACGAATGGCGAGAGTAGCAGGGAAACACACTCAATACCATATGTAAAATAGACAGCCAGTGGGAATTTGCTGTATGACTCATGGAACTCAAACTAGGGGTCTGAGACAACCTGGAAGGGTGGGATGAGGGGAAGAGGGGCGGGAGGTTCAAGAGGGAGGGGATATATATACACCTATAACTGATTCATGCTGATGTATGGCAGAAACCAACACAATATTATAAAGCAATTAACCTTCAATTAAAAAAAAAAGACATCAGACACAAAAAACTCTTGAAAGTCAACACAGGAAAATGAACAACCCAATTTTAAAAAGAGGTCAATGCTTTAATAGGCACTTCACCCATATAGCAAGCAAGCCTGTGAAAAGGGTTCCACATCATATGCCATCAGGAAAATGCAAATTAAAACAGGGAGATACCACTACATTTTAATTCGCTGATTCCTAAAATGGTGATGTTCACTCTTGCCATCTCCTGTTTGACGACTTCCAATTTGCCTTCATTCATGGACCTAACATTCCAAGTTCCTATGCAATATTGCTCTTTACAGCATCAGACCATGCTTCCATTACCAGTCACATCCACAACTGGGTATTGTTTTTGCTTTGGCTCCATCTCTTCATTCTTTCTGGAGTTATTTCCCCACTGATCTCCAGTAGTATATTGGGCACCTACTGACCTGGGGAGTTCCTCTTTCAGTATCCTATCTTTTTGCCTTTTCATACTGTTCATGGGGTTCTCAAGGCAAGAATACTGAAGTGTTTGCCATTCCCTTCTCCAGTGGACTATATTTTGACTCTCCACCATGACCTGACCATCTTGGGTGGCCCTACACGGCATGGCTCATAGTTTCATTGTGTTGGAATAACTTCAGATATGCAGATGACCCTTATGGCAGAAAGTGAAGAACAACTAAAGAGCCTCTTGATGAAAGTGAAAGAGGAGAGTGAAAAAGTTGGCTTAAAGCTCAACATTCAGAAAACTAAGATCATGGCATCCGGTCCCATCACTTCATGGCAAATAGATGGGGAAACAGTGTAAACAGTAACAGATTTTATTTTCTTGGGCTCAAAAATCACTGCAGATGGTGACTGCAGCCATGAAATTAAAAGATGCTTGCTTCTTGGAAGAAAAGTTATGACCAACCTAGACACATATTAAAAAGCAGAGACATTACTTTGCCAACAAAGGTCCATCTAATCAAGGCTATAGTTTTTCCAGTAGTCATGTGTGGATGTGAGAGTTGGATTCTAAAGAAAGCTGAGCGCTAAAGAACTGATGCTTTTGAACTGTGGTGTTGGAGAAGACTCTTGAGAGTCCCTTGGACTGCAAGGAGATCCAACCAGTTCATCCTAAAGGAGATCAGTCTTGAGTGTTCGTTGGAAGGACTGCTGTTGAGTATTCATTGGAAGGAGTGATGTTGAAGCTGAAACTCCAATACTTTGGCCACCAGATGCGAAGAGCTGACTCATTGGAAAAGACCTTGATGCTGGGAAAGATTGAAGGCAGGAGGAGAAGGGGACAACAGAGAATGAGATTGTTGGATGGCATCACCAACTCAATGGACATGATTTTGGGTAAACTCTAGGAGTTGGTGATGGACAGGGAGGCCTGGCGTGCTGCAGTCCATGGGGTCACAAAGAGTCGGACACGACTGAGCAACTGAACTGAACTGAACCATTACATACCCATAAGAATGGTCAGTATCCAAAACACTGATACCACCAAATTTTCATGAGGATGTGAAGCAATGGGAATTCTCATTTACTGCTGGTGGCAATGTAAAATGGTACAGCCACTTTGGAAGACACTCTGACAGTTTCCTACAAAATTAAACATACTCTTACCATATGATCCAGTAACTTCATTCCTTTGTACTTACGCAAATAAATTGAAAACTTGTGTCCACACAAAAGTCTGCAGGTGGATGTTTATAGCAGTTTTATTCATATTTAGCCAAACTTGATGCAACCAAGATATCCTTCTGTAGATAAATGGATAAATAAACTTGGTACATCCAGACACAGAATATTACTCCATGCTAAAAGGAAATGAGCTGTCAAGCCATGAAAAGACTTGGAGGATATTACTAGGTGAAGGAAGACAATCTGAAAAGGCTATATATTGTATGATTCCAACTATATGATTCTGGAAAAGGCAAATCTATAGAAACAGTAGAGAGATCAGTGGTAGCCAGGGGTTAGAGTGAAGATAGGGTGACTAGTGCAATTAAACTACTATCTGTGTGTGTGGCAGTGAGTATACATTATACATTTGTTTAAACCCATAGAATGTACAACACAAAGAGTGAACCCTAAAGTAAACTACGGACTCTGTGTGATAATGATGTGTTCCTGTAGGTTCATCAATTGTAATGAACGTACTCTGATGGAGGATGTTGGTGACATACGTGTGAGATTAAGGAGTATACAGAAACTTTCTATACTTTCTACTCAATTTTGCCAAGAATCTAAAACTGTTCTAAAAAATAAAATTATTTTTTAAAACAGCAATGGCTTTACAATAATTTTAAAAAGTAAAATAATAAAAGGTTTAAAATTTCTTATCAGAATGGCCATGATCAAGAAGTCTACAAATAATAAATGCTGGAGAGAGTGTGGAGAAAGGGGAGCCCTTCTACACTGTTGGTGGGAATGTAAATTGGTGCAGCCACTATGGAAAACTAAAAATAGAGTCATCAGATGGTCCAGCAATCCCACTCCTGGGCATACATCCAGAAAAGACAAAAGCTAATTTGAAAAGACACATGCACCCCAATGTGCATAGCAGCACTATTTACAATAGCCAGGACATGAAAGCAACCTAAGTGTCCATGGACAGGGAATGGATAAAGAAGATGTGGTACATATATACAATGGAATACTACTGGGCCATTAAAAAGAATGAAATAATGCCATTTGTCAAAACATAGACAGACCTAGAGATTATCACACTAAGTGAAGTAAGTCAGAGAAATACAAATATTATGACATCACTTAAATGTGGAATCTAAAAAACAGTACAAATGAGTTATTTACAAAACAAACAGACCCACAGACACAGAAAACAAACTTATGGTTACCTAAGTGGAAGGATAGGGAAGGATAAATTAGGAGTATGGAATTAGCAGATACACATTGCTATACATAAATTAGATAACCAACAAGGATTTACTGTATAGCACAGAGAACTATATTCAATATCTTTAAATATAGAATAATGGAAAAGATTTTAAGCAGGTTATATGTACAACCAAATCACATCTGAAACTAACCAAATATGGTAAATCAACTATATCAATTTTTAAAAAAAATTTTAAAGAAAGAAAATTTCCTAAAACTTAGTGACATGTTTGTTTGAAAGAGCCCACTATATCTGGCATCACAGATGAAAACAGAGCCACATCAAGAAACATCATTGTAAAATTTGGAGCATGGGAACCAAGAAATTTTCCTACAAATTTCCAGAAGGAGTTAGAAAAGATCTGGATTCAAAATGTTATTGGACTTCTGAACAGCAATATTGGGAGCTAAGAGACAATAGCACAGGTATTCAAAATTCTAAAGGAAAATTACTTTTCTGAAATTCTGTGGTTTTTTTGGATGTGTTCCTCCCAAGAAAGAGGAAGACCAGGGAAACAAGGAATAGGAGAGCCACAAAGGAAACAGGAGAAGGGAATTCCCATTGCAAATGGCAGTGTCCACGTCAGGGCAGGTCAGCAGGCTCTAGAGGAGACTTTCTTGGGAAGATGAAATTGTGAGAATAACTGATTTACCCAAATCTTTTGCAAGGAGATTTATTTAAGTGGCTGAGAATTTAAGATTAAATCACTGAGAGGGACATTATGCAAACTAAGCAAATGGACAAAGACTATTATTATTAGAAAAAAAAGTTTTGAGAGAAAATTAATCTTAATGATATGCTGTAGCAGAGAATATATTAGCATAATTATGTAAACGATAAAACTTCTGACCAACCCAAATTATGATCTATGTATCCTGGTATAATGAGAAAAAAAAAGGAATGATGCAATGGAAGAAGGATGGCAAGGAGGAGAAAGAATTAAATATTCACTGTAAACCACAGATAATACCTGCATCTAAAAACCAAGAAATCTAGAAACATGGAGGAGGGAAACACCACAAGAAATAGTTAAGGTCACGATTCCTCTGGAGGCCAACGATGCGGCGGTGAATTGCTTGTCAGAACTGGCGGCTCTGAGACTTTTATCCCACTTGCATGCTAACCAGTCAGCCTGCCATGGTTTCATGGAGGCTGGCAGAAGACAACACTCCCAGATCAGAGACAAAGAACAGTTTATTAGACGAAGCGCAAGTATTAGAGTATTATCTTTTTTTTTTTTTTTAATGTGTACTATGTTTAAGATCTTTATTGAATTTGTTACAACATTGCTTCTGGTTTATGTTCTGGGTTTTTGGCCACAAGGCATGTGCACCCCCTCCATTGGAAGGCAGAGTGTTACCCACTGGACCACCAGGGAAGTTCCTAGAGTATTATCTTTTTTAGGTTACCTGAACCCCAGTTCTCACAGAGTAATGTCAAGAGAGCCATATGGTACCTGTACACACAGTGAGTTGCATTACAAGATAAGAAGTCTGAGCTTAGACAACCTGAATTGCTAATAATGGATATTTAAGCCTGCCTGCTTTTTGCTTCAGAAGATGCTATCTCTTCCAAGCTTGTTAGCTATGCAAACACTTCTAAAAAGATTGCAGGGAACAAAGTAGGGCACTCAGTGCCTCACTCACCAGATGTGCAGACCAATGGGGAAATTCTCCAAAGTGCCATTTTTCACAATAAACCTCCTCAAATTGTTTGATTAAAAAAATTACATGCACATATAACTTTCATAAAAAAGAAAATCTATTAAGTTAGGAGTTTTACATTATTAAAACAACTTGCCTAACCCTTATTCCTACTAACGCAGAACCAAAATTGGGGGGTGGGGGTGGAGATGGTTAAAGGAAGTTTTTCAAAACTTCGCGCAGGGTAGGCAACCCCACAGTCCCATCTGTGGCGAGAGCAGGGCAGTGAGGCTCGTGAGCCTGCCCTTTCCTGGCCACGGATCTGGGCTGGCTCCTACACACCTGAGCGCGGGGTTCTGCTCCTGTAAGAGCCGACCTGGCGGCCCAACGCAGCGGCTGGTGGCGAGCTGCAGCCGCGTGTGTCAAGTGCCCGGAGCAGCACTTCTGTAGTTGTGTTTATTGCAACGGTTTGGGATGTGAACCGAGCGCCGCTGAAAACAAAACAGCATCACGGTCAGACTGACTGACCAGCAGGGGCTCGCCGGGGGCTGAGGGCCAGCCAGCTCAGGAGGGGCGGGCAGCTCGACTGTGTCCCCACAAGATCCCCTGCCCCGGGGACATAGGCGCCATCCCCTAGCTGGTGCGCACAGGCACCCTGACCCAGCCTGGCGCTCAGTCCGCTTGCTCCCACCCTTGCCACTCTCTCGTCGGGCCTCCAACACGCGTGGACCAGGGCCGGGGGCAGGAGTGGGTGCTTCGCGGCTCCGCGGAGAAGCAAGTCTGCACTCCTACCCCTCCCTCCTTCACCGGCCGACATCTGCAGCCAGAGGGGACCCAAGCTGCGCGGATCCCGTTTATCAGCCCCATCTCCCATTACATAAGGCGGCGCCTATCTCCGGGGCATCGCTGCGACCGCGGGCCTTCTCCCACGCGCGGGGGCGCCCCTGCCCACCGCTCCCCGCTTGGTTGTGCTGTTCGTAGGGGGGAGGGGGCATTCCACTCATCCTGGAGCAGGCCATGGTGGTTCCCCACTCCTTCCCCCAACACAGAGACCCCCCCTCCCCCCCCCCTCCGCCAAGAGATGCTATTGACCCTGTTCTGCAGAGGAAGAAACTGAGGTCTCACAAGCAGGTGGCAGCACTCCAGGCATGCGCGAGCCACAAAATGCAGGGCCTGGCTTCCAGGCCTTAGGGTCTGCAGTTATGCCGGGAAGCCTGGGGCTGGGAGAGAAGAGAGGGTGAGAACCATGTTACCAGTGAGAGGAGAGGGTGGGTGAGGCTGGGCTTTCTCTTCTGAGCAGGAACGGTAGCCCCAGTGTCCCTTAGAGGACACTTGTGAGGAGGTTAAGCCCCACTGGCATAGGACAGAGAGGCAGCCAGAGTAGACAGAGAGGGGGCCTAGTGGGGGAGGCACAGGCTTAGGGGAGGAAATGGGTGAAGGAGCAAGCTTGACATCAGCACCCGATAGGCAAATACTGGGGCCTCGGTTGGCCAAGTTCTGAAGGACTTCTAGAGAAATGAGGGGAGAACAGGGAAGTGGCTCCCTTCCAGTGTCCCTTCAGGGGGTGGGCTGCCCACAGGGGACCCCAGAGTGGGGGCAGGCCCAGGAGTCACCCTCCACAGCCTTCAGTCTGCAAGGGAAACTTGATGACTCAGAGAGCACAGGATGGTCTCACAGATAATGATGCAGAGAGGGGGTCGCCCCAGGTCTCAGTGGCAGTGGGGACAGCTACTCTCCAGGGCGAAGGCTGGGTCCACCTCTTGCCAGCGCTGCCCTCTGAAGGTTTCCCAGCAAGATGAACCCACAGTGAAGGCTGGGTGTGGCACTCAGTGTTCAGGCTGCACATACTGAGAGTTATCAGCAAAACAACCTTCCAAAGGAAAGCTCCTGCAAGGATCCCTGAATCTGACTGGATCTTTCAATGGAGACCTGGGAATCTGAAATTCCACAGTCCTTCCCACACTGGGGCAACAGGGAACCAGATGGGTTAAAAGACATGAACATCACTCTTCTTTTATCTTGTTTGGATTTTGTATCCAGAGCAAGCATTGTTTTGGTAATGTAACAGAACTGTTCAATGAAAAAATAATCCCTCCAGATTCCCACATCTGATAGACTGTGATCAGAGCACTGTCTCTCCAGCATTTCTGGTGACCCAAAGGGATCTGCGGACAGGAGCTGGGTGAGCACTCGCTAAAAGTGCTGGAGTTCCAGCTGGCATAGTTGACATCGGGCTGCCCTCGGGGTCCTCTCATTCACCCCTGCAGTAAGTTCATCCTGATCTCAAAACTGCCCTAGACCCTTCTCAGTAATAAGTCCACAAGAAATCAAATTCTTTCCTTTATGCGACACTGGATTTTCCACAAAGTAAAATTAAGATGAGTAAAGATGTGGTTTGTAGATAGTGCCCGACAAAGCAGAGACCAGGGTGTGAGGCGTCACCACTTGGGCCTATAAAAGCTGCCACAAGTGCCTAAGGCCACAAGACACGCAGCTTAGGCCAGCCTATGCTTCTGCTCCTCAATTCTTCCTGTGCTGTTCTAGGCTCCATGGCGCTCTTATTGACCGCGGTCATTGTTCTTATCTGCTTTGGTGGCCTCACCTCCCCAAGCCCTGTGCCTTCTGCTACAGCCCTCAAGGAGCTCATTGAAGAGCTGGTTAATATCACCCAGAACCAGAAGGTGAGTGCCTGTGGGCCAGGGTCCCACTCTGAGGGTGCAGGGGTGAGGGGGTCTCAAGGAAGAAGCCCTGAGGACTGCAAGGTGAGTCTGGCCTTGAGGGAGAGGAGCCAGGGGTGAAGTGCAGCAGTATGGATGGACCCATGAAGGAATATGGCAGAGCCCCCAGCGACCACCTGCTCCCCTGGCCTGGCCCTGCCTGCCATGGTCAGCTCCTGCTCAGTGGTTTTGGAACAGAGGAAAGAAGAGAAGAGCTGGCACCCTCCTAGAACTATTTTGGCATTTGCCAACTAGATCTGAACACCATAATGGAGCCATTATTCACAGCATCTTAGTTAAACCCATTCTTATGGAAGCATCCATGAGTGGGGTCAGCTCCTCTCCCCAGTGGTGACGGCCCACACTTTCTGAGCACTATAATGTGCCAGGCCCATTTCTGGGGCTTTACATCTTATAACATCGCTGCCAACCACCTCAAGAGACAGGTACGATACCCCATTTTATTGACATCAGTGAGGTTAAATGACAAAAGTCAGATTCAAGCCAGTACTGGGTGACACCAGAGTGCCCATGCTCTGAACTGCAGCATCCCCAATTCAGAAGGCAAGCTGTTTCTAGACTAGACTCCCATCACCTCCCATCAGACTGGCCTGGCCACCCTGCCCTGGGCCTTCCCTGCAGGCCCCCCGTCAGCCAGTGTCACCTGCCCTCCCACTATGGCTCTGGCAAGCTTCACACAAGGCTGTCCCTTACTGGTTGTGGCACTCAGTATTTCTCTCTCAGTTCTAAGCCCCTGGACAGTGGGTCTCCGCTACTGTGCAGAGTGGAAAATGAAGCTCGGGAACACTGAAGGTCCCAGGTCTGCAGTCCTGGGAATGCCTGTGGGGCCTGATCCCTGTGGAGGCCTGGCCTGAGACCCTGCCAGCACTCAGCTCGCTGTCCTTTGCTCCCTCAGGTGCCGCTGTGCAATGGCAGCATGGTGTGGAGCCTCAACCTGACGAGCAGCATGGTGAGGACCCCCCAACACTGCGGGGACACGTCCAGGGCTGCAGCCCTCTGAGGTCGTGTCTGAGCCTCACTCACACAACTGGGGGGTTCCAAGCAAGCTTTAAGAGCCACTCTCTGCCCCCTCATAATCTGGTCTCCCCCACCACCCAGACCTGTCTCCGCCGGGCCGCTCAGTTCCCCTCCTCCTACAGACTCACTGAACGTGCTGCCTGACTCCCTGGTGTTTGCCCCCACCCCCCACAGTACTGTGCAGCCCTGGACTCCCTGATCAGCATCTCCAACTGCAGTGTCATCCAAAGGACCAAGAGGATGCTGAATGCACTCTGTCCTCACAAGCCCTCAGCTAAGGTAAGGCCCCCCTGTCCTTTGACCTGGCACCCACTTCTGCCAGCCCTCGGCTCACCCTGGGAGCCCCAGAGCATCTGAGACATGTGTCCACAAAGGGGTGGGCCCACTGTGGAAGCAGAGACATGGCTTTGGGATTTCCAATACATGGGCTTGGGGGCTCCCAACTCCTACCTGAGCTTCATTCAGTCCCACATCTGTAAAATGTGGGTGAGAGCAGTACCCACCTCATGGGGGCTTTTGTGAAGAATGAACCAGCTGGTGAGTGGAAAGCCCCTGATGGATGCTGATCGTCCTCACTCTGGCGTCCCACCAACATGCTGGCCTCTTTGCCTTGCAGCAGGTTTCCAGTGAGTACGTCCGAGACACCAAAATTGAAGTGGCCCAGTTCTTAAAAGACCTGCTCAGACATTCAAGGATCGTTTTTCGCAATGGAAGATTCAACTGAAACATGAAAAGCTAGCATTATTATCTGCAGAGGCAGATCCTGACCATCTAAGTTGCAGATTTATTTTTCTTTCAGATGTCAGAAATTTCTTGGGGAGACTAAAGGAGGGTTAGGGAGGGGGGATAAGATGTCCTTAGCTTAGACTTGAGCCTGCGCTGCCTTCCTTGAGCCTAGCCAACTTCAGCTGCCCTGTGTCTTGATATCTGGGACTCAGCCCAGCAGGTCTCCTCCATCCAGGAATCCGAGCTCGGTGGACAAGGGTGGACCTTGCCCCACATGACCTCCCCTCCTCAGAACAAACTGTAGTGTTTATTAGACACCTGGTGGAGGAGACACCTGCTTTACACAGGGGCAACTGAGGCAGAGAGCAGCCCAGGCACATTCCTTCTTGGCCTTATTTATTATTGTGTGTTATTTAAACAAGTGTTTTTGTCTGTACTGGGGTTAAGAGGGACTGTTACTGCCAGAACTTGGAGCCAAGGGCTTGGAGACTTGGGGCTCCAGCACTAAAGCAGTGGGCATTAGGAATCCCTGGCAGTAAGTACTGTATGCAAACTTCTGCTACCTCACTAGGGTCCTGGGGCCAAGGCAAGGGACAGGAGAGAGAGCCAGAGTAGCCACTCTTGTCTGATAGCCAGCAGTGGGCCCTCAGCCAAATAATTTATTATTTTTCCTAGTATTTAAAGTTAAGTATTAAAATATGTTATCAAAGAGTTAATAATATATAGAAGTCTAGAACACTGCATATGGTGTGTGTGGACTGAGGGGGGTCACTGAAGAAACTGTTTCATTGACTTTGTCAAGCTGAAAGCTAAAATAAAAATGATGACGAGAGACCTGATGGTGTTTGCATTTTATTTTGGCCTTTTGGGGATACTGGCCTGTGTTCTTAAAACTCTGAGCAGCTCTCCGGGAAGCAGGCCAGCTGGAGGAGGGGGCCTAGGATAGAGTGGAGGGGGAGTAAGGGACGAGACCTAGGCTGAAAGAAAAGAAGCAGACCCCTTGGGGAGAGGAGACCTGGCCAGGAGGAAGTCCCTCCCCCCCCGCAACACCCACAGGGAGGCGGAGGAAGCATGGGCCAGGGTGTCGGGGTTCAAAGAGGATGTCTGGAGCAGGCAGAGACCTCGGAAGTGGTCTCATGACCACAGCTCTTGATGGGTGGCCAGCCTGTGTCTGGCACCACCCACTCGCCTTCTGGTATCACCCTATGATGTTCAGGGAAGAGCAGGTGGCTTACCAAAGGTCCCACAGCTGGCAGGAGCAATGCCAGGGTGTGAACCCCAAACTTACTCCAACTCCATAGCTCACACATTTAACTACCCTGCCTTCCTCTGTCTAAATGCCATCTGGCCTGAATCCACGACCTTTATGATATTGTCACCAGCTTGTGCGGGCCCTTCCCCTGACGGGTAATTCAGTAATTAAGAGTAAGTAATGAATTACCCGTCAGGGGAGGGGCCCGCACAAGCTGGTGACAATATCATAAAGGTCGTGGATTCAGGCCACTTACTCTCTGGGGGCAGCCCACTCAACGTCTGGACACCTCTTGGCGTGAGACAGTGCACACTCACTACCTCTGTGAACACAGCACCACTGACTTGTGGCCCCTGGACTGTGGAGTGACCGGGGTGGAGAGCCAAGGTCAGACTGCTCCCCTAAGCAGGTCTGTTTGCTTCTCCTTCAGTCAAGGTCAGCACATGGAAGGCAGGAAGCAGCCAGCCACAGCAAGCCACAGCTAATGGGCATACCCATCAGCCATGGTTTCCACTGTGCATCTTTGGAAGCACAGGATGCTTCTTGCAATAGGTGGTGCGTCATCAGAGACCAGTCTCAGATGCTGAGTGGAAGGCAGGCACACTTCCTGCGGAGCCCAGAACCCTGTGGGAACATCTACAGTGATGCTCACAAGTCAGTGGAGACAGTCACTCAGGAGCAGTGAGAGTTTATGCCGTGCGTGATTCAGGCAACAGAGACCATGGCAGGACCTGTCCAGGGTGCAAATGACCACAGTGCACTGCTCCGGGGACCACTCTCAAATAGAGTGAACCCCTCATCTGCACCCAGACAGAGGTGAGGGAGGAAGCCACAGTCAACTGTGCAGGGACCTGGGGATGCTCAGCCCAGAGAGGGAAGACCTGGGAGTGGCACAGGAGCTGAGTATCTCATGGGCTGTCCAAGGTGGGAACTGACAGTCTCTGCGCCCAGGAGGTCTCAGTACCTGTCAAGAGCCACCACATTTGCGGAGGACTGCCTGAGGCCTGCACCTCCCCAGCCTGGGACAGTGATGACCAAGACACCACACATACTCAAAGCTTAGCAGCAGAAATAAGTCTTTAAAGAACAGGGGTGCAAACCATGGAGTTGCAAAGAGTCGGACACAACTGAGCAATGGAACAACAAAACAATGGCGTCTGGAGGAGGGTGCTCTACCCTGGGGGGGGGCGGGGGGGGAGTGCGAACGTCAGAGTGGGAGTAGGCGTGAGATCTCTGCCACCCTCCTTCATCCAGAAATTTGAAGATTTTAAAGTCAAAAGAGTATTATTTATGGAAGATTGACCTTTTTAATGCTACACATTTATTTAAAAGTTGAAAGTTTAAAAAAGACTAAACATATTGGCAAGGATATGGAAGAACTGGAAGCCCCAAACTCTTCTGGTAGGAATACAAATACATCACAGTATGTGCTGATATGCTAAGTCGCAGCCTACTCTTTGCAACCCCATGGACTTTAACCCACCAGGCTCTTCTGTCCATAGAATTTTCCAGGCAAGAACACTGGAGCAGGTTGCCATTTCCTTCTCCAGTGTAATTTTTTTTTTTTTTTCTTTTTTAACACAATACTTAGTGATCCATTCTCTGGTGGCATCACCTTTGACCCACATCATCCCTGCTCAAGCAGGGCATTGTACTGTCTGTCCAAGATAAAAAGACTTCCAGTGAAAATTCCACGTGAATTTTTTGAGAGCAAAGGCTGGAACAGAGGCTGACATAGGGGAGGACCCCTTAGGGTTTCCCACACCACATAACTCAGGAGGGCCCGGCTGTGGGATGCACAGTCCCGACAGGCCTGCCTGGACCCCACCACTAGGGGTCCACAGTGCGCCACATCCTCAACCGCCGCAGCTCCCTGCCTGCACCTCCTAGAAGGGCCTGTGGTCTCCAGGGGTGCGTGGTGAGCCAGAGGAGGCTGGGGGCTTCCAGGGATGACAGACTTCACAGAGCCACAGAATCAAGTCTCTGCTGTGGGCAACAGGAAGGTGGGCCAGTCAGGAATGAGATAAGGAAGAAAGAGGAAATAAAAGGTATGTGTCAGCTCTTGTGGCTGGGAGCATTACCACCTGGGGACTGACCCGCTGGGTACTTGCTGGAAGTTTTCTCTAACCATGTGGTCTCACATCTTTCATGCACAAGGTAAACCCCAAGCAGGGCCCAGAGACAAGGGGCATCGGAAGAGATAGAATGCTTGGTGAGTGGGAGGGAGATGCAGTGGTGGGGCCCAGGGTGGGGAGCCCCTTGGCACCCCAGGAACCCCAGGCCTGGGAGGTTTCACTAGAAGAGGGGCTGGGACTCAAGTGAGAAGTGAGACACACACTCAGGTTTCCAGTGAACTTGGTGCCAAACACCTCTGTTTGCTGCTCAGATGAGGTGTCAGGAAACATTCCGAGTCACCTGGGGGTTTCTCTGAGGCTGGCCGTCTGAGCTGCTCAGGACCCAGGGGGACAAGGGCCTGCATCTTGTCTCCTTGTGACCAAGAAGCTTGAAGGCTGGGGTTTATCGAATCCATCAGCTTATCACTTTTTCATTATGATCAATGGGGAAGTGCCCTCTGCTCTTGATCTGAATTTGCTGGTCAGTTTGAACAAACTCAAAACCCGCTCCTCCCCTGAGCTGACTCCCTTCTAAGAAGACCTGGACAAGTCCAGGCTGACTGGTCCAGCCAGGGCGGCCTGGCCTGGCATACACAGGCCAGGGAGCCAGTCTTTCCAGAGGTCCAAGTTGGTGTCAGAACTGTTGGCTGTATCACCCCTCCCACACACGCTGCCCACTCCTACTCTGAAAAATAAAAGTCATAAAGCCTCATTATCTTCACTCATTTCTCGGCTCCACCCAAAAGCAACAGAGCACAGGGTTTGCAACAAACTTTCCCAGATCAACTGATTTCTCAGCAGCAAGGGAGGGCCCCATGACGAAGCCATTTGAAATCCCAGAAGCAATTTTCTACTTACGACCTCACTTTCTGTTGCGTTCTCTCCCTTCCCCTCCTGAGTGTCTTCTCTTGTGGAAAGTGATTCTCTCAAAGCATCGTTCAGAAACGCCCCCAGCCCGCGCTGCCTGGGCAGATGCTGCTGTGTGGTCACCAGTGACGCAGACGCCAAAATTAAATATAGCAACTCTCATCAGCTCCGCTCTCTGCATCACTTAGACCAGCGTGGGGGCCCTAGGGCTTCTTCCTGAAACCTACGAGGGTGGAAAGGCCTGAGCTGGCTGTAGCGACCCCTGTAGAGCTGAGCTGATGGCCTCTGGTGGGCCAGAGGGCCCTGGGCCAGAAGGGGTTATGGTACTAGAAAAGCAGTTTCTCATTCATTGCCTTTTCTTTCTTCTAATCTGTCTTCCCACATTTTCTATGAATAATGAGCATACGTTCATTTCCCACTGGGGGACAAAGACAAATATAATTAGAAAAATAAAGCAACAGAACATGGAATTGATGCCACGTCCATGAAGGAGCTGATCAAAACTGGGGCTGGGAAGGGCCAGCAGTGCACATGAAAGGCAGAGCCCAGGACCCCTCCACTCAGGTCCAACTGCTCCCTAGGGTCAGCTGACTCGAGAGAGGAGGGGCCTTCTGTAGGGGCCGAGGCGCAGAAGGTCCTACACTATTCCCCACATAGGCTGGATCTTCTTGAACCAATCAGATCCTATACTGCCAAACAGAGAGGAAGATGTCCTATTCTTGGGAATCTTCACCTAGCCCAACCTGCCTGGAGGTGGGGCCAAGGGGATCAGAGCAGGAAGAGAGAGGAAAGGGTGGGTTGCCAGTCCAGCTCTGAGACTGAGGTGCCCTGGGGGCAGAGGGACAGCTCCTGCAGGACAGCTCTCTAGTTGCAGAGAGTGGGGGCAACTCTTGGTTGAGATGCGTGGGCTACTCACTGTGGTGGCTTCTCTTGTTGCTGAGCGCAGGCTCTCGGCACACGGGCTTCAGTAATTGAGCCGTGTGCCTAGAGCCGGCTTCAGTAATTCAGCCGGCTTCCCTCTCTTCTAGGAGAAGTGACTGCTTTAGCACCTGCTTGGCAAAGACCAAGTCCACAGCCTGCCTCCCTCCTTTCCTTGTCCCCTTATCAGGGGTCCTCCTGGGTCTATACCCAGAACCCCATCCCCCTTACCTTCTTCAAGGGTTCAGGACAATGACTTCAGCATCCAAACAGCCCTGGTTTCAAGTCCCAGCTGTGCCCTTGACTTCCCCTATTGTGACTTAGGCAGTGTTTCAGCTGCCCCTCTGTGAAATGGAGCTCCATTCATTCAAGGATCTCCTGAGGCCTTTATTAGGTGCTAGACACTTTTCTAGGAGCTGGGGACTCATGGTGAAAAAAACAAGGTTACTTCTACTGGGGGGACAGGATGCACAAACAAGAGAACACAGGATATGCAGGGGGCAGTGAGTGTTGTAGGGGGCAAAAGAGTAGTTAGGGGGCAAGCAGGGGCTACCATGTTGTGAGGGGAGGTCAGAGTCAGATACACACTGATACACACTTATTTGTATATATCATTTACATATTATATTACATATGATATAGTCATTATAAATACATGTATATTATATAGTACATAAATGTATATGTTAAATATATATTTAATTTTTCTATCCATAAAAAGTTTAAAAATCTTTTACTATAGAAAACACATGAGAAATAAAGGAATAAAAAATTTAAAAAAATAAAATAAAATAAATAAAGATGATACTAATAAATGGAAAGATAGTTTGTGTTCATAAAAAAAAAAAAAAGAAAGAAAATTTTCAAATATATACAAAAGTAACTCTCAGATATCCATTGCCCAACTTCAACACTTAGCAACTCATGGGCTTCTCTGGTGGTCGGGTGGTTAAGAATCCCCCTTGCAACACAGGGGACACCAGTTCGATCCCTGGTCTGGGAGGACCCCACATGCGGTGGAGCAACTAAGCCTGTGCACCAGAACTACTGAGCCTGCTCTCTAGAGCCCACAAGCCACAACTACTGAGTCCACACACTCAATTACTGAAGCCCGTGTGCCTAGAGCCTGCGCTCAGCAACAAGAGAAGCCACCACAGTGAGTAGCCCACGCGTCTCAACCAAGAGTTGACCCCACTCTCTGCAACTAGAGAAGGCAGCACGCAGCAACGAAGACCCACGAAGGTAATTAAATAAATAAACCTTAGGGAAAAAAAGTTATCAACTCATCTATCTCTGCCCTGCCTGTCCCACTTCTGAGCCAGCACATCATTCAATGCTGACTGCAGTCTGAAGGCTTTGGTGGCAAACTGGGTGTAGGGCACAGCAGGTGTGCACCAGGGTATGAGCACCCTGGGGGCGGTAAGAGTCTGCCTGCAATGTGGGAGACCTGGCTTCCATCCCTAGGTGGGCAAGATCCCTTGGAGAAGGGAATGGCCTGGAGAATCCCATGGACTGAGGAGCATGGCAGGCTACAGTTCATGGGGTCACACAGACTCGGAGATGACTGAGCAACTCACACACATGCATAACCACACATGCGCACACACACAACCACCCTGAAGAATGGAACTGCCGTTTACAAAGGAGGCCTGTGCTCAAGTGGCCCCATTAAAAAAATAACTACTGATCATGTGTTGTCCCCCATCCCTTGCAGCTAATACCCCAACATAGCTCACCTTCCAGAATGTACCCACGCTGCTGTTTCCATTTCATGAGCCCACACACTCCAGAAGCCACCTCCATGATGTCACTGATTATCTCCCATCACTAAATCTAGCAGAAGCCCTTCTGCCCTATCTCACCTGGCCCTGAGGAACACGCGACACTGCTGACCTCTCACTTGTCCTCCGAGGCCCTCATGCCTGGGTTCCTTCTAGGGTGCTTGGTTGCCTAACTTCTCTTCTTCCTTCCCTCCCTCCAGAGTCACTGAAGTGCCACAGTCATTTCTAGTTCCCTCTCTTCCGTTTCTGCCCCACCCTGGCAGGACTGTTCCCTTGGCATCCCCTCACTCTCTGTCTACCATGCAGCCCCTCCTCAGGTCAGAGCTGCAGACCCAGCGGCAGGGGCCTCAGTCCACGGCCACCTCCCACCCACCTTCCCTCCCTCAATGGCCATCTCTGCAAACAGTGGTTCCCCAAGCTAGAATCCTGGGGTCCTCTTCCTCTTCCCCATATTCAGCCAATTCTAAGTGCTATTAATAGTAATGATGATGATGATAACAATGATAAAGGTTACAATGCTAGCTGGCATCTATGGGTTTCCCACATAGAAGGCACACCAAACACTTTATTACCTCAGATAATCTTCCCGGTTTGACAGAGAAGCCTGGACAGGGTCACCCTTTCCCAAGGTCACCCAGAGAATAAGTGACAGAGCTGAGACTTGGGTCCCGCTGAGTCCAGAATATTCTATTGCTGCTGAGTAACCCCAGACCCACAGCACTCACTGTCTCACCCTCGACGCTGGCTCCCTCCCTCACGATGACTGCAATGTTCTAACTGGCTCCCCCGCCCGCCCCGCCCGCTGCCGCTGCCTTGGTAGGCCTCTCACTGCTATCCCTGCCCTAGCACCCTCCCCCACTCCAGTCCCCTATGTATTCCAGTCTCTACTAAGCATCACCCCCTTGGAAGAGTATCACCTGTCTCCAGGAAGAAGCCCATGGGGAGCTGGAAGGGCTTTTGTGGGTGTTGTCCGGCACAGCTGACAGAAGAGGAGCAGGGCTTGGGGTGGGATGAGCCATGAGGATGGTGGGAGAGGCAGGAATCACCAGCCAGGGTCCAGAGAGACAGGGCTACTCTGCTCACCCTCCATGCCTTTCCCCTGAATGTTCACAACTACAGATCTCAGACACCCCTGAAGTTAGTGAGAGTCTGGGTGTAACTGCTCTCCTAGAGAGAGGTGGGGGGTGGGTATGTGCAGACACCATTTTCCATTCCCTTGGACTAGGGGTGGGGAGGTAAGGGTCCCCCTGGAGGATTTTGTGGGTGCTAGGAGGCAGTGGAGGCTGCAGCCCTAGGATCCCTGGATGGCAGCCCGAGGATGTTCTTGGGCTCCCAGCCTGTAATGGCAGCCTCACGGGTAGTGGTCCTCCCTGCGGGCCATCTCTTTAGAGTTCTGAACTCAGCCTGGAGCCCTCCCTCTAACCTCCCAACATTTTTATAATACCTACCTTCCTGCATTCAAGCTTTCTGCATAAGGTGCCACTGCAGTATTCGTTTCCTGTAATGCATCCAGATAAATAATCCTAAGGGCCACAGTGGAGCAGCTAGGAGTGACTCTCCAAACAGGAATGGAGCCTCAAAGGAGGAGACGCATCCAAGAGGGACATGGGTAGGGAAGTGACCACTGGCGAAACCTCCACTGGTGCTGTTCGGACTCAAGTTTGCCTAACAGGTAAAAGTACCACAGTTGTCCAGATGACCAAAGATACGGTTAACGTTAACTAACGGCACTCACTAGGCGCTGGGTACTAATCTGACTACTTCAAAAACATTAACTTAGTTATTCCTCAGAAGAACCTCAGAGACAAGTTCCACTATGATCCCCACCAGACAGAGGAGGCTGAGGGGCATGCCTAAGCCCACACAGCAAGAAAGCAGAGCAGCCAGGACCAACAGGACCAGAGTTGACCCACTATGTGCTCTGGGGGCCTCCAGAACAGCCACCCTTCATGGAGTTGATTTTGGGTGGCCTCGGCCTGCAGCGGCTTGAAGCAGGGCTTCGGCTCCCCACCAGAGACTGAGGCCAGGTCGCAGGGTAAGAGCACAGAGTCCTAGGCACTAAACCAGGTTACTGACAAGGCCCTGGCATTCGACTTTGCAGAAAAAGAACTCCCACAAAGACACAAAGTAGTGAAACAAGTAAAGTACTTATTAGGAGGAAAACAGAGTACAGCACACACAGGTGGGCTCAGAGAGAGAGTCGCCGAGCTGTGCCCTTGTGGCAGTTTGAATTATTTTTATGGGGCATTTCTTCCAGGTTTTCTTTGGCCAATTATTTTGATTTGCCTGGGTCACAGTCCATATATGGCATATCTCAGGGCCCTCCCATGAGTGTGTACGCATCTCTTAGCCAAGACGGATTTGACCAAAGAGGCCCATGGGTAGCCTGAGCATCACTCCCCTTTTGACCTCCAAGGAGCCTTTCTGCCCATGTGTAGTTTGGGAGCTCTCCTGACTCCGAGAGTAATAAATATGTGGCCTGGGCAGGACCCAGCCTCCTCTTTCAATTGCCCTGCTATTCTCATTGAGGAATTTCCGTCCATAGGAGATGAATGTCCTATCATTCTTCTACGGAAGCGGGGCCCATCTACCTCCTGCCTCAGGGTTGCAGTACTGCCTGCTGCCAACAGCTCTCTTAAGGGTCAGGGCAGCTCCTAAAATAACCACTAAATTAACCCCTTTCAAAATGACATACAGATGACCATTCCTTACTCTAGATATGCTGACCCAGAAACCAAGGCTCATCTTAAATACATTATAAACTTAGGCCAGGTCCAGAAGGCTATATAAGAATATGGCAGAAGAGTAATAAAGCCCTTTTCAGATGACAGTCCCAGTTACCCTGCTGTAAAACCTGGAGATTGGGCACTTTTAAAGACCTGGAAAAATGAGTTCCCAGGTGACCAGCGACTCCCAAAATGGAAGGGTCTTTACCAAGTCCTGCTGAGCACCTCTACGGTAGTCAAACTCCAGGGGGTCACCAACCGGGTTCATCCATCCAGGATCAAACCTGTCTCCACTGATACATTACAGGAACCTCAAGGCCCACATTCCAGCCATCCCTGTGAATCCACCCCGCCCTCCAAGTCTCTACAGGATCCAGAGGACCCCGAAGAGCCTGAAAGTTCCAGGTAGATGAGTGAGCCACTACAAGACTTGAAGCTACTATTCAAAAAGGATAAAAAATACTTCTGAGACCCTAGGCTAAGTGCCCATAGCTACTATCTGACTGACTGACCCTGACTGGTGCTACTATGAAACTACTAACTGCCTTAGCATCTCTACGCCTATTTCCCTTAACCTATAGGACGGACATACAACTCTCTACTTCACATTGCACAAACTCACGCTTCCTCCACTTGGTTGACTGCTGGATTTGTTTACCCCGAGTTAAGTTCATCATGGGCCATGGCAACCTGTCTATCCCATGAGGAATTTTAGCCAAGTTCCTGATGGAAATTGGTTCTACCAGAGACCCAAGGCTTGAAGCAGTAATGTACAGGATTAGAACTGTTCATTTTCCTACTAAAGAAAATTCTAATGCCTCTTCCCTAATCCTCCCCTTAGCAACAGAAGAACATGAAATCAAACTGGGAGGATGAAGAACTGGCATTAAAGCACCCCAGCACTTTATAAAGGATCCTCCTAAGTCAGAATTCCAGCAACCTATTTGTCTCAAATTCTAACTCGCTACCTGAACAAAGGAAGAAGGATCCACCTTACAGGAACAGGTATTGGGATGGACGTGGATGGAACACATTGAGTATATGATTGGAAAACATTTCCATAACAATAGAAATGGATGTTGCTCCGTCGCTAAGTCGTGTCCAACTGCTTGTGACCCCATGGACTGCAGCGTGCCTTGCTTCCCTGTTCTTCATTATCTCCCAGAGTCTGCTTGAACTCATGTCCATTGATTCAGTGATGCCATCCAACCATCTCATTCTCTGTTGCCCCCTTCTCTTGCCCTCAATCTTTCCCAGCTTCAGGGTCTTTTCCAATGAGTTGGCTAGGTCCAGTTAGATGGCTAGGTCTTAAATTCTTAAGCCCATTAGTTAGTCTGCTGAGCCCTGCCAGCAAACATATGCCAAATAGATATGAAACCATGGGCCACTAATTGCCTACACAATAACTCCATGTCCACACAGTGTATGCTAGGAGCCTTGATTACTCCTTTCTCAATCCACTCCTTAAATGAATCCAAGCAATGGGCAAGTTCATTAAACTGTTTACTCAACTAACTCGAGATTTACCTGTTGGTATCCCAGATGGACATGCCTATCTCTTTGGGTACACCTCATTACCATGGTGGGGAGTACACCCCCACCAACATGTTCTTCAAAACTTTTCTCTTACTGCTACAGCTAATTCTCTTACTAGTTTACAGAAGTCTCTAGATTCGCTGGTCAAGGTGGTACCTGACAACTGTCTGGCCCTGGATTATCTGTTGACCGTTTGTGCAGCTGTTGACACTTCTTGTTGTACATACGTTAACACTCCTTCCCAGGTAGAGATTGACATGGAAAAAATTTGACAGCAAGCTACCTGGCTTCAACAGACAATTCACCACCAATCCACCCAATCAATATGGGTGGGGAAATTGAAAATGGTTTCTCTAACTTGTTTTCCTGGATCCCACAAGGTATTAAAAACTTTCTGAGAGGAGGTTTCCATTCTCTTATAACCCTCTCTTTTCTCAGACATCTGCACTAAGACCTTTCAGTCCAAGAATGAGGTCTGGGACCAACAGGTTCAGATCTTCTATTATAGAAATAGAAATAGATACTAAATTTTAAAGCCTGAAAATAACAAAGATATGCTGACCTTGTACAACCAGATTCCCACCTGTGCTTGAGCCTCTGATTATAACAGTCTTTTACTGATCTTAAGCCCTTGCTTCTCTAATCTATTTAGAGGCAGGAAGATGGGCACCAGCCCCTCACTTGGGTACACTGATGTGAGATTCATCCCCCATGGGCCAAAACTCCAAGATGAGAATAGCAGGACAACTGAGAGAGGAGGCTAGGCCCTTCCAAAAACACTTTTCTCACTCGAAGTCAGGAGACCTCCCCAACTACACATCAGCAGAAAGCCTCCTTGGAGGTCAGAAGAGGAGTGATGCTAACTGATGCCAGACTACCCACAGGCCTCTTTGGATAACTGGTGTGTGTGCACAGGTGGGAAGATCCTGAGATATGCCAAATATGGACTCTGAACCAGACAAATCAAAATGATTGGCCAAAGAAAACCTGAAAGAAATGCCCCATAAAAGGAATTCAAACCATCTCTGACAGGGATAGGTCAATTATGCAGGTAGCTGTAGAAGTCCCAGTAGGGGACTGTAGATAGAGGGAAACCTAAGAAACTTTGGGAGACTACTGTAAGTTAATGATCTATTGGAATGTCACTGAATGAAGCAGGCTTGCTTAACTGTAAAGCCTGCTTATAAAAAGTATGAGATATGCCTCAGGCCATTAAGTGAAAGAAAAATGTTACCCTCTCTTTACTGATTCAAATAAACGCTATGAAAATCCTAGTTTGACCTCACAGGGTCAGATACTTTCCTGCCTGATATGAAGGAGAAGCTAGCAATTTAAGCCTCACATCTACTCAAAGAAGACTATCTTTTCCCTTCCCCCACTTTCCTTTGACTATAAAATTTATTCCTGGGTTGGGAAGATTCCCTGGAGGAAAAAAACGCCAACTCATTCCAGTATTCTTTCCTGAAAAATCCCATGAACAGAAGAGCCTGGCAGGCTACAGTCCAAAGGGCTGCACAGAGTTGGACTGGACTGAGCATTAAGCACACACATAAAATTGTAGCTCACTTAATCCTCAGGGCATAGCTCCCTCGCCTGCCCTCTTGCATCTCTTACAAGCATCCTATATTAATAAATCTACTTCTTGCCTATCACTTTGCCTCTAGTTAAATTCTTTATGCACTAAGACACAAAGAACCTGAGCTTTATTAAGTCCAGAAACCAGGTGTGTGATCTTCATTGGAAGATTGTGGGTTGTGGCCAGGTTCGAGTCCCAGTCATGTGGATTCAAGTCCCAAACTGGATTTTGGCTGGGCTAGAGTTCCAGCACATAGGTTCAAGTACCAATCTGAGGTAAATGATTTTACCACAAGGGCAAGACTCAGCGACTCTCTCTTGAGTCCGCCTGTGTGTCTATCTGCACATACTATACTTCTTTTCCTCCTAATAAGTACTTGACTTGTTTCACTACTTTCCATCTCTGTGGGAATTCTTTTTCTGAAAAGCCAAATGGCCAGGGCCTTGTCACTGACCACTGGGTCTAGCGGCTAGGATTTGATGCTTTCACTGCCAAGACTGGACCTCAGTCTGGTGGGAAACCGAAGCTTGGCTCCAAGCTGCTGCAAGCTGATGCCATCTGAGATTATATTTGGTGCCGAAACCTAGGAATTCAGGAAGTCAAGGTAATCTGCAAGCTTCGCCCAGTTTTGGCTTGAGGCAACTAACTTTCACTCTTGCTTTCTTTCTCTCGCTCTCGACTTTGTTTTCTTTTTGAGACCTGCAAGGCATAACCTCTGTCCACTCACAGCATTAATGGCTCCCCCAACACTGGGGGAGGCAGACAGATTCCCCAGCCTGTGCAGATTCAAATGCTGCCCTTTGGAACATGGCACTCCAGTGCTGCCCCACCTGCCTCACCATCCTGCCCCATAGCTCCCGCAGGCTGGGAAAGCTTCCCTTGTCTCACATGGCTAGGTGCTGGCTGCTGTCTCTGACATGCAGGTCCCCACCTTCCCAGCTTCTGAACACCCAGCCACATGCATAGCTGCCATGGTTCCACCCTGCAGGCAGGGTGACCATTTTTAACTGCCACTGTTTGAGGGGACTTTCTGGTCACTCCTGATAGTCTAGAGAGTTTATCCTTTTTTCTCTGGCCTCATCCAACCACTGAAACAGCAAAGAAGAAGCTGTATTCTGCTTCTGAGCTATGGATACTAAATTATATTCCTTTTCTGACTCACATCTTTAATCCCAGAACCCCAAGCCCAAAGTTTGGCCCTCAGCAAAGGTTAAAAAAACAAACAACTGTTCAACATGTAGACAGCTTTTCTATTGCCTCCCACACATGCTGGGATTCTGGTGAACTCTCCTCCTCTCCAGCTCTGCCTCAAACCTCAAGGCTTTAGAGGTGTGCTCTACACCCCTCGAACCTTTTCTTAAAAAAGGACTACCATTTTACTCCAAATGATAGCTAATCTGGATTTGAAGTCTCTATCTATTCTAGAAGGAAGTCTGCCCTTCTCATTAACTCCCCCTATTTGTGTAGCAAAAAATAAACATACCCTAGGAAAAAAACACAAATAATCAAACTTTATAATGTCTAAAACTCATATACACACTTTTCCAAAGAAGATATATGAATGGCCAACAAGTTTAGGAAAAGGTATTCAACAACACTGGTCATCAGGGAAATCAAATCAAAACCACAAATACCTCACACCTATTAGAACAGCATCAAGACAAGAACATTGCCAAGGATGTGGAGAAAAGGGAACCCTCATGCTCTGTTGGTGGGAACGCAAACTGGCAAAGCCATTATGAAAAACAGTTATACAGGTTCCTCAAGAAATTAAAAGATAAGAACTACCACATAATCCAGCAATTTCACTTCTGGGGATGTATCCAAAGGAAACAAAATCATTAACTCAAAAAGATACCTGCCTTCCCATATTCAAAGCAGCATTATTACAACAGCTAAGGCATAGAAACATCCTGTGTTCATCACGGACAAATGACTTTTAAAAGTTGCAGTACATATACAATGGAATATTATTCACCCAAAGAAAGGAAATCCTGCCATGTATGATAACAGAGATAGATGCTGAAGTGAAAACTCAAATGCTATATAATCTCACTATGAATCTAAAAACAAAAAACTCAAAGAAAAAGGGATCAGATTTTTAGTTACCATAGGTGGGGGGAGGAGGGGTGGGGAATTGGATGAAGGGAATCAAAAAGTAAAAACTAGGGACTTCCCTGGTGGTCCAGTGGCTAAGACTCCAAGTTCCCACGCAAGGGGCATGGCTTCTATTCCTGGTCAGGGAACTAGATCCCACATGCCAAAACTAACACCCAGAGAAGCCCAAAGAAAGAAAGAAAGAAAAAAAAAAAATTTTTTTTAAAGGTACAAACTTTCAGCTGTAAATAAGAACTAGGGATATAACATAAAACATGATGACTATAGTTAATACTCTAGTATGGAATATTTGAAAGTTGTTGAGAGTATAAATCCTAAGAGTTCTCATCATGAGGGAAAATATTTTTTCTTTTTTTATATCTATATGAGAGAACTGATGTTAACTAAACTTACTGTAATCATTTCACAATATATTGATATATATAATTTAAATCATTATGTTATACAGTGACATGTCAATTGTATCTCAATAAAACTGGGGGAAAAAAGAAGTATTATAAAAAAAAAAAAAAAAACTTACCCAGAGAAGTTTGACCTTTGTCCTGGCTCTTGGGAGGTGACCTCTAAAACCTTTGAATAAAGAATTTGACAGGTCTTTGTCACCAGTTCCTGGAGGTAGGCTGTAAATCCTTGGGATCTTCCAAGTTACAGGAGTGTCTTTGCTATTTGTGGCAGAACCTGACAGTTCATGCTAATAAGGCCACTCAAGATGGAGACCAGTAACACTATTAAGCTATTGAGTCATCAGCCCATCCTCCAGGGAGGAGGCTGGAGGATGAGGTCAACCAAGTGGCCATGGATTCAATCAGTCACGTCTACTGAATGACACCCCATTAAAGCTGGACACCAAAGCTCTGATTAGCTGCCTTGGTTGGCACGATCTGTGTGGAGTCACACATCAAAGTGCTGGGGAAGCGATGCGTTCTGACTCCAGGGAGAGAACAGAGGAGGCTTCGTGTCTGCAACACTCCTAGACCTCAATCTCCATGTCTCTTCTTTTGGCTGAGTCTGACTGGTATCCTTTTGCTGTAATAAAACCTTACATATAGTGCTTCTCTGATTTCTGTGAGTCATTCTAGCAAATTATGAATCCGAGAGGATAGTGGGGACTCAACTTTGCAGCCAGTTGGACAAAGTGAAGGTGGAATGGGGACCCCTGAATGATCAGCCAGTGATGAAGTGAGGACAGCACTGTGGAGGCGGTGCCCTTAACCTGGAAGCCTGGCCCGACTTCATGCAGTTGCTGTCAGACGTCACTGCGCTGAGCCCGGCAAATTCACTGCACAGTCCCAATGGAAGGATCCTAAATATGGTCCAAGGACCTTCCTGTTACAATTGTCCAGATTCTTTCATGGACTACAAGTCACCACAAATAAAAGCCAAAGTTCAGGAATGACCTTAGCAGTCATCATTTCTGTATAACCTTCCAGAGGAAATCATTGGAGAGGAAGGTGAGAAACCAACAGAAAGGAAGCAGAGAGGAAAGAGAAGGGCTCAGGGAGGAATAACCAGTGGTGTGCTGGGACGCAGGCATCTGAGTCAGTGGTAGGGGTGTGCAGACCCACAGGAATTACAGTGAGGTGCCAGGGCAAGTGGTAGCACCTCGATATCACTCTTTTCCCCTAATTAGCTGAGGCTGTATTTCAAATCCATTTTCAAAGTGATCATTCCTTTTTTAAAAATTATTTATTTTTTTGCCGCACAGTAGACTGAGTGACTTCACTTTCACTTTTCACTTTCATGCATTGGAGAAGGAAATGGCAACTCCAGTGTTCTTGCCTGGAGAATCCTAGGGACAGAGGAGCCTGGTGGGAGGCCGCCTATGGGGTCGCACAGAGTCGGACACGACTGAAATGACTTAGGAGTAGCAGTAGCAGCATGTGGGATCTTAGTTCCCCAATCAGGGATTGAACCCACGTTCTCTGCAGTGGAAGTGCAGAGCCTTAACCACTGGACTGCCAGGAAAGTCCCTCAAAGGAGTCATTCCTGAAACCTCGGGATAGGCATACTTTGCCTAGAGCCTCCTTATTGTTAAAGACCTATGGACCTGACATGGTCCTAATGAAGCTCCACCATGTATTACATGTCCTTGGCCAAAATCCTAAATGTGGAAGAAAGGCATGTTTAAGTCCTACAACAGGAGAGAATCTGTGCCCGTTACTTTCCTTCTACCCAGAGAAAAGAACCACAGATCAGCTTTTCCACAAAAGGAGAGTTTCCCAGATGCCACCCATACTTGGAAGAAGCCAAGGTGAAATACTAATCAAGTCAAACTTTCTTGATATTACTCTATCTTTCCCCAGGAGGGCTGCACTAAAACAAACTCGGACACCTGTGGCCTCTTCCTTCTATGCAAAGTAAAAAGCCAGCAGCAACCCCAAGCTGATAAGATTAATCTAAAGAGAAAATTATGGTGTAATTTCCTATGCTGATACTTTGTAGTTAATTTTAAAAAAAGGTTTCATTTTCCTACTGGTCTGATTTCACAGGAACATTTTACCTGTTTTTGTGAGGCATTTTTTCTCCTGGAAGAGAGGTGCTGATTGGCCCCAAATGACTGACAACCTGGTGTAATGAAAATTTCCAATGTAAACTTATTTTCCCTCAGTTTCAGCAATTTTAAAATCTATATATAGAGATATCTTTATCAGAATTGCATTGTTAGCGTCTCCTGGTAAACTAATTGTCTCACATTGTCAGTGCAAATAGAGATACTATTAATGGGTCTCACCTCCCAGCTGATCCCAGTGCTGGTCTGCTTACTGGTATGTACCAGTCACTTCGTCCATGGACACAAGTGTGATATTACCTTAGCAGAGATCATCAAAACGCTGAACATCCTCACAACGAGAAAGGTGAGTAAGCTATCTGGCACCATCTCTCCAGATGTTCTGGTGATGCTGTGCCTATTTCTTAGACTGTGAAAAGAACACAACAGCTCCTAGAGACTTGGTGGTTGGTGGTAGGATGGTGAGCACTGTGGAGATTTTCCTCCTGGTGTTTTTTGTTTTTTGTTTTTTTTCCCCCTGAGGGACTATAGGAAGTTTTCTTAGTTTGAGAGGGTCAGAGCTGTTCAGCATGGCTTACCCTGTGCAGTTGAAAGTAACTCACTCTCTTGTTCTCTTGTTCCTGCCTGGGCCAAGAATTCATGCATGGAGCTGCCTGTAGCAGACGTCTTTGCTGCCCCAAAGGTAAGAGCCGTCTTGGGTCTACTTTGGCAGATGGGTGACTTGGTGAAGAGAGCCAATCACAAGTGTTTAAACAAATTTAACAGAAAGCAAACAGGCTCAACCTAACTATAATGTATGAAATATTTTCAAAGACTGAGAATTCTGATCTTTATTCTCAAATGCATTTTAGTGTTTCTAGTTTCACTTGACTTAGAAGATATATAGTAGAAAGCTTGGGTTTTATAGTCATAATTTAGACCTCAATCAAGGAAAAGCTCTTTAAGATTTTACCCAACCCAGGTCTAGTACCTGGAATATAGGAGGCACTCAATTAATGCTGCTGAAGGAGAGAATTTTTCTGGCCCATACATTTCTGAAAAACCAAATACTCTCACAAAAACAGATATTGAGATTACAGGTTGAGAGAGCTTTCATTTTGTCTAAGAGACTTCCTATGGCAACAGAAAATGTATCGCCAGAGCCCCTCCTCTTCCGCAGCCTGGTCACCTAACAGCCCACTAGCTCCGGGCATGGCTGTCCGGAGACCCTCAGCTTTCTCTGTCCTGCAAACTCCCCTCTGGCCAGTCCAGAACCATCCTGTCAGACAGGGGCCAACATATCCCTGCCTCCGGCTGCTCCTGCCAGGGCATCTCACCTTTCCTCCTCCTGCGCCTCACCCCCGCCCCCCGATCTTCAGTGGGAGGAGATAGATTTGACAGCTGATAGTGCATTTTCTCTGACAAACACATGACTACAGCCATATCAATAGCTTTCAGCACATCAGTTCCTGTTTTCATGGAAACACACAAGTGAGAATGAAAAACCCAAAGCTTCAATTTACCAGTGGTCTCCTAACCACCTGCTTTCCATGTATACCAGAGGGTAACTTGGCCAGGGCCAGAGCGTAGGCCTGTCCTGCTCGTGAGCAAAACTATTCTTTGGGCCTTTATCCAGACTATCTCATTTTTCATTAAAGATTATTCCAGGAGTCGGAAATATAATAATTATATAATAGCATATAATATAAACATATGTACTGTATAATACATATTGTATAATTTTATCCTTCAGAATCTCATCCTGTATCAGACATCCTGTAACAGCAGGTTGGAAGGATTTCATATATATGTATATATAAAATTTCATATCTAGTGTATAATACTTTATATATTTCATTTATTAATATTTTATGTATATATCTTATATATAATGCTTTATCTATCTTATTTTAATATTTTATATAGAGAGAAATAAAATAGCCAAGAGTCACTGAGTCATGCTCTGGGTTCTCCAGGGGGTGGCTCACTGCTGAGAGGGTGCTATCAAAGCCAAGGGCAAGGCCCAGCAGAAGCACCGTGAGGCTGGAAGGGAGACAGCTGGTGGCTTTAGCCCCAGCTCTGCTATTAACTGTGTGGCCTTTGACAAGCCTCTACACCTCTCTGTGCCTCAGTTTCTACATCTGAAGATATGAAAGCAATTTTGAAAGTTGGTTGGAATCCAACTCTTGAGTTAGTGGAAAATGTTACTATATAACTCTTGATTAAAGGCAAAAACTGGTTGTAGAGAAGCAATCATTCTAAGAGAGAGGGGCCAGGGGTTTGAAATCATCAACTCTCCATGACTGTGAGCCCAGGGCAACCCCACTCTGGGCTGCTCTAGAAGACAGCCAATCCTCTCCCCAGCCAAGGTGCAGGTCAGTTCCCACTACCTTCCTTCACTCTTACCTATCTCATGCCTTCCTGAACTGCTTTCTATTCCTCCTGGATTAACAATCTCGTTTTTCCATTCCCTTTTCCTCAAAGACTCAGCACTGCTTACTTACCTTTCAAGATATTTCAGAACAAAGAAAGGTTGTTATTTTCAAAACCCACAAGGGTGCTATATGGGAGGAAAAGTTACTTTCTTGTGTTCTCAAGAATATCTTTCCAAAATCGAGCATATTAATTTTAGTGCTTTTAGAGATCCAGAGGTCCATTATGCTCAAGTTAGGTGACATCCCGCTCTTGGCAGATGCTGGAACAACGTGCTTATCTAAATGCTGGGTTCCGCAGGCAGTGTTCCCAGTGTCTCTGAAGTAAGGTGAGCGAGGTAGAAAGCAAGCAAGCTGGCAGGTCTAGGAAGGACTTCTTTGGTGGACTATTAGTTGGAGGCATTTTCTACTACCAAAAGGTGCAAAAGTTTATAATTTTTCAGAGAGCTCTATGCCAAACATCAAGTCTTTTTTCAAAAGTGAAAGCAGAGGACTTTTTCCACATATAGCACTGGCTGATTAAATTTGTGCATAAGTGGAGATAATGGATACAATACATATAGGACAGATCTGTCTGTCCCAAAGAGAAGCTAGTCAAGACCCTAGTTAGAACTCTGGCCGAAACCCTGCACAGACATCTCCCAAATGGTGTGCCACCACTGTCACACTCCCAGGAGGGGCAGGCTTCTTTCTGGCAGGAAACCAGGTCTCCCTTTGAGCCTCTTTCCTGAGCAGTTCTGAACTGCAGAGTCCACATGGCTCCTCAAAGTGTGACCCCTGAACTACCAAAGATATACTCAAGGCCGTGAAAGCTGGATACACAGATGAAAAAGCAGGCAGTCCAGAGTGTCATCCTATTGCTACAATCCCAATGGAACTAAAACATTAAGGCCTTTAACTAAAACTGCCTTTAGAATTTCTTCCCTTAAAGGTTTTCCATTTGATTCAAACTCTTTTCTATACTTATCCTAATCATCTTTAGAAATCATTTGAAAGTTCTTTAGAAGATGTTTTCTCAAAACCGAGGCAGTGTAAGTTCTAAGTCCCTAGTCAAAGTAGTCAAAGTTTTAGAAAAGTCTCATTAGATTCTGATGGAAAAATAAGCAAAGGATCTCTTCTCCTTCTGACATTCTTGAACCTCACTGTTCTGTTCCCAACAACACAGGCATCTGCCTCCAACTGCATACACAGCTGGTGTCTGTCTTCTCGGCCTCATCACCTCTGTTCACCCACAACGCTCCACAGAGATATGGTGATTTATGGGAGGTTTCTTGACTCCCAGAGCCCAGAGACACTGGTGCTACTCTTAAACTTTCAATTAGAGTCGGGACCCAGGAGAGTTCACGGCTGTTCATTATATACACGTCCTTCTAAAGGCCCTGACCACGGGCCATCAAGCTCCACAGTGCAAAGAGGAAGCTTTTGTAGTCTGGGATTCTGGTGCCTCGGTCTGGGTCAAGGTTTTCCTGGAAAAACCCTAAAAAAATCAACAGCACTCCTGGAACTCAGCCTGAAAAAATGAGAGATAAATTCCAAGATCTATACAGATGACTTGCTGCTCCTGTACTGCTATAAGTAAAAACAATGCAAAGGTAGGGGATTGATCAGCTGTGGCACAAATATGCCCTACGTTCCTCCACAGCTCTCAATCTCATGTTCTAAAATACTACTGAATGATTTAAGGAATTGCTAGTACTATATGTTAAGCGTAAAGAGGTTAGAAAAGAATATCACTAGTTGGTCCCTACTGAAGAAAAAAAAAGTATTAAAAAGAATCGGGACATATAGTTACCAAAATTGTAATAGTAGTTCTCTCTGGCTGATGGTTAATGAAAAAAAAATCCATTTTTGTTGACTGCATATAACCTTTATAGTAAACAGCCTTGATAATCAGAAAAAATATGGGAGAACCAAAAAAGCTGTTTGGACAGAGCTCCTCATATAAATCCCCTGGAGATCCTGTGAATGCAGATTGATTTAGTGGGTCCAGAGGGAGGCCTGAGATTCTGCATCTCAACAGGTTCCCAGGTGATGTCCTTGCTGCTGCTTCACGAACCTCACTTTGAGTGGCAAGGGATGAGAACAGGTCCTGGCAGAGGCTGAAGACAGGTTTATCTGAGTTGGATTGGGCTCAAGCTTAAGACACACCATCCAGGCTCCATGACTCTGTCCTACAGGAGAATGAGAGGACACACCAGGCCTGACCCGGCCGAGACATATTCCCTCTTCCAGGTTCATAAAAAAAGAAGAACCATGTGGCCAGACCCACATCAGAGCTGCCAGCATTCCAAAGAGGTTCTGACCCTGCACATTCAAGGCCAAAGGCCCCTTAGAGAAACTCCGTCCAAGGCCCAGCACTCTTCTCAGAAGCTGCCCCTCATCTTCCCAGGCCCACCTCCTGGGGCACCTGGCCCTGATCCAGGAACTCACCTCCAGCTGTGTGGGGACGTGTCTGTCTCCTCACACTGCTACCTTTCAGGAGGAGGGCTAAATGGGAGAGTGCTGAGGCTAAAGCAGCACTGTCCAGGCTAAAGGATGGACACTCATTTTCTTAGTAAGCATGTGGGATTTCCAGAGAAACCTAGATTCAAAAACTATAAATTACAGAAGTTAAGAGCAGACTCTGATTATGAGCTCATGTACCTAAGATTCCCTCCACAGAGAGAACAGCTTGCATGGGGTAAAGAAATAGACATGGGCTATAGACAGGTAACCCTGCATTCAAACCCCACTCTCTCATTAACTTAGTTGAGTGACTTGCTTCAGGTACCCTTTCGATAAAACCCTCCAATGGAAAAGACATTGGGAGGTTTTGGTAAAAGCCTACTGCATTTGCAAGTAACTGGGAGAGGCTGTTTACTGTGCAGCCTCCATTCACACGGCAGGAATACCTGAATAGCTGGACCACAGGTGAGCAAACTCACCTTCTCCACTTGTCCCCCTGGAAAGAAGAAATCAAAAGGAAATCTCTCTCTCCAGTGTTCAAAATCGAGCTGGCCAATGGCTATCTGTAGCATTTCTCTTTCTAGAACACAACTGAGAAGGAAACCTTCTGCAGGGTTGGAATTGAGCTTAGGCGTATCTACAGGAGCCACACGTGCTTGAACAAATTCCTGGGCGGACTTGACAGGAATCTCAACAGCTTGGCAAGCAAGGTAAGCTGTGCTATGGCAACAGCCTGCCTTCCAATGGATGGCAGTACTACTTCTTAAAATATTCCTCCTTATGACTAGCAGTACACTTTTAATCAGCTTGTTCATTCATTTGACAAATTCTATTTGTTGAGACTCTGTGCGTGTTGCTTATAGGTACTGTTCTAGGCACTGGGGATACATTTCCTGCTCTCACAGAATGTTGTAATGGGTCAGTGAGAAAAGCAAACAAGCATACAGCATGATGTCTAGTAGTGATAAGTGCTATGAAGAAAAATAAAGGGGTAAAGAGCATAGGGGTCAAGAGGGAGAGGGCTGATATAGTAGCTGGCGACATCATCTAAGCAGCTATTTGAATTAAGCAAGAGAGTTGGCCACATCACTAACTTGGAAGGAACATTCCAGGCAGAGGGAACAGCTGTACAAAGGCCCTAAGGTAGAAATTAACTTCATGTGTTCAAAGATCAACAGGAGGGCCAATGTGGCTGGATCTGAGTAAGTGAGGGGCTTTTAGGAGGAGACCACACAGGGCCTATGGATTCTGCCCCACGCATGGTGGGAAACTCCCACAGGGTTCTGAGCAGGGCAGAGACTACCACCTGATTTATGTGATTTTAAATGATCATTCTGGCTTCTGTGTGGTAAACAGACTGAGTAGGGGTAAGCACAGAAGTAAGATGGCTTGTTGGGAAGCTACCACAGTACTCCAGCTGCAGATGATGGTGGGTGTTGCAGAGTAAGAGTGGCAGACATTGTTGGATTTTGGCTATGATCAAAAATCAAGCCAGAAGGACTTGCTGACAGATCTATGGTGCGGGGTAATGGAAAGAGTAGAAGATGGCCTCCTGGTTCCTAACCTGGGCCCCTTGGTGGATGGTTGGTGCTGTTTACAGATATGGAAGACTAGGGGTGATCAAGGCTAGAGGCTGTGAAGATACTGACAGAACTGTTGAAAAAGTCTGAAGCTTAAGGGAGATGTCAGAACTTATGGTATTAAGTGAAGAGTTCTCAGAAAGATCTTTAAGTCACAGACCTGAATGACACAGAGAAAGGACAAGATCCAAGGACTGAGCCCAGAGGCACTCATATAGGAGTCAGGAAGAGGAGGGACCAGCAAAAGAGACCGAGGAGTAGCCAGTGAAGTAGAAGGAGATCAAAGAGTGTGCGGTATCCCAGAAGGCAAGTGAGGAAACTCTTTTAAGGAGGAGGGAGTGTGTCAAATGTACCGAAAAGTCAAGTAAGATGAACACTAAGAATGGTCATTGAACTCGGCGTGATGGAGGTTACTGATGGTGCTGACACAGATCGAGATGTGGGAATGAAAGTCTGAGGAGAGTGGGTTCCATAGAGACCAGGTGTGGGGAGGAGTGAAAAGAAAGGGGTACTGAGTATGAAAAACTGCTTTAGGGTATTTTTCTATTGGGTTGCAGAGAAACGGAACAATAGCTGAAGGCAGGTATGAAGTGAAGGAAGTTCTTTTAGATGAGGTCTATACGGAGCATGTCAATACACCAGTGGGAATGACCTAGTAAGAGGGGAGAACTGATGATGTAGGAAAAGTGGCAGAGCCAAGAGCGGATGTTACCTAATGCCAAGTAGAGGAACTGGGGACGTTCATCCTCTCTCTGGGCACGCTGCTTTATTTATAAGGTCACAGAACAGGGAGCAGATATTACACTCATTGTCTCTTTTGACCCTCCTAATGATCTTTAGTAGGCACTATTGTTGCCATTTTATACAAGGAGGAAACTGAAACTTTTATAAACTAAGTAGTTTGTCTTAAGCAATGCAATTAATAAATTGGTAGAGCTGAGATTCAAACTGAAGCAGTGGCCAGGTGGTAGGCAGCAGGAATCCTTCCCAACTGAAGTGCGGCCAACCTGTTATGTTGCTGTTTAATGGGCAGGATGCAAATGGACTGAACCTGTCTCTCAGTAGTCCAGGTGGCCACACAAAAGGCCCAAGACGGCAGTGGGCAGGTCTGAGCCTCCACATCCCTGTTATGCCCCTGCGCAGCACCTAGCTGCACCTAGCATCTGTCCAGGGATGGCCACACCCTGAAGGTAGACAGTTACGGATTTACAGTGGCCATTTCTGGAATGTAAGTAGCATGCACGAAAAACAGCTAAACCCTGTTAGCCTAGCAGCAGAGTCAAGCCAGACTGGCAGCCTTGGTTTGATCACCGTTCAAGTGGCAAGTGCAAGCGCAGGCTGACCTGGGTAGACTGGCACAAGCAAGATTCAAATACTTAGCAATGCAAACTAATGAAATATTTTTTCTGTAGACCTGTTCTGTGAATGAAGCCAAGACGAGCACAAGTACGCTGAAAGACCTCTTGGAAAGGCTAAAGACGATTATGAAGGAGAAATACTCCAAGTGTTGAAGCTGAATATTTTAATTTATGAGTTTTTTATAGCCTTATTTTAAACATATTTATATATTTATAACTCATCATAAAATAAAATATATGTAGAGTCTGATGCATTATGTCACTTTAATGGCATAGGCTATATTTCCTTGCCAACTGTTGGGAAAACCAATTTACTGAAGAGACCAAACTTGAGAGGAAAGTAGTGTTTCCTTTAGGAAACACTACTTTCCTCTCAAGTTTTCTCACTGGGGACATAACGCATGGTATGATTAAAGAATACAAGGCCACACAAGATGTAAATGATAATTAAAAGAGCTTGCAGGTTAAGTCCACAAGTCACACTGATTATTGAAAAATTCTGAATTGAAAAGGTGTCAACTGGATGCTTAGAACGTTCTTCTCCTATTGGCACAAGGGTTGTTATATTTAGTCCACGAGCATGGGGGTGGTGGGAATAATTCTAGCACACTACACGGCACTACAGTAAACAAGAGTTAAAGTCCTAATCATGTAAATTCTTTTGATTCTCAAGTCTTAGAACCAACCAATAGACAAAACATGGAAGACTTAATTATGCTTACAGAACAGACTGTAAATGCTATCAAACTGACAACATAAAAATAAGCTGAAAATGATTAAGAGGTAAAGAGCAAAAGAAGAGAAAGAGAGGTGGAGGCACAAATACCCCCCACTCAGGGAGAGGTCAGCAATATTGTCAAAGGTTGATGGAACATGAACAAGTCAAATATTTATTCAAAATTGCAAAAGTAACAGAAGAGGTAAAAATAGCTTACTATAAAAATTGGAAAGGGTAGTATAAATAAGGCAGACTCTCATTTTTCAATGGAGGAACCAACACAAAATATCATGAGTTGATGAACATTATAGGTGGAGAAGGGTATGTGAAGTTTGGTTGCATTACTCTGCTTTTACATGTTTGAAAGTTTTTACAATGAAAAGTCTGTGTGTGGGGGGGACAATAGTGAGTAAATCAAGAAATCCTTGGAATTATAATGGTAACCACCAGAGAAACTAAAAAAAGGTGGGGAAGGTGGATTGTTGAGGATGGGACTTGGAATAAGGAACAGTGAAAGGGCAGGAGATTCTTGGCTTTCTACTTGAAGTCTGTGTGTATGACCATGTGCACAAGTAAGAAAATGCTTTTAAAAGTTTAAAAGTTAGAGGACTTCCCTGGCAGTCCAATGGTTAAGATCCTGCACTGCCAACGCACGGAGTTTGAGTTTGGTCAGGGTACTAAGATCCCACATGCCGTGAGGTGCAGCCAGAAGATTAAAACAAATTAAATAAAAGTTTAAAAGTTAAAGCATTAAAATTAAAAAGACAGTAACAAACATTGGTGCAGATGTGAAAAAACTGAACTACCACACATTGCTGGTATGATCGGAAAATGGTACAGCCATTCTGGAAAACAGTACGGCAATTCTTCAAAAGATTAAACATAGCTACCATATACTCCAGTAATTCTAATCCTAGGCATCTACACCAAGAGAACTGAAAACATGCCCACACAAAAATCTCTACACAAATGTTCACAGCAGCATTATTCATTTATAGCAAAAAAGTAGAAACACCACAACTGTCAATCAACTGATGAATGGATAAACGAAATATGGTATAGCCATACAAATATTACTTGGCAGTAAAAAGAAAAGTATTGGCATATGCTACGATATGGATGAAGCCTGGAAACACTATGCTAATTCAAAGGAGCCAGACACAAATGCCACATATGGTATGATTTCATTTATAAGAAATGCCCAGAAGAGGCAAGTCCACAGAGGCAAAAAGTAAGAATACTGGTTGCTAGAGGCTGAGGGGATGAAGGAAGATGGAATGACTGCTAACAGACACAGGCTTTCTTCTGAGAGTAATGAAAATGCTTTGGTATTAGATAGTCATAATGGCTGTACAACTCTGTGAAACTACTAAAACCCACTAAATGATATACTTAAAAGGATGAATTTTACAGTATGTGACACATCTCAATAAAGTTGCTATTTTAAGCAATTAAAGGGCAAAAACCAAATGTCAAGTCATTGAAATTTGCCTTTAAAGACATGTCTGCAAGAATATGGATCTAGTAACAGTGAATGAGCATTCTCTTTTCATTCTTGCTCACACACATATGACAAAAATTAATACTAGTACTAAAATTATACCAAAACATGTAACATCTTTTTAACCCTTTCAAAATAAGGGAACAAATCAAAAGCTTAAAGTCTCACCCTGACCACAGCCAGTTTCACCCTGCCCACATAAAATACCAGCATGCCAAGGGCAACAAGTAACTAACAGAGTCATGGAGCCTTCTAAGGCCACAATGAAAACTTTTAATTCATTTGCATTCAATGGCTAATGTGAGCTGTAGTCTGCCACAGGATATGACTTGTGGGTTATAGTTTGTGTATGAGGCCAGGATGGTAAAAAGAAAGGCAGTCGGAACAAAGAGTTAGAACAGGCCACGGAAGGGTCGCACGTAGGCTCCAGGCACATCTGTCTGTCATGGATGGAAATATCCAACAGTAAGCGCTGGGGTTTACCAAGGGAGTGAGAGAACGTGAACCGGGGAGGACACACGTAAGAAGGGCAAGCAGAGAAACGTCAGGATTAAGTGAAAGTTGAGATGTAATCGCTTCAGCACGCTCACTTAGGAAACTTAGCTACAGCCCACACCTACTCCATGGGACGTGCGTCTTGTCCACACATGGAATGTGTGACACTGACGGCACAGGCTGATCCTATCTCCGCCTTCTAACTATGAGCACAGTCTCTCTCCAACTGGCATCTGTAGATAGTAAATACTTACTGAATAAGCAAGTCAAAGAAACAGCAGGTTGCTCAATCTATAGCTGAATGATCTTCACTGAAATGCAAGTTAGAAATGCCAGCCACTGATAAAAGTGCACCAAGGGCTCTCGCTAGTCGCCAGTGCCCTGACTTTCTCCCACCCTTCTCGGCAGGTCCTCTTGGTCAGCTTCTTAGGGTGCCCAAATCACCTGAGAATGCAGAATTTCAGGGCAAAGCGCAGGGCACAGTTTTCTCATGGCCTGGCCTCTCAGCATACAAGGTTAGCCCTGCAATTCCTACTACCTTCCATTGAGGGCAAAGCAAGTACTTTGCCTAGTCTCGGAGCTGATTTCCTGGTTCAAGTGATTAGTGCAACTGGAGCTCCATTCCCAGGTGGAGTTTTCAAACCTAGTTAGCTGCCTTTGCCCTTGAACACTCAAGAAATTTTCTCCTCAGCTCTAGTGTTTCTTTTGATCCATCCTTCATGTCAACTTCTTCCTTGTTCAATGTTCAGTCTCTAGGCTGTCTCTTCCTTGCTTGCTTCCTATTAGCCAGCATTAAACCAAACACAAACATGTTCAGATGTTTTAGGTGGTGACTGCATACCTGGGTACCTGTTAGCAACATCAGTAAAGAAAAGTAAAGATACATAGGTTCCCTCAGCCTAGGGGCCGGTCTTGAGGGCAAGACAGCCAGCAAGGAGAGGAGGAGGTTGGTTCCTCTGGCCCATGACTGTCCCAGCCTCCAAGGCACAGGTGAGTACATCATCTGCTCTCCCAGCTCCTCCGAATCTAATCCTTCACAATCTTTTCAGCAGTTGTTTTTCTAAAACACAAATAATGTGAGTCACCCCCTTAAGATCCTTCTGTGGCTTCTCATTGCTTAAAGAAAACTCTTCGACAACTGGATCCTGGCTTGTCTCTTTCCTCTTCAGGATCATCAGTCCCTACCTCTTTTGCCTTACTTCAAGCAGGCCACCAATGCACATGATACTCACATTACTCCTTCTGCCTGGAATGCCTTGCCGCACCCATTCCACTGCTTTAACACCTTGAACAGCACTTCTCCTGGGATGAACCTTTTCTGACTCTCCAGTCAGATAGACATGTGCTAGGCACTGGGTCAGCTGCTAGGGAGGAATGCTGTGCCTGGTAGCTCACCATTCACCCTCCTTCAGTATAGCCCTTGACATGTCATTCTCCACTCATATGGCCATGAGCCATGCATGGGTCCACAGTAAATGCAGAAGACACCTGGTGATTGAGCGGCATAACCCATGATGGAATAGAAATCAAGGTCAACATAATATTTCTGTAACGACTCTAGCAGTTTAGGTTGGGTTAGGCAATATCCTCTTGTTAAGATTGGTATCAACTCTGAGAAATATTTTATTCAGTTGTAAAGTCCCAGTTAAATTCCTTTGTAAAGCTGGAGAAATAAAGTCTTTGATTAAAAACTAAAATTTCCCCAGGCCTCTAAAGAGGGGTGGGGGAGGGGAGCAGGTGTAGAAGAATGTCTGATCTGTCATATTCTTTAGTCAGAGCCATAAACGTGTTTGGGTAAGACAAAGTGATGTTCTGATAACATTGATAAAAGTAACTTTAAGATTGGGTCACAGGAAGCCCAAGATAAATGCAGAGAGGAAACAGGTTCTTTTTGAAGTAGCCTCTTCATAATCATTTTCCCACACATGTGTTCAACTTCCGAAGGAGGACTGAATACTTGATTTGCTTTGCAAATGAAACAGCTTAAGAATGAGACATTCAGATAATCTTATAGCTTGTTTAGAAGGCTCACTTTAAGTTTAGGCTGCAGCTTCAGAACTGTGTTAACAGTTCCTGTAGGCACATGCGAACTGAGGTACCTTAGGCTGGTACTTGGGATTTTTATTTTGCTCTGTTTTTAGTATTTGAATTTAAAACAGACTCTCAAGGGTCTTCATAGGAAGGTGGGATGAACAATGACCTCAGCAGCATCCTGACAACACAAGCAGCAACAGGCTCCCTGAGGGTGTGCCTCAGTGGTGTTGCTCGGTCAAAGTGAGTATCATAGCTCCAGAATTCAACTGGGGAGGAGGGGCAGCGAGTGCGACGGTGCACTACTGATTCTCTTGCTTACACGATGGCAGGCCTCTAATCTTACTTTCATATTCTACACATGTGTAGCAGTTTTACACCAACAAGCAGTTGGGAAGAGCGAGAGAGCAAGATCTAAAATGGCCAGAGGAGTCCCCTTCTCTATACAAAAAGCACATTTTTGTATAGAGAAATCCTTTGAAACTTGCCGACAAATCAAAACTTCGTAATGTCCACTGTGAACTTCTTGTGGCTGCCTAATAATCAATAAGTGTTTGTGAAAAGAATGCATCATTAACAATAATTCAAGCAATATTATGGCTTGAGATATTTTGAGCAAATTAAGTTTTTGAAAGAGATGATGATACTGTCACCACTAAGATATGTCTTTTATCTCTTAGTGAGATACATTTTCCATATAGACTTGTTTCTGTTCTCAAATACCTAATGACAAGGATAATAAAACTTAGATTAAATTTTTTTTGGTGAAAATAAATTTTTATCAATGAGAAGCATTTTTAAAAACATCTCTCCCAGGTTTCTGTATCAGGATGACTTCTGTTTAAAGGCCCACAACATTAAGAGTTTCTGGTACAAAACTACACAGGCTTCTCTTAACCTCATGAAATTGAGATGTCAAGCACAAAGAACCTGCTTATTAATTATTAAGATCAAGGTGGATGCAAACACAAAAACAGTTGAGTAAAGCAGCAGACCACAATTACAGGCATTAGGCTAAAGATTTTTATTTCTTACTTAAGCGTGCTGTATGTATACATACAATATTAATATATACAACTTGAACAAATACAATTTATACATAAAATACAGTGAAAGTGTGGCTTTTGAAATTAATGCAACAAACTCATCATACAATTTGTAATTCTGGCCAGTATACAGTATTGTAGTAATGCTATTGAAGTTACTGATGATTTCAATTAGACTACAGTAGAAGTTCAAAGGCACTAGGAAGATCTATGTTTTAGTCTAGCATTTATATCAAAGAGTAACTAAAAAGGAACACAGATGCATACATTAATAAACTGGGCAGACACTGACGTACTTAAATGTAAACTCTACCCATCCTTTAATTTACAGCCCTGCAGGAAAGGGAGGGACTTTCCTTATGATAACAGTTAAGGGAAAAATGTTATTAAAAGATGAAAAAGAAACACAACAAACTAAAGCTACAATCATAATTTAAAAAAAAATGTTAGTTGAAGTAGCACCACCCTCTCCCCCAAAGTAACCTTAAATTTCGTGCAGCAAAAAAAGGTCCTTTTTTCTCAAAAAATAGATGACACAGCATGTGAAACTGATTCTACTTGTGGGACGAACACATGGAGGTAAACCTCCCACCTTAATTACCCTACACCTCACAAGAATCTAAACAGAAATGGGGAATACTATCATATTTTAATATCTCAGTTATTACTACATATATTTGCAAGGTTTACTAAAGAACATACCACAAACAACATTCTACCAAGGCTCCTCTTAATAAATATTACTTTTTTAAATTAAAGAGAAAAAATCGCCATTCACATTCAATAACCTACTTATATGTGACACTCATTTTAAATGTTTCTTATTTCAAATAATGAGCAAATTTATCTATCTTTTCATGAAACTAACACTGAAGTTACAAATATTTCATTTGTGGACAATGACACAAAGTAAATGTGAAGGAACCACAGGACTGCTATGATTGGAGCTAAGTGAACAGCTTTAACGCTAGGTTCCCATGCTTTCACATGGGGACTCAGGCCTGGCTCCAATATCTAATCTTGATATCAGTTCTAATGTAATGCTAAAGCAGCCTATTTTTAAAATTTATCAATGTTTTGACTTTTTATAGCTTTCTTTTTGTTACTGCAGTGACATGGAAAAGAAAAATATCTAAGATGCTGACTTAAATTTTCCTTAATGTTTTAAAGCTTAATGCAAAAGTTATCCCTTTTCTATTAAATGGATGGTTAAAGGCTAGACCTGTGGACTTTAAAAAAAAAAAAAGACATAGTCATTTTTTTTTCTACTGGTAAAATTAAGATTTCTCTAATTACTAATAGACTTAAATGTGCATCTATAACTCCCAAGATATTCTGGTTACACAAAGCTTTTACAAGACATAAGTTCACCTCAAGTCTTCACAGTATCTAAACAATGCCCCACAAAGTTATAAATGTCTAACTATCTTGCACATCACAAAGAGAATGCTGTTAGTTAAATCCAATTCTTCTTACCTAGAAAAAATTCACCATACATAAGATATTTAGTACATCACCTTTGAAATGTACTTTAAGTTTATGGACACATTTTTACACAATTCACAAGTATGCTACCTTCACTCCCATTCTATACATAGCTTTGTAATTGTAAAACAATATTTAACCAAACTTACTAATTTATGCAGTCTTAAAATGTGTAGCCAATGTATTTCAGGGGTGATTACATAATTTTAAAACTCATAAAAGATAAATATATATATATATATATATAGTGGTTTTAGAGTAGCATAACTTAAAAAAATAAAAATTTTACAAGCAGCCAACAAAAAAACAATAATTCTATCTATGACAACTTTTCTTTTTTACTATAAAATAAAAATAATTTTTATTTTAGAGGTATGGTCTAATTGGAATTGTCAATGGAAGAAATTCAGGCAAGACTATTTTCTTTATAAAATAAGAAGAAAGACAAAACAAAGTGTTTTAAAGGCAAAGAATTAAAAGGTATTTTTCCTGCTTTGGTTGTATTTTCCAGAAAACGGAGATCTTTCTCAACTGGGAGAGACAGAGCAATTGCCATCAAAATTTAGAAGTCAGACACAGGAAAGTATCCCTTAATCAAGCTTCAAAGTGAATTTAAAAAATAATACCTACAGAGGCAAATATTAGTGACCAATATTTAGCTTCTTAATTTTATGTAACTGGGTGACTCCTTTATATTTAGGTACAAATTCAATGTTTCAAGAAACATGAAATCAAACAAAATTTTTGACCTGAAGTTAAAGTGGCAGAAAAGGTCAAGAGAGGTCCAGATGAAACATATTTTCAGCTTTTGTGTCTTAAACATGTATACTTCTAGACTATCAAATCGTAAAAGTGTTCTATAGGTCAATAAGATCACCCATCTCATACACTAAATGCAATGAATGTGAGTATAAAAATTAGAATATATTTTAGAAGGCCAGGTGGGTGTTAGGATTCCATTATTTCTTAGATATGCAGCCCATATATTCATATGTAACAGGAAACCACAGGACAACTAGACCTGCAACTTTCTATGTGCAAAACAGGACTTATTCTTCTTTTTTTTCTATTTTGAATATCTGTCCAGTTATCTAAATAGATAGTAGTTGAGTAAATCACTAGTAGACTTATGTATACATTTAAACTGCAACTCTCTATAGTATGAACTGCTCCTTCAACTTCCCTGCACAGTATAAGTTGAAAAAGTAATTATGACAATTTGAACAATTACCAGTGGTACAATTTTAATGTTATATTAACTTAATATATATGGACTAAAAGATATTAAGCAAATTATTAGTTCCAGTCTTACTCCATGATTTACAAGTTGCATTACAGGAAATTACACAAAAGTCTTCAATGTTTTAATTAAATATTTTATCCAGGCATGAGAATATCACTAATTTTTATTTTGACTTTAAGTCTGTAACGTTTACTGAAGTAAAGAGTCAATTACAGTTTCAGGCTTTGCAGAACGCTTTCTGTTTGGAGAAGAGAAAAAGAAAACATGAATGCTTCCCTAAAAGACAAAAGTACAAACACTTTACATTATGTAATAGATAATATCAAGCAGCCAGAGAATCTAGAAACCAGTCAAGGTTTGACATGCTATGTTAAGAGATCAATTAATGCCTGCCTTTTCAGGCTAGGGCAAGTCACTTAGAGTGAGCCCAAGAGCATGGCACTGCACTCCACCACCCACAGTGATGAGGGAATGAGTGAATGATAAATCAGACTAGACAATGTGGATAGGCCAAGTGGTCTGCATGCCTGCCAGATTTGAACTCCTTGATTATCTTTTCTGGAGTGTGCTAAAGGTTCCAGCTTATTCAGTGAAAATCAGAGCCACAAATCACCTGAAGCAACACCTCATAGATGACTGTGTAGGAACTGATGGAAATGCTCCATTAATGTATCATGTTTATTGCAGTTTTGTTTAGTACACTGAACTGTGTGTTTCTAATGAGGAACATCACATCGAACATTATCAAGTAATGTAACCTAATATCAAAAAACCATTTAATGTGCATATTTGTCTGTATTTATGGCCATGTACTGTTTTCACAATACAGCAGGCTAATTCTGGTACACAGAGGTGCTGGGTTTGGCTCATCTAATGTTCACTCACAGTTTTTTTTTTTAGACTAAAATGAGCATTCTGAAATCTATATCCAAATATCTTATTATTTGCTTGGCTGTTTCAAGTCCACATAGTTTCTTAAAAGTGACTAAAAACAGAGACTTCATATAAATAATTCTTATTTCTGGTTTCTCCTTTGACATAGGAAGATCCAGAAACAATGGGCCCTGTTCCCCCAAATTCACTAGAAACAGGGTAGCAGCTACTCAGACCACACCCTGTTCCATTTTATCCCAGCATACCAATGCCTATTTTTCTCCTACATTGAGGCCAACTGTCTTACCATTTATCATCACACTTGCCTGTTACTTTTTTTTTAATAACTGTAAAGTTAGGAGGAAAACACCTCCATTAAAAGTGAAAAACTTAATGATTAGAGGAATTTGTATTTCTTTGAACCAATTTGCTTCATTTATTAATAATACATGCATAGCTTCCTTTGGCATATGAAAAGCTTTTCATGTCTGACATCTAAATGCTGGAGAACGTAAAAATTTGTATACTTTTAATATGCTGATTTCTCCTTCCAAAATTTATAAAAGTTAGGTTATGCCTATAAGATTATGTAACACAAAAACATTAAAACTTAAGACTTTTGAGTTACATGTAGGGTGAAGGCTATGTACTCAAAGTAGGGAAAAATAAAAGCTTATTATTTCCTATCATTTTACACCCAAAGTCTTACAGTCAGTTTGATTAAGCTCAACAGTATTTGATGTAAGGAAGGGAGAGAATAAACAAGCTCCAGCCCAGCAATTTCATATCCTGGTTTCCCTGGGCTACATTACAATACATTTAAACTACTCAACAGTCAAAACTAGACCACAAAGGAGAGGGAATGGTAGTCAGAGAAGTTTTCTTTAACTGGTAACTGAGGAAATCAAGGTTCCTGAGACAATGTTCATGACAGAAAAATGAATCAGTTGAATACAATACCTTGAGAGTCTAACCAGGCAAATTAATTTGCATCTCACTAGAAAAATTAATACAAAGATCGAGGAATTTGCCTTATTACACATTTGTAAAGAAGAAAGTAAATTAGAAATAAATTCTACTAGTCAGGAGGGCTAAAGAAGTTAGAAGACCTTATTTCTTTAGCCAGGTCTTTATTCACTCAAATCCGAACTACATAAGGACTTGAATTATTTAGTTAAATAGTTATCATGTTAATTGGGCTTCCCTTGTGACTCAGCTGGTAAAGAATCCACCTGCAATGAGGGAGACCTGGGTTCGATCCCTGGGTTGGGAAGATCACCCACTCCAGTACTCTGGCCTGGAGAGTACTATACCCCCTGTACAGTCCATGGGGTAGCAAAGACTTGGACATGACTGAGTGACTTTCACTATCATGTTAATTAAATTTCCCTTCAGTTCAGTTCACTTCAGTTGCTGTTGTGTCTGACTCTTTGCGACACCATGAATTGCAGCACGCCAGGCCTTCCTGTCCATCACCAACTCCCGGAGTTCACTCAGACTCACGTCCATCGAGTCGGTGATGCCATCCAGCTATCTCATCCTCTGTTGTCCCTTTCTCCTCCTGCCCCCAGTCCCTCCCAGCATCAGAGTCTTTTCCAATGAGTCAACTCTTCGCATAAGGTGGCCAAAGTATTGGAGTTTCAGCTTTAGCATCAATGTACCTAATTTGAAAATCTCATTGCCTTGGCTCGTGGAACCCAAAGACAGTTCTTACCTTCTCCCAGTCTTTGGCCTTGCTTTTCCCTTTGAAGTCCGTGGCCTCTCTAATTTCATCAAGGACTGCCGAAGGCTTTCCTCAGTATAGGCGAGATACACATGAGAAAGGTCCACTTCAAAGGGCTATATAAAGGAAAGGAATAAGACATTCTAACACACAGATTTGAGGGAAGATTTAAAATGCTGAATGAACTCCTAGAAAAAAGCCAGAGACAAAACCAAATAAATATCTACAGATATATTTTTCTAATGCCATATATCTCAAATGTATTCACCAATCATTGGTGAAGAAGCCCTGACCCGCTATAAATTCCTCAGTAGTAAATAAAAACTGTTGGTTTTTCCCTAAAGCTGCTGCTTTCTCTTGTTAACCTAAGATTAGGACCAGCTTTGAGAGGGACAGACACATTCTAGTCTCTAAACAAATTCCCAAGACCCAGAGAGGTGGTGAAAGAGTTTCTGAAGAGGACTCCATGCCCCTCTTGTGATACAGAAATGATAAGCTGCCCCCATGACTGCAGGTAAGCAGAACTGCCCTAATAATCACCCGATTCTAGAGCCTCTACTCTCAAAATATAAGCCTATTTTTCAGCAAAGCTGATTAACAGATATCATGATAACACAATTTAGTGACCACATTCCTATGAAGAATCAACTGTAATTTGTTTTCTTTTTTTTTTAAAAAAAAAAAAAGCACTCTTACATCTTTCTCCTTTTTATCTGGAACTGGAGTCTGCTTTCTCATGTTATTTCCTGTGTAGGCAACACATTTCTCAAAAAAGGAAAAAAAGAGGGGGAGGAGAATTATCTTAATTAGCAATTAATACTATGAATGAGGTAAATTACTATGAGATATTCTGATGGTACACTCATAAAACATTATTTGAGGGATTTCCCTGGTGGTCCAGTGGTTAAGAATCTACCTGCCAACGCAGGGGATGTGGATTCAACCCCTGGTCAGGAAACTAAGACCCGACATGCCATGGGGCAACTAAGACCCAATACAGTCAAAAAGTAAATAAATAATGTTTTTTTTAAAAAAGAACAAAACATGACTTGAATGCTGGGACAGAAAGGTAGACCCAGAGGTCATTCGGTCCTACACACCAACCAATACCACCATCTCTCCTGAATATTCTGTGTTGTAACCTTTAATCATCTTATCCACCCTAGTGGATGATCATCTGATTCATCCTCTGGACCAACCTCCCCACTGTGGCCAGCACAACTCCCGTCTATAGGAAGTATTCCATTAACTGTTTCATAAAAGGATGAAGGTTAGTACTCACTAGCTGCCATTCTCCTATGTCTTCATTCCAATGGACATAGTTTTCAATCATTTCCTTTTAAAAGAGTCAAAGATGATCTACTTTTAATATTTAGTAACATTTAAAATACTGACTTAAACATGGAACTAAAATCTTAATATATTAAGTGAAAAAAGTTAAGTTTCAGAACATTATGTATTGCATGATGCCCTTTTTGGGCTTCTCAGATGGCTCTGTGGTAAAGAATCTGCCTGCCAATGCAGGAGACACAGGAGAATGAGGGTTCAATCCCTGAGTTGGGAAGATCCCTTAGAGAAGGAAATGGCAGCCCACTCCAATATTCTTGCCTGGAAAATCCCATGAAAAGAGGAGACTGCCAGGCTACAGTCCATGGGTTTGCAAGGAGCTGGACATGACTGAACAACTGAGCAAGCACATGCGATGCCCCTTTTATAAATTTAAAAATATATACCTTCAAGGAATATAAGTAGATGCAATTAAACTATATAAAAATATAAAGCAAGGAAATAAAGAATTTAGGATTCAGGATGGTGGATACCTTGAGTGTGAAGAGGTAAAGGGACGGAAGAGGGGAGAGAGAAACCATTTGGTTAAAAATAGGTCACTATAATGGTCCTAGATTTTGTTCTGGGTGACAAGTTAACTACAAAATAAGTAAATAAAAGGAGGCCATCCAAGGACCATCAAGGACAGTGTACTGTGAACCAAATATTAATTCTGAAAGAAAGAAAGAAAAGAAAATTAAAGAGAAAAAGAAAATAATATTAAGCTTAAATTGACAAATTTCTTAAAACTGTACACAGATTTAAAAGAAAGAAAAGGAAAAGAAAGAAAAAAAATTAAAGCTTATATTTAGACAATTCTTAAAACTGTACATAGATTTAAAATAAAATTTAAAAATCAATGTTAAAGTCTACTAAAATGTACTGGAAAGAGATATTTGGTGAAAAGAATAATAGAGGCTCTGATTTTAAAATTATAGTAGTATTCAGAGTTAGCATCTATCTGGAGATGGATGGTAGTGATCATTGTACAGTATTGTAAAGTACTTAATGAAATGTACTCTTAAAAAGTTAACATGGTAAATTTCATATGTCTATTTTACCACTTCACCTCAAACGCACAGAATTAGCATCCATAAACAGGGGAAAAAAATTAGCACAGGAGTTCTGTTTATTCTATTCATAGGATAAAGAATGTTGAAAAAACAAATAGGACCTATGCCTTTACATGAATTACATGAATCTGGCCTTCCTCCTAAGGAATGAGGAATTCTTGTTCAGATACTTAGTTACTCAAACGGAGAATAATATATATATTAAGAAAAGTTAACAGCTGGAGTGAAATGTGATGGAATTAAAGAAAATTTTATCAGCAACAACTGAAATGTAAATATTTACTGCTAATTAAATTAGAAATTGCATTTCTTTAGTCCTTAACCCCAGCCAAGTGACCTAATATTTAAGTCAGAGAACTTCCCACTTACTTGATAATCCTGAGGTATAAAGTTATCAATAATAAGCATCTGAAGTCTCAGTTCCCGGCTAAGTTGTCGAATGTTCTCCAAGAGGCCTTCAATTTCCCTCTGATGTTCTTGTTGGAGATCAGCCATCTACCAGAATCAATGAAAATACTAAGGACAAGTAAGATTTTAAATACAAAACAATTTCATCTGACAGGGCAGTAGTCAAGGAAACTTTGTAAAAGCTTACCCAGTTCTTTTACAAAAATAATGGACAGAAAATTCTAACACTATCACTGTCCACTCCACCACATTAGTAGTTAAGGCTGAAATAAACTATTTTTACTAGCTTAACAGATGAAATTTAAAATTGCACATAAAGGTGAAAATTTTATTTCTGTAAAATTGTAAGCACACTTTATGACTCCTTTAGGATTCTTAATCATACTTAATCAAAGCTAAAAAATTCAAACAACAACAACAGGTAATTTCTAAGAGATCAACCTCTGACTTTGCAGCCATCAGCATAGTCCAAACTTTCTTTAATTTCTTGGTCTTTCCTTGTGCTTCTTCTTGCAAACTGGTATACTTTTCTTCAATATCCAAGCGTTCTTGCTATGACAAAAAGTGGTGAACTTCAGAATAATTTTCTTCATTAAAGCTTAATTAACAAATGATATAAATGTTTAGCAAGTATTATCTTTCAAAGCAATCCATAGATATGCTTTAAAATTTTATTAAGACTATAGACGCTCAGCTTTTCACTATAAAAGTAAATACCTCAGATGAAACATCAACCAACAATAAAAATTCACATCACCTCTTTTTCCTCAAGTTCTCTACGAAGTTGCTCTGCTCTTCTTCTCCTTTCTTCCAGTTCCATGTTGGATTCTTCAAGAAGTTTCTCTTGTTCCTCAGCTTTTGCCAACAAATCAACACCACCAACAATTACCTTCTTCTCCAGTGCAGATAATTTCTCTAGCAAAGACTGATGCTCCTGTCTGTTAATTAAAATGAGAATACACAATATCCATCAATTATGTACTATTCTACTAAATTTACCCAAATGTAACAAAAATTTAGATATATAATTTCATAATAGGAATGTAATTACATCTCTCTCAAATTACACAACTGGGTAGTAGTATTGCTTTTAATTACAATTCAATTTTCTTGCTTATGCATACTGTAAGAAAAAACCCAGAAATTTAAATCACAAATTCATCTCAATTCAGTAATACTCACTGGGCCTTAAGAAGATCTTTTTCCCGTTTCTCCAACTCAGCTCTAGCCTTGTTTCTTTCTTCTTCTTCCATGTCAAGCTTTGTTTCAAGTGCTTTTCTCTCTTCATCAATTTTTGCTTGCATTTCAACCATCTTATCTGGGGAAACTTTCTTTTTACCTGTTTGAGTCATTTAATTGCAACAATCACTTCAGAGTCAGTATTTCAGACATACACATTACCTTCAAAGATACACTCCTCAAGAATACAAAATCAAATCTCAACATTTTAAGGAAATCAACTGAACAGTATTTTTTATTTCTACTTATTATGTTCCTAAAAGATTTTTTAACTGCTAAATGCAAACTGTTGTCCAACTGTGCAATGATAACTAAGAACAAAAGTACGTAAAAGAGAAAATGAGACGAGTAGGAAAAGAGATTAACAGGAAAACCAAATAAATAAAAAAGCAAAGATCTCTGTATCCCCAAATGACATATTTCACCAAAAAAGCAGTATCATTATTTAGTTACTTTTTTCTGATAACCAGGTACAAAATCAAGTCACTTCTCAAAACACCTTCCCACAAAATTTATTAAAATGAACGAATAAAAAAAAAAAAATGAACGAATAAGTAAAAGTCACACACAAATCAGACAGAATTTATATCAAGTCGTTTTTAAGACTGAATATATCTCCAGAGGTTTTTAACAATTTTACTTGATAAAATTACTTGAAAGTATTTTATTTCATAGCATACTTTTAAAGGAAGTAATGCTATACTGATTATGTAACAGTTACATAGTAATTAACCAGTCATTTTTTAGTTGCTGAGCTGTTATGACATATCATCAAATCTTAAATGAACAACTAAAGTAACTTATTATGTCAAATTCAGGATCCTAAATCTCCCTAAATCAGATTAAACATTTCAAGTGTGAAATATAAGTAGAAATATTATCAAATAATACAGCTAGAAATATAATTTCCAAATGACTATTTTGATTATAATGCCTAATACAATGTTTTATATATATATATATGTATAGTAAATGTTCACTAAAGATTTAATGAATTTCAAAATCATGAAATTAAAATGAAAAAGAAAAAAAGAAAAACCAGCTTATTAAACTTGTTATGAAACCGAATTAAAGATAATTCATTTCTGGTAATACAATTTCTTTGAAATGTACTTTCCTTCAGAAAAAACAATCAAATTTTTCGTAGAACTGGTCTGAGGCTCTCCTGAAAGCTTTCTGTCATTCTTAACTTCCTTCCCAAAGGACCACAGAAGAGTGTAGAAGAATTTATAAACTGTTAATGTCTCCACCCAAAAACTAACCCCACATGCTGACAAGGAAAGAGAACTGAAAAATAAAGATGATGGAGATATATATATCTGAATAAAATCTTTCAGGAACCACAAGATGATGAATCATTCACAAGCTTTAATTCTTTGGGTTAAAATCATATAAAACCCCCAAAGGTTTAAAATACATTACCCTTCACTTCTTCAGAAATGTAAGTCCAGAGCAAACTAAAGCCACAAGATGAATAAGTTAAATAAAAGAGTAAACAAAAGCACTGATCCAAATTCATGCTTTGGTGTGGTGTGATTCATTGCATCCCAAAGTCAGGTTACAGACCTGACTCTATTGGCTTTTTTAGCACAATCACCTGTATTGAACACTCTGAACTATACTGCTAAAAAGTAATATTAAAAAGTAATTTAACTCTTATTCCCAATGAATTCCTAGAAAGGATTTCCCATCAGTAGTAACTATTTCTTAGAAATTTGAGGGGGGAAAGTGTAAGTTAAGGTATAAAGTAAGTGTATGCGCTAAAATAATTATGATTTCCTTTAGACTCTATAATTATGGTAAAGAAAAAATGGAAAATATGTTAAAAATTGTATGTGTGAAAACTGTATGTGTATAGAGGAAATGGTCCCCTCAACACACGTACATTCATTTTTTTAGGCTTCTAGGGTTGCAACTGTGTTGTTAGTTAAAAATACATAGTTTCCAAATGCATTAAAAAGCAGCTAAATAAGAAAATATATATATGTGTAGAGATACAAAAGTACATGCCTATTGACGAATTACTACTATGCCTGAACTGCTTCACTTATTCAAAATTATTCAGGTAATATTTTCAAACTGATGTTTTAGCAGCAAAAATCTTACTGTGTCCTCACAGCATTTTCATAAAAATGACCATATATACATAGTTTCAGTTTCAAAAGTCTGATATTTAAGTAATATATTATTTTAGCCAGAATTAGTCTGATGAATTGCATTTACTGTAAGCTAAATGTGGATATGTAGCAACTTTAACAAGGCACTTAAAAACATGATATTATGAAAAGTCACTTTTGGATTTTTTTTTTAAGATTTTAAAAATATATTAATGAATCAAACCAACCAACCAACCAATTAAAAAAAAAAAAAAAAAACCTTCTAAAATTGTAAAAATTTAACACAAAGTTTCAAGTAAAAAAAATCTAAAAAGAATGTTAATGCCACAGAATATTTAACTGAGCCAAAGAGGAGTGATAAATATTTTAATTCCCATCTACCACATCCTCTAACCAAAACTGAGGTGAACTTCGGCAAGGCAAAATTAAAGGGAAGAATTTTAGGAAGTGTTATTGAATTAACTTCATTTTCATTACATGAGTATCCATGGCCATACATAACCAGGCATTTGAGTCCTTGGTTTAAAAAAAGGAGGAAAATGCTTGTATATGAAATCATTTATATTTCTAAAATTTGGCTTACTAGGTCTTTAAGAATTGAGAGAAATGATTATGCCATGTGGTTCTGGTGATATATTTATTTTTATTGCTTATTTTGTTAATTAGGTCTAGAATATACAATGTGTCACTGTCAAGCTAGTAGTTCAGAATTGTTTCCTTAAGAAGATAATTTGGAAACTAAAATGTTCCTAATACCTTTGTTAATAAAAACTAAAATAAGCTTTTTAAAAAAGAATTGAATAAAAAAGGAATTTTAAAAATGCTAAAGCTGAAATATACTTTAAAATACAAGACACATACTTACCTTGTAAAAAAATGAATTAAAAAATTGTAATGTGGTTAAATAAAAGTTCTCTATAGTTTAAATAATCGTACCATGTGGAGTGCAAATCAATCACACCAACCTGCTTGATCTTTCAACAAGAAGTAGTAAGCAAATCGGAGACAGGAAGCATATGCACAGAGATGAAGAGGAAAAAAAGAAAAAAACATTATTTCTTTTGTAAAACAAAGAAAAATGTATTATAGCATTTATTTACAGTATAAGTATAGGAGTACAATCATTATACAAACTGAAATAGATCAGTTTTATGCAAAAAGAAAAGTATATGCAACATAATCAGAGATGATAATTTAAGCAAGGACAGTAAGATTAATTTAGTCATATTTCTAATCAACCTTGACTCCCAAACTTGCAAATATAACAGTTGAGCAACAAATAGAGGACATGGAATTGGGAACCTGCTAAGACCTGGCAAGTAATATAAAGAGCAAAACAGGAAATAAAGCCAATTTTAAAAATTAGTAAGTTAAAAGTAGCAGAAGTCACACTGTCCATTTTCAAAATTTCCCAATTCAATGACCTCTAATAAGGATACATTACAGGTGTGCCCCCCTTTAAGAAAATCGAACGCAAAACCTTCAACCAACTAAACAAATAAACTAGAGAAATTTGCAGTGATCATGTAACTAACAGAACCACTTAATAAAGAATTTTTAAAGACAGCAATTCTCCCAATACAACTGATTTCCCAACTTGATTTATAAGCATTTTCAAGAAATGCTTATTGCATAAAGTGAAGTACACCTGTACAGTAACAAACTTGCATTCAATCTATTAGTAGACTGTTAAGGGTAATTATAATGATTCTATAGAAGTAAATGATCAATTGATGATTCAAGCAAACAACACCTAAAAAAAAAAGGGCCATTCATATTTTTAAAAAGGAAGGTACATACAAGTTACACACAGCAACCACATGCTAGGGCAACCATCTTTCCACGTCATCAACATACCCACAGTGCAACAAAAGAACTGAACATTATACACTAGGTACACAAAGAGTAACTAAAACTGCTTGAACTACAATTCATTTCATAACAAATTTTCATGTAAATACCTTTTAAGAATTAAAGTAAAATTTTAAAACAGAAAATTAAATTATAATACCTCCCACTCAGATATTTTCTTACATTTAGTGATTTATAATACAAAATGAGACTTCTATATGGTTTCTAAAGCAATGTCATGTCTTTTGAGTTAGCTTATGAAATTAACTGTCTTGAAAAAATATAAGGACAATAGAGAAAATAATTCCTAATATTCTGAGAATTCTTCCTCTAGAAAGCTAAAAGCATGAGAACAACCAAATGTTTTTGTTATTAGTTTTGGAAAGGTAAGAATATATAGATAATGTTTTAAAAAGCAGTAAGCTGCAAGCTAGTACAAGAAAGCATCAATTCTCTTTTCTTCTGAAACTAAAATATAAATAAAATTAATACTTGTCAAAATTATGGTTTAAGAAAAAGCTTTAGATTTGAAATAAGACAGATCCTGCACAATTTCTTGTGGATCTGAATTCTCTAATCATAACATAGAAAGTTTCTTAAAATCAATCAGGTCATTTAGAAATAGAGATAAATGGTAATTTGATATAAAATACCATTCAATTTATCTTTACTTGCTTCAAACTTTACATTTTTCTTTATTTGGGAGCTTTTGGTCTTAAGTTACCCCTAAGAATAGGACGCCAAAGCATAAAATCTTTTAAACTACAAGATATGTTATAATTGGCACCACTGTACTTCCAAACATAATGTGTACCTTATGAAATTCAGAATTTTGTTATTATAGATAGGTCCCTTACACTGACTAGGAGTATGACGAAACATGAAAAGGAACCTTAAGAGTTATTCTCCTATACAGCTTACTAGCTCTCTTTACATTATCTCAACTGCAAAAGCATGAATCTCTCTTCCATTGTCTCAAACATAAGCTTAAGCATATGTTTTAACAATTATGGTTAACTGGAAGCAATGAAGAGGGGAGGAAATATCACCACATGCTTTGTTTTACTGAGAAGTCCAACATGTATTCTTTAAGTCATGACAGGGAGCGGTGCAGCATTTCTCAAATGAAGCCCATGAGTTATGGAAAAGCCAAAGCTCTGTTAGAGAATTTAAGAGCTACCACTCACTAGGCAAGAACTTATCCAGAGGTTTCTCTATGACAGAACATGTGGAGTCTGAACTACTGCTGCTGCTACTGCCTGGAAGACAAAGAAATGAGCCCAACGGGAACCAAAGAAAGAGGAACAAGAAAATGAACACATACACAGAGAAAGAATTTTAAAGGACAATCAAGTTTTGTATTAAAGAACCAAAACTTACTTTCCCTTAAAATCAGTCTTGGCAGTCTATGTAGTATTCTCTAATTACAAAGCCATACAGGGGAATTAGAAACTGTATTCCTTTAAGTATCCACTGTAGGCAAACCTCACTATTCACTTATAGTAATTCAGAGGTTTGGAATGACAAGAATAAAAAATAAGTCACTTGGTGACAAATAAGTCTATTTAAACCATTTACGTTGATAAACTAATAGAACTGAGCTTAAAAGTCATGCACAATTAAAGTTATAGGAATGATAAATTACCCTTTAATACAAACAGTTTGGGTGTGTCTCCAATTTCACTCTTTCATCTCCAAAACATCAAACTATCAGATATACATGTTTAAAGTTTCACAGAAAAACTTTAGAAGGCTTACTGAAATTCTGAAAATTTCTAAGCCTTGAAGGAAGATGTTACTATTAAATATTTTAATATAGTAAGTAAGCAATGGCATTTTTCTAAATTCAAATTTTCATTTTTAAACAAATCTATTATCTGTTTCAGCTTTGAATAGCTTACTCTGAAAAAATATGTATGGACACAAAACCGTTTCTCTAAATCAAGGGTCAGTAATCACTTGCTGTAAAGGGACAGAAGATAAGTGCTTTAGGCTTCACAGGCCATACAGACACATGTGAAGACAGCTGTAGACTGTATGTAAACAAATGAACATGGCTGCTTAATAAACTACATTTACAAAAACAGGTGGTGGGCTGATTTTGGTCAGCAGACTACTTGCCAACTCTTGCTCTAAATTATATTTTTCCTGCCTTTTGAAGGACTCTCTATGGCTTTTAAATTTGGGACACCTGATCAAACAGTGATGAGTTATTTTCAGCAAGAACATCTTACTCAGACAAGCAAAATATGCACCAGCTCGAAAACAATGATCCACATTAATGGAAGAGAGTTCTGAAATAAATACTCAGATAGAAAGATCTGAAATGTAGCCCATTATGTTTGTCTTTCTTTTGCACTGTCATCTATATCTTTATCACAATATACAGTTTTAATTGATACTTGGAAACGAACACTCTGTTAACAGATCAGTACATTTTATAAAGAAAATACATTTTACATGCTATTATATAATAGAATCCTTCTACAAATTTATTAAAAACTCAATGACTTTTAAAGCTTAATCATATTTGAAAAAAATTCACATTATCTTAACTTTCTAAAATATTCAGATCCCTAACACAGATAAAAGTCCCCACATTAAAATCCCACATGAAATTTAAAAATGGAATATCCACTATCACAGATTTTTATAATTCTAAGTAGTATAAAAAACTAGAACATACTGTATGCTGATTGATCTAGAAATAACAGATCAGTATAGGAAGAAAAAATAATGCAAAGTTAACCAGGTATATAGCAAATCCTCTGTTCAAACTGCTACCACAATAAAAAAATAGCAAAATAAAAAGCATGTACTCAACAGCCTTAGGAATGTTAAACCGTCATTAGGCAGCAATTTCATTTAATTTCTAGAACACTGAAATGAACTTACTCCTTCTTTTTTTCCTTTTCTCTCCATCTTCTCCAACCTCACCCTCTTCATCATCCTCTTCCTCTGAACCGCTGATATCAGAGCCTGATATTTCTTCCCCTTGAACAGAAATTTAATACAATGATATTTATTCTGTACCAGGTCACTGCCTATTCAGGAAACGCCTGTATCAACTTTCTTCATTAAGTTTTTGTGCCCAAAACAAACCTTATTTTAATATTCCTAGAGAGTATATCAGATATGTTAGCCTCAGAAACAGATATGATATACACAGAGGTTTTATTTTTAAAGTTCCTAAAGAGAACTTATATGCAGAGTACACCATGAGAAACGCTGGCCTGGAAGAAGCACAAGCTGGAATCAAGATTGCCGGGAGAAATATCAATAACCTCAGATATGCAGATGACACCACCCTTATGGCAGAAAGTGAAGAGAAACTAAAAAGCCTCTTGATGAAAGTGAAAGTAGAGAGTGAAAAAGTTGGCTTAAAGCTCAACATTCAGAAAACGAAGATCATGGCATCCAGTCCCATCACTTCATGGGAAATAGATGGGTAAACAGTGGAAATAGTGGCAGACTTTATTTTTTTGGGCTCCGAAATCACTGCAGGTGGTGACTGCAGCCATGAAATTAAAAAACGCTTACTCCTTGAAGAAAAGTTATGACCAACCTAGATAGCATATTGAAAAGCAGAGACATTACATTGCCTACAAAGGTCCGTCTAGTCAAGACTATGGTTTTTCCCATGGTCATGTATGGCTGTGAGAGTTGGACTGTGAAGAAAGCTGAGCACCAAAGAATTGATGCTTTTGAACTGTGATGTTGGAGAAGACTCTTGAGAGTCCCCTGTACTGCAAAGAGATCCAGCCAGTCCATTCTAAAGGAGATCAGCCCTGGGTGTTCTTTGGAAGGAATGATGCTAAAGCTGAAACTCCAGTACTTTGGCCACCTCATGTGAAGAGCTGACTCATTGGCAAAAATGAGTTAACCCTAACCCTAACCCCAACCCTAACCCCAACCCCAAGCCTAACCCTAACTTTGACCTATTCAAACTTTAAAAAGACTCTGATGGTGGGAAGGATTGGGGGCAGGAGGAAAAGGGGACGACAGATGGCTGGATGGCATCCCTGACTTGATGGACGTGAGTCTGAGTGAACTCCGGGAGTTGGTGATGGACAGGGAGGCCTGGTGTACTGCAATTCATGGGGTCGCAAAGAGTCGGACACGACTGAGTGACTGGACTGAACTGAACTGAAAGAGAATTTAAGACTTTGACCTATTTAAACTTTAAAGTGATTAGTTTACAGTTTTAAATGTTACATGTTAGAGGTATTATTTCAATGTTTGAAAAATATGATCACTTTTGGAATGCATTTTTTCCTCAGTTTTCTGTTTAAGATTTCATTTACTTATTTTTATAAATGCCACATCTCATTGGCTCATTTCTTTTGCTGCTTTATTTTTTGGCTGCACTGGGTCTTCATTACCATGTGCAGGCTTCTCCAGTTGCAGCTGGCAGGCTCTAGAGCACGTGGGCTCTGTAGTTATGGCGCACAGGCTTAGTTGCGGTACATGGGATCTTAGTTCCCTGATCAGATATCGAACTTGGGTCCCTTGAATTGAGAGCATGGAGTCTTATCCACTGGACCACCAGGAAAATCTCTAAGATTTTAAATAATTTATCCAACCTTTTTATAGTTTAAGAGCCATACAATGGTCATCTAACACACGATCCCACTTTTAGGACTATATCGCATCAAGTAATAGAAGAAGGGCTTATTTGTACAACAAGTATGTTAATCTAAAAAAAATTTTTTTAAAGGAAATTACAAAGCTAATATTAATGCAAATCAGTGCTATGGCACCTTCAAAGTAGTTATTTAAAATTACCACTGTCCACATATGAAATGTCTAGGAAAATAAAGATAACTGGGTGGGAGGGAGTAAAATATATACTAATCATAATCAGATCAGATCAGATCAGTCGCTGAGTCGTGTCTGACTCTTTGCGACCCCATGAATCGCAGCACGTCAGGCCTCCCTGTCCATCACCAACTCCCGGCGTTCACTCAGACTCACGTCCATCGAGTCAGGGATGCCATCCAGCCATCTCATCCTCTGTCGTCCCCTTCTCCTCCTGCCCCCAATCCCTCCCAGCATCAGAGTCTTTTCCAATGAGTCAACTCTTCACATGAGGTGGCCAAAGTACTGGAATTTCAGCTTTAGCATCATTCCTTCCAAAGAAATCCCAGGGCTGATCTCCTTCAGAATAGTTGAACCTAAAAAACAAAAAGTAGAAAGAATTCAGAGTCTTGGGAGAAGAAATTCATTAAACATATATTTCTTCAGGTCCACAAACAATGACACCCTGGTAGCAATGAGTACACCTAATGCCTAAATCTTGGTTTCTAAATACCATTCTCCAATGAAAGGAACCAGGGAGAAACAGATGATTTTAAGAACAAGGTAAGAAAAATATAAAAATGAGCCCCAAACATCTGTGGTGCCAGATAATGAGGAAGTGATAAGCAAACAAACTGGTGAGAGCATGCTGAAAGGATACAGGAACTACCCTGAAACTTAATGGCCAAAGCTGGAACAATTTGAACAATAAAATAAATAATATTATTGTATTATAAACCCACAGACTAAAATAAATATCCATGAGTCCATACTGACATTAAAAAATAATAGGGGAGAGGAGACTGATCTTCCTTACACTAAAATTCAGAACACTAAACATTAGAAAGAAAAATGGGAAGAAAACGTTATCACTGAGCAAATCCACAGAACTACTGTTGGATGCTAAAATCACGGGAAGAAAAGTATGATGAGAAACAGAAGTTTTGTATAGTGTCAAAGTATATCTCCACAAGATATAAATTACAAAGGAAATAATAAAATAAATTTACAGTGGAGAAAATGTGCAGAATAATTATGAGAAGTGAAAGTGAAAGTCACTCAGTTGTGTCTCACTCTTTGCAACCCCATGGACTATACAGTCCATGGAATTCTCCAGGCAGAATACTGGAGTGCGTAGCCTTTCCCTTCTCCAAGGAATCTTTCAGTGGTGAACATTTGCAGAATAATTATGAGAAAACTACAGATAAATTCAAATTGAGGAACATTCTACAAATATATGACCAATACTCTTCAAAATGTCATGATTACAAAGACCGAGGAATTAGAGACTGAAGGAAATTAAACAGACATGACAACTACCAGTAAATGCAATGCATGATCTATAACTGGATCCTGAACTACAAAAAAAAAGGGCATTGAAGAGAAAACTGTCAAAATTCTAGTAAGAATCTATGGATTAGTTAAAAAGTTTCTATCACTATAAATTTCCTGGTGTGATAATGTAAGATGTTAACATCAGGAGAAGCTGGGTAATAGGTACATAGGAACTCTCCTTGCTATACTGTGAGTTTTCTATAAACCTAAAATTATTTTGAAATAAAAGTTAAAAAGTTATTCTTTTAATAGTTTCACCTATTTTTAGATTACTCCTATGATCAACTCTATTAACTGGATTATAAGAAATGTCCTAAGAGTGTAAATAAAATGAAGTTAATTAAAAATAAAGTTAGCATTACCATATATCTAGCAACTTCACCTCTGGATATATATCCAAAAGAACTGAAAGCAAGGACTCGAACAGATTTTTGTACATCCACATACATAACAACATTATTCCCAATAGTCAGAAGGTAGAAGCAACACAAGTATACATTAACAGATGAAAGGATAAAAGGAAACATGGAAGAAAATTCTGACTCATGCCACAATATGGACGACTACTGAGGACCTTATGCTTAGTAAAATAAGCCAGACACAACAGGAGACATATTGTATGATTCTACTTTTATGGGGTACTTAGAACAGTCAAATTCATAGAGACAGAAAGTAGAATAATGATTACCAGGGATTGAGGGAGAGAGAGGGATAGGGATTTAGCATTTAATGGGTACAGAGAGAGGTTCATTTTGGGATTATTAAAAAGTCCTGGAGATGGATGGTGGTGACAGATGAAGAACAATGCCAATGTACTTAATGCCACAGAACTTAACATAAAAATAGTTAAAATGGTAAATTTTATGTTATGTATTATATATTTTACCACAATTTTTAAAATGTAAAAACTGGGTCAGAAATATAAAGGTATGAACTCAATACTAACAAATCTAAGAAATTTTACATCTTTGAAACATACTGACTATAAATACCACCTAGTGGTCACAGTTAAAATACCAAATTTCATTATCTAAGAGGCAGCTAAATTATAGCTCTTCCTCAAAAATCTTACTCAAATTTACTGAATCAGCACCTTCTTCAAATGTTTATGATGTCTGGATCTGGATTTTACATCTGATTTAACCAGTTTCCCTGCAGACTGGAGAAAGGCAATTTCAAAGCCCTTTATTCACCAGGTATGCAAAGGAGCCCTGTGCCAGCTAGTTCATAGCATTACGATTCAGGGAGTTACTGACCACCTAACAACGGTTGGTAAATTTCTCACCCTCATGACAAGGTCTTCAAATTTTCTAAACATCTAACATTATATCTTGTTAGAAAAGGATTTCCAAAATAGAATCTCATGTTCAAATATGAAAGCATATTTTCAAGGCCATGCAATCAATTTTCACTTATAGTAAACTAGGTTTCCATGAGCAGTCAATGCACCAATTATGTTAGAGCCTTTGTTTGTGTGGATCACAACTGTGGAAAATTCTTAAAGAGATGGGAATACCAGACCACCTTAACTGCCTCCTGAGAAACTTGGATGCAGGTCAAGAAGAAACAGAACCAGAACAAATGACTGGTTCAAAACTGGGAAGGAAGTACAAGGCTGTATATTGTCACTCTGTTCATTTAACTTCTATGCAGAGTATATCATGAGAAATGCTGGGCTGGATGAATCACAAGCTCGAATCAAGATTGCTGGGAGAAGTATCAACAACCTCAGATATGCAGATGATACCACTCTAATGGCAGAAAGTGAAGACGAACTAAAGAGCCTGTTGACGATGGTGAAAGAGGAGAGTGAAAAAGCTGGCTTAAAACTCAACATTAAAAGAACTAAGATCATGGCATCTGGTCCCATCACTTTAAGACAAATAGAAGGGCAAAGTGGAAACAATGACAAATTTTATTTTCTTGGATTCCAAAATCACTGTAGATGGTGACTATAGCCATGAAATTAAAAGACACTTGCTCCTTGGAAGGAAAGCTATGACAAATCTAGACAGCATATGAAAAAGCAGAAATACAAAAGCAGAGGTATCACTTTGCCAACCAAGTTCCACATAGTCAAAGCTATGGTTTTTCCAGTAGTCCTGTATGGATGTGACAGTTGGACCATAAAGAAGGCTGAGTGCCAAAGAATTGATGCTTTTGAATTGTGGTGCTGGAGAAGACTCTTGAGAGGACCGTGGACTGCAAGGAGATCAAACCGGTCAATCTTAAAGGAAACAAACCCTTAATACTCATTGGAAGGTCTGACGCTGAAGCTCCAATAATTTGGCCACCTGATGTAAAGAGCCAACTCATTGGAAAAGACCCTGATGCTGGGAAAGACTGAAGGGGGCAGCAGAGGATGAGATGGTTAGATAGCATCACTGACTCAGTGGCCATGAATTTGAGGAAACTCCAGGAGACAGTGGACAGAGAAGCCTGGTGTGCTGCAGTTCATGGGGTTGCAAGGAGTGGAATGCAACTTGGCAACTGAACAGCAACAACAAACAACAAACTGTGTTTACCCATAACTCTGTAATTGCTTTATTGACTTCAAGTAATAGTGCCTGGGATCTATTACAAAGAACTCTGGTCATAACTAATACATGTATGGTAGAACTCACTCAGAGAGAGAATCAAAAATTCCTTGTTTAATAAGTGATCATATGAAATCTTTATGAAAGATCATGAGGACTGAGATGGAGGTTGTAAATCAAATGAATTTTTAAATCACTACACAAATATTACATAATTTTACTTGAGCTTGATGTGAAAATGCTTAATAATGTAAGTAGCAAGTTACTGTGCAAAAATATTCCCTTAAACATCAATATCAGAGGTTCAGAGAATTTTTAATGGGTGGTTTTATTAGAACACTTATTGCTTAAAAACACATTTTTAACCAACATTAAGATTAATATTTTCAGGAAAACGTTACCTTCTTCAAGCTTTTTTTTCAGTTCTTCTATTTCCTTCTGAAACTGACGAAGCAAAGCATCTTTTGGATCTTCATTAATTCTAGCTTTATTTTTAATATTCTTAGCACGATTAGCATACCGCAATGTACTGATGGTTTCATCATAATTGTAATCTGCTGGCCCAATATTTGCACACTGTTGAATTAGGAACACAAAACATTTTGCTGTACATGTGATACAGTTTTAAAACTTTAATTTATTTTTATAAATAAATAATATTTATAATATTATTTTTATTATTATATTTTAATTTTTAAAATTTATTTATATTTTGGCCACGCTGCATGGCATGCATGATCTTAGTTCCCTGACCTGGGATGGAAACTGCAGCATCCCCTACAGTGGAAGCTTAATCACTCACTGGACTATCAGGGAAGTTCCAACACACTTAAAATTACTACCATTATGAATATATCAAAGAATTCTGGAACATATTTCCACTCTGGCTGTGAAAAAGAGGGCATCACCCCATGGGTTTCCAAACAATCCAATTATAGGCTAGCACACATGGTGTGCTAGAAAGTTGAGTTCAGTTCAGTCGCTCAGTCGTGTCCGACTCTTCGCGACCCCACGAATCGCAGCACTTCAGGCCTCCCTGTCCATCACCAACGCCCGGAGTTCACTCAGACTCACGTCCATCGAGTCAGTGATGCCATCCAGCCATCTCATCCTCTGTCGTCCCCTTCTCCTCCTGCCCCCAATCCCTCCCAGCATCAGAGTCTTTTCCAATGAGTCAAAATAACCACAAATTTTAAAAAGTGAAATAATCGATAGTTTTTAAAATGTTATGAATATCAACTGCTGGCATAAATCAGAATCTTAAAATTTTCCTGATGGTAACTAAACAACCAATTAAGTCTTACCATCATGGTTTTTGAATTTCCTCCTAAGGAATCCTGAAGAAGACGAGTCAATTTAGAGTTACGATAAGGCACATGAGTGCTTTTTCCATCAACCAAGGCAGAAATAACATTACCAAGGGTGGAAAGCGAAAGATTGATTTTTGTAGCTTCTTTTAGGCGCTGTCCAGTAGCTCCAGTTTTTGCTTGTCTTTCTGAACCCTAGCAATAAACAGAGACAGAAGTAAAGCTAAAACAAAAAAATACAGAATATTCTTCCCAAAGTTAAAAAAAGTATTTTAACAGTAAAAACTCTAATATGATATCTGGAATTCACTTCAAAATAATACTGGAAGGGAAGAAGTGGCTGAGGGTAGAGAAGAAACAGAACTGGACATGAACTGATAACTATTAAAATTAGGTGATGACTACATGGAAAATTATACTATTCTTTGTTTATATAGGTTAGAAACAGTCCATAATTAATAGTAAGTTAAACACACATATAAAACTTTTATATATATATATAAAATCACTCCTTTTCACTTGAGTTATTACTCATTTATAAAATAAAAAGAAACTACAAGAGTTATTCTTAACTAGCATCCCCTTACTTACAGCAAGATCTACAAGATGAAGCTTCCCCATCCTGACATGCATGTTACCATCAACACCTTTCTCACTGCATTCTATCGTGATTGTAAAGATGGCATGGGAACGGGAACTATGTTCATTCATATTAGTTGCACCAACAGAACCTTGAATAAAAGAAGGAAAGTCTTTAAAACTATTAACAACAGGGAGTGCCTCTAAAAATAATATCCAAAATACTAAATTTCATCACAGCCAAAAGCCAGAGAACATGGTTAAGACACAAAAGCTTAGGTGTATTTAGCTATGAAATTTCTGACATTTATGTTGGTAACAAAAAACTAATTTTTTCACATTAAAGAGGTACTTTTAGGACAAAATACTTAATTTCAAGTATTATTGACTCAAAAAATTAACTGACTTTAAAATATATGTTAAATAGTTCAAAAAATAAACTGTTTCAGCTGTCTCTAAAAGGTATTATATTCTGGGAAACAATCACAGGAATACTTTCATATATACATTAGATGGTAACAAAAATCGTCAGAGTAAAACGGTTTGCAACAGCAAGACATCAAAAACAATCAATAGGGAAGCAGTTAATCAATTATGTTAATAGAATAGTCATACTATGCATTATGAAGCAGTCTCTTAAAAAAATAAGGTAGATCTTAATGACATGAAAAGATACCCAAAACATATGAACTAGAGATAAAAAAGTTAGGAGTATAAAGTATAATCCCATTTCTGTAAAACAAAAGCATCCATTCAAAGTATGCTAAGAATCTGAGTGTGTATAAATGTTTTACATGAATATATTGTGCAAACAAAAAGATGCTTTCCATATGACCCAGCAATCCCACTGCTGGGCATATACACTGAGGAAACCAGAACTGAAAGAGACAGGCAAACCCCAATGTTCATCACAGTACTGTTTATGATAGCCAGGACACGGAAGCAACCTAGATGTCCATCAGCAGACGAATGGATAAGAAAGCTGTGGTAAATATACACAATGGGGTATTGCTGCTAAGTCACTTCAGTCCATGTCCGACTCTGTGCGACCCCATAGACGGCAGCCCACCAGGCTCCCCCGTCCCTGGGATTCTCCAGGCAAGAACACTGGAGTGGGTTGTCATTTCCTTCTCCAATGCATGAAAGTAAAAAGTGAAAGTGAAGTCGCTCAGTCATGTCCGACTCTTAGCGACCCCATGGACTGCAGCCTACCAGGCTCCTCCGTCCATGGGGTTTTCCAGGCAAGAGTACTGGAGTGGGGTGCCACTGCCTTCTCCAATGGGGTATTACTCAGCCATTAAAAAGAATACATTTGAATCAGTTGTAATGAGGTGGATGAATCTGGAGCCTATTATACAGAGTGAAGTAAGCCAGAAAGAAAAACACCAATACAGTATACTTATACATATATATGGAATTTAGAAAGATGGTAACAATAACCCTGTATGCGAGACAGCAAAAGAGACAAAGATGTATCGAACAGTCTTTTGGACTCTGTGGGAGAGGGTGAGGGCAGGATGATACGGGAGAATGGCATTGAAACATGTAAATTATCATATGTGAATCGAATCGCCAGTCCAGGTTCGATGCATGATACAGGATGCTCAGGGCTGGTGCACTGGGATGACCCAGAGGGATGGGATGGGGAGGGAGGTGGGAAGGGGGTTCAGGATGGGGAACACATGTACACCCATGGTGGATTCATGTCAATGTATGGCAAAACAAATACAATATTGTAAAGTAAAATAAATAAATAAATGCTTTGTTTTTCACAATGGGCATGTATGGGTTTTTTCCTTAAATTCCAAAGTATTTTAAAAGCAATATGTTAATTTCACCCAACACCAAAATTATTTTCCTACTATATATTCATGTACAGGCCAGCTGTGATTTTAGAATTTAAACACTGAAAGGGTACTGTTTATCAGCAAATAGCTATATTAGAAGTCAGAGAACTAGAATGTAAACTGCATAGATAAGGAAAAGTAAAGCTCAGTGAAAGAAGGTAAATGGAAATCAGTGAGGGAAATGCAAGGATTAGTGACTCCTCGTACATAATCTTTTCCCATTTTCTTTCAAATCATGAATTTTTAAAAATCAAATTTATGAATTTTTCCACAAGATATAAATAAAACAAATCAATCTGACATCACTTCAACTCATCTAACCAGAAGAAACACACTATACATATTTCCACAGCGTCAATTCAGTTCAGTCACTCAGTCATGTTCGACTCTTTGTGACCCTATGGAATGCAGCACGCCAGGTTTCCCTGTCCATCACCAACTCCCAGAGCTTGCTCAAACTCATGTCCATCAAGCTGGTGATGCCATCCAACCATCTCATCCTTTGTCGTCCCCTTCTCTTCCTGCCTTCAATCTTTCCGAGCATCAGGGTCTTTTCCAATGAGTCAGTTCTTCACATCAGGTAGCCAAAGTATTGGAGTTTCAGCTTCATCATCAGTCCTTCCAATGAATACCCAGGACTAATCTCCTTTAGGATGGACTGGTTGGATCTCCTTGCAGTCCAAGGGACTCTCAAGAGTCTTCTCCAACACCACAGTTCAAAAGCAGCAATTCTTCAGTGCTCAGCTTTTTTTATGGTCCAACTCCCACATCCATACATAACTACTGGAAAAAACAGAGCTTTGACTAAACGGACCTTTCTCGGCCAGGTAACGCCTTGCTTTGTCTAGGCTGATCATAACTTTTCTTCCAATGAGTAAGAGTCTTTTAATTTCATGGCTGCAGTCACCACCTGCAGTGATTCTGAAGCCCAAGAAATAAAGTCTGCCACTGTTTTCATTGTTTCCCCATTTATTTGCCATTAAGTGATGGGACCGGATGCCATGATCTTTGTTTTCTAAATGTTGAGCTTTAAGCCAACTTTTTCACTCTCCTTTTTCACTTTCATCAAGAGGCTTTTTAGTTCCTCTTCGCTTTCTGCCATAAGGGTGGTGTCATCTGCATATCTGAGGTTATTGATATTTCTCCTGGCAATCTTGATTCCAGCTTGTGCTTCTTCCAGCCCAGCATTTCTCATGATGTACTCTGCATATAAGTTAAATAAGCAGGGTGACAATATACAGCCTTGACATACTCCTTTTCCTATTTGGAACCAGTATGTTGTTCCATGTCCAGTTCTAACTGTTGCTTCCTGACCTGCATACAGATTTCTCAAGAGGCAGATCAGGTGGTCTGGTATTCCCAGCTCTGCCCTATAAATAAATTCCTCATTTTTCTAGATTCCATATATGTGCATTAGAATACGATTTTTATCTTTCTCTTTCTGACTCACTTCACTCTGTATAATAGGTTCTAGGTTCATCCACCTCATCAGAACTAACTCAAACGTGTTCCTTTTTATGGCTGAGTAATATTCCATTGGGTATATATACCACAACTTCTTTATCCATTCATCTGTCGATGGGCATCTAGCTTGCTTCCATGTTCTAGCTATTGTAAATAGTGCTACAATGAACAATGGGATACATGTGTCTTTTTCAACCCTGGTTTCCTCAGGGTATATACCTAGGAGTGGGATTGCTGGGTCATATGGTGGTTTTATTCCCAGGTTTTTAAGGAATCTCCATGCCATCTTCCATAGAGGCTGTATCAATTTACATTCCCACCAACAGTGCAAGAGCGATCCCCTTTTCTGCACACCCTCTCCAGCATTTATTGTTTGTAGATTTTTTGATGATGACCATTCTGACTGGTGAGAGGTGATATCTCATTGTGGTTTTGATCTGCATTTCTCCAATAATGAGCGATGTTGAGCAGCTTTTCATGTGTTTGTTAGCCTTCTGTATGTCTTCTTTGGAGGAATGGCTGTTTAGGTGTTTTGCCCACTTTTTGATTGGGTTGTTTGAGTTTCTAGCATTGAATTGTATGAGCTGCTTGTATATTTTGGAAATTAATCCTTTGTCAGTTGTTTCATGTGCTATTATTTTCTCCCATTCTGAGGGTTGTCTTTTCACCTTGCTTATACTTTCCCTTGCTGTGCAAAAGCTTTTAAGTTTAATCAGGCCCCACTTATTTACTTTATTTTTGTTTTGTTTTTTTATTTTTATTTTTAAACTTTACAATATTGTATTAGTTTTGCCAAATATCGAAATGAATCCGCCACAGGTATACATGTGTTCCCCATCCTGAACCCTCCTCCCTCCTCCCTCCCCATACCATCCCTCTGGGTCGTCACAGTGCACCAGCCCCAAGCATCCAGTATCATGCATCAAACCTGGACTGGCAACTCGTTTCATGCATGATATACATGTTTCAATGCCATTCTCCCAAATCTTCCCACCCTCTCCCTCTCCAACAGAGTCCATAAGACTGTTCTATACATCAGCGTCTCTTTTGCTGTCTCGTACACAGGGTTATTGTTACCATCTTTCTAAATTCCATATATATGCGTTAGTATACTGTATTGGTGTTTTTCTTTCTGGCTTACTTCACTCTGTATAATAGGCTCCAGTTTCATCCACCTCATTAGAACTGATTCAAACGTATTCTTTTTAAAGGCTGAGTAATACTCCATTGTGTATATGTACCACAACTTTCTTATCCATTCATCTGCTTTTATTTCCCTTACTTTAGGAGGTGGGTCATAGAGGATCTTGCTTTATGTCATCGAGTGTTCTGCCTATGTTTTCCTCTAAGAGTTTTACAGTTTCTGGTCTTATATTTAGGTCTTTAATCCATTTTGAGTTTATCTTTGTGTATGGTGTTAGGAAGTGTTCTAATTTCATTCTTTGACATGCAGCTGTCCAGTTTTCCCAGCACCATTTATCAAAGAGGCTGTCTTTGCCCCATTGTATATTCTTGACTCCTTTGTCAAAAATAAGGTACCCAGAGGTGCATGGGTTTATTTCTGGGCTTTCTATCTTGTTCCATTAGTCTGTATTTCTGTTTTTGTTCCAGTACTGTCTTGATGACTGTAGCTTTGTAGCATAATCTGAAGTCAGGAAGGTTGATTCCTCCAGCTCCATTCTTCTTTCTCAAGACTGCTTTGGCTATTTGGGGTCTTTTGTGTTTCCATATGAACTGTGAAATTTTTTGTTCTAGTTCTCTGAAAAATGCCATTGGTAATTTGAGAGGGATTGCACTGAATCTGAAGACTGCATTTGGCAGTATAGTCATTATCACAATATTGATTCTTCCTACCCAGGAACATGGAATATCTCTCCATCTGTTTATGTTGTCTTTGATTTTTTTCATCAGCGTCACCAACCAGTCCATTCTGAAGGAGATCAGCCCTGGGATTTCTTTGGAAGGAATGATGCTAAAGCTGAAACTCCAGTACTTTGGCCACCTCAGGCGAAGAGTTGACTCATTGGAAAAGATTCTGATGCTGGGAGGGATTGCGGGCAAGAGGAGAAGGGGACAACAGAGGATGAGATGGCTGGATGGCATCACTGACTCGATGGATGTGAGTCTGAGTGAACTCCGGGAGTTGGTGATGGACAGCGAGGCCTGGCGTGCTGCGATTCATGGGGTTGCAGAGAGTCGGACACGACTAAGCGACTGATATGATCTGATCTGATCAGCATCTTATAATTTTCTGTATACAGTTCTTTTATCTCCTTAGGTAAGTTTATTCCTACATATTTAGTACTTTTTGTTGCAATGGTCAATGGGATTGATTCCTTAATTCCTCTGGTTTTTCATTGGTAGTATACAGAAACGTAAGTGATTTCTGTGTATTGATGTTGTATCTTGCAACTTTGCTAAATTCACCAATGAGCTCTAGTAATTTTCAGATACTATCTTTAAGGTTTTATATGTACAGTATCATGTCATCTGCACACAGTGAGAGCTTTACTTCTTCTTTTCCAATCTGGATTCCTTTTTTTTTTTTTTTCTCCTCTGATTGCTGTAGTTAGGACTTCCAGAACTATGTTGAATAATAGTGATGAAAGAGGACACCTTTGTCTTGTTCCTGATCTTCGGGGGAATGCTTTCAGTTTGTCACCATTGAGAATAATGTTTGCTGTAGGCTTCTCATATATGCCTTTTACTACGTTAAGGTAGGTTCCTTCTATGCCCATTTCTGGAAAAGATTTAATCATAAATGGGTGGCGAATTTTGTCAAAGGCTTTTTCTGCATCTATTCAGATTATAATATGGTTTTTATCTTTCAAATTGTTAATATGGTATATCACATTGATTGATTTGCATATAATGAAGAATCCTTGGATTCCTGGAATAAACCCAACTTGATCATACTGTATAAGCTTTCTGATGTGTTGCTGAATTCTGTTTGCTAAAATTCTGTTGAGGATTTTTGCATCTATGTTCATCAGTGATATTGGCCTATAGCTTTCTTTTTTGGTGTTGTCTTTGTCTGGTTTTGGTATCAGGGTGATAGTGGCCTTGTAGAACAAGTTTGGAAGTGTTCCTTCCTCTGCCATTTCTTGAAAGAGTTTTAGAAGGATAGGCAATAGCTCTTCTCTAAATGTTTGACAGAATTCTCCTGTGAAGCCATCTGGTCCTGGGCTTTTGTTTTTGGGGAGGTTTTTTATCACAGCTTTAATTTCAGTGCTTATAATTGGGTTGTTCATAATTTCGATTTCTTCCTGGTTCAATCTTGGAAGACTGAACTTTTCTAAGAACCTGTCCCTTTCTTCCAGGTTATCCATTTTATTGCCATATAGTTGTTCATAATAGTCTCTTATAATCCTTTGTATTTCTGCACTGTCTGTTGTAACCTCTCCTTTTTCATTTCTAATTTTATTGATTTGATTCTCCTCTTTTTCTTGATGAGTCTGGCTAAAGGTTTATCAATTTTATCTTCTCAAAGAACCAGCTTCTAGTTTTATTAATCTTTACTATTGTGTCTTTCATTTCTTTTTTATTTCTGCTCAGATCTTTATGACGTCTTTCCTTCTACCAATTTTGGGGGAGTTTTTTGTTCTTTTTCCAGTTGTTTTAGGGGTAAAGTTAGGTTGTCTAGTCTATGTTCTTGTTTCTTGAGGTAGGATTGTATTGCTATAAACTTCCCTCTTAGGACTGCTTTTGCTGCATCCCACAGGTTTTGAGTTGTCAGGTTTTCACTGTCATTTGTTTCTAGAAATTTTTTGATTTCCCTTTTGATTTCTTCAGAAACTTGCTGGTTATTTAGAAATGTGTTATTTAATCTCCATGTGTTTGTGTTTCTTACAGTTTTTTTTTCTTGTAATTGATATCTAGTCTCATAGTGTTGTGGTCAGAGAAGATGTTTGATATGATTTCAATTTTCTTAAATTTACTGAGGTTTGATTTGTGACCCAAGATGTGGACTATCCTGGAGAATATTCTATGTGCACTTGAGAAGGTTTATTCTTCTGCATTTGGATGGAATGTCCTGAAGATAACTATGAGATCCATCTCATCTAATGTATTATTTAAGACTTTTGTTTCCTTATTAATTTTCTGTTTTGATGATCGGTCCATTGGTGTGAGTAGGGTGTTCAAGTCTCCTACTATTATTGCGTTTATAGTCAATTACTCTTTTTAGGTCTGTTAGTATGTCTTATGTATTGAGGTGCTCCTATGTTGGGTGCATAGATATTTACAATTGCTATGTCTTCCTCTTGGATTGATTCCTTTATCATTACATAGTGTCCTTCCTTATCTCTTGTAATCTTCATTATTTTAAGGTGTATTTTGTCTGATAAAAGGACTGCTACTCCAGCTTTCTTTTGCTTCCCATTTGCATGGAATATATTTTTCCATCCTCTCACTTTCAGTCTATGTGTGTCTTTAGGTCTGAAGTGGGTTTCTTGTAGACAGCATATACATGGGTCTTAATTTTTTATCCATTCAGCCAGTCTGTGTCTTTTGGTTGGAGCACTTAATCCATTTACATTTAAAGTAATTATTGATATATATGTCCCTATTGCCATTTTCTTAATTGTTTAGGATTGATTTTGTAGATCTTTTTTCTTCTGTATTTCTTGACTATATAAGTCCATTTAACATTTGTGGTAAAGCTGGTTTGGTGGTATTGAATTCTCTTAACTATTGCTTGTCTGAAAAGCTTTTGATTTCTCCATCAATTTTGAATGAGATCCTTGCTGGGTACAGTAATCTTGGTTGTAGATTTTTCCCTTTCAGTACTTTAAATATATCCTACCATTCTCTTCTGGCCTGCAGAGTTTCTGCTGAAAGATCAGCTGTGAAGCGTATGAGGTTTCCCTTGTATGTCACATGCTGCTTCTCCCTTGCTGCTTATAATATTCTTTGTGTTTAGTCTTTGTTAGTTTGATTGGTATGTGTCTTGGGGTGTTTCTCCTTCGGTTTACCCTGTACAGGACTCTTTGTGCCTCTTGTACTTGATTGGCTGTTTCCTTTTCCATGTTGGGGAAATTTTCAGCTATAATCTCTTCAAAAATTTTTTCATATCCTTTCTTTTGCTCTTCTTCTGGGACCCCTAAAATTCAAATGTTGGTGCGTTTGATATTGTCCCAGATGTCTCTGAGACTATCCGCAGTTCTTTTCATTCTTTTTACTTTATTCTGCTCTTCAGAAGTTATTTCCACCATTTTATCTTCCAGGTCACTGATTTGTTCTTCTGTTTCAGATATTCTGCTATTGATTCCTTCTAGAGTATTTTTAATTTCAGTAATTGTGTTGTCTCTTCATATTTATTCTTTAATTCTTCTAGGTCTTTGTTAATTGCTTCTTGCATTTTCTCCATTTTCTTTCAAGGTTTTTGATCATCTTTACTATCATTATTCTGAATTCTTTTTCTGAAAGTTTGCCTATTTCCTCTCCATTTATTTGGACTTCGGTGTTTCTAGTTTGTTCCTTCATTTGTGTAGTATTTCTCTGCCTTTTCATTTTTTTTTTTTAACTTATTGTGTTTGAGGTCTCCTTTTCTCAGGCTTCAAGGTTGAATTCTTTCTTCCTTTTGGTTTCTGCCGTCATAAGGTTGGTCCAGTGGTTTGTGTAAGTTTTGTATAGGGTGAAATTTGTTATGAGTTTTTGTTTGTTTGTTTTTCCTCTGATTGGCAAGGCTGAAGTGAAGTCGCTCAGTTGTGTCCGACTCTTTGCGACCCCATGGACTGTAGCCTATCAGGCTCCTCCGTCCATGGGATTTTCCAGGCAGGAGTGCTGGAGTGGACTGCCATTTCCTTCTCCAGGGGATCTTTCTGACCCAGGAATCGAACCCAGGTCTCCCGCATTGCAGGCTGAGTGAGGTGGTAACCCTGTCTGCTGATGATTGGGTTTGTATTTTTGTTTGGTTTGTTGTTTAAATGAGGGTTCCTGCACAGGTTGCTATTGATGGTTGGGTGATGCTGGGTCTTGTATTCCAGTGGTTTCCTCTGTGTGAGTTATCACTATTTGATACCGGGTTAGTTCTCTGATAGTCTAGGGTCTTGGTCTCCCACTCCAAAGGCTCAGGGCTTGATTTCTGGTCAGGAACAAAGATTCCACAAGTGGTTTGTTATGGCATTAAGTGAGATTAAAACAAATATCTAAAAATGAGAAACCAAAGATGAGCCCCAGACAAATGGCAGTTATAAAATCAGGCAAATAATAATTACAATAATGGAACATACACATATACATATATACCCACAAGCAAAGTCAAAACAGTCCAACAAAAATCAAGTACAATAGACTGACCCAGCAAACAAAGGAAATCAAAAATTATATTTACCAGTTAGGAACAAACTAACTAAAGCACAAACTGGAAAACAAAACTAAGGCAAGGTGGCAAGTGGGGAATAAAGCAATGAAAAGAAAACTAACAAATATGTTGAGAAAGAAAGACTAGATATGCAAAGTTAAATAGAGGCAGATGAAGAAGATTTATATACATTAAAGATTAACTGCAAGGGGAAAAGAACAGTCGGAAAGGCAAACAAAGGAATAAATGTAGAAAAAATGTAACAGGTTTTAAAAAATTAAAAATTAAAATTATAAAAAAGAGAAAATAAAAACAGAAGAAGAAAAAAAAAAGGAAAACTCCACAGAACTGCAAAAGCCCAACACAGATGCAGAGGTTTATAACAACAACAAAAAGTGTGACTGAATATACACATCTACATATATACCTATAAGCAAAATCAAAACAGTACAACAAAAATAAAGTACAATAGATTGACCCAGGGAACAAAGGGAACCAAAAATTATGTCTCAGTTCAGCTTAGTTACTCAGTCATGTCCGACTCTTTGGAACCCCATGAACCACAGTACGCCAGGCCTCCCTATCCATCACCAACTCCCAGAGTCCACCCAAACCCATGTCCATCGAGTCAGTGATGCCATCCAACCATCTCATCCTCTTTCGTCCCCTTCTCCTCCTGCCCTCAATCTTTCCCAGCATCAGGGTCTTTTCCAATGAGTCAGCTCTTCACATCAGGTGGCCAAAGTACTGGAGTTTCAGCTTCATCATCAGTCCTTCCAATGAACACCCAAGACTGATCTCCTTGCAGTCCAAGGGACTCTCAAGAGTCTTCTCCAACATCACAGAACAAAACTAACTAAAGCACAAACTGAAAAACAAAACTAAGGCAAGATGTCAACTGGGGTATAAAGCAATGAAAATAAAACTAACAAATATGTTGAGAGGAAAGGAAAGAAAGAAAAGAAAGAAAGAATAGATATGCAAAGTTAAATAGAAGTAGATAAAGATTTATATATATTAAAGATTAGCAAGGGGAAAAGAACAGTGGGAAAAGCAAACATGGGAATAAATGTAGAAAAATAATAATAGATTTTTAAAATTAAAGAGAAAAGGAAAAAAAAAAAGGAAAACTCCCCAGAACTGCAAAAGCCCAACACAGAGGCAGAGATTTACAACAATTAAAAAAATGTGACTGAGAAGAGAAAAGAAAAAAAGCTCAAAAGCTTAATTAGATTTCATAGTGCCAATAAAATTGACAACTACAATAGGGCGGGGAGAGAAAAAAAGGGGAAAAAAATCCAAAAGAATATACAGAACAAGTCAAAACATAAGAATAATAAATGTTTTTCTTGAATAACTGCTGTCAGTCTTTCCCTCGCTGGGAGTCACAGTCCACCTCACCTCCCTAGGATGCCCTCCAACACTGTGCTGATCTCTGGACCTGCTGTGGGGGCAGCCCAGATCCTAATCTGGTCCTACTTCTCTGTGTTCTTGCCTCCAATGTCCACAGCTATCAGAACTAGTGCGTTTTCTTTTGTGGGAGCTCTCAATGACCCTTTATATATTCCAGAGACAGAGTCTGCCTAGTTGATCATGTGGATTTAATCTGCAGCTTATACAGCTAGTGGGAGGGTTCTGGGTCTTCTTCCTTAGTTACACTGCCCCTGGGTTTCAACTGTGGTTTTATTTCCACCTCTGCATGTGGGTCGTCCACTGGGGTTTGCTCCTGAGGCTACCCTGGATGACTTGGGTCTGCCCCAGTGAGGACCAGGTGAGGAGGTGGTGCAGCTGCTTGGGTCGCAGGGGTTCTGGAAGCACCTGGTACTCAGGGGAGTCAGCGGCTAGGGCAGCAGGAGATATAGTGCTCTAGAAGGGTATGACAATACCCTTTGGCCATAGCGTATTAGCCAATATGCTCCAGTATTCTTGCCTGGAAAAGCCCCCTCCCTGACAGAGAAGCCTAGTAGGCCACAGTCTACAGGGTCGCAAAGAGTCAGACACTACGGAAGCGACCCTGCATGCACAGGCCCAAGATTTTTTTGCCTGTGGCAGCTTTGCCCCAGTGAGAGTTGAGCATGAAAATGGCGCGGCTGCTTGGCTTGCGGGGACCCTTGCGGTGCCAAGTGTGCAGGGACAGGGACTGCCTCTGCCACAGGAGTTATGGCCCTATAAGAGTCTTTTTTCTAGCCTCTTATAGCTGGCAATCTGAAGACTCTCTCCGCACAATCAGGCGCTGAGAGGCTTGCCTGCAGTCCTTCTCTGTTGTTCAGAGCATCAGGCACATAGAAGGGCCCCCTGGCTGGGGTCCTACTCTGTAGTTTGGCGCATCAGGCGTTTGATGGGCCAGCCTCTCTATTGTTCAGCTGCACATGCTGGCATGTGGGGGGAGAGAGGCTATGGTAATGGCTCCACCTGCTACGCGTGACTCAGCAGTATGACCTTGCTTCCATAGCTGCCCCGCTTTCCTCCACAGGCATTTCCCACCATAGTCTCCTCCCTCACATCCCCTCCGTCTCTCCACAGCCCTCGCCACGGGGGATTGCTCCACAATCCCTAAACTCCAGCCCCCAGCCGCTACGCCATCTGGGGTACGTATGGCTTCAGCAAGGACTGATTCTCATTCCATTTAGGCTGCCACAGATCAGCTGTTTCACTCTCAGCCTTAAATGTTTCTCCTCTGTCTAGACAATTGCCCTGAGGTAGGGACCGGACCTCTGCTTCAGCTCCCCCACCTGCCAAAGGTCCGGTCCTACTAACACTACTGTTTTTCCCCCTAGTTCCTTCCTCCTAATGAGTTTTGCATGAGTCAATACATCCTTTTCTGCCCGTCAGGTACTCCTGTCCACTCTCAGCTGGTGTTCCACACACACTTCTGTGTCTGAAGGTATATTCCTGGAGAGAGATGTACTCCACACATACCTGCTCCTCCACCATCTTGTTCTCTGCATGTATCTTTTCAAATTATACTTTTGTCTGGATATATTCCCAGGAGTGGGGTTGCTCACCTATATGGCCAACTCTAGTTTTCTAAGGAACCTCCATACTATTTTCCATAGTGGCTGCACCAAATTTACGGTCACCAATAGTGTAGGATTCCCTTCCCCCCTCCCACTCCACCCTGAATATTTAATTTTTGAACTCAATGTATTTATTAAGATTATTTTCCTTTCTGCTATCTTAGGTCTTCAAATCTCTTTACCTTCCTTTCATTTTATTTCTCCCATTAGAATTTTTTCATTTTCCTTGGACAAATCTCACATATCAAGTTAAATTAATTTTTAGTAGTTAATGTAAGGTTTTGGTCACTATTACAAATATATTATATTAAATTTTTTAATTAAATAAACAATACATGAACATATTCCTAATACAAAAATTTAAAAATACAAACATACATAAAGCAAAGAGAATGCTCCCTTACAGCCCTTTCTTTCAATCTTATTTCCCTTTCACTAAAGTTAACAACTATTAAATGTCTTTTCATTCGTACTTCACATACACACATGTAAACACACATACAATACCTAAATATATAATACTTTAATAATTTGGCTTTCTTAACACATATATAAATAGGATAATACAGTACATACTTTGCTAGTTAGCTTTCTTTTTCACTTGCATCTATAAAGTCTTTTGAGTCTCTACATGTAGATTTAACCCAGGGTTGTTTTTTATAGCTTCATTATAGTCCATAGTATTTTTGCACCATAATTTATATAACCAATATTTTACTGATGATTAGATTGCATCAAACTTCTTGCTCTTAAAAATAATGCTGCAATAAGGTATTTTTTGTTCACATCAAAAAATATCTTTCTAGAATATATTTAATATATCTAGAAATAGAAACAGTGGGTCAAAGGACTGCATTCTTAAAATTTCAACAGATACACTTATATTACCCTTCAAAAATGCTGTATATTTCCATCACCACTGACCGTTTCTTCAGAGTATCACCAACCTGGATATCCTTTCATCCAAACTGATGAGTAAAATATCTCCCTTTGTTGTTTTAATATACATTTCCTGATTACTTGTGAAGTTAAACATCCTTTCATATACTTACTGCTGTGGATAGTTCTTCTGTGAACAACATATTCACATATAGCTTTTGCTCATTTTCCTGTAAAAAATTTTGGTCTTCTATTTTTCTATTATTTGGCTTCTAAGAAGGCAATTGATTTTTTTTTAATTTTTGCTTCATTTCTCTGAGTTTGCTAGATTTTAGTCTAATCACAAATTTTTTTTAAAAAAATGTTTACCTGTGATTGGTTCAAGATGGCAGAGTAGAAGGACGTGCACTCATCTTTTCCTGCGAGAGCACCAAAATTGCAACTAGCTGTTGAACAAACAACATCAGGAAGACACTGGAACTTACCAAAAAAAAAAGACACCCTCACATCCAAAGACAAAGGAGAAGACTCAACGAGACGGTAGGAGGGGTGCAATCACAATAAAATCAAATCTTAAACCCACTGGGTGGGCAAACCACAAACGAGAACAGGAATACCTAGGCCCCACATCAGGCTTTCCAGCCTGGGGATCCAACAATGGGACAGGGAATCCCCAGGGAATCTGTCTTTGAAGGCCAGCAGGATTTGATTACAGGACTCCCACAGGACTGTGGGGAAACAGAGACTCCACTCTTGGAGGGCACAAATAAAACCTTGTGTGCACCAGGACCCAGGGGAAAGAAAACAGTGAGCCCACAGGAGACTGATGTGAGTGTTTGAGGGTCTCCTGCAGAAGTGTCGGTTGGCGGTGGCCCGTCACAGGAATGGACAGCAGCAGTCTTGGGAGATGTGTCTCGGCCTAAGTCCTCTTGGAGGTAGCCAAGAGCCCTATCATAGAACCTACAGACTCCAGGACTGGGTTGCCTCAAGCCAAACTAACAGGGAGGGAGTGCAGCCCCTTCATCAGCAGACAACTGGATTAGTTTTACTGAGTATGGCCCTGCCAACCAGAGCAAGACCCACTGTTCCCCAAAACCAATCCCTACCATCCAGAAGCTTGCACAAGCCCCTTATCCTCATCCACCAGAAGGCAGACAGAAAAAACAGTAACTATAATCCTGTGTTCTCCAGAACTAATATCATAATCACAGAAAGCTAACCAGAATGAAAAGAAATAGGATTATGTCCCAGATAAAGGAACAAGATAAATCCCCAGAAAAACAATGAAATGGAGATAGATAACCCTCTAGAAAAAGAACTCAGAATAATGACAGCGACAACAATCCAGGATCTCAGAAAAAGAATGGAGAAGATGCGAGAAATGTTTACCAAAGACCTAGAAGAACTAAAGAACAAACAAACAGAGATGAACAATACACTATAAGGAATCAACAGCAGAATAACTAAGGCAGAAGAATGGATAAGTGACTCAAGACAAAATGGTGGAAATCACTGCTGCAAAACAGAATACAGAAAAAAGAATGAAAAGAAATGAGACCTAAGAGACCCCAGGACAACATTAAATGCACCAATTTTCGCACTGTAGGGATGCTAGAAGAAGAGAGAGAGAAAGGACCTGAGAAAATATCTGAAGAGATACCAACTGTAAACTTCCCTAACATGGGAAAGGAAATAGTCAACCAAGTCCAGGATACAAAGGGAATCTGGACAAACCCAAGGAGGAACACACCAAGGCACATAGTAATCAAACAGACAAAAATTAAAGACAAAACCAATAAGGGAAAAAAGACAACATACAAAGGAAATCCCATAATGTTATCAGCTAATTTCTCAACAGAAACTCTACAAGCCAGAAAGGAACGGCACAATATATTCCAAGTAATAAAAGAGAAGAACCTTCAATGAAGAATACTGTACCCAGCAAGACTCTCATTCAGATTAGATGGAGAAATCAAAAGCTTACCAGACAAGCAAAACCTAAGAGAATTCAGCACCATGAGACCAGCTGTGCAGCAAATGTTAAGGGAACTTCTCTAGGCAGGAACACAAGAGAAGGAAAAGATCTACAAAATAAACCTAAAACAATTAACAAAATGGTAATAGGATCACACATATCGATAATTACCTTAAATGTAAATGGATTAAATGCACCAACACAGACTGGCTGGCTTGGTGGATACAAAAATAAGACCTATACATATGTTGTCTATATGTTGTCTCAGACCTATGGATACTTACAGATTGAAAGTAAGAGGATGGGAGAAAGTATTTCATGCAAACATCAATCATAAGAAATCTGGAGCAGCAACACTCATATCAGAGAAAATAAACTTTAAAACAAAGATGGTTATAAGAGACAAAGGACACTACATAATGATCAAGGGTTCAATCCAAGAAGATATAACAATGATAAATATATATGGACCCAACACAGGAGCACTTCTATGTAAGGCAAATACTAACAAACATAAAGGAAGAAATAGACAGTACCATAACAACAGTGGGGTACTTTAATACTCCACTTCTATCAATGGACAGATCATCCAGACAGAAAATCTGTAAGGAAACACAGGCCTTAAATGACACTATAGACAAGTTGGATTTAATCGATATTTATAGAATATTCCATCCAAAAGCAGCCGACTATGCATTCTTCTCAAGCACACACAGAACATTCTCCAGGACTGACCACATGCGGGGCCACAAGGCGAGCTTCAGTAAATTTAAGAAAATCAAAACCATATCAAGTATCTTTTCTGATCACAATGCTGCAAGATTAGAAATAAACTACAAGGAAAAGACTCTAAGAAACACAAACATGTGTGTTTAGCTAAATAATATTCTACTAAACAACCACTGGATCACTGAAAAAAATCAAAGAAGAAAAAAAAATACTTAGAGACAAACGAAAATGAAAGCACAACGGTCCAAAAAATAATGGGATGCAGCAAAAGCGGTTCTAAGAGGGAAGTTGACAGCAATACAATCCTACCTCAAGAAACAAGAAAATCTCAAATAAACAACCAAACTTTACACCTAAAACAACTAGAGAAAGAAGAATGAACAAAACCTCAAGTTAGTAGAAGGAAGGAAATCATAAAGATCAGAGAAGAAATAGAGACAAAGAAAACAATCATAAAGATCAATGAAACTAAAAGCTGATTCTTTGAAAAAATAAACAAAATGGATAAACTTTTAGCCAGATTCATCAAGAAAAAAAGGGAGAGGACTCAAATCAGTAAAATTAGAAATGGAAAAGAAGTTATAACTGACTCCACAGAAATACCAAGGATTTTAAGAGACTACTATGAACAACTGTATGCCAAAAAAATGGACAACCTGGAAGAAATGGACAAATTCCTAGAAAGGTACAGTCTTCCTGAACCAGGAAGAAACAGAAAATATGAACAGATCAATCCCAAGCACTGAAACTGTGATTAAAAATCTCCCAATAAACAAAAGCCCAAGACCCGATGGCTTCACAAACAAATTTTATCAAACATTTAGAGAAGAGTTAATACCTATCCTTCTGAAACTGTTCCAAAAAGTTGCATAGGAAGGAAAACTTCCAAACTCATTTTATGAGGCCACCATCACCCTGATATCAAAACCAGAAAAAGATACTACAAAAAAAGAAAATCATAGGCCAATACCACTGATGAACACAGATCTAAAAATCCTCAACAAAATACTAGCAATTTATATCCAACAATACATTAAAAAGATCATACACCATGATCTAGTGGGATTCATCACAGGGATGCAAGGATTTTTCAACATCCACAAACCCATCACTGTAATATACCACCTCAACAAACTGAAGAATAAAAACCACATGACAATCTCAACAGATGCAGAAAAAGCTTTTGACAAAATTCAGCACATTTTTATGATAAAAACTCTCCAGAAAGTGGGCACAGAGGATATATACACCTCAACATTAAAAAAGACCATATACGACAAGCCTACAGCTTGCATCATACTCAATGGTGAAAAGCTGAAAGCATTCCCTCTAATATTAGGAACAAAACAAGGATGTCCACTCCCACCACTTTTATTCAACATAGTTTTGGAAGTCCTAGCTACAGCAATCAGAGAAGAAAAAGAAATAAAGGGAATCCAAATTGGAAAAGAATAAGTTAAACCGTCACTGTTTGCAGATGATATGATACTGTAAGTAGAAGATCCTAACGATGCTGCCAGAAAACTACTAGAACTCATCAATGAATGTGGTAAAGTTGCAGGTTACAAAATTAATACACAGAAATCTGTTGCATTTCTATACACTAACAATGAAAGATCAGAAAGAGAAATTCAAAAAGCAATTCCATTTACCTCTGTATCAAAAAGAATAAAATACCTAGGAATAAACCTAAGGAATAAAATACCTAAGGAGACAAAAGATGTGTACTCTGAAAACTATAAGATGCTGATGAAAGAAATCAAAGAAGACATAAACAGATGGAAAGATAAACCACATTCAAGGACTGGAAGAATCAATATTGTCAAAATGACTATGCAATCCCTATATCAAATTACCAATGACATTTTTCACAGAACTAGAATAACAACAACAACAAAATCTCAAAATTTGTATGGAGATACAAAAGACCCCAAATAGCCAAGCAATCTTGAAATAGGAAAACAGAGCTGGAAGAATCAGGCTCCCTGACCACAGACTATACTACAAAGCCACAATCATCATAACAGTATGGTACTGGCACAAAAACAGAAATACAGATCAATGGAACAGGACAGAAAACCCAGAAATAAGCCCATGAACCTATGGTCAATTAATCTATGACAAAGGAGGCAAGACCACACAATGTTTGAAGTCGGTCTCTTCAACAAATGGTGCTGAGAAAACTGGACAGCCACATGTCAAAAAATGAAATTACATCATTCCTTAATTCCATACACAAAAATAAGCTCAAAATGGATTAAAGATCTAAATGTGAGAAGGGATACCATAAAACTCCTAGAAGAAAACATAGGCAGAACACCCTCAGACATAAATCACAGCAACATTTTCTTTGATCCATCTCCCAGAATAATGGAAATAAAAGCAAAAATAAACAAATGGGATCTACTTAAACTCAAAAGCTTTTGCACAGCAAAGGAAACAATAAACGAAATGAAAAGACAACCCACAGATTGGGAGAAAATATTTGCAAATGATGTGACCTATAAGGGATTAGTCTCTAAAATTTACAAACAGTTTATGATGCTTAATAGCATCAAAACAAACAACCCACTCAAAAAATGGGCAGAAGACCTGAATAGAGATTTTTCCAAAGAGGACATACAGATGGCCAATAGGCACATGAAAAAATGTTCAGTGTAGCTAGTTATTAGAGAAATACAAGTCAAAACTACAATGAGATATCACCTCACACCAGTCAGAATGGTTATCATCAAAAAATTCACCAACAACAAATGCTAAAGAGGGTGTGGAGAGAAGGGAACCCTCCTGCACTGTTGGTGGGAATGTAAATTGATACAGCCACTATGGAGAACAGTATGAAGGTTCCCTAAAAGACTAAAAATGGTTACTATGTGATCCTGTAATCCCACTCCTGGGCATATACCCAGAGAAAAATATAATCCAAAAGGATACACACACCACAATGTTCACTGCAGCACTGTATGCAAATAGCCAAGACACGGAAGCAACCTAAATGTCCATCAACAGAGAAACGAATAAAGGTGCGGTACATACATACAATGGAGTATTATTCAGCCATTAAAAAGAATGAAATAATGATATTTGCAGCAACATGGGTAGACCTTGAGAGTGTCATACTGAGTGAAGTAAGTCAGAGGAGAAATATCATATGACATCCCTTATATGTGGAATCTAAAAAGAAATGATACAAATGAACTTACTTACAAAACAGACTTAGAAAAGGAACTTATGGTTGCGGGGGAGGAGGTGGGGGACTTAGGGACTTTAGGAAGGTAATGTACATACTGCTATATTTAAAATGGATAACCAACAAGGGCCTATTGTACAGCACATGGGACTCTGCTCAATGTTATGTGCCAGTCTAGATGGGAGGAGGGTTTGAGGAAGAATGGATACATGTGTATCTACGGCGGAGTACCTTTGCTGTTCACCTGAAACTACCTCAACACTGTTAAAGGGCTACACCCCAATACAAAATACAAAGTTTCATGTTAAAAAAAAAAAAAGTTTACTTTCTATGTTCTTATCTTTTACCTCAAACTTCTAATTGCTGTTAGCAACATCATTAGTACTGGGACAGGGAGGCAAAGGAGAGGGAGATCAGCAATATTGCAGAAGTTTTTCATTCTTTATAAAAAAACCTGAAAATTACTAAAAAGAATGCCACTTTGTTTGCCTTCTTAGCAATAAAAGGAAGACATTATAGTGCTGGAGTTTTCTTTAAGCTGAATATATATTTTTAATTTTTTAATTGGAAGATACTTGCTTTACAGTGTTGTGTTGGTTTTTGCCTTACAACATGAATCAGTCATGACTGTGTGTGTGTGTGTGTGTGTGTGTGTGTGTGTGTATGAATTGAAGTGAAGTGTGAAGTGCAAGTTGCTCAGTCATGTCTGACTCTTTGCAACCCCATGGACTACACAGTCCACAGAATGCTCCAGGCCAGAATACTGGAGTGAGTATCCGTACCCTTCTCCAGGGGATCTTTCCAACCCAGGAATCAAACCCAGGTCTCCCACACTACAGGCAGATTCTTTACCAGCCACAAGGGAAGCCCATATATATATCACCTCCCTCTTGAGCCTCCCTCCCAACCTCCCCCCGCCAATCCACCCCTCTTGGGTGTCACAGGGCGCCAGGCTGGGCTCCCTGTGTTATGCAGCAGCTTCCCACTAGCTAGCTATTTGACACATGGTAGTATACATATGGCACCCCACTCCAGTACTTTTGCCTGGAGAATCCCATGGACGGAGGAGCCTGGTGGGCTGCAGTCCATGGGGTCGCTAGAGTCGGACACGACTGAGTGACTTCACTTTCACTTTTCACTTGCATGCATTGGAGAAGGAAATGGCAACCCACTCCACTGTTCTTGCCTGGAGAATCCCAGGGACGGGGAAGCCTGGTGGGCTGCCGTCTATGGGGTCGGCACAGAGTCAGACACGACTGAAGCGACTTAGCAGCAGCAGCAGTATACATATGTCAATGCTGCTTTCACAATACATCCCACCCTCTCCTTCCCCTGCTGTGGCCTACAAGACTGTTCTCTACATCTGTGTCTCTACTACTGCCCTGCAAATAGGTTCATCAGTACCATTTTTCTAGATTCTATATATGTGTGTTAATATACAATATTTGTTTTTCTCTTTCTGACTTACTTTACTCTGTATAACAGGCTCTAGGTTCATCCACCTCAGTTCAACTAATTCACATTCGTTCCTTTTTGTGGCTAAGTGGTTACTGCTAACTAACAGTGTAGATTCACATACTCATTCTGACACTTATTAAACAGTATATGACCTTAGATAATTTACTTTAAATGTCAGTTTTCTCAGCCATAATATAGGAATTTAATACCTTAATAAAGTCCATTCTGAGGATTAAAAGAGACCATTCTTACAAAGCATTTGCACAAGTACTTGCCACATGGTAAGAACTCAATAAATGTTACCAATATTATTACAGCTAACAAGAGACAGTGATATGAGTGTCTCAGATACAGCATTATCAATAAGCAACAAAATTTTGGACAACATAGAAAGCAATCTGTGATATCTTTCATTCGTGTATCCTTTCCACACAGTAAATAATCAAAGAGAAATGGTTAACAAGAAACTGAAAAATCCACTCTTTATGGTGCAAAGTGTCATAGCAACTTTGCTTCTAAACCAGACTACACGACATGTAACTGTTTAATCACAATTAAGCACTACACTTACGATTCTTGTGGCCCAGTGTCATAATTCTATCCATATCATCAGCATTATTGACCACATAAGCTGATAAATCCTTGATATAAACTCCCACATCGGGTCTTTCTTTCACCTAAAAAAAAATAAAAATACAGATTTTACGCATATATCCATAGTTCTTCCTCAGGTATTTACCGAATATCTACTACATGTCAGATGCTGCTAGATAGTGAGAACAGGGTGATGAACGAGGCAGAGTTTTTACACAGTGGAAGCAAAAATCTGCAGGGAGAACATACAAATAAATAATTACACACAAAAATTATTTTAACTGTGATAATGCCATGAAAAAAAAAATACAGGAAACTACAGGAGAATACATTATGGAGAGACTTAAGCTAGTGAAACAGGGACAGGATAAGTTTCCCCAAGATGATGTTTAAGCTAAGATCTGAAGAAACAGCAGGTTCAATCTGTGTGTTAGAATAGGAGAAAAGCGTATGTGCAAGAAGCCTGAAATAAGAAAAACTAGGTAATTTAAAAAATGAAAACCAACTAAACAAACAAAAGCCAAGTAAAGAGTGGGCAGCACAGGGGAAACAGGTGGGATATCTGGCTAAAGAGGTAAGCAAAAATAAGACTAAGCATAGTTATTGGACAAATTTGATTTTATTGAACTAACTATAGTTGATTTACACTGTTGTGCTAGCTTCTGGTATACAGCAGGGTGACTCAGATTACATACATATACACACATACACATTCTTGTTCATATTCTTTTCCATTATGGTTATTACAGGATATTATACCATATGGTAGGACCTTGTTGCTTTTTATTCTATATGTAATAGTTTGCACCTGCTAATCCCAAACCCCTAATCCATCCCTCCTGCACTCCCCCCACCTTGGCAGCCACAAGTCTGTTTTTTATGTCTGTGAGTCTGTTTCTGTTTCACAAATAAGTTAATTTTTAGCTATATTTTAGATTTCACAAAAAAACCAACATTGTAGTATTTGTCTGACTTGCTTCACTTAAAGTATGATAGTCTCTAGGTTCACCCATGCTGCTGCAAATGGCATTATTTCATTCCTTTTCACGACTGAGTAGTATTCCATTGCAAATATATATACCACATTTTCTTTGTCCATTTATCTGTCGATGAACATTTAGGTTGTTTCCATGTGTTGGCTACTATAAATAGTGCTGCTGTTTATATTCTGACTTGGACCCTCTATCCACATCCTTTCTGCTTCACCAAGAAATGAGTGTCCACTTAAAAATATGCACAACCTAAAGTTAAGAACTGTGTCTTTATTCAGTGGACATACTAAATATTTAAGCCCAAGAGACAGTCTCTCAGATGGCTCTGAGGGACTGTTCAGAAGAGGTAAGGGAGCATGTATATTTTCAAATTAAGAGTTCCGACTGAATATATACACAGGAATGGAATTGCTGGGTCACTTGGCAACTCTAGTTTTCTGAGGAATCTACACACTGTTTTTCATAGTGGCTGCACCAATTTACATGCCCACCAACAGTGCAGGAGGACTTCCTTTTCTGCCCACCATCTCCAGCATTTACAAACTTTTTAATGATGGCCATTCTGACTGCTGTGAGGTGATACCTCACTGTAGTTTTGATTTGCACTTCTCTAATTATTGGTCTTTATCTTAAGAGCAATTTGAAACCACTAGAGTATTTCACACAGGTGAGTGAAATAATCAGATCTATGGAATCAGCGAACTCAAATGGACTGGAATGGGTGAAATTAACTCAGATGATCATTATATCTACTACTGCGGGCAGGAATTCCTCAGAAGAAATGGAGTGGCCATCATGGTCAACAAGAGTCCGAAATGCAGTACTTGGATGCAGTCTCAAAAACGACAGAATGATCTCTGTTCGTTTCCAAGGCAAACCATTCAATATCACAGTAATCCAAGTCTATGCCCCAACCAGTAATGCTGAAGAAGCTGAAGTTGAACGGTTCTATGAAGACCTACAAGACCTTTTAGAACTAACACCCCAAAAAGATGTCCTTTTCATTATAGGGGACTGGAATGGAAAAGCAGAAGTCAAGAAACACCTGACTGCTGCTGCTGCTAAGTCGCTTCAGTCGTGTCCGACTCTGTGCGACCCCATAGACAGCAGCCCACTAGGCTCCTCTGTCCCCGGGATTCTCCAGGCAAGAACACTGAAGTGGGTTGCCATTTCCTTCTCCAAGGCATGAAAGTGAAAAGTGAAAGTGAAGTCACTCAGTTGTGCCCAACTCCTAGCAATCCCATGGACTGCAGCCCACCAGGCTCTTCCGACCATGGGATTTTCCAGGCAAGAATACTGGGGTGGGGTGCCATTGCCTTCTCCTAGAAACACCTGGAGTAACAGGCAAATTTGGCCTTGGAATACGAAATGAAGCAGGGCAAAGACGAATAGAGTTTTGCCAAGAAAATGCACTGGTCATAACAAACACCCTCTTCCAACAACACAAGAGAAGACTCTCTACATGGACATCACCAGATGGTCAACATGGAAATCAGATTGATTGTATTCTTTGCAGCCAAAGATGGAGAAGCTCTATACAGTCAGCAAAAACAAGACCAGGAGCTGACTGTGGCTCAGACCATGAACTCCTTATTGCCAAATTCAGACTTAAATTGAAGAAAGTAGGGAAAACCACTAGACCATTCAGGTATGACCTAAATCAAATCCCTTATGATTATACAGTGGAAGTGAGAAATAGATTTAAGGGCCTAGATCTGATAGATAGAGTGCCTGATGAACTATGGAATGAGGTTCGTGACATTGTACAGGAGACAGGGATCAAGACCATCCCCATGGAAAAGAAATGCAAAAAAGCAAAATGGCTGTCTGGGGAGGCCTTACAAATAGCTGTGAAAAGAAGAGAAGCAAAAAGCAAAGGAAAAAAGGAAAGATACAAGCATCTGAATGCAGAGTTCCAAAGAATAGCAAGAAGAGATGAGAAAGCCTTCCTCAGTGATCAATGCAAAGAAATAGAGGAAAACAACAGAATGGGAAAGACAAGGGATCTCTTCATGAAAATCCAAGATACCAAAGGAACATATCATGCAAAGATGGGCTCAATAAAGGACAGAAATGGTATGGACCTAACAAAAGCAGAAGATATTAAGAAGAGATGGCAAGAATACACAGAAGAACTGTACAAAAAAAGAGCTTCACGACCCAGATAGTCACGATGGTGTGATCACTGACCTAGAGCCAGACATCCTGGAATGTGAAGTCAAGTGGGCCTTAGAAAGCATCACTACGAACAAAGCTAGTGGAGGTGATGGAATTCCAGTTGAGCTATTCCAAATCCTGAAAGATGATGCTGTGAAAGTGCTGCACTCAATATGCCAGCAAATTTGGAAAACTCACCAGTGGCCACAGGACTGGAAAAGGTCAGTTTCCATTCCAATCCCAAAGAAAGGCAATGCCAAAGAATGCTCAAACTACCACACAGTTGCACTCATCTCACACGCTAGTAAAGTAATGCTCAAAATTCTCCAAGCCAGGCTTCAGCAATACATGAACCGTGAACTTCCTGATGTTCAAGCTGGTTTTAGAAAAGGCAGAGGAACCAGAGATCAAATTGCCAACATCTGCTGGATCATGGAAAAAGCAAGAGAGTTCCAGAAAAACATCTACTTCTGCTTTATTGACTATGCCAAAGCCTTTGACTGTGTGGATCACAATCAACTGTGGAAAATTCTGAAAGAGATGGGAATACCAGACCACCTGACCTGTCTCTTGAGAAATCTGTATGCAGGTCAGGAAGCAACAGTTAGAACTGGACATGGAACAACAGACTGGTTCCAAATAGGAAAAGGAGTACGTCAAGGCTGTATATTGTCACCCTGCTTATTTAACTTATATGCAGAGTACATCATGAGAAATGCTGGACTGGAAGAAGCACAAGCTGGAATCAAGATTGCTGGGAGAAATATCAATAACCTCAGATATGCAGATGACACCACCCTTATGGCAGAAAGTGAAAAGGAACTAAAAAGCCTCTTGATGAAAGTGAAAGTGGAGAGTGAAAAAGTTGGCTTAAAGCTCAACATTCAGAAAACGAAGATCATGGCATCCGGTCCCATCACTTCATGGGAAATAGATGGGGAAACAGTGGGAACAGTGTCAGACTTTATTTTTCTGGGCTCCAAAATCACTGCAGATGGTGATTGCAGCCATGAAATTAAAAGACGCTTACTCTTTGGAAGGAAAGTTATGACCAACCTAGATAGCATATTCAAAAGCAGAGACATTACCTTGCCAACAAAGGTCCGTCTAGTCAAGGCTATGGTTTTTCCTGTGGTCATGTATGGATGTGAGAGTTGGGCTGTGAAGAAGGCTGAGCACCGAAGAATTGATGCTTTTGAAGTGTGGTGTTGCAGAAGACTCTTGAGAGTCCCTTGGACTGCAAGGAGATCCAACTGGTCCATTCTGAAGGAGATCAGCCCTGGGATTTCTTTGGAAGGAATGATGCTAAAGCTGAAACTCCAGTACTTTGGCCACCTCATGCAAAGAGCTGACTCATTGGAAAGGACTCTGATGCTGGGGGGATTGGGGGCAGGAGGAGAAGGGGACGACAGAGGATGAGATGGCTGGATGGCATCACTGACTCAATGGACGTGAGTCTCAGTGAACTCTGGGAGTTGGTGATAGACAGGGAGGCCTGGCATGCTGCGATTCATGGGGTCGCAAAGAGTCGGACATGACTGAGCAACTGATCTGATCTGATGGTATCTATGTAAAAATATTATCTTTCTGTGAGTACCTTTATGAGAACTTTGACCCAACTTGAAGGTTGTATTTAGGATATGTGTATCTAAAATACACAAAGTATTTTAATACTACCTGTAAAATATACATAGAAATATAAAACTCTTTTTGCATGGACTAGAAGTCACCTCCAAAAATCAACAGAATAAAGTGAAACTGAGGTAGAGGGGCTGCCAGTGGGGCAAGCCATTTCCACAGGTAGTAAGACCTCACAGACAAAGACGACAAAAGTTTAAAAAACAATATCAGAGACAAAGTCACAAAAGCAAATACTCTGAATTCTAGGTATTGATTTTAAATCTAATTAGAGTTTGGGGGCTGTATTATAAGATATATTTATACATTACAAAAACTGCCTTTTCTCTGTCATGGCATATATGTTATTCCTAATTTTAGTTGCAGTAAATAAATGTGTTGGTCTCCATAAAGCAGTGGGTTTCAGACTGTGCTCTGACAAGCACTAGATGGCCTAGTGCTGGCAATGAGGGGCCACAGTGTGAGTCTGGGGTTTTTCAGGTCCAGACAAATTCTAAAGAGAACTTTACTTTCATGTATTTTATAGACTGGGCTTCCACATAAGGTCTGGTTTGATTCAAGTGTTAAAATGCTTTAAACCTTCATTTGAACATTATTGGTCTATATCAACGCTTAGAAAATCTATGTTAAAAAATAATGTGTATATGTCTAATGTGGAAAAGTGGTATCTCTGGAAAAAAAATCATGCCCTTGGATGTCATGAAAACGTCTAACTGCAGTGAAAGTTTTAAATCATGTACTTTCACTTTCTATGCTTATGTTACTGCAGATGGGAAACATTCTTCAAACTGGCATCAGTCTGCAAAGTCTAAGGTCATTTCCAATAACAAGTTATTAATTCTATATACAATTATTAAGCATAGATAAATTATATATGAAAAATGAAAAAACTGAATATGATTCTGAAATAAAGCAGGACCCTGAGACGAGATGGTGGAGCAGAAGGATGTGAGCTCACATCGTATCAAGAAAACACCAAAGTCACAACTAACTGGTGAATTACCACCACCAACAAAAAAAAAACATTGAAACTTACCCAAACAGATATCCTGTATTCAAAGACAAAGGAGAAGCCACAAGACGCAGAAGGGGTGCAATCACAATAAAATCAAATCCCATATGCAGCAGGTGGGCAACACACAAACTGGGAAATAATTACATCATAGAGGTCCTCCCACAAGAGTGAAAGTTTTGAGCCCCATATCAGGCTTCCCATCCCATCCTGGGGGTCTGGCATTGGGAGGAGAAGCCCACAGAGCACAGGACTAAGGGAAACAAACTCTACTCTTGGAGGGCACACACAAGGTCTCATGCAGAACAGTATCCAGGGGGAAAAGCAGTGACCTTATAGAAGCCTAGGCCAGACCTACCTGCTGGTCTTGGAGAGCCTCCTAGGGAGTCAGGGGCAGCTATGGATTACTGTGTGGAAAAGACACTATCAGCAATAGTTCTGGGAAGTACTTATTGATGTGAGCCCTCCTGGAGGCCATCATTTTCTCACAAGACCCCCCACCCCACCCAACAGCCAGTAGGTTCCTGTACTGGAACACCTCAGGCCAAATGACCAACAGGGCAGTAACACAGCCTCACCCATCAGCAGACAGGCTGCATAAAATCTTACCAAGCCTACAGCTGCATGTTAAACACACCCTTTGACACAGCACTGTCCACCAGAGATACATGGTCCAGCTCTACCCTCCAGTGGGCAAGAAACAGTCCCTCCCACCAAGAAGTCTGCACAAGCCTCTTAGATCAGCCTCACCCACCAGTGGGCAGATAGCAGAAGCAATAATAACTATAACCCTGCAGATGGTGGAATGGAAACAGCAATGACATAAAGGCAGACAAAATGAGATGGCAGGAGAGTATGTCCCAGACAAAGGAACAAGATAAAACTAGAGAAAAACAACTAAGTGAAATGGAGTATAGGTACTCTAACTGAAAAAGAATTCAAAGTAATGAGAGTAAAGATGATCCAACATCTCAAAAAATAATAGAGGCACAGACCAAAAAGATACAGGAAATGTTTTAAAAAGCTACAAGATCTAAAAAACAGAGATGAACAACACAACACCTGAAATAAAAAAACACAAAAGAAGGAATCAGTAGCAGAGTAAATGAGGCAGAAAAACAGGTAAGTAAGCTGGAAAACAGAATACTGGAAATCACTGCCATGGAACAGAAAACAGAAAAAAAAAAGAAATGATAACAGTATCAGGCACCTCTGGGACAACATTAAACACACTGCCATTTGCATCAGGGGTCTTAGAAGGACCTGAAAAAATATTTGAAGAGATAACAGCTGAAAATTCCCCTAACAGGGGAAAGGAAACAGTCACCCAAGTCCAAGAAGTACAGAAAGCCCCATGCAGGGTAAACTGAAGAAGGAACATGCCAAAACAAAATAGTAATCAAATTGACAAATAATGAAGACAAAGAGAAAATATTAAAAGCAACAAGAAACAAGCAACAATTAACATACAAGGGACTCTGTAAGATCATCAGCTGATTTTTCATCAGAGACTCTGCAGGCCAGAAGGGAGTGGCAAAACATATTTAAAGAGATGAAAGGGAAGAACCTACAACCAAGAATACTCTACCCAGCAAGACTCTCATTCAGATTTGATGGAGAAATCAAAAGCTTACTAGACAAGCAAAACCTAAGAGAATTCAGCACTGGGAGACTAGCTGTGCAACAAATGCTGAAGGAAAATCCCCAGGTGGAAAAGGACACAAATAGAAAAAAGAAAATTACAAATGGAAGCACTCATCAGTAAAGGCAAACACACAGTAAAGGTAGGAAATACCCACACACAAATATGATATCATAATCCTAAGAAGAGGACAGCACAAAAGCAGGGTACTGGAAAGGATCAGCAACTTAAATCAATCTTCTTTACATATAAACTACTATATCAAAACCTCACAGTAACAGCAAATCAGAAATCTACAATAGATACACACACAAAAATGAAAAAGGATTCCAAACACAACACTAAAATTAACCATCAAATCACAAAAAAAAGAGAATAAAAGAAGGGGAGCAAAAAGACCTAAAAAAAAAAAAAAATCCAACACAGTGAACATACATACCAATAATTACTTTAAATGTAAATGGATTAAATGCTCCAACCAAAACACACAGATTGGCTGAATGTACACAAAAACAAGACCTATATACATGCTGTCTACAACAGATCCATTTGAGATCTAGAGACACATACAGACTAAAAGTGATGAGGTGGAAAAAGGTATTCCATGCAAATGGAGATCAAAAGAAAGCTGGAGTAGCAATACTCATATCAGACAAAACAGAATTAAAGACTGTTACAAGAAACAAAGGACACTAACATGATCATTAAGGGATCAATCCAAGAAGAATATATAATAATTGTAAATATATATGCATCCAACACAGAAGTACCTCAATATATAAGGCAGATGCTAAGACCAGGAGACACTAAAAGTAACACAGTAATTGTGGAAGACTTAAACACCCCACTTTCAACAATGGACAGATCATCCAGACAGAAAATCAGTAAGGAAAAACAGGCCTTAAATGACATTGGAACAGATAGACAACTGATTTTTATAGAGTATTTCATCCAAAAGCAGCAGAATATACATTCTTCTCAAGTATACATGCAACATTTTCTAGATTGATCACATACATCAGTTCAGTTCAGTCGCTCAGTCGTCTCCGACTCTTTGTGACCCCATGAATCGCAGCACTCCAGGCCTCCCTGTCCATCACCAACTCCCGGAGTTCACTCAGACTCACGTCCATCCAGTCAGTGATGCCATCCAGCCATCTCATCCTCTGTCGTCCCCTTCTCCTCCTGCCCCCAATCCCTCCCAGCATCAGAATCTTTTCCAATGAGTCAACTCTTTGCATGAGGCGGCCAAAGTACTGGAGTTTCAGCTTTAGCATCATTCCTTCCAAAGAAATCCCAGGGCTGATCTCCTTCAGAATGGACTGGTTGGATCTCCTTGCAGTCCAAGGGACTCTCAAGAGTCTTCTCCAACACCACAGTTCAAAAGCATCAATTCTTTGGCGCTCAGCCTTCTTCACAGTCCAGCTCTCACATCCATACATGACCACAGGAAAAACCATAGCCTTGACTAGACGGACCTTTGTTGGCAAGGTAATGTCTCTGCTTTTGAATATGCTATCTAGGTTGGTCATAACTTTCCTTCCAAGGAAGAAGTGTCTTTTAATTTCATGGCTGCAATCAGCATCTTCAGTGAATTTTGGAGCCCAGAAAAATAAAGTCTGCCACTGTTTCCACTGTTTCCCCATCTATTTCCCATGAAGTGATGGGACCAGATGCCATGATCTTCGTTTTCTGAATGTTGAGCTTTAAGCCAACTTTTTCACTCCCCACTTTCACTTTCATCAAGAGGCTTTTTAGTTCCTTTTCACTTTCGGCCATAAGGGTGGTGTCATCTGCATATCTGAGGTTATTGATATTTCTCCCGGCAATCTTGATTCCAGCTTGTGCTTCTTCCAGTCCAGCATTTCTCATGATGTACTCTGCATATAAGTTAAATAAGCAGGGTGACAATATACAGCCTTGACATACTCCTTTTCCTATTTGGAACCAGTCTGTTGTTCCATGTCCAGTTCTAACTGTTGCTTCCTGACCTGCATACAGATTTCTCAAGAGACAGGTCAGGTGGTCTGGTATTCCCATCTCTTTCAGAATTTTCCACAGTTGATTGTGATCCACACAGTCAAAGGCTTTGGCATAGTCAATAAAGCAGAAGTAGATGTTTTTCTGGAACTCTCTTGCTTTTTCCATGATCCAGCGGATGTTGGCAATTTGATCTCTGGTTCCTCTGCCTTTTCTAAAACCAGCTTGAACATCAGGAAGTTCATGGTTCACATATTGCTGAAGCCTGGCTTGGAGAATTTTGAGCATTACTTTACTAGTGTGTGAGATGAGTGCAATTGTGTGGTAGTTTGAGCATTCTTTGGCATTGCCTTTCTTTGGGACTGGAATGAAAACTGACCTTTTCTAGTCCTGTGGCCACTGGTGAGTTTTCCAAATTTGCTGGCATATTGAGTGCAGCACTTTCACAGCATCATCTTTCAGGATTTGGAATAGCTCAACTGGAATGCCATCACCTCCACTAGCTTTGTTCGTAGTGATGCTTTCTAAGGCCCACTTGACTTCACATTCCAGGATGTCTGGCTCTAGGTCAGTGATCACACCATCGTGACTATCTGGGTCGTGAAGCTCTTTTTTTGTACAGTTCTTCTGTGTATTCTTGCCATCTCTTCTTAATATTTTCTGCTTCTGTTAGGTCCATACCATTTCTGTCCTTTATCGAGCCCATCTTTGCATGAAATGTTCCCTTGGTATCTCTAATTTTCTTGAAGAGATCTCTAGTCTTTCCCATTCTGTTGTTTTCCTCTATTTCTTTGCACTGATCACTGAGGAAGGCTTTCTTATCTCTTCTTGCTATTCTTTGGAACTCTGCATTCAGATGCTTATATCTTTCCTTTTTTCCTTTGCTTTTTGCTTCTCTTCTTTTCACAGCTATTTGTAAGGCCTCCCCAGACAGCCATTTTGCTTTTTTGCATTTCTTTTCCATGGGGATGGTCTTGATCCCTGTCTCCTGTACAGTGTCATGAATCTCAGTCCATAGTTCATCAGGCACTCTATATCAGAGCTAGTCTCTTAAATCTATTTCTCACTTCCACTGTATAATCATAAGGGATTTGATTTAGGTCATACCTGAATGGTCTAGTGGTTTTCCCTACTTTCTTCAATTTAAGTCTGAATTTGGCAATAAGGAGTTCATGATCTGAGCCACAGTCTGCTCCCAGTCTTGTTTTTGTTGACTGTATAAAGCTTCTCCATCTTTGGCTGCAAAGAATATAATCAATCTGATTTCGGTGTTGACCATCTGGTGATGTCCATGTGTAGAGTCTTCTCTTGTGTTGTTGGAAGAGGGTGTTTGTTATAACCAGTGCATTTTCTTGGCAAAACTGTCACATACATACTGGGTCACAAAGCAAGCCTCGGTAAATTTAACAAAATTGAAATCATATTAAGTATTTTTCTGACCACAATGCTATGAGATTAGAAATCAATACAAGAAAAAAAAAACTGTAAAAAATACAAATACTTGGAGGCTAAACAATATGCTACTAAACAACCAATGGATCACTGAAGAAACCAAACAGGAAATCAAAAAATACCTAGAGACAAATGAACACGAAAGCAAGAATATCCAAAAGCTATGGCATGAAATGAAAGCAGCTCTAATAGGGAAATCTACAGCAATACAATCTTACCTCAGGAAACAAGAAAAATCTCAAATAAACAACCTAACCTTGTACCTAAAGCAATTAGAAAAAAAAGAAAAAACAAAACCCCAAGTCAGCAGAAGGAAAGAAATCATAAAGATCAGAGCAGAAGTAAGTGAAATGGAGACAAGGATAACAACAGGTCAATAAAACTAAAAGGTGGTTCTTTGAGAAGGTAAACAAAATTAATAAACCTTTACCTGGACTCAGCAAGAAAAAGAGAGCTCAAATCAGTAAAATTAGAAGTGAAAGGATTAATTACAATCGACACCACAGAAATACAAAGGATCATAAGAGACTACTATAAGCAACCATATGCCAATAAAATGGGACAACCTGGAAGAAGTGGACGAATTCTTAGATAGGCACAACCTTCCAAGACTGAACCAGGAAGAATGAGAAAACAGGAACAGACCAAACCCACGTACCTATGGTCACGCAATTTACGACAAAAGAGGCAGAAATATACAACGGGGGAAAGACCATCTCTTCAATAAGTGATGTTGGGAAAACTGGACAACTACATTAAATAAATGAAACTAGAACACTCCCTATCACTATACACAAAAATATAAACCCCAAATGGATTAAAGACCTAAATGTTAAGGCTAAATATTTTAAAACTCTTAGAGGAAAACATAGGCAGAACACTCTGACAAAAATCACAGAGAGATCTTTTTTTTTTTTTTTTCCCAATAGCATTGACTTTTATTCATTCACGTTAAGTCACCTGAAATGGTATCTGTTGCATTTAAATGCTCATTAATGTAAATGGCTGAACAAATCCATTTTAATGGATATTCAATCCATTAAAAAACTCAATATCCCATATGGTTAAAGTCACTTCAACATAGCCTCATGACAACTCCCACACCAAAACAGTACTTTATTTTGTAAATTTTGACCCATTATTACTCCCATGTTATGGTCTTTTCAGCTGTCAAGCGTACAAGGTGAAGAAAAAATTTAGTTAGATGGGGGTTGCACCTGGAAAATAAATTTCTTAAACTCCATATACATGTTTCAAATCTGCTGGGTCCCAAGTCCATCTATGAACTCCCAGGCTGCCAGTATCATGTGCAGCATACTAAAGCTACACTATCTGAATAGCTTATTAATTCTGCATAAATCAGGTCAACCAATGTGTCAACCTGTAACAGACTGCGCATTTTTAACTGAACATGGCAAAATATTCACTCTCTTGAACTTTACATCATCTTTGATGTCAAACAATGAGGCAAATCCCAACACAATATACAAAAAACAGCTTTGCATTTACAAAAGATTGTTTCCCATACTGATTAATCCAGGCAGCTAACTCATTGGTTTATGCAACTTTATTGAAGAAAAATAAATCAATTACTAGCAGAGCTATTAGTTGATCACTCATCCATTGACAACTGGCATCATTTATTCAGTGCTATATTAAACAGTGTATTGGAAGATAGATTAACTAATAGCTCCAAGCCTCCTAACAATTTAAATGAAAGTTACAAAATGTTTTGAGACCCTATTTTGGAATACAAAGGGTGTTTGACTTCCAATTTCCATTCTCTGTAGAACAAGAACAGGTCATTCCTTTATTGACATGCATAAAATACATCACATTTTCTGTTCTGCTGATGCTATAAATTCAATACCAATTCTCCAGCCATATCAGTTATGAGCATAAAGTATATCATGTAACCTCAAATCTCTAACAGTGGAAGGCTTAAAAAAGAATGGACGCTGTTAGAATAATGCTGCTTCCTTTGATGTGACAACTCAGCATCCATCTCCCTCCCTCTCAGATGATTCTTCAGCATGTTAGAGCAGTGAGGAATGGTTTTAGTCTCATAACCAAGTTAGAGTAAAGACATTGGCCACATAATACACATGCTCCATTTTTTTTTTTTAAATTCTGAATCTTGGGCAACTGTTCTCTTGTAACTACTTTACAGTTTCTAAAAGCAGTTATTGTCCAAAGCTGGAAGAACTTAAGTCTTCTCAGATGAGCATGTGAATGAATGGAGGGAGGTAAACAAAAAATAAAATTAAAAAAGATGAGGTCTGATAGGGGAGCAGCCGGATAAGAAAATCAAAAAAGGAACAGTAATTTAAAGTTTATTCCAGCTATAATGCAGGTTAGTCTGACTTTAAGCATCACATGGCATACTTCTGAGTCCATTCCCGAGATACTCTGTTGTACTTATCTCTGTCTGTTTTATACATCCGTGCAATCTCTGGCACTAGGGGGTCATCTGGGTTTGGATCACATAGCAGTGAACAAATGGATAAAAGAACTTTAGAAATAGTTAAAGCAGGAGACCACTGTGATCTTAGAATATACAGACAAATGCTGCCATTACTGTTAATATTTGGATGATAAATTCTTGTTGTAAATGCAACCTTAGGTAGTTTGAAGGGGTAGTCTGTAGGAAAATGAATTGTCAAAAAGAATACACCGCCTTGATAAGGGCTGTCATTAGGTCCCATAATTGTGGCTTGCCAATGAAACATATCATCCCCAACTGGACCTGCAGAACATTGTGCTGGAGGGTCACGGGCCAAATCACTAAGTTCCTTATTAATCCATTTCAGCGCCATAGTCTGTGCTTTTCATCTGGCTCCTCACTATCTCGGTGTGTGCTCGAAGGTCCGGCCAAAACTCTTGATTATCCTGGCGGCTGGGAAGGATTGTCTCTTCGTCTCACACAGGCTCTGCCAGACACAGGCGCTTGGTATTGAGGAGGCGGATCTCGCAAGAACCTCGAGGCTGGTAACAGGAGCTCGAGAGATCTTTTTCAATCCACCTCCCAGAGTAATGAAAATGAAAACAAAAACAAACAAATGGAACCTAATTAAATGTAAAAGCTTTTGCATAGCAAAGGAAACCATAAACGAAACAAATAGACTATCCACAGAAAGGGAGAAGATATTTACAAAGTATGCCACCAACAAGGCATTAACCTCCAAAATATACAAACAGCTCATGCAGCTCAGTAACAAAAAAATTAGCAATCCAATAAAAAAATGGGCAAAGGCCTAAATAGATATTTTTCCAAAGAAGACTCACAAATGGCCAAGAAGTACATTGAAAGATATCCAACATTAAAGAAATGCAAATCAAAACTACAATGAAATATCACCTCACATCCTCAGAATGGCCATCATCAAAAAGTCGACAAATAACAAATGCTGGTGAGGGCATGGAGAAAAGGCAACCCCCTTGTACACTGTTCATGGAGAAGTAAATTGGTACAGCCACTATGGAGAACAGTATGGAGATTCCTTAAAGAACTAATACAGAACTACCATATGGGACTTCTTGGTGGTCCAGTGGTTGAGAATCCACCTCCCAGAGCGGACACAGGTTTGATCCCTGGTCTGGGAAGAATCCATATGCTGCGGGGCAACTAGGCCTGAGCGCCACAACTAATAAAGTCCATGTACCCTAGAGCCCATACTCCACAACAAGAGAAAGCACTGCAATGAGAAGCCTGCCCACTGCAACTAGAGAAAGCCCGCACACAGCAATAAAGACCCAGCACAGCCAAATAAGTAAACGGAAGAAGAAAAAAACTACCATATGATCCAGCAGTCCCACTCCTGGGCACTTGAGAAGATATATGCACTCCATTGTTCACTGCAGCACTTTTACAACTGCCAAGACATGGAAGCAACCTGAATGTCCATCAACAGAGGAATGGATTAAAAAAGATGTGGTACACTTGTACAATGGAAAATTATTCAGCCGTTAAAAAAAATGAAATGCCATTTGCAGCAACATGGATGAAACCAGAGATTATCACACTAAGTTGAGTAAGTCAGAGAAAGACAAATACATTTGCTTACATGCAGAATATTATAAAAAAAAAAGAAAAAGAAAAAAAAGGTACAGATGAATGTATTTACAAAACAGAAAGAGACTCTCAGACTTCAAAAACAAACTTATGGTTACCAAAATGGAAAAGCTGGGGGGCGGGGTGGAAAGGATAAATTAAATGTTTCAGACTGACACATACCCACTAATATATTTAAAACAGATAACCAACAAGGACCCAGGGAGCTCTACTCAACATTCTGTAATAAGCTAAATGGAAAGATAACTTGAAAAAGAATAGATACATGTACAACTAATTACTTTGCTGTTTGGAGAAGGAAATGGCAACCCATTCTAGCATTCTTGCCTGGAGAATCCCATGGACAGAGAAGCCTGGGAGGCTACAGTCCACAGGGTCGCAAATAGTCAGACATGACTGGGCGACTTCACTACTACTACACTACTACATCTGAAACTAACACAACACTGTAAATCAACCACACTCCAATATAAAAGAAAAAAGTTGAAAAAGACAGAACCCTGTGGGACCCTCCCATGTACAAAAGCCACTCCATGTTCCTTTCTTGTTTGTACAGAAAGGATGTAGTCTGCTAAGCCTTTTCTGAATTCCAAAGAGCAGAGTCAAGCAGTCACTAATTAAGGAAGGGAAGGAATACAAAATCAAAGAAAAAGCCAAGAAATTGCTCTTTGTAGTTGAAACAATAGTTCATCTATAATCAGAGTCCTAGTTCCTCCTCGAGGAATATATTCAACAATCTCATGCACATCTTACAACTGTTCTGCAGAAACTAAGACCCCTATCCAGCTTGACGATGACGACTACATGCTGACCACAAGCACTAGACCCCAGACTGGACTAAACTAGGGTTAATGATTAAGATTCCTAAAACGTCATCCTGTTAACTTACCACCAACCAATCAGAAGAAAGTGAAGCACCCTGCAACCCTCAACCCAAATGTTGCCTTTAAAAACCCTTTCCTGAGGACTTCCCTAGTGGTCCAGTGGTTATGAATATGCCCTGCAATGCAGGTGACACGAGTTTGATCCCTGGTAAAGGAACTAAGATCCCACATGCCGCGGGGCAGCTAAGCCCAAGTTCAGCAACCAGAGAGTCTGTGCGCTGCAAAGAAGATCCCACATGCCACAACTAGGACCCCAGGCAGCCAAATTAAAAAAAACCTTCCCCAAAAAACAGTCATTAGGGAGTTTGTGCCTTTTGAGCATGAGTTGTTCGTTCTCCTTGCTTGGCACCATGCAATAAAACACTGTACTTTCCCTCAACACAAACCCCTGTCAATAGACTGGCCTTGCTGTGTGATAGGCAAGCAGATCTAAGTTTGATTCAGTAACAATTTTGGTGACCATGAAGGCACAGCCATCTTGAGAGGCATCTCATCCACTGTACATCAACCCCCGACTGACAGTGGCACTCAGATCTTGTCCACCTGGTGCCTGAGCACTTCTGTCTCAGGGACACCCCAAGTGTTTACCACTAATGGCATCAATGGCCCGCAGTGTTTTCAATGCCCTGGTAAAGGAAACAAGGTTCTGGTCCTGGTCTGTAAGAGATGTCTAGTAAGTGGTGCAACCACTCATGTCCAGGGCATTCTTCCCTAGTGGGCTGCCCTGACTGGAATTTTACTTTGGGGAGGGGGGGAGGTGTAGGACTCTGTCACCTGGTTTTGAGCACACTACCACTTTAATTGGACTTTCCTTTCCAGATCAGAGAGTCCCTTCGTTGTCCAGCACTGCCTGAGCAGTAATCGAGAAACTCCCTGTTACAGCAAGGCTCATCTGCACCCCTATTCTCATGCCAGGTAACTGACCCTGAGAAGACTCCAGACACGGATCTGCTAGTCTGTTTCTGGTAACATCAGTCATGTGAAAGAACAATGGGTAATGAAAGCTATGTTCCATCTTGTAGTTCCCTAAGGTATATTTTGCAAACCTGGAAGATCTTAAGTTGTACTCCCATGAAAAGAAAGACAATGATATTTAACTGTAACACCACATGGCCCCAGTATTCTTTAGGCTCTGATGAACAATGACCCTTCAATTGTCTGTAGACTATAACACCTACATTCAACTAGAACTGTTTTGTAAAAGGGAAAGAAAATGGGATAAAATTCCCTATGTAAAGGTTTCTATGGCATTGCATCAAAATGAACTTGACTTTTATCTTGGGAGTCTCAGTACATGAGTGTGAATTCTGTTTCCTCTCTGGTTTCCACCCTCATTAGGGGATCCTCGACCTGATTTGGGAGGAGACCCCACCATAAGGAGAGAAAGGAAATGAAAGGATTAATCATTCTCAGAGACACCCCTGACACTGATCCTCATTAGAGGACCCTGGTCTTTACCTTTGTTAGAGTCCTGGTAACTTAAATGTAGTCTAGACACTCATAGAAACTAACAGTTTAAATTCAGTCAAGAGGCTGTCAGAGCTGGCAAGTTCATCTAGAAGTGAGGCATGTGAATGTGAGTGTTATATATTACTGTCTATGACTACTAGTTGTTTATGAAAGCTCTTAAAAATTGGATGGTAATTCTAGCAAAGAATTTTCATCATAAAAACAAAGAAATTTAATTTGTATAACAAATAGCTTGTGACACCAAAACAATAGATCTCAATGAAGGCAGCTACTCCCCTGACCAGACTGTTTTAGAAACTTGAGGGGGAGTTTCTGGTTCAGTTAAGGAAACTATTAGTATTTGCAGGCAGGAGACTGGGATATTAAACACCCTGAAGTAGGTAGGATGGTCACAATCATGAATGGTCCCATGCAACTTTGAATGTCCTACCAGATAGTCAGATGGGTGAAAAAAACAACTTATTAATTTAATTATCTAAATTTAGATCCTAACTCTACTCTACATATAAAGACAAAGTGCTTTCCCTTGGTAATAATAATATAGGAATGCAGGAAAACTGAGGAAAGAACTACTTTATTTTCCTCAGAACTCTGCCAAGAGCTAGATACTACTGTAAAGGACCGTGTCATTGAGTAACACCAAACAAGGTGTTTAGATTACCAATTCAACATACTTGTAACAGTCTGCATTTGTGGGTATTGCAGTCATAATGATTTAAATATGCCTCTATTTATATATGTCATTGAGTATGATCACATGTAAGCATTTATATTATATATTGAAATACCAGTACTTTTTAAAAGTAAATTATAATTGGACAGTACCTTGATATCTTTAAAATTATGTGTGTAGATAGATTTTATCATCTATGAATTTTATTTCAGGATAATCAAAGGGGCATTATAAAATATATGTTATAAAAAAGGAACACTGGTTCTACTGTACTTGAGAAACACTCACAAGACTGTTTCTGAGAATAAATGTGATCTATAATTACTATTATAAAAATGGAAATGTTCTTTCCAAATGGTTTTTATTCTAATAATCTGTACAAATAACAAACATTTAAAAGGTAAAAAGCATAGAATTAAGGGATCCATCAAAACCAAAGATGACCAGAAAAAAGAAACTTATCTGTATATTTGTTGTCTATACATCATTATGGATTAAGTCTTCAATAAGGTCCAACAAATTCAAATAATATTAACACCTAAGCCTGTAACATATTGCTCCAAAAGTTCAGTTCATATAGTAAATTTTTTTTTAAAAAGCTGAAATTTATTAAATATTTTATTATGTGTCAAGCAATAATCTTTGTTATCTTTGGCAATAATCCTATAAAGTAGATACTATTATTATTTCCATGTTCATGTGGCAAACCTAAGGCTCATAGAGGGTAAGTAACCTGCTTAAGAGATCAGAGCCAATATTCAAGCTAAGGTGTTAAAACCTCAGAAATCACCCTTTAATCCTTAATCCATTTACCTTAACCCAAGCAAGTCAGGAAATTCCTCTAGGTTTCATTTCTTTACATTAACAAAATTGAACTGCTGAAAGGTTAAATGAAATAAAATATGTACTGCTACCATCATTTACTACACTAAATGCCTATTGCTGCATTATAAGAGCTTCTTAATAATAGTTATTCTATTATTCTACTGTTATTCTCAGTATACTCCACACTGTTCTACAATAGAGGCTGCCACGATTCTATATTCTATTCTATTGTTATTCTAAACACATTATTCTCTAATTATTGACAATACAATTCCAATCAAAATTCCAATATTTTAAAGGCTAACCTTTTGTCTTATACACCACAATTTTAATATATTTGGCAATAATTACTAGTCATCTACCACTCGATTCAGCAATCCTGTTTCAGGAATCTATCCTCAGACAAGCCTGCACATATATGAAATGGTATAATTACAAGGTTATTTGGTACAGAACTGTTTGTAAGAGCAAAAGATTTTAAACAACCCAACTGTTTATCAATAGCGGGGTGGCTAAGCAAACTAAAAGTTATGTCCATACTAAAGATACTATGAGGCAGAAAGGGAAAAAAAAGACAAAAAAATGAAGAAGCATTTCTCTTTACTCACATGGAAAGACTGTCACAATTCATTGCTCAATTTGAAAAAAAAAAAAAAAAGCAAAGTACAATGAGGGGGGAAAAGTCTTTTCAATAAATGGTGCTGAAGGACTTTCCTGGCGGTCTAGTGGTTAAGATTCTGCACTTCCAAAAAAAAAAAAAAAAGATTCTGCACTTCCACCTCAGGGGGCGTGGGATGGATCCCCGGTTGGGGAGCTAAGACCCCACACATCGCGCAGTTACAAAAAAAATTAAAATGGTGCTGAGACAACCGGATATCTGTATGCAAGAGTGAAGCTGATCCTCTAACTCACAAGGCATATAAAAAATTAACTCAAAACGAACCAAAGACCTAAATAACTATAAAACTCTTAGGAAGATAACAAAGGCATAAATCTTTGTGACCTTGGATGAAGCAATGATTTCTTAGATACAACACCAAAAAACACAAGAAACAAAACTAAATGTAGATAAAGCAAATATGATCAAAATTTTAAACTTTTATGCTCCAAAAGGACACCATCTAAAACGTAAAAAGACAATCCATAAGAGAATATTTTTGTAAATTCCTATTATCTGTTAACAAGCTTGCACTTAGAACATATAAAGAATTGTTTAGTCACTAAGTCATGTCCAACTCTTTTGCGACCCACACAAACCATCGCCCTCCAGGCTCCTCTATCCATGGGAATTCCCAAGCAACAATACTGGGGTGGGCTGCCATTTCCTGCTCCAAGGGATCTTCCTGACCCAAGAATCTAACCCACACCTTCTGCATTGGCAGGTGGATTCTTTGTCACTGAGTCACCAGGGAAGCTCCATATAAAAAATTATTAATATTTAATAAAAAAATAAAGAGCCAATTAAAAATGAACAATGGATCTGAACTGAAATTTCTCCAAAGAAGACACACAGATGGTATAAAAAGATGTTCAATGTCATTAGCCATCAGGGAAATGGAAATCAAGCCCACAAATGAGATACCACTTTATACTAAAATCGCTATAAAAAATGACAATAACAAGTCTTGATGAGGATATGGAAAAACTAGACTCCACAAATGAGATAACACTTCATACCCACTAAAATGGCTGTAATAAATGACAGTAACAAGTGTCAATAAGGATATGGAAAAACTGGACTCCTCATACATTACTGATAGGAACGTAAAATGGTACAGCCACTGTGGGAAACAGTCTGGCAGAATCTAAAAGTAGAATTACCATATTATCTAATGACTGCATTCGTTGATATATAACCAAGAGAACTTTAAAAATATACAGTTCAAAGATACTGCAGGTTCAGTTCCAGATTACCACAATAAAGAGTACCATGAATTTTTGTTTCCTCAGTGGATATAAAAGTTATATTTACATTATACCATCCATAGACTATTATGTTTAAAACATGTTTGTACCTTAATTTAAAAATATTTTATTGCTAAAAGAAATGTTAACCATCATCTGAGCCTTCAGTCAGTCATAATCTTTTTGCTGGTGGAAAGTTTAAAATACTGCAAGAATTACCAAAATGTGACACAGACACATGAATTAATTAAGCAAATACTGTTGGAAATACAGAGCTGCACAGACTTGTTCCATGCAGGGTTGCCACAAACCTTCATTTGTTAAAAAAAAAAAAAATAGTATCAACAAATATAATAAAGTGAAGCACTATAACGTGAGGTATGCTTGTATTCATACAAAAACTTTTACAAGATGTTAAAAGGAAAAATGAAATACTGATTCATGCTACAACATGAATGGATCTTGAAAACATCATAAAAAGTGAAAGAAGCCAGACACAAAAGACCACAATTGTATGACTTCATTTAAATGAAATGTCCAGAATAGGCAAATTCATAGAGACAGAAAGTTACTGGTTACCAGGAGGGAGAAGAGGAATGCAGAGTGACACCTAATGGGCATGGAGTTTCCTCAGGAATAATGAAAATGTTCTAGAATTAGATAGTAGTGATGCTTGCATAACTTTCTGAATATACAAAGAGTCACTAAATTGTACACTGTAAAAGGACGAATATTACGGATGTAAATTACATCTCAATTTAAAAAATAATGATTTGAGGAAGAATGGAGCCTGAGTCCCTTCGCTGTTCACCTGAAGCTACCACAACATTGTTAATTGGCTATACCCCAACACAAAATAAAAGTTTAAAGTTTGAGGGAAAAAAGAAAAAATAATGAATGTGAATCAACTATTAATGAACCAATCCACAATTTCTGTGATTATCTGATAGTTATGTATATAATCTCACATTTCCTTTCTCTAGTGCCAATATATTACCCAAAAGTATACAAACCAGAGTTTCTCAATCACAAAGTCTGGTTTTTCCTTCAGGTGAAAGAAAGATTAAAAGCACAAATATCTGTGACAACATTCATAATTTGTATTAATACCTACATTTCTGACACTGTAAAAACTTAGTAAAGAGTCCGCGTGCCAATGCAGGGGACGTGGGCTTGATCCCTGGTCCAGGCAGACTCCACATGCCACAGAGCAACTAAGCCCATGTGCCGCAACTACGGAGCCCAGGCACTACAGCCCACAAGCTGCAACCACCAAGCCCCTGAGCTGCAGCTACTGAGCCCAGGCACCCCAGAACCCGTCCTCTGCAACGAGAGAAGCCACCACAGTGAGAACCCCACACACAGCAACAGAGAGTAGCTCCCACCTGCCACAGTTAGAGAAAGTCCATGCACAGCAACGAAGACCGAGCGCGGCCAAAAATTAATTCATTCATTAAATTAAAAAAAAAAGCCCACAACTTCTGACTTTAAATTCTGGAGTATCTTGGGCATTCACACCAGAGAATGAAAACTTATGTTTGCATAAAAATCTATGCATGGATGTTCATAGCAGCTTTACTCCTAACAGCCCCAAACTGTACGTAGCAGGTGAATGGCTGTCCTTCAGCAGGTGAATGGTTAAACACACCAGGCAATATTACTCAGACATAAAAAGGAATGAGTAACTGATACATGCAACAAGTTAGATGAATTTCTAGGGAGTTATACAAAGTCACAAAAGCCAATTCCAAAAAGTTACAACGTAACACTTTTGAAATGACAAAACCATAACCCTGGAAAACAGATTAGGGTTGTTGGGGTTAGGGATGGGGACAGAAGGGAGTAGTCACCAGAGAGGTGGGTATGGTTATAAAAGGGCATCTTTGATGTGGAACAATTTAGTACCTTGTTGCAGTAGTGGATATAATCATCTACACATGTGATAAAACAGTATACAATACAAATGACTACAAGAAAAACTGGGGCATTTGAACAATGGATTCAAAGAGATTATATCTGTGGATTATATCAAGATCAATATCACGATTATGATATTGCATTATAGCTTTGTAAAATGTTATCTCTGGGGAAAACTGTGTAAAGGGTAATCCTCTGTATTATTTCTTACAATTGCATGTGAATTTATCTCAATAAAAATTTTAGTTTAAAAAAAGGTGCAGATCAATGTATATAGGGTGCTACATTTAAAGTAAAACTAAAATTATATTTGTATTTACATAAATAACACTGAAAGGATACCGAAAGTGGTTATCTTAGGGTGGGGAGAAATAGGGTAGGAACAACACTTTTCAATGCATAAGTGTTTAAAATAGTTGTATTTTTGAAGCATGTTACCAAGTTTCCTGGTCAAAAATAGTAAAATATTAAGAGTACCTTTTGTTCAAAAAAGAACTTAATTCAGTACACATTCTCTTGCTCTGGAAAGTACTCCAATTTCAATTATCCTTACCTCTAACCTCTGTGTCTGATCCTTGCCCAAAAGGTCACGAACTTCTTCATTATATATTTCCAAATAAGACACTCGAACCAAAAATCTGTAAAGAAAACAGTGAAATATTTATTAGAACAGTTTTTAAAACGTGTTTATAAAGGTTGTACATCTTATGTTTGTACTTCTCGATATTAGAAAATAATTATTTTACCTCGTATCACCCTCTGCTTTTGCAATATGACCAAATATGTGAGCAAAGGAATTTGGAATGATTCCTCTAAGTTCAGGAACAGCTCGAACACCTTCCATGGTAAACGTTTTCCCAGTTCCAGTTTGTCCATATGCAAAAATAGTCCCTGAAAACAATGAAGAGAATCAATCACTTTGTAGAGTCTGATGCTACAGAACAATAGCTCTTAAAATTAATTCTTTTGACACTGTGATGCAATTTCTAGCCTGGATTTAAAGTTTATTCTAATATAAATTTCTCCTTTATTATCAGCAATTACAGCATGAACTGTGTAGCACACAAGCACAGTACTGTTGAAGTTCTAGAGCCAATGAGATAAATGTAAAATCGAACATTTTAGCTAATCCTAAGAAATTTATGTTTGTTAATTACTTAATGCGGACATTAAATTGGAGAAGGTAGTATAGTTACAGCAAAAGAACAAAGGTCCCAGAGTAGAAAGACCTCAACGTGAATCTACACATCTGCCACTTTTCGACATATGACCTTAGAAACTATCTACCCAAAGATTAACTCAATAGTAAAATGAGGATAAGAATAACTATTCTGCATTGATCACATGAAACAAGTAAGAATCACATGAAACAATTTACTTCAAGCAACCAACATGACACCTAGCAAATAGCTTAATCCTAAAATAAGTATGTTATTTCAAAATAAAAGTTTTAAGTAACAGCTGTAAGGAATAGGGGGAATTAACAAAAAGAAGTGACAATATATTAAAAGTAATTACAGATACAACTTAAATTTTCTAAACAGGCAAATTAATTCATTTAACAAATACTACACACCTGAGTCTGGCATGGTGCTATGATTCAGGGACACAATGATAAAGACAAACACAATCTTTAATCTCATGCTATGTGTCATCTTGGGGAGGACATATTAGCCAAATAATTATAACCAAGATGAGTGTTGGGAATGAGAAACACAGAGTTCTACGTGAGAGTCAGGGACATAATCAAGGCAAGAAAACTAAGGAAGAAGGAAAGGGGAAGAGGTCAAAGAAGGCTTTCCAGAAGAGTCCATCTAATATATGAGCATGAGTTAGAAACAGATGGGCAGCAAAAGGCAAAAAAGAAAATGGAGATTTTGCAAAAATGCAAGGAGACCAGAATGGAAGAAACAGAGATGGAAAAGGACAGTGGATGCGGTTAGAGCTGAAAAAACTGATTAATTACACAGGGTGATGAAGAACATGTTAAGGTTCTAGAGCTTATCTTAAAAACAAAGTGAAGACACAATGATTTTTCAGTCAGAAGAGTGTCACCATCACTGGCTATACTGTATACAAAGAACTGAAAACAAGCATGGGAGAAGTGAAGAAACAGTTAGAGGGCTGACACGGTTAACCAGGTAAGAGATGGTGCTGACAACAGCAGGGGCTGAGAAAGATGGAAAGTGTTTCACAGGTATTTAGCAGTTAGAATCAAGACGCCTGGGAAAGAACTAGTCAAAAGGGGACCAGGGAAAAGGAAGAACTGAGGGTGACTTTCAAATTTCTGGCCTGACCAAGGGAATGTAATGCTAAGCTATGTTCTGAGATGGTGAACACCACTGGAAGAAATAACAGTTTGAACGGGAAGATCATGCCCTGAGTTTGGAGGTACTGAGCTTTAAGTCTAGGATACACTCAAATGGATGTGCCAAGCAAGCAGGCGGATGGGTGAGACTCATTTGCCAACTGAAGCTATGGCACTGGGTGAGATTTCCTCAGGAGAGACTACAGTAGGTAGCCTAGGAAGTGACAGCATAAACGAAAAAGGTTCCTTAACTACTACCACTCTATTCGGTTAATACAAATGTCATCATCGTCAAACTTCTAATGAAAATAATCACAACATAAACCATTTCTATATGTGGGAATAAAGAAGTAAATTTTGTCTAACTCCCTAAATATTTCAAATTCATTCATTAAGAATATAATTTACTACATTAAAAGGAGCTAAAAATACCATGAACTCATATACTGCATCTTAGAAAAGACAAAACAGCCATCATTTACTGATCATCTGATGTGCTATGTCATATACTTTATATGCATTCCTATTTAATTTTCACCCCAATCCTAAGAGCTAGGCAATATTTATATCCCCACAGCTTAGCTGAGGAAACAAAGGCTTAGAGAGGTTGAATTACTTGCTCTATGTCAAATCTGAACACACTCCAGTTGGCTGCACAGCCCATGTATTTTTACCAGTATATAATGACCAAAAAAAAATTTTTAACTCAAAATTAATACCTACTTAATGCAGAACTTCCTTAGTGGTGCAGTGGATAGGAATCTGCCTGCCACCACAGGGGACACAGGTTGGATCCCTGGTCTGGGAAGATCCCACATGCTGTGCAGCAACTACGCCTGTGTGCCTCTGAGCCAACACTCTAGAGCCCACAAGCCACAACTGCTGAGGCTGTGTGGCACAACTATGTAAGTCTGCACACACTAGGGGCCACAAGTTCCAACTACTGAGCCTCTGGGCCACAACTAATGAAGTCCGTGTGCCTAGAGCCTATACTCTGCAACAAGAGAAGTCACTGTAATAATAAGAGGCTCAAGCACCACAACAAAAAGTAGCCCCCGCTTGCCACAACTAGAGAAAGCCTATGCAAAGCAACGAAGATCTAGCACAGCCAAAAAAATACATAAATAAAATGAATGCAATTTCTATGAATGTATTAAATACATGATCATTACTAATTTTAAAAGTATATTAAGTAACTAGAGAAAAAAGAACAAACAAAACCCAAAATTAGTAGAAGGAAAGAAATCAAACAATCAGAGGAGAAGCAGAAATAAATGAAATAGAGACAAAGAAAACAACAGAAAAGAACAATAAAACTAAAAGTTGCTTCTCTGAAAAGATAAAATGATAAATCTTTAGCCAGACTCATTAAGAAAAAAGACGATTCACATCAATAAAGTTAGAAATGAAAAGGAAGTTATAATGGACACCGCAGAAATACAAAGCATCATAAGAGACTACTACAAGCAACTATATGTCAATGAAATGGACAGCCTAGAAGAAATGGACAAATTCTTAGAAATATACAACCTTCAAAGACTGAACCAAGAAGAAATACAAAATACAAACAGACCAATTACAAGTTACAACAGGGATGGTCTTGATCACTGCCTCTAGTAACGTTAAAGAAGCTGAAGTTGAACGGTTCTATGAACACCTACAAGACCTTCTAGAACTAAAACCCAAAACATTCCTGAAATGGTCACTGATTCCTAAAATGCTCAATTCTCCTGCTCAAAATTCTCCAAGCCAGGCTCCAATAGTACGTAAACCAGGAACTTCCAGATGTTCAAATTGGATTTAGAAAAGGCAGAAGAACCAGAGATCAAATTGCCAACATCTGTTGGATCATAGAAAAAGCAAGGGAGTTACAGAAAAACATCTACTTCTGCTTTATTGATTACACCAAAGCCTTTGACTGTGTGGATCACAACAAACTGTGGAAAATTCTTCAAGAGATAGGAATACCAGACCACCTGACCTGCCTCCTGAGAAATCTCTATGCAGGTCAAGAAGCAACAGTTAGAACCAGACATGAAACAACAGACTGGTTCCAAATTGGGAAAGGAGTACATCAAGGCTGTATATTGTCACCCTGCTTATTTAACTTCTATGCAGAGTGTATCATGAGAAACGTTGGGCTGGAAGAAGCAGAAGCTGGAATCAAGATTGCCAGGAGAAATATCAATAACCTCAGATACGCAAATGACACCATCCTTACAGCAGAAAGTAAAGAGGAACTAAAGAACCTCTTGATGAAAGTGAAAGAGGAGAGTGAAAAAGCTGGCTTAAAACTCAACATTCAAAAAACTAAGCTCATGGCATCCAGTCCCATCACTTCATGGCAAACAGATGGGGACAATGGAAACGGTGACAGTCTTTATTTTCTTGGGCTCCAAAATCACTGCAGATGGTGACTGCAGCCATGGAATTAAAAGACGCTTGCTCCTTGGAAGAAATGTTATGACCAACCTAGACAGCATATTAAAAAGCAGAGACACTGCTTTGCCAACAAAGGTCCTTCTAGTCAGAGCTATGGTTTTCCCAGTGAGAGATGGACTATAAAGAAAGCTGAGTGCCAAAGAATTGATGCCTTTGTATTATGGTATTGGAGAAGACTCTTGAGAGTTCCTTGGGCTGCAAGGAGATCAAACCAGTCCATCCCAAAGGAAATCAGTCCTGAATATTCATTGGAAGGAATGATGCTGAAGCTGAAACTCCAATACTTTGGCCACCTGATGGGAAGAACTGACTCACTGGAAAAGACCCTGATGCTGGGAAAGATTGAAGGCAGGAGGAGAAGGGGACAACAGAGGATGAGATGGTTGGACGGCATCACCAACTCGATGGACATGAGTTTGAGCAAACTTCAGGCATTGGTGATGGACAGGGAAGCCTGGCATATTGCAGTCCATGGGTCGCAAAGAGTCGGACATGACTGAGCAACTGAACTGAAAATTAAAACTGATTTTAAAACTCCCAACAAACAAAAGTCCAGGACCAGAAGGCTTCACAGGCAAATTCTATCAAACATTTAGAGAAGAGTTAACACCTCTGAAACTTTCCAAAAATTGCTGAGGAAGGAACACTCCCAAACTCATGCTATGACGCCACTATCGTCCTGACACCTAAACCAGACAAAGACGCCACACACAAAAAAAAGGAAATTGCAGGCTCCAATATCACTGATGAGCATAGATGCAAAAATTCTCAACAAAATTCTCAGCAAACCAAATCCAACAATACATTAAAAGAATAATACACCATGATCAAGAGGGATTTATCCTGGGGTTAATATAAGGATTCTTCAATAACCACAAATCAATCAGTGTGATAAACCATATTAACAAACTGAAAGATAAAAACCATATGATCATCTCAATAGATGGAGAAAGTTTTTGACAAAATTCAACACCCATTTATGATCAAGTCTCCAAAAAGTGGGCACAGAAGGACCCTACCTCAACATAATCAAAGGCCATATATGACAAACCCACAGCTAACATCATTCTCAACAGGGAAAAACTAAAAGAATTTCCTCCAAAATCAGGAACAAGACAAGATGTCCATTCTTGCCACTTTTATTCAACAGAGTTTTGGAAGTCTTAGATACAGCAATCAGAGAAGAAAAAGAAATAAAAGGAATCCATACTGGAAAAGAAGTAAAACTGTCACCATTGCAGATGACATGATACTATACATACAAAATCCTAAAGATGCCATCAGAATGCTACTAGCGCTCAATGAGTTTGGTAAAGTTACAGGATACAAAGTCAAAACACAAAAATCTGTTGCAATTCTATATACACTAACAACAAAAGATCAGACAGAGAAATTAAACAATCCTTTACCACTGCATCAAAAAGCATATAGTACCTAAAATAAACCTAAAGAGGCAAAAGACCTGTACTCTGAAAGACACTGATAAAAGAAACCAAAGGTGATACAAACGGATGGAAAGCTATACCATGTTCTTGGATTGGAACAATCAATATTGTCAAAATGACTATACTACCCAAGGCAATTTACAGATTCAATGCAATCTCTATTAAATGACCAATGGCGTTTTTCACAGAACAAAAAAAATTTTAATGTATATGGTAACAAAAAAGACCCAGAATAGCCAAAGCAATCCTGAGAAAGAAAAAGGAGCTAGAGGAATCAGGCTCCCTGATTTGAGACTATCCAACAAATCTACAGTCATCAAAATAGCATGGTACTGCCACAAAAACAGAAATATAAATCCATGTAATACGATAGAAAAGTCCAGAGATAAACCCAAACCCTTACTGTCAATTAACCTATGACAAAGGAGGCAAAACTATACAATGGGGAAAAGACAATCTCTTCAATAAATGGTGCTGGGAAAACTGGACAGCTACATGTAAAAAAAAAAAAAAAAGAAAAATGAAATAAAACACTCCCTAACATCATACATGAAAATTAACTCAAAATGGATTAAAGATCTAAATGTAAGACCAGACACTAGAGAACTCTTGGAGGAAAACATAGGCAGAATTCTTTGACATAAATCACAAGACTGTTTTCTATCCACCTTCTAGGGTAATAAAAAAAATAATAATAATCAGATCTAATTAAGCTTAAAAGCTTTTTCACAACAATGGAAACCATAAACAAAATTAAATGGAACGGGAAAAAAATATTTGCAAAGTATGCCACTGACAAGAGATTAATCTGCAAAATATACAAACAGCTCATGCAGTTCTATATGAAAGAACCAAATAACCCAACCAAAAAATGGGCAGAAGACCTAAACAGACATTTCTCCAAAGAAGACATACAGATGGCCATAAAGCACATGAAAAGATGCTCAACACCACTCATTATCAGAGAAATGCAAATCAAAACCATAATGACATATCACCTCGCACCAGTAAGAATGACCATTGTTAAAATGTCTACAAATAATAAATGCTAGAGAGGGTGTGGAAAAAAGAGAACTCTCCTACACTGTTGGTGGGAATGTAAATTGGTATAACTACTATGGAGAATACTATGGAGGGTCCTTAAAAAACTAAAAATAGAACCACCACATGATCCAGTAATCCCACAGAAAACCATAATTCAAAAAGATATAGGCACCGCAATGCTCATTAGAGCATTATTTACAATACTCAAGGCATGGAAGCAACCTAAATGTCCATCAACAACAGAACAGATAAAGAAGATGTGGTACCTATATACAGTGGAACACTAATCGGCCATAAAAAAGAATAAAACAATGCCATTTGAAGCAGCATGGATGGATCTAGAGATTATCACACCAAGTGAAGTCAGAGAAAGACAACTATCATATGATATCACTTACATGTGGAATCTCGAAAAAAATTATACAAGTGAACTTGTTACAAAACAGAAACAGACTTACAGTTACCAAACGGGAAACCTGGCAGGCAGGGCTACGTGAGGAGTTTGGGGTTAATAAATACACATACTCTATATAAAACAGATAATCAACAAGGACATACTGTCCAGCACAGGGAACTCAATTACTTGTAATAATCTATATGGGAAAAGAATCCGAAATAGGTGGATATCCATATAACCTAATCACTTTGCTGTATCCCTGAAACACAAAATTGTAAATCAACTATGCTGCTGCTAAGTCACTTCAGTCGTGTCCGACTCTGTGCAACCCCACAGACGGCAGCCCACCAGTCTCCCCCGTCCCTGGGATTCTCCAGGCAAGAACACTGGAGTGGGTTGCCAGTTCCTTCTCCAATGCATGAAAGTGAAAAGTGAAAGTGAAGTCGCTCAGTCGTGTCTGACTCTTAGTGACCCCATGGATTGCGGCCTACCAGGCTCCTCCGTCCATGGGATTTTCCAGACAAGAGTACTGGAGTGGGTTGTCATTGCCTTCTCCGACTATACTCCAATATAAAATAAAAATTAAATTTTAAAAAATTTTAAAATAAAAGGATACTAATTTACAATATTAAAACTGAGAAAGAAGGACCAGAAATCTCCTAAAATTAAAGAATTTCATCTTATTCTCAGCAATGAGAATCCAAATTTATACTTTTTAAATGTCACTCTTAATAAATCTAATGCTATCATTTCCTTCACATGAACTTTTTAAATGTTAGTTTTTATTTTTTTAAATTTTTTTTTAAATGTTAGTTTTTAAAAACTAAAAACATCCTGAGATTTTACCCAATCTCCTTGTTTCTAACTATCGCTAATACTTAAAATGACAGAAGGTTCATCAAAAAACTGCACAAGGATATTTACAGCAGCTACATATAACTGCCAAAACTTGGAAGCAACAAAGATTTCCTTTGTAGGCAGATAAAATCGCTGTACATCAGGACAATGGAATATTATTGCTGATTAAAAAAAGAGAGATGAGTTAATAAGTCATGAAAAGGCATGGAGGGAATTTAAGTGAATGTTACTATCAACCTGAAAAGGCAACATACTATATATATAGATATAAAACTCCAACTATGTGACACTCTGGGAAAGGCAGAACTGTGGAGACAGTGAAAAGATCAGTGACTGCCAGGGTTTAAGGGGGAGGGAGGGATGAACAGGTAGAGAACGGAGCAAAACAACTGCGTATGATATTACAGTGGTGAATAACTGTCAGTATATATTTGTCCAAACTCACAGAATGTACCATATCTAGAGTGAACCCTAATGCAATATGGGGCTTGGAGGATAACGATATGTTAATACAGGCTCATCCATTTTAACAAATGTAACCACTGTGGTGCAGGATGTTGACAGCAGGGAAGGTTGTGCATTTTGGGACACAGGGGAACTCTCCGTACTTTGTTCAATGTTACTGCAAACATAAAATGTTCTAAAAATAGCTTATTCATTTTAAAAATCTTTTTTAAATGGTAGAAGGATTATGTACTTGCTACTGAGAATCCAAAAAGTTACAATTAAACTACATGTGAATAATGCACAGTAAACTGCATTATATATACATGCCTAATTTTTGTCCTTTTGCAAAATATTTTTCTATTTTTACAACAATTTTTTTTTGTTGTAAAATTGTAAAATTTTTGATTGTTGTAAAATTGTTGTAAAATTGTTGATTTTTATCAACAATCTTCAGTCAGCATAATACACTAGAAAACAGGCAGAAAGTCCTTGACATTCACATATTACTCTCTATAATGTTTATTTTTTATATATACATAACTGTTAATTCAAAATTCAACTTGTGGCATTTCTGATCCCAACAAAGATGGAATAAGAACCAAATTTACTCTCCTGATGGAACAAAAAGCAGACCAAATATATAAAATGATAGTTTTCAAGAGAATGAACATCAGTCAACAAAGGGCTGCGGTTCCTGAAAGGTAAGGTAGGTCATATGATTGCCCAGCTTCCTGTCGTGAGACAGAATCCAAGTCATGGAGGAGGAGGAAGAACCCAAGTAGCTGTCAGCAGATTCCCTGAGTTGAGAAGAAGCTGAGAGTCCAGAGAGGCCAACATAGCTAGAATTTGGAGGACACATTCCCAGAGAAGAGAAAGCTGCACAGAAAGAGCTCCAGAGATCCACAGAAGTTCCTCCTCGAGTATTCAGCCAGATACTCACTAGCACAAAAGTATAAGGAAACTATCTAAATATGGGTGGTAGGGGAGGGAATCATATGGAAAGATGGGAAGGAAAAGCCCCCAGCACTCACAAAGGCATAATTCACAGGACATTAGGAACACACAGTACACAGCAGGGCCTTGCCTCTGTAGTGGGGAGTAATAACTTCACACTGAGCACTGCTCTAGTCCTAACCAAAAAATCTTCCAAAAAAGATCTGAAAGGATGAAACTGCTTTCAAGTAAGCGCATCCCAGAACAAAGCCATGAATATTTATAGAATGAAAAAAAATCCAAGACCCAAAGTTAAATTCAGAACACTCAACCAAAAACTGCCAAGCTTGCAAAAAAAAGGCAAAATGATGACTCATAATGAAGAAATCAATTAATCGATCAATCAAAATTAGTTCATAACTAACACAATGTTAGAACTAGCAGATGACTTAAAAACAGTTATAAAAACTGTACTCTATATACAATAAAGTTCAGTGGAAACTCTGGATGGAAATTTGGAAGAACTTGCATGGGAGATATAATATAACAAAGACCCATATCGAACTTCTGGAGATGAAAACTACAATGTATGAGATGAAAAATACAACACACAGGGATAATAGATTAGGCACTGCAGAAGAAACGATCTGTAAACTTGAAAACATACCAACAATCAAAAATGAAACACAGAAAAAAATTAAAAGTAAAAAACCAGCATCAGTGAGCTGTGGGACAATTTCAAGCAGCCAAGTATATATGTCATTACAGGATCCACCCCACTCTCCCCGCTCCAAAGCAGAAAGGACAGAAAAAATATTTGAAAAAAAAAAAGAAAAGAAAAAATATTTGAAGAAAAACGACTGAAAATTTTCCAAATTTGATGAAACCCACGGATCCATGCAGATTCATGAACTTTGGCACAGAAACATGAAGAAAAAATACGTTACAGCATATCATAAACAAACTGACAAAGCCAGTGACAAAGGAGAAAAGCCTAAAAGCAACCAGAGAAAGACATGTTACATGAAGAGGAACTAAGATAAGGATGAAAGTAGATTTCTGGTCAGAAACTAATTCAAATGGGAAGAAAGAAGAGCATTGCCTTTCAAGTACTAAAGGAAGAAACCATCAATCTAGAATCCTATATCCAGTGAAAATATCCTTCAAAAACAAAGGCAAAAAAACCCACTTTTTTAGACTACAAAAGCTGAAAGAATTTATCACCCATAGACACGCACTCTAAGGAATGTTTAAACAAAAATTTTCAATGCAGAAGAAAAATGATACTAGGTGGAAATATGGATCTACATAAAGGAATGAAGAATACTAGAAATGTTAATTACATGGGTAAATAAATACAATTTTTCTCCTTAAATATATATCTCTTTAAAATGTAACTGATGGTTTAAACAAAAATAATAACAATATGGTTTGCAGTTTATAACATGTACAAGTAAAATGTATGACAACAATAGCACAAAGCTTAGGAGGAGAGAAATGGAAGTACAGTGTTAGTTTTTATATTATCCATTAAGTGGTACAATATCACTTGAAAAACCATAATATATTTAATATTTATATTATAAACCCTAAAGCAACCACTAAAATGCAACAAAGATACACTGCTATAAACCAACAAAGAACACAGAATGGAATAATAAAAACACTTGATTAACCTTAAAGAGCATAAAAAGAGAAAAAGGGAACAAAGAACAAATGGGACAAAGAGAAAACAAACAGCAAGGTGACAGATTTACACCTAAGCAAGTAATTACAATAAACAGAAATTGTCTCAATACCCTAATTAAGAAGCAGAGATAAGATTGGACTAAAACCCAAGACCAGTCACATGCTGCTGCACAGAAAATCGCTAACTTAGCAGACCTGAGAAAGCTACACTTTCAAAGTCCAGCTTTCAAAATTGGCCTTTGGCTGATATCCGGGAATTCAGATTTAGGAAGGGTTCCCACCAATCACTGACTATTGAGAATGACTCACTATGCCCAAACTGTTTGTATAAACATGGTGGTTTATACTAAACATTTGCTTTTCTTATGAGAGTCTGGGATCTTTGCATGTGCCAGGCTGAGGCTGCCTCCATGAGCAGCCTCCAATAAAAATCTTGGGCACTGTGTCTCTGCAGAGCTTTCTCACAGACAACATTCACAAGTACTCTCACAAAGAGAATTAAGTGTATCCTGAGGGTCCACCAGGAGACGACTCTTAGACGTCTGTAATTGATTTCCTCCAGACTTCACAACATGCACTTTTTCTCTTTGCTGATTGTTTTTTCCGGTATCCTTTTTGTTCTAGTAACCAAAGCCATAAAAACAACCATATGCTGAGTTCCATGAATCCTCCTAGCAATCATCAAACCTGGGGTGATCTCAGTGATCGCCAGGACAACTACCTACTAGAAATGAACTTTCAATATAAAAACACATATAGGTTAAAAGGATGGAAAAGATATACCATGTTAATTCCATTCAAAAGAAAACTAGAATGTGTATAATAATATCAGACAAAGTAGATTTTGGAGCAAAGAATATTACCAAGGATGAAGAGAATCATTTAATACTGAAAAAGAGGTTCATCAAGAGAACATAACACCCCTAAGCATTTATGCAGCTACTCAAAGAGTTTCAAAATATATGAAGTAAAAACTGACAGATTTAATGACATAGGAAAATACAAGATTAATAGAGAATTCAATACCCCCTTCTCAATAACAGACCAAGTACAAAATAATTAAGTACACAGAAGATTTGAACACTACCAAACAAACTGACCTAATGGACATTTACAAAAACTCCAACATTAGCAAAAATATACATCCTTCTCAGATATACACAAAACACTGAATAATAATAAACCACATTCTGGGCCATAAAACAAAAGATGCAAGTTACATAGAGTATGTTCTCTGACGAATGGAATTACATTAGAAATCAGTAACAGAAAAGATGTCAAAACATGTGGAAACTAAGACATGTCTAAATAACCCAGAAATCAAGCAGGAAAATAGAAAGTATTTTGCAATGCATAAAAATCAAACACCCTATGTCAAAATCTGTATGATGTCACTAAAGCAGTACTTAGGGGGTAATTTAGAGCATTAAACTCCTATATTATAAAGGAAGAAAGGTTTCAAAATGATGGCCTTGGCTTTTACTTTAAGAAAGCAGAAAAAGAAGCAAGTAAGAGGAAAAAAAAGAAGAAATCAGTGAAATTGAAAATCATAAAAATAATGAAGAAAAATTAGTAAAACCAAAAGTCGCTTCTTTGAGAAAATTAGAAAAGATCAATAAAACTGATAAACCTCTTGCCAGATTAATCAGGAGAAAAAGAGAACACACATTACCAATACCAGGAATGAAAAAGGTTACATCACTACATTCTAACATAAGAACAGAGGATTAATACACACATCTGTCCTCCAATAAAGCCCATAACTTAGATGAAACAAATTCCATTAAAGACAAACTGCCAAAGCTCACTAAAAAAATAAATAAATAAAAAACATAACCTGAATATTCCTGTATCCATTAAAGAAATTCAATCTGTAGCTAAAAACCTTTCCATGAAAAAATTTCCCGGCCTAGTAGGCTTCACTGGTGAATCCTACCAAACACTTAGAGAAGATATACTACTAATCCTAGGCAAATTTTTCCAGATAATTAAAAAGGAGGGAATACTTCTCAACTCATTCTATGACACTAGCATTATTCTGATACCAAAACCAGATAAAGATACTATAAGAAAACTACATTACTTACATCCCTCATGGCCACAGTTGCAAAAATGTTAAACATTTTAGCTAATCAAATCTAACATTATATGAGAGGATAATATACCATGACCAAGGGCATGCCGATTTCACATTTTAAAATGAATCAATGTAATGGACAAACTTTTAAAAATAATTTAAGTGCAACAAAATTGCATTTGGCAAAATCTGATATACATTTCTGAAAAAAACTCAGCAACCTAAGAACAGACAGGAACTCACTCAATCTGGTAAAGGGTCTATGAAAAATCTACAGAGAACGTCACATTGGTAAAAGTATGAATGCTTTCTCCCTAAGATTAGGAACAATACAAAAATGTCCCCCTTACCATTTCTATTCTACACTGTACTGGAGGTTCTATTCCAGTCAGGGCAATTCAGATAACAGAAAGACTGGAAAGAAAGAAGCCATTTTCAGATGAGCTCTCGTGTGTAGAAAATCCTAGGGAGTTTATCCCCCCAAAAAAAAGCCTACTAGAAATAATAAATTTACCAAGGTTGCAGTATACAAAATTAACATACAAAAATCAGCTGAAAAACATGAGTTCCCACATGAGAGATCACACCCACCACATTGTCTATAATCAAAAAGACAAATAACAAGCTTTGGCAAAGATATGCAGACATTGGAAATCTCACATATTGCTGGTGGGAATGTAAAAATGGTATAGCCATTGTGGAAGACAGACTGGCAGTTACCTTTTTTTTGGTTTGTTTTTGTTTTAATTTATTTTTTAATTGAAGGATAATTGCTTTACAGAATTTTGTTGGTTTCTGCCAAACATGAACATGAAGGCAGTTAGCCTTTTGACTCAGCAGTTATATTACTAGGTACCTAGGAAAACTGAAAATATATGTCCACATAAAAACTTGTACAATGTTTTTGTACAATGTTCTTGTACAATGTTCATAGCAACATTATTCATAAAAGGTAAGAAATGGAAACAACCCAAATGTTCATCAACTGATGAATAAACTATATAGCATATCCAGACAATGGAACATCATTTGGCCATAAAAAAAGAATGAAGTATGGATACATACAACATGGATGAACGTCAAAAATATCATACTAGGATTTCCCTGATGGTCCAGCTGTTAAGAATTTGCCTGCCAATCAATACCAGAGACACAGGCTCAGTCCTGGGACTGGGAAGATTCCACATGCCATGGGGCAACTAAACACACATGCCCTAGAGCCTAGGCTCTGCAACCACAGAAGCCTCTGCAACCACAGAAGCCACTGCAACTAGAGACCAAGCGCAGCAAGGAAGACCCAGTGCAGCCAAAAAATAAATAAATAAATAAATAAAAATTTTAAATCACATTAACAAGAAGCCAGACACACCAGAATAAATGGTGTATGATTCTATATATTAGAAATGCCCAGAAGAGGCAAACTCTTACACACAAAGTAAGTGATTGCCAGGGTAGGAGAGAGAGAATTGGGAGTAACTGCTAATGGGTACAGAGTTTCTTTGAGGGGTGATGGAAATGTTCTGGGAACAGATACATAGTTGCATGTATGAAGGTACTAAAACCCCCTAATTCGTGCAGTGTAAAATGGTTAAAATAGTGAACTTATTAGGTTTCCCTGGTGGCCAGGTTCAATCCCTAGGTCGTGAAGATCCTCTGGAGGAGGGAACAGCAACTCACTCCAGTATTCTTCGAGAATTCCATGGACAGAGGAACCTGGCGGGATACAGTCCATGGGGTCGCAAAGAGTCAAACATGACTGAAATGATGAACGCTTTACCACTTACTCATGTTATTTAAAATTTATCTCAATTTAAAAAGTCTAAAATAATCTATTGCATTTCTATACATGAACAATGTGCAATTCCCAAAAGAAAATTATGAGAACAATTCTGTTCACAATAAGCATCAAAAAATACTTAAGAAAGCTTACCAAAAGTAGTACAAGATCTGCAATTAAAAACTACAAAATACTGATGAAAGAAATTAAGACATAAATAGATACATCATGTTCATGTATTGGAAGATTCAATAGTGTCAGAATAGTAATTCAACACAATCCCTACCAAAATCCTAGGTGGTATTGTGTGTGTGTGTGTGTTTGTGTGTGTAAACTGACAAAGTGTCCCTAAAACTTTTATATAAAAATGCAAAGGACCTAGAAAAGTAAAAACAACTTTGACAGAGTAACAAAATTAGAAAACATACACTACCTAATTTCAAAACATTTTACAAAGCTACAGTAAATAAAACAGGACAGACATGGAATAGAACTGACAATCCAGAAATAAGCCCACCTATTTGTGGTCAAGACCACAAGGGGTCAAGACCATCCCCATGGAAAAGAAATGCAAAAAAGCAAAATGGCTGTCTGGGGAGGCCTTACAAATAGCTGTGAAAAGAAGAGAAGCAAAAAGCAAAGGAAAAAAGGAAAGATATAAACATCTGAATGCAGAGTTCCAAAGAATAGCAAGAAGAGATAAGAAAGCCTTCTTCAGCGATCAGTGCAAGGAAACAGAGGAAAACAACAGAATGGGAAAGACTAGAGATCTCTTCAAGAAAATCAGAGATATCAAAGGAACATTTTATGCAAAGATGGGCTCGATAAAGGACAGAAATGGTATGGACCTAACAGAAGCAGACGATATTAAGAAGAGATGGCAAGAATACACAGAAGAACTGTACAAAAAAGAGCTTCACGACCCAGATAATCACGATGGTGTGATCACTGACCTAGAGCCAGACATCCTGGAATGTGAAGTCAAGTGGGCCTTAGAAAGCATCACGACGAACAAAGCTAGTGGAGGTGATGGAATTCCAGTTGAGCTATTCCAAATCCTGAAAGATGATGCTGTGAAAGTGCTGCACTCAATATGCCAGCAAATTTGGAAAACTCACCAGTGGCCACAGGACTGGAAAAGGTCAGTTTCCATTCCAATCCCAAAGAAAGGCAATGCCAAAGAATGCTCAAACTACCGCACAATTGCACTCATCTCACACGCTAGTAAAGTAATGCTCAAAATTCTCCAAGCCAGGCTTCAGCAATATGTGAACCGTGAACTTACTGATGTTCAAGCTCCTTTTAGAAAAGGTAGAGGAACCAGAGATCAAATTGCCAACATCCGCTGGATCATGGAAAAAGCAAGAGAGTACCAGAAAAAACATCTATTTCTGCTTTATTGACTATGCCAAAGCCTTTGACTGTGTGGATCACAATAAACTGTGGAAAATTCTGAAAGAGATGGGAATACCAGACCACCTGACCTGCCTCTTGAGAAATCTGTATGCAGGTCAGGAAGCAACAGTTAGAACTGGACATGGAACAACAGACTGGTTCCAAATAGGAAAAGGAGTACATCAAGGCTGTGTATTGTCACCCTGCTTATTTAACTTATATGCAGAGTACATCATGAGAAATGCTGGACTGGAAGAAGCACAAGCTGGAATCAAGATTGCCGGGAGAAATATCAATAACCTCAGATATGCAGATGACACCACCCTTAAGGCAGAAAGTGAAGAGGAACCAAAAAGCCTCTTGATGAAAGTGAAAGTGGAGAGTGAAAAAGTTGGCTTAAAGCTCAACATTCAGAAAACGAAGATCATGGCATCTGGTCCCATCACTTCAGGGGAAATAGATGGGGAAACAGTGGAAACAGTGTCAGACTTTATTTTTCTGGGCTCCAAAATCACTGCAGATGGTGACTGCAGCCATAAAATTAAAAGACACTTCCTCCTTGGAAGCAAAGTTATAACCAACCTAGATAGCATATTCAAAAGCAGAGACATTACTTTGCCAACAAAGGTCCGTCTAGTCAAGGCTATGGTTTTTCCTGTGGTCATGTATGGATGTGAGAGCTGGACTGTGAAGAAGGCTGAGCGCCAAAGAATTGATGCTTTTGAAGTGTGGTGTTGGAGAAGACTCTTGAGAGTCCCTTGGACTGCAAGGAGATCCAACCAGTCCATTCTGAAGGAGATCAGCCCTGGGATTTCTTTGGAAGGAATGATGCTAAAGCTGAAACTCCAATACTTTGGCCACCTCATACGAAGAGTTGACTCACTGGAAAAGACTCTGATGCTGGGAGGGACTGGGGGCAAGAGGAGAAGGGGACATCAGAGGATGAGACGGCTGGATGGCATCACTGACTCGATGGACGTGAGTCTCAGTGAACTCCGGGAGTTGGTGTTGGACAGGGAGGCCTGGCGTACTAGGATTCATGGGGTCGCAAAGAGTCGGACATGACTGAGCAACTGATGTCATATGATCTCTGGTCAGTTGAATTTTGATAAAAACACCAAGTTAATTCAATAGAGATAGAGTAGTCTTCTTGGAGAAGGCAATGGCACCCTACTCCAGTACTCTTGCCTGGAAAATCCCATGGATAGAGGAGCCTAGTGGGCTGCAGTCCATGGGGTCGCACAGAGTCGGACACGACTGAGCGACTTCACTTTCACTTTCATGCATTGGAGAAGGAAATGGCAACCCACTCCAGTGTTCCTGCCTGGAGAATCCCAGGGACGGGGGAGCCTGGTGGGCTGCCATCTATGGGGTCGCACAGAGTCGGACCCGACTGAAGTGACTTAGCAGCAGCAGTCTTCTCAATAAATGATGCTGGAACAATTAGACATCCACAAGCAAGATAGGGAAAAAAGGGAGTGAGACAGAGAAAGCAAAAAAAAAAACCTCAGACCCCAACTTCACATCATATATAAAAATTAAAATTGGCCAGAGGGCTTTCCCAGTGGCTCAGTGGTAAAGAATCTGCCTGCCAATGCAGGAGACACAGGTTCAATCCCTGGTCAGGAATCCCACATGCTATGGAGCAACTAAGCCCATGTGCTACATATACTGGGCCTTGTGCTCCGCATAAGGAGACGCCACTGCAACGAGAAGCCTGCACACTGCAACTAGAGAGTAGCCCTGGCTCACCACAACTAGAGAAAAGCCCATGGAGCAATGAAGACCCAGCACAGCCAAAAAATAAATCAAATTATTTTTAAGAAATGTAAGATCTTAAATGCAGTGATGGTGATTGCAGCCATGAAATTAAAAGACGCTTACTCCTTGGAAGGAAAGTTATGACTAACCTAGATAGCATATTCAAAAGCAGAGACATTACTTTGCCAACAAAGGTCCATCTAGTCAAGGCTATGGTTTTTCCAGTGGTCATGTATGGATGTGAGAGCTGGACTATAAAGAAAGCTGATGGGGAACACATGTACACCCGTGGCGGATTCATGTTGATGTATGGCAAAACCAATACAATAATGTAAAGTAATTAGCCTCCAATTAAAATAAATATTAAAAAACCAAATTGAATAGTAAAAATCATATAGCCATCTCAATAGATGCAGAAAAGCTTTTGACACATTCAACAGATATTTACGATAAAAGCTCTCAATAAAGTGCAATTAAAGGGGACAAACCTCAACATAATAATAGTTTTGTGTGACAAACCCACAGCCAATATATCATGCTCAATGGTGAAAAGAAAAAAGTATTTCCTCTAAATCAGGAATAAAATAAGGCTGCCCACTTTTGCTAATTTTATTCAATATAGAATTGGAAGTCTAAGTCAGAGCAATCAGGAAAGATAAAAAAAAAAAGAAAGCTGAGCGGAGAAGAATTGATGCTTTTGAACTGTGGTGTTGGAGAAGACTCTGGAGAGTCCCTTGGACTGCAAGGAGATTCAACCAGTCCATCCTAAAGGAGATCAGTCCTGGGTGTTCATTGGAAGGACTGATGTTGAAGCTGAAACTCCAATACCTTGGCCACCTCATGCAAAGAGCTGACTCACTAGAAAAGACTCTGATGCTGGGAGGGATTGGGGGCAGGAGGAGAAGGGGACGACAGAAGATGAGATGGCTGGATGGCATCACTGACTTGATGGATGTGAGTCTCAGTGAATTCTGGGAGTTGGTGATGGACAGGGAGGCCTGGCGTGCTGGGATTCATGGGGTCCCAAAGAGTCGGACACGACTGAGCGACTGAACTGAATGAAGATCTACATGTTTACAACTTCTAGATAAAAACACAGGAGAAAATCTTTGTGGTCCTGGGTTTGGAAACAATTTCTGAGCTATGTCACCAAAAAAGCATGTGATAAAAGAAAAACTGATAGTGAGACTTCAACGAAATATAAAACTTTTCAAAAACCATCACTAAGAAAATGAAAAGACAAGCCACAGACTGGGAGAAATATTTTCAAATCACATATCTGATCATGTATATGAGTCCAATATATAAAGAGCATGACTAAATAATAAGAACACAGGCAACCGAATTTTAAAATGGGTAAAATATTTTAAGAGATATTTTACCAAGAAGATATATAAATGACCAATAAGTACACAGATGTTTCATGCTGTTAATCATTAGGGAAATACAATGAGATACCACTACATATCCTCTAGAATAGCTATAATTAAGAAGAATGATAGTTTAAGAGTTGGTGAGAATGTAAAGAAATTAGAACTCTCATACCATGCTGTCGGGAAAAAAGAAGTACAGTCACCACTACGGAAACCTGTTTTGCAGTTTCTTCAAAAGATAAACATACATAAACCACAAGACACAAGCAATTTCACTCCTAGGTATCTATCCAAGACCAATTTTGAAACTTATCTGCACAAAGACTTAACGTTTTTAAAAGACAAAAGAATGTTCCTAACAGCATCATTTTTAATAGCAAAAAAACTGGCATCATTCAAATCCCCAAAGATCACAAAAGGTGGTGTTTTCATATAAAGAGTCACGTCTAACTCTTTCAGACCCAGGTACTGCAGCCCACCAGGCTCCTCAGTCCATGAAATTCTCCAGGTAAGAATACTGGAGAATTCTTCTCCAAAGAATCTTCCCAACCCAGGAATCAAACCCCGGTCTCCTGCACTGCAGGCAGATTCTTTACTGTCTGAGTCACAATGCTTGGATGACATCACCAACTCAGTGGACGTGAGTTTGAGCATACTCGATGAGACAGTGAAACCTGGCATGCTGCAGTCCACGAGGTGGCACAGAGTCTAATACAACTGATCAAGTCAAAGAAAACAGATAAAGACAAAATAGTGTACAATCTGATTTATATGAAATTCTAAAGAAAGGCAAAACTAGACAGAAACCAGGTCCATGGTTGCTGGGGGTAGGACTGCAAAGGGACACGGAACTTACAGGGATGATAAAACTGATGGTTTCACAACTGTATGTATTTACTACAACTCAAACCGTACAATTCAATTATACAATTACAGTGGGTGAAATCACCGGGTATTATTAATAACTTGATAAAAAGTTGTTTAGAAGTAAACTAAAGTACTTACCATTGTAGCCTTCGAGAACAGAATCAATAATAGGTCTGGCAGTTAAGTTATAAACATCTAGTTGTTTACTCTCTGGTCCAAAAACAGTATCAAAAGTAAATGTCTTTGGAGGTTCATTGGAGGAATCAGTCTTATGTACAGTGATAGTTCCCCTCATCTCATCCACACTGACAGCCTGTTTGTAGCACATTGATTTCTCTCTCTCATTGAGGGGCCGGCACCTAACAACCACCTTCACATTATCACAGCTTTCCGGCTTCTCTGATTTATTGATCTGGTGGAGAAAATATTTACAAATAACGAAAAGAACATTTACTTTTACCTTCAACAGATTAAATTTAAAACCTGAAAAGGCTACTTTGCCACCACAGTGCCTTGCACACATTAAACACGCCATAATTATTTGTTAAATTTAATTAAAGATCTTACAGATATATAGAAAAACTTATTAAAAAGGTATAAAAATAGTTTCTTTTATAATACAAATAAGGAAAGAGGTAATTTAATTTACATTTATAGTTAATGCTATTCAGGCAGAAAATCAGAATCTGTAGGAGACTTGTCTTTCTGCACAAAGTCCCTGACTTCCTCTGAGTTTCCTGCCTATAGAAAAACAAACGTGAATGTGGTTAATAACTTTAATCAAGAATCCAGTAGTAGGTCCTCTGTGCCCTCTCAGACTTTCAATTTTCTTTTCTACAATGCATTAGTTTAAAAAAAGATATGAATCAAATAATACATCCACATACGGTCTACTTTTCCTATATTAGTGAAAGACAGAAAAAAAAAAAAAAAAAAAGCCTAATGGCAGAGAAAAAAATATTTTGGAAAAAATTTTTAAATGACTCTACCCTTATGAACATTTGTATACGTCAAGTTTCAAACTTTGAAATTCTATGATTAAGCATCTATATTAAAATTCAATCCAGTTATTAAATATAATCCAATTATTATCCAGTTTAACAGTTAAGTTGAACAGATACTAAATTCCTACTCTTTCAGATACTCTAAGCATCAGAGAAACAAACATGAGCCACTGTCATTCACAAGGAATAGATGATATCAATTCAACACACTTCTTTCCATCTCTACTTTCACCACCTTATTCCAGGTTATTATCTTGTCCCGAATTATAAGAGATTCCTAACTGTACTGCTGGGCTTCCCTGGTGGCTCAGCGATAATCTGCCTGGCAATTCAGGAGTCTCAGGTTCGATCCCTGGGTTGGGAAGATACCCTGGAGAAGAAAATGACAACCCACTGCAGTATTCCTGCCTGGGAAAATCCCAAGGTCAGAGGAGCCCGGGAGGCTCCAGTCCATTGGGTGGCAAAGAGTTGGACATGACTTAGCAACTAAACACCACCACCAACTGTACTGTTGCATCTAATTAGGTTCCCCTATGGTCTGTTCTCTACCCGGCGGTTGGTTTCAACAAATCTAATTATGTCACTCCCCTACTCAGAACACTTTAGTTTCCCACAGATTTTAGGATAAAAGTCAAAATCCTTACAGTGGTCTGTGAGGTCTGGTTCTGGCCCATGTCCACTTCTCCAGCTTTATTTCACAAGTTACTCTGCTTGGCTTTCTTAGTCACAGCCATACTGGCTTTCTTTTAGGCCTTTTCTTGTCTTCATGCTTCCTCTCACCACACTCCTTTCCAGGTGCTGTTTCTTATGCCTAAAACATACTCCACCCTCTTCAATTACTTTGCAGAGCTCAGCTCAATAGCTCCTTCACCTGGGAAGACTTCCCTGACTGCTAAGTCCCTGACTAGAGTTGACCTAATATAGGTCCTGATAGCACCATTCTTTCTTCTGCATTGGTTACAATTTTATTTATTTATTTATTTATTTTTGGCTTCTTATTCTATTAAAGTCCCTGTCTGTATCTAAATGAGAAGTTTCAAACAGGTACTCAGTCAAGGGACTAAATTTAGCCCACAAATGTCTTTTGTTTGGCTCCTATTATCTAAAAATCTTTTAAGTTAGTTGCTAAATTTAAAAATTAGAAATCTCATTAAAATAACAATCTCTAGATTCTCTGAAAAAAATAAGATATCTGACATTTGTAAGCCAGCATTCCTACATGGCAACATTCAGACAATTCACCAGAGTCTACTTCTATCTACTGTATGCCACCTATCCACTTCACTTAGTTAAGCGTCCTATCACTGTAAACATGTGTGGTTTTCACCTCTGCCCTACAGGGCAAGCTTTTCCCTTCCCAAGTTCAAGAACCTGGCTGGTTTTGCTCAATAGTGTATCTCCAGTGCCTAGTATGTAGTTGTTGTTGTTGTTTAGTTGCTAAGTCGTGACCCTATGGACTGTAGCCCGCCAGACTCCTCTGTCCATGGGATTTTCCAGGCAAGAATACTGGAGTGGGTTGTCGTTTCCTTCTGCAGGGGAACCTCCCCAACCAGGGACCAAACCAGCTTCTCCTGTATTCAGTTCAGTCGCTCAGTCCTGTATTACCGGGGGGATTCTTTACCACTGAGCCACCAGTGTGGCTGGTGCCCAGTAATAAATTGTTGAATAAATTGATAATTAAATAGAAAGCAACAAGGAACAAATGTTAAGCGTCTAATGCTAAAAGTCAAGCACTGTCCTTCAAGCCTCCTGCGCATTATCTTATTTCATCCTGATACCCCCATGAGGAAAAGTTTAATTATGCAGAAAAGAAGAACCCAGAAAGATAAATTACCCAGGGCCTCGCAACCGGCCACTTCTCAGGTGTTCTCCATGACCCTATAATGGACTTACGACGCCTGCTTGAGAGAACGATAATAATCTGTGAAATCCTACGAGACGAACATACGACCACCCACCACTCACCCCCTCACGTAAATAACCGGCCACAGTTGAAGTGTTCCCCATGACTGGACTTACGACGCCCCCTTATTAAGTCACACGATAATAATCTGTGAAATCCTACAAGACAAGCATACCATCACCCACCACTCACCCGCCTCACACACAAAGACACCTACGGATTACATTCTGCACTGTAAGCTAGAGCGCCACGAGAGGGATGACAGCTCGAGTCAGAGGCCTGGAGTAGGGACAGACAACCCGTGCTCTGCTGCCTTCCGGAGCTTGGCTCCGCGACGCAGAGATCCACCGGGCATCCAAGAGCCCACCCTCCGCGGCCGCTCCTAGACCGCCTACCCAGAGAACAGGGCTGGGAGCGAGAGCGCATCCTCTGGCACAGCGCCTTTATGTCAAGCACCCCAGGCCTTTCGGGATGCACCAGCGACCAAGGTCGCAAGGCCTGCTCCGGGCCCCTCCCAGGGTCGGGTGGACCCCCACTTGCCCGGGCCCAACCGCCTGGCTCCCACACCGCTTGGCCCGCCCGGCCCGGCCCGGCCCGGCCCCGCCCCACCCCACCCCACCCGAGCCGCCCGCCTGCTCCTCGCCTCCATGGTAACGGCCGCGCCACCCGGCCAGGCCGCAGAGATGAGGAGGAACCCCAGCGGCTGAATGACTCTCCTTACCGGCATTGCGGCTTCCTCCCGTGCCCCGCGGACGTCCCCGCCCGGGGTGCAGTCCAACGACAACGGGTTCGCGGGAGAGGCGGATCAGAGACTACTGAAACACTACCTTAGCGCACCCAAGACTGCGGCTCCTCTGGTGAGAGCTCGCTGTGCGCAGGCGCACTCCGAGCTCGCCCCGCCCCGTCCCCGGGCACGAGGCTTCCTCCGCCTCTTGTATTACGCCTGCGCCAGAACTTTCCGAGTCCGTCTCCTAGGAAGCGACTGCGCTTGCGCAATGCTGCCATTCCGCTGCCGCTGGAAATCTGGCCGGATTTAGAGGTGGGATATCTGACTACTACCGATGGGGAAGAAGAGGCAGTCGTAGACCGGCAACGCCGCCCATCTTCTAGCGCTTGCTATGTTCTAAATATTATAAACAACGATAGCAATTGTACATTGTGTTTCCTCAGAAGAGCCACTTTACATATGTTATTGTGCTTGATTGCCAACTTGATTATGACCTGTCTCACCATTAGCTGAGGAACTTTGTTAGTATTCTCACAATTACCTCCAGAGCCTAGAATAGAAGCTGGCACAAGGTGGGTTTTCAATAAATATTTGTGAAAGATATTTGGCAAAACTAATACAATTATGTAAAGTTTAAAAATAAAATAAAATTTTAAAAATAAATAAATATTTGTGAAAGAAAGAATGATCTATCTTAACCTCTCCCCTGAACACCGCTCTGCTTGGACGTACAATAGACATTTCAAGTTTATCATGTCCAAAATTGAAACGTTGGTTCCCACTTCCTATCGCCTACTAGTACCTACGCCACATCTGTTAAACATAAACAATTTTAAAAGTCCATCACAATAATGTAAGCTGGATTCTGACAATTGATCAAGTTAAAACCAGTCTTTTTCTCTCATACTTAATATCCAATCTTTCTATAGAACTAGAACTAGTAGTCTCTATCTCAGAAGTAGAACCAGAATCTGACCACTTTGAGCACTACCATCTCTCGCCTGTATTACTAAACAGCTCAGAACTGGTTTCCTTGCAGTGCATCCTCTTGCCCATCCTAGTCTACTTTCAACACAAGAGACGGAGTGCTGGTGTTAAAATGAGTCAGATACTGTTGGTGGCTCAACAGTAAAGAATCCGCCTTCCAATACAGGAGATGGAGGTTCTATCCCTGGGTGAGGAAGATCCCCTGGAGAAGGAAATGGCAACCTACTCCAGTAGTCTTGCCTGGGAAATTCCATGGATAGAATGGCCTGGCAGCTACAGTGGGTAGGGTTGCAAAAACTCTGACATGGCTTAGCAACTAAAACAACACTGCCTTCATTCATAACCTGCCAGTGATTTCTCATCTCCCAGCATAAAAGTCACAGGCTTGGATCACAATCCCTGTTTCCTGCAATCTTCCCTCTTACTCATTATTGAAAACTGTACTTTGGCCACTTCATGCAAAGAGTTGACTCATTGGAAAAGAGTCTGATGCTGGGAGGGATTGGGGGCAAGAGGAGAAGGGGACGACAGAGGATGAGATGGCTGGATGGCATCACTGACTCGATGGACGTGAGTCTCAGTGAACTCCGGGAGTTGGTGATGGACAGGGAGGCCTGGCGTGCTGTGATTCATGGGGTCGCAAAGAGTCGGACATGACTGAGCGACTGATCTGATCTGATCTGATCTGATCCCTCTCGAACCAGCTCCAGTTGGCCTCCTTGATTCATCTGACCTTGCAGGCATGGTTTCATGATAGAATACAAGGCCTTCTATGCTTGCAGTAGGAGCTAATAAAAATACTTAGTGTCAGCATACTGTTCTAAGTGCTTTAATTCCTTTTTAATTATTAATTTAATTGACATAAAAACTTTTTAAAATAGGTACTATTAGTCATTTTTATAGAAAATAGGAGGAACTATTTCAGATTTAAAAAACTGAAGCATAGAGCCATTAAGTAAATAACTTGTCCAAGGTCATACATATGGGCAGCAACAAAGCCCAGATCCAAAGCCAGGCCCTGCCTAGAAAGCTCCTCGATAAATATTGCCTGACTCCCTCATTGCCTTGAGAATATCTTTGTTCACATATCACCTCCTTGGTGAACCCCACCAGTGATCTCTCTACTTAAAATGCCAACCTTCAGATATTTTCCCAGTCGTCCAGTGGTTAGGACTCTGCTCTCCAATGCAGGGGATGCAGGTTCCATCCCTGGTCAGGGAACTAAGATCCCACATGGCACATGGTACAGCCAAAAACTAAAGAAGAAAACAAAATTCCTATCTTCAGTCCCAGCCTTGTTATCTTCCCTCCCTAGTTTATATTTCTCCATAGTACTTACCACTCTCTGATATATGATAGATACAATATATATCTGCTTTATTGAGATTCACCAGTTTATACAATTCAATGATTCTTACTGTATACAGAGCTGTGTGACCATAACCACAATTGATTTTAAACATTTTCATCACACCCAAAAGAAACACTTATAGCTATCACTCCCCCTTCCCCCTTGCAACATCCCAGCCCTAGGCAACCACTAATCTACTTTCTGTATCTATAGATTTGCCTATTTTGGACTTACCATATAGATAGAATTATATAATATGTAACCTTTTGTGAAATGATGTCTATCACTTAGAATAATATTTTCAAGCATCACCCCTATTGTAACATAACAATAATCCTTTTTATGGCTGAATAATGTTCTATTGTATGAATAGACCACATTTTTATCTATTTATCAATTGATGAACATTTGGGTTGTCTCTACTTTTTGGTACTATGGACAATAAGTTTTTGTAAACATGTTTCATTTCTCTTGGGTATATACTACAAGTGAAATTGATGGATCATTTAGTAACTCTAATGTTTAACATTTTGAGGAACTATCAAGTTGTTTTCCAAAGTGGCTGTACCACCAGCAGTGTAAGAGGATTTCCATTCCCACCAGCAGCTATGAGGTTTACAATTTTCTCTACCTCCTCGCCACCACCTGCTGTTGTCTTGAATTGCTTATTATGACCATCCTGCTGATGTAAAATAGCATCTCATTGTAGTTTCTATTTGTACTTCCTTGATGATTAGTAATGTTGGACATGATTTCACACACTCTTTGACCATCTGAATATCTTCTTCAGAGAAATGTCTAATCAATTCTTTGCCCTTTTCATTATTAAGTTGTAAGAATTCTTTGTATATTCTAAATACAAGTCTCTTTTCAGATACATGATATACATGTGCTTTCTCCTGTTATGTGTGTTGTCTTTTGAATCACTAGATGCTGCTCTTTGAAGCACGAAAGTTTTAAATTTTTATCAAGTCCAAAATTTTCTTTTCTTGTTTATTTTCTTGTACATTTGGTGCAAATCTAAGAAACCACTGCCTAACTCAAGACATGAAGATTTTCTTTTTTAACAGTTTTCTAGTTTTAGCTCTTACATTTAGATCTATGATTTATTTTGAGTTATTTTTGTATATGATATGTTATTGGGATCCAGTTTCATTCTTCTGCACATGAATATTCATCTGTCCTATCACATTTGCTGAAAAGAATGTTCTTTCCCCCACTGAATTATTGTAGCAACCTGGGCAAATGACAATTGGTCATAAATATGAGGGTTGATTTCCAGATTCTCAATTCAATTCCATGGATCTATATGTCCATCCAGTACTATATTGTCTTGATTATCATAGGCTTGTAGTAAGTTTTGAAATTAGATACTGCGAAGCCTATATATCTGCTTTTTCAAGGTAGTTTTGGTCATTCTGAATTCCTTGGTTGTTCATAGGAATTTTTAAAACACCTTGTTAGTTTAGATCTATGATCTATTTTCAGTAATTTTTGTATATGATATGATATAGGTATCAAAAAGACAGCTAGAAACTTAATAGGGATTATGTTGAATTGATAGTTCTGGAACTATTGCTATTTTAATAATTTAAATCTCCCTGTTCATAAACATGGAATGTCTCTCCATTTATTTAGATCTTCTTTAATTTTTTTCAGTAATGTTCTGTAGTTTTCTGTAGCATACACACATATTCCCCAAGGGTAACCACTATCTTCCGAGAAGGCAATGGCAACCCACTCCAGCACTCTTGCCTGGAAAACCCCATGGACAGAGGAGCCTGGTAGGCTGCAGTCCATGGGGGTCGCTAAGAGTCGGACACGACTGAGCGACTTCACTTTCACTTTTCACTTTCCTGCATTGGAGAAGGACATGGCAACCCACTCCAGTGTTCTTGCCTGGAGAATCCCAGGGACGGGGGAGCCTGGTGAGCTGCCGTCTATAGGGTCACGCAGAGTCGGACACAACTGAAGCGACTTAGCAGCAGCAGCAGCAACCACTATCTTGACTCTAAAATTATAGACCCATTCTTCATGCTTTTTATAAATGAAATCATACAGCATGAATTCTTTTTTATCTGTCTTCCAACATTCAATATTATGTTTGTAAGAGTCTTCCTTACAATGTGGTATAGTATCCCCTATATCGTGTGACTATACCACAATTTGTTTATCCCATTCAATTATAGATGGACATTTAGGTTGTATCCAGTTTAGGGCTATTACAAATAGTGCTTCTATGAACATGTAGGCTCACATATGCATTTCTGTTGGACATACATCTAGGAGTGGAATTGCTGGGATTTTCATATATTCTACGCAAGCTTTCCTCTTTCCTGACTAGAATATAAGTTCCACCTCTCTCCTATTCATATAGGTCTTCCCTAGCGGCTCAGACGCTAAAGCGTCTGCCTACAATGCGGGAGACCCGGGTTCGATCCCTAGGTCGGGAAGATCCCCTGGAGATAGGAGACGGCAACCCACTCCAGTACTCTTGCCTGGAAAATCCCATGGACGGAGGCGCCTGGTAGGCTACAGTCCATGGGGTCGCAAAGAGTCGAACACGACTGAGCGATTTCACTTCACTTCACTTCTCTTCTACTCACTGTTATTTTCCAGCGCCTAACACATTGCAGCCTTCAATAGATAACCTTCTCCCCAGCCGCCCCACCCCGGCTGGGGACTCTGCACCTGGGGCTAGGGCTTTAGGTGCGGAAGAGGGGCTCGGTAGGTGGGCATGGGGTGGAGTAAGAGTAGAGAGAATCTTTCACCCACCTGCGCGTTCTCCCTCCCGCCGCGTCCCAGGGCCGGGAGGAGTGGGCCCCAGCGCGCCAGGACAGTCCCAGGGCCAGGAGTGGGGGGTGGGCCAGCTGGGCCCGCTCCGCCCCGCCCCGCCTCGTGGCCTCCCCAGCTGCAAGTCACTGACGCTGGGTAGAAAACGCCGAGCTAAGCCGGGACCCAGACCCAGGATCTGACGCAGCCATGGCTTCCGGAGGGCGGCATGCGCCGCAGACCTCGGCCTCGGAGGTGAGACCCTCCCGGTGTCCAGGTAAGAGTTCGGACGAAAGTCTAGGCGAAATGGCCCTTCGCTGTCCGCTCCCCCCGCGGCCGTGGAACGTCTCTCTCTCCGCGGCGATCCAGAAAAGTTTCTCGGAGGCGTGCCTGCGCGATGCGCTCCGGTTCCCCGCGCCTCCTTCGTGGACCAGATCCGTGCCGGGGGGAATGCGCGCTCGGCCACCTGCAGGCCCCGATCCCGCCGCAGCTCGGGGGCCGTCGCCCGCACCATCTACGCAGCCCCCTGTCCCCAGCGCCCCCAGGCTCATGCAGAAAACCTGGGGAGGCTTCCCGGACCAGCGCCGGCTGCTCGCCTACCTGACGCAGGCCCAGGGCCGCGAGGCGCGTCTGTGGCGGGGTGGCCAACTCCAGGTACCGGTACCCTCGCGGGGCCCACCCGGAATCACGGTCATCCCCCTCCCTCACGCGCGCACGGGACGAGGCCGGGTTCCACGTGCACCCGCGACCAGGTGAGCCGCACCCTGGAGCCTGCACCCTCCCCAGGTGCGTCCCTCTCACGAGGCGAAAGACGAGATTCCCCAGCTTATCTCACTGAAACGGTGCTTCATTAGAGGGCTTTGGAAGAGGGCTTGAGTTGGGGAATTCGGCTGAAGACCCAAAAAACGGGCGCAGGAAGGAGAGGGCCTGAATGGGGGAACAACTGCACGAGAGAGACACTTTTACGTGACCGCTATTTATGGTGAAGGGGCTTCTTACAACCCCTCTGGTCCAGCCACTGATGGACTGAGACCGACGACCTTCTCTGCTCTCTCCCACCTCCTCCTTTCAGCAGGCTGAGATTTGCGAAGCCTTCAGAGAAGTTGTGTTGTGGCTCCTGAGAGTTGAGAACATCTTTGACTTCTCTCAGACCACGTTTAACCTGGCTCTCTCCATCTTCAGCCGCCTCATAGTTTCAGTAAAGGTAGGGGAGTTATGAGGGATGGTGACAGATGGTTGGGTGTGGAAACTGACCTTTGTTTCCTGTTGCTACCTGACAGGGGAGCCATCCCAGGTGCTCAAACCCAACATTATAAATAAGTCAATGGCTCCAAGAATAGGACTGGAATTGGAAAATCCTACCACCTTACCTGTCTGGTTCCGTGTTGTATGGCCATCAGTGGTCAGCCTGAGGCCAGGAGGGGGCTGTGTGTTCCCTGAGATGATGCTGTATTTCCCATCTCCAGTCAGTCTTCTAACAAAGAGCTATTGACTAGTCATCTGTGGTTCTGAAACCAGGAGGTTTTCACTGGTCACATCGAAAAATGGGGCTAAATTCCTTGCAAATAAATACAATGTCTTTTTTAAAAATTAAAAAAAAAAAAAAAAAACTCGATTTCTTAAAAACAACAAAAAACCCACAGATGCTTTATGGTTAGTCTCTGACACTCATATTCTCAAATGTGTCTCTTCCATACTGCAGATAAAAAAGCATTTACTCCATTGTGTCACAATTACTTCCTTGAGACTTGCTACAAAAGTTAATGAAGAAGAGGAGGTATGCATCCCTGGAAGCTGATTAAGGGCTGCTTTTGAGGTTTAGGGGTGTTTAACATTGGAAACACGAGTTTCCTGAAAGGTCTGTGATCTTGGGAATGGACATTTTGGAAAAGTCACACCTCCCAGGATCTCTGCTGTCCCTTCCTTAAGCTTGTCAGACGCTGGTGGTGGTGGTTTAGTCGCTAAGTCCTGTCCGACTCTTGCGACCCCATGGACTATAGCCTGCCACACTCCTCTGTGGAATTTCCTAGGCAAGGATACTGGAGTGGATTGCCATTTCCTTCTCCAGGAAAACTTTCCAACTCAGGGATCAAACCTAGGCCTCCTGAAGGATTCTTTACCCATCTGAGCCATGGGAATTCTGGTACCCCACAAAAGGGAAAATAGAACAGCTGAATTGTCCTGGCCCAGCAAACCCGGAAGCCTGACCTCCTGGCAGATATATCTTGCCGCATTGGTTGATGGAAGATGTCACTTCCCACTAAGCAGAGGAAAGTGGCCTCCCAGACCATATGGCCTAATAGCCATCCCCCAGAAACTACATCCAAGAAAGCTGCTTGAGACTTAAGGACTTGCCTGTGTCAAAGAAACTGGTCTTCAGGGAGTCTGGGACCCTCATCTGGGACGGGCAGGAGGGCCACGAGCAGTGGGTGGAAGAGAAGCCCCCGTAAGTGCTTCAGGCTTGCTTGAATTTCTCCGTTTCACTATGGCTCCTGTTCAGAAGATCCTCTCCCAGTATCCTTCCCAAACCTCTCTCCCTACTTCCCTCCCTCCAACCTCTCCCCCTTTGTGGAACCACTGCCATTTATACAAGGTCCCCTTAGCTGATCTCAAGGTCCAAGGGGCCAGAAAAAGGCATGGTGTGTCCAGTTCCAAGCTTGCAATAAAAACTATTTTAACCCTGTTTGTTAGAATGTAATGTGTGCCCCGCAAAGATGCTTTTGTCCAACTAAGAACCAAGTAAATAACCCTTAAAAGAACAATTTCTAGAGGTTATATAATACTTTGTTTATCTAAAAGAGTAGGACCAAGTCTTCAATGCACTTGGTACTTGAATGTTTACTCATAGACAAGCCTTATAATTTCTCTGGGGAAAAGTCATAGCCTTCAATAGAGGCTGAAAGGAATGTGTTTGCAGCTATGGTGTTACCTGGTTCTGGGAGGTTTTATCAGTGAGTCTGTCTGACGCAGACCAGGAAGCTCAAAGGCCTACTTCTCTCTATGACTAACAATCATGGTAGTGATCAGGACCAGGAATGGGTAGAGTCCACAGCTGGAAAGCTTTGAGTGAGTTCCTACAGGTGAATGTAGGAGACGGCACAGTCCCAGCCTCCAAAGCACCTTTGGGTAGGCGTTGCAGTGCAGTTGGGGATCAAGACTTGCTGGCAGCAGATGACCATGTGACATTTACTACGCACTGTCACGACTACCTGGGGACTTGACAGATAGCCAAGATCTGGTTTGGTTTTTCTTTCAGAAGCGTTTTCTGTGGTGGGTCACTGGAAGACAGTTCTACTAGGGTCACGGATGCCCAGTCCCCAGCGATAAGAAAACAAAAGCTACTGTGACAGAGTGTAGGGCTTTGGCCTCTTTTATTTTCTTTTTACAGTTAATTCCACGCATAAAAGACTTCATAAAGCATTATGGCTCTGGCTATTCCCCGAATGAGCTCCTCAGGATGGAGCTGGCTATTTTGGACAAACTGCACTGGGACCTCTACATCGGGACACCGCTGGACTTTCTGTCCATAGTAAGTACGAGGAACTTCCAGAGCCTACCCTGGACTCATTGTGCCTTTGGAACAGCTGTTCACAATATAGGACGGCAAAGCACACGTCCTTACACATGCAGCACAGTGACGTGACCCACAAGGCTCACGACATAACGGCAAAGTGAAATATTATCTTACATCCAACACGGTTCCGCCAGACTCCCGCTTCTAAAGGACATTAACTTTACAAAGATATTTAGACGGCACTATTATGGTGAGCTTCTCTTTTAAATACACACTGCAAAAATATTTAACTTTCCATTCTATGAATACTGTACATAAAAATCTGTCTGCTTTTGCTGCACTTTACACACATTCACTTAGCTGTCTTTTATTCACCTACACACAGTCCTTACTGAGGCTTTAGACCATATTGATCTGGCACTTAAAAATGTCATGTTAGTTTGTATTTGTTTTAGTTAGAGAATGATGGTCATCCTTAAAGATAGGATTCTGTTAGTAAGGCAAAATTATGTAATATGGAAATGTCATGGGGTTTTGGTCTGTTATGAAGTGTGACGATTAAATCACGAAGGGCTGTACCATTATAAAAACTGACCACTGTGGCCAAGCGGCAGCATTTCTTCTCATGTCGAGCACGTACAAGTAACTTCTCTGCTACCTTAATCTTGAACTGTATGCTTCTGTTTTTCAGAACTGAAACACTGTCAAGTGGGTACTTTAGGCTCTTAATGACCATGTCACAAAGCAGACTGTCTTTTTCTCACCAGGGTTGAAGCTTAGCTTGGCCGCACAGTGGGTATTAAGCCTCAATCCCCTTCTGGGGCCATGGATGGGAACGAAAAGGGTTGGGCAATATTTAATGTTCCCTGATGAAAATTTAAATTGTTTTTTGCACTTTTGGTCTTTGATCTATGAAAAGTATGGGGTTTTCTGTTCTAACATAAAAACCACGGTCTCCAGTTCCACGCCCTGGTGGTCCTGGGCTGGCCCCACGTGAAGGAGCTGATGCCTCAGAGGAATCCTTCCCTCCACGTCGCGTCCCTGACCAGGCAGCTGCAGCACTGTATGGCGGGCCACCAGCTGCTGCAGTTCAAGGGCTCCACACTGGCCTTGGTCATCATCACCTTAGAGCTGGAGAGGCTCATGCCCGACTGCTGTACTCCTATATCTGATCTGCTAAAGAAAGCACAGGTAGACATCAACTTTGCCCCACACCAGGCTCTCAGTTTTGCCCCTTCAGCTGATGCACTCTGCCCCCAAAAGAGTACCTGTGGCCCCTTCTCGGCCCTTGTGGGCTCCAGGAGATACTCTGGCTGTGATGACTCTGAAGAGTCTTCCTAAGGGCTAGGCTTTCCACACATGGCAAATCCTCTGGACTTGAGTATTAGGTTCCCTTCACCACAATGGGCTTCTCTGACACTGAGTGAAGCTGTATCTCAGTGGCAGCCCTGGTAGTCAAGAGGATGTGGGGACATGTTGAGCTCAGGAGAAAACAACACTGAGCTTAACACTGGGGAGTGTAAATTTCAGACCCTTTACCCTTTATATGGCACCAGGCACCAGGGTACTATGAGGTAGGTATGGGGAGGTCAGAATCACTCAGGATGGACAGCATAAGATGGAATGCAGTTAGAAAAATGACAGTTTTTACTGAGGTTGAAGATGGGTTTCCCTGAGACGGTGGGGTTAATGTTCTCAAGTTGGGTGATTGGAACTTCCTGGAATTGCTCCATGCTGACATTCTGGCACTCAGTTACTCATTGTTTAGAATGTAAAATGGTTCTGCCTCAAGGATGACCGCTCCGTTTTAATTACAGGTTGGTATTAGGCAGTGGAACCGCTGCAAAGAACTTGTAAAGGAGCAACTGGCAAGCCTTTAGTCATCCTCCTGAACAGCCACTTTCTGGCTCACCTGCCAGCGTCTGTGCCCTACCCCAGAACCCTTTACAGCATAATGCCAAATCTGGACTTGGACTCCTCTATATTCTAGGCTTTATGGGTCCTGTAACAAGAAAGCAAGAAGGCCTTGAAACAGCAACTGAGAAAACACTCCTGATTCTTCAGGAAAAAACAAGGGGGCAAAAAGACAGGTCAGGGTCCCTAAAGGGAAAGGTAGTCTGATAAATCAAACTCAGACTCCTGCCTCTCTCACAACCCTGGGCCCGAAACCAGGGGGAGGGAATAAATGCTCATAGTGCAGCTTGCTTTTTCTTCCTCATCAAGGGCTGTAGCAGCCTATAAGACAGCTGGACGATGAGGTCAGAGGCAGGCCTTGCTCAGGGCAGAAGGGCCAGGCTGGTGCTGACAGACAAGTTTCTGCTGCTCCACCTGCCAGAACTGGCCGCGTCTTTCCAGCTTCCCAGGCCTGTACCAAGAGCATGTGCAGGCTTCAAGTCCCAAGTACTCTGCCCGCCTTTGCACAAACGGGATTTACCCTGACTCGCCCAGCATCTAAGTCTTTTCTTTGTAAGAACTCGATTCATAAAGTGCTTTATTTCATATACAGTAACCAAATCAAGCTTTAGGCATATTTCTGCTTGGTTACTCTTAGTTTACAGGCTTAACTAGAGGAATTTTTGTGTTTAGAAAATGACACTTCGAGGTGATCCTTGTGTTGGGAAGCCGCACTCCCCAAGTTTTGGTTGAGATGAGCGGGTCCTGAGGCTGAGCTCCCACTACTGCAGGGAGGAGGGAGGGACCACTAGCATGGCCATGAGGGAGAAGCCAGCTGCCCCTGGGAAGCAGTGACACTATGGAGCCATTCTCTAGGCAGTGGAGTCCAGCTGACAGTGATGCCAGCTGGGACTGTGGAGGTAGTGCTGGGGATGCACATTTAGAGGTCATCTGTGAAGTCCTTCCACAGTGAACAGTTTTCTGTAAATGTGCGAAGCCGAGGGGAAGGTGATCTGCTGCTAGGTGCAATACTAGCTATACCGTATTAGTGTCTGTCCTGTAGTCAGCACAAATCTCTGCCTTTTGTTAAGACAAATTTGCTTGTTGGAGCTTTTGTTGAAATACACTTCCTTTCAATCCTTTCTGTGTCTTATTTTACATGTATTAGATACCGTGCATTGAGATTTGATAGAGTCAAACACACGTGAAATGCAGTCTCTCAAACCCTATCAGTAACTGTCCCCTAGCCCAGCACATGGAGAAGGCAATGGCACCCTACTCCAGCACTCTTGCCTGGAAAATCCCATGGATGGAGGAGCCTGGTGGGCCGCAGTCCATGGGGTCGTTAAGAGTCAGACACGACTGAGCGACTTCACTTTCACTTTCATGCATTGGAGAAAGAAATGGCAACCCACTCCAGAGTTCTTGCCTGGAGAATCCCAGGGATGGGGCAGCCTCATGGGCTGCCGTCGATGGGGTTGCACAGAGTGGGACACGACTGAAGTGACTTAGCAGTAGCAGCAGCAGCCCAGCACAAATGAACGTGCTGGGGGGCAGCCTGCTGCTCGTGGCCTCAGCTTCCTCTGCCTCCTTCCTTCCACTGTGAGCAGCACTGTCATTGGTGGAACAGAGGCTAAGCCTGAGGGCCCACGCCAACTCAGGCTATTTTTGACTTCAGAAAACAGGTAGGAATTACCTGGACCCCACCCCCCGAACCTAGCTCTAGATGTAAGTTTCATTCCCCAGAGCTAAACCAACTCTCCATCTCTTGGGAAAAGAAGAAGGTAGACCTGTGAGCCACAATATGGGGGTAAGGGACAGCCTTGTTGCTTCATCTTTCTGTAAATAGTATTCCCTTTTCTGGGGAAGCAAACTTTCATATTGCCAAAGTACCACTTGTGAGCGGTTTTTAAGTTTTTATGTTGTTCAAGCTTGCCTTGGAGCCCTAAGTTCTATCTTACTCTCCTCTAACATTTTTTCCCTGCAGTTAGGAATTTCTCTCCCACTTCAGATTAGAGACTGGGGTTCAGTGTGGTGGGAGAAATAAGGATGTGATCCACCTTCCATTTGTCACCATTTACATAGGGCAGAGATTGGGCTGTGACTGCTGAAAACAGAGATGGGACAGGGCTCAGAGGCAGATGGGCTAAGAGAAGAACACAGTAGATGAGTAGCACAGACACATCTTAAACTTGTCCAAATATTACCTCATTTGGGTGAGCCAAGTTCCTTCCACCAAGGTGGCCCTATTTCCCCTGGCCTCCTGGAAAGTCTTGGTCCTTCAGAGCTTGGTGAAGACTGCCTCCCTGCACCTGCCTGCCCAGGGGCAGAGTTGTGCTCTACCTTCCCTGGGGAGGCCAGCATGCCAGTCTCCCTGCTGGGCCTAGTCCTCCATCTCCTCATTTTGGTCTCCCCAGAGATTAGCCTAGTGTCCAACAGAGAAAGCTCCTCCACAAATGGGCCCTGGAGATTGCCATCCCTTCCTCAACAAATATTTGCCTACTTCCTACAACATCCCACCTCAGCAAAACCTTCTTAGGTCCACCAACCTACACTGTCAAACTGAACAGGAATAAGGGTACAGGATAGCAATATTTAAACCTCAATTCCTCCAGTTACGAGCTGTGTGACCTTGGGTACCTCTCGTGCCTTGCCTATAAAAAGGAGAGAATGGTACCTAATCATAGGATTATTGTGAAGATTAGCGGAATTAATACATGTAATGCACTTTAGAACAATGACTAGCACACAGTAAGAACTCAAATGTTAGTTGTCCTATGTCAAGCCTCCTCCACAAGGATGTAAACTTTTCAAGGGCAGGGTCTGCCTTCTCTCCTGTCTTGCCTGATAAAGATCCTTTGACCACAGGCTGCAACTTCTCTTTCCTATCTTGCCTCCACCCCACACTCATTCAAGAGCCGTTCACAGATGCCCGTGGCAGGATTCACTATTAAAACGTAACTCCTATAGAAGCTGATCAACCCCACAAAGTTCATGGAAAAAACAAGCTGTATTTTACCACAGCTGTAGCAGATTAATAGAGGAAACATTAAATCAGAAAAGCCACTGCCCAAAAAAGACACCACAAAAACTCAAAATAAATGCAAAATTTAATGAAAAAAATGAGTACAAAGTGAATGGAAAGGAACAAAAACAGTCAATGAATGAAGGAATAAATGAATTAACAAGTGAAGCAGTTTTAGAGAAGCATGTTAACGTAACAGACTAGCAAGCCACACTTCCCTCGGGCCTCTTATCCAGTAACAGGAGCCCCACTTAACAGGGAACCCACACAAAGACATACACAACATATATGGAGTTGGTCTGCACAAGCAAAGACCACCTAGACTCAGGTTCCCCATAATTGGGGTGACCATACCTCCCAGTTTGCCTGAGACAATCATGGCTTATGCTTGTCGACTTGGCGTCATTATTAACAAAATCTCCTTTCACTCTCAAAAGTCTCAGCTTGGGCAATAAATTATATGGTGATTCTACCCCAAAATCAACTTGGTTCATGAAAGACATGATAGTAAATGCCAGCGATCCCACTGACAGCCCTAACAATGCCAACAGATGATACGGAGACAGAAAATGAGGGGGAAGTCAGATCCTGCAGACAGGGGTCACATTCCATGAGGCGGGTAGCTTGTTAAACAGTGAATGGTAAGCTTTTAAGCTCACCTTGTGCACCAAAGATTAATTTGGTCTCAGCTAAAAATGACAAAATTCTAAACACAAACAGCATGAGAGAAAAGTGCAGTGAGGCTCACTAAAGTCAAAGGGTGCTGCCGAGGCAGCCCAGACCCCAGAAAATGTAACAAGGACAGGTCTCCCCCGAGATTCTTGGAAGCCTGGGGCCTGCAGGCAGGTAGCCAGCCACAATTCTGGCCACCCAAGTATGCCCTGGGTGCAGCCCACACTCAGACGGGGGTGGATGGGCAGCAGGATCTGCCCGCTGTAAGAGTCCCGATTGGCCAGGAGTCCTCATTTCTTACATAACTGAGCCTGCTGGGTCATTGAGCCTCATCTTCAGAAATACACTAGCTGACCCAGGCTAGCGTAAAGGTCTTACTTCCATCCAACTGAATACACTTTCAGACATATAATGACCCTAGAGTTAAGCCACTTGCAGTCCACATCTGCCTTAGATATGCTGATTTACCTTTTTAGATACCCACAGTGAAGCATCAGTTACCAGTTTCAACCACAAGTGGGTTTACTCTAAAGCTAATGAAACTTAATTCTCAGGGCCTCTTCCAAGGCCCTGTACCTGATTTTATACTCATGTTCTCTTAAGAAGGCTTCTCAAGTAGTTTGAGCCCTTCAAAAATCTGTATTCACCCGTGGTCATGGCATAACTTTGGAGAATTTTCACTTTGAGTCTCAACAAAACCTGCTCTGCTCCAGGTGAAGCGAAAAAGACCACCTTTTCCTGGTCATACCTCAGTGGATACATACAGCTCACCCTCCACCCCTCTCTGAATGGAACATGATCTGAGAAGGTCAAGAGGGAACCAGAACCTAGCCTTGGAAATCAGTAAAGCAAGCCAAGGCAGGAAGAGGGAAACGATGATGGGAAAGAAAATGAAGGACATAAAAACACAAACCGCCAGTCCAACAATGTATTAGCACAGCTTCCTAAGGCTTCCAACTAGGGAGTGCACTAGACTGTGAGCTCCTTGAGGGCAGAGCTGTGCAGGACTCTGGGTAGCCTGTGCCCAGCACAGTGCTTCATCAACATTAAGTGGAATCCTTCATCTATTTATTTTTTATGTCCCATGTTATCAGGCCATGCTTTCGACCCTGATGGTCTCAGTGGCTTGCCAACCAACAGGAACACAGAAGAATGCTGTACTTTCTTAGAAGGTTCTCTTTAAGAATGCAGCTGAAGGGGAAAAAGCTCCTCTGCTGGTAGTTTTTTTCTTAGTTGTTCACATACAACAGGCACCTTCATCCCTTTCCCTACAACTCAGCCAGGAAAAAGGAAAGGACGACCCAGAGAGAAACCTGTTCCCGCTGAGCACTTTTTGCATTTGGAATATGCGGGGGTGGGCATGGGGTGGGGTGCTGGCGGTCTTAGTTAAGAGTCAAACACTTAACACGCACTCATGGGGCTGGTCCCTGTTCACAGGTAGCACCTGGGGTGTGGAGCACAGAGATAACGGCTTCGGGCTGCTGTTCCATTTACATTCACAGTAACAACGCTGAACGTGGCCTTTTTCATGATCCACTTTCATTCGTAAAGAAATCCCAAACACTGTCATTACAGGACGTTTATTACCCGCCTCTCCCTATACTTTATGGGGAGACTTTATACAGAAGAAAGGTTTAGAGATATTTTTAGTCTTTAAAAACCAGGGCATCTGTGTTACTTACGAAAATAACGGGAGGGGGTATTATTTGTCTTTACGCTCGTGCCAAAATAAAAATTTAGAAGTGCTTTAAAAGTTATTATTGAAATTAAGCTCTAGGTTAGAAAAATTAAAATGAAGGGGAGTGGGCGGAGTTCTGCAGCACGTATACCACACCACGTGGCCACACCTAGGGCGCTGCATGAGTTGCCATCTTGACGCTGAACAATTAGGCCGAGCATCGCCGGCTGGGGCCTCTGCTAGAGCGGCACAAAACTGCTCCGTCAAGGAATAGTGACACTGTAAATGGAAGACCAGCCACTGGCTCTGAAAAAAATAAACCTCATCAGTTTTGGATTCCAGCATTCATGGCTTTAACAAGTTTGCATAGAGAGGGTGGCCCGCCAGGCCTGGGCAGCCTGGGGCACAGGGGTAGGGGACAAAGCAGGGCTGTAAACACTGGAGTCTGTACCGGCTCCCAGTCCGTCCTCACACCATGATATGGGAGAAGGGTCACAAGGTGTAACTCAAGCAACTTAACACATGAAAGTCTAAAGTCCGCTCTTGACATGTAAGTCTGTGCGTGCGTTAACTGAAAAATAAAAATAAAACAAACAGAACAAAAACAGACACATTAAAAGATACACAGACGACCAAATCAAACAGAAGCAAAAGACAGCAAGATGAACACTGGGAAAGGACAGTCAGTTTGGCACTTGTGACGAGCAAAGCAGAGAATTCACTTCAGCTTATGGCATCCCAGGCTGAGGGGTCAAGATCTGATTGGGAAATAATTTTGTAAAAATGAATTAAAATTTGAAGAATAAGTACAATCAATCAAAGCCATTCAACTAAATGATCGCAAAACAACATCCCCCCTCCAAATGTACTCCTGACCCGTCCCAACCAGGGCAGAGGGAAGGGGTGCTCCCAGCCAGCCCACCCACCCCACTCCTGGCCTCTGCAAGGCCAGCATGGGAGGAGAGGGCTCTCTCCCAGAGGCCAAACTGACTGAAGCTTTCTGGAATGTCCAGCAAACAGAAAAGACCTGTTCTCCAGGCCCACATCACACGAAAAAAAGCAGGGAGATCTGACATCAGTGATGAGCCCCACCCTGAGTTGGCCTGGTGCCCCTGCAGCCAGCCTGCACCCCACCCCCACTGGCCCTCAACACCTTGACCTGGCCACAGGTCCTTGAGCTGCTTTTGAGTGGCTTCTTCATACCTTACTTCCTAGGGGACTCTGCCTGCCTTTATTTTTTTTTTAAGAAAAAGAAAAAAAATAATAAGAAAACAAGATGGCCTGGGCTAAGCTGGCAGGGAGCAAGGCAAAGTCTCTTTGGGAGCCAGCACTGGGTCATGGATAGCATACCGCTTCCCAGGAGAAACCAGATTTCTGAGCTACCAGCTCAAAATCCACATGGGTTGCAATTCACAGAGCCTGCGTGCTCACCAAGCTCACCAACATCTAGACAGGGCCGGAAGTAAATGCAAAGCAGAAGGGAAATGTGCACAGTTGAGAGGAGTGTGGGGCTGGGGACCAGCAGGGGCTTATCTGCTGCAGCAGGACCAACGGCTGGTGTGGGTGGGGGTGAGGGAAGGCGGGCCAGTCAGCAGGGTGGGAGAGACTGCAGGGTCTGTCCCAAAGCAGGAGACAGGCCTCAGGAATGAGAACTGGCATCCAGTTCCTAAATGCCTGGTTCTGTCCCCTGGTCTTCCCCAGGGAGAAGCTTTTTAAACTTTGATGTGTCTGTGCCTCTGTGCCTGTGTGTCTCGGAGACTGTGTGTGTTAGTGGAGATGTGTCTGGATCTGTGTATGTGATGGGGCAAGAGTGAGACAGTGTACATGTGTCATGCATGTGTGCAGCATTAGGGAACGCAATCCTGGGGGCAGGGGGAGGGCCAGTGCCACAGGCAGCACCCCAGGGCCACAGCTATGCACTGCATGGCCCTAACCACAAGGCTCCACTGCCACCAAGGAAGGAACAGCCTGAACACACACGTTCCCAAACATTCAAGAAGGAACTGGAATTCCAAGAGAATAAGAATGAGGGCCAAGGTGAGTATACCTGCGTAGTTTCCAGGCTGGCAAGAGAAAGAAGGTACCAGACACAGACCAGGGGCAGGGAGAAGCCGGGGCAGACAGGATCCCCATGGAGAGATGCTCTGGGGGACACTGAATGAAGTGGGGCAGGGAAGGGAGGCACTCCCCACCCCTACCCAGAGCATCTGGGATCCAGCTGTGCGCATGGAATCAGGCTATGCCAAGGAGAAGAGGCTTAGAGCAGCCCCCACCTTGCCAAAGTTGACTGCACTCCTGGAGGCTGGGAAAAGCCTCCTGCTCTCCCCCATCACTCCATCTCCTCCCCTCTCCCATCACTCTCTCTCCTCTAAAGCTACGCTCGGAGGACAGCTCCAGCCTCTGCTTAAGGAGCAGCTCCTCTCTTCAGTAGGACTCACACAGCCCCTCCAGGGAGCTGCTGTCCTTCCTTCAGCAGGTCGTAACCACGGTGTCCGGGGATCAGTGCTGGCTGGGCTGAGGTCTCCACTGCCCTCAGTTACCACCCACCTGCCAAAACGGGCCCCACGTCCACAGTCTCAGGACTGAGGGGGAGGCACCACAGCTGTCCAAGCAGAAACCACAGGAGCATTTGGAATCTGTCTGAAAAGGCTGACATTCCCAAGCCCTGACCATCTCCTGGCCTGAAGGACCTTCCCTGAGACCCTAGGACCCTCTCAGGGGCCACTCCCTGCCTGTGTGGCCCAGCCTTCTCCACCCAGCTCTTGAGGGGTCTGCAGGAGAAAGAGAAAAAGAGATAGAGAAAAAAACAGGGTGTGGGGTAGAAGAGTGGGGAGAGGAGCCACTTGTGCACAAACACAAGAGTGGGCATGAACGCTTGATGCCTGAGGATGTGAAGATCACCACTGAAAGAAGAAAGGTGAGCAAGAATGAGGTGGAGAGCGAGTGAAAGGAGACAGCAAAATGGCGAGCCAGCGAGAATGAGTAAGAGCGAGAGCGAGCCAGCCAGCGCGGGGCAGGGAGCCCACCACCTACTTCTTCTTGTCCTTGTCCTTCCTCAGAGGCTGCTGCGAGGTGGCATGCAGGGCCTGAGACTGCAGGGCCTCCACTGCTGCCTTCCTGCGATTGAAGGCGTTGGTCTCCTCCTCCAGTTCCCGGCGCTTCTCCTCCACCTTGCGCTTCTCCTCCTGGTGCAGCCGCTTGAGGTGCTCGAACTTCTCGTGGAGCTGGGAGCAGAAGGTGGGGAGGCCGGCTCTGTGTGGGGCCCGGAGGAGCCTGGGCCCTCTCTGGCCTGGCCTTGCCACACACACACCCCCCGAGCCCAGCACACACCTCTCTCTCCTTCTCCTTCAACTCCAGCTCTGTCTCCTTCACTTTGTTGACAAACATCTGCCTCATCTCTTCCTCCTTCCTCTGGAGCTCACTCAGGAACTCCTTCCTCTTGGCCTCGTATGTTTCCTGGAGGCTGTGGAGACCCAGAGAGAAGAGGCCAAAGAGGGGATCACGGTGGGATGGGGCTGGCCAGAGTCAGAGGGCTGGAATCACGTGGACACATGGGGTCAGGGGAGGATGCTACTGTCCCAGCAGCCTCTCTCCCCACCTGGCTCACAAGTCAAGTCTGGTTGTGGCTGGGGAGACAGGCTGTCACCTGAAAGGCTGGCTGTCACCATCACTGTCCTGGAAGCCCATCTCCTCCAGTTTGCAGCGCCGGTAGAGCTCATAGTGCCGACTGTGTGTCTGCTCGCGGAGGTCCTCCATGTTCACCCGGATCAACATCTCCCGGAGCTTCACGAAGTCGCAGTGATTCTCGTTCTCCACTGGAAGTGGAGAGCACGTGGGCATCAGACAGGGACCCGGCCACCAGCACGGAGGGGACAGGGTGCAGGACAGCGGTGGGGTGTGAGAGGCCGACCCCAGAGGGAAGACAGGCAGCAGATGGTCATGGGGAGGACACAGGACAGGGGACTGAGTCCAGGCTCCCAACCAGGGCTGTGCTCTCACCGCCACACTCACCCTGCACCACGCCCCAAGGGTACTGCCGCGCTCGCACCAGTTTGTTCCCCACCTTCACCTCCTCGGTGCTGCCCACCACGGCAAAGGGCAGGTGAGCCTGGAAAGGGGCCCAGGTGTATGTGAGCACTGTGCAGACACGGGCTAGTGGACAGACCCACCCTCGCTGCCCCTGGGCCCCAGGGAGGGGTTGCCCAGACCCGAACAAGGTGGGGCCAGATGCTCACTTTGGGGCTCTCCTTTAGAGAATTATCCTGGGACCTCCAAACAAGGGAGTGGGCTGAACCCACAACCCTGTTCCTCTTGTTATAGGGTATTCTTTCAGTCCATGGGCTCCCCCGGGGTAGAAGCTCCCTGAAAAGACCTTTGGGCCTCTCTTCTAGGTTCCCAAGTCCGGGCATCCTGCCTGCTCAATCCTGCAGGTTTCAGGTCCCTGCCTTGAGTTCATACCTTGGGGTACTTAAACCTGGGGAAGTTCCAGGACCAGCCCAATACCCGATTCTTCCCATCCCCTGTCTGGAGGATTCAGGACTGGCCAGCTCCTGGTTCCCAGCCATCTTCCCTGGAGAGCTAAGGCTAGAACCCAGGGAAAAGACAGTGGCCAGGGGCTAGCTCCAAACCCTCCAACCCCAGAGCCCTCAGGCCCTTGCCCAGTGCTCACATTCATGACTGCATTAATCTCGGCAACAGCCTCATCATCCGTGGGAAACTGGTAGATCTGGACCCCATTGCTGACCAGCTCACCCATGATCTTGATCTTGAACTTGTGGAGCTCACTCTTGGAGATGGTGTCAGCTTTGGCAATGATGGGAATAATGTTCACCTGCCAGGACCGTGGAGAGGGGTCAGGGGTGAGTTGCTCCCTGACTGTGGATAGCTCTTCTCAGGTCACACCCCTGGGCAGAGGGGCAGGAAGCCAAAGAGATGGAGCTGCTCCCAAAGCTCCCCAGTGGAGTCCCAGCCTGAACCCAGACAGGTGGGACCATTCTGACAGGCTGTGACAATTGGTTGCAGTGCTTCTTACAGCCCCTCCCTGCTCTGCTAAACCTCCATCCAGCCCCAAATTTGTCCTGTGGGCATATCCAGCTTTGACCCAGAGTGCTCGGAAGGTCTTAGCCAGTGTGGGGCCTGACAGGGGTGGCAGCCAGGGGGCTGTGCCCCTACACAAGTTAGATGACCCATTAGCAGTAGCCACAGGAAGACCTCAGTATCTCCCAGGCCAAAGTTATCTCATTGTTCACAGTGAAAATTAACTCCTGAGATGGGGAACAGAGTCACATGAGAGCTGACAGGTGACCCTGGGGTTGCACACCCTCCACAACCCCTCATCGCTCCTGTCATTCACATGAAGTTGCCTTTTAAATACACACTCCTCATGCCTACTCCAATTCTGGGGCTTAACTCTCCTCTCTCTGCTGGCCTCAGGAGGACCCCAAGGGAAAGTCACAGAAGGAAGAGCAAGGGAAGTGAAGGGAGCAGAGGAACTAGGAATTGAGAGAGAGAAAAAGAGCAAAGAATCAGCATGCTCTGGGGAGCAGAGGTCAGAGGGGCAGAGGGGCAGGGGCGAGGTGGGGAAGTAACTCTAGGGGGACGGGGAGGATGCAAGGAGCCACCAGGCTGAGAATAAGAATCATCTCAGCTGGAGGGAAGGTGCCCAGGGCCAGAGGCAAGGACAGAGCTCTGAAGAGGTCAGATCAACGGGGGCCGGCTGGAGGCACAGGGACAGACACAAGAGAAGATACAGCAAGAGAACCAAGCCAATTCTGCAAGCCCCCAGCCCCAGTCCCCGGGGAATGCAGCGGACAGTCACAGGCAGCGACCACACCCCGCCTCCGTGGACAGGGCGCCCACAGGATCCACCGGAAGGGGGCCACACCTTGCTGTCCAGTTTCTTCATGGTCACCAGATCCAGGGACTTGAGGGAGTGCCCCGTGGGCGTGATGAAGTAGAGGCAGACATGGATCCTCGTGTCGTGGTAGTCGAAGAGCGAACGGCGGATCTTCAGCTCCTCCTGCAGATAGTTTTCAAACTGCGCGTCGATATAGTCGACGATGGGCCTGTAACTACAGACAGCTCCGTCACAGGGAGGCAGACAGCGGAGCCACGGCCCCGGGCCCGGAGCCCAGCCAAGCGGCCCACCAGCCTTCTCTCTGTGAGAACAAACAGCTTCTGCCTGGGGATTCCTGCCTGGGTACAGGTGGCTGACCCCATCTCCTGGTCCCCCACGGGGTCCTCAGGACCTTAGACATTCTCCAGGCAGCCCTCCCATGGACCTCATGGAGTGCGGGCTTGGTCACTTGTCTGGGGGCAGCAAGGAGTGCGGAGCGCTAGGGCAGAGTGTTAGAACCACGGCCAACATGGAGGGACGGGGAAGACACCGCCCGTCCTGCCTCTTGCCTCTCATCCTTATTGATCTGATCTCCAAAGCCCACGGCATCCACGATGGTCAGCTTGAGCTGCACGTTGCTCTCCTGGAGATCGTAAGTCTGGGGCCGCAGGCGCACACACTCCTCATGGTGACTGGCTTCCTCGGTCTCAAAGGTCGTGTTGAAGAGCGTGTTCATCAGTGTGGACTTGCCAATGCCAGTCTCCCCTAGGGGAGCGGGGAGTGGGCAGAGGGGTGTCACAGACTGGAACTGGGGCTGTCCTGGCTCCTAGCTGGGCCAGGAGGGGCTCAGGCACCCTTGGTCTCCATACAAGAGAGGGGCAGGCCTCCCACTCCATCCCTTACTGTCCGTAACCCCAAGAACCATCCCTTCTTAGTGGCCTCAGAAATAACATGTGGAAGGAAGAGCCAAAAGGCTGTCCTGGACATAAGACGTAGCTATGTGGGTTGTGTAAGGTGTTTCTGCTGGGAGTGAGAAGAGGCAGAGCCAGGCAGCTGGGAGACACCAATGGACCCTGGCCTCTTCTGGCCTCAATGGGACCTGGTCACCTGCTCTGCATGCCGTTCCTCCTGGGCCCAGGAAGGCCATGGGGCCAGCAGGGCCGAGGTCTACAAGAACCAGTGGCTCAGCCCACGTCATGGGTGGCCTCGACTCCACGAAGCTTTAACTGGGGCGGGGAGGTTCAGGAGAGGCTGCTTTCCAAGGGGTTCCCAGAGCACCTGTGGAGGGTCTGGCAGAACTTTTTGTGGCCTGAGACACATAGAACCTTCCAGCGCCTCCCTGTTGGGGGGTGTATTTGTTTAGATGAGTACTGGAGCTCTTACTACATGACAACGTAATGGAGAGACAGTCTGGTTTACCACAGTGTCCTTGACACATGGTATGAACAACAATACATGTTCTTAAAGCAAACACATGGATCCCGACCACTGTGACAGATACTCTCAGTGTACAAAGCACTCTCAGGTACCTAGTCCTGTCCATTCTTCATGGAAGCTGAGTCAGGCCCTGGCTCCAACTCTGTCCTTGACCCTGGCAGAGACACACCCCAAAGCCTCATCCTGACCCCTCAAAGTGTCACTCTGCCTGGGAGGTCCCCTTGCAGCTCATGAGGCAGTCAGGACAGCGGCATCTCATCTCCCAGGAGGGCTTCGTCCATCCTCAGTGGAGGCTGTCCCCTGGCCAGGCATGACACTCACCCACACAGAGGATGTTGAAGCTGAAGCCCTGAGTGACCGACTTGCTGACCAACTGGTCGGGGAGGCTATCGAAACCCACATGACCACCCAGGGAGAGGCTCCTGGGCTCCGGCTCTGCATTCTGCAAAGAGAAAAGAAGAGACGCAGTGAGCCCACTGGGGAAGAGGGGTTGAGAAGAGGGGAGGTTAAACCTGAGTCAATACGCCCCTCAAACTTGTCTCAGTTCTCAGCAAATCTCCAGACACATCGTTGAGGGCACTGGAACTCCAACTCCAGGCCAAGTTTCCACACAGGGAGTCCCATGGGCCTCAGGACCCATGACTCTGCCTGGGAAAGGCCCTTTCACCTGGGGCTCTGCATCTGCTGAGCTGGCAAGGGATGCCTGAGCCCGAGGTGTCACCTGGCAGAAGGCCCCAGATCCATGGCTGCTACCCCAAGGGCTCACCTGCCTGCCTGCTTGGGAGGATGCCCCAGATGTTCCCTAGATCTTAAAGATTTCAAAAGGCCAAGATTTGAGGGTGTGCACGTTCCTGTGGCCCTCTCCTGCTAAAGTAGGATGCAGACAAGGGCAGGTCTGGCTTGACCCCCTCACACTCACACTGCTGGAGGGCTCTCCCTCAGGTGGGCTCACAGTCCTCCATGGGCACCCCTTGCTCCTCATGCACCCAAGCAGGGAATGCACACTGAGCCCTGCTAAAGGGGCCAGTACTCACTCAGACCCACCAGTGGGTCTCAGGACTGGTCTTGGGGGCCTCAGTGGTACTCTCTAGGGACTCCCAGGCTCTGGCTCATGTCCCCCTCCCAGCCCCGCCCCAGTCCTGGTTGCTTAGACAGAGGATTCTGGGTGAGAATGTGGAGGCCTGCCCAGAGAGGCAGGCAGCAGGTCCTGAGCAAGCAAGGGTCACTGAGCTGGCCCACAGCACTATAAAAAGACCCAGCAGGACCCTAAGCAGAGGGTCAAGGTCAGGCTCCAAGTTGTGTGGATTCTCTGCTTCCCTGGGAATGAGGGTGGAATGTTGTCCTGAGGGAAGGTTCCCAGGCTCAGCCTTCCTGGGACTGGCCCCGTCGAGGGCAGACCCCAGGCAGCTCTGTATAGGGCAGAAACACACCTCCTCTGTCCCCTAGCCCTTCTGCCCTGATTGCCAGCCACACAGAGCAAGGACAGGACGATGGGTCTGAGTCTTATCCTGCCATCCAGCCCACAGCTCCAGAGGGGAGGAAACAGGCCCAGCTGAAGACAGTCCCAGGGGCACAGATTAGGACAGTGGCAGCCCTTATGTGGGTGCAGGCCCAGGGGGCAGAGGAGGCTGAGGACCAGCCAGTAGGGACCCGGCTGCCTGCCCTCCAGCGCAGGGGTCTCCGGAGCATCTGTGGCCCCTCAGTCTCTCTGCAGCCACAGCCTGTTGTCTCAGCCTGAACCCTCCAACCATTCTTTCCTCCCAACCAGAGCCCCTCGACACTTAAACCCAACCCTCTCTTCTTCATTAACTAAGTCCCCCTGGCCCTTCCCCAAGCCCTTTCCCCAGCTAAGTCACAGTACCCCTGCATCACAGACTCCCAAGTGTGCACACGGGCAGCCTAGACCTCCATGGCCCCTTGGGGAAGCCCACAAGTCAGTTACCCCTAAGCTCTTCTCTCCAATGACCCTCTTTCCACAGAGTCTCTGCTCTCAAAGCTGGAGTCCCCTATCCCCAGGGAACTGAGTCACAACCTTCCCAATCAAGTCAGGTCCCCCCAGGGCTGCAAACATAACAACAAAGAGGCCCCAAAGGCAGCTTCCTCTCACTGGAGGCCGCAGCAAAACCAGTAAATGGAGCATAGGATGTGCTGGGTCAGGTCCAAACTCCCTAGCAGGGCATTCCAGGCCCTTTATCATCTGAGGCCTTTTTCCCAGGCTCGGTTCCTGCACAGCTGGTTATCTCTGGATATACTTTTCAAACTCGGCCCCCTCCCTGGGCTCTGGAGCTCACTGCCTTTTCCCTGGCACATGCCCTGCCCTAGCCCCTAAGTACTCCTACTGCAGACCCTTCACTTGGCTGTGACCCCATTTCCTCACACTATTAGCTGTCCTGATATGCATCGTGACTTTCACCTCTTCCATGAGCTCCTCAAAGTGGGCCGCAGGCTGGGGGAGGTCAGTGTTCCCATTCTTCCCACCCTCCCACCACCATGGCCGACGTGCTAGACAACACTACCATTTATAAATCGCTGGGCACGGCTTCACTGCCACAGCATCGGGCACATCTGCCCACCTTACACAGAGCTTCATTATTCCGTCTCTGTCCCACCTGCTCATGGCAGCTTGAGGATCAAATGGAGGACAGAGCTGTTAGTCTAGAGCTTTTTTCTTTTTGGGCGAGACTGAGAATCTCCAAAATTTAAGGCGTGCTGTGCTTGCAGAGAAGGCTATGTGTTTATTCATCCTCTTCTTCCAAAGGTGACACAATCAGCATGCAATCCAACATCCTGTAGTCTACCGCCAAAACCCACCAAGTCGGCTGTGTCTGGAAGCCACACGCACGCGCACTTCCCCAGTTAGAGTCCTTGCAAAGATTCAGACGCTATCCTACTCCTGAGTCTCCCCGACTCTAACAGCAGCACTCAGGGGTCTCACACAAGCCTGCCTACCCGTGTTCAGTGAGCCCTGCCTGCCTTCCTCATGCAGCTGGGCTCTCCGGAGAAGTGCGTGGAGCACAAGGCAGTCTCCATCCCCAAGCTGTAGCCGAAGCTGTGCTGTCAATCCAGGGGCCACAGACCTGGGGCAATTGATGCTGCTCAGGAGCCTCAGGGACCCCTGGAGCACCAATCTCCAGAGCTCACGCACATGCGCACACAGAGAATGGCCTCATGGGGACAGAGTGTTTTTCTCTGGTCTTGAGAGACTGGTGTAACCTCCCAGCTCTACTGAGGCGTGACTCCCACTAATGCCAGCTTCCCTGATCCTACATTTGGCATCAACAACATGTGACCCAAGGTGCACCGCTCTCTCCAAGGTGCCTGCCCAGGTGTGTCTGCTGACTTGCGTGGGGTCTCAGCCCAGGAGGAGCCAGGAGCCTACAAAGCCCCTCTGACACAGCTACCACAGCTCAGGAAGGAACATCAGATCTCCCACTGGTTACCTGCAATTTGTCAGGGAAGCCCCTAGTTCCAGCTCCAGGGCTGGGTCCTACTAGTCCTGAGCCAATCAGCATGATCCCACGATGGGTACAGGCAGGGGCAAGTGACCCTGACTGAACCTTCGTGACCATCCTGTAACCATCAGGGGAGTCAGCCTAAGACTGAAGCCCACTCACCGAGGACTACAGAGCCAAGCACATCACAGAGGAGAGACAGCCAGCATCCCCCACCCTAGTTTTTCCCTCTACCCCAGCCACATCTCCCCTCTACTGCTTAAGCTAGCTGAATGCGGCTATCTATTACATGCAACTGAAAATATCCTGACTGCTACAGTCCCCAAAGTGAAACTCTGAACACAGAGGAACAGAGAGAAAGCAAGGAGAGTAAAGACAGGGAAGAAAAGTGGTGTTACAACCACAGGAAAGAATGAACATCAAATGATGACACCAACACCCCACCAAGGACACCTGTGTGGGCTAAGCCAAGTGACCTACAGTCTCCTATATAGCCCTTAACCACCCTGTGTGGCAGACACTATTATTATGCCCATTGTACAGGTAAGGACACTGAGGTGCACCTAAGCTAAAGAACTAATCAGGGTAGAGTAGGGATCTGAGAGCAGCCAAGCCCATGCTCCAGAACACTGAGCTATACTGCCCCCTACTCTTACTATGCTCCCAACTCATTCATTCAGCCACAAAACACAGGCTCACTGGTCACATCCACTGGGTGTCAGTGGATGGCAGCCAATGAAAAGACGAAGACACCAGATCCTTGACCTTAGGGGCCCAGCCTTAGTCTAGACTCAAATGGCTGTGGCGGCCTGGCAGGTGGTGTAAATGGGTGAAGGATAGTAACAAAAATGGCAACCACCACACGGAACAGTTATCAACTGCTGATCCGCTATGACTCTAATCTCACTTCGTCCACACATCAGCCCTGTGAGGTAGGCTGTATATTATGCCCACTGTATAGAAAGAGACAACTGAAGCACCAAGAGATGAAGTAATTTTCCCAAGATCACACTGCTCAGGAGGGCGAAGGCAGAATCTCTGGGTGATGGTGTGACGGCACAAGCCACACTTCCAGCCACAACTCCGCTCTCTGCTGGATGAAAGACCCGGTGACTTGGAGGAGCACGGGGGCCCTCGGGGAAAGGCAGGAGCAGCGGGGAACTGCAGAGGCTGGGCTCAGTCCATGGTGGCTAGGGTCCCGCGACTCCAGCCAACGGTGGGAATGTAGACCTAGTGCTGCCAAATCTTCCAATTTTTAAAGAGAATCCAGAAATCCAGATTTTTATGTGAAACGCACTAGTTTTCAAAAGTTGGCAACAACTGCCAAAGGAGAAAACCATTAGGGCCCAGGTCAACATGTCTGAGGGCTGAACCTGATCCGTGGCCTGACAGTCTGCAACCCCAGGACTGGCAAGATGCTGACCTGGAAGGACAAAACCCCCAGGGTGCACCCTTGGGGCAAGGACACCTACAGGAGGCTGCTCTGTGGGAGGAGCCTTTGGGCTGGCCAACTTAACCTGGACTCTGATGAGAGGCAGACCTAGCTGCTCCTGACTCTTTCCACACACCCAGCTCCCAGGGGGCCAGTTCAGGGGGCTCCAACTGTACTCAAAGCTCCAGGATAGAGAGCTGGCAGCTCTGAGCCCTACACACACAATGGGAAACTCCACAGGGCCTTTATCCCCCTTCTAATCACTAACAAGCTTCTGGCTCCTGAGCCAGGCTCCGGGCTTCTATGTCATCATTTCTTTGGCACATCAAAGACAACAACCAAAATAATAACTGCTCAGGCTGACTGCGTTCCTCCATGCCCGGTCACCCAGAACAAAGTGGAGAATGGCATTTTGTTATGCAGCCCAGTGGATAAATAGGACGTCCTTTTCCTGACCAGGAAATGCTGTCTGAGCCTTCTGAGCAGCCCCAATCGCCAGCCGAAAGAAGCCGCCCCTTTTACCAAGAAGAGAGGCGGGATTTGGGGGGAAACCATGTCTTGCACTTGCCCACACAGAAACAGGCTTTTATCCAGAAGGAAATGGAAATCTGCTGGATGTCTGAACCAACATAGCCAGAGAATCTATGGGTGAAAAGAGCCCCTTGAGAACAAACCTCCCAAGTGAAGTTAGTTGTTGGGGTAGCAGTAGAGGTGACACTCCGCCGTTCAAGCATTTGGCTCCTAAATCCTAGGCAAAGAGCAGCCCCTCAGGCCTTCCACAGAGTTCTCTCCAAGAGCATCAGACTTCGGACTCTTCTTTCCCCTCAGGTTCCTGCCACCCTGAGCACCCCACAGGCAGGCAGGAAGCCTTCTCCGGAGAAGGCTTGGGCACTTGGGCCCCAGGAGGCCACCAGTCAGCTCTAGGAGGCCCTATAGAGTCCTCATGCAGTGGACCCAGGAGTCACTGTGCCATTGGGAACCTCCTCCACCCATGTTCCTGGCACAAACCACCCTCCCCTTGGATCTCACCACTCTCAGCAGCCTGGGCCTTAAATAGCCAGAGCAGAGGCCTCTGGCCAGAACGCATGGTCACGGCGCAACTGTCCTTGAGTCTGAGAGGAATCCTAAGAATTTTCCCAGGAAAGGCTTAGGCTCTAGTCCCAGGATTCCACAGCGAGCCTCTAAACCCAGGTCAAAGGTTACGGGAAATAACCACAGGGATGTGCGTGGGGTAGGGGTGGTGGGAACGGGGCGGGGGGAATGCTGCCACCCTGGACCAGGAGGGAAGAACAAAGGCAGGATATACCTGTCCCCACTCAAGAGGACACCAGAGAACCAAAATGTCTCTCTCCTATGGCGGCTACAAACCTGAGAAAAAGACACAAGCCAGGATCAGCCTTCTTGGTGCCAGCACAGTAGCAGAAGAGGTAAGAATGGCAAGGTGGCAGCTGGGACCCAGGAGAAGGCTGCCAGTCACTCTCTCAAGGCCAGTCATCCTCTCCCCTACCCTGAGAAGTGAAGGGACTTTGGAAACAAAACTATCCCTAGGAGTCCAAAGCCACGCAGTGCCCTGACCCCAAAACTTCAGTCTCCCTGCTCCCTGTTTCACTGAGGGCACTTTCCTCCCTCTTGCTGCACAAAGACAGCCAGGACTGCCACTCAGGAATTTGGGATGGTTTGTTTCACACTTCCCATGTCAAAATCAGATTTCCAGAAGCCAAGAGCCCAGTTATCAGCCTCTGGGCCCACCCAGCCCTCCCCAGACCCAGGACACAAAAATGCTCCTAGGCTTTGTGGTGCTGTGCGGGATACATTCCCATGGGAGGGAATGGTCCATCCTACCACAGAGCAGATGGGGAAGGCACTCTGGGCCACAGAAGGTACTGGAAGCCCAGGTGTTCGTACTTTCCCACTTGGGACTTGGGGACTTCCCTGCAGCAGGGATGACCACAGGGGTCTAGACATCGTGGTACGGAGGTGGCCTTTGTTCCACCCAACTTCGGAAAGAAGAATGTGGGCGGCAAAGGTGACCATGCCCCCCTCCTACCCCAGGATGCCGGTGCTGGGAAGCAGCAGAGAGCTACATGAGCACCAACGTGAGCCAGCAGGGGCTCAGGGCAGCACGGCAATACTTCTCTGTTGCTTGCACCACTCACCCCAGCACCAGGCAGTGTCACACTCGCACCCAGGCCCCACAGCCAGATCTGGTGAGTGGACCTGGATCCATGGCCCACAGCCCCTCTCGAACCACAGCCCTCAGGTGGCCCAAGCCCAGGAGAGCCTTCAGAAAGAAGCCAGCACCTGTGATCTGAAATAGGCTCGTACTACTTCCTCCCCTGGTTCTGTCCCTCTAATGCAGCTTCCAAGAGAAGGACCAAGAACCATCTGCAAGCCATGTGTTCTGAGGAGGAGAATGTCTGATTTGCCCCAGTGCCATCAGGGGCAATGGATGTTACAGCCCACACGCCCCGTGCTTTGTCGTCCACCACCTCTTCCCAGCCACAGTTCCTCACGTGAGCCCTGAGGATGCCGACAGCTCCAGTAAAGAACACCCCAGCTCTGTCATAAGGGCATGTCGACCTTGGGAGGCATCCTTTCCCCAGGCACACGTGTCTCCCTCCTGCCTGCAGAGCTCCATACCTAGTTGTCTGGCAAAGCCTGTGCCTTGGGCCAGGACTTGGGATCCTGAGAGAGAATCAACCTGGCAGCGGAGAGGCAGGAAGACCGGAGAGGCTGCAGGGGACACACAGAAGCCAGCCAGTCCTCAGGCCCTTTGCTCCGTCATCCTGCAGCAGCTTCCTTCTGGGAGCTGGACCAGAGCCACAGAAACCTTTGTGGTGATTATTGCCCCAAATACATACCTCCACCTAGCTCTTCTTTGGGCTCCAAACTCAGAGGGCTCCACCCTCTCTGTCATCACAAGGGGTCCATGGGGGCTGAGGGTAGGTCTCAGGCGAGCTGCTGGCATCAAGATGATGGGCACAAAGCACCCAGCACCCTCCGTGCCATCCAAAGCTTTTGATAAATATCTGGCCCTGGGTTCCCAGCCTCCATTTGTTCTCCTGCACTGTGGCCAGTCTCCCTCTTACCAGACTCTCTGCTCCTACTCTGGTCAACCCCTTGTCAGGTGCCCCCTTGGATCACCAGTGCCTTCTCATCAGTGTCCCTGCTCTGGTCCATGCCAATCCAGATCCTGGGCAGACCTTCCTAAAGTGAACACCCATAGCATGGTACAATGCCCATGGTGGGGCGGGGGGCAGAGCTGGGTGGACCAGCCTCCCGGGGAAGGGCATGGAGCTTCAGCTCTGCAGGCGGTGCTCGTGTATGGCCCCTCCCCGCCACCAGGCACTGAGAGCTGCACCGATGTCCCTTGCTCGGTTCTCACTTCTCCTTCCAAGCAGCTCAGCAAAGAGGTCTCTGGCCATTTTTATAGGACAGGGAGACACCCTCTGTGACACCCCTACTTGAGTAAGGGGTTGCTGTCTACATTCCTTCCCACCAGCTCTTGCCTTGAGGACAGAATAGGCATTCCCTGGATAGCCTGCTTCTTGGGAAAGTGTCAAGATTACAGGGGTGACAACGGAAGTGACAGATGGTGCTGGGGATAAAGTGGAGATGGGGGTGAGGGGGAGTAACTGGCTGGGAGGAGTGCCAGGCTCCAGGCTGCCATGCCACACGTTTCTTCCCTCTCTCCCTCAGATCTTCATTTTCTCCAGCCCCTCCTCAGGCCACCCCCACCATGGAGTTTGAACCCTGTCCCATGAGATTCTGACAGGAGAGGCACAGGAGATGGCCCCTGGGGCAGAGAGTCTGGGATCCAGTAAGGAGGACAGGCAGAGGAAGAGTGGATAGGAATCTGGCTGCCCAAGGAGGACAAGAGGCAACAGACTCCCCAGAGGGCTGTCCCAGACATGCACATCCTAGGAGATTTTGATCATAACCACAGGGCTGATCTAGGATTGAGCAAGGCCCAGTCAAAATGTAAAGGTCGCTCAGCCTGTGGACAATAGGAACCCAGCACATACTGATCGCAAAGTACCATTCCAGGGACCTCCTTAGCAGTCCAGTGGTTAGGACTTTATGCTTCCAATGCAGAGGGTGTGGGTTCGATCTCTGGTCAGGGAGCTAAAATCACACATTTCATGCAATGTGACTCCCCCGCCCCCAAGAAAAAGTATCATTCCACACGCTCATCTAAGCTCCAGGTTGGGTCAATTCCCATGCCCTCCTGAGCTGGTCTGACCACCAAGCTAGCCTGAGGAACAGTGTCAACCTGCCACAGCTCAATCAAATTATAACTTCATGGCTACTGCTTAACACCCAGTTCAACCCTGCAGCTGGTAAGACAGCTAAACATATCTCCAAACATGTCACAGACTGCAATTATCTTCATAAACGCTTTGAAGAGTATCAGTAGGGTTGTTCCACTTTACAGCTGGAGAAAGGAAGAAATCATTTTCCCAGGATGACAAGATAGGAAAGGAGAATGGAGTCCAGACTCTGAGATTCAGGCCAAACCCAACCCAAGGTCTCCACCCAAATTCAACCATGTCCAAGTCCTCCCAGGAGGCTGATGGCTCAGAGTGTGAAGGGTGTGGAAGGTATCCATCCTGAACTCAGGCTGCACATCCTTACTTGAGTCGGTTCCCTCTCTGTGCCTCAGTCATTATTACCAAGGTGACAATACCAGAAATCCTTACAAACACAGGAATCTAAGGGAAAGAGCCTTTCCAGCCCATTGCCTGGCACTGCAGCTAGACCCCTCAGCTCAGCCTCTGAGGATAATCTCTGGGTGGGTAGTGGTGGGAGCCCCTAGGGAGGGTGCCCTGGAACAGAGCAAATTCATTCTCTGCTACCTTCTTACACAGAGGGCTAGTCTTCACATCCACATGGGTACTAAGTCTCATGTATCATTTACTGTGTCTTCATCATGTGCCAGACACTGTTCTAAGTACCTCATCTGGACCCTCTCATTAAATCCTTCCTATAATCTTATGAGGGAGGTAGTATTTTTATCCCATTATACAGATGAGAACACTGAGGGGTTAAACAATTTGCCCAGAATCACACAGCCAACAAGTAGTAATCTAGGATTCATGTCAGGCAGTCTGATTCCAGTTACTCTACATACCACTCCCACCTGCAAGACCAACTGTTAGAACAACCTCTAGCCACAGAAAGACAAGACCCAGACATAACTTTCTGGTCAGCTGGGCACAGAAAATGCACACAGGCATGCAGGCAGAGATGTGCAAACACACAGGTATGCTGGTCTCCAGCTAACCAGCAGGTCTGCTGGGATTCAGGCCCAGCCCTCCTGGGGTACATAAATTCTCGTTTAGAGTGCAGGGCTGGAGTGAATCTCTGATTTGCCCAACCTCTGAATCTGCTCCTCCTGTATTTAAACTTACTGAACTGACTCGCAGCCCCCTCATAAAACATTCAAGTCTAAAATTATGACACCAAGAGTTCCTGCTTTAGTTACGCATGTTTCCAAAATAGACCAACAAATGTATTTTCAGATTAAAGAGAAAATTTACATATACAAATTCAGATGACAATATTTATAGCATTAATTACATAAGTCCTGAATCCCTTATTTAGCCCCAGAACCAATACCTTATCAGTCACATATTTAGCATTTACCCCCTACCCACAACATCCCTGGGCCCTCCTCCCTCCCCCTTAGCACCGACCAGGGCCTCACATGCTGGCAAGAGGACACAGTTTCCTTCACTGTCACAGCTCAACCTCCCAGACACACCCAAACCCAGCCTTAGACATTGGGGGACACGCAGATACAATCCCCAAAAGGCCTCTCTTCCCGGGGGGAGTGGGGTAGGGGGACAGATTATAATAGCCTTTAGGAAGTTGGTTATTGGCTGGCTCAAGCCCAGAGAGACCTCTGCAGGGACCACCAGAGACGATACCCCTGCAGAAGGCATACCCGGACTGGGGCCCAAACACACATCCACTGGGTTGAATGTGGAATCGCTCCAGTTCCTGGGGAACGGCTGCCTCAGACCCGACCACTGAGGCACCCACTGGAATCGCCCCTGGATCCTGGCGTTTGGGTGGGGGGCAGGGGTTGCAGCAGGAAGGAGCAGCAGGCCAAGGTCTTCAGGACCCAACTCTGCAACTGCCCTGAGCTCATCCGAGGGACTTCCTAGGATCCCTAGGGCTTCATCGTCACCGACTGTGCCCATCCAGCAGCACCTGCGCGGCCAGGAATCTCCCCAGCCGTGCAAAGAACACTCAGGGAGAGGGGGCTCCGGAGTATCCTAGATCTTCCCTCTGATCCCTGGGGCCCCAGTCTATCGTCACACCGGGCCACAACCAGGCGGGTATTTATCTGCTCCTTTTCGCGAAAAGGGTCTGCTTTTCTTCGCCCACGGAGAGCGACCCCGCCAGCCTTCCGGCAAGGCGCTCGCCCCCAACGCCCCAGGACCCGGGACTAGCGCCGCGAAGAGCCCGCTCCAGGGTCCCCCGGCCCGCCCGGCGTCAAGGCCCGGCCGCGCGGCGCTGACAGCCCGGCTCGCGCCCCCGGCCAGCAGCAGGGCGGCCCCCTCCCCGCGCCCCGCGCCTCCCGCGCGCGCCGCGGCCCAGCAGGGCCCTCACCGAGAAGCGCTCCAGGTCAGTGGCCGCCATGGCGAGCTCCGCACCGGGCGGGCGAGCCGGGGCGAGCACCCGGGCCGCGACGGGGACAAGCCGGTTGCGGGACGCGCTCCGCCCGGACGGCTGCGGCTGAATGGATCCAATATGGCCACTTCCTGGAAACTCCCCTTGGCGGCGGCGGCGGGAGAAGCCGCGGAGCCGCCCCCGCCCCCGCTCGCGGGACCGGCCTCCCCGCTTGGCCCGGTCCGGCCACGAGCGCAGCCCAAGCCCCTCAGCTGGGATGGCCGGGGGTCTCCGCTGCGAGGCGGGAGGTGCCAGCTACGGGGATTGCTGGGACTTGTAGTCTCCAAGTTGGGGGGCCGGGAGGGCAGTGCCTGGTGGCCGGGACCGGTGTCTGCTGGCCTGCCGCGTGTCCCCGAGAGGCTGGGGCCGAGCCCCGGAGGGAGTGTCCGGCTTCCGCGCGCTGGGAAGTCCGTTCTGTGCGGAGAAGATTGGGGTGCCGCGTGCGCCCTAAGGGTCTCCCCCACCAAGCCGCCTCCAACCGGTCAGCGGAGCCTGCAGTGCACTGGGACCACCGGCCAGAATGTCGACGGACTGCCTGTGGCCCGTGGGGTGCAGGAGAGGAGCCTCAGCCTCGAATGACGGGTCCCTGGGCCCCACCTGATGCTCCGGTCCGAGCCAGGGCGGCATACAGGGCGGGACCCGCGCGTCCGGCCAGGCGGCCTTCCCGCTTCTTGCGCAACGAATGCTCAGGATGCGCACTTCAGTCTCGGGATTCATGCAGTAGAAAAGCCGAGCTCGACAGTCAGGACATCAGATTGCGAATGAGTGTCACCCTTCCTGCCCCCAAGGGTTTGGGAAAATGTCTTTATGGAATCTAGGCACTGTGCAGAAAGGACTACGGCTCCCTATGCATGCACATTCTTTCTGATAATCTCACTGCTGAAAACCTGTACAAAACGTAGAAAAACGAATACCTTTGCCCAAGCCAGAGGCCTCAGGGGGTTCTGGACCTTTTCACTGACTATATCACATCCATCTCTAAATCCTGTGATATTCTTTTTCTTTCCCTTCTCTCTGCCTTTCTCTCTGCTCTCTCTTTTGGAAATATATACAGCAAGCCTTGCCTCCTGCTCCTCCAGTGGCCTCATCCCGAGTGTATCCACTCTCCACACCCCTCCCACCCACCAAGTTTCCTGAGAAACAACCCAGCCTGTCCCTCTGACTCAGGAAATTGTTCTGGTTGAAGGTGCCCAAAGACCATATGGGGACTTGGCACACCTGGCTTTAAGAGGAGCCCCTCCCTGTCCCATCTGCTGACTTTCGGGTAGTTGATCCTGTCACCCTGAAGTGGCATTCCCCTCCCTTCTCTCCAGGGCAAACACTCACTAAGGTGAACCGACATCCTGCTGGTCCTTCTGACTCAGTGTGTTCACTTTGTTCCTCCCTATCTCGGTGTTTCACAAGCTATGTTGTAGTTATCTACAAGAACTGGGCAAAGCTGTGGTTAAAGGAGCTGGACTTAGAGCAAACTGCCGGGGTTAGAACCCTGACTCTATCCCTTGCTATCTTTTTAACTTTAGGCGATTTACTTACCTATGCCTCTCTTCCCTCATCCTAAAATTGAGAATGATTAGGGCTTCCCTCAATTTTAGGAGGAAAGAGAGGCATAGGTAAGTAAATCGCCTAAAGTTAAAAAGATAGCAAGGGATAGAGTCAGGGTTCTAACCCCGGCAGTTTGCTCTAAGTCCAGCTTCCTTAACCACAGCTTTGCCCAGTTCTTGTAGATAACTACAACATTGAAATTATTAAAACTGAGAATAATTAGGGCTTCCCTGGGCTTCCCTGGTGGCTCAGAGGTTAAAGCGTCTGCCTGCAATGCGGAAGACCTGGATTCGATCCCTGGGTTGGAAAGATCCCCTGGAGAAGGAAGTGGCAAACCACTCCAGTATTCTTGCCTGGAGAATCCCATGGACTCTGTAGTCCATGGGGTCCCAAAGGGTCAGACACGACTAAACTACTTTCATGTATAGTACCTCTGCCACATTAAACACAATAAAATAAGTAAAGGGCTTTAAACTATATTTGAAATAAAATGCATAATAAAATCTTCCTGTCAAGATGACAGATGCCCTAATGTCAGAATCCAGAGAGGGTGTGTGTGGGGGGGGCGGTCACTCAGTGTTGAGTTGATCATCCTAGACCAGATCTGTTATTTCCTTTTTCTCCACTGTAACTGGCAAGAAATCTGTCCCAACTACCATTTTCTGCATCACAACTCTCTGAGACCTGCCCTAAATTATTTCTAAAATGATTCCTCCCCACCAGCCCCCAGTGGGGCATATTTCAAAATGATCTACTTCTAGCAGCGCTAGTTGCTGGCTGTAAGAAGGAAGAGCCCAGATTACAGCTGACTTCCTTCTCTTGGGATATGTTTGCTCGGCTTTACTAGGAAAATTTACATCTACTCCCCAAACCTCAAATTTGTTTTTCTTTCTTCCTCTTGTCCATCTCCTTGTTGTTCCTCTTCTTCTCCTTCCTTCCCCTCTGCTTCATTCTCTGCTCCTTCTCCTCCCCTCCCCTCCTCCTCTCCTTCACTCCCTCCATCACATTCTCCTCCTCCTCCTTCTTTACCCCATCCTCCTTCAGTGTTGCTGCTGGTCAGAACTACTGAAGGAGGGAGAGTTATCTGTGAAGATGCAAAGCTGAATACAGCAATCATTTCTCACATGAGGCGAAATGTTATTTCTCAAGGCAGCATTTCCCGATAGTGATAGTGAAAGTCGCTTGGTTGTGTCCAACTCTTTGCCATCCCATCAACTATACAGTCCATGGAATTCTCCAGGCCAGAATACTGGAGTGGGTTGCTATTGCCTTCTCTGGGGGATCTTCCCAACCAGGGATCAAACCCACGTTTCCTGCATTTCAGGCGAATTGTTTACCAGCAGGGCAGCGTTTCCTAGTGTTTCTTAGAAACCCTGGAGAACTTCATAGCTGTTACACACACATATACACACAGAGGTCCCATAGTTAAACAACTGTATGTATGGAAGGCTTAGTTCCATACAGGAAAATGTTTCTGTACAAGTCCTCAGAGCTTTTGATAAGGTAATATGCATTGTCACTGTCGGAGTGGTAAAGGGAATATACAGCCCTCCTCAAACTTAATTGACCATCTCTATGCCCCTACCCTGTGAGAAGGCAATGGCACCCCACTCCAGTACTCTTGCCTGGAAAATCCCATAGATGGAGGAGCCTGGTAGGCTGCAGTCCATGGGGTCGCTAAGAGTCAGACACAACTGATCGACTTCACTTTCACTTTCCACTTTCATGCATTGGAGAAGGAAATGACAACCCACTCCAGTGTTCTTGCCTGGAGAATCCCATGGACGGAGAAGCCTGGCGGGCTGCAGTCCATGGGGTCGCACAGAGTCGGACACGACTGAAGCGACTTAGCAGCAGCAGCAGTAGCATGCCCCTACCCCACATACACACTGAAGTTGAACTTGACAGTCCTCATTGTTGCTTGTCTTTTACTTTTGTTTATAATTTTTTTGTCATACAAAAGTTTAAAATGTTGATGTTGTAAAATTTACCTGTTATTTCCTTTATGGTTTTCACCATAAAATCTCCTTTAAGGTGGATTCTTTACCAGCTGAGCCACAAGGGAAGCCCCCTTTAAAAAAAAGTCCTTCCCTATCTCAAATGCATAAAGATATTCTCTTTGTATCTTCTAATGAAACATTAATTTCTTTCACATTTAGATCCTCAGTGGTTTGTTTATGTGTGTGCCAAACCCACTGTTTCATCATCACTTGATGTACAATGCAAATAGTATCAAAGACTAAATTTCTATTTGTGTGTGTAGGTCTGTGGCTCAGTGAGGATAAGGTTTACTTGTTCTAATAAGGTAGATATTTCTTTCTCACGTCATCCAGCTAGGCAGTCTCGGTGTTGCGACATTCTGTCCACACCTCCCATGTCGCTTTGCTTTGAAAAGCCTGGACCTCATGGTCCCACGTGGTGAAGTCAGCATTCCAGACAGCGGGAGGGAATGAAGGTAATAAAGAACAATGAGCAAACACTCCCAGACGGTTCCAGAAACTGCCATGTGGCACGTCTGTTTATATCCTATTGGCCACTGCTGGGAAATGGGGTCTTTATTTTGGCCATCATGTGAGAAGCTAAAAATTCCACAAAATGTTAGGAGAATAGACTTTGGGAGATGGTAGCAATCTCTGCTAAATCTGTTTCTGAATGTGTTGAGTAAGATGCCTGAAATTTTTTTCTAATTCTTTAATTTTTAATTTGTTTATTGAGAAATTAAAAATTTTAAAAATGACGAGAAAATAATCAGCTATATACACCTTTCAGAATCAACCACAGAAATGACCTGAATATTACGTCATTCCAGAAAACCCACCATGCCTAGTTACAGACAGGAGAAAATATCATAGAGATATTTTGTAAGAATTGAACAGTAATAGAGATACCATTTCAATAATTTAATTTTACTCGAATTTAAAAGAAGTTTAATTTAAAGAGGTGAAACTGAAGGGAAAGTTGAGATTTAAATAATGCTTCTTCACCACAAGAGAAATTACTTCCTAAAAGATACCTCTGAGGTTAAAGTAAAAACTGTGAAAAACATTAAGAGGCTGGAGTCAGGTTTTGGGGGGGGGTTTTGCATTTTAATTGCACGTTTCTGTATGTGTGTGTGGATTAGCTCTCATGATTCTTTCCGTCTTTCCACAGCTCTTGACCCTGCATCCTGACTTTTGTTACATATTAATGTTACATTGTCCAAGTTTATGATAATCATATTCTGTTCTAGTTACTTAGTATACATTCTAGATTTAAATAAATTTAGTGTTCAGTGACTGGTCCTTTAACTAATATCAAAGATTCTCCATTTATGAGGTCTTTATTTCAACTCATCTCTTAATGGACTGAATCTCATTGTTAAGTTGTTCTTTCAAGAAGGGTTTTGGATGTTTAAGCATGTCTGTCTGTTGCTTTTACACTGGAACCATATCCTGGCTGGATAAAATATTCTTAGGTCTCACTTTTTTTTCCCCATAGAATGTGGTAGGTTTTGTTCCTTTTTTTCTGGGAAGAAGTCTGAGGCCAGCCTGAATTTTCCCCCTTGTGGGTGACTTATTTTTTTCCTGCTTGTGTGTCTAAAGCAGTCCCTCTTCATCCTTTATTTTTTCCAGTTCAGTAATGTAACTAAAACATGCTTTCGTATTGACCATTCTGAATAAAGCTTTTCTGGAATATAATGTCTTTCAACCAGCAGTTTTAGTTTTGCTTTTTCTGCATTAAACATTCTTTTTTTAGCTCTATTTTTGGTTTCTCTTCTTCGGGGATATCAATTAATCCTTATATTGGATCATCTTTATCCGTATTCCGTTTCTATTCTTTCTAATTTCTTAAATCTGTTTACCTTATTTAGTTATCCCAATTCAGTAATTTGAACCTCTGTGGGGTCAGTTCTCTTTCTTGTTAGTTTTTATGTATCTATTTGTTCTATAATGATGCTGTTTTGTCTTTATTTTGTTGCCTTTCCACCAATGCTCTTATTTTATCATCCCATCTTTGAGCCTCTAATTTATTAAGTTCACATTCTTATTAAGTTGCTTTATATATGAAGCCATTGTAAGAAATTTCCTTTGGGGAGGAGGAGAGGAGCCCTTGGTGTGTTTTTGGCCATGTTTTCCCTCTATTTATCATCTATCATTTGCTATGTGTTTGCATCCATTTCTTTTCATCTTGATTTGCTGGCTCTGTCGAGACCTTCTTTATGCTGCTTTAACTTGATGGCAAAGAGGGGCATTTACTGACCATCTCCCCAGGTTTGAGACCAATCTGTTTTTCCCTCTGACCTAAGCAATAGGCTGGGGATTTAGCCTGTACACTTTCTGGTCGTCTGAATGGTCGCAGGGGGAAGAGGGGCACTCAGCCAAAGCAGGGTGTGGTGTTTGTTGGAATCGCTGTGCGTGTTCCTGCCCTGAGGTTCTGATCAATGCCCAGCCCAAGGCTCATGTCACCTGAATGGGGATGAATAGGGGGACACCATATACCTTTTCCAGGGAAGGAGAATAACTCGGGCTTTGGATCAATTTCTCAAGCTGGAGTGTTGTTTCTGGAGTCTTTCTTTCCATTTTCTGAGTCAGCACCATGGATCCTGCTGCAAGCTTCCTCTATTTCTCCCCAGTACACTCTGTAACACTACTCATTCAGGAAAGGAAGACTATGAAAGCATAACTCATATCTGTTTCTTTTCAGAGTCAAGAGAACTGGGGAGAATGTTTAAGGTTTTGTCTATCTCTGGGCATTGAGGACAGGGTGCAGAGCAGAGATGTGCTGTGCCACCTCTTGCCACTCCAAAATCTTCTGGCTGTTTCTTTGGATGCGAAATTTGCAGTTCATTGTATTTGCTGACAGTAAATTTTCCCTGTGATTTTTATCTACTTTATTGTATTTTGTTAGGAATTGAGAAAGAGAGATCCTATGGGGAAGCTTTCATCCACTGTCTACATCTAGAAGTGCCCCTGGCCATTTTAAAGTGGCATTGGCCATCTCTGGCTTTCACAGCTGCCTTGTTATCGAGGGCTATGAAATGATCCAAAACGAGAGCAGATCCAAGGAGCCTCCTGGGTCCTAGGCACAGAGTTCACAAGTCCCAATTTGTCCCAACCAAGCAAGCTAACTCTTCCATTTTGCAAAACACGACTCTTACAAGCCAGATTTAGGAATGATAGTCAAATGGCAATACTGCCAGGTTGAGGCCTAGGCCAGGAGTCCACTGTCCTGAAGGAAGAAACCACGTTCCAACTCCTTCCAGGAGACTGGTCAGAGTTTGCACCAAGGCTGGATACAGGAGTCATGTGGCATAGGGGGAATGACCAGCAGGAAGCAGCCCTTCCCTGGCCTCTTGGGTTTCCGGCTGTCCTCTACCTCAAGTCCCGCAGTAGAGACTGCAGGATGCGGGCGGAATAGGAAGCAGGTCAGAGCTTAGACCCCCCTGCCTTCCACCAGAACATATGGCATGGACGCCTCATACACAAAGTACTAGGAGTGCCTTGGAAAGCCCTGGAGATGGGGATGTTTGCCTTTTTAAACAGAAGAGCCTCCTATAGCACGTGAGTCCCTGGGTCTCTTAGGAGAACCCAGAGACCATGGTTCCCAGTGACACATCCAGGCTTTATAGAGCCTGAAGCTTATAGAACATGGAAGGCTTTCTTTGAGAAAATAGGATACACAATTACAAGTACAAGTTTGGAAGTAATTGAGTGAGAAAAGAACAGGACTTGGGAGGGATCCATGTAAGTGAGAGGCCTGGAATCTTAAACTTCATGTGTTTCAGGAGCTCCAGGGTGTCCTGGAACAAAAGGAACAACAGACTGGTTCCAAATCGGGAAACGAGTACGTCAAGGCTGTATATTGTCACCCTGCTTATTTAACTTAAATGCAGAGTACATCATGAGAAATGCTGGACTGGATGAAGCACAAGCTGGAATCAAGATTGCTGGGAGAAATATGAATAACCTCAGATATGCAGATGACACCACCTTTATGGCAGAAAGTGAAGAGGAACTAAAAAGCCTCTTGATGAAAGTGAAAGAGGAGAGTGAAAAAGTTGGCTTAAAACTCAACATTCAGAAAACTAAGATCATGGCATCTGGTCCCATCCCTTCATGGCAAATAGATGGAGAAACAATGGAAACAGTGACAGACTTAATTTTGGGGGGCTCCAAAATCATTGCAGATGGTGACTGCAGCCATGAAATAAAAAAGACGCTTGCTCCTTGGAAGAAAAGTTATGACCAACCTAGATAGCATATTAAAAAGCAGAGACATTACTTGGCCAACAAAGGTCCATCTAGTCAAAGCTATGGTTTTTCCAGTAGTCATGTATGGATGTGAGAGTTGGACTATAAAGAAAGCTGAGTCCAGAAGAATTGATGCTTTTGAACTGTGGTGTTGGAGAAGACTCTTGAGAGTCCCTTGGACAGCAAGAAGATCCAACCAGTCCATGCTAAAGGAAATCAGTCCTGAATATTCATTGGAAGGACTGATGCTGAAGCTGAAACTCCAGTACTTTGGCCACCTGATGGGAAGAACTGACTCATTTGAAAAGACCCTGATGCTGGGCAAGATTGAAAGCAGAAGGAGACGGGCATAACAGAGGATGAAATGGCTGGATGGCATCACCAACTCAATGGACATGAGTTTGAGTAAGCTCCAGGAGTTGGTGATGGATAGGGAAGCCTGGCGTGCTGCAGTCCATGGGGTCACAAGGAGTCGGACACAACTGAGCAACTCAACTGAACTGAACTGAAGATGTCCTTAGTAAAGGGGCCACAAAGACACCCATAGGTGCCTAGTCCCTGAGTCCACAGGGATTTCTGAAGCAACCCCCATAGTCCAGAGCTGCCCAATGGGGAGGAAACCCCACTCCAAACCTGGCCTGGAGCCAAGGACAGGGGTTGATACCAACTTTACAAGGGACTCTATGTGACTTGTCAGAAGATTCCTCCCATGGCTCTGTCCCTACCTCCCCCCACTTCCCCCAATAGGCACAGGCTTCCCTATAGTGGAAGCATTTCAGCTCCTCCAAGGTAGCTGTGACCACAAGAATCCTCTGGGAAAAATATGCTGACTGCCCAGTGACCAGAGAGCTACAAGCTGTACAAATGTTAGACTTAAGATGCTCACATATGGAATAGCCAGTGATAAGCAGCTGGCTGGCCAGCCCCTTTCAGCATGTTCTCCATCCCTGCAGCCATGAACAGGTGAGATACAAGCAGGTGGGAGGCAGCTCCACATAGTGATATGCGAGGCAGAGATGAGGAAGTTAAAATATTTTGCAATTTTGGAAAAAAATTACTTTCAAAGGCCACATGCGAAGTGGAGAGAGAAAGAATGCTTTCTTCTGGCCAAGGTGCCAAAGGGAGACTTCAGGAAAGGAGACAGTTAGCTCAGGAGAAGCAACGGCAGTGTACAGCTTAGAGCAGGAGGCGTCTGCAGAGCAATAGTCTTCAAACTGGGCCCAGAGGGGCCCTGGGGAAGAGTGGGGAAGAGAAGGCCCTACCCCCTTCCCAAACAGCTCCATTCCATCTGCTTTATATATTGGGTTTTCATTTCAACAAAGGATTCTTCTGCAGCTAAAAATAAGTCTGAAAACCACATCTCTGGGGGGAATTTATTCAGACAGACAAAATGGGTCTGGAAAAGGCTGCTGCTGGAAGGGATCCAAGGGAACAACTGAGTTTGAGTCAAGAGCGCTGAGAGGTGGAGTCTTACCTGGAACCAAGGGGTTGGCCAGAGAGATTGGAAGAATGAATCTGAGGGAGCTGAGAAAAATTACTCTAACTTGTATTAGGAGCAGAAATAAAACTAACTTAGCAATAAAGAAAACACATAGAGAAGGATGGGGCCAGCTGATGGAGGAATGAAAACAGAATAAAGGACCTGATTAATGTATAGAACCTAAGCCAGATGAGCCAATGGCCAGCCAAGGCCCCATAACTCAGCTGTTTGGCTCCTACTGCTGGTTTGCCAGATATTCATCCTCTGTGGGGAGTGGCAAGCTGGGGTGAGGGGAAGGGGCAAGACAAAAAACTTCTGAGAAAGCAGACAAAGACCTGAGGGGACACTCCTCCATTCCATTCCATTGCCCTTGTCTTTTGTGAAGAAGAAAATTTTTCCCAGATGGCCTCCTAAAAACTCCTCCTGGGGTCTCACTGACCCCAGAAATGAGTCACATGGCCACACAGAGGTTTGGGGATTGTCAAAGGTTGGCTCAGACTAATGTAATGTGTTTGGGTTATATCACTGAGAATGTTTGAATCTCCTGTAGAATGGAAGAAAAAACAACAAAAAACCATGCAAAATTAATAAGATCTGTTAATTTCAGATAGTAAGCTGGTAACTTGTGAGAAGTGCTAGATTTAGAATAAATGAAACATATGGATGTTGAACACAGATAAGAAGGATACAAGAACACAAGAGTGTTATTTGCAGATAGAAGGGGATGGAAAAAGTAAGTTATAAGGTAAGGATCCTGTTAATGCCAGATTGACAGCTGTCATCCCCAAATTAACTGTCTTGGTGACACCCATTCTCACCCCATTCTGGCCCATCCTGCTCCTCCCCGGCTCCCGCAGGGTCATCAACATGCTCCAGCTGTAGCCAGGGGTACTTGCCTGTGTTTCTCTGGTAGAGCATGTGTTGGCTCCGGGCACCTTCTGCTTGCTAAGGCCCTTTATTCAATCTCAACTCTGGTTCTCATAAGCATACTGTCAGTGGGCAAGGATGCTGGGGGAGAGAGAGAGAGGGGATGTGAACACCAGGACTCAGGATTCAGGCAGTGTGCACCTTCCACTCTACATACAGTGAATTGGAAGTGGATTTACCTACCCCGCTTCTTTCCCCTTGTTTATTACTGCAAGTTTTAAACTGAATCCTTAAGCTAAGTGATTCGACCATCTTAAATTGATTTATGAGTCCTTCTGTTCATGACCTCTGGACAGCTTCCCTGATAAAGCACTTGGAAGCCACATGGAATCAAGATAATTTCCCATGTGATAGACAATAATGGTCAACCTTTAGGACTGAGTGCATTACTATCTAAATAACATTGGAGTCCTGTTATAAAGAAGGGGAGAATGGCTGAAGTCAGCTGTTTGAAGTCACAAGAGTTCACTTAGTCTAGTCTTCTGACTCGGGGTCAGATATACTGAGTTCATTTGAGACAGAGTCTATTCTTCTGATTAAATTACAGACACAAGGCCTTCTGAATTTGTTGTCATCTATGAAATCCTCTTGGAGGGAAGGCCTGGCTCACTTCTCAGGGCCCTGCTGGTCCAGGCTATTATGGTTTTATAAGTTCCTAGACTGGCTAAACACTGAGGTCATTTCATCATTTACACGACAAAGATTTCCTGAGCACTTCCCATGTGCTGTGGCTGTGAAGATAACGAGGCACAGTTACTGCCTCCTGGAGTTCAGAGTTCAACAGGAAAGCAAATATAAAAAGTGTTTAAGATAATAACATATAGCCGAACTTGGCCACCCCTTTAAGAATCTGCCCTCAGCAAAGCAGTGTCGGGGTCCAATGAAAGGCATGAGCACCAACATCCTGAAGCCCAAATCCTGTACCCCCATGTACCAACAACCTGCTCTAGTCTCTTGCTGCCAATCTCCACCTCAGCCCAGGCTTCCGAGTGGGACTCGCGGTACCCCCTGCCAGGGGTCCAGAGGATGTGAGGATGGAGAGGGAAGAAGTCTTCCGGAGCTGACATTCAGATGCAGGATCTCCGCTGGCCCCGGCAGTTACTAACACAAAGGATGAGCCCACCCTAGGCAGCACACTGTCTAGGAATGCAGCCAGGGCCTTTGGGGAGCTACAGTAGCTCTTCCAGGCCTCCACTGAGAGGATGACAGCAGGTCAGCTCACATTACAAAAATCCCATCTGCTTTCTCGGCATGCTCCTGCACGGCTTGGAGTTGTACAAAAAAAAAAAGTAACACAAGCCCTGCTGCCTGACAGCACTAGCTCCTGGTGGTGCCATGCTCAGCAGACCCCCAGGGTTGCTTAGAAATCCCACGCCTGTTTCTAGTCACCACCCTGGCCCACTCCCCATGGCTATGGCTCCAAATAGCAGTCACTCCTCCCCAGTCCATCCCCCTTCACACTCAACTGACACTTTGACCTCTTCTTTATAAAGAAACTCCATTCATTCAGTCAACGGATACTAACTAGAGGTCTACAGTGTGCTAGAGCCATGGGGATGAATCAGGCCTGGTTCCTGCCCTCCTGCGGTACAGAGGAGCCAGAGAAATACAGACGGGCCAGATACAAGTGAAGGTGCTAAGCCAGCTTCCCAAGCCTTGACCCCACACCCCACCCTCCAGGACTCACCCAGCCCAAAACATGTGTCCATCAGCGCCACCTTGACCACCTTCTGGGATCCAACAAAGTAGGGCCCTGACCCTTCCCCGGGCATTCCCTTTTATAGTGTCAATTATTCCCTCCTTTTCCCACATCTTAAATCTCTCCCTCCCTCCTCCCTTCTCCTACCCTCTTACCTAGCCAACACCCACAAGTCTGCTCATCCTCCGGTCTTAACCACCTGCCCCCTTGTGTCCCCTGCTTATCTCTCTCCTTCCCTTTCCTTGAAGGAACAATCTACTTGTCAACTCACTCAGGCATCACATATTTCCTGTCAGTCTGTCTTTTTTCTCCATATCTCCCAGGAAACTGTGCTTGCTGAGGCTATTACTGATTTCTTGGTGTCCAAACCCAGCGGCTTCTTTTCAATTCTGATCTTACTCCTCCCACACTGTACTGAGCTCCTGTTACTTTCTCTATGATACCGTATATGTGTGCATGTGCTCTGATTCTTTAAGGCCCCATGGACTGTAGCCCGCCAGGCTCCTCTGTCCATGGAATTTTCCAGGCAAGAATAGTGTAATGGGCTGACATTTCCTATTCCAGGGGAATCTTCCGGACCCAGGGATCAAACCTGCATCTCTTGTATCTCCTGAACTGGCAGGCAGATTCTTTATTAGTAAGCTACCTGGGAGAGAAACAATACCGTATATACTCATGGTGAAAAAGAGCCAAATATATCAGAAGTACATGAAAAGGCAAGAGTGGGAGGGCCCTGTCCCAGCCTCCCACTCCACTCCCTGGGTTGATGCATGGCTTTCCAAATATTTGTCCAGGTATAAACAAAAGTAGAATTCATGCACAGTTAGAGTTTTGATTTTTCAGAAAAACAAACATAAGAAACTATATGCCTCATTCTACAAGCTCCATCCCAGCACTGACTTCCCACCGTGGGCCAGGCTCTAACCCCCCAGACTTGTGAGGAGTGTTCTTCCCCTTGGCACTTCACAAAAGCCAAGCTCCTGGGTATCTCCACTGCATCTGGACCTTGAAGTCATCAGGTCTGTGACTTGAGGCTATGGGTTTGTGTTCTGTTTCTGGCTCATGGAAATGTTTATCCTGTTTCAGCGCCAACTTCTGAATTTTCTCCTCCCATACTCTATCTATCACTATGTTGGGCTTCAAAGCACCAACTCTCAATACCGGTTCTCTTGCTTAATGGGTGATCAAGTTAGATCCTATCCCTGCCATTCTCAAACCTGCAGTGGCTCCCACCTCCCTCAGAGTAAAAGCCTAAGTTCTTATCGTGGCCTGCAAGGTGAGGACATAAGCTCCTCATTACTTCTCTGACTTCTACTCTTGCTCTCTGTGTGCAAGTCACACTTGACCCCTTGCCATCTTGAGCACTCTTTCCCCATTCCTTTCCTCCTTTAGCCATCTGCCTATGTTCTAATTTTTGGAAACACTTTCTTCCCTTGGATTTCCTGCCTCTCTATGCATTCTCTTCTCTTCTCCTCCACGGACTGCTCTTTGCCTGCCCCTTCAGGACTGAGGTTCCCCAGGGCCCCACCCACTCCTTTCTGCTCTTCCACACCTTCTTCCTAGCAGGGCTCTCCCACAGTCTCACATCCTCCATCATCTAGAAGCTCATGGCTCACTCCCGTGTCTCCAGCCCAGACATCTCTCTTGAGCTCTAGATCCTCATTCGCAGCTACCTTCCAGGTGATACACAAACACCTCTTAACTTGAAACCTCAGCTTGTCCAAACTCAACTTGCACCTTCCCCTTCTTTAATCTTCCTATCTCAGCAAACAGCAACACCGCTTTCCTCTTCTGACAAGACTTAAACTGTGGAAATTATCTTTGAATGCGCATATTCCCTCACCTCTGTTTGGAGGGTCACCAAATCCCGATTGCACCCTCAGAAGCGTCTCCTCAACCAGGCTCTCTTCTCCACCCTTGTGTCACTGCCCCAGTCCAGAGCTTTTCATCTCCTGTGGGCTCCAGCAGTAGCTTCCTCTTTGGTCTCCCCAACCCGGCTCTCTCCAGCTCCTCACCCATGTTGCCATCAGACAGCTTGCTAGGAGCCACACTGGCCACACATTGACTTCTTGTTGCCCACACATCACTTCTCTGAAGCAGGATTGCAACCCTGAACAAGGCAGATGAGACTTCAAGGGACTCAGAGTCTGAAGACAGGCACTGAACAAGCAATGACTGTAGACGGAGCCACGTGGTGATGGGGGAAGTACAGACTGTGAGGGGAACATGTAAGAGGGCACCCAATCTAGCGAAGGATCAGAGGAGACCACGCCGAGGCCCGGGCCAAGATGGAAGACGAGCAGGAGTTAACCAGACACAAAGTCCATGTGGGCTGTGAGGTGACGAGAATATCCTAATATAAAAGAGTATTTAGAGAAAGAGAGGCCCGTGCCAGGAACTGAGAGGAGCTGGAGGTCAGGGGAAGCGCTAAGACACCACGTCAAGCCTTCCAGTCCATGCTTACCATCTCTTTCCAATTTGCAATAACTGTAAGGACATTTTTATGTATATTTCTTTCTGCTACAGTACACAAAAGGAGAGGAGGAGATATTTGCAAAGAAAGAATTTCTCTTTGAGGAGGAGGAGGGGAAGGAGGAGGAATAGGAGGCCACACACAAGAAAAATGTCAGAATGGTATTAGACTTCTCATTAGCAGCACTGGTTTCTTAGAAGAAAATGGAACAATGCCTTCAAAGTTCTCAGTGAAAATTATTTTCAACCCAGAATCCTATGCCAAGTGAAGCCGTCAGTTAAATGTAAAGGAGAATAAAGAAATGTTTAGACGTTTTAAAAAGTACAATGCTTACCTTCTGTAGAGTGTGGGAGAAAGGAAATAAAAGATCCTTGAAGTTAAATAAAATTCCTCAGTCTTCAACTTGATTTACAAGTTTTAGTATTTTGGTATTATGATGTATTTTTTCTCTTTAAAAATTATATTTCCAGTTCTGTCTACTGAAAAGGACTAGGAAAATGACTGATCTAGTAACGGTGAGAAATGATGTATTCCAGATCTAGGAGCGTATATACATAAGATGGAAATGAAACATCTTATTCAGATATCAAGGAAGAATTAAGTCAAGAGGGTCAGGAGCCAACTGAACAAAGTTTCCACTGACAAATAAGATACAATGTGAGCATCACTGATAATAACTGTAACAAATTGAAGCTCATCAAATATGTTTAAATTCATGAGTAAAACTTTCAAAACTCACAAGTTGCCTTTGGAAGATGCTGCTGCTGCTGCTAAGTTGCTTCAGTTGTGTCTGACTCTGTGCGACCCCATAGACGGCAGACCCCCAGGCTCCGCCTTCCCTGGGATTCTCCAGGCAAGAGTACTGGAGTGGGTTGCCATTTCCTTCTCCCATGCATGGAACTGAAAAGTGAAAGTGAAGTTGCTCAGTCGTGTCTGACTCTTCGAGACCCCACAGACTGCAGCCTACCAGGCTCCTCTGTCCATGAGATTTTCCAGGCAAGAGTATTGGAGTGGGGTGCCATTGCCTTCTCCATTGGAAGATGCTAGGGACCCATTATTTCAAAAAATGATAAAGGGAATTTAATTTATTGATCACCAACAAGGTCCTATAGCACAGGGAATTCTGGTCTACATTATGTGGCAGTCTGGATGGGAGGAGTTTGGGGGAGAAGTAATACATGTATATGGATACACGTATGGCTGATTCCCTTTGCTGTCCACCTGGAACTATCGCAACTCTGTTAATCGGCTATACTTCAATAAAAAATAAAATTTAAAAAAACTCAACACACTAGGAATTAAAGGAATCCAAGAGTCATAAATGAAAAATCCACAGCTTACATCTTACATACACTTCTTGCGGTTTATGAAAAAAAAGAAAGAAAGGGAATTTATTAAACTTTTCCCATAGAAACCTCAGAGTAACTAAATAGTAAATGAGGGGAAATTTCTCCCTAATACAGACATCTTCCAGCTAGTACATGAAGGAGTGACAAAATATTGCCATGCTGTAATCCCCGATAAAATAATGGACCTAGGCAAGGATCATCAGCAACTGTTCGCATTATAAAAGAGAGAAAAGTAGACGTGATGTGCCTCCTTTTGGAAGTACAAGATACCCCCTATGAAACTACATCCACAATAACCAAACTTGAATCTGCTCAAGACTCTGTTTTTAATTACTAACCCATAGAAAGTACAGGAGATAAAGGACTATGTCAAATGTCACAACAGGAATGCAAGGAGCAAAGTCCAGGTTGTGGGAAATTTTATAAGGAAAACAAACAAAAAATTCTTTTTCAACAAATAAATTGTAAGGAAGAAAGAGTCGGGGGAACCATAGATTCAAAGACTCAGGAGGTGTATCAAACAGCTGTAATTGGATTCAGTTCAAACCAGCAAACATTTAGGTACATCAAAATTTGAACACCGACTGATTTTTGATGATGTTAAGGAATTATAGCTAACTTTTAGATGTGTTAATGGTATGGTAATTATGTTTTTTTAAAAGAATCCTTACTTTTTGAGATATATACATAAATATTTACTAGTAATAGGATATCTGGAATTTGCTTCAAAATAATCTGGGAGTGTAGCAAATTGACTGAGGTTTCCCTTGTGGCTCAGCTGGTTAAGAATCCACCTGCAATTCGGGAGACCTGGATTCTATCCCTGGGTTGGGAAGACCCCCTGGAGAAGGACATGGCAATCCACTCCAGTATTCTGGCCTGGAGAATTCCATGGACTGTATAGTCCATGGAGCTGAAAAGAGTCGAATATGACTGAGCGACTTTCACTTTTCACTTTGTAGGAAGTGATTAGGAATATAGGTGAAATAAGATTGACCATGAGTTGACAATTTTTGGAGCTGGTTGTTGGGTCATGTACCCATCGTTATGGGCTCATTTTGTTATTTTCTACCCTTTTATACATGTTTGAAGTTTTCCATAACAAGAAGATTAAAAAAAAAAATTACCGCCTAAGCATCTTCTGTTAGGAAGTTACTTGATAGCATGCTTCAGCAGGTTCCGAGAAAGAGAGAAAGGTATGGCGCTAAGAAACAGTGTGTGCAAGCCAGGAGAGCAGTCCAGGGGAGTCCCAGGATGAGAGCTGAGAGCTGTGCAGCAAGTCTGGAGCCACCAGGCAGACTGACCAAGGGGCTCTTGGAAAGGGGTTGTGGGGAGGGATCCCATAGGATGGAGAGTATGACTGAAGCCCTGGAAACCCACAGAAGGCAAAAAAAAAAGGCAATTATACTCCCAGGAAAACAAACAAAAAATAGATAAGAAGGTAGGACTCAAATATAAAGCAAAATGAAACACAGCACAGAAGTGAGCTGCAGTGAATGGGTTTCCATGGTTATTACAAAATTTTTTTTAATTGTTTTACCTTTTAGACTCAACTTAAAAAGAACTCATGGGGCTGGGGGGCTTCCTTGGTGGCTCAGTGGTAAAGAATCCACCTGCCAATGCAGGAGACACTGGTTCGATCCCTGGGCTGGGAAGATCCCACATGCTGCAGAGCAACTAAGCCCGTGTGCCACAACTACTGTGCCTGTGCTCTAGAGCCCAGGGGCCGCAACTACTGGGCCCATGTGCCCTACAGCCCATGATCCACAAGAGAAGCCACCGCAGTGAGAAGTCCGCACATCACGACTGGAGGGCAGCCCCTGCTCCATGCAACTGGAGAAAAGCCCACACAGCAGTGAAGACCCAGCACAGCCAAGATCAATGAATTAATTAATTATTTTAAAAAAGAACTTGTGGACGATTTCACTACAGTTAAGTGGAATATAGATGTCATCAAATGACAAATGTATAAGTCAAGGTGTAGGCAAGACATGGGGCTTGGAAGGCAGAGGGTAGGGTGGGAGCTCTAATGTTCCCATCTTCAGTTCAGTTCAGTTCAGTTGCTCAGTCATGTCTGACTCTTTGCGACCCTATGAATCCCAGCATGCCAGGCCTCCCTGTCCATCACCAACTCCTGGAGTCCACTCAAACTCACATCCATTGGGTCGGTGATGCCATACAGCCATCTCATCCTCTGTCGTCCCCTTCTCCTGCCCTCAATCCCTCCCAGCATCAGAGTCTTTTCCAATGAGTCAACTCTTCGCATGAGGTGGCCAAAGTAACCGGAGTTTCAGCTTTAGCATCATTCCTTCCAAAGAACACCCAGGACTGATCTCCTTTAGGATGGACTGGTTGGATCTCTTTGCAGTCCAAAGGACTCTCAAGAGTCTTCTCCAACACCACAGTTCAAAAGCATCAATTCTTCAGTGCTCAGCTTTCTTCACAGTCCAACTCTCACATCCATACATGACAAATTAGAGGTAAATCTGTCCTAGATTGATAAAGAAAGAAATTAAGGCTTAAGTATATTTTTTGAGGTTTCAGAACAGATCTGAGAAGGAACCAGGAATAATCTGGGGATGGAGAAAGGAGACAAAAGGTAATAGAAGTCAGTTAAACCCTGGTATTTATTATACCAGGACATTCATGATTGATAAACCTGGAGACTTCAGCACAAGCATAAAACTTGGGATGTAGATGTAATCACCAGAAGTACAAAATCTAGAACTAGTCAAATGAGTTTCTGCAGGGAGAAAGCCCGGGGATAGAGAATGTCACGTCAGGGCACCGGTGCTTCCCATTATATGCTCCTTTGGGCATGTGTTGCTTTGGTTAGAAGGTGTATCACAGAGGGCTTTGTGAGCCATTTAAAATAGTTTTGAGTTTTACAAAGACAATCGAGTGATGTGATCAGGTCAGTGTTCTAAATGGATTGCTCTGGCTGCTAAGAGAGATGGACTGGAGAGCAGGGCAGACTGGGAGCGAGGACATTGAGGGCAAGGGAGCGAGAGGGCCATTACAGGTGTCCAGGCTGGAGATGATGGCGGCCTGGCATAGGAATGGAGAGAGCTGGATGGGCTCAAGAAGTAATAAACAGGGTGAGGAAGAATCACAACCAATGCCTGGCTGATCGTCATTTCTGTGTTTCTGCACTCACTCACCTCCAATCTCTCCCTACTCTCTTGCTATCCTGAGTTTCCTGCTATTCCACAAATTGACTATACGTCTTTGTCTATGCTGATGCCTCTTTTGAGAATGCTTTCCTCTCCCTTCTCAGCTTGCAGAGTTCCAGGTCATTAGCACAAATCTTTTGTCTTCTCATAAATCTTCTCCCAAGGAGAAGTGCTCCCACCCTTGGGTGCCCCAGGAGGCCAGTAGATCTCTGTTTGGCCCTAAGCACAGTCTCCTATAGATCTCCATTTATGTGTCTGTCTTCTCCCCCAGGCTATGGTTTATAGTACAGAGGAACTGGCACTTATTATCCTTTATATTTTTACCCCTTAAACTAGAAGTATGAAGTTATTTCATCTTGTTTGCCAACACTCTTAGCTTGGTGATGACCAAACGGAATGCCACACTGCAGATGACTCCGAAGGGGTGCAGGCACTGAAAGGCGGTGGTGGGTTCTGGGAAAGAGAAAGTCTGTCGGCGGAGAGAAGACAGAGCCAGGAGTTCAGCGAATGAACCCACAAGAAACACCCCTCTCCAACAGAGTGAAAATACCATGCGGGTCTACCATTCTATCACATAAAATACCTCGCAGAATGAGGAGTGTTCCTCCAGGTCTGGATACCTTTATACCGTCAAGGAATTTCTGCTCCCCAAATTTGATGTATATATTAGGACTTGGCAACTACAGCCATGGGTTTTAGTTGAGACATGCCTGGGCCAGATCATGTCACAGCATTGGGTTATCTGAGTCCTAGAGACTTGAGGAATGCTACTTTGGGATGAAATCTTCCATTCCAACAATGTTTGGATAAATCCACTGGGTCCTCCTAACCTTCTAGATTAGTTTTCTGGAGCCGCCATAACAAATTACCACGAACTGGGTGGGTTAAAACTGCAGAAGTGTGTTCTCTCATAATTCTGGAGACCAGAAGTCTAAAATCAAGGTGTCGGGAACCCCCTGATGGTTCAGTGTTTAGGACTCCAGGGCCCAAGGCCCAGGGTCCCATCCCTGGTCAGGGAACTAAGATTCTGCTAGCCATGTGATCTGGCAAAAAAAAAAAAAAAATTAAAAGCATAAAATAAACAAATAAAATCAAGGTGTCATCAGGCTGTAGTCCCCCGAAAGCTGTAGGGGAGAATCTTTCCTTAATTCTCCCAGCTTCTGGGGGCTCAGGCATGCCTTGGCTTCCTTGACTGCATCCCTTCCATCTCTGCGTCAGTCTTCACATAGCCTTCTCCTCTTCTGCGACTTCTGCCTCTTATAACGACACTTTTCATTGGATTTGACACCCAACTGGATAATCCAGGATGTTCTCATCCTGGGATCCTTAATTACATTCACAAAGATGCTTTTTTCCAAATATGGTCATATTCACAAGCTCTGGGACGCAGGTATGTCCTTGGGGGTGGGGGTGGGGGCCCACTATTCCACCTACTACATCTTCTGAACAGAATATAACAAAGAGGATATAGAACGCGCTAGCTCTGAGATGTAAACAATTTGTCTTAATGCAGACATACACAATGTCCTTTAAAAACTTAGACTGAATAGTGAAACACTCACAAAGAAGCCGCAGCAAACAAGCCCAATCCTAAACAGCAACATTAACATGATTGTTTTTGTCTTCGCGGCCACAGCCGCACAGAAGGCTCTATGCAGACTGTGGTCTTATTGTCTCTCCCCTGGAAACTTTCTAAGGCCCAGTATGTTGAGCTCTGGGGACATTAGAACACTGTGACATTATGCCAGATTTTTCCAGTTAAAAAAGAAAGGATTATTTTTGCCCAGGAAATTCTATCATCATTGCCAAAGAAGAGAAGATGGAGGAGAAAGAAGAGAGGAAGCAACCCAGCACACGCATGAAGAGCCCAGCTGCAGACTCCAGCCTTTCCCACTGAGACAGATCCTCGGTAGTCTGTGCTTCAGAGCCTGGGTGGGAAAGCAGAACCTCTCCTCTAGAAGAGCACCCCAAATTCCTCTGCGTTTCTGTTCCTTGCTCTCGCTCCAGCCATTCTCATCTGAAATTGAAGTTTCGCAAGGCCAGCATAGATGTTTGTGTTGTTTACTAGGCTGTGCTCACCTCCATTTGATCAACAGCTGGGAAGGTAACCAGAAGTTTACATTTCCAGAAGTCCAGGAAGGCAGCCCTCTCCATGGTCTCATGCCTAGCTTCTGAAATCATGTGGCTAGTGAGCCATGATAACCTGCTGTAACGTATTCAAGTTGTTTCCTGAGAGTCAGGGATGTAGACGGTCACCTCTGACTCCACTTTTGAAAAGAAACAGCCAAAGGGATGAGAGTGACTACTATACGAAAAGAAAGGGCCAAAGGGATGAGAGTTATTACCATATGACAAAGTCATTATCAATAGTTATGGGACATATTGAATAACTACTGAATAACTGCTGTGGACAGCACCCTCTAGCTCCACTCTGATGAAGAAAAATCAAAGCAACGAAAGTCACTCTTGTGTGACCAATTGTTGCCATTTTATCACTATCAATATTAATTGAATATAGAGCTACATCCCAACTGATAAGGACACAGCATCTTCCTCCCAGGAGCCTGAGCCATTGTGGGCATAAGTTGATGAAGAGAGACATATCTCGTCCTCGTTTTCAGTCAGTGCTGCTGGCATCTTATTAATGCTTAGATAAGAAAAACCAGCATTGTTCATGACCTCTTCCCCGACCACACAGCCTCAGAAGTACAGTTCATCTTCCTGCTTCTTGTTTGTTGTTTAGGGTCACCAATTATTACTCTGTTAATAAAGTTGTCCAATATTTTCTTAGCGGATGGTCTCAAAGTGGCAAACACGAAGATCTCCTGAGGACTGGGAACTAGCCCTCTGGCTGCCTGCCCACCACCCCGCCCCCCTTGCTGCTCCCTCTGTTACACAGACCCCAGCTAGACCCCAACACATTCCCTCTAGAAGGGAGGGTCTCGGGCAACATATAACTTTCAGTCTTTTCTTATAATTTACTTCAAATTATTGTATTTTCAGCTCTCTGTGCATGGGCTCTAAGAAACAGTGACTAGGAAACTAGGTAAGTTGATCTCTAAGGATTCTTTCTACCTTCACCCATGCTGTCACATGGAAGGCAAGAAAAACATGGTGTGCTTGCCCAATAAAAGTTCAGGGAAGGACTGAGCTAGTTCTGTCCGTCTCTAAGGCCAGATGCTATGGGTAGATTTCACAGTTCCAAACATGCGGTGCTGTCATCTGCAAGCCCTTCTGAATGGGTAACCATAATGGAATGCAAGGCTGGCCTCTGGGTTGCTGATCTGTCCACCCTGACCTAAGCAGGGACTCTAATTTACAATTAAGAAAATGGATAAAACAGCATTTTGCAGACTTCTCAAACTAAGCCCTCCTAAAGTAGACACTGACCCAGGTGAAAGCCCCTAAAGGTCTCTCTGGGGGCTTAAGAAAAACTTGCCTCTGAGAATAAAATAGCCCATGAAGGGATGACCAAAGGCAGCAAAAGGCATCCTCTCATGCTACGCTTGGCCAGGACACAGCTTTCTAGCTCTCACAGCCAAGTCTCCTGTTCCCTACTGAGCAACCAGGCAACAGTCTGAGGAGTTAGAACTGTAGCCTGAAAAATGAATTCCAGATATGAAAACTCAGAGGTGAAGAATCTGACACCTGTCACTAAGATTTAGATATAAAGTTCATTTGAACCTCAGAGAGGACGGCCTTAACAAGTCATAGGCATGAGAAAAAAGAGGCCCCTCTTGCTTCCTCTGGGCTGGTAAGCAAGAACAGAAGATGATTTGTTCCTGGAGTCAGGACTACAGAAGCCTGATCTCTGGACAAAGTCCCTTTACAGCCATTCTGGGTGGCCCATCCCCCTCATGTCCCTGGGGCTCCTGCCTACTGGGGCCCCAGACACTCCTCTTCCTAAAAAATAAAAAGGCACTGGTGAGACCGCAGTGGGCAGAGGAAACAGGCTGTGGTGGACTAAGCCTGATGGAAGGGGCCTACTGATGCCAAGACAAGACAGTTGCAAACATAAAGCCTATGCTACAGCTCTCTATGGGGCTCAGAGCACAGGTGGGTTGGAATAGGCAATGTAACACAACAACGCAGAATCAGTTCACTTCAATCGCTCAGTCGTGTCCAACTCTTTGCGACCCCATGGATGGCAGCATGCCAGGCTTCCCTGTCCATCACCAAATCTCTGAGCTTGCTCAGACTCATGTCCATTGGGTCGGTGATACATTCCAACCATCTCATCCTCTGTCATCCCCTTCTCCTCCTGCCCTCAATCTTTCCCATCATCAGGGTCTTTTCCAGTGAGTCAGTTCTTCACATCAGGTGGCCAAAGTATTGGAGCTTCAGCTTCAGCATCAGTCCTTCCAATGAATATTCAGGACTGATCTCCTTTAGGATGGACTGGTTGGATATCCTTGCAGTCCAAGGGACTCTCAAGAGTCTTCTCCAACAGCACAGTTCAAAAGCATCAATTCTTCGGCACTCAGTTTTCTTTATGGTCTTACATAATATAATACAGTTATGAAAAAATATATAGTTATGAAGGATTTTAATTTTATATTGATTTAATAATGTGACTTTAAAAATGCAAAGAGCTGTCTGCCCTGACCTCCTCCAAATTTAAGATACTGAGATAGGAACCAAATGTCCCTCTTATTGCTTTCGCTCATGATCAAAACACTATAGAATTTTATCCTTGCTGTAAGTATACATTACGTATTTGATTTTCCTGGGAAATGTTTACTGGGAAACTGCTGGGTCACTAGAAGAAATGATTGAATGGCCTCATTGGCAGCAGGGCACCACAATTTAAAAGCAGACTGGGGACCTGGATGTCATTGGCATTCTCATCCTAATGTGTCCTCAAACTGTAAACCAATCACTTAATATATCAAAGCAGAGTATTTTCAGATGTACAGCTATAAATTATATAAGCTAGATTTTTATTTGATGACTTCTTCCCCAGTTTGTTTATTAAACATACAGAACATCAATTTCAAGCACGGGTGATCCAATTTTGCATGGTAAATGAGCATGAGCTTTGGAATCAGACAGCCTGGGGTACGAGTTTGGGCTCAGCGAATTATTAACTGTGACCTTGGGCACATTTCTTTGTATAGCTCAGAGCCTGAAGCCTGCTAAGCACAGTCAATAAATTTTGCTTGTACCAGCAATTCAGTACAAGCAAAGTATTTAATTCCTGTCTATTCTTACAGATCATAGAATGAATTCAAACCACATAAATCAATAACGATCTTTAAAAGGGGAAGCTTCCCCCTCCTCCCCTTGCAGAGAAGGGGCAGTAACAAAATTCCAAGTTGATTGAGGCTCCACTACCTATGAGATCATGGAAATGATTTTTTCAAGGGACCCAGCATTTGTTCTGCAAAAGCTAAGATAATAAAATATAAAAAGTAGATATTGAAATGAAAACTGCAACAAAGGAAATGTGGCTTTAAAAATGAAACCCAGCAATATAATGCAAGTTCTCCTCCTGAAACATCTTTGTCGTCCATCCTTGTCTTTCTGCCCTAGCCGGATGACTCTCACCATCTCTCACAAAGACCCTATCATAGCCTCTCCAGGGCCGCCTCCTCCACCCATTCACCACATCAGCACTGGTTACAACAGGCAGTAAGGGAGAATCGGTTATGGGACAGCTAGTGGTCTAATTCTATCTGAGTAGAATGGTATATATGGCTATATATATGGTATATTTGTATCTATGGATGTAAAAAGAAAACCTCACAAAATAAACGAAAAATATTAGGAGTGGTTCTTTAACATGTGTTCTGTTCTTTACATATTTGGGAAACTACTGAGAATTAGGAAAACATCACTATTAATTTCATAATCATGGAATAATTTCAGCTACTTTTTAAAAAGAAGAAAGTTTTTAATGGCATCCTACCGCAGAGGATAAAGTCCAAACTGCATATAAAGACTTCCATCCATGACCCCAGATTACTTTTTGAATATTATCTTCTTCTGTGTCTCTGACACATATCCTAAATAGAAAACACACTAAGCATTCTTTACCCCAAATTCCATCTTCACAGTCCAGCTTCCAAGCCCTTTCCTACCCTGTTCTCACAGCCTGCCTGCGAAGATTTTCCCAGGTGCCTCTCCCAGAATCCACCTGTTAGAAATCACATAGAGCATCCATTTCATTTGGACGTGTAACAAACTTGTGTTTTTCTCGCCACTAAGCAGTAAGCTCTTCAAAGGCAGGTTGTGTCTTCTTCCCAGAAGATCTGGCTCACCGCCTTGCATTCAAACATAGCCAATAGATGTTCACTGAAATAAATTAAAGAAGAGTGATGAGGATGATACAGCCGGGGCAGCTGCAAGAGGCTTGACAGCGTAGGACTTGATCCGGGCTTAAAGAAGGGGCAACACTTAGAACTGATAGCAGATTACGGTTATAATTTCTGGGTTAAAAACACAAGGGCTTTTCCCAAGGGCATTGTTGTCATTCTGTTGTAGACTGCTTGTTGCTATAGAGTAAATTGATGCTAAAAGTTTTCCTTTACTAGGGAGATGTACCTTCTTATTTTTCACTTATATTCTTGAGTTAAAAGGATACAATATTTGCAATTAAAGATTAGTTGTCTAAAAGTGAAAGCGCCATCAGAAAACAAAATTAAAGGACAAATGACAAAGTAGGAAAATATTTACAATGTATATAATAAAGGGTCAGTAACTACATATCAGAGAGAAAATGTGGGTAAATGGGAAAAAAAAAAGCAACCAAATCACAAAAGAACAAATCAAAGACAATAAATACAAGGGGAAAATTTTAACTTCATTAGTAAGAAATGGAAATTAGAATGAGATGCAATTTTTTTTTTTTTTTTTGCCTTTCAAAATGACATACTAAAAGATACTACTCAACATCAGCAAGGGAGAGACAAGGGAATTTCCTGGTGTAACTTTTCTGGAAAACAAGTTAGGAAGAAGTCTCCAAGGGACTTCCCTGGTAGTCCAGTGGTTAAGAATCTGCCTGCCAAGCAGGGGACATGGGTTCGATCCCTGGTATGGGAAGATCCCACATGCCGTGGAGCAGCTAAGCCCGTGCACCGTAACTACTGAGCCTGGGCTCTAGAGCCTGGGAGCTGCAGCTCCTGAGCCCACTCGTCACGACTACTGAGTGGGCTTGCTCTAGAGCCTTTGCTCTGCAACAAGAGAAGATACTGCAATGAGAAGCCCTCGCATCACAACTAGAGAAAGCCTTCACAGCAACAAAGACCCAGCACAGCCAAAAATTTAATAATTAAAGAATGATTTTCCAGTAGTCACGTATGGATGTGAGAGTTGGACCATAAAGAAGGCTGAGCGCCAAAGAACTGATGCTTTCAAACTGTGGTGTTGGAAAAGACTCTTGAGGGTCTCTTGGACCGCAAGATCAAACCTGTCAATCCTAAAGGAAATCAGCCCTGACTATTCATTGGAAGGACTGATGCTGAAGCTGAAGCTCCAATACTTGGGCCACCTGATGTGAAGAACTGACTCTTTGGAAAAGACCCTGATGCTGGGAAAGACTGAAGGCAGGAGGTGAAGGAGACGACCAAGAAAATAAAGGCTGACAGAGTTTCCACTGTTTTCCCATCTATTTGCCATGAAGTGATGGGACCAGATGCTATGATCTTAGTTTTTTGAATGATAAGTTGTAAGTCAGCTTTTTCACTCTCTTTCACTTTCATTAAGAGGCTCTTTAGTCCCTCTTCAATTTCTGCCACAGCTTTCCCTAAAGTCACTCAGTCGTGTCCAACTCTTTGCAACCCCATGGACTATACAGTTCATGGAATTCCCTAGGCCAGAATACTGGAGTGGGTAGCCTTTCCCTTCTCCAGGGGATCTTCCCAACCCAGGGATGGAACCCAGGTCTCCCACATTGCTAGCAGATTCTTTATCAGCTGAGCCACAAGGGAGGCTCTCATGGCCCCAACCATAACCGAAATGGGGCACTCCCAGCCCTAGGAAGTAAGTGGGATGAGAAGGTACCCAACCTTACTTATGACTGAGGTGTCCTAACCCAGAATTGCAGTTCTCTTTTTTCTGCATTAAAAATGTGATGTGAATGGTATAAATATATATACATTCACAGTGTATAAAGCAAGATCTTCCCAGATGTATCCTCCGTCAGTTGGGCATATGTTGAAGGCTCTGCTTATCCCAGGAACTAAAGGTAGGACTTAACACTGCTGCCACCTTGTGGACATTTTCTGTAACTAAAACTTTATCTTTGGTGTTCACGGGCACCTCAATTCACAAGGGCTGGGATTCTGTTAATGACAGATGCCCTCAGGAAAAGTCCTGGGGTGTGTACTGGAGAAATAAATTCCAAACACACCTGACTTTCAGGAACCCAACTGTCAAAGTTAAAGTGTCCTGACACCCTTAGGGAAAAAAAAAAAGGACAAAATAAACCTCCACAACAGGACAAGATGCTAAGGATCCGGAATTCCTGCCAGAACCCCAATCAAAATGACAACAGGAAATAAATCCCACCAGTCACAACCACCATCACCACAAATCTACAGACAATAAAGGCAGGCGGGAGCCTGGAGGAAAAAGAATGCCCCTAAACTGTCTCTGGGAATATACACTGGCAATAGTCAGCATAATGGACAGTCTCTGAAGACCTGGAAAAAACCTCTCAGAGGGATCAAAACTAGATCTGACGGCCTCACACCATGGCCTATATCCCGAGAAAACCGTCGATCAAAAGGCGCACGCACCCGACGAATGCCGCAGCACTGCTTCTGTTTCGGAGTCCTGGCTCGCTCCGCTCACAGCAAGACAGGCCGATGGGGTTGTGGCAAGGAAGAGACTTCAATAGCGGAGCCAGCTGAGCAAGAAGATGGCAGGCTAGCACCTTGATAACCATCTTGTCAGGGCTTGGTTGCCAGGTTCTTTTATGGATCAGAGATGAGGGGGAAGGTGAGGGAAAAAAAAAAGACTATTCAATCCTTGCAAATATCGCCTAGAATGGCGAGCCTCAGGCAGGGGAACGTGTTAGTTTCACTTCCTTAGAGTCTTTCACAGGTGGGCAGCTTGGGTTATTTCCCTGAAGAAAGCCTTTATGTATATTTATAATAACAAAAAAGGATTAACGTCACAGAAGCAGATCCAGTGTAAATTTAAAATTAACCCTTCCTGGTAACAAGTCCCCCGTCTCAGTGTCCATCCCACCATTTTGTGGGAGAAGGGGGGCCGTTTTGCTTGTCAGATGGGTCTTCCTGCAGTGCCTGCCGTTGGTGCCAGTGTTTTTAAATGTTAAGACTTGTCTTCCTTTGTTCCTCTTGGAAAAGTGCCTACTTTACATCTGTAGACTTAGAAATATTTAACTTTAAACATAAGAGGCAGCATCTCAAGTTAAGAAATTTATCACTTTTCTATGCATGGGAAGACGCAAGAGTCAGGGCTGATTAAATCTATTTAATATATCTTAGCTAACTGGGGCCTGTCATCCTGCTTTCAGAGTCTCCTCAAGGTTCCTCCACTCCACAGTGGGTGGAGTGGCTGCAGTCTAAGGACTGCCAGGGGGATGGCATTCCCCTTTCTCAGGGCACAATGGCTCCACTGAAGGGCTGCAATTGCTGATTCCGTTTCTCAGGCCTTCCCCTCTAGCTCATGAATGACCATTACTGGGAAACATTTCATGATCAAAGTTTGTCCCAAGGCACTGGGAGCTTCATTCCAGTTCAGTCAAAAAGTTCTTGATTTTTTCACTCCAGGTGTTAAGTTTTGGACCAGCTTCCACCAATAATTAAAATTCTCTGTATTCTGTCTAATTATAATCCAGGAGACATTTTCCCTCATTGCTTCTTCCCATACCAAGAACCACACTATTACAATTATTTCTTCTAAAATGTTTAGTCATAGAAGTTTTGTTGGAGGCCTGATTTACACACTGGTTACTGTAAGAGACAACAATCTTACAAATTAGAGAGGATGTAAGTAATGCAGACAAGGACATAGAGCAGCATAGACACGAAGCATGATTTGAAAACAAAGAGCAAATTTAACTAATGATTAGTATAACTAGCTATAATCCATTTATAATAATAGAGTGGCAAAGGAGCTATAATTGACTTAATGAGGTATCTGCAATTTCATTGTACTGAAATTGCCACACACTCTTAACTCACAGCTTAATCTTTGAAACAAGCATATGTTACTGGCAGAATCAACCAAGTAGAGAGAAAAAGATAAGTGTTCCAAAAGACATAATCTACCAAACTATTTATTGCAAGTCATAATGAATTGAAGAAGTTTTTCTTACATCTGGGAAACACAGATTTAAACCAATAATTCTTTCAGATAGAAACCATAATATTACAATCATGCTTACCAGTTTACTCAGTTCTATGTAACTAATCCTTTCTGTTAAACAGCTTCATGAAGTCCTCAGGTTTCTCAATATAATGCTTCAATTCTTTTTTTACTCAGCTCAGTATTATGTTCTGAAAGTTAGAAACTTTAAGTCCTTTTCATAAATCTTGAAGAGGAAACATTTTGCAAAGGCATTAGACTGAAACCATCACCAAGTACGGTGACACAGATGGTCACCATACATCACCAGATGGTCAACACTGAAATCAGACTCATTATATTCTTTGCAGCCAAAGATGGAGAAGCTCTATAAAGTCAGCAAAAACAAGATGGGGAGTTGACTGTGGCTCAGATCATGAACTTCTTATTGCAAAATTCAGACTTAAATTGAAGAAAGTAGGGAAAACCACTAGACCATTCAGATATGACCTAAATCAAATCCCTTATGATTATACAGTGGATGTGAAAAATAGATTAAAGGAATTAGATTGAATAAGACAGAGTCCCTGTAACTATAGATGGAGGTTCGTGACACTGTACAGGAAGCAGTGATCAAGATCATCCCCAAGAAAAAGAAATGCAAAAAGGCAAAATGGTTGTCTGAGGAGGCCTTACAAATAGCTGAGAAAAGAAGAGAAGCTAAAGGCAAAGGAGAAAAGGAAAGATTCAAATGCATCCCATTTAAATGCAGAGTTCCAAATAGCACAGCAAGATAAGAAAGCCTTCCTCAGTGATCAATGCAAAGAAATAGAGGAAAACAATAGAATGGGAAAGACTAGGAATCTCTTCAAGAAAATTAGAGATAGGAAGGGAACATTTCATGCATAGATGGGCACAATAAAGGACAGAAATGGTATGGGCCTAACAGAAGCAGACGATATTAAAAGAGGTGGCAAGAATACACAGAAGAAGTATACAAAAAAGATCTTCATGACCCAGATAACCACAATGGTGTGATCACCTATCTACAGCCAGACATCCTGGAATGAGAAATCAAGTGGGCCTTAGGAAACATCATTACCAACAAAGCTAGTGGAGGTGATGGAATTCCAGTTGAGTTATTTCAGATCCTAAAAGATGATGCTGTGAAGTGCTGCATTCAATATGCCAGCAAATTTGAAAAACTCAGCAATGGCTACAGGACTGGAAAAGGTCAGTTTTCATTCCAAACCCAAAGAAAGGCAATGCCAAAGAATGTTCAACTAACGCACAATTGTACTTATCTCACACGCTAGCAAAGTAATGCTCAAAATTCTCTGAGCCAGGCTTCAATAGTATATGAACTGTGAACTTCCAGATGTTCAAGCTGGATTTAGAAAAGGCAGAGGAACCAGAGATCAAATGGCCAACATCCGCTGAATCATCAAAAAAACAAGAGAGAGTTCCAGAAAAACATCTTCTTCTGCTTTATCAACTACACAAAAGGCTTTGACTGTGTGGATCACAACAAACTGGAAAATTCTTCAAGAGATGTGAATACCAGGGCAGCAGCAGCGGTAGCGGCAGGACCGCCGTGGCGCCAGGAGCAGCGACTCGGAGGGAGCGTGAGGCGACGCTGGCTGCAGGCACCCGGTGACAGCGCGAGAGGTACTAGCTTTTACAAGTTTGCACCATGCGTGAGTATAAGCTAGTCGTTCTTCACTCGGGAGGCGTTGGAAAATCTGCTCTGACTGTACAGTTTGTTCAAGGAATTTTTGTTGAAAAATATGATCCTACGATAGAAGATTCTTATAGAAAGCAAGTTGAAGTAGATGCACAGCAGTGTATGCTTGAAATCTTGGATACTGCAGGAACGGAACAATTCACAGCAATGAGGGATTTGTACATGAAAAATGGACAAGGCTTTGCGTTAGTTTATTCCATCACAGCACAGTCCACATTTAATGATTTACAAGATCTGAGAGAACAGATTCTTCGAGTTAAAAACACAGATGATGTTCCAATGATTCTGGTTGGTAGTAAGTGTGACTTGGAAGATGAAAGAGTTGTAGGAAAGGAACAAGGTCAAAATCTAGCAAGACAGAGGAACAACTGTGCATTCTTAGAATCCTCTGCAAAATCAAAAATAAATGTTAATGAGATCTTTTATGACCTAGCGCGACAAATTAACAGAAAAACTCCAGTGCCTGGGAAGGCCCGCAAAAAGTCATCATGTCAGCTGCTTTAATATATTAATGCATTGTAGCTCTGAGCCAGGTCTGAAGAACTGTTGCCCAATTCAACAGTGCCAGCATTCCAACTTTGTTAAACCTACCAACATCTTAAATGGACTTTCTGTGGTGGTACCCTTTAAGAGGCAGATGAAAACTACTACATCAGTTTGCACATTCTAATCACTTTCCAGTATCACAGAGAGATTTTTACTTATATAATAGTCCTAGAGTATGCAGCTGGTAAAACCAGAGGCTACAATCCAATATTACTGCTAAGAGACATTTTTCATCCACCAATGTTGTACATGTATGAAAATGGTGTACTGTATACTTTAACACACCCCATACTTTGTATTGGAGAGTACAATAATGTAAATCCTAAAAGCACCACTATTTTAGCATAATAAAAGAAAGCCCAAAGAGCTCCTATATAGACTACTCCAGATAACTTTGCTTCTTTGATACTTGTAGCTTATTGTAATTTTTTTTAAGAAATTCAAGGTCATTATCATTGTCTTGTACAAATAAGCGCTTTGATTAACACAGCTATATAGTTTTTTTAATTTTTAAAAAACCTGTGGAGACAGTGATCTTGTCTTTAAAATATGATAGTCCTTTCAGTATAATGTCTTAGATTAAAGATGTTGCCTTTAATATCTGTTGGGAAGGAAATGTCCAGACTTTTCAAATCTTTTATTATATGCTTCCTTTTTTGTTTACATAGGGAACAATGTTTATAGTTGTGTGTACAGTGGGGGTCTACAACAAGAAGTGTATATTTTCAAACACTTTTTTAATGATTTAACAATTTTTGTAAATCATTTTCAGGCTTCTGCAGCTGTAGATTCTCACTGTGAATCCCCTGCTTGCTCATGCATAAGTGTATTTGCAATACCAAATACACAGGTTTAGTCTTTTTGCCTGTTAGTGATTGTTTCCCATGTGTAACGTTTTGGTTGAGATGTTAAATGGTGGAAGAGTACTGTGGATGTGAATGTGGGGAGTAATTTTAATCATGTGTAATTGGTCACAAGGCCTAAGTTGAGGTAACTATTGCTGTTTTATTTAACAATGCCTTGTTGCTTTGTATGCATTAACTTTTGGGTGTAAAGATTGTGTGTCTATCCAACAGGGAGCCACAGTATTTAAATTGACCAACCTAATGTTACAACTACTTCTGAGGTGGCCAAATGTAAACTAAAAGCCTTAATTAAAGTGGTGCAATTTTGTATAACTTAGCATCAGTAGTTCAATAAATTTGGATTGCCATGCAAGGGCTTGCGTTATAATTACTTGCCACTTGAATGTGTTTTGTGTAATGTTTAACCGTGCTAGTTAAATAAATATGGGTTTAACTTCTTTTTAAATGTGAAAAAAAAAAAAAAGAGAGAGATGTGAATACCAGACCACCTGACCTGCCTCCTGAGAAATCTCTATGCAGGTTAGGAAGCAACATTGGGAAAGGAGTATGTCAAGGCTGTATAATATCACCCTGCTTATTTAACTTCTATGCAGAGTATATCACACGAAATGCCAGACTGGACGAAGCACAGAGTACCTCATTCCTAATTTCCGCCCTGAACTCCTTTCCGGGGTGTTGAAGGCCAGCAGCTTCAGTCACCATGATTTAATCTTTGTACAGGTAGATGGCAGAGCCCCTTCAGGTCATAAATCTGACTACAGATGGGGGCATTACATAACCGTTTTGTCACATACTTGGTGATGTAAGGGACAAAACTTTTTTTTTTTAATTTTTAAAAATTTATTTTAATTGGAGTATAATTACTTTACAATATTGTGGTGGTTTTTACCATACATCAACATGAATCAGCCATGGGTGTACATGTGTTCCCCCATCCTGAACGCCCCCCCACCTCCCCTTCCCCCATTCCTCTGGGTTGTCCCAGAGCACCGGCTTTGAGTGCCCTGCTTCATGCATTGAACTTGCACTGGTCATCTGTTTTACCTATGGTAATATACATGTTTTAATGCTATTTTCTCAAATCATCCCACCGTCGCCTTCTCCCATGGCGTCCAAAAGTCTTTTTACATCTGTGTCTCTTCTGCTGCTTGCATATAGGGTCATCGTTACCATCTTTCTAAATTCCATATATATGCATTAATATACTGTATTGGTGTTTCTCTTTCTGACTTACTTCACTCTGTATAATAGGCTCGGGACAACACTTTTGAAACAGGCAATATAGGTAGCAATAAGGTCATCAGTAAGAGCTTAAGTCAAGAACTTCCCTTATGTGTAGCCCAGTATATACCTAAGTCATCTGCCTTAGCTTGTTCCACACCAAACCTTATTTTTTAGGGAAACTATATACTGGCGTTGTCCATAAGGCACCCAGCCTAGCTTTCTAGTGTTATTAGACTGATTATCCTTTGTATGATTTAATTGCTCCCAGTATGGAGGAGACTTTAAATAGGTGCAAAGTTTAGCTCCTGCAGAGTTAGGGGGCAGGAAAGCAAACTTAATTATAGATATGCAGAATTAGGAGTGGCTAAAGTAAAAAAAAAAAAAAGCCAAGTAGGAATGTTCAGGGCTGCTCACTGTTCCCTTTATCTTCTTTGCTCTCAGGAAGCAGAAAGAGAAAAATTCATTTCTTTTTTTTTTTTTTTTTACTGCAACAAATTCCTCTTTTCTCCCTTTTCACTGCAACACAAGTACCTTAGGACCCAGCAGTCCCACACATGGGCATAAACCCAGAGAAAATAAAAAATTTAAAAGACATGGGAACCCCTGCAATCTCAGCCCAACAAGGTACAATAGTCAAATCCGTGAAGCAAGCTAAATGTAGAAATCATATATGAATGGAAACAGGAGATGGGGCATATGTACACAATGTAATATTTCTCAACAATAAGAAAGTAGGAAATATTGCTAAGTCCGGCCACAGGAAATAAAGTAGCGGTGATCATTCCAAGTGAAGTAAGGGAGACAGGGAGAGACAAGTATCATATGATATCACCTCTAGGTATAATCTAAAAGTGGATACAAATTAAGTTCTTTCCCAAAGAAATACAGCCTAATGGATTTAGAAAAGAAACTTCTGGTCACCAAGAAAATCAAGCTGCATTAGATTGAAAAGGAAAAAAAAACCCACAAGATTGTAATTCACCTATATACTCCAGTTCAAATCATAGGGTAAAAACAGAAAAATATGGAAGAGAAATGCTGATTCTATTCCCCTGAGGCCATAAGTGACCTGGGCTGGTGTCACATCCCTGGAGCCTGATTGGCTTGGGTACCAAGGCCGGAGTGTCCTGGGGCTGAGGAAATTGGGAGCATGTGCAGGGAGTGTTTCTCCACAATGGACCTGGAGTGTCTCTTGCCCTCTGCAGAGACCCCAAGCTTCAGAAACAAGTGGGAGAAATTAAGAGTTTGGAGTTAATATAGTCAGTAATATACATCAAATACATGATTAAAAAGTAACTAGTGAATAGCATAAGACAGTTGATGAACACATCGTAATCACCCATACGGGAAAGTAAACACAAAGAAAATAAATGAATGCCTACCCATAACTGAATCGTGTATCTGTACAACTGAAACAAACACACCAGAAATCAACAATATTCCAACATAAAATAACAAGGAAATTACTGGGGAAAAAAAGAAGAGTGGGACATGAAGAAGTGCTGCTCCCTTGTGGCCTTTTAATTTAACAACACCATGAAAAGCAGAGCTGCTGGGCATTTAATATGCACAAACATCAGGGGGCTCTAAGTAAAAAATACCTGCCTTCAAGAATAGCCTAGGTGTCACTGAAAAAAAATTCAAAACAGGGCAGATGTTCAAGTGGCCAATTTCAAGAGGTAAGTTTAACTCACACCCTTTAAAAGAACCACATGAAAAGATGTCAACATCACTAAATATTAGACATGCAAATTAAAACTACAATGAGGTATTTCCTCACATGGTTCACAGTGACTCTTGTCCAAAAGTTGACAAACAATACATGCTGGAGAAAGTGTGAAGAAAAGGGAACCCTCCCACACTGTTAGTGAAAAGGTGAAAATCATGACTGCAGCCATGAAATTAAAAGACGCTTACTCCTTGGAAGGAAAGCTATGACCAACCTAGACAGCATATTGAAAAGCAGAGACATTACTTTGCCAACAAAGGTCCATCTAGTCAAGGCTATGGTTTTTCCAGTGGTCATGTATGGATGTGAGATTTGGCTGTGAAGAAAGCTGAGCGCCGAAGAACTGATGCTTTTGAACTGTGGTGTTGGAGAAGACTCTTAGTCCCTTGGACTGCAAGGAGATCCAGCCAGTCCATTCTAAAGGAGATCAGTCATGAGTGTTCATTGGAAGGACTGATATTGAAGCTGAAACTCCAGTACTTTGGCCACTAAGGACCCTGAAGCTGGGAAAGATTAAAGACAGGAGAAAAAGGGGATGACAGAGGATGAGATGGTTGGATGGCATCACTGACTCAATGGACATGAGTTTGGGTAAACTTCAGGAGTTGGTGATGGACAGGGAGGCCTGGCGTGCTGCAGTCCATGGGGTTGCAAAGTGTCGGACACGACTGAGCGACTGAACTGAACTGTGAAGAACAGTGTGCAGGGTTTTTAAGAAATGATCATGAGAATGAAATTAGAATAGTGCCTAACAGCATGCACAAAAGTAAACTCCAAACAGATTCAAGATCTAAATAAAAGCACAGATAATGGGAAACTCTTAAGGGAAAAAGCAGAACACACTTTGACATAAAATGCAGCAAGTTTTTCTTTGACCCATCTCTTAGAATCATGAAAAATAAAACAAAAATAAATAAATCAGACCTAACTCCCCTTAAAAGCGCTGGCACATCAGAGGAAACCATAAACACAACGAAAAGACAAACCTCACAATGGAACTAATATGTGCAAACAAAGACACACACGAGGAACTTCTCTCCAAAACATACAAACAGCTTATTCACCTCAGTATCAAAGAAACAACCCAGCCAACCAGGGGCACAAGATTTAAATGGACCTTTCTCCAAAGAAGACATAGAGATAACCAAGAAGCACATGAAAAGATACTCAGCATCTGTAAATATTAGAGAACTGTGAATCAGAAGTGGCATCACCTCACACACGTCAGAATGGTCAGCATAGAAAATCTACAATAAATGCTGGAGAGGTAATAGAGGAGAAGAACCCTCCTCCCTGTTGGTGGGAATGAAAGTCAGTAAATCCACAAAGGAGAACAGGACAAAGGGTCATGAAAACCTAAACAGAGAACTACCATCAGTTCAGTTCAGTCACTCAGTCGTGTCCGACTCTCTGTGACCCCATGAATCGCAGCACACCAGGCCTCCCTGTCCATCACCAACTCCCGGAGTTCACTCAGACTCACGTCCATTGAGTCAGTGATGCCATCCAGCCATCTCATCCTCTGTCATCCCCTCCTCCTCCTGCCCCCAATCCCTCCCGGCATCAGAGTCTTTTCCAATGAGTCAACTCTTCGCATGAGGTGGCCAAAGTATTGGAGTTTCAGCTTCAGCATCATTCCCTCCAAAGAAATTCAATATCACAGTAATCTAAGTCTATGCCCCAACCAGTAACACTGAAGAAGCTGAAGTTGAACAGTTTTATGAAGACCTACAAGACCTTTTAGAACTAACACCCAAAAAAGATGCCCTTTTCATTATAGGGCTCTGGAAGGCAAAAGTAGGAAGTCAAGAAACACCTGGAGTAACAGGCAAATTTGACCTTGGAATACAGAATGAAGCAGGGCAAAGACTAATAGAGTTTTGCCAAGAAAATGCACTGGTCATAGCAAACACCCTCTTCCAACAACACAAGAGAAGACTCTACACATGGACATCACCAGATGGTCAACACTGAAATCAGATTGAGAAGTACCATAGGACCCAGCAGTCCCATTCCTGGGTACAGATCCACAGAAAACCAAAATTTTAAAAGACAGGTACACCGCAATGCTCATGGCAGCACTATGCACAAGAGGCAAGACACAGATGAAGCCTAAGTGAGTAAGGACAGATGAATGGGTAAGCGAGGTGGGGTACACACACACAGAGCAATGTCACTCAGCCGTAAGGAGGGTGACATCACGCCATGCCCAGCAACAAGGAAGGAAGTAGAGATGATCATACTAAGTGATGTAAGGAAGACAAAGGAAGACAAGTATCATATGATACCTCTTGAAGGTGGATTCTAAAAATGGATACAAATTAACTTTTCTACCAAACAGAAACAGCCTCAGGACATAGCAAACTGCCTTATGGTTACCAAAAGGGAAAGGCGGTGGGCAAAGGAAACGAGAAGTTGGAGATGAACATATACACATGATTCTTTGTAAAATAATCAACAAGAACCCACAGTAGGACAAGGACCCCTACTCAACACTGCATAATAAACTATATGGGAAGAGAACCCAAAAAAGAACATGTACACGTATACACAATGGAATATTACTCAGTTATTTTTAAAAAAAAACGTATTTGAATCCGTTCTAATGAGCCTATTATACAGAGTGAAGCAAGTCAGAAAGAAAAACACAAATACAGTATGTTAATGCATATATATGGAATTTAGAAAGATGGTAATGATGACCCTAAATGAAGACAGCAAAAGAGACACAGAGGTAAAGAACAGACTTTTGGACTCTGTGGGAGAAGGCAAGGGTGGGATGATTTGAAACATGTATATTACCATATGTGAAATAGATCACCAGTCCAAGTTCAATGCATGAAACAGGGCGCTCAAAGCCAGTGCACTGGGATGACCCTGAGGGATGGGATGGGGAGGGAGGGGCGTTCAGGATGCGGGACATGTGTACACCCATGGCTGATTCATGTCAATGTATGGCAAAAACCACTACAATATTATAAAGTAATTAGCCTCCAATTAAAATAAAGAAATAAAAAATAAAAGAACATGTACATGGCTATGCGTGAGTGGATCATGTTGCTGTACACCTGAAACAAAAAGCAAACACTCTCTACAACATTGTAAGTCACATCTACACCAGTACAAAATACAAATTACAAAGAGAGAATGCTGACGCTATTCCCTTCAGGCTTAGTGACCTGGGCTGCTGCCACATCCCTGAAGCTTAGGCAGGCTGAGTGTCTTGGGTGAACGGTCTTGGGGCTGAGGGAGGCTGAGAGGATGTGCCAGTCAATGAGCCCTGTCCCATGGACTGGTGTGTCTTCCCCTCCGCACCGGCCCACAGCCTCCAGATCCTGGCAGTTTCACTGCAGTAGGCGCAGTGAAACTATACCTACTGCACCCAAAGGATGTGGAGCTTCTGGGCTGGAAGAGCTGTGAAAAGCCCCCTGGGCTGCGTGTCTCCAGGTGATGGGGTTCCCACCTTCAGCTTCCTTCCTTAGGGTCACCCCACCTATGGTGAAAGCCCCCTCCACAGAGTGGTGCTGCAGGAGCTGGGATGTGTCCAGGGCAGAGGGGGAAGGAAGGAAGAAGGAGTGGGACGCAAGCCTGGGGTGTTTCTTCTAGCACATTCCACTCTAATTGACAATCCAGGAACAGGACTTTCCCTAAGGCTCTGGTTCCCCCAGTAACCAGGGAGGGGCATAAAGACATGTCGCCGCCTTGTGGCCACTTCCCACAACAACAACTTTGACACCTTTGCTCACAGGTACTTAATATTCACTAGACTTGAGGGGCTGTAAGTGAAAAACACCTGCCTTCAAGAAATGTCCTAGGGGCGGACAACAGAAAAATATTAAAAACAGAGCAGGCGTTCAAGAAGCTGATTTTAATAAGTAAGTTTAACTCACACTGTTTTAAAAAATCACATGTAATGATGTCAACATCTCTAAATATGAGAGAAATGCAAATCAAAACTTCAAGGAGATATCACCTCACACCAGTCAGAATGGCCATAGATGGAAATTCTACAAACAATAATTGCTGGAGAGGGTGTACAGCAAAGGGAACCCTCCTATACAGATGCTGGGAATGGAAATTGGGAGCAGCCACTGGAGGGCACCGGGCAGGTTCCTTAGCCTCTCAGGAAAATGAGAATGAAATCAGAATGCTCCCTAACACCATACACAAAAATAAATTCCAAATAGATTAAAGATCTAAATAAAAGGACAGATACTATGAAACTCTTAAGGAAAAGAGCACACGCCTTGGCATAAAATGCAAGTTCTTTTTTGATCCACCTCACAGAATCATGAAAATAAAACAAAAATAAACAAATGGGACATAATAAACATTAAAAGCATCTACACAGCAAAGGTAACCATCAATGAAAGAAAAAGACAACCCTCGGGACGGAAAAAAAATTCTTGCAAAGATACCTATAGGGAATTTCTCTTCAACACACACAAACCACTGCCGCCTGCTAAGTCACTTCAGTCGTGTCCAACTCTGTGCGACTCCATGGACAGCAGCCCACCAGGCTCCCCCGTCCCTGGGATTCTCCAGGCATGAACACTGGAGTGGGTTGCCATTTCCTTCTCCAGTGCATGAAAGTGAAAAGTGAAAGGGAGGTCGCTCAGTCATGTCTGACTCTTAGCGACCCCATGGACTGCAGCCTACCAGGCTCCTCCATCCATGGGATTTTCCAGGTAAGAGTAATGGAGTGGGGTGGCATTGCCCTCTCCATACAAACCACTAGTACAGCTCAATATCAAAAAAAAAAAAAAGCAAACAACCCAATAAAAAATTGGCCAAAGAATAAATGCATATTTCTCCAAAGAAGTCATCAAGATGGCCATAAGGCATATGAAACGAGGCTCAGCATTACTAGTTCTTAGAGAAAGGCAAATCAAATGTACAATGGGGTACCACCTCACATTGATCTGAATGGCCACATCGAAAACCCTACAACAATAAAGTCTGCAGAGGGTGTGGGGAAAAGGGAACCCTCCTGCACTGTTGGGGGGAATGTAAGTCAGTACACCGACTAGGGACAACATTATGGAGGTTCTTAAAAAACTAAACATAGATGTACCCAATGACCCAGCACCCCATACCTAGGCACAGATCCAGAGGAAGTCAAAATTTAAAAAGACACCTGTACCCAACAATCATGGCAGCGCTAGGTACAATAACCAAGACACGGTAGCAACTTAAATGTACAAGGACAGATGAATGAAGACAGAAAATGGGGTACATGTACACAATGCAATATTATTCAGACATAAAGAAGCATGAAATAATCCCATTTCCAGTTACCAGGAAGAAACTAGAGATAATCATGCTAAGTGTAGTGCATGAGATAGAGAAAGACAAGTATAAGATATTACTTCCTGTGGAATCTAAACAAATAAACTCCTTTACAAAAATGAAACAGTCTCATAGACTTAGAATAGAAACTCACGGTTACCAAAAAAAGAAAGGCGGAGGGACAGGGAGTAATTAGCTGGTTCAGATAACCTTAAAACAGATGCTAAAGGGCTCATAATAGTCACAAGTCCAAGAGGGCTGTAAATGACACCTGCCCTCAAGAAATGTCCTGGGAAAAAATTCCAAACAGGGTCAACTTTCAAGAAGCCAGACTGAAGAGGTAAACTGTTCTCACAAGATGTAAAAATCATAATAAAAGCACATGGAAAGATAGTCCGCATCAGTAATTATTAAGTCAATACCAAACAAAACTATGAGGTACCACCTCACTGGCTCCAGCGGTCATCATCGAAAAGATCTACAAAGAATAATTACTGCTGAGAATGTACAGAGAATAAAATTCTCCCACAGTCTTGGTGGGAATGTAAATGGTGAAGCCACGATGGGAAACAGCACAGAGGTTCCTTGAAACACTAAACACAGAGGTATCGTACGATCCTGCAATCCCATTCCTTGGCTTAGGTCCAGAGAAAATCACTTTCAAAATGACACACACACCTGGATTTTCAGGGCAGCACTATTACAATAGCCAAGACACAGAATCCACCAAAATGTCCACTGACAGAGAAATGAAGACTCTGCGGTACAGCTACACACTGGGATGCTGCTCAGCCCTAACACAGAACAAAATAACAATACTGGCAGCAGCTTTGATATATCAAGAAATTATCATTTGACAAATACTTTTCAGAGAGAAAAGGACAAATATCCTAAGATTTCATGTTCAGGTGGAATCTATAAGTTCACACCAATGAACTAATTTACAAAATAGAAAAAGACGCACAGACTGAGAAAATCAAATTATGATTATCAAAAGAAGATTAGAAGGGACAGATAAATTAAAAGCTTGGGATGAAAATATATACACTAATATATATCAAGTTGATAATGAAAAAGGACTTACTGAATAGAACTGGAGACTCTACTGAACAAAGAATAAATATATATCTGTGTATAATTGAATCAAGTTCATGTGCACCTAAAGCGAACAAAACATTGGAAGTCAACTCTACCCCAATATAAAATAACAATAACTTACAAATTAAATGCCACGAGCTCAGTCTAGAGGAGGCCAGACAGTGGTGGCCCTATGAGTTAGATACGTGACATGCTACGATATCAATATGACGCCACTGAAGGTTCTCTTTCACTCAGCAGAACACAGAGCAGCAACTCACTCAAAGGTGCCTGACCTCATGTGAATGCAGCTGTATGAAGAGAGGAAAAAGGACCACAGGCTAATCAGGGCAACACCCTCAATTCAGATGTTGGAAACCTCAGAGCGGACAAGACACACTGAGGTAGAGCACATATGAGGCCTCCGGGTACAGGATCCAGACCCGTGTGGATGGGATGAGACCCACACAGTCCCCAGACCCTGCACCTCGGTCACACATCCAGTCTCCAGGGTGACCCCGCCAGACCCTGCTCCTGGGCTCACACATCCACAGTCTCCAGGGTGATACCTCAGACCCTGAACCCTGCACCTGAGGTCATATGTCCAGTCTCCAGGGTGATCCCCCCAGACCCCACACCTGAGGTCACGTGTCCACAGTCTCCAGGGTGGCCCCCCCAGACCCCACACCTGAGGTCACGTGTCCACAGTCTCCAGGGTGACCCCCCCAGACCCCACACCTGAGGTCACATGTCCACAGTCTCCAGGGTGACCCCGCCAGACCCTGCACCTGAGGTCATATGTCCACAGTCTCCAGGGTGACCCCCCAGCCCTGCACCTGGGGTCACGGGTCCACAGTCTCTAGGGTGACCCCCCCAGACCCCACACCTGAGGTCATATGTCCACAGTCTCTGGGGTGATCCCATCTCCCAGACTTGTACCTGGGGTCACAAGCCCACAGTCTCCAGGGTGACCCCACCTCCCCAGACCCTGCACCTAGGGTCACACATCCACAGTCTCTAGGGTGACGCCCCCTCCCAGACCCTGCATCTGGGGTGGCAAGACCCTTGGTTAGGACACCAGGTGTCTGCTGGTTGGGCCCCTATGGCAGAAACGAGTGAGTTCCTGTAACCTCCTGGTTTGGTAGATAGAAGACTTGGTCAGTCTCCTCCCCCGACACTTGTCCCAAAGAAGTCCTCCTCTTTTCCCTTCAGTTCTATGTAACAGTAATTGTTTTTACAGCTGTCGTGATAATGTTGAACACACTACCTTGGTGCTGGCAGTCTTGGTCTTTTGTTGTCCCACTGAGGTGCTGCGAAAACACCACAGACGCTGCGCTGGAAGGCGAGGGGCAGGTCTGGTCTCTGCTGAGTATGGACAGTCTACTGCAAGGAGAGCACAGCAGCAACCTCACCTGCTGCCCATTAGTTTTTTGCCTGATCCATGTGCCCTGCAATCAATTGCCCAGGTAAACCTGCTCTCTTGTTGTCATGCTCGTGCTGGTGAATTGGAATAATTACCAGGTAGCTCACCTGAGGAGTCTCCAGGAGCCCCAGGGATGGGGAACCTCACGGGAGTACAGAGGGACTGGGTACAGGCCTGTATAAAATGATACTGAAAAGCATTAATTCCTAAATGCAAGTGAAGCTCACACGTATCCTTCCCTTTTTCTTAGTTTTGTGTATATGGTCTCCCTCTGCACATGATTTTGACCCACGCAGATGGGGTGAGACACAGTCCCCAGATAGCCCTCCTAACCTGGGGTCACATGTTCCCTTGGTCAGGACACCATGGCTATGGTCGGCGGCAGGCCCCCAATATGTAAGCAAGCCAGGTCCATATTGTAAGCTATGGTTTTTCCAATAGTCCTGTATGGATGTGAGAGTTGGACCATAAAGAAGGCTAAGCACCAAAGAACTGATGCTTTCCAGTGGTGCTGGAGAAGACTTTTGAGAGACTTTGGACAGCAAGGAGATCAAACAAGTAAATCCTAAAGGAAATCAACTGTGAATATTCATTGGAAGGACTGATCCTGAAGCTGAAGCTCCAATACTTTGGCCACCTGATGGGAAAAGCTGACTCATTAGAAAAGACCCTGATGCTGGGAAACATTGAAGGCAGGAGGAGAAGGGGATGACAGAGAATGAGATGGCTGGATGGCATCACCAAAGCAACAGCCATGAGTTTGAGCAAACACCAGGAGATAGTGGAGACCAGGGAAGCCTGGTGTGCTGCAGTCCATGGAATCACAAAGAGTCAGACATGACTCAGAGACTGAACAACAACCAGGTAGCCTGCCTGAGGTGTCTCGATGAGCCCCAGGGAAGGTGAACTTGTCAGAGGGAAAGACTAAGAGCCCTACCTCCACACTGACCCCTGGGAGGGCCATGGAACCCCACTCAGAGAACAGCACAATTACCCAGAGAAATCCACCTCAACTCCAGACCCCAGACATCTGAGCACTGACATTCAGACACAGGCATGGAGTTTTCCAGGACAGAGGCCAGGCTGGGTCTCTACCCACGTCTCCATGTCCTACTGCACAGAAAACCTGGTCAGGTGTAAATGTTCTCATTGTAGAAGCACACAGTCTCATCTAAACTTAATCAGTGTAGACAGGACTTAGAGAGGTCTGAATCTACCATGTAGATTCAAAGTAGCTTAGGGCTGCGCTCCAGGAGGCACAGGTCACACACCTGGGGTGTCTCATCTTTGGACAGGGGGCTCATCCACGTGTACCTTTCTTGAAGAAGAAATCATCACTGGGCTCCACACTTCACCCACATCAGCAAACGGAATAAAAGCTAAACATTTCAATGGGTAAAACAAAACCGTGACCAGGTTCTACGGCCATATGGTGGTCAGGGCCCAGGGGAGAGCCAGGAACCTCTTGGAGCGCAGCGCAGTGTTCAAGGACAGACCGGAAGTGGCCCGGCTGCAGTGTCCCAGGCTTCCAGCAGGAGGTGCTGCCCCAGACGCCCAGTGAAAGGTTGTTGTTGAATCACACGAATACACCGGGATTCTTGGCCCCCGGAGGAGAAGAATTCAATCCGGGGCCAGAGACAAGGCTTGATCGCTCGGAGCTTTTGTGTAATAAAGTTTTATTAAAGTATAAAGGAGATAGAGAAAGCTTCTGACATAGGCATCAGAAGGGGGTAGAAAGAGTACCCGCTTGCTAGTGTTAATAATGAGGTTATATAATCCAAAGAATGTCTGGGGGTTGTAAAGACCTCCTGCGACCTACTCCCATAATTTACATTTTAAGATAACACTGTCCTCAGGCAAGATACATCCTTGTAAAGACCAGGTATACTCCCATAATTAACATTTTAAAATAACAGAAGGTTGAATCCAAAGACTGTCCTTAGGCAGGATACATTATTGGTATATAATCCTAAGGAATGTGGAGAAAGAAAAAAGTTTGTCCTTTCTTCCTCCTTGAGAATTTCAGACCCCTCTCTCCTTGGGGACCCCTAGACTCCCTATCAACCTGTCTAGGAACTGACTCTATCACCAGGAAGAACAGTCCTTTAGGGTCAGGCGGGGAGAGCGGGTCCGTCCATCCTGATGGTTAGTTATGGGTGGAGCGTGCTCAGGTCCTGCTTCCTCGCAGGGTAGAGGGAAGGGTGGGCTGGCACCTAGGCTCCCAGTCTGGGCACCATGCTGCATCCAAGCAGAAATGTGGGCAGAGGTGGGGCATAGATGCCATCAGAGCAGAGGACCCACGGGGAGCTCCCACCTGCGCCTGCCTGCCCACCTCCGGCCCCAAGCCCCCAGCCCATGACCCACTACCAGCCCTCCCCCCCACTCCCCGTACACATATGCACTGCACACCTACACACACTGTGCATACGAATAGCACATGTCCGCAAACAGGTGCACGCACACACATTGCACACACATGGAATAAAATGAATACTCTAAAGTGTTCGTTCCTAAACACAGGTGAAGCTCACACGCCGGGAGCCAGCATGGGAGTTCCCACCCATGACAAGGTCATGCGGGAGAGCCCTGATGGGCAAGGCGAGTCAGGGCTCAAGGACCCCCCTGGATCTGCCTGAGCGTCTACCCCAAAACCAGAATCTGCCTGTTTTACTATTTTATGACTTTTACCAACTCCTCTGACATTAAGGGGGGCTATCCCCGACTACCTTTTCTTTGAAGGAAATCAACTTAGAGCTCTAGTTAATTAGCCTCCTGGGCATAATAGGAGTATTTCAATCCAAACCCCTCAGATGGCTCTCTAACTTGCCTGAAAGGTTTATCCGGACTCCTACAGCTACACATACGATTGTTTACAGCCTCCCAACCACGAGAGGCACGGGAAGCTTAAGATATTCAAATAGTATAGAGCCTCTTGGGGAGTTAGAAATTGTTAGAGTAGAACTAGTAGATTTCATTGTTGAGCCAATGCTTGCTGCCAAGTTTCCACATCCCCTGTATTGTATCCTTGGAAGTATATTAATTAATATAGTTGGTACATAGAAAAAAATAAGTAGTGGCCTTGGTGCTAACAATTTTAGACCCTTAAGGTAATAAATTATTTCCTTGTTGTAAACCTACTGCACCTCTGCCCTATAGGAATGCAACTTTATCTAACACCTTCGGAGGATGGCGCCAAACTTTAAAATAATTACTCTTAGAGAAAATAAGTCGTCTTATGGTTGACAAACCTTTACCAGAGTCATAAAATGTTAACAGACCTTCTGGCCAGAAGATGATGTAAATCACCTAAAGCATTTGTATACGATAAGTTTGCAGAAAAGAAAGCCTGGTCTCGATAGGGATCAAAGACTGCTGACTTTGCATGATTTTACACCCCCTATTATCCTCTATGCACAACTTAAGGTATATAAGCTCCCTTTGAAAATAAAGCTATCCTTGCCCAAAGCTTGGTCTTCCCGTGTCGTTCTTTCTTGCTTCCTTTTCTCTCCTTTTCTTCTCTGTTCTTCCTTCAGGACAAATAATTGGAGCGCAGGGGCTCTCTGAGACCACTTATTTGCCTGGGCTTCTAAGACCCACTCGAGAAGGTGCCTAAGGTGGGGCACCTTCCGCTATTCGAGAGGGCACCTGCAGCCTCTGTGGTCAGTGCAAACCTGGTGTCACAGGTTTTATTGGCTTTCCGCGTAAACCAGTTATATTGAGCCTCTGATCTCTGCTGTGCTATCCTTTTAATCGCCAACGCCATCCTCCCTAGGGAATCCCTGGACCCAGCCAGGGCTGGACCCCAGCACTCACATACCGTTCTTCCCTTATTCTGAGCTTTGATGGATTTCAAAACATAAACATTTATAAAGTAGTTAATGGTGAATGACGTTTGGATCATGGGACTTTCTGAAGTTATTCCACAAATATTATAAGACGAGAGATGAATGTAGATATTTCATATGTCCCTCAACAGAAGAAAGGACAAGAAGACCGTGGTCCATCCACACTATGAATGTTGTCCAGTCTGAAAGGAGGGCAGTTCTGACACAGGCTACAGGTGGATGAAGCCTGAGGGCATTATGCTCAGTGACATTAGCCAGACACGGAATCCAGTTTCCCTGATTTAAATTTGTAGAGCCCTGCTTCTACAAGATTACATTTCCTGGATTTTGCATTTGTTTCCAACACCTCCACCACCTCTTGCTGCATTTTTATTCTCTTCTCTGATTCTTGCTTCTCAGTACTTTTTAGGATCTTCTGTATATAGGAAGAACTTGAAAAAGAATAGATGTGCATTTAGGCATGACTGAATTAAGTCCCTGTATGCCTTATACAAACACAACATTGGAAATCAACTCTATTCCAATATAAGATCAAAATGAAATTGCACAGAAAGAAAAACAAAAAGGTGGCATGAAAAAATGCTGCCGCCTTGTGGCCATTTATCGTTAACAACAAGATCAAAAGCTGCGCTGATGGGCACATAACATTCTAAGACTCCTGAGGTTGCAAGTAAACAACACCTGCCTTCAAGGAATGTTCTAGGAGTGTTCATTAAAGCACAGGGCAAACGTTCAAGAGTCAATTGCAAGATGTTTCATTCATACCCTTTAAAAAAATTACAGGAAATGATGTCAACATTGCTAACTATTAGAGAAATCCAAATCAAAACTACAATGAGGTATCACCTCACACCAGTCAGAATAGCCATTGTCAAATACTCTACAAAGAACCAAAACTGGAGAGGGTATGGAGAAATGAGAAGCGTCCTTCATCGATGCTGGAATGTCAGTTGGGAACAGCCACTATGGAGACAGTGTGTATGTATGCTAAGTCGCTTCAGTCGTGTCTGACTCTTTATGACCCCATGGACTGTAACCTGCCAGACTCCTCTATCCATGGGATTCTCCAGTCAGGAATACTGGAGTGAATTCCCATGCCCTCCTCCAGGGGAGCTTCCCCACTCGGGGATCGAACCCGCATTTCTTACGTTTCCTGCCTTGGAAGGCAGGTTCTTTACCACTAGCACCCCCTGGGAAGCCCCCTGAGACAGTGTGGAGGTCCTTTAAACAATGAAAATTGGGAAAAAGCTGCAATATTCCTGTGGGCTTAAAAAATATTCACAACCTAAAAGTTGATAATTATGTTGTATTTGGTGGGAATTTTTAGGACTTCAAGCCCAGGAGACACCATCTCAAGTAACCCTGAGAGCACTGCTCCAAGGAGGTGAGGGGAAGAGCCAGGTTATACAGAACTTTGTAACAAAGGGCAGGTAGTCCAAATGTCAAAAGATTATTGTTAAAAAAAACCAGATATCCTAAGTCAAGGAATTTAGCACTTTTCTATATATGGGAAGATGCAAGAGTCGGACTCACTGAAATCATTCCTTTCATATGCACCTCACCTATCTGGGGCCAGCATCCTGAGCTTCCTTTCCTCAGGGCTCACCTTAGGGAGTGGCTGCAGCCTTATGGCTGCTAGAGAGCAGATATTCTTCTCCTTTCTGAGTTCCCTGAGGGCTCACTGGCTCACACTGGAGGGCTGCAATTGCTGAAGACTATGACAACAGTGTCAGACTTTATTTTTTGGGCTCCAAAATCACTGCAGATGGTGACTGCAGCCATGAAATTAAAAGATGCTTACTCCTTGGAAGGAAAGTTATGACCAACCTAGATGGCATATTCAAAAGCAGAGACATTACTTTGCTAACAAAGGTCCATCTAGTTAAGGCTATGGTTTTTCCAGTGGTCATGTATGGATGTGAGAGTTGGACTGTGAAGAAAGCTGAGCACCGAAGAACTGATGCTTTTGAACTGTGGTGTTGGAGAAGACTCTTGAGAGTCCCTTGGACTGCAAGGAGATCCAACCAGTCCATCCTAAAGGAGATCAGCCCTGGGATTTCTTTGGAAGGAATGATGCTAAAGCTGAAACTCCAGTACTTTGGCCACCTCATGCGAAGAGTTGACTCATTGGAAAAGACTCTGATGCTGGGAGGGATTGGGGGCAGGAGAAGAAGGGGATGACAGAGGATGAGATGGCTGGATGGCATCACTGACTCGATGGACGTGAGTTTGCATGAACTCCAGGAGTTGGTGACGGACAGGGAGGCCTGGCGTGCTGCGATTCATGGGGTCACAAAGAGTTGGACACGAATGAGCGACTGAACTGAACTGAACTGACGACATCCTTTGGCATTACCTAAACGATGATGCTGTGAAAGTGCTGCACTCAACATGCCAGCAAATTTGGAAAACTCAGCAGTGGCCACAGGACTCGAAAAGGTCAGTTTTTATTCCAATCCCAAAGAAAGGCAATGCCAAAGAATGTTCAAACTACCACACAATTATACTCATCTCACACACTAGCAAAGTAGTGCTCAAAATACTCCAAGCGAGGCTTCAACAGTACATGAACTAAGAACTTCCAGATGTTCAAGCTGGATTTAGAAAAGGTAGAGGAACCAGAGATCAAATTGCCAACATCTGCTGGATCATAGAAAAAGCTAGAGAGTTCCAGAAAAACATCTACTTCTGCTTTATTGACTACACCAAAGCCTTTGATTGTGTGGATCACAACAAACTGTGGAAAATTCTTCAAGAGATGGGAATACCAGACCACTGCCTCCTGAGAAATCTCTATGCAGGTCAAGAAGCAACAGTTAGAACTGGACACGGAACAACAGACTGGTTCCAAATTGGGAAAGGATTATGTCAAGTCTGTATATTGTCCCCCTGCTTATTTAACTTATATGCAGAGTACATCATGAGAAACGCTGGGCTGGAAGAAGCACAAGCGGGAACCAAGATTGCTGGGAAAAGTATCAATAACCTCAGATATGCAGATGACACCACCCTTATGGCAGAAAATGAAGAAGAACTGAAGAGCCTCTTGATAAAAGTGAAAGAGGAGAGTGAAAAAGCTGGCTTAAAACTCAACATTTAAAAAACTAAGATCATGACATCCAGTCCCGTCACTATATGTCAAATAGATGGGGCAACAATGGAAACAGTGACAGACTTTATTTTCTTGGGCTCAAAAATCACTGCAGATGGTGACTGCAGCCTTGAAATTAAAAGACGTTTGCTCCTTGGAAGAAAAGTTATGACCAACCTAGACAGCATATTAAAAAGCAGAGACATTACTTTGCCAGCAAAGGTCCATCTAGTCAAAGCTATGGTTTTTCTAGTATGTATGGATGTAAGAGTTGGACCATAAAGAAAGTTGAGCACTGAAGAACCGATGCTTTTGAACTGTGGTGTTGGAGAACACTCTTGAGAGTTCCTTGGACTGCAAGGAGATCAAACCAGTCCATCCTAAAGGAAATCAGTCCTGAATATTCATTGGAAGGACTGATGCTGAAGTTGAAGCTCCAATACTTTGGCCACCTGATCCACTGACTCACTGGAAAAGACCCTGATGCTAGGCAAGATTGAAGGCAGGAAGAGAAGGGAACAACAGAGGATGAGATGGCTGGATGGCATCACCAACTCGATGGATATGAGTCTGAGCAGGCTCCAGCAGTTGGTGATGGACAGGGAAGTCTGGCGTGCTGTAGTCCATGGTGTCTCAAAGATTCAGACAGGACTGAGTGACTGAACAGAAGTTCCCTGGTGGCTCAGGTGGTAAAGAATCTGCTTGCAATGCAGGAGACCTAGGTTAGATCCCTGGATCGGGAAGATCCCCTGCACAAGGGAATAGCAACCCACTCCAGGGTTCTCTCCTGGAAAATCCCATGGACAGAGGAGCCTGGTAGGCTACAGTTACTGGGTCGCACAGAGTTGGACACGACTGAACCATCAACATACCTTCATGTCTAGAGTCTTTTCAAAGGCAGAGAGATTAGCTGTGAAGGCAGAAAGTTCAGCCCACTGGGACGCGGGAGTGACAAGGGAAGGTCAACAACCTTTTTGCCTCACCTCCTTGACATGTTTCCTTTTTGTTCATCCAGGGACCCTCAGTCATTCCTGGAGGGTGTTTGAGTTATACACTTAGGGTCACTGAACCACCCCCAGCCCTGTCTAAGCTGGTGGTGGCCTTTAGAGGGCGCTGTTTACATAGCCAATCCCAGGAGTTTTCATTCATTCTGGGGGTTCAGAAATTTTTAGGAAACCATCATAGGCAAGAAAGGTGAGAGGTCATTTCCTATCCCGCCTGGCCAACTCTAGGACACTGGGGCTGTCCACCGGGATATCACTCACACCAAAAATGCCTGATATTGAAGAAAAATTTGGAGAGGCAGTGAAAAAAACTTGGAAGGAGACAACTGGAGCCATGACAAACCTAGACAGAGTATTAAAAAGCAGACATCCCTTTGCCGACAAAGGTCCACATAGTCAAAGCTGTGGTTTTTCCAGTAGTCATGTAGAGATGTGAGAGTTGGACCATAAAGAAGGCTAAGCACAGAAGAACTGGTGCTTTCAAACTGTGGTGCTTGAGTAGACTCTTGAGAGTCCCTTGGACAGCAAGGAGATCAAACCAGTCAACCCTAAAGGGAATCAACCCTGAATACTCATTGGAAGGACTGATGCTGAAGCTCCAATACTTCGGTCACCTGATGTGAAGAGCCAATGCATTGAAAAAGACCCTGATGCTGGCAAAAATTGAAAACAAAAGAAGAGGGTAGCAGAGGATGAGATGTTTGGATAGCATCACTGACTCAATGGACGTGAGTTTGAGCAAACTCCGAGAGATAGTGAAGGACAGAGGAGCCTGGTGTGCTGCAATCCACGGGGTGGCAAAAAGTCAGACACAACTTAGTGTCTGAACAACAACAACTGGAGATCAGGCTTTGCCATCCAAAAATATGCCACTCTGGCATAAGAATGACTCTGAGCTGAAAACCTCTGAGTTTCTGAAATTTCTTCTCTGCCTAAACACAGAGCTTTGCATTGTTATATATCTTTGCCTAGAGTCAACTCTAATTTTCTCTTCTGGGAGGAGACAAGTGGGCTCCCAGACAGAGTGTCATAAAGTGTCATGTCTCTCAACTATTCTCCAAAGGCCCATTTATCTTCCCTAAAGTTCGTCTGCTCTCCCATCAGTGGCCTCTCTCCCCCACCTCTCCTCTAATATGATGGTCTGAAAGTGAAAGTGTTAGTCATTCAGTTGTGTCCAAACTGTTAGTCGCTCAGTTGTGTCTAACTCTTTGTGACCCCATGGACTGTAGTCTGCCAAGCTCCTCTGTCCATGGACTTCTCCAGGCAAGAATACCAGGAGTTGGTTGCCATTCCCTTCTGCAGGGCATCTTCCCAATCTCGGAATCAAACCCAGGTCTCTTGCATTGCAGGCAGATTCTTTACCATCTGAGCCATCAGGGAAGCACATACAACAGTCTATGAGCTCTCAAATCTCACTGTTCCTTTGGGGATTCACCTCTTTGATGCCCCAAGCATGTAAAATTAAAAATCAATACAGTTATACACTCTGTCTACTGTTAAAAAATATTCTTTGTCAGGTTAATCTGCAGGTCCCCACTTATACATGTAAGAGGGTGGAGGAGGGACTTCTCTGGTGGGCTGGATAAGAATGTGCCTGCCAATGGAGGGGACTTGGGTTCTGTGGTGGCAGTTCAAACATGGGTTGGAAAAATATTTCCAGACACAAGGCATTTCAGAAAGAAGTGAGTTTATTAAGAACAAACAGCAGAGATGATGAGGGCTCTATAAGAGCAGTGGGTAAACTTCATGACAGATCAGGGAGAGTCAATGCTTTTCATGGGTTAGTAGCCAATGTTTATAGCCTTAAGACAAAGAAAATTCCTGCTGGAAGATTGCCGTTAGGTGATTGGTTAGGGTGCTACAGAATGAGCACTGGAGTGGGCATCTTTGCCTCATCTGTGGTCAGGAAGTCTGCTGGCAATGATCGGGGTCGGGGTGGGGGGGCTTTCAGTTCAGTTGCTCAGTCATGTCCGATTCTTTGCGACTCCATGGACTGCAGCACGCCAGACTTCCCTGTCCATCACCAACTGCCGGAGCCTGCTCAAACTCATGTCCATCGAGTCGGTGATGCCATCCAACTATCTCATCCTCTGTTGTCTACTTCTCCTCCTGCTTTCAATCTTTCTCAGCATCAGGGTCTTTTTTAATGAGTCGGTTCTTTGCATTAGGTGGCCAAAGTATTGGAGCTTCAACTTCAGCATCAGTCCTTCCAGTGAATATTCAGGACTGATTTCCTTTAGGATGGACTGGTTGGATCTCCTAGCAGTCCAAGGAACTCTCAAGAGTCTTCACCAACACCACAGTTCAAAAGCATCAAGTCTTTGGTGCTCAGCTTTCTTTATAGTCCAACTCTCACATCCATACATGACTACTGGAAAAACCATTGCTTTGACTAGATGGACCTTTGTCAACCAAGTAATATCTCTGCTTTTTAATATGCTATCTAGGTTAGTCATAGCTTTTCTTCCAAGGAGCAAGTGTCTAATTTCAAGGCTGCAGTCACCATCTGCTGTGATTTTGGAGCCCCCCAAAATGAAGTCACTCACTGTTTCCAGGGGATGACAGAAGATGAGATGGTTGGATGGCATCACTGACTCAATGGACATGAGCTTGAGTAAACTCCAGGAGTTGGTGATGGACAGGAAAGCCTGGCATGCTGCAGTCCTTGGGGTCACAAAGCATCAGACACGACTGAGCGACTGAACTGAACTGAACTGTTTCCATTGTTTCCCCATCTATTTGCCATGAAGTGATGGGACTGGATGTCATGATCTTAGTTTTCTGAATGTTGAGTTTTAAGCCAATTTTTTCACTCTCCTCTTTCACTTTCATCAAGAGGCTCTTCAGTTCTTCTTTGCTTTCTGCCATAAAGGTTGTGTCATCTGCATAACTTGGGTTGATTTCTCTCCAGGCAATCTTGATTTCAGCTTGTGCTTCATCCAGCACAGCATTTTGCATGATGTACTCTGCATAGAAGTTAAATAAGCAGGGGGACAATATACAGCCTTGAAGTACTCCTTCCCCAATTTGGAACCAGTCTGTTGTTCTGTGTCTGGTTCTAACTGTTGCTTCTTGACCTGCATAGAGATTTCTCAGGAGGCATGTCAGGTGGTCTGGTATTCCCATCTCGAAGAATTTTCCACAGTTTGTTGTGATTCACACAGTCAAAGGCTTTGGTGTAGTCAATAAAGCAGAAGTAGATGTTTTTCTGTAACTCTCTTGCTTTTTCAATGACCAACGGATATTGGCAATTTGATCCCTGGGCAACAATCAAATTGGGGTGAGGGGGTGGGGGGGCTTTGGGCAATGGATATAAAAGGGACTCAGTCAGCTTTGGAGGTGACCTTGGCTCTGGGCCCCACTTCTGTAGCCTTGGTGCAAGCCTTGCACCTGTGGCCTTGGGGCGGGACTCCCCTGCTTCACTCCCTGGTCTGGGAGGATCCCACATGCCAAGGAGCAACTAAGCCCACATGCCACAGCTACCAACCCTGTGCTCTAAAGCCCGGGAACCGCAGCTCCCGAAGCCCGCACACCCTAGAGCCCATGTTCCGCAAGAGAGGCCCACACACCACAACAAAGAGTAGCCCCGCTCACCTCAACTAGAGGAAAGCCCACGTGCAGCAACAAAGACCCAGCACAGCCTAAAATTAATAAAACGTTTTTAAACATCACAAAGGAAAAATAAAAATGAATACATCGGTACATTTTGTCTCCTGTTAAAATATCTTTTGTCAGTTTAATTCTCAGGCTGCCCCTAATAAATATAAGAGTGTAGAGGAGGGACTTCCCCGGTGGTCCAGTGGCTAAGACTCCACACTCCCAGTGCAAAGGGCCAGGTCCAATCCCTGGTCAGGGAACTAGATCCCACATGCCACAACTAAGACGTGGCCAGGCAAATAAAGAAATAATTCTTTTAAAAGTCTTTATTTAAAAAAAAAAGGTAGAGGAAAACATTTTCCTTGCCCATACCACGAGGTCAGCTGTTAGCTGATGCTTCTTGCTTCTCCTTGGCCTAAATCAGCCAGCGTCCAAGGTGGAAACACTTCTGAGAAGCTAGCTCTCAGCCTCTCCTTGAAATCCTAAGGGGACCACTTATGAAGGAGGACAGTGACCCCAAACAGGTGGGACCCAGCCCAGGCCAGTTGCTCTGTCTGGATTTAGTTTTGGGGGCCATTTAAGTTCTCACACTCTATCAGACTATAGTTTGCTAGACCACAGAGTAGAAGATTCACCCAAGAGACAGCACAACCCTCATTAGGTCATAAACTGAGGATGTGACTGGATTTGGGGAAAGGAAGAAGAAGACAGCTTCAACTGAGTCCAGCCAGTTGTTTGAAGCTCTTCATGAAATTCTTGGTCACAGCAGTGATGATCGGTGGTGTTGAGATAACCAGGTGAGTCATGAAAGCGAAAAATCAAGCTACTCTATATGCTGGAAGCTCATCTCAGGAGTTTGGGGAATGGAAAACTAAAGCTAGAGTTACCATATGATCCAGCAATCCCACTTCTTGGCATATACCCAGGTAAAACTATAATTTGAAAACATACACGCACCCCTATGTTCATGGCAGCACCATCGACAATAACCAAGACCTGGAAGCAACCTAAATTCCACTGAGAGATGAATGGATAAATAAGCAGTGGTACATATACACAGTGTATATGTATACACAGACATACTCAGTCATTAAAAAAAAATGAAGAAATGCCATTTGCAGCAACATGGATGCAACTATAAATGACCATACTAAGCGGTCATCAGAAAAAGACAAATACCCTATGATATCACTTACATGCGGAATCTAAAATATGGCACAGGGCTTCCCTAGAGGCTCAGTGGTAAAGAATCCACCTGTCAATGCAGGAGACATGGGTTCACTCCCTGGTCTAGGAGGATCCCATGTGCCACAGAGCAACTGAGCCGTGTGCCATAAGTACTAAGCCTGAGCTCTGGAGCCTGGGGACCATGACTACTGAGCTCATGTGCCGCAACTACTGAAGCCCTCATACCCTAGAGCCGGTGCTCTGCAACAAGAGAGGCCACCACGATGAGCAGCCTGCATACTGCAATGAAGAACAGCTCCCCCTTGCCACAGCCAGAGAAAAGCCCATGCCGCAAGGAAGACACGGCACAACCAAAACTAAAAAATAAATACAGCACAATGAAGCTATCTGTGAAACAGAAGCAGACTCCCAGACATAGAGAACAGACTGATGGTTGCCAAGGGGGAAGAGGGTAGGAGGGGGAAGGATTGGGAGTCTGAGGTCAGCAGATGCAAACTATTACAATAGGATGGATAAACAAGGTCCTGCTGCATAGCACAGGAACCTCTATTTAATATCCTGTGATAAACCACAATGGAAAAGAATACCAAAAAATAAAAGAATGTGGGCATTTTCCTGGTGATCCAATGGTTAAGAATCCACCTTCCAATTCAGGGGACGCAGGTTCCATCCCTGGTCAGGGAACTAAGATCCCACATGACTAAGAGCAACTAGCCCTACATGTCGAAACTGAAGACCCAAGGCAGCCAAATTAATTAATTAAAAGTGGTGACTTAAAAAAAAAAAAAAAAAAAACTGCATATATGTGTATAACTGAATTACTTTGCTGGACAGCAGAAATTAACACCATATTGTAAATCAACTTATAATTCAATAACAAACATTTTTTAATTCAATAAATAAATAAATGGAAGGGAATGAACATGACAAGCAACCAAGACTGGCAGTTCCACCCGAATGGCCCTCAGTGCAGGGTTTTAAGATAAATCTTCTACCTCCTGGGGCTTCCCTAGTGGTCCAGTGGTTAGGACTCCATGCTTCCAGTGCAGGGGGCCCAGGTTTGATCTCTGGTCAGGAAATTAAGATCCCACGTGCCTCAAGGTGCAACCAAAAATAAAAGAAAGAAGAATGGGCAAGGGAGCAAATGAGCGACTGAGAGAGCTCTCACACCTCTGGAGCGGTAGGAGGTCTGGGGCTCAGTCACCTGAGCTCCCTCAACCTCTGCTGCTTCCTTGCCTCCAAGTCCTCATCTCCTGGAAGGTTCTGGGCACCTAAATTCTTCACAAGGTGAAGCTCCCCCTCCCTGGCTCCTCCCCAAGCCAGGGGAGGCCCCTGATACTAAACATGCCCAGCCAAGGAGGCAAAACAAACAAGACCAGACAAGCACTCCAAAGGGGTAGGTCTGCAGGTGACGTGACCTGACACGCCGGGCGTGGGATCCCCCAGGTCCCATGGCAGTGGGAGGACGGTTACTCTGTGGGCAGGACCCACCCCCCACCCCTGGCTATCAGGAAAACCATGGACATTACAAATTAAAACACTTATTCCCTTGGGATTTCTTTTTAGCCCACAGTGCAAATATATTTTATAAATGTTTATTCTGGGATGTAAAGTGGTTCTGATGTGGAGCCGACAAATACGTAACTTCCTTTATGACAGGAAGACAGGCAGAGAGGAGAGTGCGAGGGAGGCCGCGCTCCAACTAAGGACACATCAGCTCCATGTCTGCGGGTGGGTGACTCCCATGGCTGCACCTCCTCCATGTCCCCACCTGAGACACCTCCTCCCTGCTGGGATACCCAGAGCGCCCCCAGCCTCAAATGCAGGGCATAGGGTGCTCCCACTCCCACTGGGTCCCTGTGCCCTGCTTCCATCTCTTGCTCTGTGGTGTGCATCCCGGGGGTGTGTGTGTGTGTGTGTGTGTTAGTCACTTGGTTGTGTCCGACTGTTTGCAACCCATGAACTGTAGCCCACCAGGCTCCTCTGCCCATGGGATTCTCCAGGCAAGGATACTGGAGTGGGTTGCACTCCCTTGTCCGGAGGATCTTCCTGACCCAAGGGTCGAACCTGGGTTCTCTGCATTGCAGGCAGATTCTTTACCATCTGAGCCACCAGTGGCACGCCTCTGCAGATGGGGTGTATTCCCTTATGTGGCCATCAGGGGGCATGAGGCCCAAGGATCTGCACCAGCAAGGGGTAAAGGTGTGAAGGATGGGGGACCCCACTCTCCTGGTACTCCAGTGCCCTGACCCATTTTCCAGATGGGCATATTGAGCACAAACTCAGTCTCACATGCTGGGGCCAGAACCATATGGAGATGATTAGAAGGCCAGGAGAGACCACCCATCCAGAGCCCTCACTCACTCAGCCTGTCCCACCACATTTATTGAGCACCAACTATATGGCCGGGGCTCAGGACAAACAGGCTGAGGATCAACCAAGGATTGGGGGTGAAACACAGATATCGGGCCTTGTGACCTGCATTCTCCAAAGGGGTAGGGAGGACAGCAGCCCCCCTAGACCAAAGAAATGTATTAATAAACAAATGAAAGGGAACTCACCTGCACTGGTCACGTTGCACCCGCTCAGTAGCCACGTGTGGCTGGTAGATGCAAAGACGGAGAACAGGCTCATTGCTCCAGGAGGTCCTACCGGAAGGCACCTGCTTCCACGGTCCCACCTGATACCTTCTCCTGGGTTGGCCCAAAAGTCTGTTCAGGTTTTTCCAGGACATCTTAGAGAACAACCCAAACAAACTTTTTGGGCAACCCAATATTTTCAAGTGAGCACAGGAAATAAGTGGAGTTTTGTTTTGAGACCAAAGGGAGGAGGAACTGCAAACACGCAAGTGAATAAGAGAGAAAGTGATTACTTGCTAGTTAGATTGTAGCATGTCAGGATCCTGCTTGTGACATTGTAATAGACTTTTGCAAAATGTTACCACTAGGGGAAATGTTAGTTCTTACAACTGCTGGTAATTCACTGGTGTTCCAGCAAACATTCTCAGCACAAACATTACCCCCAGGACCAAATTTGTGTGTGTGCCTGCTCAGTTGCTCAATTGTGTCCAACTTTTTTTGGAACCCCATGGACTGTAGCCTGCCAGGCTCCTCTGTCCACGGGATTTCCCAGGCAAGAATACTGGTTTGGGTAGCCATTTCCCACCCCAGGGGATCTTTCTGACCCAAGGGTCAAACCCAAGTTTCCTGCATTGCAGGCAGTTGATGCCCCCTTAAATTTTAGGCCCAGGTGAGGCACCTGGACCAGGTTTGGAGAGGTGATGAGCAGCTTTCTCACCATGGTGCGCTTGGCATCAGTTCCCTAGTGAAGCGAGAAGCGGTCCAGGAAGTAAGGACCATGAAGGGACCAGAGACTGGACAAGGGTGACCCACTGGGCTGATAACCTCTGCTAGGGAGGCACCAGGGCTCCAACCCACAACCTTCATGTGGTTCTTATACCTGTGGAATGGATGCCCCTTTGGACACAGGGCTTCCCTTGTGGCCCAGTGGTTAAGGCTCTGTGCTCCCACTGTGAGAGCACAGGTTTGATTCCTGATTGGGGAATTAAAGTCCCACATGCTATGTGGTGTAGCCAAAACAAAACAAAAATGCTGGCAACAGGATCACGTCCCTGTTTGTCCCCCAGTCTGTGCTGGGGACGTGCCGCCAGATGCTGTCCCCAAGGGCCTTCCACATCACCATCCCAGGGCCCAGATCCTGGAGGCCCCCTTGGTGCCACGGATGCAGCACTGGGCAGACCCCCTCTGGTTGGCATCCTCTCAAGAGGTCATCAGAGGGAAACCAAGGCAGGGGAGAGATGGAACTGGTAGATGTCATGGAAACCCCACAGCATCTTCCCGAAGTCGCCCACAAACCCCAAACCCTGTGTGAAGGGGAGCACAAATCCCAGCAGATAGAAGAGACGAACATAGCCCAGTGTTAGGACCAGAGAGGGTTCACGGCACATGATGAACCCAGAGCCACTGGGCTCCAGACACTTGTCCAAATCCAGAGGCGAGTGAGTCGGGCTGGGAGTGCCCGGCTCATTCATGGGCCCTGCCCCAAGAACCCAGCCCTCCTTTCCTCCTTCCTTTGCCAGCTCACTCCATCCAGGCTTCGACCAACGAGGTAAGTCCTTCCTCCGACTGAATTTCATCACGCTTCACTTTAAACCAGTTTGTCTTCTTTCTGGGTGAGTCAAAGACCAGGACAGGCTGCAGTTTCCTGGGACGGGATGATGAAAGAAGCTGTGAGGATGAACCACCAGGAGGGCCTGGTGTGCGGACTAGTGACAGCATTGGGAACAAACCCTGCAACAAATCCCTAAACTCTAGGGTGGAGACGCCTGTGCTGGTGATAAATCACTTTTCCATACACTGAGTGAGCACTTACTGTGTCCCAGACTCAGTACAGACTTGGTCCCGTCATCTTTTTCATTCTTATTGCAGGGAAATTCACAGAATATGAAATCACCCATTTAAAATGAACACTTCAGGGAATTCCCTGATGGTCCAGTGGTTAAGACTCCAAGCTTCCATTGCAAGGGGCACAGGTTCAAACCCTGGTGGGGAAGCCAAGATCCCACCTACTCCATGGTACAACCAAATAAAATAAAATGAAGACTTTAGTGGCATTTAGCATATTCACAGGGCTGTGTAACCATCACTTGTAGTTCCAGAACATTCCATCACCCCAAAAGAAACCCAGTGCCACCGGCCGTCATCCTCAGCCCCTGACAACCAGGAACTCACTCTCTGTCTTCATGGATTTGCTTTTTGTGGACGTTTCACAGAAGTGGGATCACACATTATGTGACCTTTTGTATCTGGCTTATTTCATGTTATTTTTTTTTAAATAAAATTTCTTTTTTAAAAAACAGTTTTGAGGGACTTCCCTGGTGACCCAGTGGCTAAGACTCCATGCTCCCCTTGCAGGAGGCCTGGGTTCAATCCCTGGTCAGGGAATTAGATCCTGCAAACTGCAACTAAAGATCCTGCTACAACTAAGTCAGCAAGAACAAGAGCGGGAGCTGACGGTGGCTCAGATCATGAACTCCTTATTGCAAAATTCAGGCTTAAGTTGAAGAAAGTAGGGGAAACCACTAGACCATTCAGGTATGACCTAAATCAAATTCCTTACGAATATACAGTGGAGGTGACAAATAGATTCAAGGGATTAGATCTGGTAGACAGTGCCTAAAGCACTATGGGTGGAGGTTTGTAACACTGTACAGGAGGCAGTGACCAAACCTATCCCAGAGAGAAAGAAATTCAAGAAGGCTAAGTGGTTGTCTGAGGAGCCTTTACAAATAATGGAGGAAAGAATAAAAGTGAAGGGCAAGGGAGAAAGGGAAAGACATACCCAACTGAATGCACAGTTCCAGAGAACAGCAAGGAGAGATAAGAAGGTCTTCTTAAATGAATAGTGCAAAGAAATAGAAAAAAACAATAGAAGAGGAAAGACTAGAAATCTGTCCAAGAAAATCTATCTAAGAGATACCAAGGGAGCATTTCATACAAGGGTGGGCATGATAATGGACAGAAATGGTAAGGACCTAACACAAGCAGAAGAGATTAAGAAGAAGTGGCAAGAATACACAGAACTATACAGGACCTGCTGCTGCTGCTAAGTTGCTTCAGTCGTGTCTGACTCTGTGCGACCCCACAGAAGGCAGCCCACGAGGCTCCCCCGTCCCTGGGATTCTCCAGGCAAGAACACTGGAGTGGGTTGCCATTTCCTTCTCCAGTGCATGAAAGTGAAAAGTGAAAATGAAGTTGCTCAGTCGTGTCCGACTCTTCGTGATCCCATGGACTGCAGCCCACCAGGCCCTCCGTCCATGGGATTTTCCAGGCAAGAGTACTGGAGTGGGTTGCCATTGCCTTCTCCGTTACAGGACCTAGTGCAGCCTAAAAAATAAATCAGTTCAGTTCAGTTCAGTTGTTCAGTCGAGTCCAACTCTTTGCAACCCCATGAACCGCAGCTCGCCAGGCCGCCCTGTCCATCACCAACTCCCAGAGTTTACCCAAACTCATGTCCATTGAGTCGTGATGCCATCTAACCATCTCATCCTTTGTCGTCCCCTTCTCCTCCTGCCTTCAATCTTTCCCAACATCAGGGTCTTTTCAAATAAATAAATAAATAAATATATTTTTAAAAGTTTTAAGGGACTTCCCTGGCAGTCTAGCAGCTAAGACTCCAGGCTTCCAATGCAGGCAGGCGTGTGTACTTTACAGGCTGGGACGATAATACAAAGTGTCCGGACGTATACTCGTCCTATTTCCCCTATCCTAAGCACTGTACATCAGTGTGTGTGGCTGTCTGGAGGCTGGGGGAGGGAAGCTCCAGAATCACCCATGATTCCTCGTAATCTCGGGGTGACAGATCAGTTTGCAGACGCCCTGGACCAGCTGCCTGCCCTGTGCCCCGTTTCCCGGCGGCGCAGACAGGAGGCCCCAAGGCCAGCCCGGAAAAGCCTTCAGCTCCTCTGTCTCCAGGATTTTCCTGCCACTCCTACAGGAGACGTGGAAGGGCCGGGCCCGCCGTGAAAGGGGCGGGGTCGGGCTGGGAGGGGTGGGGCCGGCCGAGAGGAAACCACAAACATCAAACTTAGGGCTGAAGCTCAGGGAACAAGCTGTGCCTGGTGGCCAGGTCTTGGCAGGCGGCAGGGGGCAGGCAGAGGTCAGTGGCGCGGCCTGGCAGGGCTGGACAGGGCCCCATGCCACCTGGGAGGGTGGTGGTTTAGCATGTGGCACCCACCCCATTTCCCCCACATATGCCAGGCCAGGCAAGGGACAGCATTGAGTTCGGGCTTTGGGGGAACTAGGCAGGGGGCCGTGGTCCTGGCTGGGGCAGGGTAGCTGTGGGGCTTGAGAAGAGGGTTCCACAGGGCGGCTGAGCAAATGCAGGAGCGGGGCCAGGCTCCAAGGTATCCCTGAAGATTCCTCAGGTAGGGCCAAGTCAGGGAGGAGGTGCCACTTGCCAAGCCTGGGGTCCTAGGCAGGGGAGGGAGAGCCCCCTTTGAGCCCCACTTCACAACATCCAGGCTGTCCCTAGGAACTGCTAGATACCACTCCCTGCAAAGCATCCATCTGCTCTCTGGGCTCCACCCTTGTAGGCCTATCAGCCCTCACTGGGCTGGCTGCAAGGGAGACAGTGGTGCCCCACGGGGTCCTTTGGCCCCTAGCCCACACTCCACATGGCGACAACATCAGTCCTTCTGAAATGACATCCATTGGATGTGCCCTGCTCGCATTCCTTCTATGGGTGTCCACCCAGGGGCAATGAAACAACATCCAGACAAACGTATGCTGTGTTCACAGCAGCACAACTCGCTACTCCAGAAAGCAGGACACCTCAATGTCCATCGGTGGGCAGCAGATAAACACAGTGTGGTCCAGACAATGGGGCTATGATTCAGGTGTGAAGAGGAGTGAGGCACCAACACACGCTGCAACACATGTGAATCTTGAGGACGTGATGTTTGGAGACAGAAGCCAGACACAGAAGGCTCCAGGGGCTGATCCTAGACTGGCCCATTCCAGGCCCTGCAGAGGATTTCCCCGCTCCACCCCTTTGGTGGCACCACATGGTATGATGTTAGTTCCCCAACCAGGGATGAAACCCATGTCCCCTGCACTGGCAGCACGTTGTTGTAACCGCTGGACCTCTGGGAAGTCCCTCATCTGCTTTCTTCTTGCCTTCTTGCTGTGCTACCTGCTGGCTTCACCTGGCTTTTTCTCAGGACCCCTGCTGTCAGATGAGGGAACTGATAAGCACAGCAGTCTGAAAGGGCCTGGGGTTCCAGCCTGTCTGCTGTCCTTAACCACTGGACTTCACAGCCCCCTACCCTTTGGCTTCTGCCTCCAGGAAGCCCTCCCTGACACACTGCTTCCCCCATGAAGGATCTGAAGTCAGCCCTGGGCTGTCCAGCAAATACCTGCAGATGGCAAGAATATAATCAGGGTTGAGAGGAGTCTAGAGAGGGAGGAGGGCCAGCCATGAGGGGGAGGTCTGAATTACTGGGTTTTGCTGAATTAGGTTGCATTGTCCAGAGGTGCCCCGCCCCGACTCAAAGCTGTTTTCCTCCCTCCCTTTGGACCTGGGACAGCTGCTTGCTGAACTCCACCTGACCTTGGACTTGGGGAGGCCATGCAACATGCCTTCTGAAGCCAGGCTGCTCAGATCCTCCAGCCACATGAGGAAGCCCAAGTCGCACAGGAGACCCCCTGTGGGTACCTGGCCCAGGTTCCAGCCTCAGCATGAGCCCAGCCCACACCTGTGGGTGATGAACCTTCCCAGTGGAGGACCCAGGTGTCCTGGCGCAAGGACTAACAGAGCCTTTCAAGCCCCGTCTGCATCCCTGACTCATAGCACCGTCAGGAATAACAATACGGCTTTGGGACACTAGGTTTGGGGCAGTTTGTTTCAGGACAACGGAAAGCCACGATGTGAGCACCCAAACGGGTTTTTATAACTTTTATTAAATCCTTACAAAACAGAATACAAAATTCCGGCATTGACAGTTGGTGTAAAGGAAAACTTCTGAGCTGTATCAGCTCACCTGGTAGAGTGGAGTTAAAGTGCTTGGATGTTTTTCCCCCACTTTAAAAAAAATCTTTTTTTTTTTTTTTTTTTACCCATCTTAACATTGAAACACTGCTGTGCCCCCTTCCCCTAGCGCCGGAGCAGCCTGAGAGCCAGGCTCATTCACAGTAACGGTTCTGACCAGTCCTCCGGGCCGCACTGTTCGAGACAGCGGGGAGGAAGTGGATGTCCCACCTTTGGATTTAAAAAAAAAAAAAAAGCGGTTCACAGCTCAGCTTTCCCGAGTAAAATGGCCATGGCGCCTCGCAGCGGGCGAGAGTCCGTTTGTTTTTTTGTTTTTTTTTTTACAAAAAGGCAGAATTCTCGGCTGCAAAACGTGGAATCACAAATGGGAGAGAAATGATGGTGGGGGGGTGGCCTCCCCACCCCCGGAGTCTTTGGAAAGGCCAGTCCACAGATCCGGCGGGCGGGGAGGGGCGGCGGCCCCCACCAGCCACCTAGGACTGTGACAACATCCAGACGTGGGGGGACCGCAGAGACGGCGCCCGAGCTCCCCACGCCTCGAACCCCTCCCCCCACATTCAAGTATTCTTCAACAGGGAAGGGAAGTCAACTTTTGTTTTAGAAAACTAACGAAACAGAACGAACGACTAGAAGCCGGATCGGGGTACCCGCAGAAGCCGGCCGGGACCCTGGGGACTCCCTGCCCGCGCCCTCCACCACACACACCGCCCACCCCCCCCGCCCCGCCCCGGCAGAAGCCCGTGTGCACGTAGAAAAGGAAGCCTGTGTATTGCATAGTGTCTCCCACCCGAGGGCCCAGGCGTCAGATCGGGGAGGGCCCAGACTCCCCAGACCAGCGGGTCACGCGACAACGTCTGACTCGGGCGCGGGCGGACGGGGCAGCAGCTGCGGCCTTTTCCTGAAGGTGGGCGGGGCAGAGACGCCGCCCGGGGCGGGGGAGGGGGGCTGACGGGGCATCCACGCCGGACCCGAGGGGCGGCCGGGCAGGACGTGGCCGTGGTCAGACTGAGCCCTGAGAAGGGGCACTCGGGTGCCCGGGTCTGGGGTCCGCGGGACCCCCACGTCGGCTGACGGGCGCCTGTCCAGCCCCTCCCGCTCGCCCTGGCGCCCTCCTCCCGGGTGGGCAGTCCCCAGTGGAGGGGCCAGAGGAGGGCCCATCAGCTGCAGCTTAAGGTCAAGGTTCGAGGGAGCCCCGATTGTCAGTCGGCGGGAGGGGGTGGGGTGTCCAGTGGGCGTCACTCCGCCCTCCCCGCCCCAGTCTCCGCTCCCGCGACCGCGGAGACCTGAGAAACCCCCGGCCCCGCCGCCCACCAGGGTGTCTATGGGGAGGGAAGGAGCTACCGTCTCATCCAGGGGAGGTGGGGGTGGACCGGTCCCTGAAAACACCGCGAGGGCCAGAGAGGGCGGCGGGGCCCCGCCCGGCCCAGGAGACGCCACGCCCTCCTCTCCTGAGTCCCGCGGGCGGAGAGAGGGGCCTTCACAGTGGCCGAGGCGTTCCGGGCGGGGCGGCATGAGGGCCCACCCGGCCGCGCGCCCTCCGCTCTCCTCCCCCCGGAGCCTGCTTTGCTTTTAACACTATTGGAAGGTGGGGTTGGGGGGAGAGAAAAAGAAAAAAAAAAACCCAGCAAAAACCTTATATAAAAAGACCCCCGAGCTGAGCAGAGCGCCTCGGAATCCAGCCGGGAGGGGGAAAGAGGGGAGGGGGGGAGGGGAGCCCGCTGGTCACGGCGGGCGGGCAATAGCTTAAAAAATCTTTTTAGATCTGACGGGTGGGGAAGGCCTATGTACAGAGGGAAGGAAGGCGTCACGCGTGGTCTCCCACCAGGACCACGGGGGCCGCAGACAGGCTGGCACGCTGCCGCCGCTGGGCCAGCTTGGACTGGGAGGGCGGGGACAGCTGCAAGCAGCGTGAGGTAGCTCGGATGACCACGGGCTGGCCCTGCTCCGCCTCCTCCTCCGCGGCGTCTTCCTCGCGCTGAGCCAGCTGCCGGTTCATGGCAATGGCCTCGGCCGCGAACGAAGTGAGGTCTTTGGCACAGCTGTTCCTGGGGACCGGGCGGGGTTGGGGGTCACCAAGGAGGGAGAAGTAGCCTCGCCTCCCCGCCCTCCCCGCCCCGCCCGGGGCCAGTGCAGTACTCCAGAGGAGGGGCCGCAGGCCCTAAGAGGTCCCAGTCTCGGATGGGTGGGTGTGGGGCTGGGGCGGCAGTAGGTTGGAGCCCCCCTGGAGTCACAAACTCTGCACCTGATATAAGGACACCCAAGCGCTTGGACAGCTTCCCTGCTCCAGGACTGAAAGGGTTTTTTTCATCTTAACATTTAGCGCCCCTCCTGGACTTAGGGCTCCCCACTTGGGGCCTCACCTCTGCAGGACCATGGGCGTGGGCAGGGTGTTCTCCGGGGCGCACTGCAAGGAGACAGGAGAGGCGAGGTTGGAGAGGAGAGCCCGCCCGCCCGCGTGCCGCCCGGCTGACTCCGAGAACACCAGAGCACAGGGGTGGTGAACGTAGCGCACCTGCAGGTGACCCGCCAAGTTGGGGGCGGGGCCTGCCTCTCAGCACAGCTGCCCCTTCCAGGTGGTTCCCAGCTCCTGGAAGAGGGTGGAAAGCCCCCTCCACCTTGAGTCTTTGCTCCCCACGGTGCCGACCTTTGGCCTAAGCACCTACCCCCTGGGACGACCACTGGGCAGAAGATAGACACATCGTGCTTTTCCCAGACTGGTGGGTAGAGAGCCTGGAACTGCCGTTGGCAGGCCATGAGTCTACCTTGGCTTGCTGCCCGAGTGCCACCTGGCTGACCTCAGCTTGACGCTGTTCGAGAAAAGAGGAGGCCCCAGCACCTCCTGGACACAGAGCTTGGCAACGAGGAGTGCCTGCAGTGCAGATTGAACTTGGCCAGCAGGCAGTGGGGGTTTCCCTACTGCGCCCTAGCTCACTCTGGGGCTCTTCGACCCTTGCTCTGAATAACCCAGGCCCATCGGCAAAGGCTTGATGGAGGTCTGAGGACTCCCACGCTTCCTGGGGCTCCCACTCACCCCCTGCACCCAAGGGTGCTGCAGGACTTGGGCAGCGCTCAGCCTCTGCTTGGCATCGCGGACGAGGAGCTTGGAGATGAGGTCTTTGGCAGCAAAGGAGATGTGGGCCCAGTCCTTCTCTGGAAACTCATACTTGCCCTCCTGGATGCTCTCAAACAGCATGTTCTGGAGAGGACACAGGGAGAGGGGTCAGCTGCAGCTAGCAAGGGCTGAGGCCATGTCCCCAACGCCTGGATGGGCAAGCCGGGACCTGGAGGAGCACCCTCCTCCACCACATCCGTGTGACCTGGGCCTGGGCTTAGGGTTAGGGAAAGTGTTCTGAGCTCAGCTAGCAAAGCTGGGGTACTGGGAGGCTGGGCCAGAGAGTGGCTTCCAGGAGGCACTTGGGCTCTGCTGGAGTGAGGTGAATCAAGGGGAAATCAGGCCATGACGCCTGAGCCTCAGGTGGTCTGTAGAAGGCCAGAACCTGACCACCCCAAATCATAGGCCTTGCTTTACCTCAGCTTCCTACCCTCAGGCTCCCAAAGAGCCTCTGGAAATGCAGAGGCAGTGGCCTGCTAATGTGGCCAGCTACACGAGACAGGACCTGCGGTTGGATGTGGGTTTGTGTACACACAGGGCAGCACGAGCCGGTCCCTAGGGTGGGGGTTAAGTGTGTACATAGACCAGGCCTTGGGGTGCACCAGGCAGGCCGCGGTGAAGGTGCGCAGCCTGTGTGTGGCAGCCTGTGTGTGAGTGTGTGCGCGCAGGCCGAGGCAGGCCTGGCGGAGTGCTGGGGGAGGGGTGCACAGCAGGCCGCCACTCGCACCTGGCAGGCGGGGCAGGCCTCCCCGCGGTCCCAGCCGCAGTCGCTGCCGCAGTGGCCCACAAAGGGCGGATAGCCGCTGAGTAGGATGTAGAGGATGACGCCCAGGCTCCAGAGGTCGCAGCGCTTGTCGTAGATACTGGCCTCCTCGCTGAAGGCCTCCACTACCTCCGGGGCCATGTACTCTGCGGAGCCACACTGCAGGTGGGGGCAGGGCGTTATGGCCCGCGGAGGCGGGAGGGGGCTCACCGACCTGGACTTCCTGAAGCCCGTGCCCGACCAATCAGAGGCTACTAAAGAAAACAGCCCCGCCTTCGCCCTGCCGACCAATCAGAAGCCACCGAGGGAGCCGGCCCCACCCCTAACCCTCGCCCCCACCCAATCAACAGGTGCCTGGAGCACGCCCAGGCCCATGGAGCCCGCGGCTGCGGCCCTGCCCAGCCAATCAGCGGCTGTTGCTAAGCGGAAGCTCAAACTTTGAGGCCGCAGCAGTCAAGCAGGATCCGCACCTTGAGGTTATGCAACTGCGGTCTGGGACCGGATTCGGGACCATTCCCGCCCCCTCCGGCCCTGCCAGCACTGCCCCTCCTCGCAGGCCCTCACCGGGGTGAGCAGCTCTGGGGTGGAGATGGGGGAACAGTCCCCGTTGAGTTTGATGCCACTGCCCAGGTCAAAGTCGCAGATCTTCACGGGGGACACCTGGGCGGGGTTGGAACGGGCTGTGAGGGCTGGGTCCTGGGGGCCTGGTCCGAAAGGAAGGCCGCCCCCTTCTGTGCCCCTCACCTGGTTGGGGTGCTCACAGAGGATGTTTTCCGGCTTTAGGTCCCTGTGGGCGATGCCTGCCGAGAGAACCAAGAACCGCCAGCGCTGGTCAAGGGAGGGTGGGCACGTTTTTCAGGAGTCCTGGGCAGGTGGACTGGGTGCATGGGTGGACCCCTGGGGCAGGCGGCCCGGCCACCCACCTTTGTTGTGCAGGAAGTCCAGGGCACTGGCTACGTCCTGCACCACCACGCTGGCCTCCAGCTCATTAAAGTGCCGCCGCTTGTGTATGTGGCTGAGAATGGAGCCTGGGCCAGAATACACAGGTGTCACCTCCACTGCCCAACGCCCAGCACCCACCCCACCCTGGCAGGGGCCACCACCCTGGACCCCTAAGGTCCCTCTGATGGGCAGGCCCCCTGGAAGTTTCTCCCTGGTGGCCCTGAGCCCCCAGGCCCATCGGGATCCAGACAGAAATTGCGCCAGGCCGCACGTACCACCCCGCATCTTCTCAAACACCAGGTAGAAACGATCCTCCTCCTCGAAGAACTCAATCAGCTCGAGGACGTTCCTGGGGTGCAGGGCAGAGGAGCAGGGGAAGGATTGAGGCTTCCTCAGGCCCACATGCAGCCGCAGCCACAGCCCTGCCCAGGAGGGGTGTGCCTCCTCCACCTCCACCTGCCAGCAGGAGGCATGGGCCTAGGGCCACAGGCCTGCTTCCACCTTGCCCACCTCAGACTGTCTGGCTTGCCCACCACTGGGCCCACCCACGACACAGGGCCTGGCACACAGTGGGTGCTCACTAAGTGGCCACTGTGGGTGATGAGGAGGCTCTCGGGCCCATTCATCCACTGAAAGGTGCCTAGGGGCCCCGTGCTGTGACAAGGCTAGGTCATGTTACCTGTGTCCCTGGCACTGATACAGCATCTCCACTTCCCTGAAAACCCTGCTCCGAATGTGGCCCGGCTGCTTCTCAATGATCTGAAAGGGCCGGGGGTGGGGGGTATAGGGGTGGTGAGGACAAACACACATACAGAAACACAACTGGGCCAGCCAGGTCCTCCACAGCCCACCAGAAACTTCCCCTGGGTCACGCCTGAAACTCATCAGAGCTTGGACTTTTAAGCTCTGGAAAGCAGAGCTCTCCTATGGGGGCCCAGAATTTACCGGAAGTCAAACTGTGGTGTCAGCACAAATGGGGTAGCGTGTCCCCAGAGGCCTCCCAGGAGGGGTAACATGGCAGAAGAGGCAGAGAGGAGCTGGAGCTCTCCTACTGGAGCAGGCCGATTTGGACCTGGGGCCCCTGCAACTTACCCCTTCAGGGCAGCAGGTTCTTTAGACGAGGTGCCCCCCACCCACTGCCCGGAGCACTGGGGGCCACTGTGGTGACTCATACCCAACCCAGGGGAGTAGAGGTACCTGGGGCACCGAGCTCCCACCAAGCTCTCCTCCTTGCCCAGGCACCATATCACCACATCTTGTCTCCCAGTCCTACGCTAATCTGGGGGGACACCCCCAGCACCTGCTGGGACCCTCTTCCTAGGCTGGACCTTGGGCTCCCTCTCACTGGGTGTGTGGGCAGACTTGGTCACCAGCATGTTCGGGGCTCCGTCCCACCAGCAGCCTAGGGGAATGCCTATGGTATGTTCTGCTGGCCAGGCTCCAGCAATAAGCTGGCACCATGTCCACTGGCCACTGGGCCTGGGCCACCACCCGAAGTGCTATCCCACCTGTCGAGTGACAGATACACCTGCCCCACAGATTCCAGGGGCTCCCTTGACACAGTGCCACCAGTCGTGCCCTTCTAGAGTTAACTGAACCTCATCCCATCTCCTGTGAACGTGGCTAGGGCCCCCACTCCATGAAGGAGACAGCAGTCCCTCTCAGGAGGGATGTGGCCTTCTGGGGTTCCCACCCAGACATCTAGTCTAACCACTCCTCGCCTTGGTCTCCCTGTCCGTCAGAGTGACAGGAGCCAGCCTGCCCAGCAAGGCCCATAGAAAGGAGGGTTCAGGAGCCCTCCAACTATGCAGAGAGTGCTTGATGCTAGGTGTCCAGTCCTGTGGCACCATCATCCACCCGACCCAGGCACTCCCAAGGGGCGGGGACCACAGCTACCCAGGTCACCAGGCTTCCACCAAGGCCTGAGGTTTCTAGCCAGTTCCACTTGCCTTGGAGTACCTGGCCCTCCTTCCTGGGCAACCAGCCTCCCATGACCTCACCCAGCCCAGATGCAGAGGTCACGAGGGAAGCCTGGAAGGCTTCTCAGAAGGTGGGTCTGATGCCTGGCCAGGCACACAGGCTTCGTGGCCACACCCTGGGTCAGGGCAGCACAGGGCAGGCAGGAGGCTCTCACAGGCCTGCCCTGGTCTTCCCAGGTGCCCAGCTCCCCAGACTCAGACTATAGGGTTTTGATCTCTATCAATGCCCAGAAGCATTCCTTAGCCCTGGAACAGGAACCTAGCCTGAATGACCCAGCAGGTGAGCACTGGCTCTGACTGAACCCCCAGCTCTCGGCGACCCCTCTGGCAGCAGATCCTTGGCCACCTGTGCCGGCATGCCACCCCTGGTCACTTCTCACCTGGACTTGGGGGCTCAGCCTGGACTGACCTAGATTCCCAGGGGTGGCCTGAGTCACCAGCCTTGGGGCCATTTTTAGACACTGGTTTTCCCCGGCTGTCAGTCCGGCAGCTCAGATGCCAGCTCCCTTCCTTCTGCCACCTCTGGTGGTGCCAGACCCCGGCGCTGCTGGGGAGAGGCAAGGGGCGCGCTCCAGTGCTGTGGGCTGGCTCACCTTGACAGCATACTCCTGGTTGGTGATGAGGTTGATGCAGGTCTGCACACGGGCATGGGCACCCTCCCCAAGCACGTCCTCCTGCAGCTGGTAGACATCTGTGAACCCAGCGGTGGGGGTGAGAGCCTCCCTGGGCCAGCCCATCTTCCCAAAGCCCCCACCCCAGCCTGCTCCACTCACCTTCAAACTTGCCCGAAAAGCTGTCGGTGGCCCGGCATCTCTTCTTCTTTTTGCCTCTCTTCTTGGCATCAGGGATGTCGATGGGCTGGCTTGTGGGCATATCTGTGCCAGGAGGGCCAGAGGTGAGGCCCACCCAGCTCAGGAGGCGGCCCAGCCCTCCCCCGCTCCACCACCAGAGACGTGCCCTCCCCTCAGCCCCTCACCAGGGCGGGTTGGGCACTCTGGGCTGAAGTCAGGTTCCCCGTGGCGGGCCTGGTCTAGGGTGAAGGCCAGCTCGAAAGGATTCTGCCCCTGCAGGAGAGGAAAGGACAGAGCTCAGGCCTTCTCCCTGTCCACACACTGAAGGGCACAAAGCCTGGCTTTGCCGGGCCACCAGAAAATTGAGCCTTCACCCCCCACCTGCAGCCGTCAGGGCCTATGCTGAGGGGATGTGGTACAGGAAGAGGCCAGTTGCAGGTAGGGAGGGAGTGTCGCTTCCCAGGCCAGGCCTGAATTACCGTGGGGCGCAGGCTGTGTCATGAGCCTTGGTCTGTTCACCTGCAGGATGGGGCCAGCACCATTACCTGGCACAGGGATCAAAGGCGTGGGGCAGCCACTGGGAGGGACTGCATCACTGGCTTCCCTGGGTGGGGCTCCCAGCCAGGTGGCCTTGCCTGCTTTCCCATGGCCTCCTGGCCTCAGTTTTCCCCTCTGTGAAATGGGGCAGCAAGGTCCCCTTTGCCTCACCTGTCCTCTCGTCCCCACTGCACCTTCTTGCCACCACACTGCCTGTGATGTACCCCCATCCCCCAGCTCTGAGCCTCCTCTCCTGCTCTGACCCCACTCCTCGTCTGCTTTCAGATCCTCACCACCATGACCCATGCAGGGGCACAAGGGAGAGGTGCCTATGGTCTCCCACATGAGCACTGGCTGCTCCCTGCCCAGCCCTGCCCTGGCCACAGCCCACAGGAGGGAACCCCTCACAGGCCCTGGTGTCCAGCTAAGGAAACAACACGTGTAGCAAGCAGGGGCCAGCTCAAGGTCACCCCCGACGGCCTCCAGGTCCTCTGCAAGGGACCCTAACCCAGTAACAAAGGCGGCTGGGGTTCCTCCCAACAAAAGACAACTGGGATAGATATGTTCCTGTAGAGCAGGTTGAGCATGACGACTGGCAGCCATGGCAAGGCATGAGGGTTGGGATGCTGAGGCCCACCAGGTCCTCTAGGAGCTTGTTCTCCTGAGCTCCACAATTCAGGGAGCACCAGGTGGCCAGGGCTTCAGGTGGGTATGGGGGGCCTGCACACACAGCCAAGGTGCCAGCCCTGACGCTGGATGACTTGGGTCAAGTTGCTGCTCCTCTCTGGGCCTTGGAACAACTGGACCCAGGGCTTTGGCAGGAGGGCCATCTGACAGAGAAGAAATGCCAGGAGACCCTCCAGGAACACCCAGGGGTCCACCGGCAGAAGAGGCCAGGCCAGATTCCTTCAGACAGGAGGCCCGGAAGCCAGTCCGGCAGCAGAGGGGCAGGCAGAGGTCAGAGGGAGCGGCTGAAAAACAGGCGTGGGCCCGCCTGGACTCCCCACCCGCCTGCAGATAGTTGCTAGGAGGCCCAGCGGGCGGGGGCGAGGGAGGGAGGCAGCACAGCAGCCAGTGTGCGCGGGCTCAGCCACCAGCCCCTGCCCTGCCCGCCCAGGGCTCTGGCACCCATGGGGTCAGGGACACAGCTGCGCCAGCGCTGGCAATCAGTGTTCCGATAAGTTGGCACTGGGTGACCACCTCCACCGGGGAGGAGAGGAGGGGTGGCACCGTGGGGGTGATCAGGAGTGGACGTGAGGCTCGCGGCCAGTGGCTCCTCACCAGCTACTGACCCCAGACTACTGATCTGAGCACCTGAGGGGAATCGTAGGACTACAGAAGGGTGCAAGGACCTGAGAGAGCCTCTGGGTTCTGACCAACCCCCTGCCCCATCCTAGCCTCCAGTGCAAAGAGCTGGACCCTGGAGAGAAGAGATGGCCAAGCCACCAAGATTAAGGGACAGCAGGTCTGCTCCTGTGTCCTTGTCACCATGTGCAGAGGGCCTGCGGGGTGGGGTGGGGGGAAGGCCCACACCTTCCAAGCCTCTACTTTCCCATCTTAAAAGGGGGAAAACACATCAAAGACATCTGGCAGACCAGGGGAGCAGCTGGGTGCAGCTGGAGGAGACGCTGAGAGTGGCCAGCCCTGGCCACTAAGAGGGCCACCTCAGAGCCAGGACTCCCTGCCCAGGGTCCCTCCAACTCCTTCAGGGCTCCCACAGTCCCACCTCGGTGTAGGGCTGTCTTGTGGCCTCCAGAGGCCAGTCCGTGCTACCAGGCAGTGTAGCCAGACCAGGCCCAGGGCTGGCTGCAGGCCTCCAGTCAGCAGGCCTTGGCAGGAGGTGGGTGGAACCATCCAGAAAGTTCAAGTGTGTTTTGGCCACCATGCTGGCCCCACACGCTGACCCCATCTTGGCTCCCGCCCAGCCCCCAGAGGGGACAGACCACTACCAGGGACATCTCTCATCCACCCTGCTCCCGCCCAGCCCCAAACACTTGGACATGCCAAGGCTGGAGCTGCCCTGGGAGGCAGGGGGAAGCCAGGATGACAGGCATGTGGGCAGGGGTGGGGCGCTGGCCTGGGACGCTGCCTGGATGGGCTGGGAATTTTAACCTAGTCTCAGCTTGCTCCTCCTACCCTGGTTGCAGTTCACCTGTAGGCACTGGAGCTCAAGCATGCACATACACAGACACACACACAGACACACACACACACCCAGGTCCTGCCTTCTCTACAGGGCAACAGGTCCTTGCCCAAGAAGGCCCAGGGAAGCCATTACATAACCCGGCCAGCGGGGTGGGGTGGCCATTGACATCACTGCCTCCCCAGGGCCAGGCTCTGTGGGGACCCTGCCTAACACCTGCCCGCCCCCCCCAGACTCGCTCATCTGAGACCAGAACTCGGCTGCCACGGCCATGGGGCCGCCACAGAAACTTCCTGCTCTGACAGGAAATAGCACTTGGGCCTGGGGTGTCTGGGAGATGCAGAGCTGGGAAGGTATTCAATCCACTGCCCCATTCTGTAGACCACCCAGAAGGGTGTCCCAGGGACTGCAGCCCAGTCTGGGGCTCCTGGAGGAAGAACCCAACAGACCCTCCCAAGCCCTCCCATGATGCTGGGGACAGGACTGTGGCTGCTGACTGCCCCAGCAGTGCACACTCAGTTGGGGTCTGCAGGGGACACACAGCCAGGGGCCCTCATGGGCAGGGGCCCCCAGTTCTGCCTGGGGTTCTTGGAGTAAAGACTCCAGAAGCCCCAGGGCACTAGAAACTGACTGTGGCATACTGAATCCCTCCCCATACAAGCACATGCCTGGCTGGGGTCTTCAGGGGTACACATGGGTAGGGGCCCCACAGACTGGGGAGCTCCTGGAATAAAGACCCCACAGGTCCCAGGGTGCTTGAGACAGGACTGTGGCCCAAGATCACCTCCCCCACAATGCATACCAGGCTTGGGGCAGTCCCAGGCAAAGGGTGAGGTTGGCATGAGCCGTGGGACCAGGGGGCGGGCTCCAAGTCCCACCACCGGCCTTTCCAGTGGTCCAGCCCTGGGCGCCCCCAAACCGACCTGACCCTCACCTTGAAGGAACGGTGGAAGCCCTGAAGTTCGGCTGTTTTCTTCTGCACCATCTTCTGTCCGGGCCCCGCCAGCGGGGGAGGGGACGCGGGGCCCGGGGGGGCGGCCCGTGGGAGAGGGGCGGCAGGGGAGGGGACCCTGAAGGCGGGAGCAGACAAAGGAGGGCGTTGAGTGGCCGCGGCCGGCTGCGCCGGGAGCCCGGGCCAGGGCGGCGAGACTCCGTGGGGCCCGATCCCCGCGCCCGGGCCGAAGCCGGGCCGGGCCGGAGTCGCAGGGCCACACTCACCGGGGTCGGGCGCGGGCCGGGGCCGCAGTGCCGCCGCCCGAGACGCGCAGCCCGGACCCCGCTGCGCGGACCGCGCGGGGAACAGCGCCGCCACCGCCGCTGCCACCACCGCGGACTCCTCGGCCTGGGCCGCCACCGCCGAGAGGAGCCGGGCGCGTCGCGTCGCCTCCGCCTTTATAGGCCAGGCTCGGCCCCGCCCCGACGCAGACCCCACCCCTCTGGGCTCCGCCCATGCGCACACGGCAGGGGCGGGGCTGGAAGGCCCCTCGGGCCACGGGGAGTGTCGGCGCGCCTGCGCCGTGCGTGGCGCGGGGCTCCGGGCGCGGGACCCGGGAAGGATCTTGGCTTGCTTGGACAGGTCTGCTGGAGGCTCGGGGAGACCCGGGGGACCCTGATTCTGAGCTGGAGCCCAGCCCTGCCCTCTGGCAACAGCCCTAGTCTACCGGTCAGGGCCTAGGATGCACTGACTTCTATGGGCAACACGCCTGCTCTAGAACCTGCTATAGCTCCCACTTGGATATCTCGGCTCTAGGATCTGCCGTGGCTCTCTTTTTCAGCTCCCGGATCCTGGCCCCAGCTGTCGTGCAAGCGCACCAGCTGTCGTGCAGGTGCACCGCAATAGGCTCATAGGCCCAGCTGCTTCCCCAGGGTGCTCCCCAAGAGTTCATCCAATTGTTGACTGGGAAAGGGGACGCAGTAGCGGTTGGCGACAGATCTGTGAAGAACCGTCCCTCAGTCCTGCAGAAAGGAACGTTTCCCTTGACTGATGGAGAAAGAGCCCAAGGGGTAGCGGTGACCAGGACAGGAGGCAAAACACAGCCCCATTTTGGCTGGAGCCCTTGACCCAGGCTCTGAGAGAATGAGCCAGCTCTCCATCCCCGCAGACCTGCCGCGGATGATCCTCAGAGCCCGTATCTGGACACTTAGTGTCTCACGTCTGCAGAGTAGACTGTCCTCCCTCTCCTCCAGGCCTCAGCCTGTCCACTGAAGCATACGTGCATGTCTATGTGCACACATAGAGGGGCTGGGTAAGATGCGAGCTTCCAGAGGCTGCTTCTGGAGCCCAGAAGTCTGAAATCCAGGTGTGATCATCAAGGTCATACCCTCTCCTACTTCTTCCACCTTCTGGTAGTTGTTGGCAATCCCCAGTACTCCTTGGCTGGTAGCCACATCACCCAATCTCCGCCTGTCTTCATGTGACCATCTTTTCTGTCTCCCTGTGTTTCCTCTCTCTGCTAAGGACACCAGTCATTGCATTAAGGCCACCCTAATCTAGTACCCTAATTCTCCAAGCCAGGCTTCAGCGATACGTGAACTGTGAACTTCCTGATGTTCAAGCTGGTTTTAGAAAAGGCAGAGGAACCAGAGATCAAATTGCCAACATCCGCTGGATAATGGAAAAAGCAAGAGAGTTCCAGAAAAACATCTATTTCTGTTTTATTGACTATGCCAAAGCCTTTGACTGTGTGGATCACAATAAACTGTGGAAAATTCTGCAAGAGATGGGAATACCAGACCACCTGACCTGCCTCTTGAGAAACCTCTATGCAGGTCAGGAAGCAACAGTTAGAACAGGACATGGAACAACAGACTGGTTCCAAATAGGAAAAGGAGTACGTCAAGGCTGTATATTGTCACCCTGCTTATTTAACTTATATGCAGAGTACATCATGAGAAACGCTGGACTGGAAGAAACACAAGCTGGAGTCAAGATTGCTGGGAGAAATATCAACAACCTCAGATATGCAGATGACACCACCCTTATGGCAGAAACTGAAAAGCCTCTTGATGAAAGTGAAAGTGGAGAGTGAAAAAGTTGGCTTAAAGCTCAACATTCAGAAAACAAACATCATGGCATCTGGTCCCATCACATCATGGGAAATAGATGGGGAAACAGTGGAAACTGTCAGACTTTATTTTTTGGGCTCCAAAATCACTGCAGATGGTGACTGCAGCCATGAAATTAAAAGATGCTTCCTCCTTGGAAGGAAAGTTATGACCAACCTAGATAGCATATTCAAAAGCAGAGACATTACTTTGCCAACAAAGGTTCGTCTAGTCAAGGCTATGGTTTTTCCTGTGGTCATGTATGGATGTGAGATCTGGACTGTGAAGAAGGCTGAGCGCCGAAGAATTGATGCTTTTGAACTGTGGTGTTGGAGAAGACTCTTGAGAGTCCCTTGGACTGCAAGGAGATCCAACCAGTCCATTCTGAAGGAGATCAGCCCTGAGATTTCTTTGGAGGGAATGATGCTAAAGCTGAAACTCCAGTACTTTGGCTACCTCATGAGAAGAGTTGACTCATTGGAAAAGACTCTGATGCTGGGAGGGATAGGGGACAGGAGAAGAAGGGGACAACAGAGGATGAGATGGCTGGATGGCATCACTGACTTGATGGACGTGAGTCTGAATGAACTCCGGGAGTTGGTGATGGACAGGGAGGCCTGGCGTGCTGCGATTCATGGGGTCACAAAGAGTCGGACACGACTGAGCAACTGAACTGAACTGAACTGAATCTAGTACAACCTCATTTTCATTTGATCACACCTGGAGACTTCCCTGCAGGTCTGGTAGCTAAGACTGTGCTCCCAATGCAGGGGACCTGGGTTTGATCCCTGTCAGGGAACAAGATTCCACGTGATGCAACAAAGAACATGCATGCCTCTGACCTCAGGGAATAGAAATGAACTGAGGCCTTGCCTCAGGGCTATCTTCCTAGGTCCAGTGGAGCTCCAGTCCTGTGCAGCTTGATTTGGGAGTCTGGCTGGTGGGGGCATAATTTTTTCCCTAAACTGGAAGCCAGGTCCAGCACTGGGCACTGCTCAGAGGAGCTCTCATACTCTCACAGTCTGGACAGGTGGTCCCTTGGTGAGCCCAGTACTGCAGGTGGGGAAATAGGAAACAGAGATGGGAAGATAGCCCCCACCTTTAAGGTCCTTCCACCCAGATCTCCTCTCCTCAACCCAGCTGAACAGCCTCCCTGGCTCCTACCCATTCTATGCCAGGAGCCTCAGCCCCTACCAGTCGTGACAACCAGACACCTCCCAGCATCTCCTGGAGAGCAGGATCACCCCCACACACACACACACACACTGCTTATGCCCTCTGGGTGCCCTGAATCCTGCAGACCCCATCCTGTGCTTGAGGAGGGAGCACTTCGTTGGGTGCTGGGAGGGGTCCTGGTGCACACATGGGCTCTTCAACAAGGGTAGGAGCCATGCATGTGTGTGCTGGAAACATGAGTTCTTGCATGTGTGTGTGTGTCCATGGGTAAATACAGGTACATGCAAACAACCACTGCAGGTCCCCTGGAATGGGACACTTGAGTCCCCAGGACTGAGCAGAATTGGACTGGGTGCTGGCCGTTGTGGGGGCCTGGGTTGTGCTGGCCAGGGCGAGACAGCCAGCCCCAGCTCAGTCTGCACTGGGGGGCAGGTGCTGGCAATGGGAATGGGGAGGGGGAGGGACCTTTGAGCCTGAGCTCCTGGCACAGAGGCCTCAGTCCTGTCCTGTCACAGACTCACGGCCAGCTACAGACAACCTATTGCTGCCATCTTCCTTGAGGACAGCCCTTGTTTACAGGCCAAGCTCCCAGAGGTGCTGGGTGCCCAGGGGCTGGGAGGTACCTGGGGAGCTGGCCACCCTGGCCGCCTCACCCTGGAACCCAAGGAGTCTTGCCTGCCTCTAGGAGACCCCACCTGCCAAGGAGGTGAGGCAGAAAGCCTGGGCCCTGGCCCCCTCCCCGCTTTGGGGCACTGTCGGAGTTGGGGCAGTGAGGCTTAGTCAGGGGCCGGTCCAGCAGGGGGAAGGATGACACAGAGCTGTGGGCAGGACGGGCAGACTCTGGAACAAGGATACTCCCCCACCCAAAGGATGGCAGGGAGGCAGACAGCTGGGGAAGGGGTCTCAGGATTGCCCTCAAGGAGCAGGAGTTGGGAGGCACTGGCCTGATCAAGGAGAACAAGTTTCCTGCATCAGTTGAAGCAATTCCGGGGCTACACAGCTTTTCCCTCCCCTCCCCAACTGCAGATCCATTCCAGCTTCCTTTGTGGCATCCTAGGTGGCCAAGAGGAGAGGGGTCTGGCCTCCATCTTCCACCTCAGTCATGTATGAGGCTTGGCAGGACTCAGAGCCAAAGGTGCAGGGAACCAGCTCTCTGAGAAGCAGATTCTACAAGGTGACTCTGCCCCTGTTGTATTGGGCATCTCCCCCAAAGCCTAGAGGAGACAACAGGCAGGTCCTGAACCCCCGGGCCTCTGCTCCCCCTGCCCTCTGTGAGCCTGAGGAGGCATGCTGGTTGGCTGGTGGGATTCACTCTGACCACCTCCTCCCAGGCCTGGCAGGGTAGCTGAGCCCTGGGATCCTGGGGCCTCAGTCGTGCAGAGATCACCTCCCAGAGCAGCAGCCAGGGGACCCAAGGACAGCTCAGGACCTCCAGACCCAGCAGGGAGAGCCCCCAGATTTAGCAAATAAAAATACAGGATGCCACTTTAAAGTTGAATTTCATATAACGAATAACCTTTCAGTATCATTCTCATGTATATCCCATGCATTAGTATATCCAAAATAATTATTCGTTGTTTGTCTGAAATTCAAATTTAAATGTGTATTCTCTATTTTATCTGGCAATCCTACCAAGGGGTAATAGTAAAGACTTTTGTCTTCCAGTGCTAAAAAGAAGTACCCGGACTTCCCTGGTGGTCCAGTGGTTAGGACTCTGAGCTTCCAGTGCCTCACTGTGTGGGGCACCGGTTTGATCCCTGGTCAGGAAACTAAGATCCCACATGCCACTCGTAGTGAGGCCAAAAAATAAAAGCAGAACTTGTTGGGTGTGAGTGTGTGCGAGTGTGACCAGACTAGTGTGTGCATGTGTGTACACGTTTAGAGAGGCACTAAGCCTGCGTCCGTGTGAGGCAGACTATGCGCAGGTGGAAGTGGATGGAGAGGGTGCATACACACAAGAGAGCAGTAGGTGTCGGTGCTTGGTGGGGGACGGGGGTACTGGGACCACTGCAGTACCCTCATAAGCCCCTGCCTTTGTGTGGAGCGCTGGGTCCCTCCCTCCTCAGCTCAGGCGCTTGAGGCTTGGAGGGGGCACAGGGCTGGCAGGAGAAACCTGCTCCAGACATAGCTTCCAAGCCAGAATCAGGGTGTCGGAATCAGTTGGATCAGTACTCGGGGCTGGGGTGGCTGTGGTTCTAAGGAGCAGGTAGAGTTGGCATCACGGGCTGGCACTCAGTCTGGCCTGTACCTTCTCTGCATGTTCTCACCTGTCTGGACCTCCAGGGACAGGAACCACCAGTCCCCGGTCTTATCAGATCCCCAGGTAAGTGAGGGTCATGGTTAGGGTCATCACTGGGCCTTCACTGGGCTGGGGCCTCTGGACATGAGGCTCGGTGGCAGGAACATCTGATGCAAGTGGCTGTAAGTGTCCCTTCCTTCTGGCTGACTCACAGCCCACTCCATTCCAGTGGCTCAGCAGTCCTGGGGAGGGAGCCAGGCCCTCTGTCCTCAGTGGGGGTGGGGAGAGGGCAGGGAAAAGGGAAAGCAGGGGCGGGTGTGGCCAGGAGTCACAAGCTGGCTTGCCAGCCTGGCTGTGGGTGTCTCTGCAGCTGTGGAGCCTGCTCTGCTGTGGCAGTTGTGTGGCCTCTCAGGGGTCAGGCACTGAAAGTTCCCAAGGGGGTGCGGGGGTGGGGTTGGGGGCTGAGCAGTGCTGCCCTAACAGATGGCCAAAGGCTATACTTTCCACTGATATGGGTCGTTTGGCTTGTCATCCCGCTTTCTCTCTGGGTCTCAGGCAGTGGTCACCCTGGTGGCTCTCAGGGAAGTCAGGTCTCCCACTCCTGGCTCCCCTGCCCCCCAGTAGTGATCTGGGCATCACCTACAGGAGCCCTTGGTTTTAAGGAGGGTGAGGGGCTTTCCCAGGAACCTGTGGATATGAAACCTTATGAGGCAGAAGGGACTTTACAAATGAGATCAAGGGCCAAAAGATGGGAATGATCCTGGATTAGGGGGTCAGGCAGTGTCATCACAGGGTCCTTATAAGAAAGAGGGAGAGGGTCAGAGGCAGAGAGAGACGAAGATGTTGTGCTGCTGGCTGTGAGGATGGAGGGAGGGGCCGCGATCCAGGGAGGCGGCACCTCCAGAACATGGGAAAGGCAGGAGCTGGTGCTCCCGTGGAGTCTCTGGAGGGACCGGCCCTGCCCATGCCTGGTTAGCCCCATGAGACCAGAAGACCCCTGACCTTCAGAACTGTCAGAAAATAAATTTGTCAGTTTTGAGCCCCTAAATCTGTGGTATTTTATTACAGCGGCCCTCGGAGACTCATACAGGCACTAACCCCGGCAGCATCCCAGAGTCCCCATTTAGCAGATGAGCAAAATGAGGCAAGTCCAGCCAGGCCTGGAGAAGGCCAACCGATCTGGCTTCCTGGCCAGGAACAGGGACTGGGGACAGGGGAAATGTCTTCAGTGGCCCTTGTAACCTGGACACCTGGGCCCAGTGTCTGCTGACCTGCCAAGGGCCCCAGAAGCCTCTATGGCCGGAGGCGGGGGTTCTGCATGACCCTGGGGCTGGCGCAGGGACCAGGTTCCAGGAATGTCCTCCCCCGGTGTTGGATTTGCTTGTACTGCTAAATGCTCGGGCCGATCTGCTGCCTGGCGTGTGACCCGGCCCCTTTGAACCCTCCCCTCAATCTGCAGCAGGACGCCAGCACCGCCCAGCCGGTTCCCACGCCGTGACCACCGCCAGGCGTGCCCTTCCCGGACGCCTCCTCATTCTCGTAGCGGGGCCTCCCGGGGCGCCCTTCGCTAGCTGCCCCGAAGTGGCGGTCGGCCTGGGGCGATGGCGGGAGAGGGGGCGCCGTGAACTGTAGGACTAGGTGCCCCGGGGGCCTGGAAGGCCGCGCCTGCGCGTTGGCTCTGGCGCGGGTCCCTAGGCCCCGCAGCGGGACCGGTTGCCGGGGCAACGCGTTTGCGTCATCGAACCTGGCTCAGAGCTGGAGCTCCCTCCGGGTGGGAGGCGGGGCCCTGGCGTTAGGCCAATAGAATTCCAGAGGTTGCACTCAAGGGGCGTGGCCGTGGCCTGCTCTCGGGCCAATGGGATTGCTGTTGTCTAGGTTGTGCTAGGAGGGCCACGCCCCTTTAAAGAGAACGCGTGAACCTCACTGCGTCGGGTTTGCCTCGGAGTTCAGGGAGAACGACATGGTTTGGGGTTAGGGGTCTGCTCCCCAGGTGAGCATAGCAAGAGCGCGGGGGGCAGTGCATCCGGAGCCCGCAGCTCCCCAGAAGGCGCCCCCTGCTCAGCATGCTGCGCTCCTCCTCCAACCCCACCCGGAGGGTCAGTTACGCCCCAGGGGTTTAGGGCGAATCCCTCGCACCCCTGCCCTCGCCAAGACGCTGCTGCAGCTGGGGAACCAGATTTGTCCCCAGCCCTGGGTCCCTGCACCCATCCCTATTCCTCGAGGGCCAGGAAACATCGCTCACAAGGACCCCGTCTCCACCTGTAGGTCCGGGAGGTTGGCCCCCTTGTGCCCAGGTCTCATGCCCCCGCACTATCCCCCCCCAACCCCCTTCTCAGTTCTTGCAGAGGAAAGCAAAAGGGGTCGGTGGTGTGGGTCTGTTTCCTGTGGACTCTGGGGGCAATGTCCCCTCACTCTGGACAGGCCCTCCTGTCTGCTGTCTGGTGGTCCGTGTCAATGAAGGATAAATCAGGAGTAAGAAGTGACATTGGCAGATCCTGGGTGCAGAGAGCAGCCAGAAATGACCCCCCCCCCAAAACAAAAACAAAAACATTCACTTGCACCCTCTGTGTCCCACACCTGGAGCGCCCTCAGGGGTGGCCTGTGGGGCCTAGAGATGCCCAAGGCCCGGGCCTCTGCCATGACCGGTCCCAAAGAATAGAGAGGGGTGGCTGCGCCCAGAGATCTGGGGAGGAGATTGACAAAGAGCTGGTTAGGGTCCCTGGTCCATGTCAGACTTGGAGATGTGGACCCAGCTTACCCCTGGTGGTCCTCTTTCCTGTCCCTCAATCACCCCTCACCCCAGCACCTGGAAAACCACTAACCTGAGGTGTCCTGCTTTGGTCTTTGTCCTCTGGCCTTGTGAGATGTTAGTTTTAGTGGGAACTGGGTGGAGGGCATCTGGGATCTCGTGGTACCATTTCGGCAACTTTTCTGTGAATCTGAAACTAGTTCAACATGAAGCAAAAATGATAAAGCACACCACTAGTGTTAAGTAATCTCTAAACACTTTGTTGCTGCCTGCCCCCCGCCACTAACCCATAACAGATGACCTGCAGGTGCAGCACTGCCCTCCAAGACGTGCGGCCGGACATGTTCCAGAAGAGCCACGGCCTCCAGCTGTTCTGGAAGGACCTTTGCTGCTTCCAAGCAGGCCCTGTCTTGGAGGGATGGCTTTGGTCTGTGGAGCTGGGAGGGCCATTGGCACCTAGCCCCCTGAGACCCTTCTGGTGGGCTGTCTACAATGTCCATACTCTCCAGGGATGCCCCAGCCAGCAGGAAGCCCATCACGTGTTCAGGATTCTTTGAGGTTTACGAAGGTACCACTGGGGTGGGCTGTCTGTTTCCAGGGGGCCAGCATGCTGTGCTGCTGGCTGTGAGGATGGAGGGAGGGGCCATAAGCCAGGGAAGTGGTACCTCTAGAAGCTGGAAAAGGCAGGACCCAGTGGTCCCCAGAGCCTCCAGAGAGACTAGCCCTACCCATTCCTGTATTTTAGCCCAGTGTAACCCATGTGGGACTCCTGACCTCCAGAACTGTGAGATGACAAATGTGTGTGGGTTTTTTTGGCTGTATCTTGCATCTTTCGGAAGATCTTAGTTCCTTGACCAGGAATCAAACCCATGCCCCCTGCAGTGGAAGCACTGATTCCTAATCACTGGACCACCGGGGAAGTCCCAAACGTGTGGTTTTAAACCTCCAAGTTTTGGTGATTCATCACAGCAGTCACGAGAAACCAACAACCTCGGCCTAAGGGTTGAGTATGCAGGGCTGACTGGCTGTTGCTGCTGTAACAAACTGAAGCCGCTCCTGTACTGGTGTTGGGGGCCTGGACTGAAGGAAGAGCACATTCACTTGACAGAGTCCCTGCAAGAACTTGCGGGGGCCCCGGAGCGGAGTCAGAGGAACAAGCAGGGAGACAGGCTCCCACAAAGTGAGGAAACAGGCCAGATGGTGGTGGAAGGGTGGTGGGGCCAGCACATGCCAGGCGTCTTGAGGCCGCCTCCCTGACTCATGGCCAACCAGGTGCCTTGCTCACTGAGGTCAGGACTAGGGCCCAGTACTTGGCCAGAGGGAGAAGTTTCCAGTCACTTGGGCTGGGGGGCCTGGGCTGGGAGGCTTGGCGGGGACCACCTGACTCCAGCTCTACTTTCCAGCAAAATGCTGAAAGTGTCAAGTGTCCCCCTGGGCCATCATGGGCTAGGTGCTCAGACAGACCCCTGGGAGGTGGGCAGTGGGGGGACCCTGAAAGCCTGGCAGGTGTAGGGAGTGGCCTCCCCCACTCATCTGTTTCCCAGGTGGCCTTCCTGGAGCAGGGGGGATTCAAGGCCCTCAGTGGCAGGGGAGCCTGGAGCAGAGTCACTGGTATTTGAAACGTCCAGAACAAGCAAATCCACAGAGAAAATGGGGAATGGAGAGGGGCGGTGATTGCTAGTGGACATGGGACTTCTTTTACAGGGGTGAGAATGTTTTGGCACTGGAAAAAGGTGACAGCTGGATGACCTGTGAGTGGACTGAAAGCCCAGAACTGTCCACTGTAAACGGATGGACTGCAGAGTGTGTTGGCGATGGTTCACCGAGATGCTTGTCAACAAGAGACGTTGCATGGCCCAGTGGCGGCTGGCGACTGTGTGGTGACAGTGCCAGGTGCGCATGGAGAGAGCTCTGCTGTCCTCTTAACTGAGGCTGGACGTGAAGTAAACATCCACACAGTTCATGTTTCCTGGCTCTGACGGGGTGTGGAAGGAAAGGGTCTGGGTGGACAAAGAGGAGGAAACCAGTGAGCATCCGCTGCAGATCAGGAGCTGTGTGCTGAAGACTGCGCTTTCCAAAAACATGCATGGTGGAGAACAGCCACTGAGACAACACCTGCTCTCTCTCGCAAGAAAGTTCAGCGTACGTGAGAGAGGACATGGCTCAGAGGTGGTGCTGGTGGGGTCGTGAGGTTGGCAGCACCCCCGGATGCTACGACCAGGTCAACTTCCTGTGCCAGGAGCGTACCCTGGAGCCTTCACACACGTGAGGGTCCTGCCCCCAGGAGACACTGGGATGATGGTGGGGGGCTTCTGGCATCGAGGGGGTGACACCAGGGAGGCAGCTCCACACCCCACAGCACCCAGGATGCCCCCCACAGAGGATGATCAGCCCCAGTGCCAGCAGCACTAAGGGGGACAACCTGGTCCAGAAAGCCTTCTCAGGAGGGAGCAGGAGCAAGCATCAGCAATGTCTCTGTAGGGAAAGTGTTAATTGTTCAGCTGTGTCTGACTCTTTTCAACCCTGTGGACTATAGCCCATCATGTTCCTCTGTCCATGGAATTCTCCAGGCAAGAATACCATTTGGGTGTCCGTTCCCCTCTCCAGAGGATCTTCCCAACCCAGGGATTGAACCCAGGTCTCCTGCACTGCAGGTGAATTCTTTACCATCTGGGCCACCCAGAAAGATCCATCTGGAAAGACCTCTCTAGAGATTAATAACTGATTGCTTTCATGTCCTCAGATAGCCACCATCTGTGTTCCTGTCATGTGATGGAGTGACCCAGTATTTCAATGGTGGGATTCATGTCCACTTAATGCAAAAAAGCTGGACGGCTCTCAGGTGGCCACTGCGTTCCCACTTCCCGGTGGTCATGCCCTGGTGCCATTCCCTCCCAAGTGTGAGCCACACCAATGAGTGGGACAATAGTTATGTTGGGTTGTAATGCCCAGCTGGCTCACTGTCTCTCTTGTTGGCTCTGATGAAGCACGTGGCCATGCTGGGGTGGCCCGTGTGGCAGGGGCCTGAGGGTGGCCTCTGGTTGACGGCCAGTGAGAAACTGAGGCCCTCAGTATTGCAACTGTAGGGAGCTAAACTCTGCCAACAACCACGAGAGCTTCAAATAGAGTAGGATCCCTCCGTAGCTGGGCTTCCAGGTGAGACCTGCCCCCTCCAAACCCAGTCTCACTGCCACTTTAACTGCAGCCCAGGCAGGGGAATGCAGCTGGCCAGGGCCTGGACTCCTGCCCCACGGGAACCGTGAGATTGCAAATGTGCACTGTCTCAAGTTGTTCTGTGTGTGGTGTTTTGTTATATAGCACTAGCTGACTAATACAGTGATTCCATTATTAATAACTTGACTTCCCTGGTGGCTCAGATGGTAAAGCGTCTGCCTGCAATACGGGAGACCCAGGTTCAATCCCTGGGTTGGGAAGATCTCCTGGAGAAGGAAATGGCAACCCACTCCAGTATTCCTGCCTGGAGAATCCCAGGGACGGAGGAGCCTGGTAGGCTACAGTCCATGGGGTCGAAAAGAGTTGCAAGAGACACAACTGAGAGACCACTTCTTCAACGGCTTATCTTTGGAGAAGGCAATGGCACCCCATTCCAGTACTCTTGCCTGGAAAATCCCATGGATGGAGGAGCCTGGTAGGCTGCAGTCCATGGGGTCACTAAGAGTCAGACACGACTGAGCGACTTCATTTTCACTTTTCACTTTCATGCATTGGAGAAGGAAATGGCAACCCACTCCAGTGTTCTTGCCTGGAGAGTCCCAGGGATGGGGGAGCCTGGTGTGCTGCCGTCTATGGGTTTGCACAGAGTCGGACACGACTAAAGTGACTTAGCAGCAGCAGCAACAGTCAGGACACTTCCCTTAAAATCTGGGCTCTTAAATAAACCCATGCAACTATGGGTACCTTATTTTTGACACAGGAGGTAAGAATATACAATGGGGCAAAGACAGCCTCTTCAATAAATGGTTCTGGGAAAACTGGACAGCTACATGTTAAAGAATGATGTTAGAACATTTCCTAACACCATACACAAAGATAAACTCAAAATGGATTAAAGATCTAAATGTAAGACCAGAAACTATAAAACTCTTAGAGGAAAACATAGGCAGAACACTCGATGACATAAATCAAAGCAAGATCCTCTGTGACCCACCTCCTAGAGTAATGGAAATAAAAACAAAAGTAACAAGTGGGACCTGATTGAACTTAAAAGCTTTTGTACAGCAAAGGAAACTATAAGTAAGGTGAAAAGACAACCTTCAGAATAAGAGAAAATAATAGCAAATGAAACAACTGACAAAGGATTAATTTCCAAAATATACAAGCAGCTCAAAAAACTCAGTACCAGAAAAACAAACAGCCCAATCAAAAAGTGGGAAAACGACCTAAACAGACATTTCTCCAAAGGAGACATACAGATGGCTAACAAACATATGAAAAGATGCTCAACATAGCTCATTATTAGAGAAATGCAAATCAAAACTACAAAGAGATATCACCTCACACCAGTCAAAATGGCCATCATTAAAAAGTCTACAAAATATCAATGCTGGAGACGGTGTGGAGAAAAGGGGACACTCTACACTATTGGTGGGAATGTAAATTGATACAGCCACTATGGAAGATGGTATGGAGAGTCCTTAAAAAACTAGGAATAAAACCATCATATGACCCAGAAATCCCACTCCTAGGCATATACCCTGAGGAAACCAAAATTGAAAGAGACACATGTATCCCAATGTTCACTGCAGCATTATTTACAATAGCTAGAATATGGAAGCAACCTAGATGTCCATCAACAGATGAATGGATAAAGAAGTTGTGGTACCTATCCACAATGGAATATTACTCAGCCATAAAAAGGAATGCCTTTGAGTCAGTTCTAATGAGGTGGATGAACCTAGAACCTATTATACAGAGTGAAATGAATCAGACAGAGAAAGATAAATACTGTATTCTAACACATATATACAGAATCTAGAAAAACAGTACCAAAGGATTTATTTATAGGTCAACAATGGAGAAATAGACATAGAGAATAGACTTAAGGATATGGGGAGAAGGGAGGAGAGGGTGAGATGTATGAAAGAGTAACATGGAAACTTACATTACCATATGTAAAATAGATAGCCAATGAGAATTTTCTGTCTCAAGAAACTCAAATAGGGGTTCTGTATCAACCTAGAGGGGTGGGATGGGGAGGGAGATGGGAGGGAGTTTCAAAAAGGAGGGGATATATGTATACCTATGGCTGTTTCATGTTGAGGTTTGATAGAAAACATAAAATTCTGTAAAGCAATTAACCTTCAATAAAAAATAAATTAATTAAAAAAAAATCTGGGCTCTTGGGCTTTTCCAGTGGTCCAGTGGTTAAGACTCCGAGCTTCTACTGCAGAGGGGTGGATTTGATTCCTGATTGGGGAAGTAAGATTCTGCATCCTGCACAATATGGCCAAAATTTTTTTTAATAAAAAAATATCTGGGCCCTTCCCCCTCATGCAGAGGTATCCATTCTGGATAAAGTTTAGTATATTTCTATTGGCTGAGAGTTACTTAACCTTGGGCTATTAATTTCTAGTTTCACTGCTGTCCTGTAAGCCCTGACAGTTCATTTTTTGTTTTCTTTTTCTCGTGACACAAGTGCCTGACTTACACGCTTTGATTGCCAAGGTACCCACTTCAAAGATGGCATCTGGAATGAATACCCTGCAGCCAACAAGGTGTCTTGTTAAAAACCGGGTGACCTCCCCCACTGAGTTAGAAGTTAAACCTCGGTTGGTTTGCATAACTGACCATTTGGACTGCTTGCTTTTCCTCTTCTCACACTTTAAACTCCTGCTCGTATGTTTTGAATTCACCAATAAAGAGTGAGCCCTTGGAACCTAGGCCCCCACCTTCAACCCCAATAAAACCAGAACCAGACAGCTCTCTCTACCTGAGACCTCGCTGTGTGGGCCCAGGTCCTGTAAGTAATAAACTTTTTTTTTTTTTTCCTAAAAGTTTCCTGATAGTTATTGCAGGTTGTCCTGCAATTGTAGTAAGACCCACAGGGGCTGGTCCAGCCACAACACTGGTTATCAAGAAGCTGAAACCCACACACAACCATCACCTTCTGATTAGAGGTGACAGCCTGTACAGTTTGGGGTATTGTCTCATGTATTTTTGGAATTTGACATTTTTCCTATTGTCGAAGAGATCATCAATTAAAAAAGAAAATCAGTTTTTACAAATGCTTTGACGATAGTCTGGCAAAAAGAGAGGCTCTCCAGTTTAAATTTAAAACACTGATAGCAAATAAACTTTAATAAATGACCTATGTATAAAACATCTTTTATTTAATAATATTTAATATATTAATTTGTAAATGAATTATAGGACACAAAGTAATATGTTAAGAAATAAATATATCATTTTATAATTAATCTATCCATAAATTTATATATTGATATGTTGTTGTTTAGTTGCTAAACTGTGTCTGGCTCTTTTTCGACCCCCTGGACTGCAGCCTGCCAGGCTCCTCTGTCCATTGGATTTCCCAGTCAAGAATACGGGAGTGATATATTGACATATCACTAAATTAATACATTTTCTTAGCTGGCAGGAGAAGTGACTGTAAATGTTTAATAAGTCATTCTGCCATGTTTTCCTTGAATTTCTTTTTTTTTATTGAACTATAGTTGACTTACAAAGTTGCGTTCATTTCAGGTGTACAGCAAATTGATTCAGTTATGTGTGTGTGTATGTGTTTTCTGATTCTTTTTCCTTAAAGCTTATGACAAAATGTAGAGTATAGTTTCCTTTTTTTTCCTTTCCTGGCCATGCTGTGTGTCTTGCAGGATCTTAATTCTCTGACCAAGGATTGAACCTGAGCCCTTGGCAGTGAAAATGCACAGCCCTAACCACTGGGCCACCAGGGAACTCCCAAGTATAGTTCCCTTTGCTATACAGTAAGTTCTTGTCATTAATTAAAAAAAATTTTTTTTACTTATTTGGCTGCACCGAGTCTTAGTTGCAGCATACGGATCTTTAGTTATGGCACTGAGGATCTTTAGTTGTGGACTCTTAATTTCGGCATGTGGGATCTCGTTCCCTGACCAGGGATGAAACCCAGGCCCCTGCATTAAGATTACTGAGTCTTAGCCAGTGGACCACCAGGGAAGTCCCTGATTATCTATTTTATATATAGTAGTGTGTATCTGTTAACCCCATACTCCTAATTTATCCCTCTTCCCACTTCCCCTTTGGCAACCATAACTTCGTTTTCTATGTTTGTGGGTCTATTGTTGTTTTGTAAATAAGTTCACTTGTATCATTTTCTAAGTCTTCCTTGAATTTCTATTTCATTCAACGTATTTCAATACATAAAGTTTTCTAATATATTTTCCCTATAGCAATATTAATCAGGAAACTTGGTCAAAATAAGTATACTGTTTCTTGTATGCATTAATATTGCAATCACTGGTTTTTCGTGGTTGGCTTTGCTTAGATATAACTTGGGCTTACCTACTCTGAACTGTGCCATGCCATTTATTTAAGAACTTTATTGGGATAGAAGGCACGAGATTCTCCCAAGGAAAGCATACAGCCCAGGGGCTAGCATACACAGAACTGTCTAGGTCTGTGTGAAAAGAAGAAAGTGCTAAGGTCGCGGTTTTACTTCTGTGACACTCTCATATTTTACTAGGAGAATCAACCTCAATTTCAGGGGTTAGCCAACTTTTTCCATGAAGGCCCGAGAGTGGCTGTTTTCAGCTTCTGTGTGACAACTACCCCTTGTGTTATATAGGTGATATACAGGTGAATGTGCAGGGTCAGGTACCAATAATACCTTATTTATAAAACCAGGTGGGGACTCCATATAGCCAAGCCTGGTCTATGACTGCTGCCTTAGTTTTCCATGAACTAATCCCATATGATGCTTTAAAATACTCATCTTTGCTGTTTACTGTATTTTCTATCTTTTGTAGCTGCTGTTGTTCCTGTCTTTGTCCCTCCAGTTAATTTCAAAGGATGCATATTATTTTACATTTTACATATATATATGTATATGTGTATGTGTGTGTGTGTGTAGTGATAATTGGTGAAATTAAGTTCACTGTTAATATATTATCACAGATTATTATATTAATATATAATTTTGCCAATTACCATCATCTATGAAACAGCATCTAGGGATTTCCAAGATGGTCCAATGGTTAGGGCTCCATGCTTCCATTGCAGGGGGCACCAGTTCCATCCCTGGCCAGGAAACCAAGATCCCACTACTGCATAGTATAGCCAAAAAATAAAAAATAATAATAAATAAAATTGAAAAAAAAAAACTGACTCTGTTTATAAAGATTCAACTAGAGGAATATTATTGTAGCCTAAATAGTGGCAACAACCCAGAGGGGCTTTGTTAACTTGGAGGCACCTATAAAATGCATGCTCAACAGAGGATTGAATCTATTTGGGCTTTTTATTTTTTCTTTTTGATGTGTACCATTCTTAAAGTCTTTATTGAATTTGTTACCTCTTCTGTTCTATGTTTTGTTTTTTTTGGCCGAGAGGTATGTGGGATCTTAGCTCCCCAACCAGGCATGGAACCTGTACTCTCTGCATTGGAAGACAATGTCTTAACCAGTGGACTTCCAGGGAAATCCCTGTCTGGGCTTTTCCAAGTCCTCCATCTGTCCCCAGAGCCGCCTTCCTCTCTTCAGTCCCACACGGTCCCTCCTTTTGGTGGTCAAGATGCAAACCACTTATTAAATTCCAGACCTCAGTCAATCTTTATGAACTGGAAAAGGATTCAAATTGTCTCTACCTTAAAAAAAAAAAAAATTGTCTCTACCTTGACCTTTGTTCTGACTCAGGAACAACTTGTAGAAGCAGCGCCAACCAATGTAGTAGAAAATGGCAGCCGTGGAGACCACCGACAAGGGCTAGTGTGAAGGAGCTGAGGATTTTTCTGTTTAGCTGATCTTGAATTAGAATTTCAATAGCCCCTGTGGCTAGTGGCTGCCATATTGAATAGTACCAGTCTAGGACAATGCCTGCCCCAGTTTGGAAGTTTCCAGTAGCAATGGGGCTCCTGATCTTCTGAGATGGCCCTACTGTGACCCGACTTTCTTCTCCACTTTCTGGAAGAACACCCCTTCTGGGTTATTCTGCCTTCTTTGTCACGTCCATTGTGATGACTCAGATCCACAGCCATGCCTCAATGGTGGCCAGGAAGGAACAGGGCCAGCTGGTTTTGTCCAAGAAACACAGCTGGTTCCTTTTGCCACTGCTTCGTCTGGTCAGACTTCCAGACACCGCTTCCTACCTCCCACAACCTCTCCTGGTTGAACAAGTTTTGGGGTGAACTGTCCTGTTAGGATGAGTGATTACCAGGCCTGTGAAGGGAAGGGTTGCCCAGAAGCTAGCCTGGCTAATCTTCGCATTCCAGGCAGCCCAAGTCAGTAGGTCCCAGGAGTTCGGTGTATGAAACACTTCCTTCCAAAGGGTGCATGAGTTCCCCGTGGCAGCCCTAACATAGTCAGCAGACTCATTGGCTTAAATAACACTAACTTATTTCCTTAAAGTCCTGGAGGTCCGAAGTCCAACTCGGGCCTCAAGGGGCTAAATCCAGGCATAGGCAGGGCTGGTCCCTCTGGAGGCTCCAGGGAGCATTGGTTGCTGCCTTTCCCAGGTTCTAGAGGTGCCTTATCCCTGGCTCGCGGCCTCTCCCTCAATCTTCACAGCCAGAAGCACAGCATCTCCCTCTGACCCTCCCCCCACCTCTTATAAGGACCCTGTGATGACACTGGGACCCCAGGAATCCAGCATCTCAGGGGCCTACTCTTAACCCCTCATGCAAAGTCTCCTCTGCCCACTGAAGTGACATGTTCAAAGGTACCAGGACCAGGACAAGGACAACTTTTGGGGCTGTTGTTCCAAATAACGGCAATAGCTCCCCAGACTTTAAACTGGTCCTGGAAATCTCTGTGGTGTATTTGCAAAATCCAGGGGTAAGGAAACACAGGCTTCATTAGAAAGTATTTATTTCCAAGTAACCAGGAGTCCCCTGAAGACACTCTCTCCCTGCGATGGAGACGGCGCGCCCTCTAGGGGAAGGAAGCCACACACCAGGCTGGAATCCACTGGATCCAGAGCTTCTCATAAGACCGCTCTGTTGGCCCCAGGACCCCTGAGAGTAACACAATCCCATATTTTGCATATAAGAGATGTCTGGGGTAAACTCATGTGTTAAGGTCACAGGATACCTAGGATGGGACAGAGACAGAAAACACCCCTCTGTTCCCTCTCACTCCATCTACTCTTCTGCACCCAGTTCAAAGTTTTCTGGAACATTTATGTTGCAAAGAGGCAACAGTTAAAATCACTTGATCTCAGCCAAAAGGCTGAGAAGTGGCAACAGTTAAAATCACGTTTGCTAAGTGTCTAGAGCAATGTGAGAGAAGGCAGAAGCAGGAGAGAGGTGGGTGCCTTTTCAGTCTGTTTTCCAGATGCCGGGCACCCTGTGAAATTCTAGTCCCACCAATGTGCTGTGCGTCTGATCATCTACTCGGGCACTCTGGGGGCCACAAACCATGGTGACTGCGAAGATTTCTTTGCCCCTTGGACAAGGGCACCCTGGTGACAATAGTGGTGATGTGTCCCAACTCTAGGAAGACAAAAATGACAGTCATCAGCCGCAGATAAGGAGACTGGTTTATTCTGATGTTCCTGTGGGAATACCCACAGGAGCAGGAGGGTGGGCAGGGGACTCTCTCCCCCAGTCCCACTGCCTTCCTTGACCTGGCTGGTGACCTGAAGAGGCACAGTGGTTACGGCGTTCGGTTGTGGTTCTGCATCTAAAAGGAGCTACATTCGATTGGCCAGTTTCATAAAGTCCTTCCAGGCTCCAGGAGCAGAGCCGGCGGCTTCTGAAGGACTGAGGCCCAGGTTTCGTTTGTTAATTGCACTTGTTCAGTGTCGGTGGCGGGCCCTCTCCCTGACACCTAGAGGTAACTTGGAACCAGCATGGCCTGGGCAGGTAGGGTTGCCATGGCCAAAGGCCACCAAGGATGCTGCTTGTGGGCAGGGAGGTGGCTGGTAGAGTGCCCCTGCTCCAGCTTCTGCAGGGAGAAGGTGCTGGGTTTGGTCCCAGAGTCTTGGGGTCGGGGGGGGGGGGCAGGGTGGCATACAAAGGGTTTCCATATGATGTTGGCAGGCATTAGGTGAAATTCAAAGGTTGTACACCCAGGGAGAGGTGCTCCCTGGGAGAGTCACCCTGTTATTCATGGCAAAAAGGGGACATTTTTCTAGAGGGCAAGGGGAAGACTACCTGTAGGTAAAAAGTTTTTTTTTTTCTCCTAGTAACCTCTCATAGCAGTTGTAAATGAAACTATAATAATCCACTCTTTTATGTGACATGAAGGGGCCCCAAGAAATGTGGGATGCAGGCGCAGGCTTGGGAAACTGATGGATGAACCCAGGGTCCTGGAGGAATGGCGGACAGAAGTGGCTAGGGGAGGACGCAGGGAGGACAGAAGCCAGGTGCTCGTACCGCTTGAAACCAGACCTGGGCCATGGTGGGAAGTGCTGCATGGCCATGGCCTCGCTGACTGGGCCCCAGAGCCCGTGGCCGAGCATGCTGGCTAGTCAGGAGACGGACCCAAGGTGGGCCAGCCTCCTGGCAAATGCAAGTGGTTTCCAAACAAAGTGGGTTTTCCTGGTTGCTCACAACACAGAGAATCACAGAGTTCAAATTCCCATCTCCCTCGTGATGTGACGGCTGAGGAGACTGGGGCCCAGAGGACCGGACTAATGGTTGCTGCCACCTTGGAACTGGAGAGAGGATGCAACCCTGATAGCCCAGAATCTGCTGGGCTAGAAAACACTGGTCCCTGTGCTGGAGATGTGGCGTGTAGCCGCAGCGGGTCCCCAGGGCGTGGCCGCAGAGATGACAGGGCCGAGGGCTCTCAGTGGCACATCCGTGCGGTCATTTCTTTCTGTTAACAACAAGCAGGACATCAGGAGTCACACACAAAAGGGAAGTCAGAGTGCATGGTCTCAAGGGGCCCACAGGCCTCATTCAACACAAACTTTACTAAACCGGGCATAGACAGCGTGTGCCTCAGGCCAGGCGGCACGCTCTTTATGAGAAGGGTCACAGTTTCTGCCTCCAGAAAGAACTCTAAGTGTCAATGCAGGAGAAAGGACCACGGGATCAGGACACTAAGTGAAAAAACATGAGTGTATCATAAAACTGCCCACGACTATTTTCCGTATTTGGTGAGATTCACATAAAATGAACTGTCCTCCTCAACGGTGGACAACCCCCACCTCTACCTGGGTCCAGAACATTCCACTACCCCAGAGGGAAACCCCTTCCCTACTAGCCAGAGCCTACAAGGGAATATACAAACACGAAAAAGCTATGTTGAGATGTTTTTAGAGGTTTTTAAAAGTTGTCAAAGATAAGCCTTTCGCAAAGACCCAAAGCAATGAAAGGAATCAGGAAAAAAGGTCACATGTAAAGCAATTTGGTGCTGCCACTATGGAGAATACGGAGGTCCCATAGATCGATCCAGCAATCCTACTTCTGGGCATGTATCCAGAGAAAACTATAATTTGAAAAGATAAATGTACCCCAATTCTCAGAGCAGCACTATTTACAATAACCAAGACATGGAAACAAGCTAAATGCCCACTGACAGGAGTGGATAAAGGAGATGTGGCGCATCTCCACAGCAGACTATTACTCAGCCATGAAAAAGAATGAACCGATGCCATTTGCAACACCATGGATGTGATGGACTTGGAGGGCATTATGCTTAGCAATGTAAATCAGAGAAAGACAAACACCATACGACATCACTTCTGTGTGGGATTTAAAATATGGCACAGATGAACTTATGTATGAAACAGAAACAGACTCACAGACATCAGGGGGGAAAGAAATGGGGATAAACTAGGAGTTTGGGATTAACAGATACACACTACTGTATATAAAATTGATAAACAGTTAAGTCCTGCTATATAGCACAGGGAACTATATTCGGTGTCCTGTGATAAACCATAATGGAAAAGATTATGAAAAAGAATACATGAATAACTGAGTCACTGTGTTGTACACCTGAAACCAACACAAGACTGTAATCAAGTGTACTCAAATAAAAGGCCTCCCGAACAGGCCCACAGGGAGCCCAGGGTCCTGCCAGGAAAGGTACAACTGGGGCGGGGTATCCAGAGTGATGATCTTGTCTCCCAGGAGCAGACCTGCACACCCAGGCACCACCCGGTCCCTGGAAGGTTCCGGCATTTCTGAGCTTGGGGAGATGTTCCCACTTCTTATAATGATCCCCGTAAACAGTGGCAGCAGCTGGTGGGCACTGGGAGAGCAACCACCTGTGCCCTCTGACCTTGCAGGTCCTGCTCAGAGCCATTTGGGTAACACAGTATGGCATACAGGCTCCACGTCACAGCCCACGGGACCTGAGTCAGGCACCTGAAATCTCCCATTTCTGGGGTGGGGGCGGGGAGTCAATACTGACCAATTCGGCAAATCCCCCCAGACAGAAAGTGGGTGAGTGGTTGCAGGGGCTGAGGAGAGTGGTTGCAGGGGCTGAGGAGGGGGTGACTGCTGATGTGGAGAAGACTGCTTTGGGGGTTATGAAAGGTTCTGGAACTGGACTGAAGTGAGGGTTGCAGAACCCTGTGAATGTACTGAACACCACTGAATTGTTCATTTTTACATCAGTGGTTTTACCACATGTAAAGTTTACCTCAATTAAAACCAGAAAAAGAAGTAGCTCCTTGCTCTCCTGCCGCTAGCAGGAGGGATGGGCACCCCAACTGCAGGCAGGAGCCCCTCTGGGCCACTGTAATGGGGGGACCCCGCGCACCCGCTGCCTACCCCACGACGCTCCATGCTCACCAGTGGCTCCAGCTCCTTGGTGTCGATAAGGCCGAACTCAGTGACAAAGTAGTAGAAGTGCTTGTAGCAGGTGTTGACGTGAGCCTCGGAGCCCAGCTGCGCGATGCGGTCGAAGTGGTGGATGTACACATGCACGAACACGCGGAAGAGCCGCGACAGGATCTTCTTCACCACCTGCAGGAAGTTCTTAGGAAACGGCGTGCCTGCGGGGCGAAGGGCATGGCTCAGCTTCCCTTCCCCTTCCCTCCGGGACCTGCACCTCTCTGCCCCAAACAGCGCCCGGGGGCGGGGAGGGGCAGTCCTGCAGGCCCAGACGTCCTGCCCTTCTCGCTCTCCGCGTCTGGCCGGCAGTGGACCTGACATCCCGCTTCCGGGCCGCTCACAGGCTTCTGCGTCTATTTCTGGTTACCTTTATTTTTCGGATAGGAACTGGGCGATGCATAAAAACCTATGTTCTGGACTTTGATGCTTTTCCCTTAATATATTTATATCGTCCCATCTAACTATGCTTCATGGTACTGCTCACATTTGAACACACACATCCTAACTTAATTGCATACATACATACATGCACCGTGTTTTTCTATTACTGAAATATTTTATTTCTATTTTTCAATTTTTTTTTTAATTTTTTAAAATTGTGGTAAGACCTGTTGACCCAGCTGGGGGTGACCTTCTGGCATCAGGCATATTCATGGGCTGTGCCCACATGCCCGTCCCCACCTCGCGTGTCCTCCTCGGCCCAGGGGACAGATGCCATGCACTCACACCATGTGAGCAGCGCTGCCAGGGGCTGCCTGGGACCAGGAGGGACAGGTCCTGTGTCCTTCATGAGAGGGGCTCCAGGGCTGGCGACCACCCAGCCTGTGGACAGCCACAACGCTCTGGGACGCACTCACAGAAAATGGAATGGCAGCTGCTGGTTGTCGAGCAAATCCCCAAAGACATACAAATAGGTGCTCAGGATCTGTGTGCTCAGCAGCTCGAGGGGCAGTGTCAGCGGCCAGTCAGGGACAACTAGCCTGAGTGAGGGTTTCTCACACCAGAGGCAGGTCCCAGGGTGTGGAGGGATGAGGCAAATGGGAAAGACCTTCCCCAAGACCAACCGTCATGCCCCTGGCCAGCTCCCTCCTGTGTGTACGTGTGTCCCATACTGCTGATGGCACTGGTGTTCCAGGCCGGGTGTCTGGGGATGTGCCTTTGCAGAAGGCTCGTTCAGCACCAGTGAGGACTCTGGGTTTCCTGCTTCCATCCAACAGGAGAAAAGAGCTAAACAGAAGGAATGCTCAACTCTTTTTTAAACTAATTTAAAATTTTTTTGACTGTGCTAGGGTTTCGTTGCTGAGCGCAGGTTCTCTTGTGTGTGCAGGCTTCTCATTGCAGTGGCTTCTCTTGTTGCAGAGCACAGGCTCTAAGCGCATGAGCTCAGTAGTTGAAGCACACAGGCTTAGTTGCTCTGCTGCATGTGGGATGTTCCCAGACCAAGGATTGAACTCGTGTTTCCTACATTGGCAGGTGGATACTTAACCATCAGGGAAGCAAGAATACTTGACTCTTGGGAAAAACCATGTTCACAGGGCATCTGAGGCTCATCTGCCATCCATGAAGACCCATGACACTTGAGTGGTGGGACAGCGGCCTTGAGGGCATGGGGACCCCCGACAAGGGAAGGTCTCCTCAGCGTTGGGAGGTCAGAGGGAACCAGAGCCTATGGCAGGCAGAGGAAGGTAGCACAGCACATAGCCAGCATCTGCCACACAGGATCCTGGGCCCCACTAGGCTAGGGCCCCACCCTGCCCCCTTTCCTGGGGGGATGGGAGTCACTAAGGTCCTCCTGGGCCATCCCAGGTAGAGAGGGAGCGACAGCCCCATAGGAGAAGGGCCTGGACACAGGATCTTCTGGGATGGCACTGCCCACGCCTGCAAGATGCCCTCACACGGAGTCACGAACCTGGTCCACCACCCACTTCTGTAGGTAAGTTTTACTGGAACGCAGGCCTACTCCTCGTGCACACTTTTTTAAGTGTCATCCATGATGGCTTTCGGGTGCATGGCAGATCTGAGTAGCCGAGGCAGCCCGTCTGGTCCTTGATGGGAAAAGCGTGCGGACGGATCTCGGGTCTAAACTCAAGAGTAGTCAGGTGGCTTTGGGGCTAAGTGGATGCTCAGGCATGGAAGCACCAGCGTGGGGGGCAGGATGAACTTTTAGACCTGTGCTTTCTCTGTTCGGCCACAGATCTAGCCCTGAAGAGCACGGGAGGCTCCTGTTCTGAGCAGCACTGCAAACAAGCAAAGAGAAGCACTTCAGTCCACTGGGGGTGGGGGTGCGGGTGGAACCAGGCCGAGGGGTGGGGCTGGCCCTGGGGTCTGTGGACAGGGCTGGAAGATACGGCCTAGGCCAGGCAGCCCCTAACCTCTGCTGGGTAGCTGGGTGACATCTGCCAAGTTCATTTCTCTCACTCTTCTTATGCTCTCCTTTCTGGTGGGTGAGCACTGACTCGAGGCAGGTCTGAGTTCTAGGAGGTGGACCCCTCAGGGCCTCAGTTGGTCCCAGCAAAGCAGTGACTCAGGATGACAGGGAGAAGGTGCAGACCTGGACCCGGCAACCTGACAGGAGACCACCCAGGAATCTGTTTTGGGAAAGTGATGACTATGGGATGGCCTTCTCCCAGGTGGGTCCCTGGAAGCCCCTTGCCAGAGTCAACGTGGTTCACTGTACGGACGGTGAGTGAGGCCTGGGGGTGAGAAACTCAATGAAGCACAGAGCATGGCAGCAGCCCAAAGCCCGGCCCGAGGTCTGCTCACCAGTCGGCCTACCAGGACTCCAAGTAACCCAGGTGAACATGAGAATAACATCTACTGTCTCCTGGGACCATTCAGCGGCTCAGGACAATTCTCTCCCAGTTCCTGAGGCCAGAGTCCACATGGTGCCCTGAGCTAGAGTCCAGCTGTGGGCAGAGCTGAGTCCTCCACAGGCTCCAGGGAAAACCCAGTCCCATGTTTTCTGGGCTTATGGTCCCTTCTTCCTCCCATCACCTCACCACCTTCTGCCCCACTAGGTAACGAGTCTCCCTCTGCCCCCTCATTAGGACCTTGTGATGACATTTAGGGTTCACTCAGATAATCCAGAATTGTCTATCTCAAGATCCTTTAACTATATGTGTTAGTCGCTCAGTTGGGTCTGACTCTTTGCTATCCCATGGAGTGTAGCCTGCCAGGTTCCTCTGTCCATGGAATTCTCCAGGCAAGGATACTAGAGGAGGTAGCCATTCCCTTCTCCCAGGGATTGTACCTGGGTCTCCTGCACTGCATGCAGATTCTTTAAAATCTGAGCCACCAGGGAAGCCTTTGCTTGAAGCAAAATGTGTCCCTTCACACACAGGAGCATCACTCAGTCATGAAAAGGAGAGAAGCCATGACACTCGCTACCATGTGGATGGACCCTGAGAACACGACACTCAGTGTGAGAAGCAGACACAGGACACAGGACACACAGGGTATGATTCCACCAATGGGAAACGTTCAGAACAGGCAAAGCCACAGACACAGACAGTGGGTTCCTGGTCATCAGGGGCTGGGGAGGCTGTGCGGGTGACTGCTGAAGGGGATGGGGCTTCTTTCAGGGTGATGGATTTTTTCCTTGGCTGCGCAGGGTCTTCACTGTTGCACGTGGGCTTTCTCCAGTTGCAGTGCGCAGGCTTCTCTTGTCGCAGAGTATGCGCTCTAGAGTACAGACTCAGTAGTTGTGGGGCACAGGCTTAGCTGCCCCTCAGCAGGTGGGATCTTCCCAGACCAGGGATGGAACCCGTGTCCCCTGCATTGGCAGGCGGATTCTTAACCACTGGACCAGGGAAGCCTCCAGGGTGATGGATTTAGATACAGCTGATAGCTGCACGACACTGTGAATGTACTATACCACCACTGAACTGCATTTTTTTAATTTGCCTTACCATGTAGCATGTGAGGTCTTAGTTCCCCAGCCATGCCCCATGAAGCAGAAGCGTGGAGTCCCCACCACTGGACCACCAGGGAAGCCCCTGAACCATGCACTTTAAATGGGTGGATGTAGTGGTGTGTGGACTCCATCCCGATAAAGTTGACCCTAAAAGAACACGAAAGCGCAGAGACTCACCGACGTTGGTGGGGAAGACGTCCTCATTGTTGATCTGCACCTCAATCCAGTCCATGAGCAGGTCCATGTAGCGGGGGGCTGACAGTGCCGTGGGCCGCCGGAACTTGTTCTCGTCCTGCCAACGGTACTCGTACTTGGGGCCGCCCGACATGATGGGGCAGGAGCGCTCGGTGCAGCCGTCACTGATGGTGCCGTAGATGAGGTTGACGCGGTTGAAGAAGTCCACCACGTGCACGGCCACCCAGTCGTTGAGCTCCTCACCAGCGGGCAGCTGCACCGCCAGCTTCAGGTCCAACCCTGCGTTCAGCGAGGCCTGCGCCTTCTTGTGCAGCTCGAAGCGCTGGGTGCCCGGCTCGAACTTGCGCTTGGGCCGGAAGGTCTTGTCCTTGTTGAAGACCTGCTTTAGGAAGGGGTTGGACATCTTGGCCGTGCACTCAGGACGCCCCCCACGAGGTTTCTGAGGGGAGGGCCGGGCAGGACGCTCACGACAGGAAGGTCACAGGGCCCCCAAGGCTCCCTCAGACCTGGAACACACAAAAAGGAAACATTGTGAACCTTCTTGGAACCCTGTTCTAGAAGCACCAGTGGGTGAACTGGGGACATTCCTGGGACTTGTGGTTTTGAGTTTCAACAAAAGGGCACACAGAACTTCCCCGACACATCCCCTCTGTGCCCAGAGGCTTTTGGTAAAGAGAAAGTTACTGGCCCCACATGCCACCTGAGGGCGGGCCCCCTCAGGCTAGGTGGCAGCCTCTGTGAAGAGATGTCCATAGCCAGGTATCTGCAAATGAATCTTATCTGGAAAGAGAGTCTTTGCAGATTGATTAAGGATCTTGGGTTGCCCTATTCCTGGACTATCCGGGCACCCCAAATCCAGTGATGAATGTCCCTGTAAGAGGCCGTGTGATGATGGACACAGAGATGGAGTGATGGGTCTACAAACCAGGACACGCCAAGGACCAGGAGCACTGGTGGAGCTGGGAGGGAGCCCCAGGAGGAACTAGCTCTGCCCACACTCCAATCGTGGGGCTTCTGGGCTCCAGGGATGGAAGGGCGTGGATTCCTGCTGCCTCTGCTCCTCTCTGGGTGTCGTGTCACAGTCTCGTCTCTGGACCAGGGACCTCCATAACCCCATGTGCTCTCAGCTCTCTAGCCTAACATCTGCACAGCTCCACGTCCAAGGGGCAGATATGAATCTGGGGGACACTACCCACCCCAATGTACCACCTAAGTGAAGATGCCTCCACGAGTTCTCTGGTCTTGTGACAGATGCCACTCATTTTGGGGACGAGGCCCCAGTGTAGGGGCTGCACTGCCATGGCCCTGCTCTCATGAACAGGCCCCTCCCAAGCCTCTGTTCTGTACTGTCTTCCCTGTCACATTGGAGTAATAGACCCCACCTCAGGGGGCATGAAAGGGTGAAATCAAGCACAAGGAGCCTGGGTCGGGCTCACATTTGGGACCAGTCACGCACTGCTCCTTCACCATCACCACTCCGATGGCCACGCTAGCCCACCGCCCCTTGTCTCCATCTCCGGTTGAAGTAGATATGCTTTCCTGGGCGTGGACCTGGCCAGGACTGGGTGGGGTGGAGGTATCCTGGGAGCTCACCCAGGAGCAGCAGCAGAGGGGGAAGTGGGCCCGGGTTGGGAGAAGCGGAAGCACTGCCCAGGCTGGGCTCCAGCACACACAGCCCTGCACTCCTGGTGAGATGAAAAACCACTTATACGTAATGTTGTAATATACACGTAATGTAATAAACCCCTCTGGAGTCAGTTCCTTGGCCCTGGGACCTTGACCCTCCAGACCAAGCACACTGTGCAGCAAACTGCCACAAACCGAGAGGCTTCGAACAGCCTACATTCACAGTCAGAAACTTCTGGACATTCCATGTCTGAGAAGACCTAGTGTGTCCTTGCACAGGGATCCTGTCACCCCCAAGGGACAACGTTGTGCCACCAGGCTGACCTCAGCGATGGAGAAGCTGTGATGGGGGATGGGCACGAGGCAGGCAGGTCTGGTCACCTCAGCCCAGTTCACCCGTGTCTGCACCCATGTCCATGGTCCAGATGGGGCGACCAGGAGGGGAAGGACCTCAGCAGGCGGTTAGTAAGCACTGAGTCACGACCCACCACATCCTGGAGCCAGCATCTCCTGCAGGCTCGGCTCTTCTACACGTCGGCAGGTCAGAAATCAGACTGATCCCCATTGGCCTGGGCCTCCTGGCCCAGCCTTCAGTGGCCCCTTGAACCTCTGGGTTAATTCCAGAGGTGGATGGATAATGTGAAGGGCACACACCAGCGTTCTAGCCAGGGTGTCCTGCCTGAAAGCCAGGAATGATTCTGACTCTTGAGTTATGAGAAACTAAAAAGAAAGAGGTTGCTCTGATCTCAAGTGAGAGGGATGGCAGTAAGCTGAGCCTTCAGAGTACTTCTTCTGGAGCATGGAGTGTGGAGGGCGGGGTTCAAAGGAGGGGTCCAGCACCTCTCCCCTCGGGGCAGGCGCAACCCTGACCCTACCTCCTTCCCCCTTCTGTGTCCTCCACGTGTCCACAGGGCCTGCTAACAGAGTCAGAGGCAGAGAGACGGGAGATGCTGCTCTGCTGACTGGGAGGATGGAGGGAGGGGCTGAGAGCCAGGGATGGGGCGCCTCTAGAAGCTGGAAAAGGCAGGAGCCGATGCTCCCGCGGAGCCTTCGGAGGGACCGGCCCTGCCCACACCTGGATTTTAGCCCTGAGAGGCCTAAGCTGGACTCGACCTCTCGAACTGTAAGAGGATAATCTGTGTGGTTTGGGCTACAAAGTCTGTGGTGATTTGTTACAGCAGCCATTGGAAACTCAGACAGAGGCTACACAGAACATCTGAAGGAACGCCAGGGAAGGTAACTCACAGCTGACACAACTGGGCCACTCAGGCCCTGGTTACATGCAGGCTGGGGACCATCTGTCCTCCCCACTGGTAGGTGAAGCCTGCTCATTCTTCTGGGCCCCACTTGACCCTGTGGGTACTGGAAGGTTGATTCAAGGCAGCATGAACTATGCAAAACACAGAGGCTGAGCATCCAGGGATGGAGCCAGATGTAGGGAGCACAGTGAGGAGGGGAGGGACCTGCTGCTCCCAAGGAGGACGGCGTAATCGAAAAGGACAATCAACAGGAACCCTCCTGTGCTGCTGGGGTAATGTAAAATGGGGTGGCTGCTGAGGAAAACAGCCCAGCAGTTTAAAAAATGCAGCTACCATCTCACCACAGCTCTCTCCTAAGTGTCCATCTAAGTGATGACACATGTGGACGACACATGTCCACACAAATACTTGTACATAAGTGTGTCCAGCAGCATGAGTCCTAACAGCCAAAAGGTGGAGACACCCAAATGTCTCCATTGGGAGCATCCCTCAGCCATGAAAAGGAGAGAAGCCCTGACACTCGCTACCACGTGGACGGACCCTGAGGACACGATGCTCAATGAGAGACGCAGAAACGGAAGGACACACGGGGTGTGCCTCCACTGACAGGAAACGTGCAGAGCAGGCAGATCCACAGACACAGAGAGTGGGTTCCTGGTGGTCAGGGGCTGGGGCAAGGGATGGGGTGACTGCTGACGGGAACAGGGTTTCTTCTGAGGTGACAGAATGTTCTGGAACTGGAGAGAGGTGGTGTTACAAACAATGTGAATGGACTGAAAAACAGTGGAATGCACACGTGAAAGGTGGAGAGTCTGGTACATCAATGAGAGCCAGGAAAGCTCTTATTTTTAAAGTAGGGTGAAGAGACAGAGCAAGTGTGGGCCGAAGTGCTGCTCTGGGAACCACAAAGAACAGGCCATTTCCCTCTGGGTTCAAGCTGAGGCCAGCACTGCCTGTCAAATTTGTTTGCTGTGTGAGGTGACAGCGCAGACACAGAAGACCACAGGGGCTGAAAAATGCAGGCACTGATGTGTGACAGAGGGAACGCTCACGCGGACAGGCCGCCTGGCAATGGGGCAGGAAGCCACCTGTGCTCTGGAGCGAGGAGGCCCATCCAGAGACCAGAAGAGCCTTCACTTCCTTCCCCAAAGCTGCCCTGAGGCCCCAGCCACAAGCATCACTTCCTGCCACCTTGGTTAACGCCCAGTGAGGCAGTCACGGTAACCCATGGAGCAAAGCAGAACGCTACTTTAAAGCTGGGAAGACTGAGGCCCGGACTTGCCACTGCTGACATCGGGGCCACCCCTACCCCCTCACGTGAGGAGCATCCCCAGTCGTGACGACCACAGATGTCCCCAGATGTGATCCAGTATCCCCTGGGGGCAAGAGCACCCCAGGTGAGAAACACTGGGCTAGAAGATGGTGACAGCACTAAGCATTAACTACTAGTGGTCACCGTTAACTAGTACCCAGTTAATGAGTAAATCACTGTTAGGCTGACAGTTGGTAGCAGAAGGAGTCAGTGTTTGCACCGTGGACCGTGGGGATGAAACCGTGGTCCCTTCTGCCTGGCCACCCACCTCCACTGCCCCACCCCCACTCTTCATCCCAAATCCAGGGCCAAGTCCCTCCTGGCTGGGGCTGCTCCCACACCAGGCACCTCTGCCGCACCTGCAGTCTGGTGCAGGTGCCTCTGGTTCTGACCCTCCCTGGTTCTGGAGGTGTGGTAGAGACCTGTGCCTAGGGCCTGAAGGGCAGGAAGAGGTGCCTCCGAAAAGGAAGGACAGCCACAAATAGCCCATCTGCCGTTTTTCTCCCAATGTGGACGATCTGAGACCCCCAGGAGGCCCCGGTTAAGAGGCCACCTGCCCTGACCCTCTGTTGCAGACTAGTCTATCACCTGTGCTAGGTAGTGGGGACGCCTCTGTATGAGGGCACTTGTGCTGGATGTGGTGGGTGGGGACCCTGCGCTTCCACCTGCCTCTGCCCCCACCACGACCGCTAACTGCCGAGGGGCCGTGAACCTGCCCAGGTGGTTCATCTGTAAACCAAGCAGCTCTCAGGGCCACTCCAAGTGCAGGTCAAGGGACAGTCACCCTGTGTGGATTGACCAGCAACCCAAGTTGGCCTCCCCCGCACCTACCGCCTGCCAGCAATTTCTCACCCACGACTCACTTTAGCCTCCAAACACTCTTCTGCCCAGGCTGAATGCAGCCTCACTTTGGCCATGAGAAGACAAAGCAGGGTGCTATCCCTCATCCAGCCAGAGTGGGGTTGGCCTGGGATGGTCCCTGAGCCCCCACAGCGGCCTCTGTGCACCCAGGTGTCCAGGCTCCTTATCTGCCCTATAGCTGGCCTTCTCACCCTCAAAGAGACCACACCACCAAGAAAAATGCAACCTCCCCGCACCCCGCTGCTGCCTTCTATTGACTTTGGGGTCTCTGGGGCCACGTGACCTGTCAGACAGGCACAGGCTGTGGGGTGGTGAGAAGCGGACAGGGACCCCACTGACCCGGGTGACCCCACAGCTCTATCTACAGCCCGTCAAGCCACGGACCAGACAAGCGCCAGGATGGTTCTAGAAGATGGGGCAGAGTGATGAAGCAGGCTTATAAGGTTCCTGCCTACTTTTCTGTCTCCTGAGAAAGTGGGAGGGTTTTTGTTTTTTTAAAGTGGAAGCAATGATTTTTGAAAAACTTTCTGGATGGACAGTTCCCATCAAAAGCAAACAGCACTTTCTATTAAAAACACACTCCCTTGGGCTCCTGTGGCCAAGGAGTGGGCAACCACTGGCAAGTGCCTTTTCCTTGAGAAGCACCCAGGAGTCACTGCAGCAACCCCCCGCCACCAAAATCCCAGGTACCGTTTCTGGGGATCCTGAGTTTCTGCCCCCTCTTAGAAGACCTCCAAGGGCAGCAAAGGGAAAACCAGGAGAGGCTTCTCGGAATCCAGCACGAGGGGCTCCCCTGGGTCTTCCTGCACACGAGATGAATGTGGTACTTACAAACTCCAAGAGTGACAAAGGTTAAAACGACAAAATTCCCCTGCCCCAGCACACACCCACCCACCCCTGTTCTTTTTCTAAAAACAAAACACAGTTCCTGTTGGCAACCGCCACACCTCAGCCCCTTCGCCACTTCCTTCCGGCGCCTCCACATCCTGCCTGGCTGATGACATTTGCCACCGTTGTGTGTAAACCCTGCCCCAGCCCAGCAGCCTTTGTGGCTGGCTAGAAGATGCTCACGGCCCAGGATCTGTCCTGCTAAAGATGGTTGTGCCTCAGGGCTGACTCCCATCATCTAAATGTTTGTGTTTAAATACTGAGACTGCTCCCTGGGTGGGGAGGCTGCCCGCGTCCTGAAGGACACAACAAAGGCCAGGTGCTTTAGATGGGCTCGCTATAGTCCAGCCTTCCTAGTAATCCTTTTTTCCCCCACAAAAGCCAACTGATATATAATTCACACGACGATAAACCTACACAATTCAATGGATTTTAGTAAAATCATGAAGTATGCAACCATCACCACTATCTAATTCCAGAACATTCTCATCACCCCACAAAGAAACCCCATGCCCATCAGCAGTTATCTCCTATAGCCCTTTTATAAGCAGAATCACATCCCCCCTCAAAAGATGTGCTGAAGTCTTAACAGGTGAGGTGATCCCATGTGGAAGCAGGACCACTGCAGATGTACTTAAGTTGAGGTCACCCTGTCCTACAAGAAGACGGGGATCTGGACACAGACACAGACAGCCATGTGATGGAGGCAGAGATCAGGTGATGTGTCCACAAGCCCTCCAAGCCAAGGGATGACCAGGATCATTGGCCTCACAGGAAGCTGGGGGTGAGGCAGCAAGGACCCTTCCTGGTGCCTCTGAGAGCCCTGAGCCCACAGCAGATAAGAGATGGCCTGGGATCTAAGCCCAGCTGTCCCCACCTCTACTGTCCTCTGCTCTACCGAGACAAAGAAGGGCTGCCAGGTGTCCACGGCCAGTGCCATGATTCTCCTCTGAAGCTCCTCCCTCTGTCTCAGTTCCCCGCGGGGGCAAACAGATTTTCTGTTCAACAAAATGGTGTTGGGGGTCGGGGGACAGAAAGGAAAGAAATGCAGGAGAGGTCGTAGGTGGTGTGTCCATGAAGGAGTCACACCTCTTCCTTCTGAGGACTTGTTCCAAAGCTGCAGGAGCCTTCACTGAGTGGTTGACTGACTGGAGAACTGAGTGTCAGAAACCATGCCTCCGAACTTCCATCCACCACAAGCCCCACCTTTTCTGGCTGCCCAAACTTCCTCTCAACATCAGGGTGGGGAGGGTATCCACCAGGCACCACACTCTCTCCAGGCATTAGGAGAGCTCCCTCCATGCTCAGCTACAGCCATGGGTCTCAAATGCGGTGACCCTGCCCCCCAGGGGCCACAGGGGAATGGGGCACTCCTGGCACTGAATGGATGGGGCCAGGGATGTTGCTCCACACCCCAAAGAGGGTGCCCAGGGTGGGCCCTCATTGAAAGCAGCCCAGCCCTGGATGTCTTATTTAGGACTCAGCAGCCACAGGAATGACTGTCTCCTTCCCAGAACCTGGTTTCTGAAGTCAGATTCCCCTTTTTTGCTTAAGCAGCCTGAACCCATTCCAGGAAGTCAGGAGCTCACCAGCTGGGGCATGTCCAGAAGTTCCCAGAGTAAAAACCCAAGCTCCAAGCCAGCTGCCTGGGGAATTTTTGTTCAACTTCCATTTCAAGAACCCCTGGAGATGGAGTGCAGCTCCCGGAATGATGGTTAATGGCTGATTCTTCCATGAACTTGGCTGGCTCAGGCGCATCATCACCTATGAAGCAGACTGCCTTAACCTCGTTAGGAATACGAATCATCTGGAGCCCAGAACTGAAATAGTACTTCCAAGAACCCTCTTCAGGACTGAAACAGCCACCTCTACTTTTGTTGGGAGAGAGGCACACCTAGAACACAGCTTGTCACAGCTATGTGGGGCACCTGGTGGGCGAACACCATGGTCCAGATTTGAGAGATGATAGACATACTCTCTCCTTTAGATGGTTCAAAACAAAAGTGTACTATCAAGCCTCGAAAAGATAGGAGGAACTGTAAATGTGCATCCTTAAGTGAAAGAAGCCCACGTGAGACGGTGACACGGTGATTCACACTCTATGATGTTCTGGAGAAGGCAGAGCTGAGCTCTGGGGACAGAAGAAGGATCAGTGGTTGCGGGGGGCCCTTGTGGGGGTGGGGAGTTTACAGGAGAGATTAATAGGTGGAGCACAGGGGATTTTTAGGGATGTGAAACTACTGTGTGAAAAAATGATGGGTATGTGTCAGTGCACATCTGTCCAAACCCAGAGAGCATGCACCACTGAGCGTGAACCCACCAAATGCACTCTGGATGCTGGCTGACCGGGATGTGTCAGTGGAGGTTCATCCTGGTGACAAATACCCCGCTCTGGTGGGCCATGCTGATAACCAGGGAGGCAATGCCCACATGGGGGCAGGGAGCATACAGGAATTCCCTGTACCTTCCGTTCAATTATGCAGTAAGCTTAAAACTGCTCTCGAAAAATTAAGTCTATTAAAAAAAAATTACTGGGGCTTCCCTGGTGGCTTGGGCTTTCCTGGTGGCTCAGTGGTAAAGAATCTGCCTGCCAATGAAGGAGCAACTGAGCCCAGGAGTGACAATAGCAGACCATGTGCTCTAACTACTGAAGCCAATGCACCTAGAGCCTGTGCTCCACAAGAGAAGCCATGGCAAAGAGAGGCTCATGCACCACAGTGAAGAGCAGCCCCCACTCACTGCAGCCAGAGGAAAGCCCAAGCAACAGCAAAGACCCAGAACAACCAAAGAATAAATAAAGTAAAGTAAAAACAATCTAAAAACTTACAGCTAACACAAATTTATCAATTACAACACACCAAGCATTTGGCTAAATCCTGTGAATTGCTCACCCCACTTAAGAAATAACTAAAGCCACAGATAGGAAGCAGAAAATGATGAATCCTAAGAAAGAAGGCATAAAGAAAGAACACATTTACACATCTTGGCATAAAGAACAAATGCCATGGGACTTCCTTGGTGGTCCAATGGCTAAGACTCTGTGCTGTCAATGCAAGGGAACCTGGTCAGGGAACTAGATCCTAAAGGCAGAAACTAAGAGTTCATATGCTACAAATAAAAAAGATCCTGCTTGCTGCAACTAAGACCTGATACAGTCAAATAAATATTTTTTAAAAAATGGCTTGGAAGACACTGAAATACATGTTGCATGTGTAATTTTTAACTTTTTGGCAGCCACATTAAAAAGTAACAAAAAGAAAAGAAACAAGTGACTTAAACATTGATTTTATATATATATACTACTGAGCCTAAGAGCACTAAAATATCACTTTAACATCTAACCAGGAAAGAAAATACTAAGGAACTATTTTGCACACCTTCTACCCCACCCCCGCCTTAACACTCCAAGTTTCCAGAGACTGCTGTGTATTTTACACGAAGGGCACATCCCATTTTGAAATAGCCATGTTCATGTGATCACTAGCCATGAACAGCCAGTGGCTACTGTACCGGACAGCTCAGCTCTGGAGGGTTTTAAAAGGGGGAACCACCCCTGTCGCCATCAGGACAGAAGCAATGGGACAGTTGCTATTTGAGGTGGGACTCTTGGGAGGGGAGAAGCTCTGGATTGGAGCAGGCTGAGGTTCCCTGTAAACAAACAAAGGGCACCTTCGGAAGGGAGGGGAGAAACAGAGTGCCTCATGGTGTGGGCAGGCAGGGGTGGGGCAGCCAAGACTTCCACTTGCTTCACTCCATAATCAGTACAACAGACAGTGACAGGCTACCATGAACTTGGGCCGGGGTGGGAGGTGGATGGGCACTCAGGGCTTTGGGAGGCTGCAGCGCCCTATCCTGACATGGGCCAGGGCCAGGATTCTTGGCATCACTCATCATGCTTGGCTGAGTCTGTAAAATGGGCTCATAAGAGTCCCTGAACTTTATGTTGGGTGGAGGGAGGAATGAAGAAGCAGCTAGCAAAGACCAAGTGTAACAGAAGCAAGTCCAAGATCACAAAGTGCAGACAGGCAGTGGGGTGAAATATGCAAAATGCTTGTGTATCACATGCCAAAATTTATCCAAGTGTATCTCTGAATGAATGCAGTTGATTGGGCGTCAACCAAGACTGTATAAAAAGGTTTAAAAAAAAAGATACAAGGGGTAAAAAGCACCTGCAGATAAAGAATGGAAGACTTTTACTCCAAAATGAGCAGTGGCTCTCTGGGTGGGAGCATCATTGGCTATTTATTTGCTACTATGTGACTCTCTGTATTTTCCAGTCACCCTCAGGCTTCCCTTTTTGGTGACATTTAGTAAAGTACATAGTCATTTAAAGCAAATGCAAGCCCTACAGTCAGTGAAGAGATGAAGCAGGGGGGTTAGCCGGTGGGCAGTGCCAACATTCAAACACCTCCCGCCCAGCCCGTGCCCACTGCTCAGGGGCTCTGGGGACCAGGAAGACTGCTTTCAGAGGGCGGGGGTCACAGTGCGCTGGGGGCCCTAAAGTCTTTGGACTTTCCATCCAAACCAGGAGGTGAGGTCCTGGTTATTGATACCAGAAGGGGGTGGCCCTGGTAACCACTGCTGCTGCTGCTGCTAAGTCGCTTCAGTCGTGTCCGACTCTGTGCGACCCCATAGACGGCAGCCCACCAGGCTCCTCTGTCCATGGGATTCTCCAGGCAAGAACACTGGAGTGGGTTGCCATTTCTTCCTCCAATGCATGAAAGTGAAAAGTCAAAGTGAAGTCGCTCAGTCGTGTCCGACTCTTAGCGACCCCATGGACTGCAGCCTACCAGGCTCCTCCGTCCATGGGATTTTCCAGGCAAGAGTACTGGAGTGGGGTGCCATTGCCACTGGTAACCACTAATTCCACCAAGGGCCCGCCACCGGCTCCCGCCCCTCCACCACCGTCCATCCCTCTGAGGGACCCGGCCTCCCAGCCGCCCGCGGTTGCCCTCCTGATGGAACCGGCCTTCCCGCTGTCGTTCCCCTGAGGGATCCGGCCTCCCCGCCGTCTCCCCTCTGAGGAACCCGGCCTCCCCGCCTTCGACTCCTTGAGGGACCGGCCTCCTTGCTACTCGCGGTCGCCCCTCTGAGGGGCCCGACCTCCCTGCCGGGCGCGCTGGCCACTCTGAGGACTCACCTGCCACTTGCCTCCTGCTGCCGGAAGAGTTGGGTCAAGTTCGCCGTTGGACCCAGTTCCCGGGCCGCTGGCCAGTCCGGCCTCGTTGTCAGGCCCGGAGTAATTTCGCACACGACCGCCCCGCCCCTCACCGGATATACTTCCGCTCCACGGCAAGGCCTCCCCGGAAACAAGAGCCGGGGAGGCCTGCGGGCGGAACTTGCTGTGTGCCGGGAGCAAGAGACGCGGCCTCGAACCGGGAAGCCCGCCTGGAAGGAGGAGCTTTGCAATGGCTGTGGGCGCATGCGTGAGGCGCGGTCGGGGGGTGGGACCAACAAAGGGGTGGAGCTTCCTTTTGGAGTGGCCGCTCCTGGGCGGGGCCTGAAAGAGGAACCTGCGCCCTCTGTTGCCCGTTACAGGGGCGAGGCCTACGCCGCGGGCGGGGCAGGGTCGTGGCCCTCCTGAGAGGGCGCCGTTGGTTGGTGCGCGGCGGAGGGGCGTGGCACGGGGGCGCCGTTGGTTGGTGCGCGGCGGACGAGGGAGTGGCGCGGGAGGCGCCGTCGGTTGGTCGGCGGCCGGGGGGGGCGGGCGGGGGCGGGCCATGGCCCTGCTGCTGTGCCTGGGCCTGACAGCAGCGCTGGCCCGCGGCTGCTTGCACTGCCATGGTAACTTCTCGGATAAGTTTTCCTTCTACCGCCATCACGTGAACCTCAAGTCCTGGTGGGTGGGCGACATCCCCGTGTCGGGCTCTCTGCTGAGCGACTGGAGCCAGGACACAATGAAGGAGCTGCACCTGGCCATCCCTGCGGAGATCAGTGAGTGCGGGGGTCCCGCACGGGCGGAGCCCCCGGCCCGGCCAGACCCCGGACCCAGGCAGCTCACACACCTCCTTCTCCCGCCCCCAGCCCGGGAGAAGCTGAACCAAGTGGCGAACGCCGTGTACCAGAGGATGGATCAACTGTACCAGGGAAAGATGTACTTCCCGGGTGAGGGGCCCACCGCCGCGGGCTGGAAAATGAGGCAGAGCCCAACCGCCCCCAGACATTTAAAGTCCACCCACCGCCTGAGTCTGACCGCCGAAGGCTGACAGCCCCCTCTCCTCCTCCTCTTATCAGGGTATTTCCCCAACGAGCTGCGAGCTATCTTCCGGGAGCAGGTGCACCTCATCCAGAATGCCATCATCGAAAGTGAGCAAAGGAGAGGGCTGGCGGGACAGCGGGGAAGATGCTGCCCAAGGCCTGAGGACCCAGGGCCATGGGAGTATTTCAGTCTCCTTACAGGCCAGAGTCTGGTCAGGGTGTGGCTCAGACTGCAGTAATGTGAACAGGGAGCCTGGCATGGTGCAGCCAGGTGTCAGGACTCAGAAAGGCCATGGGGGTGGGGGGGAGAAGGGCCGCTCTCTGCAGGAGTAACAGTTTCATCCAGTGGGCACCAACAGGACACCTTGATGGATAAATCCCACCTATCCCTGCCACATCCCCTGTGGGTCCCTGGAGGCCTCAGAGCTTTGCTGCCACCCTCCCATCTGGTTTGCTCCATCCCAGGCTGGGGCCAGGGACTCCCTGGTGGCTCAGTGGTAAAAAACCCACCTGCCAATGCAGGGGACACTGGTTTGATCCCTGGGTTGGGAAGAACCCCCTGGAGAAGGAAATGTCAACCCACTCCAGTATTCTTGCTTGGAGAAACCCTGGAGCCTAGCATGCTACAGTCCATGGGGTCACAAAGAGTCGGACATGACTTCGTGACTGAACGACAACAAACAATGGGAATTCCCTGGTGGTCCAGTGACTAAGACTTCGTGCTTCTAATGCAGGGGGCCCAGATTAGATTCCTGGTCACGAACTGTATCCCATATGCTGCAGCGCAGACAACAAGTCTGCGGCCCACCTAAGTGGCCAATGGACAGGGGCTAAACCTTGGGCAACCTGGGAGGCGGGGGCTGGGGAGGAACAGGGGAACAGGCCAAGCCTAATAAGGCACCATCTGTGCTCTTGCCCTACCACAGGCCGCATCGACTGTCAGCGTCACTGTGGTGAGTGAGCCTTGGTCCTGGCTGTGGGGTGCCACAGCAGCTGGGGCCTCCAAGGCTGAGGGTGAGGGGAGCCCGCAGCACCTCTGGTGTGTTGCAGGCATCTTCCAGTACGAGACTATCTCCTGCACCAACTGCACGGATTCGCACGTCGTCTGCTTTGGCTACAACTGCGAGTAGGGCTAAGGCGCGGGCAGTTGCCTGTGCTGAGGGGCCCCTGCCCACAGGGTCCCAGGGTCTCCCTGAAGGGGCCCCTCATCACCCGGATAAGGGGGAGGGGAGCCCTGCAGCTGGCCCCGGAGTGTCCACGCCCATGTTCCCACAGGTCGTCAGCGCAGTGGGAGAAAGCAGTGCAGGGCCTCCTCCAGTACATGTGAGTGGGGGCAGCTGGGCACAGGGTGAGGGGATCCTGATTGAGGCCACTTGGCCCCTGACTCCAAAATTGTTGTCATTGTAGAAATAAGTGGCACAAGTAAGTCCCCTCTACCCAAGGGCAATGTGCATGTGCCCTCACCGGTAAGTATGTGTCCAGGCAGCCACAGGAGACAAGCACCTGGCCCTGGTGTTGGGGACCGAGCCTCTACCTCCCAGGGTCTCTGAGCTCAGCTGGCACAAGGGTGCACATCCTGGTTTGCGGGTCCCCACAGACCCAGGTCCTACCCCTGCCCCAGATGGGTGGCAGGGCTGTGGTTAAGAGCTGGTGAGGGCACCCCTGGTGAATATGTGCCCCCATGGAAGGGCCTGAGGACCACAGGCACAGCCTTACCCCCAAAGCTTGGAACTAACCAGGGCCCTGTCATGTGTTTCAGAATGGACACCAATACAAGGTAAGGTCCCCCCAGGCCCATCCTCCTGGGAGCGTGGACTTTTCCAGGTCAGTGGGGGCAGACAGGGCGTCGTATGGGATGGGTGCAGCCAGGCAGGATGTCACCTAGGCAATCACATCCATGCTATCACGCCATGAATAAACATGAGCTCCCCTCCTCCTCGCCTGGAGGTACAGAACCACTCCAGACTTGTGAGTGACCCAGTTGGGGGAAGCTGCAGGGACCCGGGCGGGCTCTGCCTAAACCAGAGGTCAAAACCCCAGCACCCCCGGCCCTGCCCTGCTCCCTTCACAGACCCCATCATGAGTCTTGGGTGTGTGACCCCACTGGTGTCCAAGCCCAGCTCGAGGGTCTGTCTGGGGCCCTGCTACCTGCCCCCTTTGGGACGAGGGGCCTGGGCCCCAGCAGAGGCCCGCCGGGGAAGACGAGGCAGGGCAGGAGAAGCACTGGGGTGCCCCATCTCCTTGCAGCTTGATATCACCAAGCTTCACATGTCTGGAGCCCCCACACCTGGCCAACCTGACTCTGGAAAACGCCTCCGAGTGCCTGACGCAGCACTGAGGGCGGCCCGGCCGGCCAGACCCGTCCCGCCACGGTGCGGGGCCAGAACTCCACTGGACCGGCTTGGCCAGACCCTGTGGAACAGGCCTACTGCTGCCTGGGGGCCCCACCTGCCTTGGAGCCCTGGGCCAGGCCAGGCCGGGGCCGGGAGGAGGGGATGGGAGATAGATGACTTTGTATATAGCACAGCGTAGATGCGGGCAGGATTGCAGCCATGTGATGGAATGATTAAATATCCCTGATGTTTCTCCTCCCAGAGCTGTCCTTGTCGGGGCGGTGGGCTGGGACCCAAGCGAGGTGTGTGCCGGGTGCAGGGGGTGCTTCCCAGGGACCTGGAATGTCCAGTGGTTAAGAATCCGCCTGCCAATTGAGGGGATAACCATTATATCCCTGATCAGGGAACTAGAGCCCACAGGCCGCACGGCAACTAAGCCCACGTGCTGCAACTACTGAAGCCTGCAGGCCCTAGGGTGCATGCACCGCAACTAGAGTAGCCTGTGCACAGCAACAAAGAACCAGCACAGGAAAAGAAAAAAGTACCTGGTGGGCCGCACACAACCAGCCTTCAGGGCGATTGGCTCTTTGGATGACTCAAAGGGAGGCTGTTTGGTAAAAACCAGGGCCAGCCTTGGTGCGTCCTGGGGCTCCTGTCACATCAGCTGCACCGTGGCATCTGCTGTCACCACCATGGCCTGGCTTCTTTCTCAGATGCCCCACGTGGGCTGTGAAAGGACAGGCCCAAACTGGCTCAATCCAGGGCTCAGCTTTGGTCCAGCAGATGGGAGGGGATGGAAGCACACCATGGCAAGTCTGGCAGTTCTTGGAGTCCTGGGCTGGGCCCTTCCTGGCCTGGGTGGCTGCCAACCTCCCTACTCAGGTAAGGGGCCTCCGCTTGGGGAGGAGGTGCCTTCCAGCCAAGGTTTCACTGATGGACTGCTGGCCTCCACTTGCCCAGGAGCACTGAGGTCAGGGGGCTGGTGAGTGGAAGACTGGGGAACTCTCAGACGCCCAGGACCTGAGCTGGGCCCACACACTGTAGCAGGATGGGCCAATGACCCGGGGGCCACCCGAGGGGCCTTTGTGCAGGGCTCTGCAACTGCCCCGGTTTTGGGTTTCAGGTTACAGGTGATCTGGGCTGTCTGCTGACACAAACCTCCATCCACGTGGCATCAGTAAAGCTGTCAGGAACATAGGGAATTGAAACAGTGGCAGGGCCTCCCTTTCAGCATCTGCTCCTGCCAATCCCTGGGGCTCTGGGCCCCACACACTGTGTCCGGACCCCTGACCCTGCCCTCTTCTCATTGTGTGCTGCCAAGATTAGAAATGAGGGGTTCAACTTTAACACAACTTTCATTGGACTTAAACTTTAGTGATATTTCCACTCATCCTGCACAACTTTTACCAGAGGGGTTCCCTGGAAAGGGACAGCAGTTGCTAGGCCCCATGGAGTCCTGTGAGGGGATGGGTATCAGGTGTCTCCTTGCTGTTACCGCTGGGGCCCAGGAGCCCAGAGGACCACACCCCTCCGGAGGGGACAAGAGGTACAGGCAGAAGGGCAGGGGCGCCCTAGCTTTACAATGCAACCTGCACAAGGGTGCCCTGTGGCCCCCTCTGACCCCTAGGTGCTGCAAGACTGTCGAGAGGTCTGGCTGTATGCTGACCCCCCCCAACACTGGGGAAGAATCCCCTACTCAGGGCATACGTTGCCAAAGGCAAGAGACCCAATGGATAAATGCCTGTTTCGCAAGTTTATTGGATCATCTTGACACAAAATCATTACAGCAGCATGATATGTCTCTCCTTTACACGGGAATGTCAATAGCAAATAAATTCTTATATAACACATCATACAATTTAGAGATTCTAGAATCACTGCACAGGATTCTGTAATAGGTTACTCTACATGCTAAAGTGACAGTTTTCATCAAAAGAAGTTAAAATGTCATTGAGGACCATCATCTTTGAGGAAAGTTCAGTCTCACGGGGGTGGGCTGGGGTCCCCCCCTGCCCCTGAGGTGCATCTCAGGGGCCCAGCCACCCCCGGACCCACGTGCTTCCCAGCAAGGAAACAGGGCCAGGCCCAGGCCCTTCCACAGGTGCAGACACAGACCTGCAGAGCATCCAGTGATGACAGGAGAGCCAGAGCTGTAGCTCTCCACCACTCACCGCAACACGCAGCTGGGCACGGAGGCCAAGGCCCTGGAGCCCTGCTGGGCACTCCCCTCAGCAAACACACAGGACACGGTGGTAGAACAAACAGGATGTGATGGACGGCAGCCTGCAAGACTCTGCCCCATAGTGTGTCCTGGGGAGGAAGTGCCCCTAGGCGTGGGGTGAAGAGGAATGTCTCCCCCAAGCAGCTGGCCTGGCCTCCACCCCTAGGGCCTGCGGGCAGCAATCTGGGAACGCATGGGACTCGGACGACTTGACAGAAGCGGGACGCGCCGCTCCGTCCGGTCCCCATCCAGCCCCCGCCAGGTCCTGGCCTCGATAGCGGTCACGCTCACCCTCAGGCAGCCCCCATGGCCAAAGGCACAGTCCGCTCCAGCCAGAAGAGCCCTGGCTGGCTTGGGGACTGGCAAGGGCTGCTCGCTAGAGAGTAGAGAGAAGCAAAGTAAAAAAGATGACAAGGTAAATCAACGCAACATGAACTGCGAGGTCTACACAGTGGACGATGGTGGACTTGGTCAACGCCTGGCTGGACCCAGTGTGTGCAGCACATGGCCGCCCTCTTGTGGGAGGCGGCACTCAGCACGTGGCCAGCGTCTCCTTCATTTCCTCCAGCAGGTTGCTCAGCAGCGTGGGGTCGCTGCACTTCCCATCCACCGACACTGACTTTTCGCCCTGTGAGGGAAACAACAGCCGGCACTCAACAGATGCCACCCTCTGGACATCCTCTCCTACTTCGGGGTGCTCTGATAACCCTCTCCTATTCTGGGGTGCTTTTATAACCAAGAAGAGGGGCTCCAGGTAGGACGGAGCAGGCACACCACACCCCATATCTCCCACACCCCATGGGAGGAGCTGCAGGACCTGGAGAGGCCAGAACCGCAGGGGTTCAGGACTGATGCTCTGGCAAAGGCAGGGATCCCAGCCCCTCAGGGGCACAGGGAACAGCTGAGTGCAGCACCAGATGTCCTGCAGATGGAATCTGAGTGCCAACCTTCTCCACAGGTGTGAAGAAGGCCCACAGTCTCCAACTCAAAACTTCCAAAATCGGCACTCCAAGACCACGGAAATCTTAGCTCACGTGGAAAAGACAACCCACAAATACCCACGGAGAAGAGATGGATGTCAGAATCACCTTGAAAGGCTTTAGTGACTCCAAGAACCTCCCATCAGCAATCACATACATTCCTGAAGCAAGCAGAACACAACATCTCAGCAAAGAAAAGGAAGAAATAAAGATCAACCCAGGGAACTTCTAGACTGGAATATACCAGCTGCACACAACAGAACTTACATGACAGAAAACTCTATGACCCTGACAAGAGATTAATGGAAATGATCCAATCTGAACAGACAGTGGAAAGGAGGTGGAGATGGGTGAAGTAGCAAAGATTCACATCACTGGGACCCGAGACAGAGAAGACAGAGAAAGCAGTGCTGAAAAGGTACTTAAAATCATAGCTGAGAACTGAGTTGTGCAAAAGACAGAAATGCACAGATCAGCACATTCAACAGACTCCACACCATTAACAGAAGCTAGGTCCCTTTCCAGGGAACCCCTCTGGTAAAGGCTGTGCAGGATGAGTGGAAATAACACTAGAAAGTTTAAGTCCAGTGAAAGCACACCTGGACCCCTCATTTTTTTTTTTTCCATTAGAACTTCTTAAAGCCATTTCCCTTAAATATTTAAAGAATTTAATGGTAAGGTTTTTAAGTTATAAAATAAAAATCCCTTTTGAATTTTCTGATGTACAAAAAGAGACAGAGATGAACCATTGTGACCACAGAATCAGTTTGTTATTCTGAATATTCATGAATCCCTCATTTCTAATCTCGGCAGCACACGATGAGAAAAGGGCAGGGTCAGGGGTCCAGACACAGTGTGCAGGGCCCAGAGCCCCAGGGATTGGCAGGAGCAGATGCTGGAAGGGAGGCCCTGCTGCTGTTTCAGTTCCCTACGTTCCCGACAGCTTTACTGACGCCACGTGGATTGAGGGTTGTGTCAGCAGACAGCCCAGATCAAGGAAGTCAATACCAAGACATGTCACAAACTGCTAAAACCAAGAACAAAGGAAAACCTGAAACAGCCAGGGGGAAACAGTGCATTTTTTAGTTAAGGGAAAACATTCCTTGTTGGAAACTGAGACACCAAAAGGAAATGGCCTAGTTTTGAAGTACTGTGTGAGAAAAAAAAAGCAAAGCAAAAATTCTATACCCAGCAAAAACAGTCTTGACAAACAGTAAAACAAAGAATGATCGGATGAAGGAAACTGAGAGAACTCATACAGCCAAAAGACCTGATCTAAAGTTCTTTAGATGGAGAAAATGAGGCAGAAGACAGAGTGTAATGTGAGCAGTGAAAGCGACAGAAACGGCAGGCACGCGGGTGAGCAGACGAGGCCGTCTTGTCTCCTGAGGTCTCTGGAATCTGTAAAGCTGTAACACACTGAAGAAAAGGTGCCTTCAGTGTCTGCAGAAGCAAAACCTGAGACCACCTCCTGTATGGGGGGAGGGTCAAGGGCTAAGCAAGTGTCAGGTTCCACCTGAGCTCCAAGTAGACTGTGAACACCAAGGGTGGGGATGTAGTCCCCAGAGCTCCAGACACACAGAGACTCTGTTAACATATAAACATGGACACTGGTAACGCTCACATACGCCACAGAAGGCGAAAGCAGAAGGATGAAAGAAAAAACACAGGGAACAAACTAACTGCAAGACAAACCCCAAAATACCAGTAATACTTTAAGCACAATGCTCTGAACAATACAACTGAAAGAGACTGACAGAATGAATAAGGACACGGTATCCATGAGAAATCCTTTTCAATACAAGGATAAAGGCAGGTTTACCACAAAGGATTTGCCACATAAGCACAGACCAAATGACAGAAAGAGGGCTTCCCTGGTAGCTCAGTGGTAAAGAATCTGCCTGCCAATACAGGGGACATGGGTTCCATCCCTGGTCTGGAAAGATCCCACATGCTGTGGGGCAATCAAGCCCATGTGCCACAACTAGAGAATGGCCCATGCAGCAACAAAGACCCAGCAGTGCTATAAGTAAGTAAATAAATGTGAAGTGAAAGTCCCTCAGTCGTGTCTGATTCTGTGACCCCATGGACTGTACAGTCCATGGAATTCTCCAAGCCGGAATATTCGAGTGGGTAGACTTTCCCTTTTCCAGGGGATCTTCCCAAGAGAGGGATCAAACCTAGGTCTCCCACATTGCAGGAGGATTCTTTACCAGCTCAGCTGCAAGGGAAGCCCAAGAATACTGGAATGTAGGTAAGCCTATCCCTTTTTCCAGGAGATCTTCCCAACCCAGGAATCCAACCGGGATCTCCTATACATTGCAGGCAGATTCTTTCCAATTGACCTATCAGGGAAGCCCAAGTAAATAAATAAATGTTATTAAAACACACACACACACACACACACACGCATAGAATGGCTGTACTGACACCGAACAAAGTGGACTTCAGAGCAAAGACACAGCCAGCACAGGACAGAGACGAACACACCAACTAGTGAGGGGATCCACTCGCCCAGACTCATGATTCTAATGGTCCACAGTCGTAACGGACCATTAATAGACCATTAATGGACCATTCTAATGGTCCACAGCTGACCACCACTGGCTTCATGTTCCTTGCTCACTCATGGAGGACTGGCATAGAGAAAATATGCAAGGATCCAGAAGAATCAAAAACACAGTCAACCAGCAGGATCTGGGTGACATACGTATCGCAGGAACACTTACAGAACAGCTGTCCACGCGGACCATACCCAGGACAGAGCTCCAGTCTCAGCACCTTTCGGAGGCCTGAGAGGTCACACCAGAAACCAAGGCCAGGAAGCAACAGGGAACTCTCCCAATGCTTAGAAATAAGTCCACAGGTCAGTGAGGAGGTAGTGATAGAAATTAGGAAATATTTGGAACTGTATACACATGAAAATGAATCACAAAAACCTGTGGGGTTCAGCTAAAGAAGTATGTAGAGAAAAGTTCCTAACTTAATTAAAGACTTTATTAGAAGAGACAGGCCTGTTGGAAAGGTCTAAGTTTTCACCTTATATATTTGTAAAAGAGCAAAATAAACCCAAAGCAAGCAGAAATAAGGAGATATGCAGCAATATTCAGTAAAATTAATTATTTTTTTTGGCTACACCTCATTGCTTGTGGGGACTTCCCAAGTGGCTCAGTGGTCAAGAACCCACCTGCCAAAGCAGGAGACACAGGAGACCTGAGTTCAATCCCTGGATCAGGAAGATCCCCTGGAGAAGGAAATGGCAACTCACTCCAGCATTCTTGCCTGGAGAATCCCAGGGACAGAGGAGCCTCATGGGCTGCAGCCCAGGGGGTTGCAAAGAGCAGAACACAACTGATCACATATGCATTGAATTGCCATTGCTTGTGGGATCTGTTTCCCAACCAGGAATCAAACCCAAGTCCCTGGCAGTGGAAGTGCAGAGTTCTAACCATTGGACCTCCAAGGAATTCCCCAACCCTTCAAAAAAATTGGTTACTAAATTGATCTTTCAAAATGGATAAATAAGCCTTCTGGCCAAGATAACCAAGAAAAAGGAGAGGAGACAATTACCAATATCAGGAATGAAAGCTTATCACCACTGATCCCTCAGATACTAAAAGGAAAAGAAAAGAACCAGATGACTTGATCCACTATCACCTCCATAATCCAGATGAAACCAACCACTTCTTTGAAGACTACAAACTACTGAAACTCACACAGTAAGAAACAGACAAAGCAAGGAACCCTAAAAGCACCAAAGAAAGAAACTGAGGATTTCCCTGGTGGTCCAGTGGATAAGGATCCACCTGCCAATACAGAGAACACAGATTCCATCCCTGGTCTGGGAAGATCCCACATGCTGAGGGGCAACTAAGCCCCTGTGCCTAGAGTCCGTGCTCCTCAACAAGAGAAGCCGTGCAATGAGAAGCCCTAGAGAGCAGCCCCTGCTCACTGCAACTAGAGAAAGCCTGCAGCAACAAAGACCTGGAGCGACCAAAAACAAATTTTTAAAAAAGAATAAAGCAGTTATGAAAAAAAAAGAAACTGAACTTGTAGATAAAAACTTTTCAGAAAAGAACTCTCCACACCCAGATGCTTTCCTTGAATTCTACAATAATATGCCAGAAGAAACACAATGACTTAAACATGACCTCTTCCAGGAGATACGAGAGGAGGGAGTGGGCCAGGCGGAGGAAAGGCCGACACTGCTCAGGAGCACAGGGTCAGAGCTTTCAGCAAAATCATCTCAGACTGAGCTCAGAGCAGAGCAGTTGCACTGGAGGACAGTGTTGAGGCTGGGCAGGCCCGCCAGACCCTGAGGGCTCACCTTCTTCACCAGGAGGCAGACGTGGTGGCCCTGGATGGAGCGGCTGTACATGGAGGCACAGGAGTCCACTCGCTCCACAACTGCAATAGAGGGCGGTGTGAGGCCGGGCCAGCCCCAGGCAGTGGGGGAGCCCCATGTGCGGGAAGAAGGCCAAGCAATCTATTAGCTATGTCCAGTCTTACCAGAAAAACGGTGATGAAAACAGATCTTTGCCAGGAGGTTATGGAAGGACATACTAATGCCATCCACCTTGATCGAGCTCATGCTCAGGTCCCCAGACTCCAGCAACTTGGCAAAGGCATCGCTGTGGGAAGGACAGAGAGAAGGTGGCAACAGGGGCCTTGCCCGGGGATGGCCTCCTCTGAGGGCCTGTGGCTCAGGGTCTCCACTGGTCCTGTAAGAAGTCAACACCTCAACAGTGTCCCCAAAGCCCGTAAGTTTCAGCCCTGACACCCAGGCTGTGGGAATGTGACTGGGTTTGGTGACAGGACCCCAATGCCATGTAATAGGGGTCCTGGTGTGAACAGGAGATCAGGACGCAGACGTGCGAGAAGGAGGAGCGTGTGTGTCCACGGGGAGGGCAGCCATCTGCATGCCACTGCACAAGGCCTCAGGAGGACCCAGCCCTGCCCATATTCTGAGTCTGGAGTCCAGTGTCTGGTCCAGGGAGGGATGCCAGGCCTGTTGTTCAGGCTGCTGGGGATGTGCTGAGCCTGAGGTGCCTGAGCCGGTCACCTGACACTCCGCCCACATCCTCTCCTCAGGTCAGAGAGCGTTGTAGAGATGACTGTCTGGAGCCCCCATGGCAGGAAAGCGGGGAGCTGGGGGCAGGAGGGAAGGCAGCGCACCTGTAGCACGGTGTGGTGACCAGGTACGAGGTGCAGGTGAAGTGCAGTTTGAAGTCAAGCTTCTCGTGGGTGGAGCCTTCGTCGTTCTGTGGGGCAGAGTGGGTGCAGGGTGAGGGGGCGCAGGGCGAGGGGGCGCAGGGCAGAGCCTTTGAGCTCGGGTGCATAACTGACCCTCGGGGCACCCACCCCCGTACCTTGGCGATGAAAGACAGTGTCCCCTTGAGCTTCTGGGCCATGACGATGCTCTGAATGGTGAACACAAACTGGGCCTCGTTGGAAATACCTGGTGCGGGCAAGACATGGGCCTGAGGAGTGGTGCAGGATGGCGTCACCTGGGCAGGCGGCAGGGAGTTAAGGCTGCCCAGGGTCTGTTCCCAGCACTGCTGTCCTGGGCCGCTGAGCCAGGCTCACTCACCAGGGGGCAGCTGGAAAGGCACGGGGACACCGTCGTGGACCGAGGAGCCCTCGGGCCGGGCCAGCCGGGCATTGAGCGAGTCCAGCACATTGAGCTCCATGCTCTTGAGAAAGCTGTCGCTCTGGTTCTCCAGGACCACAGAGACTGTGACCTGGCTGTCCTTCTGTAGGCTGCCCTGTACATCGTACGTCTGTAGAGCAGAACCCAGGGTCAGTGGTGCAGGGGAGCCACTTGGGACCCCATGCCTAGAGAGTGTGGGCACCCCCTCATGTCCAGAGAAAGGAGCCCTGAGCCTCAAGCACTCTTGGCCCCACCTCCTGAAAGCCAAGTTTCGCATACCATCTTGATATAAGAATTTTCAGCCAGAAGAATGTAGCTGGACATGGGCTGTGGACAAAAGAGAAACATGTCAGCTCCGGGCAGTGAGGACCTGGGAGTGACGGTGAGGGCTGCTGGGGGCACCCCCTCAGGAAACATCAGGAGCGTGAGAACGGGGGACAGGGAGACCCCACGTCCCAGAGGCTCCCAGCACCGGCTAGGTTGGGAGGACCCTCACCGGCAGGGGCTCCTCTTCGAGTGTGCCGTTCTCCACGGGCTCAGCAGCCTCCTCATCCGCTGGTGGCACCTTCTTCTTGGACTTCCTCTTGTCCTTGGGCCGCTCCTCCTTGTCTTTCTTGTGTTTCTTCTTCTTGTGCTTGGAGGGTTTCTGGAGCGGGAACAGGCTTGAGTCAGCCCTGCACTCCTCTGACGAGCCACAGCCCAACAGCGCTGCATGATTAGGACCCAGGGAGCTTGGCAACAGGAGACTGCTGTTAGGAGCCCTAGCAAGTGCGGGAGCGCCGCCCCCAGCCCAACCCCCGCACACGCGTCCCCACCTTCTCCAGGTCCTGCTCCCTGTCCTCTTCGGCATCCTGTTCCTCTCCCCGGGGCTCCTCCTGCCCCTCCTTCAGGACAGTGACTGTGGTGTTCACCTCCAGCTCTTCCTATGGGGGGCCAGGCCGGGGTTGGTGACAGGGGGTTTCAAAGGCAGCCGGGGCCCAGGATGGGGAGTCCTGCGCCCCCTGACCTGCCTTGCCCTGGAACACCCTGCACTGATGAGCCTCCCTCCTGACGATGTGTGGCTTCCCCCCAAAGTGCTGGTGGCCAGCAGACAGGAGAGGAGGCCTGGCATGAGGGTCGGCTAGCACTGATCCAGAAGACCCCAGAGCCACCAGGCCCCAGATACAGACACGAAACTGCTGCCCAAGGCTGCTGCCTGGCTCTGAGACAAGGGCCCGCCCCGAAACCATTGCCTGCACAAGACCCTGAGCATGGGACTGACCCAGCCCAGACCTGGCTGGTCTGCCTGAGGATCACCCCACATCCTTCTGCCCCCAGTGAGGGGGGCCCCCTAATGCCTCTAAGACGTAGCTCTCCAAAGCTGAAAAGCACGGGTGTCCAGCTGAGGAGCACTCGCGGTCAGCACAAGTCACAACCAGGCTCTTACCAGGGCTGGTGTGGCAGCAGGCGGCGTAGTAGACAACCAGAAGTCCAAGTCCTCACCCTGAAACCACAGGAACACAGACCTTGAGCTGGAGCAGCTGGACGGGCCCTGAGAAGGCATGGCTGCCCTGACAAGCACAGGACACTATGCCCCATAGGACCTGAGTGTGCTGGGAGCCAGTGGTGCGTCCGGCTCTCTTGCCATGGGTCCAGGCACCTACCGGGACCACACATCCAGGCAAAGCCGTGTTGCTCTGGAGTGAAGTAACACACCGTGTGTGTGGTAGCTCTGCCGAACCGTCCCTCCACGTGCAGGACACGCACACCATGGGAGAGGGGAGGCTGACAGCCCAGAACATCCCTGCCCCACCCCGTCTGATAAGACAAGTAAGCCTGGCCTCTCACCTTCTCCACCTCCTTCTTCTTCTTCTCCCGCTCCTTCTCCTTGTGCTTCTTCTCCTTCTTCTTGGGTTTCTTGCTCTTCTTCTCCACAAGGGGGACATCCTCTTTCTCAGGGGACTTGGAGGTCTCAGCGTTTCTGTGTTTCTGGACAGGCAGCTTCTCACTATCAGCTAGGGGCCTGGGGGTGGTCACAGGATGAGTGGCCTAGGATGAGGCCTGGAGGCAAGTAGTCCACTCTGCTGCCGGGACCCTTACCCCAGGCCATGCTGAGCAGTCAAGAGAGGACAGAGGGAGGGACCAGGACGTGGGGAACCCAGGCCACGTCCAGCCCTATGGGCAGCTGCCCTGGCCTCACTCCCAGCACTTACTTATCCAGGTCGATGTCCAGGGCCCTGTAAGGGTCATTGGGATCTTTGTCGTCCTCGTCACTGGGCAGGGCGTTCTGAGGGACAACAGAAATGCTGTGTCTGGATCAACCCACCCTCCCCACAACCCCACCGGGCCCCACCTCCCTTCTCAGAAACAAATCAGCAGGTCCACACCCATGAGAGCATCCGATCTGGGGCCTGGTGCTCAGCATGGGCGGGGGATCAGGACAGTTAATGGAACAGAAGTGCAGGAGGTGCTCACAGCTCACAGGGCAGAGCTGACCAGGGCCCGGGGGCGGGGCAGGGTGAGCAGCTGACCTCAGGCATCTCCTCGGTGACGATGTCCACGCGCTGGGCAGGTGCGATGTCCTCGTCGCTCTCCGTGTGCAGCGAGCTGTGACGCCGCGTGCCCCGGCGCTCGCGCTCGCGCTTCTTCTTCTTCCGCTTATCCTTCTCCAGCCGCTGCCGGTGCCGCCTCTCCTCCTCCAGCTTCACATACTGGTCCGATAGGGGCATCCCTGTTGGGACGTGGGTGCTTAGCCCACAGCCTGAGAGCAGAGCCATGCCCTGCCCCCACCCGGGGGGGCACTGCCCTGACCACTGGGACGCAGACAGGGGGCCCAGGGCTGTGTGGGGATGGACCTAGGGACCTGTGTACACGCCCCCTGCTGGCAGAGGGATGGGGGGGAGGATGCTGGTTGGACAGAACCAGAGCTGGGGCAGGTCTGAAGCTGGTCTGCAACACCCTCACCCCACGAAGACACTTGCCTGGCACCTTCAAGGGCACCGAGAGGTCGATCTGCACCACGGGGATGTGCTCCACGCCTGGCGCATCCTGATACCTCTGTGGGGAGACAGCAAGGCTGGTCACCACGCAGGGCAGAGGGCCCAGCATGACGCTGAAGCTGCAGAGCAGGACTCATGGAGAGGGGCGGGGCTGACAGTGTGGGGAGTACAGGACGGGTACAAGACTTGTCCGTTTTTGCATTTGTATCTTTTTTCAAGTTGAAAGTCACACTTATTTGGAAACACAGAAACACAGGGCTTCCTGCTTCTGGAAAGCGGGCATCAGCAAGCCTGACACACGTGGAGCCATGTTTCCCTGGGGGAGCCCAAGGCGGCCGACGCGTCTGCTGGCTGGAGGAAGACAGATGGTGGCAGTGGCGCCTGCAAAAACCCCATGTCCCTCGTGCTCACTCGCTTCCCGCTAAGGCAGAGGAGCCTGACCTCAACCATGCAGAACTTGCTCCCCGCCTGTTGCTACTGGGGGCCTCTTGTGGTCCTGCCCCTGGACCTGCTGACAGCCTCACACGGCCCAGGGATAGAGAGCAGATGGGGCCCTGGCCCATTCCTCCAGGACAAGGAGTCCAGCCTCACCTTCTGGGGGGATGGGGAACTCTTGATGTAGAACGGGTTGTTGGCCTGCTCTTGCCTGCGGGCCTCTCGGCGCTGCGGGACAGGATTCAGTGAGCACATCAGTGGGTGTGCAGAGTACTCACCCTGCACCCTCCCAGACCACCTGCACAAGCCAGGCCTAGGAGGCTGGACCCCTCACCACTTTTCACCGTTGGCCTTAGGCCAACAGAGAGGGAAGCCAGCGTGGGGAGGGGTGGAGAGGGGTGGCCAGTGGGACCACCCAGGAGCTCCATGGCTGGGGCAGGGGGATGGCCCCTGCAGGGGACGAGCAGAGCAGGGAACGAGGCACATCTCATACCCAAGTCCGCATGTCATCCCCAGGCCCCACACCCAAAAGGGCAATGGCAGGACCCACGTTTCTCCCTGGGGAGCTCTGGCCCAAGAGAACAAGTCCACCCAAGGTCCCAAGGTCCGCCTGGAGGGGCATGGGCCACAGGCCAGAGCGACCGCCCTGCCTCACCCGGGCCAGCTCCTGCTCGTCTGCCTCAGGCGCCCGTGGCTTGGTGTGTCGCTGCTCCTCGTCCTGGAACATGGCCTTGGGCTTCTCATCCTCAGACTCGCTGTCCGAGAGTGGCTCGTTAATCCAGGCATCCAGGTCCAGGCTGTGGGACACAGGGGTCACATGGCGGCTCTGGCTTGCAGGCCCGGCCCTGGACACTGCTGTCCCCTTGGAGACCAGGACATGAAGGCCAGGCAGCGGCCGTGGGCACAGAGGACAGACCAAGGACGGCGGAGCTTGGCTGCCCCCAAGGTTGACAGGCAAGGACTGCCCACTTACCTTCTCAGGGACGGCGCCAGGGTGGGGACAGCAGGGACCCAGAGAACCAGCCAAGTGCCCTGCACAGTCTGTGTGAGGAGGAGTTGGTCTCCTGACCTCAGAGAACGTCCTTCCGTTCCCTCCACCACTCCTGGCTGGACAGAAGCCTGGGGGGGCCCTCATGCCACCTGGCTCCAGGTCCTCTGATGGCCGCACACTTACCCTTCGGGGACTGGAACCTTTTTCTGTGCCTTGGGAGCCACCGGGTTCAGCTCCCCAGCAAAGAGGGCGCTCACTTCCTCTGCCACTGGCACGTCCTTGGCCTGAAGCTTCTGTACATGCTTGACCAGCTGCAAGATGCAGGATGCCTGCGGGGGCCCCAGAGGAGTCAGAAGGGGGCCCCGAAGGACCAGCCCTGAAGGCTACTCAGCCCTTATAGGGCAAAGCACACACAAACAGACACCTAGCTGCTCCTGACTAGAGCCTGGCTGAGAATGTCTGGAAGGCTCTATGAGGAGCCACTTGGCCATGGGGCCTAGCCAGAAAAACATAGACCAGTTGCCATCTCCTTCAGAAAAAGTCAGTGACAGAAACTGGGTTCTGAGCAAGATGAAGGGTTATGGGGCTGAAAGAATGCCACCCTATTGGGCAATCGCTCCAAGAACATAGCCCCTGACCTCTGGGAGGCACCAGGGTGCCTTCTCTCAGCACCAGGGATGGGACCACAGCCAACCCAGGCTCGCGGCCCTTAGCCAACAAACAGACAAGCTCATGTCCAACACTTGACCACGACTGCAGAGACCACTGGGGCTTGCATCACCACAGGGTTCATGAAAGAGGCTGCCGGGCCACCAGTGCCCAGCTGCCACCCCAAGTTCTCGTGCATCAGCTCTCCTCCACCCTCCCTGTCGGCACCCACCAGGATCTGCGGGTACCTTTGCTGCACCTCCCTCGGGCTGACCACTTACCTTCCACGGTCTCCCACCCCCTCACCACCTCCCATCCCCACTGCTCCTCGCCAGGCTCCTCCTATGGGACCACCTGGGGCCTCCCCAGCACAGGGGCTCCAAACTGGCCAGTCCTGCCCCTGGCCAAGAGTGGGGAACCACAAAAAGGCCCACCCCTGAACTGCCCTCAGGTGGACGAGCCACTGCGCTCACCCGCTCCTGGACCTCCAGGTCCGCACTCTGCACGAACTGTGGCAGCCGCTCCACCAGGAGCTGGGTGACCTCCTGGGCTGCGGACGTATCTGCCGCCTGCTCCTTTTGCTGCAAGATGGCCGCATACAGCTTGACCACGTTCTGCACGTACACCGCCTGGATGTGTCCCGGCAGTGTGGTAACCTTGGGCCGCAGCATGGCCTCCAGTGTCTGCTGGGGCTCCTGCAGGTGTCTGGGGGATGGGAGGGTTGGTGAGTGGCCACCCCAACAGCTCCGTGTCCCAGGCTCCTGCCACCCCCTGTGATCCCCCACCTGGCACTGAGGCTCAGGGAGGGGACCTGGAGGAAGAGACCACGGCCATCCTCCACTCACTCGGAGAATTCCCCGCAAATCCAGGCAGCCGCGTAGAGCACCTCGCAGATGCCGCTGCGCTGAGGGCTGCTGGCCACCAGGTGGGCACTGTCAAGCAGCGCGGACATCTGTGCCACGGCGAACCTGCGGATGGCCTTCACGCGGATGGCCACGTCCAGCATCTGTGCGGCAATAAGGTGGCCGTGGCGGGTGCCCTCCAGCCGCGTCAGCTCCACGAGGATGCTGATGTACCTGCGGGACAGGGTCTGTGAAGGGCCCCGCCAGCCTTAGCACCACACTGCTGCCCTGCCCCCGGCCCCACGGGCCCACAGGCCGCACCACTCAAAGTTGGTGATGTGCTGATAGTTGGACTGGCTGCAAATGTCGATGATCTTGGTGAGCAGCTCGTCACGGTAGGTCGTGCCCTCGGCCTTGTCCACGTGGGTCATCAGCTTCTTGACGATCTCCATCAGGTTTTTCTTGGACACCTGGGGGACGGCGACAGTGAGGGAGGGGCCAGGCCAGCAGGGGGGCAATGTGGGCGGCAGGGCAGGCACGCACCATTCCGTACAGGAGGTCGAGGGCCCGAAGGCGGATGGACTCATCCTTGTCGTCCAGGCACTGCAGCACGAGGTCCTTGTGTGCCTGCACAGACTTGGGGTGCGTCCTCAGGATCTTGGACATGGCCAGGAGCCCCAGGTACTTCACTGTGGAGACAGTGGGTAGCCGTCACACTTGCACGAGGTTCGGGGGCGAGGCCAGGCTGCAGCGACACCCCAACCACCTGGGCACTGTCGGCCACGTCTCCCAGGCACCAGGCTCCCCTCACTGCCAACCTCTAGCACCCCAAACACACAACTGTCTATGCCAGGGGCAGCCAACTGGGCCACAGGTCAGGTCCAGCCACGGCCCGTATCCACAGCAGCATCACTGGCATGTGACATGCCTGCCAACACCCGCCAGGCAGCTTCTATGCTACCCCGGTAGAGACCACACGACCTGCAGAGTTGACCTGAGTTACTCCCTGGCCCTTCCCAGGAAGAATTCAGTGACCTCTGCTCAAAACCAACAGATCTGGAGCGCCACCAGGAATGCCTGTCTGGTTAACCTCCAAGGAGACTGCAGGCCCATGGGGAGGTCCCTCAAAGCCCGGCCTGCTCCTCCCGAGCCTTGGCGCGCCCTTGGCCTCTCCCCTGTGCTGCCATAGCCTCCCCACCCCTCCCTGCAGTCAGGTCCTGCCTCCCCATGGATGCAGGCACAGGGCTGAGTTCAAAGACACTTTCAATGGGCAAAGGGCTGAGCCACACACCGAGACGCCAGCCCACTGTGTACGTGTGTAGTGGCACCCCCAGGCCCTGCAGAGCCTGGAGGGATGAGCAACTCACAGTTCTGATCGGAATCTTCTATCAATATCCTCAATTTCTGAACGCAGAGCTGCAAAGAGGAGAATAATACTGGTCACGTCTATGCCCACATGGAGTTGTGACTTGGAGCCAGGAGGAGAGCCCGGGTCCTGGGACATACCTGGATGCTGGCGCTGTGGTTGGGCATGCCGGATGACAGGGAGATGAGCACTGAAACAGACCACTGGGTAAGGGCCCACGTGATTGGCCCGGGGAGCAGACCACAGCGCCCGGGGACCCGAGGCCCGGTGGGGGCAGGTCCATGGGCCACCCTGCCTGAGACCTGCTGACTGCGATGTGCGATGGAGCAGGCTATCTTCTATCTGCATCCTCACTCCCTCTGCCCATGGCCAGGCCCAGGGCCATCTGCGATCCCGCCCCACCTCAGTCCTCCCTGTGGACCTTCCCACACAAAGGGGCCACTCTCCAGCCAGCTTCCCCTGCTCCCAAGTCCCATGCTCGCCCTCCCTCTCCGTGACCGTCGCTGATCCTTGGTGATACTCATGGCCCATGCAGTGGTCATGAGCGTAGGCCCAGGGCCAGGTTCCTGAGCCTCACTGAACTTATAGCTGCCCGTGGGTCTCTGAGGAGCAGTCCAAGCTCTGGGCAGGGATAGCCAATGAGACACTGAATCCTCCAGCCACCACCTCCCTCTGCCCGCCTATAGGAAACAGGGCTGCAGGGACAAGTGACCCACAGCTAACGGGCTCTAGCAGAGTTGTGTGGGAAGGGCATGCAGGTGCCCTCCAAGGACCCTCCTGGCTGCAGCTCCTATACAGGACACCACATGGGAAGCAGCCTGAGGCCTGCTCCAGAATGCTCAGGAAGAGAGTCTCGCTGGTGGGGGTGCAGCGTTTATCACTGGAGCCTCAGGCGGCAGAGGTTCTGGCCACAGCAGTGTCCAGTTGCTGACAGGTCCACAGGGCCAGGCCAGGCAGCTTCCCAGGTGGGAACCTCAACTCCAGGGGTGTCTGCATCTGCTGGTGAGGTCCTGGGACCAGCCCCCTAGCCGGCGACAGCACCCTGATCCAGAGCGGGTCACCCCAGCACTCACCTGCGATGACGGTGTTGACACACTCGTAAAGAAGGGACATGGCAGACGTGCTGGAGACGGAAACAAGAGGAACCGGGAAGACGGAGGCTTCCTGCCTCCTGTTCACCCCAACAAGATCCCCAGGGAACTGCCTCAGGGAAAACACCGAGCCCAAGGACTCATCTTCTGATTCTGTGAACCCCATGAAAAGAAGCCAAGTTCCCCAAAGGCCCCTCTCTAGCAGCTCAGACCCCACCAGCTGGTTTCACTGTGACAGGGAGGTGGCCTGACCTGGCAGGAGGAACACAGAATCGCAACCCACCCTACCCCCTAGGGTATCCAAGGGTCACTCAGGCACCAGGCGTGTCCATTCCACGCTGATATTCTCCCAGTGATGCTTTAGTTCAAACCCACAAAGGTCAAGAGAACGGGCCACCAGAGTCGGGCCACGAAATAGGTCTTGAGACCGAAGGCCTCACATGAATGCTTTGAAAACCATGGCTACTTCATAATGACTGCTGATTTGTTTCAAACAACAACGGGGGGTTCCCTGGTGGTCCAGTGGTTGAGACTTCACGCTCCCATTACAGGGGGCCCAGGTTCGATCCCTGGTAGGGGAACGAGATCCTGTATGCTGGAACAGTTCCATGTGAACAAGAGTTCACATTCTGCAACTAAAGACTCTGAGTGCCACAACTAACACCCGTCACAGTCAAATAAACATACAAATAAAAGCAAAGCCAACAGTGTCCTGAGCCATTGGCCACCTCCCAGGGGATCCCAGGAGCACGATCTCCTGGCACTCGGAAGCTCCATCCCCACGATTCAACCACAGGTACCCCGTTTCCTACAACGTTCTACAACTGGGTGGGGACACAATCACCTCAGGCTATTCAACTCGACCAGTGAGCACCCCTGTGCACCAGAGCTGAGCAGGACAGCTCTCCCCAATGACCTAATTGTGGCTGTTTGCAGACTGGGGAAGGGAGCACTGAAGGACATGGCTCCAGGCTATGGCAGGCCTGCTCGCCACACTCCCCCATCCCTCCTGGGGGCGCCCTCCCACACCGGCCCCAGGCCTACCTGTGGATCAGGTTGGTGAGAGGCTCAATCAGCTTCTTGCCCAACCTTGGCTCCAAGGGGGTCAGAGCACCAAACTAGGGGATGAAGAGGCTGGTGGTCACCCATAGCAGGGATGGGACAGTGGCCTGGGGCCCTCACCAAGGACACCCAGAGGCCCTCTGGCAGTGGGTGGGGCAGGCCAGGAGAACACCTACCAGTTTAATAATCTTAATGAGGACCCAGTTGTTGGTGGAAGAGGTCATGAGCTTGAAAAAGAGCGGGGCAAGGGAAAGGTAGTTCTTGGGGTTGCGTCTGGCCAGCTCGCAGATGACGTTGACTGCTGCCGACTGGACTCCTGAGAAGGGAGGGCCCCCATCAGTAACACGGTGTCCTCTGAGGCAGGCAGCCACGCACTGTGGCCTATAGGCACGGCTCCCCCCAACCTGTACCTCGAGGGGTGTCCCCAGAGGGTCAGTCACTCAAGGTTCAGGACACCCATCCCACAAAACAACATCCCCAAGGAGCAAATGCAGGGTCTTCCAGCCCAGAAGCAACGCCACCCCAGGAGGAATGAACACCAACAGCACCCAGGGCTTGGTTTCTAAATCCCACACCAAAAACACAGAAACAGGGTGGTCTGGAGAAGGGCAGACTCCAGGTTGGTGGGAAAGTAGAGGAGGTGCCCTGGGAGGAGGGTCGAGGACAGGGTCCCAAGACTTAGCACCCCTCCACAGGCCCTCAGATACACGAGCCCCACAGGGCCCTTTCTAACTCAAATCAACATACCAGGGTCGGGATCCTCCAGCTTCTCCTTCAGGCGGGGGAAGGCGGGGCGCAGGGATTCAGGGTACTTCAGGAACACCTTGTACATGATCAGCACCGCCTTCTTCCGGATATACGGCTTGGTGTGTGACATCTGTGGGGCAGACGGCATAGGTCTCCCTGCTGACACCCCTGTGCCCCACACCACTCACCTCCTTATCTCACCTTCTACTGCTGGCTCACCTCCTGCTCACCTCCCACTACCTTGTCTCACTCCCAGCCCCCACTCCCTGCTCCTCCCCCACCCCCTCACCTCCACTCCTTCCTGTGTTCATCTCCCACACCTGCCCGCATCTCATCTCTATCACCTGAAGGAAAACCCTCTCTCCAACTTAACTGGCTCCTGGTCTCTGAGCCCTGTCTGCACATATACTCCACTGCCCCCCTCCCCACCAAGCCCAGGACCACACAACAGGGTCTTAGAATCAAAACCTGCCTGAGTCCACGACCCCAGCCTGCCCTCAGGAGGCCAAGGTCCGCTTCCACTGTCAGCCCTGGCCATGAGCTCCTCTGGTTGCCGAGGCCTGTCCCCAGGGCAGGATGCTGCTCTGCACCCCAACATGGGACCCCAGAGCTCCTGCCCTGCTTTCAGGACTGTGCTCTGGCCACGAGGGCCTCTTGTCTGTAGGTGGGCACACTCCTCATCTGTTGGGGCCCTGGGAACCTGGCCTGAGAAAGCTGCCCTGACCTCCAGACCCAGCACCAAGACAAATCCCTATCGCCCTCCCGTGGGCGTGACCACCTTCACCTGAATGGGTCCTCACACCTCCTGAAGAGGGCCAGAGGCTCAGTACTGTTGGCTTTGTCAGCCAGGGTCTCTGTACAGAGTCTGCCCTGGCCGCTGGGAAGCCCAGGGACACGGTGTGGACAAAGGGGCGGGAGCGTGCGTGGTCACATCATTTACAAGAGGCCCCGGACCTAGAACAACCTTCAAGACTGCAAACCAAGACTGGAGCACCCACACAGCAAACAGACTACGTCTGCACAGAACCCTCATGGGAGGGACGCACAGCCCTCGCACATGCTGTGACATGGTCAGATGGGGAGCCTCCCAATCATAGAGAATGAGGCGTTGGCGACCCTCTCAGGGCCATGAGGTCTTTGTTCTTTGTGTTTTTTTTTAGAGTCAATTCCAGTTTCATTTTTCTTTCTTTCTTAAATTAATTTTTACTAGAGTCAAAGGCTGTGATTTCTAAGAACACATCCACATTTCACAATAAGGTTCCTGCCCACCCTAGAGATCAAAGCTGGCTGGGAATTCTGCTTTTCAAATGAACAGAGCCGCTAGACATCAGACTGCACCCAAATGAAGATAAAAGGTGTCCTGGACAGAGACCACCTGACCGTGCTGCCCGCTGAGACCACTACCACTGCCACTCATGCCTCAGTAAGAACACAGCTGATGGGTCAAGCACCCACCATCACCCCCAGCCAGACCTCGCCCTTCCTGACAGGACCATTCCAGGGGAGGTGAGGTCAAAGTTGGGCCCATCAGGTGATGGAGGGAGAGATGTGACTAGGTGTCCCAGCTCACCCCAGGAACCCAGGCCGTTTCCACCCGCCCGAGTGCCCTCAGCATGACTTTACAACCAGGTTATCCCAGCACACGAGGCAGCAAAGGCAAGGGGAGGCCCACTCCCAGACTCACCAGTGTCATGATGTCGTTGGCCAGGTCTCTGGCAAGATCTGGGGTAACAAAACAGGATAGGCCAGTCAGCGCAACGCCAGTGTCATACTGGCTGGGGCTGCTCAGGTCCTGGAAAGGGAATGTAAGGGTCAGAGGTGGGCGCCAACCACACCTTGCTGGGCCCCAGCTGTGTCTGCCAGCCCTGCCCTGGGTCTGGAGACGTGTGGGACAAGGATTCATGAGGAGCAGCCAGTTCCGTTCTGTCACCAAGAAGAGCTGGGATGGCTCTGGGGGGACGGAGGCGAGGGCTGCCCCTCGCTCCAGGTGTGTAACATGGCAAAGCTGCAGAACCCAGGGCCCTGACTGCCCAGAGGCACGCAGCAGGGGCCCCCCACAGGGAGACACCCACAGATGACTCCTCTAGGCTCCTCTGCAAGTGTTGAGAAGCCTCCACTGGAGCCCCACGTCTCAGGGAGCAGGAGAACCAGCAGAAGAAGTGCAACTGCCCTGCCTGACGCCCCAGTCTGAGCTCCCGCCAACCTGCGTGGAAGCCCCGTCTTGGCACAGAGAGGGGACCCTCCCCACACTTCACATGTGGTAAAACGTGCACCTAGAAGTGTCTGAAGAGTTAACCTCCTAGACTGTGGTGATGGTACAAAAACATAGGCTCTTAAAGTTCACTGCAACCCTGGATGCGGAGACTGGGCCTCACAGCACATCCCTCCACTCAGAGTGACTTGCAGAGCCTGACACAGGCAGCAGCCACCTTATGTTGTGTGGAGGCCTCCAGGCAACTCCTGCAGCCTGCCTGCCCCACAGCGCCTGCCAGGGAGCCCAGTCACCTGTCCCCTGCAGGGTGACCACACCAGCTCCTGGGGAGCAGGCCTCCCCCAGCCATCTGAGGACCCAGAGCCACAGGCTCATGGCAGTTCTGTCCAGGAAGGGTGCCTCTGATGGCCCCCTGACCACTCTCAGCAAGAGCTGATCAAGTCCCCGGGCCAGGGCAGAGCGGAGCACTCACTGCTCTCACCACAGAGCTGAAAACCACTCAGGGCCGGAGAGACACACCAGCCGATGTCCAGCACCCAGAGGTCAGAAAGTGCCACCCCTCCCAGCAGATGCCCCCACGAGAGGGGGCAGGAGTCGCAAACAGTGACCGGGGGAAGTTCCCCAACACTAAGAGAACTTAAGAGAAGGGCCACACATGCTGCCCACCACTGTTGTTTCAGAGGAGGGCAGAGGCCATCCACTGCTCACTAACCCCCACTCTCCATGTGCTCCCGTGGCGGGGGTGAGAGGTCCCTACCTTGCGGATCTGGTTGGTGGTCAGCATGATGACGTCGGTCCCTTCGTGAAAGCACTGGGAAGCCGCGAGGTAGCCAATTCGCTGTTAGTGCAACAAACAGAGGTGTTGGGCACAAGGAGAGCGGGCCACACAGCCCTGGTGGGGAAGACACCCCGCCCCGAGTGCGTGGTCTCTGGAACACAGTGGCTGTCAAGTCAGCCAGCATGGCCTGTCACTGCCCTGCACATCCTCACCGCCTGCTCAGCAGCTGATGGAATCAATCTCACAAACACAGGATAACCACGGGCTCCCATCTCTGTGGCTGGGGTGGCCTGGAGACACACCCACACACAAACGTGTGACACTCCAACACACGGGCAGGGCACCAGCGCAACCTTGGCAAACCCAGCATCTCATTTCCTCACCAGGAGAAACCGGCAGGCAGCATGAATGACCAGGTCCCTCAGGAGGACACAGCCTCAGCTGCCTGCAGGGCGTGTTCCCAAGGAGAACCACGGGACGCCCCTAAACAGGCTGCGGGTGGTGAAGACTGCTTTCCAGGACGTTTACTAAAGCGGGAGACGACGTGTTCAGTTGCTATAATATCAAGTAATAGGAAAGCAATGTCTCAAGGTGGCGCGAGTAGGCTCCGTGAGATGAAGGCAGAGGGTGCTGAGAAGCACCAGGACAACTGACCAGTGGCAGCCTCTGGGGGATGATCAGTGCCTGCCTGTGTTTTTTTTTTTTTTTGAAAGGTTACAAATTTAACTTGTATCACAAAATATATAACCACCCCTACAAACCTTAATTTCACTGACACTACTTAAAACGGAAAAGAAAACATGGTGTAAATGGTGCTAAGACCTTGCTGGGCAGATGTATGATGGGAATGGGTCTCCAGCGGTTGCCACTGTGTCCCCTTCCAGCCCAGCCTCATCACAGGACACACGTCTTCCTCCCCCAGGACCCCACCCACAGGGTTCAGGACCCACAGCAGGCTGTCCCCTCACCTTGAATGTGAACTTGGAGGCGCTCATCACTTCGATGATGTTGAAGGCAGCCCAGCTGATATCGTAGCCCAGCATCTGCAGCTGTGGCAATAGAGCCAGGGTCTTAGGCTCCTGCCCAGCCCCCCTCCCCCAATTCCCTGGGCCCAGAGGATGAGGAGACAGATGAGGAGAGACGGGGTCTCAGCCCCCCGCCTGACAGAGCGAGTGGCCAGCACTCACATAGGTCAGCTTGCAGACCGCATTGGCTTTCACTGCGATATTGTCCTGCTTCAGCTCCTGCTTGATTTCATCGATGCACTGAGAGATATATTTTGCCTAAAATGAAAAAAGAAAAATTGAGGAGCTGCAAGTGTCTGGTTTCCCTTACAGCTCAGTTGGTAAAGAATCCACCTGCAATGCAAGAGACCCTGATTTGATTCCTGGGTCCAGAAGATCCTCTGGAGAAGGGACAGCCTACCCACTCCAGTATTCTTGGGTTTCTCTTGTGGCTCAGTTGGTAAAGAATCCAGCTGCAATGCAGGAGACCTGGGTTCGATCCCTGAGTTGGGAATCCTTTCCCCTGGATCCCTTTTCCCTGGAGAAGAGAAAGGCTACCCACTCTAGTATTCTGGCCTGGAAAATTCCATGGACTGTGTGTAGTCCATGGGGTCACAAAGAGTCAGACACAACTGAGCAACTCTCACTTTCAAGTGTCTGGCTGAAACCTAAGACAGACACAGAACACACAGTGTGCACTTCCATCGATGGGAAATGTCCAGAAGAGGCAAATCCAGAGACAAAGAATGAGCTCCTGGTTGCCAGGGCCAGGGAGGGGGGAGGTGTCTGCTAATGATGATGGACTGATGGACGTTCTGGAATTAAACAGAACTCTCTGAATCCACTAAAAACCACTGCATCATACACATGAGAGCAAGGAGTCACACTGTATGGGTACGACAACATGGCTGCTACCCTGAGAAATCCTGTCAGTGTGATGAACTGCCTGGGATCCCCCACGGGCCCTCCTCCCGAGGGGCAGGCAGAGGGGTTGGGGGAGAACAGGAGCAGTCCCCAGATGAGCTCACCAGCATGTTCTAGCCCCTGAAGGACTTGTGTTAGTGACTCATGTGGGTGAGAGGGCCCATGCCCCTGCTCACTCTGGGGCCAGACTGTCCAGACAGTGTAGGCACATGAGGGCCACTGCGGGGTGGGGGCTGTCCGCCTCCAGCCCTTGTGGCCCCCCAGGTCCTCCAGGACCAGCCACACTGGGCAGGTGGCACTGCAAATTCCCCTAGGGCTCCCCATTCCTGAGTCTGCACCACCAGCAGCCTCTCCTGCATGCATCACGGGTCTGTGTGTGGCCCCACCCTCCTCTCAGTGGCACTGCAGTGTATCTGCGCTCGGCTCCATGACCACCACGTGTCCACTCTCCCAGCAGGGCATGGCTCGGAGTCCTCCCACCTCCCCACTTTTCCGACACACTCTGCCATGGGGCAGGGCTCTACGTGGACACATGTTTTCAATTTCCCTGGGTTTCCTCACTAATCCAGCACTCACACTAGAACGCCAATCAAAAGCCTGGATTGACACACGAGGCCCAGAGCAAGGAATGTGCCCCATGGGACACAAGGCTCCCATCCAGAGACACGCACAGATGTTACAGTGGCAGTAGCAAGAAAACCCAAACCTGCCAACATGGGAGTCCAGTTGTCACCAGGCTGTGGGGGAGTCTGGTGCCCGCCCCACCTTCCCAAGAGTGGGAGGAGCCTGTGATCTGACCAATAGCAGAGTGGCCAGCACAGGAGCCCTGCTCCCAGTGGCTACACCCTGCATTCAGTGTCACCCCAGACCTCTGGGGGCTCCAGCACAGGCTCCTGGGGAAGGAGCCCCCAGCCAGAGTTTGATATATATTCCATGACAGAGTCGGACAATGGAACACAAGTCACCAGATCCTTCCAACAGGCTTCCAATTACTAATCCCCTGGAGCCTCAGTCCCATCCCTGTGCAGGGATGACCCCTTTCTGCACCCTGGACCAGCAGTTAATGATTTAAAAGGGAAAGAGCAGAGAGACCATCCCAAGTGTGGAGAACCCGGCCAAGCACACAGCAATGCAGACCTGCTTCTGCAGTAAAAGTGACGTCGCTCAGTCGTGTCCGACTCTTTGCGACCCCATGGACCGCAGCCTACCACGCTCCTCCGTCCGTGGGATTTTCCAGGCAAGAGTACTGGAGTGGGTTGCCATTTCCTTCTCCAGAGGATCTTCCAGACCCAGGGATTGACGGGCCTCCCACACTGTAGGCAGACGCTTTACCGTCTGAGCTACCAGGGGCAGACACTTTACCGTCTGCAGTGCCCAGGGGCAAAAAGGTGCTCACACACATATCCTCACATACTGGCACCTCAACACAGATGCTGGTCAGCTGGTGAAAGGCCAGCACACCATGCTCTCTGCATATGATTTCCAGGCGGCCCAGGGACCCCTCGGCTTAGGGAGGCCAGGCAGAGTTCACTCCTGCTAACATCTGTGCAGCCATCCTCAGACCAAGCCTCCCACAGCCCTGTCTGCAGGTGACTCTCCCAAAGCGCAGGGCAGGAGAGACCACTGGGTCCTGCCCCAGCTTTGATCCTGGCAGAACACAGCCACTGGGAAATGAGGGGAGACAGGAAGCGGGAGGAGAGCCTCACATGAGCCCTGCCCCATGGACCCCAGGACCCCGTCCCCACCAGAATACCACACACAGCCTGCACTGCAGCCCACTGCAGGGCACACGGAGCCAGAGCTCCAGCCCAGACAAGGTCACCGCCCTAAAACACACCCCTCCCTGTAAAACCAGCACTCTGCAGAGAAAACAACAGAATCCAGAGTGTCTGCAACACACCATCCACAATGTCTGGGTCACAGTCCATAATTATTCAAATCTGAAACAGGAGGGCTTCCCTAGTGACTTAGTGGTAAAGAACCCGCCTGCCAATGCAGGAGACAGGTTCGATCCCTGGTCCGGGAAGATCCCACACGCCACAAGTCATCTAAGTCTGTGTGCCGCAACTACCGAAGTCCATGTGCCTTAGAGCCCATGCTCCACAAGGGAAGCCGCTGCAATGAGGAGCCCAAGCGCCACAACTAGAGAGCAACACCCACTCCCCACAACCAGAGAGAAGCCGCGCGGCAACAAAGACTAAAAAAAAAAAAACAAAAAAAACACATGCTTAACTTTAAAAAAAACTAGAAACGAAAAATATAACCTATATCCAAGAAGAAAAACAAAAGATGGCCAGCAAAGACCAACCCTGAGATGTCTCTGGGGATGGAATGAACATACAGAGATTTCAACTCAGCAACTGTAACCATGTTCTCAGGGCCAAAAAGAAAACATACTCGTAATGAATAAAAAGAGGACATCTCACAGAGAAAGCAAAGCTACACAGAACCAGGTGGAATCCTGGGAAGGGAAACAGCAGGGACTGAGGAGGGAGCTGAAGCTGAGGAGAGCGGTGGCAGCACGACAGTGGGACAAGAGGGACGCCTTGAACACAGCAGAGTCAGAAAAGAGTGCAATAAAGGTGCAGCAAGCGTGCACCTGAGACCCAGGGAAGCAAGGACAGAGAAAACAGCCGGAAAACAGCTCAAGTCTACCCAAATTTGGTGAAAGACACGAACTAACAACTTCCATAAACCTAACGCCGGTTCTCCGCAATATGAAACACAAAGGAAAATCACACCCAGACACATCACAGCAAACTGCTGAAAACTGAGACTAAGGAGACAGTCTTCAGAGCAGCCAGAGTAGCAGCCAGGAGGAAGCCCTGAGCTGGGGCAGGCGGGGGCTCAGGGCTCCCCACCCAAGACTGCCCCTCAGAGACGGAGGAAGAGTAACCACCTCCCCCATAGCGACCCTGCACCTCAGAGCACCCCTGGGGCAACAGCTGAGCCCACAGAAGTGACTGACCCAAGGAAGGAAGACCCTTCCTCAACACTAATTTTTAGCCACAACACAAGTGCACAGCGCACAGGCTTGGGGTTCCTATAGGCAGGACAGGGAGGGAAGGACTGTAAAATATTAAAAGGATCTGCTTCACTCAGGAGTGTTTAAATATTTATCTAAAACAGAGTTACACATACAAAGTTAAAGTAAGGAACATGGGAGAAAACAGTATGTTAGTCTTTGTAATCTTATTTACATGCAGCATTGTTAAAGATGAGGTATTTTTTCTTCTTTTTACAAAGAAAAAAAAAAAAAGGCCAGGGTGTACAAAGGATCTAGATCCGGTAAATTACACAGGCAGACGTAGGAGATATTGCAGGGAGGGTCCCAGACCACCGCAATACAACGAATATCGCAATAAAGTGAGTCACACAAACTAGGTGGTCTCCTGGCGCACATAAAAGCTACGTTCACGCTATGCTGTAGTCTGCTGAACGCACCACATCACTGTGTCTAAAAAAAACAACAAGCACACACCTTAATTAAAAATACTTTATCGTGGGACTTCCCTGGTGGTCCAGTGGCTAAGATTCTGAGCTCCCAATGCAGAGGGTCAGGGTTTGATCCCTGGTCAGGGAACTAGATCTCGTGTGCCACAAATAAGACCTGGTGCAGCCAAATAAAATTTCAATGCAAAAAAACCCGCTAACCATCATCTGAGGCTTCAGCAAGCCATCTTTTTTTGGGGGACAGGGCAGGATCTTAGTTCCCTAACCAGAGATCAAATCTGGGCCCTCAACAGTGAAAGCACAGAGTCCTAACCACTGGACCATCAGGGAATTCCCAGCAAGCCATATTTTTGCTGGTGAGGGTCCTGCCTCCATTGTGGACTGCGTGGTTGTGGCAGAGTCTTAAAACCAGTCAACAGTGAAGTCTGCAGAGTCAATGGCCTCTTCCTTTCACAGATGGCTTCTCCATCACGTTCAATGCTATCTGATGGCATTTTACCCACAGGAGAACTTCCTTCACAGCTGGAGTTGATTTTCCCAAACCCTTATCAACTAAGGCACATAATATTCCACCTGCTTTGTTATCACTTCCACAAGTGATCGTGCCACGTCTTATGTGGGTGAGGTTTGTGGAGCCCCAAGACAATTTTGAGAGTAACACCAGATTTGCTGACCGCAGATCACCATCACATAATAACTGTGAAAATTCGTGAGAATTACCAAAATGTGACTCAAAGACACAAAGTGAAGGAATGCTGTTGGAAAATGTGGCAACATGCTTGCTCACTGTGGGGTCACCAGAGACCTTCCATTTGTGAAACACGCAATACATGGAAAGCATGATCAAGGGGAAAGCAGTAAAACAAGGTCTATCTGTATTAAAACAAAAATTAGAAGCCATTTTAAGATCAAAATGGCATTTTAAGATACATGGCTATGTGTCCTTAACACTTGTTTCAAAAACAGAAGTTGGTGATGCGAACATGATGCAATTCTCACCCCTCGGCCTGTTCTGAGCAGCCACACTTCACCACGGAGCACACAATGCTGAGATGGATGTGCAACCACAAATTTATCCAGAGCAAAGGACACACGCCTGGTATGAACCCGGCAGCTATAGCCATCCAACCCTGTCTGCTCAGAAGAGCCCCCTGGGTCACTTAAGACACCCCAAGATCCCCAGAGGAGTGGGGTCAGACCTCGAGGGGTCGACACAAAAGCTGCCCCTGACCCTGATGGGTTGGCAGCATCAAAAACCACACACCTGGACCAGGGAATCTTTTAAAAAGACTTCTTTTTTTAAAGAGCAGTTTTAGGTTCACAGCAGAACTGAGTGGCAGGTAGAGATTCCCGGCTCGCCCGCCCCTACGTATGCACAGCCTCCCCAGCAGTGCACATCTGTACAATCGATGAACGCACACAGACACGTCATGGCCCAGGATCCATAGCTGGTGTAAGGGTTCACTCTGTGGGTCTTGACAGATGTATGTGCACTGATAGGCACCCAGGGTCACTGTATTACTGAACAGAGTCACTGTCCTAAAACCCGCTGGCCCTGCCCACCCATCCCCCCTTCTCCATAACCACTAATCCTTCTACAGAGCTCCGCCTTTTCCAGAACACCCCAAAGCTGGAATCACAGTGTGGAGACTTTTCAGACAGTTTCTTCCACTTAGTCATGTGCGTTTAAGGTTCCTATCTATCTTTCTGGGGCTTGATGACTTCTAACCCAAGTAAGCAGCATCGTCAGGATGATCTGTCCACCTCCTGGAGGACATCATCTCACTTGCCTGGTCCACTGACATTTCCAAGAGGTTCTCTCCGAATTGTCATAAATATGTGGGTCTTGCCATCACCCTCGGCTGCCTGCAGGGTCCCCAGCTCTGGGCCCAGAACCCCTCGACCCTGCTCCTGTAAGCAGCAGTCCTCAGACTCCTGGGGGAGGGGAGTTACTGGACATGGTTGAGGTCATCACCAGAGATGGACATCTATTACGACAAGGGACCAAAGAAGGCTGTCTCTGTCACTCCATCTACATTGCCAGCAACAACCAGCTGCCATCTACTACGATCATCACTTCAGTAAGAAAATACACTTTAACCCCAAAATGTAGGCAAGGCAAGTCAGTATCAGAACAAGAGAATTCTGACAATGTACAAGCTGGACCACAATGAGGACACTCCCCCAGGGAGGCCATACCTAGGGAGACAGCAAGAGCGGGTGAACCCGTCTTGCCTGTGCCCATTGCAGGCCCAGGACTCAGCGTGGATCAGCTGCAGGGGCCACAGTCAAGTCTCAGACTTTCCAACCTCCCATTCCATCTCTCAGCAAGGTCCCACAGCAAGGTTCCCAGAGAGGCGACTGCGCCCCCGGGGGATGCCAGGCCCCACCTGGGACATCTGTGTTCATCAGGACTGGGGGGTCCTGGCACGTGAAGGAGCCAGGGAGGCTGCTCCACACCCCAGTGCCCAGGATGGCCCTCTACCCCGAGGATGACTAAGTCCCTGTGTCCACAGTGCCGAAGGGGGAACCGGCCTTGAGCCTGCCTTAGCCACCTGCAGCCTTTCAACCTCCTGGAGCCCTCAAGCAGCTGGGTATCCTCAGGGGCCACACAGACCCCGCCCCCCCCAAGACTCGGTCCTCACAGCTGCCGCCACCCATGGCATCTAGGCCTAGAATGTACCCTTGAAAACTCCCCCAAGTGAGGGGACAAATGCACAGAAAGAGGCCCAAATCCTGAAGAGACAGCTTCACGGAGTCAGCAAAGGGCGCCACGCCAAGGAGAGGGAAGGCAGGGAGGCCCCGGAGCTGCTGCTCCAAGGAGAAGCCACAGCAGCCCTTGTGGTGGCCACGGCCCAAGAGGACACAGCCAGGGGGAGGCTGAGGCTGCTCCCACTCCCACCACCGTGGCCCGCCCTCCTGTACACGGTGGCACATAAATGCCCCAGGTGGGAAACAAGCCCGATGTCCAGCAACAGTCCAATGGATAAAGGAACCCTGGTGTAGACAGGCAACACACCCCTGTCGGTGACGGAAATGAACAAGTCATGATGGCCCTTTCCCATGGCAGAGAGTGACAGCGGCCGCTGCAGATGACCAGAAGCAAGCAAGACTGTCCAGGGACACACATATTAGGGAGAAAGCTCTGAGCAAAGCAAGGAAATGACATGCAGAGAACTTAGCACGATTACTATCACAATACTTACACTGTACAACATTTAATTCAGGACAGGTGCATCACATTCTGCACAATAAGAATTAGAGAAAAATAGCACAAATCTGGAAGACACACCCTGTGGGCTGCCTAGGAAACACTGACCATTTCCCGCCCCGCCCCCAACCAACCCTGTGACCCTAGTGGGGTCCCACAACTCAGTTGGGTTCTGACACACTCTGCCAGGAGTCAGCACAGACCCCACAGGTCTGCCCCCACCGCACACACCAGCCAGCTGTAAATCAGGGTTCCCAGAACCCCCCTTGCCTCAGGGAAGCACTTACTTATGTTTTCCAGCTTATTACATAGTAAGGGCACAACAAAGCAAACAGATGGACAGCTGGCCAAAGAGGCAAGCGGGGCAGGGCGCAGGGGCCCAGAGGCAGGACTTCCGCCCTCACAGCAGGCAGTGTGCCACCCCGCACACAGGTGCTTTCACCAACAAGAATCTCCCTGAACCCCACACTTCAGAGACTCTCATGGAGGCTTCATCACAAATACATGATCCATCGTTAACTCCACCTGCAACCCCTCCTCCTTCTCTAGAGGACTGGAGGGGAGTGTCTGAAAGTTCCAAGCTTCAAACCATGGCCTGGCCTTTCTGGTGCCCCAGTCCCAGAGTCACCTCATCAGAACAAAAGACACCCCATCTCCCAGGAAACCCCAAGAGACTCAGCAGCTTGGGGCCAGGAACCAGGGGCAGAGACTGAACACCCCAACCAGGATGCTCCCAGTTACTTCTGTTGCCTAGGAAGCTACAAAGGCTCCCGGAGCTCTGCCACAGGAGCAGGGACAGGCCTCCTTATCTCACAACAGCACAGGGTCCAACAACACAGTGACAGCACAGGGAACAAGGGACACCTAGAAGAAGGGGCAGCATTATGGAATCCAGAGGAATTTTCCTTACCAATTATGGTCAGGGGATCCCGCGCCTAGGGGACACTGGGGCGTATCTGGCAACACTGTGATTATCAAGACTGGGGGAGGCCTGGCATCACACAGGTGGGGCCAGAGACGCTGCTCAACACCCCACAGTGCCCAGGACAGCCCCCCTCAAAGGATGACCCAGAATGACGTCAGCAGTGCCAAGGGGGAGACACCCTGACTCAGGTAACAACTTGTTTACTAAACTTCCTATCTTTAGTCTCCTCGGAAGTTTTTAAAATAGAAAGTCTTACAGAATAACCAAAAGCATGGCACCAGACACAACACAGGCTTCAGTAACTGTCCCTAGGGCAAGGAGCGGCAACCCTGCACGCACCTCACGGCCCGAGGAGCCCCACACACCCTGGCAAGGACTGAACCCCAGGAAACTGCATTTCTGAGGTCAGAGACTCTAGAATAACAGCACTTCGTACAGTTCAATCTTAATCCCAGATTATGCCCAATTTCAAAATACCACTCCACAGTTAACCCTTGGTGTTGCAGGGGACTGGTTCCAGACCCCCAAAGACCAGAATCCTCAGACACTCCAGTCCCTCGTATACAATGAACTTCTACATGATGTACACACATCCTCCCGTTCACTGTAACTCATTGCGAGATGACTTACAACACATGACCCAATGCAAGTGCTGTGTATTCAAATAGTTGCCTGTGTGCAGCAAATTCAAGTCTTGCTTCTTGGAACTTTTTGGAATTTTTAAAAATATACTTTCAATTCAGTTGGTGAATGCAGAACCTATGGATACACACAGCCAACTATACACAACTAGGACTGAATTTTTCAAGTTCAGAAACTTCAGTTGAGTGGGTTAGACGCAAGCTCAGACCCCACACAAAAACTGACACTGACAACTGCAAGGTGCCACCTGATGGAGTGAGCTGGGACACAGACAAAGTGGAACCCACTAGATTGCTGGGGGCGGGGGAGGCGTGCACCCACACTCAGAGGGTCGGTCCTCAGGGGCATGGACAACACTCAGGAACGGCTGCCACCATAACAGGGAAGACCAGCACAAAACCTTAACAGACAGAATCTCCCTCAAGTTCTATTCACAGAAAAAAACTCTCAAACTGATTTCTGGGAAGAAGTATTTTACCTTCTCACTTTCATAAACACTGAGCTTATTACAAAAAGTTATGCATATAATTTAAAAAGACTGAAAGAAAGGTTTTCCCCCAAATATGAAAAGTACTCATAAGAATTCAATGTTGAAAATCATTTGTTTTTTCCTAGTTATACACAAGTTTCAGAAGCAAGGACACTCCCAAGTGACTCTCCTCACCTGCCCACATGACCTGGTGCTGTATATCAAGGATTGTAACTCAAGCACCCCAGAAAGATGGGAATCATCCCATTATTTTTCAAACTTCTTTGACTCACTGTAAAAAGCACGTTTTCCATGGTAACCCCACTCACAGGCATGCACACGCTTAGTACCACAAGCAGAAGCAAAAGTTTCACAGTTACTCTGCCAGGGGTCCGGACTTCCTGGATTCCTCTTTGGGGAGCTCACAGAAGCCTGCGTTATAGGCACTCAACAAGATGCGGAGGTAGCCGTCCCTCCCACTTTACACTAGGGAACTCTCCCCAGGTCACTCAAATACGACCAAGAACCTGGATTTGGGTCTCACAAAGGTCACATGCTAAATCATGATGCCACTCCATCTGGCTTTTTTTAAAGTCACTGCCAAGCCTCACTTCCATGGTGCCACAACAGGAGTTTTAAGCTACAATCTATTATAAACAGTAAACTCTGAGGGAAAACCACACTGCTGCCAGTCTTCCTAGGAATAGGGGGGTGGTTTGGGAGCTAAGAGTAACCCCATAGCTGCCTGCTGTGCTCCCCAACATCTGGAGCCAGTCATGACCGACCAGACCACGGCTCTTCTGATGAGGGACCCTTGAATCCTGAGCCACATCCCGTGGGAACTGCCCACAGGCCTGGACAGCATCTGCATGGAACCCAGCCACCACCACCATCAAAACGCCAAATAATGGGCTCCAAGCCTGAGGACTGAGCCATCAGTTCCTACCAATTCCGAGTGAATAGAGCACGATTCAGGGCACTGCCCCTGATGACAGGCTTGCACCCTAAAAAGCAGACGCCATAAGTGGAACTCGCATTTCTCCAGGGCAAAGACCCTCGGCCCCTCCTCAGAATCTCGGAACACGCTGCTCAATAACACCCACTACCGGAGGCGGATCAGGAGGTCAACCAGCACAGAAAAAGAAATCTGAGGGCACAAACTCCTTTCACATATTTGCTTTGCCATGCCCTGGGGTCCGAAATGCAGGCCGACCAGCTATTCTTTCAAAGAGAAACTAAAGATCAGACCAAGAGTTCACTACTGTTGTGACCAGCGGAACTGGCCAGAGTGTCTAACACGATGCAAAACCTAGATGTAGCCAAAGAAGGGAAGGTGGGAGAGTTACAGAAATGAACCAAAATAACCTAATTACATTTCAGCGAGGTCACACCCGTTCTGAATAAGTGCAACAGAGGCAGGAACTCAGGCTCTCCACAGGACAGCGCCCGGGGCTCTTGGTGCCTGCCAGCGAATTCCTTAATGTCCCCGCACCTTTCTCTCGGCCCTGCTGGCTTCCCCGGCGCCATTGTGAGGGCCGGGCAGGTGGCACCTGGTCGTGGGACCTGTCCGACAGCTGCTCTCCATCGGGGAGTCTCACTCTCAGGCAAGGAAAAGGGGACTTGCTCCAGCCTGCCATTGTTAAGTGCAGGTTTGGGTCTCCCTCCCCGGAAGCCAGAGGTCTGGTGGTCACTAACTGTCCCCATTCCTCCTAAATCTAGGTCACAGGGTGGCGGGAGGGAAGAAAATGGTGACCACTGTTACAACATTACTTCTGGAAAACCTTTTCCCCTCTGGCTTTCGGGTGTCTAGTTGAAGTCCGCTTCCCTATTCCAGGACTCCTGAGCTGTTTCCTTATTTTGGCCTAGAACGTCGGCTGCCCCACCCCTTACCCGCTAGGAGGGGCGGCCCCACCTTCTGGGGGACTCGAGCCCAGGAGGCAAGGCCAATTCCGGACCAGACATCGGGGAGCAACCTGGACGTGCGTTTATCCCAGAAGGGGTTTCCTCCGGGGGCAGCCCGCAGAAGAGGAGGGTCCCCCAACAAGGAGTCCAAGGCCTGGGGCGGGGCAGGGGGCTCTGCATCTCTTTTGAGCAAGAGATACCACAAACACATTCAAGATTGGAGATCCGCCGCTAGCGAGGGTGAGGACCTGCGAAGTCTCTTCCGGGCCACCCTCGGGGAGCGGGAGACGGGCCCCCAACTCCAAGAGGATAAACTGAGGCTCGGAGAAGGAACGGGCAGAGGTGCGGAGGTCGAGGCCGCAGGCAGACGGGGCTCCAGCCGGGAGCGGGGCCGCGGGGGCGGGCGGGGGGCCGGAGTCAGGGGCAGAGCCGGGAACCGGGTCGGGTCGGACTGGGTCAGAGTCAGGGCGAGAGTCCGGGCCAGGGTCGGCGCGCTGGGATCACCTCGTCCTCCTTGTGGTTGCGGATGCCGCGCACCAGATCCTGCAGATTCTTGTCGAACATGCGGTCGATGCTGCCCTTGACCATCTTGAGGGCCATCGCGGCGGCCGCCGCCGGGCTCGAGCCCCGGGAGGCCCACGGCCGACCGCCCTGAGGGAGCCCAGGGGCCGCGCTTGCCGCCCGCGGAGCGCTGTGCTGCCGGCCGCCGCGGCGGGGCGGACTCCCAGGCCAGGTCGGCGGCGGCTGGCGGGGCGGCGGCGGCAGCGACCCGCTCGGCAGGCCGCGCTCCCCACCACTCCGGCTCCGCGCCGCGCCGCTTGCAAATGGCGGACAAGATGGCGGCCGGTCAGCTGACGGCGGGAGCCCAGGACCGGCGGTCCGCCCCCGGAAGCCCCACCTCCCTATAGGCCCTGCCTCTTCACGCCTAGACGCCGCGTTTCCCTGACGACGCCAGGCCGTCCAATGGAAAAGCAGACAACGGCCTCCCGGCGGCTCAGCCACGCCCCCTGCGTGTCAGCGCTCTTCCCCCTCATAGGTCAGTGACCTCCGGAACTCCACCTACTTCCCCGTTCCGGAATGTTACCACGCCCTCTGTGCGCGCCTTCTTGCCCCACCTCTCAACTCTGTGACAGACGTGGGCGGGGCCTGCTGTGGGCGGGGCGCCCACGTGGAGCTTCTCGAAGAGGTTCCCTGAGAAGAACGTAGCTCCGCCCTTTCTGATTGTAAAAGCTGACGTTGTCAGAGAACCTCCAAATCCCGCTCCGCGGCGGACCGGTCTCGTACATCCTGCACGTGTCACAAAATTCTGTGATATGGGGAGTATATTATATGGGCAGAAAGATTGATGGCAGGAGGAGAAGGGCAATGAAGTATGAAACGGTTGGATGGCATCATCAACTCAATGGACATGACTGAGCAAACTCTGGGAGATAATGCAGGACAGGGAAGCCTGGCATACTGCTGTCCGTAGGGACACAAAGGGTTGGACAAGATGGAGCGAGTGAACAACAGGAATTAACGTGCCCATGTGGAGAAATTGAAATCCAGAGATAGGACTTCAACCCATTCACTCGTTCTGTGCTGTGCTTAGTTGCTCAGTCGTGTACAACTCTTTGCGACCCGATGGGCTGTAGCCCCGCCAGGCTCATCTGTCCATGAGATTTCCCAGGCAAGAATACTGGAGTGTGTTGCCATGCCCTTCTCTAGGAGATCTTCCCAACCCAAAGATCGATTGTCGGTTTCCCTTATTGTAGGCAGATTCTTTACCGTCTGAACCACCAAGGAAGCCCAATTCACTCCTTCAACTAACATTTATTGAGTGCCTACTGTGTCCTAGGCCTGGCAAGTGAATGAGATACACTTGGTTCCTGCCCACCAGAATCCACCATGAAAAAAGTAAAAAAAGCAAGCCACAAACTGGGGTAAGATATTTAATACATATATTGGAAAAGATTTATATCCACAATATAGTTAAACAGAAAACAAAGCAGAACCAAACAAAAATTCCTACAAATTGTGAAGAAAAAGACAACCCAGTTAAAACATGGCACAAGTTGTGAATACACACTTCACAAAAGAAGATATGCACATGGCCAATAGGATGCCCTATCTCAGTCATAAAGGAAAAGTAAAGTTAAATCACACTGAGGGGGGCTTCCCTGGCAGTCCAGTGGTTAGGACTCCATGCTTCCACTGCAGGGGACACGTGTTCCATCCCTGGTCTGAGAACTAAGGTCCCACACCTCGCAGGGTGTGGCCTAAACTTAATTTTGGCCGTATCTTTTAAAGCTAATATATGTATGCCCTTTGACCCAACAAGTCTACCACTGTTCCCAACAGGAAAGCATGAATACATCCACCAAAGACTGGAACAAGAATGTTCACAGTAACTGTATGTCAGTCAAAAACTCAGTCAAAAGGATCCAAATATCTATCAACAGAAAATGGATACATAACTCTCTGGTATAACTTTGCAGCAAGGAAAAGAACAAAGTACTAACAGAGAACAAAATAGGTGAAGTACACAGACACAATGTTGAACGTAATAAGCCGAACATAAAAGAGTGTACACAGCATGCTTCTACTGATATGATGCCCAGTTTCATGCAGAATTAATCTATGGCAGGGTCTTCCCTGGCAGTCCAATGGTTGGGGCTCCATGTTTGATCCCTGCTCGAAGAACAAGGATCCTGCATGCTACGAGGTGCCAAAATTGATCTATGATGAAAGATTAACGTGCATGCACAGTTGCTCAGTCATGTCCAACCCTTTGCGACCCCATGGACTGCAGTCCACCAAGCTCCTCTGTTCATGGAATTCTCCAAACAGGAATACTGGAGTGGATTGCCATTTCCTACTCCGGGGGACCTTCCCAACCCAGGGATTGAACCCATGTCTCCTGCCTTGGCAGGCAGATTCTTTTACCACTACACCACCTGGGAAGCCCCAGCTTAAGTAACATCATAGGTTAAACAAGTATACAAGGGAGAACTGAAAACTGGATAAAATAGGTTCTGGCATAACCACACAATGGATTCCTGACCAGCTATTTAAAAAGAACCGTAGTTGGTAAATCATTGCTATGGGAATTGCCCTTCCACCCTAAACAACTAGGGAACTGGACAAAATATATAAAACACTGGTTTTCAGACAGCATACAATAGGCAGTGGAGAGAGGGAGGAAACAAACAGGATGAGCCCCAGAGCTGCCCCAGAATTCTGTCTGTAAGTGATTTCCAGACTGTAGGTCAGGGAGGGGAAACCCAAACAGAACACAGAGTTTTCATAGTCTGAGGAAACAGAGATGGGAGGTGACAGAGGTCAAGGTGGCTGGAGGGTGGTATGCTGGAGAACAGGGAACTATTTTAAGAAACTGCTCTTAAATTTTCACAGGGGTGCCCTCAGGTCTTTGTTTGAATATCCAGCTATAAGTGCATGTGGTGAAACTTCAGGAGGCCAGGCAAAGAATAAGGCTGGGAAAAGGACAATCCCTGAGAGCTCATCTATAGTGGGACTGCTTGGAGAACCTGCCAGCAAAGGTGGAGAGGGACTTCTCTGGTGGTCTGGTGGCTAAGTCTCCGTGTTCCCAATGCAGGGGGCCCAGGTTTGATCCCTGGCCAGGGAACTAGATCCCACATACTGCAACTAAGACCCAGAGCAGTCAAATAAAAATAATTATTATTTTTTTAAAGGTGCAGTTAGTTCATTGAGTCTGTGAGTCATCCAGTAGGGACCTCAGAAATTTTGTGCTTCATTGTAGAATGAAGTCTATTCTAACTGTTTTGGTCTTTTTTTTTTTGGCCACATAGCATGTGGGATCTTAGTTCCCTGACCAGGGATCAAACTCATCTCCCCTGCGGTGGAAGCGTGGAATCTAAATACTGGACCACTGGGAAAATCCTGAGATTGATTTTACATCATATTTGAAGTAAAACAATAGTATATGGAGAATGGGAGGTACAAATAGAAATGTAACCTTGTAAGGGTCTTATAAAATGTGCGAAGTAGTATGTTTTAACCGCAGTCAGATCCATAGAAATAGGAAGTAGTTGGTGGGGGCCAGGGGCTAGAGAGTCTTAAATAGGGCAGAATTTCAGTTTGGGAAGATGAGAAAGTTCTGGAGATGGATGGTGGGGGTGGTTGCCCAAGATTGTGAATGTACAACTGTCACTTAAAAATGGTTAAGATGGGGGCTTCCCTGGTGGTAGAGTGGATGGGAATCTGCCTGCCAATGCAGGGGACATAGGTTCGATCCCTGGTCCGGGAAGATTCCACATGCTGCAGAGCAACTAAGTCCGTGCACCACAATTATTGAGCCTGTTCTCTAGAGCCTGGGAGCTTCAACCACTGAGCCCACGTGCCACAACTCCTGAGTTCAGTGTGCCCTAGAGCTCATGCTCTGCAAGACAGTAGCCCCTGCTCACCTCTGCTACAGGAAAGCCCACACAGTAACACAGGAACGAAGACACAGTCGAACCAAAATAAATCAACAAATACACTTTTTTAATGACAAAGTTGGTTTCCTTTACTGATTGGCTGGACTGAGTGGTATGTGTTCGATGATTGACTAAACAAACGTGGATATGTGACCAGGTGGGATGTAGAGCTGCCGTTTGTGTGTCACTCACTCAGTCATATCCGACTCTTTGCATCCCCATGGACTGTAGCCTGCCAGGGCCCTCTATCCATAGAATTCTCCAGGCAAGAATACTGAAGTGGGTTGCCATTTTCTTCTCCAGGAGATCTTCCCGTCCAGGGATGGAACCCAGGTCTTCCTGCATTGCAGGCGATTTCCTTAGGAAGCCCATCAGTTCAGTTCAGTTCAGTTCAGTTGCTCAGTCGTGTCTGACTCTTTGTGACTCCATGGACTACAGCAAGCCAGGCTTCCCTGTCCATCACCAATGCCTAGGAAGTCCATAGGATCCAGCAATCCCACTTCTGGGCATATATCCAGACAAAATTCTAAATCAAAAAGATGCATGCACCCCAGTGTTCATAGCAGCACTGTTCACAATAACCAAGACATGGAAACAATCTAAGTGTTCATTAACAGAGGAATGGATAAAAATATGGTATATACAACATTCAATATAGACATATACATATTGTATATTCATATACAATATGGTATATATACAATGGAATATTAGTTAAAATAAAGAATGAAATACTGTCATTTGCAGCAACATGGATGGACCTAGAGATTATCACATTAAGCAAAGTAAGTCTCCATGGGGTTGCAAAGAGTCAGGCCTGACTGAGCAACTATCACTCACTCAAATTAAGAAAGAGAAAAACAGATACCATATGATATTACTTATATGTGGAATCTAAAACATGACACAAATGAACATACCTATGAAACAGACTCACAGACATAGAGAAGAGACTTGTGGTTGCCAAGGGGGAGGAGGAGCGGGGGAGGGAAGGATTGAGAGTTTGGGATAAGCAGATGCAAATATTATATATAGGATAAACATCAAGGTTCCAATGTACAGTGCAGGGAACTATATTTAATATCCTGTGATAAACCATAATGAAAAATAATGTGAAAAAGAGTTTATGTATAACTGAGTTAATTTGCTGTACAGCTGTGCAGCAAAAATTAATACAATAGTAATTAATACTATTAATATAATAGTAAACCAACTATACTTCAATTAAGGGAAAAAAAAAAAGCAGCTCACATTTGAGTGGTTGTTTAACCCAGATAAACTCATTCTCACCTCACTGCCCGCCAGGAGGAAATGACCCCACTTTCCAGATGAGGAAACCGAGTCCTCTGAGCTGAGCCTGGCCCGAGCCAGTGGGTAGAGCCTGGATTCCCTTTGATGGTGCCATCCTCCTCCAGGAAGCCCTCCCTGATGGGCCCTGACTCCACAGGGCTGCGATCCTTTAGCTGCTGCAGAGCCCGGGACACAAGAGTTGCTTATAAAGGCGAGGTAACCATGCTTTGTGGGTGCTCTCACCCCCCGCAACCCTCTTTTCCAAGGCTGAGAGACAGAAAGCAACGTTCCCAGGGTCACTGTGGCAGGCCTGGCAATGATTCTATGTTGGTGGGGGTGGGGCCACCCCTCCACCAATGCCTGGCCCTGCTCTGAGGTAGGGGTGTGCTCCCCCCAGGGACCTCAGGCCAGCCCTCCTCCCCCTCCCACAGCAGGCCGAGGAGCTGATTGGCCCACAACACAGCCTCCAGCCACCTGCTGCTGTCTGTCTGGGGCCACCCTACCCGCGCTCCATGCTGTCCACCAGGCCCAGCGTGGCGACTGTGGGTAAGAGGGGCACAAGGAGGCCTGGGAAGATATGGGGGGGGGTTCCCCAGGATCTGGGAGGGCACCCCTGAGATCCACGGGGGTGTCCTCGACTCCAGCGGCTGCCCCCACACACCCCTAGGGGCACTCCCCACCCATAGGTCTCCCCCACCGACTGCTCTGGCCCCAGGGAAGGGTCCCCTTTCTGCCCAGGGATGGGTCACCCTAACACTGGTGCCAGGGACACTGGGGATTCCAAAAAACAGGGCTGTGGGAGCCAACGGATGGGGTTTGGCTCCAGTTCTGCACAACCTCTGGTCCACAGCTCCACCTTCAGCCTGTTTCTTCATCTGCCCTATGGGGATGGCATAGAGGAGGCAGGGACCCCAGGGTTGGGGGTGGGAGGCCCGGAACCCCCTCCCCCTGCCTGTCATGGCCAGAGTCAGGCTGGTCCTGGCTGCTGGGACTTGAGCTCCAACACCCACGGGGTCTGGAAGGAGGCTAGGTGCCAGGAATGAGGGGTAAGGATGACCCAGAGGGAGACCCCAGGGGAACAAGGGCCTAGGAGGGGCTGGGCCCCTAGCCGGCCTGCCCTGCTGGCCTTGGGCACCGGATAAAAATAGTCCCTGGTCTCAGAGAACATGAGCTGACCCTGGGGCCAAGGGTTCCGGTTTAGGCTCTGTGCTCGCTTCTGTGTGACCATGGGCAGGACCCAGCCTGCTCTGGGCCCCAGCGGTCTCTGCTGTGTGCACAGGAATACTGGAGCCCGTAGAGGTTGGCCTATCCAGAGGGGTCCCAAGACAGACCTGGGGGGATGTCAAGGAGAGTGCCTGCTGGAGGGCTGTCGGGCCATGTCCTGTGCAAGTGTGAAGTTACCAGGGAAGGTGGCTCCAGGCAAAGGGACAAGCCAGGGTGGTGGTGTGCGGAGGCAAGGAGCTCCCTTCAAGAGGCAAGCCCAGGCCCATAGCAGGGGCTCAGGCTGCCTCTTCCCCCCTCCCCTTAGCCTGACTCTGGGCCTGCTGCTGCTCAGCCATCTCCATGGCAACCAGGGCCATGGAGGAGCTGGATGGAGGCCTGGGCAGCTGTCAAGTGGATGAGGACCTCTCTGCACTGGCTGACCCTTGTCCCAGCCGGCCTCAGGAGGACAGTGTGCGAGGTACCGGAGAAGGTGCCGGGGGAGGAAGCCCACACCCCCATCCTCCTTCTGAGTCAGGTGGCCCACCTTCAGAAACCAGGACTTGGACTTCCACACTGGACTGGCTTAAACCATGCTCCTTGTTTCCAACCTCTGTGCCCATTAGTGTCCTGGGGGATGGGGGGGGGGGGGTTGTAAAGATCCCAGAAAACACAGATGCTGGGCCACACAGGTCAGGGTTTGGATCCTGGCTTGCCGGTGACCTGCTGTGTGCTTTTGTGCAAGGCTGTCTCTGGGTCTGTCTACTTTCTAACCTGTAAACTGGGGGATCTCCTGTCCCCAGCCCCTCACCCAGCAGAACCCAACAGAAAGTGGGATCTGGGGGTCCCCACGACTTTGACTCTCCCCTCTTTTTCCACCAACAGCAACATCCAGGTTGGCTGACTCCAGCAGCCGGTCCCATGTGAGTTAGCGGGGGTGGGGGTGGGGGTCCTCCCTCTGGGTTTCAGCCCAAGGTGCTCCTGGAGTAGGGAGGTGCTGGCTTAAAAGGGTGGGTTTCTGCAGCCCCTGGGAAGGTTCAGTCTCCCTTAGAAGGAACATCCAGGATGACACGTGTCCCCACAGGATTCTCAGGAGCGGGTGACTGAGGGCAGCCCCACAGGCAGTGTGGACACCAAGCCCAAGAAGATGGAAAAGGAGCCTGTGTCCAAAGTGACCTCAGGAGCAGGGAAGGAGAAGCTGAAAGCAGGAGCAAGTGGGTTTGCAGGAGGCAGGGGTGAGGTGGGGGGATGGGTATGGACCAGCATGGGAGGGGAGGGTGGGTCTTTGGATCTGGGAGGATAGCCAGCATGGGGCTCCCGGCTGAGCGGTTTCCCGGCTGAAACTGAAAGGGCTGTGAGTCTCCGCTAATTCATGATAACACCAGCTTAGTTGCCACTAAGCTTCAGCTAATTATCTTCTGGAAAATTCTCTGCATCCCAGTGAAGCTGCCAAGCCGGCAGGGCTTAGTTTCTCAGCCCAGGGCCGCACAGCCGGGCAGAGCAGAGCTGACTTTAGCCGCAGGTCTGCCCCTTGCTGCCCCAGAACCCAGACAGCATTTGCTCCTGCAGCCCCCCGGAGCCCCGCACGGAAGAAGGCACAGACCGCATCGCCCCCGCAGCCGCCGCCGCCGCCGGCCCTGAGCGACGAGCTGCCCTGGGGAGACTTGACGCTCAACAAGTGCCTGGTGCTCGCCTCGCTCGTGGCGCTGCTGGGCTCCGCCTTCCAGCTGTGCCGCGGTGAGCCTCACACTTGGCTACTCCTTCCCGGAAGCACGGACACCCGACAGGGCGGGTCTGTGCGCCCCGACCCTAGGCGGTGCGCAGGCCGCCTGGATCTTGTAAGGGGTTCCTGGCGGCCCCCTGCACTTCTTGCTGGGCAGCGGACCTTGTGCACCCCCATGGTCCCGTAGGAGTCCCTCTATCCGGTACCGGTTCTGAGATCCCTCCATCCCCTTCTCCAACAGACCTTACAGGGAACTGCCTTCTCCCCCACCCTAGTAGGGACCTTGATGAACCTGCCTCACCACCCCATACCCTGGGCCTTGCATGCCCAGGAAGTGCCGTGTACACCCCCATTTCACAGTGTGTGGCTTTTCCTGTGTGCTTCAGTGCTCCCATGGCCCTCAGAGAAACTGGAGCATTCTGGCACACCCTGAATGAGGGAGGTTTGAAGAGAAGCAGCAGTGGAGACCCGGAACCCCTTCCCAGGGCTGGAAGGGACCCAGCCTAGCCTCAGTGTACCCGGGTGGAAAGGGCTGGGTCCCCTTGCCTGTCCCCAGGAGGGGGGCTCTAGGGGATGGATGGTGTGCTGTGGTTCTCACTCCCGACTCCTGCCCCAGGCTGACTCGCATCCCCTCCTGTCCCCTCCCAGAGGCTGTGGCTAGGGATGTAGAAGCCCCCGCGCCTGTCCCTGAGTCGTGGGCCTCGTCAAGCTCGTCACCCAAGGGGCCAGCGTCAACCCTGGTAAGCTCTTCCTCAGTGGGCTCCTCACTGGGGGAACGGGCTTAAGCCATGGAATTGTGGCTGATCCCACCACCCTGCACTTGTCTGCATAACAGCCAAAGCCTGAGGCCTGGGCCCCCTCAGTGAGGCAGCCCGAGCCCCCCTCGAAGTTAGAGGAAAGGGTCCAGATTCCTAGGAGTGAAGAGGCTGCAGAGAAGGACGAATGGGAATCTGAAGAAGCTGCTGATGGGGAGCATGTGCCCCTCGCCGGCCGAGGGCCCAAGGAGAAGCTGAAGAAGGAGAAGCCTCGGAAGGAGAGGCCCGGGAAGGAGAAGCCACAGAAGGAGGAGAGGCCGAGAAAGGAGAAGCCACGGAAAGAGGAGAAGCCACGTGCTGCCAGGGAGCCCCAGGGGGCCCTACCGCGACGCTGGGAGGCCCGCGAAGGGGGCCATCGACCTTGGGGGCGAGACTCCGGAGCCCCAGAGGATAGGAAGAGGCAGGCCTGGGTCTCCCTGCGGCGCCCCGATGAGGAGGACCGGCCTCTGGGCCGCCAGAAGCGCCGTGCCGGCAAAGGCCGGGACTGAGTGAGACCGGGGTCGTGCGCGTGAGTTTCTGAATATCTGCTCTAGGTCCCTGCGGTTCCAGCTAAATAAACCAAGTGCTGCGGCCCCCTCATCGTCTGTTCCTTCTCACCAGGACCCCAGAACCTGCCCGGGGCCTGCGTGACGCGGATAAGGAGCTTTGGGTGGGGGGTGGAGGGAGGACGGAGGCGCAAGGCAACAGGTGAAGACGGCGAGGACTGCGGGAAGGAGGCCCCCGCCTGTCCCCAAACATGCACAGAAACCCCAACCGTGTGCCTTCCCGTGTTTAATGGGGCAATGACGGGGTCCGAATAAATACGGGCCGGGGCAGCACGAGGAGCACGGCGCGAGGTCACCGGCAGCCGCATTCGGTGGCCACCATGTTTGGGACGTGGTGCGCACTGATGCGCTCCTCGGACAGGCTGATGAGGAGCTTGCCGGTGTAGGCTGTGGGCACACAGCAGGGCGGGCGCGCCAGGGTGGCGCCGCGGGCCTGCATCTTTAGCAGCAGCACCACGTGGTTGCCGTAGCGCGGGTTGCGGTCCGACTGAGGCCAGCCGCAGGCCCCCTGGCAGTTGTTGGCCTGGTATGTCTCGGGGATGAGCACCGAGCGCTCGGCCCGCAGGTCTACGCTCAGCTCACGCAGAGCGCACGGCCCGTCTGCAGCCGCGGCCCCGGCGCTGCGCTGCGCCCGTGCAGAGCCGCTCCGCTCCCGCCCGCGCCACTCAGCGCGCAGGCCCTGCAGCGCTTTGAGCAGCAGCAGCGCGCGCAGCGGGCCGCCGGGGCCGTCTGGGTTTCCCGGGCACAGTGCCAGCAGGCGCGCCAGCAGCGGTGGGGCGGCGGGAGGCAGCCCCGGGAGGGCACGCAGCTCGGCGGCCACCGCCTGAAGCTCGGCAGCCACCCGGCGCGCTAGTCCCGCGGCCCACAGAGGGGACTTGGGACCTTGCGGCGTTGCGGGGACCCCGGTGGTGGCTGCCGTCGGCGGCAGCAGCAGCAGCAGCGGCTCCTCGCCGTCCAGCAGGCGCTCCAGGGCCGCGGGGTCCGACAGGTTGACCTGGCCCTGCGGGAAACCAGCCAGTGCGCCCGGGTCCAAGGCCAGCCGCGGTGGCGAGGCTCGGGCCGGGGGTCCCCGCAGCGCGCGCACCAGGCGCGTGAGAGTCTCCAGGAAGGGATCAGCGCTGGGCGGTGCCTCCTCTGGCTCCGGGGAAGCCCTGGACAGCAGAGTCGGAGGTCGTGAGGGCGCAAGGCTGCGGTGCCCACACTCCCCGCATCCCCAGGTCTGAGCCTACGCGCACCTGGGCTGCGGGAAGGGCACCAAGTCCAGCCGACCGTGCGCGGGCATCGGTGCCGAAGACCGGGCCGGCAGCAAGAGTAACAGGGCTGGGGTCTTTCGTGTGAAGCAGCGGGAGTCCGCACCGAACAGCAGCGCCTGCAGCTGGGCAGTGCTCAGGAGCGCACCTGAGAGAGGAGGCGCGTGCGCCGTGGGTTCAGTGGGCCGGAGGTGGGGTGGGGTCTGTGGGTCGAGGGCAGCCACCCAGTCGGGTCCCTGTCCAGGCAAAGCCTACCATTTCCACGGCGCCGCAGGGTAAGGGCTAACCCAGGCCGGCGCCAGGCCCCCTCCGGGTGGTCCACGACCAAGGCCAGGAAGTCCGAGTCCGCGGTCAGGCAGAGGCTCTGCGGGCGGACACAGGAGTTCAGCCAGGTTGGGGGGCGGGCATGGATGCCAACCCTGCTCTGCCTGCTGCCCTTAACATCCCTTCAAGGTCCAGCCTGGGCACTTGTGGCCTTTCGTGAGACCAAGTTAAAAACAATACAAACCCAAACCCATAATCCCCCCCTTGCTCTGTGGGGGGTCCTGGGGGGCCTGAGAGAGCCACATTCCACTCCCTGGTACCTGGGTGCCAGGTAGCCCAGCCCCGGTGACAGTGACCTCCAGGCCAGGCCCTGGGTACACCACCAGCAGCGCCAGCTCTGGGGGGCTGGCTCCTCCAGGCGGAGGCTCCTGGAACCTCAGCAAGGGTGTTGGCTCCCACGTCACTGCGGCCGGGACAAGGGAAGAAGGGAGACACCTGAGCCACGGAAGCCCGAGCCCCTCCCCCAAGCCTGTCCCCTCCATAGGAGGGAGACCCCACCCCAACTGAAGCCTGGGGGAACCTGGTGAGAGAGGTTTGACGCTGGTTCCTGGCTTCCCTGGGGCAGGAGTGGCCTACAAGTGATGGATGGGGTGGGCGGTGGGGCTGCCACCTGTGTTTCCTGAGCCCTTGGGGGTTCTAGGCTGGAGAGCTCCTGGGGGATTTCTGGTAGTGGGTCTGAGGACAGTGGCCCCTTGGAACAGGAACCTCTTGCTACCCAATATGGAAGGAGAGGCACTCCTCTGCTGGACCATCAGGCTGCACTGATCTGCCTCCCTCCTCCACCCCCCACCGTGTAGCTCCCAGGTAGGTGAACAAGGTGTTAGCCCCCACACCCGCCTCCCCCAGGCACTGCATGGGGAGAGGGGTGGCTGGGAGCTGGAGAACTTCTGGCCCCGAACAAGCAAAGATACAGTGACCCACCTCTGGCCATTAGCTTCCACTTCCTGAGACTGGGGAGGGGTCTGGGCTGGGGGCTCTGCAGTCCCCTGGTCTTGGGAGGAGGGCACTAGAGCCTGGCCTCCCACCCCAGCCCCAACACATACCTTCCTCCAGGTGCAGGACCACCAGCCACCGCCCCCCGGGCTCCCCCAGCCACGCCTGCAGCCGCTGCAGGTGGGGCAGCACAGGCTGCCCGTTGCCAGCGGGGCACACTGCGAAGGTGGTCAAGTCACTCAGGCCCCAGTGGGTGCGCCGCACAGCCTCCAGGAAGGCCTGCTCGTAGCTGCTCAGGACCCCCACCACCCGCAGGGGGGCCCTGCTCCCGTTGCCACTCCCATGCAGGGTCACCAGGCACAGGGGGTCCAGAGGGCTGCCTGGCAGCCAGAGACTGGAGAGTGGCCAGTCCCAGGCTTGCTGAAAGATGAGTGCCCCGCTGCCTGTGGCCTGCTCCCTGGGCAAGGCTGAGGTGCTGAAGACCTCTTCCCTGGGGGTCCCTGGCCTCAGCAGAGCCCCCATGGCCGACAGCACCAGGGCCAGAGAGAGAGATGGACCGGGCATCCTGGGAGCTTCCAGGGGCTGGGCTGCCCTACTTTATAAGAGGGAGCAGAGCTGTTTGTGGTGCAGGGCGGTCCCTATCTCCTCCTGGGACATGACCTTGAAGGCTGGTGCCTGCTGTGAGCCTGGGAGGCCTATGGCCTTCTCAAAGCCCCTTCTGTTCCAACGTGCCTGCCTATCTCCTGAGCAGCGATACAGTGTGTGTGGCCTGTGACCCATTTGTCAGACTGTCCTTGACAAATCCTCCCCCTCCCCAGAGCAGGAATGTGAGCAGGAGTGCATGGCCCAGACAGCCAGGCGATCAACAGCCTGGGGGTGTGGGAGGGCGAGGTGTGGAGCCCCTGCCCCAGGAGGATTCGGGTGCCAGCCCCAAGGGGGATGACACTTCACACCGGGTAGGTGGGTCTGGCCCCCAGTGACCCCACGTGCTTGCTCACCCTACCTCTGAGGCCCACAGAGACCCCCAAGGAGAGTGAACAGCCTTCTTCACTCTGCTGTTTTCCCAGAGAACCATCCCACACTCTGCTGGCCCACAGGGTCTGTCCTTGCCCAAGGGTCTCCAGGGCACAGAGACACCAGGGGCTACCCACTGTGGTGCAGGTGGGACCCTGACACCCCCTTATGGTAGTGGAAAGCAGCCGCGTGTGTTCACCCACAGCAAGCAGGTGCTGACCGCCCACAGGTTGACACAGCAGTCCAGTTCAGGGTCAGCAGACTCTTTAATGGGGACACCTAGCCCAGTACAAAAAAACTCTACTCTGAGGGCAAAACCCAGGAAAACCAAACCAGACTTGCTAGGATAAGGGTGGCTTTTCAGTTGGTGGGGGGAGGGGGAGGAATGTTCCCAGGGCCTTCGGAGGGTAGTGGGGGCCTCAGCATCGGGGGCATGGGTGTTGGGGGATGCACCCCAGGATTTGAGGGGTGCACCCCAGGCGGCTGGGGATGGACCCCAGGAGCCGGAGGATGGACCCCAGGAGGAGGGGGGTGGACCCCAGGAGGCTGGGGGTGGATCCCAGGGGCTGGTGGGTGGACCCCGGGAGCTGGTGGGTGGACCCCTGGAGCCTGGGGGTGAACTGCAGGAGTTGGGTGCACCCCCGGAGCCTGGGGGTGAACTGCAGGAGCTGGTGGGTGCACCACTGGTGCCTGGGGGTGAACGCCAGCAGATGGGGGAGGATGGACTCCTGGGGCTGGAGGGTGGACTCCCGGAGCAGGAGGGTGGACTCCTGGGGCTGGAGGGTGGACCCCTGGAGCTGGGGGGTGGACCCCAGATGCTGGTGGGTGAACCACTGGTGCTGGGGGGTGGACCCCAGGAGCTGGGGGATGGACCCCAGGAGCAGGGGGATGCACCCCAGAGGCTGGTGGGTGGACCACTGGTGCTGGTGGGTGGACCCCAGGAGCTGGTGGGGGCAGCTGAGGAGGGCCTGGGGGTCCTGAGGGTGCAGGCCCACTGGGCGGCATCGGTGGCAGGGGCAGGCCTCCTGGTGGGGGCGGGGGCAGCGACTCTGGTAGTGGCGGGCGAGGGGGCAGGCCATTCATCAGTGGGGGTGGGGGCCGTTTCACCCCAGGAGGCCCAGCGGGAAGGCTTGGTGGGGCTGGCGGCTTCTCCATCTTGAAGTGAAACTGGAGGAAAAACTGGACAGACAGGAAGAACTAAGCAGGGTCCTAGAGGCCTTGGGTTGGGAGAAGGATGGGGAACTGCGTGGACATGGAGTGACTCACTTGCTTGGTTTCCCGGTTCCAGTGAGTCCAGAACTTGCCTTCAGCCTTGTCTATTTCCCTGCTTGGCACCTGTGTGGGGTAGAGGGGCAGAGACAGGCCCTCAGGACCATGAGATGGCCTGGCCCAGGAGGCCCTTCTGTGAGGGAACAGGGTCTGATGTGGGGGTGACAGCTGACATTTTTGCTCCACTGCTTAGCAGCCCTGCCACCCAGGGAAGCTGCAATCTACCCTGTCTCGTCAACATTATCTGATGATAGGACGAGGTCACCGAGTCCCAGTACAGTCTGGTAACAGGGCCACCTCACTGCTGGGTCTCTGATTCACGGTGGACACCCAACCCCTGCCCTCGCTCTGCATCATCTTCTGACAACCCTCAGGAGGCAAGGGCACAGAGGGGGCACCTGGTGTGGGCCGGGGCCAGCTGCTTGGATGGAGCAGACCCTGCAGGACCCTCCGGGGTCCCAGCGAACTACCTTGAAGGCGATGGTCTCATAGGGCTCAGCAGCCATGAGTAGGTACTGCCAGCGCCGGTCTGGGGGCTCGATCCTCTGCTCGTAGGCAGACATGAAGCGGTGTCGGGGCATGATGCCCTCGGCAATCTCGGGGTAGTCGATCTGCAGGGACATGGCCAGTGACAGCACTGCCTCTCAGGGGCCCCTCCCCTCAGGACAAAGGGTTCCCGGCCTATGCTCACCTGGAAAAGGAGGCTCTGCTGGCCCATCTCTGTATCCCTCTGCTTGGTTACTGCAATACAGGAAGATGTCAGGTCCAGTAATGGGGTCCTAGAACTGGCCTAATGTCACCCATGAATGGGAGAGCTGGCTTGGCAGGTGGGGGGGAAGTCACCCTGCTGGGCAACTAGCAGTTATCGGCCCAAGGGTGGGAGGGCTGTGCCCCAGGTGCCACCTGCCTGATATCACTTGGGTGAGGGCAGAGGCTGGGCTCCCCACTGCCCATCCCCCTTCACCAGACCTTCTGGGAGCAGGTGCCCATCACTTTCTAGCTCTGTGGCTTTGGGCTGCTCTCCACACAGCTCTGGGGCCCTTCATATGCCCCTCAGGCACTTAGTGTCTCCCTGCCACACTCAGGAAGAGGCCAGATGACCCAGACTGACCAAAAGGCCTGTGGTGGCCTCTCTGGGGGTAGTGCCATCCTCGCCCTGGCTCACCAAGCCCTACCACTTGAAGGCCCTCCACTCCAGGGCGTTCCCGAGCCATATCTTGTCTGAAACGCCAGCCATACACAGGGTATGCCCACTTCAGCAAGAACACCTGCAAGGAGGCCTGCCTTCCCCTCCTCCTTAGCAACCTGATCCTCTGCAGCTGCTGGCCCTTTCCCTTACTCTCTCTCCAGGTGAAAAGGCGCCAGCACTCAGTTCTAAGATCAGAGGAGAGGACTACACTAGGGCCTGCAGACCCCTCCCACCCACGCACCCACCTCTGCTAGGAGTGTAAAGAGCAGAGAAGATACTATGGCCCCCGCCCTCAGGGCAGGAAGCCTCTAACGGAAGCTGAGGCCACTGGTGAAGCTGGGGGTGGGTGAGGGACTGCCCGCCAAGGCCATCGACAGTTACCTTTGTAGCCCGGGCGGCCAATCTTCACAAACTTCTTCACTTCTACCTTGACCTTCTCCGGTGCTGGCTGGGCGGGGGCCTCCTTGGCCTCCTTGGCCGCTCGCCGGGCTCTGCAGGCGGGACGGACACAGTGTTGAGGCCCCTCCTCACAGGCCATCAAGGCCACAGCCCCAGACGCCAGGAGCGCCCCATCCCCAGCCGACCTTGGAGATGTGAGGTGAGGGGGACAGCAGGCATGGGAAGGGGTGCCAGGTACTTACAAGTTGGTCTGATGTTTCTTCCCCTGGGTGTGCGCGAGGTAACTCCCCTGGAACACGAGAGGAACATGCATGAGGACATGGTGAGTGGGTGGGGCTCGTGTCCCCACCTGGGCCCGCCTCCACCCACAGGGCTCAGCGCTGACAGGGGCCTGATGGCTACTGAACACACGAGCTCTCGTGGGTCTGCACACAGGGGGACGAGACGCTCAAAAGCCAGAGATGATGAGAGTCTCGGGCGGGGGGACACAGCAGTCTTGTGGCTGCCAGGATGTGGGTAGGGCCAGTGGATACTGCTGCGGAGTGGTGGGGACACATGGAATAAACATGCCCTTTGATTCCACCTCAATGATGTCCCAAGAAGAAGACACGTGTATCAGCAGTTTCCAACTGGAGGCTTTTATGACCCCCAGGGACCCTGTGTTCAGGATACTCCCCCACAGAGAAAGGGGAGCCCCAAAACCACAGGGAGATGCTCCCGTATGAGACTATTCAGCTCGGTGCAGCCGTCTGGAGCTGCGAACCAACCAGACAGAAAGTGCGTCCTCCACACACAGAAAAGGACAGGGAGGACCTGCTTATGGCAAAGGGCAGGAGCCCAATGCAAGCAAGCATTAGACTGACACTTGCTTAAAGTCTCAAACTAGAAGCCACGCCTTCCAGACCTCCCGCCCTATGTGGACATCCTGGACATCCCCACATTTGCAGATGCATGTCTGTTATATCAGAGCCACTGATGTTACAGGAAACGGAGATGGAGGCAGGGACCCCATGGTGGCTGTCCCAGTGCTGTGCAGGGCGGAGACTGGGCATAGCAGGGCTCTAAAGCCAGTGCCTCCCTGAGGAAGACGCACCTCATTGTTGTGCAGCGTCAGGCACAGCTTGCACTCATAGGAGCCCAGGTGGTTCTTCATGAAGTAGGGGTCCTGCAGAAGAAACACATCCATCAGGCAGTGGGGGAGATGCTCAGGGATGGAGGACAAGCTGGAGCCCCAAGCCAGCACCACCACCCCGGGGATCCCACAGGGTCCACTGCACAGGGCTGGGGCTGGGGCTGACTGCCCGCCTCTGCAGCAAGCCCCAGAGAGGGGTCCCCTGGAAGCCCCCAGCCCCACATTGGCGGTGGCCTGGGGTCTAGGAAGAGGCAGAACTGAAGGTGCACTGCTGATCCTCCATCTCCCCAGCCGGGACACAGCTCCTTGTGCTGCAGCACAAGCTGGACGCGGGCAGAGGAGAGAAGCAGGCGGGCCAACCCCAGGCCTAGGGAGACCGCGGTCTGGAGGGCGCTGAGCTGCTGCTTCAGGGTGGGCAGGTGGGTGCACACCTTATTGATGTCAATGGTTTCTAGAGCCAGCTGTCGCAGACGTTCCCGGCGGTCCCGGTTGCTCTCGGAAGAGGAGGCCACACCCCCGCTCCCGGTCTTGCCCCCGGGGCGATGCTGGAAGTCCATGGTGAGACCCTGGGCACTCTGTCAGACCAGGGGAGAAACCTGCGGAAGCCAAGGGGCAGCTGGTGAGACTATGTGTAAGATCTCACCCTCCTGGCCTGGCCTCACCTCTCCCCACTCTCACCGCCCTAGCCCTGGCTTCACCACCTGTCTTCCAATGGCTGAGGGCCCATGCTGGGCCAGGCACATGGGGATGAGGAAGGAGAAACAGGAGAAATGAGGCATCTCCAGGTGACAGTGGGGGTGGACCGGACAGGAAGGTCTCTTTGAGGAGTGCAAAGGCCCAGGGACCCGAAACAGCAACAGAGAAGAGGAGGCTGAGTTCTCACTAATTAGTCCCATCTCCTCTAAGCAGCCTTCCCAAACTGCCCAGGCCCACATTGCTCAGTCCCTCCTCTAAATCCCTTTTCTGCTCGTCTACACTTCCTTCCCGCAACCTAAACTCTACTGCTCTGATTCAGCAGTACGTTTGCTGGAACAAAGAACACATCCATCTACCTGCCCGCCCCCAACCCCTACTGCCTAACACACGAGACAGTCACAGCTCGTTTGCAGCGGAAGCAACTCTTCCAGGCCCTTGATTCTCCTCCATACCCATCAAGCTGTCCAACTGCCATTTCCTATTGTCTCCCATACTCCTCCAGGTTCAGTTCAGATTCAACCTCAGGTACCTTCCTCTCATCCTACATTCTCTTCACTGTCAATGCTGGCCCCAGGCCCCTGGTTTAAACCCACAGTATCTTGACTCTGTTAGGGTAAGCTCACAGGGCTGGGGCCCAGGAGTGTGAACCCCCAAGGATGCACCTGTCCAGCTCCCTGGGGTGCTGGACACGTCATCTCATACAGCAGAGGGGACTCTGCAGGTGGGATTAAGTTAGGTCCCTGAGATGGATACGACCCTGGATTCCCCAGGGGGGCCCAGTGTCATCATAGGGTCCTTATAAGAGGAAGGGGGAGGGTCAGAGGCAGACACAGGAGACGCTGCTCTGCTGGCTGTGAGCCAGGGATGCGGTGCCTCTAGAAGCTGGAAAGCACATGTCTTTCAGCAGGAGCTGGTGCTCCCCTGAAGCCTCCAGAGGGAATAAAACCCAGTGAGACTAGTGCTGAGTTTCTGACCACATAGATGCAGCGCAAACTCATGTCATGTAAGCCACTGGTGGTTTCCTGCACCAGCCAGCTGTGCCACTGACTTGCCCTACTACTTGATGAGTTTATGAAAACCTCACGTCGGATGACCAGCAGGGTTGACCTAGCTGGCTGCAGAATCACCACAAGGCCACCCAGAGCCGTCAACTGTAATGGCAAAATACTAACAGAGCCAAGAGTTCCAGTCAGTTTGGGGACAGCCAGTTCCTTCGTAAGCAGCCAGAAGAACATGCCATGGTGTCGTGAAAGCCTGCAAGGAGAATCTGACCAACTAAGGAAACCCAAACGCAGACAGATACTTAATCACTCACCAGCCTACCTGTCAGAGTCTCAGAGAGGCTGGGCTAAGGCCAGGTCTATCGGTGCCTGCCCGTTGAGCAGCAGACTCCACGCCGCACCACCCCCCCCACAACCTGGCCTGTGTCCAGCAGGCAGGAGACCCAGCTAGAGTCCCCAGCCCAGAGGACAGGGGAGGTCAGGAGTTTTTTCTGGGGAGAGAGCACCAGAGACAGTATTCTCAGACACAAAAAGTTAGGGGCTCTGCATCCCCCAAACCCCAGCACTTTTCCAGGCCCCCTGAGCTCACTACAGAAGCACTGCTCTCCACGCAGAAAAGTGAAGTTGCTCAGTCATGTCCGACTCTTTGTGACCCCTTGGACTGTAGCCTATCAGGCTCCTCTGTCCATGGGATTTTCCAGGCAAGAGTGCTGGAGTGGATTGCCATCTCCTTCTCCAGGGGATCTTCCCGACCCAGGAATCGAACCTAGGTCTCCTGCATTGCAGGCAGATGCTTTACCATCTGAGCCACCAGGGAAGCTCCACGCAGAACTGATGTCTAAACAGACATGAAGAAATGTATGTATTGGGGAAAAAGGAAACTCAGTGAAAAGCTCAACAGAAGATGATAACATCCTCTTGGACGATGGGCGATGTTCCCACAGCTTGAAACTAGAACAGGATGCCACAGGTTAGCATGGCCAGTTAAACACCAGACAAACCCTTTAAACAAAGAAGCGATGAGCCTAACAACACACTGAATGTGAGCGCCTGAAGATAAGAGTCAAAGCTATCATAAAGAAGAACAGAAAAATAAACAATAGCAAAATAACAAGATAACAGGAGGCAAAGCAAGAACCTAGAAATTTTGGACTGAGAACAAAACATGGCCACACCACTATATTCAATACAGATATAACCTATAGGAACTTACTGTATACAGAACACAGAAAACTCTGCTCAGTGCTCTATAATGACCTGTACAGGGAAACAAAGTGAAAAACAATGGGTCTGTATATACATATAACTGATTCACTTCGCTGTACACCTGAAGCACAACACTGTTAGTCAACTACAGTCCAAATACAAAACAAAAACTAGAAAAGAAAAACAAAAAACATGGAGAGTATTATCAAAGAAACAACCCCCCAAAATAAAAAACTCTCCAATAAATAGACCATGAAGTTTTATGGCACTAAAACTTAAAAAAAGTTTTTAGTAGATGGAAAAGTCAGCAACAAGAGGTCAGAAACCAGGATGAGATGAGAGCCTTCAGAACAGCAGGAACACGTAAGGCAGGGCAAGGCTTTTCCCAGTTCCCTTCAGGGGCTTTCAATCTAGAACTTTACACCCACACTTCTGACTGTCTGAGGATGGATAAAGCCACTTTCAGCAAACCGAGGGCTCAAACTGAACAAATGAGTCGACTTCTTCAAAACCTACCTGAAGAGCTCTGATGGAAAAAAAGAGGAAGACAGTGAGACTGAAAACAGAAACCAGCCCATGGGAGCCTGGACAGAAGGTTCTAGGACAGCTACTCAGCTGCCGGGTGGAGCTCCAGTCCTGAGTGGAACAGGAGGATGCCAGCGCTGAAAGGGAAGTTTGCAGGCAGGAAAGGAAAAAAAGACGTCCATTGTTTCAACCCGCAGGAAACTACAACTTGGAAAGACTTGTATGCTTGGAAAGACTGACGGTGAAAGAAGGGGGCGGCAGAGGATGGGATGGTTGGAGGGCATCACTGACTCAATGGACATAATTTAAGTGTAGTCGCTCAGTCGTGTTCGACTATTTGCGACCCCATGGACTGTAGCCCACCAGGCTCCTCTGTCCAGGCAAGAATACTGGAGTGGGTTGCCATTTCCTTCTCCAGGGGATCTTCCCGACCCAGGGATCGAACCTGGGTCTTCCGCATCACAGGCAAATGCTTTACCCTCTGAGCCACCAGGGAAGCCCCAATGGACATAAGCTTGAGCAAACTCTGGGAGATGGTGAAGGACAGCGAAGTCTGACGTGCTGCAGCCCATGGGGTCAGTCAGACGCGACTGAAAAACAAGGCGTGTGAAATGACGATGCTTCGAAAGAAAAATTAATAGCCAGAAAAGAAAATGAGACGAATAGGAAAAATGAAGAAATGAAAGAGCTCTGGGGGGAGGGTTAAGAGAAGAATAGTACCCCCAAAAAGTAGCACGGCTCAACACAGTACCTGCCTGAGCAGCGAACGCTATTTTCAGCCCTAGAAAATAAGATTGACGATCTAAAGCTCAGGATAACCACATCCATGGTATGAAGGATGAGGCTGCAGCGGGTGAGGGGGAGGCAGAAATGAGACCTCAGCAGTCACGGTAGGAAGCTGAGAGACCACTTCTTCACCTGACTCAGGCTATTTACAAGCTCGGGTCGGTCGTACTCAGCTGCCAAAGGGCAGAAGGGAGAAGGGGCCGGGCTCCCAGAGTGACAAGGGGAGAAGTCATTTAAACTCTGGGCTTCGCTCGCTAAACGAGCCTAGCTAACGGGTTCTTGGGCCTCGCACCAAGAGCTCCGCCTCTGGACCTTCCTCACTCCTCGGCGGGCCTGGAACCAGGAGCGCCGTCACCTCCACCTATTACAGGAACCAGGTAAGCCCCGGACCACAAAGGCAGCAAACTAACGGACTCAGGGAATGCGCCCCGGGTCCGTTGCCACCCGACCCCACTCGACCCAACGGGCCTTTGCAGCCGGAGCTCCCTGCGGGAGGGCGGGGGTGCTGGGCCGGCCCAGCGCCCGGCTCCCCTCCAAGGAGTCCTCTGGGGCCGCCGCCCTAGTCTCGCACCATTCCTAATCCTCACCCACGATTTCGTCAAATCCACGGGCTCCTCACACACCGCCTTGGTCTATTCAGGCGCCGCAGCCACCGCGACGACCTCGTCCTGCGCACGCGCGCCGAGAGCTGAAAAAGCACTTCCGGGAACAGGATGGGCGGGGCCTCCTGCGTGCGCATGCCCGGCCCGCCCAATGGCGCGGGCGAGACGTTTATAGGCTGAAGGAAAGAGGGTAGAGGAGTCCAAACCGGAAGTCGAAGTGCGCATGCGCGCCGGATTATTTCGTTCTTTCGGTTTGCACGGCTCGCGCAGGGCCAGTTTTCGCGGGGAGGGTAGTTGCGACTCGCCTCCCACCCCTGGCGCCTGTTCGCTTGAGTAAGGGGCACCACCTGTCGTGGGGATGCTTTATTGTTCCCATCCCGGATTCACGTTATTACATGGTCATATATAACACCACCCATTTTGCCTATAGTCCCGTTCGCCCCAGGAAGTTTCCGCTCCGTCTTGACGACCTCCGAGACGCTTCCGCCACACGCCGGTGATTGACAGACTGAGCGGCCCGGGAGCGCGCAGGCGTAGTAGCTCCGGCTGCGCTTCCGGGACGGCGCCGTGGGACTCTTTTGGCGCCGGCATCGACGAGCGCTGGGACGGCGGCCGGGAAGGCGCGGCCGGCGTTCCGCGTTCTGGGTACCGGCGGCGCCATGCGCTATAACGACAAGGAGCTGCAGGCGCTGTCCCGGCAGCCGGCCGAGATGGCAGCCGAGTTGGGCATGCGGGGACCCAAGAAAGGCAGCGGTGAGCGGTCCGGAACGCCGGAGCGGGCGGGCGGGCGGCTGAGGGGGCGGGAATGGGCAGGTGCTGAACCCGCGCGATCCCGCCTTGTGCTCGCAGTGGTGAAGCGGCGGCTGGTGAAGCTGGTGGTCAACTTCCTTTTCTACTTCCGGACGGACGAGGCGGAGGTAGGGTGGTGGGGAGGACCGAAGTAGGGGTTAGGTTCGGAGTTCGGAGTCGGGGACGGGGCGGGGTCGAGGTCCGGTTTCGGAGCGGGGCGGACTCGGGACTCGGGGGCGGGGCAAAGGGCGGGCGGGTTCCCGGGGTCCTCCCCCATGCGCCTATTTGCCCGCAGCCCATTGGAGCCCTGCTGCTGGAGCACTGCAGAGTCATCCACGAAGAGCCCAACAGCTTTTCCATCAGTGAGTGCGGCCTGGGACGAGACTGCTTGTCCCCGCCCCGGCGCGGCCCCACCTAAGTTCCTAGAGACTGAGTGCAGTGTCCGAGCAGCCTCAGGCGCTGGTTTTTCCCTTGGGGCCCAGTAACCGAGACGGAAGTGATTCGAACGGCCGCCGTTGTCTTGTTGGGGAGCATTTCTCTCCCGGCGTGCCTCGCTGCAACTGTTCCATTTCTCCTGTGAGCAGGGCTTGTGCTGGGGAACCGGGAGGGTTTTCTCCTCGGTGCTTTTGAGAGGGTGGGGTCTGCAGAGGGAAAGATAGAGCTTCTACTAGTTTCCGCGGGAGGCCGCAAGAAAATGCCACAGACTGGGAGGCTTAAATAGGAAAAAATGTATTCCTCCCAGTTCTGGGGGGCGAGAAGTCTGACATCAGAGTGTCAGCGCGGCTCCTTCCTTCTGAAGGAGAATCTGCCCAGCTTCTGGAGGGGTCGTTGGCAGAGCTTGTCTTGTAGAAACATCTCCCCATCTTTGCCTTCATTTTCTGGGATCTTCTCTCTTGTGTGGTTGGGTCTAGGTTCGGCTTTTCTTAACAGCAGTTCTATTGGATTAGAGGTTCACCCTCCTGCGGTGTGAGCTGAGCTTAACCACTTAACTACCTAGGCCTGTAGTGACTCTTATGTCCAGGTAGAGTCCCTGTCCTGGGAAATATGTTTTAAGACGTGAACATATGTTTTTTGGGGGTACACGATTCAACCCACAGCCAGCTGTTAGTAAGCAATGGGCCCAGGCCCAGGCTGTGGGGTTGGGGGGCGGGAGGTGGGAGGGAGCAGGGACACATGAGGGCTGCTCCCTTCCCAGGCTTCCTGGAGGACCCAGAGAGGAAGTACCACTTCGAGTGCTGCAGTGAGGAGCAGTGTCAGGAGTGGATGGCTGCTCTGCGTAGAGCCAGGTGGGGTGCCAACAGAACCTAGGGCCAGGCGGAGCCTAGGGCAGTGCGGGGCCCTGGGGGCTCACTCAGCTTTTCTCTCCAGTTATGAGTTCATGCGGAGGAGCCTCATTTTCTACAGGAATGAGATCCAGAAGATGACTGGCAAGGTGTGCATGGGGGTGGGGGCAGGGGGCGGGGGATGGGGGCCTCCTGGGCTCAGGCTTACGCCCCCCCACCCTTGTTGTCCACCCACACAGGACCCCCTGGAACAGTATGGCATATCAGAGGAGGCCAGGTTCCAGCTGAGCGGCCTGAAGGCATGAGGCCTGGTGGGGCTCCCCAGCTGTCCTGTTGCTGGACAAGGCCTCCCTGCCCTCTGGCCCCAGGTTTCTTGACCAACCCTGGATTTGCTGTGGGAAGTGTCTTGGTTTAAAGACTTAAAACGCCCCAGGGTGGGCAGGGGCTGCCTTGTTGCGAGAAACCACCCAGCAAGTGTCCTCTAAACACTGGGAACCACTGGACTGGTTTGGTACGTCAGTGCCACCTGCTGCTGCCAGGGGACCAGTGCCCCCTCCCAGGAGCTGTGCCCTGCCCTTGGGTGTGTTGACCCAGGGCCTGGCAGGCACAATTCTCCTGCGCTGGGCAGGCTGAATGTATAAAGTTAGGTGAAGCTGTGAAGGGTGTGGGGCTGTGCTGGGGCCGCTGTGAATTCTCCTGCTGAAGGGGCAGGCCCTGGCCGGACGCCTCTGGGGCAGAGCTGGAAGGCTTGCCTTTGGGGTGGCCAGTATATTCTGTTCAAATAAAGGTACCTCTTTTCCATACGGGCCAGTGGTGCTGTGACTGCAGAGAGGGAAATTTGTCCTCTGCCGTGCGCCTGTCCTGCATCTACACAGCCGTTCCTGAGGGAAGCGAGGCCCTCCCCAGGTTCAAGGTTGACGTGCCTGGGAGCAACAGAGTGGGGAGGCCTGGAACCCAGAGCCAGGAAGGGCAAGGGGGGCTGGGACCCAGCCTACAGGGCTTCTGGCGCTCACAGGCCCCCGTCTGAGTGCCAACAGGACCTCAGGGTTTGTTGGTGGCCTTAAGATCACTAAGTAGTCGGTTTAGGAAGGCTAAAAGGAAGCTGCCCTGGGTGGTCCTGACCTGGTCATAGTTGTCAGCCCTTGAGCAGGGGCTGGGCCTCTGAGACCGGGGTGGGGGAAGTCATCGTAACTTGTCTGTCGTGGCCACAGTGCCTGTCTTGAGGAGCAGGTGGAGCCTCTACTGGAAGCGACCGTCCTCTCTGCTTGGGGACGGTGAGCACTGCCCTGGGCCCTGTGCACTCCAGGACCTTGCCGTGTCATCATCAGGAAGAAACACTGCTGCCAGACTAGGTTCAAGTGAAAACAGGTATTTTATTACAGCGTCTAGAGATGGATATGCAGTGCAGTGGGGTCCCCTTGGGAAGCGAAGGGAGTTAGCACCCCAACTGAAACACAGGCTACCGAAACGACAAAGCAAAGCCCGTCTGCATTACAAACCAAGGTGCGACAGAGCGAGCGTGGATGGATGTGTGAGTGAGAACAAACAGTCCTACAGTGGACGGGCGGGATAAATAATGGGGGAATCTTAAATAGGTCACCATTTGACTTGTAGCTAAATGGAGGGCTGTGTCCCCTGACCAGAGGGTGTCTTCATTGTTAGGGTTTCCTGAGCAAAGCGACCGTAGCCATCGGACTTCTGGAGTGGAGTGGAGCACCCGGGTCAACAGCAGCAGCGGGGCTCCTCCCCACGCCCAATACCCTGGTGCCCCCTCCTTCCTGTGGCAGCGGCACCCAGGCCAAGGCGAGGGGCTGGGGCCGGATGGTGGGTGTGGAGAGGCCAAACTGGCCCCACTGTGGGGCAGGCCCTGTGCACGTGTGTCTGTCCCTGTAGCTTGGAGGGCAGACAAGGCACAGTGGGCCACAAGCCATGCAGTGTTTGTGTACAGTGTCATTTGTTCAGATGGGGCTCCTCAGGCAGCCCTGCAGCTTTCTGTTGGGGGTGGGGAGCCTCTTGAAGAGGGGTGGGGGCAGGGGGTAGGACAGCACCATCACACACCCACCAGGAGCACCGACCTGGGGTGGAGGGGACGGGGTAGGGCTGGTGGTCACAGGAGAAGGGCTCCATCTCCAGCTTCAACTGCTGCTCTGAGCAGTGTAGAGGTGGCCAGAGGTGGGACACTGTCCTGCTCTGACACTGTGGCCTCCACCTGCCAGAAAGGCTGGCTCCAGGCCCACCCCAGGAATGAGGCGGCGGGCTGGGGCTCGGCTACCATACTGATCCTCGGGGCAGCAGAGGGCCCCACTCTGCAGGGGTGGGTGGTGTTGGCCAGGCTGGGGAAGGCTCAGGTTAGATCCCTACATGGAGGCCCACCTCCTGCACTCCTTGGTGGGTGCCACTTGGTGGGGGGTGGTGAGCACCTGAGGACAGGGCTCTGACTGCCCACACCTAGCCTTTGGCTGGGTGCCCACCTTGGGGTCTGGGCCCCCTGCCAGCACCTTTGGCCAACGTTGGCCCTTCCAGGGAGGCACACAGACAACACCGCTGCACCAAGGACCTAGCATAGTCACAGATGCTGTGCGGCCGACGGAGAGCCCCACCCACCACCTCGGAGCCTCAGGGACCAGCCCTCCTGCCCTGCCACCCCACCACATCCCTCCCGCGTGGAGGGATGTGGCTGCAGGGGGCGGGGGGAGAGTGTCACTCCAGCTGTGGGGTGGTGGGTGGTGGGTGGTGGGTGGTGGGTGGGTGGGCCCTGGGCCAGCACCTCTGTGCACTTGAATAAACAGCAAGGTTTCCCCTCACTTTTCTTTCTTCCTTTTTCTCTTTAGTTTACTGTGTATTCATCATACAGTCTAAAAATAAATGAAGTCAAGTCTATGAAATTTATAAATTTTCATCACATCTCTATAAAATACTGTCACCCGTCAGCGTGACTCCCCTGTAGACACACCAGGCACCCATGACTAACCACCCGCGTCCCCAGCCACCACTGGCGCTGACCCTCCCTGGGCAGCCGTGGTGCGGGCCCGGACGAGCAGAGACGTACGAAAGTATAAATGCACTTGTCACACGGCGGGTTCCAGACCCTCCTCGCGAGCACCACTCAAACAGGTCCCCTCCTCCTCGAGGCACCCTGCTGCAGCCTGGCCACGCTGCCACCATTCCTATGCCAAAGGCGTGATGCGGACCCAGGGGCCGAGCGAGGCCGTTCACAGTGCGAGGCGGGCGGGCCTCCACTCGGAGCTGGGGCCTTTGGTATAGGAAGAGCGTTAGATAAACAGGGCAGGCACCGGGCCTGGCGTCGGCGTTGGTCAACCCCGAGAGTCAGCACCAAGAGCATGGAGGCCGGCCTGCGACGAGATAGCACCGGGCGGCTGGCGGTCCCTGCGGTGGCCAGTCCTCGGGCGGATGGACGTCTTTTACATAGATCCTTTCACATATAGTATCTACATCTCTCAATAGGTTGCCTTTACGGCTTCGGTGGAATAAAATAAGTCAAAGTTGTTTATACTTTTTAAAAAATGATAAATACTTTATCTAAAACTATGGACAGTACAGGCTGGAGCTGGGCCCCAGCGAGCCGTCTCCGCAGGTCTGCGCGGCGCTGATTCACAGTAGAGCCTGTTCTCCGGCCTCGTCCGTCCTCGCCGTCCCATGGGGGGCCCCGCGCCGCCGGCCCAGCCCACCCTTGCATAGTCTCGCGGTTGAGGTAGAAATCCTAGTTACCTGCGGACACGCGTGGGAAAAAAGGCAGCACAGCGTTAGCCCCTTGCCCACACGGCCCGGCGCTGCCCCAGGTCGGGAGCCAGAGCCACCGACGGACAGACGGACCGACAGACGACGCACATGGTGGCCGTAGGACCCCGAGCCACACCCTAGGCCCGTCCCCAGGTCCCCTGTCGGGCAGCGCTCCCAGAGGCCTGTGAGCAGCCTGGCGATAAGCCTACGCGCCCCTGGGAGAGACTGGCCCAGGCAGCAGGGGAGGCAGTGGCCACCGTGGGCCTGACCTGGCCTCCATGTGCTCATCTGCCCTCTCTAGCTCCTGATGGCCAGTGGCCGCTGCACGCTGAGCAGCCCCACCTGGGTTTTTCCAACCACCAAGGCACAGCCCCGGCCCCAGGCCTAAGTAAGGCTGTCTGCAGACCCTGACCAGGAGGCCGTCGGACTCCCGCGGCTGACCATTCGTTTCCACTTAAACACACGACACGCAGCTGAAGACACAGGCAGATCCTGAGCCCAGCCCTGATGCCCCTTTTCTGCTCCAGACCTCACCCCAGGGATGTGGGTGCGGCACTGGGAGTGGCCGGGCCTCAGTCATACGACAGAACACTGCCCACCCACCAGGCCTTCCTTCCTGTGGCTGCTGCCACATTCACCCTGCCGCCCCTAGGCCCCCGCGGCAGGCCCTTTAGCTAAGGAGCCCACCAGATGACCATGGTCCGAAGGCCTGTAGTGCACTAGGGGCCTTAAATGCATTGAGTTTTCCTAAAACCCTATGAGGCGCGTCCAAGCACCAGGCAACAGGCCCAAGAGCGCACAAAAGGCACTGCTGGGCTTCTCCATGGCTCCCACGAACCCACATGGGAGCTGCCCGGGTCCCCAGCGGCCGCACACCCAAGCCCAGGGTGGCAGCAAGCTCAAGCTGGGCTCAACAGGGAGGACACCAGCTCAGTCCTGCTCCTCCTGGCGCCCTCCCTGGGAGACCTAGGGTGCAGGTCCACAGGCAGTGGGACCAGCCACACCCTGGTTCCCTTGCCGCCCTGGATCTCTGCCTTCACGCCTCCTGGTCATGGGAGCACTGCCTTAGCCCCATGACCTTCCAGGAGCCCCGCTGGCCCACCTGTTCTCTGCAAAGGGAAGCACGGCCACCTAGTCGGGCTCTAGCCTTACCTTACAGAATACGAACTGCTAGCTAAGCAAGGTCTTTATCGCGGCTTAACCCCCGCAAGGCGCGCGGCATACGGAGGCGGCATGCCAAGGGAAACCCACACGGCGGGCGGCCCCGTGGAGCTGGCCTGTGGGTTCACGGGCGCGGCCTGGGCCAGGGCAAGCCCAGGCAGGGGCTGGTGGTGCACCGTCAAGGAGGGCCGGGACACCTTGTGCGGGAGGGAGGCGAGCTTGATGGACAGAGAGGCGTTAGCAGGCGGCAGAGAGGCGGCAGAGGAGGCGGGTAAGAAAGCTTGGTTAGCAGGGAGGGATGCGAGGTTCTGCAGAAGCACGGGCTCAGAGTTAGCTGGGAGCAGCGCAGGGGGAGGAGGCAAGGTGGCGTTAGGATGGGGGGGTGCGTGGAGGGCGGGCTGCCCCGGAGGGGGCCGGCCCAGGTGCGGAGGGGGTGGGGGTGGCCTCGGCTCCGCAGAGGACGGGGCCTGAAAGGAAGAGGCCGGGGTGCTGGCCACCGCCTGCAGCGGGGTTAAGCTCAGCGTGGCACTGCGACATGCAGCCCCACTGCCGAAACTGGCTCCAAACGGATGGGCGGAGGCGGGAGGCACCGCGTGGTTAAAGACACCTGCAAACAGGAGAGAAAAACTCAGCTTCAACAGGCGGGCACCTCCAGCCAAGAGCAGCACGCGGAAAAGGAAGCGATGGCAGCTGCAGCTCCGCGTGCAGGCACAAGTGCAGCGAAGCGCAGGCAGCAGGAGCGCGGGCGGGCCCACCGCTGGCCCTGGACTCCCACCCTACCCCACCCCACCTCAGTGCCACGCGAGCCGGGAGCCTGTGGCTCCCCGTGCTCTGCTCCACCCTGCATGCACGCGGGCCGCGGGCACCACAGCCCCTCGCTCTGTCCCAGCGCCGGCCGCATCGGACCTTCCGGGTGAGCTCGCGGGAGGAAGGAGAGCCCGGTCATGGCACCAGTCCCTCTAAGAATCAGAGGGCGCAGTCAGACCAGAGAGCCCGGCACAGCCGACTCACGCCCGAGTGCTCTGCCCACACGACCGTCACGGCTGCGTTTCGTGAAAAGGAACGAGGTGGCGGGCGCAAAGTGGACCCAAAGGGACACGCGGGCACAGCCTCTCCCCCCTCAGGGGGCCCTGGAAGGGAACCTGCAAACAGCGGTGGTTAAACCCAACAGTCTGGGTGGGCGGCGGAGACAACGTGCGGCCCCCAGCTCGTCCCTCAGCGGGTCCTGTGGGACCAAGTGGCCAGGAGGGCACTGCCTACCTCCAACTGCGCCGCCGGCCACCCCAGAGGAGAAGCTGCCCATGGCGTGCGAGTTGGTCAATCTGGTGGCGGCGGTCGAGACGTGAACCAGGCCGGCGGCGGGCACGGAACTGAACAGGGACTGCAGCACAGATGGGCCCAGGTTGGCCTGTAGCGACATGGGGCCCAGTGCGAACTGTGGCCCGGGGGCGAAGGCGCCCAGGAAGGGGCGGTGGGTCTGCACGGACGGGGCTGCGCCACCTGCCGAGGATGCCGCTGGGGCAAGACCTGGGCCGCTGAGGAGGCCTGCAGGGGGCGCAGTGGCAGCGGCCATGAACAGGTTGTGGCCGTTCTTGACGTCAGGCTCGCGCTCGCGGCCCTTGCCTGCCTTGCTATGCGCTGTGGAGGCCTTGTCCGGGGGTCCGCATGTGGGAAGGCCCCCCTCGCCTTTTGGGCCCAGTCCGTCCAGCTGCCGCTTGTTCACGAAGGGGCCAGACTCTGCAGCGCCACCCTCTTTGCCCCGTGGGCCGGGGAAGCTCAGGGGGGCACCCAGGCCAGCTGCCTCGGGGGCCTTGTGGGAGAGAGAAGCACCATCACTGAAGCTGTGTAAACTGAGGTCAGCTGCTAGGCCCCCGCCCAGGGCGAAGCCGCTGGCAGGAAGGCTACTGGGGCTCAGCCCGCCTGCCCCTGGCAGGGTGCCCGGGAAGCTCTTCCTGGAGTGGGTGGCCAGCTTGGCATCGGCCGCACTGGGCTCCTCCAGGCCAGGCCGGAAAGCGAACAGAGAGTTGTGGCTCAGAGCAGAGGCAGCCTGCAGCGGGCTGTCGGCCGCCTTGGCCAGGCCCAGGTCGGAGATGGGTGAGAAGGTGGACTTCCACTTGCTGCTGTTGACCGGCTCGCTGGCCAGCGGCGCCTTTCTTCCTGCTAGGCTGCCACCTGCTGGGAGAGGCAGTGGCTGAGGCCTGGGGAAGACGCCGCGGATCCCAGACCACCGCCTACTCAGAGTGCCTCCACACAGAAGGCCCTCTGGAGAGGAAGAGTGGCCTGGCAAGGGTGGGGCTGCCAGAGAAGCTGAGGGCGGCGGGCTACTCAGCGGGAGGAAAGCTGTGTTGACAGGGAGGACTACACACACCCGAGTGAACCAGGTAGCACCAAGGGCGTCCAGCGCATTGCAGGGAAAGGAGCGGGGGAGGTGTGTACTCAGCACAGCCCAGGACAATTCTGGAAGCCCCATGGGGTCCTCAGGGGCCAGGCAGCAAGCCTAGCGTGGGTGCCAAGGACTCAAACGTTGTGCAGGCTGAACTCACCATTTTCCAAGGTTTTTGGCGGAGACTTGCTTTCTAAGGAGATCGTTGCAATTTTTCTCTCAATTCTATCAGAAAAAGAAAAAGAGGATGAGTGTTTGCCATCCACGTGCACACCAGAGCGCTGTGTGTGTACACTGGATTGCCCAGGCGAGCCGTGAGCCAGGGATGTCTGACCTGCCGTCAGGGCCCCCGATAGTGGCTGTGGCAGGGGGACACGGATGAGGGTGGGCCCCGGCAGCGGAGGAGGAATGCCGCTTCCCAACACACAGACACATGCCGGAGCCCCAGGCAGGACTGGCCCCAAGTGGAATGGGCTCTTGAGCCACAGACTGTGTCGTCCACGGAGGGGGATGACATGGTGCTGAGCACGTCATGGCCCCCAGCAAGCTGCACCCAGTGACACAGCGGTGCGGCTTCACATGTCAGGATTCTCAGGGGCCGTCCCAAAGGACCATGACCTCCAGAGACACAGCTCCCGAAATAATCCAGAATTTTCACAACATAATGTTTGTATGTGGAAGAATGAACTCAGACAACACTGGAAACAGCCAACTAAAGAAATACCACAAACACATGGCACACGGGGCCTGTTCAGAACACAGCACTCCTGTGCCCCAATGGGCACCAGGGGCCTGTTCAGAACACAGCACTCCTGTGCCCCAATGGGCACCAGCAGCACAGAGACCACACACCGAGGACCGGAGGACACATCGCAGGCCCCTACCTGGCGAGGAGTCACACAAGAGAACAAAGAAAGAGCTCTCATGACTTAGCAGCACAACCCGAATCACACACAGGCCGGGATGTGAACAGACACTTCTCCAAGGAAGAGACAATGTGGAGTGCCGCTGGCCCCTGGGGAGAAGAGGTCGGAACCAGGAGGACACCACCACACACCCATAGACAGAGCTCTGCTGCGTGGAACACAGACCCAGAAGATAACACACAAGGGCGAGGACGTGGAGAAACTGGCGCCCCGTGCATGGCTGGCAGGAGTGAGATGGGGCAGCCGCTGTGGGAAATCGGAAGGATCCTCAAAAGTTAAGCACAGACTCACCACGTGATCCAGCAAATTCCACACCTAGGGCCTGTGTGTGCTAATCACTGTTGTGTCCAACTCTTTGTGACCCCATGGACTAGCCCACCAAGCTCCTCTGTCCATGGGATTCTCCAGGCAAGAATACTGGGGTGGTTGCTATGCCCTCCCCCAGGGGAGCTTCCCAGTCCAGGGACTGAACCCACATCTCTTATGTCTCCTGCACTGGGACGTTCTTTACCACTAGCGCCACTAACCATAAACATGCTTTCAAATAAAAACACACATACGAACATCCAGACCAGCATGATTCACAGTAGCTAAAAACAAAGCAACCCAAGCACCCACGACGGGTAAATACAACGTGGTCCATCCACACAGTGGAATATAATGCAGCTTTTAAAAAGGAGGTTCTGACACCTGCTACAGCCTGGATGAGCCTTGAGGACATGATGCTCAGTAAGAGAAGCCAGACACAGAAAGACACACTCTGATTCCACTCACAGGAGGTCCTAGAAGAGTCAGATCCACAGAGACAGGAAGTAGATGGTGGGGCTAGGGACTGGGGGAGGGGATGGGGAGTCTTTCTGAGGTGATGAAATTGCCCTAAAATTGAGAGTGGTGATGTCTGCACAACCCCATAAATACATCAGAAACCCCTGGATCACACATTTTAAGGAGATGGTATATTATGTGAATTATACCTAACACAGCTGCTGTCAAAGAAAAAAGAAGGGAAAGAAAGCCCTGTTCCCCATCAGGTGAGTGGACCGGAGCCTGTGCACCCGCTTCCGGCCCTCCCGCCTGCTGCCCTCCCTCCTCTCCGCTGACATGTGACACCTACACGTGGGCTGCAGGCTCGGGCTCGGCTTCACCCTGCACATAGGCAGCGAGGTGCTCTCAGAAGCTTTGGGCCCTCGTGGGCTGTTTCTCACACAGTTTAACAATCCCAGATGCGCCCTGAGGACACGGCTGCAGGTCAGCGTGAAGACCTGCAGTCAGGACTGCCCCCAACCCCCCGACCGCAGCCCACTCGCCTGGCACTGCCGGGCTCATCCTCAGAGCCTGGCTCCTCGTCCGAAGTCAGTGGGGAGTAGTGGGCACCATTGGTCTGGCTCAGGGGCTTCTCCTTCTTGAGCACGGGTGGTTGGTCGTTGTCCTGGTAGGGGACGGGTGAGCTCTTTAGGGAGCTCTCAGGGGACGAGATTGCTGTGATCTCCAGGGGCTGGTTGATGTTGCTGACCTGAGGGCCGGGCACACGCATGAGTGCCAGCAGGCCTGGCATGCGCCCTCATCAGCCACCCAGCCCCAGCACGCTGCTCCCGCCTCACCATGGAGTTGAGGTTCAGGGGGGACCCTGAAGACTGCGTGAAAAGCCCAGCGACAGATGGCAAGGCCCGGCGCTTGGGGGACACACTCGAGCTCAGGCTGGGGGTCCCCGCCGATGCCCGCTTCCTCCGGCCCCGCTTGCGGCCGTCTGGCCCATGGCCCTGGCCACCGTCCCCGCGGGCACCCGACGGCAGAGGGCTGTGTTTGCTGGAAGGTGACTGCTTGGCGCTGCTGGCGCCCGCCGAGATGGTGAAGACGATTCTCCTTTTGGCTTCGCTCTCAGGGTCTGAGAAGCTGGCCTCGCAGGGCAGGTCCCCTTTGCCAGAGTCGGGGAGTGGGCCCAGAGCACCAAGCCGGGGGCTGGAGCAGAGCTGGGGGGCTGGCGAGGCCGAGCCACAGGTGCGTGGCTGCGTCAGCAGGGGTGGGTGCTGCGGGGTGGAGCTGCGGGACCCCACGGTGGCAAAGAGGCTTCCAGAGCTGGAGGACTCGTCCAGGGCTGGGGGCTCGGCTCCAGGGGCGAGGGGTGCCGGGCTGCCGGCCAGGGCCCCACTGATGGCCACCGAGCCGGCGTATGCAAAACCTGTGGAGGACACGAGGTGGCGGCTCGGCTCTCTGCATGCTTGGCACCCCTGGGCCTTCACTGTGCCCTCCTCCCCACTTCTGGGCCTGCGACATCAGGGGCCTGGAGCTCATGAACATGCTGAGTGGACCCTGGGCACCGCCAGCAGAGATGCCCTACCCACACGAGAGCAGTGGCATTGAGAAGAGTGCTGGAGCTGCCTGCTTCACAGCAGCGACAGGGCCCAACTAGGCGGCAGGCCCCCAGGTGCACAGTTGGCCCCACACAGAAGCCGCATTGGATCTCCCAGAGGACGAGACCCCGCCAACAGAGCCAGCACGGTCCCGGGCCCAGCATGGCTGCCTGACACGAGCTGGGCGGGACCCCAGGCTGCATGCAGCTGAGGGCGGCCCTGATGCAGCTCACACCCCGGCTGGAGGGGCCGGGCCTGGTCTCTGGGAACCCTCACCTGTGGGAGCCAGGGCGAGGCTCTTGCTCCCAGCAGCGTTGCCCCCGGCACCATGGGTGTTAGCAGCCACCTGCTTCTCCAGCGTGGATGAGGACTCTCGGGCCGGTGGCCCAGGGCTGGGTGTGCTTCTCTGCAGAAAGAAGGCGCACACTGTCAGCCAAGCCAGGCACACATCCAGCTGGGGACACACCACAGGACGTCCCCAGGGCCCGAGGCAGCGAGCCCAGAAGGGCAACGGCCACGCAGGTGAGCCTGGCAGTCAGCCACCAGAAGGCTCTCATAAGGCGAGGTGCAGATGTCTGAGCTCAGGTCTAAATGCCTGGGACAGCAGGGGGGCAGTATCATGACCTGATCTGGCAACCCCACTCCTAGGTGAAGCCAGATAGAAACAGCTGTCCACACATGTCCATAGTAGTGTGCTTTAAAACAGCCCCACAGTGCATACAACCCAAACGACCATCCACAGAGGATACACACATGTCCCTCCACACACTGGACCACCGCTCAGCCACAAAGAGGAGAGAAGCCCGGACACTCGCTACCATGTGGATGGACCCTCAGGACACGAAGCTCAGTGAGAGAGGCAGACACAGGACACACAGGGTGTGATTCCACTGATAGGAGACATCCAGAACAGGCTGAACCACAGACAGAGAGTAGGGTACTGATTGTCAGGGGCTGGGGAGGGCGTACAGGGGTGATGCCGATGGGGTTGGGCCTCCTCTTGGGGCACAGAATGTTCTAGAAGTAGAGCTGGCTGCAAGACTGGTGAACACACCAAAGATGCCTGCATTGAACACCTTAGATGGATGAGTTCTGTGTGAATGACACCTCCATAAACACAAAGCCCTGCCTGCTCTACACAAAGTGTCATTCCCAAGGGCATGTGTATGAGGGAGAACCCAAGCGTGGACTAGAAGGACAAGGGCAGCTTCTACAGAACTGGAAATCTACTCTCTCTCCACTCACAGTCACCACGCACACTCAGATCTAAGATTAAAGTTGAAAACCTTACTGGGAATCGGTGCTCTCTTTCTCTCAGGTATTGCAGCACGCTGGAGATATAACTGGGAGCAACTGAACAGAAAGTGACTGGCCCTCAAGGAGAAAGGACAGGCCCGCGGCTCTGCCTGTGCGTGCACACAAGGCCTGGGGCAGCAGGCTGGGGCCAAGGGCCGCACTCACCGCCTTCTCGGCGCGGCTGGGCAGCACCACGCTGGCCAGGGGGATGCTGACGGGCAGCTTGCTGGGCTGCACGGTGCTCAGCGGGATGCTGACGGGCAGGCTGGTGATGGCCTCCCCACTGCTGGCGTAGGCACGCTCCTTCACACCCTGCCGACCAGGACAGTGGCCTCGGGCACTGCCCCGGGGACACTGGGGATTCCAACCAGCCCCCACCCCAACCCGTTCTCCCAACTGGCCAGACACGCCGGTCAGCAGCCTCCACCCACGACTGGCCCACCCTGCTGCTCAACCACCCTCTCCTCCCATCCCCAGGGACTGAGCTCTCTCCCAGCCTCACCTGAAGGCAAGGGTGCAGTTGAGTGGCCATGCTGCCCCCTCCTGCAGGACCTCCTTTGAGACACCCCTCCCCACCCAGTGCCACAGATGCTCTCAGAGAGCAGCCTCACCTTCTCGGGGCCCTTCTCTCCCATCTGTAAAGCCGTGGGAGATGAAGGTCGGGGGTCTTGTGGGCTCAGCTTGATGCCATTAGTGATGCCAGGGCTCTGGTAAGGGAGCCCATTCTCCTTGGCATGCTCGGCTCTAGAAACAAGGCGTGTCCTCGGTCACTCTGGGGAATCCCGCCACGGCTGCAGCTTTGTGTTCAGAGCTAACAGCCCTGGCCTAGCAAACCCCCGATTCTCTTCCAAACTGACGATCCCCAGCTCAGAAGACCCGCGGGGCCTGTACAGCAGTGACGCTGGCCTGTACTCACCGTGGGTGCAGCTCACTGGCAGCTGCCTTGCCACTGGCCGCGTGGTCCTGGCTCAGGTGGCGCCGCAGCACCAGCTTGGCAGGGGATAGCCTGGTGTAGTCAGGCAGGGCCAGGCTGGACAGCTTCTCTAGCCGTGGCCGGCCGCTGTGGCTAGGGGTGCAGGGCACGACCTCCTGGTCTAGCGGGGAGGCCAGGTACTGGGGGGTGTTCTGCTTGGGCGAGGGCCGACCCAGTGCGCTGCAGAGCTCATAGCCGGCTGCGTGGCCATTCATAGAGAGCTCGGGGCTCAAGCTGCTGAAGGGCGGCAGGGAGAAGCGGGCGCAGTCCAGCTCCAAGTGCAGCCGGCTAGGCTCAGCCTCTGGCTTCCCACGAAGCTGCAGAGCCAGTGCCTCATCAGGCGGCACGCAGGACTTGAGCTGCAGCAACTCCTGCTGCCGCTGGCTCTTCTCCAGCTCCACGATGCTGATCTGTGGGATGACCGGGGGGGTGTCAGGCCCGCCCAGCCCCAAGCCCAACACCCCGCCAGCCAGGACCGTCCAGGAGAGAGAGGAGGATGTGGCTGGTAAGCTGACAGGTGAATAAGCGTCAAGTGGGGTGCAGGTGCACAGAGGTGGTAAGAGGCCCAGGCTCCGTGGCTACCATGGCGACTGCCAGGGTAAGACATCAGGACAGAAGCTGTCCTGGGCGGGCTGGGGCTTGAGGAATCTCATGCTTGGCTTTTCCCCACAATAAACAGGCCGCTTCTTGATTCTCAATTACGGAGGAGGGTCAGAACCCAGAGCATCCTCCCACAGGCCCCACCACACACAGGCTTGGGCAATAAACATCATTTCTGTGACACACGGGCTGTGACCTTGCAGAAAGCTGCTCTGGGGAGATGTGTGCTCAGGACACATCCTCAAAAGGATCTCAGTGGACACCAGTTCATCGTGAGTGCTCTGTGGTCAGAGATCCCTCAAAAGAGTCCCAGGGTCTGGTGCTGGGAGCTGCAGTCGAGGGGAAGACATCTCTGCAGGTGGGCCAGGGAGTGGGGAAGGCAGCAATGGGGGAGGCTCCAATCCCCAGCCCAGCCTCACCTGCAGCTCCAGGCAGTGCCTCTGCTTCTCTGAGATCTGGCTCTTCAGGGCCTGCTTCTCCTTCAGCAGATTCTCCAGCGACAGCGTGGACCAGTCCAGCTTCAGCTCCTCGCATCGTGCCTTGAGCTGTGGGGAGGGTGTTGGGCTGTGAGTCCTGGCGGGCAGCCCCCACCCAGGTATGCATAGCTGGGGGAGGTTGGGAGGGGCTCCGGTGGACGGCTCCTACCCAGGGGTGCCTGCAGTGGGAGATGGGGAGGAGCCCCTGGGTGCACAGCTGGGGCACGGAGGAGCAGGAGTCTGCTGCCCAACCCCAAGCCCGCACCCTCGAAGCACAGAGCAGAGCTGCTTCTGGAGGTGGGGCTGAGAAGATGTGTCCCCAAGAAGGACACCCTGCAGGAGCAAGTGAGGGACATCCGGGAGAGGAGACAGGGCGCTCCCAGCAGGTGAGGCCCAGTACACGGGGGGATGTGGGCTCAGGGTCCCTGGGCTGTAGGTGGGAGAAGGGCTGAGGGTGCCCTGGCAGTGAAGATCAGAGCCCGAGTCTGAGATGTGCCAGGTGCCCTAAGAGCATCCTGAAGGGGGACAGGGACAAGGAGGGGTCCCGCCCAGCCCTTAGAGCATCCTGACGGTGGACAGGGACAAGGAGGGGTCCTGCCCAGACCGGGCTGCTCACCAGCCTCAGGCTCTGGCTCCTCAGCTCCCAGTTGCCCTTCTCCAGCTGCTCCGTCTGCTCCCTCAACTGCTGGTTGTGAGCCGAGATCTCCTTCTGCGCTTGGATCAGGTCGTTGTAGGTCAGCGCCTTCACTCCCAGCTGAGGACACACCACGGCCCAGGTGGGCACTCACGGGGCCATGTGCAGACCTTCCCTCGTTTTCTTTGATGCGGACCACTTTTAAAGATTTTACTGAACTTGTTACAATATTCCTTCTGTTTTATGCTTTTGGTTTTTTGGCCGCAAGGCATTCGAGATCTTAGTTCCCTGCTCAGGGATCAAAACCGTGGCCCCTGCACTGGAGGGCAAAGTCTCAACCACTGAACCCTAGGCAGTCCCGGGAGCTGCCCTCTGACCGCCCCAGGCTCCAGGCCTCCTGTGAGGGAGACTTTCAGAGTCAGAAGCACTGGAAGGGCAACAGTTCACCTGGATATCAGCTGTCTGGGCTGGGGTCCCACCCCCCTCACCTGCCTGCCCACCCGCCTGCCCATAGCTCAGCACTGGGGGTCATGTGCAAGGCCCCCCGGTAGCCAGGCAGGGACCAGTCTACCTCGTCCAGTTTCTGCTGGAAGAGCCTCTTGATCTCCTCCTTCTGAGCTTGGCAGTGGCCAAATAGCTGCTGCGCTGCGCCTAGCAACCGGGCATTCTTCTCCTGCAGGGCAAGGCCGATGAGCGCAAGGACCATGGCAGGGGCGAGGTGGGGGAAAACGCAAGCAGACTGGCCAGACCCCCATAAGGGCTTCACCCCAGAACGTGGTGCCATATAGCGATGGCTTGAGGTCCTGTTTATGAGGATCACGGGACCTTATGCTGCCCACCCTCCAGAAAGCCATGCCCACGCTGGGCCTGACTGAGGCTGCGGGGGAACACGTCCAGGCTGAGGGCCCCCTAGATGCCTCTCAGCATGGGGGACACTGTCCCCAGATGAGGACGCCTCAGCCATCGCAGCAGGGCCCGGGCCAGCTGCAACCATGGGGCCATCGGGCCCTGAGGTGGGGGATGAGTGGCCCCCACCCTCCCGGGAACTTGGCTGGCAGCATGGGGGCCGCACCTTCTCCTGGTCCAGGAGCTGCTGCAGGCTGGCCTTGTACTGAGGGGTCTTCGTGTATGCCAGGAACTGTAGGTACTGAATCCTGAAGGACTCTGCAAGGAGAGAACAGACTGGATGTCAACACAGGAAGCTTCCCGCCGAGGCTCAAGGCAGGGGTCGGGTTCATGAACACATGCAGGCCCCACAGGGTTTTGGTGGGGCCGGAGCTCTGCCCCCACCTGGGGTCGCCCCCTCCTGGGGCCCCTCGAAGCTCCTGCCATCACCAGCCCGTGTTTCCTTTCTCTCACACGTGTGGCTCTGGTTGGCTAATCTGCCAGTTTTCTTGGTAAACATATGTTACTGCTGTTGAGAAAACTAATAGCTCCCAAGGTTGTAAAGGGTTTCCTTCACCCAGCTTCTAGAGCTGAGTGATCTCAACGCAGCCCACCCTTGCCCATGAGTGTGAGCTCAAGTTGGCAGAACGGGGTCTGATCCCGCGGGATATCAGCACCATGGACATGGAGGCCATCCTCTAGAGGGGTGGAGCTGCCTCCCTGGCCCACTCACTCAATGCCAGGAGCCCCCAGGGTGGCCCAGTGTCCCCTGGGGCAGAACCTTAGCCTCAGACCACCACATGGGCCCTGGTAATCCCAGAACCCAGGAGTCCCCTGGCAGGATGAGCCCGAGCCCTGGAGGTGGTGTGCTCGGCTGCACAGCATGGGGTTCCTGTTGGGATGTAGACCAGCTGCTGCTCACCCTCCCTGACCCATGGGCCCGGCTGGTGCTCACCTAGCAGCCTGTGCAGTGCGGGCGGGGTGGGTGCCAGCAGCAGCTGCTCGGGGGTAGGCCGCTGCACGCTGGGAGGTAGCTGGTAGAATGGGCTGTGAGGTGGCCTGTGCGCGTCTGCGGGGACACAGCAGTGGTCACAACTCCATAAATGGGGCCTGGAAGGCCACTACAGAGCCCCCAGTGCCCCAACAACAGGACTCAACACAATTCCCACAGTCCCAACCATCAGATGCTGAGCTGTACATGCTCGTGACCTGGCCACTCACTCTGAGCCAAGCCTCCTGCCAGGACCAGGAGTGTGGGAAGCCAAGGCCCTAGGACCTGCTCCCAGGCAGATGGCTGGGTCCTCATGGCTGGGTCAAGCTGACCACACTAATGGCCCAGCGGACCCCTGAGGTGGTTCCTCCCTCAGGTGGAACCTCCCTCAGGTGGAACCTCCCTCAGGAAGGCTGAGCTTGGGCGTACCCACGCAGCACGCCCACGACAGTGGCACAGCAGCTTCTGCCCGAGGACCCCATGGCACTCACTCCCGGGATCCCACAGCACGGGGGCGGGGCTCACCCTGCGGCAAGGGGGAGGCCGCTCGTGACGCGGTCTGGGCGTGCAGCAGGTCCAGTGAGCTCTGGGTCTTCTTGGGCTTGCGCTCGGGGTTGGTGGCACTCATCTTCTTGGGGCGCCCACGCTTCCGACCCACCATCTTCCGGCCCTTCTTGTTCAGCTTCTTCTTCCGGGCCTTGGAGGGAGATGGCTTCTTGACAGTGGCCGTCCCGGCTTTCTCCTCCTCAGCACCAGAGTCCTGGTGGAAACCCACATGAAGGACTGGCCAGAGGTGTGGGCTCTGAGAGCGGCCTGGCTCCCTCCCCGACCAGAGTGGGGGCTCACCACGGGGGTGTCCGCCGGCACAGCTGCCTTGCTCTCGGGCACCTTGGTGGGCGTGGTTGTGTTGCTCTTGTTCTCCCGCTGCTGCCGGCGCCGAGCTGCCTCTTGTTCCTCCTGGTGGGCAGGCAGGGGGCATCTCCTGAAGTTCAGGCACTGAGGGGACCCCCCCTGCCTCCAGGGGCCCCACAGCTCAGGCTCCCAGGGGTGGTCAGCCAGGTTCTGCTCATCTGCACCCTTGATGATGGTGCAAGGAAAAACAACACCCACACCCCGTCTCTGCCAGGACCCCAGCGGCCTTCAGATCACAAGGAAAAGTTATTGAAGGCAGAGCCTGGGTGCAGAGTGAGGAGCTGCTGGACGGCCTGGCCTGGCCTCCCTGAGGTCCCCACAGCTGCTTCCCCACTTGGGGGTGCTCTGTCCATGAAGAGGACTGAGGGACACCCTGGGTCACCAGCAGGGAGTATAGTGCTGCCCATGAAGCCATTCTGTCTTGGATGGGGTGGTAGTCCCCACACTGTGACCTGAGGTCCTATCATGGTAGGAGGGGCCCGGGTTGGGGGCTCCTCCAGGCTCACAGGCTCGTCTGAGCCTCCAAAGAGAAAGATGCTGGGACACTGGGACACACATCCCACAAGGTTCAGGGACAAACTGACAGAGACCAAGGGGCAGCAAAACGTTTCAAAATGTTAACTATTTTCAACCTATTATCAACCTATTTTCCCCCAAATTGTTGAAACTGCTCAAGTCAAAGCTGTCACAGCCAGGGGCCCCTGGTGCCCAGGCCCGAATCCAGACCCTCAGACCGGTCCCTTGGGCCCTGGTCAGCAGCAACCAGGCTTGTAGGTCAAGGGCAAACAGACAAACTTACCCTGAGTTTTGGATTTTTTAGACTAGAAAAATAGTTTTCAAGCTAAAAATGGAAAAGAAAAAGTTTCATTAGCGGTGGAAAATCCTGCAAGATGAAAGCCATATTCCAGACCCACCAATCCCAGGCAGTGACGTGCCCAGGGAAAACGCGCCGGACCCCGGTGGTCCGGGTGGGAGTACAACCTCTGCCCCCACCCCAGGTTAGCTGAGAGGCAGGGCAGGGGCGCTCGGGCACCACTCACTATGGTGCGGTCGATGGTGTGCAGGTAGTAGGAGACTGGCTTCCCCGTCCATGACACCGAGCCTTTTAGCGGCGACAGCTCCACGACGCGCATGATGGTGCCGATGTCTGTGCACAATGGGCCCATGGGTCAGGGGACGCCTGGGAGTCCCAACCACCAGCCTGGGAGGTGCCCATGGCCCTCCCTCCCCCAGGCCCTCAGCCGAGGATGAGGGTGGGGACAAGCCCGCAGCGTGGGCTCTGAAAGTCTCGGAGTCCAATGAGACAGCCAGGGTGGCTGCAAGGATGCCCAGGCCCTGTACATGCCCCCAAGGGGCGCTGTCACTCTCCCATGGGACCCGAGACTCTCACCCCTATAGCCCTGACTAGGGCTATGTCTGGGGACATCAGGGGCTGTCACATGGGGGATCCTGCATGGAGTGAGTGGAGCTGGGCCCAGGATGCCCCCAGGTCACCTCTGCTGGCGGGGATCCTGCTTTAAGTCGCTGCAGGTGCTGACAATCAGACATGTTAAGAATCTGGCAACACAAGCGTTCTTACCACTCAAGTTTCTACTGTTTATTCTGAAGTTCAGAGGCGCAAAGGGCTTCGAGGACACGATTCTGCCACCTGGAAAACAGAGAGGGATCAGCGCCGCCCTGAGGACACCAGCACGCGATGCAAACAAGAGCCTGATGACATCAGAGCAGAGGGGTGCAAAAGCGTCCACAAAAAGAGCCCCCAGCACCCAGAAGCAAGGACACACTGTGAGTCAGTCATCTGCTCCCAGTGAGAGCCAAACTAAGCGGCATCTGAGTGCCCTGGCCTGGAGCACTCACTGCCTTCCTGCAAAGGTGCTCACAGCCCCACAGCCCTGGGGCTCGGGGTGGGCCAGCTGGGGTCCTCCACACTGTCTGCACTATGCAGTTGAGCCAGACCAGAACCAGCCCTGAACCATACTAACAGACAAAGCCTGAGGGAGACCTGGGCCCTGACCCACACAGACAGAACTTGAGGAGAAGCAGGTCCTGATCCACACAAACAGAACCTGAGGAGAACCGGGTCCTGATCCATACAGACAGAACCTGAGGAGAACCGGGTCCTGATCCACACAGACAGGATCTGAGGAGAACCAGATCCTGATCCAGACAGACAGAACATGAGGAGAATGGGCCCTGATCCACACAGACAGGATCTGAGGAGAACCGGATCCTGATCCACACAGACAGAACATGAGGAGAACCGGGTCCTGATCCACACAGACAGAACCCGAGGAGAACCGGGTCCTGATCCACACAGACAGAACCCGAGGAGAACCGGATCCTGATCCACACAGACAGAACCCGAGGAGAACCAGGTCCTGATCCACACAGACAGGACCCGAGGAGAACCGGATCCTGATCCACACAGACAGGACCCAAGGAGAACTGGGCTCTGATCCACACAGACAGAACCCAAGGAGAACCGGGTCCTGATCCACATAGACAGAACCCAAGGAGAACCGGATCCTGATCTACACAGACAGGATCTGAGAAGAACTGGGTCCTGATCCACACAGACAGAACCCGAGGAGAACTGGGCCCTGATCCACACAGAACCCAAGGAGAACCGGGCCCTGATCCACACAGACAGAACATGAGGAGAACCGGGTCCTGATCCACACAGACAGAACATGAGGAAAACCAGACGCTGATTCACACAGACAGGATCTGAGGAGAACAAGGCCCTGATCCAGAGAGACAGAACCCGAGGAGAACCGGGCCCTGATCCACACAGACAGAACCCGAGGAGAATCAGGGGTTGACCCCACACAGCGATAATGGGAATGGTTCAAGTCAGAAATGGCTACACGGCAAAGTTTTTCCAGTGAAGTCCTGGCATGCATGCAAATCACTGCAGAGGAAAGAATAAACCACAAGGACTCGAAGCCTATGCAGAGAGATCACTGTGACTGGTGATGTTACCTTCAGAGTACAAAAGCTTCCCCCTACCCTGTATGAAACGCTGTCTCTAAATGCATCAATGCAAGAAGGACTGAAACTGTCCAGTGTAAGAAATAAAGAACCAAGAATAAATGTCAAAGAGGAGCTTCCCTGATGGCTCAGTTTTTAAGAATCTGCCTGTCAACTCAGGCGACATGAGTTCAATCCCTGGTCCACGAGGAACCCAAGTGCCACGGAGCAACTAAGCCCATGTACCACAACTACTGAGCATGTGCTCTGGAGCCAGTGCTCTGCAACAAGAGAATCCAAAGCATTGAGAAGCCTGCACAGCACAACTAGAAATTAGCCCCCGCTGGCCACAATTAGAGAAAAGTCTGTGCAGCAGAAAAGACTCAACACAGACAAAATACATAAACTTACCAAAAAGAAGTGAAAGAAATATGTTACCAGGAAAGTGGAGTGGTCAGGATGAGCCCCTCAGCACATGCTCACATGCTCCTGACTGTCCAGGCACAAAGAGCACCCCAGCAGCAGCCTGGCCTCTGGCACCCCGTGAGGAGGCGGTGATGACAGGTCCCCGGCCAGCTGGGTGCACATTTAAGCAGCCACTGTGGCCAGAGTCTGGGGGCTCCCCCAGGCATCGTGGGGGCGTCTGAAGAGCAGGGCCGGGGAGTGGGAGGGAGTAAAGCCCACACGTTCCAGGATGCTTTAATTAGAAAGCCCAAGCAAGTTTTCAGGGCCAACAGGATATGCTGAGAGGACTTTTGTGGGCATGTCACTGGAGGGCCACAGATTCCAGGTGACAGGAGGGCCTGGTAGGCAGTCCCACTCCCACCAGGGGCCAGGAGCCAAGCATGTGTGACACCCGAGAACTCAGGACATGGGGTGCAGAGGGCAAGATTAAGCAGACCATGAGGAACCAGTGCACCCCAGGTGACATTCCATAAGACAACGATTCAGGATGCCCAGTGGGCAGTGTCCAAATGGAGGGGCTGTGCCCCGAAGCCCAAAGGCTACAAAGTGGGACCCCACAGCCAGATAGATGCCTGGGCCAGCTAGGAGGATGGCAAATCAAGCTCTTCTCTGGGTGGAGCCTGGGGCTGGGGGAAGGCACTCACTCCCATAAACCATCAGGAGCGACCCCTGCCACACGCTCAGGCTTGTCCTCACCTGCACATGCATGCAAACACATGCAGCTGGCAGTGCTGAGGGCAGCTGGAAACTGCTTCTATGCTGGGTGATCTTTTCAACTCTCTGTCCGCTTGACATGTTTCATGATGAAACATGGAGGACCTACCCTGCTTCTCTCCCAGCCACGGACCTCAGGAGGACATGGGGGTCTCCCTGGAGCCTTGGGGACAGGGACGTGGGGGATGAGGGAGGCAGGGCAGGGTGCCCGCCTGTGTGAGGCGAGGCCTCCCTCCAGGACAGGGGACTCCTGCTGTCCTGGGTCACGACTGGAAAAGCTCTTCCATCCCCACTTCCTGAACATGCCAGACCTGCTCTCCTACCCTGAGCCAGAGCTCAACTCCCCAGGGACCCAGCGGTGGTGATGAGAATACAAATGAACATCAGTCCTCATGGGTGTGATGCTCCACAGGCACCAGGATGCCCTGGGCACCGTGAAGGGATGCCCCATGGACTGCTGCACCTGAGCATCGCAAGACCATGATGCTGCATCCCTGCTCCCTGTACCTTCAGTGGTCTGGAGGCTTCTCAGTCCCCACTTGGGGACAGCCCTGCTCAGGTTTGCCACAGACTGGAGGAGGCGCTTGGGACACAAGAAGATCCAACAACCTGGCGTTTCCGAAGGGTGGCGAGGGGAGAGGAAGAGGTTGGGGAGAGGAGGGAGGGGAGTCCAGTGAGGTTAGCAGAGTCAGAAGCAAGAACTCGGCCTCAGCACCTTCCTCTCGGCCTCCATGTGGACTGTCAAGATCCCCCATGAGCTTCTAACCAGACACCATCAACACTCCCTCCATAAAACCACCCATGTTGCCCCAAGTCTGCACACTTTCACACACACAGGGAGCACACACCCTTCCTAAAGACTACATGAACTCTGACTCAGAATCAGAATGGAAGCTCAGCTTTCAAGCTCTCATGATCTCTCCCTCCAGAGCTGTGCCCAGCAGCCCCACAGCGATTCTGAGACTCAGAACTAGAGAGGTGAGGTCCCCTCCTGGGCGCATCTGGTCTCACCCGGCCTTGGGACAGAGAGTAACAAAGACGGGGGAAGTGGCGGGGGGCTCCAGCCAGGCCTCAAGGGTCCAGACACGAGAAAGGCCTGAGCCAAGTCAAAGGGCTGGTCTGGGCAGCCCCAGCACCCCCAGGCTGAACTTCCACTTGGTCAAGTTCCAATATGAGACACACAGTTAAGTGCCCAGGACATCCTTGAACTAAGAAGTTACGCACTGTCCACGGGAAACCCAGATGATGTGGACAGCCTGCAACTCCCCTGCTAACCAGGTCCCCACCCGTTTCCCAGGCAGCTGCAAGCTCTGGCCTAAGCAGTGGTGGGGTCTGCTCTGTTCACTGCACATGCTGAGCTGGGAGGCACCCTGCCAGCAACCTAGGTGACATCAAGAAGGACAGACAAACCCCTCCCTCCCGCCCCCGAGGCCTTCCCACTGGGGCTGGATCAGAGGATGCTAGTCAGGACCCCAGCATACGTGATGAAGGCCGCTGCTACATGGCCCAAGCAGGACAGACACGGGACAGACGTGGGACGGACGTAGGATGGATGCAGAACGGACGCGCAGAGCAGGAGAGGGATACATTACCTTCCTTCATGTTTGCAAACCGCTCCTTCAGCTGGTGATCCACCTCAGGACCAAAGGCAAAGTTATTCACAAATACAACACTGCAAAACAATGCTCCAGTTGAGTGCCGGGTTCTGCGTGCACACGCACAGAGCTGCAGCGCCTCCACCGCAGCGCTGTCCGCACCTCCTCCGCAGCGGGGGCACGGGCTCAGGACCCACGGGGTGTGACGGCTGCCCTGGGTGCCGCCAACACAGACCCTGCAGCCAGGTCCCATGACAAGCAGGCTGCTGGCTCCCTGGGGAAGGCCTGCACCGACACGGGCATCCCTGAGGCTGGTGCATGGGCAGTACAAGCTGGGCCACATGAGCACACAGGGGTGAGGCTGCCTGGGCAGGAAGGCAGCACAGACCCATTGAGCTACACTTGGAAGGGAGCCCACCACCTGAGGGCCCAGCACAAAGTTTTTCTGAGGCGGGGCCTGGCCCAGGCTTCCCGTTTTTCCAATGTTCTCTGGCGTCTGAGAGCCTGAGAAGCTCTGTCTGCAGATGACCACCAGGCAGTCGGGGGCTCCTGCCCCACCCAGGGTCCCCCATCCCTTGGCCATCCTCTGTCCCCCGGCTCCTGTCCACATGGGGGATCCCCCCCAACCTGGGTTTCCCTCCTCATTTGAACGCGATAGAGTAGCCAGCTGCCTGCCAGCCCCAAGCTGCTCCTCCTCAATCTCGGCAAAAGGACAGTCACAGGGCCTGACCAGGGCGACGACACACTGACTGCTGTGAGAGTGGCAGTGGGAGCCCTCAGCTGGTGGCTAAGCTCTCCCAGCCCCTACTTGGGAAAAAGCGCAGGGATGGTGAGGTTATGACGGGCAGAGCCCTGACAAGACCGGCTGGCTGCCAGGGTCTCAAGGGCACTGGCCAGGAGAGGGCATGAACCAGGACAGAGCCTGGGCCGCTCTGACTGGGGTCACCTGCAAGGAGACAAGGCAGCTCTGAGGCCTGTGGAAGTGGGGATGAGGCCCCTCAGCACAGAGGAGCAGGTTGTAGGGGGACACCCTGACTGGAAGCAGAGTGCCAAGGGCGCCGTCTGGAGAGCTGGCAGAGCCCGGGGCCTTGAGGTTCTCCAGGCCAGGTGGACAGTAGGCAGCCAAGGCTGGGGAGTAGGCCCCTCAGCCAGCTTTTCCTCGCCATGACCATGACTGTGGAGCCCAGATACAGCTGCAGGGCCCCACAGGAAAGGCCCCACAGCAGCTGCAACGGAGTCACCACACTCAGACTGAGGGGGACACCTCAAGCCCGCATGTTTTCTCGAGAAAAGGGGGATAGTGTGCCCGCCTCAGGGAAGACGTCCTCACTGAGATCAAAGATGGGGTCAGACCTCTGTAAGCGAGAAGTTAATGACGGGGCTCAGGGCGCCCTGCAACAAGCACATGTGGAAGAAAGGGGGAGGCGAGTGCGCAAGGTCAGAGAGAATGAGTGTGACCCCTTCCCCTGGTCAGAGCCAAGAGCGTGTGGCACACTCGCCCCTTGGTCACTGAGGCCCGGGGAGCCACTAGGTGTGCGAGCACACGGCCCCATGGCCGGTGCCAGGAGGGTGCCGATCAGGCTCCAGCTCAAGGGACACAGAGGCGGGGCCCCCAGCAAGCTCAGGACAGGTGGCGGTGGCTGCTGCTGTCCAGCCCAGGGAGCCAGGGGGGCGGGGCCCTGTCTGCTGGTGTGACCCTCAGGGAGGGAAAGCCACATCGCCCCTGCCAGCCCAGCCCCTCGGCCCCACCCCCAGGCCCCGGCTGTACCTTGTGTTAGCAATCCGTTCTCTCCACTCCTCCGAGAGGAAGTCCCCCCTCTCCAGCTGAAAGGAGATAAGAGGGACAACCCATCACTTGGGGTCTCGCTGCCTCTGTGTCCCACCCCCGTCTGCCCCCCAAAAAGAGATGGAATGATCAGAGGCCCTGACTGGGAGGATTTGGAAAAGGCCAGGGTCACAGCCACAGGCTGACCATGCACGCGGACACAGCTGCTAGAGCACCGGAAAAGGTGCTGGAAAGTCCCAACGCCATGTCCACGCATGGCCAGCAGGGGGCACCTCAGGGCGACCGTGTGCCACAGAGCTGGACTGCAAGGGCTGTGACAGCATCAGGGCGCCCGGGTGCAGCCCAGCGCCCACCCACACTGCTGTGGGCGGTCTCCCCGTGCCGGGGGCATCCTGACGTTTCCAGTACTGCTCCCACTACTGTCTCCCTCAGAGGACTAATTTCATTTTGCCTCGAGGCCAAAGTGCATCTGAGACAACACAAGTCTCGTTAACCTCATTGTCCAGAACTGTAACATTTCAGAAACCAAGAAATCTGATTTTATGATTCTTCAAAAAATGTTATCATCCGACTCCCAGTGTCCACCCACAGGAACATCCGCACACCTCTGTCTACGGAGCACAGGTGTGGACAGTGCACGTGTTGCTTGATGGACAAGCAGATACACACATATCCCCCCACACCCAGAAGCATTCCTCAGAAGCCCTGGCACTCGCTACCATGTGGATGGACCCTGAGAATATGATGTTCAGTGAGAGGCAAACACAGAAGGACACACAGGATGTGATTTCACTGATGGGAAATGTCCAGAACAGGCAAGTTCAGAGGCAGAGCACCTCGGGGGAGCAGGTGGGGGTGACTGCTGACGGGCCCCCGTCTGCACTCCCACCAGTGCCCTCAGGTGACCGGGAGGCCCTCCAGGCAGCAATGGGGTAGCACCACCCAGCAGAGGTCCTTCCAACGGGCAGCGCCCAGGCAGAGCAGCTTCGGGTTCAGCACCCTCCCTGCACACAGAAACCACCCAGCGTGGGAGGGGCCGAGCCTTGCTGGGCAGAAGAGAAGCGGCCATCCTAAAGGGTCCGGGAGCTGGCGGAGGGCTGTCCATGTCCAGGGCATCCATCTCTGGGTCTCCCAAGTTTGCCAATGCTCCCTGCACACAGCCCAGTGGGGCTGGGCACCGATTCAAGTTCAAAATCCTTGTGATGCTGTGCAGGAGAAATCTCATGCTGCAGGCCTAGGGCTGTGTCCTGGGGAGGGTGCTCAGCGTTCCCACACAGTCCGTGCAAACACCTCACATCCTCTTGGAGTCTGGGGTCTTGGCCATGGAAGGTAGCAACACCGGCATGACCGGCACCCAGAAAGAACTCTGGGAATGGGGTCTGTGTGAGCCCCCGGGGGACCACACCTCCCTGGTGCCCTTACGTCTCATCTGGGCACGGGGTCTGTATGAGCCCCCCAGGGACTGCACGTCACTGGTGCTGTCACGTCTTGTCTGAGGGAGCTCAGCCCTACTAAAAGCTCATGCCTGGTCCTGGGACTCATCCACTGCCTCCTTCCTCTATTTGCTCTGTCCTGTCTCTAACACACCAATAGGTGAGGACAGCCGACTGCTGTGTCCCGGGCTCCCTCAAGCCCAGCCTAATGCAGTTCCTCTCTGTGGGGCTCACCCACCCAAGGAAAACCACTGAAGCCACAGCACCACTGCTCCGCGGTGGCCTCACGATCAGGGCAAGAAAACAGCCATTGTCCCGCCCGCCTGGCCACCTGGCTACCTACCACCTCTTGGCACAGGCAGGCCATAATTGGTTGAAGACAGGGACTGACCGGGCCAGCTCTGTGTCGCTGGGGCCCACGTGCCCAAGTTAACAGTGACAGGAAGATAAGCACAGCCTTCCTGTCGCCCCCACTGAGGACTGTGACCAGCCCAGCTGGCCCAGACCTCCAGCTGCAGAGGAACGTGCGGGGAGGTGGGTCACGTATGGCCCCACCCCACACCGGCATGAGGGCTGCCCTGTGTGACCGCCCTTCCCCAACCAGGGAGACCCCTGGTGTGTCCCTGCTCCAGGTCGAGAACCAGACAGGGCGGGTGCAGGCCCCCTCACCACAGGCCTCCGCCTATGGCCACCACCCACACCACACGGCGCACATGCTCCCCCTGCAGAAAGCACTCCCTCCCGGGGGGCCCCGGGGAGGCCCCACCCAAAGCCACAGGGTGGGAGCCAGCGACAGTTGCCCCAGACTCAGTCACCCTGCCACCTGCCCTGGAACAGCCACAGGCTCAGAAGCAGTGCCCGACTGCCAGCCAGTCCCTCGGAGCTGCTGTGTGCTAGAGCCACTGGAGGAGGGCAGGGCTCGTGCTCTGGGCGGCCTGTCAGCAGCACCAGATCCCTGCCAACCTGACTGCACCAGCCCGAGGGCAGCCTTGCCCACTGGGGTCCACGCTGCCACCTGGCTGGGGGCACATCCTTCAGCGGCACTTCCTAGAACTACCTGCTTGTGCCAGGCCTGCCACCAGGCACCAATGGCATGCGGTCACTCAGACGTCCCCAGGCAAAGGGGCACCCTGACGTGCTGGGGACACAGGCAGAAGCCGGGCACAGAGAGGGCCCAGGGCTTCAACAGGAGGGGGGACCCAGGAGGAGGCTCCGGTGCCCGCAAGTAAACACACAGGCTAGGGTGTCTGTTGTCCCTCGTCTATCATCAAGCGATGGAGGCAGGACTCTGCCTGCCGACCAGGCACCTGCTTGAAGCCACACAGAACCTCGAGGAGGGCCTCCCCAGACCTAGCACGAAAGCTCCCGCCAAGTCCAGGCGTTGGGCCGGAGTTGTCACCACGCCTTCCTGGAGTAGGGCTGCCTGGACACCAGAGGCACTGCCGGCTGCCGCTCCAGACACAGCAGCCAAAGCCACGACTTAAGAGTCCTCAGAGCCAAGTTCTGCTCGCAGCCACCTCGTGGGGCCTAAGAGCAGGGCCCTGATGAGTGCCTGGCCTTCAGGAGGCAGAGAACAAGGTTTCCACGCAGGGGCCCCGCCAGTGCACCAGCTGACATGCCACCAACTCCCAATCACCCTCCTCTCACATTGCACTGCCTCCCGACATTGCCAAGAGAGGGGGCAGGGAGCAGCGACCCACCAGGCAGGCAGCCCACCAGCTTCACCCTCACCTTGGCCTCCAGCCGTGGGTGTTGTGCCAGCAGCTAGAACCACACTGTGAATCAAGCACCGCAGGCTGCTGTGGGTCCACGGGGCATTCTGGGGACTGAATCAACCAGGCTTTTACATCACATGTTTCAACCATTTGGCCCTCTCATCAGAAGCAAGAAGCACTTTATAATTTTAAAGACCTGCGTTTTAGGAGGTTGTGCTGCTGCTGCTAACTCACTTCAGTCGTGTCCGACTTTGTGCGGCCCCATAGACGGCAGCCCTCCAGGCTCCCCTGTCCCTGGGATTCTCCAGGCAAGAACGCTGGAGTGGGTTGCCATATCCTTCTCCAATGCATGAAAGTGAAAAGTGAAAGTGAAGTCGCTCAGTCATGTCCGACCCTTAGCGACCCCGTGGACTGCAGCCTTCCAGGCTCCTCCATCCATGGGATTTTCCAGGCAAGAGTATTGGAGTGGGGTGCCATCGCCTTCTCTGAGGAGGTTGTGAGGCCTTAGGAAAACGGCAAGCCATCCAGGAACTCTTATCAGCATACCAGTGGGACTGGGGACAGGACAGAAGTTTCTCGGAAACAGAAATGAACTGGACTAATTTCCCTCAGCCTGAGCAACAAACACTAGAAGACTGCAGGCGTGGGAGGACATGGGGGCCAGGGGTGACATCCCTCACCTTTCACCGAGGGGAAGAAACCTGTGAGAAACCCCACCAAGAGAAAGGGGAGGGGAGCTCGGCCCACACTGCAGATGGGCAAGTTCTGGCCCAGGGAAAGCAGGGAGAAGCAGAGGGTGATGGCTAACCTCCCGACACGGGGTCAGCATCACCTGGACGCCAAAGTCAGACTCAGGAGAGGAGGAAACCAGTATCCCCCTGGGCTGCAAATACCCACAACAAAAAGGAGCCATTCCCAAGGCCAGATGGGGTTGACCTCAGGCCTGGAAGGCTAGCTCAACCTTCAAATCTTCTATTCTATGGAAAAAAACGAAAACAATCAACAACCACAACAACAGTCACCCAGAAGTAATACCAGCAACTACAGCAAGGCTGCAGATACAGGCCTCATCAGCCGTTAACAGACCGCGTACGAAGTCAACGGCTCACCTCCTAGGCCGGAGAATGAGGCTGGAGGCCTGAAGCTACTGGACTCTGGGCTGACTCCCACGATGCTATCATGGCAGGGCTGCTGAGAGCAGACCGGGGGTGGGGGTGGGGATGGGGGGGGTGCCAGCGTGGAACGGAGGAGAGCAGAGCACCCACTGAGTATGGCCGCTGATGACACAACAGAGATGGCTCAGCAGAGAGGGGCAGTCTCTGCAGCAGATGGCATGGGATCGCTGGACGTCCACTCAGAGAGAGATGAATCTAGACCAGACCTCACACCCCTTGAGAATCACCCCAAAAGAAACCACAGGCCTAGAGATGAACCACACAATCAAGGACCACCTATGAGATATCTTAAATCCAGGTGAGCTGAGACTGGACTTTCACATCAATACTGAGGGTGCCATCCCTGAAAGGAGAACCAGTCAGGTGGCTCCAGGGCCGAAACCCTGTCTCTCCTGCTGGCCCCCCACCCCCTGGAATCACAGGCACCATTCTATTCCCCGAGGCAACAAGGACAACCTCTGGAATCACACGCACCATTCTATTCCCTGAGGCAACAAGGAACGCTAGCTCTGGCCCCATAGCCCCCTGTCCCCCAGGACCCCCAAGAGCAAGACACAAGCAATGTCAGGAACCTTCAGAGGGACCAGGAAAACCACATCGCAGCCAGGTGGAGCTTGGGGCCCTGGGGGACCTGGGACGAGAAGTGAAGTGTGTGCTGAAGAGCCGGTTTGGGACCTTCCCCCTGAAATGCCCCGGCCACAGTCCTGAAGATGGAGGCTGCATGGCAGCCCTATGTCCACAGGCCACTGAAACCTGCAGTGGCTGTCAAAGCCCTGGGCACAGAGATGCGCTGGAGCTGAGAACATGGAGTTGGACACCCGGGCAAGAGGAGCAGAGAGAGGCCAGAACATCAGGATCCAGGAGCGAGACCCAGAGAACCTCAGCAGTGAAGGCCGAGCTGACAGATGCAGGGAGAGGGGCACAGGGGCAGTGGCACCAGGCCAGCTCGTCGGTGGGGCCTCACTGCTGTGGGCAGGGGGCAAGCACGAGAAAGATGCCCTTGGCGAGCCCACACCCCACCGCCCCCACACGTGGTCCTGAAAGAGCCAGTGCTCCCGAGGCACCGCTGGGTGCCCGAGGAAGAGAAGTGGGGCAGAGTGCGGGGCCGGAGGAGTCGACTGCCTACAAGGCCCACAGAAAGGAGGCGGCAGGTGGCCAGGAGGCAGTGAAAGTGGTGGGGAGGGGGCTCCGGGCAGGGAAAGGAGGGGCGGCGGGTCAGGGGAGGCGGCGCAGAGGGCGGGGCTGCACCCTTAGCCGGGGAGGGGGCATGGAGCGATGGCACTCACTGTGTATTCTGCATGCTTTTTTCCATACCATTTCATCCACTTCCTGAACTCTCGGTCCATGGTCTGCAAAGAGCCAAACCAGACAGCCCGTCAGGGACCCGGTGGCCAGGAGGGCGCCCCTGTCCTCCCCATGCCCGCCCCGCTCCAGGATTCTCGGCAAAGGAGCCTGACCGCAGGGAACCATAGTGGGCAGGCGTGCAAACCACAAACTCTAAACGGTTTCCCATGGCGACACCACCACTGAGACGCGCACTCCTCAGACCTTGCTGCCTCCCCTACCCCAACCCCCGGCAGATACTGGCACAAGGGTGATGCCAGCTGAGCCCCAGCGCCAGGGGAACCAGGGGACACGGCCGCAAGTCTTTCAGGGACACATGAAGCAAGGACCCCCTCCCCGACCTTCCCTCAACCCCAGCACAGACTGCCCCCTATCCTGCAGGTTGCTGCACACCAAGGCTGGAAACAAAAGTGACACAGATGTGGCTGCGTCCAGGGCCCAGGGCCACTCACCTCCGCGTACTTGGCTGGGATGTCAGCTTTCTCTACACCGTAGTGATGTTTGCAGTTGGTGGCCGCGGCAACCTGCAGCACAACCTGGCCCACTCCTTCAGGGGGAGAGACAGGGGGGTCAGACGCACAGCAGGACACACCCAGCCGCTGGGGCCATGACAACAAGATCATTAGGCAGAGGCCATGGCCTCTTGGCGAAAGTCCCCGAGTGTCCTTTGGGGTCACAGAATGTGTTCAAATGCCCCAGGCCATGGGCTGAGGACCGCCCCTACCCCCAACCCAGCCGTGCTCCATTTCATCACAAAGAAGATGCTCTATGGCCACCCAACTGGGACCTGCCATGGTCCACGGCCCCACGGGGCATTCACTGTGCACACGCGGACACGCCTTTTCGAGGCACAGTGACCCCTGGGAGGAAGCCCCCCCCCAACCAATGAACCATGTTCCACCGTCCACCTGAGTCAGGAGCGGCCCAGAGTGGTGGCGGGAGACCCCACACGGCACACGCCTGCAGGACACGGCAGGATTTATGGACACTCAGCTCACAGACAAAGGAGGCTTCTGAAACTGTTCCTGCTTGAACTCAGGCCACATGCACTTTAAATAAAGTGTCAGGAGCCCCAAGTTTTCCCATTTTGAACAGAACAGAGTCCAATGATGGAAACAAGCCTCTATTTGGAAACATAGGGTAAACAGGGAGAGAACATGGGGTCCCTCCCGGGGGACAGGAGAAGCTAGGGGACCTGGGGTCTGAGGAGGCCGGCAGTTTTCAGAAATCATAAGCCTTCTGACACACGGTCTTTTCTAGAAATAACCTTCAACCGTGTGTACGCTTATTAGAATATGAATTGTACACTTCAGAGTTTAAGCCAATGACAATGCCACCAGAGAAGCCACCTTTGTCCATCTGCAGGGCCCTTCTCAAGTGTGGAGGCCACGCCATATGGGACGGGACCTTGGGGTCTGTGAGTAGGTTACTGGGAGCAGTGGCGACCCCAGAGTGCTGTGCTTGGGGTTCCTGACAGAGCAGCCCAACCACAGGCCAGGGAGCCCCTTGGGCAGCCTGTCACCTGCACAGTCCCACCAGGACAATGTGGCCCATGGCTTCTTCATTCAGGCAACATGGCACACCCACGGGCGCCCGCCAGGCCCCAGCCCCTGGAACCTCTCCTCATGAGGAGGCCATCCTGCAAGCACAAGGAGCAGGGAAAGGGGCAGGGGGGAAGAGCCCCCACCTACCACTGCCCAGGTCCACGAACAGGTCATCTTCGGTCATCTTGATCTCATCGATCATCTGGGCGACCAGGTCGAAGGAGGTCTCCCCATACACCTCTGGGGAGAAGGGCTCGTAGTTGTTGAGCTTCTCAGGGTCGGTCACTGAGTGGTTGTAGACCTGCTGCAGGATGTGCCGCAGGAGCCCCGTGGATGGCCGTGTGTTCAGCTTCATGGGCTGTGTGGTGCCCTTCCACTGCGAAAGGGCACACACACAGTTTGCAGGGCCACACCACCCAGCCCGCTGCCCCACCCCAGTGGGGACACGAGTGCGCAGGAGCGTGTGTGAGCCTGAGTGTGTGTGCCAGTGGTGTGAACCTACGTGCATGTGTGTAGATGGAGTGTGTGCATGTACAGATGTGTGGGGGTGTGCATGCATGCACGTGCAGCTGGGACCTGGGCAGAGCAAGCTCCCTGGCACTGCTCTCCCCACAAGCTGGTCTGTCCTGGCACCCAGAGCACCCATGGAGGAGAAGCCCCAGGAAGGTTCCCTGTCGCTGGCTGGCTCAGCACGGCTCCCAGGGCATCCACAAGGGCTGGGATCGCCTGGCAGGCAACGTGGCCAGCTCAGCCCCAGCCATCTGCATCAACACAGTTCCAGCCCCGGGCCATAGGGTCCACACCCTGGGACACTGCAGACCCCACACCATGACTTGATGGGCAAGGAGGGGGCCTGAACCACAGCTCGGGGGGCCAAGATGATGAGACAGGTCCGAGGTGAGGGTGAAGGCCACCTACCAGCTGGTGGATGCTGTCGATGGCCCGGTTGTACTTGTCACAGAGCCTCTGCATACTCTCAAAGCTAAAACAAGCAAGGGAAGGCACTGGTCACCGCTGGGCTCACAACAAGCCACCAGGCCTCAGGGGAGGGGGCAGAGGCCATGGGGCGGGAGCCTCAGTTCACTGTGCCCTGAGGGCTCAGGTGAGGAATGAGCATCACAGCTGTTCACAGAACAAGGCAGGCAGACCAAGACTGGCCTCACCCCTACCTGTAGATGCAGGAAGTCCCGCTGCCCCAGGGCTGGGGGACAGCTGGGTGCCAAGGGCCACTGCAGGCAGGGAGGGCTCCCGGCTCTGCTAGTTGGGTGGGAGGGGACGATAATCAACACCCCAACCCTGCAGACAGAGGTCAACACCCGCCTTCCTGCTGGTGTGGCTTCCATTTACCTAACAGTGTGAACTGCTGACACTCGCCCATATACAAGCGTTCGCGTCAGAGATCCAGTGAGGGAGTCGTCAACTCGGCTTCTCCCCACATCAGGGGGTAGTGTTCAATGGAAACCCCCAACCCGGGTTCTCCCAGAGGGTATCTGGGGCATCCATGTTTGTCAGTACCCGCACTGAGCGGCTCAATGCTCACCACACGAGGGGTCTACCCCGGCATCTGTGCTGCACGGAGGAGGGGGCGGTCACTTGGGGTGTGTCTCCTAACGCCACCCACATGCTGGGCAGCAAGATAGCTGCTCCCCAGTGAGCACCAAGAGCCCAGGGACCCCTGAGATGTATGCAGAGACATGGAGGGGGGGCACCTACCCACAGCCTCTTTCAACCTGCATCAAGACCCCTCGACCCTGGACCCTGGATGGACCCCAAGAGCTTAAGTGCACTTCCTTTTCTAACAGAAGCAAAGGGATCTAAACGGACCTGTAACCACATGGCACGTCAATCTGAGAATAGCAGCAGAAGCTGAAAAGCCAGAGACCTCGATAACGGGAAACAGCAGACGTGGGCAAGGCCAGTGAAACCCCACACAGACAGCGAGGGGACACACAGCTCTAATATGCCGGGAGCAGGCTGACACGATGAGGTGGGAAACCCATTCTGGAGGAGCTAACTGTATGCTCAGGGAGGAGTCCAGCCCAATGCCAGCCCAAAAGGGACCCTGGGAACACAGGCCAGTAGTGGGCAGCCAGGGCAAGTGCCAACACTCCGATCTGGCTGTCCTCAGGGAGAAAACACGCACTAGTTCCCAGATTCCTTCCTTGTGCTCCAGTTTCCATGTCCCCATCAGAGCCCCTGACTACACCCTGGCATACCTTCTCCTGGGAGAATGCACACACATGGAGGCTCAGAGGAACCTGGCACCTGGGCCCCGCTGTGCCAGCCTTGCCCTCACAGACCCCTGCTCTGGGCAGGACTCTGAGGTCACTTGGGTTGCGGGGGGTGGCAAGTCGCCACCAGACTGCGCCTGCCCTCTCCCAACCCGGAATCCTTTCAGTCTGCTTAGGAGGTTCGATACTCCCCCTCTCTGCGCAAGCACCTTGGAGCAGAAGCACCTCTCAACACTCCACTGCTTGAGCCAGGCACTCGGCCCTTGACCACCAGGAAATGTGAACCGTGTGGATCTCAAGACCGATGTTCAAGGTTAGCGTCCACAGGCACCTGCACCCTGGAGTCAGGGCCGACGCATGCACCCAGCCACCTGAACCCGTAACGGCCACCTGTGCCAATTATCGGACCGGGAGGAGGTGGGCAGTGAGGGGAAGGGACTAGGGCTGACTGAGTACGGCAAGTCCTCCAGACACAGGAGTGAGACCACTCAGCCTGCGCGGGGGCCTGCAGGCGCCTTGGGGCCACCTTCTCTGTTAAGAGCAGTCACCTAGGCCCACAGTCTGTGAGCGATCAAAGCGAGCCTGCCAAGAGCTGAAAGAGGCAGGAGAGTCTCTCAAAGAAAAACAAAAAGGAATTCCAGGCAGGCATTCCAGACCCGGCCTCGCCCTTCCCCACCCACAGGACTTTTCTAGGAGATCCAGGATGTGCCTGAGGAAACTGCAGGGAGCAGCCAAAACCGTATGAGACCTGGCTGGAGCTGGGGGCCGAGGCTTGAGAAGCTAGGCCAGCGACAGCAGTCGCTGCTGTGGAGAGAGCAACTCCAGCTTTACACACGTCGATCCCACTTTCCAATTATGTCCTCACTCCGACAGCCTCTGCCAATATTTGATAAACATTTCCTACCAAAATAACTCCGTGCTGGCTATGGCCAAGTCTAAAAGGAAACTTCCCATCAGCCTGCAGTGTCGAGGAAGGTCTAAATTTAGCCCGTGTCCACACACATGGAGCCCGTCCCCGGTGGAGACGCAGCCCTGGCACAACTCCGCTTACCTTTTGGTATCGTAGTCAATTAAAACGTAATTCTCCATAGCAAGCTTGAGATCCGGGATTTCTTCACAGACCCATCTGAAACGCAAAGGAAACTAGTATTAGTGCTCTATCTTGTACTCTCAATGCTGTTCTTAAACACTGTTGACTCTGCAAATACAAAAACAAAACATTCTGGCTACTCAACTCAAAATGTGAAAGATTGAAGGGGGGGCGTGACTTCAAAACAAACAATGTAAAGACAATGTAAAGACATGGTCTTAGGAGGATGCTGTCCTTACGAATTACACAAGTTTCATGTTGCTTCGCGTTTAAACAACGCTGGCCATTGGGAGCTCAATGGATTTAACGTGTTACAGGGTCTAGGACACCAATCAGCTTAAATCAGAGAGTCTGAAAAGCAATGCATCCACCAGAAATAAAAGGGAACGATTATTTGAAGAATGAACTAATCCCAAGACAAATAACAGGGTTTCTTCAACCGCCGGACTTCTCTGGTGGCCCAGCGGCTAGGACTCGGTGCCTTAACTGTTGAGGGCCAGGATCCAATGCCTGGACAGGGACTGAGATCACCCCCACAAAAAATGAAAACAAAAAATATTGCAGTGGGGGAAAAAGAGATGGAGGGGGAATCTGCTGATCCCAAGGTGGAACCCTGACTGGATCCTGATACAATCTGGAGAAAAATTGTGAAAGAAGAGTCATCATGACAGAGCTTACAGGGAATAAAAGGAAAATAAGGGATACCGCGAAAAATGGCACGCCAATAAACTCAACAATTTAGGAGAAGTGAACAAATTCCTTAAAAGATGCAAATTACCAAAACCGACACAAGAAGCCAAACACCTGAAGAGCGCGACACCTAGCACAGAAAGCGACGTGACTTTCTCCCAGAAAGAGACTCCCAGGCCACAGAGCTGCGCCGGCGAGTTCTGCCAACCACTGCGGAGTGATGATGCGGACCCTCTCCAGCTTGGGGAGGCCAACGCTGCCATACAACCAAAACCAGAGGACAAAGCCTTGTAAAGATGCAGCTGTTAACCTGGCATCCCTCAAAAACGCAAACACAAAACTCCTCTAGAAATGTTAATAAGCCGAAGTCAGCAACACATCTTATTCTAATGGAGTTTATCCCAGGAATGGAAGGTTGTTTAACACTCTATAACTAGTCACTGTAATTCACATCACTGAGAGAATAAAGGAGAAAAAAAAAATCATACAATTGTCTCAACACATGCAGAAGACACACGTGATGAAATCAGTTTCCATTCACAATAAAAACTTTCATCAAACAGGACTGGAAAGAGCCACCCTCCACCTGATGGAGGGGCGGGGAGGGCTGGAGGAGCTGCTGTCCCCTCGCTGCTGTGGGCTCTGCCAGGGGGGCCCAAGGAGGCCAAGGGTTGGAAAGCAGGGAGGGGCAGTTCTCTCACTGTGCGTGCCCACCCGCCCCAGGGACCCTCTGACACACACACTGGCCCTAGCCACTGGGCGGCCAGCGCTCCCACGTGAGGGGTCTGGCTCCCCTCTTTGCGAGACCCACCCACAGTCCCCAAGGCTGGCTGGGCACTGCCAGCTCCCTCAGACCCAAGGGAACCCAAGTCACTGTCCCCATGTCATCAGTCTCTCTCCGCGGGCCTTCGGAGCAGAGACCACTACCTCTGGCGAGCACTTCTCCAGCACATCTGCTTTTCTTGGGAGGGCATCCACACCCGAACGGCAGGGAAGGACTGGGGCCTCCAGCCTTCTACCACAGGGCCCGGACAGCGTTCACACGGCAGGAAAAAACGACCAACAGCACAAAGGCCAGGAAGGAAAAAGCAAAACCATCCTCCTCATGGAGGGATGCCACACAATTCAGTGCATGGGCCAACCTGAAGAGTTTATGGAGAAGCTACCAGAACTCGTGTGGGTTCAGCAAGGTCACAGGATACAGGTCAACTGTACTTACACATGCCAGCAACAAAGAATTTAGAACAAGAGAAGTTTTACATGTTACTTAAAATAACATTCAAACATAAATACCTAGGAATGATCTTGACTTCTACACCGAAAACAACAAAACATTGCTGACAAAATTAAAGGCAACATAAATAAATAAACAAACAAAAAATGCTCGTGAAATATAAGACTAAATATTGTTAAACCTCCTCCTCAAACTAAACTGCAAAGTGATTCTTCTAAAAAAGTTCAGTTAGGCTTTTTTGGAGAAACGGACAAACCAATTTTCAAACTGACATACAAGGGCAGAGAATCTAGAAGAGCCAAGATAGTTTTTAAAAATAACAGCAATGGGACTTCCCTGGTGGTCCAGTGGCTAAGAATGTGCTCCCAATGCTGGGGAGGCCGGGGTTCGGGCCCTGGTTGGGGAACTAGATCCCACATACCAAAACTTAAGATCCTGCACGTCACCATGAAGATCGAAGATCCCTTATGTTGCAAGAAGAGATAAGAAAGCCCTCCTCAGTGATCAATGCAAAGAAATAGAGGAAAACAACAGAGTGGGAAAGACTAGAGATCTCTTCAAGAAAATTAGAGATGCCAAGGGACCATTTCATGCAAAGATTGGCTCGATAAAGGACAGAAATGGTATGAACCTAACAGAAGCAGAAGATATTAAGAAGAGGTGGCAAGAATACACAGAAGAACTGTACAAAAAAGATCTTCACGACCCAGATAATCACGATGGTGTGATCACTGACCTAGAGCCAGACATCCTGGAATGTGAAGTCAAGTGGGCCTTAGAAAGCATCACTACGAACAAAGTTAGTGGAGGTGATGGAATTCCAGTTGAGCTATTTCAAATCCTGAAAGATGATGCTGTGAAAGTGCTGCACTCAATATGCCAGCAAATTTGGAAAACTCAGCAGTGGCCACAGGACTGGAAAAGGTCAGTTTTTATTCCAATCCCAAAGAAAGGCAATGCCAAAGAATGCTCAAGTTCAGTTCAGTTCGGTTCAGTTGCTCAGTCGTGTCCGACTCTTTGCGACCCCATGCTCAAACTACCGCACAATTGCACTCATCTCATACACTAGTAAAGTAATGCTCAAAATTCTCCAAGCCAGGCTTCAGCAATATGTGAACTGTGAACTTACTGATGTTCAAGCTGGTTTTAGAAAAGACAGAGGAACCAGACACCAAATTGCCAACATCCGCTGGATCATGGAAAAAGCAAGAGAGTTTCAGAAAAACATCTATTTCTGCTTTATTGACTATGCCAAAGCCTTTGACTGTGTGGATCACAATAAACTGTGGAAAATTCTGAAAGAGATGGGAATACCAGACCACCTGACCTGCCTCTTGAGAAATCTGTATGCAGGTCAGGAAGCAACAGTTAGAACTGGACATGGAACAACAGACTGGTTCCAAATAGGAAAAGGAGTACATCAAGGCTGTATATTGTCACCCTGCTTATTTAACTTATATGCAGAGTACATCATGAGAAATGCTGGCTGGAAGAAGCACAAGCTGGAATCAAGATTGCCGGGAGAAATCTCAATAACCTCAGATATGCAGATGACACCACCCTTATGGCAGAAAGTAAAGAGGAACTAAAAAGCCTCTTGATGAAGGTGAAAGAGGAGAGTGAAAAAGTTGGCTTAAAACTCAACATTCAGAAAACGAAGATCATGGCATCCGGTCCCATCACTTCATGGGAAATAGATGGGGAAACAGAGGAAACAGTGGCAGACTTTATTTTTTTGGGCTCCAAAATCACTGCAGATGGTGACTGCAGCCATGAAATTAAAAGACACTTACTCCTTGGAAGAAAAGTTATGACCAACCTAGATAGCATATTCAAAAGCAGAGACATTACTTTGCCAATGAAGGTCGGTTTAGTCAAGGCTATGGTTTTTCCAGTGGTCATGTATGATGTGACAGTTGGACTGTGAAGAAAGCTGAGCGCTGAAGAATTGATACAGTTCAAATTGATTTTGAACTGTGATGTTGGAGAAGACTCTTGAGAGTCCCTTGGACTGCAAGGAGATCCAACCAGTCCATTCTGAAGGAGATCAGCCTTGGGATTTCTTTGGAAGGAATGATGCTAAAGCTGAAACTCCAGTACTTTGGCCACCTCATGCGAAGAGTTGACTCATTGGAAAAGACTCTGATGCTGGGAGGGATTGGGGGCAGGAGGAAAAGGAGACAACAGAGGATGAGATGGCTGGATGGCGTCACTGACTCGACAGACATGAGTCTGAGTGAACTCCGGGAGTTGGTGATGGACAGGGAGGCCTGGCGTGCTGCGATTCATGGGGTCGCGAAGAGTCGGACACAACTAAGTGACTGAACTGAACTGAACTGAAGCCTCAGCACAGCCAAATAAATAATACATATTTTTTTTAGAAAAGCACTGTTGCAAAATTCACACCGCCTTGATTTGAGATGTACTGTGAATCTACAGTAACCAAGAGTGTGACGGTGGGATTTCCCTGGTGGTCCAGTGGTTAAGACTTCACCTAGTGCAGGGGACGAAGAGTCCGATCCCTGATCAGGGAACTAAGATCCCACATGTCGCAGGGTAACTAAGTCCACGTGCTGCAACAACAGAGCCCATGCACAGCCAACAGCAAAAAAGAATGAGGATGGTATTGGCAGAGAGGTGAACAGACAGATCAACCATACAGGACATGGAATCCAGAAATAAACTAAATTTTAACAAATGATTTTTGACCAAAGCACCAAGGCAAGGAATATTTCAATAAATAAGGCTGGAAGGATAGAATGTTGATCGGGAAAAAAGAATCTTGACCCCCATAAACACAAACCCACATTAGACACAAAGACTAATTCACAACTGATCTTAAAACCTGGATGTAAAACCTAAAACCCCAGACCTTCCCCCCAAAAATGGGAGACTAACTGCCTGACTCTGCAGGTAAAGATTCCTGGCTATGATCCAAACAACTAACCATCAAGAAATGAGTTGATAAGTTAAAAACTTCATCAAGATGCCATTAAAGTCACGGTCAGGCATGCCTATCTCACTGGACACTCGCAGACGCAATATGCTAAGAATCCCTATAACTCAGTAAGAAGACAAACAACTTTATCTCTAAAAAGCAGCACAAACTCCTCTCCAGGGGAGGAGACCAGAGCTCTCTGGGAAAGCGGCTGACTTGGGCTGGGACACAGCAAACTCAAGATGGCTGTGGAGCATCTTGGGGCTCCAGATAGTGAGGCTGTGCTGAGAGCAGGCAGGGTCAAGTCAAGGGGCTGGGGCACAAATCCAGAGAGCCCCCCAGGCCAGCACAGGAACGACTGAGGAGCAAAGCAGGTGCAGCAGAAGTGGGCTAGGACGCACAGGATGAAAGCAGTGCCTACAGGGGAACAGCCCTTCCTCCCAGAAAAGCTCCAGTGACTAACAGGGTAGGGGAGGAAAGCAAAACAGAACAGCCCTTCAAATGCCCTGGTAACTAGTTCTCCACAGTGAGATTTACTTCTGGATCCTATCAGTTGCAAAAGTCCAAGAAGAAACAGGATCTCTGCACAGTCTCCAAGAATTTCCCCCACGATTTTTATTAATTAAAAACGGGAATCCCTGGTGGCTCGGTGGTAAAGAGTTCACCTGCCACTGCAGGAGACACAGGTTCGATCCCTGATCCAGAAAGCTCCCACATGTCACTGAGCAACTGAGCCCATCCGTCACAACTACTGAGCCTGTGCCTACAGACTAGGAGCCGCAGCCACTGAAGCCCAAGAGTCCTACAGCCCATGCGCCGCAACAAGAGAAGTCACCGCAATGAGGAGCTTGTCACTGCAACTGGAGAGGAGCCCCCTATTCTCCACAACTAGAGGAAAAAAGCCCTCACAGCAATGAAGACCCAGCAGACCCCAAAATTACCAAATAACTTTCAAAAAAATGGGGAAAACGGTAACTTTACATGAAAGAAACCTGGAAGACAGCACCTCACCGTGGCAAGGCATGCAGACGCTGCAAGCCTCTTGCTGGGCTCAGAGCTCTTACCACGAACTCTTTTCTGCACCCATTCCATGCTATCTGGAAGCAGACCACACATGACATTTTCATCCATAAGTATTTCAGTATTAAACTGTAGAAGTTATGGCCTTTTTCTTTTTTTTTTAATCTAACTGATGCAACTGCTCCACCTAGGGAAAACGCCACCAGGAATAGGACAGCATGTTCTCAAACTTGTACTGGGCATCTGTGAGGAACTACAGCTAACGTCACCTCCATAGTGGAAGACTAAATCTAACATCCCTGCCCCAGAGATGAGGGAAAAGATAAGAATGCAACCTCCCCCCACTTTATCACAAAACAGCCTCAAAGGTCCCAGCCAATTTAATAATGCCAAGAAAAAGAAATAACAGGTGATACAATTATTTTTATTTCCACAGCAAGTCCCAGGAAATCTACAAAACTACTACTAAGATTGATGAATTTGGAGAAGGAAATGGCAGCCCACTCCAGTATTCTTGCCTGGAAAATCCCATGGATCGCGGAGCCTGGTAGGCTACTGTCCATGGGGTCGCAAAGAGTCGGACACGACTGAGTGACTTCACTTCCAGTGTTCTTAGTAGTCATCTAGCCTAAGTTACGCACTGCATATTATTATTTTCTACCTTTCACTTGTTGTGTATCCAGATCTTGAAGTGCAGCTATAATTCAAGGAGTCAGAAATATTTGGCCACATTTTTTCATGGGCAAGGGATTTCTACTTACAAAGTAGGATAAAACCTCCAAACATTAAAAGGAACAACATTATTCATGGCACAAGAACTAATCTATATGTCAAGTCCTCAATAAAGAATCCTTATCCTGTAAAAAAAAAAAAAAATTGATGAATTGAGCACAAGATTCATGGTTAACGTACAAAAATCAATTGTATTTTACCCACAAGTAGCAGACAAAAAGAACATGAAAGTTAACACACAATCCCACTTAACAGTAGTGACAAAAGCATGAATGAGCTAGGAATAAATCAAATCTAACAAATGGTTGTCCAAGACCTCCATGCTGCAATGCCAGAGCGCTGCCAAGAGAAGAGCTGAAAGGCCTGAGCAAGTAGAGACACATACCATGTTCATGGACTGGAAAACTCAAGTGTGATGGCAAATCTCTCAAAATGCCCTACAGATTCAATACAATTCCTAAATAAATTGTGCAAAGATCAACAGGATTTGAAAATTTACATGGAAATGCAAAGGCGGTGGAATAACCAAAGCAACATTTAAAAAGAAGAATTAAAATGGAGGACTTCCTGTGATTCCAAAGCTCACCATAAAGCTGTGGTACTGCCTAAAGGACAGAGCCATGTGTCAGTGGCACTGAAAGAGATTCTAGAAACAAATCACCTCATACACTGTCAACTGATCTTTCACAAAGGTGATAAGGAAATTCCAGAGAGAGAGGACAGTTTCATCAACAAACGCTGCTGGAACTATGAGAGGTCCACATGCAAAGCAATAAGCCTCAACCCATGCTCTGCACTTCATGTAAAAGTTTACTCCAAGTGGATAAAAAGATGTAAATGTAAAACTTAAACCATAAAACTTCCAGAAACCACAGCAGAAAATCTTTGTGACCTCAAGTTAGGCACACATATCTCAGAATGCAAAAAACGGCAAACTATTAAAAAAAAAAGTTGATAAATTAGACTTCTATCAAAATTTAAGATATTTGCTCTTTAAAAGACACTCTTATGAATGTGAAGAGACAAGCCACAGACTGAAAGAAAATATTCACAAAACACATACCTAATAAAGGATAAGCCAGAATGACAAAGAATGCTCAAATTTCAATAATTAAAAAAGTTTTTTTAAAAGCAGGCAAAAAATGATGAACATCATTAATTATTAAGAAAATTCTCATTAAAACCACAATGATACCACCACAGGACTCAAACTGGACCAGCAGAAACACCCTGTTAACATGCCCTGCCAACGTGGGAGCCACAGGGCGGTCCTGCGTGGCTGCCTGCAGCTTGGAGGGGTCGGCCTTCCTTCAAGCACAGTCCAGCAGCCTCATTCCCAAGTATTTACCCAGGATGAAGGAAGACACGTCCACACAAAGACCTCCGTGGAGTGTTTACAACAGCTTTATTTACAATTGCCAAAAATCAGAAACCACCCAAACGTATCTGTCATCTGGTGAAAGGATGCACCAATGGTGCACTCCTCAGGAATAAGAAAGAAAAACTTTGACACATTTTTAAAAAATGTAAAATTCTAGAAAATGCAAAGTAATCCACAGCAACAGAAAGCAGGCCGGGCTGCACGGGGGCAGGAGTGGAGGGAGGGGGCCGACAGGGGGCCCAGGCAAACAGGGGTGACTCCTCCTCACACAGGTACAAGGGGACACCCATACATCCACACTGGCCACCATGCTCGCTCCAAACAGGTGGTCTCCCTCCTGTACTTCAGTCACACCTTGACTGTCCCAGTGAACACACAGAAGAAGAGGAAAGTGGATGGCCTTCCCACCTTGTTTCCCCACCCATGGCACTGGTACAGGTGAAACAAACGCTAGGCTGGGTGACGGGCCCGTGGGCTCGTCATACACACTGTCCATCTCTGAGCATGTCAGAAATCCTCCAGGATGAAAAGGTAAGAAAAGAAACAAACAGGTGACTGCCATCTTTACCAATGAGAAAAAGCCATCTGTGGAGACAAGAGGGAAGGACTGAAGTAGCCTGTAGACTTGAGGATGGGGAGCGGGCCCCGCCAGACCCAGAGAGGACCCGGGCCCGGGAGGCTCCAGAGAACCTGTTCCGGCTGGCCAGCTGCACCTCGTCCTACCGCCCTGCACCACAGGGACACTCCCTCCCTGCAGGAACCACAGGCAACCAGGCCAACCCGCCCCCAGAACTCACTTGGCCCAAGGGAGCAGGGAGGGGACCCAGGCTGGCCAACTAGGAGCCCCTCGCCTAACCACATGGCCTCACTTCCTAACTGACTGACACGTGTGGGTGCTTAGTCGCTGTCATGTCCGACCCTCTTGTGATCCCATGAACTATATAGCCCACCAGGCTCCTCTGTCCATGGGATATTTTTTCAGGCAAGAAACTGGAGTGGGGTGCCATTTCCTCCTCCAGGATATTTTCCTGACCCAGGGATTGAACCCACGTTTCCCTCGTCTCCTGCACTGGCAGGTAAATTCTTTTACATTGAGCCACCTGGGAAGCCCCTCCTAACTGTCAGCCTTCTTTAAAAATAAACTAAACTAAGCCGATCGTAGCACTACTCTACCAACCAACTGGTTTGTGGATTACACCATTAAAAAAGTAGATCCCACATTCTCAGCACCACCCCAGTCAGGCCCACCCTGTGAGACGCACACGAGACTTCACTCAGTCTCCCAGACACTCCGGCACAGAGGCCCGGCTCGGCCCCGAGAATGAAGCAGAGGAGCTCAGGAGGCTGAGCCGCTCGGCTGCCGGGGCAGGATGAGGCCTCCTTCACAGGGCACTGCCAGCCTGGCCACAGAAGATTTGAGAGGATATAACGGCACGAGGGAGGTGCCAGAGCCAGGAGAGTGGTCTCGGAACGCCGAGCCTTGGTCACTCCGGAGGCCATCGCAAACCCTCAGGTCCAGTGTGAGGAGGACACCCACCAGAAATACCGCAGGGGCCTTCCTCCTGGAGCCTCGCAGGCCAGCCTGCCAGGCACCTGCCCTCCACAAGGGGTGGGCTCACGTGGAAAGGAGTGGCCCGAACCCAACCCCCCATGACAGGAGAGGAAAGTAGGTGATGAGGGGAAGGGGAGGGGGCCTGTGAGGAACTGCCACTGGGGGTTCCACCCCTGCCCACAGGAAGCTCACAAAGCACCAGCCCCTGTGCTGGGTCACACTCAGGCAACTGACCCCTGACCCCAGTCACAGTTTCCCCGGGTTCTCCATGGTAATGACGCTGAGGTGGACCAGGATAGAGGAACAGGGAGGCTGACATGTGGGGGTTGAAAGCAAGGGCCAGGAGCCTGGAGTAAGAGTCAGAGTGCACGGCTAGGCGCTGGGGGCCCACCTGAGGCCCCACCCCCAGGCCCAACCCCAGCAGGTGCCACACTCACCTGATGGTCTCGATGATTTCATGAGCAGCATCGTGGTGTTTGTCCTGAAAGACAATGGGATAGGGTTTAGAGCCGTCCCTCCAGCCTCGGTGACGGTGGCAACCAGAGGAGGCAGGCGCTCTAGCCCCCAGGCCTTCCCACCTCGTTTCCCCACCCATGGCACTGGGGTCCCTGACACAAAGGGTACGCCGGCCTTGGGGGCACCCAGCAGGCAGCAGAGAAGGGAAGGGGCTGGGCCGGAGTCTGACTTCCAACCCGCCTTCCACAAGGCTCTCCTGGGCACTCTTGTAGCCGGGCAGCCGCAGGCCTGGCTCTGAGTCCCTGACCCTCTGCAGGCCTCGGCTTCTGTCTGTAAAATGGGAAACGAGGGTCCTGTCACTACCAGGAGTGGGTGAGCAGCTATCATCCTGCCCAGTCACAGCAGTGCCCTCCCAGCTGCTCTTCCCAGCGGGCACATCACAGGTCGCTCTGGCCTCTCCCTGCAGTCTTGACGACCAGCGAACTGGAGACCTCACAGAAACCAAGGCAGGACTTCCAGTGGTTAAGACTCCATGCTTCCAATGCAAGGGGCGTGGGTTCAATCCCTGATCAGAGAACCAAGATCCTACATGCTGTGCAGTATGGCCAAAAAATACAAGTGAGGGTGTGTGCATGGACGTCTGTAACTCGAGGCCACACTTTCACTCCAACCTCAGTGAAGAGGGCCGCGAAGAGCACAGGCTGAAACCAGAAGTGAGGTAAGAGACCCAGAGCCACCAGCTCTGCCTGGGACAGCAACCGCCCTTCTCAGCCCAGACCACCGTTTCCTGGCTTCATGATGGACAAAGCCACGAGGGCAGGTCTCAGGGCAGGGCCCCACCCAACTCAACGCTCTAGAGCCACTTTCACGGCCCTAGCCTCATCGGTGTTTAACAGCAGCTCTACTGAGATATAACTCACACAGAACAGACCCCGCTTCCGAGTGTGCAATGTGGTGGAGTCACTACACTCAGGGTTGTGCAACCAGCATCTGTCTAGTTCCAGAACATTCCATCACCCCATCAGCAGACAGGCCTCCCCCTAGCCCCTGAAAACACTAATCCACTCTGTGTCTCTATGCACTTGCCTGTTCTGGACGTTTGTAAATAGTTAATTGCAATATGTGACCTTTTGTCCAAAGTCTTAGTTTTTAAGGCAAAGGACAAAATAAACCTTCTATCATGAATATCCTCCAACTTAGCAAGAATGAAGCAGTAAACATTCACTGAACTCTTCACTTAGACAAGGCGGGTGGGAAGTGGAGTGTGTGCACTCCAACACTGGACAGCCCCACAGACCAGCGGCTCCTGGCATGGGGTGCCCGAGCCCCGGCATCACCGCCGCTGACCCAACACCTTGGGGAGGAACCACAGGTGGGAGCGGCAGGCCCCAGCACCTCATGGCAAACGTCAGAACGGTGGGGGCAGCTGGTAGCTCCCCAAAAGGTGAAAAAGGCCCCACCTGACACAGCAATTCCTCTCTGGGTGTCTGCCCAAAAGAAGTGAGCACGTACAACCACAGCCCCAAACTGGAAATCACCCACACAACCACCAACAGGTGAATGAATAAACAAACGTGTCCCTCCATTCACGGGAGCATCACTCAGCCTCAAAAAGAAGCCCTGACACACTGCCACGTGGACGGACCCTGAGAACACAACGCTCAGTGAGAGAAGCAGACACAGAGGGACACACAGGGTGTGATTCCACTGATGGGAAACGTGCAGAACAGGCCAATCCAGAGACACAGGGAGTGGGTTCCTGGCTGTCAGAGGCTGGGGCAGGAGGATGGGGGAATATTGATGGAGATGGGGACTCTCCCTGGGGTGATGGAAGGTTCTAAAATTAGTAGCAGTGATGACTGCACCCAGTGCACAAACCAGGGAACAGCATGCTCAGGGCAGATGAGTTGCATGGTGCGGGAACTACACCTCAATAATGCCATTAACAGGGAATTCCTTGGCGGTGTCTACACTCTCACTGCTGAGGGCCCGGGTTCAATCCCTGATTGGGGAGCTAAGATCCCCCAAGTCACATGAGGTGGCAAAAACAAACTAGTAACAACAAAATGCCTGGGAGTAGATGTGATATACTGTTAAAAGCACCCCCAAGCTCAGCAGGAAAATCTTGAGTCTCTGGGATGCTCACAGGTCAACAACATCCAGGAAGTCAAGTCCCCACAGCCCTGGCACGCATCCCCGGGCCCCTATAGCACAGACGGCAGAGACGCCGCCACGCTGTCCTGAAGGGTCCACTCAGAGACAAGCTCATACGGACAGTGCACGGGGCCGTGGGGCAGCCATGGAATGGAGGGGATGGTCTGGGCCTCTGCACCAATGCTGAGACACTTACTCTGAGGGGAACTCGCCCCGTGGACTGGGGAGTCTCAGGCAGCATGCGGGGGAGCCACAATTCTGGCCCCATCAGCATCTGGATGAAGCGTCTACAGCAGCCTCCTGGGGGCACCTGATCAGATTCCCTGGCTTGCCAGCCCTCAGTTCCTGCCCTCAGACACCATGAGCGGTCACCAGTGTATGTTGTTCAAGTCGCTAAATTTCAGGCTGTTTTGTTACACACCACAGATAACCGATACACGGCCTGAGTTTAGGCTGATATGCAGGAAGCACAGCCTGCAAGAACAAGTCTGAGAGCCAGAGGAAGATGCAGTAGTAACCAGAAACATTTGATTCCAGTCATCACCGTGAGACTACAAAACAAGGAGTACCGTGAAAGGCCCCATGAATGCCCGTGTTCAAGAGCCCACGCCATGTGGCCGGACTGTGCCCAGCTGTGGACCACGCTCCATCTCTGGGCCCCCAGGCAGCCAGGACAAGTCCAGGACCCCTCCTCCTGCAGGGCCTGCAGGGGCCCCTGGGAAGACACGGGGCCTGGAGCATGGTCTCATCTGAGATGAGGTGTACTCAAGCTGTCCCAAGCTCTAACACCAGAAAGAGAGGAGGGAATGGTTGACAACATGCCTCCTCAGACTTTGCGATGCCGCTGCAGGGCCTGTCCAGCTTCCCGCAGCTGCCCTGACCACCTGAATGACTCGGAAGCTCTCACAACCTCTCCGCTCTGGCCGCTTCTCACGCTCCACAGGTCTTCAGATCAGAGTAGCGCCAGTGGGGGTCCACATGGAGGGGCTGTCAGGGAGGGACTCTGGGGTGATGGGGGATGAAGATGACCAAAACCTCAGCACCAGAACTCTCCTCGCCTGAGGCCAAGGCCAAGGCTGTGATGGGAAAGGAGGGCAAGGGTCAGGAAGGACAGGAGGCCCTTCCAGGGGCCCAGTCAGCAGAAGGACTCACCCAGGATCCCTGAGCAACCAGTGGCTACATGGTTGCCAGCCTGAGGTCTGGAAAGTCCAGGCAAGCCTCACCTTGAGCACTGCAGCTCTGAGTGCTCCAGCACTGTCCCACCCCCAGCAGGGGTCACTGTCAATGCCCCACCAGGGTACCTGGTGCCAGCCACCCCAGGACCAAGGCCAAAGGAGTGCCTCTCCAGGGGCCTCAAGACCCACAACACACAGGAGCATCACTTGGCCCTGCAAAAGGGAAAAGCGCTGACACTCGCTACCACGTGGACGGACCCTGAGAACACGACGCTCAGTGAGAGGCAGACACAGGAGGACACACAGGGTGTGACTCCACTGATGGGAAATGTGCAGAGCAGGCTGATCCGCAGACACAGAGAGTGGGTTCCTGGTTGTCCAGGGCTGGGGAGGGGGGATGCAGGTCCTTTGAGGGGATGAAATGTTCTGGAATTAGATATGATGGTTGCACAGCTCTGTGAATACAGTAACACAATACAGTAAAACCCGTTAAATTGTACACCTGCAGTAGGTGAGCCGTGTGGTACAAATGTTACCTGGAGCATGGTCTCATCTGAGATGAGGTGGGTATAAATAAAAATAAAAGTAAAAAAGTATTAGTTGCTCAGTTGTGTCTGACTTTTGCAACCCCATGGACTGTAGCCCGTCAGGCTCCTCTGTCCATGGGATTCTCCAGGCAAAAATACTGGAGTGGGTTACCATTTCCTCCTCCAGGGGATCTTCCCAACCATACATAAAGGAGATTTCATTAATGTGCATTAGAGGATACCCCAGGTTAACCTGTAACTGTCTCCTGAGCCTTCAAATTCTATACCAGTTCTACACCTCCGGTTGGCCAATTGTTTGTTTCTTTATCTAGGTTTTAAGGTGAATGACCTGGGGCTATTTGTTTCCATCAACCTGACTGTGAATCTAAAGGCGCAGTTGAAATGTCTATTTTTCTTGCCATCCTCAGAAGAAACTGCTGCAAATCTACTCTATGATTCTCATTCTGTTCAGCTTACAATACAGATAGCTTATTATCTTTTGCAACCTATGTCTTATAATAAAGCAGTGCTGAAAAATTAAATAAAAAGTTCAGTTGCCATATAAGCTATGAAAATCATTTGCTGGTGGTGAGTTTTAAGCTTGATTCTAAATAAATTTACTAAGAAGGGCACTTCAAATTTTGCTCTTTAAGAAGGTATCTTGAAATTATAGGCTCACTCTCCTTAAAATTTCAAAAAGCATAGAGCTTAGGACAAAGTTGTTATTAAAAAACTCAAAAACCACAAGACCCGGCAAGGCCCCTCCTCCCATGTCCTGCCTCTTCACCTGGCTGCACCCAGACCAGGTGTGGGCCCAGCCCCGGCCAGGTGGGAGCCTGGCTCAGTCCCAGGGCGAGCCCAGAGCAGACCACGGGGAGCCACTCACAGACCAGGGAAAACATAATCCACTGTGAACAGGTCCAGCACCGCCATGCAACGGGGAAATCCTTCTGAGGAGTCCCATCCCAAGCCCCCCGACCCTTGCTGTCCCTGAGGAGCAAAGCAGCAGCAGTTCCAAAGGTAGTATTCCTCTACCAGGGGCCACCCATCCCCCTGCATAACACTAATGCACCTTCCATGCCTCAGCCACGGACCCAACAACTAACTCAGGGGATTCAAACTGAAGCCCATCAGAGACGGTTTTTCCATCCAAGGTCACACACGATGATGCTGGAGCCTCGGACCTCCCCACCCAGCTCACAGGGCCATGCCTTGGCTGGAAGAGGGCCCTGTCCAACACAGGGGTGCCAAAGAACACCGCCCCTGGGCTAATCACCCCTGGGCTAGGCACTGAGACAGTGACGATGGGTGGAGAAAGAGTCAGGGAAGAAAAGAGAAATGCTGGTGGGGAGGGGAGGTCAGGCAGGTGGGCAGCGAGGGAGGCTGCAGAGGACACGGACAGACTTAGGCTTCTCTGAACATTTTCAGCAGGAGACCTGGCGGTGGGAAGGGCAGGACAGCTTGAAGAGACAGAGAAGGAGCCAAAGAGGCTCCCAGGCACAGCCCTGAGCACGAGAACGGGATAGACTGTTATCCCCCGGTGAAGAGACAGGTGTGCAAACTGGGGAGAGCACCAGGACTGAGACGAGGAAGAGAGAAAGAGGGCCAAGAGGGGTCTCTCGGGAGACGAGAACGGAACCCAGGACCCAGGCACCCACAGACACGGCCGGTCACACCCTGCAGGGACCCCAGAACACTGCATCCTGATGAACCAAGGCCAATGAAACAATTACATCGTTGTGCAGCTTCGAAAGATGTCATCATCAGGAGAAACTGAGAGGAGAGAACACGGGGTGCCTCTGTCTCGTTTCTTACAACTGTACAAGAATCTATGATTATCTCAAAACAAAAAGTTTAAGAAAAAAGGACAGGGCTCCCAGAGGAAGACTGGGGCAGGTGGCCCACAGCTCCGCCACCTCCTCCCTAGTGAACACCCCAGGTTCCAGCGCCACTGGCTCCTTCCACCAGGAACAGAATACTCAGCCTGCCTGCTCCAGGACACCTGGATGTCAGGGACCAGGGTACAGAAGCTGAGAGCCACATGCGGGGTACCAGGCTTTTCCGATGATGCCCTCCTCTCTAAAGTGGTCACCTCGCCCACAGAGAGCCGTCAGAGGGTTAACCTGACTTCCACCTGAGCTCGGATTAGTCAGCACTCACTCACGCACACAGAGGTCAGAGCAGAAAATATTTTCTGAGTCATAGGGAGGGATGGCTCAGCCAGCCACCCACCTCAGCTACTACTCACAGCCGAGTCTGGGGCATGACGGCTCAGCATTCATCAGAGACTCGTGTGCTGGAGGAGGCAGGCAGGGACAGTCACACCGAGGCTGCTCCACACCCACGGCCTCTGTGAGTCACCGAGGGGAAGGACTACTGCCCGCCCTCGCAACCTCCGGCCCGGCCACCAGGCACCTGCTCCCTCCTGAGCTGAGACCCAGTTTTCTACCAAGAGAAGGGCCATCCTGCTTTAGCAACGCTGCCATAAGCTGCAAGTGGACATCTGGGAACTCTGTGACAGAAGGAACAAAACTCGCCCTGCACCACGCCCTCTTATTTGTCAACTGCACAAGAACCCATTTCGGAGGCTGGACATTTCCGCGTGTGGAAGATTGTGGCTGTTTGCACTTCCTCCTGGGGGTGCCCCTCTTCGGAGAAGCCACTCACCCTCCTCTCTCAGCCCCACCCTCCAGGACCTCATCCCCAGGGCACACCTCGATTGCACCTCTGTGTTTATAGACTGCCCACCAACCCTCGTTCATAAGTTTCCTGAAAGCAAGAACACTGTGTACTGTGCTCCACTCCCCCTGGAACACTGGAGATACCCAGAAGGTGCTGGGATGAATGAATGAATCAATGAACAAGCAAGCTCAGTTATTTCGAATGTGTGGTCACATGAGTAATCTGACCTTTGGAAAGGCTATGCTCCTGGAAGTGACCCATTTTCTTAATGTACTCATCATCGAGTCATCACAAAATATGTACTCTTATAATAAAGTTCTGCCCCCTCACTTCCTGTGAGAAAGCAAAATCTCCCAGTGGGGACACGGGAGGGGAGCAGACGTCACTGCACTGCTTTAGGAAGGTTGCAGCTTGCTGACCATGGCACACCCCCCTCCCCCCACTGCCTGGTCTTGGGACTGCCACCCCAGGAATGGCTGCTGACCTCAGATGGAGCGCCCAGCCAGGCAGGCAGCACACCCTGAACCCTGCCAAGTGAGGTCCTGCCAGCAAGCGAAAGACGCTCTCTAGTTCAGACCCGTCCACCACAGGAAAGCCAGCTCTCACTGAGACCTGGACACACACGATGTCTTACTGACAAAGGTTACAGACCTCTGTATATTGTCACCCTGCTTATTTAACTTATATGCAGAGTACATCATGAGAAACGCTGGGCTGGATGAAGCACAAGCTGGAATCAAGATTGCTGGAAGAAATATCAATAACCTCAGATATGCAGATGACACCACTCTTATGGCAGAAAGTGAAGAAGACTTTGATGAAAGAAAGTGAAGAGCCTCTTGATGAAAGTAAAAGAGGAGAGTGAAAAAGTTGGCTTAAAGCTTAACATTCAGAAAACTAAGATCATGGCATCTGGTCCCATCACTTCATGGCAAGTAGATGGAGAAACAGTGGCAGATTTTATTTTGGGGGCTCCAAAATCACTGCAGATGGTGACCGCAGCCATGAAATTAAAAGATGCTTACTCTTTGGAAGCAAAGTTATGACCAACCTAGACAGCATATTAAAAAGCAGAGACATTACTTTGCCAACAAAAGTCCATCTAGTCAAGGCTATGGTTTTTCCAGTAGTCATGTATGGATGTGAGAGTTGAACTTTATTATAAAGAGAGCTGAGTGCTGAAAAATTGATGCTTTTGAATTGTGGTGTTGGAAAAGACTCTAGAGAGTCCCTTGAATGACAAGGAGATCCAACCAGTCCATCCTAAAGGAAATCAGTCCTGAATATTTGTTGGAAGGACTGATGTTGAAGCTGAAACTCCAATACTTTGGCCACCTGATGCGAAGAGCTGACTCATCTGAAATGACCCTGATGCTGGGAAAGATTAAGGGCAGGAGGAAATGGGGACGACAGAGGATGAGATGGTTGGATGGCATCACCAACTCAATGGACATGAGTTTGAGTAAATTCCGGGAGTTGGTGACGGACAGGGAAGCCTGGCGTGCTGCATTCCATTGGGTCGCAAAGAGTCAGACATGACTAAGAGACTGAACTGAACTGAACAGACTTCTGAAAATAAGATGGTGATGGCAACAATGGGACCATCTCCAGATGAACCTTCATCTTAGTTTCAGATGCTTCGGTGCTGGGTCACAGTGGATTTCTAGATTCTCCTGATACTCAAAATACTAATTTTGGAAAAATACCAATTTCCAAGATGCAAGAATGCTCTTAAAACAGACATTCAGCACAGACCTCAGTCTGACTCCCAGAGTGCTCTCCCAAGTGAGGTGAAAATCCAAGTTCACCTGCCCTGGGCTGTTTAGCAGCTCTATTCCTGATCACTGCATAGCAAGGAAAAGGAGTGACTTCTCACACTCTCAAAAACGGGCATGAATCTCACACACATTTTGCTGAGCCAAAGTAACCCAAATCAAAAAGCTACACATTGTTGACTCCATTTACTTTACTTCCAGAAAATCTAAAACCTTAGGGACTGAGATGAGACTGGTGGCCAGGAAGCGAGAGGCGAGTTGATGCCAAAGGGCAGCAGATGGTTTGATGGGATTGTTCTGCTGCCTGACTGCAATGATCTGTCAAATACTCTACAACTGTGAGCTACAAGTGAACCACTTCATGTCTACTGAGGATAAACAAATTACATTTTGAAAAATGTACCGGCCAACGTACTCGTACAAGACGAGTGCAGTAACCGGGGCAGAGAGGGAGGCAGGTGGATCAACTGGAGTTTTGAAGGTTCTCCCCACTTTCAGTTTCCGTCCCCTGGGTCGTCTCCCCGCCCTGACCACTGCTAAGGCCGCACGCCAGGGCGACACAGAGCTACCCAACCGGAAAAGCCAGAGCCCGGGCTCAGCCGCGCCTCCGGGCGCAGGAAGCGCAAAAATAGAAAGCGCCGGTGCGCTCGGCGGGCTGGAAAGCCTCCGACCTCGGAGAACCGCGGAGCACCAGAGCCAGGAGCCAACGTCGGCTCCCGGGCGGTCCCAGCGTCCCGACCCCGCCCCTGGCCGCGACAGTTTCCAAAAACTGACACACACTGAGCCCGCGCGAGGGGCGGGGCGCGCGGGCTTCCCCACCGGGTCCCGTGGAGGCCGGTCCCCCCGCAAGCCAAGCGCGCGAAAGGGCGCCCCAAAAGCGCCCGCCCACCGCGCCCGCTGTGCTTTCCCTCCCGAAGGCGCGCTGCCCAGCCCGAGCGCGGTCGCTGGGACACGGACACGCGCACCCACGCCGCCACCGGGGACAGGAGCCGGGGCGCCCACCCCGCGCCCTGCATATCTGGAATCACCCGGACGCCTGTGTAAATTTCTGTTCAGCTTGTCATTTCCAAAGGCCACACAAGATCAGGGAACAGGACGCCTCCTTACCAAAGGTCCGGCCAGCCCACCCACTCAAATTAGGAACAGGACACCTCCTTACCAAGGGTCCGGCCAGCCCACCCACTCAAATTAGGGAACATGACGCGTCCTTGCCAAGGGTCCGGCCAGCCCACCCACTCAAGATCCGGGAACAGGACGCTTCCTTTCCAAACCTCTAGCCAGTCCTGCCACTCAAAATTAGACAAATGCCTAATTTACAAAATTAACAACTGGAAAGAAGAAGGAGAAAAGAGTGTCCTCAAAAATAAAAAAGCTGAGCACGATGACAGCGCCAATAATAAACTACCAGCAAAGACAAACCCTACACGTCAAATCATAAAGTACGGAAAGGCAAGCCCGCCGGCCGTCCAGGCCCCGGGAACGGGGGTCCCCAGCCCCGCAGGACCAACGGCAGCCCGGCTCGGGCGCCCCTCGGAGGCGTAGGGTCTCCGTGGCCCAGCCTGCGCCCTCAGCCGGCCCCGGTTCCCCGCTGCCCACCCTGCGCGCGGGGCTTGGAAACGGCCGCCGGGAATCCGGCGGGGCGGGAATGGGGGGTCCCAGTGAAGGCTGGGGGCTCGAGTCGCTCCGTTTCTCGGTGGGCCCCCCACCAAACGCAGCGGGGAGTAGGGGGCGGGGGTCTGGGGAGAGGGGGTTGGGGGAAGAGCGGGGCGGCACTCACGTAGACCGGCAGCGGCCACGGGTAGACGGCGGGCTCGGCCCCCACGGGCGACTTGAGCCTCAGCTCCAGCTTCTCCCCCATGTCGGCGCGCGCGGCCGCCGCACCATGCTAGTCGGGCGGTTGGGGGAGGGGCGGGGCCCCGCCGGCGGGGGCGGGGCGGACGGCCGGAGGAGGGCGGGCGGGAGGCTGAGGGGAGGGGGCCTGGCCTGGGCCTCAGCCGCCGCCACCGCGCTCCCGTCCAGCCCCCGGCTCCCTCTTTGTGGTCACAGGCCCGGGGCCTCCAGCGCCGCCGCCATCTTGGGCCGGCGTGAGACGAGCACAATGAGCCGGGGGCCGGGCTGAACCACTCGCGGCTCGCGCGCGGGGGGGCCTGGCGCGAGGAGGCGGTGCGCTGCCGCTGCCCCGCCCGCCGCGCCTCGCGCGCCCCCCCTCGCCGGCCCGCCCCGTGGGCTCTCCCGCTCCCACGCACGCACGCACGCACGCACGCACGTCCTCGGCTGCCCTCGGCTGCCCCCACCAGCCCCAAGCGGGAACCCGGGGAGACCCCGCAAGGCCTGGGATGGAGGGTTCGAAACCCGCTCTTGGCGGACAGGAACACCCTCCCTTCCCCCATAATAAAAGTATAATTTCTCAGTAAAGGTGACCGGTAGATTCCCGGCTTCGGTCACAAGAATGCCATATATTTAGCCTATTGTTGTTGTTCAGTCGATAAGTTGTATCCAATTTTTGTGACCCCCTGGACTGCAGCATGCCAGGTTCCTGTATACTCCAATATCCCCCCAAATTTGCTCAACTTTATGTCAGTGAATTGAGTCAGTGCTGATATCTAACTGTCTCATCCTCTGCCACCCCCTTCTCCTTTTGCCCGCAGTCTTTCCCAGCGTCAGGGTCTTTTCCAGTGAGTGTGCTTTTCCTGTCAGGTAGCCAAAGTATTAGAGCTTCACCTTCAGCATCAGTCCTTCCAATGAATATTCAGGGTTGATTTCCTTTAGGATTGACTGGTTTGATGTCTTTGCAGTCTGGAGGGACTCTCAAGAGTCTTCAGCACCATAGTTCAAAAGCATCAATTCTTTGGTGCTTGGCCTTCTTTATGGTCCAAATCTCACATCCATACATGACTACTGGAAAAAACATAGCTTTGACTATATGGACCTTTGTTGGCAAAGTGATGTCTTTGTTTCTTAATATGCTGTCTAGGTTTGTCATAGTTTCCTTCCAAGGAGCAAGGATCTTTTAATTTCGTGGCTGCAGTCACCATCCGCAGTGATTTTGTGTGTGTGTGTGCTCAGTCATGTCCAACTCTTTGCGACTCCATGAACAGAGCCCACCAGACTCCTCTGTCCATGGGATTTCCCAGCAAGAATACTGGAGTGGGTTTCATTTCCTCCTCCAGGGGATCTTCTCAGTTCTGTGATCAAACAGCATCTCCTGTGTCTCCTGCCCTGGCAGGTGGATTCCTTACCACTGAGCCACCTGGGAAGCCTTCCGTGATTTTGCAGCCCGAGAAAATGAAATTTGTCACTGCTTCCATTTTTTCCCCATTTATTTGCCATTAAGTGATGGGGCTGGATACTGTCATCTTAGTTTTCTGAATGTTGAGTTTCAAGTCAACTTTTTAATTCTCCTCTTTCACCCTCACTAAGAGGCTCTTTAGTTCCTCATTTTCTGCCATTTGAGTGGTATCATCTGCATATCTGAGGTTGTTGATATTTCTCCCAGCAATCTTGATTCCATCTTGTGATTCATCCAGCCCGGCATTTCACATGATGTACCCTGTATAGACCAGAGGAGGGCCTGGCAACCCACTCCAGTGTTCTTGCCTGGAGAATCCCCATGGACAGAGGAGCCTGGTGGGCTATAGTCCATGGGGCGACAAAGAGTTGAACACAGCTGAAGGTACTTTGCATGTATGCACACTGCATAGAAGTTAAATAAGCAAGGTGACAATATACAGCCTTGTCATACTGTATATATACAGTATATATGTACAGGTGTGTATATATGTTATATACTTGTATATGTATATGTTGTATAGGTATTGTATGTATATATGTGTGTATACTATGTATATGGCTTCCACCTGGCAGGCTGTAGTCCATTGGGTCACAGAGTCAGGCACGATTGAGCAACCGTGCATACATACTGGTGGCTCGGTAGTAAAAAAAAATCTGCCTGCCATCAGGAGACAAGGGTTCAATCCCTGGGTGGGAAAAATTCCCTAGAGAAAGAAATTTCTCAGTTCTTTCCTGGGAAATCCCATGGATGGAAGAGCCTGGCAGGCTACAGTCCTTGGGGTTGCAAAAGAGTTGGACATGACTTAGCAACTAAACAACATGCGTGCATATACATATATATATATATATATATGTAGTATATATATGCTGCTGCTAAGTCACTTCAGTCGTGTCCGACTCTGTGCGACCCCATAGATGGCAGCCTACCAGGCTCCCCGTCCCTGGGATTCTCCAGGCAAGAACACTGGAGTGGGTTGCCATTTCCTTCTCCAGTGCATGAAAGTGAAAGGTGAAAGGGAAGTCACTCAGTCGTGTCTGACTCTTCGCAAGCCCATGGACTGAAGGCTACCAGGCTCCTCCATCCATGGGATTTTCCAGGCGAGAGTACTGGAGTGGGGTGCCATAGTACATATATACGCACCTATATATCTTTGTATGTGTGGATGCGTACACATGGAGAGGAGAAGGGGATGACAGAAGATGAGATGTTGGATGGCATCACTGACTCAACGGACATGAGTTTGAGCAAACTCAGGGAGATAGTGAAGGACAGTGAATCCTGGCATGCTGCAGTTCATAGAGTTGCAAAGAGTCAGACATGACTTAGTGACTGAACAACAACAAATTGTATATATTATATGTATATATGTGTGTTTATATACTGCATATATACAAACTATATTTTATATGTATGTATTTATGTGCATTACATTGTATATATTGTAGATATATAAGTGTGTATACATACTGCATATGTGTACACACCTGTATATCTTTGTATGCATGTATATATGTATGTGGGGGCTTCCCTGGTAGCTCAGATGGTAAAAAATCTGCCTCCAATGCAGGAGACCTGAGTTCAATCCCTGGCTTGGAAAGATCCTCTGGAGAAGGGAATGGCTACCCATTCAAGTATTCTTGCCCGGAGAATCCCATAGCCAGAGGAGCCTGGCAGGCTGCACTCCATGGAGTCACAAAGAGCTGGACACAACTGAGCGACTTAACACAATATACGTATGTTATGTGCGTGTATATACACACCCGATGGATTCTGTTTGTCTGGAGAACCCTCACTGACACAGACCCTTATGACAGTTGAGCACCTCCTCTGTGCCAGCCAGGAAGCCGAATGCTTGTGCTTTCAGTGTGTGCCTTTAGTGTTACAAGTCCCAGGTGAGGTGTCTTGGGGTCAAAGAAGTTCACAGGGTTCTGGCAGAGGGGCTGGCTGGAGCCCACATGGAGTTCTGACTGTCCTAACAGCAGTAGAGCCCCACAGTCCCGCACCCCTGGGTGCTGCTCACAAAGACGTGGAGGGAGAGACAGGATCTGCAGGAAGGTCTAAGGAAGGTCCCTCTGGAGCTCCAGATGGAAGCTGGATCCCCAAGGGTGTTCTTGGTCAGGACTCTGGGTGGGTGGGGTTCCACAGAGTCACTCATTTGAAAAAGTACCCATTCTGCCCTTGTCTGTATGTCTATCCTCCAAAATCTTGTAAAAATGGATGCCCTGGTTGCTGGGAACACACCCGCCAAAGTTGTGTTTTTGTGTTGTAAGGGGACCCAGCAGGAGGACTCAGAAACAGATGAGCCCCCCACTCACAGGGCTGGAGAACTTGAGCTAAGGATGGCCAGCAAGGTCTTGGAGAGAAGGGTCCCTGCTCTGGGCACCCTCTTCCCAGCCCAAGATGTCCAGAGCCACCACCTTACCCACACCACAGAGGAGAGCCAGTCACTGTGGCTCCCAGGCTCCCTGCACTAGGAGCTATTTTAAGCTTGCATCCCACAGGACATAGCTAGAGAAAGCTGCTGTCTGCAGAAAATCTGTGTCTCCCCGCTCCCTTGCCTCTCAGCTTCTTCCCCTTCCCCCTTAGCTGTCACCAACCACATTTCTGCAGAGACCCCTAGGATCCTCTGAGACCCTGATACAGGCATCAGCCACAGGATAGCCCACAGACAGCTGAAAACCCTAGCCCCTCCCTGTGCCCACCCCCACCATCTGACAGATGTTAAAGCAAGCCCTAGTCAGGTATGACTCTGGACCCAGGGATATTGGCACATGCTGTCAGCATGCCACTTTCTTCCTTAGACTCCTCCCTCCCTCCTGTGTTACTGTCACTTCCTCCAGAACCTTCTCAGACTCTCCTACACAAGGCTGGGCTCAGGGTGTACCCTCACCTACCCTTTGTTGCTGTTCAGTCTCTAAGTCATATCTGACTCTTTGTGACCCCATGGACTGCAGCTTGCCAGGCTTCCCTTTCCTTCACTATCTCCCTGAGTTTGCTCAAACTCATGTCCATTGAGTCAGTGATGCCATCCAATCATCTTGTTGCAGGAAGGGGGACCCCTTCCAGGGCCTGAAACTGGGTTCTTGTCTAACACTCAGAAATGAATTGTCCGAGGAGACACATGTGCTGACAAAGCAAGAGATTTTATTGGGAAAGGGCACCCGGGTGGAGAGCAGTAGGGTAAGGGAACCCAGGAGAACTGCTCGCAGTCTCGGGTTTTATGGTGATGGGATTAGTTTCCGGGTGATCTTTGGCCAATCATTCTAATTTAGAGTCTTTCCTGGTGGCGCACGCATAGCTCAGCCAAGATGGATGCTAGCGAGAGGGATTCTGGGAAGTGGACGGACATGCGGTGTCTCCTTTCGAACTTTCCTGAACTCTTCCGGTTGGTGGTGGCTTATTAGTTCTGTATTCCTTATCAGGATCTCCTGTCATAAAACAACTCATGCAAATGGGTACTATGGTGCCTGGCCAGGGTGGGCGGTTTCAATCAGTGTGCTTCGCCTAACAACTCCCCACTGAGAGATTTCATACTCAAGATACTTCTTGGGAATTGGGGCGGAGGTCTCTTTCTTCTGTAAAATCTTCCTGCTGTGCATGGGCGTAGGCCTGCCTAGCAGAGCAGAAGTCTCTCTCTACCTGATCTAAGTTGGAGTGTTCCACATCTGAAACCAGCTTCTACCCTTGTAGGAACAGCAATTTATTTGAAACTGTTGGCCCCTCTCAGAGATGAAATAGACAAGGGCCAAACAGGAGACCTAACAGGATGGTCATCCCTGGTTCTGGAAACAGAAGGCAACATTTGGGGTGAGGGTTGCAGGGTTTGTGACCCTTTTTGATTTGTTGGTGGTGGGGCAACAGAGCTGTGCTCCAGGAATCTTGAGTTCTGTCTGAAGATACCATCCTCCACGTAGGTGGGGGCTGAAAGACATTGTTATGCATATTTCTTTGAGTAGGAACCAGGACTCCGTCTGGAGGCTGTACCAACCTTTGATTATTTCTCCTGTTTCTGTATCCCCTCCCTTCCCTGCTTAGCAATTGTTTGAATCCACCCTTTGGAACTCAGTGAAGGTCAAGGAGGCTGAATGAAGCCTATATCCTACAGGCAAGAAATGGAGAATGCAGAACTGATCTCTACTCCAGAGCCCCACAGAGTTCTACTCAGTTTTAATTTAGGGAACTAAGCAACTATGACTGTGATAACTTCCTGTCAAAATGGAGCATAGACTGCCTCAGCTTGGAGAAGAGACACTGAGTTGGAAGTATTCCTGAGTTCCAAGTTCTAGGTCTGAATCTTGTATGATTAAAATCTCAATCCCTTGGTCTGCCATTTTGGTGTAACAGACCCAATTAGAAGTAGTTGGAAGAGTGATAACTGGAATTTAGTAGACAAAATAAATCTCATTTCTTTTTAGAAGAATAGGCTTGAAACCCAGTCTGGACCTGGCACTTCAGGGAGACTTGTAGCCAGGTAGCCAGTTGCCTAGTTTTATAAAAAGTAAGGTTACTAGCTTCCAGCAGACATTGTTTTGAGAATGGTGGCAGCCAAGCCTGACACGACTCAGAAAACTCAAGTATTTAGCAACACAAGGTCTAATCTGAAAGTACACCCATAGCATCGCCTAGTTATTTCCCAGGATATCTGAACCATAGCTACTCTATTTTGACTTTTAATTGTAAACTTTTCCTTATTCGCCAAAGCAGATTTCACCGTTAATGACATCAGTGTTTCTCTAGATATGAGAAGATGCAAGAATTGGGACTCATAAAATCTTCTCCTGAAAAGATCTATCTGAAGGCCTGTTCTGCCAGTTTTTCCCAGAGCACAGAGTGCCTCACTCCTGACTTTCACCCTGAACTCCTTTCAGGGGTGTTGAAAGTCAGCAGTTCAGCAGCCATGATTTAATCTTTGTAGATGTAGATGGCAAGTGTCAGTCTTCAGTTGGCAGAGCCCCTTTTTGCTCATAAACTTGACCATAATTCTGAGGGGGGCATTTCATGACCATTTTATCCCATGGTGCTGAGAATGTCCATTCTCAGGTTTGGCAAAGATTTTGTTGACAAGCCACTCAGTGTGCTGTTACTGGACTAGGCCATAAAACAGTATCCAAAATTCTCTGGACCACCTGTCTTACTAGCCTCTTGGTCCAGGAAAATATTCCCTCTTGTTGCTTCTTCCCATATCTAGAGTTACATTGTTACCATCATTGATCTCATATAGGACTATATATTATTCTATTAGAGGCCTCAGACACACATTTGACAGTGTAAGAAACAGCAATTTTGTAAAACAGTGAAATACAAATAACATAGCCAGCAGTATTAGTAAAGTCACAAGTAAGACTTAAGTTAAGAGCTTCCATTAGATATAGCCCAGTCATCTCAGATGTATCTCAGGTCATCTGACTTAGTCAGCTCTGTAGAATCTTTATCTTCCAGGGAAATTATATATTGGCACCACCATCTATAAGGCACATAGCCCAGTTTTCTAGTGTTACTAGACTGATTATCCTTAGTATGGTTTAATTGTTTCCAACACAGAGGAGACGTTAAACCTAAATTACCATAGCCTGGTGTTATCTATATAAATCCATCCCATAATTCTGGGATTTTTCCTCCTTTGCTGAAACTTTTCTTGTTGCTCTGACTGAGCTTGAGTAATAGAAAAAAGTGCAAATTTATGGCCAGAGTCAGAGCAGGCATTATTAATTGGCCCGGTGAGGGGATCCCATCTAGTAACATCACAGTGACCTGAATATGCCTATAATTTTTTTTTTAAGTAAATTTTCTCAGGGCCAACCAGTTAGAGTCTTGTAGTAGAGAAATTTACCAAGGTAACCCAGAACTAGACACAGGTAGTTGGCCACAAACCCAACAATTGAATTGATTTCTAAAACTAGCATAGAATCAGGCATATGATAGAAAAGCATTTGATTTATATGCAAAGGTCAAGATGTCAAGAAAACATAAATGTTCATATGAATCAGGTCCAGCATCTTGGGGAAGCTGTCTACCTCTGATGTCGTCATCTTCTCATCCAGGTGTAGTGTAGTTTCTCCTGATAAAAAAGTCCTTCCATCCAGGTTGGAGACAGTCCCTTAAATTATGTCCTTTTCTAGTCCTGGTTGCAGGTCATGAGGCATCTGATCTTCATTCAAAGATAGATTACTGAGATGAGCTTCAGAAACAAACTTAGGGTGTTCTTTAAGAATTCAATTAAATTTTACATTAATATCACATAACAGCCAAAGACCTATCTAAGAGATGAGTCTTACTAGATGCAGACCTCCATTAACAAACTGGGATTTAACATTTTTTGAAATATCTTTTTCTCCCTGAAGTTACCCTCATTTTTATCATATAATCAAATTAAAGCTAGTTTGTTTGCAAAATAGGTCTGTTCTCACTAACTTTGGTCTGATGATTTATATAACCATGATTGATTATAGACTTTTTATTTTGCTGAAACATTTATAGAGTCTCAGACTGAACTTTTAAAAAAAAACAGGGCTGGGAAACACACCAAAGGCTTATCACAGATTTTGCCTAATAAATCTAGGTGAATTCTTCCATTTTTAAGGTCTCAAAAATTTCTTGAGATTTTTGAACCCATGAGATAACCTTCCTAACTCATTTGATAAACTTACTGGAAACCTAAGAATTTCCAACTTTTGGAGGAGTCAGATAGAGAGAAAATATAATTGTTTTGTTTATAACGTTTAATTTTACCAAAGTATTGTCATAATTAGTTTGAGAGGAAGATTTTCCCTACTCCCAGAAAACGTAAGATTCAAACCCATAATTTTTCAGATACAAACCATAAAAGTTATAAGCATATTCGCTGGTTCATTCAGTCCTTCTGTTAACTTTTGTGAAGTCATCAGGTTTTCAATTAGAATACCAGGACATATCAGAATGTTAAGAACTCCATATAATTTCTAGGATATCTGTATTAGTACTTTTACCATACATTATAACATGAGTGGACTTATTACTCATTTGATAATCTTTTTCATGTAATTTAACCAACCAAATAAACACAGTTTAATATCTTTCTTTGGGATGTTTCAGGGGCCCTCTGAAGCACCCCAAAGTTAGCTAGAGGTCAAAGGAGCTTTGGAAGAATTTGATTAAGTTTTATCAAAAAGATCAATTAAAAACATTTAGAACATTTGGTCAGATTTAGTCAATGTTGATGGGTGTATCATTTAGCTTGTTGATATGTCACAATGGGCGTAAATACCAAGGCTCAAGGTCTAGTGAAAGTCAGCTCCGCCATCTTGGACCTAATTGGCTCTAACCAGTTTTCTTATGGCTGTGTCATTCCTAACAAAATCAATTTATCTAACTAATCGTAATCCAATTTTAGAAAATCCTGATCATGCATAATTCTTTTTAGTATTTTTCATACCGTTTTTTTTTTTTTAACTGAAAACACACTTCTTACTTTCCTTTCGCAACCAAGAACTAACTTTTATATTAACATTTTATAGATTGGTGAGCATAAATACCAGTGATAATTTCTTAAACTCTTGCTTTCTTAGAACATTTTAGGATGGCACCAAACATTATTCATTTATAGTCCCAAATCTCTTTAGTTTCTCTGTAAAAGGAAATTAGTGTTTAGTAGTAAATGTTTCAAAATCTTATTTTATTTGGAAATGACCTAACTATTCAATAGACTTCCAACACTTAGCACACTTAGCACAACCTTAGAAATTTAAGTTACGCGAATCTGGAGAGACTATTTTAGACAGATATTTCTAAAGAATAATTATTCCTAATAGAGTTTATCCAAAAGCTCATATCTCATTTACATTTTTTTTAGAAGTTTCTTCACTAGAGGTAATTTCCCTATTGACAAACTTGTAACAGATACAATATTTAGCTTACTAGGTACAGTGAAAATATTCTACTTAATGTTAATTACTCTAAGACATGTCTATATTAGATAGGTCAACAAACATTAATATCAGGTATTTAATACTGAATATTTCCCAGTTCACATGAACCTGGAAATTATTGTTTAATTTAAAATTATTTGATTTGTAAGCGCTTACCTTTTTTCAAGCCAAATAAATAGAGCTCATTTACAAATTAACCTCAAAAATGTTACCCAGAGACAAAGACATACCAAGAAATATTTAGACAGACACAGTGTGAGATCTAGCTTCATTTTCTAAGTTTAGTCATGAATTAGATATTACAATATAAAATTTACTAGTTTATAAAAAAACAGTTGAAATAAATAAAATTTTAAAGTCTTTTTCCCCTTTTCCCTCAGTCTCAGGAGGTAGAGATGGTCTAGATAAGTGTTCCTGAGAGCCCTGGTCTCAAGGCACAGGGAAAGAAAATCAAGTTCTAACAAAATGGCGGCAGGTCTAAACCACATGGTGGCCAGACAAAGCAAAATGGCCATCAAAAATCACAACACAGAGCACAGTTAAAACACACATATAAACCTGGCAGTCCTCATCAGACACTCCCTTAAATACAAGAATACAGTCTCTCAGAAAACCTCCTTTAGAGACACAGAACTTCAGATCCAAGTACTAACAGCTTCAAAGTTTTAAAGGGAGGAAAGGAAGCCAGGTTGAAAGAAGAAGGGGGAGGAGGCGGGAGAAGGGGGCCAAAGGAGTGGCCTTACAAACGTCTCCTGCCACCTGCAGATACCCAGGCATTATGGGACTTTGCTCTGGGCCTCCAGAGAAGGGAGGACTGGAACTTGGCCCTACCAGAAATCAGACCAGACCAGAACCAGAATTCGAGTTCTCTGCCAAGAGAAGGTGATCAGTCTCCAATCCTCAGCTCAGGCTGAGGGCCCTTCGACCAGATTCCTGCATCCAGGACCGGGGACTAGAAAAATGGGGAAGGATAAGAAGGGTTAAGAAGTGGAAAGAGAGAGGGAAGGGGAGAGAGGTCAATAAAGTCTCTTGTTCCTTACCCAGTTGGGGCACTCTGGCCAGTTGTCCGCGTCAGGAGGAGACCAGGGACAAAAGGGTCCCAGTTGCAGCCACTGGGTCTGGTCCATTGCCAGGCAAGCTGGCCCCTGAGTACCCCAAGTGGTCAGGATGTCAGTCTCAGTGAAGAAGAGTCCCACCAGAGTCGCCATTTGTTGGAGGAAGGGGGACCCCTTCCAGGGCCCGAAACTGGGCTCTTGTCTAACACTTGGAAATGAATTGTCTGAGGAGACACATATGCTGACAAAGCAAGAGATTTTATTGGGAAAAGGCACCCAGGTGGAGAGCAGTAGGGTAAGGGAACCCAGGAGAACTGCTTTGCAGGCTCACAATGTCCAATGTCATGTTTTATGGTGATGGGATTAGTTTCCGGATGGTCTTTGGCCAATCATTCTAATTCAGAGTCTTTCCTGGTGGCACATGCATCGCTCAGCCAAGATGGATGCTAGTGAGAGGGATTCTGGGAAGTGGATGGACACGCGGTGTCTCTTTTTGACCTTTCCCGGACTCTTTGGTTGGTGGTGGCTTATCGGGATCTCCTGTCATAAAACAACTCATGCAAATGGTTACTATGGTGCCTGGCCAGGGTGGGTGGTTTCAGTGTGCTTCCCCTAACAATCTCATGCTGTGTCATCCCCTTCTCCTCTTGCCCTAAACTTTTCCCAGCATCAGGGACTTTTCCAAAGAATCAGCTCTGCATCAGGTGCCCAGAGTATTAGAGCTTCAGCTTCAGCATCAGTCCTTCCAAATATTGCAGCTGGAATTGTTATCATGGTTTGGCTGGGTAGGCAATCCCCCACCCGCAGTTTGCCCCGGACCACCCAAGTTTTAGTGCTGGAATTCTGGGAAAACCCTCAGTCCCAGGGACTCTGGAGGGGGCTAATCAGCCTATTGAGGACAGACCTCTTACTTGATCCCCCAACCCCCGAGAGCCAGAAAGGGAACCCTCCTCTTCCTATATGGTAATCTTCATTTATTCATCCATTCATCCTTGTTTTCAACTCCTTTATTTGGCAATTATTTACCAAGTACCTAATGAAACAGGAATCCAAGTTCTTGTTCATGGAGGTGAAGAATGAGTTTCACAGACATGGAAACACTCAAGGTAGCAAGTGAATCAGTTCAGTTCAGTTCAGTCGCTCAGTTGTATATAGGATTCATTAAAGAGAAAGAAAGTTCAAAGACCTCAGCATAAACACTGAGAGGTGGTAAAGAGTCCCCCAGAAGAGGAAGATTATAGCAGTTTTATATGTTTACCAGTATTAATCTGTACATTTTTAATTGACTCCTGTCCTTAAAATACATCACTTCTAACCAATCAGTTGAAAGGTCACATTGTTTAATTTAACATCTTTATGGTTCCTCTTGATCCTTGGATTAAGTCACCACCCTTTTTCATGCCCCCTGGCCATTTTACAATGGACCAGTGTATGGGATTAAGATTAATGATCACCAGTTGTTTTTCCCTCAGGCACATGGGACAGACATTAATTACTGCCCTTTTCTGGATCTGAGTGATGATAGTTTATCAGACCAAGGACACATCTCAGGAATTTGGGACAAAGGGTATAGCTTTAGGCAAATGGAGTGAGGAGTTCCCAGCAGCTGGGAGGAGCTACCCCAAGCCTGAGGTCAGGGGCAGCGGGCTAGAGGAGCAACCCCACGTCCAAGGAGCGGTGGCTGCACGGGCACAGGAGCGCCAAGAGGAGCTACTCCACGTTCAAGGTCAGGAGGGGCAGCTGTGAGGAGATACCCCACATCCAAGGTAAGAGAAACCCAAATAAGATGGTAGGTATTGTGAGAGGCATCAGAGGGCAGACACACTGAAACCATACTCACAGAAAACTAGTCAATCTAATCACATGGATCACAGCCTTGTCTAACTCAATGAAACTAAGCCATGCCGTGTGGGGCCACCCAAGATGGGCGGGTCATGGTGGAGAGATCTAACAGAATGTGGTCCACTGGAGAAAGGAATGGCAAACCACTTCAGTATTCTTGCCTTGAGAACCCCATGAACAGTATGAAAAGGCAAAATGATAGGATACTGAAAGAGGAACTCCCCAGGTCAGTAGGTGCCCAATATGCTACTGGAGATCACTGGAGAAGTAACTCCACAAAGAATGAAGGGATGGAGCCAAACCAAAAACAATACCCAGTTGTGGATGTGACTGGTGATAGAAGCAAGGTCCAATGCTGTAAAGAGCAATATTGCATAGGAACCTGGAATGTTAGGTCCATGCTGCTGCTGCTGCTGCTGCTGCTGCTAAGTCGCTTCAGTCGTGTCCGACTCTGTGTAACCCCATAGACGGCAGCGCACCACGCTCCCCCATCCCTGGGATTCTCCAGGCAAGAATAGTGGAGTGGGTTGCCATTTCCTTCTCCAATGCATGAACCATTAATCAAGGCAAATTGGAAGTGGAGATGGCAAGAGTGAACATCGACATTCTAGGAATCAGCAAACTAAAATGGACTGGAATGGGTGAATTTAACTCAGATGACCATTATATCTACTTCTGTGGGCAGGAATCCCTTAGAAGAAATGGAGTAGCCATCATGGTCAACAAGAGTCTGAAATGCAGTACTTGGATGCAATCTCAAAAAACGACAGAATGATCTCTGTTCATTTTCAAGGCAAACCATTCAATATCACAGTAATCCAAGTCTATGTCCCAACCAGTAACGCTGAAGAAGCTGAAGTTGAATGGTTCTATGAAGACCTACAAGACCTTTTAGAACTAACACCCAAAAAAGATGTCCTTTTCATTCTTGGGGACTGGAATGCAAAAGTAGGAAGTCAAGAAACACCTGGAGTAATAGGCAAATTTGGCCTTGGAATACGGAATGAAGCAGGGCAAAGGCTAATAGAGTTTTGCCAAGAGAATGCACTGGTCATAGCAAACACCCTCTTCCAACAACACAAGAGAAGACTCTACACATGGACATCACCAGATGGTCAACACCGAAATCAGATTGATTATATTCTTTGCAGCCAAAGATGGAGAAGCTCTATACAGTCAGCAAAAACAAGACTGGGAGCTGACTGTGGCTCAGATCATGAACTCCTTATTACCAAATTCAGACTTAAAGAAAGTAGGGAAAACCACTAGACCATTCAGGTATGACCTAAATCAAATCCTTTATGATTATACAGTGGAAGTGAGAAATAGATTTAAGGGACTAGATCTGATAGATAGAGTGCCTGATGAACTATGGACGGAGGTTTGTGACATTGTACAGGAGACAGGGATCAAGACCATCCCAATGGAAAAGAAATGCAAAAAAGCAAAATGGCTATCTGGGGAGGCCTTACAAATAGCTGTGAAAAGAAGAGAAGTGAAAAGCAAAGGAGAAAAGGAAAGATATAAACATCTGAATGCAGATTTCCAAAGAATAGCAAGGAGAGATAATAAAGCCTTCCTCAGCGATCAATGCAAAGAAATAGAGGAAAACAACAGAATGGGAAAGACTAGAGATCTCTTCAAGAAAATTAGAGATACCAAGGGAACATTTCATGCAAAGATGGGCTCAATAAAGGACAGAAATGGTATGGACCTAACAGAAGCAGACGATATTAAGAAGAGGTGGCAAGAATACACAGAAGAACTGTACAAAAAAGATCTTCACGACCCAGATAATCACAATGGTGTGATCACTGACCTAGAGCCAGACATCCTGGAATGTGAAGTCAAGTGGGCCTTAGAAAGCATCACTAGGAACAAAGCTAGTGGATGTGATAGAATTCCAGTTGAGCTATTTCAAATCCTGAAAGATGATGCTGTGAAAGTGCTGCACTCAATATGCCAGCAAATTTGGAAAACTCAGCAGTGCCACAGGACTGGAAAAGGTCAGTTTTCATTCTAATCCCAAAGAAAGGCAATGCCAAAGAATGCTCAAACTACCACACAATTGCACTCATCTCACACGCTAGTAAAGTAATGCTCAAAATTCTCCAAGCCATGCCTCAGCAATATGTGAACTGTGAACTTACTGATGTTCAAGCTGGTTTTAGAAAAGGCAGAGGAACCAGAGATCAAATTGCCAACATCTGCTGGATCATGGAAAAAGCAAGAGAGTTCCAGAAAAACATCTATTTCTGCTTTATTGACTATGCCAAAACCTTTGACTGTGTGGATCACAATAAACTGTGGAAAATTCTGAAAGAGATGGGAATACCAGACCACCTGACCTGCCTCTTGAGAAATCTGTATGCAGGTCAGGAAGCAACAGTTAGAACTGGACATGGAACAACAGACTGGTTCCAAATAGGAAAAGGAGTACATCAAGGCTGTATATTGTCACCCTGCTTATTATATGCAGAGTATATCATGAGAAACACTGGGCTGGAAGAAGCACAAGCTGGAATCAAGATTGCTGGGAGAAATATCAATAACCTCAGATATGCAGATGACACCACCCTTATGACAGAAAGTGAAGAGGAACCAAAAAGCCTCTTGATGAAAGTGAGAGGAGAGTGAAAAAGTTGTCTTAAAGCTCAACATTCAGAAAACGAAGATCATGGCATCCGGTCCCATCACTTCATGGCAAATAGATGGGGAAACAGTGGAAACAGTGTCAGACTTTATTTTGGGGGGCTCCAAAGTCACTGTAGATGGTGACCGCAGCCATGAAATTAAAAGATGCTACTCCTTGGAAGGAAAGTTATGACCAACCTAGATAACATATTGAAAAGCAGAGACATTACTTTGCCAACAAAGGTCCATCTGGTCAAGGCTATGGTTTTCCCAGTGGTCATGTATGGATGTGAGAGTTGGATTGTGAAGAAAGCTGAGCACCAAAGAATTGATGCTTTTGAACTGTGGTATTGGAGAAGACTCTTGAGAGAGTCCCTTGGATTGCAAGGAAATCCAACCAGTCCATTCTAAAGGAGATAAGTCCTGGGTGTTGTTTGGAAGGACTGATGTTGAAGCTGAAACTCCAGTACTTTGGCCACCTCATGCGAAGAGTTGACTCATTGGAAAAGATTCTGATGCTGGGAGGGATTGGGGGCAGGAGGAGAAGGGGACGACAGAGGATGAGATGGCTGGATGGCATCACCGACTCAATGGACATTAGTTTGAGTGAACTCCAGGATTTTGTGATGGACAGGGATGCCTGGCGTCCTGCAATTCATGGGGTCACAAACAGTCAGACAAGACTGAGTGACTGAACTGAACTGAACTGAATGGAGTGCGATGTTTACTGAAAACAAGACCTAGGTCTCAGAGTCCTACACTTACTGCCTAGCAATTTCTACCTCACTAATACACAGCAGACTGTTGCTGGGAATGTAACAGGACCCCCGTTCTCAAACAGCTCACGTTCTAGGGGCTTCTCTGCTGGCGCAGTGGATAGGAATCTGCCCGCCAATGCAGGTAACGTGGGTTCAATCCTTGGACAGGAAGATCCCACACACCATGGAAAAACTAAGCCCATACGCCACAAATACTGAAGCCCGCACTTCCCAGAGCCCGTGCTTGGCAACAAGAGAAGCCGCTGCAATGAGAAGCCCTCACACCACAATGAAGAGTAGCCCCAGCTCGCCACAACCTAAGACTGCCTGTGTGCAGCAGCACAGATCCAGTGTAGCCAATAAATAAATAAGTGAAAAAAAATTTTTAATTAGTTACAAAAAAAAAATTCACATTTTGAAACATGAGGGGAGGGCGGTAGGGCACAACCTTTCCCAAGGACGCAATATAAACTGATTAGAATCAAATGGGTCCAAGATGGCAGATAAGTCAACTTGGATTAGACCTTGATCTTCATTACACATTGTAACACCTCAGCAAGCCAAATGACACTCCCAGAGGTGCCATGAGTTTGATGGTCAACCGTCAAAGACCAAAATGTGGGCTGTGGCCCAATTCCTAGAAATCTTCCCCTCTTCCCTCAAATTGTTCAAATAACCCTCCACTCATTAATCTGTGAAAGCACCCATCCCATAAAAGCTAACCACAGTGCCTTGCGAGGCCGCACTTGCCCTCTGGAACAGCCCACACTCTGTGGAGTGTGTTTCTCTCTGAATAAATCCACTTCTTACCTATCACTTTTTCTCTCACTGAATTCTTTCTGCGATGAGACATAAAGAACCTGAGCTTCATTAGGTCCTCAAACTTTGTGTGTGATCTCGGTTGGAAGACTGTGGGTTTTGGCTGGGTTTGAGTCCCAGCCAGGTGAGTTTGAGCTCCATATTGGGCTTTGGCTGGGCTCAAGCCCTGGCACATGGGTTCAAATCCTGTTACATGGATTCAAGTCCCAATCTCAGGTAGACAGTTTCAGTTCTAGTTCAGCTCAGTTCAGTCGCTCAGTCGTGTCTGACTCTTTGCGACCCCACGAACCGCAGCATGCCAGGCCTCCCTGTCCATCACCAACTCCTGGAGTCCATCCAAACCCACGTCCATTGAGTCGGTGATGCCATCCAACCATCTCATCCTCTGTCGTCCCCTTCTCCTCCTGCCCTCAATCTTACCCAGCATCAGGGTCTTTTCAAATGAGTCAGCTCTTTGCATCAGGTGGCCAAAGTACTGAAGTTTCAGCTTCAACATCAGTCCTTCCAATGAACACCCAGGACTGATCTCCTTTATGATGGACTGGTTGGATCTCCTTTTAGTTGTAGAGAGGGAAGCAAAAGTCAGCTTTGAAGGTGTGGTTTTTCATATGGGACTAATGTCTCAGAGACCACTGAAGGGTAGGGGAAGGTGGGAAGGGAAGAGAAAGGGCAGTTCTAAATGCAGGCACTGATGGGACAGGGGCAGGCTTTGCCCCAGCCAGGCTGGCAGCTTCAACACACATGTTCTCACCCAGGGCCATCTTGTCCCCACCCCACCCAGTTCTTTGATGATGTCTGGGAAAAATCTGTGGTTGTCACAACTAGAGTGGGTAGGGGCTCCTGGAATCAAATAGGTGGGGGCCAGGGATGATGTTCAACCCCCCACAGTGCCCAGGGCTCCCCCCACAGAGGATTATCTGCCCTGAATATTGAAGTATCATGGGGGAGACCCTGCACTAATATTATTCTGACCTGCTGATGCCCCCAGATTCCTGCTCAGACAGGGACTCTATCCAGGTCACCTCTGTGTACTGAGGTGACCTCGCTTAGGGTGGGCAGGAGATCCAAGATGAGCACTGGGGATGAAACCACAAGTCTGTGTGCCCACTCCCCACACTACACCCCAGGGGTGATGGCATCAGTCACTTCCTTGTGCAGTTAGCTTTTCCCTGAGTCACTCTCTCTTGTCAAGGTCTCTTTTGCAGGTTGGATATCCCGGAAGTGATATTGAGAGCAAGGACTGGAGTGAAGCTTGCTGATGTAAGAGGTACAGAGAACAGAGAGGGCTATCATATGATCCAGCAACCCCATTCCTGGGCATATACGAAGACAAAACTTTAATTCAAAAAGAATACTAATAGTCATAGTAACACTATTCACAATAGGCAAGACTTGGAAGCAACCTAAATGTCCATTGACAGGTATGGATAAAGAACATGTGGTATGGCTATACAATGGAATATTACTCAGCCATCAAAAAGAATGAAATAATGCCATTTGCTGCAACATGGATGGAACCAGATATGGTCATACTAAAAGTAAGTTAGAAAGAGAAAGATACAATATGATACCACTTACATAGGGAATCTAAAATATGACGCAAATGAACTTACCTACAAAACAGAACCAGACTCACAGATGTAGGGAATGGACTTGTTGCCCAGGGGGAGAGGGTTGGGGAAGGGAAGGGCTGGGAGTTTGGGATTAGCAGATGCAAACTATTGTGTTGGCGCTAGTGGTAAAGAATCCACCTGCCAACTCAGGAGACATAGGTTTGATCCCTGGGTCAGGAAGATACTCTGGAGAAGGAAATGGCAATCCACTCTAATATTCTTGCCTGGAAAATTCCATGGGCAGAGGAGCCTAGCAGGCTACAGTCCACGTGTGTATGTGCTAAGTCACTTTAATCGTGTCCAACTCTTCGCGACACTATGAAACAAAGACAGCCAGGCTCCTCTGTCCCTGGGATCAGAATACTGACTGGAGTGGGTTGCCATGCCCTTCACCAGGGGATCTTCCCAATCCAGTGATCAAACCCATGTCTCTTATGTCTCCTGCATTGACAGGCAGGTTCTTACCACTAGCGCCACCTGGGAGGCCCTACAGGCCATGGGGTTACAAAAGAATCGGATATGACTGAGCACACACAGATGAATCTTCCTAGAATATATAAGGTGGATAAACAACAGAGTCTTACTGTATAGCACAGGGAACTATATTCAATATCCTGTGACAAACCATGATGGAAAAGAAAAAGATCACTTTATTGATAAATTCAGTTCCTAAGTGACTGAGCCCTTCCTCCCCCATGGTTCTCACTGCTGCCCAAGGCTGCTGACTTTCTCACCACAACCATGGTCTTCAGGTCCAGGGCAAGCCACCTGCAGACCACCCATACCTTCCCAGGGCTGGCAGCTCTCATAAGCTACTGATGGCAAGACACACCCAGAAAGCAAAAACGTGACCATGAAAATATACTCAGGCATGTTCAAATTGAGGAAGTAACATTCTTATCTCTGTTTAGTACTCACTTGATTTTAGAATAGCTTAGATTGACAAAAGTGTTGAAAAGATCTGTACAGAAGGTACAGCGTGGCCCTGGACCCCTATTTCCAGCACATTACATTAGTATGATATGCTTGTCCCAACTGAAGAATCAAGATAGATACATTCAATTCAGTTCAGTTCAGTCGCTCTGTTGTGTCCGACTCTTCACAACCCCATGAATCACAGCACGCCAGGCCTCCCTGTCCATCACCAACTCCCGGAGTTCACTCAAACTCACGTCCATCAAGTCAGTGATGCCATCCAGCCATCTCATCCTGTGACGTCCCCTTCTCCTCCTGCCCCCAATCTCTCCCACCATCAGAGTCTTTTCCAATGAGTCAACTCTTCGCATGAGGTGCCCAAAGTACTGACTTTCAGCTTTAGCATCATTCCTTCCAAAGAAATCCCAGGGCTGATCTCCTTCAGAATGGACTGGTTGGATCTCCTTGCAGTCCAAGGGACTCTCAAGAGTCTTCTCCAACACCACGGTTCAAAAGCATCAATTCTTCGGCGCTCAGCTTTCTTCACAGTCCAACTCTCACATCCGTACATGACCACTGGAAAAACCATAGCCTTAACTAGACGGACCTTTGTTGGCAAAGTAATGTCTCTTATTAACTAAAGTGACTTAGCAGCAGCAGCAGCAGCAGACTTTGCTAGAATTTCCCTAGTTTTCCCTGTAAGTCCTTTTCCTCTCCCAGTCTCCTCTGGGATGTGACAGTCTCTCAGACTTTCCTGAATTTTGATACCTTGAAAGCTTTAAGGAAGACTGATCAGGTATTCTGTTCCTCGGTTGGTTTGTTTAGAAATAAATTTATTAAACTGGTCACTTGGTAATCTGTGTCCTTTTTGTGTGTATTTGTTGTTGTTTTAGTCACTAAGTCATGTCCAGTGTTTTTGTAACCCCATGGACTGTAGCCCTCCAGGCTCCTCTGTCCAGGGGATTTACCAGGCAGGAATACTGGAGTGGTTTGCCATTCCCTTCTCCAGGGGATCTTCCCAACCCAAGGATTGAACCCTTGTCTCCTGCATGCCAGGCAGATTCTTTACCACTGAGTCACCAGCCACCACCACATTTATGTATATTTCAACACAATTAGAAGAAAAGCAGCAATAGCAAACACAATCATAATACCAGCTTTGCAGTCAATCTATTAATAGAAGCCTCCAAGCGTGCTCTTGCTGCATTCCTGACACTTGCTTGGTCCTGGAGTCAGCGAACTCATTCTTGGCAAGACTGGGAGCACGGACACATCTGTCTCGGCAGGGGAGGATGAGGACAAGTCTGTGTGCCAAGTCGAAGGTCATCCAGCAGATGTAACTTTAGACAGATGTCCTCGTGGAGATGAATGGACACAACAGAGTAGAAGAAAAAGTCCAGATGCTGAGGAGTATGTAGAAGATCATATTTGTACACACACACACACACGTACATACAATGTACTTGTGTATAATGGTCTCTTTCTGACTTACAGGAAGCACACCACACACTGTCCCTGGAAAGTAAGAACAGATTGCTGTCCCCAAATATTTGAGTCTATCCCAACAAGAGGATCATGCATACCTCATGCTGTGCCATGAGTGTTTTCTGGGTCTCCCACTAGAGTTCTCAACACATACACCCCTTCTTGACTGACCTTGGTCTTGACCATGCACACCAGTTATCCATTGCTACATACAAACCACCTCAAAACTTAGTGGCTTAGGGACTTCTCTGTTGATCCAGTGGCTGAGACTGTGATTCCAGCGCAGGGAGCCCGGGGTTCGATCCCTGGTCGGGGAACTAGATCCTGAATGCCACAACTAAGACTCAGTGCAGCCAACTAAATAAATATATTAAAAAGCAAAAACTTGGTGGCTTAGAACAACCACCCCTTAATACGTTACTTTTTCTGTCAACCAGCAATTTGGACTGGACTCAGCTAGACAGTTCCTCTGACAGTCTTTACCATCGGGGTCTGACAAGACCCAGAAATGCAATATTTTTTTCTTGGCAAAGACTGGCACACTGAGGATGACTTCTTGTCACCAGGTGCTCTGGGAAATCTCAGTGAATTCACCAAATTTCCCCGCAAAGGGAAATGACGGCACTGCCAGCTCTTCAAGGCCTACTTTACAGTCTCCGGGTGTGTTAGGGGAGACTTTGATGGAAACCACCTGTCCTGGCCAGGCATCATAATAACCACTTGCATGAGTTATCTTAAAATAGGAGGTCTTAATACTTATAAATTCTTTTTTAAAAAATTTTATTGAAGTATAGTTGATTTACAAAGTGTTAATTTCTGCTGTACAGCAAAGTGACACAGTTATATATGTATTCTTTTTATTTTATATTGGAGTATAGCCAATTAACAATGTTGTGGTAGTTTTGGGTGAACAGCAAAAGGACTCAGCCACGTGTATACATGTTTCCATTCTCCCTGCAAACTCCTCTCCCATCAAGGCTGCCTCATAACATTGAGCAGAGTTCCTGGTGCTGTACAGTAGGACCTTGTTGGTTATCCATTCTAAATATAGCAGTGTGTACCTGTCTATCCCAAACTCTCTAATTATTTCTTCCCCCCATTTTTCCCCCTGCTACCGTAAGTTCATCATAAGTTCATTCTCTAAGTCCATGAGTCTGTTTCTCATATATATATATATATATATATATATATATATGCTATATATGCTTTTTCATGTTCTTTTCCATTATGGTTTATCACAGGATATTGAATATGGTTCCCTGTGATATACAGTAGGACCTTGTTGTTCACTTGGTTCCTTTTTATCCTAACATATGCACATGTTCTGGGGACTAAGATGAGGGCATCTTTGAGGAGGAGGACCTTTAACCTGCACACATACTTTATGCATGTGTGCATGCTCAGTCGTGTTCGAATCTTTGCGACCCCATGGACTATAGCCCGCCAGGCTCCTTTATCCATGGGATTTTCCAGGCAAGAATACTGGAGTGGGTTGCCATTTCCTACTCCACCATACTTTATAAACATCTCATCTTGCAGATGAGAAAACAAAAACAGAAGCTTGATGGTTCTGTTAGGGGAAACACACTGACTGAAAGTGCCCACCCTGGCCACGCACCATAGTAAACATTTGCATGAGTTATTTTATGACAGGAGGTCCTGGTAAGGAATACAGAACTAATAAGCCACCAAAACCCAGAAGAGTTTGGGAAAGGTCAAAAGGAGATGCCACAGGTCTGACCATCTCCCAGAATCCTTCTCGCTGGCATCCATCATGGCTGAGCAATGCATGTGCCACCTGGAAGGACCCTGAGTCAGAATGATTGGCCAAAGACAACCCAGAAACCAATCCTATCACCATAAAACCCGAGACTGCAAGCCACATGGCAGAGCAATTCTCCTGGGTTCCCTCACCCTGCTGCTTTCCACCCAGGCACTACTTCCCAATAAAATCTCTTGTTTGTCAGCACGTGTTGTCTCCTTGGATGATTCATTTCCACGTGTTAGACAAGAGCCCACTCTCGGGCCCTGGAAGGGGTTCCCCTTTATGTAATAGATCCATTGACTTGCTTGAGTCACAAGGAGCTGGTCCGTGGTTGGCCTGGTCTGTCTAACTCCATGCCAGTCACCAGGGCTGTGATGAGCAGGGTCCCAAGTGCCTGTGGGCAGGAGGAAGGCAATGGAGGGCTAAATGCAGAGTTTAGAAAAGCAGAAACCCCATCTCTCACTAAGTAAAAGGTGCAGCCCTTTCAGGGCACTCTACACCCACCACAAAGTCCCTGGGGTCTGAGATTGCACCTCCTCTGCCCCCTGGTCTACACTGCTACGTTCTCCCCATTTCAGCAGAATATGGATTCTAGGCTCCCTCTGGGTAACTCAGAGCTCTCCATGGTACTGAAACACCCCCGTTTCCTGTATCCCCCCCAGCTTATCTCTCTTGGCCAGGGGTTTGGGTTTCTGAGGTTCTAGCTCCTAGTATGTCTTGCTAACTATACCCAGGTCTCCCTATTTCCAACTTCTTACTTGGTCTCAAGCTGGGGGTCATCCTTGAGTTCTAGGGCAGCCCAAGAGCTTAGGTTGTTCCTGGAACTTCTCAATATTTTCACACCCAGAGACTCCCGACGGATGTGCAATAGGGGAGGTCTGTGATTAAAGGAAACACTCCCTTTTACTAACACATCTCTTAGGAATTATCTTCCCTAGTGGCTCAGATGGTAAAGACTTTGCCTGCAATGCAGGAGACCTGGGTTTGATCCCTGGGTGGGTAAGATCCCCTGGAGAAAGGAATGGCTACCTACTCCAGTATTCTTGCCTGGAGAATTCCACGGACAGTGGAGCCTGGTGGGTTACAGTCTGTGGGGTCACAAAGAGTTGGACATGACTGAAAGACTAACACAAAGTTTTCAAGTGTCCAGGTATGGGACTTCCCTTGTGGTCAAGACTGTGCTTCCCCAGTGGGGGGCATGGGTTCAATCCATGGTTGAGGAACTAAGATCCTGCATGCTGTATGGTACAGCCAAAAAATAATTTTTAAAAAAATGTGTCCAGATTTGGGCCTCAAATTATACCAGTTGGTTTGAGCATGCCGATTAAAAACAAGGGAAAAATACAAAAAAGCAAATTCTCTTCTGCTATTTTGACCTTATGGCACCTTCCAGAAACCATCTGGTCAACCATATAGGACTCCTGGCATTTCTAGATGTGCTTTTTTAAAAAATGTGGTAAAATATGCACGATACTGGATTCTTGGGGCTGGTGCACTGGGATGACCCAGAGGGATGGTATGGGGAGGGAGGAGGGAGGAGGGTTCAGAATGGGGAACACATGTATACCTGTGGCAGATTCATTTTGATATATGGCAAAACCAATACAATATTGTAAAGTTAAATAAAATTTAAAAAATACACATAATATAAAATTTATCATTTTAACCATTTAAAGTGATTCAGTCGTACTCAATACATTCACAGTGTTGTGAAAACATCTTCACCATCTCCTTCCAGAACTTTCCCAATTTCCCAAACTGCAACTCTGTCCTCATGAACCATTCACTCTCGCAGCCCCTGGTACACATTATTCTAGGTTTTACTCTCTGTCTCTGTGGATTTTCCAATTCTGTGTCTTTTTTCTGTCTCAGGTTCCCACCCAGGTTACCACATGACAGTTAGTTGTCCCATTCATCCTCTTAAGAACCTCTTGGCTAACACAGTTTCTCAGAAATTCTTGTTTTTGATGACTCTGACAGTTTTACAGAATGCTTGTTGGAAATTTTCTGGAATATCCCTCAATGGTGGCTTATCTGGTGTTTTTCTTATGAATAGACCAGGGTGATGAGTTTTTAGGAAGGAGGACACCGTAGAGACAAAGGGCCCTTCTCAGCATATGGTATCAGTTATCCATGCCATTTTACGACTTGTCACAGTGGATGCTGGTGTTGATCACCTGGCTGAGGTGTGTTTATCAGGTTTCTCCAACATAAATCTACTCTTCCCCACACTTTTTCCTGGTTTTCCCTGGTGGCTCAGACAGTAGAGAATCCGCCTGCAATGCAGGAGACCTTGGTTCTGTCCCTGGGTCAGGGAGATTCCCTGGAGAAGGGAATGGTAACCCACTCCAGTATTCTTGCCTGGAGAATGGCATGGACAGAAGAGCCTGATGTCCTACAGTCCATGCGGTCACAAAGACTCAGCCATGACTTAGCCACTGAACAACAACAAATCACATGAGAATACAGGGCGGGACCACATTGTTCTCTAAAATTATAGACTCTTGTCACTATTTTGAGTCCCACTGGTGACAATGCAACATCTTACTCCTTCTTGGAGGGTATGAACCCCTTGTAGGTCACTTTGACCAGAGAAGCAGCCTGGATTTCCAGCCCAGATGTAGAGCTTCAAGTAAAAGATGTCTAGACACAACATTCCATTCGGTAGTTTACAAGGAAACAGGACCTTGTATCCTCATCCCAACTTGAGCTTAACCTCTTTGTTTTTATTTTTGACAGCTCAACATGTAGGATCTTAGTTCCCCAACCAGGGATCGAACCTGGGCCCCCTGAAGTGGAAGCGTGGACTCAACGTTTCCACCAGGGAAGTTCTATTGTCATTATTAAAGTCAATATAATTAACACCTTTGCCCTTCCTTTTTTTTTTTTTTTTTCTGTCAACGCTGTCTTTTCTTCTCCCCGTGAGATGAGGCCAACAGGGAATACAACAACTCCAGGTTAGGACTAGTGAAACCAAAGCTCAGGATCTCATCGCTGAGCTCCCGGTGGAGCCTCGGCTGTGCACAGGCCCCTCGAGGCCCCTTAATCACCTCCCTGGCAGCCCAACTCACACCGCAGCCATGACAGGAGTTGCCCGCTGTCCGTGTCCTCCCAGCAGACCTGCCTGGTGCCCATGGTTACGGGTACCATGGATGATGCAAGATGATGAGCTCTTTGCTGGGATCCCCTCCACAGCCACCAGGGGCTCCCGGCAGCCTAACTGGTGTCTCTGGGGCTTGGAGGTGTCTAATCACTCACCAGACACGAACCAGACACAACCTTAGGGACTCCAACCTTCAAAGGCAGGAGCAGAGATTTTCCTGGTGGTCCAGTGACTTAGACTTCAAGCTCCCAATGCAGGGAACTAGATGCTCCCAAACTCTAGTCAGGGAACTAGATTCCACATGATGCAATTAAGACTTGGTGCAGCCAAATATATATATAAAACTTATTTTGTATTGGGGTGTCACTGGTTAACAATGTTATGATAGTTTCAACTGAACAGAGAAGGGACTGAGCCATACATATACATGTATCCATTTTCCCCCAAACTCCCCTCCCATCCAGGCTACCACATAGCATTGAGCAGAGTTCCATGTGGTATACACTAGGTCCTTGATGGTTATCCATTTTACTTTTTTATTTAAAAAAATTGTTTTATTTATTTTTGGCTGTGCTGGATCTTCACTGCTGCGTGGGATTTTCTCTAGTTTCAGAGAATGAGAGCTACTCTTTGTTGTAGTATGTGGGCTTCTCATTGTGGTGACTTCTCTCATTGTGGAATGTGGGCTCATGGCTGGGTGGCTCAATAGTTATGGCGCACGGGCTTAGCTGCTCTGTGGCACGTGGGATCTTCCCAGACCAAGAATCGAAGCTGCACCTCCTACACTGGCAGGTGGATTCTTTACCCCTGAGCCACCATCTAAGTCCTGGTTATGCATTTTAAATATAGCAGTGTGAACATTAACAGCAGAAGCAGAGGTGTTTCTGGCTGTGAGCCAGATGGCTGGTGCTCTGCCATTGACCTTCTGAGTGATCAGGGCAAACCACCTCCATGCCACGTAGACACCATGACTATAGCCTTATGTGTGTGTATTAACTGAACAAACATTGCTGACAAAACCAAGTGTTGGCAAGGATAGATAATACCAGGGCTCTCTTCCACCGCTCATGTGATTGTAAATCCTTACAATGCTTTGGAAAATTGTTTAGCATCAATGACTAAATCTATCAATCACTTATCCCGTGACCCACTGATTCTGTTCCCACGTGCATAGCCAAGAGAAATGAGAATACTTGTCCCTCAAAACACAGGCACAAGAATTTTTTTTGGCTGCACCTTGTGGTTTGTGGGATCTCAGTTTCCCAACCAGAGATTGAACCCTGGCCCTTGGCAGTGAAAGCGCAGAGTCCTAACCACTAGGTCACCAGGGAATTCCCAAGAATGTACATCATTTAGATAAATGTCACATCATCAGAATGAAAGTCTTTGGTGCTTCCAAGAACGCCATTGAGAACATGAAAAGACAACCCACAAAGCAGGAGAAACTGTTTACATGGAGACAGCTGAAAAGGGGCTTTATCTAGAAGACTAAAGAACTCTTACAATTCAAACTTTTAAAAAGAAAAAAAAAACTCAATAGGGGCTTCCCTGGTGGCTCAGTAGTAAAGAATTCTCCTGCCAATGCAAGGGACACGGGTTTGATTCCTGGTCGGGGAAGATCCCACATGCCCAGGAGCAACTAAGCCCATGCGCCACAACTACTGAGCCTGTGCTCTAGAGCCTGGGAGCTGCAACTACTGAAGCCCGTGCTCCCTAGAGCGCATGCTCGGCAACAAGAGAAGCCACTGCAACGAGAAACCCAAGCACCACAACGAGAGAGTAGCCCCCGCTCGCTCCGACTAGAGAAAGTCAGTGAGAGAAGCAGACACAGGAGGACACACAAGGAGTGATCCCACTGATGCAAAACGTCCAGAGCAGGCAGATCCACAGACAGAGGGTGGGTCCAGATTGTCGGGGGCTGGGCAGGTGGGGGGTGACTATAAAGGTCACAGGCTTTGTTTTCTGGTGATTAAACTATTCTACCATTGGATGGAGTGACAGTTGTATAACTTGTGAATGTGCTAAAATTCAATGAGTTATTTATTTTTGGCTGCTCTGGGTGGCACACAGTTCCTAAGTTCCCCAACCGGGGATTGAGCCTGTGTACCCTGCAAGGGAAACAGAGAGTCTTAACCAATAGACCACCAAGGAAGTCCAAAGTTAAACATTTAAAAGGGTAAGTTTCATGGTATATAAATGATATTTGTGAAATAATAGGAAAAAATACATATTAGTGACTCAGTGGTAAAGAATCCACCTGCAATGCAGGAGCCTCAGGAGACGTGGGTTTGCTCCCTGGGTGGTGAAGTTTCCCTGGAGAAGGAAATGGCAACCCATTCCAGTATTCTGGCCTGGGAAATTCCACGGACAGAGACGCTTGATGGGCTACAGACCCTGGGGTCACAAAGAGTCGGACACGACTGAACACACACACACACACACACACACACAGTCTTTGCCCCCCAGTTTCTGGTGAGAGTTCCTAAGCCCCTTTTAATTTCCTGGTTGGCTGGAGAGTCTTTTTTTCTAGTGAGATGACTTTGGGTGGGCTTCTGGCTAGAAGTGGTCACCAGAAAAACCACATCATGATTAGAAACTTGAAACTTTCAGCTTCACCACCGTCCTCCAGGTAGGGGAGAAGGGTGGAGATAGAATTAATAATGAATTGTGCCTATGTGATGATGAAGCCTCCATAAAAATCTCTAAACTACAGGGCTCAGGGAGAATTTTTTAAATTTGTTTTCGGAGGATCTTAGTTCCCCAACCATGTATTGAATCTGTGCCCTCTGCAGTGGAAGCGCAGAGTCTTAACCACTGGACCGCCAAGGAAGTGCAGAAGATTCTTGGCTGGTGAACACGTGGAGGGGCTTGGAGAGAGAGCATGAGAGTTCTGTGTCCCTTCCCACATACCTCGCCCTAGGTATCTCTTCATCTGGAGGTTCATCTGCATCCTTTATCACATCCCTTGATAAAAGCAGTCCCCACCCTTTTTGGCTCAAAGGACCAATTTCCTGGAAGACAGTTTTTCCATGGACCCCAGGAAGAAGGGATGTTCCAAGATGATTCAAATGCATGCCATTTATTGTGCATTTTATCTTTATCCTTATTACATCAGCTCCACCTCAGATCATCAAGTATTAGAACCCAAAGGTTAGGGACCTCTTTTTTATAATAAATCAGTAACATTTAAGGAAGCTGTCTCCCTGAGTTCTGTGAGCTGCTCTAACAAATGAATCGCACCTGAGGAGAGGGTCCTGGCAACCTCCTTCTCCAGCCAGTTGGTTGGAAGCGCAGGAGACAACCTGGTCTCCTGTCTGGCATCTGAGTTGGAGACAAGCCTGGGACCTGGGACCCTTTGTTGCAAAGCTTGCACCTGGACCCACCTCTCCTCCAGCTACAAAATACAAAGAAACTATATGGGACTAAAAATAACTGTGTGAAGGCACAGTTGGGGCAAATTCTGGACCCAAAGATACAAAGACAAAAAACCCAACTGCCGTTTCTGAAGAGCTGGGTGCAAAAGCAGGGTACTGCACTCAACACCATAGAGGGGTGGGCAAACCACCTAAGCCCCACCTCCAGCCCGACCCTTGCATACACCTCACCCCGGGTAAGGAACAAGCTTGCCACCTCCACTGGGGAGCCTGTTACTTGTTTTCACTCATTCCTGCAGCCAGCAAGGGAACTGCCCCAATAAAGCCTTTCAAATTTTTTTCATTTATCTATTTATTCTTGGTTGCACTGGGTCTTTGTTACTTCTTGGCATTTTCTCCAGTTGCAAGAAGTAGGGGCTACTCTCTAGTTTCAGTTTGTGGTCTTCTCCTTGCAGTGATTTCTCTTGCTGCAGAGCACAGACTCTAGGGCTAGGGGGCTTCAGTTGTTGTGCACAGGCTTAGTTGCTCTGCGGCATGCAGAATCTTTCCAGACCAGGGATCAAACTGATGTCCTCTGCGATGGCAGGCAGATTCTTAACCACTGGACCACTAGAGAAGTCCCCTAGTAAAGTCTTGCCTGAATTTCTTGTCTGGCCTCTATCCATTTCTATTGATTTCTATTGAAAGGACTGATGCTGAAGCTGAAGCTCCAATACTTTGGCCACCTGATGCCAAGAGTCGACTCTTTAGAAAAGACTCTGATGCTGGGGAAGATTTAAGGCAGGAAGAGAATGGGATGATAGAGAAGAGATGGTTGGATGGCATCACTGACTCAGTGGACATGAGTTTGAGCAAGCTCCGGGAGATGGTGAAGGACAGGGAAGCCAGGCATGCTGCAGTCTATGGCGTCGCAAAGAGTCAGACATGACTGAGCTACTGAACACATTGATTGATTCAGGAGGCCAAGAACCCTGGTGGGTATGGGGGTAGGGACTGTTTTGTGGGACTGAGCCCTTAACCTGTGGGGTTTGATGCCATCTCCAGATAGAGAGTGTCAGAACTGAGTGCAATGGTAGACCTCTGAGCTGATCTCTCATGGAGAACTGCTTGTTGTGGGAAAAAACCCCACACATCTGGTGTCAGTAGTGTGAGAGTAAAGGAGAAACAGCACGAGAAGTGACTTTTTCTTAAACATATCTCGGTGCATGCTAAGTCACTTCAGTTGTGTCCAACTCTTTGCGACCCCATGGACTATAGATGACCAGGCTCCTCTGTCCATGGGATTTCGCAGGCAAGAATACTGGAGTGGGTTGCCATTTCCTTTTCCAGAGGATCTTCCTGATCCAGGGATCAAACCTGCCTCTTCTGTGTCTCCTGCATTGGCAGGCGGACTCTTTACCATTGAGACACCAGGGTAGCCAATCGGGTCCTCACCAGACACTGAATCTGTCAACACCCTGATCTTGGACTTCCGGCCTCCAGGACTATGAGAAATAAATGTTGCTGAGATATTCTGTGACAGCAGCTCGAATGCACTGAGTGTACAATGGCCTGCCCCTCTGTATCTCTTCTGAACTCTGCACTCAGTGATGTCATGATGTTAGCTTTAAATCAGTGAGAGTATTAACACCACAGAAATCGCCAAAAGAGAGGATTTCCCTGGTGGTTAAGTGCTTAAGACCTGCAATGCAGGGGGTGCAGTTTTGATCCCTGGTTGGGGGAGCTAAGATCCCACATGCCTTGAAGCCAAAAAAACGAAAGCATAAAGCAGGAACAATATTGTAACACATTCAATAAAGACTCTGAAAAATCTATATCAAAAAAATCTTAAAAAAAATAAAAAAGAAATTGGCAAAGGAGACAAATGGATGCCACCACCCCACCCCCACCCAGGAGCCAGTGGTTAAACATTTGCCAGCATGCCTTGCATGGAACATAGTTGTACTAATTCAAACTTTGAAATCAAGATGAGATGAACCCAAGTTAGACCTACTGAAGCCCAGCTGACCATGGACAGTTAAGATCTAAGCCATTGAGCTTTGGTGTAGCTTGTTACATGACGTTACCAGAACACTTGCTGACTGTAGATACACTGAGCATCCACTATATTGGATGGAGAGAGTGTTGGAGCAGTGAAGCCACATGCAGATGAGAGAGGCTGTTGAAGGATTGGTTGGGTCCAAAGGTAGCTAGAAGCATGGGCAAACATGAGACCTGGGTTAGAATCTGGCAAGTTAATACCTGGGAGGGTTTGGTTAGCTGACCTCAATTCTCTGAGCCTCTGGCTATCAACAGCAGATAGATTCCTCAGAAAACTAAAAATAGAGCTACCGGAGAATCCCGCAATCTCACTCCTGAGCATACACTCAGAGAAACTTTAATTCAGAAAGACATAACACACCACGATGTTCATAGCAGCACTATTCACAACAGCCAAGACATGGAAATCACCTAAGTGTCCATCAACAGATGAATGGATAAAGAATATTAGTATGTACATATGATGGAATATCACTCAGCCGTAAAAAAGAATGAAATGATGCCATTTGCAGCAACATGGATGCAACTACAGATAACGATACTAGTAAGTGAAGTAAGTCAGAAAGAGAAAGACAAATACCGTATGATACCACTTTTATGTGGAGTCTAAAATACAGCAGAAATGAACTTGTCTACAAAACAGAATCAGACTCACAGACAGAGAACACACTTGTGCTTGCCAAGGGGAGGGAGGGAGAGGGATAGACTGGAAGTCCAGGGTTAGTAAATTCAAACTCTTACATTTAGAACAGATAAACAACAAAGCCCATCTGTATACCACAGGGAACTATGTCCAATCTCCTGAGATAAACCATAATGGAAAAGAATATTTTTAAAAGGAATGTATATATGTATATAACTGTCACTTTGCCAGGTAGCAGAGATTGGCACAACACTGTAAATCAACTATGCTTCAATACAAAATAAATTTAGACAAGAGCAAATGGAGATGACCCCACCCATTGTCGAGAGGATGGAAACAGAAGAACACATAAGCCATAGGCACTCAATAAATTCTCCCACAAGGTGACGCCTGATATGTTCCCCGATGACCTGGCCAAGCTCATCTTCCGTCAGTGCCTCCCTTGTTCACTTTGCTCCAACCACACCCACCTCTTCTCTGTTCCTCCATGATACAAACATCGTAAGTTCATTCTAACCCTTCGTTTGGTTCTGACCTCTGCCTGGACCAGTCCTCCCCAAACTTCTCTTGGTTATGACTTTGCTTTCCACCTCTGCTCATTGCCACAATAGGCGCTCAGTAATATTATTGAATGCATGAATAAATGGGTGGGTGATGGGAGGATGGATGGGTGGGTGTATGGATGATGAATGGATGAGCAGATGGTAGGAGATAGATGGGTGAATGGACAGATAGATGGATGGATGGATGGGGTGGATGAATAGATGGATGGATGGGTGGGTGGGTGGGTGGGTTGATGGATGGATGGGGGTGGATGGATGGATGGGTGGATGGGTGGATGAATGGATGGGTCATTTGTGGATAAGGGAACTGATTCAGTGCTGGAACTGAGACATCATAGACACCCAAATCTCTGGCCAGATCCCCATACTCAGGGCTTCAGATCAAGATCATGTCAGGGAAGAGCCATCTCATCTTTGAGTCTGACTAGCACTGCCCTCTGCTGGCTGACTTTGAGTTTGCAAGCAACCCGCCACCTCCCTGTAATGTAAAAACATAGGCTGTTTGTTGTTGCTCAGTGGCTAAGTCAGGACTCTCTGTCCCCATGGGCTGCAGCACGCCAGACTTCCCGGTCCATCACCATCTCCCGAAGCTTGCTCAAACTTACCACCATTGAGTTGATAATACCTCCAACCATCTTGTCCTCTGTCATCCCCTTCTTTTCCTGCCCTCAATCTTTCCCAGCATCAGGGTCTTTTCTAACAAGTCTGTTCTTCACATCAGGTGGCCAAAGTGTTGGAGCTTCAGCTTCAGCATCAGTCCTTCCAATGAATATTCAAGGTTGATTTCCTTTAGGATTGACTGGTTTGATCTCCTTGCAATTCAAGGGACTCTCAAGAGTCTTCTCCAACACCACAATTCAAAAGCATCAGTTCTTTGATGCTCAGCCTTCTTTATGGTCCAACTCTCACATCCGTACACGACTACTGGAAAAACCATAGCTTTGACCACACGGACCTTTGTTGGCAAAGTGATGACACTGTCTAGGTTTGTCATAGCTTTTCTTTCAAGGAGCAATCGGCTTTTCATTTCATGGCTACAGTCACCGCCTGAAGTGATTTTGGAGCCCAAGAAAATAGTCTGTCACTGTTTCCATTGTTTCCCCATCTTTTACCATGAAGTGATGGGTCTGGATGCCAGGATCTTCATTTTTTTAATGTTGAGTTTTAAGCTAGCTTTTTCACTCTCTTTCACCTTCATCAAGAGGCTCTTTAGTTCCTCTTCACTTTCTACCATAAGGGTGGTGTCATCTGCATATCTGAGGTTATTGATATCTCTTTCGGCAATCTTGATTTCAGTTTGTGCTTCATCCAGCTCAGAATTTTGCATAATGTACTCTGCATATAAGTTAAATAAGCAGGGTGACAATATACAGCCTTGACCTACTCCTTTCCCAAGTTGGAAGCAGTCCATTGTTCCATGTCCAGTTCTTACTATTGCTTCTTGACCTGCATACAGATTTCTCAGGAGGCAGGTAAGGTGGACTGGTATTCCCATGTGTTTAAGAATTTTCCCCAGTTGGTTGTGATTCAACAGTCAAAGGCTTTAGCATAGTCAATGAAGCAGAAGTAGATGTTTTTCTGTAATTCTCTTGCTTTTTCTATGATTCAATGGATGTTGGCAATGTAATCTCTGGTTCCTCTGCCTTTTCTAAATCCAGCTTGAGCATAAAAAATAGGCTGTAGTCAAAATTATTCTTTAATCTTTACCATCTTAACAAACATTTATGAAGCACCTCTTCACACAGCAAACAAAAAGACAAAGATCTCTAGATCATAGAACTTGAGATCAGGATGGGAGAGATGGTCGATACTGATTATAAACACAGTGATGAGGTAAGAAAACTTCAGTGTTAGAAGATGATAAACTTTGTGGAGAAAAATTCAGCAGGAAAAGGAGCAGATATCATGGGGACTTCATTAAAAAAACAACAACAACAGCTTTATTGAGGTATAACTGACATATACACATTGAAATGCACAGCTTTAAATTCCAGAATCTGATAAGTTTTGATGTAAATATACCCTGTGAAGGGCTTCCTTGGTGGCTCAGCAATAAAGAATCCAACTGCCAATGCAGGAGACGTGGGTTCAATCCCTGGGTTGGGAAGATCCCCTGGAAAAGGAAATGGCAGCCCACTCCAGTTTTCTTGCCTGGGAAGTTCCATGGACAGAGGAGACAGGCCAGCTAGAGTCCATGCGGGGGGCAGTCACAGACAGTCAGACGTAATTTAGCATCTAAACAACAAAAACATGCTCTGTGAAAGTACAAGCACAATCAGTGACTATTCCTATTACTCTCAAAAGTTCCCTCGAGCCCTTCTGTGACCTCTCCTTCCCTCTCTCCCTGCCTCTGGGCCCCAGACAACCCCTGACCTACCTTCTGTTATTACAGGTCAGCCTGCATTTTCTATGGCAGAGTTTTTCCACCTTGGTGTTTTTGACATTGGGGCTGAAAAGGTGAAAACCAACTTAAGAAACTGGATTTTGGGGACTTCCCTGGTGGTCCAGTGGCTAAGACTCCGTGCTCCCAACGCAGGGGCCCAGGTTCGATTCCTGGTCAGGGAACTAGATCCTGTGTGCCGCAACCGAGAGTTCATATGTCACAACGATGATCAAAGATCCTGCCTGCTGCAACTAAGACCTGGTGCAGCCAAATCAATGAATTTTTAAGATAGTGAAAAAAAAAAAAAAGTCACAGGCTTATTGCAGAAGCACTAAGGAAACTTGGAATACTCTCCCTGAGCTACATATTTTGAAATTTGTGAAAGGACATGATGTCTATAATGGTAGGTCTGTGGTTCTCAGCTGTGGGTGGGGATTCTGCCCCAAGGGGCCACCAGGCCACAACTGTGAGTGTCACCACTGGGGTGGGGGCTCCTGGCATTGACAGGATGGGGCCAGGAATGCTGCTGAGCCTCTCACAGTGCTCAGGACGAACCCCTATAGAGAATGACTCAGTCCCCATGTCAGCAGTGCTAGGGGAGAGACCTTGTTTAATTTAAACTGTCAAAACGCATGAGACAATATAAACAGCCTTGTTGGTTTGTCCATATAATGTACTTTTAGCACACATGGGCCATCATAGGAGTTACCCATGGAAACAGCTCTTGGGACTTCCCTGGCCCAGTGGCTAAGACTCCATGTTCCCAATGCAGGGGACCTGGGTTCAATCCCTGGTCGGGGAACTAGATCCCACATGCCACAACTAAGAGTTCACATGCTGCAACTAAAGATCCAGAGTGCCGCAACTAAGACCAATCAAATAAATAAACAAAAACGGCTAAGACCAGTTGTAGTATGGGGGCTTCCCTGGCGGCTCAGCAGTAAAGAAGCCGCTTACAGTGCAGGAGCTGTTGTTCAGTCGCTCAGTTGCATCTGACTCTTTGCGACCCCATGGACTGCAGCATGCCAGGCTTCCCTTTCCTGCACCATCTCCTGGAGTTTGGTCAAACTCATGTCCACTGAGTCAGTGATGTCATCCAACCATCTCATCCTCTGTTGCCCCCTTCTCCTCTCAATCTTTCCCAGTATCAGAGTCTTTTCCAGGGAGTCATCTCTTCACATCAGGCGGGCAAAGTACTGAAACTTCAGCTTCAACATCAGTTCTTTTGATGAATATTCAGGGTTGATTTCCTTCAGGATTGACTGGATTGATCTCCCTGCAGTCCAAGGGACTCTGAAGAGTCTTCTCCGGCATCACAGTTTGAAAGCACCAGCCTTCTGCACTCAGCCTTCTTTATGGTCTGAAGGGAATGGCAACCGACTCCAGTATTCTTGCCTGGAGAATTCCATGAACAGAGGAGACTGGTGGGCTACAGTCTCTGGGGTTGCAAAAAGTTGGACACAACACTACTGAGTGACTGAGCACTTTTTTTTTTTTAAAGAGAACAAATTATTGCTGATTGAAGCCCACCAGTATGCAGACATATGTTGGAGCAGCTGTGAAAAATTCAGTTCCTGAATATCCACACCCCCCCCGCCCCATTTGATGATGTAGAGAAACCAGCTGCCCTGTGCTGGGGGGGCAGGGGGGCTCAGCCTTCAAAGGTACATTCTAAAACCTGCAGCCAGCTGTTTGCAGCTGGAAATTGTGAGCCACTTCAGGATCCCTGAGAAGAAATGGGAAGTGGATTTTGTCAGTGAATCACCACCAGTGAAAGTCCTGAACACGTAAGCCCTCCTCCCACCCCCAGGAGGTACTAGGAGACCTTCAGGGTGGAGGCTGGCACCCTCCTGCCTCTCCCACCTCCTTCAAAAGCACCTCCTATTTCTATGCCTCGCCGAAGCAGGCGAAACCGGATGTTTAGAAACATAGACAAGTTCAAAGAGCACAATGTTTAAAACACCACCTGCTCTTATTCAAAAACAGACATTGTTTAATATTCCAGGGTTCTTTCCTCGGATGTTTTTGCAACCTCACATTTCAATATTATTTACAGATTTATTTTCACAAGACTGGCATCATTAGTGAAGGTCTGAACATCTTATTTCGGAACCTACATTTTTTTTTTAAGAGTATATTATGGCTTGGCAGTTCCTCAAAAAGCTAAACATAGCGTGACCATATGACAGTGATTCCACTCCTACGTGTACACCCGAAGGAATAGAAAGCAAGGACTAGAATAGATATTTGTAAACGTACGTCCAGAGCAGCTCGACTCACAAAAGCCAAAAGATACAAATGACACAAGCATCCTTCGATAGATTAATGAGGAGATAGACCCAGGTGTCCCTCCACACACTGGAGCATCACTCAGCCACGAAAATGGGAGAAACCCTGACACTCGCTACCACATGGACCAACCCTGAGAACACAATGCTCAGTGAGAGAAGCAGACACAGAAGGACACACAGGGTGTGATTCCACCCATGGGAAATGTGCAGAACAGGCCGATCCACAGACACAGAGAGTGGGTTCATTTTTAACATCTTACTTTGAAATAATTTTAGGCTTGTAGAAGGACGCAAAGACAGTCCCCAAAGTGGCTGTGCACCTTTCACCACCAGTTCCTAAATATTCCTTTGAAACTTTTCATTGTGGGAAAATACATATCCTGTGAAATTTACCATCCTGTCCATTCTGGGATCATGTCCAGGCTGGGGCTGTTAGCTGCTGCCTGATTTCTTCCAGGGTCACAGTGAAATCCAAGAGGGTGGGGTGCTTGGATCACTCCAGGGAGCAGCACCCCCTGTGGGCCCCAGAAGGCCATCAGGCCAGAGGAAGAAATACACCTGGATTGTGGGTGTGGGATGTCATTAAATATTTCTATTGTAAAATACACATACAATAAATCTGCTGTCTTGACCATTTCTAAGTCCACAGCTCAGTGGCATTAAGTACATTCACATTGTCCTGCAACCATCCCCACCATCATCTCCAGAACTTTCTCACCATCCCAAACTGAAACTCTGTCCCCATGAAACTCTGACTCCTCATCCCTGGGGCTTCTCTGATGGCTCAGACAGGGAAAGAATCCACCTTCAATGCAGGATACCTGGGTTCAATCCCTAGGTCAAGAAGATCCCCTGGAGAAGGGAATGGCTACCCACCCTAGTATCCTGGCCTGGAGAATCCCATGCACAGAGGAACCTGGCAGGCTACAGTCCATAGGGTTGCAAAGAGTCGGACACAACTGAGCAACTAAGACTTTCACTACTACTACTTTCCCCATCTCCTCCCCCCAGCCCCTGGCCCCATCGTATACTTCCTGTCTCTGTGGATCTGACTCCTCTAGGACCTCTTGTGAGTGGGATCAGACAGTGTGTGTTCTTCTGTATCTGGCTTCTCTTCAGTTCAGTTCAGTCGCTCAGTCGTGTCCGACTCTTCACAACCCCATGAATCGCAGCACGCCAGGCCTCCCTGTCCATCACCAACTCCTGGAGTTCACTCAGACTCACGTCCATCGAGTCAGTGATGCCACCCAGCCATCTCATCCTCTGTCGTCCCCTTCTCCTCCTGCCCCCAATCCCTTCCAGCATCAGAGTCTTTTCCAATGAGTCAACTCTTCGCATGAGGTGCCCAAAGTACTGGAGTTTCAGCTTTAGCATCATTCCTTCCAAAGAAATCCCAAGGCTGATCTCCTTCAGAATGGACTGGTTGGATCTCCTTGCAGTCCAAGGGACTCTCAAGAGTCTTCTCCAACATCACAGTTCAAAAGCATCAATTCTTCAGTACTCAGCCTTCTTCACAGTCCAACTCTCACATCCATACATGACCACTGGAAAAACCATAGCCTTGACTAGACGGACCTTTGTTGGCAAAGTAATGTCTCTGCTTTTGAATATGCTATCTAGGTTGGTCATAACTTTTCTTCCAAGGAGTAAGCGTCTTTTAATTTCATGGCTGCAGTCACCATCTGCAGTGATTTTGGAGCCCCAAAAAATAAAGTCTGACACTGTTTCCACTGTTTCCCCATCTATTTCCCATGAAGTAATGGGACCGGATGCCATGATCTTCGTTTTCTGAATGTTGAGCTTTAAGACAACTTTTTCACTCTCCACTTTCACTTTTATCAAGAGGTTTTTTCGTTCCTCTTCACTTTCTGCCATAAGGGTGGTGTCATCTGCATATCTGAGGTTATTGATATTTCTCCCGGCAATCTTGATTCCAGCTTGTGCTTCTTCCAGCCCAGCATTTCTCATGATGTACTCTGCATATAAGTTAAATAAGCAGGGTGACAATAAACAGCCTTGACGTACTCCTTTTCCTATTTGGAACCAGTCTGTTGTTCCATGTCCAGTTCTAACTGTTGCTTCCTGACCTGCATACAGATTTCTCAAGAGGCAGGTCAGGTGGTCTGGTATTCCCATCTCTTTCAGAATTTTCCACAGTTTATTGTGATCCACACAGTCAAAGGCTTTGGCATAGTCAATAAAGCAGAAATAGATGCTTTTCTGGAACTCTCTTGCTTTTTCCATGATCCAGCGGATGTTAGCAATTTCATCTCTGGTTCCTCTGCCTTTTCTAAAACCAGCTTGAACATCAGTAAGTTCACGGTTCACATATTGCTGAAGCCTGGCTTGGAGAATTTCGAGCATTACTTTACTAGCATGTGAGATGAGTGCAACTGTGCGGTAGTTTGAGCATTTTTTGGCATTGCCTTTCTTTGGGATTGAAATGAAAACTGACCTTTTCCAGTCCTGTGGCCATTGCTGAGTTTTCTGAATTTGCTGGCATATTGAGTGCAGCACTTTCACAGCATCATCTTTCAGGGGTTGAAATAGCTCAACTGGAATTCTATCACCTCCACTAGCTTTGTTCCTAGTGATGCTTTCTAAGGCCCACTTGACTTCACATTCCAGGATGTCTGGCTCTAGGTCAGTGATCACACCATCGTGATTATCTGGGTCGTGAAGATCTTTTTGTACAGTTCTTCTGTGTATTCTTGCCACCTCTTCTTAATATCTTCTGCTTCTGTTAGGTCCATACCATTTCTATCCTTTATTGAGCTGATCTTTGAATGAAATGTGTCCCCTTGGTATCTCTAATTTTCTTGAAGAGATCTCTAGTCTTTCCCATTCTGTTGTTTTCCTCTATTTCTTTGCATTGATCGCTGAGGAAGGCTTTCTTATCTCTTCTTGCTATTCTTTGGAACTCTGCATTCAGATGCTTGTATCTTTCCTTTTCTGCTTTGCTTTTTGCTTCTCTTCTTTTCACAGCTATACTGAGCATCATGTCCTCAAAGTTCATCCATGTAGTCAGAATCTCCTTCCTTTTCAAGGCTGAGTAATATTCCACTGAGTGGATGGACCTCATTGTGTTCATCCATCATCCATCCATGGACACTTGGGGTGTCTCCATCTTTTGGTTGGCATGCATCAAGCTGCTGTGAACACGGGGGTGCAAACATCTCTTCCAGTCCCCGTGCTCAGCTCTTTCCCAGATGCACCCAGGTCATATGGTGATTCTGTGTTCAGCCATCCAGACTTTCCCACAGCAGCCACACCATTTTACATCCTTCGCAGCAGCCATGCGCAAGGTTCCAGTTTCTCTGCATCCTCGCTGCCACTTGCCATTTTCCATCTTTTTGATAACAGTCAGCTTAGTGGGTGTGATGTGGCGTCTTGCTATGGTGAGCCCTTCCTGCTTTTTTAAAGAAAAAAATTTTTTTAAATTATTTACTTATTTATATTGAATTTTTTTGTTTTTCTTGGCTGCACCTCTCAGCATGAGGGATCTTAGCTCCCCGGGCTAGGGATGGAACCCATGCCACCTACAGTGGAAGCCAACAGTCTTAACTGCTGGACCACCAGGAAGTCCTGAGCCCCTCCTGCCTTACGCCATTTTGTTTCTGCACCAGACCCCAGTCTTCCTGACTAACATAAACACAGCAGAAAGAAAATCTCCCCCAGGAGGAGACTTTCCAACCCCACATGCCAGCATTCTCATGCAGATCAAGGCAACAAATGTTGCAAGACCTTTTTTTATGATAATACTTCCTATCAGTGAGGCTGTGGCAAAGCAGGCCTTGGCCTCTGCTGTTAGTGGGAGAATAAATTCTTACAGCATTTCTAGAAGGTCTTAGGTAAGAGCTGTTTGTTGCCCAAGAAATGCCACTTCTAGGAAATGATCCTAAGAAAATTATCTAGAATGCCACAAATACGTGTACACTGAGGACCAAGGCATCCTTTGTGTAATCGCCACAAACCTGGAAACTCTGAGCTTCCCTGGCGGGACAGGGGACAGGAATCTGCCTGACAATGCAGGGGACATGGGTTCGATCCCTGGTCTGGGATGATTCCATATGCCTTAGAGCAACTAAGCCCCTGCGCCACAACCACTGAGCCTGCCCTCCAGAGCCTGGGAGCCACAACTACTGAAACCCGTGTGCTCTAGAGCCCATGCTCTGCAGCATGAGAAGCGCTGAAATGAGAAGACTGAGCACTGTAGCCCCCGCTCACCACAACCAGAGGAGGCCCAGCACAGCAACGAAGACTCAGTGCAGCCAAAAGTAAATAAATAACTAACTGGAAATTCCAAAACAGATAAATAACAAGGAACTATTGTATAGCACAGGACTTCTCTGATGGCTCACATGGTAAAGAATCTGCCTGCAATACAGGAGACCCAGGTTCAATCCCTGGGTCTGGAAGATCCCCTGGAGAAGGGTATGGCTACCCACTTCAGTATTCTTGCCTGGAGAATCCCATGGACAGAGGAGCCTAGCGGGCTATAGTGCATGGAGTCACAAAGAGTCAGTCATGACTGAGTGACTTCCACTTCACCCTTCACTGTATAGCATAGGGAGCTATATTCAATACCCTGTAATAACCTGTATGGGAAAAGAATCTGAAAAAGAATATATATAAGTATGTGCGCGTGTGTGTGTAAAACTGATTCACTTTGCTATACACTTGAAATTAACACAACATGGTAAATTAACTATACTTCAACTATATGTAACTGTATTATATAAATGAGATAAAAAGTAGCCCAGAGTCTGAGATAAGCCTGCTCATCTCTGCCATCCCCCCTCCAGTCCCTGGTGAGGGTGTTTTTATGGAGCTGGCATAATGCCAGGGGCACATCAGGGTGCGTTGTGTTTTATCACCAGTGACAGACATGCGTGCGTGCGGATTTGTGGCCAAATCCGGCCTCTTCAGGCCAAGGCCTGGTTTTTGCCCAGGCCTGTGCGAGGTGTAGGGAAAAGTGGTTGTTTTTTGTTTACTTCCCTTTTTTGGCTGTTTGTTCAAGAGTCCAGAGGACTCTGAATGGTTCTGTGTGGAGCGTAAGCTCAGGAGAGAGGGCAGGGCTTGAAAAGGCCACTGAACGAGGAGAAAGGAGTTTAGCTTCTTTTCTGTTGACTTTTCAGCATGTGATGAAGAAAGTTTTCAAACGGAGGGAACTTTAGAGGGAAGGCCCTTACTGCCACTGTCCAGAGGCTATCTATGCAAGTCGTATTTGCCGTGTTTGCTTTGTCCACTTACCCATCTTCTTGTTTAGTTGCTCGGTTGTGTCTGACTCTCTTCGATCGTATAGTCTGGGGCCTGCCAGGTTCCTCTATCTATGGGATTTCCCAGACAAGAATACCAGAGTGGGCTGTCTTTTCCTTCTCTGGAGTGGGGGTAGGGGGGTGTGGGAGAGGCGATCTTCCTGACCCAGGGATCCAATGCCGGTCTCCTGCATTGCAGGCGGATTCTTTACCATAGAGCCACCAGGGAAGCCCCTTACCCATCTTACTTTTTAAATTTTTTGGCCACACCATGCAGCTTTTGGGATCTTAGTTCCCCGAGTGGTGGTTGACCAGTGCCAGTGAGTGTGGAATCCTAACCACTGGACTCACCATACTGATTCTAGTGGGAGCCTGGGCATGGGCCCTCCGTCATCCATGCCTTCTCCTTTCCGTTCCTAGCAGCTCTGCTCTCACCACCTTCAGGAAGCCCTCCCTGATGCCCCTCTTTTCCCTCCTGCAGTCCAAGGCCTTCACCTCTCACACATTCCCTACCCCCAGTGAGGCACCACCCCTCTGATTTCTTGCTTTTTCTTTTTTTGTCCTTTTTAAAAATTGTTTTAATTTTATTGTATTGAATTAGAGGACCCTGGAGGTCTACAGTCCATAGCATCACAAAGTCAGACATGACTGAAGCGACTTAGCAGGCACACACACATAGTTGGTTTACAATGTTGTGTTAATTTCCTCTCTACAGCAAATTGACTCAGTTATACTTATATGTACATTCTTTTTCATATTCTTCTTTTCCCACTGTATATATGTATTTCTTTTTGGTTGTGCTGGGTCTTTGTTGCTGTGCAGGGCCTTTCTCTAGTTGTGGGGAGCGGAGGCTGCTCTCTAGTTACTCGGTGTGTGACCTTCTCATTGTGGTGGCTTCTCTTGTGGCTGAGCACGGGCTCTAGAGCACAGACTCAGTAGTCGTGGGGCCCGGGCTTAGCTTTCCTCCACATGTGGGATCTTCCTGGACCAGGGATTGAACCCATGTGCCCTGCATTGGAAGGCGGATTCTTTACCACTGAGCCACCAGGGAAGCCCTCTTTTTTCATATTCTTTTCCATTATGGCTTATCATAGGACATTGAATATAGTTTCCTGTGCTATATAGTAGGACCCTGTTGTTTATATCCAATCTATATATAATATATAGGGACTTCCCTGGTAGTTCAGTGGTTAAGAATTCACTGGGCAATGTAGGAGATGTGGGTTTGATTGCTGCTCAGGGAACTAAAATCCCACATGCCTTGGGGCAACTAAGCCTGCTCACCACAAGCAGAGAGTCTGTGAGCCTTGAAGAAAGATCCTGCATGCCACAACTAAGTTTGGATAAAGCCAAATAAATAAATAAATAATACATTAAGCTAATATGTAGCTTGCGTCTGCTAATCCTACCTTGTCACTCCTTCCCTTCCCCTTCTGGGTGTCCCCAGATTACATGAAGAAAGGAGAAAGTGACAGTGGGGGAAGACTGGATGAGTCGGGGGACTCCTGTGATTGTCATGCTGGTGACTGTCACTCCTGGCATCCAGTGGGTGGGGCCTGGGAGGCTGCTCCATCCCCCAGCCCCCAGGATGCCCGGAAAGTGGAGAGTGGGAATTCATTTCTCCCTCAAGAACTCCACCCTGGGACTTCCTTGGTGGTGCAGTGGCTAAGAATCCGCCTGCTGATGCAGGGGACACAGATTCGGTCCCTGGTCCAGGAAGGTTCCACATGCTGAGGAGCAACTAAAGCCATGCGCCACAACTCCTAAAGCCTGCGCTCTAGGACCCGTGCTCTGCAACAAGAGAACTCACCACAGTGAGAAGCCTGGGCACCACAACTAGGGAGTAGCCCCCGCTCACTGCAACTAGAGAAAAGCCTGCACGCAGCAGGAAAGACCCGGCTCAGACGAAACTAAAGTGGTAATAATCATAGAAAACCAAACCCTGACTGAGTTTCACGAGGGAGATGTGACAGCAAGCAGAGGTTCTGGTGCTGGAAGACTCTGGAGGAGAGTTTGGTCCTGTTCCGTGTTTACCGTCTTAGTGGCAGGCGCCTTGGTGCCCCTGACGGGCACCCACGGTGATAGAACAGAGGTATCATCTTGTACATCACTGCCACCTCCCCCACAGCAGGCTGAGGGAGCTGCCTCCAGAACCGGGGTGCGCTCTCCCCAGCAGGATGACAGGACACTGCTCACATCTCTGCCCAGAGTTGGGAGCCCTCTGACAGCCGCATCCCCCACAGCCACTTTCCCAGACACATCCCACCCTAACCCTAGAAGCACCCATGTTTTCCTCCACCCCTGCTTTTCTCCAAGCTGCTACAGTTTTTCGCTTGTTTTTTTTACCAGTGTGTGCTCAGTTGCTCTGTCATGTCTGACTCTGTGACTCCATGGACTGTAGTTCATGAGGTTCCTCTATCCATGGGATTCTCCAGGCCAGAGTACTAGAGTGGGCTGCCATTTTCTCCTCCAGGGAATCTTCCTGACCCAGGGATTGAAACTTCGTCTCGAATCTCCTGCATTGCAGGCGGATTCTTTTACCACTAGCACCACCTGGGAAACCCAAACAGGCTGTATTTTTGCCCCTTTCCATCCACGGTGATTCCAAATTAAAGCGTGCTTTGGCCTGCAAGGGCTTGGGGCCAGCCACTGAGGAAGGAACCTCCCGCCCCAACTTTTGAGTCCGGAGGCTCCTGCTGGCTCCTTGTGGACTGCAGAGACCTGGACGACACCCCCTAGACCCTGGCCCGGCAGGTGAGAACTTCTTGGAGACACCTCCCTGACCAGGTTCTGTATGCTGGGGGCTCAGCTCGGAGCCTGGTCGCTGTCTGCTCTCAGTCATGGGGGGTAAACACAGCTCAACCCACTGACCAGTAGCTGGCCATGGGCAGTTCTGGATCCTGGCATTCTCAGCCCAGAATTGCTCGTCTGTGTCACACACGAGAGAGTTGCCATGTGGCAAAGACCCAGATTTGGAAACCCTGAGGCTCTTCTAGCCTCAAGAAATCAGAGCCTAGGGCTTCCCTGGTGGTCTAGTGGTTAAGAATCTGCCTGCCAATGCAGGGGACACCAGTTCGATCCCTGGTCTGGGAAGATCCCACATGGTGTGGGGCAACTAAGCCCATGAGCTGCAACAACTGAACCTGCATACCCTAGAGCTTGTCTTGGCAACAAGAGAAGCCACCATAAATGAGAAGCCTGAGCATGGCAACTAGAGAAAGCCCTTGGTAGCAACGAAGACCCAGTGCAGCCATAAATAAATAAATAACATTTTTTTAAAAAAAGAAAACAGTTTAAATAATGACATACTGGCCCCACAAATAGTGAGGACCCTTAAGTGTTTTTCTGGAACTCTCTTGCTTTTTCCATGTTGGCTTAAAACTCAACATTCAAGAAATAAAGATCATGACATCCGGTCCCATCACTTTATGGCATATAGATGGGGAAACAATGGAAAAGTGAGAGACTTTATTTTTGGGGGGGCTCCCAAATCACTGCAGATGGTGACTGTAGCCATGAGATCAAAAGATGCTCGCTCCTTGGAAGAAAAGCTATGACCAACCTAGATAGCGTGTTAAAAAGAAGAGACATTGCTAACAAAGGTCCATCTAGTCAAGGCTATGGCTTTTCTAGTAGTTATGGATGGATGTGAGAGTTGGACTGTGAAGAAGGCTGAGTGCCGAAGAATTGATGCTTTTGAACTGTGGTGTTGGAGAAGACTCTTGAGAGTCCCTTGGACTGCAAGGAGATCCAACCAGTCCATTCTGAAGGAGATCAGTCCTGGGTGTTGTTTGGAAGGAATGATGCTAAAGCTAAAACTCCAGTACTTTGGCCACCTCAAGCGAAGAGTTGACTCATTGGAAAAGACTGTGATGCTGGGAGGGATTGGGGGCAGGAGGAGAAGGGGACGACAGAGGATGAGATGGCTGGATGGCATCACCAACTCGATGGACGTGAGTTTGAGTGAACTTCGGGAGTTGGTGATGGACAGGGAGGCCTGCTGCTGCTGCTACTGCTGCTGCTAAATCGCTTCAGTCGTGTCTGACTCTGTGCGACCCCATAGATGGCAGCCCACCAGGCTCTGCCATCCCTGGGATTCTCCAGGCAAGAACACTGGAGTGGGTTGCCATTTCCTTCTCCTGCTGCAATTCATGGAGTTGCAAAGAGTTGGACACAGCTGAGCGACTGAACTGAAGTGGACTGCACGGAGATCAAACTAATCAATCCTAAAGGAAATCAACCTTGAATATTCATTGGAAGGACTGATGCTGAAGCTGAAGCTCCAATACTTTGGCCACCTGATACTAAGAACTGACTCACCGGAAAAAACCCTGGTGCTGGGAAAGAGTGAAGGCAGAAGGAGAAGACAACAACAGACAAGGAGATAGTTACATCGATGACTCGATCACTGACTCGATGGACATGAGTTGAGCAAGCTCCAGGAGTTGGTTATGGACAGGGAAGTCTGGTGTGCTGCAGTCCGTGGGGTTGCAAAGAGTAGGGCATGACTGAGTGACTGAACTGAACTAAGATGGGTGAGAGCAAACCCTGGAAATAAAAGAAACATTGAAAGCAATTAGAAAGTTAAGTACAAATTCATCTGCTTTTTGTCTTCACCATGTGACAATTCTAAACAGTATCATCGATTAAATATTCTTCCCCTGAGAAATTTCTTCAGTTGACCTAACACTTGTTATTATTACAGTCTTTGTTGAGTTTTTCTTTAAAAAAAAAAAAAAGATTTTAAAAGAATTTATTTATTTATTTTTGGCTGCACTAGGTCTTCATTGCTGCAAGCAGGCTTTTAAAAGATTCGGCAAGCCAGAGACTACTCTCTAGTTGAGGTGCACAGACTTCTCATTGTGGTGGCTTCTTTTGTTTCCGAGCACAGGCTCTAGGGTGCACAGGCTTCAGTAGTTTTGGAGTGTGGGCTCAGTAGTTGTAACACATGGGCTTAGCTGCCCTGTGGCACGTGGAATCTTTCCTGACCAGGGGTCAAACCCATGTCCTCTGCGTTGGCAGGTGAATTCTTAACCACTGGACCACCAGGGAAGTCCTAAGTAATTTTCGATGTGGACCACTTTTTAAAGTCTTTATTGAGTTTATCTTAACATTGCTTCTGTTCTTTGTGTTGATTTTTTGGCTCTGAGGCACGTGGGCTCTTAGCTATAAGACCAGGGAATGGAACCTGTACCCTGTGCATTGGAACGTGAAGCCTTAAGCACTGAACTGCCAGGGCAACTCCTCTGTTGAGTCTTGATAATTGTACATAGGGATGCTGAAAATTAGATGTTTGTATTACAGATGCTGTATAAGTAAATAATAAATTCTTCATTCAACAGAAAAGGGAATTTGAAAACACACAGGGACTCAGCCACAGGCTTTGGAGAGTAAATTTCTATCAGTTTTGTAATATTTCAAGGTCCCTTTGTGGAAAGTTTGTGTCTCTAACCCCAGTGGACACAGTACTGTAGATTGGAAGTAAAAATGAGATAAAACTGAGAGGCAGGGATTGTAAAGACAAAGAAGCAAGTAGCTACTTCATTCCGTGTAACTCTTTGGAGACTTTATTTGTGCCTAAAACATAAAAACATGAAACAAAGTGGGGCTTGAAAGAATAATATTTATGCTTGGGGCAAAATTTAAATCATACGTGAAATATCTCTGTGATTTTATCCTCAAGGAAAAGTATTTTTGCTGAAGTCCAGATGGTATATGAAATATTTTACTAAATTTGAATATTATCTTTACCATTTAAAGTTCTTTTTTAACTGTAAATTGTTTCAACATGTGAAAGATCGGATCCAGAAAATCATTATTAAGATCGATAAATATCAGGTTACTAAAAATTATTCTTTCCTATAAGGGGACGGGGCGCTAGGACGTCTCCTCCAAATATAAGTGGCCTTTGTCGCCCAGAGCCGGCTCCAGGAGAAGGGACCCTGACTAGGGCGACGTGGACCACTGTGGAGACGTGGCCCCCGTAAGATTCCGACCCCACCCCCACCTCCACCTCCACCTCCACCCCAAAAGCCAGCGCAGAGGTGGGCCGTGGTCTCTAGGCCCGGCTGTGGGGGGGGGGGCGGGGCGAGGTGCGCGCCCCGCGCGTTCCAGACGCCACGGCGGCCCCGCCTCCTCCGCGCGTCCGCAGAGCTTGGCAACGGAACGGGGCGGGACCCGAAGCATTCTTCCAATCCAAGGCACCGCCCCAACTCGTGTACCTCGCCGCTTGCCAATCAGACGCCGAGAGGGGCGGGCACACCTGGGTTTCCCGGTGGCTCCGCACCCTCGTGCGGCCGCGTTCTCGCGGCGTGGGGGCGTGGCCTGAGTGCGTTGTCTATAAAGGTGGGCGGCGACGGCGGCGCCATTTTGCGAACGGCGAGCAGCGGCGGCGGCGCGGAGAAGCGCAGCGGAGGTTTTGCTGGTTTCGGACCCCAGCGGCCGGATGGTGAAATCCTCCCTGCAGCGGATCCTCAACAGCCACTGCTTCGCCAGAGAGAAGGAAGGGGATAAACCCAGCTCCACCGTCCACGCCACCCGCACCATGCCGCTCCTTAGCCTGCACAGCCGCGGAGGCCGCAGCAGTGAGAGGTAAGCGCCCCGCCCCCGCCCGAAGCTTCCAGAAGCGGCGCCGCGCAGGCCCGCAGGGGGCAGGCCTCGGGGCGCCGCGGAAGTCCGGGGAGCGCGAGGTCCGCCCCTTTGTCGAGGCCACAATCGTACTGGGGGCGGGGTGGGGGCGGGGCGGGCCCGAAGCGGGCGGAGGGGCCTCTGATTGGATTGAGGGGCTTCCAGGGTACCTGGTCGAATTGAGGTGTGGGGCGGGGGCAAACACGGCGGTTTCCGTTTGGATTGGGGAAGCTTCCAGGGTCCCTGGTTGGGTTTGGGGGACACCAGAGTTAACGGCCCGTTTTAGAGGCGCGAGGGTCGGGTTTGCGGGGTGGCTAGACTTGAGGGGCGAGGTCAGGCCCACGGATCCGGGGAATGTGGAGTTTGCGGGCGGACAAGCCCAGCGGAGTAGCCTTTCCCACGGGACGGCGGCCGCCCTGGCGATCTCTTTATAGCCCCGAGGACGCGCGGAGTCGGATAGCGCCACGTAGACGGCGCCCGGGGCCCTTATCAGGGTGAATGCCGGATCGCCCTTCCCCCGGAGGACTGCTGTGCCAGGAGTGGTTGTGGCTAGGGACGGGGGTTCAGGGGGGCCGCGCTCGGCGCGGAGCGCGAGCTCTTTGATGACGGGGACCCCGGATGGGAACCGAGGAAAATGGAGGCGACTTTGGGGCTTGTTTACGCTGCTCAGCAAATGGCTGCTGGCATTGCCGGCTGCGCGATTGTGAAAATCTCCCCCGGGGCCGAGGGCCCTTTGCCGAGATGACGCAACCGGAGGCCGCGGGGAGCGCGCGGGAGGGCGTCTCCGCGGGCCGGGCCTCGCAGCACCGGCGGGGGCACTGATCGGGCTCCACGTCTCCAGGCAAGTGAAGGGATCGCCTCAGGGACAGCTTCTGCGGACGGACAGGTCAGATCCCTAAGAAAAGCTTACTGGAGCTTCAGGTCGGCTACAGACTGCACAGTGGGAAAGGGGAAGCTGGAGCGCTGGGCTTAGAAATGGGAAGTAGAACTTGACGCAGGATTGGGTGGGGCGGCACTTCGTGCCAGTCGTGAGATGGTTAAAGGGCAAAAGCGCCCCCCGACCCCGGGAACAGGTGGGTCTTTAAGCAGCGTATCACCTGAGGCGTCTGGTTTGAGTGGCCACTTGTTTCTGTGATTGTTTTAGCTGCCCCGCCGCCGGATGTTGATTTTTGCGCTCAGTGTGAACATTGCCCTTGGAAAAGGGAGACAAGGTCCCTGGTGGACTTGGGCTCTGGAAGGCCTTGACCTTCAGTTTGGCCGTATTGGGACCCCAGGCCCTGTTGGCAAAGCCCGCGGGGTCTCCTTCCAGTGCTGCTCACCTGCTGTCTCCTCCAGTTCCAGGGTCTCCATCAACTGCTGTAGTAACCTGGGTCCAGGGCCTCGGTGGTGCTCCTGATGTCCCTCACCCACCCCTGAAGATCCCAGGTGGGCGAGGGAATAGTCAGAGGGATCACAATCTTTCAGCTAATTTATTTTACTCTGTAAGTATGCTCCTTCCTCTGGACTCCTGGGGACCTGAGCTGGGGGGAATGTGGTCAGACCCAGAGCGCCTGCCTCTGAGCAGACGGCAATCATTTGTGCACTTGTCATGTGCTGGGAGCTCTCTTTCTGGTTTTACCCAGTGCTCTGAGCTCAAGATAGAAGGAACAAAGGTGCGAGGCACTGCCCAGGCAGCTCCTGATAGCACCTTAGCCTGGAGCTCTCTGTGGTCTTGGGCAGAGCTGCTGCTGCTCAGAGGCCTCCGTAGCCAACATCAGCACTGGGTTGTGGGGGTGTGTGAAAGGTCATTTCGGTGCTTTTCTGGGTTGTCAGGGTAGCCAAGGGAAAGATCCCCAACCTGTGAAGGTTGGTGTTTATGGTTGAATGTGATTTTTTTCCCCTGCAGGATAATCGGCTGAATGTAACAGAGGAACTAACGTCTAATAACAAGACGAGGATTTTTAATGTCCAGTCCAGGCTCACAGAGGCCAAACATATTAACTGGAGAGCGGTGCTGAGCAACAGCTGCCTCTACGTCGAGATCCCGGGCGGCGCTCTGCCCGAGGGGAGCAAAGACAGGTGAGGGCCAGCCTCTGTGCGAGGAAGAGGGAGGCCTGAGCCAGGGGACAGGTGGGTGGTTCATGTTCAGCCTGCATGAGGAGGAGGGAGGCCTGAGCCAGGGGACGGACGGGTGGTTCATGTTCAGCCTGCACACGAGGTTCATGTTCTGGGAACCAGTGGACCAGCTGTTAGCACCCGAGGGGTGAGGGGAGGGGGTGTTACTGCTGGCCTCAGGTAGATGGGGCCAGGGCCACCCCATGGTGTCTAGGAATGTCCCCTTGAGTGATGTGGCTCCAGTGTAAGCAGTGCTGGAGGTGACCCTGGATTAGACCTGGGAGAGATTGGTGTTCAGACAGGAGTGGAAGAATCAGGCTGGGGCCCCGGTAGGGGTGCGGGCGGGCAGCTCCTGATGCTGGAACTTTAGCTTCGCAGTTCTTCTTGAGTTTGCTGAAGAGCAGCTCCATGTTGACCACGTCTTCATTTGCTTCCACAAGAACCGCGATGATCGAGGTAGGTTGACTGCCTTCCTCAGATTCTCCAGGGGGTGAGAGGAGCGGGGAGGCCAGGCAAGGAGGTGGAGCCCATGGAGTCCAGGACTCAGGCCTTGGTCTCCAGACCCTGGGCCCTGAGTGTGGACAGGAGTTCTGACTTAATTGTATCTCTTCTGTGTCTCTTCTGCAGCCGCCTTGCTCCGTACCTTCAGCTTTTTGGGCTTTGAGATTGTGAGACCGGGGCATCCCCTTGTCCCCAAGAGACCCGACGCTTGCTTCATGGCCTACACGTTTGAGAGAGAGTCCTCGGGTGAGGAGGAGTAGTGTGACGACCCTGGGGCCACTCAGGGGCCTCAGTTGCAGTCCCTTGCGTGTGTGCTTTGCGCCGTGCCTGGTGCGGGTGGTGTGATCAACTGCGCTGACCTGCGTCAGCCTGCTCACCTGCTGGTTTGTCCGCATGTTGTAATTGTGCAAATAAACGCTCACTCCAAATTAGCCGTGTATTTCTTGAAGTTTAATATTGTGTTTGTGATACTGAAGTATTTGCTTTAATTCTAAATAAAAGTTTATATTTTACTTTTTTATTGCTGGTTTAAGATGATTCAGATTATCCTTGTACTTTGAGGAGTTTCTTATTTGAAAGTCTTTTTGGAACAGTCTTAGTTCTCTTAACTTGGAAAGATAGGTATTAATCTACCGTTCTATTGCTCTCAGAAATCCAAATAAAAGTGATTATCCCTCTTAAGACCTGTGTTGGCTCGATGGTGTTGATGGGCTCTGGGGCCAAGGGAGTAGGGGCCTTGGGCTTGCCAGGGGCTGAGGGAGGTGCGCAAGCAACAGTCTTGAGCCAAGTAAGGGCCTGGTGTCACTCTGGCCACAGCCAGCTCAACCCAGAGCTCCAGCTGGGTACCTCCATACCTCATCTTCCTGCCACCCCTGGGCAGATGGTAGCCCGCCCCACCCTGCCTGCCACTCCCCTTTCCCCAGAGCCCTTCCCTGGGGTGACTGAGGCAGGCTGGAGTGGCCTGGTTCCAGGCTGAAGCTGTTTACTGGGCCTTGAGAAGTGGACCAGGGCAGGGCCTAAGTGGGGCTTTCCCAGGGGGGAAGGGGAAGGAAGGGGTGGGTGTTTGGCTGTGGGCATCCTCAGCCCTCATGGTGTCTTGCTGGGGAGGGAGCTCTGCTGGTGGGCCTTCTGGCCAGAGCAGAGGTGGGGTCTGAGGAAGTCAGAAGGCAAAGACCCTGCAGTGGTGTGGGTGCTGTGCTTAGTTGCCCAGCTGTCATGGGGTACAACTGTGTGACCCCATGGGAGACCCTCTGCTAGACTCCTCTGTTCATAGGGATTCTCCAGGCAAGAATACTGGAGTGGGTTGCCATGCCCTTCTTCAAGGGATCTTCCCTACCTAGGGGTTGAACCAAGGTCTCCCACATCGTGGGCAGATTCTTTACCATTTGAGCCACCAGGGAAGGGTGGAGGTAAGTGGGTGGCTGAAGGCTGAAGACAGCAGCCCTGCAGCGCCACCTGCTGGCTGAATCTGGGGTTGTGCCCTGCAGGTTGACAAATAGGTTGCAAAGCAGGTATCTTAGAAGAGTTCAGAGGGATTCAAGTATATCTGGGGGCTGGGTGGGATATTCGGTTACCTGGTTGATGATGGAGTCGGCTTTCAAAGGTCTGAAGAGAGGGCTGGACACACTCCAGTCTGTGGGCAGGGCACAGGCAGAGAAAGGGCTTTGGGGTTGGGGTGCTGGAGGACGTACAGGAGTCTGAAGCAGAGCATAGAGGGGAGATACATCAGCAGAAGGAACAATGGGTAAGGTCTGGAGGCCAGAAAGCACCTACATAGAGGGGTGATGTGGCAGGAGAGGGCCGGACAGCATGCGGAGCCTTCAGACGAACCCCTTGTGTTTTGAAGGCACTAGGGAGCCATGGGAGAGGTCTGAGCAGGAGAGGAACCAGGTCATACCTGGGGTTAGAAAGTTCCCCCCAGCATTGCCATGGCTGGTAAAGGGGTATGACGAGATCCTGGACAAGGGCATTGAGACCCCTCAGAGCTCCTGTATCTACTTTTCAGAGGTACAAATTGAAACTTCCTCCTCATTCTCTCCCTTAGGTCCCTGATGAGGCTGTAAACAACTTTGTTTATTCTATCATTCTATGCTATTAAACACATAGTGTGTGTTAAGTATGGGCAGGGCCTCAGAACTCAACCTGATGGGTGAGATGAACAGGTGACAAAGAGATGAATGAATAAATGCAGGTGGTTACAAGTGCTTTGGTGGGAAGCAGGGCCAGGAGCTGGAGAGCGCCCAGGAGGGTCAACTTTATTTGCTTAAAAGAGGTGAGATTCAGCAAGTCCGGCAGAGGAAACAGCCAGTGCAAAGATTTGGTGGCTGGACAGAATTTAGTGTCACAGAGGGGGAGCAAGGAGGCCATAGTGGGTGGAGGGAGTAGGGGGGTGGGCATGGGAACCAGGGGAGCATATGGGCAGGTGAGCTCAGGCCCTGCTGGGGTGGGCTGGCTGTCTCAGGTTCCAGGGACCTCTCTCCCCACGGAAGCCCCCAGCAGTTCTTGACAAGCTGTTGACAGTTCACACCACCATCCTCAGCACAAGGGCAGGCTCCAGGGCCTTTGGGAGGAGTGTCCACATTGCCACGGACACAGTGACCATCAGACCGTAGTACCACAAGGGCACCTGGTTTCTACTGGAAGGTGGTGGGAAGAATTCCAATCACTGGGAGAGGCATGAACTGGCAGTGATCGCACACCAGGATGGGCTGCTCTGAAAGCCTCTACGAGCACTGGTCATTAGGTCCCAGCCCTGGAAGGGGGGCAACTGCATACTTGGGGGTAGTAAGAGTGATTGGGCCTAATTTCCCAACTGCATTCTCTGCTGGCCTGTTGGTCCCTTCTGAAAGGGGGCATCCACCCTGTGATGGATTCACCAGCCACCAGTTCCAGCCCTGGGAGGTTGAGGGGGGGGCGGGGCCTGCCACTTGGAGGGGTCCTGGAACAGGTGCATCACTCACGGGCAGGGTCAGTCCCACAGCAGACTGAGGGCGAGGTCCACTGAGGCCGCTGTGGCCTCCATCAGATATTCACAGCAGAGCCAGTCCTCCAGACCGGGCACCTCCCCACCCACAGCCCGCTCAGCCAGGTGCAGGACCAGCATGGTTCGGCGCACCTGCAGCCAGGACCCCAGTGGGGTTCCGTGGCTGCGCAGCTCTGGTCCGGGCCCCCAGAGCAGCGCCTGCAGCGCGCCGCGTGTCCGGGCCGCTGAGGGCCGCACACGGGTCAGCTGGGCCGCCAGGCGCTCCAGGCCTGCGGCCACGGGTGTGGCCAAGGGCGCTCCAGGGCCAAGCAGCTCTCGGAACAGGCGGCTCAGCTGCCGCGCGTGGATGCCGGGGGTGCCGGGAGGCCGCGGGCGAACGCGTCCAAAGTCTGCCAGCAGCAGGCGCGGGGGCCCGGTGGCCATGCAGCCCCGAGGCGCCACCAGCAGCATGTTCTCAGGCCGCAGCTCGGCCAGGGCCACGCCCCGTGCCTCCAGGCGCTCTAGGGCAGCGCTCAGCTGCAGCAGCAGCAGGGCCACAGTTTTCGTGAACTCCTCCGGTGGCCGAGCACCTGCCTCCACAAGCCACTGGGCCACAGTGAGCTCTGGCACCTCGGCCACCAGCACCACGCAGCCGCTCCAGGGCGCCTCAGGCAGTGAACCCTCGGGCAACAGGCCACACAGCCCCTGGAGGTTGAAATGTGGGCGTAGAGAGACCTGTAGCTCCAGGCCCCAGGTGTGGGTCTCCTCAGCTCCTGGCTTGGGCACCTGTGGGACAGAGGGGGCCTTCAGAGCCTGACCACAGAGCCCCTCCACCCTGAAAACCAGCATAGCTTGCCCAGAGGCTCTACCTGTTCTGAAACCTTCCCACCCACCGCAACTTGCCCCACTATGGCTGATCACTCCAGAAGCAAGGTTCTTGTTAATTCAGATATTATTCGCCAACATGATTTAAGGAAAACTACACCTGGGAGGATGGTGCTATGGGTCTTCCCTGGTAGCTCAGTTGGTAAAGAATCTGCCTGCAATGTGGGAGACCCAGGTTTGACACCTGGGTCGAGGAAGATTCCCTGCAGAATGGAATGGCTACCACTCCAGTATTCTTGTCTGGAGAATCCCATGGACAGAGGAGCCTGGTGGGCCACAGTCCATGGGTTTTCAGAGTCAGACACGACTGAGTGACTAACACTAACAGTACGCCAGGGAGGAGGTGTTTAACGGTTAAAGTTTCCAGCCTGCCAAAGGGTGTCCATCACTTGTACTTGCCACTTGGTAAGGAGGAAGATGACAGCAAAGGAGCTGGAGCTGGGCTGTCAGTAGAAATACAGCTCAGGTCACAGTGTAATTCAAAATTTCCAGGAGCCACATTTTAAAAAGTGAAAAGAAACAGGTGAAAGTAACTCTTTCTTCTTCCTCTTCTTTTTAATATTCACTAGTTTAATTTTTTAGATTCTACATATAATTGAAAACATACAGGATTTGTCTTTTATTTCACTAAGTATAATACCCTCCTGTGGTGTTGGAGAAGACTCTTGAGAGTCCCTTGGACAGCAAGGAGATCAAACCAGTCAATCCTAAAGGAAATCAGTCCTGACTATTCACTGAAAGGACTGATGCTGATGCTGAAGCTCCAATACCTTGGCCACCTGATTCGAAGAACTGACTAATGAAAAAGACCCTGATGCTAGGAAAGATTAAAGGCAGGAGGAGAAGGAGACAACAGAGGATGAGACGGTTGGATGGCATCACTGACTCGGTGGACATGAGTGTGAGCAAGCTCCAGGAGTTGGTGATGAACAGGGAAGTCTGGCATGATGCAGTTCATGGATGGGGTCACAAAGAGTCAGATACAACTGAGCGACTGAACTGAACTGATAATACCCTCCAGGTTCATCTATGTTGCAAATGGCAAAATTACATTCTTTTTTATGGCAGATTAGTAGTAGTCCATTGTATATATATTCCACATCTTCTGTTGATGGACACTTAGGTTGCTTCCATGTCTTGGCTATTGTAAATAATGTTGCTGTGAACATTGGGGGCACATATATATTTTCTAATGAGTGTTTTTGTTTTTTTCTAGATATATACTCAGGATTAGAGTTGTGGATTATATGCAGTTCTATTTTTAGTTTTCTGAGGAACTTCTAAACTGTTTTCCACAGTGGCCACATCATTTTACATTCCCCGCAACAGTGTACAGGATTCTCTTTTCTCCACATCCTTGCCAACATTTGTTATCTGTGGTCTTTTTGATGATGGCCATTCTGACAAATGTGAGGTGATACCTCCTTATGGTTTTGCTTTACATTTCTCTGTTTAGTGATGTTGAGCATCTTTTCATTTGCTTGTTGACAGTCTGTATGTCTTCTCTGGAAAAATGTCTCTTCAGGTCTTCTGCCTAATTTTTCATTAGCTTTTTTTTTTTTTTAATGGAGTTGTATGAGCTTGAAAATAACTTTAATAATCTATTTTATTTAATCCAACATTCCCAGAATATTATCATTCAACAGGTCATCAATGAAAAAGATATTAATGAGATGTTTTTACACAATTGTTATTGATACTAAATCTTTGAGACCTGGTGTATATTTGGCACTCAGAGCACATCTCAGTCAGGACCAACCCCATTTCAAGTGCTCAGAAGTCACCCATGGCCAGCAGCTGCAGTACTGGTCAGCAAAGCTCCTTCTAGAAAGTAGGAGAACATCAACTCCGGAGATTACATTTGAATCACTTTGGGGCAGGAGTTAAAAAGCACAGGTGCTGAAGTAGGGCACTGGGAGTGTGTATTTTAAAAATAAAGTCCCTTGGGACTTCTCTGGTGGTCCAGTGGTTAGGACTCCAAGCTTCCAGTGCAGGAGGTTCGGGTTCAATTCCTGGTTGGGGAACTAAGATCCCCCATGCCATGTGGCACGGCCAAAAAACCCCCAAAACAACCAACACGACAACTCTCCAGGGGCCTCTAAGATGGAACCAGGATCAAGCTGTCAATGAAAGAACTCACAGCTAGCAACAACTTACTCCCTCCACACTCCCATCTGTAAAATGGGTTCATAATAGCACAATCTGTCAAATAGGTGAGGTTCCTCCAAAATGGTGACATATCTGACTCTTGGTGGTCACATTTATTTGACAGGAATCTTTTTTTTTCTTGGTGGTGCATAAAACAGAAGCACCTTATAATAAAATATGGTAATGCTTGCATGAGGATTAGCTGAATGAAAGTGTTTAAATCTCCTTAGAACAGCACAGGACATGAAGGAACAGTGCTCAGTACATTTTGTTGAAGATGTTGATGATGGAAAGTGGTATCTATCAGCTGGCAGTGGGTTTCTAGCGTCAGAATTTACTGGGTAGTGAGTTCAAAGGCAGACTCCTGGGGACTTCCAGTGTTTAAGACTCCTAGCTTCTACTACAGGCGGTGCGGGTTCAATCCCTGGTTGGGGAACTAATATCCCACATGTCCCGTGGCAGGAGAAAAAAAAAAAAAGAAAGCAGACTCCTGAGCCCCTGAGAGGCGTGGGGAGATTTTAACAAGACTCCCGGGTGACTCGAATGTAGGTGGCCCCACACCTTAGAAACGTGATTCCTAGGACTAACGGTGTTAGTTGCAAAATAAGCAATTAGGCCCGAGAAGAAAAGGGCCCTAGGTTATGCCTTGGAGGGGAAATTGGGGAAACCTCCGAGGGGCGGGGCGGGGGCGGGGCTCACCTTGGCAGCCAGGAGGTGCCACGCCTCCTCATGCACGCGCACCACGCGGTAGTAGAGGGCGTCCCCGCTCTCCACACAGGGCGAGCTGTCCAGGAGGCGAAAGCCGTGCTCTGGCCGGCAGGGGCCTGGGCGGCCCCCCAGGAGCCGGGTGTGAAGCCGGGCGTGCACGGAGCGGAGACCCTCCAGCTGCCGGGCCTCTAGAGCTGCGTGCACGGCCTCCGGGTGGTGCAGATCGTGGAGGGAGAGGCCCAGTTCGGTGTCCAGCGAACTGAAGGATGGCTCTGCAGGCGGCTGGGCTGGCCTCGCCCTGTCGTCGCCTGCCTGGCTCTCATCCACACTGCGGGACCCCACAAGGGGCTTCCGAGGCGGCCCTGCTCGAGTGAGGCTGGGGCTGGAGGCTTTGTGGGTGGGCAGCGATTGGGTCCTGGTGAGGGTCTTCTTGGGCAGGGGTGGGGGCAGGGGCTGCGGGTCAGTTGCGGGGGGCTCAGATGTCCGTGGGCGGCAGGCCTTGGAGGGCATCAGGTGGGTGCGGACCTCACCTGGACGGGGGGAAGCAGTGGGGGAAGGGCGTGAGGACACGGGAAGTGGGTGCCCAGGACTCTACCCTAGGCCGTAATTCCTTCATCTCTAAAATGGAAAAAATGGGGACTTCTCTGGTGGTGCAGTGGTTAAAACTCCGTGTTGCTCCTGCAGGGGGCGCTGGTTCCATCCCTGAGCGGGAAATAAGATTCCCACATGCAACGGAAGTGGGATGGGGTAGCCAAAAAAATGTTGTTTTGACTGGAAAAAAATAGGGGGTTCCTAGGTGGTCCAGCGGTTAGGACTCAGCGCTCTCACTGCTGGGGCCGGGGTTCAATCCCTGGTCAGGAAACTGAGATCTCACAAAACCGCACTGCACCGCCAAAAAAAGAAAATACCAACGTTCAACTACCTTATGCCCTACGAGTTAAGGATGCCATCTCCAATTTGCAAATAAGGAAACAAAGCTTCAGAGGAGTGACCAGTCAGTGGCAGAGAAACATCCGGCCCCCACTTTCCTGTGTGGTTCTGGGCAGGTGACTGAGCCTCTCTGAGCTCCAGTTTCCTCATTTTTAGAAGCTGGCGATCCATTTTTTTTTTTTTAAACAATGAGTTTAATTAAAATAGTTAAAAAGCTGCTATAGGGGACTTCCCTGGTGGTCCAGTGGCTAAGACTCTGTGCTCCCAATGCAGGGGGCCCAGAACTAGCCAGAGAACTAGCTCCCGCATGTCGCAACTACAACCCAGCACAACCAAATAAATAAATATTTTTTAAAAGCTGCTATAATTGAGTTAAATGATTCCTTAGATGGTAATGAAAGACCCAACCTTCCTGTTCTGGCTGCCCTACCGGCCACCTGTCCCACCGCCCACCCAAGGCCCCTCCCAGGCTCTCACCAAGGTTGCTGTAGGTGTGCTGTGCTGAACAGGTGGGGGTGTTGGCCCCAGGCATCTTGGTGGGTGGCTCCAGGTTGCTCATGCTGCTGGGGGAAGGTCAGAGTGGATGGCATGTGTGTGAGGGCCCCCCCTGCTGTGTGGCCCTTGGGAGGGTTGCTTGACCTCTCTGGGTGAATGTCGCCCATCAACCTTTCAGGGCCGCAGAAAGGACCTTGAACTCTTATGATAGAGACAAAATGTCCAGCTGGGAGGGCAAGACATCTAGGGGGCAGGGGTAGCATCTGGGATACGGTGACAATACCCAGGGACCCATACTTAGGCCTTGTCCGCAGAGCTCAGCCCCCTCAAGTGGTCGCCAACAGCAGCCTGACCCCTAGCCCTGCCCCACCTAGATTCTAGGTCACCCCAGCCTTGAAAAGCACCTGCTTCCACCCAGCCCCCGCCTCAGCCCCCCTCCAGGAGCGCCCTACCTTCAGGACTGGCTTGACCTCGGGGCAGGAGGGCCCTTGAGGACCAACTCCCAATAGCTGCAGCTCCTGGCCTCCCGGACTGTCTGACCGGTCCCTGCAGTGAACCGGAAACGCCAGGGCAACTGTTAGACCACAGGCCCAGACGGGAGGGGGCCTTTCTGCAGTACTTCCCCATGAAGGCTGCTGGGCTCCAGGACTGAAAGCTGATGGGAGGAGAAGGGAAGACGGGCCGAGATCCCAAAGGTTACACGAGTTGGGCGGCCGAGAGGACCGAGCCCTGAGAGGTTGAAGGGAATCAAGGCTTTTAAGACCCCCCACCTTTGGGGAGGCAGGGAACCTCAGAAGTGAAGGTTCAAGGAGAAATTCAGCCAGATGACTTTTCCTCTGTGGTTTTCACTTCCTCCAAAGCCACTTCCCCTTCTGCAGGATCATCTGAGAAGCCCCCAGAATGCATGCCCCCACTCCCCACCCATCCCAGGACCTTGGCACGTACTGCTCCATTTGAGCCCCAGTTCTGTAATTTGCTCTGTGACTTTGGGCCAGTCACCACTCCTGTGTTCCAGCAAATAGAGAAAAATGGCTCCTGTTTGCTGTCTCCAGCCACACTAGTTGGATTTGTTTTTTAAATTTAGTCAAGTCACTTCCCTTTCCCCCAACACCTTAATGCATTGATTTAGAAAAAGACATTTGATAATAGAATTACCATACATGGAAAATCAAGAAATGGTGAAAATCCAGGGAAAGCCAGACAGTGTGAAATTCTAGCTTAAGTACATGCTGTCTAAACTGTCTGGGGGCCTGAGGCTTACCTTACCTGCTCGGAGGCGTGAGTGGCATCTCTCTGAAACCCAGCCTCTTCCCCTCTGTAGAGGAAGAACCAAGAAGTCACTGCGGTTGAGAAGATGCAAAGACATTTTTGTTTTGTAGTCAGAGCATCTTCCATGCTGAGTTTGTCCTGCCCCATCTCATTTCCCTTAGAGGGCTAGAGTCCACGCAGGGTCACACAGCAGGTCCAGGATGGGCTGAGAGGTCTACAGGCCGTTACTGGGTGCCCCCTGGGTGTGGGGAAGGAGACAAATCCATCTCATGGAATCCCCCACATTTGGGGCCACACTGACCTGCTGACCTTCAGCATTTCCAGTGTGAGGGTCTGTGACTTCTGGCACTCAGCTTCTGTAATTCACAGAATGGATGTTCTCTACCTTTAATCCATGGGGCAGCCTGTGATTTGGGTGGATTTCAGAATCATGCAGTGGGAGGACCGTGAGCTTGCAGAAGGGTCTGTGAATTATGCCGGACAAGGATTCCACAAATCCCAGCCTGTTTCAGGCGGACCAGAAGGGACCAAAGGTACTGAGGAAATGGCCTCCTCACTGCCCAAACCCCTGCTGATTACCAGTTCTTATTCTTCCCTTCATAAGACCCTGGGGCAGCGGGAGGGGTAGTCACCCAGCCAGGCCTTGGCTCCAATCCAGGATTAATTAGGGTGAGGCAAGCAAGACACTCATTTTAGGCACAGAATTTAAGGTGATGCCAAAAAAACAAAACAGCCCAGTAATCAAGATAAATAACGTTTTTGTTGTTGCTGTTCGTCACTAAGTCGGGTCTGACTCTTTGCAACCCTATGGACTGCAGCACGCCAGGCTTCCCTGTCCTTCACTATCTCCCTGATGTTGCTCAGATTCATGTCCATTGAGTTGGTGATGCTATCTAAACATCTCGTCCTGTCGCTCCCTTCTCCTCCTGCCTTCAATCTTTCCCAGGATCAGGATCTTTTCCAATGAGTCTGCTCTTCCCATCAGGTGGCCAAAGTATTGAAGCTTCGGCTTCAGCAGCAGTCCTTCCAATGAATATTCAGGGTTGATTTCCTTTAGGATTATCTGGTTTGATCTCTTTGTTGTCCAAGGGACTCTCAACAGTCTTTTCCAGCACCACAATTCAAAGGCATCAGTTCTTTGGTGCTCAGCCTTCTTTATGGTCCAACTCTCACATCCATACATGACTACTGGAAAAACCATAGCTTTGACTATAGGCACTTTTGTTGGCAGAGTGATGTCTTAAATAACATTGTAATATAATATTAAAAAAAAACTTATTTGCAGACTGTGGCCCTTGGGCTGGTGGCTATTTTTGTAAATAAAGTTTTGTTGGAATGAGGGCCAGCACAAGGGTGTGAGGAGTGAGGCAGGGTCATGCCAAGGCAGAATGGATCTTTATTCAAAAGGATGGTGTTCTGTCCGTTGTGGACTTGGGGCATGAATTGATTCCATTTGTTGATTATTGATCTTTAAAAAAAATTATTTTTATTTTGAAATTTTACTTGGCTGCGTCAGGTCTTGGTTGCAGCACACGGGTCTTCATTGCTTAATGTCGGGTCTTTTCTTGTGGCTCGTGGACTCTCTGGTTGTGATGTTCGTGTTCAGTAGTTTCGGCGTTCAGGCTTAGCTGCCCTGTGGCATGTGGGATCTTAGTTCCCTGACCAGGGATGGAACGTGCATCTCCTGCATTGCAAGGTAGATTCTTAACCACTGAACCACCAGGGAGATCCCTAGACTATTGATCTTGATGACTGAGATCTGGGCACCCCCTTAAATTTTATGCTCAGGGTTACTCACCTCACCCTGGGGTGGGGTAGGGGAAAGCTGGCAGAGGGGCCAGGGTGGAACAAACAGTGACACCCCCGGGGACTTCTCCACTCAGGACAGGCAGGGTTGGGGGGAACTAGTGTCTGGGACCCCCTCAAAAAGGCCCCCCCTTGGAGTGGGTGGGGGGCTTTGTGGTGAAGGAGAGCAGTTGCCTGCTAACATCTGTTCAGCACCCCAACATGCCCAACACCCCGTCGAGCCCCAATGGACAGTCCTCCCCTTCAGCCTAGAAATGGGGAATGCCTGCCTCAGCTCACCCTCAAATGTGACCTCCGTGTGTGTGACCCCCAAAGTGGCCCTGTCTGGCTACCCCAGCTCGGGGTCAGGCCCTCTGCAGATCCTAAAGCTGTTCTTCTATTTGAAGAGTATTTTTGGAGCACTGCAGGAGCTGAGGCCAAATTCCCTGCATCCCTGGCATTGCCCAGAGCAGGGTTCTGGATGCCAGATGCTCCCGAATTTTCCATGACTTGGCATTTCTGAGAAAAATGCCTCAGTTTTGGTGGCAGGCAGGGTTACAGTCCCCAAAGGCGTCCATCTCCAGGACCTGTGAACATGTTATGTGGCATGACAGGGGGAAATGAAGGTTGCAGATTAGATGAGGATGGGAGTGACCCTGGATTCCTTGGGGGGTCCTTATAAGAGGGATGGGGAGGGTCAGAGGCAGAGAAGACGGGAGATGCTGTGTTGCTGGCTGTGAGGATGGAAGACAAGGCTGTGAGCCAGGGATGCGGTGCCTCTAGAAGCTGGAAAAGGCAGGAGCCTCTGGCAGGAACCAACTCCAATCCATTTTAGACTTCTGAACCCCAGAGCTGTTGAATGACGAATCTCGGTTGTTGTAAGCCATTAAGTTTTGTCACAGCGGCTGTAGGAAGCTCATACAGTTCCCTGCATGAAAGAGGACCACAATCCTCCAGTTTATGGATGTGCACACTGCACAGAGAGGGGGCGTGACTTCCCCCAGGGCACACAGCACTCAGGCCGCAGACACCCCTCTGAGGGGCCCCGCCTTGGGTTTCTGGCCACCAACTGGATGAGGCCCCTTCTGTTGTCCTTGGACACCTGAGGAAGGAGTACCCCTCAGCTGCATCCCAAAGATAAGACAGGATTCAGGAAACCCTGGATCTTGTACCTGGTTTGAACCAGGGACTCAGGTGGCCCCTGTGGATGAGGAAACCGAGGCACAGGAGGAGGCAGTCTTTCACCTGCCTTTACTGCAGCACGATAGGGGAGATGAGGCCCCAAGGGAGGGTCCTACGGCCCAGCCTGCCCACTCCTTCCTGACTTCTTGGAAATCAGGCTTGGAGGGATTGCCCCAGAGTGCCCCCCACATTCCCTTTTCTGGTTCTGTCTCCTGCGGGGTAGGAAGGCAGTTTCTTCCCATGTTCAAATGAAGCACCTGAGGTCCTGGGACTGTTCTGTTGGTCCAGTGGCTAAGATTCTGCGCTTCCAATGCAGGGGACCCAGGTTCAATCCCTGGTCAGGGAACTAGATCCCATTTGCTGCAACTAAAGGTCTCGCTTGCTGCAATGAAGATGGAAGATTCCGCGTGCTGCCACCAAGACCTGGTGCAGCCCAATAAATAAATATTTTAAAAAAGAAAGAAACCAAGGCCCAGAGAGTGATCCTGGGGTGTGAGAGGCTGCCCTTGGCCATAGTTTCTGCTGGGTGCCCTCAGGCCACCTCCGTCCAGAAATATTAATGGCAGAGGCCTCCAGGGCCCAGCAGGGTTTGAGCCCTGACATCAGCCTCTGCTCTCTGCTGTCCCCATCCATCAGGAGCGGGGGGGGGGGGGGGGGGGGAGGGTCTCTTCAGCCCCAGGGCAGGAAGCCACCAGCTCCAGAGTCACAATGGGGAGGGCCTAAGTCTGCACCTCCTTTCTTCCTTTCCTCCCAGCCGCTTGGCTCTTCCCCTGGATCCAGCTCAGGGCAGGAGTTTCCTTGGACAGCTTGGTCTCACTGGCCCCTCTCAGCACCCTACTTATTATCCCTGGCTGGAGACTCTGGGTAGGCTTGACCCTCCCTTTGCCCATCTGTAAAATGGGGTTATAATCTTCCCTCATAACTCAGTCAGTAAAGAATCTGCCTGCAAGGCAGGAGACCCAGGTTTGATTCTTGGGTTGGGAAGATTCCCTGGAGAAGGAAATGGCAACCCACTCCAGTATTCTTGCCTGGAGAATCCCATGGACAGAGGAGCTTGGCAGGCTAGAGTCCATGGGGTTGCAAGAGTCAGCCACGACTTAGCTACTAAATCACCACCACCAAAATGGGGTCAGAGCAGTACCCAGCTCAGAGGGGAGTGAACACAGGCAGCGCTGGAAACTGCATGAACACTCCTGAAGTGTGACCTCCAACCTCATCACACGGTTCATTCTCCACAAACGCCCTGTTACTCAGGGTCAGCTTTGGTGCTGAAGCTAGGCAGCTCCCCCAGGGACCCCAGAAACCCCTACTTCCTTTCCCTGCTCTTCCCATAAAAAGAAAGCTCCGAAGTTTGCTATTAAATTGGTTTCATCTTTATTGGATTCCAACCAAATACAGCAGGGTAAGGGTGGGAGGGGACAAGGCGTGTTGGTTCATGTTGGGGTGGGGGCAGGCAGAGGGGGGCTGGGAGATCCCGATAACACTGACGTTCTATGAGTCCTAACACTGTCCTAACACTGTCGAGAACATACTCCCTCTCGTCATGATGATGCTAAAGGCACTTGGATGTCGTTTTTTGAGGGACCCTCAGGGTTGTCATGGCAACCAAGGTCAGGTGGATGCTAAGGGAAAAAAAAAACTAGTCCATTCTGTTCGACTCTGTATGGGGCTGCTGGACACCCCATTCGGCTCTCCCCACATCCTGCCATGAACGGGGTTGGAGTGGGGGTCCCCACCTGGACTGGCTGTGGTCAATAGCCTGCCACTCTGTCCTGTTGGCCCACGAACACAATGTGGGGCAGGACCAGGGCCTCCTAATGTTTCTAGCCCAGGAAGAGTGGCCAGTGTCCATTCCCAAGTTCTGTCTGAATCCTTTGCTCAAAATTGCCAGGGTAGACACTTTTTTCCTCTGGCTTGTCTCAGAAAGACCTTGAGGAATCCAGAAAACAGGTCAATCATCAAGCTTGTCCATGGGCCTGGCCTCTATGTATGGAGGAATAGGTTTGGCCATCAGACTGATTTTATAGACGTGGACATCAATGGCCTTCAGTTGCCAAGCAAGATTACACAGCTGGGTGAAAACAGAGCCTTCTTACAAGGTCCGTGAGAATACTGTCTAACCTGGTCAGTAGCCAAGCTCCTCTCTGGCTGAGGTCTGGCCCCACAACACTTCCTGTGCCCCTTCCCCCCAACTGTTTGTCTGGCCGAGGTAGAAAGAGTGGGGGCAAGGACCAGGCTAGGGGAGGCAGGGTCATGTATGGCTCCTGTTTGGCATCTGAACGCTTATGCAAAACCTCAGCTCCTACTGCACATCTCCAGTGACAGGGAACTCACTACCTGTAGAGCAACAGGGCAATGACCTTGGGGCAATGACCTTCTTTCATCTGAGCGACAGTCTTCCTGTGACTCTCCACTCACTGGCCCTAGATCTGCCCCAGTGTTGCAGAGACAAAGGTGCCTCTGTCATCTCCTAATGTCCCAGGTTTGGACTTCCTTGTGGCTTGAACCTCTGTTCCATCCTTGCTCGCTGTCACTGCCCCCACAGTGCACATGACAAGGACCCTCAGAACCATCCAGACACTTGTCTCCTTCCCAAGGTGAGCAGTGGTCAACAGGGCAGGGGTGGTGCAGACTCAGGACTGAAGGTCACGCCATCTGGCCTGCTGGAAAGGGACATCCTGGAAGCAATGCTCCTGGACCAGGGGCCAGGACAGCTGTCCCTCCGGGGTGGCGAGGGCACAGGAAGCAAGCAGCAGCTGAGGGATGGTGGGAGGAACTGGAGGAATGGCTTCTCCTAGCTGGCAGCCCGTCTTGCGGGGCTGGCAGGTCCTGGTGGGAGGGAGTCTGGGTACAGGGACTTGGGCCAGCAGGTCAGGGGCCATCCTGTGTGCTGGACCCCTTCAGGGTGAGCCTGACCAGCAAGACCTTAGCTCAGCACCTGAGGTCTGCATCAAGTGGCCAGCTGAGAGGGAGCCAGGGAACGTCTGGGTGTGAGCAGAAACAGGTCTCAGGTGTGAGCTGCCTGGCCGAGGTGGGAACTGGTCTCTACCAAGAGCCCAAAGCGCCCGTGGTGATCTCGGGGCACCTGCTTAGTGTCAGCTGGGTATGAGGGGTGTGTGTGTGTTCCCCTCTGGATCTGTGCATCGTGGTTGTATGTCCTGGGTGTAAGTATGTGCTCTGGTGTAGTTGGAGGCGGGTATCCAGGTGTGAACGGAGTGGGCTCTCTCATGCTCTGACCCGGAGGCGGGACTGCCTTCCCTGGGATCCCAGGTGTAGACCATCTCCACCAGGTGTGAGTTGTTTTGTGTTGAGGACCCTGGATCTCTGAGCTCCCATCCCACCCTCTCCCAGCTGAGCAACCACACCAGGGGCAGGAAGACAGGGTGACACCCTTAGAAAAAAACGCTTGAGAAACTCTGCAAAAGACGCATCCTGATGAAAAAACAGTTCTGTGGTTGGGTCCCTACAAAAAAACGGGGAAGTTCTGCCAGGAGTCGGCTCGCGGCCGCCCCCTATGGGAGATGCATAGGTGGTCTTCAGATGGGCCAGCCGCCATCCGGTGAGGGCTCGGACGGAGACGGAGACGCTGCTTCCGGCGCAGGCGCAGCGGCTGGGGCCGCGGGCGGTGGGCCCTGAGGCCTCTCATATCATCTTCATGTTGAACTTGCGGGCGCCCCCCTGGCCCGCCGCGGCGGCGGGCCCGTCCACCTTGCGGAAAGAGTACTCCACCGAGAAGTTGTTCTTGTGCTGCCCGCGGCCGCGGCTCCACACAAAGAGCAGCAGGAAGCAGAAGAGGACGACACCCAGGAAGGTGATGCAGCCCATGGCGGTGGACACCAGGATAGTGGTGAGGTCGAGCGGGAAGCGCGCGGCCACCTGCGTGTCGTTGCGGCCCTCGCCCGGGGTCCGGTTGACGGCCGGCTCGGGCTGCACGCTCAGGGTGGCGAAGTAGGTGTCGTTGCCGCCCGCGTTGCTGGCCACGCACGTGTAGGTGCCGCTGTCCCCCGGCCGTGCGTCCCGGATGTGCAGCGTGCCGCCCGGCAGCACGCGCGCCCGGCCGGCGCTGGCGGCGGTTACCGTGCGGTGGCGCGGGGTCACCCATGCTACGGTGGGCGCCGGCTCGCCCTCGGCGCGGCACTGGAAGCGCACGTCGGCGCCCGCGGCCGCTGTGATGCGCTGCAGCCGCCGCTCGCGGATCTTGGGCTTGCGGCACACGAAGTACTCGAAGAGCGCCGAGTCTGGCAGGCTGCGCAGCGCGTCGCCGCGGACCTCGGCTGGGGTGGCGCAGGCCGGCGGGCGGCCGTCGAAGTTGAGGGTCTTGCGGCGTTGCACGACCCACAGCAGGCGGCAGTCGCAGGCCAGCGGGTTCCCGTCCATGCGCAGCGTCTCCAGCGTGTTGACTGAGTGGAAGGTGCTCTCCTCTAGCGTGGACAGCAGGTTGTTGGAGAGGTTGAGCAGGCGAATCTGCCGCAGCCCCAGGAAGGCCTGCGGCTCCACCACGGCCAACAGGGCCCCAGCCAGGTGCAGCTCACGCAGGCGCACCAGGTCGCGGAAGGACCCGCGTGGCACCGTGCTGATGGGGTTGTGCGACAGGTTGAGGCAGGTGAGGTGAGCCTGGTGGCGCAGGGCGGCGGAGGGCACGGCGGTGATGTTGGTGTGTGTGACGGACAGCGAGGTCAAGTTGAGCCCCCTCAGGCTGCCGGCGGCCACCTCCTCCAGCAGCGGCCAGTTGTCGATCTCCAAGTGCAGCAGGCCGGGGAGCCGCTGGAAGTTCTGGTCCTCCAGGGCGGCGATGGCCAGGTGGCGCAGCCGCAGGGCGCCCAGGCCCCGCAAGTGGCCCAGCGACTCGCCTGACAGTGCTGTCAGGTTGCAGCGCTCCAGGGTGAGCTCCTCCAGCGCCAGCAGCCCGGCGAAGGCTCGGCGCGAGATGAACACCAGGTCGTTGTCGCCGACCTCCAGCCGGCGGAGGCTGCGCAGATCCTGGAAGGTGTAGTCCAGGAGGATGACCAGCTTGTTCTCGCTCAGGTCCAGCAGCGTGAGGTTGTCCAGGCGTGTGAAGACGCCGGGCGGGATGAGCTTGAGCAGGTTACCGCGGAGGCGCAGCACGCGCAGTCGCGGCAGGTTGGCGAAGGCACCCGGCTCCACGTGCGCGATCACGTTCTCGCTCAGGTCCAGCTCCTCCAGTAGCGGCAGGGCGGCCAGGTCTCCTGGGTTCAGGCAGCGGATGCGGTTGCGGCTGAGCTCCAGCAAGCGCGTCTCGGCTGGGATGCCGTCGGGCACCGCAGTCAACCGGCGCCGGGGACAGGCTACCGCGCGCGTCTGCGCCGTACACTCGCAGCGGGCCGGGCAGCCCCCTGCGGGGGGCAGGGCCGCGGGCAGGAGCAGGAACTGCAGGCTTAGCACCCACAGCCAGCAGGTCATGGTGCGGAGCCTGGGCCTAGGGCCACGCCACCATCCTCGTGGGCACCTGTGGGCGGGGTCAGCATTAGTACTCGTACTCCAGGCTTGTCCTATCCCATCCTACCAGTGTGCTCAGGAAGCAATTGTCCACCGTGGGACCCGGAATCCCACTGCTGGGCATCTACCCAAGGGCTGTGAGGGGATCAGCCTGGGTGGATGCTCAGGGTGGACAGAGGGGTAACTTCAGATAAGGACAGGTGACATTTGTGCTGAGACCCTGTACAGGGTTCATCTGTGTTCTCCCTAAAAGAACCACGGCTTCCCAGATGGCACTAGTGGTAGACAGTCTGCCTGCCAATGCAGGAGACATAAGAGATGTGGATTCAGTCCCTGGGTCAAGATCCCCTGGAGCAGGAAATGGCTACCCACTCCAGTATTCCTGCCTGGAGAATCGCATGGAGAGAGGAGCCTGGCAGGCTACAGTCTATGAAGTTGCAAAGAGTTGGTCATGACTGAGCACACACAGACACACACATACACAATACATGTAGAAGTCCCCTGATTCATTGTAAGGGGCCTCCTTTGAAAATAGGTTCTTTGCAGATGTGATGAATTGAGATGAATTTATATTGGATTCAGTTGGCCCTGAATCAAATGACTGATGTCCTTGTAACAAAATGGCAGTCTGGATGTGCACAGAGATGCACACAGAAGGAATAAGGCTGTGTGAAGACAGAGGCAGAGGCTGGAGGGATGTGTCTATATAAGTCGAGGATGGCTGGGGTTCCCAGAAGCTGGGAGAGGCATGAAGGACCCTCCCTTGGAGCCGTTAGAGGGAGATGGCCCTACAACACCTGAATTTCAGACTCGTGGCCTCCAGAAGCTGGAGCGCATAGACTTCTGTTGTTTTAAGTCACTCAGTCTGTAGTACTTTGTTTTGGCCACAGGAAGCTCATGCAGACCCATAGGAGGACAAGGAAAGGGCCATGGGTGTTAGGGAAAGATGGTTCCAGGCTGGAGGAATGGCCAGTGCAAAGGCCCTGAGGCAGCAGGAGCAAGTGGAGTGAGTGGGGGGTGGGGAACCAGGAGATGCACTGGAGGGGCTACAGAGGCCGATGATGTGACCGGGAAGGACCAGAGGAACAGATGCCAATTGCCTGGGCCTCTGCATCTGTGCCTTCCGAGTTGCTCCATCTCTCCAGGCAGCCAGCTGGCCCTCCATCCCCCATCTCCCCCATGCTCTGCTGGGCTGTAGCCCAGATCCCAGGGCCAAGGTGGGTAGGGGTGGGGAAGGAGCAGCCAGATGGCAGCTGGAGGGAGCTGCTCTGTTGGCCGGGCAGCTATTTTCAGCATCTGAGCAGCTGAAGCCCCCGGGCTTCCCCTGACTGCCCCCCACCAGCACATCCCTACTGCCTCTTTCCTCACTGTTCCCACAGGCCTGACCCAGCAAGGACCTGGGCTCTAGATCCTCACCTGTGAGGTCAGCTCCTGCCTGCCTGGACCCTTTGGAGAATTTTAGGTGAAAACAAACAGACACAGAGCCCGGAGTAACTGTTGGCTTAATGCTAGAGGCGAATCATACGTCACCAGGAAGAGAGTTTGTATTTTGCAGGTGTCATCAAATTAAGATGAGGTCATGCCAGAGTAGGGTGGGCCCTGATCCAACCACGGGTGTCCTTATGAAAGGGGGAAATTTGGATGCAGACATGCAGGAATGATGGCCATGTGACGACGGAGGCAGAGATTGGAGTGATGCATTTATAAGCCAAGAGACACCAGGGTTGCCAGAAAGCACCAGAAGCTGCAAGAAACAAGGGAGGATCCACCCCTAGAGTCTGCACAGCCCTGCTGACACCTTGACTTTGAATGTCTGGCCTCTAGAACAGAGAGAGTAACTTTCTGTTGTTTAAGCCACCCTATTTGTGGTCTTTCATTATGGCAGCTACTGGATACTAATACAAGACCTTAACAAGTAGCCATATATCCATAAAAAAAAACCACACGAGAGCAGAGTGGCATCAACAAGGAGGTTTGCTGCAGCGTCGTTTGGAAAACCAAAAAACTGGAACTAACCTAGATATCCATCTACAGGGGATTCAGGAAATAAATTGTGGTCCATGCCTGCTGTGAAACACAGGGATACTTTTATGTACCAATGAAGAAAGACAGTGGAGGTGCATGTATACGGGGGGAATAAAACTCCTAGAACTAATCTCAGTGTCCATCAGTGGGTGCTCAGTCACATCCAGCTCTTTGTGACCCCATGGACTATAGCCATCCAGGCTCCTCTGCCCATGGAATTTTTTAGGCAAGAATATTGGAGTGGGTTGCCATTTTGTACTCCAGGGGATCTTCCTGATCCAGGGATTGAATCCTCGTCTCTCACCTCCTGTATTGGTAGGCAGATTCTTTCCCACTACTACCACCTGGGAAGCCGGTTCATCAAGAGGGCATTGGTTAAATAAGCTAGGGTCTGTGCCTGCTGTGGAATCAAGGAGATTCATGTGTACTTAGTAGAGAAAGAAAGCCGAGATTTACTTATATGGAGGAAAAATGGAACTAACCTAGGCGCCCATCAATAGGGGATCAAAGAAGCCATAAAGCATGGTTATTGTGGAATGCTGGGAGATTTGAATGCACCCACAAGGAAAGATGGCTGAGTTGTAGTTCCAAAAGAGGCTGGAGGAATCGAGGTTGCCAAACAATCACAGACAGCACAAGCCTATTCATCAGGAAGTAAAATCAAACACCAAACTCAATTCTTGATTTGGGTGGGCACATAAACACTTGTGCAGGTGCTCCCGAAATGCCCGGGGATTCACACACTGTATGAACACCACTGTGAGTGGCAGGGATGGAGTTGCAGTCATGGAGAGGATGGTCACACCATGAGGAAACCAAGGCACCCCTGGTCTCCAGGAGGTCATGGGTCTTAGCTCTCTAACCCTGGTTGGGGAACCCAGTGGGGAGGCGGACAGAGGGAGTGAGAAGCATCTGGTTCCGCTTTCCCACTGCAACTGTCCTTAATCCCAACCCTCGAATTGCAGGGAACACAATCCTTCCCCGAGGCAAGCTGCCTTCCCAGGCTGTCTTTCTAGGTCATTCTCTTCCATGTTGTTACCCTGGACAGCAAGCAGAGGGGCCATGTCCCACGAGGGGACAAGACAGAAACAATGGTCCCCTATTCATCCATCTCTTTCTACCTTAAACTGGCTCTGCAGTCACTCCTAGGTTGGGCCACTCCCCATGGTCAAAGGGTTACTGTCTGTCACCCAGGGATAGGGGACAACTCCTCAGTGGTCTGCTTCGGAGCAGCCAGGCCCCGCCAGCTCTGACCCCAGAAGGAAATGACTGGTGTCATTCAGTGCCCCAAAGAGACTCCTCGTGGGGGTGGGGGGCAGAGCGGCCTGCTGTTTTCTTTCTGCAGGAGAGAACTCACACCCCTGTCCCCTCCCCTCCTCCTCTCCCTCTCCTCACTCTGCTCCAGATGCACAGGCCTGCTCGCTGCTTCTCCAACACACCTGGTGAGATCCTGCCCAGGGCCTTTGCACATGTTAGGCAATACCCAGACCACCATCCCTACAAGGCTCGCTCCCTGACTTTATTTGGATCTGGCCTTCAATGTCACTTCCTTGGTGACTTTTAGTACTCAAGTACCCTCCCAGTCTCTCTTATATGCCACTTAAACCGCTGTTCAAAGCTGGTCATTGTCTTCATCCACATGGCAAACACCGTAGCAGCCACTGCTCTGGGCCATCTGAATGGGTCCATTTAAGTCCCACAGCATCCTCGCTGGGAGGGGGGAGCCCCACTGTCACCCTCATTTTACAGATGGGAACACCAAGGCACAAAGCAACTTAAGTCACCAGCTCAGGTACACATAGGGCTTCCCAGGTGGCAGCAGTGGTAAAGAATCTGCCAGTGCAGGAGATACAAGAGAGGTGGGTTGGACTCCTGGGTTGAAAAGATCTGGAGAAGGAAATGGCAACCCACTTCAGTATTCTTGCTTGGGAAACCCCATGGACAGAGGAACCAGGCAGGCTATAGCCCATGGGGTTGCAGAGAGTTAGACATGTCTTAGCACAGGTTCACATAGCACGTCGGAGGTGGCAGGGGTTAGTCTCAGGGAGAGGTTGGTGGTGCTCAATCCTGTAACACTCTCTCTTTTTTAAACAGGCAGGAGAGAGTCTTGGCAGTTCATCCAGCTAGGATTCAAAACACAGCGCTGTTTTCACTGGACCTGCAATGCTCGTTTCCTCTCATTCATCGATTCCATCCACCTGTCAGTCAACAAACGTCTACCGTGCCAGGCATCTTCCAAGTGCTGGGGACACAGAGTGCCTGAGACAAACAGGTCAGCTTTCTGGGAGCCGACAGATAATAAAAGAGGTAAATACAGGCTCTTCTACCTCCGGCGGCCATAAATGAAGAGGAATAAATCAGGAAGATGACAGCAGGGTGTCGAGGGGATTGTAATCATTATCATCAATTTACTGAGGAAAGATGGTGTGCAAAGAGTTAGGGAGGGAGAGAGGGGGCCTAGCAGATGGGGGGCAGCAGGACCGGGCCGATCAGCCCAGGAGGCTGGGAGCAGGCACTGTAGAGAGAGGAAGGTGGACTTTCTACCTACAAACTTAAAAAATATTAAAAAAAATTTTTTTTAAGTTTTTATTTATTTGGTTATGCCAAGTCTTACTTGCAGTATGTGGGATTTAGTTGCCTGACCAGGGATCAAGCCCAAGTGCCCTGCATTGGGAGCACAGAGTCCTAACCACTGGACCACCAGGCAAGTCCCCCCACCAAATTTTTTAAGTTGGAAAGAATTTAAAAAAAATAGTTGTTGCAGAGGCAGCTAAGAACAATGTCAGGAAGGAAGTACTCAATTCGAGAGGTCAGGAAAGCTAGGGCACAGCCACTGTGATACAGTTTCTTGGAAAGGCCTGCGGAGACCTCGGTTCTGATGCACTGTGTGACCTCCAATGAAAAACGCGCCCTCTGTGAACCTCGCCTGCCAAAGGCAGCGAAACCTCGGTGTCCTCAGAGCTCTCGTGCTGTAATTGCTCCCAGGATGAGAGGACAGCTGGTCCTTTGGTGCCCAGCAGGGGCCACTCCAGCTGTGACCTAGTTTGTGAACTCCAGCCTCTCCCAACCCGGGGCGGGCCTGTCATCTTCTCTGCAGGGGGGTGGGCGGACTCGCAACTGGGCTGGAGCTTCTGATGCCTCCCCAACTAGGGTTCTGGCCCCTCCATGGTGGGAAGGAATCCTGGGACCTTAACTGCCTCCAGTAGCTGTGTTCACTCATGTTCCTGGATGTTGGGGGGCTGGGAAGTGGGAGAGCTCGGGGGAGGACTGAGGGTGATGGAACTGAGTTGAGATGCCCAAATGCCCTGCATCCCTGCCGCTCTCAGATAATCAAGGGCTGGGTACCCTGAGCAAGTGAGTCACCCTCTCTGGGCCTGTTTCCTCGCCTGGAGGCCTGGGCCTTGCAATGGGGTTAGAAGGCCAGGTTCCCAGACCCTGAGTAGGGTGCTCATGCTCAGTCATGTCTGACTCTTTTCGACCCCGTGACTGCAGCCCTCCAGGCTCCTCTGTCCATGGGGTTATCCCAGGCAAGAATACTGGAGTGGGTTCCCATTCCCTTCTCCAGGGGATCTTCCTGACCCAGGGATCAAACCCGAATCTCCTGCATTGGCAGGTGGATTCTTTACCGCTGAGCCACCGGGGAAGCCCCCAATTAGGCTGGGAGGCTAATTCTAGTCCCACTTCTAAGTTTTCAGGGCATCAGGTCTACTTCCTGAAAGGCGGTGAGAACACCAGCTGTGGATGGTGGTGGGAAGGGCAGGCCGGGCAGGGAGGACAGGGTGGGCAAAGGCTGTGGAGTGGGGGCCGTGCTGGATGGCAAAGTGAGGCTGTGTGGACAGGCTGCTGTTGAGTCCACACTTTCTCTGCTCCTTCCCTCCTCCGTGAGTCCGTGGCCTTGGGGGAGGTGACCCCACAGGGCTGTCAAGGTCCCCACCTGCCCTCTAGACCCTCCATTTCCCTCCAGGGACCCGCCTCCCACCTGGGGCCTCGCCTCCCGTCTGCTCAGGACTAGACACCATCTGTTCACTGATGACTCCCAGTCCTGTGTCTGTTCTGAGCTCCAGCCCCAGGGACTGGAGCCACATCCCTGACATTACCCGGAGGCCCTGCAGCATCCCAACTTCAGCCTCCCCTGGCAGCTCCTTGCTCACACCCCCGGCCAATCCATCCCCAGGTGCAGTCAGCTTCACCTCCAAATATATCCCAGATCCACCTTGTTCTGCAGCTCTGCCACCGCCAGGCCCCCGCCTGCCAGCATGGGCTCCAGCTCACTCCCCAGCATTCATCAGACACCCTGCCTTCTCAGGTTTCAGTGTTCCTGCCTGCAGAATGGACTGGAGTTGTGTGAGGATCTCTTGACCCTGCTGACCTTTGGGGCCAGGTCATTCTCTGTGTGTGTAGGGGGGCTGTCCTGGGTGCTGTAGGGTGTGGAGCAGCCTCCTGGCCCCCACTCCCTTGACACCAGGAGCCCCCCAGTCGTGACAACCACAGATGTCTCCAGACATCACCCATGTCCCCTGGGGGCAGGATCACCCAGGTAAGATCCATGTTGTAGAAGGTGCTAGACACAGAGCAGGCATCCAGTTGATGCCCCAGGAAGAAACAGGCTGATTATCTGTTTGTGTTATCAGTGAGGAAGCAGAGGCCTGGGGAAGGGAAGTGACTCACCCAAGAGGAGAGAAGTACGTGTGAGATTTGAACCCAAGGCTCCATACCCTCTTCTCCGTGGCTCTCTCGGGGTCAGGGCGAGGGAACCCCCACCTCCGTGGAGCCCTGACTTCTGCCAGCTCTGCAGACCCAGGAGCTGCCCTGTGTCAGCCGGCCAGAACTGAGACGCCCCAGGGCTGCCTAAGAGCATGGCTCCCTCCTCCTATGTTATGGAGGCTTCGGGGTCAGTGAGCACATGACCTGTGGCCAGGGGTGGAGAAGGCCCTGGGTCCAGCCTGGCCCTTCCGGGGTCCCCTGCCCCCGTGTGGCTGCCAATGCCAGAAAAACTCCTTGCCATATGATTGAACACTGCTCATGCTGAGCATGGTGTAGACCAGACCCCCTGAATACTCAGACCCCCATGCAGAGCCAGGGCCCCCCACCTTCATTTTCCAGACTTGGGATCCAGAGCCTGGGGGTCGGTGGCTGAGAACCTACCCATCTCCTTCCCCAGCAAGGGGCAGGTCCCATGGGGGCAGGGCTCTACCAGCCACAGTCCAAACCTCTATCTGTCCCTCTAAACCCCAGCAGGCCAAGCATGGGCGCTGGGGGCACAGCAGCACCCCAGCTTTCCTCGGCACTTTTTTTTTCCTATTTCAAGTGTTCAGTGGTTTTTTGGTGTGTTCACAAGTATGTGTAGTCATTACCACTACCTAATTCCAGAACATTCCATCCCCCAAAAGAAGCCCTGTCCCCATCAGCAGTCACTCCCTCCCAGCCCCTGACAATAGGAACCCACTCTCTGTGTCTGTGGATCTGCCTGCTCTGCACGTTTCCCATCAGTGGAATCACACCCTGTGTGTCCTTCCATGTCTGCTTCTCTTACTGAGCATCACGTGGGGCAGGCAAGCAGGCAAGAGATGCAAACACATCCGTGAAGTATATCGTTTGGGAGAAGCAGGGGTCTGCTATGGTCTGATGCTTTGTCCAGCATGGCTGGAAAGGTGTGTCTGAGTTGAGTCTTGAGTGGGGGTGGGTGGGCAGCAGTGAGCCAGGAGGAAGGCTGGGAGATGGTGTTCTGGGTGGAGGGGCCCGCCAGGGTGAAGGCCCTGAGGTAGGGGGGAAGGGCTGGTGCTTGGAGGACAGAAATGGGGAGTGACTGGAGGCTGAGGGCACATCTGAGTTTGGGGCTGGGAGTTGGGGTTGGCAAGGGTGGAACCATGCAGGGTGCTGAACCCACAGTGAGGTGTAGGGACTTGATTCAGAGAGTGATGGCAAGCTGTGGGGGAGGTTTGAGAAGGAACATGATGGAGCTGAGTTGGCATCTGAAGATGCATCTGGGTTTGTGTGTTCTGGGCCTGTCACCCTACATCACATGAACCTGGACAGTCACCCTCCTGGACAGCGCTATCCTGAGGGTGGGGACCACGTCAGTTCCTTCTCTACCCCCCACCACCAGCATGCACAGAGCTGGGTGCTCCGTGGGCCAATGAGGGAAGCAGAGAGATTTCAGCAACAGGACGAGATCTCCAGGGTCCCCACGGGAGCCTACCCCTGACTACCTTGGAAGAGACTTGTAAAGCGCTGAACCTCAGCTTCCTGTTCTGCAAAAGGGACTCAGGTGACCAACAACCGCCCTCCAGGCACTGACTGAGTAGCAGGTGAGAACTCATAGAGAGAGGGTACTTTATAACCTGGGGTCTTCGGAAAAGTCTCCACTGGGTGCTGGCTGGGGTCAGGTGCCCTGAGTCCCAGGCCTTGTTCTGCTCTCAGCCATTCATTCCACATGCATTTAATGGGCACCTTCTGTGTACCATGCACTGTTCTAGTTCTTAAGGGAAACAGCTTTGAAAAATACAGACGGAATCCCTGCCAGTCATCCATAGGTGATAAAGAGAAGAAAGAGTACCGGAGGCCACGTGTGGATGGTGCAACAGAGAATAACAAGGTCGGCCAAAGAACGGCCCCTCCAAAGATGCCCACAGCCTGAGCCGTGGAACCTACAAATGTTACTTTATGTGGCAAAGAGGGATGAAATTAAGGATGTTGATCGGTTCACCCTGAGGTGGGGACAATTGTGGATTCCCAGGGGGCCCAGTGTCATCACAGTGTCCTTATAAGAGGAAGGCAGGAGGGTCAGAGGCACAGAGATATGGGAGAGGTTGGGCTGCTGACTGTGAGGATGGAGGCAGGGGCCATGAGCCAGGGATGAGGCGCCTCTAGAAGCTGGAAAAGACAGGAGCCGGTGCTTCCCAGGAGCCTCCGGAGGGACCAGCCCTGCCCACGCCTGGGTTTAGCTGTGTGAGGCCCGAGCTGGACTCCTGATCTGCAGGATTGTGAGAGAATCAATGTGTGTGGTTTGAGCACTAGGTTTGTGGCAGTCTGTGGCAGCACCCCTGGGAGCCCTGCGCAGGGTCTTTGCAGATTTGAAGAGGAGGTGGGCGGAGGCCTCTGCGGAGCTGTACGCCCGCTCTGGGGGCTGGGAGGGGGAGGGGGCCCTGCTCCCCGCAGTATCTGCCATCAGTATCAGCAGCAGTGCAGGAAGCTATCTGGGGGAGGAACTCAAAATCTGTCCGTCCAGGGCAACAGACAGACAGAGACCCTCCTCTCCAGAGCCCCCAGCAGGCTTAACCCAAATTTATCATGAAGTTCTTAACCCAGGCGGTGGGGTGGTGGCTGGGGTTGCCGGGGCCCCACCCCAGGATCAGAGGCAGCCCAACTCCTCCCTGCCCCACCCCACGGAGAGAGCTTTGCCCCCACAGACACATGGGACATGTTGTCCCGTTCCCTCCCAGGCTGGGGGATGCTGAACACTGCTTTGGGTGAGACTGAGCCAAGCCCCCTGAAGGAAGCAGCTAAACCCATAGGAGGACAGGGAGGGGGGTGAATAGATGCAGCTGCAGCTGGCCCCTCTGTCCCCTCCCCCTCCCCCACCACAACTGGGGCCAGAGGGACCCAGGGCAGTGTTGTTTGGTGGGCCCTCAAAGTGTTCCCTGTTCAGGCTTCCAGATGGACTTGGGAGGTGGGGCCCGGCCCCAAGCAGCATGCAGCCCTCTGAGGCCCGTTTTTGGGGACATACTGCCGACCCCTTCAGGACTGGTGTATCCTTCGTCCTAGATCTGGCCCTTCCGGGACTTTCATCCACGACAATTCATTAAGTTCTAATTAGTCTCTGTCAGCCATTAGTCCCTTTTAACCCTTCAGGGGACTGGGGGGCCTCCCGACCCACTTTCCTTGACCGCCTTTGGCAGGTGAGGCCTCTAGAACCACGTTTTGAATGTCTACCATCTACCACAGCCACTCAGCCCAGCCCAGTCCCAAAGGTGGTAACAGTGAAGCCCACTTGGAGAAAACGAGACTGAGGGTCAGAGTGGTCCCCAGTTCACCTGGCAGCACTCAGCTTGAGAGTCAACATTTGAACCCTGGTCCAATGCCAGCTGCCTTTCACTGAATCCCAGAGCCCTATTGGAAGGTCCTTTTCAGAGGCCCAGGATTGGCACATGGTAGTGGGCAGCTCGCCATGGGCCCACCTGGAGCGAGCTTTGCTTAGAGAGTTCTCTGAGAGGCTCTCCACCTGGTGAGTAGGTGATGACTCAGGGGCACCTGGGAATGACAGCCTTGTGGGAAGAGAAATCAAGCTGACACCAGAGACCTGCTTTATATTCCCACTCAGCAAGGTACCTTCGGATCCTGGGCGTCCTGTGGGGGTGGCTGGGAGCAGCCACCCCCATTCTACAGATGAACACACTGAGGCCGAGCTGCTGTGTTAACAGTGGGGATGATCATGGCTGCCCTGCCATCACACAATATCTGGCTTGTGGCAGCCCCATGCTGGGGGCTCAACGCACCTGCATTTCTTACACCCTGCGTTGATGTCCATCTCAAAACTGGAGCTCACAGAAGGGCTGTCTTTTGTCAGAAGTCACCAGTGAGGATGGGAAACAGAGAGGCAGGCTGAGGAAGTCTGGCTTTAGCCCTTTCGAGCCCTCATCTCATGGTGGATGGCCCCTTCCCACCCCATGCCATCCAGGTAGAAGGAGGAGGAGTCGCACCTGTGGGGGAAGCCTACGGGGTCTTCCAACTCAGATCCTGTCTCAGATGGCTGCCACTCTGGCTCAGAGGGGGAATGGAGCAAGGCAAGACACTCACAGCCCGACGGCTCCAGACCTCTCCCTACCTGCCTGCACCTGGCTTCCACCAACCTCACCCACAGAGACCCTCTGTGGGTCTGTCCTCTGCCTCTGGGTACTCACACACCACAGCCTTCCCAGCCTCCACACCTCCTCCAGGGAGCCCTCCTGTGTTGCTCCAGGTTTTACAGCCCTACTCTCCCTGAAGGTCCTCCCCCCACCCCGATCAAACCCCAGATGGTCCCTCTGTCTGCTGCCATGCTGCCGCAGACACCCCCTCCCCACGCCCCCGCCAGAAGCAAGAGGTTCTCAACCATTTCTGTACAAGCGTGGATTCACCGGGGACTGCTTGTTAACAATGCAGGCTCCTGGGCACAAACCCCAGAAGTCCTTATTCCTCAGAACTGGGGGGCTGGGGTGCCTGTACTGTTAGTGCCTGGGGCACGTGGTCTGGAAAATAAGGACCAGGTCTTTTCCTGCACTGGGATCAAGGCACAAGGTGCGGCCCTCCCCAACTTGTTGAATGGGGCTCAGTGGCCTCCCAGGCCAGGCCCTGGGAGGCACCTATGCCAAGCTTCAGGGGACAGAGAGAAGCCCCCACCCCACCCTTGCTGCTGACTGGACACAGGCCCGCGGGGCAGGGGGCCTGGCCCTGTGCTCCCAAATCCTCCCACCTGGCTGGACTGTCCCCAGCCCAGCGATGCAGCAGGTCCTGGTGTCAACGCCTCCTTCGCCTTCTTGGCGCAGCCCCCCAGGGTGGACCAGACTTCGCCGGAAGGGAGGGCGGAAAGGCTCCGGACCCGACCGTCCCCGGTTCCCAGACCCAGCCAGTGCCCCATCCTAACCCCCTTTGGAGGGGAGCGCATGCCTCCAGGCGTCCCCACTGCCTCCAGAGAGACGATCACCAGGCTCCTTGCTCCTCGGCGCCCCGGGAAGGGACAGGGGGACCTCAGCATGGCGACTGGCCCCCCAAAGTTTCCAGGGGGAGCGCTGGGGGCCTGGTGAGGAGCAACGCACCCGGGAGAGGCGCTCAGGAAGAGTGGCCCCCCAGGCGAGGATGGGGGGCGCGCGTGGGGGCTATGGCGCGCAGGTGGTGCGGGGTCACCGGGCCCTGCGCGGACACTCACCTGGGCGGCTCTGCCGTAGACACGGCGCGGGCTACGGCGCGGGGGCCGCCCGGAGCCGACAGGAGCCGCCGCCACCGCCGCCTCCCGGGTCCGCCGTGCGCGCCCCCACCGGCGCGTGCCCGCCGCCGCCCTCCTCGGCTCGCGGGACTGCGCTCCGCCGTGCGCGCGGCCCGCCGGCTGGGGTGCGCGGCGCCCCAACCGCAGGTGTGCGGGGCTGCAGGAAGCGAGGACACGTGCGCGCAGGTGCCGGGACGCGCGCCAGGGCGGCGGGCGGGGGCAGGGCGTCCAGGCTCTGGCGGCGTGTGCTGCCCCGTGCACACCCGCCTGCGGACCCGGGCCTTTATGGACCTGCAGAGGCTGCGGTGCGGGAAGCGCACGGCTCCCCATCTGCGCTTGTCTGGCATCTGCCCCTCCTCGCTGCCCCGACTCCGGGTCTCCAGCACCTGACACCTGGACCCCTGCCCCAGCCTCTTCCGCTCCTGCCAGCCCTCCAGGCCCATTCCCCATACAGGTCGCAGAGGCTGCTTAACCACTGGCCTCTGGAATTGACTATGGCTCCCTATTGAACCTGGATTCGTGTCTTAACGTGGTGTATGTTTCTGGATTTTCGGTACCCGTGCCTTCCTCCCGCCGTCCCACTCGTGCCTCACTCCTTCCCCGGAAGGTCCCCTTGCTCCTCTTTGAACACACCAAGAGGGCCCTGCCGGGCTCAGGGCCTTTCCCCTTACTGTTCCCTCTGCCTTTCCCTGCATCCTTCTTGGCCAGTGTGTAATTACTCGTGTTTATGCAGCAGCCTGCTCAGTGGATGTTAGTGGAAAGAATGACTCTCACTTTTACATACTGTGCTGTATGTAGTTTCCTGCTTCCCTGGTACTGGGCCTGCCCGGGGTTGGCCCCATTTAGGGAGCTCATGCTGTGGCGTCTGGGGTGGGAGGTAGATGGTACTCCAGTGTGGGGGGCTCAGGGGCAGAGGACGGGGGCACCTCCCAACCTCCCCAACCATCATGCTAAGACATAATCAGTAGCAAGATTACTGAATGCTCACTATATGCTGGGCTCTTCTTTTTTCTTTTTAATGTTTATTTTGTGTTTATTTGGCTGCACTGGGTCTTAGTTGTAGCACGTGGGATCTAGTTCCCTGGCCAGGAATCGAACCAGGGCCTCCTGCATCAGGAGTGTGGAGTCTTAGCCACTGGACCACCAGGGAAGTCCCTGGGCTCTGTTCTTAACATGAGCCCTCTGGTGTTTGCTGCAGCCCCACCCGTTACAGGTGGAGGCTGATTATACCCATTTCACAAATCAGCAAGCTGAGGCTCAAAGATGCCATCTTTCCCAAGCGAGGGGCTCAAGGTGGGCCTGGCTGCTCCAGGAGGCTAGGTGTGTAACCTTGCAAGATCCCACCCCCAGCCCTTCCCACCCTCTGTGCTCTCTCCTAGCTGCTCCCATGGTGGCTTGGCGTCAACTCAGCCACCTGTGACTCAAGCAGGCTCCGTTCCCAGACTGTCGCATTGGCCTGAGGCCCAGAAACTGCATCGCGGGAGGCTGCAGGCCAGGTACCCAAGGGACAAGAGGACGGATCCTTTCCTGGCCTGCAGAGGTCCAAGAGGAGGACATGGGGTCCCCTCCCTGGTGGTTCTCCATCCCCAAGGGCAGCCCAGCCCCCACAGAGGAATCACTGCTGTAGAGGCTGTGTAATCTTGGGGCAGTCACTTTCCCTCTCTGAGCTTCTGTCTCCTGTGAAATGAGGTTCTGGTAATTGCCACCCAGGGCTCTTAGAGGAAAGTGTTTATTGAGCACCTACTGTGTACCAGGTCAAGTGCCAGAAGGAGGAGATGCAGCAGGGGGCTCGCCATGGTCCTGGGGGAGCAGACCAGTGAGACAGTCACGAAAGAGTGTGGTGGGAAACTCAGCAGAGAGCCGGTACCCAATCTAGGGTGGGAGTCAGTCATGCTCTTCCAAGGAAGGGGCTCTTGAGATGAGTCCTGCAGGGGGGAGGGGTTACTGATGTGGTGGCCAAGATTGGAACCCACTTCCAAGCTGTGGAACTGTGGGAGACTCCCCTCCAGCCTCAGTTTCCACATCTGTAAAATGGAGACTCAAACTGTATACCCATCTTCTAGGATTGAAAGGACTCCACTCAACGACACAGGGGAAAACCAGGGCTCTCAGTGGCCCTGCCCAGCTCTCATTCATTGCTCCAGAAGCCTAGCTGAAGGGCGGGATGAGGCCTTGGACGCTGCCCACCTCAGGACCTTTGCATGGCTCTTCCCTCCATGGCAGCACCTTTCTCCCAGCCACCATCCCGTCTCACCCCTTCCTGACTCATGTCTCCACCCCTTGCCTCCTCTGTCCCCTCCCTGCCTCCTCGGCACTCTCCCCACTTAAGACACCATGTAATTTACTGATTTATCCTGTTAATCATGGGCTTTTCCTTCTTTTCTGCTGTGGAATGGCTCCAGTAGACACAGAGTAGGTGTCCAGTAAATGCTGGCTGAATAAACAAATGGTCCAGTGATGCTGAGGGCTATAGGTTTTGCCCCTGGAAGTGGGGGTTCTGGGGGGGTCTGAGTGGGGAAGTGTCTGTTGCTGCCTGAAACCACTGTCTTATCATCTCTCCATTCTTGGTCAGTGTCAGCCTGTTCCGTATACTGAGAGGGAGCCCGGGAGCATGTAGTAGACCCTCAGTGACCGGCAAGAATGTGCACATTGGCATTGCTGTTCTATTGCATTTAGCAGGGACACGGAGGTGGGCTTAGCCACTGAATGGCCTCTCTGGGCCCAGCATCCCCAGCGGGATGCTGCCATGGGGGCAGAGGTGGGTGTGGGAACGGGGTGTAGCTAAGGATTCCAGCCTCCCAGGTGGTGGGGTGGCAGTACCTGGTTGCCAAGGTTACGAACACCTGTGATGGGGATGTTGCCATGGAGACAGACCCCTGGGAGGAGAAGGCGGTTCCAGATGGGGGAGCTGTAGGTTGGGCAGGGGGTCTGGAGGTGGCTGCCAGCCCCAGGGGCTTCCCTAGCACCCCGTGTACCCCCCCAGCTGTGGGTGCAGCAGGGCCCTGACTCTCCCCGTCCTGTGTCCTCGTACCTGGGAAAGCCCGCAGGACCCCTTAGGCAACAGTAATGATTTCTAAGATTAAAGGCCTTCTCTTCTTTCCTTTCTCTGGTGAGATGTATAGGACTGGCAGTCGGGGCCAGGGGAAGCAGGGGTCACATGGCCTGGGGAGCTCAGCTGTGGCCTCGGACAAGTGGCTTTCCCACTGTATTGGGAGTGGAATCCTGGGTTTCTGGGAGACAAGAGTGCAGAAGGATTGAGGCCCTGGACTCCAGACCCCAGGGGCTACCCCAGGTAGGTCCCTGCTGGGACCTCTAGGAGGTTGACACGGGCCTGTGCTGTTTACGGGTCTACCCGACCCACAATAAACAGTGGTGTTATTTACTGAGTCAACGTTTCCTCGGGCTGTGCGTGGGGATGCTCCCACTGAACAAAGGGGCCCAAAGCCAGCAGGACAAGCTCTCAGAGTTGCAGAGGGTGGGAACGGCCCAACAGCAGAGAGCCCAGTGAAGGCACAGGCTGGAGGGCTTCCCAGACATGGCACTGGGGCTTCTGCAGCTTTTCTGTGTGGCCACACAGGGGCCTCAAACTGACACTAATTCCTGAGTAAGGTGGGCCCTCGGTGGCAGCCCCCAAGTCCCAAGTAAGCGTAGGTCCCTGATATGGTTATGATAAACAGTCTCCTCAGGGCCTCCTTGCATGTGCCCCATGGAGCTTACCAAAACCCAGCTCTTTTTTGGTTGAATTGACCTATCTGACTGCAGCCAAGGGAACCCACAGCAGGCACCATCATGATCTAGTTGCAGGGTCCTGGGGCCTGAATCACCCACTGGGGCCTGGGGCCTGAATCACTTGCAAGGATTTTCAGCAAGTAAATCTAGCAGTAGTAAGCAGTTTCAGATTTTGCAAATAGGGCTCATCTTAGTTCCTCCTTTCTTCTTTTTTAAAAAATATTTATTTGGCTGTGCTGGGTCTTAGTTGTGGCATGTGGGATCTAGTTCCTTGAGCAGGGATGGAACCCAGCCCCCTGCATTGGGAGCATGGAGTCTTAGCCCCCTGGGCTACCAGGGAATTTCCTTAGTTCTTCCTTTCTGACATTTATCATTAATTTCATTTTCCTGTCCTTTCATACTGTTCAGGCTCTCAAGTACAATGTCCAAGATGACAATGGACATCCTTTCCTTGCTCCTGGTCTTAGGGGGAAAGCTATCAGGTTTTCACCATTTGTGGTAATGTCAGCTGTCAGTTTTTCACAGATGACCTTTATCAGGTTGAGGAAATTCCCTCTTTCTATTCCCCAAGATTTCAACCTGAATTGAGTGTTGAATTTTGTCAGATGCTTCTTCTGCAGGTATGAAAAAAACGGGCGTAGGGTTTTTCTCCTTTCTTGTGTCAATGAAGTGAATCCCATTCACAGATTTTCCAGTGTTAAACCAACATGGCATTCCTGGCATTGGCCATACTCTGTGGTCATGACGTACAATCCTTGGGATCCAATCTACTGATGTTTTGTGAAAGATCCTTGCATCTGTATTTTTAAATTATTTATATTTAATGGAAGGATAATTGCTTTACAATATTGCATTGATTTCTGCCAGACATCGACATGAATCAGTCACAGGTACATGTATGTCCGCTTTCTCTTGAACCTCACTCCCACCTCCCATCCCTTCCCAGCCCTCTAGGTTGTTACAGAGCCCTGGTGTGGGTTCCCTGAGTCACACAGCAAATTCCCATTGGCTGTCTGTTTCACATATGGTAGTGTATATGCTTCCGTGCTACTCTCTCCGTCCCCTCCTCTTCTTCCTCCCACCCTCCTGTGTCCATAGGCCTGTTCTCTATGTCTGCATCTCCATTTTGTGCTAAGTCATTTCAGTCATGTCTGACTCTTTGGGACCCCATGGGTTGTAGCCCGTTAGGCTCCTCTGTCCACAGGGTTCTCCAGGCAAGAATACTGGAGTGGGCTGCTATGACCTCCTCCAGGAGATCTTCCTGACCCAAGATTGAACCTGCATCTCCTGCATTGGCAGGCAGGTTTCTTACCACTAGCACCATCTGGAAAGCCCCTGGGTCTCCATTGCTGCCCTGCAAATAGCTCCATCAGTATCATCTTTCTAGATTTCATATGTATCGCATCTGTATTCATGAGGGATATTGGTTTGTGGTTTTCTTTTTTCTGCATTGTTTTTTTTTTTTTTTGACAGATTTTGCTTATACTGCCCTCATGTAGCAGTTAGGGAGTGTTCCTTCCTCCCCAGGTTCCTGAAGCTGGATTAGTGTAATTTGTTCCTAAAACCTGACAAAGATCCCACAAAAAAAGAAAACTACAGGCCAATATCACTGATGAACATAGATGCAAAAATCCTTAACAAAATTCTAGCAATCAGAATCCAACAACACATTAAAAAGAAAAAAAAAAAAAAAGTTTTGGGATCAATTCTGAAGTAGAGTTGTCAGTACTTGTCAAGGGTGACCCCAGGGTTTTTTGGACCTGGACTATTCAAAGAGTTGTGGGGATGAATCTTGGGGTGGGGATAGCTGTGGAGGCAGCCGGAGGAAGGGGGAGTATCAGCTTGCTGCTAAATCGCTTCAGTCGTGTCTGACTCTGTGCGACCCCATAGAGGGCAGCACACCAGGCTCTCCCGTCCCTGGGATTCTCCAGGCAGCTTGGGGCACGTTAATTTGGGGTTCCTCTAAGACATGCAGTAGGTGTGGATGTGTACTTTGGGGGCAATGGGGTCCAGGAAAGGTCAGAATTTCCCAGCGACAAGGTGGAGTCCAAAGGCATATCTGTCCTGATTTCAGGCTCCTGGTCAGCCTCGCCCACACCCTTATTTCCCTGCCTCTCCACCAGCCCCCCTCCCGCCCCAACACACACACAGCCTCATCTACAAACCAGGAATGGTGTTTTCCGTCTGGGTTCTTCATTCCTAGGTAAGCCCTGACCCCTGCTGGCTAGGGTCAGCATGGCTGGGGACAGGGTGGGTGGGTGCTGGTTAGGGGTGGGGAGTCAGGGAGCTGACCTGGGCCCTGAACATAAGCAGGAAGCATGAGAAGACATGTGCTCGCCAGCAGAGGACGTTTATTGAGCATCAGAGCCTACCCCCACGAAGCTCCCAGTCTGATGAGGAGGTGTCAGGGGGACCTATTTCTGTGGATAGTGGAGGCTCCAGGTGGGATTGGAGCTGCAGGGGGAAGTGGGAAGCAGGAGGGCCAGACCCCCGGGGCAGGGGCATCGTCAGTCTCACCTGGGCGAGCCTGAGCTTAAACCAACAGCCCCAGGGATCGAAGACCCCTTCTCCACCCAACCCCCCATTTGCAAAGTTGACCAAAACTTCTTAGTTTTACATCCATGTCCACGCGGAACTGGAGTCCTCTCCTGTGTCACTGGCCAGGACCCTGGGGGTGGACAGCCATGCCCGGATCACCCTGGGGGGCTGCAGGGCTCTGCGGTGTCCCTGGTGCTCCGGGTTGGAGTGAGGGCTCCAGGGGCTGTGGGTGGCAGACCTGGATTGTGAGAGCAGGGGAGTCTGTTTCTTCCCAGTTCCTCCAGTGCCTTCCCCTCCCAATATGTGCCCCCCTTTATGCATCCAGGGCTTTCCCCTCCCAATGTGTGCCCCCCACACACACATCCAGCTTTGGGTCTTACTTTCTGCACCCACATGATGGGCTTCCGAACACAAGAGGGACATGGGGGGCAGATGGTGCTGGAGGCAGCCCACCTCTGGGCTAGAACCCCGGCTGTGTGACCCAGGACACGTTGGTTGACCTCTCTGGACCTTAGCTTCCTCATCTGTGAGTGGGGATAATGAAAGGGTTTGGGACTGGTGGCAGCTGAGTGAACAAGAGCTGAGTGAAGCAGGTACACATCAGCCCATCCTGTCACTAAAGCCGTTCAGGGGACAAGGCAGTGAGGGAGGGGCAGGGCTGACCGTCAGCAGGGTCAAGATCCTGTTCACCTTCGAGAGATTCTGGAATCTGCCATGGGGCGGTGTGCCGGGAATCTCGGTTTGGTCCGGGCTCCAGCTGCAGTCTGCAGGGATCTCTGGTGATGTCCCCCAGAGCGGGGCCTCAGCAGACAGCACCTGGGGCCTCTGGGCCAGCACCTGGAACCTGTAGGCTGCAGTGACCGTGGGCACGTGGAGCAGGACAGGTCCCCCGTCTGATGGCTGCAGCCCCCGGCTGGTGCTCCAAGGGCGCTGACTGTGGGCTGGGAGCTGGAAGGGCGGGATCCGGGCCGGGGTCAGTGGGCTGCCTCTTGAGAGCATGGTGGGCTGGCAGGCGGGGTGGCCGGCCACTGGGGATTTATACCGGCGTGGCGGGGGAGGGGGGAGCAATATCAGTGTCACCAGCCAGGTTGCTGCGTCCTCGTTTCTCCCTGTTCCTGCTCTAGTCTCCGCCTCCGTATCTGCCTTTCCCTGTCTCCCTCAGTCTCTCTCTGCATCTCCCTACCTGCTTCTGGCCATCTCTTTCTCAAATTCCTTGTAAAATATTAAAATTTCAATATAACACTCAGTGTAAAATATTAAATATTAAATTTCTCCTTGTGAAATATTAAAACAGTTAAGGACAGTCTAACATCCATTTCTGATCATCATCTTCAGTCCCAGGTCAGCAGGATCTTTCTAGATCCTTCTCTCTATATATATTTAAAAGCATAGAAACGTAAGATTTTCTTAAAAAGGATCATCTTGACTAAATGGTGTTACACCACCCGCATGCTACACTTGTATGTCAGCAAGTCTCAGTGACCTATCCACTGCGTAACAAACATCCCCCAACATAGGGGCATAAAACATATTAATCCTCGTGATTCTGTAGGTTGGCAGTGAAGTTATTCTGCTGGTGTCACCTAGGTTAACTCAGGGAATTTGTGGTTATATTTAATCCACCTCTGCACAGACAGCTCTGCCTCTCTGTAATAAGTCTCTGTGTGTGGCTGGAGGAACCTGAGTCTCTACAGCAGATCCCCTAGTGATGGGCAGCTAGGTTATTAAAAACAAAGTCAAAGTGACTCTCCAGGGTGGTTCAGTGAACAGGCTCATTTCATCTGCCTTTCTGGGGCATTCTGCCTGAGCCCCCAGGAGGTCGGGGTCTCTCTCTCTTGGCCCCCACAGCATTGTTCCCATCCTTAGACTTGAGGGCAAACACCTGTGCTCTTAACCAACTGGGTAGGGTCCCAGTGCCTGGCTGCAGAGTGGATATTCAATGGCTTTTCTTGAGCTTAAGAGGGAAGGAACGGGACCTCAGAGAGGTTGGGACACTTCCTGTCAGTCACATAGCAAGTGGGGGAAGGAGAACTGGAGCCTTGGACTTTGTGGCCACAGAGAACTTGTCTGTTCATCAGCTGGGAGGGGAAGGGTGGGTGGAGAGTGGTCTGAGGCCTGGGGGACTGCTGTGTGGGGGCAGAGGGTCCAGAGACAAGCCTGGCTGGGGGCTGGAAAAATCAGGTGTTCTTGAGTTTCTGTCCTAGCCCTCGGCTACCTCAGGGGCTCTAAAGAGGTCTGATTAGCCTCCAGGCCTCGCTGCTCCCCTACCCCTCCCACCTCACCCTGGGGTCCAGGCCCCTGGGCTCTCTGACCCTGAGTTCTGGGTCTCCGCCTTTGTATCTTGGTCTCAGACAGCACAGGCTGTGCAGGTGCAGAACAGAGGTTCCGGTGCCTGGATTCTCAGTCCCTCCACTGTGAGAGCCCCCTGCCTGAGTCCCAGGCACCAGCTGTCGATTGCTCCCCAAGACCAGAGCACAGGGGTTGGATGTTGGCAGGCTGGGTGCGTGCAGATTCTAGGTCACAGCTTTCCCCGGGGCTGTGACCCCAGCTTGCCCAGGGCCCCCCCATGCTGGCCAGGGGGCGGGAGGAGGCAGGGCTGCCAGATGGCAGGGAAGTGGGGCAGAGGGAGGAGCATGTGGGATTGGCTAGCGGCCCCACAGCTAATTCCTGGCAGCAGGGGCTAATGCTGCTGGGCCATGGCAGAGCTCAGATCTCTGAGATAAGCCAGCTGTTCTCCCTTTATTTGTTGGCGACGACGGAGGACAGGTAGCGAGGGAGTCATCCAGCCTGGTCTCCTTCTGTAGCCACTTCCAGTGTGTCCCCAGGTGTTGGGGGAGGGATCCCAGTTTAAACTGCCAGGACAACTCATGCCTACTCCTGGCCTCCCCCATCCACCCTCATCAGTGCTCCAGAGTGACAAATGAGAGACGAGCCTGCTGTCAGCAGGGATGGGCCCATGGGGGCAGGGTCCTAACAAGGACACTGGGTTTATGGAACGAGGCCAGGAGAAAGCCGTGCTCCTGAGGACAGGGACTGGGGATGTTCATGATGATGGCCTGGGGTCACCGGCTGAGGGGCAGGGTGGGCTTGTCCTCTGAGACGAGCGGGGAAGAGGTTCAGATCACCTCTGGGGTTGTGGGCCAGGTGGATAGCAGGCTGCATCTAGTCTGTCCTTTGTGGGGACATGGCTGTGCTGGGACATGACAAAGTGGACCCGGCTCTGCAGGACCCCTTGGGCCAGAGCATAGAGGCACTGAAAGGACAGGAGCTGCCGCTGAGAAGGTTGGCTGGGGTGTCCACAGAGGCGGTGACCCCTGGGGGGGTCTCTGCAGAGGCATGACCCATTCCCCGCCGGCACTATGCATGCTTAGTCACCACCAAGTCCCCAGCCAGGGCTCAAACTCTGCCAAATGAACCAAATCCCCAGGTCCGGGTTTTGCCAGAACACCAAAGCTGAAAGGAAGGTTCCAGGGCTCCTGGACACTTGAGGTTTGCAATTTTATTAAGAAAACAAAAATGTAAGTTATACAAAAAAGAGTTCCATTTGGACGGGTGGCCAAGTCAGAGGAGCAGTGGCCTGGCTGCTAGGCATCCTGCTGCTGGATGAAGGGGTTGGGGATGGCCTCCATGCCGTCCTGCGGGCAGATGAGCACCACCGAAGTGCCCCTGCACACCACCAGGCCCAGCTGCCGCGTGTCCTCTGTGAGCTTGTACTGGTCGTCGGGGTCTGTGGGAGAAGAGGGGTGGCAGTGAGGCGGTGTGGGAAGATGCCCGGAGATGTGCCTGGGTGGGAAGAAGTGGGGTGTGGGGGTTGGGGGGAGGGAAGGCAGGCCAAGCTCCCACCCCCGACCTCTGCTTCCCCCAGCCTGTTGGCAGCTTCTCTGGAGATGGATGGAGAGGCTTAGGAAGAGCTCTGGAAACAGCCCTGTGCAGCCTACCCTCCTTCCACAATGAGAACACAGCCCCGGGGAGATGGACCGAGTGCTCAGAGGGGCGGTGGGGAGAAGAAGAACCCATCTGCAGGATCTGGGCGTTCCTGGAGGGCCACCATTCACCCCCGCACCAACGGGCTGTTCCCAGTGGGGGGAAGTGACAGCACACGGAGGAGATCTTACTCTCAGAGATTACTGCATGATGGGAGAGGCTGAGTTGGGGTGCAACTCCCCACCCCCAGACCCTGCAGGACAACAGCTGTCCGAGCCTGCCCGTTCCCTCCTGGAGCTGCAGGGATGGGTCTGGCTGGCTCTGGGCCTGGGGCTGTTCTGGGGTGAGGAGAGGGCAAAAAGTCGCTGGACCAGCAAGCCAGGACCCCATGTAAGTGCATGGCACACACCAGCTCATGTGGTTCTCCCAGCAGCCCCACAGGGTGAGGCTGTCCTTTTCCAGAATGTCATCTGCCTGAGGATGCTGGGCCAGGACCCCAGCAGCAGGACTCTGGGTAAACCCCGAGGGAAGACAGAAAACGAGGGTGGGCAAGAGGCCCTACAGGGTTGCTCCTCCCATAAAGAGGGCCTCTGCCTGGTGGCCTTTGACACTTGCGTGTGGCCGCATTTACTCTGCACCAGAGTAACGTGTACTTCAACATCGACAGTCCCTGGAGGAGCGAGACCCCCTTCTCTCCTGAACCTGGGGGCTCCATCATGCTGCACTCAGGCTGAGCTGGCGGGTCTGGGGACTTGTGGAGACAGGGATGGGAAAGGAAGGGGAGGGGACCCTTTGTCAGCAGCAGGAGTTGACAGACAGAGACAGCAGGAGAGAGGGGGTAGGATGAGCCCCCTGGAAGCCAGCTTTATCGCGGCGGATGCAGCACCTTTCTAGCCCCACCAGGCAGACTTAACTCCAGCAAGTGCTCAGGGTCGGTGATGAGTGAATCCGGAAAACACTCCACTCTTGAAGTCCCGAGATTACAGTGTACTGAGCCCCACCAGGACAGTGGCAGAGCAATCACACCTGTCAGCCGTCTGACCCACCAGGTGCCATGCTCACGGTGGCTCAGCACGTGGGTGGCGGCCCAGGAACAGTAAGAAAGGCCTGGCAAGGACGCTTCCAAGCCCCGCAGCTGCACTCACCTCGCATGTACTCGATGGTGCCGTCCAGCACGAGGTTGAGCAGCGGGTCGAACCCTTTCAGGATTCCACTGGCTTGTCGGAATCACCAAGCAGAGAAGAGAGATGGACAAGCATAAGATCAATGGTCATTCTGGACAAAGTGCGAGCCGCACGAGGGTGTCAGCACATGAAATTGGGGTGCCCTCACTGGTGAGGGGCCACCCCCCAGCCAGATGCAGGTGTGGCAGCAGCCTCTCCAGGGACAGGACAGATGCAGGACCAAAGGGGGAGCAACGGAAGGGCTCCTGGGAGATGAGCAGTGACAGCTGACCCCACACCATGGCCGCCGCAACAGTCGGCAAATCCGCCTGCGCCTGTTTTGTAAACAGTTTAACTGGCACCGGGCCGCGCTCGTTTGTTAAATGTCGCTGTGGTGGCTCAGCTGCTGCAATGGTGGAGTTGAGGAGTTGCAACAGAGACCGTCTGGCCAGCACAGCTGAAAATGTTCCGTCTGGTCTTCTGCAGAACAAGTCTGCCAGCCCCGCCTGAGTACAAGGCCCTGGCTCTGCTTCCTCTACTGTTTACAGCCCTCCTCAAGCCTGTGATGGCGCTCACCAAGTGGGGTGATGGACAGTGACAAATCCAGTAATACATCTGGGCACTTGGCCCCGGGCAAGGTAGTAAGCCCACACCTGTGGGTCCTCCCTTCTTATATGGGAGAGGTGCTGCAGCAGGTGGGTGGGATTCTCAGATGAATCCAGCATTCCCCCACCGCCCCCTCTGGTGTGGGATGGAACCCTCGATCAGACATCGGTCTGGTCAGGCTGTAAAAGAGGGCGTTGTGGATGTGATCAAGGTCCATGAGTCAGTCCACCCTTAGTGAATCTAAAGGGAGGCTATGCTGGGTGGGCCTGACCTGACAGGTGAGCCATTAAAAGGATGGGCCCTTTCTGAAAAGAGAAGTTGAAAAAATGAGATTTTCCTGCTAGCCTTGAAGGACTTAACTGCCATGCTGTAGACAGTGTCCGTGGCAGGGGCGGTGGGCAGCCTCTAGGAGCCCAGAGGATCCCTGCCCAACACCTGCCAGAAAACGGGGAGCCCGGGCCTGAGATGACGGGCTCCCAGAGACACTCCCTCACTGCAACCTCGTCAGAGACCTGAGCCCAAGGCATCCAGAGTCTGGAACCACAGGTGCTGTGAGATAAAAATGGGTTGTTGAAGCATAGAAAATGAACAGAAGGGACTTCCCTGGTGGTCCAAGTGGCTAAGAATCCATTCTGCAGTGCAGCAAATGTGGGTTCCATCCTTGCTCAGGGAACTAAGACCTTACACCGCATGGAGCAACTAAGCCATATGGCATAATTAGAGAGACCTGGCCTGGAATTTGAGACCTTATGCAGCTAAATTTAAAAAAACACACACAAGCGCCTTGAGCCCCATCTCCTTGTACATCCCAGAACCGGCATGGTGCCAGTGTTTGTTCAGATTCAGAGCCTCACTGGGCTGGGTACCTAGACAGGCAGGCACTGTGTTTTTAGCCACTCTGATGCTACCCAGGTGTCCACATCTCAGAGGAGGAGGGGTCTGAATCACCATCTTACGAACAAAGAAACTGAAGATCAGAGGAAGCTGAATAAGTGAAGCACTGGGTGCTCACTAAGTGTCAGGACCTTGGCTAACGACATTACCCTGTAATTTCATCACCACTGCTGAGGTAAGTGGAGTTAACAGCCTCTGACAAATGAGACAGACTCAGAGATGGTAGCGACTTGGCCAAAGTCCCACAGCCAGTGAGCTGGGGCTCTGCCCTGGACCGCACTCTGCACATAACTCTGCATCATCTTTCCTGCCAGTCTCCTCACCAGATCGCAGAGAGAGATGCAGAGTTAAAGCCTCACAGTAACTGAAAAAACCTGCCAAGCCCTGACAGCTGCTGCTGCTGCTAAGTCGCTTCAGTCGTGTCCAACTCTGTGCGACCCCGTAGGTGGCAACCCACCAGGCTCCCCTGTCCCTGGGATTCTCCAGGCAAGACCACTGGAGTGGGTTGCCATTTCCTTCTCCAATGCATGAAAGTGAAGTCGCTCAGTCGCGTCCGACTCTTCGCGACCCCATGGACTGCAGCCCACCAGGCTCCTCTGTCCATGGGATTTTCCAGGCAAGAGTGCTGGAGTGGGGTGCCATTGCCTTCTCCGGTGACAGCTGCTACCAGGAGCTTATACCTGACTCGGGATGCAGAGTCAAGCAGAGCTTCCCAAAGCAGCTGAGAGCTGCCTGCCTCACTCAAAAGCAAAAGGCTCATTCTTTACCCTAGAACAGTGGTGAACAAGGAGATGAGGTCTGCTTTCAACAGGTGCCTCAGGTGGCTTCGTGTAAATTGAGTATAGGGCCTGGGTTCTCAACTGGGGCAATTCTGCCCCTGCCAGGGAACACTAGGCCATGTCTGGGATGCCTGTGGTCATCAGGACTAGAGGGCTCCTGGAATCGAGTCGGTGGGACCAGAGACGCTGCTCCACACCCTACAGCGCCCAGGACGGCCCCCTACAGAGAACAATGCGGCCTTAATGTCAGCAGTGCCGAAACTGAGAAACCTTGGTGCTGAGGGTGCCCGTGGGGGTCTGGGGCAGCCGCCTGGGTGAGACAAGACACAAAGGAAGCAGAGACCTGAATCCCAGCCCTTGTGGCTGCGGGTGAGGTTTGGGCCCCTCTGCGTGCATCAGTTTCCCCACCTGCAGAAGGGGTGTAACCGTTCCTACACGCCGGCGCCAGCAGCAGGCCGGACGAGTTGTCCGAGCCAAGCGCCTAAAGCGCGGCCCAGGCATCCGTTACCGGTACCGCCTCCCGTTACTCCTCGTGGACCGTGGAGGGGGAGGGCAGCGGGGCCTCACCTTCTCTGCCTCCCTGGAACTTCACTCGGATGGTCTTGTCGATGTACTTGGACAGGTCCAAGATGCTCTCTTTCTTTTTCTTCTCTTTGTCCTGCAGGGGATGCAGAGCGCTGTGAGGCGAGGAGCACGGCCGGAGTCTGTTCAGTCAGCCCCGCCAGCCCCGCCAGCCCCGCCAGCCCCGCCAGCCCGACGAACCCCGCCAACCCGGCGAACCCCGCCAACCCCGCCAGCAGCGCCGCACGCTCACCGCCATCTTGTCGCGCTGCGTCGCTATGCGCAGGCGCCGCCACTGCGCCCTTTGTACCTACCGCTGCGCGCATGCGCGAAAGACGCAGGGCGCCTGCGCGGCGCTCTGCGCCGGGGCGTTGCTGGGAAACATCTGCCGACGCCTGTGGCGGGGACCGGGCGACATGGCGGCGGCGGCGGCGCTGGCGCGGCTCGCAGCGGCCTTCCTTCTCCTCGCGGCCCAGGTGAGGGCGGCGCCGACCCCGCTGGCCTCGCCGGCCGCGGTGCCCCGGCTCCTCACCCCTCCCCGGCCCCGCGCAGAACCCCGCCCTGCCCGGCCTGGGGCCAGCTTAGGGGATCCGCGCCCCCGGTGCCGGAACCCGTGGGCCTGGGGCCCGGCCGTGACCTTGCGGGTCTGTCCCCCGGCCGGTCTCCCTTCCCTCTCTGGACGCCGTTCCCAGCCGTGGTGTCACTGGGTTCCGCCCGGATCTAAAGTTTGAGGTTCTACTACCCCGCTCCCTTCCCGGCCCCTGCTGGTCTTGTCTCGGGGTCTCCAACCGCCTCTGGGACGCCCTTATCTGACTCCGTGGCCTTAGCCGGGGGCTACCGCTCTCTGACCCTGGCATCCCCTGAAAGCGATACTACCCCTATTCCCCGTGGTTGTAGCCAACTGTCCAGCGTGGCACCCAGTGTCTGGCGGCGTCCAGAAGCAGCCAGGAGCCCAGCCCTGGAGTGGGGTCGAATCGCCGCCCCATCTTTTTCTCCAGTGACCTTGGCAGGGGAGTTCCCGCTTTGAGTTGGTCGTCTGCAAAAGGAGGAGAAGTGTACAGTGCACAGTCAGAGAGAGGATGTAGGGGATCACGGACGCGGGGCATGCTACTTGTTTGTCACTTGACCTCAAGGGTCGCCACTAGGGGACAGACCTGGAGATGGTTGATGTACAGTACCATGAGTGCATTTTTAATTTTCCAAACCCTCCCTCTCTCCCAAATTCCACAACTCTGGAAATGGTGCCACCCTCCCCCAACAGCCCTACAAACTGGGCCATTAACCTTGACCTTTCTGTGCCAGCCCCCCAACCTCTGCTTCAGGCTGTTGGCTTCTCTCCAAGGCCGCTTTTGTCCCCCAAACTCCCAGTTCATTTTCAGCCCTGCAGGAGGGCTCTCTTTCAAAGTGTGTCAGATCTTGTGTCCAAATGAGAGCTTTCTGGTGCCACTGACACATTCAGGAGGACTCTGTGATCCGGCTGACAGAAAACTATCCTTTGCTTCCAGCTTTAACATATTAAAGGCACTTTGCTCACTGGGCTCTGTTTCCCTGAATCCTAACTCCCCCCAACGTTGTGTTTCTGGTCTCAGCTTAGGGGTGCCACATTCCAGCAGCTTTCTGGCCCACCCCCTCCCCAGCTGCTTTGCCAGCCCTCTGTACTTCCCCCAGCCCTCTTTGCTCGTCTTCCTCAGCAGTCTGACCCATTGGAAGCAGGGATTTTGAGCTCTCTAAATATTTAGAAAAAGAAAAAAAAAAAGTGGCAAAGCGATAGGTGGGCAAAGGGTCACAAGAACACCACAGAAGGAACAGTGCGATTGGCCTGGGAATGATTTTCAGAAGCAAGAGGCAAAGGTACCGTAGGGGTGTTCTGGGGGATGAGTAGGAGTTTGCTGGGTCAAGAAGGTGTTCCAGGGAGAAAGTTGCAGGTGACGAGGGCAGGGCTGGAGGTGTGAGATCTGGTGATTTTTATTTTTTTAATAGCAGATATTTATTTAATTTTTATTGGAGTATGGTTGATTTGCTGTATTGTGTTAGTTTCAGGTGTACAGCACAGTGAATCGGTTATATATATATCTACCCCTTTTTAGATTATTTTCCATATAGGCCATTACACAGTACTGAGTAGAGTTCCCTGTGCTATACAGTAGGTTCTTGTTGTTGTTTAGTCATTAAGTCGTGTCCAACTCTTTTATGATCGCGTGGACTGCAGTCTACCAGGTTCCCTGTTCTTGGGGTTTCCCAGGCAAGAATACTGGAGTGGGTTGCCATTTCTTTCTCCAGGGAATCTTCTCAACCCAGGGTTCGAACTTGAGTCTTCTGTATTGGCAGGTGGGTCCTTTACCACTGAGCCACCTGGGACATACAGTAGGTCCTTGGTAGTTATCTATTTTATACACAATGGTGTGTGTATGTCAGTCTCGTTCTCCTCCTCACCTCCTGAGAGCTGATGATTTATCTGGAGATGGTGAGGGTCCACTATAGTGGCCCATAGGACGCTCCAGTGGTTACACCTGAGGAAGGTGGAGGCCTGTCAGGCACTCTGGCCGGCGGGGCTGTGGGGGGAGCAGCAGTGGAGCAGCTCCAGCATGGGATAAAGGGCAGGCGGGGCATGCGGCCTCCTTGGGCTGGGCTCCAGGGGAGTGGACTGCGCTGGTCGGAGCAGGGTGCTGAGGTGTTTGGATTTTATTCCCAGCTGGTTGAGGGTTTTGAACTTTACCCTGAGTGTGGGCAACCAAGGAGAGTGTGGGAGTGAGTGAGGAGGGCACCTGGGCCAGCTCTTTCTAGGACAGACCCCTGGGCATGGTTCTTCATGGCGCCCAAGGGTATGGCCAGCTCTCCATGGGGCCAGAGGATGCCTGCTCACGACCGTGAGCTCACTCCCAATCATTCTGTGATTGGACGAGGGATTGGACACCCCCACACCATTGGTACAAGTTGTGTATACAGTGGCCAACATGGGGTCTGTTACTCAGCAGATCTGAACGTGTGGGTGCCTTCTCTGCCCCTCACCTGCCCATGTATCCCTCCACCATCCCCCCACCTGTCCCCACCCCTCACCTCCCCTCCTCACCCCTCCTGCATCTTCCCCTTCACCCCTCCCCTGCCCCACATTGCTCCACCTAAACATCTCTTTCTAAGCTTCCCAGGTCCTGATTACCCCACCCTCTCCTAGAACTCACCAAGTGTTACATAGACTGCTCCCCATCTGGATCCCTTGGCTTCTAAGCACCCTGGCATGGATGCTGTCAGTGTCATCTTGAAGCATAATTTCCCTAAAGTTCCTGAACCTGCTTTGTGGTTGTAGTGCATTGGGAGGTGGCCTGTTCTTAGTGGCTTTTCTCATTCTCCAAACTGGAATGGGCAGTGCCGGAATGGGGGGAAGGAGGGGCACTGAGAGCTCTGGGCCCTTTGGAAGACCTGCTCCCAGTCCTGTACCTCCCCCGGGAGGAGACCGTATCCACAGCAAGACTGTGTTCTCTGGGCTTTGCCACAGCCCAGGCTGATATCTTAAGGGAAAGCCAGCTGTGCACATTGTGGTGGGGTGGGGTGGGGGGGGGGGGCGGGCTGGGACGTGTGCTCTTGTGCTTCTAAGTGACCTTTTTAAATTAAAAAGAAATGCTTCTAGCCATTCCTGTGTTATACAGGCAACTCAGGGCTCATAGACCAGGGGTCAGCAGACGTTTTCTAAAAGCTTTTTGGGTCGCATGGCCTCTGCTACAACTCCCTGGCTCTGCAGAAAGCAGCATAGGCTCTGCATTCAGGAACCAGGCAGCCATGTTCCAGTAAAACTTTACTGACAAATACAGAAGGTGGGCCGGATTCAGCCTGGGGGGTTGAGGGACCACAGACTCCCTGCAGTGGCCCAAGGTGGGGGCGTGGCAGGGGCTCTGAGTGTGGCACGGTGGTGGGGAGAACCTGGAAGCCAGGGCTCCTAGTCCTGCCTCAGGTAGAGGGAACAGGGTTGGCTGGGCAGGGGCAGGTGCAGGTGCAGGACGACGCTGACCTTCCCTCCCTCAAGCGCTGGTGGCAGCGCCTGCATACCTGGCTTCTCTGGCGCCCCATGCCCTGTAAACACAGCTTTGCCAAACACTTGACCCAGCAGCCCCAGGTGATACACCAAGACGCAGGGCCAGCTGGGGACCCCAGCCCCTCTCTGCACCACCGCCAGCTGACCCTGGCCTATGTTCACAGAGGACCGGCCTTCTGAGAGCCAGTCTGTGTCCCAGGCATGCTGTCTGGGCCACGGCCCCTGGGGACCCCTTGCTGAGTCAGAGCCCCCCCGCTCCCCAACTACAACACATTCTGGGGTGGGTGTGGGTCTGTCACCAGCACAAAGGGGCTCCTGCCTGTTGTCTCTGGGGAAGATTCTAGGGGGATACTGAGGGATACAGTCTGTGTCTCGCCTCCGTGTGGTACAGAGAGATGGATCCTGGAACTGCTGTGTGCAGAGCTGGGGTCCTGTTGGGCCCCTCTGGCTCCAAGAAGCCAAGGGGCTGGGGTGGGCCCAGGCCCTGTGTGTGTGTGGCGTGGCTCTACTCCTCCCTTTCAGCCATTGGAGCCACATGGAGGGGCCCTGGCACGGCCACGGTTGGTGTGCAGATTTCCCTGAGGAGGCTTGGCCCTGCCCTCCCTTGTGTCCGCCTGAGCTGAGGGCCCCAGCTGGGCTGGCAGAGGGCGGGACCATCCAGAGCTGAGCGGGGCCATAGGCCAGCCCCTGCCTACTCTGACTCCACCCCCTGTCCAGGTGGCCTGTGAGTATGGCATGGTGCATGTGGTGTCTGAGACTGGTGGCCCCAAAGGCAAAGACTACTGCATCCTCTACAACCCGCAGTGGGCCCACCTGCCGCATGACCTCAGCAAAGCGGTGAGTCCAGCGGGTGGCCCTGTGCTGGGGCCCCTCCCCATGGGGCTTTCCACCCAAGGCACCTCTCTCTCCACTCCTGCCCTGGGTCCTGGGGGGGACTCTGGAGGATGGATCCTGGGGAGGGCCCCTGAGGATGGAGGAAGTGCTCTGCTGGGAGTCCGAGGAGGGACGTGGCCCCAGAGGAGCTCCCAGCCTCTCTGGGCCCCGGTTTCCTCGGTTGTAAGTACAGGATTGGGACACTGCTGTGGGATGTCCCCTGTCCGGGGCATCAGCCACCTCCCATCCCTCCCACCATGCTGGGCTGGGGTGGCTGGCCAGAAATCCTTAGACAAGTGACACAGAGGTCTGCCCATCCCTGTCGTTGGGGCGGCCCAGACATGCTGCTCCCTGGTCCGGCCTGACTCCTCCCAGAGAACACGGATGCCCGGTGCCTGGTTTAGCAGGTGGATCGATTGTCATCACTAAGGCCAGAGCTCCTGCCTGCCCCGTGTGGTGTCTGTGACGGGCTCCAGACGCCCTCATCTGCCTGGTGATTGGGGTCTGTGTGTTGTGTGTCTGTGTGCACACGTGCATGCATGTGTCTGTGTGTGGTGTGGGTGTGGGTTGTGTGTGTGTGCTGGTGCGCATGTGTGTGTTTTGTGCAGTGCGTGTTGTGGGGCTGGCCCCCCCAACCTTGCAGTGAGGCAGTGTGGGGTGGCAGTCACTGGTGGCCTGGGTGCCCCGCGGGGTCCTTGCCACCTGGCTGCCCGGGCCACCATCCCCTCTGCCTCTCTGAAGGCCTCCCTCCCTCAGTCTCTCCTGCAGGTGCGGGACTGGACCAGCTCCGTGCTCTGCTCTCCCGCCGACCTCCCCCCAAAAGGCTTCAGCAACCAGATCCCGCTGGTGGCACGGGGGAACTGCACCTTCTACGAGAAAGTGCGGCTGGCCCAGGGCAGTGGGGCCCGCGGGCTGCTCATCGTCAGCAAGGAGGCGCTGGTGCGGCCCCCAGGCCTCCTGGGCAGCTTGGGACCCTGGGGGCGGGACCGGGTTAGGGTTTGAGGCAGGGGTCTGGGCAGAGGAGACAGGGAGCTTGGTTTTCTGACTGTGGTCTGGAGGGGGTTGTGTCCCAGAGCTGTGCTCGGGGTATGACCAGGCCTGGGAAGGATCTCTGAGGGGGTGGGTGGCGTGGGCCATGAGCCAGCCTCTTCCTCCCCGAGACTGACTGGTGCCCCCAGCTCAGCCCTGGGAGGGAGGGGCTGAACCCACAGGCTTGCCCTCCTGGCCCTGAGGACCCCGACACACATGCAGGACCCTCCCGCCGGCTCCGAGGGCAGGCCGGCTGTCGGTGGCTCGCAGTGCCCCACCCAGGGGTAGTCATCCTCTTCTGCCCCGGGCCCCACAGGTCCCCCCGGGAGGCAACAAGACGCAATATGAGGAGATCGGCATTCCCGTGGCCCTGCTCAGCTACCGAGACATGCTGGACATTTTCCAGGTAGGGCCGCCCACTTGCCCCCCACTATCTGCAGCTGGGCCAGGGCCCAGGGAGATGGGCCCACAGTGCCGTGAACCTCAGGAGAGGAGACCCCAACCCTGCCCACATGCCAGAGACCTTAAGTGCCAGCCCCCCTCATGCCTTCCTGGCCTGACCTGGGCTGACCAAAGGCTTGGTCGGCTTTGATGTGGGGAGTCGGGTCCAGAGCAGGTGAGCATCAGCACACGAATGAGGTGGGAACAGTCAGGGTCCCACTCTAGGTTCCCCGTCTCCCCACCGAGGGACCCATTGTCAACCTCCTGGCTGCTTCACATACACCTGGTTAGCTTGTCCCAGCAGGGCCCACTTCTCTGGGGTCAGACGTGTTGGGCGAGGGCATGGGGTGGGGCGAGGTGGGGTCTCCCCAGCCTTAGCTCCGTTGTGCTCTCCGAGGCAGACTTTTGGCCAGGCAGTGCGGGCAGCGCTGCACGCCCCCAAGGAGCCCATGCTGGACTACAACATGGTCATCATCTTCCTCATGGCCGTGGGCACCGTCGCGCTCGGGGGCTATTGGGCTGGGAGCCGGGATGTCAGGAAGTAAGTGCCCTGTGTGTGTGGGTGGGTGCTAGCCAGGCAGCCTAGACACTGGGCAGGGGACCGCAAGAGGGGCCTCTTTAGAAAGGCAGCATGAAACCCAGGAGAGCTGCTGAGAGGCCCCTGGGGTTCTGGCCTGGCCGGGCAGGGGCGTCCCCTGGAAAGCAGCAGCCCAGGGCAGCCTGTGGGACAGTTGGGGCGGGGCCGGGGCCAGGGCCAGGGTGGCCCCATGGGACCCACAGCCTTCCTCCCAGAGCACCGCCACAGCCTGGCCCAGGTGCCAGAGCCCACCTCCGGTAGTCCTCCCTGTGAGGACCAGAGCTCCCGGCGCCTTCCCGTGAGGTCCTGGGGGCAGGGTACTCCGTCGGGGGACCCTCATACACATGGTGGGCCTGGACGGGGGCCAGGTACGCTGCCCCTCCCCGTGCCTGCAGCCCCAGAAGCAGTGCCAGCCACAGGGCGCCCCTTGACCGGCCCGTCTTTCCAGGAGATACATGAAGCACAAGCGGGATGATGGGCCCGAGAAGCAGGAGGACGAGGCTGTGGATGTGACGCCGGTCATGATTTGCGTTTTCGTGGTCATGTGCTGCTCCATGCTAGTGCTGCTCTACTTCTTCTATGACCAGCTTGGTGGGTCCCCTGCCTCAGCCCCCAGGGCGGTGTGTGGGGGGTGGAGGCTGTGGTCCCTGCCTTCAAGGAGTGCCTCAGGCGGGGCCGCCCCTCCCTTCCCTTGGTGCGCCCCCCTGCCAGGGGAGTGAGGTGCAGAGCCCCCCTCAGCCCCTCACTGCTGCCCGCCCTGCAACTCCCCCCCAGTCTATGTCATCATTGGCATCTTCTGCCTGGCCTCCTCCACCGGCCTCTACAGCTGCTTGTCCCCGCTCGTGCAGAGGCTGCCGTTCTGCAAGTGCAGGTGAGCCCCCCGGGGCGGCCCGCACTGGCTCTACTCGCAGCGGTCCCGCTCTGCCACCTCTCGGCCTCTCCCCTCCCCGTCCTGCCTCTGAGGCGCCATAGCTTCCGTGAGGCTGAGGGCCCTCTCCAGAGCCCTCGGTTAGTCTGGCGCAGTGCATGCATATGGCAGGTGCCCCCTCAGGGCTGGCTGGGGGCTCCTGGGGAAGTGGGGATGGCTCTGAGCCGGCCTTCCTCCCCCCACATCCCATTCAGGGTCAGGCCCGCTGGGATCCGGGTAGGGGTGGGGGGCACCAGGTAGGGCAACAGGGGGATGGATGGGAGGCTTTGGGACGGGAGTTGAGCTGAGCCCACGGTGCTGGGCAGCTGGCACCGTGAAGGTCAGAGTCCTGATGCCCCTGCCTGCCTGCAGGGTCCCTGACAACAGCCTGCCCTATTTCCACAAGCGCCCTCAGGTCCGCACACTGCTCCTGGCGCTGCTGTGTGCGACCGTCAGCGTGGTGTGGGGCATCTTCCGGAATGAGGACCAGTAAGTGCAGTGCTGCCGCCCCAGGGGGGAGGTGGGGCAGCAGGGTGCTGTCCTCGGGTGCTCTGACCTCCTTCGCCTCCCGGAGCTGTCTGACCCGGGCACTTGGATCCGGGCCAGCTCCCAGTTATGAAAAGCCCTGCTGTCAGTGCTCTGGACGCAGTGACTGCATGCTGTCCAGGTGCCGACCAGGCTCAACGGATGGCTGCCCAGCTCTAGCTGCCTCCTGGCCTGTCTGGTGCCCTGGGGTCTGCAATTGCAATCTGGGCGGAAGATGCCACTGGCATTGCTGCCCGGGCGTGGAGCCATGGGCTCAGCGGCAGCCTGGATGTGGCCTGGCGCCACCGGGCCCACTGCTCTGCCTCTGCAAACACTCGTGTCCCCTGGGCAGCCTCCCACCAGAGGCAGCCACTGCCGGTCCCCATGTCCCCACCCCCGCTGTCACCGACACCATCTGGCACTTTCTCTGAGCTTCTCTGGGGCTGTTAAACACTCTTGGCTGTGCTGCCGTTTGGAGCCACAACAGATTTAACTGGCAGAAGGAAAACGTGAAAATATTTGGAGTTCTCTGTACACAAAAAGAATATGAGCTCTCAAGATTAAGTCCCAGCCAGAAGGCCCACTCCCCCACTTGAAATTAGAACAGGGTCTGGTTTCTACCATGTCTGGGCACCCACGCGGGGCACCGTTCCCACCAGTGCCCTGGCCTGGAGACTGACCCTGTGCTCAGATGAAGCTCTGAGGAGTAGGGGCAGGGAGGATGGAGCAGGTGGTGGGGGCCAGTTTCCAGCAGGGGAGCCCCAGTACTGGAGCTTCATCAGAGCATCAACTTGCAAATTTGGAAGTGGCCCTGCGTCCTGGGGCTCCAGACTGTGTCCTCAGAACCCCAGGCCTCTATTTCCCAAGAGAGTGTATGTGGCACCTGGCTGGGAAGGTGGGGTGTGTGTGTGCGAGTTTTCTTTTTCTAAATCACTTAAAAGATATTTTTGAAAAGTTTGAATCTGTAGTTGCAGAGCTCTCCTCTTCTCACCCCCTGCCCCATCCTGTGCCCCAGGAGTGAAGGCCACTGTTGCAGAGGGATGGGGCCATGGCACTTGGGGGAGGCTGGGCACCGGTGGCTTGGACCAGGTGGCTGGGGAAGGGGGGGCTGACTGGTGGAGGCTCTCAGGAGACCCTGCCGGAGGATGAGGCTGTGCTGCATTCCAGGTGGGCTTGGATCCTCCAGGACGCACTGGGCATCGCCTTCTGCCTCTATACCTTGAAGACCATCCGCCTCCCCACGTTCAAGGTGAGGGTCCTCCAGGGTTTGGGGAGCTCTGGATGAGGGCTGGAGCCTCCTGTGTCTGCCTGCTGCCCTCCTGCCACGTGGCCTTGCCCAGGGTCTTCTGCTCTGAGCCCAGCCCCTTGTGGGTGGTATGGTTTTTGCTTTTCTGTCCCTCTGGCCACCTTGGGCTTGAGGATTAGCACAGAGTTGCCTCCCGGCATGGCTGCTGCACTGGTGAAGGCTGGGCCAAGGGGATCCTCCCTGGTGATGTTGCAGTGTTGGTGAGGTGAATAGAGGAGAACCCACAGATGAAACCCACAGGCAGGAGGATGGGGCTCTGCCTGGAGCACCAGGCTGGCACTGTGACCCCAGCTGAGGCCCGACCCCGCAGCGGGAACCTAGAGACACACAGGGAAATGCAGAGATGGTGCTCAAACTTGGGGCTGGCCAGTCATGGCCGTGTGTCTCCATCAGGAACTCAGAAGCGAAGGGGATTCCCTGTTGGTCCGGAGCTTAGGACTTGGTTCTCTCACTGTATACAGCTGGGGTTCCATCCTTGGCTGGGGAACTAGAAATTCCATAAACTGAACAATGCTGCCAAAATGAAGAGAAGCCCAGATCTTGGCTCTCCCTGAGCCTCTGCTGCCCATGCTCTGATGTTCTCATCAAGGTGGCAAGATGTTCCTTCCTACAGGGAAAGTCCGAGCCTTGGGCGGGGTTGCTGATGCATCCTGGAGGGTCTGTGTGTCAGCACCCTGAGTGGGGGTGGGGGTGGGGCAGAGCTGGCGGAGGTCCCCAGGTGGAGGGCAGCCCTCCGGACGCCTGGTCCAAACGTCCGTAGGCCTGCACACTGCTGCTGCTGGTGCTGTTCATCTACGACGTCTTCTTCGTGTTCATCACGCCCTTCCTGACCAAGGTGGGCCCTGCCGCAGCCCACGACCCGCCCTTGCCTGCCCGTACCCCATGGCCCTTCCCCAGCCTGCCCACGCCCTGCCCCTTGGTCCAGCTGCTGCATTCAGCCTCTCCTGACGCAGCGCCCCCCTTCTCTTAGAGCGGGAACAGCATTATGGTGGAGGTGGCGACCGGGCCTTCGGACTCAGCCACCCACGAGAAGGTAGGAGTATCCTGCGGCGAGGTGCTGAGTGTGCAGGGAGCAGGGCTGGCGGGTACTGGAGACACTGCCCCTCTCTGCAGCTGCCCATGGTGCTGAAGGTACCCAGACTGAACGCCTCACCGCTGGCCCTGTGTGACCGCCCCTTTTCCCTCCTGGGCTTCGGGGACATCCTGGTCCCAGGTACTGGGGCTGGGCTTGGGTGGCCTGGGGGTCCCTGGGGGTGCTGGACCAGAGGGGCTGGTGGGTCAGTGAGCAGAGGTGGAGCTTGGCCGGATGGACCAGGACGGCAGGGAGGTGACTCCATGGAGGCATGGTCCCAGTTGCACAGACCTGCCCGGCTTTCCAGCTGCTCTGTCCCCAAGGTCCCTCCGCCTCAGGTGGCTCCTCAGCAGGTGGCCACTGAGCTGGGGTTTGCACTGGTCTGAGGCCTCAGTCACCTGCCAGGAGTCCAGGGCGGCACCAGGCCAGCTCTCTCCTGAGCTGGGGAGGAACGCTTGGTGCCCCATCCCTCCATGGGAGCACTGTTGCCCAGCTGGGGCACGGCCAGGCCGCTGCCCACAGCTTCCGCCCACGGCCTGTCTCTGCAGGGCTGCTCGTGGCCTACTGCCACCGCTTCGACATCCAGGTGCAATCCTCCAGGGTCTACTTCGTGGCCTGCACCATCGGTAAGCCCACCGTCTGGTCTTCCCCCTGTGTCACAGCCTCCTCACTGTACACTGTGGTTGCTGTTTCTCTGTTCTTTTTGGTCTTTATCTTTGTCTTTTTCCTTTTGTCTTCAGTTTGTTTTCGTTTCCAAATTCATTGACACCGACAGGATGCTTCCTCATTTTCTGTCAAGGCTGGTGGTTTCTAAGATGGTCCAAACCACTTCTCTTGTCCCACTGGGTCAGCTCTTCAGGATGAGTGGGGGTGCAGAGGGCACAGGCCCTGCCGCAGCCACCAGTGGGCCAGGCAGACGAAGGCTGGCCTTCCTGGCTGGCGTACCTTTGAGCCACTGCTGCCCGCCCTCCCCTGGGTTCCTGAGGTTGGGACCTGTCCTCCATGCCGGCCCCCAGGGTCACAGTCCCCGGGATCAGCCTGTCCACATGCACCCACAAGGTCCTCCCCTTTGAACCACAGTGTGTCAGATTGTCCTGTAGTTCCTGTCACTGAGATCCCTAGTTTGTGTGGATGGATTGCTTCAGGATACATGGAGAGTCCACATTCGATCATCTGGACTCTCCCAGCATAATCCAATTGCTCAGTAACGTGGAGGTGAGGGGCAGGGCAAGCGGCCTGGAGTGGAGGCCTGTGCTGGAGATGGGGCTCTTGGCTTGGAAGAGATGGTCCAGTGAGTCATCTTTCTTGTAACTCTTGAGCAGTTGCAAGGTCAGTACAACGGTCAGTACAGCGCCGCACCCTCTGCTGGGCTCAGGCCGACCCTTGCTAGCCTCTCATCGCATTTGCCTGTTGTATGTCCATCTTCGCGCGATCCCTGCATGGCTGCATTCACACAGCCCTAAAAAGCACCCTGTTTGTTCTGGATGACGGCGCCAAGTGTAGGTGTCATCTGACCCTTCAGGGCTTTCACGTGCTCACTCAGGAAAGATTTCATTTTCTAGTTCTGTACCTGTGTTACTTTGGTTCAGATTATTCTTCTGGTTAGAGGTTTATAAAACCGAGATATCGGGACACTTCTGCAGCTCCTTCTCAGCCATCCCAAGGATTCCAGGCCCTCCCATGACCGCACCCCCACTCTGGGGGCTGACCCCTGCGTGGGCTCTTGCCTGCCCCAGCAGGGCGGTGGGGTGTCCTGGAAGGTGGGGAGGATTGACTCCCGGTGCGTCAGTCACCATGGGGTGACACGCTGCCTGTCTCTGTCCCTGCAGCCTACGGCATCGGGCTCCTGGTGACGTTCATGGCACTGGCCCTCATGCAGCGTGGCCAACCCGCCCTCCTCTACCTCGTGCCCTGCACGCTGGTCACCAGCTGCGCCCTGGCGCTCTGGCGCAGGGAGCTGGGCGTGTTCTGGACGGGCAGCGGCTTTGCGGTGAATACCAGTTTGCTATGACTGTCTGCGAGCAGTAATAGCCTAATAAGCCCTAACTAGAGTTAAAGTTGAGTAAGACCTCCTAGTGTTCCACCTGAACCCCGCAGTGCCTGGTCCCGGTGCTCTGTTTGCTCCCCTCCTGCCACCGCCGGAGGTCGGGTGTCGCTGGGAAGTGGGTTTCTACTTGGGCTTCTCGCTGCTTTGGGGTGGGTGAGGCGCAGGCTGGGCCCTGTTCTTGTCTAAAACCGTAGAGAAGTGGGACCGAGGCCGCGCCCTGTGCAGGACGGGTCGACTGACCGTTGTAGTCTTGGAACTCAGGGATGGATTGCTGGCCCCTTGGAAAACCCCCTCCATCCCCGGGGCCTGCCTGTCTCCGGGGCCTCCAGTTCCCACTTCAGTCCGCCTACAACTGGACCCTCCCCCAGGCTCTCCGGAAGGCCTCTGGGGCTCAGTGCCCATCATCTTCAGAGCTCTCACTCCCTAGGGCCTTGCCCGGTCCAGAGCTGGTGGGTGGGTTCTGGAAGGTTCCCGAGGGAGAACAAGCCAGAGCAGTCAGGTCGCGGCCTCCCGGGGTCCCTGTGGTGGTGGTGGTGGTGGTGCAGGTCCCAGCGCAGCCCCTCTCCCGGTCTGAGCCCACCCTCGGGGGCTCCCCTGCCCTCCCGTCCACCCCGCGGCCCCGCCAACCCGCGGCCTCTCCTTCGCAGAAGGACCTACCTCAGTCGCCCTGGGCGCATGCCCCCACCGACGGCCCGCAGCAGCCCCATGCGGACCCAGATGCCGCCCCTGCCCCCGTCCCAGGCCGGCAAACTCCTGGCGAAGACGCGGTCCCAACCCCTCCGCCGGCAGAGCAGACTCCAGAACAGTCTGCGCCGGAGGAGAAGCTCGGGGCAGACGCGCCCCCCCAGGAACCCGAATGCCTCGCGGCCCCACCCGGCCCCTCGGCCTAGGGGAGGGCGCAGATTCGGCGCCGCGCTCCGGACTGGACTCGCGCGGCCCCCAACTTGGTGCTCTGGTCTGGCCGATGCGCACGTCCTCCTCCAGCCCGCCGGCCGCACCCCGGCCCCCAGCCCTGCTCCGAGCTCGTGTGGCCGCGAAGCCCCCAGCCGGTAGAGGCCAGCGCCGCGCGCGGTCCGCTTCCTGCGCGGTGGTGTCCTGGGGAGGGCAGAGCGGCACCTCCGCCGGTGGCCTCGGACACGCCCAGTTTGGTGCTTACCCTGCTGCTGCTTCCCCGGGGGCGGGGGCGGGAGAGGGAGTGGCTCTGGTCCGCAGGGCCCCCGGGGCTTGGACTGGGGTTGTCACCGGTTCGGTGGGGTTGGGGCCCCGCGGTGAGCACCCAGCGCCTGTGCTCCAGCTCCTCCATATTTTAATAAATGGCCACGACTTTTTGAGATCTTGGTGGTGTCGCCTCTTCGGGTGCGAGCCCCTCGGACTGCTCCTCCGAAGCAGGGGGGTGGCTGGCGCCAGGCCGGTGGCCCCATTTTGCCTTTTCGCTTAGAGGAACTCGGCCCCCACCCTCGCCGCGGTCACCTGCACGCTCAGCACCCCATCAGTGCACGCACCTGGGCCTCCAGCTACCGCGGGCGGGCGGAGAGCTTCCGGAATGTGGGAGGGCGGCGGGGGGGGAGGGGGGCTCTGGAACTGGCTTACGTCTTCTACCTCACAGACAGGGTTCTCTGAACCTCAGGACGGAGATGCTGCCGCCCCCACGTCGGGCTGGCCAGGGAGCCACCGCCCGGACAGGCACTGGGGGCTGTGACCGCCAGGGCCCCGGCCTATCCTCCACGTCCATGACGAGAGGCGAGGCCCAGATCCTTCGACCCCACACCGGCTCCGCGTCCCTCCCGTCCCGCCGCTCTGCTGCAGACCGGCGGGGGCCAAACCATGATCCATTCCAAACGATACCAGCGCCAGACTCAAGTCAGCCACGCCTCCGAGGAAGAAACCATTTTTGTTTCTGAAAACAAAACAAAAAAAAAACCAGAAGACGTCTTCCACCTGTTTCTGTGTTTCCTAAAAAGAACAGGTGACCCCGCGGTTGGGTGAGGGTGGTGCAGCTGGACCTGCCCCGCCCCACCCCACGGGAGCCCCTGGCCTTGGAGGCGGGACGGGGAGGCAGCCACGGGGCAGGAGAGGAGGGGAGGGAGGGTCCGAGCGGACCCCGTCCTTCCCCGGAGGACCACGCCTTCCTGTAAGCCATTTTGTACGTCGTCAATGTTTGAACGCGGATGGAATTTCTCTTTTCCTTTTTTTGTTTCTGAAGTTTGACAAATGTCAAGGACTTCAAAGCGGGATATTAGTTCCTGAAGTTTCCGTTTGCAGTTTCTGCCTTGCTTCTGTTTGAATCTTGTAATTAAACACAGCTTTTGATATTTATGTCCGGGCCTTTGACTTTTCTGTGGCTCAGTGGGTTGGGAATAAATGGGCGGGGTGGGGGTAGGGAAGCTGTGAGAGGAAGCCTGTGGTGTGCCGGGCCCAGGAGGCCTTGGTCCTGCAGTAATTCCTGTGTGGAGGGACACGTCCTGAGCAAACCCGTAGCCTACGTGGGTAGTGCCACGCAAGCCAGGTTTCAGCTTTGCCGCTGGACAACCACTTGTTCTGATGAGCGGGGGCCCTCATGTGGGGAGGGGCGTGTAGTATGCTCTGTTGCCTGCGATTGATGCTGTCAGCTTGTCTGTGCTGATCTAAGAAGCAGGGACGGAATCACCCATGGCAGGAACCTCAGACTGTCGGTAAAGAACCAGGTGGTCATTGTTGGAGCTTTTTAGAGCCACATGGTCACTGTCACGACCGGCAAAGTCATCAACCCAGCGATGTAACCAGAAACATCAGACAACAGTTAAGCAGACAGGTGTGATTGTGGCCAAAAACTTGGTGGACACCAAAACGTGTGTTCATGTCATTTTCACAGGTCATAACATACTCATTCAAAATCGGTTAAAAACATAGAGAACCAGGCTTGTGGACACAGCAGAGAAAGGAGAGGGTGGGATGAATTGAGAGAGCAGCATTGAAACATGTATATTACCATATGTAAAACAGCTAGTGGGAATTTGCTGTATGATGCTGGGAGCTCAGCCCGGTGCTCTGTGACAACCTAAAGGGGTGGGATAGGGTAGGAGGTGGGAGAGGACATCTATATACCTATGGCTGATTCACATTTGATGTATGGCAGAAACTAACACAACATTGTAAATTATTCTCCAATTACAAATAAATGGTTGTTGTTCAGTCATTAAGTTATATCTGACTCTGCGACTGCACGGACTGCAGCACACCAGGCTTCCCTGTTCTTTACCATCTCCCAGACTTTGCTCAAACTCATGTCCATTGAGTTGGTGATGCCATCCAATCATCTCATCCTCTGTCCTCCCCTTCTCCTGCCCTCAATCTTTCCCAGCATCAGGGTCTTTTCCAATGAGTGGACTTTTCACATCAGGTGGCCCAAATATTGGAGCTTCAGCTTCAGTCCTTCCAATGAATATTCAGGGTTGATTTCCATTAGGATTGACTGATTTGTTCTCTTTGCAGTCCAAGGGACTCTCAAGAGTCTTCTCCAGCACCGCAATTTCAAAGCATCAGTAAAATAAAATAAAAGTAAATAATAATGCAAATCCTTTGCTTAGCAAGAAGCTGGGCAAAGGCAGGCAGCAGCCCCAGCCATTAGACTCCTTCCTGTCCACGGGAGCACTGGGCTTTCCTTGTGGCTCAGCTGGTAAGGAATCCATCCGCAATAATGCGGGAGAACTGGGTTCAATCCCTGGGTTGGGAAGATCCCCTGGAGAAGGGAAAGGCGACCCACTCCAGTATTCTGGCCTGGAGAATTCCATGGGGTCGCAAAGAGTCAGACACAACTGAGCGACTTTCACTTCACTCACTGCCTATGGGAGCACTGGAGTATGTCAGCTGATGCCAGACCCTCCTTCAGGCTGCAGGCCCAGCTCCTCCAGGCTCCCACCAGGCTGTACCTCTCACCATATCAACAGCAGCATCTAGTGTTTGAACTACGAAGCGGACCTGAGCATAGCAATTCTCTTCCACTAAGAGACCAGATCTTATGCATTTCTCATCCGTCCACCTGCTCATTCACTCACTGGTTCACGGCACATCTGCTTTGTGCCAACCCCTCTGCTCAGACCTGGGACACATCTGTCTATGAAGGCAGTGGGTCGGAGGGTCAGCAAGGGAGCGGCCCCCAGCTCTATCCTGTGGGGGCAGGTGTCAGGGAAACTTCCTGGAGGAGGTGACCATCCAGCCTGAGGGACACCGGACAGTCTGTGTGGGGCTCTGATGGGGGGGGGTGACAGGAGGCTGGACTGTGGCCTGGAGAGGGGTAGGCAAGGTATATCACCCGCAGGTGAGGGGACTAAAGTTCTAGAAAGCTCTGAGGCTGCTCCGAGGGAAGGAGGGAGTGGAGCCAGGGTCAGGGGCTCCTCCTGTGGAGCAGCTCCAAGGGGAATGCAAACAGCAAACAGCTTCCTGGTCACCCAGTTGTAGCCTAAGGGATTAGGGAATATGGTTGGTAACTGTGCCCACGAACCACCACACTAAAGCAAGCTGTCAGGAACACGGGGACCTTGGACCAAGTATGTATGTAGGAGCTCTCCATACTATGTTCAGGAATCTTTCAAAACTCTGAAACCATTTTACAATGTTAAAGTTCGTTTAATAAACTACCCTGGATATTCACATACACACTGCTCCCCCCAGCTCTCTGCTCCACTCCGCTGCCCTCTGTCCCAGGTCACCTGCCCACGTGGGCTCACCTGCCCAGGCCACACCCTCTACCTGGACCGCACTGGCCTCCCCAGCGCCCAGAAAATCCGAGGGGCCAGAATTGGGCTCCCCACGTGGCTCCCGGGGCTCCAGGGGCACGGGCTGCCCACTCCCTCCCTCCGCCGGCCCAGCTCCTTCATGGGGTCCACCTGGGCTCCTGACCAGGTGCGCAGGACGGCCCACACCCAGTTGTCCTTTCGGAGCCTCGGGGAGCCGGGAGCGGCGCGGGTGGGTCTCAGGTGAGCAGGGGAAGGGGTGCCGCGTCGGGGGCGGTGATGGGGGGAGGGGTACCTCGGGGGGCGGTGATGTAGGAGGAAGGCGGTCAGCCCAGGAGTTGCCCGGGTCGGGGGAAGGCGGTGCTCCCACCTGGTGCCGCCCTCAGCCCCGCCCCATCCCCGAGGCCGCTGGAGTCCGGGTTGATTGTCCGGGAGGGAGCCGGGTCGCGCTCTGCAGCCTCGGGCAGAGAGCGGTGAGTCTAGGGTCTCCCGTTCTGAGGTGGCCGCCCTCTCCCCACGCCTGGGTTCAGGCTGTATAGACGGAGCAGGTGCGGTGCGGATGTGGTCCGGGTTGTTGGACGCGTCGGGCTGTGTAGACGCCCTCGGGGAGTGTGAATGAGGCCTTGCTCTGTAGACGTGGCCGGGGGCCCTGTGTTTTTCCCGATCCTGAGGGCTCCCTGTCCCCAGTGGCCGCTCTCCTGCCTTCCCACCATTAGTTCGACTAAACCCGCATGGGGGGTGTGGGTGGATGGGGCGGCAGAAAACGGGGTTGGGGAGCAGAGACCGGGAGGTCTCCAGGGTTTTGGGGAGGGTTCCTCTGCTCGCCTCCCTGTGGCTTCTTTCAGCCAGTCCCTTGCTAGGGCGTGAAAAACCGACCAGGATTTGGGGTGGGGTGCTCACAAGGCCTGGGTTTCGAATGGGGTCGTAGTCAGTTACCTGCAGCACGTGTGGTGTGTAAGCATAATTGTGTGGTCTCAAGCGTGGGGTTGCCTGTGGCTGTGTGGGGTGGTGTTATTGCCTGTACGTTGTGTGACCGCGGGTGTGCGTGGCCGTATGACTGCACTGTGAGATCCTGTATGATTTTGTGGGTGGTTGTGTGTGTGGACCCCTTTTCCAGTTTGCTTGTCTGGGAAGTGGGGACAGAGTCCGTGGGACCCCCCAGGATGCCACGTGTAGCCCTCCTGTCCCACCAAATAGCCAGTCAGGTGTTCTGATTCATTGTGATCTGATCAGGTAAAGAGTCTGCCTGCAATACGGGAGACCTAGGTTCGATACCTAGGTTGGGAAGATCCCCTGAAGAAGGAAATGGCAACCTGCTCCAGTATTCTTGCCTGGAAAATCCCATGGACGGAGGAGCCTGGGGGGCTACAGTTCATGGGGTTGCAAAGTCAGACATGACTGAGCGACTTCACTCTCCTAATTGTTGCTACTGATGCGACTGCAGTGAGGGATTAGGGGGCGGACCCCACAAGCCACCGGAGAGGAGATGTGTGTGTTCAAGGCAGGATTCTCAAAGTTCAGAGTGTAAAGTGTGGAACTGGAAGAGCCTCAGAGGGAGGCAAGCTGGGTTGCCTTTGGTTAAGTCTGGGCACCCCACTCGGCACAGGATTCGTGGAGAAAGGTCTGTTCCTGGTACCACAGACATGGGTGGCAGGAAAGAGACCCTGGGGGGAGCCCACAGGCACGCACAGGGGAGTGTGTCCTTCCTGAAGGAGGATGTGAAGGTCTGGGCATCTGCTTCCATCCGTGGAGCCCAGGAGAGAGAAAGAAACCAGTGGCAGGGAGGCGGGAAGCACCTGTGGGTCTGTGGCTGGCTCCAGAGGAGCTGGGGCCTGGACCCAGTCACTTCCCCCTCTTACCATCTCTCTTTCTGCCCTGGGGAATGGTTTAGAGCTCTCGGTCCCTGTCCCCACGGCTCACCTGCTCTACCTGGCTGCACGGTCCTGGGAAGCCATGCCCATTTCGTGATGGAAACCCACAGACAGGGTGGGGGACATTCCTGAATTCCAAGAACTCTGTGTGTGTGTAGGCAGGGGGTGGGCGAAGGAGACAGAGACACCTAGAGAGACAAAGAGACAGAGACAGAGATATGGAGAGGCAGAGATAGAGACAGATACAAAGAGGGAGAGAAAGAGGGAGCGAATGACAGAGACAGACAGGAGCTGTCTCTTGAAGCCGCAATGTCTTCATCTGTAAAGTGGGGATAATCCTGCTGGCCCCCTCTCCGTGGGGGTGCTGGGAGACTGAATTAATTGACTTGAGGCTGTGAGCCGCACACAGATCTTAGGCGCTACCTTTCTGCTCCTGGCTGCTTTTCTTTGCTCATAAGCACATCCCACGGATGTAACAGTGGGACCAGGGGAACAGCTGTTCCCCATTATCCCCATATTCATATCCCACTGAATATGCGTGGCTCTCGAGTAAAGCAGAGGATAACGTGTCCCGGGTGGCTGGCTCATGTCTACATCAGGCTTTGCTGTTTTCTCCACTTTACCTCTATTAACTAAGAAAGGTGATTTCAGAATCCTGTTCATTGCAAAGACGGCAGTGTCCTGGTACACCCTTCACCCAGTGCCTCCTAGTGTTCAAACCTTGCGTTGCCAGAGCCTAGAGATAACACTAAGAAAACTGGCCTTAGGGGCCATCCTTGAGCTTCCCAGGTGGCGCTCGTGGTAAAGTACCTGCCTGCCAGTGCAGGAGATGTAAAAGACGTGGGTTTGATCCCGTGGAGGATATCGTGGCAGTCCATTCCAGTATTCTTGCCTGGAGAATCCCGTGGACAGAGGAGCCTGGCCGGCTATATAGTCCATAGGGTCGCAGAGTCAGACGCGACTGAAGAGACTTATTATGCGTGCCTTGGTGGATCAGGGGGTAAGACTGCACTCCCACTGCAGGGTGTATGGGTTCGATCCCTGGTTGGGGAACTAAGATCCTACAGGCTGTACAGTGTGGCCAAAAGAAAAAAAGAGAAAAAGAAATTGACATTAAACATAAACACTCGCAATCAATTTTGCCTAGATTTCCCTGTTTCTTGCACTAATGACCTTTTTCTGTTCTGGTATTTAATCTGAGATTTCCCGCTGCACTGAGAACCTGTACTTTTTTTAACTATACAAGTCACAAGTGATTGGAAGTTTCTTTTTTTCATGTACATGTCTGTATCTATTTCCCTGGGTATCGCCCATGTTTATCAGCTTCTTGCCTCAACTGCCTCCCTCCACCCACAGGCTCTCTGACTCCCCTTTCCTCTGTGCACATTAAAAAGCTACAAAAACATGAGATATCATCACCGCAAATAGTTCTCTCACAAACACCTCTTCCTATGAAAACCTAACAAAAAGTCCACAGACAAAAAGGAAAAAAAAAGACCAAGCTTATTAAATTTCCTAAAGGCTTGCTGAGTGATTGATTTCATGAGGTTGGGGCAATGCGGGAGGGGCAGTGTCCTGGCTGGACGTGAGCCTGAAGAGTGGAGCCGGGTGGGGAGAAACAGGAGAGGTAGCAATGCAGATGAGAGAAGCCTGTTGTATAGATCAGCGCTGGCTGCCGTGGAGGCAAAGAGGGAAAAGCAATGGGATGGAAGACTGTCTTGGATGAGTGGCAAGAAAAAAAAGTTACACAGAGAGGTGGGCAAAGAGTTGAGAGTGGAGAGGGGAAGAAATGTAGGAATCCGGGAGCAAAGCTGGGGTGAGGTTTGGGTTTTTGCTGAAGTTGGTTTTTTTTTTTAATTTTTTTTTTTTGGCTGCACCACAGGGCATGTGGGATTTTAGTTCCCTGACCAGGGATTGAACCTACACCTCCTGCATTAGAAGGGCAGAGCCCTAACCACTGGACCACCAGGGAAATCCCAAGGCTTTGCTAAGTTGATAGTTGACTCTGCTTGGAAAAAAGTGACCCCGAGCCCCTTATTTCCTCTTAGAGAGACTGAATTATGGTTTGAGCCGACGAGATATAATTGGCTGTTAAAGACAAGCAAGGAGGGACTTCCCTGGTGATGATCCAGTGGTTAAGACTCTGTGCTCCCAATGCAGGATGCCCGGGTTCCATTCCTGGTCAGGGACCTAGTTCTCACAGGCCAAACTAAAAATCCCACATACTTTAACTAAGACCTGGTGCAGCCAAATTTTAAAAAACTCACAAAATGAAGATTCAGGGCAGAATGGTGTGGAACACCAAGAATACAATGTGTGTTTCCTGAGAAGGAAACTGAAAGCCAGACAGAAAAGTCCTGGGCCTGGAGTCTTGTATATCAGTTCTCATTTGCTCTGTAACAAATTCTCCCCGAGTTCACACATGAAGGCAAATGTTTATTACTCCAATTTCTCTGGGCAAGAATTAGGGAGTGCACTGGGGATTCTGACTGAGAGTCCCTCATAAGGTTGCTGTCTCTCAAGGGGACAGGGGTTGGAGCTTCCAGGAGGCCCCTCACGACTCCTCCTCAGCAGGACCTCCCATGGTGCTGCTTGAGCCTCCTTACTACATGGTGGCCAACTCCCCCAGGACAGGCAGGGGAGAGCCTCAGTGCCTTTTACGACCTACTCAGAGGTCTCAGGCCATTGCTTTTGGTTTTTTATTCATTAGGCATGAGTCAAGTCTAGTCCACGCTCTAAGGGAAGAGAATTGTTGTTCAGTCACTAAGTCATGTCTGACTCTTTGCAACCCCATGGACTGCAGCCCGCCAGGCTCCCTTGTCCTTCACTATCTCCCGGAGTTTGCTTAAATTCATGTCCATCGAGTCGATAATGGCATCCAACCATCTCATCCTGTGTTGCCCCAACTCCTCCTGCCTTCAGTCTTTTCCAGCATCAAGGTCTTTCATAATGAATCAGCTCTTCACATCAGGTGGCCCAAGTATTGGAGCTTCAGCATCAGTCCTTCCAATGAACATTCAGGGAAGAGATTTAGGCTCCACCAAAGAGAAGAGTGGCAAGAAATCTGTGGACCTCCTTTAGAACCACCTCCTCATGACCTTGGGCACGTGTCCCAGCTCCTGTGCCTCTGTTTCCTCTTCAGTCAGAGTACACTGGTCTTGTAGGGCAGTTGTGATCATAGGTTAGGTAACATGTGTAAATATCATTCAGTGCAATGCCTGCCACGTAGACTTCCTAGGTGGGCTTCCCAGGTATAGCCAGTGGTAAAGAACACATCTGCCAATGCAGGAGACACAGGGGACGAGGGTTCAATCCCTGGGTTGGGAAGATCCCCTGGAGTAGGAAATGGCAACCCATTCCAGTGTTCTCGCCTGGGAAAGAGGAGCATAGCAGGCTACAGTGCATGGGGCTGCAAACTTCGACACAGCTGAGCGATTGAACACATACATCTATCTGCCATACATGCTTGTTGACTTACTGAAGGCATTTCCCCAGCATACTTCAGTTCTCTTGAGAAATGATATATCACCTGGAGCGATCAAACTAGAACTCTCTGGCGCTCGAGGTCAGGGTGGAGGGTAGGATAACTTGCTTTTTTCGTACATATTGGGCTGTGCTTGTTCTCGTCCTGGCTCCCTTTCCAGTGCTCGGCCACTTCTTCCAAAGGGACTCCAGGTTCCACACCTCGGCAGATACCACCTTACCTTCTGCTGTCACTGGTGCAGTTTGGCACCCTGTGGGAGAAAACCTACACAGCAGGGGATGCAGAGGGGAGATGGAGGTAATGGCCTTGAGGGTGTAGACAAGCTCATTGGGTAGAAGGCACAGACCGTCCCTGGGGCAAGGCCATGTCTCTGTATTTGAGGAACAGCCAGGGGACTGATGTGGCTGGAACAGGAGGAGGGAGCTCAGGACACACAGCAAAGAGTGTGTGAGGCGGGGTCATGAGGGGCTTATGCCCTGAGTGGGAGCCAGTGGAAGTCTAGGACACGGCCCGGGTCAGGTTTCAGCGGCCAGCCCTAGGACTAGGTCTGGGAGATCTCTGCTTAGCCCCAGGCAGAGGTGGTGCAGGTGGTAAAGAATCTGCCTGCCAAAGCAGGAGACATAAGAGACATGGGTTCAATCCCTGGGTTAGGAAGATCCCCTGGAGGAGGAAATGGCAACTCTCTCCAGTATTTTTGCCTAGAGAATCCCATGAACCAAGAAGTCTGGTAGGCTACAGTCCATGGGATCACAAAGAGTTGAACACACATGAAGTGGCTTAGCACAGGCAGAGGTGGTGCAGGTGGCCGAATCCTAGGTGCATTTTTAAAATGTGACTTTTAGTGGGTCTTTTAAAAAATGTGGACCATTAACAAATTATTAATTTTGGGCTGTGCTGGGTCTTTGTTGCTGCGAGGGCTTTTCTCTAGTGGTGGTGAGTGGGTGCTACGCTCTAATTGTGGTATGTGGGCTTCTCATCGAGGTAGCTGCTTTTGTTGCAGAGCGCAGGCTCTGGGGCACATGGGCTTCAGTAGCTGCGGCTCCTGGGCTCTCGAGCACAGGACTGATTGTTGTGGTGCCTGGGCTTAGCTGCTGCAAGGCATGTGGGATCTTCCTGGATCAGGGATGGAACCCGAGTCTCCTGCATTGGCAGGCAGATTCTTTACCACTGAGCCACCAGGAAAGCCCTAATGTGGACCATTTTTAAAGTCTTTATGGAATTTGTTACAGTGTTGCTTCTGTTTTATGTTTTGCTTTTTGGCTGCCAGGCATGTGGCATCTTAGCTCCCCAACCAGGGATCAACCCTGAGGCCCCTGCATTGGAAGGGGGAGTCCTAACCACTGGATTGCCAGGGAAATCCCCCATGTGCATTTTTGGAGGAGGCACTAACAGCATGATCAGGCAGACTGGATGGAGGTTGCGAGAAAGGCCCCAGGAGGACCTCAGGCATTGGTGGTCTGAGTGATGTTGAGCATGGAGTTTTTGTCTGAGGCAGGGAAACCTGGGAGGAACAGATATCCTTGGGGCCGAGACGGGCTGTCAGTTGGGCGTGTGTCAGACTCAAGACATTTGTCAGTCACTGGCCTGTGGTAACAAACAGCCATCAGTTTGGCAGCTTGAGACGGCTCATGTCTATCATCTCCTGGTCTCTGTGGGTCAGGAGTCTGGGCATGGCTTAGCTGGGTTCCCTGCTCAGGGTCACACAAGGCTGTGGTCAGGAGGCTGTCTGGGCTGTGTTCTCATCTGAAGGCTGGATAGGGAAGGATCCACTTCCTAACTGGTGCAGGTGACCAAGGGTCTGGCTGGTGGGCACCCCCAGCTCCTAGAGGCACCCAGAGCTCCGCCCGACACAGGCTCTTCCAATAAGCTCACCCTTTCAGCAGGCCAGCCAGAAAGGTCTTCAGTCTGCTAAGATGGGCGTCTTATATGATATAATTTAGTCCTGACAGTGACATCACATCTGCCATATCCTACGGCCATTTTTTTTTTTTTTTCTTTTTGACCATGCAGCTCGTGGGATCTGGTTCCCTGACCAGAGATTGAAACCAGACAGTGAAAGGGTGAAGCTCTAACCGTTGGACCACCAGGGAAGTCCCCACTTTGTTGCTGTTCAGTTGCTAAGTTCTGTCTGACTTTTTGTGACCCCGTGAACTGCAGCACGCCAGGCTTCCCTGTCTTTCACTATCTCCTGGAGTTTGTTCAAGTTCATATCCATTGAATGGATGATGCTATTTAGCCATCTCATCCTCTGCCGCCCCCTTCTCCTCTTGCATTCAATCTTTCCCAGCATCAGAGTCTTTTCCAGTGAGTCAGCTGTCTGCATCAGGTGGCCAAAGTATTGGAGCTTCAGCATCAAGTCCTTCCAGTGAATATTCAGGGGTTGATTTCCTTTAGGATTGACTAGTTTAATCTCCTTGCAGTTCAAGGGACTCTCACGAGTCCCCATATCCTACTGCTAAGAAACTTAACACAGGTCCTGACCACACTCAAGGGGAGGTGATCACACAGGTGTGGGGGTCACCTCAGGTCACCTGGAAGGAGGTTCCAGAAGCTAACTCAAGTGGGGCATTCAGAAGATAATTCTGGCCTGGAGCTTGGAGATGTCAGGGTGTTATTAAAACCACAGACTGGATGGGATCACGGGGCAAGGTGCATATCTGCAGGTAGTCCGTGAAAATATTTATTTAATACTCTTTAAATGGTCTACCTTTTTCTTTTGATTTTTTAAAATAACAGCTGTATGGAGATATAATTCACATTTCATAAAGTTCACCAATGTTCAGTGGTTTTGGATATCTTCACAAATATATGCAACCACCCCCACAGTCAATTTTGGAACATTTTCTTTTTTAAAATTTTTTATTTATTTTTGTTTTTGGCTTTGACTTCATTGCTGTGTGGGCTTTTCTCTAGTTGTGGCGAGCAGGGGCTACACTTTAGCTGTGGTGCGAGGACTGGTCATTGGAATGACCTCTAGAGCGCAGTCTCGAAGAGTGCGGGGGCTCATTGTGGTGCACGGGCTTAGGTGCTCCGAGGCATGTGGGATCTTCCCAACCCAGGGATGGAACTTGTGTCTCCTGCGTTGGCAGGCAGATTCTCACCCATTGGACCACCAAGGAAGTCCCTAGAACATTTTCTTTTTTAATTTGTGAATCTACTTTTTAAACCTAAAAGCTTTTTGAAAATGAAAACTTGTTGCTGATGCACACAGACAGAAAACGAATAAGAGTGTGGAACTAAAAAACAAAATGACTGAGGAAAAAGTCAGACAGGGCTATTGGATTGTGACCATCCTCGGGGGCCCAGACTTGGAATGGTAAGCAGGACCCTCACCTTAGGCCCAAAGTTTAAGGGAATACCAAGAAGCTCAAGATCAAGAGAAATGCTATCCCGGTGCAATAATGGACACACCCAGTGAATGCAAGAGAAAGCTTAAGAAGCAAAGATGATGCACAGAGGGCTGGGATGGGGAGGGAGAGAGAAAGGTGAGTGAGTGAGTGCAGTGTGGGAGCCTGCCTTTATGTAAAATGTTGCTGTTTCATTGGTCATGGATTTCTTGGTGTTAATTTTGAGTTTTGATTTCAGAAAATACTACTGATCTTTAAGGACTTCCCAGGTGGTGCTAGTGGTAAAGAACCCGCTTGCCAGTGCAGGAGATGAAGAGATGTGGGTTCAATCTGTGGGTGGGGAAGACCCCCTGGAGGAGGGCAAGGCAACCCACTCCAATATTCTTGCCTGGAGAATCCCCATGGACAGAAGAGCCTAGTGGGTGTAGTCCCTGTATGAAGTCACAAAGAGCTGGACATGACTGAGCATACACGTAGTTGATTCACAATGTTGTGTTAGTTGCAGGTGTACAGCAAAGTGACTCAGTTATAAATACACATGTGTCCACTATGCTTTAGGTTCTGTTCCCATACAGGTCGTTACAGAGTATTAAATGGAGTTCTCTGTGCTGTACTGCAGCTGCTGCTAAGTCGCTTCAGTCGTATCCGACTCTGTGCGACCCCATAGACTGCAGCCCACCAGGCTCCGCCGTCCCTGGGATTCTCCAGTCAAGAGTACTGGTGTGGGTTTCCATTGCCTTCTTGGCTGTGCTGTACAGTAGGTCCTTCTTAGTTAATCTATTTCCGGTGTAGTCATGTGTGTATGTCAGTCCCTATTTGACGGAGGAGGTGATTGCTGGCCCCTGAGGCGGTTGTCTCATCACCCCACCCCCGCTCGGCCTGGCTCCTTCCCAGAGGCTCTGTACAGGAGGTTCACTCTCTCCACTCTTGTTGGAAACAGGCTCTGGCAGGCATTTGAGAGGCAGTGAGAACACACTGGCTTTACACTGAGCTACTTCGCGGCACATCAGGAGGCTGGAAATAGACACTGTTCCTGCCTCATTCACAAGGACAGCTCAGTTCTTGGGGTGCGCTGGCTGAGTCCTTCCGTGTGTGTGCGCGTGTTCCGTTGTGTCTGACTCTTTGTGACCCCATGGACTGTAGTCCACCAGGCTCCTTTATCCATGGGGTTCTCCAAGCAAAAATACTGGAGTGGGTTGCCGTGCCCTCCTCCAGGGGATCTTCCTGACCCAGAGATCAAACCCGCATCTCCTGCATTACCAAGAGCACCACCTGGAAAGCTCAAGCCCTTCCTTGGGAACCCCAAGATGGCTCCAGACCCTCCCTGGCACGTGAAGACAGAGGGGGAGTAGGGTGACCAAATGTCCTGATTTCCAGGTTCAATATGGAAGAGCCCCAGGGGACCTGGGGTGCTTTGTCACCCCATATTGGTCACCCCATCACTGCCTTGGCGGGCAAGAGTTGGGCCGTGGGATGACGGTGGTATATATTCCAGGGAGGGGGCTGATGCAGCTGTGGGCTCAGCTGGAGACCTGGGTGCTGAGCTTCACAGTTTGGATCTGCGGTCTCTATGTTCTGATAATAGATTCTACCCCTTTTTCCTTTTTTTTTTTTAATTTCTTTTTTAAACTTTTTAATTTTATATTGGAGTCTAGATGCTTGACAATATTTGGCTCAGTGGTAAAGAATCCATTTGCCAATGCAAGAGACTTAGGAGACTCGGGTTCAATCTCTGGGTTGAGAAGATTTCCTGGAGGAGGAAATGGCAACCCACTTCAGTATTCTTGCCTGGGAAATCCCATGGACAGAGGAGCCTGGCGGGCTACAGTCCAGGGGGTTGCAAAAAGTCAGACACGACTGAACGACTGTCGCTAGTTGATTGAAATATTGTGTTAGTTTCGGGTGTACAGCAAAGTGATTCAGTTATACATATACCTATTCTTTCCTAAACGCTTTTTCCATTTAGGTTATTACATGATACTGAGTACAGTTCCCTGCACGCCACAGTAGGTCTTTGTTGGTTATCCATTCTATTTTTTTAACGTGTGTCAATTTTTAAAATTGTACTAGAATTTATAATTTTATTTCTTTTTGGCTGGGTCTTCTCTAGATGCAGCGAGCAGGGGCTACTCTCTCGTTGTGGTGCTCGGGCTTCTCACTGCAGTGGCTTCTTTTGTTGCAGAGCACAGGTTGTAGGGTTGAGGGCTTCCACAGCTGTGGCTCAGGGGCGCAGTTGTGGCTAGGCATGTGGGATCTTCCTGGCCCAGGGATTGAACCCGTGTCCCCTGCATTGGTGGGCAGATTTTCATCCACTGTACCACCAGGGAAGTCCACATGTATCTATTCTTTTACAAATTCTCTACCCATTTAGGTTGTTATATAATATTGAGCAGAGTTCCCTGTCCTCTACCATAGGTCCTTGTTGGTTATCCATTCTATTTTTTAAAATATTATTTATTTATTTGGCTGCACAGGGTCTTAGTTGTAGCATGAGAACACTCAGCTGTGGCATGTGGGATCTAGTTCCTTGACCAGAGATCACACTGGGGCCCCTGCATTGGGAGCATGGAGTCGCAGCCACTGGACCACCAGGGAAGTCCCCTATGTAGTCCAAATATAGCAGTGTGTACATGTCAGTCCTGAACTCCCTGACTATCCCTCCTCCCCAGCCCTTTCCTTCTCCATCCCTGTGTCTGGGCTCATGTTTCTGGTCTCAGAGCCAGTGCGGATCCTTTTGGAAGTTTTCAAGGATCATTCCTGTAACTGGGGATGGCGTCTCCCACCTACTCATTTCTCTTGCTTCACTGCCTCGGAGTCGTTCTTCAGATCTGCCTGGGGTGTTTTCACGTATCTCTCAAGCCCAGGTGGTAACTTATCCTCCAAAGTTGCTTTTAGAAAACTAAACTAGGCTTCCTCCTGTCGAGGGTGCTCCCTCAGCCTGAGGTCACCGAGTGGAGCCAGCAGTCTCCTGTTCTCTCTTATCTTCCCTCCTTCTACTCCGCTTTTGTATTCCACCCCTGATCTTTGCAAAAAATAAAAATGAAGCCAATTCTAGAAGATATTTGGCTGTCTGAGATTAGGGGCTCGAAGGATCTTCTTGGATCTTCCACCCCCTTTGCCTCTGTCCCTAGTGAAACAGCTGCTTGTTGCAGCCAGGCTGTCTCCATTACATCTGAGTGAAAGGGAGGAGAGACAGCTGTCTAAGCTGACTTTTAAAAAAAATCCTAAATGGACTTTACATCTTTTTTTTTTTTTTTGGCTGAATAGCGCAGTATGTGGAATCTTAGTTCCCCAGCCAGGATAGAACCCACGCCTCCCTTGCAGTAGAAGCACCGAGTGTAACCACAGGACCACCAGGGAAGTTCCTGGACTTTATATCTCGCTCAGAACTTTATTTCAATTTAGAAATAGGGGTATTTAGGGAAAGCTGGATTTCAAATGGACTTTACATGATGACTGAAGACAAAATTCACTGGCGATCAATCCCACCTTCAATTTTTATACCTCAACATTATATGGAGTGGAGAAGGCAATGGCACCCCACTCCAGTATTCTTGCCTGGAAAATCCCATGGATGGAGGAGCCTGGTAGGCTGCAGTTCTTGGGGTCGCTAAGAGTCGGGCACGACAGGGCGACTTCACTTTCACTTTTCACTTTCATGCATTGGAGAAGGAAATGGCAACTCCAGTATTCTTGCCTGGAGAATCCCAGGGACGGGGGAGCCTGGTGGGCTGCCGTCTATGGGGTCGCACAGAGTCAGACATGACTGAAGCGACTTAGCATAGCATAGCATTATATGGAGAGGACTTCCTGGTGGTCCGGTGGCTAAGACTCTGTGCTCCCAGTGCAGGGGGCCGGGGTTTGATCCCTAGTCAGGGAACTAGATCCCGCATGCTGCAACTAAGACCTGGAGCAGCCAAATAAATAATTAAAAAAAAATTATATAGAAGATAAAGCAACCCAGAGATGTTGCAACTCGGAGGGCTTTGGTCCACTTTTTGCAGAGCTAATCAGCAGTCACCTGTTTCTCCTTTGGTAAAACTGTCAGCTTTTCACTTGAGCAATAAACACATTTTCAGGACTTCCCTGTTGGTCCAGTGGCTAAGACTCCACACTCCCAATTCAGGGGGTCCAAGTATAATCCCTGGTCAGGGAACTAGATCCCAGATGTTGCAACTAAGACCCGGTACAACCAAATAAATAAAAATTAAAAATATTTTTAAAAAGTAAAGAAACAAACATGTTTTCTGTGTCAACCATTTGCAAAGACTTGGCATGGAGATGAGGTAAGGGACAGGTGTGGAGGGCCCAGGTTTGTCCTTGAGTTGATGAGAGTCTGGAAATTTCTCTGAACTGGGAGTACCCACCTGGTACATCTTCACGTCAGGTGGCCAAAGTATTGGTGCTTCAGCATCAGTCCTTCCAATGAATATTCAGGGTTGATTTCCTTTAGAATTGACTGCTTTGATCTCCTTACTGTCCAGTGGACTCTCAGGGGTCTCCTCCAGCACCACAGTTCAAAAGCATCAATTTTTCTCTGCTCAGCCTTCTTTAGGGTCCGGCTCTCACCTCTGTACATGACTACTGGAAAAATCATAGCTTTGAGTAGATGGACCTTTGTCGGCCAAGTGCTGTCTTTGCTTTTTAATATGCTGTCTAGGCTGGTCAAAGCTTTTCTTCCAAGGAGCAAAGCATCTTTTAATTTCATGGCTGCAGTCACCATCTGCAGTGATTTTGGAGCCCAAGAAAATAATGTCTGTCACTCTTTCCATTTTTTTCCCCATTTATTTGCCAGGAAGTGATGGGACTAGATGCCATGATCTTAGTTTTTTGAATGTTGAGTTTTAAGCCAGCTTTTTCATGGTCCTCTTTCACCTTCATCAAGAGGCTCTTTAGTTCCTCTTCATTTTCTGCCATTAGGGTGGTATCATCTGCATATCTGAGGTTGTTGATATTTCTCCCGACAATCTTGATTCCAGCTTGTGATTCACCCAGCCTGGCTTTTCACATGATGTACACTACATATAAGATAAATAAGCAGGGTGACAATATATAACCTTACGGTACTCCTTTCCCAATTTTGGACCAGTCTGTTGTTCCATAACGGGTTCTACCTGTTGCTTCTTGACTTGCATACAGGTTTCTCAGGGGGCAGGTAAGGTGGTCTAGTATTCCCATCTCTTTAAGAATTTTCCACAGTTTGTTGTGATTCACACAGTCAAAGCCTTTAGCATAGTCAATGAAGCAGATGTTTTTCTGGAACTCTTGCTTTTTCTATGATCCAGTAGATGTTGGCAATTTGATCCCTGGATCTTCTGCCTTTTCTAAATCCAGCTTTAACCTCTGAAGTTCTCCGTTCACATACTGTTGAAGCTTAGCTTGAAGGATTTTGAGCATTACTTTGCTAGCATGTAAAATGAGTGCAATTGTGTGGTAGTGTGAGCTTTCTTTGGCATCGCCCTTCTTTGGGATTGGAATGAAAACTGACCTTTTCCAGTCCTGTGGCCACTGTGGAGTTTTCTAAATTTGCTGGCTTATCGAGTGCAGCATTGTAACAGCAGCATCTTTTAGGATTTGAAATAGCTCAGCTGGAATTCCGTTAGCTCCACTAGTTTTGTTGGTAGTAATGCTTTGTAAGGCCCATTTGACTTCATACTCCAGGAATCTGGCTCTGGGTGAGTGACCACACCATCGTGGTTGTCCAGGTCATTAAGACCTTTTTTTTGTACAGTTCTCCTGTGTATTCTTGCCACCTCTTCTTAATATCTTCTGCTTCTGTTAAGTCCATACCATTTCCGTCCTTTGTTGTGTCCATCTTTGCATGAAATGTTCCCTTGGTATCTCAATTTTCTTGAAGAGATCTCTAGTCTTTTCTAGTTTTTCTCTATTTCTTTGCATTGTTCACTCAAGAAGATGGGTTTCTTATCTCTCCTTGCTATTCTCTGGAACTCTGCATTCAGATGGGTATATCTTTCCTTTTCTCCTTTGCCTTTTGCTTCTCTTTTCTCAGCTATTTGTAAAGCCTCCTCAGACAACCATTTTGCCTTTTTGGGTTTCTTTTTCTTGGGGATAGTTTTGATCACCGCCTCCTATACAATGTTAACGAACCTCTGTCCATGAGAGAGGTGGTACCCTAGAACTCAGGAGAAGAGGGGTGAGAGGTTTGTCAGGGGAGGATTCCCCCACTCGGGAACACACTGAGCTGCAGGGGGAGATGTCCAGGTCCAGGTGAGTCCTGACTGAAGCTCCAGAGCAACTTGAGCTGGAAATTTCTGTTAATACTTGAAGGTTGTCAGTGGATAAGTGATCCTTGCTGCCGTGGGCTCTCCTGGGGAGGAAGAAGGGCTTTTGCACAGACTGTGGCGTGGGTGCCACTTACAAATCATTTGACAGGCTTTATTTTGTAACTGCTTAAGCTGTCCATCGGAGTACCCTGGTGGCTAAGACGGTAACACGTCTGCCTACAATGCCGGAGACCCGGGTTTGAATCCTGGGTCAGGAAGCTCTCCTGGAGAAAGAAATGGCAACCCACTCCGATATGCTTGCCTGGAGAATCCCATGGACAGAGGAGCCTGTTGGGCTACAGTCCATGGGGTCGAAAAGAGTCAGACACGACTGAGCAACTTCACTATCTATCTATCAATGCTGTCCATCAAGATTTTGCCCAAAAGGAGGCCAGTGAATGAGAACATGAAGACCTGACGTGAAGGCTCCTTTGTCTCCAGGGACGCTTTTCAGACTTGGATGGTGCACTTAGCGAGGAGGTTCTCTCCTGACCATGGGCTGTACATGACTCTGCCCAGGCCTCATGGAAACAGGATCCCCATGTATGCAGAGGTGACACCATCTAGAATTTGGATAAATCTGATGTTGTGTTGATCAAGTGGTCTCTCTTTTTACAATGGTGGAGAGGTGGTGAAGGGCTGTAGGGTCCCTGTAGAAGTTACAGCTCCCTATTTTGGTTTGTCCAAGATTCATGTAAAAGAGACAACCCCAGCTTGAACCATTCGAGCCAAGTTTGGCTCCTGTGCCTGGCCAGTCCAGAGAAGACCTGGCCCCAGGCAGGGCTGAGTCACTTTGTCTTGTCCCCTGAAGTCCTTTCCTGGCTGTGCTCCCTACATCCATCCAGCCTCTTCCTTCAGAATTGACCGCATCCTCCTGCCATTCTTTTGGAGGTCAAGATGGCAGTCGATAGCCTCAAGCCTAGTCATGGGAGCCAAGGAGCCCCACTGGGAAGAAGGCTGCACCCTCCCTCCTGTTGTTAGTTGTGTGAACGTGTTAATTGCTCAGTCAGGTCCAACCTTTTGCGACCCCATGGACTATAGCCCACCAGGCTTCTGTGTCCATGTAATTCTCCAGGAAAGAATACTGAGGTGGGTAGCCATTCCCGTCTCCAGGGGATCTTCTCCACTCAGGAGTGGAACCCAGATATCCTGCATTGCAGACAGATTCTTTACTGTCTGAGCCATCAGAGAAGCCCCCATGAAGTTGATCATGTCCTATTGTTTTTGGCCTACGAAAGTGGCAATTTCATACAGTTGAAATTTAGAGAGGAAAGTTGGTTGGCCTGCAACCCTTTGGACCAGTCACTGATGTGGGTGAAAGGGTGGTTACTGTGATTGGCGGATCTGTGTCCAGTGTGGACCAGTCATCAACAGGGATGGAGCAGTGGTTACTGTGATTGGCTGGCTTGCATCCAGTGCCCCAATCATCAATAGGGATGGAGGTATGGGTACTGTGATTGACAGGCCCAGGTCCAGGATAGACCAATCACTGATGGGGGAGGAGGATTGGTTATTGTGACTGGCAGGTCTGGGTCCAGTGTGGACCAGTCACTACTGTGATTAGTGTAGTGGGTGAGCCATATGACTGGGGTGGACTTTCCCCTTGGAAAAAGAATTCTAGGAAGACAAAAAGACATGGTCAGCCGCTTGCTATCGAAATTAGAACTAAAGGCACAAAGCCGATCAACGACCAGCCAGTAACTGAGGCCTGGAGAGGTTCACTGCCCTGCTGGGGCCATGAAACTATTTGGGCTGAAGCCAGAATGTAGTCATTGGTCTTCTGGCGACTAGCAGTTCTTGCATCTGACCAGAGAGAGCAGTGGGGAAAGGGCAGTTCCCATTTTCAAGGTTTTCTTCCTATAAAGATGCTCAGTGCCCCCGCTCAACACACAGCTCTGTCTTGGTTGAGCACTGTGTGGCATGGCCTGCAAAGAGCCTATATTAGCTTCCTGTTGCTGCTGTAACTTAGGGAGCCTCCCGGGGGCTAAATGCCTCTGTGGGCAAGGCCGGTCCCTCCGGAGGCTCCAGGGAGCACCGGCTCCTGCCTTTTCCAGCTTCTAGAGGCGCCGCATCCCTGGATCGCGGCCCCTCCCTCCATCCTCACAGCCAGCAGAGCAGCATCTCCCATCTCTCTGCCTTTGACCCTCCCCTCCCACTTATAGGGGCCCTGTCTCAGGGGCCTTAATCCCACCTGCAGAGTCTCTTCTGCCCTGTGACATGTCCCCATGGTCCCAGGACTAGGACGGGGGCGTCTTTGTGGATATTATCTTCTCTGCCACAGTGTCCAGGCGAAATGCTGTTTCTGTGGAAGTGCCTGGAGACACTGTCGGGTATTTTGGACCAAACAGTCATTGTGTTTTCTGAGCTTCGCTTGGTTCCAAGGCAGATTTCAGAGCCTGATTTTTATCTGCCCTACACCAGACCTGCCAACATCTGGATGCGGTTTCTGCGCCCTCCGAGGAGGCCGCTTCAGGGTCGTGCCGGGGCATGAATGCGCTGGTGCGCGTCCAGGCCAGAATTTGTTGGACTCCTAGCTGGGGCAGGGCTGCCAGCGGCCTGGCCTCTTCTGGGTTTCCTCGTTTGTTCACAGATAATCCCTCTTGGCCTTCACATTCTGGGTGTTTCTGTCTGTGAACAGTTTTCCCTTCTCGCTTCTCTACTTCTGGCATATGTCAGTTCCTCTCTCTCAATTCCTTTCTATTTTTATTGGGGTAGATTATGTGTGTGTGCTTAGTGGCTCGATTGTGTTTGACTCTTTGCAACCCCACGGACTGTAGCGTGCCAGGCTGCTCTGTCTATGAAATTCTCCAGGCAAGAATACTGGAGTGGGTTGCCATGCCCTCCTCCGGGGCATCTTCCCAACCCAGGAATCGAATCTAGGTCTCCCACATTGTGGACGGATTCTTTACCATCTGAGCTACCAGGGTAGATTATACATAATGTAGAATTCACCATCATAACCGTTTTTAGGTGCACAGCTTGGTGGCACTAAGCACATTCACATGGTTGTGCAACCATCCCACCATCATCTCTAGAACTTTCTCATCTTCCCAAGCTAAACCTCCGCTCTCATTAAACAGACTCCCAGTCCCTTCCGCCAGCCCCTGGGCCCATCATCTACTTCCTGTGTCTGTGGGTCTGGCTCCTCCAGGACCTCCTGAGAGTGGAATCAGTATTTGTCCTTCTGTGTCTGCTTCTGTCACTGAGCATCATGTTCTCAAGGCTCTTCCAGGTGGTAGCACGTGTCTGAATCTCCTTCCTTTTTAAGACTGAGTAACATTCCACTGTGTGGATGGACCACGTTGTGTTTACCCATCACCCACCAATGGACACTTGGGTTGCTTCTACCTTTGGCCACTGTGAATATGCTGCTGTGAATATAGGTGTGCAAATATGTTTGAGACCCTGCTTTTTGTTCTTTTGGGTGTATGTATACCCAGGAGTCAGCTTACTGCAGCGTATGGTTGTTCTGTGTTTAATGTTTTGAGAACCCTCCAGACTGCTTCCCTGTTGGCTACACCGGTTTGCACTCCCAGTGATGGTGCATGACGGGGCTAACTGCCCCACATCCTCGCCAGCGCTTGCTATCTTTTGGTTTTTGGCGATAAGCATCCTAATGGGCATATACCCTCTCTTTTTAACACTTTTCCTTTGTGAGGCTGGTGGGGAGAACTGCACGGTCAGAGGTCACAGTCTCTGTGCAGGACTGTCCTCGATTCTGAGGTCATTTGCAAGTTGAGGGATGTTTCCCCACCATTGCAGTCCTAACCCCCAACACCTCAGGAAGTGCCCTCATTTGGATATAGGGTCTTTGTAGATACAGTCAAGTTAAAACGAGGTCATCAGGGTGGGCTTTAATTCGATACAACTGCTGTCCTTATAGCAAGGGGACATTTGGACACTGGGAGAAGGCAGTGTAGAGATGGAGGCAGAGACATAGTGAGGCTGCCGCAAGCCAAGTAACATCAAAGGTCACCAGCCACCTCTGGAAGCCAGGAGAGAGCCTGGAACAAGTCTGCAGAGGAAGCTACCCTGCTGACATGCTGACCTCTGATTCTTGACCTCCAGAACTGGGAGTCAACAAGCATTTCTTATATAAGACCCCATGCTTGTGGTGCTTTGTTATGGCCACCCCAGGAAGCTAATAAGCAGGAGTGGTTCCCAAAACCACCATGAGGTTTGACAATTCACTAGAAAGACTCAGAAATCAGTAAGTGCTATCATAGTCACAGTTACGGTTTAGGATTAGCTGTAACAGTTAGAGGGATAAAGATTATGGATTAAGGGATTTCCCTGATGGTTAAAGACCTTGATGCTGGGGAAGACTGAAGGCAGGAGAAGAAAGGGGCAAAAAAGGATGAAATGGTTGGATGGTGTCAATGGCTCAATGGATATAAGTTTGAGCAAACTCTGGGAGATGATGAAGCACAGTGAAGCCTGATATTCTGAAGTCCATGGAGTCGCAGAGAGTCAAATATGACTGAACGACTGAGTAACAACTGGTGGTCCAGTGGCTGAAACTCCATGCTTCTAATACAGGGGTCCCGGCTCCATCCCTGGTTGGGGAACTAGATCCCACAAGCCACAGTTAAGACCTGATGCAGCTAAATAAGTTAATAAAAATATTAACAAAAATAAGATGATGGATTAAGATCAACTAAAGGGAGAGAGATATAGGACTGAGTCTAGCTGTCTGAGTCCCTTTGGGCTGCCGTTCCAAAATACCAAGACTGGGCAACTGATACACAACACAAATTTACATCTCAGAGTACTGGGGGCTGGAAATCCAGCATCAAGGCACTGGCAGGTCCAGTGTCTGCTGAGGCCCTGCTTCTTGGCTCACCGATGGCGATCTCTTTGCTGTGTCTTCTCATGGCAGAGGGTCCAGGGAGGTCTCTGGGGTACAATGGCATATTAGTGTCTGCTGTACAGCAAAGTGAATCAGCTGTGTGTTTATACATACTTGGTGGAGCTGGTGGTAAAGAACCCACCTGCCAATGCAGGGAACGTTAGAGCTGAAGGTTTGATCCCTGGGTCAGGAAGATCCCCTGGAGGAGGAAATGGCAACCCACTCCAGTATTCTTGCTGGAGAATCTCATGGTCAGAGGAATCTGGTGGGCTGCAGTCCATAGGGTTGCAAAGAGTCGGACACAACTGGAGCGACTTAGCATGCATCCTCTCTTTTTTGGATTTCCCTCCCGTTTAGGTCACCACAGAGCACTGAGTTCCCTGTGCCATACAGTAGATTTTCATTAGTTGTTCATCTCATTTAAAAAAAAATTTTTTTAATAACATTCTATTTAGCCCAATATAGTCTAGATACCTTTTAACATATAGTCAGTATAAAGATTGTAAGATGTTTTACACTCTTTCTCTCTCTCTCTCTTTTTTTCACACTGTCTTGGAAATCCAGTGTGCATTTTTTGCTTATAGCATACCTTAACTTATTTCAAGTGCTCAGTAGTCATATGTGGCTAGTTCTTTCATCACTAAGTCGTGTCTTGACTTTTTGTGACCCCATGGACCATAGCCCACCAGGCTCCTCTGTCCATGGAATTTCCCAGGCAAGAATGCTGGAGTGGGTTTCCATTTTCTTCTCTTCTGGGTTCCCTTTATACGGGCACTAATCTCATTCCTGGGGAGCCCCACCCTCAACACTTCCCAAAGGCCCCACCTCCAAATATCATCCCATGGAGGGTTAGGGTTTTAACATATGAATTGGGAGTGGGAGACACAAACAGGAAGTTCCATGTCCTCTCCCGGCACAGTCAGGATGCAGTATTCTCCCGGCATTGTTGTGAGACAACACACACGAAGCATTGCCAGTCAGGGTGGCTCCCCCAAGCGCCAGGGTACAGAGCTTTCACTGGGCACAACTGATTCACTGACTGACTCATCAATCATCCACATGGTTGACCTCAGTCTCCCAGAGACCACTTCCCAGAACTGGGGGCAAAGGCCAAAGTTTATTTCTGTTTGCTTGTTTGTTTTTAGAGTGTTCTATTTTATCCACCCCCCTACACTGTTTTGTCATTAAGTCATAGAATAGGGACTTCCCTAGCAGTCCAGTGGTTAAGACTCCATGCTTCCGAAGTAGGGGATATGGGTTCAATCCCTGGTCAGGAAACTAAGATCCCACATGCCATGTGGCACAACCAGAAAAAAAAATAACAGTCATATAGTATGAGAATAGCTTCCCAGATGGTTCTAGTGATAAAGAGCCTGCCTGCCAATATAGGAGACGGAAAAGACAGGTTTGATCCCTGGGTCGGGAAGATCCCCTGAAAGAGGGCACAGCAACCCACTCCAGTATTCTTGCCTGGAGAATCCCATGGACAGAGGAGCCTGGCGGTCTACAGTTCATGGGGTCGCAAAAAGTTGGACATGACTGAGCGACTAACACTTTCACTTTTTACTTTCATATTCACTATCATTCAGTTCTAAATAATTTTTTAAACCTTCAGTTGCTCAGTCACGTCCAACTCTTTGTGATCCCATGGACTGCAGCATGCCAGGCTTCCCTGTCCATCACCAACTCCCGGAGCTTGCTCAAACTCATGTCCATCCAGTCTGTGTTCCAGCCTGTTTTCAATTATTTTATGTCTGAATGAGTTTTAAGCATATAAAATATTGTCATATATATTGTTTTATAATCTCAGATGGTTTCACTTTCAGAATGTCTTCAGTATCTAGTACTGTCTTCTTTTTTTCTGCTGACTCTTGCTGATTGTTTTTTTTTCTTAGTGTGTTTTGCTATTTTGAGATTGAGGACTTATCCTTAGCATACTTTTATCTGTTGGAATCCTGCAGAATCTAAGATGAGGGTGTGTCTCTCTTGTCTGACTTTGTTTTTCTGCCCTTTACCCATTGGGTTTGACTGCTGAAAAGCAGAAGAGTAACTGGGTTTTCCTGGTGAAAGATCAGTCTGGCTCTAGTGTGGATAATGAAGTGGAGAGTCCAAGTTGTTGCAATAATTCAGATTTGAGGTGGTGACAACTTGCATTAGGCAGTGTGGATGAAGACAAAAGAGGAACCCTAGACCGAGGGTCCCATATTATGGCCCTCAGATTAACCCCAGCCAATCCTGTTTCATGGGAACATAGCCATACCTGTGTGTTTACATGTGCCTGATGCTGCTTTTATGACGTGACAGAGTTGTATTAATAGTAGACTGTGGGACTACAAAGCTGAAAATATTCACTCTGGCTCTCCGCGTATGAAGTTTAGTGCCCCCTATTCTAGAGAAGTGCAGGATATTGAATCTGCAGGACTTGGTGATAGACACGGTCTGAAGAGACTAATTACACTCATCCCTCACTGTCTGAGGGACACTGAAACACATAGGTGCTCAAATCCCTTATATAAAATGACTTAGTGATTGCATACAGGGGCCTCCCAGGTGGCTCAGTGGAAAAGAATCCACTTGCCAATGCAGGAGACACAAGAGATGCAGGTTTGATACCTGGGTAAGGAAGATCCCCTGGAGGTGAGCATAGCAACCCACTCTAGTATTCTTGCCTGGAGAATCCCATGGACAGAGGAACCTGATGGGCTACAGTCCATGAGGTCACAAAGAGTTGGACAGGACTGAGCAAGTAACACACACACACACACACACACACACACACACACAGATGCGGGGCTTATGTGGCTAAAACAGAGAAATCCCAGGGAAACTGAGACAGTTGGTCACTGTAGGTGTTGGCAAGATATCTAGAGGGAGAGTCAAGAGAGAGCTGGAAGTGCTTTCTGAATTTGTGTGAAGCTCAACAGCTCTCTGCTGCTGACAGCAGCCCCTGGCTGACAGCCAGCAGAAAGAGGGGGCCTCAGCCCTACAAGCACAAGGAACCAGATTCTGGCCACAGCAGGGAGCTCGGGAGTGGATCCTCCCTGGTTGAGCCTCTGGATGAGAATGCTACCCAGCTCACACTTCTTTCTCTGCACTGCACAGCTTGTTGGATCTTAGCTCCTCTAGCAGGAATTGAACCCGTGCCACAGCAGTGAAAGTTCCTAATCACTGGGCCTTCAGGGAACTCCCCCAGTTTTGTTTGCAGCTGAGTGAGACCCTGAGCAGAGGACCCCTAAAACGTGCCAGATTCCTGACCTGCAGAAACCACGAGATAAGGAACATGCATTGTTTTAAGCAGCTATGTGTGTGATAACTCGTTACGTGGCAGCAGCTGACTAGCACACCTCCTCTAAGAGGTCCCTGGCTTGCTCCCTCCTGCCACAGGGCTTTTACGTATTTTGTTCTTCCTGTATGAACATCTGTTGCTTCCACCAGGCACTGCCTGGATTCCTGTTTATCCGTCAGAACTCATGTAACTCATCCCTCCATCAGGAAGCTTCCCCTGACCCCTGTCTAGATCAAAGCTTCCTTTTGACAGAGACCCAAAGCCCCATGGACGCAGCAATTATTGTAGCCACAATTTTAACTTACTTGGGTCTCTCTCACTAAGATTTATGCTCTGTGAGCTGAGAATCACATCTGTCTCATTAAGAGCCGGGTACCCAGCACAGAGCAGCCAGGCCTGGCCGGTCGTAAATATCAGATTGACGGAGACAGTGAATGGAGCTTCTATGTTCAATGCTAAATAGCAGTGGGGCCCCTCTGTGCCCTAATGATGGTGATGACAAGACAATTTGGAGAACACAGGAATCCTTAGAAAACCCAAGGGGTAGGGGGTGACAGGGCCAGCTGGGGCTGAATGAATGTAGTGTATGTGTCTGTGGGGGGGCTGTCAATGAGCTCATACACTACACTCGTGTTTCCAGCCCTAATCACAAAAGTGAATCTTGGTGTCTTTGTCCTTAAAACATTTCATCAAGTGATTCTTAGAGCTTCTCTGGCTACTCAGACAGCAATTCAGCTCAAGTGTAAGAATAAAGGGGTAAGCATTATACGACCTTGCTCCCCACCTCTGCACTACTCCCCTTTCTTACCAACTCTGGATGGTGGTGGTGAGGTGCAGAGTGGCTGTTCCCAGTAGGACGTGTTACCTTGATCGGATAGGACATTCTGGCTGGGCCCCGGTGTGGGGTTCCAGATTTAACAGTAAACATACAGCACACCCAGATAAATTTGAATTTCAGGCAAACAACAAATACATTTTGGGGAGACTTCCCTGGCAGTCCAGTGGCTAAGACTCTGTGCTCCCAATTCAGGGGGCCTGGGTTCGATCCCTGGTCAGGGAACTAGATCCTGCATGCTGCAACTGAGATCCAACATAGCCAAATAAATGACTTGAATAAAAATTTTTAAATGCTTTTTCTTAATACAAGTATGTTCCAAATTTTGCACAAGACATGTTAGGAACTGTATGTGTCAGGTTCTCTAGAGAGAGAAGCAGTAGAATGGAGAGGAAGACAGACAGACAGACCAGAGTTAGCTCACAATCATGGGAGCTGGCAAATGCAAAATCTGCAGGGCAGGCTGGAGACCCTGAGAAAAGTTGATGTTGCAGCTCAAGTACAAAGACTACCTGGAGGCAGTATTCCTTCTTTGGGGGGAAACCTTGATCTTTTCTCTTAAGGCCTTCAACTGATTGGATACAGCCCATCCAAACTACAGAAGTTCATCTGCTTTACTCAACATCAACTAGTGAAATGTTAATTATGTCTTCACAGCAACGTCAGGAACCATGTTTGGTCAAAAGCCAGCATCATGGCCTAGCCCTGTGGACACACAAAGTTAACTATCGCAAGACGTTTTTGTCGTGTGTTTTGTTTGCTTGTTTGTTTTGGCTGAGCTGTGTGGCATGTGGGATCTTAGTTCGCTGACCAAGGATCAAACCTGTGCCCCTGTACTCGAAGCTTTGAGTCTTAACCACTGGACCACCAGGGAAATCTATAGGTCTTATTCATCTGAAATTTAAGTTTGACTGGGTATACTGTATTTATGGGCTTTCCAGGTGGCGCTAGCGGTAAAGAACCTGCCTGCCGATGCAGGAGACATAAGAGATGTGGGTTCAATCCCTACGTCGGGAAGATCCACTGGAAGAGGGCATGGCAATCCACTCCAGTATCCTTGCCTAGAGAATCCGATGGACAGAGGAACCTGGTGGGCTACAGTGCACGGGGTTGCAAAGAGTCAATACAAGTGAAGCAACTTTGCACACACACACTGTATTTTATCTGATGCGCAGACCCGCTGTCCATCCATACGGGCCTACAAAGCAGCTCCATTCCCCCCAGAGAAGCACCTGGCCAAGTGCTCACCTTCATGGAGCCCTGTCAAGGGAAGTAGAATGGGATTGTCTCCCCACTTCCTTCTGGGTGGTGTTCAAATGGGGAAGAGTGTGTCAGAGTCCAGATATGAGTCATTCTCTGCCCACGCAATGGAGGCAGCATCCATGTGGAGCAGGGGTGGGGGTAGGTAATGAGATCCACCGCTGCAGAGCCATAAAGGTGACTCATCTCCTCCTAGACAAAGGCTTCTCTGCAGGCTGAGGCTTTAGAGTAGAGGTCTGCTCAGGTCTCATGAATGGAAGGGAGTTATCCAGCCATGTCGGGGGCAGGGATATGCTGTGAGTGGGGAGGGCTGAACACATTCAAGGCTCTTGTAGTTGCAAGGAGCAGAAGCCAACTGCCTGAAGTGAATTTATTGGCGCCTGACACAGAGACACTTCAGAGGCAGAAGTGCCGAAGTTCAGCCTGTCACTACCTCTCAGCTCTGCTCTCTGTGAACTGAGAGTCTGAGATCCTGGATCCTGAGAGGCAGGAATTAGCCAGATGGCAGCAGGCATTGTCTTCTGCCCATTTAACAGAGAAGGAAGCTGGAGGCCAGAGCTGTTAGATCTCACAGCTTATTCTTACCCTTTGTTGTTTTAGTCGGTCAGTCATATCTGACTCTTTGCAACCCCATGGACTGTGGCCCAGCAGGCTCCTCTGTCCATGGGATTTCCCAGGCAAGAATACTGAAGTGGGTTGCCATGCTGTCCTCCAGGGGATCTTTCCAACCCAGGGATCGAACCCTTGTCTCTTGCATTGGCAGGTGGAATCTTTACCACAGAGACACCATCCTCCCTAATAAGAGATTTTAAAATATATATATATCATTAATTGTTATGATGGAGTCAGCCTAATGCTAAAATTTTGCATATTCTTAAAAATGCCATTGTTGTAAAGCAACTATACTCCAATAAAAATTAATACAATTAAAAAAAAACAAAACGGGACTTCCCTGGCGGTCCAGTGGTTGGGACTTTGCCTTCCAAATGCAGGGGGTGCAGGTTCCATCCCTGGTTGGGAAGCTGGGATCCCCAAAAAACCAAAGCATAAAACAGAAGCAGTGTTGTAACAGATTCAGTAAAGACTTAAAAAAAAATTTTTTTTAATGGACTTCCCTGGTGGCACAGTTCATACGACTCTACCTGCCAATGCAGGGGACACTGGTTTGACCCCTGATCTGGGAAGATCTCCTATGCCACAGAGCAGCTAAGCCAGTGTGCCTCAACTACTGAGCCTGTGCTCTAGAGCCGGGGAGCCGCAATTACTGAAGCCTGCGTGCTCTAGAACCTGGGCTCCGCAACAGGAGAAGCCACTGCAACGAGAAGCCCGAGCACCACAGTGAAGAGGAGCCCCGCTGTCTGCAGCTGGAGAAAGCCCAGCAATGAAGACCCAGTACAACCAAAAATAAAATTTTAAAAAACTTGAAAGAATGAAGCCATTGGGAATTCTCTGACAGTTCAGTAGTTAGGATTCTGTCTGCACTTTCGCTGCCACGGCTGTGGGTTCAATCTCTGGCTGGGGAACGAAGGTCTCACAAGCTGTGTGGTGCAGCCAAAAAATAAAAATAAAAACCAAAGCCATTAGTTGACTTTCAGATAGCATTTAATGGATGAAGGAGCATTGTAGTCACTGTTATGCCACACCACAACATCACCTCATGCTTAATGGCTTAAATCAGCTCACATCTGTTAACCAGAGTCCAGGCTCGCCTCAGGCGCTATTGATGGCAGCTACATTTGCACAAGCAAGACCCTTGCTTAGGGGAAGAGAAGTGCCGCCCTAGCTCTGACCTCACTTTTCTGCCTCTCTCCTGCTCGCCTCCAGGTCTCCATCCCTGTGTCCGGGAGCCATGGAGCCCACTGCCAGTGACTTACAGCTGGTGCCTGGAGCCACCAAGGACGTCCTGGCTGCAGATGCCATGTGCTGCCGGGCGGCCCTGTCCACTGTTGTGGCCACCAGCATCGTCCTCGTCATCCTGGGAGTCCTTGTGGGTGAGTGGCCTGGGCTTGCTTGGGTCCACACACCAGGAGACTGGCAGAAAGATGCCCAGGAGTCGCTCAGGGGTGTCCCAGAGCAAAGGGTCGAGCGTACAGGCCCCGGAGGCCACCAAGAGCGAGGCAGGGGGCCCGGCGCTGGATGTTGCCCTTAGCGCCAGGCTGGGCGCTGGGAGCCTGGGCGCTGCGGTAATACCTGTGAATTTCGGGTCTCCCACATGTGGGGTTCTTAATGGGGATTCATGGCCAGGGTGAAATGGAGACCAGTAGGGAAATGGAACTTATTTTGAGAAATTTGGAAAGTCCCCAAAAATATAAGAAATGAGTGAGCAGTCATTAACTTTCCCACCTCCCACAGTCAACAGTGGCTCCCACTTTATTATTATTACTTTTTGTCATGGCACACAGCATGCTGGATCTGAGTTCCCCAACCAGGAACTGAATCCATGCTCCTGCTGTGGAAGCACTGAGTCTTAACCATTGGACCCCCAGGGAAGTCCCTCTCACTTCATATTTGAAGTCCCTCTCACTTCATACAAAATAAGGCTTCCCAGGTGGCGCTAGTGGTAAAGAACCCACCTGCCAATCCAGGAGGCATAAAAGACACGGATTCGATCCCTGGGTCCGAAAGATCCCCTGAAAGAGATGGCAACCCACTCCAATATTCTTGCCTGGACAATCCCATGGACAGAGGAGCCTGGTGGACTACAGTCCATGGGGTTGAAACGAGTCGGACACAACTGAGCGCACACCCACACATACAAAATGATGACCCGTTGTGAATGCCGTGGGCTGCAGTTACAGAAACACACGGAGGTCTTTTCATGTCAGTGGAAGGCTCCAGCAGATGCCTGCCAACTATACAGAGTTCCAGGGCTGCCCTGCACCTCCGCATGGTAGCCCTGAGCCCCAGTGCCATTTAGACTTAATTTAAATGACAGGTAAAATCCAGTTCCTCCATCCCTGCCAGCCACATTTCACGGGTGGCTCGTGGTTCCTGCAGGGGAAGCTCAGATCTAGGACCTTCCGCCATCACGGGAAGTTCTGCTCTGACCTGAGCTCCTTCTGAGATATCTGAGTTTCTTAGTTCTGTGTGGAGGTGTGAAAGTCACCCTTCGTTCATGAAATGATGATGGTAACTGGCAGTTTTGGGGGGAAATGGTGTCATGTGGCAAAATAATAAGTTGGCAACCCAATGTGGGATGTATATATTTTAATATTTTAAATGTATAGATGTATGTTTGTGAATATCTGGACTAGCTGGAAGTCTGGCATGGCTGATAGATGCCCTCTGATGGCTGTGAGGTGAAGTGCAGGAAAACTGGTTTTTGTGTGTGCATGGACGCATGCGCCGCCCCCCCCCAACCCTGTCCCCCGCCCCCCCCCCCAACCCTGTCCCCCAGCAGGTGTCAGTTTCACAACTCCATTCTAGAAGCACAGATACATTCTCGGACAACAGTTAGATCAAATCTCCAGCAGAACCTCTGAAGCCAAGGAAGGCTTTAAGAAGCACTTAAAATTTAAAAACAATTTTAAAATTACAGTTCAAATTTGTCCCCTTCCCAGACAGCTCAGAATTTTACTCAGCGGTGTACAGTTTTACATGGGCCCTTGGCTGGACTGTTTCCCCAAGTGCATGGGAACCATGGGTATTTCAGAGGAAAAGTGTGGGGCTTATTGGGGGCCCAGAGCATAAGCACTTGTGTCCACATAGCAGGGTTCTTGTTACCTTTCTTTTTAGCTCCTTGCAGGAGAAGACAACCATTTTTAGAATTGTTTTAGTCTGTTTGTTCTATCCATTCAATAAGTAAATATCTAAATATCTATCTGGATGAATATTCATTCCAGTAAATAGAGCTGGGACCTGACTTCCATAGTGTAGATGACAGCTACTTCTATTTTTAAATTAAAAAAAAAATTTTTTTCTTTGGCCGTGCCAGATGGCTTGTGGGGTGTCTTAGTTCCCCGACCAGGAATTGAACCCAGGGGCACAGTAGTGCAAGTGCTGAGTCCTAACCACTGGGCCAAAGCACATGGCATGTGGGATCTTATTTCCCTCAACAGGGATTGAACCCAAGCCCCCTGAATTGGCAGCTCAGAGTTTTGAAAGATTGCTGCTACAAGCCATGAATGATGCTGGGATTCTTGGCCTCCGGAGGAGAAGAATTCCATCTGGGGCCAGTGATGAGGCTTGATCGCTCAGAGCTTTTTGTATAATAAAGTTTTATTAAAGTATAAAAGAGAGAACCCTTCTGACCTAGACATCAGAATGGGGTGGAAAGAGTGTCCCCTTGCTAGTTTATAGTAAGGAGCTATATACCTATTAGCAGGCTGCTAATTAGAGAAAGGAAATGCCTCAAAACTGAGAGAGTTGCACCAGGTCCCTCCATCACAACATGCATTTTGAGATAGCATTGTCACAAGGTGAGTTATCCTAGGCCATAAAACAGTTGACATGAATCTTGAAGAAAGGCAGATTTCCAAGTAAGTACAGTTTCATTAACTTAGCTTAAGAGAATATTTCCATGAGTAAAACATTCTGGTTTGTTGAGCCCTTATGTTCTGAGTCTTAGGCCAAACCAACTTGAAGAAAAGCAGATTCTAAGATAAATACACAGTTCATTAACATAGCTTAAGAAAAACATTTCCATAAGAAAAACTGCATTGGGTAGCTCAAGGTTTGAGAAAAGTCAAGTTCAGGTGGAACCAGGTGTCTTCATGGCAACACAGAATTTTAAAAGAAACCTCCTTTTAATTTTGCGTAGAGAAGGAAGAAAAACCTCTGACACTCGTAGTTTGTTCTGACACTTACAGTCTATTTCCTCCGCCTGGGGACCTCTAGCCTTCCTGCCTGTTACCCTCTCAGTTTTAACTATTGGACCGCCAGGGAAGTCCCCCTGTTTTTAAAATTTAGCAAGTATGATCATTTTTGACTGGGGGCCCCTTTGCCAGTCTTGCATATTTTTTGACAGAAACAGGTGTCTTCGTGTGCTCTGTAGGGTTATATTCTTTACTTTAAGACATTAATGTTCTTTGCTGTATGTGGTTCCCACAGTGTTTCCAACAGTCGGAAGCTGTGTTGTTCAGAGGGTGGCGGCATGGGTGGGGGTCTGAGGGTCCTGGTATCCCTGACTGTGGCCATGCCCCTGTCATATTAGATGCCCTCTTCCAGGGAAAGTGAAAGTGTTAGTCATTCAATTGTGTACGATTCTTTACGACCCTATGGACTGTACCCCACCAGGCTCCTCTGTCCGTGGGATTCTCCAGACAAGAATACTAGAGTGGGTAGCCACTCCTTTCGCCAGGGGATCCTCCCGATCCAGGGATCGAACCCTGGTCTCCTGCTTTGCAGGTGGATTCTTTATCATCTGAGCCGCCAGGGAGGAGGTGGGAATTGCCCCAAAGTTGAGGTAAGGTCTTTTGAGGCCATTTCAGCCATTTTTGGCTGAAGTTGACCTGGGGTCCCAGGCCAGGCGTTTCTAGGGAGAGCCAGCCTTCCCCTTAAGGGAACCTGGGGACGCCTGGGGCTTTTGTGCTGGACCTGGGGGCCTTCAGGTGAGTGATGGGTGAGAGCGGATGAGGGGGCATGCAGTGACTTCCCTGACGGTCCAGTGGTTAGGACTTGCAGGGGATACAGGTTTGATCCCTGGTAGGGGAGCTATGATCCCACATGCCTGGTGGTCAGAAACCAAAAACATAAAGCAGAAGCAATGTTGGAGCAAATTCAATAAAGACTTAAAAAAATAGTCCTCTTTAAAAAGAAAAAAAAAGAGCACTGTTAATAGTCACTCAACCCCCAGGGAGTCAGCCCACCCCCATTAGTTGGGATGAGCAGCCCTGGGGTGGTGGGGGGCCTTGGAGGCCTGCTTCGCTGACTGAGCCCTGCCCCTGCAGTGGGCGCTCTCACGGGGCCCTGGTCTTGTCCGCAGCCTCCCTCTCTACACAGGGCGTCGACGTAGAGCACATGGCTGAGCTGCGTGGGATCCGGTTTGCCCCCAGCTTGCAGCAGGAGACCTCAGAGTACTACCGCACGCTGACGCCCGCTCTGGAAATGCTGGTGAGGGTCCTGGGAGCCAGGGGTGGGGGCGGCAAGTGGGTGGCCAAGGGCTCTGACTGAGGCAGCAGGGCAGAGGGGAGACTGAGGAAGGGAGAGGGTCCATGGGATGAACAGGGCACAGCTGGTGCTTTCTAGAAAGCAGGAGATGGCAGCATCAGGTGGGAACCTCCGACTATAAGACCCATAGGTCTTATTGGAAGGTTGTAAACTGCATTTCAGTAGAGAAATCAGAACTTTCCTACGTGGCTGGTGGGGATCTGAAAAGGGGCAGCCTCTGTGGAAAGCAGTGTGGCAATTTGACCCTGATGCTGGGAAAGATTAAGGGCGGGAGGAGAGGGGGGCAGCAGAGGATGAGATGGTTGGATGGCATCACCAATTGAATGGACTTGAGTCTGAGGAAACTCTGGGAGTTGGTGATGGACAGGGAAGCCTGGCGTGCTGTAGTCCATGGGGTCACAAAGAATTGGACACGACTAAGCATCATGTATGGATGTGAGAGCTGGGCTGTGAAGAAAGCTGAGTGCCAAAGAATTGATGCTTTTGAACTGTGGTGTTGGAGAAGACTCTTGTGAGCCCCTTGGACTGCAAGAAGATCCAACCAGTCCATCCTAAAAGAGACCAGTCCTGGGTGTTCATTGGAAGGACTGATGCTAAGGCTGAAACTCCAATACTTTGGCCACCTCATGCAAAGAGCTGACTCATTGGAAAAGACCCTGATGCTGGGAGGGATTGGGGGTAGGAGGAGAAGGGGATGGCAGAGGATGAGATGGCTGGATGGCATCACCGACTCGATGGACGTGAGTTTGAGTGAACTCCGGGAGTTGGTGATGGACAGGGAGGCCTGGCGTGCTGCAATTCATGGGGTTGCAAGGAGTCAGACACGACTGAGCGACTGAACTGAACTGAATGACGAACAGCAATACCACCTGACCCAGCCATTCCGTTCCTGGGTGTCTGCCCCAGAGAAACAAAAACGTGTGCCCACACAGAAACCTGCACGTGATGCTCACAGCACCATGAGTCATGATAACCCCGAAGGGAAAGCAAACGGACTGTCCATCAGCAGATAATGGATAAACAGCTGTGAACCCTTCACACCCGGGAGCGTCACCCAGCCCTGACACTCACTACGACGTGGAGAGAACACGACGCTCAGTGAGAGAAGCAGACACAGAAGGACACGAAGGGTGTGACTCCACTGACGGGAAACATGTGGAGCAGGCCGATCCACAGACACAGAGAGTGGGTTCCTGGTGGTCAGGGGCTGTGGGAGGGGATGGGGGGGTAACTGGTAATGGGGATGGGCTTCTTTTGGAGTGATGAGAATGTTTTAAAATCATGGTGAGCTGTACAAATCTGTGAATGTACTAAAACCCCATCTAACTGTATACTTTTAAAAGGTGAGTTTTTATGGTAGGTGACTTATACCTCTTTTGTTTTGGCTGCATTGTGTGCATGTTGAACTTCCCTGACTGGGAATTGAACCCATGCCCCCTGCAGTAGAAGCACAGAGACTTAACCACTAGACCACCAGAGAAGTCCAACTTATACCTCACTTGTTTTTTTTTTTTTTTTGCCCATGCCATGTGGCATGTGGGATCTTAGTTCCCCTGAAAGTGAAAGTGTTAGTCACTCAGCCGTGTCTGACTCTTTGTGACCCCATGGACTGTAGCCCACCAGGCTCCTCTGTCCATGGGATTCTCCAGGCAAGAATCCTAGAGTGGGTTTCCATTTCCTCCTTCAGGGGATCTTCCCCACCCAGGGATCAAACCCAGGGCTTCCGCATTGCAGGCAGGTTCCCCTTCCCAGGGATGGGACTAATGCCCACTGCAGTGGAAGCGCAGAGTCTTAAACACTGGACCTCCAGGGAAGTCCAAATTCATCCATTTTTAAAGTGACATTTAGTACAGTCACAGAGTTGTGCAACTATTACCTCTAATTCCAGGAGCTTTCATCACCCCAAAAGGAAACCCTGTCTCCCCATCAGCAGTCACTCCCATCCCCTCCCCAGCCCCTGACCACCAGGAACCCACTCTGTGTCTTCGGATCGGCCTGCTCTGCACGTTTCCCGTCAGTGGAGTCACACCCTGTGTGTCCCTCTGTGTGCTTCTCTCACTGAGCACCGTGTTCTCAGGGTCCGTCCACGTGGTTGTGAGTGTCAGGGCTTCTCTCCTTTTCATGGCTGAGGGATGCTTCCGGGTGTGGAGGGACCACATGTTTCTCCATCATGTGTTGGTGGAGCTGTGTTTTCACAGGCGTGCCCTGGGACTGCCCACCCCATTGCTCACTCAGCAGTGTGAACTGACTGCACGCACGAAGTTGAAGAGGAGGTGCTTTTCTCCTCCTCCCCCGCTCTCCCAGCCAGGGGTCTCCATGGGGTCTCACATTTGTGGCTGCTGTTTCTGTTGCAGTTTGTCAGCAGCTTTCAAGAGACAGAGTTGGAGTCCAGCTGCGTGGGCTGCACGGTGCTGAGTTACTGGTGAGTGAGGGCCTCCTGGGGATAAAGGATCTTGGGGGACCCCTGGATTTGCAGAGAATTCCAGCTGAGAAGTGCCCTCCCTCTCAAGGCCAATGTCCTCCCCACCAGGGAGGGCAACGCCAGCGTCCTGGTGCGTTTCCGGCTGCACTTTCTGCTGCTGGCCCTGTGGACGCCAAGCCCAGGCCTGGAGGAGCAGCTATTGCAGCGGGGACTTCATGCGAGGCTGCAGGGCCTCGGCATCCCCCTAGCCCCCTATGGCACCATTGTGTCTGCCCAGCTCACAGGTGAGTGACCCCAGGCTTGTGGCAGCCCCCAGCCCCCTGTGGCACCATCGTGTCTGCCCAGCTCACAGGGGAGTGACCCCAGAGACAAGGAGACTTTGGGAGGGATGTGCTGGGAGAGGGGAGCCAGGTGGAAGTTTCATTAAACTTGACACTTTTCATAATCGACCCTTTCCGTGATGAGGAAACATATATACATTGCTTTACCTTCAATGGTAGACACCACAGGGTGGCAACTTGTAATTATTTTCATCTTTGCCGCCCATTGGGTCTCTGTCAAGATGACTCAACCTGGCTATCATAGCACAAAAGCAGCAAAGACAATATATAAACAAATGGACACTTATCTGTGTATCAATAAAACTTTCTTTATAAAAACAAGTGGTGGGCCAGATTTGGCCCCTGGCCCCCTGGTATAGAACTAAGCGTAGCTGTTATGCTCTAAATTCTAAGATTACTGTGTGTTGGGATTTGAGAGCCAGATGTAATTTCAGAGTGTGCAGATTGAAAGATTGTTGCCTTGGCCTGGCATGGGAGGACATTTAGTCCCCTTCTACCACCCCTGACGCACTTGGTGTCTTAGTAACCTCACCAGAGCTGAGAGAGATTTCTGCACAGATGAAATTGTTTCAGGTCCACATCATCCACTCCGGCAGCCACCTTCCCCATGCGGCTGTTGTGCTCTTTATTATGAGGAACGGAATATTTGATCTGACTTTATCTCAGTTGAGTTAAGTTAGAATTTAAGTGGCTCCCAGGTGGACAGTGCAGTTCCCTGCTTTGCAATATGATGTTGTCAAAAAAATTCGCCACTTGCTAAATACTCTTTTATCTTTTCATTTTGCTGCAGGAAGCCAGAAGGGGCCGCTGACAGAAAGAGACTTAAAATCAGGTATGTTTTGATGAAATGATAAAGAAAATGTGGTGTTTACACCACACATGTACACATATACACAATGGAATACTACTCAGCCATAAAAAAGAATGAAATAATGCCATTTGCAGCAACCTGGATGGACCTAGAGATTCTCATACTAGAAGTAAGTCAGGCAGAGAAAGACAAATACCATATGATATCACTTATATGTGGAATTTAAAAGATGTTACAACAAACTTATCTACAGAACAGACTCACAATATTGAGAACAGATCTGGGCTTGCCAAGGTGGAGGAGGGTCAGGGAGGGAAGGATTATGGGTTTGGGATTAGCAGATGCAAACTGTTGTATATAGGATGGATAAACAGTGAAGTCCTGTATAGCACAGGGAACTATTAATATATTCAATATCCTGAGACAAAACCTAATGGAAAAGAATATGAAAAAGAACATATACACGTGTAACTGAATCACTTTGCTACACAGCAGAATTGAACACGTTGTAAATCAACTATTGCTGTTGTTCAGTCGCTCAGTTGTGTCTGACTCTTTGCGCCCCCATGGACAGCAGCACACCAGGCTTCCCTGTCCACTATCTCCAGGAGTTTGCTCAAATTCATGTCCATTGAGCCATCCAACCATCTCATCCTCTGTCATCCCCTTCTCCTCCAGCCTTCAATCTTTCCCAACATTATGATCTTTTCCAGTGAGTCGACTCTCTGCATCAGTTGGCCAAAGTATTGGAGCTTCAGCTTCAGCATCAGTCCTTTCAATGAGTATTCAGGGTTGATTTCCTTTAGGATTGATGGGTTGGATCTTCTAAATGTCCAAGTGATTCTCAAAAGTCCTCCAGCACCACAGTTTGAAGGCATCAGTTCTTCAGCGCTCAGCCTTTTTTATTTTCCAGTTCTCACATCTATTCATGACTACTGGAAAATCCATAGCTTTGACTATATGGACCTTTGTAGGCAAAGCAATGTCTCTGCTTTTTAATACGTTGTCTAGGTTGGTCATCGCTTTTCTTCCAAGGAACAACCGTCTTTTAATTTCATGGCTGCAGTCACCATCTACAGTGATTTTGGAGCCCAAGAAAATAGAATCTGTCACTGCTTCTATTGTTTCCCCATCTCTTTGCCATGAAGTGATGGAACTGGATGCCATGATCTTTGTTTTTTGAATGTTGAGTTATAAGCCAGCTTTTTCACTCTCCTCTTTCACCTTTATCAAGAAGCTGTTTAATTCCTCTTCACTTTCTGCCATTAGGGTGGTGTCATCTGCATATCTGAGGTTATTGATATTTCTCCCAACAGTCTTGATTCCAGCTTGTGATTCATCTAGCCTGACATTTTACAAGATGTACTCTACATGTAAATTAAATAAGCAGAGTGACAATATACAGCCTTGACATACTCCTTGCCCAATTTTGAACCAGTCTGTTGTTCCATGTCCAGTTCTACCTGTTGCTTCTTGACCTGCATACAGGTTTCTCAGGAGGCAGGTAAAGTGTTCTGGTATTCCCATCTGTTTAAGAAATTTCCACAATTTTTTTTGTGATCTACACAGCCACAGGCTTTAGCATAGTCAATGAAGCAGAAGTAGATATTTTTCTGGAATTCTCTAGTTTTTTCTATGACCCAGTGGATATTGACAATTTGATCTCTGGGTTCTCTGCCTTTTCTAAATCCAGTTTGAACATCTGGAAGTTCACAGTTCACATACTGTTGTGTTTTTTTTTTTTCACATACTGTTGAAGCCTAGCTAGGAGGATTTTGAATATTACTTTGCTAGCATGTGAAATGAGTGCAATTGTACCGTAGTTTGAACATTCTTCTTTGAGATTGGAATAAAAACTGCCCTTTTCCAGTCCTTTGGCCACTGCTGAGTTTTCCAAATTTGCTGGCATATTGAGTGCAGCACTTTAACAGCAGCATCTTTTAGGATTTGAAATAGCTCAGCTGGAATTCCATCACCTCCACTAGCTTCGATCGTAGTGATGCTTCCTTAGGCCCACTTGACTTCACACTCTGGGATGCTCTAGGTAAGTGACCACACAATTGTGGTTATCCAGGTCATTAAGATCTTTTGTGTATAGTTTTTCTGTGTTCTTGCCACCTCTTCTTAATATCTTCTGCTTCTGTTAGGTCCATACTGTTTCTATCCTTTATTGTGCCCATCTTTGCATGAAATGTTCCTTTGGTATCTCTAATTTTTCTGAAGAGATCTCTAGTCTTTTCCATTCTATTGTTTTCCTCTGTTTCTTTGCATTGTTCACTCACAAAAGCTTTCTTATCGCCCCTTACTGTTCTCTGGAACTCTGCATTTAAATGGGTATATCTTTCCCTTTGTCCTTTGCTTTTCGCTTGTCTTCTCATCTATTTGTAAGTCCTCCTCAGACAACCATTTTGCCTTTTTGGATTTCTTTTTCTTGGAGATGGTTTTGATCATCACCTCCTGTACAATGTTACGAACCTCCATCCATAGTTCTTCAGGCACTCTATCAGATCTAATCCCTTGAATCTATTTGTCACTTCCACTGTATAATCATAAGGGATTTGATTTAGGTCATACCCGAATGACCCAGTGGTTTTCCCTACTTTCTTCAATTTAAGTCTGAATTTTGCAATAAGGAGTTCATGATCTCAGCCACAGTCAGCTCCTGGTCTCTGTTTTTTTTTTTTTTTGCTGACTGTATAGAGCTTCTCCATCATTGGCTGCAAAGAATATAATCAATCTGATTTCAGTATTGACCATCTGGTGATGTCCATGTGTGGAATCATCTCTTGTGTTGTTGGAAGAGGTGTTCACTATGATCAGTGCATTCTCTTGGCAAAACTCTGTTAGCCTTTGTCCTGCTTATAAATCAACTGTACTTCAATTTTAAAAAATCAAGTATGTTTTTTCAGCCCCTTGCCCTCTGCCCAATTTTCTCTGTTTGCAAACACCAAGAGAGGTTTCCTGAAGCTTCTTTAAGGCACACAAAGGAAATCCCTCAAACACAGTAAATGCTAGTTCTGTGCACTAGCCTTTTATGGGGAAGATGGAGTCATGGTCCTGTGTGAGCAAAGGATTTAAAAAAATGAGGCACTTTTAATTGTTCAGAGCTAAGCATAATTAGAAGAAGGCATTATATTTTTTAAGTGATGTAATGTTTTTGTTAAAAGAAAAGACAGCAAAAAGTTTTGGGGGGGCGGGAAGAGTATGGACCACCTAGAATTTCACTGCTTTAAATATTCTGATGACTGCCCTCCCAGCTGGCTCACAACATGTGTTATAACAGTGTCCACCCCTTTGTGACCTCACGGACTGTAGCCCATCAGCCTCCTTTTTCCATGGGATTTCCCAGGCAAGAATACCCGAGTGGGTTGCCATTTCCTTCTCCAGGGGATTTTCCTGTCCCAGGGATTGAACCCATGTCTCTTGCATCTCCTGCATTGGCAGGTGGATTCTTTTACATTTATTCAGCTTTACATCAATGGTTCCGAACTAGGGGTGGTCCTGCCCCCAGGGGACACTTGATGATGTCTGGGAAGCGTTTGTAGTCATGACGGCTGGGGAGCTCCTGGCATCCAGAGGTGGTGGGCTGGCGAAGCTCTCCACCCCACAGTGCCCAGGACGGCCCCCTCCCCTGCAGAGAATGACTGACCCTAAATGTGAACCTACACTTCAGTGACAAATTTTATGTTATATGTACTCTACTACAATTTAAAAAATCAATTTCACCTATTTCTTTTTTTAAAAAATGGATGGTAGAAATGTACAAGTGCACACAGGGGGCATGTATGCTTGGGTTACACAGCCGGCCCGGGTGCTGACTGGTATTCTGGTGTGTTACCTGTCTGTACTCACTCTGAGAAGATTGTTTCAGAAAGACTCAGTGAAAAGAAAGCAGAGAAGTGATGTTTTTCCTGCTCTGGAGTTTCTGCCTGGAGAGAGAAATCTCTGTGCAGACAGGAGAGATGGTGTGAGGTCAAGTACCTGGTTCTTGTCTGCCCTCAGGCCACTGTCCAGGGAATGTCTTTTCCTGCGGGAACAGCCAGTGTGTGACCAAGGTGAACCCAGAGTGTGATGACACCGCGGACTGCTCCGACGGCTCCGACGAGGCCCACTGCGGTCAGTCTGCCTGTCTGAACTGGCCCACAGGCCACATTGCCTTTCCAGGGTCAGCTGCTGGCTCTGCGCTCTGGCCCACTGTGCCCATCACATGCTCTCATGTGGGTCTGGCATTCACTGGAGCTGGGCAGAGAAAGGGAGGGAGCACCTGTGATATGACAAGAAACGTGAGCAGAAAGCAGAGGAGGGAGAGCTCGAGGTGTATGGGTGAGAAGGGAAGATATCAGGCTGATAAGAGGTCCTGGTCAAACTGTGGGAAGCCTCGAATACCAGGAACTGGAGATCTGTCCTGTACATAGTGGGGAGTCACCAAAAGGATCTGAGCAAGGGAAAATTACAGTTGAAATGTCGTAAGAGTAGTCAACATTTTTCTAACAATGCTAGCCCATGCGATAAGGCAGGAACAGTGGTATAAGTATGGGAAAGGAAGAGGAAAAACTATCAAAATTTGGATATGATTATCTAAATGAATCAATATATTGACTAAAAGGAGATTGGAAAAATAAGACAGTTCAACAATGAGGAGGAGATAAATCCTAGCACATAAAAAAGTTATTGCTTTTCTTTATACAAGTAAGAACAGGTTAGAAGATATAATGGAAAAAATCTCACTGTTGATCAACGTGTGCTCAGTCGCTCAGTTGTGTTTGATTTTTTGTGACCCCACAGACTGTAGCCTGCCAGGCTCCTCTGCCCATGGGATTTCCCAGGCAAGAATACTGGAGTAGGTTGCTGTTTCCTTCTCCAGGGGATCTTCCTGACCCAGGGATTGAACCTGCGTCTCTCATATCTCCTGCTTTGGCAGGAAGATTCTTTCCCACTGTGCCACCTAATCAATAGGAACACAAAATAAACATTTCATGTCTATAATAGCAATTAAATAGAATTAGGAAATGTTGCTGAAGGACATAAAAGGAGACTAAATAAACAGATATGGCATCCTATGAAAAGATGGACATATAAAGACTTGGAAACTTTCAAAATACATGGTGAAGAACACATTCATAGTGTCTGGTGCCTGGATGTGCAAGATAATATAGAGGCTGGTTGAAATTGGCAGGTGTGGTCAGGAGTCCCCACAACCCCCTCAGACTCAGTGATTCACTGGAGGTATGCATAGAACTTGGTAAAGCTGCAGTATGTGTGGTTATACCGTCTTACAGTGAAAGGATACAGCTGAAAGTCAGCAAAGAAAAGTGCAGAGTCCAGGAGAGACAAAGCTCAAGCAAGCTTCCGTTTAGCCTCTGCCAGTGGAGTCAGGTGGACAGTGCTTAACCAATTTGCCCAGAAGCATATGTGGCATCACACACACAGTGTTTCCAACCCAGAGGAGCTCACCCAAGTTTTGGTGTCCAGAGTTTTGTGTTGGGGGTTGGTCACATAGGTACATAGCACTCATATAGCTGAGTTTAGTGTATGATTGTCTTGGATCTGCCAAAACAGAGGACCTCAGGCTCAGTGGATGAGACAGCAGAAGTTTACTCTCTCCCTGCTCTGGAGGCTAGAAGGCTGAGAGGAAGGAGTTGGCAGGGCCAGTTCCTTCTGAGGCCGTGAGGGAGACTCTGTTCCATGTGGTCTCCCAGAATCTGGTGCTTTGCTGGTTCAGATCTTTGACATTTGGATGTGGGGACCGTGGGGATGAGAGACTGGAGACAGATGTGCCAGGATGGCCCCTGTGCAACTGCAATCCTGCCTTCTGGGGGTCCTGGTTGGTGATCTCTGTCTTGCAGACTGTGGCTTGCAGCCTGGCTGGAAGACAGCTGGCAGGATTGTGGGTGGTGTGGAAGCGTCCCCAGGGGAGTTCCCTTGGCAAGTCAGCCTCCGTGAAAACAACGAGCACTTCTGTGGGGCCGCCATCATCAGCGCCAGGTGGCTGGTGTCCGCTGCCCACTGCTTCAACGAGTGAGTCCACGTCCCTGCAGGCTCAGAGCCCACCTGTATCCCATCTTCCTTCCACTCTGGGGACTCCACTACCCTGGGAGTGTCCTTGGAACTTGCTGTTTTCTTTCCTTCTCTTTTCTTTTTGTTAAATCTGAATGTATTTTAATTGTGGCAAAATATACATAACACAAATTTACCATTTCAAGTGCATAGCTCAGTGGCATTAAGTACATTCACATTGTCTGCCATGTAATCATCCCCACCATCCATTTCCGAAACTTTCTCATCTTCCCAAATTCAAACGCTGTCCCTTTAAACACTAACCCAGGGACTTCCCTGGTGGTCCAGTGGTTAAGACTCCACGCTTCCAACACTGGGGACACTCAGGTTCAATCTCTGGTTGGGGAACTAGGATCCAGCAGGCCAGGTGGCCAAAAAATAAGAACCAATCAACAACAACCACAAAATATCCATACTGACTCCGCATCCCCCCCAGCCCCTGGCCCCGCCATCTACCTCCTGTTTCTGTGGCTCTGACTCCTCTAGGACCCCCTGTGAGTGGGATCAGTGTTTGTTCTTCTGTGTCTGGCTTCTCTCACTGAGCATCGTGTCCTCAAGGTTTATCCAGGTTGCAGCAGGTGTCAGTTCTTTCCTTTTTTGGTTAAATAATATTCCAGTGTGTTGTTGGACATGTCTGTTCATTTATCCATCGATGGACACTTGGGGTTCTCCTGCCTTTTGGCTGTTGTGAATAGTGCTGCTACAAATGTGGCTGTGAGAGTATCTGAGTCGCTACTTTCAGGTCCTTTGGGTATAAACCCAGAGGTAGGATTGCAGGCTCATATGCTGGTTCTATGTTTTCTCCTTTGAGGAGCCGCCATCCTGTTCTCCACTGCGGCTGCACCGTTTTCCATCCCCACCAGCTGTGCGCAAGGGTTCCAAGGTTTCCACATCCTTGAGAAGTTCCTTTAACGTTTGTTGTAAAAGCGGGTGACTATGTGGGTGGTCTGGCGGGCTTGGCTGGCCACACTGCCCTGTGTAGGTGCTGTGGGCTGCTGTTTAGTGGGTCCTGGTCATGAGCTCTCTAGTTGTGGGATCCTAGGGGGCCCGGGGCTAGTGCTGACTGGCGGGTGGAGTCCGGATCCTGAAGACTGAAGTGGGGTTGTTGCCCACCCACTGGCAGGTGAAGCCGGGTCCTGGGGTTGGTGCCAGACTACTGGCAGGCAGAGCTGGTTCCTGGAGTCTGGCTGCAGGACCCGGGGATCCCAGAGCTGGTGTCAGATCATTGTTGGGGGTGGGGCAAGGGGGCTGGTTCCATACAGTCATGTATGGGTTCCAGAGTGTCCCAGAGGTTGCACTGGCTTGCTCGTGGGCAGGGCTTGGGCCTGGTCCCAGGGCAGGGTCTGGCATGCCTTGTGGGTCATGGTCTTCTTGCATCTGATGTCTGCCACCTAAGGGCTTTCCCAGTGGCTCAGTGGTAAAGAATCTGCCTGCAGTACAGAAGCCACAGGAGACGTGGGTTTGATCCCTGGGTCAGGAAAATCCCCTGGAAGAGGGCATGGCAACCCACTCCAGTATTCTTGCCTGGGACACGGCATGGACAGAGGAGCCTTGTGGGCTACAGTCCATGGGGTTGGACCCGACTGGAGCAACTTGGCGCTCACGGTGTCATCCCCCTAGTGGGTGAGGCTGGTCTAGCAGGTTTTCTGTGGTCTTGGTCCTCTGGTTGGCAGGGCTGTCTACAGGTGGCTACGGGGTTGGGGGCGGGGAGGTCTTGAGGCAGCCTATCTGCCGATAGGTGGGCTGTGTGCCACCCCCCCCCCGATTGGGTAGCTGCCTGGCTTTGGGTGTCCCACTACCTAGCACCTGCAGGCCATTGGGCAGGGCCAGGTCTTGGGGCAAAGAGCCAAGGTAGCTTCACTAACATCAGTGTTCACGTGGCTGGATGTTCCCCAGTATGCCCCTCACTGGTGTCTATGCCCCCAGGGTGACCCCACAGCTGCCACCCCCACCTCCCCAGGAGACCCTCGGAGTCCAGCAGGCAGGTCTGGCCCAGGCTTCTATCGAATTACAGCTTCTGCCCTGGGTCCCAGTGCATATAGGGTTCTCTGTGAGCCCTTTGAGGTTGAAGCCTCCATCTCCCCCGTCCTGTGAGGGCTCCTGCAGTTAAGCTCCACCAGCCTCCAAAGACAGAAGCTCTGGGGACTCCTCTTAAAAAAGTGTTGGACCCCTGGACCAGGGGGCCTGATGTGCTCAGCCCTCTCGCTCTGGTGGGCGAACCTCTGCAAAGCAGTTATTCTCCAGCTTGTGGGCCATGCGCCTGGGGGCACGGGATTTGACTGTGTCATGAAGCTGCCTCTCCTTGTCTCGCTGTGTCTCCTTCTCGGCGTCTTTAGTTGCAGGAGATCTTTGCTGGCAGGCTCCAGTCTTTTCCGTCGATGGCTGTTCTGCAGAGAGTTGCCATTTGGGTGTGCTCCTGAGAGGAGATGAGCTCAGGGTCTCTGCTGTGTCATCTTGGTGGAGCTCCCCATTTCTCCACAGCCTTGCCATTACTTGTTACTTTGTTTGCTTGTTTTGTTTTTTATTAGTTTATGTTTTTTGGCCACTTGGCATGCAGGATCTTAGTTCCCCAACCAGGGACCAAACCCATGTCCCCTGCTTTGGAAGTGCAGAGTCCTAACCACTGAACCACAAGGGAAGTCCCTATTTGTTTAATAATGACCATCTTAGTGGCTGTGAAGTGGCGTCTTATTGTGTTTTTTTTTAAATTAATTTGTTTTAAATTGGAAGATAATTGCTTTACGCTATTGTGTTGGTTTCTGCCATACATCAGCATGAATCAGCCACAGGCATGCTTATGTCCCCTCCTTCTTGAACCTTCCTCTCACCTCTCACTGTAGCTTTGACATGCATTTCCCTAATGATCAGTGATGCTGGGCATCTTTTCATGTGCTTATCGGCCATTTGTGTGTCTTCTTTGGAGCGATGTCTGTTGAGGTTCTTTGCCCGGTTTTGAATTGGGTCGTTTCTGGTTGTTATTGAAGATGGTCAGAATCTTTACAAACCAGAGTGGCCAATCAGAACGGAGCTGGCCAAAGGAAGGGGAAGGTTCTGGAAGGCTCTGGGTGTGCCAGGCATTGCTAGTTGGTTGTTTCCATCTGAGGAGTCCTTGGGGAGAGGGCAGGGCAACAGACAACGTGGACTTCCCTGGGAAACCACTGCCTGAGAATATCCGTGGGTCAGGGGGTCGCTAATTCCCAGGGTAACCTGGCTCTGGTCCTGGGAAGACTATCTGGGGGACACAGGTCACATAAGCAATGACATTCAGGTCAAGAAGAGTTGTTTTCTTTTTATCATTTTAAATTTCATTCCTCTCATCATTTTATTATGAAAATATTTCAATAGAAAAGATGGAAAAATAGTACAACAAATACCCATATGCCTGTACAGTAAGTCCCCTACATACTAATTAGTTCCATATTGAGAGCACATTCATTAGTCCAGTTTGTAAGTCTAACCAAGTTAGCCTAGGCACCCAGCTAACACAGTCGGTTATATGCTACTGTACTGTAATAGGTTTATGATATTCTTTATACAAATAATACATAAAAAGCAAACATAAAGCATAAAGAAAACATTTTTAATCTTACAGTACAGTCCCTTGAAAAGTACAACAGCTGGCATACAGGGGCACATTCACACCTTTGAAAGTTCCCAGCTTGAAGATTTGTATGTAGGGGATTTACTGTACCTGATTTCAAAAGTTGTTACTATTTCACCATATTCTCTTTCTCTCTTACTCTCTCCATCTGGCTGTATCTATAATCTATACCCCCCACACCTCTTCATACATACATATCCTTGCCAAGCAGTTTGAAATTAAGTAGAAAACATCATAATGCATCACCTCTGAGGCACCCTTGCACATTTGGACAACTAAAAAACAGTCTTGAATACACATATACCATCACACCCGAGGAAGTTTAAATGGCTACACGGTATCATCTAGTGCACAGTCCTCGTTCAGTGCCTCCTCTCCTCACCCTAATCCCGGCCCTGTGGATCCTGTCTTTGTTTAAAATGTTGATAATTCATGCACCGTGTTTTAATTTTTGTGCATTCGTTCTGATTTTTGCCAATGTTTCATGGAAAACATTCCCATCAGTTTCCATGGCTGAGTTTGGGGGCACCTGCCTCTTGGGTAAGTGCCCCGCTCCCCTCCCCACCCTTCCCACCCCACCCCTACCCCCCGGCTCCAGCCTTGGTGCGCCTCTGAGCCAGGGTCTGTCTGCCCCGCAGATTCCAGGACTCCCCGGAGTGGGTGGCTTACGTGGGCACCACCTACCTCAGCGGCTCAGAGGCCAGCACGGTGCGGGCCCGCGTGGCCCGGATCATCACACACCCATCCTACAACTCGGACACAGCTGACTTCGACGTGGCGGTGCTGGAGCTGGGCAGACCCCTGCCCTTCAGCCGGCACGTGCAGCCCGTGTGCCTGCCGGCTGCCTCACACATCTTCCCACCAGGGAAGAAGTGCCTCATCTCAGGCTGGGGCTACCTCAAGGAGAACTTCCGTAAGCACCCACCTCCTGCAGCTAGGATGCCAGCACAGCACAACCAAGCAAACATCACATGGTCTGGCCTGGTTAGCTGCGAGTTCTGTATTTGCAAATTCGCCCACTTGCGAAAATGCATCTGTCCCCCCCAGGTGGACACTTGTAGGGGACTGTGGTCATCCACAATGTGCGGAATCTTCCCAATGAGGTGGCGGAGCTTGGTGACCCCCTGCCTTCTTGGCTCTGCTGAGACTGGAAACTGGTGTCCTTTTTCTGGTCTATTCACCACCATGGTTTTTTTTTTTTCTTTCATTTTCGTGCTTTCTGTGGCAAGTTTGACCAAATCTAAACAGGCCCCAAGCATAGAGCTGACGTGCTGACTAGGGTCCTAAGCGCAGGAAGGCTGGGATGTGTCTCATAGGGAAGAAATCCATGTATTCAATGAGCTTTGTTCAGGCAAGGGTTATAGCGCTGCGCTATGGACTGTGAGCTCCCTGTTAGTGAATCAACAACACAGGATAAGTGAGGTGTCTCTAAACAGAAACACACGAACTGTCGTGAGGTTATGTGTGGATTGGCTGTGACCAGGGTCTCAGGGGAGCCTGGCCCTGGGAGGGTGGGGCAGGTTCACTATCAGTGTAGGGGTAACTATGTCAGATCAACTGTGATTGATGGTGAGAGGTGCTAGGAAGGAAACAAAAAGGAGTTGGGGTCGGGGACATCTTTAGGAAAGGGCCTGAGATGGTGGTGCCTAATATAAGATCAGGCATCCCTATTCCAGGGGTTGGGCAGCAGGCCATTCAGAGAGAGACCCCTGCCCACACGGAGCCCCCAGTCCAGGCTGGCACTGCCTGCTGGAACTTCTGTCGGTGGCAGACACCCGCCGTGTCTGTGCCATCCACTAAGGGAGTCAGCAGGCCTGTGACCGGGGTTGGCGTGACTGAGATACTGAATTCTCCATTTCATTTCATCGTGATGAGCTTCAGTCTGCATTTAAATAGCCTTACGAGGCCAGTGGCTATTGTGTTGGACAGCACAATTTCCGGGGCAGTAGACAGTAAACAAGAAAAGTGACAGATGGTGACGTACCAAGTGGAGTAAAATCAGGCAGGGAGGCAGGGGCAGAGGGCTGCAATTTAAAATAGGAGATGAAAGGAAGAAGGCAGACAGATTCCACAGGGACAAGCCTTGTAGGCAGCTGGAATGGCATGTGCAAAGGGCCTGGGGTAGCCAGGATAGGTGATCCAGGCTTGGGCATTCAGGTTCAGCTGGGGGTAGGGAAATGCCCTGGAGGGTTTGAGGGAAGGCTACCTAATTTGGTTTAATGTTTAGTCAAGATAGGACTACTGCCAGGCTAAGAAAAGTTTCAAGCAGGGAAGTGGGGGCTCAGGGTGGGTAGGTTTGGGGAGGGGAGGGAGGAGCCTAATCTTGAAATGTCCAGGCTGGGAGGGTAGTCAGTGGGCACTGGTGGGCCTGGCTCCTTTCTGAGCTGGGGCTGCAGCAGGTCGACCACACGGGGTGGGGAAACAAGCTCAGGTTCCCAGCTCGGGGGTGTGGACTGCCGGGGTCCTGGGGTGCTCCCCCCTCATCTCTCCCCGTCCCGAGCAGTGGTCAAGCCGGAAATGCTGCAGAAGGCCACTGTGGAGCTGCTGGACCAGGCCCTGTGCACCAGCCTATACGGCCACTCACTCACCGACAGGATGGTGTGTGCTGGCTACCTGGACGGGAAGGTGGATTCCTGCCAGGTGAGCCCAGCACCTGGGAAAGGGGCCAGGGGCCCCAGGGGACGCCCCACCAGTCCCTGAGGTCCTGGGAACAGCCCCTCATCCTCCCACCCGAGGTTCCCCTCTCCCAGAAGTTGGGGGGTCTTCTGTCTCTGGTCCACCACCAAGACCCTCTGCTGGGTTGGTCACATGGCTGTGGGTTTCCTTTTTAGTTTGTATCTTTGCTGTCCTTTCGAAGGCCTGGTGGGTGGGGAGAGGCTGCTAATGAGCTCTGGTTGCCACGTGAGAGTGGAGACTGGAGAAAACATCGGGAAATAGCAGGAGAGTGCTTGTGTTTAAGGACGTAAGAGTGCACGGTGAGCTGGGTGTGAGAAGGAGGCAAAGGAAAGCAAGACAGGAGGATGCTGTGGCTGCCCGTGAGATGACTGGAGGTTCCTAAGCCACTGGTGATACTACCCAAGATCTATGGGGCTAAGGAAAGGAGGGGATATTGTTTATATGGGCTGGGTTTTTAACTGCCAGTGGTGGAACTGAAAGAGGCCTTAGAGATCCAGAGTCCAAGTGTCCTATTGTATTTTTTGAGGCGGAGACTGAGGTTCTAAGATGTGAGTTTTCAGCGTGTGAGGAAACACATCCCACAACCAGGGCTCCCCCTGTGACCTGTAGCTCTGGATCTGGGGCCAGATGTGGCTGGGGAGCCCCAACCCCTCCTGAGGGTGTGCCTCTGTCTCCCAGGGTGACTCGGGGGGCCCCCTGGTCTGCGAGGAGTCCTCCGGCAGGTTCTTCCTGGCTGGCATCGTGAGCTGGGGAATCGGCTGTGCGGAAGCCCAGCATCCAGGGGTCTACGCCCGAGTGACCAGTCTGCGGGACTGGATCCTGGAGACCATCGCTTCTGCAAGCAAGCCTCCAGCCCCCACAGTGGCTCTCGCCTCCACCACTCTCAGCACTGCCTGGCCCACCAGCCCCAAGAGCCTGGTGACTGACACCCTCACCAAACCCACACTGGCCCCTAGCACTATGCCTCTAGACTTGGCCACCGCTTCTAAGCCACAAGGTATTTTCTGGGGAGACAGCAGCAGTGTGTGTCTGCTCTGCACAGGGTCGGATGGATTTGGTACTGGCTTTCTGAAGCACTCTGGGGAAGAGATGGGTGATTGATTAGTGATGTCTGTCAAGTGCATGGGCAAAGGCATGTGGTCAGCCTTCACATTTACTGCCCGATTCACTGGTAGCTCAGCAGTAAAGAATCCACCTGCAATGCAAGAGACCTGGGTTCAATCCCTGGGTTGGGAAAATCCCCTGGAGAAGGAAATGGCAACCCACTCCAGTATTCTTGCCTGGAGAATCCCATGGACAGAGGAGCCTGGTGGGCTACAGTCCATGGGGTTGCAGAGTCAGATGTCACTGAGCATCAGCAAAACTCAGGCCATCCAGGAGGGTGTACTCAGAATATCCTGAAGGTTCAGCAGGGGGCCAGTGACCAATGTGGGGGTGGGCAGGGTCAGAGAGAAGCTGAGTTGAGGCTATCACAGACATGGCACCCACAGGCAGCATATGCACTCTCCACCTGTCTGGACCATGTGGTTTCCGAGGACCCACGTCCAGGATCCCATTGCCCCATCTGATGCTGACCCCTCTTTATGGTCCCACAGACCAGCAAGGCTGAGAACCAATCCAAACTCTGCCTCATTTAAATACCGCCTGCACCTGCCCTGCCCCCAGCTCCATATAACCAGCTCTGTCCATTGAGCCGCCTGGGTTGTGCTGTAGGGACTGCAGATGTGTGTCTGCTGCGCTGAGGCTGGTAGGGCCGGGGCCTTTACGAATTTGCCTTCTCTTCTCACCCACATCCCCCGCTGGACGAGCACTTAGGGCTCCTTAAGTCTCGGTTTCCTCATCTGTGTGATGTGCCACTTCCCAGCCAGAGACCCGGGGTCCCCCTGGAACCAGGGTGGTCCTGACGCCAGCAGGCTGAGGTGCCTGGACCCTCCTGTCTTGTCCCTGCAGAGTGTGGGGCCAGGCCAGCGCTGGAGAAGCCCACTCGGATCGTGGGGGGGCTTGGGGCCTCCTTGGGGGAGGTGCCTTGGCAGGTCAGCCTGAAGGAGGGCTCGCGGCACTTCTGCGGAGCCACCGTGGTGGGGGACCGCTGGCTGCTGTCTGCCGCCCACTGCTTCAACCAGTAAGGCCCCCTTGACTCCCCTGATATCACCGGGCAGGTCCCCCACCATCAAATCCCCACGTGCTCAGAGACCACTCAGGACCGAGGGCTGGCAGGGGGAGTGGCCTCCCCTCCCCACCAGGCTCACGTCTAGATGCAGATGGGGTGAGGTGGTTGGGGGGCAGCGTGAAGAAGTAGGGGGCTCTGGGGAGCAGCTTCCGGGAGGAGCCTTGTCTGTAGGGGACACAGGGGCCAAGTATTTGAGGGGACAGTCCTCTCCCCTTTGCTCAAAGGCGGCAGCATTGACCTCTGATGGTCACAAAGCCGTGGGGGCCTCTTATACTTTCTTGTCCCAGAAGGAAATGAGGCCTGGGGTCAGGGGGCTCCCTGCCTCACCCTCCCCGGGGCCTGGGTCCCCCAGCTCTGCCTGGTGCCCTGGGGGCTGCAGAGGTGGGGGCGGGGAGTCTAAGCGGCCCCTTCCTGGCAGCACGAAGGTGGAGCTGGTGCGGGCTCAGCTGGGCACCGCGTCCCTGTCGGGCGTTGGCGGGAGCCCCGTGAAGGTGGGGCTCAGGCGGGTGGTGCTGCACCCCCAGTACAACCCCAGCATCCTGGACTTCGACGTGGCCGTGCTGGAGCTGGCCAGGCCTTTGGTCTTCAACAAGTATGTGCAGCCCGTCTGCCTGCCGCTGGCCATCCAGAAGTTCCCTGTGGGCCGCAAGTGTGTGATCTCCGGGTGGGGCAACACGCAGGAGGGCAACGGTGAGCTCCCCATGCCCCCTGGCCTGGGGCTCTGATCCCCCTGCTTGCAGACCACTCACCTTTCCACTACCTCAGGGTTTCAAACTCCGGCCTAAGGCAGCTGCTTTTTATTTTATAGTTTTATTGGCACATAGCCACACCCACTCACTCATAGATGGCCCCCTGGGGCAGCAAAAGCAGAGCTGAGTGGTCTCCATGGAGACTGGCCCATAAAGTGGACTGTATCTACTATGTGGCTCTTTGTGGAAAAAAGTTGGAGGACCCTTGTTATACCACGCATAGCCCCCCACCAAGAGTTAGTGCCTTCTTTGAAGTCTGAGTAGCCCCCTGCAGGGCACCCACGGTGCTAGGGAACCCACTTGTGGGCCATGGTGAGGCTCTTGGGCTCTGGGGTCTACCTCTGTCTTGCTATGTGACTTAACACACATCCCTGCGAGGACACGAGCCTCCGCACCTCCCTGTGGGTGGGTGCGGTTGTGGTCAGAGCGAAGCCCTCGCTTAACAGTGAGCCCTCTGTAAGTGGCCCTGGGTGGGTGCTCCTTGTCTTGGCAGCCACCAAGCCTGACCTCCTGCAGCAGGCGTCTGTGGGCATCATAGACCACAAAGCATGTAGCGCCCTCTACAACTTCTCGCTCACGGACAGGATGATCTGCGCCGGCTTCCTGGAGGGCAAGGTGGATTCCTGCCAGGTGAGTTCAGGAGGGACCCGGCTGAGAGGGACCGTGACAAGTCCTGATTTAAAAGGCTGCCTAGCACATGTTAACTGAGAATCCATGAGTATGTAAATGACCACCCTGTCACACCTGACATGTGGATGACCCATTTTTAAGGGGAAACCAATTGGATCCAGAACATAAAAAGCTAGCTAGACCACGCAATCAGGGCCAGAGACACTTACAGGGAAAAGAAGTCCAGGGAACGCCCTGGCCTGGGGCTCAGTCCCTGGTTAGGGAACTGAGATTCCAGAAACCACGCGATGTGGCAAAATAAATATAAAAAAATATAAAGAAAGAGAAAAAAAATTCACAGACCAGTGTTACCTAGAAGCATAGACACAAAAAAGCCTAACAAAAAGCAAATTCAATTCACTAGGGTATTATGAGGAAAAACATCACAACCAAGGTGAGTCGATCTCAAAAATCTCGGCTCCACACAGGAGACTCTGTCAATGTTATTCAACGCATTTGTACTTTGAAGAAGAGAAATAGGATCATCTTCAAAATCAGAAGAAAAGCATTTGAAACACAACAGAAACCTACAGCAAACATGATGCTTTAAAATCATTTTACTGGAGTATAGTTGATTTACAATGTGTTGGTTTCTGATATACAGCAAAGCGACTCAGTTATATATGCATATACTTTTCATATTCTTTTCCATCATAATTTTAAAATACTGAATATAGTTCCCCATGCTATACAGTAAATCCGTAATCTGTTTTCTATTTAGTAGTGTGTATCTGTTAATCCCTCCCTGACCCTTCCCCTCTGGCAACCACAAGTATATTCTCTGAGAGTCTGTTTTTGTAACTTGTATCATATTTTAGATTCCACATATAAGTGATACATGATATTCGTCTGACTCATCTCACTTAGTATGATCATCTCTACGTCCATGCATGTTGCTGCAAATGGCACGATTTCATTCTTTTTTGTGGCTGAGTAACAGTCGATTGTATATACGTACCGCATCTTCTTTACCCGGTCCTGCCAGTGGACATTTAGGTTGCTTACATGTCCTGGCTATTGTGAACAGTGCTGCTATGAACTTTGGGGTGCATGTATCCTTTTCCAGTTAGATTTTTCGCCTTTCCTGTATATATTGTCCAGGAATGGGACTGCTACATCATATGGCGACTCTCATTTTTTAAGGACCCTCCCTACTGTTCAGAGTGGCTTCGTTAATTTACACTCTCAGCAACAGTGTAAGAGGGTTTCTTTTTCTCCACATCCTTTCCAGCATGTTATTATCTGTAGATTTTTTTAAAAATATGATGGCCATCCTGACTAGTGCGAGGTGATACTTCATTTTTTTTTTCACTTTTCCATTGTAGTTTTGATCTCCATTTCTCTAGTAATTAGTGATGATGAACATCTTTTCATGTTCTTATTGGCCATTTGTCTTCTTTGGGCAAATGTCTATTTAGGTGTTCTGCCCATTTTTTGATGGGGTTATTTTGTAGTACTGAGCTTGTGTATTTTGGAGATTAAGCCCTTGTCAGTTGCATTGCTTGCAAATATTCTCTCCCATTCTATAGGTTGTTTTTCATTTTATGCTTCGCTGTGCAAAAGCTTGTTAAGTGTGATTAGATCCCATTTGTTTCATTTTGCTTTTATTTCTCTTGCCTTGGGAGATTGACCTGAGAAAACATTGGTAAGGTTTACATTTTGCCTATGTTAACTCTTCTAGGAGTTTTATGGTGTCATGTCTTACACTTAAGTCTTTAAGCCATTTTCAATTTATTTTCGTGTAGGGAGTGAGGAGTGAAATTCTAACTTCATTGATTTACATGTGGTTGTCCAGCTTTCCCAGCACCACTTGCCTCTTTTTCCCACTTTATATTATTCCTTAGGAGGGCTGTTTTTTTCTTCAGGGTTTTCTGATGTTTTGTTGCCAAGGCAAAAGTAAGAGCCATCTCAGCTCAGAGGGGTGACCTGCTCCAGGTCACACAAGGTCCCACAGTCCTGCCTGGGTGTGAGGCTGGCTCCACTGAGGAGCTGCTGCACTCGTGGGCATGTGGGAGGGCCTGGCAGCACTTCCACAGTGAGGATGCTGGGTGCTCAGCCAGCCCTTTGCCTTCCTTTCCAGGGTGACTCTGGGGGACCCCTGGCCTGTGAGGAGACACCCGGTGTGTTTTATCTGGCTGGGATCGTGAGCTGGGGCATCGGCTGTGCGCAGGTCAAGAAGCCGGGTGTGTACACCCGCATCACCCGGCTCAAGGGCTGGATCCTGGCCACCATGTCCTCCCACTTGCTCCCCACGGCCCCGCTGCCCACCACGAGGATGCCCACCAGCAGTCATGCCACCAGGACGACAGCAGGCCTCACAGTCCCGGGAGTCATGGCCAGCACACCCACTCCCTGGGCCACCAGCAGGGTGACCAGTCAACCTGCCGACAGGACCACCACAACTGTGACCTCCACCCCTAGGGGCCAGACACCACTGCCCCCAGCTCCGAAGACCACAGTGGGCGCCCAGCTACCAGGTACCTGGGGGGATGGAGTGGAGCCTGTGGGTGGCAGGTTATTGTGTCTGTTGTGGGGGTGTGTCACCGCGACCCAGCTGGGGGCCTAAAATGTTTGTCGTCTCCCGGTGCTGGAAGCTGGAGTCGGAGATGGCAGTGTGGGCAGGTGGCTGCCTCCTCCCCTGTCCTCAGGTGGTCTCCCCTCTGTCGGTGTCTGTGTCCTAACCTATAGGACCCCAGTTGTACCAGATTAGGGCCCACCCTATTACTAATAACCTCATTTTACTGTAATCATCTCCAAACAGTCTCATCCTGAGGGTCAGGGCTTCCACTTAGGAATTTCGGAGGGGAGAGAAGTCAACCCATTGTGGCCCCGACTCTGCAGATGCACACGTTAATGGCCAGTCCCACAGGATCCCGTTAGGGTCTAAGTGGGGACAACTCGGCAGTAAGTAGCCGAAGATGTCATGACAGAGAATGTGGCCCTGGGCTTGTTTGGGACATTATTAAATATTAATCAGAAACATATGAAACTGCTGTGTTTGTGGGTCAAAAATAAAAGCCCCATCAACTGTAGGCAATTTTCTGTGGCTGAACCAGATGCCAGAGGCAGTATCCTAGGCTTTGGGGGAGAATGGGGCCTGTCCCCACTTCCGCCACCCCCAACATTCACAGAGCCCAGGCGGCCTAAGTCCCCAGACATAGACCTGCACCCACAAAGTCAGGTTTATGGACTCACTACAAGGCAGGCCACACCCCCAAAGAACCATGGGGAGACTCACCAGAGGAGAGGCCAGCGCTGTGGGGTGTGGGGACAGAGCAGGTGCTGGGCATGCTGGAGTGAGCCCAGAGCCAAGCAGACCACGTGTGTGTGTGTATGTGGTGGGGGTATCTGCACCCCGTGCCTCCTGGCTTCCACTCAGGGACCACAAGTTTAAGACAGGTGGGACGTTGAGCCCAGAGCCCCTGCGAATCAGGTCAGAGTCTGTGTGATTCCTCTGGATCCAAGGGGATCTCTGCTAGCTGCGACTCCCGCAGGCTGCTCAGAGGAGGGTGTTGACACTGCAGAGCCGCAGTGTGCCCTCAGAAAAACACTGTGTCCTATTAACCCTGCGGCTGGGTCTGGTCTCCAGCCCAGTGACGCCTATGGAATTTTCCAATAGCTACAGTTCTTACCACGGGGCCGGGAGGTGGAGGGAACCCTGAAATGGCCCATGTTGTTCTACGTGGGGGTAGTGTTTCCAGGAGAGGGGTGCAGCTTCGGCCGAATTCTCCAGGCCTCCTGGTCCCAGGCAAGCTCCAGATAGGGTCAGGTGGGCCAAGGTAGTGGCCCCCCTCTGTCACCACCTCCAGGTGTGGGCACTGAGCCCTTCTGCTCCCTGCAGCCTCTCTTTCCCCTGCTGAGGGGGGCAGGGGAAACAGCTGGGTGGTGGGGACAGAATCAGATGTGTAACCTGAGCGTCCCTTCAGCTGGTGATGGGGGCCCTGCAGCACCCCCTGAAACCACCCATCTCTTCCTACTCTCTTGTTCTGAGGGTGCACCTTGTGCTGGGGGTGGGGGGGTCCACAGGATGGGGGACACCCTGGGAAGGACCCCAGGTCACTGGGACTCGGGTAAAGAGCCCATTGCCGGCATCCAGGAAGACAGGCAGGGCCTCCTGGGAAGCCGCTGGGTGTGCGAGGGCTTGGGAGCAGCAGGGAACTGGACTCCTGGGGACTGAAGGCTGCCTGAGAGGAGTCGGGATGGGAGGGGATCCTGGCACGGAGCCCCAGCTGGGGAGGTGCGGCGCCAAGGCTAAGGGTACAGGAAACAAATGCATTTCAAGCATCTGGGACCAGAAGAGGCGCTGGTAGGACCAGGCCCAGTGTCCCGTGGGTGGGGCGTTTTCCTGAGGGGGGTCTCCTACCCCACTCCTCCGCCCTAGCACAGCCAGGCAGGGCTCCATGGTGGGGCGGGACAGTTGGCATGGAGGAGGCACGGGCCCTCTGACCAGCGAGCACCTGCCTCTTTCGCAGACTGCGGCCTGGCGCCGGCTGCGGCGCTGACCCGGATCGTGGGCGGCAGCGCTGCGGGCCGCGGGGAGTGGCCGTGGCAGGTGAGCCTGTGGCTGCGGCGGCGGGAGCACCGCTGCGGGGCTGTGCTGGTGGCGGAGAGGTGGCTGCTATCGGCGGCACACTGCTTCGACGTGTGAGTCCTGAAGGTCCTGGCCCACGTCGGTGGTTCACCAATCCCAGCCCCTGAAAATTCAGAGCGTGGCGCCTCCGCCTTCGCCCGGAACGCCCTTTCCACACACTCACAGCCCCGGGTCCCTCCTTCGCGCAAACCTTCCCTGCCTACCCACCACCCCAAACCTGGCTGCAAGGGGTGAGTCCAGCCCCCACCAAATGCGGGGTTGCAGGGGGCCTCCGGCCAGATCTCTGGGGGGCAGTGAGACACTTTCATCCCCAGCCCAACTGTCTTGGACCGGCACCACCCTAAAGGCCCTCCAAGGTGAGAGGAAGTTCCCCTTCCTGGCAGGGTGCCCAGGAGGAGGGCCAGCCAGGGTTCCTGCCTTCCATGGAAACACCCATCTCAGGATGCGCCTCACAGTGCCGAGGTCGGAGCGGTTGGGAGGTGGGACAGGGGGTCCTCCAGCCACCAGAGCCCCAACATTAGGCGGAAATGGACACAGCGTGTAGTGTCACCTCAGTGCCTGGTGGCCCCTCATCCTCCCCGCCCCCCCCCCCCCCAATTCTAGGGAAAAGGAACACTCAACTGAGGTCAGGTGCCGGCCACGTGTGCAGGGGAGCCCCCGATAGGGCAGGGGCGTGAGGACCCGGGCGGACGCCTATCCTTCACATCCCACAGCTACGGGGACCCCAAGCAGTGGGCAGCCTTCCTGGGCACGCCGTTCCTGAGTGGCGCTGATGGGCAGCTGGAGCGTGTGGCGCGCATCCACAAGCACCCCTTCTACAACCTCTACACGCTCGACTACGACGTGGCACTGCTCGAGCTGGTGGGGCCAGTACGCCGCAGCCGCCTGGTGCGGCCCATCTGCTTGCCTGAGCCCGCCCCACGGCCCCCCGACGGCGCGCGCTGCGTCATCACAGGCTGGGGCTCTGTGCGCGAGGGAGGTAGGTGCAGCCGCCCCTCTGGGGCATCAGGAAGGATCCCGCCCAGACCCCCACTGGGGATCCCTGTGGTACCGAGTGGGCACACAGCCGTACTAAGTCCCGTCTTGCCGCTCGCCTGCAGGCTCCATGGCCAGGCAGCTTCAGAAGGCGGCCGTGCGCCTCCTCAGCGAGCAGACCTGCCGCCGCTTCTACCCGGTACAGATCAGCAGCCGAATGCTGTGTGCCGGCTTCCCACAGGGAGGCGTGGACAGCTGCTCGGTGAGCGACTGTGCAACTGAACCGGGGGTCCCCGGGGCCCCACCCTCACGACACAAAGCCCCTCAGCTGCCCGCCCCACCTCCAGTGCACTTCCTCAAACAGAGCAGCTTTCTGCTCTCCTGGAGTTTCCCCTGAACCCCGCCTTGGCGGACACCTCTAGAGAGCCGGGTTCCACCCCACGGCATCCTCCCCCAGTCAGGTAGAGGGGTCAAGAGCAGTGGGGCAGAGGCCGTGTCTTCTCCAGGCCCACCAGGCAGGTGTCCACCAATGTCTGCCAGCTGGATGAAAGCTCACCTGAGCACTGAACCCATTTCTCAGATGGTAGTGAGGCTCTCCCAGGGGCAATGACTACAACTTACGTGAGGTCACGGAGGTCAGGCCAGCCCACCCTTGGCTGCTGCGGGGGAAGTACTGCCCGCTCTGAGTACCTTTCCTCTCTCCCCTCCTCAGGGTGACGCTGGGGGACCCCTGGCCTGCAGGGAGCCCTCCGGCCGCTGGGTGCTCACTGGGGTCACCAGCTGGGGTTATGGCTGTGGGCGGCCCCAGTTCCCGGGCGTGTACACCCGGGTGGCTGCTGTCAGAGGCTGGATCGGGCAGAACATCCAGGAGTGACCACCACATGGCTGCCCAGACCTGGACCAGAGTCGAGGAGGTGGGGGGGCGGGGGGGGGGGGCGTGGGTAATGGGGGTGCAGTTGAATTGCATATTTTGTTCCAATAAACACAGCCCCTCGTCTGTAGCCTGCTGGCTCGGCACCTCCGTGTCACAGCAATGACCAACTGCCCACCCCTCACACAGGGCCTACAGCGGGAGGGATGGGGGGACTTCCAGGGAGAGGCCCACCCTCAGCCTCTGGGCAGCCTTGTCTGCAGGCTCCCCTTTACATGAATAACACTCCCTGTCACCTGGGAGTCCAGGGTCACTGGGGAAAGAAAGGGAGGGGTGCTGACGCCAGTCCCCAGAGACCCCAGCAGGGAAGACACACAGGGTCCCCCCAACATACCCTCCCTCCCTCAGCGATCTGTCTCCAGGAGGTCAGAGTATAGAAGGAGCCTGGCCACAACCACAGGTCCAAACCCCGATTCTATGCTCAGGCATGAGGCTGCCTGACCTGGGCGCAGTGCCAGAGCTGCCCTGGGTCTTTGCTCTCACCCCTCCAGCCCCCACCCTGAGGAAGGCTCCCAACCCTGACTCCCCCACCTTCAGCAGGAGTGAACACAATCTCTAAGTTAAAGGGTCCCGAGATAAGAAACAGAGCTACACACACACAAATGGTAATAAATGGCACCTCCACCAGACTGAGTCTCCCTGGATGCCCACTTTATATTAGCATATTAGATGACACACCCACCAGCAGCCAGGACCAGATATTAGGGATCAAAACAGGGCAACCAGGGTGGCCCCCCTCAAAAAAGCCCTGTCTGGGGAGACTAGTGCACATGCCTCCCCAGTGTCAGCCTCTCCTCCCCCTTTTAAAATTAAATCCCTTTGGCCAGGTGGGCAAGAAGTTTACGGTTAACTAACCTCCTGATCCCCCGTTCTCTGGTCACTGAATAAAGCTGCTGTGTCCATCTCAGCTTTGGTCTCCTTATTCACCTACTGGAACCTGAAGAGAAAGAACCTCCCCTGAAGCAGAGAGCTGTGGCTGGGAGACCAGGGTCCACACCACTTAGTTTGATTACAAACTGGCACTCAACGTGGGGTCTACTCCCTCCTGTAACTCAGGGCTTACTCACTGACACAGGGGGGACAAGACCAGCTGAACCACCGGGCAGCTCTGAACCCCTTGGGCCAGTGAGGGCTACTGAATTCATCCTGAGATCTAAGAGCAGCCGAGGATCGAGCAGAGCGCTCCCCAGGTGAAGAATGTCTCCAGCCCCAGCACATCTACAGCAAGGCGGCTGCTCGCTGCAGACTGGGGCCGGGTCCAGTAGGACTGGAAACTTCCAGTCACTGACATCAGAGGGGACCTTATCACCTCAGCCCTCTTCCACAGCATCTCTGCTCCCAGCCACACAAGGACTGGGTCAGATTTTAGCCAGAGACCTAGACCACATGGTGGGTGCCGGATGTGGTGGGTGCCAGATGTGGTGGGCGCCGCATCACCAGCTAGCCAGCAAGGCCCCAGGGAGCTGGAGACAGACTAGAAGCAAGGGCTCCCGGGAGGCTGGGGAGGGGGGTTGTGTGTGTATGTGTGTGTGACCAAGCTGCTAGCCACGCAGAACTGCCACTGGGGTGCACCCTCCATAGCTGGACATCACTGCCACTAAGAGAGAACTCATGATCTTTTGAACTGTCACCTGGCCCCAGTATAAACCGGTGGAGGGGGAGAGCTGCCCAACCATGCTCTCTAAATCCTAACACCATTTCCCAACTGCATTTCTACCACCAGCATCTGAAGAACATGGGCCAAGACCTATGCATGAAATGTGGGGTTACTTCTAACCTCCCTCCTGGTATTGGGGCCCCAGCCTGAGGGTCCTCATGGCCTCCTCTCCCACCCAGGGCCGTGTTCCTCTTCCACCGGCTCACCCAGGACTCCTGAGTCACCTATCCCACCTCTCCTGGTTCCCATGCCTTCTACTCTCTCCAACCCCCATCTCTCCACACCTCCTAAGGGGATCAGTCCATGGCACACCCACCCTCTGGGCTCAGTAGGCAATTCCTCCCTTGGGAGGTCCCCAGTGGAGGGAGCAGTGTGACCACTGTATATGTAGCCCTCTTCTCCTAGATCTACAGGACTGAAAGGGCAGATCCAAGGGTTTGAGGGGCCCCTAAGAGGGTCCCCTTAATTTAGTCCAGGGAATGTTCCAAACCTGTTTCCCCACTTAGTGAACATTTTATTCTCCTGGGGAAGAAAAGGCACTGATTATAACCCATACAAAGGAGGAAGCTGGTAAGACCCATCAAAGTCATGCCAGACACGCTCTGTGGTGTGTTAGTCGCTTAATCGTGTCTGACTCTTTGCAACCCCATGGACTATAGCCTGCCAGGCTCCTCTGTCCATGGGATTTCCCAGGCAAGTATACTGGAGTGGGTTGCCATTTCCTTCTCCAGGGAAATCTTCCCGACCCAGGGATTGAACACAGGTCTCCTGCACTGCAGGCGGATTCTTTACTGTCTGAGCAACCAAGGAAGCCCATACCAGCCTGGAATTCAGGCTGTTTCCAACACAGACCCCACGTGGGACCATCAAGAGGAAGATGGCCAGCAGCACCTCACTCTCGGGGATGTGATTTGTAGGGTTCCTGGAATGCCTCAGGGAATGCCTTCGCGTGTACATGAACGTGAACCTGGGGTCAGTGGGTGGGCAGGCCATTCTTAACAACTTACTGACCACAGGTGGATGAATGCGTCTTTTGTTACCCGAACATTATTGACTGGAGACATTTCAATATTCACTTACATAACAAATCGCCACAGACATTAGTTCCTGCAAAAATCCCTTGGTCAATAATGTGCAAAGTCCCATTTCACTTTCCAGAGTGTCCAGACATTAGAACATTATAGAAGCTGGAGACAGGGCCCCCCATGCCCACTTCCCGGGGGTGGAATCAGCATTTAGGGTGTTCAACTGGGACCTGGAGGCAGATGCCAAGGAAGACAGACAAGCGGAACCAACAGCCAGTAACCTGGCTTCAGCTATTTGGCCCCCCAAAGGGACTATGTGGTATCAGTGAGTCGCCCTGGCTTCAAAAGACCACAGTGGGGAGCAGAGCTCAAAGCCAGTCATCATGCACAAGGGCTGCAGCAGGGCCGCCGGGAGGGTGACCCACGGCAACCTGGTTCATCCTTGCCGGCTGCACACGTTTAAGAGGACTGAAGGTGCCCAGGAGCTCCTTGGAGAAGCCTTGGCTGTCTGACCACAGGGGTAAAGCGGTGGACTTTCTAGTGGACATGGGGCGCCACTCTGTCTTGAACACTGGACAGGATAGAATGAGTGAAGATAAATGCGGAATGACGGGAGTGGAGGGGAAGCTATAGGAACAGAGCTCCCAAGTGTGACTCGGGAGAGGGTCATCTCACTCTTTCTTGTGTGTCCTGGAACACCTGCTTTCTCTAACACGGAAAGACGTACTATAGAAACTGGAGGCTGTGGTTTATCTCCAAGACAAACACCTCAACGCGGAAACCCCTTTGACTGTGGAGTCGCTTCTGTTCTGTCACCCTAGTGCTATTGCCCTTGCCAAGAATACTTCTTTTGGGGGGGCCACCGAGCAGCATGTGGGATCTGAGTCCCCCACCAGGGATCAAACCCCTACCTGTGCATTGGAAGTGAAGAGTACTAATCACTGGACCACTGGGGAAAGCCGTTTCAAGAACAATGGCCTGATTAATCTTGAGGGGGTTACTTCCTCTGTATGGTCCCGAGATCAAAGCAGTCCATCCTAAAGGAAATTAATCCCGAATAATCATTGGAAGGACCAATGCTGAAGCTCCAACATTTTGGCCACCTGATTCGAAAAACTGACTCATTTGGAAAAGACCCTGATGCTGGGAAAGACTGAGGGCAGGAGGAGAAGGGGACGACAGAGGATGAAATGGGTGGATGGACAGGAGTTTAAGCAAACTCTGAGAGAGAGTGAAGGACAGGGAAGTCTGGGGTGCTGCAGTCCATGGGGTCGCAAAGAGTTGCATAGGACTTAGTGACTACACAGCAACAAGCTGAGGATTGCAGGCACCTTGAGTCAGAATAGGAGCTATTCTCCAATGAGTGCTGTGTGTGTGCTAAATCGCCTCAGTAGCGGCCAACTCTGGGACCCTATGGCTATAGCTCGCCAGGCTCCTGTCCATGGGATTCTCCAGGCAAGAAGACTGGAATGGGTTGCCATTCCCTCCTCCAGGGATCTGCCCCACCCAGGCATGACCCCACCCTGAGTCTCATGTCTCCTGCACTGGCAGATGTGTTTTTTTTTTTTTCAGATGTGTTCTTTACCACTAGTGCCACCCGATGAGTGGATGACATTCTGCCAGTCCATCAAAGAGCTGTCTGCCACAGCACAGTTAACATCGTAAATCCCCTGGCTGAGAGAGGACCTCAAGTTTCAAAGGAGAAAACTCAACCCTCCCCCAGCAGGCAGAGCTTTGAGGGCTCCTCAGAGCAGAGGGGCCCAGGGCACAGTTGAGGGAGAGGAGAGAGGGGCCTTGTCAGAGGGCACCCCCAGTACAAGAAAGCAGCTCTGGGGTTTCCTGGGGATGGCTGGGTGGGTTCTGTTGTATAGGGATCCCTAACTTTAGCTTAGATTACTAAGCCCTGGTATGAACAATTAAAAGTGAGGGACCGTGGAGAATGAAATGGCAACCCACTCTAGTATTCTTGGCATGAGAATTCCATGGACAGAGGAGCCTGGCGGGCTACAGTCCATGGGGTCACAGAGTCGGACACAACTGAGCACAAAACGCACAGCAGATTGCAAAGACTTTAATATGAAAAAGAAATTTTAATGTCTCAAGAATAAACCTTTAAAAAAAAGGGAAGGACCAGGCTTCCTTGGGGGCTCACTGGTAAAGAATCCGCCTGTCAACGCAGGAAACATGTGCTCCATCCCTGGTCTGGGGAAGGTCCCACATGCCACAGAGCAACCACTGAGCCCAACCACTGAGCCCAGGGGCCGCAGCTACTGAAGCACATGCCCTCTGGAGTCCACGCCCCGTGACAAACGCCCAAGTGCAAGGAGAAACCTGTGCACTGCAGCTGGAGAGAAGTCCCCGCTCTCCCCAACTAGAGAAAGGCCCACGCAGCAACAAGACCCAGCATAGCCAGAAATAAACAAAAATTTTTTAAAAGTGAAGGAGCCTGACCCTTTAGAGTGGACCCCTGACTCTGACCAAGTGCTCCTGGAACGTTCCCCGCATTAGCTTCATGGGACCCATTCACAGCTCCATTCACATGCATGTACACACACATACGGAAGAACTCACCAAGAGACACACACACACACACAGAACTCACCAGGAGAGCCACGTACACACACACAGAAGAACTCACCAGGCCTCTGACTCAGGCTGCAGCCTATTCTGAACAACTGGACCAAAGTTCTGAAGGACTGCCTTGTGCTCACAGGCTGTAGCTGTTAATTCTCGGCTCCTCAGAGAGGTGAGGATTAACTTCTGGATAGCTCCTGACCATCTGAAGCTCCCCACCCCACCGACCATGTCCAGCCGTTCATAAGGAAAGAAGCAGGGGGCAGACAGGGTGGAACCCAAGTTGCACTTCTGGATGACCTGCTGGTGACGGGGGCCCTGCAATGTCCTCACCACGCCTGCCTGCACCCTCAGCCAGGTCCAAGGTTAACCTGTGATCGGGAGGAAGTCATGGGACAGGGTCACCCCCGGAGGCTGGACCTGCAGAATCCGAGTGTTTCACCCATGGGAGGAGCTTCACAAAAGATGGAAATGCAAGGGAGGGCATGCCCTGGGTCTATCACTCTAGCAGAGGACGCTAAAGCTCTGCCCTCTGGCTGCTCTGCGTACAAGCCAGGGCACTAAAGTTGGGGAAAGGGCAAGCTGTCTGCAGCTACACTGACTCTAAAGCCAATGGAGGCAGCGGTCACTCACCACAGAGCCTATCAAAGGGGAAATGCAGGAATAACAAAAGGAAGTAACAGGGGAGACACAGCAGCTGAACAAGTGGAGAGGGGATCATGGACTTCGATATGCTGCCGTCTACACCCCAGAACAATGGCAGCAGGCTTTCAGATGGTGATATCTTAAAAGCCCTGAGTGCCTGGGGTGGATGGATACTGGTCATGGGCAGCTGTCCCTCCTGTCGGCCATCACACTGCAGGCCATCCGGGCAGCTCACCTAAGTACACAGGACAGTCAGGAGGCCCCATGTCAGTGGCTCATCAAGTCCACGACCATCCCTGTTCTCCAGTCTCCTTAAATGGGGTCGGAGATCACTTTGTCTGCCTCCGGAATAAGCCCAACACTCACCCACCCCCCGCAAGGTCAACGGAGTGACCCCCATGTGGGATAGAGCCACACATCCAGGTCAAGACTGGCAGACTGATTTTCTAGGGATGCCCTGGACACAAGGAAACGTCAGACGTTTGCTGACTGTCACCGACACCCTTGCCAGCTCAATAGAGGCATGCCCCACCCAAACGGATACTGCCCTGGAGTTCTCCAAGACCCTGCTCAAGGAAATAACCCCTCTGTTTGGGCTCCCCAAGTCCATCCAGAGTCACAACAGGCCCACCATTGTTTCCCAAATTTCTACGGAACGCTTTAGCATTCTAGGAATTAAGTGGGCTTTTCATGCCACTTGGAGACCACAATTGTCGGGAAAAGTAAAACAAATCAAACCCTAAAAAGAAACTCAGCCAAACGATGTCCAGATACTCACCTGCCCTGGCTCTCCCTCCCCTAGAGCACTTGTGAGAACATGGACAGCCCCCAAGGAACACGCAGGTGGGGTTCACGTGGGGGCATGTGACGGGTGCCCCTTCCTCTAGGACCCAGCTCCAAAACCCACCTCAGGGAGACAGAAGCACTGAAACATGCCTTAGAGAGGAGAGTCAGAGCTGTACACACCTACAGGGATTTGGAACTGCCTCCCCTGACATCACTTCGCATCCTTTTGTCCCTGGGGACTGGGTTTGAGAACCTGGGAAGCTGGAAATCCACAAGACCAGTTAGACCCCCAGGTGCTGCTGTAGCCTGCCAGATTCCTCTGTCTGTGTGATTTTCTAGGCAAGAATACTGGAGTGAGTAGCCATTTCCTCATCCAGCGAAATTCCTCGACCCAGGGATCGAACCTGCATCTCCTACATTACCAGGAGGATCCTTTTACCACGGAGCCACCTGGGAAGCCCAGACCCTAGGTGGGCAGGACCTTCCCAAGTAATCTCGACCACCCACTCTGCAGAACGATTACAGGGCATGACTCCACGGGCCACCAAAGTGACATCACCTACACCTGAGAAAGAAGTTATTGAGCCACCCACTCAATATACCAGTGAACCTGCCACAGACCTTAAATCACCTCCTTTTTTTTAAACCATGCCTCGAAGCTTGTGGCACCTTAGTTTCCCAATCAGGGATTGAACCCCAGTCTCCTGCAATGAAAGTGCTAAGTCCCAATCACTGGACTGCCAAGGAAGTCCCCAGCTCACCCTCGCTTAGACAAATCCCAATTTGTGCACAATGCACGCCAGGCCGGCTAAGTTCTCACAACCCAGATATAACCATTCATGACATCTCCCAGCCCCAAGAGCAAAGGGCAACGGGACTCACTGTGGCAGGAGGAGGGATCAGTCATCAGCCTCTGACTAGCAGCCTCCCAGAGTCTCACATAGACCCTAGAAGACTTGTCTAAAAATATGGCGGATGCCTTACAAGGACTCCATTCTTCTCTGGACTCAGTAGCAAATATTCTCGACAACAGGCTGCCCCTTGATTATCTCCTACCTGAGGAAGGGGAAGTCTGCACAGTTAAGACCTGCTACATGGGAGTCAATAATTCTGGTCAGATCAAAGTAAATACAAAACACAGGTATGAGCAAGCTCAGTGGTCACACAGATACTCCACAGTGGAGACACACACACTCCAAAATCCAATCCAAGCTCCATTTAGTCAGAGGCCTCCTTGGCTTAGCCTGGCTTCTTCCATTTCTCTACCCACTAACTGCTATCATCTGCCTGCTCATCTCTGGGCGGGCCTCCTTAATTGCCTCGACTTCCGTTAGTGAACAGCTTGAAGTCATCAAACTTCAGGACGATTCGAATGCAAGGATGCAAGTACATGGGACTGCAGCCTGGTGACCATCACACATATTTTAGGCTCATCAGGGAACAACCACACCCGTGTGTTCAGCAAAAAACAGCCTCAGCTTCGGAAGTCAGACCATCTGTCCTCCAGCACCCCTCAAGAATGAGGAGCAGTAACAAGAAAAGGGGAGGCTTTGTCACCAGGGATAAACCAGGAATTTGCTCAAAACATGCCAACCACACTCCCTCCCCACTTTTAGCAAGAGTTAACATAAACCTTTAAGTTCAAGGGTCCAGAAATAAAAAAGGAAGCGCCCTTCCCGCACACAAACACACAAAGAAAAAAACAAGTGGAACCAGCTGAGACCAAGATGGCAGCAATCCAAACTCCAATAGACCCTGCATCTCATTACATGTTGATTTTACTGTATGAACGTATTACACAACACACCTCATAGCAGCCAGTACCATACATTAAAAGACCAAAACAGGATAAAGAGAAGGTGGTCCCCCACTCCCTCAAAAAAGCCCTGCCCCTTCCCAGGTAAACTAATGAACATGGCTCCCCATCACTGACCTCACTCCTCCCTTTAAAATTAAATCCCTCTCGCCAGGGGTTGTCAAGTTCAGCCCTGAACTAGTTCAAGCTTCTCCATTCTCTGGCGGCTGAATAAAGCTTGTGATGTGTTAACCAGCACCCTCCTCCCAGGCAGACAGCGTAAGCCGGGTTGAGGCCCCACAACGGTCCATACGACTCAATCCGTTAACAGGCGCACAAAGAGAGGTGGCACCCGGAGCCAGGGCCGCCCCTACCAAGATCCAAGCTACACCGGCCTAGCAGTGGGCGGCTAGGCGGAAAGGACGGGTAGAGTCCCAACGGTCCCAGCACCAATGTCGTCCTCATAAACTTCTGGTAGGCAGTACGCATATGCAGGACCCCGCCTCACAAACAGTGTTTATGGAAATGGGTCCGGGGGTAGGGCAAGGGTCGGGGGGTTGGTCTGCAGGCGCGTCGCGGTCACATGTTGGCTCGTTCCCGCTGCAGCCGCGAGTTGTAGGCACGTGACACGGTGTTCCAGGCGTCCATGTAGCGGTCCATGCACATGGCGATGCACTTCTGGGGAAGGAACCGGCGAGCCGCTTAGGTCTGGACCGCGGCTGGTGTCCCCGCCCCGGCTGCGCACGCGCAGCATCCTCTCCACGCCTCTTCATTAAGTCAGCGCACGCGCGGAGGCCACCCTACCGGGTCCAGCCCGCGACCCCGCCACCCCGCCACCCCGGTTTTACCTGCTCCGAATTGTCCAGGGAACCCCCCGGCTTCCCGATACACTTCCGGAAGCACTTGTCCGTCATCCTCTGTGGGGACACGCGAGCCCTCAGTTGCGACACCGGTCCCGGCGGATCCCGCAGCCCTCAGCCCCCCACCCCGCCCCCAGCCAGCCCCGGACCTGTAGCAGCTCCTGCGCGTTGGCCACGGCGATCTGCACTTTCACCTGCTCCATTATGAGCCCTGGGTCCAGCTTCCCCCCGCCGGAGCCCCCGAAATCGGAGCCGAAGCCGCCCTCCATGGCTCCGCAAAGTCAACCGGACCGCCGCCGCGTGCGCCGACCCGCACTCACGCCGGAAGTCCGCTGCCCCAGGGCCCCACGGGAAATGGAGTTCCGGTGGGTGGGAGCAGGGTCCGGACTACGAGTCCCATAAGGCCGCGCGAAACTTCCCGCGCACGCGCAGAGAGGAACGGGCCGAAGTCCGCTTTCCGTGTCGAACTCCGGGTCGAGAGGCCCGCACCTCCGTGCTTAGGCTCCAACCCCCCCAAAGGTCCCGCCGCGCGTGTACTGGACGATGAGCGCGTTTACCCCGCTCTTTGCAGACCTGGTAGCGCCAGGCCGTATTAGGGGACCAAGAGCGCTGCGGGGTGTCGGTGTATCAGATGGGGGAATGCATAAAACTAGCGGTCCGCGCGGTCTGATGGGGGTCCTAAGACATCCGCTTAACTAGTGGCTTGGGCTCCTACTACAGCAGCCTGGCGTGGGAGTAGTAACTCACGGGCAGAATTTAAAACCAAAATGTTTTATTGGATGTTGTACAAAAAAGTTTCCAGTCTTAAAATGTATATTACAAATCATTGGAGGAAACAAAAGATCACACGTTTAGCATGCATCTTAAAAATCACCATCTGAAATGTGTCTAGACAGCCAGTTGCTGAAACTGAGTCCCCTGGCGTGTAGTGCTGATGATCCCTTTCGGGCTTGGAATTAAGACCTTTCCAATAGCGTCAATGTCCTTGAGGAATGGCAGTCCCCGCTCGGATGTGCTGATATAAATAGAACTGCTGAGTAGACGGTGTGGTGAAAACGAGCCCAGGTCAGAGCCTGGCTGTGATGAACACTGAGCGCCCAGACCACAGGGAAAAAGGCGTCCGTGTCTCCCCGGCACTGGGTCCCTTCCGAGGGCTGGGCCGAGTGGCTGTTTTTCTAGAAGGGTGCTTCTCCTCACATGACACGGGCTCAGAAAAAAAGAATCGCTTCTGTATCAAGTGGCTTAAAGTTAAGCATGTTTAAGGATAAGTGCAAATTCTGTTTTTCAGGCCAAGGCTGACATTGTAACATTGGACTTTGTCCTTTGTTTTCAACTACTTAATTACCAAAGACTGGTAATTACCAAATTACCACCAACCTCCAGCCCCAACTGGCCACCAGTCCAGCGCACCCTGCCCTCACCAGTCAAGGGCTTCCCAGCCTGCCAGGGCCACTTCCAGGCTCCACTCATGATCTCAGCCAGGCAACCACTGGGCGGTGATGAGACCAAGAACTGGCTGAATCAAGAAGTCATCTAATGAGCCTGGGGGTTCTGCAGTTTTTTAGGCCCTCTGGGCCTGACAGGAGGGTGGGGCCCTCTCCTTTCCTTCCTGAAGTCCTCAAGCCCAGCCTGCAAAACCGCTTCACACCCAGAATTCCAGGACACAGCTTCGATCCCCAGAGATTTCCAAAATACCCTGAAGGGTGTGGCTGAGACCAGTGCAGTTTCCACTCGCCCCAGGACCACCCAGACCCCATCCCGCTCTCCAGACCCTCATGGTCTACTCAGCTCCTGTTATGCCAGGGGAAGGGAGCAGCCTATACCTGGAAGCACTCCTGGCAGGGGGGTGGGGGTGAGGGAGGGTGGAAAAGAGAAGGTGCTGTCAGGACAGGAAGCTTCTCATGGGCTGCACCATTTTTCTGGTGAGGCCACTTCCCTCCACAGGGCAAGCACAGCCCTCGGGCCAAGGACTCTGGTAGCCAAGGAAAGATGCCCAAAGCTTTGGCCTGCAGGGAGATTCTAGACTTGGCAGAAGCTTGGTTTTGCCGGTGGCTGACACTTTCCTGTCCTGGGGCTTGGGCCCTCCTCACCATGAGCAGTTCCCAGGGAAAGGAGGTGGACGGGCTGCTCCAGCCTTGGGTAAACCCTGAGGGGCTGGCACTCAGCCTACCTGGAAGCAGGCTGCCTTCAGGGGCCAGCCTGCCTCCATGGCTCAGTATTGCGTCTTTAAGACTTGAGCTGCGCTTTCTGAAGAGTCAGCCAGGGGCGCAAAGTCCACAGGGACAGAGCCCCCTGATGACGCCACCTCCCCACCCCCAGAGGGGACTGTCCCAGTGACCCTTGAGTGAGCCCCTGAGGTGGGAGCCTGGCAACCTGTACTGACCAATGTAAAAAAATAAATATCCATTAAAAAAATAACTTCTGTGTATCTACGTGGCGCGGGTCAAAGGTCTACTAATGCAGGGAGGGGGGTCTCTGGGTGATCAGAAGCTGGGCTGTGGCACGGAGCATTCCACAGAGGTCTGCTGGCATGGGCAGGTCTGTCTAAGAAACACCGTTTCAGCAGGAAGCTACAGAGGAAGCTAGCGTATCCGTGTGCACCCAAGAACACAGGAGTGGGCATGACCTGTGCTCAAGGCACAGGGCTGGAGGTCAGGGAGTCCCACGGCTTGCCCTCGTCACCCTCCACAGATGGGAGGGCAGAAAGCGGTGGTTGCACATGGATGTCATGTCCAAGGTTGTCACACTCATCCCCTTGATACTGACCTGGGGATAAGTCTCAGAGAGGAATCGCCCCCAGGTCCCAAGCTTCCTTCTTGCCTGTCCCACAGGGTGAGGAAGTTGACTGCAGAAAGGCCCAGAAACGTGAGGCTCCGGCAGCCAGAGAGGGAGCCGACAGGCCCACCCCACACACCCGACTCCCAAGGGCTGAGCAGAAACCACCCAAAGCCCAGGTCTGACAGTACAAGCTGCTTCCAGCCCTCCTTCGGGTGCTCAGTTGGCTGAGTCACGGAAACCGCAGGGGTGCCCCTGCTCCCCACCAGGTCAGAAGCTGGATTCTGAATTTGGTTTTTTTGAAAGCTTAAATGAAACAAACTATGGGATCCTTATGCAGTTCTGCTCTGTCCATCCCAGGCCTCCTCTCCGGCCCCGACTCCAGGCTGCAGAAGAGACCCACGCAGCCAATGGGCCTCCTCCCACCCCTGCTGGACTCCCCAAAGTCCGCTAGCCACTAGGCTCCTGGGCTGGTTGGACAGGGCACCAACAGAGTCTGGTCAGTGGTGAAGGGTCCCAGGAAACCCGCCGACAGGAAAGATCAATAGAGACCCACCCCCAATGCTCTGGCAGTTTGCTTAAAAATTCTCTAGAAATGTACCAAGGATTAAAGAAGCCAATGATATAAAAATAGTTTTCAGTGGCTCTGGGTAAAGAAAGACGTGATGAGGCATGTTCGGTTCACATGACGCGGCAGCCTCGAGAGGTGGTCCTCGGGTCCCCCTGGAAGGAAAGATGGTGTAGTGAGGTGAGCCCAGGGTGGCAGGCACATGCCAACCTGGCCAGGCAGATAGCTGGTGGCCCTCGGCCCTCCCACCAGGGGGGGCTGGACCAGGCTGGGGCCTGAGCCACCAGGGAAGCTCAGCTTCCAGCAAGACGACCCCAGCTTCCGCGGCTCCTGTTCCAGAACCTTCCATGTCTCCCTCACTCCTGAGTCACAGGACTCGTTACAATGGTCTTAGACCCAGAAGAGTCCTGCACTTGTGTCTTGTTCAGTGTCGTTCCTCGGGCCCCCCACCCTCCCCACAAAACCATTATGAAGTCACCAGCATACCAGTCTGGAGGAATCACAGTAACAGCGGGTGGGCTGAGAAGCCCTGGGGCTGTACCAGGGTCACTTTGAGATATAGCAGCTTTGCAACCCCATTCCCGGTGTCCCTAGGTGGGTACCAGAGGTCCGCACGACAGGCAGGCCCAGGAGGCAGGGCAGCTGACCCCACAGCCTATCTGCTGTGAGCTCTGTGGCCTGGGTGATGCCCAGGGCAGCTGCATGAACAGGGTCTGGGATGTGTGCGTGTGTGTGCACGCCCGTGCCTGGGAGCTTCTACCTGCTGGTGGAAAAGATCCTCCTCTCCAAACTCAGCTGCCTCGTCCTCGCCCTCCTCCCCATTCTCGGTCTCCCGCACCACTGAAGACTGCTTCACGGTTCTCATGGCCACTTCCTGTACGAGACGAGAGCTGCAGACAAACCCCTCCCCACCCTAGGAGCCCAGCCTGCAGGGGAGGCAGTCAGGACGCCCAGGCCTAGGCTGCACTCATGTGCCTGGCGGCCAAGGCTCCATCTACCCAGGAGGGGCCCCAAGACCCAGGCAGCGGGGAGGCACTCACCTCCCCATCAGCATTGACCAGGGTGGTCCGGAAGCTCTCACCGGTGCCCCAGCTGTTCTGGCTTTTCCACACGAGTGTGGATGGGGGGCTGTGAGCCACCCCCGCTCCAGCTGCCCACACCTGGGGATACAGGAAGGCCTCCCCGTTAAAGTGGGCTCCAGTCCTAGTGGTCACCAGCCAGCCATTCATCACAGGTCCCCTTGATGCCCTGGGTGTTTAATCCTTCTAGGCCTCTTAGATTCTGGCCCAGGGATGTTAATCAATCACCCCAGTATGGAAGAAGAGACTGAGGTTCACAGTGGCCAAGGACTTTCATCTCAGCAAATGAGCCAGGCTGGGATGAGGTGCCCTAGAGTCTGTGCCCGTGACTGTTAACATGGCTGGCACTTTGCCTGCCAGCGCAGACAACCTAGACCCAGTCCCGCCCACACTGGGGACCCCTGGCACATCACTCAGGCCTCCCAAGAGCTCCAGGGAGGCTCCGATGAAGAAATGTGGACACAGGCAATTGGCTACCGCAGGCGGCTGTTCTCAGCGGCGGGGCTCCACCCTGCGGTTCCCCTGGCCCCCTGCCCCATCCCAGCTACACCTCACAACCTGCCCCTCCGCAGCCACCTACCGTGACAGTCTGGCCGGCCCGCAGCACATACTTGGGGGTGAACTTGTAGGAAATCTCCTCCCCTTCCAGGACCTGCCTCTTGATCCTCCAGTTGCCCAGAGACTGATCCTGAGGAAGGGCGCTGGCGTTGGCACAGGGCTCTGGGAAACCCCGGGGGGCCTCCCCTGAGGGGCGGTGCGGCACGGGGCAAGGCCTCACCTTGTCAGAGCTGTTCTTCAGTTGCACGAACCTGCCCTCCAGATCGATCTCCTCGATGCTGACGCTGCCTGAGGCAGAGGCCTGCTGCGCCAGGTGGAAGCTGCCGCCGCTGCTGGTGCTGCTGCTGGAGCCGAGGCCACTGGAGCCCGTGCCCGGCGGCTCCTCCACCTCCAGCCGCTTCCGTTTGCTGCGGCCCTGGCGCCCGGCTGTGGATACACTGCTGCCGCTGCTGCTCGTTGTGGCCCGAGAGATGGTGATCCGCGATGACGGGCTGGGGGACAGCTTCAGCCTGGGGGCGGGGGTGCGGGGTTACCAGGGGCTGAGGTGCAGGGGTGGGGTGTTGGAGGGGGAGGGACAGCGCACTCGCCCAACCCCCTCTCCTCGCCCCGCCCCTGCTGCGCTCACCTCTCCTCCTCTCCCTCCAGCAGCTTGCGGTAGGCGCTGATCTCCATGTCCAGGGCCAGCTTGACGTCCAGCAGCTCCTGGTACTCGGCCAGCTGCTGCTGCATCATGTCCCGCACTTCCATCATTTCTCGTTCTTTGGCGTCCAGCATCTTCCGGAACTTGTCCCGCTCCCCAGCCACGGTCTCCTCTAGTTCACGGATCCGGTCCTCGGCCGCGCTCGCCTGCAGCAGGGTCCACGCGCGTCACGGTGGGGAAAGCCCACTCGGCTGCAGGCCTCTGGGGGCGTGGGAGGGGATGAGACGGGACAGGGCCCGAGGAGGGGTCGGGGCTGGGGCTCTGGTGAGTCACCTGCTTCTGAAGGCTGGAGAGCTGGTAGCTGAGGGATTCAACCCGCATGCGGGCCTCCTTCAGCTCCTCCCGAGCGGCGCTGGCAGCCTTGTCATTCTGGTCGGAGCTCAGCTTGGCGTTGTCCAGCTGCGGGGAAAAGGGCAGGCATGAGGGCCGGCACAGAGGGTGGGAGTGGACGGCCCAATGCCCACCGGCAGGCATGCTCGCGTGCACACCTTGGCTTGGTAGGTCTGCTCCAGTTCCAGACGGTACAGCCGCACTTGCTCGTCGTGCTGGGCGCGCAGTTCCTCCAGCGCCTGGGCCATCTTAAAGTCATACTCCTGCTGCCGGCTGCTGTCCACCTCCACCAGGCGGCGCTCATGCCGCCGCCGCGTCTCACGCACTTCCTGCAGACATAGCCATGCGCTCACTGCACGCTTTGGCCCTGTCACAGGCATCCCTGACTCTCCCCTGGGGCCTGAGCGAGGGTGCCCAACTCTGCCACTGGTGACCCTCTGGGGTAGGCCCGGGCCACCTGTTCACACCCACACCACGATTTACAACCACCCAAGAACCATGACCCAGAGCCCCCAGCTGACTGTCGATTAACACACCTATGCCTTCACACACAGGAGCATCACCCGGCCCTGAAAAAGAGAGAAGCCCTGACATTCGCTACCATGTGGACGGATCCTGAGAACAGGATGCTCACTGAGAGAAGCAGACACAGAAGGACATACAGGGTGTGATTCCACTGATGGGAAACGTGCAGAGAAGGCTGATCCACAGAACGAGTGGGTTCCTGGTTGTCAGGAGCTAGGGCAGGGGGTGGGGGTGACTGCTGATGGGGGTGGGTTTCTATTGCAATGATGGAATGTTCTGGAACTAAACAGTGATGGTTGAACTATCCTGTACTAAATTTCATTAAATTGTATGTTTTAAAAAGTTTTGTTATATAGGAAAACTGGAAGAATGCTAATGGAAACACCTACAGAATTTATTTTGGGGGTAATGTTCTGGAATTAAGAGGGGATGGCTGCACAGCTCTGGGAATGGACTAAGCTCTAGTCTACGTGGTAAACTTTGAAAGCTTTCTGGTAGGGGACTATTTCAATAAAGCTGTTAATAAAAAAAAAGAATTCTTAAAAAAAAAAAAAATCCTAATGTGGCTCATCACAGGAGCCTGGGGTCTAGGATAGATCAGCAGTGGGTCATGGCAGTGGCCAGCTGGCCCTGGCCACATGTACCAGGAGCTGACCAGGCAATGGTGGGGTCAAAAGTAGGTGGGGGAGCCCCACTTGACAAAACTCCCTGCACAGATGTCAGTCACATGTGTCTGGGCCCCGTGGATGAAGACAATAGGAATGTGTCCACAGGAAGCCACTGTGTTCACAAACAGCCAAGAAGCACAGTTGGACCCTCAGCCCGCACCCCACCCCTGGCCCACCTCAGGGGCCCTCCCGCCCCCTTGGCCTCCTCACGGGATCCAGGGCGGCTCTGGTTGCAGTGGGGCCTGGCAGGAGCAGGAGGCCGCTCCGCAGTTGCATGGGCATCTCACCTGCCTGCACGCCGCAGTGAGCCCAACAGTGGCTGCCTCCGAGTTCCATCTGGCTGTGACAGCACAATGGGCCAGGACCAGGCGGGAGGCCAGCGGGGCCAGGGCTCTAGTCAGTCCTGCCAAACCAGGGAGCCGAGGCCCAGAGGCAAGGAGGCCAGGGAGGGTCTGCAGGAGCCTGAATGATGACCCCCAAAAAGCATGCCCATGAGCTGATCCCCACAGTCTGCCAACGTAGCCTTCCTGGACACAGGTCTTTGCAGGTGTGATTAAGATACAGGGCTCAAGACCATCCTGGACTATCTGGGTGGCCCCAAACCCAAGGACAAGTGTCGCTATAAGAGACGCAGATGCACAGACAGAAGAAAGCCGCGTGATGGTGGAGGCGGGGATCAGGAGATGAGTCCCCAAGGCAGGGAGAGGCAGGAAGTGGGGGAACACCCTGGCTCCCGCTGGGGGGTGGGGGGGACGACCCACCTCCTCAAAGACATCCTTGCGGAAGGCCAGCTCCTCCTGCAGGCTCTGGCAGCGGTTCTCCAGGTCCACGCGCATCAGCGTCTCCTTCTCCAGCTGCTTCTTAGCCACCGCATGCCCATCCTCCGCCTGGAAACGTGGGACAAGCAGCTGGTGACGCTGTCTGCTGCCATGTGAGGTCCTTGGGGATCCCGAGTCCCCAAACTCCCCTGGGGTGTGGACTGGGCAGGGGTGGGGGTGAAGGGGGAGCCCACAGCCTGCACCGCCTGCAGCTACCTTAGCCAGCTGGGCCCGCAGTTCTGCCACATCGTTCTCCAAGGTGCGCTTGTCACTAAGTGCGGCCGCGAGCTCGGCCTCACTTCGGTGGAACACAGACTCCAGGTCCCTGACACGGCCCTGGGCCACCGTGAGCTCACCCTCCCTCTTCTTGGCGCTGGAAGTCAGGAGCAGAAGTTAGTAGGCAGCACTGACCCCAAGGCCAAGTTCATGGCTGCCTCGGGGCCCAGACCCTCACCTACCCATGCTTTCAGTACCAGAGCCTCATCTGTCAGCACCAAAGGGGCCTTGCCTTCAAACCCGTTCTGCCCCATGGGGACCCCGCCAGCCACTCAAAATAATCCACAAGATGTGGGTTTTCATATCCTTTTCCCTGACTTTTGGGCACAGGAGGAGGGACCACTTAGAGGAGACTTTTTAATGTATAATTTATTAAAGCAATGAATTAAAATCCTGGCCTTTGAAATGCTGATCTCATTTGTAAAGTCAAGCTACTTCAGGCAGGCTCACTTAACTTTTAATAGATATCTCTAATGTGAAACATCTAAGATGCCAAAGAGACTTTCTAAATACACAATTCTCTCTTTTGTTTTTTGGCTGCACTGTGCAGCACCATACAGCATCTTAGTTCCCTGACCAGGGAGCGAACCCAGGTTCCCAGCACTGGAAGCTTGGAGTTAGCCACTGGACCACCAGGGAAGTACCAACACACAACTCTTACTAGCGTGAACACTTCTGAATGGTGCTCTAAATCTCTTGAATTAGAAGTGGGTAGTTGAAAGCTACCCACTTCCCCACCAAGGAACTGAAGCTGCGCCCTGCCCAGCACCAGTGGGGACAGCACAACAGGGGTCAGATCAGCACCACCCTTCCTGGGTCCTGATAACCACAGACATCCCCAGACATCACCTGGTGTCCCTCAGGGGCAGGATCGCCCTGGGTGACAATGATCGGGGACACCACACCAGTTTGAGTGAGGTGTGTGGGGGAGGGATAAAGCCCAGTGACTTCAGTCACCAGGCTGGTCCTGTCCTCACAGCAGTCCTTGGGACAGGACCTCCAGGCAGACGTGGCACCCACAGCCTCCATGAGGGCCTGGGGTCCCGCAGTCCACATTCCTGAGCCATACAGTCCTTCCACTCAAGGGAGGGGGGTGGGCTGCAAACCCCACATCCCTAGAGGGTTTGGGGAAACTGGACTCATCTGTCCGGTAGACCACTACTGAGAGCCAGTTTCGTGGACATGCTGTCCTCTCACCAGAGAAACGTCTGTGGACTCCCCATCATCAGGAGGAGCTTTCTCGTGGGTGCAGAGAGCAGTGAGACCCGCTGCCCTCAGGTGAAGGGGGAGGAGACAGGAGACAGACACGCAGAGCGGGAGCTACTGGGCACAGCCCTTGAGAAGCCAGGGCCCGGGGCCTGGGCCAGGCCGTGGTTCCCAGGGCACTGGGGAGAGCAGAGAGTACACAGGCCTAGGGTGAGGTGGGTGGGCAGGTCGAGATCAGCTGTATGGCCAGGGCAACAGGAGCAGAGGTGTCAGGAAATGTCGAAAATCTCTCAACACCGCCACCCTGTGCCACAGAGATGAAGGAATGGAATGGTCTGGGAAGCAGGGGTGCTGGCGACCCTCAGTGGCTTAAGTTTCTGCTGCTTGACAGCTTCAGGGTATGAAGTTCCTCCCCTGGAACCCTAATTCCTGGGGGATTAGGCAGGAGAGCCCAGCCTATCAGGTCCTCCGCCCGCGTTCCCATCATCACAGGGTTTTCACAGCGCTCTTGGTTGGAAGAGAAAAGCACAGGCTGCCATCTCACAGCAGGTGCACTTCGTTCAGGGTCACGGGCCACCCACACTGTCTGCAAGAGCTTTGCGCCTCAGAGCAGGAAGTGAGGCCGGTAGGCAAATCGCCTGCACACCCAAGTACTCGAGACTGGGGAAGCCTTCCCTCGAGAGCGGGGGCCAAGGTAAGTCGCTGGCCCGGGTGCCCGATGGTGGGGCAGGGCTGTCACTGAAGCTGTCGTAGGAGCCTGTGACGCGGCCCAGGCATGGGGGAGGCATCGCGACACACGTGACATCAATGCCAGGCTCGAGCTAGACAAAGCGGTCTGTTATCTAAGGGTGTCCACCATGAGTGTAAATTCAGAAAGGCGGAAAAGCAATACCCCAGATCGGCCTCGGAGGTTCTGTCTGGGCGGAGGCTCATGGAGACTTTCAGTTTTCTCTCTTTAAAATTTTTACTTATGTATTTTGGCAGTGCTGGGTCTTCACTGCCGCGCAGGCTTTTCTCTAGTTGTGGCAAGTGGGGGCTGCTCTCTAGTTGCGGTGCGCGGGCTTCTCACTGCAGTGGCTTCTCTTATTGCAGAGCATGGGCTCTAGGGCACACGGGCTTCAGCAGTTGCGACTTGTGGGCTCTAGAGCACAGGCTCGGGAGTTGTGCACAGGCTTAGTTGCTCTGAGCTGTGTGGGATCTTCCCAGACCGGAGACTGAAACCGTGTCCCCTGCATTGGTAGGTGGATTCTTTACCACTGAGCCACCAAGGAAGCCCTTGTTTTTCTCCTTAAGTTCACTGCGTTATCTGCTTTCTCCCCAGGGAGCATCTATGATTCTGACAAGCAGAAACGTGACTTCTCAGCCCACCCAAGGAGTCACACGCAGGTTCAGGGTGTCTGGAAGATTCCAGAACCTGTGTGGATGTGACAGAGAGAGGCTGGGGGAATTCCAGAATTCTCCAGCATTCATCCTCTTACTCGTCTCCAAAAAGCATGTCACTTTTTAATTCAAAGTCATAATAAATGGATGGGGTCTCCCATCTACCCGACCTGAAAAGCACGCAGACTGCCTCTCCTGCCCTGTCAGACACCAGCTGATTGTGTTGCGTGGGTCTGTCTCAGACTGTCTCACTGCTCTGTTCCATGAGGGAATCAGAAACACACCGCTAAGAGACAGGGGACAGTCTGAGGAGGCGACTGGAAAAGGCAGAGCTGTGGAGACATGAAGGACCCCCAGCCTGCAGGGGTTGGGGGGAGGATGAGTTGGGGGTGTGGGGAGGCTTAGGGATCTTCAGGGCAGTGACCACGCCCTGTGACGCTATGCTGGTGCACACGTGTCAGTGTACATGTGTCCATACCCAGAGAGCGCAGGACACCAAGGGCGAACCCCTGTGTGAGGTATGGACTCAGCTGATAAGAATGTATTCATATGGGCTCATCACTTGTAACAACGTAGCACACCCGTTCCTGGGAGATGTCCGCAAGGTGGGGCCCTGGAGAGGGGTCTGGGGCACCCTGTGTTCTCTACTCATTCTCCTGCAAACCTAAAACTGCCCCTCCCAAAGAAAGTCTCATTAGAAAAGAAGAATCCCGCACACACGAAGGTGGCCTCCGGAGCTGGTGCTGCTGAGCCCCCTGACCTCGTGCTCAGCGTCCCTGTAGCCAGTCTGGCCTGCCGGGGTCGCTGCGAGCGAGGGTGGAGGGGCCCTGGTCTAAACACTCGCTGAGTTCACGTCACTTCCTTCCTTCTGCCACCATCACCACCAGCGCTGCCTCATTCTCCAGACTGGTGACACTTTTACTGGGGAGCAGCCAGGAGATGGTGCTTTGGGATCAGGAAGAGAAGGTCACCCACCGCTCCCCGGCTTCCCAGGGCGGGCACAAGGGGGGAAAGGGCTGGGAGTGTGGTGGTGCCAGATACCAGGGGATTCAGTCCCAGGGGAGCTGCTGAGGTTTCATCTCCGGGGGCCAATTCTTTGGAGGGGATAATGGTGCTGGACAGGGCAGCCAGAGGGCCAGGCCCCAAGAACCCACATGGCCCGCTCCCAGGAGGGCTGTGCAAGTTGGGGTCCTCCCACCACACACAGCGTGACAACCCCCGCCTCCTGCCCCGTGCGCCGTCACACCGCCACAGCCCCACCTCTTGGTGGCCTCCTCCAGCTCGGCCCTCAGCTTGCCCATTTCGATCTGCAGGCAGGCGCGGTCCCGGGCCGTCTCGTCCAGCACCCGGCGGGCGTCAGCCAGCTCTGCCTCGTACAATGTCTTGATGCCACTCACCTGCGGGGACAGCCGGGCCGAGGTGAAGCCCTCTTCCCCACCAACACAGTGCCACTCACCCCCATGGGCCCCCCCATCTGGGCCCCCCGGAGTCTGCCCAGGTCACCAGCCCCTATCAGGCCACACCTGTCAGCTGGACACACACTCAGGTCTCCCTGCCCCACCCAGAGGGGCCCAGAGCAGTGAGCATATTTAAAAGTATCAGAGACCAAAAGAATAGGGAGATGCCATCTGCCCCATAAGGATGGCCATCACAGAGACCACAGCAAGTGTCAGGAGGATGGGGAGAAGCTGGCACTCCCATGCATGGCGGGGAGGGCGGGTTGGTGCCGCCATCATGGAAGACAGTTGGCGGTTCCTCAGATGGACAAACAGAGCAACCACTGACCCAGCAACGCCATCGCCCGGCATCCACCTGGGACAAGTAACACACGTACACAAAACCCAAGCACAGGCATTCACAGCCCTGGCACTGCTACCAGCCCCAAAGGGGAAATACCCCGAGGGCCCATCGGCAGGGGACGATGGACACAGTGTGGTCCCGCCACACCTGGGGCGTCCCTCAGCCCTGAAGAGTGAAGCCCAGACACTCGCGACCACGTGGACAGGCCCCGAGAACACGGCGCTCAGTGAGAGGAGCACACACAGGACACACAGGGTGTGATCCCAACAGGAAACACGCAGAGCAAGCAGATCCGGAGACACAGAGAGTGGGTTCCTGGCTGTCAGGGGCTGGGGAAGGAGTATGCGGGGAGGAGAAAGCTACGGGCACGAGGTTTCCTTTTTTTTTAAGTGCGATTCTTGTTAGAGATACAGATGAACTTGGGCAAACTCCAGGAGATGGTGAGGGACAGGGAGGCCTGGCGTGCTGAAGTCCATGGGGCCAACAAAGAGTCGGACATGATGTAGCAACTGAACATCAACACCATATGAGTTATAGATGTACAACATAGTAATTCACAATTTGTAAAGGTTATTCTCCATTTATACTTATTATAAAATACTGAGTATACCCCCTGTGTTATAAGTATATCCTTGTAGTTTATATACTTTATACATAGTGGTTTGTTCCTCTTAATTCCCTTCCTTGCCCCTCTCCAGGAAGGAGCTTTCTTTAGGGGGATGGAATGTTCTGGAATTAGATAGAAGTGATGGCTACCCAGTTGTAAATATACTAAAACCACCAAACTTAAGAGTTTAATTGGGTGAACTGCATGAGATTAGAATTCTGCCTCTACGAGGCAGTTACAGGGGTTTCCCTGGTGGCTCAACGGTAAAGAACCTGCTTGCCAAAGAAGGAGACCCAGGTTCGATCCCTGGGTCAGGAAGATTCCCTGGAGAAGCAAATGGCAACCCACCCCAGTATCCTTGTCTGGGAAATCCCATGGACAGAGGAGCCCGGCAGGCTACAGTCCACGGGTTGCAGAGTCAGACACGACTGAGCAACTAACAAAAAAAGCAGTTAAAACCCTTCCTGGGACGGACAAAAGGCTGACAGAGGGAGACAAGGCAGCTGGCTTTGCAAGTGGCCAAATCCTTCAAGCTGGGCTTCAACAGTATGTGAACCGAGAAATCCCAGATGTATAAGCTGGATTTAGAAAAGGCAGAGGAACCAGAGATCAAATGGCCAACATCCACTGGATCACAGAAAAAACTAGAGAATTCCAGAAAAACATCTGCTTCATTGACTACGCTGAAGCCTTTGACTGTGTAGATCACAACAAACTGTGGAAAATTCTTAAAGAGATGGGAATACCACAACACCTTACCTGCCTCCTGCAAAACCTGTATGCAGGTCAAGATGCAACAGTTAGAACTGGACATAGAACAACAGACTGATTCAAAATTGGGAAAGGAGCACATCAGGGCTGCATGTTGTCATCCTGCTTGTTTAACTTACATGCAGGGTACATCATGCAAAATACCCAGCTGGATGAAGCACAAGCTGGAATCAAGATTGCTGGGAGAAATATCAATAACCTCAGATATGCAGATGACACCACCCTTATGACAGAAAACAAAGAGGAATTAGACTCTTGATGAAGGTGAAAGAGGAGAGTGAAAAAGCTGGCTTAAAACTCAACATTCAAAAAATGAAGATCATGGCATCCAGTCCCATCACTTCATGGCAAATAGATGGGGAAACAAAAAAAACAGTGAGAGACTTTATTTTCTTGGGATCCAAAATCACTGTGGATAGTGACTGCAACCATGAAATTAAAAAACCCTTGCTCCTTAGAAGAAAAGCAGTCACAAACCTAGACAGCATATTAAAAAGCAGAGACATTACTTTGCCTACAAAGGTCCGTCTAGTCCAAGCTATAGTTTTTCCAGTAGTTGTGTATGGATGTGAGAACTGGACAATAAAAAAGGCTGAGTGTCTTCTAACTGTGGTGCTGGAGAAGACTCTTGAGAGTCCCTTGGACTGCAAGGAGATCAAACCAGTCAATCCTAAAGGAAAGCAACCCTGAATATTCATTGGAAAGACTGATGCCAAAGCTGAAACTCCCGGTACTTTGGCTGCCTGATGTGAAGGGCCGACTCACTGGAAAAGACCCTGATGCTGGGAAAGACTGAAGGCAGGAGGAGAAGGGGGTGACAGAGGATAAGATGGTTGGATGGCATCACCTATTCAATGGATGAGTTTAAGCAAGCTCCGGGAGATAGTGAAGGATAGGGAAGCCTGGCATGCTGCAGTGCATGGGGCTGCAAAGAGTCAGACCTGACTGAGCTACTGAACAACCACCACCACTTCCCACAAAGCTACAGACAGCAGTGAGTGTCTGTGCCCAGGCTCAGAGGGCAGCTGAGCCGGGGAGGGACCCTCCCTTCCACAGGAAAGATCCAGGGGAGCTGCCGGGAACCTGCCACTTGGTAGCCGGATCACTATCCTGGTCTGCCTGAGACCTGGAAATTCTCAGATGTGGGGTTTTTAGGGTTAAAACTGGAGTGTCCCGGGCAGATCAGGACCAACCCGTAAGAGTTGGATTTGACAGCGGGTCTGAGACCCCCACCCTCTCCAGCCCTCCCACCTCAGTCCAGCTCTCCTAGTCATTTCATCCCGCAGGTATGGGGTCTTAGTGCCATTTCACACATGGGGGAACTGAGGCACGGGACAGCACACTGCCCTCTCCTAACCTGTCGGTACAGGCCAGAGAGGTCTGCTGGGGACAGTTCTGAGAGAGAGACACATGTGGGGATCAAGATGAAACAAGCCTCTCCCTCCTCTGCCCTCTTCACCCCACCCCCATCTCCACCTTCTGGAATAAACCCACCATCACCAAGAGCAGCCAGCCTCACTGTCTAAGGGTGGCCGGGAACCCGGGTTCACAGGAGTGTCTCTGCCCTGTCTCCCTCCTGACCCCAAAGGAGGGCCTGGCACCCAGGCTGCCGTCTCGGACAAGATCTCTGGCCCCACAGACTGGCTCCTCCTGGGCTTTCCTCCCCAGCTTCCCCTTGTGGCAGGAGGAGCACTGATGGCCAAGACAGCAGGAAACCAAGGTGAGGTCAGGTGGGAAGCTGTCCCTCCCTGGGAGCCCAGGGTGAAGGAAACCTAGCACGTGCACCTGACGCTTATCTGACAGTGACGTCAGAGTTAATTTTGATTTTTGAAATATCTCATTAAGATGCCACTCATGGGGATTTCCCTGGTGGTCCAGTGGTTAAGACTGCGCTTCCAGTGCAAGGGGAATAGGTTCGACCCCTGGTCAGGGAACTAAGATCCCACATGCTGTGAGGTGAGGCCAAAACAAACAAAAAACAAAAAAGGAATGAAAACAACAACGTATAGCCCTTATTTAAAACACTTTATTGCTAAAAGATGCCAACCATCAACTGAACCTCAGTGACTTGTAATCCTTTTGCAATAGCAATATTAAAGGTCACTGATCACCCTGACAAAATAAAACAAATGAGAAAGTCGGAAATATCTCAAGAACTATCAAAATGTGACACAGAGACCCAAAGAGAGCAAATACTGTTGAAAAAAAATAGCACCAACAGCTTTTTTTTTTTTTTTTGGCTGCACAGCTTGTGGGATCCTAGTTCCCCCAGCAGGGACCGAACCAACACGCCTGCAAAGAAGCACAGTCTTCACCACTGGACTGCCAGGGAAGTTGTGCACCAACAGACTTGCCAGAGGCAGGGTTGCTGCAGACCTTCAATTTATTAAAAAACTGTGTCTTAGGTGATCCTCCATAACCAGGTCTGCAAACTCAGGCCCACAGCACAAAACCCCAGCCACCTGCCTGCAGAACTAGAATGGCTTTTATATTTTTAAATGGCTGAGTAGAGAATAACAAATTTTTCATGACACAGGTACCTATATGAAATGCACACTTCAGTGTGTATAAACAAAGCTTTATTGGCACGCACCCTGGCCCGCCCCTCCATGTACTGTCCCTGGCAGCTTCCCCGCCAGCTGTGACGCCTGAGTTGAGTGCTCACACTTGAAACTGTTCACCCACAGAGCTGAAACCCCAGCCCTTTCCCAAAAACCTCTACTGAACCTGGAACCTGATCTATGGCACCAGGACGAAGGAGAAAACTCTGTAGAGGAGGCTGCGAGGCCGCAAAAGCTCTTTCAGAGCAGGGAACAGCTGTTCCCCGCAGGCCTGTGCCTCCATGTGCTGTGACACTTGGGATGTCCCATGGGAGCCCCGGGCACAGCTTTGGCTTTTGTTCTGTCTTTAACAGCCAGGGCTGCACAAGTGAGGAGCTTGAGGAATCCCAACAGATGTGTTAGCATGTGTGGCCGTGAGGGGAGCAGAGTTCGCATAACCCGAGGTAACCCTTTTCCTAGGGTCCCAGACTTGCCCTGAGGCGCTGCCTGCATCCTCAGGGACAAAACTGCCCCGGAGTTGACAACCACTGCCAAACTCCACAAACCCTGACCCTCTGCAAATCCTCCAACTCCCAGAGCCCAGCTCCTGCTCCCTGGGTCTACCTGAGGAGCACCCGCCCCCTGGTCCGCACAGCAACAGAATACATGGGCAGGAAAGGAAAAAATGTGAAGCCTAGGGGAACTCAACACCTGTTTGGGGACTCCCTGGAGAACCCCCTTCTTCCCTGGTCCACTCGAGCCACCCCCCCTACCCCAGCACCCAAGACTCTTCCCATACAGAAATTTGGTCAGCCCTCAGCCTCCCAGAAACCCTTCAGGGATGCATGTGGCCATTCACCCTAGTTAGTACAGCTCACCAAGCCAAAACACCCATCATCTGACTTTCAATGGGAAAGGCAAACGTCCACACACGACCGGCCAAGGTCTATGGGGCGGAACGTGACTTTATCTTAGGCACCTGAACCCTTTGCGTTGATTACAAGCCCACGGTACGCTCACATTTTAAACAGCATCACCACTGGGTTCCTTAAGTGGCTTCTCAGCTTTGACACTAATGGCATTTGGGGCTGGATCGTCCTCTGTAGGGAGATGTCCTGGGCTCTGGGGGGAGGAGTGTGTGGGGCAGCCTCCCTGGACCCACCGCCTTGATGCCAGGAGTCCCCCAGTGTGACAACCACAGACGTCTCTAGCCATCACCCAGTGTCCCCTGGGGGCAGGTTCTTCCAGGGGAGAAGCTGCCATCCAGGTCGGAGGCCTGACACACCATGCCCTCCCACAGCCCTTGGCCACTTCCAGGTCACTCCCGCCATGCAGCGCACATGACCAGTCCACCTCACTGCTCCAGCAGGTTACTAGCTCCCTCCACTGACCAGCTGAGGGGGCATTCGTCACCTCATCCCTAAGCTCCAGGGGATCAGGCAGGTGGGAACTCCCCACTCCTGCTGTGAACGAACACCTGTCATCTGGGTGGCTCCAGATCCTGGGCACAGTCCTGGGGTGCACGGTGTGGCAGGGCCCCTCCCGCTCCCACCCGGCAGTCCTATGTCCTAACCAGCACGGGCAGCCGAGAAGTAAACCACGCCACTGCCCAGACACATGGACAGCATCGAGTTCCCCAGGTCCGGCCCCTGCGCTCTAGGGCATGACACTCATCCATTGGGGCCGGCACCCCACGTCCACTGCCTGCAGGTGGGAGGAGAGGCCGGGGTGAATGACCCAGTGCTGACCAGCCCAGCAGGTGGAACTTGGGCCTGTACTCCGAGGACCCGCGTGCACTGCTGAGGCAGCACCACTGGGGCAGCCATTCCAGTCCCATCATACAGACGACAAAACCAAGGCTCTGGGGGGCTGAGTGACCTGCCCAAGGTCACAGATTAAAACCAGGGTTTGGATCCCAAGCTTTAATCTAATCCCAGGCGACCTAACACACCACCACCCACCAAGTCTCCCACCTCCCCAGACACCTGAGACACACTTTCGGGCCCATCCTGATCCCGGGGACCCAGGCAGGGGCAACAGAACCCACGGAGTGTTCCCTCAGGGCAACTGATATAGTTCCTGAGGGAACACTATATTTTATTGCCTTTATTCTAGAAAACAAATGTGAATTCATGGTGGCCCCACATACAAACCCCAAAAGTAGGCATTTATTATTATTTGCACTTTACAAAAGAGGCAGTGAGCTCAGAGGTTAAGTGATCCACCCAAGGTTATACAGGCAGTAAATGGCTCCCAGAAATGACCAACCCCCTAGCTCCACTCCACCCCCCACGCTCTCCTCCCAGAGGTCATCACTGCACCCATTCTTTGGAGAGGAAAGCTGAGGCTCCGAGCACTAAGTGCCAGCTTCAGGCCCTGACTCTCCCACCAGGCCCACAGGGAACCACATGGTGGCCCCTTCCCCCTTATTCTGAGGACCTGCCCTTGGGTTGTGGGGGGACCTGTGGGAGAAAAGGAGCCCCCCAGGTTGGCAGCCAGTTTTGACACACCCCACCCAGGATCCCCAGACCCCTGCCCTCACACCCACTTAGGGGGCAGGGCTTATCCAGCCTCTTCCCCCTCACCTGCACCAAAACTTCCCCTGGTTCCCCAAGGCCTCACACCTCCCCCTCCCCTCACACCCCCCAGGACAGGGCAGAAGCTACCAGACTCGTAGGCTCCTGCCCATTAGCCAGGGGGGTCCCAGGGCCCAACATAGGGCCTTCCAAATTTCCCATGGGACCAGGGAGACACTGGACTCCCCTGCTCTGACCCCTAACCCCCAGGTCCTAGTAAAAGACTGAACTTTCTTCCTGTTCTGTGCTGTGTTTAGTCACTTAGTCGTGTCTGACTCTGTGACCCCATGGACTGAAGCACCCTAGGCTCCTCTGTCCATGGGGATTCTCCAAGCAAAAATACTAGAGTGGGTTGCCATGCCCTCCTCCAGGGAATCTTCCCAAACCAGGAATCGAACCCAGGTCTCCCACGTTGCAGGCAGATTCTTTATGCCCCAGGTCCTGGTAAAAGACTGAACTTACTGCCTAATCCCACTCAATCCCCAAACTCCCCAGGATGCATTATGGGACTCCCGCAAAGTTCTAAGGAGAACTGAGACCACTGACTCATCCCAGACCCTCCACTCCTCCTCAGAGACCCAAGAACGTCCCCTAAGTTTTCTTGTAGAACACCCAAACACAAACCCAAAGACTCTCCACAACTCCTCTGCGGAGGAGGGGTCCACCCTGGCTCACACCCCATCACTCAAGGGCTCCCCAGATCTCCTCAGATCCCTTGATAGGCAGGGGCTGCCCCATCTCCCCCTACCCTCCAAGGCCCCTGGGGGCCCTTCAAACGGTGGGGCCTGACCAGGTTGTATCCCTCAATCAGGGCACCTCCCACCAACCCTTGGGGACACCTCAGAGAAGGGGTCTGCCCTAATGGACCCCTCACTCGGGGCCCCTCCAATCCCGAGTCCACTTCAGGGGACTGGCCAGCCCCAAACTCAAGGGACACAGGAAACACCCTGGAGACCCCCGGTGGGTGGGGGGACCTGTCCCAGGGTGCAGCCCTCACTCAGGGTACCCCAGCTCCCCCTGGGTACCCATCAGAGGACACGACTCACCCCAGCCTGCACCCCTGTCTTAGGGGATCCCCAGATCGGCAGGGATTCCCTCGGGGGCGGAGCTAGTGCCAGTCTCCACCTCTCGCACGCGGTGGGGGAAGGCGGGGGGTGGGCAGAAACCCTTGGGGATCTCTCGTAGGCGCCCGCCCCAGCTCCCACCCCTCACTGAGGGCCCCTTGAACCTCCCCAGGGGCCCCTCAGGCATGCACCCCTCACTCAAGAGACCCTGAGAAGTTCCCGGACTCCTCGGTGGGCGGGGCAGGAACCAGTCTACCTCTTGCAAGGGAGAAGTCCCCGAAACCCTCGAGGACCCTCAGAGGCCGCAGCTCAGTCAAGCGTGTGACCCTCGCGCGGGGCCCCCGAAGCTCCCTGGGGACGCCTTGGTGGGCAGGGCCCGCCCCAGTCTCCCCCTGTCGCAGGAGCGTCCCCGAAACCTCCGGGGACCCTGAGAGGCCGACCCGCCCCAGCAGGGGCCCCCGGCGCCTGCGCTCACCTCGCGCGTGGTCACCTCCTCCCGCTCGGAGATCTTAAGCTGCAGCCGGTCGTTCTCCAGCTCCAGCGCGCGGACGCGGTCGATGTAGTGCGCCAGGCGGTCATTGAGCTCGCGCAGCTCCTCCTTCTCCTGCAGCCGCGACAAGCGCGTGGGCGACAGCGGCGTGGAGGGCCCGCCCGCGCGGCCGGGCTGCGGCGTGGCCATGGCGGCGGCGGCAGCGGCAGCGGTTCGGGGTCCGCGCTGCTCGGAACGGCGGCCGCGGCTCGGCGGGCTCATTCAATCCGCGCCGCCGACCAAGATGGCGCCTGTCGCCCGCCGCCGCCGCTGCGACAGGGCAGCCTGGGACTTGTAGTCCGGCCGGCGCCGCGCGCGGCACGCCGGGAGCTGTAGTCTCCTGCTCAGTTTCGCCCGCTGTCCCGGAGCCAAACAACTGGACCCCAAATCCCAGCTTGACCCATGTATGACCCCGGGTTTCTTTCCGGGCCTCAGTTTCCCCACTTGCATAACCTACCTACGTCATCGGAGTCTCATTAAAATTACAGGTGGAGTGGTGAAGAAACTTCAGAAATATCTTCGGTGATTTCACCAATATATGGAATAAAAAACAAAAAACCCAACACATCAGAAATACTCTAGGCTGCAACTAAGACCTGATGCAGCCAAATAAATAAATATCAATATATTTCCCAAGCTCATAGAGATATTGCCAAGTTGTCCTCTGAAGAAGTTTACCAATTTACATTTTTGCAACAACAATGTATGCATCATCTAACTTAATTACTTCATTTAATTTCTTTTTAGGTCTATAAGCAACGTTTTGCAGTTTTTTGTGTGTGGGGGTTGGCTTTTAAAGTACACTTATTTACAAAGTCGTGTTAGTTTTAGGTGTACAGCCCAAGCACATACATACAGAGAACGGATTGGTGGCTGGGGTTTGGGGATGTGAAGTGGGTGAAGGAAGTCAAAAATTACACATTTCCAGTTACAAAATAAATGTCATGGGGCTGTAATGGATAGCATGGTGACTATAGTTAATACTATATTGCAATTTGAAATTTGCTGAAACAGTAGATCTTAAAAATTCTCATCACAAGAAAAAATTCTATAGCTATTAATATGTAAGGTGATAGATGCTACCTAGGCTTATCAAACTATTAGTTTGTACATCTAAAGCTATATAATGTTATGACAATTATACCTCAATTTTAAAAAAATGCTCAGTGAAAGAAGCCAGACACAAATGGCCATACAAATGTATGATTCCACTCATATAAAATGTCCAGGGATTTCCCTGAAGGTCCAGTGGCTGAGACTCTGGCTTCCAGTGCAGGGGGAATGGGTTTGATCCCTGGCGATGGGGTGGGAGGTGGGGAGCAGGGAGGGGGAGGTGGTGTCCATTCATTGTAGGATGTCAGGCAGCACCACTGGGCTCCCCTCCCTGCCACCTTGATGCCAGTAGCACCAGCCCCCAACTCCAGTCAAGACAACCCAAAGTGTCCCCAGACTTTGCCACCTACCACCAACGGGGCAATGTCACCCTCAATTGAAAATCACTTCCCCTAATCCTGGAACTTGCCAGTTGTTATTTTTGTCTTGAAAACCCCTCTCACCAGACATTTAACCTCAGAGGACTTGATGCAAACAACCTTCTCAGGGACCCCAGCAAATGACACATGAAAACTTGATTCCTTTTCCAGACGTCTGGTGGAGGGTCTGACCTTGGTGCTTACCTCTCTTGACTCTTGATGTTGTTGTTTAGTCACCAAGTACTGTAGGACTATTTGTGATTCCATTGGCTTAGCTCACCAGGCTCCTCTGTCCATGAGATTGCCCAGGCAGGATGCAGGAACCTGCGTCTCCTGCATTGTCAGGTGGGTTCTTTACTACTGAGCCACCAGGGAAGCCCCTCATACTAGGAGAAACACCAAATACAAAACAGTAGGTAGAACGTGAGGAAGCTTGAGGTAAAGACTCTGCCTGCAATGCAGGAGATCCAGGTTCCATCCCCAAGTGGGGAAGATCCCCTGGAGAAGGAAATGGCAACCCACTCCAGTATTCTTGCTTGGAGAATTCCATAGGAACCAGGCGGTCTACAGTCCATGGGGTCATGAATATTCTGAGAGATTAACACTTATCACTAATAAGTGATACAACATAACGAGGGGTGGGAGGAAAGAAAAACGATTAACGTTTGGGTTTGAGGTAGTATGGGATCACCTTCCTCCCCTCCACCCTCTAGACATAGCTGCAATCCCCTCCCCATCAGAGGTCCCACTGACCACCGCCCGGGTCTTCTGCCATGCAAGGCCCCAAAGCCTACCCTGCGTCCACCAGGCTGGCCTCTCACGGAATGTGGATGTCCCATTTGCCTCCAGGTCTCGGCCTGCGCTGTTCCCTCCTCCAGGAATTCTGTTCCCTGCGCTCATCCCCCACCCGGGGCTGCACGGGCCTGACTTCAGTCTGGAGTTTGGCCCCTTCTCTCCGCCCCATCTGTGCCCCGAGCGCCCTCCCCGCCCCTAGCCCATCGAGGAGCCCGGGGGGAGGGGGCTGGACTCCAAGTCCCAGAAAGCCCTGCGCTTCCCGTGGGTGGGGCCGGTGCTTCCCCTCCTCGTGCTCAGTTTGGGAGGCGCTGACAATTTTCAAATTTTGGCGCTGAGCCGGCGGGGCGGCGACTGCTGGTCCAGACCCCTCACCCCAAACCCCACCCCGCCCCGCTGAGCCCTAGGTCTGGCCACCCGGAGAAGATGGCCTGTCCACTTTACGGGCTCACCAGGCGCGACACATGGCTGGGGTTGGTGGTGGTGGTGGTGGTGGGATTCTCGGCCCATTTCCAAGACGGGAAACTGAGGCACGGGGCGATCCGGGGACCTGTCCTGGGAACCCCCGCCACCAGGGGCGGGGAGGGGATGGGGTTCGAACCCAGGACCCTCTGACCCCAGGGCGCTTGTGAGTTAATGGGCAGTTGCTGCCTGCTTTGGGTGTGGAGGGTGCGGTCGGTGGGCGAGAAATCCCTGAGCCCGGGAGGACCGGCCAGTCTCTGCCCGCCGTCCACTCTCCCTCCCCGCTCCATCCCCCATCCCCCGTCCCTTCCGCGGCATCTTGCTGGAGTTTGGCGCCAAATTTTTCAAAATCTCAGTCCAACGACTCCCGCTGGCTCCCAGCCCGGAACACGAGCCTGGATGCTGAATTCCGGCGCCTGGACCTGCAGGACCGCGGAATCTGGAATCTGGAGGGGTGGGGCGGGCTCAATGCAAAACCTGGAGCTAGGGGGTGGGGGTGGAGGGCGTGGATTCCGGATGGGAGGAGAGGGGACCACTCGCATTGAAGGGTCTGAATTTGGGGGACCCTGATTCTCGTGTCTGTTGGGGAGCTGGGGTTCTAGACCCTGGATCGGGAAGCCCTGTTTCAGAGCCCAGAGGAGGACAAGTTTGGTCGGATTCCTGAGCCTGGAGGCTAAACCTGGAATCTAGGATCAGAAGTCAGGAACCTGGAGCTGGAACCCTGAAATTCCAACTGAAATCTGGGGGGAAGGGTAGCGCTAGGACTGGAGGGACAGCTGCTTGTTAAATGGGCTTGGGGGAAAAATGAAATCAACAGGTGTGGATTGACATCTCCCAGTGCCAGACACCAGTGACCAGAACAAAGGTCCGTCCCTGCCCTTGGGAAGCCGGCAGGAGTGGCATGTTAGAATATAAGTACATGGGCTTCCCTGGTGGCTCAGTGGTGAGGAATCCGCCTGCCAATACAAGAGACACAGGTTTGATTCCTGGTCTGGGAAGAGCCCACTTGCTGCAGAACCACAACTACTGAGCCTGCACTCTAGAGCCCAGGCTCCGCAACAAGAGAACCCACTACAACGAGAAGACCAAGCACATTGCAACTGGAGAGAAGCCCCCGCTCGCAACTGGAGAAAACCCACGTGCAACAAAGACCCAGCACAGCCAAAAATTAATTAATAAGTAGGGCTTTCCAGGCGATACTAGTAGTAAAAAACTTGCCTGCCAATGCAGGAGATGTAAGAGATTTGGATTCAATCCCTGGGTTGGGAAGATCTTATGGAGAAGGACATGGCAACCCACTCCAGTATTCTTACCTGGAGAATCCCATGGACAGAGGACCCTGGCGAGCTACAGTCCATGGGGTCGCAAGGAGCTGGACACCACTGAAGCGACTGAGCACACATGCACACATAAATATGTTGTGGCGGGGGTGGGGGTGCGGGGGTCCTTTGATCATGGAAGCTGGGTGCCATTTAGCTGGGTGGTCTGGCTCCAGGGTTCATGATGCTGCAGTGAAGGTGTCCCCTGGAGCAGGGCCCACTCCCAAGCACACTGGTACTGATGTTAAAAGGATATACATCCTTGCTGGCCATTGTCCCAGAACTTAGTTCCTTATCATATAGGAGAGGACTTGATTTGAGTTTCGAAACCCTCACTGTTTGTTGTTGTAGGGAAACAAAAACTGAAAACAGCTCAAATATCCTTCAATAAGAACACACCCATGGGAACTATGTTCAGTATCCTGTGATACCATAATGCAAAAGAATCTGAAAATTTATATATATATATATGTGTGTGTATTTATATATATATATATACATATATATATGTATGTATGTATAACTGAATCACTTTGCTGTACATTTGAAATGAGCGCATTGTCAATTGTACTTCAATTTGAAAAAAAATGGTGTGTGTGAGGGGATTCCCTGGTGGTCCAGTAGGTTAGGACTTGGCACTTTCACTAAGTGCCTAAGTGGCCTAGGTTCAATCCCTGGTCAGGGAACTAAGGTCCCACAAGCCATGCAGCCTGCCCCCTCCAAAAAATAATAACAAATTTTAAAAGATTTAAAAACAGAATACACTGATACCTTTGTGTAGACTCACAGTGGAACACTATACAGCAGTAAAAGTGAATGCCCAGAATGACCACCTAAACAAAAGAGCATGTAAAAAACAAAGTGCAGAAGACTAGCTCCAGTAGGCTACCATTTGTATAGTTATTTCAGGGTGCTATAAATATTAGAGAACTGAAAGGAAAAGTGGGGACGTGGTTAACCCAGAAGTCAGCATGGTGGTTGTGTTCTGGAAGCCTGGTAGTTGTGAATGTTTCTATGCTTTAGGCTAAGGTTGCCTAAGACATAGATGCTCTTTGTCTGTTTGATATGTTTTGTGTTTCAAAAATGAAATACACAACCTCCCTCAGACTGCTGTGCAGAACAACATGGTTCCAACACAAACAGAATATCCTACCATAAAAAAAAAGAGATGATAATTATGTGACCTGGATAGAGAGGTTAACCTTTGGTGGTAATCATACTGTAACATATAAATGTATCAAATCAACACCTGAAACTTACACACTGTTATATCTCAATTATATCTCACTTTAAAAAAGGAATATCCTCAAGAAAAAAAAAATAGAACACCAATAGAATGCCATTTATATTATTCTGGGGCTTCCCTGGTGGCTCAGATGGTAAAGAATCTGCCTGCAATGCAGGAGACCTGGGTTTGGTCGCTGGGTCGGAAGATTTCCCTGGAGAAGAAAACCTCAACCCATTCCAATATTCTTGCCTGGAGAATCCCATGGACAGGATACAGTCCATGGGGTCACAAAGAGTCCGACAAGACTGAACGGCTAACACATTACTTTAAATATTTTAGTCAGTACTTTAAAGACTGAAGGAAAGGAGAGAGATTAATTTTTAATATGTTTTACTTAACCTAACATACCCCAAATATTTTAACCAACATTATAATCAACATACACAATTTTTAAAAATTTTATCAAAGTATTAAAAAACTTATTGAAGTGTATAGTTAATTTACAGTGTTGTGTTAATTTCTGCCATATAGCAAAATGACTCAGTTATAAATATATATGGGCTTCCCTTGTGGCTCAGCTGGTAAAGAATCCACCTGCAATGTGGGAGAGCTGGGTTCGATCCCTGGGTTGGGACGATCCCCTGGAGAAGGGAAAGGCGACCCACTCCAGTATTCTGGCCTGGAGAATTCCAGGGACTGTGTAGTCCATGGGGTTGCAAAGAGTTGGACACGACTTTATATATATTTATGTATATATATTCTTTTCATATTCTTTTCTATTAACACAAATGATTGATGAGATATTTTTACATTCTTGTTTTTTCACATTAAGTCTTTGAAATCCACTGTTTTTCATACTTTCAGCCTATGAAAACTTGGATGCTCAATTTTCAACAATTTAAGGAAACAATAAAGTTGTTTTTAACGGAGAAGTATTTTACACCACTTCTTTGTTTTCTTTTCTAGTTTTTGGCTGCACTGCATATGGGATCTTAGTTCCCTGGCCAGGGATTGAACCCTTGCCCCCTGCAGTAGAAACACAGTGTCTTAACCTCTGGACCACCAGGGAAGTCCCTCCACCATTTCTATTTGTAGGGTTTTTTTTTTTTTTAACTAATTATTAATTTATTTGGCTGCATAGGTCTTGTTATGGTATGCAGGATCTAGTTCCCTGACCAGGGATCAAACCCAGGCCCCCTACAGTGGGAGCACAGAGTCTCAGCCCTTGGACTACCAGAGAAATCCCTGTTTGTGGGTTTTAGTTCATTAAAATGAAATTCAATTGAAATTCAGTTCCTCAATCACTCCAGCTACATTTCAAGGGCATGGTAGCCTCAGGTGGCTGCTTACTACCTGGCCAGCACAGGTGGAGAGGATGCTGGATAGTCCCCAGGTGAGGGACTGTAGTTACCTGGGCTGGGGTCACTGTTGCACTTAAAGTCTGCCTGTCCCCCTTTGGGACCTCTCTCCACACCTCCTTTTCCAGCCCTCACTCTGGTACCCACGACTCGGGAATTCCTTGTCTCCTGATGCAGGGTACATCCTCCTAAGGCAGGCAGTGTCCCCAGTCTGCACACCTGCATGACCCAGAGGTGGCAGAGGGCAGCTGTTTGGGGGGAGGGCTATGGATCTGTGAGCCGAGGTGCCCTTTGTGTGCAGGTAAGGACTCTCATGATCCAGGGCAAACCCTCAAATCAAAGGCAGCAGACCATCAGCGTGGGGCCAGCCCTGCCCACACTGCCACATTCTTGTGCAGAACCACCAGGAGTCTGAGAATCCTAAATGTGAACCAGACGTGCCAGGAGGCTTTGCAGGTTTCGATTCCAATCTACTGCTGTGTAACAAACTACCCCCAGACTTTATGATGTCTCATGATTTTGTGGGTTGGGAATGCAGGTGGGGCTCAGCAGAGTGGTTCTTCCATGTAGTGTTGGTGTCCAACTTGCAGCTGGGCTGGGGGATCTGAGCTCCTTCTCCCGTCAACCTATAGCTTCGCCAGCCCCTTTTTCTTCTGTGTAGCCTCAGGGTCTCCCCAGGGCCCATTGGTACAGCACAGACTTCCTATGAGACATCTCAGGAATCTCAGACATCTCCTCCGAGAGCAAGACAGTAGCTGCTCCTGAAGTTAAGGATCATGGTTGGCAGTGTTGCCTCCCTCAGGACCCTGAGGTCAAGGCCATTATAGACCCAGCTCAGATAAAGGGGAGGGAAATGGGTCTGCCAAGAAATCCTAGAATTGCAGCCATGTTGTTTATTCTAATAGCTTTATTGAGATGTAATTCACACCTCATATGACTCACCCCTTAAAGTGTATGATTCAGTGGTTTTAGTATATTCACAGATGTATGCAACCATGGCCACGATCAATTCTAGAACATTTTCATTACCCTAAGAAGAAACTCTGGGGGAACTTCCCTGATGGTCCAGTGGTTAGGACTCTGCACTTCCACTGCAGGGGGCACAGGTTCAATCTCTGGTCAAGGAACTAAGATCACACAACCTGAGTGGTGAGGTTAAAAAAAAAAAGTAATATTATAATGTAATACTTTTTTAAACTGAAACATATGTGAAAAAGTCTCCACCCGTGATGAACTTACAGCTGGTATCTGAAGTCAGGATTGTCATATGGGAACCATGTCCACCTAAAATACAATGGGTTGAACTCCATGCATCTATACAAATGTAAATCATGTAAATGTAAGTCATCCATGCAAATCATGGAAAAAGGACGATTGTACTGTATCATTTTGCATCAACTAAACAAATTCAATTCAGTCTCTGGATGGCCTAGAAGACATCTTACCTGTCCCTTCATTAGTTAACGAGTTCCTTGCAAACTCTGACAAATATTGATTGGATATTCAAGCGAGAATCATGCTTTTACCTTTCTTAAAAAGTGCATCTCTGTTTTGGGTTGGGGGGAGGGACCGGCAGGGGCAAAGGCACAATCAGAGAACAGCGGGAAGGGTGAGCAGAAGAGGGGCATGGTGAGACTGTGGGTTTGGAGGAAGCCCTCTGGGTACTCCAGGGAGAACTTGTTTGGCAGGGGGCATGAGCGTCTGGGGACAGGGGGTTGGCTTCAAGTGGCTTTCAAGGTAATTGCCATAGGGAAGGTGTACAGTGCTCTTTCCACAGGCCAAGCCCAGTCTAGGTCATGGGTTTTTATCATCCTTTTCACAACTTGATTTCCCCAGGAAAAAAGGGAGTTTCAGAGAGGTTAGGTCACCAACCTGAGAACACACAACTTGTGAGGGGTGGAATGGGATTGGAACCAGGTGAGCTTGACAGAGCAGAGTGGCCCCTACCAAGCACCTCGCCCGGATGTCACAGACACAGACATTCTGGCCCCTCCTGCCTACTGCTATCCACCCCCAGCACCCCCGGAAGTGACCGGGCCTCCTCACCTTTGTCCTTGACATTTCTGCCACCTGGTGTGTGTCCTGTTCACCTCCTCCCAGCCCATCCTGTCTTCCCAGCGTCTCCAAGTTCAGATGGTGACTCGCCTCCACAAGGAAGCTGCTCCTTGGGGACCGGAATCAGGTCTTGTTCATTTTTGAGCAAAAAGAAAAAAAAAAAAAAAAAAAGATGTCAGAGGCCAGCCCCTCCCCTGCTTCAAGCCTGACAATGGTTTCCTTTGCTATATTGACCCCAAGTCAAATTCAGACCCTTCCAATATTTATTTATATGACTGTGCTGGGTCTTAGTTACGGCATTCGAGATCTTCTTTTAGCTGTGGTGTGTGTGATCTCATTCCCTGACCAGGGATCGAACCTGGGCAACTTGCATTGGGAACTTGGATTCTTAGCCACCCACTGGACCACTACGGAAGTTCCTAGCTTACTTTCTTCACGACACTCAGATTTCAGCTCAAATGTCACCTCCTCAGAGAAGCCCACCCTGACCACGCCACCCAAAGCAGTTGCATTATCACCACTCCCAGCGCTGAATCAGCACCCAGTAGGCCTTCAATCAATGCCTAAATCCCCCACTTAGAGGGCAGTCACCATACACAGAGCCCTCTCCTAAGTGTGGACCAGAATGAATGCATTCCATGCTCAGAAGGATCCTAGGTAATACATTGTTTCCATTTCACAGAGGGGGAAACTGAGGCACAGGTGTGGGGTGGCAGGATGGTCAGGGGGAGATTCAAAGCCAGGCAGTCTCCTTGGTCATGCCCACTGCCCCTGCCCCATGCTCCTCACCCCAGCCCCTCACACCCCTCCTGGCTTACTGGGCTTGAGTTATAACAGAAACACCACAGGCTGGAGGGGCCTAAATCATAGACATGACTCTTCCATGTCCTGGAAGTCTGGTGTGGCTGGTTCCTGCTGAGGACCTGGTTCCTGGTCTCACTGTGTCCCCACCTGGCAGATAGCGCTCTGGGCTCTCTCTTCCTTTCCTTATAAGGACACTAATGCCAGGGGCCCCACCCTCAGGGCCTCATCTCACGCGACCCCTCCCAAAGGCCCCACCTCCAAACATCCTTAAATATTTTAAAAAACTTTAAAGAAATGCAAAGAAAAAAAAAAACCCACACCATGCTGACTACATTATCAAAATTGTAAATCAAGATAGGATGGGGGGGCGGGGCGCTTCCCTGGTGGTCTAGTGGTTAAGAATCCACTTGCCAATGCAGGGAACCTGGGTTCGGATCACTGGTCAGGAAACTAAGGTCTCACAAGTCATGTGGTGCGGCCAAGAAAAAGGAAAATAGTTTGTCTAATTCTGGACTACTGGTGATGGTTGCATAAGCTTGTGATTCCACAGAAACCCACTGAACTAGACACTCTAGATGGGCGGGTTTTATGGTATGTGATTTCCATCTTGATAAAAAATGAGAGAGAGAAAAAAAGATTATCTCGATGACCGAGTTTTTGGTGCCTCTTTAAATTTTGCACCCGCCTCCCCAACAATTTTCCTTCCTTCCTCATCCTGGTCCCACCAGGGCAAGCCAAGACGTTCTGAATCAGCCTCATCAGTGTCTCCCCAGGGGGCCAGGCCCCGGCCAGGCTGGCCGTGTTCTCTGCTGGGCAGACCACTTCCTGGCTCCACCAGGAAATACCTCCTCATCCTTCAAAACTCACTTTGCTTGTCTGGTCCCCAGTCTGACCTCCTGGACCCGCATCCCCCTAGCCCATTCCCTCTGGACCACATATCCTGTCCTAACCCCTGCCTCTGGGAATAGCTGGAGTATCTAGGAATTGTTGTTCAGTCACTCAGTCGTGTCTGACTCTTTGCGACCCCATGGACTGAAGCATGCCAGGCTTCCCCCTGTCCTTCAGTTTGAGTTTGCTCAAACTCATGTCCATTGAGTCAGTGATGCCATCCAGCCATCTCATCCTCTGTTGTCCCCTTCTCCTCTTGCCTTCGATCTTTCCCAGCATCAGGGTCTTTTCCAACAAGTCAGTTCTTCAAAGCAGGTGACCAAAGTATTGGAGCTTCAGATTCAGCATCATTCCTTCCAATGAATATTCAGGGTTGATTTCCTTTAGGATTGACTGGTTTCATCTCCTTGCCTCCAAGGGACCCTCAAGAGTCTTCTCCAACACCACAGTTCAAAACCATCTTGGAATAACCTCAGACAGCTCTGAGCTCTGTGCCTCTGGATAAACAGCATGGTCTTCCTGGGTCTCTATTCCACCCCCCTGCAAATGTGCACCCACCACACAGGGCTGCGTCCTGGGCACTGAAGGAGAAACTGCTTATGAAAGGCTTAGCATGTAATAAATCCTCAAAAAAAAAAGTTTGCTCTTATGCATATCCATGTGGGTTTTTTTGGCCACTGCATGTGGGATCTTAGTTCCCTGACCAGGGATCAAACCCATGCCCCAGCAGTGGAAGCACAGAGTCCTAACTGCTGGACCACCAGGTGGTCCTCTTATGTGTGCCTTGAATGCGATGTAAAATTAAATTTTAAAGCACTTACGTTTATCAGTTCTAGAGACAAGGGAATCTCATTTGCAAGGTGAGTGTGGATATGCTCAATTCTCTGACTGGGCAAATCCCCAACTCACACGTTCTCCAGGAGGAGGGTGTGGGTTTCCCCCTCGGAAGACAGGGTCACCTCTTCTAGAGCAGACAGGGACATTTTCATGGTTGCACCTACCTTAGGAGCAAAATTTAAGAGGGTGCCCGAAGCTCAATCATCAAGAGAAATATTTCATTTATTTATTTTTCCTCTTTTGGCCATGCTACATGGCATGTGGGATCTTCATTCCCTGTCCAGGGATCAAACTCATGCCCTCTGCATTGGAAACACAGAGTCTTAACCACAGGACTGCCAGGGACGTCCCAAGATAAATACTTTAATGTAACATTTTAAAAAATAAAAATCAATGCAAAAAAAATCATGATGAAGAAAAGCTCAAAATTGGAAATAAAGCCAGGATTTAACCTTGCAAGTGAACAACTCACCTCCCTGCCCTCTACCCCCGACCCTGTCAGATAATGCTTGTTTTAAAACCTTGATTTTTGCTCATCATGGATGGGAGTCTTGGGGCATAGATTTTGGTTAAGAATAGTATATTAAGATATTGTTTATCTTTTTTTTTTCTTTTGGCCTCACCATGTGGCTTGCAGGATCTTAGTTCCCAGACCAGGGATCAAACCTGTCTCTCCCCAGCAGTGGAAGCACAGAGTCCTAACCACTGGACTGCCAGGCAAGTCCCTATAATATTATATTGATGACTGAGTTTTATGGCATTCCTTTAAAATTTGTGCCTGAGGTGAGTACGTTGATTCCCTTACTCTATACCCTGCCCTTGGTCCCAATAAAACTTTGTTGACAAAAAATGGGGTGCACAATAGCCAAATGGTAGAAACAACCCATGTGCCCATCAACAGATGAATGAACTAAATGCAGTCCATCTATACAGTCCAATATTATTCAGCTTCAAAAAGAGGGCAATTGTGACACACACATGAATGAACAACTGTGGATGAGTCTTGAGGATATTACGTTCAGTTAAGTAAGCCAGACTCAAAGGACGAATACAGTATGACTCGATTTATACGAAGTCCCTAAAGGATCAAATTCATAGAGACAAAAAGTCAATGGTGCGTGTCAGGAGATGGGGGTAGCTCGTGTTCCATTCCCAAGAGTTTATTCTGGGGATGATAAAAAAGATTTGGGTCTAGATCACGGTGATTGTTGCCCAGCATTGTGCATGTATATCATGCACTGGTATACTTACAAATATCGAAATGATAAATATCGTGCATATTTTACCATTAAAAAAAAACCCCACAGTAGCCTAGGCAGTTAGTTTGATTAAAAAATTAAATCTATAAAGTTATTTGTCACCCGTTCCGGGTTTTTCACCTCCTCTACACTCCGCCCCCGCCGGTTGGTCCCTTCCGGAACTGCGGACGCAGGGACCTCGCGTGGACACCAGGTGGCGCCGCCGCGCCTCGCAGGGCCCGGGACATTTCGCGCCTCCACGGTGGGCGGCACGGAGGCGGCGCGATGCGTCAGCGGGACCGCGGGCCGGGGAGCTGGGGGAATCAAGCCGTGAGGCCGAGGCCAGACCCCAGGCTGGCGGGGGTGGGGGTGCAGCTGAGTCATACGGGAGCCCCCGATCGACCGTGGGAGCCAGTCCCACGCGGGCCTGCCCGCCTGGCTCGTGAACTGCTTTCCCAGGGAGATGGCGTGGCTGGCGGCTGTCCGAGCGCGCGGCCGCGCCTGGCGCACACGTGTAACTCCAGCACGAACTAACCGGGGCCTTGGATTAGTGGAGGCCTCACCAAACCTCAGTCTACCCTTTTGCATCCTGCAGATGAGCATAGCCCATGCTTCCCGGGTTCTTAGGGATTCAATGAACCGTGATACGGAGAGCCTGGGACTAAGTGGGCGCTCTATACTTTCAGCGCCCACACCGGAGGGAATAAAAGCGGCCACCATCACAGCAAGCGCGCCAAGCTGGCAGCGCGCAAAGGTGGCAGCGCGTGGCGCACAGATGAACCGGCTCCCCTCGCTCTCTCTCGAGCCTGGATTTCCCCCAACAGAGGCGCGGTGAACAGGGGCAGTCAAACCTTGCAATGCGAGGCGCCTGCAGGGGGCGTGGAGCCTGCGAGGCCGAGCCACCTGCGCCTCCCACGCGCGCCCCACCCTGAAACTCGCAGGATTGTAGAGGGGGCACCGGGTCTCGGCCCTGGGCTCTGCAGCCCCTGGTTCTGGGGAACTCGAGGCGACCTCCCAGACTACCAGGCGACGTTTATCAAGTGCCGCTTGTGTACTCCACTTATTAGTTAATGTTTCCTGCAACCCAATGAGGGCGGTGTGCATTGTCATAGGACAGGTGGGAACTCTGAGGCCGCCTTCGCAGCCTGCAATTTTGGGGATCTAGAGGCGGCCTCCTGCGGCCACCACCGCGTGCTAGGCGCTTACTGTGCATCCCTCACTTTATTTAGGACTCTCTGCAATCTAATGAGGCCAACTTTGCATTCCCATTAGACAGATAAGGGCATAAACGCCCAGAAAGTAAAGTCACCCAGGGGCTGGGGTCCCTGCAGCCTGGTGCGACCCCCACTACCACCACCTAGGGATCGGGCTGCAGACTGGGCTCCCTCTCAGTGTAAAACTCCTGCAGAACCTGGAAAGACTCGGGCCGGGGACTCTCCGGGGACCGGGAGGGGATTCCAGGCCCCCCCGAAAGTCTGGGCCGCCTCGCGCGCTGGAAATCCCGCGCGCGCCCCGAAACGCGGCGCGGCTGCCGGGAAATCAGGAGAAAACTTCTGCTTTTTTTTTTCTTTTCTGGCACTCAAGCTCCCCCCGGCTCCACCCCCCCGGCGCCCTCCTCCCGGCTCTCGCCCCCACGTGGGGCGCCCCCGCGCGGCGCCCCGCCCCCTCCCTGCCGCCGGCCAACCGAAGCGCGAATTTCTCTCTCCTTTGTGTTTTGTCCAATCGGAGGGGCGAACGGGTCACCGTGGCCACGCCCCCAACTTCTTAGTCTATAAAAGGCGGTGCCGGCCGCTGCAAGCTCAGATCGCTGACGCCGAGGACTCGGATCTTACGGAGTTGCTACTTGGATTATTCTTGCTGAGACACTTGCAATTTTTTTCCGCCTTTTTGGGGGTGGATTTCGCTGCCTTCCGAAGGTCTTAACTAACGCTTGGTCTCCGTGGGAAGGCTTTGGGCTCTCCAGCCTTGGATATTGCATTTTCTTCCTTGAACCTGTCTTAAGGCTGTTTTCCACTGTGGATTATAACTGCAACATGACACTGGAAGAGCTCGTGGCGTGCGACAACGCGGCGCAGAAGTAAGTAGCGGCGTCCCCGCCGCCTGAGGTCGGCCGGGCTGGGCCGGGCGGGGACGGGGCGCCCCGTGCCTGGCCTGGTGCTGATCTCCGCTCTCCCTTGGCCCTAGGATGCAGACGGTGAGCGCCGCGGTGGAGGAGTTGCTGGTGGCCGCGCAGCTCCAGGACCGCCTCACCGTGGGGGTGTACGAGTCGGCCAAGCTGATGAATGTGTGAGTCAGATTCTGTCTCCCGGCTGGGCGCGGGTGGGGACCCTCTCCGCTCTGCAATCTCCCTGCTGCACCCCTCTCTTGCATGGGTCTGGGACACCCCCAAGTGTCCCCATTGTGGGTTGGGGATCTTTCTGCTTGTTTTTTTTTTTTTTTTTTGAGGCGTGGAGGCTGCAGTATGCTAGGGCTACATCACTTGCAAACAGTCGCCTGTTTGTGTCCCTGACTTGCCCCCCACCCCCACCCCCGGCCTTTGAACCGAGCATCTTCCCCACCCCAGCATCTGCTTGCAGACGCCATCCCCTGCACACCTGCAGTTGCTTTCTGCTTTTGCAAACTCCCCGCCGAACAGGAAGGGGGGCCCTTCCGAGTCCCCAGCTGACCGACCCATCCCCCTCTGGCCCCTCAGGGATCCCGACAGCGTGGTCCTGTGCCTTCTGGCCATCGACGAGGAAGAGGAGGACGACATCGCCCTGCAGATCCACTTCACGCTTATTCAGTCCTTCTGCTGCGAAAACGACATCGACATCGTGCGGGTGTCGGGGATGCAGCGCTTGGCGCAGCTACTGGGCGAGCCGGCCGAGACCCAGGGCACCACCGAGGCCCGTGACCTGCACTGTCTCCTGGTCACGGTGAGCAAACTGGGTCTCCGCCCTGCCCCACCCCCACCCGGCACCTGGGCCCGTGTTTGTCAACAAAGTGGAGCTGGCCGGTGTGCACCAGCTCAGCGCTCAGCCACGCTTGGCATGTCCCGTGGGCAACCCGCTGGCCTCCAGGCCTCTTCACCCAGAGAGTTATTTTGAGCCAGCCTGTTTTCCCCATGGGAGCCCTGGGAGAGGGAAACTCCCCACCCACTCCTGGGGGCTCCTGCTGAACCCCCTCTTCTCGCTCTCCCACAGAACCCTCACACAGACACCTGGAAAAGCCACGGCCTGGTGGAGGTGGCCAGTTACTGCGAAGAAAGTAGGGGGAACAACCAGTGGGTTCCCTACATCTCCCTCCAGGAGCGCTGAGACCCCGCCGGGCATCGGAAACTTGCTGCCGAAAACACAAAACCACATAAATATTTGACCCCCCCTCCCTCCCAGAACAACCCCCCCTCAACAACCCAACCCGTGAGACCATCGGGGGCAGGATCGCTGGAGACTGAAGACAGGAGAGGGAGTGCGCGGCCACCCCAGGGCGGAAAGCTTGGAGCCCGGGGGCCAGCGGCGGCCACTGTGTGAGGAGAAGACAGGACCCGGGCCAGCAGGAGAGGGGACCTGGGAGCTCAGGCCTGGTGACAGAGCAGATGCAGGAGTTGGGGAGGTGCTTGCTTCCCCCACCAAGGAGGGCCTGGGCTCCACACTACGGGGGTGGGGTGGGACTGACTGCAGCCCCCACCCTTCTTGAGACCGGAGCTGACATCTGCAAAAAACGGGCCTTGGTTGGCCGAGGGTCGGCACCCAGGCCAGGACAGTACTTTGGGACTTGGGAGCAGGGGCTCATGTTGCTCTGTACCCATGAACTCCCAGCTTGCAAACTCATTATATTGACAATCTATTTTGTTACTTGCACTTGTTACTTGAACCACTGAAAGACAGAGGGGAAGCTTACAGATACGTATATTTTTACTTCTACTATGATGGCCTTGTAATAAATTTTTAAAGCTTCTGGGTTCTTGTGTATTTGCAATCCAGCCTCTGTGAGGGACCAGCCCCCCCAACCCCCCAGCCCCAGACTCCAGCAGTGTGCCCCTGCACCCCCTCCTGCAGGCTCACCAGGAAGTGTTACTTAAGTCCGAGTTAGCCGCTCCAGGCTCCTTGCAAAAACAGTGCCTCTTCTCTCTGCAGCCGGCGCCACCCAAGTCCAACAAATCTTTGCCTCTTTTTTTTCTTCTCCTGCCGTCCTGCCCCGTAGCAATTAAAAGACCGGTTTATTACGAAACCTGGCCGCCGTGCGGCTGCTGTTACTGGCGGTGCTGGAGCCAACCCCAGGTTCTGGGCACATGAAGACGCACCCCTGGGGGGCTGGCTGCAGCCCCTGCCTGTTCAGCCGCCACCGCAGCCCAGCTCCAGAGAGGTCAAGGGGCCACCTGTGACCACACAGCGAGGTGGGCTTGGAGCTCAGAGCTGCCCCTGGGCTCGGGCCTAGCAAGAAGAACTTTGGGGATTCCCCAGAGGGCACCCCCCACCCAAGCCTGCTCCATCCCAGGATGGGCCTCTTCACTCCACTGAAGAAAAAAAAATTTTTTTCATTCCTGAAACTAAAATCAACCAGCAGAAAAATACCCCAGGAAGTCGTGCTCCCGGCCCAGCTGGGCTTGGCACGCGGCTACGTTTTGCCTCTAAATCGAAACTGCGAAGCCTGGCCGTCCACCTCCTTGTTCTACCAAAGTCTCAAGTGGGTGACCCCCTGCGGCGGGGGTGCGGGGCGGTTAGGAGGGCAGCCCGGCTGGAACTCCGGCTTCAGTCTTCCTGCCCGGAGCCTGCGGAGTGGGCTCGCGACACCTGTGCAACACACCCCCTCCCCTCAGCGCTGCACCTCGGGCCTGGGAACCAGGTTGCGGGGGGGCGACCCGACCCGGGGACCAGCCCAGGCCGCGACCTTTCCACGGAGCCCCACGTGGGCGCGTGAGGAAAACCCCGACGGCCCCGGGGGAGTCACGGGGCTCGGGGGAGCCCCGCCGGGGGAGGATGGGGGAGTGAAAAGAGCAAGGGGAAGTCCCAGAGGGGGAGGTGGGGGCGGGGCGGGGATCCCTCCTGGAGCGGAGATCTGAGGGGTGGAGGAGACGCAGAAGCAGCCGTGATGGAGTAAGGACAGTTCCACTCAGTACAGGGGAGGGGGCGGAATCCCAGTAGGGGGTGGGGGAGGGGAGGTTCTATAAGTGGAGAGACCGGAGCCCTGGAGGGTGGAGGTGGGAGTTTGAAGAGAAAGGGGTGTGGGGCGAGGGGGCACCCAGAGCGGGAGGGGGAGAAGGGCCAAGGAATCCCTGTAGTGGGTGGGCGCGCGAAGTGAGAGAGAAGAGTTGAGTGGGTGGAGGAGGAGCCAACAGTCCGAGGGGAGAGGGGAGGGGGTTCCTGCTGGAGTTGGGAGGTGAGGGGACGGAAGGCCCGCGTGATGAAAGTGGCCTGTGAGGGGGTGTGGGGGGATGGGGCGAAGGATCCCTGAGATAGGGCCCAGAGAAGGGAGAGGGAGCAGAGGCCGAGACCTCAGAGTGGGGGGCGGGGCGCGGCGCGACGCGGAAGGACTAAGGTGGGGGGGGGGGGTTCATTGTCCCAGAGCTGATCTGGAGATCCCCCAGTCGGGTCAGCTTGTGGGAAAGCTCCCGCTGGCTCCGCCTGTGGGTGTGGGCCGCTCTGTCCCCGTCCTGACCTTGGCCACACAGAAAGGCCGTATGACCTCTGACCCTCTCCTCCCTAAGTCTCCTGTGCAGTGGGGGCACGATCCCAGGCCCCTGGGCTCCAAGGAGACACAGGGCATGGGTAGGACCTCGGCTGTGTGACCCTGAGCTGGTACCTTAACTTCTCTGTGCCTTTAAAGTTTCCCTTTCTGAAAAGGGGGAATAATAATGCTACCTGCCTGCCTCATAAATTGCTGAGGTTAAACGAAATATATATTCCTCAGATTAGCTTCCCTGACATAGAATGTATTAAGAGGATTACCCATTATTACGACGAGGGCTATTATCAGCACTGTTATGTCCCCTGCATTTCCAGAATCGTCTCCTTTAATCCTCGCACAGCCATCCTGTGAATTAGCAAAGCCGAGACTAGGGTGAGGCGAGCGGCACACACTTTCCGTGCAAAATTTAAGGCACCAAGCGCCCAAAAACTCAGTCGGCAAGATGAAGAATATTTTCAAGCAATATTTTTAACTCGGATGCAAACATTAAAAAAAAGACAGAGAAAATCCCCTGGGGACCAAAACCTGTAAATCATGAGAGGATTAGCTGATTTGTCCCTCTGCTTCTCCGCGGGCAGGGTTCCTGACCGGGTTTGATTTAAACTTCGGATATTTGGCTCTTTGCAGGCAAAGAACCGAGGGCTCGTAGGGGGCGTGGCTTTTCACATGGGCGTGACTTCTTAGGGGCGTGGTTTCCAGGAGAGGCTAACCAACGCTTTGAACTCGGCTGCCACTGCGCGAACACGGGAACGTTCGTCATGGCTCTTACGTTCTCACTCTAGTTCTCCCATTATTATTACTACTATTGCTCCTGCTGTCGTTAAAAAAAGCATTGAGTCTTCCTGACGGAACCCGGAACCCAACGGCTGTACCGAGGAGTTAACAGCAGCTCGTTGATTCAGTCTTCTCTGCATGCAAACACCCTTAAACTTGACCACTGTCCACTGAGGACGATGCTGTTGTTCCATCTTCCAGTAGAGAAGCCTGAGGTCCAGCGTGGAGGAGCCCGGGCTTGGCCAGGAGTCTTAAAAACCCAGGGGTACAGGGATCGGGCAGGTTGCACCCTAATAAACTCCTGCCCCCACCAGATTTCAGGGTGGAGTGGCCATAGGTCACCAAGGCTTGGCCACTACTGCAGGTACCCCCTCGCTGAGGCTTCCACTGCTGAGGGCTGGGTACCAGGAGCCAGAGGGTACAGGCCAGCACTCTTTCTCAGCTAGGTACATGCCTGACTGGGGTGCACGCTCCTCTCAGGGTACCCACACTCGCACACACATTAGCTGTCACCCCCATCCTCCTCTAGACCGGACAATCACGAATCCACTCTTTTATCTCTGTGGATTTCCTTGTTCTGGAGTTTCGTAGAAATGGAATCCCATGTTCTATGGCCTTCTGTGTCTTAACTTTTCTCACCTGCATTGTATCTGGGGGCTTATCTGTTTTGCAGGGTGTGTGTCCCTGCCAAAGTTTGAACTTGTATTGCCTACTCTGTGTCCCTGGGACCCCAGCAGCACCAGCACCTCCCTGAAGCCCAGAATCTGTGGAGGCGTCCCACCCCACCCCTGGCGTGCGTCAGTGCACACCCACCCTAGGTCCAGTTGCTGCTTGCACACCTGGCCCTCTAACCTCTGCCCAGAACCCTTTGTCCTTCCCTTTCGGCAAGCTAACACCCACACACCCTCTTGTCCTCACCTCACCTGCCTCTTCCTCAGGGAAGCCCTCCAGGCAGGCAGGACCCCTGAAAGCCTGTCTCCTGGCTCCATCTGCTTCCCCTACCTCACCCCCGTCTTGGAGGGTTTGGAATGACACTTCATCCTGCCACCCCCTGTGCCTTAACTGTCTCCTGGGTTAGGCTTCAGATTCAACTGGGCTGGGTGTGTGTATTAGTCAGTCATGTCCGACACTGTGATCCCATGGACTGTAGCCTGCCAGGCTCCTCTGTCTGTGGAATTCTCCAGGCAAGAATACTGGAGTGGGTTGCCATTTCCTCCTCCAGGGGATCTTCCCCACCCAGGGATCAAACCTGGGTCTCCTGCATTGTGGGCAGATTCTTTACCATCTGTGTTTTTCTCACCTCCTCCCTCCACCCCCACCAGGCCCCTCATGGCCAAGCCCCTCGTGGTACCCTCAGTGCTCCTGGTGTGAAGATTCAAGGCCAGATCTGGACGAATGAATAACCAGAGATTGACCCATCGGTCATCTGGGTGACCTAGGACAGACTGTTTTGTTCCTAAAGAACACATACACTGACCTGCTAAGGGCTGGGGGCCCAGCCAGACACAGTGACACCACCTCGTCAGGGAAGCTGGAAGGCTGTGGAGGCCACGCCCTTGGGAAAATTGTTTCTCCTCTTTGGGCTCAGTTTCCTTATCTGTACAATGGGCACATGAATAGGAGTGCTCATCTCTGGGGCGTTGTGAGCATTAAATGAGTGAAAATATGCAAGGCATTTAGAGCAGCTGGGAGAGATTTCCAGGAGAGCTGGTTGGTATGTGACTATTTATCTGATTCTTTCTACCTGTGCTGGGCCTCTGCCTCTCAGTGTCCCTGTGAGTCGAGATCCCTCTCTGAAACTTCGTAGCTACGCATCTAGGTGGTTGGATCTGTGTCACTACATGGGGTCCCTGAAGTTCATGTGCACAAGTGGCCAGGTCTTGCTGTCTTGCAGTCCTAAAAGTGTGTTCAAATGTTGCTCCCAGGGTCAAGCCCTGTCCCCTGGCCTCTGCAAACCCCCACCAAGTACTTCCTAGGTCCTCCCCTTGGCCCATGGTCCCTGTCTGGTGTGTTCCCCCTCCAACCCCACAGTGCCTCACCTGCTCTTTTTTTTCTCTCCTGACCCCGGTACCCAGGCAGAGGGCGTGGCCTCCTTATTAGATTATGGGGGGGGGTGGTGGCAGTATTTCCCTGGGCACAGGCAGTGGGGAGTGTTGGAGGAGCCTGGCCTTGTCTGCTAGAAAGGGGAAGTCTGGGAATGATGTCCCCTCCCCCACAGCTGCACACCAAGGTGTCTGGAAGACCTGCAGCCTGCGGGCCCCAGACCCACCCTCCAGTGTAGAGAGGGGGGCTCCAGGTAGACAAGTTCACCATCACCCCACAGCCTTGCAGATGGGTACCCAGGGACCCACGGTGATCGCCTGCAGAGACCCAGAGTGACACACAGCCTGAGTGACACCCCTACCCCTAGGATGCCCGGGGATTAGCACGTGCATGCAAACACACACACGCATAGAGCAGCTCCATCTGAAGAGGGCGGGGGTCAGTCTGCAGTCCCTCCCTATTCTTTCCTGCTTCCTTGTTCTTCCTCGTTCCCACCCATCCCCTGCTCCCGGGTGCCAGGTTCCCAAGCTCCCGCAGCTGCTCTGGGATGGAGTGGGGTGAGGGGCGTCGCGGAGGAGCCTACGACCTTCTTGCACACGTGTGCGCGCCTGCCCCAGGCGTGAGCGTGCAATTGCCTGCGTGCAGGCGCGGGATGGCGTTTGTACCAACGCGTACACAGCAGGGGCACCATAAGTGCCTTTGGGTCCGCTGGCAGGGCAGTGGAAGGGCAGAGTTCAGGCCCGAGGGGGAAGGGCAATCGCAGAGCTCGGGATTCGAATCTCGTTTTGGCGGTTAACCAGCTATCGGTGTGCGCAAGCTTGACTCAGTTTCCCCCTCCGCAAAAGGGAAAGTCTAACCACCCTCCCACATGGCGAGGCGAAGTAGATAATACACCAGAGCGCCCGACCGGGAGAACGCTTATTACCCCTTCCCTCCACCCCGCCCTCCCGCCAGACACTGGGCGGGGGGCGCTGACCCAGGCCCCAGACGCCCCTCCCTTCCCAGCAGGCAGGAGTCCCGGCCTCCTCGATCCTTAAATTGGATAATTGGAGACAGAGGCGGGTGTGTGTGAGACAGAAACTCCCGAGTGGGCGAAATGCAGAGACCTGTCCCCCGAGTTTCCCCACGTCCCGACCCTCACCAGCGCCCCGCGGGTGCGTCCTGGGCGCGCAGCCTCAGCGCCCGCCGCCGACCCCCTCCTGTCCCCCGCGGTGCCAGCCTTCCTGTGGTGCCCGCCAGGCGCGGTGTCTGCGGCTGCCCCGGCGTGGAGGCGGGGTGGGGTGGGGGGGGGTGTCCAGGCCGGCGGCTGCCCTAGCGGCGTCTCCCCCCTCAGGCCCTGGCGGCGGGCGGCCGGGCCGAGGGCGGGGCGTCTGCACAGACCCTCCTTTTGTGAGCGGCGCCTTCCCCGGGCGGCCTGGCGCGCAGGGCCCGGGCACCGCGCCAGCCCCGGAATAGCCTCCCTGCCCCGCCGGCCGCCCCACGCCCCGCCGGAGCCGCCTGACCTGCCGGGCCAGGCGCGGGGGTGGGGAGCGGGCCGCGGAGGCGCAGGGCTGCGCGCGTGAGGCCTGCCGTGCGGAGCTCCTCTCGGCTGCAGACGCCCACGGGGATCAGCCCCGGTCCTATCTGCGTGCAGGGCCTTCCTTGGGCAGCCCCCTCTCCTCCCTGCAAATGCTACTGTGGGCGGCCCTCCTTCTGAGCGCAAGGCTTACTGCGTGCGGGTACCCACCTGCCTGCAAACACCTGCGGAGAGGACCGCCCTCCGTGCGTGCGTCGCCCACGGTGTGCAGACACTGACGTTAAACAGCACTGTATGTGGCACCTGAGTGCGTGCCTGCATCCACTGTGCACAGGCACTGACAGGCTCACCAATGCCTCTCAGCAGGCACTGAGACGACTGTGCCCTCCAACACCCGCGTCTGTGCAGGCTCCAGGAGCAGATGGAAACCCTCCTGTCGCATACCTTCACAGGCAAGCACCACGTGAGGGCCCCAAGACTGCAAATTCTTCCCCAGGTCAAACATTCTCTGTACAGACCTCCGACCCCAGGCGGATTTGGGGGGGGCACTCCCTGAGAGCTGGGACCCTCTGCAAGGGGCCCCTGTGTGTGCCTCAGTTTCCCCTCCAGAGTCTCTACTGGTTCTGGCTGTGAGGGGCTCCGAAGGAAGTAGAGGAAGCCAGCTGCACACTCCCCCCTCCACCTGTGGGTCTGGGCAGTGGACACAGGCCGGCAAGGCTGGGGGCAGGGCCTCTCCTAATCAGCTTCCTGGAAGCCCAGGGGGCAGGTGCAAAGGCAGGCAAGCTCCGCAGGCAGCTCGCCAGCGGGTGGCTTCCCTGAAACTGGGCACAGCAGCTGGGAGAGGTTTCCGGGCCCGCCCGGCCCCACCTGGCCGGGGGCACTCTCGGCAGATGGGTGGGGCCTGCAGGCAATGCCAAGGAGGAGCCTGGCTTGGCCTGCACATGCCTGCACAGGAGCCACTGGGGACGCTCAGGCACACACACACACACACACACACACACACACACACACACACCCTGTGTGCCAGCATGTGTGAACCCTGTAGCCCACGGGCCAACATGTGTGCTGTGCACACACACAGGCTTGCATTCATTTGTGGGTTGTATGCTAACCACAAGACACAGGCGATGGCCCCCAGGTCTGTGTTCGGCCTTAGGCTCCTGTGTGTCTCCAGTGTCAGTTAAGTATTTGCGGAGTGAACCATAGTAAGTGGAAACATCATTATGCAATGATGTACCAAGTGTTCATCAAGTGCTGGGCACTTGTACCTCCAGGAAGAACAGAAAGATCCCTGGACTGACATTCTAGACATATATGCAGGGTGTGAACAAGTTCACACTTGTGCACACTTGGGGGTACCATGCACATGGATCAGGAAACACCTGCTGCTTCTGCTGCTAAGTCACTTCAGTTGTCTCCAACTCTGTGTGACCCTATAGACGGGAGCCCACCAGGCTCCCCTGTCCCTGGGATTCTCCAAGCAAGAACACTGGAGTGGGTTGCCATTTCCTCCTCCAATGGATGCAAGTGAAAAGTGAAAGTGAAGTCGCTCAGCTGTGTCCGACTCTTCGCGACCCCATGGACTGCAGCCTAACAGGCTCCTCCGTCCATGGGATTTTCCAGGTAAGAGTACTGGAGTGGGGTGCCATCACCTTCTTTGAGGAAACACCTGAGGCCACCTTCATTCATTCATCTGCAGAAACCAGAGTCAGGTATGCACACACTGGCCTTGTGGAGAAATGCTTTCCTGGACACACAGTTTCCCCTCTTCTCTGCCTGAAATCTGCTTGTGTTCTCCATCTGCCAGCCTGCTCCGGACCTGCCTTCCTGAGGCCCCTGGGTGTCCACACCTGGGTTTTGAGGGGCTCTTCTGGGCATGATGAACCCTGCCCCTGACCTTTTGAACATCTATTACCAGGTGGCACTGCGGCCTGGATTTCCACCCTTTGAAATTCTTCTTAGTCTTAGGTTATGTCTGCAGAAGCCTCCAGAAAAACACAGTCAGAGTTGGCAGGATCTGAGCTGTGAGGAGTTGGGGGAGCTTGGAGAGGTGGCTCCTGGATCCCCCAGAAACCATCCTTCCATTTTTCAGCTTGGCAAACTGAGGCCCAGAGGGGAGGGGGAACTGTGAGAAGCGGATGATGCCGCCGGTCCCCTCTTGCCCCTCTTTCAGCCCAAACAGTAGGTTCCCACAGCCAGCAGCCAGGGTGGGGACAGGAAGGTGGGGACCATGCGGGGGGAAGTGGGGAGGAAGCCTGGGGGGAGATGGCCTGTCTGCGTCCTGGAGACAGAGAGTGAGGCTAGTGGCCCAGAAACGCCCACCTCGGCAGACAGACACACTCACGGTGACAGAGACCCAATCTGGGACACACAGACATGCTTCCCCTTCCTGTCTTGGTTCAGAGGCTTCCTCCCCAGCCTCCAGATGGGGCTCCTGGGGTGCCTGCCCTGCCAGTGTGTCTATGTGTGTGTGTAGGTGACATGCATGTGTATGTTTTTGTGTGTATGAGTGTACCTGTGGTTTTTTTGTGTGTAATTGTGTATGTGGACACTTGTTTAGCTGTGTGTGCATGTTTTTGTGGGTGCCCATGTGTGCACTTGTATGAACACACGTGTGCTTCTTGTGTATTTATAAGTGTGCATGCATGTGTTTGTGTGGATGTGTTTTGTGTGTGTTTCTATGCCCATGTATATTTTTAGGGGCCACATCTTGCAGCTTACGGAATCTTTGTTCCCCAACACCAGGGATCGAACCCGCGCCCCCTGCGGTGCTCAGAGTCCTAACCACTGGACCACCAGGGAAGTCCATGTGCATACGTATTTTTGTATTATGTCCACACACGTGCTTTCATGCTCATGTGTTTGTGTGTTGTATATGTGCTCACAGATGTGTGTGTGTGTTGGAGAGGGAGGCTCCAGTGCTCCAGGTGTCCCCAAGACCCAAGCTTCATATTTGGGGACCTGGGGTTTGAGGCTACTTGCACACGCACAGACACACGCACAGATACAAGCAGCAACAACAAGGGGAATAATAGTAACAGCTGGCATCTCCTGTTGCGTTACTAAGTAATGGGCACTTTTCTAAACACCTTACTTTCAGGACTTTCCTGGTGGTCCAGTGGTTAGGACTCTGACTTCCAATGCAGGATGCTACAAGGGCCAAAACATATAAAACAGAAGCAATATTGTAACAAGTTCAATAAAGACTTTAAAAATGGACCATTAAAAAAATACCTTTTAAAAAAATCTAACTTTTTTTTTGAAGACAAGTCTATAGAAATCTAATTTGTAAACAGTAAGTTTATACTTTTTAGGTGTGTGATTTGGTGAGTGTGGACAAAAGGATACAGTTGTATAACCCTTACATAATAGAGGCTGAGAGCAGGCCAACACTCCGGACTTCCTTCCCTTCCTGCGCTTTGCATAGTCCAACCCTCCCCCACAACCAGCCCCTGCCACCACCCATCTCCCCCATCCCTAGGCTTCAGCCTTTTTCAGGAAGTCACATACACAGGATCACACAGTATCCAGCCTTCTGAGTCTGGCCCTTGAACTTAGCACAGGGCAGCTGAGACCCATCACGTTGCTGCCTGTGTAAGCAGTTTGTCCCCTTAAAAAAAAAGATTACCATTCAGATGCCATGAAATTCACCCCTTTGAAGGGTATAATTCAGTGGCTTCTAGTGGATTCAGACTTGTGCAACCATCATCTTTAATTCCAAAATATTTTTATCACCCTCTAGAACCAGCCTGGCTCCACAAGCAGGCACTCCCCAGGCCTCCCCGCCACCCCTGACAACCAGAATCCCACTCTCTGTGTCTGTGGATTGGCCTGTTCTGGACATTTCCTATCAAAAGGATCGCATCCTGTGTGGCCTTCTGGGTCTGCTTCTCTTACTGAGGGTCAATATTTCAAAGTCAGTTTGTTTTATTGCTGGCTAATATTGTATGTATGGCCTGACCTGTTTACCTGTTCACTTGGGACAGATAACTGGGGTTGTTTACAGTTTCTGGTGATAAAGAATAAAGCTGCTAGTGGGGTCTGGGTGTGGAGCCAAGTAATCATTTCTCTTGGATAGACCCAGGAGTGGAGTCACTGGGCCGCCTCCCGTGTGTAAACACCTCACATTTCTTAATTTATTCCTCATAATATAGGAGGTGAGAACTATTATTGATCCATCTCATACATAAGGGAAGTGAACGCTTCGACAGATCTCTCACACTTGCACTCGCGCGCGCGCACACACACACACCTGCTGGCTGGGATCTTGCCTCCAGCACCCATTGGAGACCCGCCAGGTCCCACGCACATGTCCAGGGCTCCCCACGGCGCATACAGCAGACAGCGTAGTTGTCACGCCCTACACCCCCAGAACAGACGCCGGTGGGGCTTGCAGACCCAGACGTGCTGCAGACACACTGCGATTTGTTCATCTTTCCAGCCAACCCGTCTAGTCCTGACAGTAATTAGCTCCCAGACTGGCGCGGAGACGGTGAACAGGCTCAGAGTCATCGCGGCGGCCCCACGCCCACAGGCCACCGGCACTCGACAGTGAGTGTGTGTCCAGGCTAAGCCCCCACCTCCCCACGCCAGATAACACGGACAGGTCCTGGTTAGTATGAGGTGGATTATATTATGTATGAGATGGATCCCAGGCGAGGGATTCCCACCCACTCCCTAGAGCTAGCCGGGTTCCCGCACGCAGGCCTACGGTGCCTTCCACACGAGATCATGCCCGTGAACTTGTGCACGCCCGCACCCCGCAAGCGCGCGTCCCTGAGGGCGCCCGGGCACTCTGCGCTCCGGGAGCGTGCACTCTCGCTCCCCGGACCCGCGTTGGCAGCGGTAGGGGTGGCGGAATGGGAGGGGCCCAGCAGGATCACGCCGCGCCCCGCCCCGCCGCCCGGGCCGGAAGATCTGCGGCGGCAGCGGGCGCTGGCGTCACGGGTTTCCACTGGGGCCTCCGCGCGGGGGCCGGGATTCCCTGGCGCAGAAACGCTTGTGACGGCGGCGCCGGCCTGCGTCGGCCGCGCGGGGAGGCTGGACCCGGCTGGGATGACATCAGCCCCAGCGTTTGTGGAGCCGGCCTGGGAGGGGAGGGGGAACCGGAGAAATGAAAGTGACACGTGCGCCGCGCCTGGTACCTGCCCGGCCGCGGGCTGAGCGCTGGGCTCCGACCGGCCCTGAGCGCGACCAAGGTCTCCACTTCACAGATGCGGAAACTGAGGCCCGCGGGCCCTCATCTGTGAGACTTGCCTGCCTGGGGCATAGGCCGTGGCTCAGTCTGGAGTGAGGGTCCCTGGCTGGAAGACCCCTTTGCCTAGGGCCATTTGGGGTCCGGACCCCCAATTGCTCGTCTCCCTCTCTTTTCCGCAGCAAGCGGGCTCAGAGAGGCCTGGTTATCCTGGCGCCACCCAACAAGTCTGGCAGTCAAGCTAGATCTGTCCACGCTGTTGGTCTCTCTCCAGTCCTGGCCCCTGCGGTGGCCAGAGGCGGTGCCCGCGTCTGAGCCCGGGCGCCCCGGCTGGCCGGCGGGGTGTGCCCACCGACTGGCTGCCTCTGTGCTGAGGACAGGACGAATGGACTCTAAAAATAGCCTGGGAGGAGGCGAGGGCTATTTTTAGCCTACGTGGCTCGGGCCCTCCCAGTTCCCGGGTCAGCAGCCCTCGGGCCATGGCAGTGAGGGTGGGTGAGGGACTCCAGTTTCCAGGGTCCCTACGGCTCCTGGGCATCCCGACCCCTCTAAGTCCCTTGATCGCCCACCAGGGAAGCCTCTTCTGCGCACAGCCAGTCCTATGTGTACCGGCTGGGAAGAAATTGGACCTACAGCGGGGAAGGGGGGAGCGGGGGTGGGGTGGGGAGGGGTTGCCCGAGGCCACCTTTCTTGAAGCCCCACCCCCTTCTCGAGCCGCCCTAGCCTTTTGTTAGGCGAGGAGGCTGCTTTCTATTTTGGGAAGGTGTTGGAATAAATTCCCCGGCTAAAAATAGCCGGTTTGGGGATTCCTCCACCCAGGCTAGCCGCCCCGCCTCTCCTCCTCCTCTTCCTCCTCCTGGCTGACCCAAGGCTCGCCTGGATTTTAAAGGGCAGACGGGGACACATAGCCCGCAGGAATGTGTGTGTGTGTGTGTGTGTGTGTGTGTGTGTGTGTGTGTGTTGGGGGGAGGGGGTCCTTCCCTGGGGCAAACCTGGATTGGAGAGGACCCTCCTTCCACACTCCGCACCCCGCTCCCGTTTCCTGGTTGTGGGGGAGGGGCCTCTCAAGGGCGTTCCCACGTTCCAGGTGAGCCAGACGTTCCGGGCTCTCGGAATCTATGACATCCCTCATCTGAATTCCATCTCCAGGACAGGGTGGGGCTCCCCACACTCACCTTTCACCTCCTCTCAGGGTTGTGACGTGTCTGCTCTGCTGAGAATAGGTCTTGATCTCCACACTCTGGCAGGGGGACTTTCATGTCCCCAAGAGGAATATCTGCTTGGGGAGCGTACACCGAGGTACAGAGGACCCAGGGCAGGAGTGGGACCCATCTAAGGCTCCTTCCCTGATAGTTTTACTCTCTCCAGCTTAACCGCTGGGCAACCTTGGAGTAGTGACTTCACCTCTCTGTGCCTCAGTTGCCTCCTTCAGGAAAACAGGGTAATAACCACAATAGAGTTATTGTAAAAACGTGAGTGAAGAGATGAAAGAGCGTTGAACAGTTCTGGCAGGTGATGGAGCGGGTGGCCCCAGAAAAGATGTGGTGATGGGATGGCTGGAGCCAACAGGAACATTTTGGGTTCTGGCTGGCTCACAGTCCTTGAGGGTCTCAGGAGTGACCTCATGCTACACATCAGGAAACTGAGGCCCTGGGATCATTTCACGGGCCAAGGGTCTCATGACTGGATGATACATGGGAGTCCAGAGCCATGTCCTGATGCTCTGGGCTCTGACCTAGGCCTTATTCCAAAGCTGCCTTTTGCATTCTTCCATCTGTTCCTTTTCTCACTCAGCAAATACTTGTTGGGCATTGTAGGAGTTTCCTATTGCTACTGTAATGTCACCACAAACAACACAGATATATTCTCTTAGAGTCCTGGAAGTCAGGAGTTGGAAGTCCCTCTTACTGGACTAAAATCAAGGTTTCCGCAAGGCCAGCCACGTGTCTTCTGGAGGCTCTCAGGGAGGATCCATTTTCTTGCCTTTCTCAGCTTCTAGAGAGGGTCCCATCTCTCCCTTCATAGCCCTGGAACACATGCTCTTTCTATTACTTCAGGCATCATATCACCTTCTCTAAGTCACCTGCCTCTCTCTCTTTCTCTCATAAAGACCTCATGATGACTTCGGCTCCTCCAGGGAATCCAGGATCATTCCCATCTCAAAGAATCTTTAATTTAATCCCATCAGCAAAGTCTGGAAAATAGTCTGGCAATAGAATAGGACATCTTGGCAGAGAGGGGGCTTATTAAACCTATCACAGTTATCTGTCTTTGGCCAGACTCTGCTGGGTGCTGGACAACAAGACACAAAAGCTGGCAGATGCTTGCTCTGGTGGATCACCAGGATCCATGGCAACATCCATCAGGTGGTCACAATGTTGAACACGTGATTATAAATAGGCTTGCCAGATAAAATACAAGACACCTGGTTAAATTTGGCATTATGGATAAGCAACATTTTTTTCATATAATACTAGTATATTTAATAAAGTACTTGGGACATATTTAGTGAAGGCTATGGTTTTTCCTGTGGTCATGTATGGATGTGAGAGTTGGACTGCAACCAGTCCATTCTGAAGGAGATCAGCCCTGGGATTTCTTTGGAAGGAATGATGCTAAAGCTGAAACTCCAGTAGTTTGGCCACCTCATGCGAAGAGTTGACTCATTGGAAAAGACTCTGATGCTGGGAGGGATTGGGGGCAAGAGGAGAAGGGGACGACAGAGGATGAGATGGCTGGATGGCATCACTGACTCGATGGACGTGAGTCTGAGTGAACTCCGGGAGTTGGTGATGGACAGGGAAGCCTGGCGTGCTGCGATTCATGGGGTCGCAAAGAGTCGGACACGACTAAGCGACTGATCTGATCTGATCTGATCTGGGACATACTTACAGGTAAAATAATTTTTTAAAAAGTATATATGTATTTCTCATTTAATATCTGACTCATAAAAAAATAACTATAGTACTCTGATGGGTGATTAGACCACAAGTTATAACTTGGCAGGGAAGGGTCTTAAGGCTAACAAATAATCCAATACGTGTGTTAGAATGACAGTGACCTGGGTGTGGAGAAAGAGACCAGGTACAGACGCAAGTTTCGCACCCAGGAGCTCACTTACTGTAAGAGGTTTCTTAGAGCACTGCCCAGCCTCGGGGTGGGTGGGCCCTGTGCGAAGCTCCGCCCCTTGAGCCTGTACAGGCGCGTCCTCGCTGAGAGGCTTGGCCAATCAGAAGGCGAGTCTTAAGGTCAGGGTCTGAGGATGCGCGTGCCCCCTAACTCTGGTTTGTTCTGCGCAGCCTCCAAGGGGTGGGACCTGGAGGGAGGTGGGGTTTCGCTCTGGCTTGCAGCGAAATTGGCCCTGGCACTGGAGGGGAGCAAGGGCTGCTGGAGCCTGGGGCGGTGGACGCCCGCAAAGGCCCCTCCTAGGCCTCAGGCCGGAGGGCTCGGCCCCTCAGGCCGGTCGGCGGTCCCCAGGCCCAGGAAGCAGGGCGAAGGCAAAGCGCCCCTTCTGAGAAGAGGCCGGGTCCTCCTATGCGGCTGCCCATCTTCGGAGAAATGGGCAGGAAATGGAGAGGAAGTGGCGGTGGGCCAGGGGGGCCTAGGTGCTGGGATGGAAGGAGGCGCTGCCTAAACTCACCCTCCCTGACTTTCCCCCTCGATCACGGCGGCCATGACAGCGGGTGATCTCCTATGTTTATTTTTTACTTTTCCTGTGGTGCTGAGTGATACTTGCAGGCCTCTTGAGGGGAGTCTGGCAGGGGAGATAAGGCCCAGGAACAGAGAAGTGCCCCGGGGCTTAAAAGAGACAGTGATCACGTAGTTGATACCGACCTGGGTCCTGGGACTCTGGTCAATAGAAATTGATAAGAGGCCAGAGGAGGAATTCAGGCAAGGCTTTATTGAGACTTGTGCGGCAGCCCCAGGCAGGGAGAATAAGTAGCAGTTCCTTTGCAGGATCCCCGAGGGGGTGAACTGGTCCTTCAAATGGGGTGAAGGTAGGGGTGGATGCAGGAGGTGTGACTTAGGTGGCCTGCCCACCCCCGTGGTGGTGCTGTGTGCAGGGATCCTGAACAGGACCCCCTTTTCTCTAGCACCTCAGAAGTGGCAGTTGCCTTTTGGCCTTTTTGTACTTTTTTGTTCCTAATTTTCCCAGCTGCACATGTGTACAGTTAATTTTTAGTCCGTTGTAGTTTCTCTGTCTTGTGTTGCTATAGGAGACAGTTTTCCAGGTTCAAATCACAGATCCCTGCCTGTCTCGTTTGTCCCACAAGCCAGTGGGATGTCAAGGGCATTACAGCATCTTAAACTGTCAGCCAGAAGTTCAATGTGTTGGAGGCTTACTATGTACACCTATTAAATATCTTCATAACAACCTCCATGCTATTAATTATCCTCATTTTTCAGGCAGGGAAATGGAGACTCAGAGAATTGAGCTGCTGAAGTCCTGCATCTAACCTTGTGGTAGAACCTGCCCTGCTTGTTTGTTTTTCATCTCAGGGCACTGCCTCTGGTTGGGCTGCTCTCCGAGGCCGTGCAGACCCATTGCCCAGCTGTGCCCCTGTCCCCACCCTCCCGAACAGTCACTACAGTTACAGGAAGATACTGGGTTCCAGGATCTTGGGCCCTCCGGATCTGAGGTTCCTTCTGAAGTCACAGAACCTCCAGGAGTCCACAGAGGGAATGTCTCAAAGTGTGCTGGCCAGGAAGGAGACCAGACACGAAGGGCAGTTCCTCTCTGCTCCAAAGGTGGCCGGGAGGAGGCTGGCAGAAGGTCAAGGGAAACAGGAGTGTTGGGGGAAGGGGGGCTTCCACTACTTCCTCCCAGTGGAAGGATGATGCTGGGAGAGCAGTTGCTTGACCCAAGGCTCAAGCTTTGTCTTTCTTTCACCCCTAAGCCTTGCACCAGATGAGGGACTGCAATTCTGACCCCAGGTTGCAATTCTGACCCCAGACAGTGTGCCCAGACTATCCTGTGAAACTTTGAGCCCCTGGTCTGAGAATTCCTCTTCTCTGGGGCAGCTGCACGTGGCTTTGAGCACGGGGACGTGAGTGTTTGCCAGACTCATCTAGATTCTCCTGATAACATGGAGAGTGGGTTGGGGGCTGTGAATGCAGAGTTTTCCCCCTAATGTTCTGTCGAGTGGAAACTCCCCCTTCTGCTTATAGCTCATCTCCTACTTAGGACTGGAGGCTCTTGAAGAGGGTGTGTCACACGTACTTGTGCTCAATTTGTGGTAATACGTTTTCTTTATAATAGGCGAGTTAACAGGCATCACTGAGACTGACTATGGAAACCGAATGTATAAGAAAGACGGGACCCTAAACACCTGCTGGTTGGCCCAGCCGCCACACCACCACTTCGCTTAGGTGCGAGACGCAGACTGCGTTCTGACCACGGGGAAAATACCTTTGTCCGCTGTGGCTTTGGAATTCTTCCCAGAGTGATAAATTCTAGTGAGAAAGAGCCCTACGTTCTTAGGGCTGGCTCTCCAGTGAGGCCTTGCATCATTCTTTCCACTGTAAACTGTGCGGCTGGCTTCTCCTGATCAGCCACACGTGTACCGCAGAAAGGGCTGGGCCTGACGTGGCCACCCAGGGGCATCACCCTCGTCCTGGAGATTTTGCTGCCGCCTCCAAAGGCCCCAGTCATGTGGGATGCTGGTCCCTCATCTCTTGGGCACTCTGGGTGGGGAGACTGCATCCTGAGCCACCTCATTGGCTGCCTGGGCTCTAGCACAGACCACTCAGCAGGGCTGGGAACCGGCGAGGGGCCGGGCTTCGGAGGCGGGACCACCTCAGGGGAAGGGGCTTGAGGCTGGCCGCGAGTCAAAGGCGGAAGTGCAGATAAACAGGATTCGAGTCATCGTTTAGATAAGCACTTTTGCTTCTGCACCACAACCTCCTGGAAGGCTTGCTTACACTTTCCTGAGCACAAAAACAAACTTTCTAATCATAAGTAACATGCGTGCGACGTGAAGTCTGGCTGGTAGGACTTGTTATCTTTCTCTCATTGATGTCAACCAGTTTCCAAAAGTCTCTCTTAAGTAGAGGTTACTGGTTCATGCATAGAATGTTGGATGTGAAAACTCAAGAGGGATGGGGCTGTGGGGCAGGTGGGCATGGAGATGTGCTGCCTGCAGCCCTTCAAGGAGAAAGGGACGAGTTACCCTGGCTTCTGGAGTGTTGTCAGTGGACACCCTTCAGCTGTCAGCTCCTTTAGGAGATGCAGAGAGCTGCCCGGCCCCAGGTCCCTGCGTCCTGGAGGCAGCCTGTCCAATGGCTGATCCAGATGGAGCTAGAGAGGCCTGCCTTTGGGTTCAACAGAGGAGTTTCTGCAAGACTGTCCTAGCTCCAGGGCTCCTCTGGAGTAGCCTGAGGCCCCCTCCTTTCTCCTCCACATGTGGTGACCCCAGAAGTCCTTTCTAATAAGCACTGTGAACACAAGGTAGACTGTTTCCATGAGAACCCAACCTGCCCCTGTAACACAGGGACAACTGTGCATGCATATGTGTGTGTGTGTGTGTATGTGTGTGTGCATGAACTTGACATTATGGAAATGGTGAAAACAGACACAGAAAACAGACTTGTGGTTGCCAAGGGGGAGGTGGTGGAGGGAAGGACAGATTGGGAGTTTGGGGTTAGCAGAGGCAAACTATTACATGTAGGATGGATAAACAGCAAGGTCTTACTGGATAGCGCAGAGAACTATATTCAGTAGCCTGTGATAAACCATAATGGAAAAGAATATTAAAAAAGAACATATATGTGTGTGTGTCTGTGTGTGTGTATAGATGGAGCTAGTGATAAACAGCCCACCTGCCAATGCAGGAGACAGAAGATCCCCTAGAGAACTTCTCATGGCAACTCACTGGAGTAGTCTTGACCTGGACAATCCCAAGGACAGAGGAGCCTGGTGGGCTACAGTCCGTGGGGTCACACAGAGTCAGACACAACTGAAGCAACTTAGCACGCACATAACTGAATCACTTTGCTGTACAGCAGAATTAACACATTGTAAGTCAACTACAACAAAAGTTTTTAAAAACTTGTACAGTTCAGGGAACCTTACTCAGTGCACTGTGGTGACCTAAATGGGAGGGAAATCCAAAAAAGGGGATATGTATATGTATAGCTGATTCACTTTGCTATATAGTAGAAACCAACACAGCATTGTAAAGTGACTATACTCCAATACAAATTAATTTTAAAAATAATTTAAAAATTAATTAAAAATTTTAAAATTAATTTAAAAAATAAAAAAATTTACTTTATTTTCTTACTTGACAAAAAAATGTTGAAAGAATAATAGCGCTCGTCTTCCAGAACTATCACAGGATCTTGACAGCCCCTAAGGTTCTTTTGACATTTTGAGCTAGTGTTATCAGTGTGAGTTTCATCTCGGTTGTGGCTTGTGCCTCTTATCATCATGAAGAAACCCTAAAGGTCTCACTTGATGTTTTTGGTCTTGCTCTCAGCTCTGAAAAACTAAGCGCCCATAGTTAGAGTGACTTGCCCAAGCTTCCCAGGAGGCCAAGCAGGTTCCACTTGTTGAGGTTTTTCAATGTATCAAAAAGACGAAGAGGAAGAAATGTAAAAATGGGGTGAAGAAATTGTATAAGAGAAAAATGTAGAAAAATTGGAATACACGATTCAAGAAGTGATGAGAGGATTCATAGATACAGCAGACATAGGAATTCACTGAACTATGGTCAGGTGACTGGCAGCAGATTTAAAATTGAGTGATAGATCTGGTCTTCTTTTTTTAAAATATTTATTTATTTGGCTACACCGGGTCTTGGTTGTAGCACACGGGATCGTTTAGCTGTGGCTTGTGAACTCTTAGTTGCAGCATGCGGGATCTAGTTCCCTGACCAGGGATGGAACCTGGGCCCCCTGAACTGGGAGCTCAGAGTCTTAACCACTGGACCAGCAGGGAAGTCCCAGATCTGGTCTTTCAGTCCCATCAGTTGGTGCCTCTCACGTCCAGTTTCTTTTGACTAGAGCATCAGGGTCTCAAGAGGCTCTAAGGCCAGTTACACAGGTGGATGTAGGGTCTGGCACCTTAATTCTGTGTTCTTGCCTCCATATTCATGTCCCATTCTGTACTACTCAGTGTTTTGTGTTGATAAATCAAAAGAACAAATAAGTATGATGTGTTTGAATGAACCTTGTGTTATGGACCTGGCTATGGAGACTGCCATGACGATGTGATGGTTCTATCCCTGAACATCTGAGTTAAGATGAGCCCTGGTGGTCCAGAGGTTAAGACTCTGAACTTTGGGGCTTCCCTGGTTAAGCATCCGCCTTGCAACGTAAGGGACACCAGTTCGATCCTTGGTCTGGGAGGATCCTACATGCCGAAGAGCTACTAAGCGCGAGTGGTGCAACTACTGAGCCTGTGCTCTAGAGACGATGAGCCGGAACTAGTGAGCCCACATGCTGCAACTACCGAAGCTGGCACGCTGGAGCCTGTGCTCTACAGTAAGAGCAGCCACTGCAGTGAGAAGCCCACACACTGCGATGAAGAGCAGCCCCTACTCACCACAGCTAGGGAAAGCCTGCACGCGGCAACAAATACCCACCACAGTCAAAAAAACCCCTCTTCTTCCTGGGAGTCTGGGTGATGGAGAGCAGGAAGGGGCCAGATTAAGATTTTCCCGGGCTCCAAGTTCTCATAGGAGCATGGTGCTTTCCCACGACCCTCAAACCTTGGGACCCATGGCTTACATGTGCCAGAACTTCAGATAGCTTCCCTCTGAATTCTCTAACTGAATTCTCTAACTGGCTTCCCTGGTGGCTCAGTGGTAAGCAATCCACCTGCCAGTACAGGAGGTGCGGGTTTGATTGCTGAGTTGGGAAGATCCCCTGGAGAAGGGAATGGCTACCCACTCCAGTAATTCTTGCCTGGGAAATTCCGTGGACTGGGGAGCCTGGTGGGTTACAGTTTATGGGGTCACAAGAGTCAGACATGATTTAGTGACTAAACACCACAGTACATTCTCTAACCAGAGATCAGAAACTGAAGGTGACTTGTCTGCCTCTTGGTGTGGGGGGGAAGAGGAGGAGTTGGGGTGGCAGGGCAGCCATCACCACTGTCACCACTGTGGAAGCCAAGCCCGCACACCCCTCCCGGTCCCCGTGAGAAGTAGCCAGGGAGCCAAGGAAGGGCCGGAGGCGGGAGGAAAGGAGCAGTGAGCCTTTTTATTGTGGATTAATTCACTCGGTAGTAACAATTCCACACAATATTAAAACACTGCAGGAAAGTGGGTGTGGCACACCTGGAATTTCCTTTTTTTAATCAGAAATAAAAACCACTGGACATCCACACACAGATGGGGTAGAACCTGCTAGAACCACAGATTGCTTCTGAGAACCTGGTGACCAGTCTTTACAACATTTGGCAATAGTCTCCAGGGACGGGGGCAGGTGGGGGGGAAGTGGGCGGGGTGTCGATGTATGGCTTTTCAGGGGACCCAGCCGCAAGCTCTTGAAGGACAAGCGACCTGTGGTGGCCTCCCCATGGCCCCGAAACTGCCCCTGATCACTCAGGCTCGGGGCGGAGGTCTAATGACTGTTTCCTGCCCACCTGGGGGCTGGAGCTGCATGAGCTGCCTGGAGGCCCAGTGACTACCAGACAAGGCAGTCAGGACATCAGAGAAAGAAAAAGCACCTTCTGCACTTCCATGGGGCTGGAGGTCACAACCAAGTTACTTCGTTCTGGGCCTAGGGGTCGCCTTTGGGGAGGATGGGGCAGGGGCATGGAATGGGGGCTGGGCCAGGCCCAGGGAAGCACTGCAGGCTCCAGAGAGGAGACTCAGCCATTGCCCAGCACCGCCGTGTGTGTGTGTGTGTGTGTGTGTGTGTGTGTGTGTGTGTGTGTGTGTGTCCCTAATTCCCTCGGGACGTGGCTGAGAGGCACTAGCCTTGTGGGGCTCTTACAGTCTCCAAGACACCCTGAAAGCCGTGTTTTCCTGCTGACATGCATGCCAGAAAAGCACAAGCAGAACAGCGTCCTGTGTGCCCCGATGCTCCAGGCCTACCCTAGGGACTCTGATGTTGAAGAGGAAAAATAAAAAAGGGAAAAAGCGCTTTTTCCTCTGCTGGAAGGAAGTCCACAGCAGGGTTCCTGCTGCCGCCTTCTCCCGAGCTCAGAGGCTGTGGGTGGGTACCTGGGAGGCAGCTGGGCAGGTGTGGCCATGGGGTGGGGGCACAGTGGTCCCCATGCTCTCTGGGCCTCAGTTTACCCAGACCACTGAATCCCTGGGGTCTCAACCAGGGGGGAGGGTGGAAGCTCTAGCCCAGGTCTGATTTTGCTTCAGGGTTTGAGGCGGTGGGTGGCCATCGGCTGGCTGAGCCTGGAGCCAGCGATGGGGCTGCTGAATTCAGGTTCCCCCCACCCCCTCTGCCAGGGGTCCTGAGCTTTGCTTTCTGCTGGCTTCTCCAGGGTCACTTGGTGGGGACACATGATGGTGCTGGCAGGGCAGGGGCTGGAGAGAGAGGCAGGTCTGGGTCCGGGTGCTCCCAATGAGATCAGGACCACTTGTCCTCTTTGGGACCTGGCTGTGGGAGCCTGGGTCAGTGGGGGCTCGGGAAGAAGGCTGGGTGGGCGCGGACTGAGCTCTGGCTCAAGGGATTAAGGCTTCTGTCCCAGAGCAAAGGGTGACGGGTTAGCAGATGGCTCGTAGGCTGCCCTTGCTGCCCCTCTGCCCCTCAGGCTGAGCCCCGCTGTGCCATGGCTGCCCCAACCCCTACCCCTGGGGTGTGCCCAGGGTTTCTGGAATAGGCTTTGTTTCATCCTGCTGTTCTGCCAGGGGTGGGCAGGTGGGGCCTCCCCACCCTAGGCTGCAGTGTAGGGGTCAGGGGCTCGGGGGCTTTTCCCAGTCCAATTGCAGGTGCGGAGGAGCCAGGCTCCCTGAGGCCCCAGGTGCTCCCGGACCAGCCGGAGAGAGCTGGGTGCTGGGTGAGGGGAGCGTGGCCCTGGGTCTGCACTCTGGGGGTGCTGGGCATCCCACCAGCCTGTGCAGCCAGGTGAGGTCTGAGCCCAGGGGCACGAGAGGAGCGGAGGCTCTGGGTCCTGCCAGCCCACGTGCCTTGTGCTGGCTGCCCAGGACCCTCGCGCTCAGCCTGGGAGCCTGACACCCCAGGCCGTAGGAGCGGGAGGCCCCTGGAGCTCAGGCCGTGGGGTCCTGGAAGCTGCAGGTGGCCCCGGCAGCTGAGGAGGGCAGGTGTGCATTCGGCCAGTCCTCCAGCCTCCTGCTCCTTGAACCGTCCATATCACAGCATAGGAAACAGCCATTGTAAAAAGCCCACCGCCCCGTCCCTCACTGGCCACTCCAGGACACTTTACAAACACCCCGGGTGGTCGGGTGTGAGTGGGAGTGGAGCACAGAGAGTGCCTCTCTGTGTCCGGGCAGAGGCTCCCATCTCCACGGCTTCTGCAGCGACTTCCAGACAAATCCCACACCTTTTCAAACCCGGAAGCACCAGGCACCCCGGGCAGGTCTCCCCAGGTGGCATTTCTGTTGGAAAAACGGCCATGGAGATGCAGAAAGTGGAACAAAACAAAACACTGAGAAGCTAAACAGGGCCGTGGCCTCTTAACTGCCAGTGCCAGTCTCCTGCTTAAAACTAAAGAAAACACAGCTGGACGTCACAGTGACCGGGGCCACAGGCTGAAAATCCCTTTCTGGGGTGGGCGGGAGCCTCAGCGTGGCTGGAGGGTGACACAGGCCACAGGAAAGCCACGCAGTGGGGTGGCCCTGGGGGACAGTGTTTCACAGGCAGAGCTCCCCTCCTGGCCCCTACCATCCACGTGTGCATTGTTACATGACCTGGCTTTGCCTCAGATTCAGCTGATGACGCCTGATCTTAGTGGTATGGAATTACAAGGTTTTAAATGAAAAGGAGAAAAATTTCCGCAAAAGGGTGCATTATGTCCCTCCCCCCAACTCCCACCCAATGTTACTCCACTGAACAGCCTCCCACCTCCCCAGAAAAGCATCGCATCATCCACTTGGCAGAAGCCTTCCCAGCAGCCAAAGGTGTGAGACTTGCCACCTGCTTGGGCCGCCCACGCCAGTGGCGGATTCACCCACCTCCTTCCCTTCCCCGCTCCGGCCTAGTTCCGCCCCAACTACGACTCAAATGGCAGTTCAGTTTTCAGAAATTGTCACCACATCGCTGGGGCATGTCAGTTTTTCCCCGTTGGAAGTGGCGGTGAAGCCCGGCCCCTGATGGGGCTGCGATACTGGGTCTGGTAATCCATTTGAACCCAGATGGTAAATTTTACCCCATCTGGGCAGTGGTGACTGTTTGCATTTCTTTCGGAATTAAGAGTTTTCCTTGATTTGACGCCCTGGCTGGGGGAAGGGGAGCGGGGTGGAGGAGTTGAGCGAGCGAGACAACCAAGCTATAGGATAATACAAGGCTTCTTGTCCTTAAAGGGGTTCTCGGAGGCGGGGACTCCCACCAGCAGGGGGTCGTTCCGGGCGTGCTGCTCACAGTAGCTCATGAGTTCGGAGGAGGCTTTGGAGACCTGGGTATGGGCACAGGAGGAGAGAGGAAAGATGAGAAAGGGCCGAGGCTCCGTGTCCCCAGAAGCCAAAAGATGGAGACAACCCTAGTGCCCGTCACCTGAAGACACACACCGTGTCCCACACACAGGGGAGCACCACTCAGCCACAGAAAGCAGAGAAGCCCCGACACTTGGTACCACGTGGACGGACCCTGAGGACACGATGCTCAGTGAGAGACGCAGACACAGAAGGATACACAGGGTGTGACTCCACTGACAGGAAACGTGCAGAGCAGGCCAATCCAGAGATACAGAGAGTGGGTTCCTGGTTGTCAGGGGCTGGGGTACTAGGGGGACGGTGACTGTTAACGGATAGGGGGCTTCTTTTTGGGGGTGATGGAATGTTCTGGAATTAGGTGGTGGTGATGGTTACACAGCACTGTCAACACACAAAATACCATTAGTGGTCAATTTGATGTGTATTTTACTGGAATTTTAAGATTAAAGAAGCAGCTGCAGGACTGAGCCCCCTCCAGCAGAGCTTGTGTGGAGTCTGAAGGGAAGGTCAGGGGAGGGTTGGGTCTAAGTCTCCATGTCCATCCAAGAAAGGACCTGATGGGGGACAGCCCAGCTGGCAGGTGGCCCGGCATGGGGGACAGGCCCTTCAGTGGCTGATTCCTGTGCTGTCTGACCAGTGGGGTTGCCGTGGCCATGGTGAGGAAGCTGACACTTAGGACCCCCTGCATCAGGGTCCCCAGAATAGGAGGGAGGAGAGGAAGGGACTGCCCAACCGGCGCTGGGGAAGCAGACCTGGGGAGAGCAGTGGCTGGTGTCCGGTGCAGGGAGGGCAGGGGTGGGGGCAGGCTGCACTGTCCAGGCTGCCCGCTCCAGCCCCGTTTTGAGTCTGGGGCGCAGGCACACCTCTGCAGCAGGGGTGCTCTGGAAAGTCTTCAGAGGAGCCTCTGCATGGGCCCTGGCTCGGATTCTATGGCTCCGCCTGGATCCCTGCAGACAGGATGCCATGTGCCTTCAGCCTCATCTCCCCGCCGCTCCCTCGGGCTGGCCCTGCGGTCCCTGGTTGCTGTCTTGGGGCCACAAAACCTCAGGAGGCACTAGGAGGGAGATGGGTCATGCCTGACTCTGCTCCTCCCCATGTTCAAAGGCTGCCAGGGAGCCCTCCCAACATCAAACGGGTGGGTGAGTCAGCGATCTCTGCCAGGGTTGGGACTGGCGGAGGAAACCACTTCAACCGGGCTGCTCTGTCTTCAGCCTTGAGGAATGCTTTGAGTGCTCAGAGTCCTGGAACATTCAGACGCCTCGTGGGGGGCCCCCAACCCCACCCGGGGGTTGCAGCGACCTCCTTCTACCTGGCTGGGCTGGAGGTGCAAAGCGCTCAAAGATCCTCCCCCTCCCACCACAGGGCCACGGGGCGAGTGTTTGCACTGAGCAATGACAGAGGATGACGGTGCTGGGGGAGGCAAGCCGTGAACAAAAACATGGGTGATGGCTGATTTTATGTGCTCACTTGGCGCGGCCATGGGTACCTGGTTGTCTGGTCAAAGGCCAGCCTAGATGTCTCTTATTATTGTTGTTTGGTTGCTCAGTCATGTCCAACTCTTTGAGACCCCATGGACTGTAGCCTGCCAGGCTCCTCTGTCCATGGGATTTCCCAGGCAAGAATACTGGAGTGGCTGGGATGCCATTTCCTTCTCCAGGGGAATCTTCCCAACCCAGAAATTGAACTGGGGTCTCCTGCATTGCAGGTGGATTCTTTACCAGCTGAGCTACCAGGGATGAGATGAACGTTTAAATTTAGACGAGATTAACATTTAAATTTATGGACTTTGAATAAAGCAGATGACATGCCCTAATGTGGGTGGGCCGCATCTGATCAGTTGAAGACCTTAACGAAAAAGACTGTTTGATGGCCTTGGAACTCGAGCTGCAGCAGCTCTTCCCTGGGTCTCCAGTCCATTGTTCAGCCCTGCAGACTTCAGAACTGCCAGCTCCACGATCGCGTGACCCAGTGCTTTAAACTGCCTCTTACGCTCCCTCTCTCTCTGTAATATATCATCGTATATCTCTGACTAATGCAGTGGGCAGCTGGAGCCTGGCTAATGAGGGAGCGTAAACCACCAGTGTCTTCCAGACAGATACTCCCTGGCCCTCGCCCGGCCACCTGCACAAGCTGGGGTCTGTGGCAGGAGTCAGCTGCTTGGAGGCAGCCCGGCATCCTTGGCAAAGTGGATGGGTTTGGTGAGAAGATGATTTTGAAAAGTGGCAGATACTTTTCTTGTGTAAGAGGCCATGACTGGCCCATTGGTCCTTATTCTTTGAAAGGGCTGGATGTCATCCTGATGTCCACTTATGGACTTAAGATTCAGCTACATAAATACATGTATCCCTCCACACATGGGAGCATCCCTCAGCCATGAAAAGGAGAGAAGCCCTGACACTCGCTAACACATGGACAGATCCTGAGGACATGGTGCTCAGTGAGAGAAGCAGACACAGAAGGACACACGGGGTGTGACTCCACTGATGGGAAACGTGCAGAGCAGGCAGATCCACAGACACAGAGAGTGGGTTCCTGGTTGTCAGGCTGGGGAGGGGATGGGGGTAACTGCTAATGGGAACATTTCTTTTTGGGGTGATGGAATGTTCTGGAATTAGTCATGATGGTTGCACAACATTTTCAGTTCACCAAATGTCATTGAATTGTACACTTTAAAAATGGTTAACTTTATACAAATAATTAAAAAAAAAAAGCCTGCAAGCTGACTGCCCAATTATGCAGTATCTTATTTTGTTTTGCATGTTCCTGGTCTCTGATGGGTTAAGCATTTGTGAGGAGTAACTGCTTGTCTTTTTCTTTTTCTTTTTTTTTAGCATAAAAATCAAACATGCTTATTTCCAAAAATGCAATCCATGCAGAAGTGGCAAAAGTAAACATTGAAAGGCCCCACGTCCTCCCTTGCCCAGGGCCAGGTCTCTGACTTTTCTTTGCATCTGTCATAACAAGGGAGTGGCATAGAGCTCTGAGGATGAGGGGCCAGAAGAGAAAGTGCCTGCCTCACGTTCACCCTCTTGGAGGGGCCCCATCCGGCCTTCTCTGGGGCTATCCAGGGATGGACCCCAAGGGCTGAAGGGCTCACAACAGACCTTGAGGCCTGCCTTTGGTCTCACTGTGTTTATGAAGCACACTGGCACATCTACCATCACAACAACCCACAACCTAGCTTAATAGGTGGTGTGTCTTTCTGCTGAGACAATGGAGGCTCAGAGAGGTTAGGCAAGTGGCCCAAGGTCACACAGCAAGAGGCACAGCCAAGTGCAAACCCCCGCTGTCCTGCTAGCCTCCGTGCCCACCTTTTGCTGCTGGTGTGTCCAGCGGCCTCTCCCCTACTCACCTTAATGCGCTCAATCCCAGCTTCGATGCGGAGCTGCTCCACCAGCTTCCGAGCCTGGGCTATGTTGTTAGTGGCTGACATTGTCTGCCATCAGCTCTGGGCCCCCGTTGTCCAGAGAGCTGGGTGGGGAACAGATGGACATGAGCTGACTCTTAAAGTCCTGGGACTGCAGGTAGGGGATGGTAAGGAGGGATGCGTCCCCCTTCTGGAGCCTTCTGGGGCCCCTAGCCTGGCCACCCTGCAGTCATGATGCCTATGTCCTCTGGGTCGTGGTGGGTGCGTGCATGTCCTTCAGTCGTGTCATGTCCAACTCTTTGCAACCCCATAGACTGTAGCCTCCCATGCTCCTCTCTCCATGGGGAGTGGGTTGCCATGTTCTCCTCCAGGTGACCTTCCCAACCCAGGGATTGAACCCAGCCCTGGTGAGAGGTCTGGCCAAGGGCACCTTCTCCCACAGTCCCCTCCATGGTTGGTTGGGGTTGAGTGCTCCCCGGATGTGACCACCCAAGGGCCCCAGGAGAGCTCACAAAAGCTCCGCCTCCACTCCTGGCTGGCTCAGAATGGAGGGGCTTTGTCTGATTCCTGCACCTGCTCCTCCCCCAACATGGCTGGCACTGAGGCCGGTCATTCTCTCTGGGGGGCTGTCCTGGGCCCTGTGGGGTGTAGACCAGCCCTCTGGATGCCAAGAGCACCTCCAATGTGACAACCAGAGATGTCCCCAGACATGGCCCAGTGTCCGATGGAGGTGGAGTTGCCCAGGACTCGACCCCTGGCCCTAGATGCAGGCAGATTACATGAGCAGCCTGTACCCATGGGTCCTGAGTACCCTACTCTTCCTCTGGAGGGCCTGGGCCAGTTTCCTGCCTTCATTTGGTCATTTGTCCAGTGAATTGAAATGTAATTAAATATAAAATGTCTTGGGACTTCCCTGGTGGTCCAGTGGTTAGGACTCCTAGCTTCCAATTGCAGGGGGCCTGGGTTAGATCTCTGGTCAGGGAACTAGATCCCACATGCCACAACTGAGAGTCCTCATGCTGCAACTAAATAAAAAAGATCCTGCATGCTGCAGCAAGATCGAAGAGCCCCTGTGCTGCAGCTAAAACCTGGAGCAGCCAAATATATAAATATTTTTTAAAATACCCATTTCCACCTGACTTACATCCATGTTCAATTAGTTATGAAAATGCTCTTTAGATGGGACCATGTGGTATGGAAGGCTTCCCTGGTGGCTCAGACGGTAAAGAATCTACCAGCAATGTGGGAGCCCTGGGTTCGATCCCTGGGTTGGGAACATCCCCTGGGGGAGGGCACAGCAACCCACACCAGTATTTTTGCCTGGAGAATCCCCATGGACAGAGGAGCCTGCTGGGCTACAGTCCATGGGGTTGCAAATAGTCAGATAGGACTGAGCAACTAAGCACACACACACACACGGTATGGGGCCTTTTGGGACTGGCTTTGATTTTCACTTGGCCTCATGATCTGGAGCCCCACCCCGGCAGCTGCGCTCATCAAGAGTCCACTCACGTGCAGGCCAAGTGGAGGTCCATGGTGTGGACCCTTCACCTGTCCAAGGATACCTGCACCAGTTTCCGGTTCTGGCCATGTCAGCACAGAGCTGCAGCAGGCATCTGTGTGCAGGCTTCCGTGTGAACACGAACCTTTATTTCTCAGAGATAAATGCTGAGGACTGCAACTGCTTGTTGACTTTTTTTTTTTTGAAACAGCACCTGTTTTCCAGAGTGGTTGCACCATTGTATGTACCCACCAGTCATGTATGAGTGATGTTAATTTATTTTTATAATTTGGTCATGCGAATTTTTTTTTCTTTTCCTTAAGGTGATTAAAAATCCTACCTATTCCATCAATCCACGTTTAGTGAGCCCTAGGATAGAGGTTCTCAATTGAGATCATCCTGTCCCCTGAGGATACTGGGTGACGTCTGGAGACATCTGTGGCCGTCAGGACCTGGGATGTTGCTCAACACTGACAGTGCCCAGGGCGGCCCCCCACAGTGGGTGACCCAGCCCCAAACGTTGACAGCGCCAAGGCTGTGGAATGGAATCTGATCCCAACTCACACTAGACAGCAGGATAAACCCTGATGGTCAGATGGTGTGAACCAGGGTGACTCCAGCGTCTGTGAGTCACCTCCCCTCCCTCCCACTCAGACATGTATTTATTTATTTGGCTCCTCTATACACTTGCAGGATCTTAGTTCCTGGGCCAGGGCTTGAATCTGGACCCATGGCAGTGAAAGTGTAGAGTCCTAGCCACTGGACTCTGCCTGAGAATCCCCAAGGTGTGTATTTAGGTGTGAGCAGCATCTGAGGACCTCAGGGGTCACATGGTCAAGGAACCCAGTGTCCTGTGGGGTCCATGGGATCCCTAGTCCGGGGCTCTCACCCAGGGAGATCCTGTCCCCAGGAACACTGGGCAACCTCTGGGGGTGTCTGTGGTTGTCATGACTGGGGAGGGGCTTCTGGCATTGAGATCAGAGCAGAAAATGACCTAACCCCAGTGAGCGCATTGTCCGGGTTGAGGAAGCGCCCAGTGGGTCTGCATAGTATTAGTTTGATATGGAGTGGGTAGAGCCCAGGTTCAGGAACCAAAATTCATGGGTCCCAGGGAGCCACCTGGCCAGGCTGGCACTGACCCAGGCCATTCAGCAGAAGCGCGTGCTTCTGTCATGATACACGGCGCCTCTGTCTGTGTCCCAGTCAGTAGAGAGGGGCAGTTGCCGAAAAGGAAAGGCAGATTCCAGGTTTTCAAAAAATTTCCCACTGGGCAATGAAAAGAAATAGACTGGGGACTTCCCTGGTGGGCCAGTGGCCAACACTGTGCTCCCAATGCAGGGGGCCTGGGTTCGATCCTTGGTCAGGGAACTAGAGCCCACATGCTGCAACTAAAGATCCCCTGTGCTGCAACGAAGACTGAAGACCCAGAGTGTCGCAAACTAAGACCCGGCACAGCCAAATAAATATTAAAGACAACAACAACAAAAGGAATGGACTGTGGAAGTGTACATCCTGGATGGCCCTCCAAGAAATCACTCAGAGTGAAAAGGGCAGCCCCCAGAGTCACATGCTGTGTGGTTCTGCATACTGAACATCTCTGAGATGTCAAGGTAGTAGAGACAAGGAGGGATTCCTGGTTTCAGGGGGGCGGCGCCCTGGGGAAGGGTCTGGGGAGACAGGTGCACACCAGGGGTCCTCACTCAAGAGCCAAGTATCCAGACTGTGTGTGTGTGTGTGTGTTGCGGGGGGGAGGTTCACAGGTCTGCCAGGGTAGGGGGATGAACTGGCAAAGATCTTAATACATGCACACACGTCAAACCTCAGGAATCTGTGTCAACAGGTGATACAGGGCCTTTCTGTTGGTGATCTGATATAACCGTGTGTAAATCTATAGTGATCTCAATCCAAGTTTCCATTAAAAAAAAAAATCCCTTCTGTGCTGCTGCCTGCCTACCTACCTCTCTGCCAGACATCCTGGCCCCTCTCTGGGCCAGAAAAGGCCTGAATGTGTCTGCTCCGGGTGCGCGGGGCCCACGTGTGGGCTCCCAGAGTGCTCTGATTCAGCACAGTGCTTCAAAGCGGCCACAAAACATCCAGCTCAGGGAAAACCGCCCTTGGTTCAACTTAAAAATACTGAAATTACTCAGTGCTAAATATAGACGCTGACAGAGAACAAACGGGGTGGCCCCATGGCGTGTTTTCCTTGGAAGGCTGGGGAGTACTGCTCAGCACCCACACTTGGAATGTCCACCAGGACCCTGGGAGCCCCGAACACCCTGTGGGGCCACCCCAACCATGGCCTCCCTCGTGGGCACTAAGCCCCTCAGCGCTGCTGGCTTCCTCTTCTGGACACGATGCCCTTAAGAGGTGCCCTCCAGGCTGGGTTATAACCCCGGGCACCTGGGGACGGTCACAGGGGGCTCCCTTGGGTTTTGTGTGCTTGTGTGCAGGTATGTGTGCACACATGTGTGGGTGAGTGTGTGTCTGTGTCTGTGCATGCATGCCTATGTGTCTATGAGTTTGTGTGTGCATGCATGTGTGTCAGCATGTATCCATGTGTGGGCATGAGTGGGCTGAGCGGCTGAGACCAGACGTGGCAATGTCATGGCTACATAGACAGCAGACTGAAGCCTGGTCCTGGCAGAGGCAGGGCCAGCCCAGCCTCATTGCGTGCCCCCAGGGTTAGGTCAACTCCCTCGGGCAGGCACAGGCGCTGAGTCAGCCCAGGAACATTCCTCACCAGCAGCCTCTCCTCCAGAGGCACGTGATGCCCTGGGCACCTGACCTGGCTGGGCCTGCCTGGGCCCAGCGGAGCCTTGGAAGGCCCTGGACACCAGGCAGGGCCTTGGGAAGCTGCGGGGGGAGAAGGTGGGAGCGGGCCCTCTGGGAGGGAGTGAGGAGGCAGTTGGAGCTGCAGGCCGCGGTCAGGTTCCCGCCTGGGGAGAGGCCAGTTCAGGCCTGGCGAGGCTGGGGGCATGACTTGGGGGTGAGGTTTGCCTAAAAATAGAAGCTTAACAGACGCCACTGGGCCCTGGCTGGCCTCCCAGTAAAGGGCCAGGAAGTCACTGGGGTCAGGCGGGCTCCCACAGAAGCGCTGAGGGCGTGTGGCGGAGAGGCAAGGGCCGTGTGGGCCGGAGCGTCCAGGATGCTTTGTGAGCTGGGCTGATGACAGACAGAGGGTCACCCCTGAGCGCTACAGACCCCAACCCGGCTGCCAGACCCCAGTGCACATGAGGATCAACCATAGCCAGGGGAGGGCAATGATTCTCCACGGTGGGCTGTAGGATGGCTGGATGGGGGAACACCTAGTTTGAACAGGGTCACCTCAGCCCCTGCTCACACTAAGGCCGCATCACTCTCTGTGGGGATCTGTTCCGGGAGCTGTGGGGAGTAGAGCAGCCTCCCTGGCCCCTATACCCTTGATGCCAGGAGTCCCCCCTCCCCCCGAGTTGTGATGAACCACAGATGTCCCCAGACACCACCCAATGTCTCCTGGGAGCAGCATTTAAAGCTTTTGTGGAACTCTCTTATCAGAAGACTCTCTGTAGCTAAAAGATATTCTTTTAGGAAAATACAATTTTTGGGGAACTGAGATGGTTCAGCTTGAAGTGAAGTGGTACTAAGCAGAACAGAAGTTTGTTTCCAAACAGGTTTTAAATTTCTTAGCATCTGGGAATTCCCTGGCGTTCTAGTACTTGGGACTCCACGCTTTCACTGTGGAGTGGGTGGGTTCAATCCCTGGTCGAGGAACTAAGATCCCACAAGCGGTTCAGCCTGGCAACAACAGCAAAATATGAAACAAAATTTCTTAGTATCCAACAACCTGGCTGGGAGAAGTCACACAGGGTCAGAGGTTCCCTTGAACTCAACCAACAACAGAAGTGGGAGCAAGCACAGCCTTCCGGGTGGGGGTGGGGGTGGGGGTGGGGGCAGGGTGGGAGGCAGAGGTCTTGCAGAAAGAGCAGACCCTAATTCTGCCCCAGATTCCTAAGCTGTGTGGCTCTGAGCTCCAGTTAGCTCTGCTCAGGACTCAGAGCGACACCCCGTCTCAAGCGCAGGGCCTGGCCAAACTCCAGGTCCCCAAGTTCCTATTCTGGGGGTCAGGGACCCTTGAGGTTGGCAGCCATGGTGGGCCTGCCCTACAAACACAGCTGCGAGGGAGATGGGATGAGAGATAAGGTGACCTAGACCTGCTGCGCCCAGCCAACGTAGACCGGCAGGTTTGCTGGAAGCTGTTGAGAAATCTTGCTCCTTGCGCAGTTTGCTGGCAGCTCGGTGGCCACTCCCTTCACCTGCCCAGGGGCCAGGCAGGGTGGGATATCGCAAAGGATGAGGGAGAGAGAGGGGCAGAGTTTGAAGTGAATTGAGTTAAAACTAGGAGTGGATGGAATCAGTAGCAGAGTCAGAGATGGAGAGATGTAGATGGTCTATTTCCTCCGCCAGACTGAATGCCTGCAGGGCCCTCCCCTTGAGCCCAGAAGCAGAGGTGAGACTGAGGTGAGACTTCCAGCTGGGCTCGGAGCCCACGACACTGGTCACGTCCAGTCACTTTCCTGCCATTTTTGGACATGGTTAGTGGCCTTTTACTGGTAGGTGATCCTCGGTTGTGAAACTCTCCTGCTAAGTCCACAGAGTCTCTGGTCTCAGTCCAGGGGACGAGGCTGTCTCCCCGTTCCTAAAGATAAAGTCTAGAAACAGGAGACCCTGGACTCACAGCCTGGCTCTGCCCTGGCCTGGGGCTGGGCTTCCTCAACCGGAGAAGGGGGTGGATGTTCTAGGAGCTGAGAATAGGACTTCCCAGGCGGTTCAGGGGTTTACACTCCACCTTTCAACGCAGCGGACGCAGGTTCGATCCCTGGTTGGGGAACTAAGATCTTATATGCCACGGGGCAACTAAGCCCACGAGCCACAACTACTGAAGTCTGTACTCCCTAGATCCTGTGCTCTGCTACTGGAGAGTAGCCCCCACCTGCTACAACTAGAGAATGCCTACGTGCAGCAACAAAGTCCCAGTGGAGCCAGAAATAAATAAAATAAAAAGTAAAAGCCAAGGGCTTCCTTGGTTAAGAATTGCCTTGCAATGCAAGGGACACTGGCTCCATCCCTCATCTGGGGAGATCCCATATGCTTCAGGGCAACTGAGCCCATGCACTACAGCTACTGAAGCCCCTGCACCCTAGAGCCCATGCTCCGCAACAAGACAAGCCACTTCAGTGAGAAGCCTGTGCACTGCAATGAAGAGCAGACCCCACTTACTGTAACAAAGACCCACCAAGCCAAAGAAATAAATAAACTTTAAAAAAATATTAAAAGCTGAGACTGGATCCCCAGTGGTCATTCTGTGGCTCTAAGATCACAATGATCTATGTCCCTGGCCTCCTCCTTAGCCATCTGGACCTTGGATAAACCTTTCTCTCTGCAGAGTCCACTCGCAATGGTGGCCAGCTAGTGTGGACACCCTTCTGATGAGGGCCGTGAGCAGAGCTGCACAGGGTAGAGATGCTCAAAGGCGCTGGAGGACCATTGAGAGAGTGAAGGATTTCCATCCCGAATCTGGGGAGGGGGATGGAAGCCCAGGAGTCTGGCTTGGGGCTGCCTTTTCCTGGGGTGGAGGGTTTGCCAAGAGGCTGAGGGGGTCTCATGAGGCTAGGGGCACAGAGGTTGAGATCCAGGGCCTCCTGAGGGGAGACAGATTGGGGAGCCCCCACCTCCTTGATATGAGCTGGGATAAGAGTGCTGCCTTCTAAGGAAAAGGTCCACAGGCAGCAGACAGGCGCTCACGGCAACTGCAGCTGAGTTCTGAGTAACCTCAGTCCCCAACACCAGATTGACGTGACCCGAAATGCTAAGTAGAAGTAAATGGAAGTCCATCCTTTCTGGGGAAGACAGCATCACCTTAGGCTTCACGTTGTTTCTACAATGAGTCAGCAGGCACAATATCTAGCACACAATCAGGAAAGACCAGGCAGGACTTCCCTGGTGGCCCAGTGGTTAAGACCACACACTCCCAGTGCAGGGGGGCCAGGTTTGATCCCTGGTCGGGGAACTAGATCCCACGTGACGCAACTATAATAAGAGTATACATGCTGCAGTGAAGATTGCAGATCCCAGGTGCCACAACTAAGGCCAAATAAATATTTTTTAAAAAAGAAGAAATGACCAGGCACACAAGAAGACAGGACCGTATAAACAAAAATCGGCAGAAATAACAGGCTCTACCAACAGGCCCCCAGGGGTTCCATACACTAAAATCGACAGAGTTTAAAATAACGATATTAACCATGCTAAATAAATGAGGCTGGAATTTTAGCAGAAAATTGGAAACTAAAGAAAAAGACTGAGTGTGTAGAAACTGACAATATATGAAACGAACACAACAGAAGCAGCACTATCATTAAAGACAACTAAGGAGAAAATTAGTGAACCAGACAATAGCAAATATCCAGATCGAAGCGTGGACCACGTGAAACAAGGGAAGAGACACAGGATGCAGTAAGGCATGCATGTGTGCTAAATCACTTCAGTCGTGTCTGACTCTTTGAGACCCCATGGGCTGTAGCCCATCAGGCTCCTCTGTCCATGGAATTCTCTAGGCAAGAATACTGGAATGGGTTGCTATTTCCTTCTCCCAGGGATCTTCTTGACCCAGGGATTGAAACGTGTGTGTCTTATGTCTCTTGCATTGGCAGGTAGGTTCTTTACCACTAGTGCCCCCTGGAAGCTCTACTAAGGTCTGACACATGTCAGAGCTCTGGAAGTGGGAGAGAGAGAGAATGGAACAGAAGCAATCTTTGAAGAGATAGTGACTGGTAAGTTCCCAAAACTGACAAAAAACAAAAACAAAAAACTCTTAAGCCACAGATTCAAGAAGCTCTAGAACCTCAGGCAGGAGAAACATTTTAGAAATGGACAGAGAAATGGCCAATGGGCACATGAAATAGTGCTCAATGATTAGTCATCAGGGCAAGAATAACTGAAAATCATCACGGAGTCTGCTTCGCAGCTGCTAGAGTGGCAAAAATCTAAAAGACCGACAACACCAAGTCCTGGGGAGGATGAAGAAACAGAAAGTTTCACATGTTACCGACAGAAGCGTCAACCGCTCTGGAAAGTGAGTTAGCAGATTCTTATGAGGTTAATCCACCTGCCGATGCAGGAGCCTCAGGAGACACAGGTTCAATCCCTGGGTTGAGAAGATCCCCTGAAGGAGGAAATGCCAATCTACTCCAGTATGGGAAAGAGGCAATCCCATGGAAAGAGGAGCCTGGTGGGCTACAGTCCATGGGGTCAAAAAGAGTCAGACATGACTGAGCACAGCAAAGACAGATTTTATAAGGTTAAACACATACTCAACCTATGACCCAGCAATTCCACTCCTAGAGATTTACCCACTTGTACAAGATGTTCATATGTCTGTATTTATAAGAGCAGAAGTTGGAAGTAACCCAAATGCTTGTCAACAGGAGAATGGGTAAACAGACTGGTAATTCATACCATGGATACTCACACAATGGAAAGAACCTACTGGCAAATGAAGCCATGTGTGTGACTCTCAAAATGCTTGGTCAGGTGAAAGAAGACAGACATTAGAAATATTCTCTATCTTGACTGAGGTATTAGTGTACACAGGTGTATTGACTTGTCAAAAGTCATCAAACTACTTATGTAAGATCTGTTCATTTTACTGAAGAGGAATTATACCTCAATAAAATCAGTTAGGGACTTCCCTGGTGTTCTGGTGGCTAAGACTCCACGCTGTCAATGCAGGGGACCCAGGTTCAATACTTGCTAGGGGCACTAGGATCCCATAGGCCGCAACTAAGACCCAGGGCAACCAAATAAATAAATAAATATTTTAAAAATTAAATAAAATCAGTTAATTATAAAACTAATGAACAAACATAAGGTGCTGGAGGAAAAAGGACTAACAATTTTACGGATCCAGTGAAAATTCTAGACGTAGTGAAAACAAACTTTAAGAATTAGGGTAAAACAAAGACATTTTCAGACTTCACAGGTTCAGTGGTAAAGAACCCGCCTGCCAGTGCAGAAGACACAGGAGATGCAGGTTCAGTCCCTGGATCGAGAAGATCCCCTGGAGTAGGAAATGGCAACCTACTCTAGTATTCTTGCCTGGAAAATCCCATGGACAGAGAAGCCTAGTGGGCTACAGTCCATGGGTCGCAGAGTTGGACAAGACCGAGCACGCAGGCAACGATGCCAAAAGACATTTTCAGACAGACTGTCACCAGCAGAACTTCCTTATTAGAAATAAAACAAAAAGATATTAGAGATAAATGACCCCAGGTGGAAGGCGAGAGGTTTAAGAGGACGTAAAAAACAAAACCAAACCAAAGTATCGAAGAAGGGGAAGAACTTGATAAAATAATTCCAAAATTTTCATAGGAAAATAAACAGGAAGTGAAAACCCTAAAAGCCCTTGGACCACAAAAGAATCACAAGAGCCATCAACTCGATATTTACCTCCACCCAGTCCAAAAAAAAAAGTCAACATCTGAAAAAACACGTATACTTCTCTGTCTACTGCAACTGGCTCAAGGCCAGAGTGATGGGGACCAGGCCAACTGTCCCTGGTGACTTCTCCTCAGTCCAGCCCTCAGCAGCCCCAGGAAGAAACAAGACTTTTCCCACCAGTGGAATCACACTCTGTGCGTCCTTCTGTGTCTGCTTCTCTCACTGAGCATTGTGTTCTCAGGGTCTGTCCACACAGTAGAGAGTGTCAGGGCTTCTCTCTTTTTTGTGAATAATATTTCCTTGTGTGCATGGAATAACATTTTTAAGCACACATTTTCAAAAGAAAAGCCCTCCTCGCTGTTGTTGAAGTGCTCAGCTGCTTAGTCATATCTAACTCTTTGGGACCCTATGGATTGTAGCCCACCAGGCTCCTCTGTCCGTGAGATTTTCCAGGGAAGAGTACTGGAATGGGTTGCCATTTCCTTCTCCATGGGACCTTCCCAACCCAGGGATTGAACCCATGTCTCTTGTGTCTCCTGGATTGGCAGCTGGATTCTTTACCACTAAGCCACCAGGGAAGCCCCCATACTATACTTGATCTCAGCCAAAAGGCGGAGAAATGGTAGCCATATATTTTCCTAACTAGGAAGGAAGTGGAAGATGGTACAAATCAGTGGTTTATTTGCCTTGGACTCAGGGATACAGGCTGTGTTTCTGGGTTGTGGACAAGTGCACTGGAGCGCTGAGCACTGTGTTTGATGTGCAGGTGACAGAGTGCAAGGGGTGGACCCCATGTCAGGCATCATGAAGGTGTTACTGTGCCCACTTTTTACAGATGAGGAGAGAGATGGAGCCTCAAAGACGTGAGTATGTTAATAACCTTCCCGAGACCACGCATCAGGTGGAGGTTGCGCCAGGGTTTGCATTTAATTCCCAAACCAGAGCTCCCTGGAAAAGGCAGGTCCCAACATAAAGCTCATAAAGCTTCATAAAGCTCTGAACCCAGAGGCAAGCTTCGGAGGCCGAGGGATGCAGTATCTGCGTCCTCCATGGCCCAGTGGATTTGGCAAAGGGTTTAGATATACAGTGATCCTGGATCTGAGGGATTGGATCCATACATGAGGGGAGGTGTCAGGATCCTCATGTGGCTTCTTTCTTTAGGGAAGAATGTGCAGAATGCTAGGGATGCTGACGACAACTGTGTAGCCATCAGGGTTAGAGAAAACCCCAAGTGAGATGGAACAGCGGAGAGCCTGAGCGTGGCGCCTCCTGTCTGGTGGTCTGTAAGTGACCCTGGGGCTCCTGGAATCCTGGACGCTTTTCCCAAGACCTGGAGCAGACTGTCACGTCGGCTTCCAATGGGGCCGCACACGTGTGCTGGGGAGACCTTTGCATCATCACCTTGTACCCCCACCAGGCGTCTCAAGATCACGTCTCTGTCCCCTGGTTCCTGGTGATGTAGGCTTGGAGTTTCCTGGTGGTCGAGTCCGCTTCCTTCTGCCTCAGAGAGTCAGATGGAGTAATGGGTGCGGATGCAGGAGCTCTAAGATGCCGTTTGGCCTCTGGGTCTTGCCAAGATGCTCAGCACGACCGTGTGCGCATATCGCTCACGGGGTGGGGGTGGGGAGGATGCATGGCAAATAGGTACCCAAGACCTTAACGGGGATGGGCGGGCTGAGCCTCGGCGACCTCGTGAACAAAACCAAGAAGGAGACAGCCGGCTGGGGTGGCCCAGGCCTTGCAGGGACCCTGAGCAGCAGGGCTGATGGGAAAGTGGACTGGGCACACACCCAGGCATCGAGGGAAGCCCTGACTGGCTGGGCATGTTTCTGGTGGGCAGAAGCAGAGGCCGGCAAGAGCAGACGTGCTCCCTGGCTCAGCCTGTGATGCCATCTCCACCCTTGGAGGTGTTTTCCGGCTGCACAGGAAGCAGTGACAGGGAGACACAAAAATGCAGGAGATTCCTCTGAATTCCACGCATAGCTCTCATAGCTGGGAAGAGCTCCACTCCCAGCCTGCTCGCGATAAACCAAAACCCAGCCGCTGGGGCTGCTCTCTTACCAGAAAAGAAAGAATAGGACGCCAGGGGACGTTTCTGAAAGTTGGCTGGCTAAGCTGCGTAAAAGGAAAAGAATGTGAAAAATTCTTTTCGCTGGCTGGGCAGAGGCAAGGAGCAGGGCCTTGAAAGACTGGCGGCTCCTGGTCCTGGTGGTCCAAGAGGAGGTGTGATGGGGGCCACTGGGGACCACTCCCTGGGTGCAGTGTCTGCCCGCAGTGGGTGGACACCCAGGCACAGCCCCAATTGTTCAGTTGCTCAGTCGTGTCCAACTCTTTTCGACCTCATGGACTGCAGCACACCAGGCTACCCTGTGCTTCAGTCTCCTAGAAGTTGTGCAAACTCATGTCTATTGCATCAGTGATGCCATCTAACTATCTCATTCTCTGTTGCCCCCTTCTCCTCCTGCTGTCAATCTTTCCCAGCATCAGGGTCTTTTCCAATGAGTCAGCCTGGCTCTGAATTCCATGCACTGAAGATGGATCTGCAGCCCCAGGGCCTCAGTGTGAGACAAGTTACTCCCTGGAAAGCCTCGGCTACAACTTCCATAAGCACAAGATGCCAGGCCTGAGAGAAGGTGGGCTGGGACCCCCTGACTCTCAGACAGAGTGCCCCCGCAAAAGGCCACCTACTGTCCTGAGGAGGACAGACAAGTCAGCTGACATTGGTGCTGTCCTGGGAGCTGTTGGGAGGTGGAGCAGTATTCCTGCCCCCCACCTTGATGCCAGGAGCCCCCCAGTTGTGATAACCACAGGCATCTCCAGACATGGCCCAGTGTCCCCAGGGGAGAACCACCCCTCATTTGAGAAGAATCGGGTTAGAATCTCCCAATGGAGTTCTCACAACGTTTCTTCCCTGGATTTTACTATTAAAGACAATAAGGATGGGACTTGCCTGGTGGTCCAGTGTTTAGGATCTGCCTTCCAATGCAGGGGACGTGGCCTTTGATCCCTGTTCAGGGAACTAAGATCCCACATACTGTGGGGCAACTAAACCCATGGGCCGCAACTACTGAGCCCACATGCTGCGACTAGAGAGTTCACAAGCTGCAGTTAAGAACCGACACACCCCCAAAAAATAAATAAATGTTTAAAAGAATGTACGGGGACTGTCACCTTAAAAAAAAAAAAAGAAATAAAGAGCATCACAGGAAATGGAAGGAGGGTTTTTTTTCTGTGTGTGGCAGGGCTTCCCAGGTGGCATGGTGGTAAAGAATCTGCCTGCCAATGTAGGAGACACAAGAGACTCAGGTTTGATCCCTGGGATGGGACGAGGGATGATTCCCTCGATGATTTCCTGGAGGAGGAAATGGCAACCCACTCCAGTATTCTTGTTTGGGAAATCCCATGGACAGAGGAGACTGGTGGGCTACAGTCCACGGAGTTGCAGAGTCGGACACAACTGAACACACACAGGCACACACACGTTGGTTTCAGGGCCCATCCAGAGTCAGAGCTAATGTGCCTGATCTCACTTGTGGCCGGGAGTGACCCCTGGACCCCACTTCCTTGGTGGGGGCTGACTGATGAGAATGCATCTGTCACACCCGACCTTCACCAGCAACCTAGCCAGGGGTCCTTGGGGCTGTGCACACCTCTACGATGACCCCCAGTGACCTGGAGAATCCCCTTTCCTGGGGTGCGGGCAGGACCTGAGGAGAGGACGGGGTTCAGCTCTGGGCGGGGCAGTGTCGTGTGGCACAAATGTAGGAGGGGGAGAACCTTGGTGGGCCTGCTCTTATTAGGGGAGCGAGTGTGAAGGGGACTCTGCACAAGGGAAACCCTCTGTCACTGGCTTTGAAGCTGGAGGCGGATGTGTGGCAAGACACAGGGGCAGCTTCGAGGGAAGGGGGACCCCCTGCTACGGCTGCATGAAACCAAGTTCTGGAACAATCCGAATCAGCCCCAGGTGAAGCATTCTGACAGCAGCCGGGAGAGACCTTGAGCAGAGGGGGCAGCCACACCACGGTCTTACTGACGACCTTCAGGGCCTTGAGCTGGAAGCCACGAAGTCTGTGCTGGCTCGTTACTTGGCATGGACAGCTGATACACTGGCCAGGCGAGGCCCAAGTGGGATCTCCTGACCGTTGGCCTGGCCTCTTTCTAGCACTCTCTGTTCCAGATGCTGGACAATTCCAGCTGGCAGCCACTCCTCCCGCTGAGCAGGCACAGGACGCGCGTTCTCTTTTGTAATGGCCCTGAGATGCTGGCGAAGCATTAAAGCCAGAGGAATTACTGGCAGTATCTCCATCAGCAGCCAGCCTGTTCCCTGAGGTTCCTGCTCCCTGGGACAAGAGTGCCACATGCATTTCATCTCTGAAGGCACAGGAAGTTGATCTCAGTGAATCCAAGCTCAGACAAAGCCGGCTGCTTCCAGGCGGTTCTGAAAGCCCCCTCCCCACCTCCTCATCCAGGCGGATGAGGCCATGCTGGGTGAGTCAGAGCCCAGGAAGGTGGCCTTGTAGAGGGAGGGGAGCTGCGGGCAGCCAGAGCCTGTGTCGCAGGCCTTATCCCTGGCCTGCAGGGAGGGGAGGGGAGGCAGGCGGGAGCGAGTCCGCGTCCTCAGAGAGAACAGAAACAGCCTTCATTCTGCTTTAACACTTCCAGAACTGGTAGCTTTACAGCTCACCGAGCTTCTGAATTTCGACCCCCCTCCCTGCCTGCCATGAAACAGGAAGGAAACAAAACAACCCCCCTCCCACCCCCACCAAACACAAACCTCCAGCCAGACTGGACAGGAGGACAAACAAGGCCTGGGTGAGAAAGCAGGCTCCCCATCCCGGGGGTAACCGCCCCCCCAGAACACGATGTTCAGAAGAAGAGGAGGCAGGCCGCTGTGTGGAAAGAGGGAAAAAAATCCCAAAGCCAAACAGAACGAGATGAGGTTTGAGAGAACAGTATCTGGGCTTCTTTTAAGAACAGGCTGCCCTCCTGCAGGGCTTGGGGGGCTGGCTGGCCACCAGCTGTGCCCACATGCAAGCTGATTACCCTGTGTTTCTTACACACCTACTGTGTGCATGAGGCCTTGGCTCTGCTTGCCTTTGGGGGGCCTCCTGCACCACAATCCACGGCATAGAAGCCCCTAAGTAGGGTGTTTCCACAGGGATGATGTCTGGGGCATCTGTTGTTGTCACGACTCGGGGGGCTCCAGGCATCAAAGGGGTGGGGCCAGGGAGGCTGCTCCAAACCCCACAGTGCCGGGGACGGGCCCTCATAGAGGATGGCCTGGCCCTCTCTCCTTCACTGTGCCTGGGGGTGGGGAGAGACCTGCTCCAGACTCCACAGAAACGGCACACACTGGCCCTTAGGGTGATAAGGTCAGAGGGAGGGGAGGGTGCCTTGCAGTGTCCCCAGCAGCTGGACGTGGGGGCCTCCTAGCCTCGCTCCCAGTCCCAAGCAGGGTCGCGTGCACAGGGCCACGGGCACCACACCGGCACCTGGACTTTAGTAGGAGGTGGACCAAACCTCTTTGACTCCCCAGCATCCCCACCCTGCCTCCAACTATCCCCCATCCCACCTCTCCCCAACCTGTCCCATCCCTACCCCCTCCACCCACCTCTCCCCCATCCCCATCTCCAGCTAGGTTGGCTCTGGGATCCCCCTTCCTGGCCTCGCATCTGGGCCTGAGCTTCCCCAGGATCGAGGTCACCCTGGCCTGGCGTGGGGCGGGCCAGCCATGTGACGGCCTCTGTGACCTTGAGCATGGTGACCTTTGGTGGGCCGCAGGGGCCATGAAAGACCAGCTGGGTCTCCGCCAGGCAGATGCTTCCCCACAGGAGGCCCGCACCCCCTGGAGACCAGGGTCTTGTGACTTGCTGTCAGCTGGTCCTTTCATGCATGGGCTAAATCGGGTCCCTTGGCAGCTATTTTTAGAAAGGGCTAGGAAAAAAAGGGAATGAATGAGATGCCCACAGGCGAGGGAAAAACAGAGCTGCAGGGCGAGTGGCCGCCCTCGGCTGAGCCCGGAGGCGGGCGGACAATGTGCCCCGGTGACAGAGGGCTGACAGTGCGGCTGGTGCGGGAGCAGAAGAAAGGGCCTTCTCTGTCCGCCCAGAGGATGACTGCAATCATGTGAGCGTGTGCAAGCGGGTAACCCGGCTGGGCCAGCGTGCTGAGCGCCTGTGGCTAATGTCAGCCCTGTTCTCGGCTTCCTGGCACCCAGGAAATGCCGTCACCCTGGCCCTGGGAGGCTGCAGCTCGGATCCAAAGGGCAGGAGGCTGGGAGAGGGCAGGGCAGTGTTCCCACCTGAGCCTGGACAACCTCCTCCACATCCTGCAAAGCCCCTCGAAGTGTCCTCCCCCTCTGAGAAGCTCCTGGTCTACCATCTATGCACAAGGCTGCACTGGGACCCTTCCTTGGGGTAGCCACAGCTCTGTGGATGCTCCTTGGCATTGCATTTCCCGTGGCTGCTGTCACAAATCACCACAAATTTGCTGGCTTAAAACCACACACAGTGATTATCTCGTGGTTCTGGAGGTCAGGAGTTTGACTCGGGCCTCATGGAGCTAAATCCAGGCATGGGCAGGGCTGGTCCCTCTGGAGGCTCCAGGGGAGCACTGGCTCTCCCTTTTTCCAGCTTCCAGAGGCGCCTCATCCCTGGCTTGCAGCCCCTCTTTCCACCCTCAGAGCCAGCAGAGCAGCATCTCCCGTCTGCTTCTGACCCTCCCCCTCCCTCTTATAAGGACCCCGTGATGACACTGGGCCTCCTGGGGGAATCCTGGATTGTCCCAATCTCAGGGGCCTTAAATAATCCCTCCTGCAAAGTCGCCCCTGCCCAATGAGGTGAAGTGTCCACAAGTCCTGGGACCAGGACAGGGGCGTCTTTGGGGGCTGTGGCTGGGAAGCTGGGCACCAGAGTGGCGTCTGGACGAAAGGGACAGGTGGCTGCAGGGCAGGGCGTTTACCAAGGGGGCTCCGTCCTGGCACTCACTCTGTCCTCAGGGCCAATCTCTCTGCCAGGACAGGCCCCCCGCCCCAGGATCAGGCTGCCAGAGGAGCGCACCTGGCCACATCTGACGTCCACAGCGGACGCCACTCGAGGGCAGGCGCCCAGGAGGGCAGAGTGCAGACGGCCTTTCCTGCGCAGAGGCACTGCTGTGGACGGACCTGGGGCTTGGGTGCCGGGCTCCAGCTCTTTGCTCTGGGCCCTGGGTCGCTGGTCAACACCCGTGGGACCAAAGGCGAAACAGCCCAGCATCAGAATGACCAATGGTGACTAAGCACCTGTTACTTCACCTCTGATGTGGTTACAAATTCCTGGAACCACGCACACACAGAGAGACTCACCCTAAGGGTTAGCTGCAGTCAGGGACATTTTTCTTTCTTTTAAAAATTTTTTTTGTCTGCGCTGGGTCTTTGTCACTACAGGTCTTTCTCTAGTTGTGGTGGGTTGGGGCTACTCTCTGGTTGCAGCGTGCAGGAATCTCACTGAGGTGGCTTCTCTTGTTGCAGAGCACGGGCTTTTGAGCATGTGGGCTTCAGTATCTGTGACACTCGGTCTCGGCAGTGGTGCATGGCCCCAGCTGTCCCTTGGCAGGTGGAATCTTCCTGGACCAGGGATCAAACTTGTGTCCCCTGCATTGGCAGTCAGACTCCCAACCACTGGACCACCAGGCAAGTCCAGGGATATTTTTTATATTAAAAAGGCAGGGGGAAAACAGTGCAATTAGGTGCACAATTTAGAGGCATGCCTGTGTGGGGAGCCAGACCCTAGAATAGGGGCTGTGGGCCACGTCTGGGAGGTCTGTGGTCTTCCCTCTGGGGCCTCCTGGCATCGAGGGGATGGAGCCAGGGAGGCTGCTTCACACACCACTGCACCCAGGATGGCCCATCAGAGAACAGCTGGTCTATGTCAGTAGTGCCCAGTTGGGGTCTGGGGGAGACCCCTATACAAGTGGCTGAGGAGTGTGTCAGCTCAGGAGCCCCTTTCCTGTGAAATGAACATGTGATTCTGGTCCATCGAGGAGCCTGGTTGGGCCAACGTGGCTCCCAGGCACCTGCTCCAGGCAACACCACATGTCCTCAGTGTCCAACTCCAAGGGGCCCCAGGTGCCCAGCAGACAGGGGGGTCTGGGGTCAAAGCTCAGGCTGCCCTGCAGTAAGACACAGCATCAGGATGTCTGGATGGAAGCCCTACTCGGGTGCTGACTCCTGTGTGTCTCAGCTGGAAGCCTGACCTTCAAATACAGGGTGGCAGGGGATGAAGGGTGGGGGGCGGGCAGAGAAGCAGCAGTCTCCATCCAGACTGCAAGTCTCGGCATTGACCAGGGTGTAGTCTGGCTGTGTTCTCATCTGGGGACACTGTGGAACCTTCCAGAGAGGGCTACCCCTGCAGCTACCCCTGCTGACCATCTGGGGAGTGCTGAGCCCCAGTGACTGGGTGGGATTGCAGGAGCTGGGTGACCGCAAGTGGGGTGGGAAGCAGGGGTGCGGAGACCAGCGCCCGGTCTGCAGAAACTCCCAGCGAGAGTGAGCTAATCTCAGCTTCCCAGTGGCCTCTGCCCCAAGATGAGGTTTTTGTGACCCGTGAGGAATTTCTAACAATGAGATCGAGTGTCTGGATCTGTTCACACTGACATCCTTTTTCTCGGCCATCCAAATTCCATTACGCCTTTTCTCGTTAATGCAGAAACCTGGCCAAGTGCCGGGCTGCCTGGGAAGCGCCCAGGTCTCCTGTGGCCCTGGCTAAAAAGGGGAACTGTGCCGCAGGGCTGGGTGCCCGGTTCTAGGAGTCTCTGCAGGGCTTAGGAGAGGCAGCTGGGGGCCCACTGGACCCTGGAAGTAGAGAGGGTACATGGAATGCATGGACGTGACCTTGTGCGACCCTCAGGGACTGGTGGGGGGTGCTGGTGGCTGCTCAGAGTTCTGCCCCTGCCCCTAGGGACATTCCTTGGTAGCCTGCTGAGGCAGGTGGCTGTGTTTAAGAAGCGCACTTGGCTGGGAGCAGTGGGGGTGAACTTCAGAAGCTGCTGGCAGCCCCTATCGGACAGGCAGAAGGCACCCAGGACACAGTCCTGCAGCCACGGCAAATTCTGCCAACACCCCTAGGGACCCTGGAGCAGACTCTCCCCCAGCCGAGCCTCTGTGTGAGAGTGCAGCCTGGCTGACACCTGGATGGTGGCCTGCTCTGACCCCAAGTAGAGGACCCAGTGAGGCTGTGTCTAGAGCCCTGACTCACATGAGATGATGAGTGGGTGGAACTTGGGGGTATTTGTTATGCAGCATCACAGACTAACACATCAGAGGACCTGCAGAGAGGGCCCAGGCCTAGAGGAGATAGAACGGGATATGGACTAAGGTCATCTGTTGAGGTTCCCTCATTTTTTCCTATATTGTCATGTCAGTTGGACCTGCTGCTCCTGAATTCATCTACATGACTGTGAAAATAATATAAATAGAAAATATAACACTGGGAATTCCCTGGTTGTCCAGTGGTTAGGACTCGGTGCTTCCATTGTAGAAGGCATGGGTTATATCCCTGCTCCAGGAACTAAGATCCTGCAAGCTGCATGGCTTGTCCCTCATTCCCCCAAAACAAAGTACCATTAAAAAAAAAAAAAAGAAAATATAACATGAGTGTCCAAGAAATAATGACTCCCTCCTGGCCCCAAGGTCTTTGACTAAAATGACCACTCTAGGAAGGTCCAGCTGTGTATCCTGCTTTGAAAAGCCAGCCCCCCCAGGCTCCCCTGACGGCAGGGGAGCGACAGAGTGATGGTGGGGAGGGGAGAGCCAGGCACAGCTGGGAAAAAAAGATCGAGGTTTGCGCTGCTCCTTGGCAGGCAGGAATCTTAGTTCCCAGACCAGGGATTGAACCTGTGCCCCCTGTACTGAGAGCAGTCTCAGCCACTGGACCACCAGGGAAGTCCTCTTCTTGCACTTTTAAAACAAATCACCTGGAATCCCTCCCCTAGCCCTCCAGCATCTCCTCCCTCCAGCACTCACTGCACGCGCCCAGTGGGTCTCACTTGCACCCGGGTGGGTCCCACACAGGGCACTGTGGGGACCGTGACCCCACCCCACCATCCACTGGCTGGAGCAGAGGCTGGCGGGACTAGGATTCCGTCCCTGTGTTTCACCACTCACGCCTCCCCAGCAAATGTCCCCATTACCCCAGCCATGAGATGCTGGGAACATGGGGAAGAAAACCAACCTCTGTGATTCAACTGCTCTGACGCCCCCACAGCACGCACATTGCAGTACTTCCTCCTCTTTTCCCTTTCGGCAGCTTCGCTGAGACATCAAGTCAGAAAACAAACAGTTCACCACTGAAAGTGTTCACTCATTCAATAGTTTTTTGATATATTATGTTACTAGATTTTTAAAATTACAAAATATATTCATATGACATAACATTTGTCATTTTAACTATTTTAAGCATACCCCTCACTGGCATTTAGTGCATTAATATTATTGTGCTGCTATCACCACTACCTAATTCCAGAACATTCCATCATCTCTCCCAAAGAAGTCCTGTCCCCATCGGCAGTCACCCCCATCCCCACCCCTGGCCCTGACCACCAGGAACCCACTCTCTGTGTCTGTGGATCTGCCTGTTATGGACGCTTCCCATCAGTGGAGTCACACCCTGTGTCCTTCTGTGTCTGCTTCTCTCACTGACCATCTTATTGTCAGGGTCCGTCCACATGGTAGCAAGTGTCAGTGTATCTCTCTTTCTCGTGGCTAAGCCATGCTCCCATCTGTGAAGAGATATGGTATGTGTGGCCATCACTAACTGTTGGACAGTGGGGCTGTGCCCACCATTCAGTTCAGTTCAGTTCAGTCGCTCAGTCGTGTCTGACTCTTTGTGACCCCATGAATTGCAGCACGCCAGGCCTCCCTGTCCATCACCAAGTCCCGGAGTTCACCCAAACTCATGTCCATCGAGTCAGTGATGCCATCCAGCCATCTCATCCTCTGTTGTCCCCTTCTCCTCCTGTCCCCAATCCCTCCCAGCATCAGAATCTTTTCCAATGAGTCAGCTCTTTATATGAGGTGGCCAAAATATTGGAGTTTCAGCTTTAGCATCATTCCCTCCAAAGAAATCCCAGGACTGGTCTCCTTTAGAATGGACTGGTTGGATCTCCTTGCAGTTCAAAGGACTCTCAAGAGTCTTCTCCAACACCACAGTTCAAAAGCATCAATTCTTTGGCGCTCAGCCTTCTTCACAGTCCAACTCTCACATCCACACATGACCACTGAAAAAACCATAGCCTTGACTAGATGGACCCTTGTTGGCAAAGTAATGTCTCTGCTTTTGAATATGCTATCTAGGTTGGTCATAACTTTCCTTCCAAGGAGTAAGCGTCTTTTAATTTCATGGCTGCAGTCACCGTCTGCAGTGATTTTGGAGCCCAGAAAAATAAAGTCTGACACTGTTTCCACTGTTTCCCCATATATTTCCCATGAAGTGATGGGACCAGATGCCATGATCTTAGTTTTCTGAATGTTGAGCTTTAAGGCAACTTTTTCACCCTCCTCTTTCACTTTCATCAAGAGGCTTTTTAGTTCCTCTTCACTTTCTGCCAAAAGGGTGGTGTCATCTGCATATCTGAGGTTATTGATATTTCTCCCGGCAATCTTGATTCCAGCTTGTGCTTCTTCCAGCCCAACATTTCTCGTGATGTACTCTGCATAGGTGAATTTTGCTGCTGTGGACATTTCTGAACAAGCATCTGTTTGAGTATGTGGCTTTTCAGAGCTGGCCTCCTCAGTTCACCTCACTGAACTCCCGCTGCTGGCCCTGCCCTGATGCTCAGAGAAAGTGGTGATGGCCCCACAGGGCTCAGGGCGGTCCCACCCAAGTGGGCTGGGCAAGGGGCCTGGAGACTGTGTGATGGTTCATTTATGTGTCAGTTTGGCTGGGCCATAGACACAGGTTTGATCCCTGGGTTGGGAAGATCCCCTGGAGAAGGAAATGGCAACCTACTCCAGTATTCTTGCCTGAAGAATCTCAAGGACAGACAAGCCTGCAGGCTGCAGTCCATGGGGTCTCAAAAAGTAGGACACGACTGAAGTGACTTAGCACACACGCTCATGCATGGGCTGCCCAGATATTTTTGGAGACTTTTTAAAAACCATTTTCACTGCATTACCCAACCAAGAAAAATCTGATAATTCTAGTCTTTGTGCAGCAGGAACCTGGTCAAATGACATCTTACTGTTTTTTAGAGAAAAGTTGGCACAGCCCCAATTCTCCCAAACCCAGCTCTTAGAAAAGAGATGAACTGTGCTCACTTTGTCTTTGAATTAAAGAATTCAATACAGGGGTTCCCTGGTGGTACAGTGGTTAAGAATCTGCCTGCGAAGGGAAACTAAGCTGGTGGGCCACAATTACTGAAGCCCATGTGCCTAGAGTCAGTGCTCTGCAACAACAGAAGCCACTGCAATGAGAATCTTGCGTAGTGCAACTAGAGAGTAGTCCCCGCTCACCACAACTAGAGAAAGCCCACAAGATGCAGCAAGGAAATCCCAGGACAGGCAGATAAAAAAGAATTCAGTACAATCCAACCAAGCAGAATTCCATCTCCTCAGAATGCATTACCAATTCAAACCTGTTGGGTGGGTGGGTGGGAGGGACCCTGGGCTGGTGGTCAATAGACCTGGTACCAAGTTGTGACTTTGTCATTAAAAAACTAAAAAAAAAGAGGAAGAAGGACTTCCCTGGTGGTCCAGTGGCTAAGACCCCCGAGCTCCCAATGCAGAGGGGCTGGGTTTGATCCCTGGTCAGGGAACTAGATCCTACATGCTGCAACTATGACCCAGTGCAGTCAAATAAATAAGTATTAAAAAACAGAGAGAGAGATTTTTGATGGCTAATTTCAAGTCAGTTTGGCTGGGCCATGGCATGTCCAGGTATATATGCGCTCAGACATTCTTCTGGATGCTTCTGTGAGGGTGTTTATGGGTGAGACTGCCATTTAAACTGGTCGAAAGTGAAACTGTTAGCTGCTCAGCCGTGTCCAACTCGTTGCGACTGTAGCCCACCAGGCTCCTCTGTCCATGGGATTCTCCAGGTAAGAATACTGAAGTGGGTTGCCATTTCCTCCACCAGGGGATCTTCCCGACCCAGTGATTGAACACGCCTCTCCTGCATTGACAAGAGGATTCTTTACCGTCTGAACTACCAGGGAAGCCCTTAAACTGATGGATACTGAGTCAAATGGATTACTCCCTAGGATGTGGGAGGTGGCAGGGGAGCTTTTCTACTCACAGGAAGGCTTGAACAGAACAAATACCAGGCCTCTCCTGAGCAGGAGGGAACCCTCCAGTGATGGGCTTTGGTATTGGCTCTCTTGGGTCTCCACCCTGCAGCCTCCATAATCAATTCCTGAAAGTAATTCTCTGTATTCACACCCTGTTGGTTCTGTTTCTTGGAGAACCATGAGTAATACGGACCGCCAGGTGCCTTGTGGGTGGAGAGAAAGGAGCTTGAGCCCTAGCCTCGTGGTCCACCAGCCCTGGGTCCCACTGAGCCTCTCTGCTGCCTCAGTTTCCCTACCTAGAAATGAGGACAAGGAAACCTGCTCCCTCAGGCTCCTACCAGAACGAAATCAGACCAAGCGGCCGGGCCTGGCCCAGAGGAGGCACTTGATAAACACCAGCCAGCTTGCCGAGTGGGGTCTGCAGCAGGAGGGGAGGAGGTGGGCAGAGGCTGTCAGCAGGGGCTGGCCAGGTGCCTGGGAGCAGGGCCAGGGCCTGGGTGGAGCTGACGTCATGGCTGTAGCTCGGTATCCTGCCGGCTGACAGGTGAGGCAGGGCGGGGACCTAATCCCCCAGCACGAGGCCACATGGCTGCAGCCCTGGCTCTCCTGACACCTGAGCCTGGCAGCTGTGGCTCTGCCATGATTCCAGACATGTGTGTGTCCTGGGGGACCAGGTGCACCTGAGGTCTGGCCTCCCTGTTAGGAAAAGGGGCCATGGACCCATGCTCTGCTGATGAACAATGTGAAAAGATCAAGACGAGAGGATCGGTGACCACTGGGAAGCACCCTCATTTCAGAGCACTGTCTTCATCATCACAGTTCCCATCGGCCAGACTGTGCCGATGACAGCACGGCGCCTGCCTTGGGCACAGAATCTGAGGGACACAGGAAACTCAGTCACCGCGATCAGTATCTTCATGTGATATTTTTTAAGAAGTCAAAATGAATGCAAAATATCCACAAGGAATCAAATGTCAAGATTTTCTTTAGAACTTCCCTGGTGGCCCAGTGGTAAAGAATCCGTCTGCCAATGCAGGGGACACAGGTTTGATCCCCAGTCTGGAAAGATCCCACACGCTGTGGAGCAGCTAAGCCTGTACTACTGAGCCCATGATCTAGAGCCCGGGAGCCACAACTACTGAAGCCTGTGCGCCCAAGAGTCTGTGCTCCACAAGAGAAGCCACGGCAATGAGGAGCCTGCACATCGCACAGAGTGCAACTATAGAGAAAATCCCATGCAGCAATGAAGACCCAGCGTGACCAAAAGTAAATAAATGAATAAATTTTAAAAATTAAAAAATTCAAAAAAAAAATTAAAAAATTCATTCATTAGAGACATGATCTAATAGGGCCAGAGTTAGCTTGAAACAATTCCCTCTTTAACTGAAATTTTAATCTCAAGACTTCCCTAGTGGGTCCAGAGGTTAGGGTCCCTGCATTTCCCCTGCTCAGGGATCTAAGATCCCACATGCTGCATGACTTGGCCAAGAAAAGGCTCAGAGAGGAAGCAGAGAAGCCGGGTCCAGAGTGAAGCCCCCCACCTCAAACTAGCCCTCCCACTGCATCTTCAGCAAGTCCTGCAAAGGGTCCCAAGAGAACCCTGTTTGAGCCACACCACCATCAACATCCTTCACCAAGAGAGGCACTGCGATGTGCTTTCTTTCCTAAGCAGCCACGGAACCTGTGGAAATTAACTCACACGCTCTCAGACGACCAACGGGGCTATGGAGCAACCACGGGGGCAGGTGGAAAATGCTCGGTGTGAAAATGAGACCTGCTGAAACCTGTGGGATGAGGGCGTGGGAGGAAAAGTGCCAGATGCAGATGGCACATCAGGGAAGTTCCCAGATCCATGACCCGATTGGACACCTGGAGGAACAGGGACCAGAAGGGCCAGCGAAACCCCAGGCCCGCAGGGGGAAGGAAGTGACACAGCCTGAGATAAACGACATAGCCGAGAGAAATGAAAGGGAAGCCAGAGAAACCGAAACTGGTGCTTTGACAAGAGGGGCCACCCTGACAGGCATTCAGCCAGACTGATGAGGAGAAAGTTGGGGGAAGATGCCAGGGACCATGGCGGGGTGTGCCTGCCGGACTCCTGGACCTGGGAAGGGCTATAGGAGGGGAGGGTTGTAGGAGGATGCTGCGGATGGAGGGAGAGAGGTAAGCAGTAGATTAGGTAATCTACACGAAAGGGACGGAGTTCCTGGAAAGACCCATGTTTCCTGCCTGCTGGCTGGAGGCCCTTCGACGCCCGGTTTCCTATTGACAGCTTCCCTCCCTTCATCTCGACACGACCACGCTTGGGAAGTCACAGCATGTTATTTCCGCTGCAGGGAGATGAAAGGGACCTGCCCAGACACGGCAGAGGCGGGCCTGGGATTTGAACTCAGGTTTCCTGGCGGGTGGCCCAGAGCTCTGTTCCCGGTGACACAATCCCCAGTGTGTCATATGCGCACCAAATACTCCCACTTGTTTGTTCCTTTTTTTTGAAAAACAAGGGATTCCAAGCTCGTGAAGTAAGAGAAAACGCGACATACCTTTTTTCAGTTTTTCCAAGAAGCAGCACTGCTTTACCCTGTTTAGAAAGACAGGGAGGAAAAAAAAATCCTGGTTAAATATTTTTAACTTAATTATCTCCAGCTTTTCTCAGAGAAATACTTGGCTGTCACCGAAAATGTGGCATTTGATGTGGAAACAGACCGTGTCCTCCAGAGAAAGGGGGGTTATTTCTGGAGAATCCACTTCATTCTCTCTTTTTTAAAAATATTCTTATTTTTTGGCTGTGCCAGGTCTTATGTGTTGCATGTGGTATCTAGTTCCCTGACCAGGGATCGAACCCAGGTTCCCTGCACTGGGAGCATGGTGTCCTACCCACTGGACCACCAGGGAAGTCCCCTCCACTTCATTCTTTATTACCAATCCATGCAGGACACACAATGGTGTTTCTCTGGGGGCAGGGGAGGGGCGTCGAGTTTTCTTCTGGAAATTGTACTATTCCATTTTGGGACACAGGGACCCCAAGCCTTGATACGGAACCCAGCCTTGACGCGTGTCAGGCTTGGGGTTTTTCCATGTCTGGTTTTCGGCTTTGATGGAAGCCACGTGCCAGGGTGAAAAAAAGGGAGAGGTGGAAAATGCGATCTGGGGGCAAAGCAATTAACCTCGGGGTGGAAGAGGTGACAGGTATATGGGGGCAGGAAGCTGAGGGATCTGAAGCTGGCCGCCCCAGGCTGAGAGGTCACGCGGAAAGAAAGGAAGTCCCTGTGAGAGGACCCCGGGGGCGGGGTGGGCACTGGTGCTTTAGAGCCGTCATTCTCCAGAGGACCCGCTGCTCCGAGTGGAACCCTGGATGGAGCCAAGCCTCTGTCTGATGATTGGTGTGCATGGCAAGAGGGGCTCCGGGCAGCCATGCCCAGCTGTCAGCGTGACCCAGAGGCTGAATGCCAGCCTCCACGCTGCTCCCCACGCTGTACCCACTGCCCTGAGAACAGACTGCCCAGGGAGGCGCTCGCCAAGGCCAGGGGGAGAGGCAAACAGTCACCTGTCCCCTCCACACACAGCTGGTACCAACCTCCCATGGGAGGAGGAGGAGGCTGTGGGCTACAGAGGCCCGTCCTCTTCGGCCACACAGGTACCTCAGCTTGGGCTTCCCGGGGACCCCTGCAGCTGCCAGGCCACCAACTACACCTCACAAGCCAGCAGCTAGGGACCTCTCTGGTGGTCCAGTGGCTAAGACTCTGTACTCCCAAGGCAGGCGGCCCAGGTTCGATCCCTGGTGGGGGAACTAGATCTTACATGCTTCAACTAAGAGTTCACCAGCCGCAACGAAGAATGACAATCCCTCGAGCTGTAACTAAGACCTGGTGCAACTGAATAAATAAATTTAAAAAAAAAGAGAAAGAAACAGAAAAGCCGGCAGCTAGCCGACTCTTGAATTCTAGGGAGGCCCGCCCTGGGGAGGCCAACAGAAGCCCCCGCCCCCTGCTCAGCACAGGCCAGGCTTCCCCAGCTGCAGGCTGGCCTCCGGCGAGGCTGTTTCCCCCTGGCTCCAAAGGTCCCCGGTGGTTTCCAAGAGCCGGCCCCTCTTTTCTGCAAACATTAGCTCTTTCCAAAAACTGACAGTGTTTTTTTCCACCTACACAAAGGCACATGCTGCTGCTGTCATTCCTGGGCCACGGTGAGCCTTTCTCAGTGGCCCCAGGCCCAGGGGGCTGGCATAAGAGGCCACCAGGGAGACCTAGCCGGGTCCCAGCCTCAGGAAGGAGGGGACTGGGCAGCTTTCTATAAAGCAGGGTTTCCGCCCTTGGCACTGCTGACATTGTAGTCCGTCCCTGGTGTCGTGGGGTGTGGAGCAGTATCCCTGGCCCCCACCCGCTCAACACCAGGAGCTCCCCCAGTCTTGATGAACACAGTCATCCCCAGACATGGCCCCGTGTCCTCTGGGGGCAGAATCAGCCCCAGGTGAGACCTCTGCCTTGAGGCAGCGCTGGGTGAGACGCACAGACATAGAGGGAGGCACCCGGCAGCGGCAGCGGGAGTGCTTGCCTCGATCCAGGGAGGTGGGGAGGTGTCCCCAGCTCCTGCTAAAGGTCAACACTGCGCTCTCCTGTGGCCTGTGGAGTGGGGAGACACACCACTGCTGGGCCAAGTGTGTTGAGGCACTGGGGTTCCAGGATGCAGAGCTGGCCCCTTACCACCAACCCATGCTCCCCTCGAGGGCTGGGACCCTCCCTGATAGCCTGCCCTAAGAACAGGGCAAAGTCTTGATACCTGTGGACTCTGTGCTTGGGAATCCACCTACGGGCTAGAAGGTATCTGTAACCCCCATACTGATACTCGGGGGTGGGGTGTGCAGTCATTCGAGGACACAGGCAGAGCAGTGAAACAATTTGAGTCAACAAGAAGCATTTTCCCATCTGAGGTGGAACCAGGCGGTAACCAGGGTCCTTTTCCACCATTCAGGGCCACGTTTTTGGCTTTGGGGGGTTTTTTGGGTGATTTTGTATCTAATGGCCCCAAGCATAAAGCTGAAGAGCTGGCCAGGATCCAAGTGCAGCAGGGCAGTGAGGCACTCACGGAGACAATAAGTGTATCAAACGAGCTTCGTTCAGGCAAGGGTCACAGCCCCCGCAGTGACTTAATCAAAGAACTGGTGTCAGATCGGGTGTCTCTAAACAGAAACACACGTCACACGAGGTTGAGTGGGGATTGGTCGTGACAACAAGGCGACAGAGGCTCTTGGGAGCCTGGCCCTGAGTGTTCCCAGAAGCGGCGTGCCAGGTTCACTAATTCAGTGTTTGTGGCAACTGTTTGGCCCAGAACTGCTGCCAATGATGATAATCTACTGTTTCCATGTTTTCTCTTCTTTACGACCACAGAGGGAACACAATTTCATGTTCCCAAATCTAGAGATTAGGTAAAGTCACAAAGATCATCCATAATCCTATCACCTTGATTTTTTAAAAAACATATACACGTATCTATCCATTTGTACAAATTCAGGTCCTTTATGCTATTTGATTACCTGCCTTTAAAACTTTTCTTAATTTGCTTAATATCACATTGTGAGGGAACCATTACAGTTAGCGCCTCCCCACCACGCTCCACCCCATCTCTTCAGACTTTTAAAGATGCGAATGTTAGGCTTCCCTGGCAGTCCGTGGGTGAGAATCTGCCTGCCAGTGCAGGAGACACGGGTTCGATCCCTGGTCCGGGAAGGTCCTACATGCTGAGAAGCAACTAAGCCTGTGGGCCGCAACAAGAGAAGCCACTGCCCTCTCACCATAACTAGAGAGTAGCCACTGCTTGCCACAACTGGAGGAAAGCCCAAGTGCAGCAACAAAGACCCAGCTCAGCCAGAAATAAATAAGTAAAAAACAAACAAACAAAAAAGATTCAAACTTGTGTTCACATGTCCAATCACATAAGCTAATTCACCTGTCTGGCATTATCTGTAAAAGTTGCGTACTAGGCTAACTTTGTTGGACTTACGAAAAAATGGGACTTATGAATGTGCTTTTGGAAGGGAACTCACTCATAAGTGGGGACTTACTGTATTTCCCCATACCATCACAAATTCTAACATTTGATTTTGGGATGATTTTAGATGGAACGAAAAGTGACAAAAACAGCATGGAGAACTTGCACCTGCCCTCAGCCAGCTCTTCCTAAGGTTGCCATCTTGCCAAAATGAAGAAATGAACACAGGCGCCTTGCTTTAAATTCAGCTCCAGGCTTTATCTGGATTTCGCTGTTCCCCTCCACTCTCCAAACTATGTCTGTTCTGTTTTGGGGTCCCATCTATAATACTAATACTACGTTTAGAAACAGGATCTTTTTGGATGTACCGTAATTTATATGATTAGTAGTAGTCCCTTGAACTGCAAGGACATCAAACCTATCAATCCTAAAGGAAATCAACCCTGAATATTCATTGGAATGAATTCACTGATGCTGAAGCTGAAACTCCAATACTTTGGCCACCTGATTCGAGGAACTGACTCATTGGAAAAGACCCTGATGCTGGGAAAGGTTGAGGGCAGGAAAGAGGGGGGCAACAGAGGATGAGATGGTTGGATGGCATCACTGACTCAATTGGTCATGAGTTTGAGCAAACTCAGGGAGATAGTGGAGGAAAAGGAAGCCTGGTGTGCTGCAGTCCATGAGAGTTGAACACAACTTAACGACTGAACAAGTATGGTGTATACATATTGTTGCCCATTATTGGATGTTAGGGTTGGTTATTGTTCTTTCTTAAAATATTAATTAATTAATTTTATTTGGCCATGCCAGGCTTTAGTTGTGGAACTCGGGATCTTAATCTTCTTTGTGGTATGTGGGATCTTTAGTCGTGGCATTCAAACTCTTAGTTTTGGCATGTAGGATATAGTTCCCTGACCAGGGATCAAACCTGGGCCCCCTGCATTGCGAGCACAGGGTCTTAGCCACCGTACCACCAGGGAAGTCCCATGGATGTTTAGGTTGTTTGTGATTCTTTCCTTTACTTAAATCATTATACCACAAAAATCAAATGCACATGAAACAAATATCCAAGCATACGAAATTCTGTGTACCCCTTTCTTTCCCTCCTGCTCGAGGATGAATTCTTAAGAGTTAACTCTGAATTTAAGGGCTTCCCTCATAGTGCAGTTGGTAAAGAATCCGCCTGTAGTGCAGGAGACCCTGGTTCAATTCCTGGGTGGGGAAGATCCCCCTGGAGAAGGAATAGGCTACCCACTCCCGTATTCTTGGGCTTCCCTTGTGGCTCAGTTGGTAAAGAACCCGCCTGCAACGTGAGAGATCTAGGTTCAATCCCTGGGTTGGGAAGATCCCCTGGAGAAGGGAAAGGCTACCCGTTTCAGTATTCTGGCCTGGAGAATTCACAAAGAGTTTGACATGACTGAGCAACTTTTACTGAGTTTAAAGATATAGAGGACTTGATCGATTCCCAGCTTGGCCTTCAAAAAGATGGCAAAATGGTTCCAGCAGGGCCACCAGGCTGCTCAGTCACCCACTGCCTCAGCAGGCCTGGGCACCAAGTTATTTTCTCAGATTCAGACACGTGTTATTTTCTCACACTTTTTTTTTTTTTTCCTTGGCTGTGAGACATGTGTAGGATCTTAGCTTCCCAATCAGGGATTGAACCCTGGCCCTTGGCAATGAAAGCTCAGAGTCCTAACCACTGGACCACCAGGGAAGTCCCGCTACACTTTTTTATTAACGTAGGACGTGCCTACAGGAGAGTGTGCAGATGGCTCATGTATAGACCATGCATTTAAAAAGTGTGTGCACCTGGGTCGCCATCGCCTGCATCAAGACAGAACATCTCCAGGTCCCCAAAGGCATCCCAGGGCCTCCTCCCCAAGGGAATCACTATTCTGATGGAATTACTTTTTATTCTTCTTATCATCATCATCCTGACTTTTACTTCTGAAGGTGGGAAAGAGGGTACAGATTCTAACCACAGGTGCCCACTTAGGTGAGAGGAAGAACTTCCTAGAAGGTTGTAGAAGACAGACAGCCAGCATCTGCTCAGAGAGGGAGAGGAGTCGGTCTTTCTGGCCCAACTGAGGTGCAGGGAGGGGATTTTGAGCAAACTCTGGCCCTGGCTCTGGGCACTTGTCTGGACATCAGTTCTCTGCTTCTCTGAACCCTAAAGCCCCATCTGCAACATGATGACCCACAACATTACTCTCAGGGTCAAGGTGAGGATGAAACGAGACAAACACAGTGCCCATTGAGGCGGGAAGCACCGATCTAATGATAAAAATAACACAGTGGATGTGACACACAATACGTAGGCATGCCTCATTTTATTTCACTTCATGGATATCGAGTTTTTGTTTTGTTTTTTACAAATTGCATGTCTGTGGCAACACGTTCCTGCAAGGAATAAAGAGTGCTGCTCTGCACTGAGTCCAAGGAAGTGGGTGTGGAGATGGAATCTCCTCCTGGTAAGGAAGCTGTGGAGACTGTTGAAATGACGACAAAGGACAGAAGGCAGGACACAAACTTAGTTGATAAGGAGTTTGAGAGGATCAACTCCAGCTGTGAAGAAAGTTCTCCTGTGGGTAAAATGCCATCAAAGGGCATTGGACATGACGGAGGAACCATTCATAAGAGGAAGAGGCCATCAATTCTGCAGACTTCATTGTTGTCTTATTTTAAGAAACTGCCACGGCCCCCTCCCCCGTCCACAATGAGGAGGCAGGACCCTCCACCAGCAAAAAGATTAGAACTCACTGAAGGCGCAAGATGATGGCTAGTGGTTTTTTGTTTGTTTTTTTTTAAAGCAACAAAGTATTTTTTAACTAAACCCGAATCCTGAGAAGTAGGAGCTGTGGCTCTGGGATTAAGGGCAGAGTAGCCTGGGTCAGTGGGAAGGCCCTGGGTCCTGGGCTGGCATGGGTACAGCTGGGGAGGCCCGGCTTCTGGGTCATACTGATAAGATCCTCGCTTCCTGGATGGTGGAGCCTTGGTGGGGGAGGGGCTGGGCTGGGGTCACATGGGATTGGGGTGGGACTGTCATGCTCACTGAGTGTTTACTCTGGGTCAGAAACTAAATTTCCCTTCTTTCTCCTGAGAAAGGTGTTATGGCTGCTTTGCAGACCCAGTCTGCAGGGTCCCTGATGTTTCAGGAGACAGGCTGCTCCCTGGTTCAGTCATGAGCCAGGGAGGAAAATTCCAGAAAGCCTGGCTCCTTGACTGAGTTTTCATTAGCAGGGCCTTGCTGTATACTCAGGAGTGGAGGGAGATGGTCACACATATGTGTGTGTGTGTGTGTGTGTATGTGCGTACACGCACGCAGTTGGGGGAATGGGTCACTAGGGCAGGGGATCTTCCCCAGGGAAGCTCTGCCCACCATGGGAAATCTGTGGTCATCAGGACTGGGGGGCTCCTGGTGTCGAGTGGGTGGGGGCCAGGGATGCTTCTCCACACCCTACAGCCCCCAGGACAGCACCCCCAGAGGATGACTGGCTGAGGTCAGCAGGCCCAGGTAGGGGAGGTAGAGGGATGGGTGTGGGGGACCCAGTCCCGGTCTCTGCACAAGCTCCTCCTGGCCTGGGATTCTGGGCTCCACCTCTGGGTGCCTTTGCCTAAAGCTCTCATCCTGGCTGTTCTCAGCTTAGCTGCTCAACCTCCAAGAGCCTCTCCTAGAAGGGTTAAAAAAGAGATCACCTGCTTTTTTTTTTTTTTTTTTTGTCTCAGAGATGCCTAAGAGCACAGCGTCCAGCGGAGGAAGCTGCCTTGGCAGGGAAAGAAACCAGAAGTGCTTCTCATAGATTTTCACCAACTCTTTTGGGGAGAGAGGAGGGTAATCCCCTTCCTTCGGCACTTCTCTTAGAAGTTTCTCTACATTCTACTTCTTAGAATGAAACTAGGCTCCAGGGTGAGCATTCATGCCCTCCACCCGCTTGGGGCTTTGAAGCAAAAATCCAGCGATTCAGAAGGTTCACAGTAGGCTGAGTCCCAGGAGCTGCTGCTACCACGTGCCCTCAGCCTGTCCTCTGCACAACAGGGGCCAACTCCTTACGGCTGCAGGGGACACACCTACAGCTGGTGCTGAAAATAACAAACTATATATATATATATATTTTTTTTTTTTCAGTTGAAAGCTATCCTTATCTTCAGTATTTATGACAGGATCTCTCCCCCTCAGCTCTGCTGACGTCGGAGCTGGCTCTTCCTCTGTGGGGGGCGCCATCCTGGGCACTGTGAGGAGATCCACAGCATCCCTGGCCCAACCCCCTTGATGCTAGGAGCAGCTCCCTCCGGAGTCATGACAATCCCAGATGTCCCCTGACACGGGCCAGTGTCCTCTGGGGGGCAGAGTTGCCTCCACCTCTGTTCCACTGAGAATACTTTGCTGTTGTTTAGTCACTAAGTCATGTCTGACTGTGACCACCAGGCTCCTCTGTCCATGGGGTTTTCCAGGCAAGAATACTGGAGTGGGTTGCCATGTTCTCCTCCATGGGACCTTCCCCACCCAGGAATCAAACCCGAGTCTCCTGTGTCTCCTGCATTGGCAGGCAGATTTTAGACCCCTGAGCCATCTGGGTGGATAAATCGAAGCTGTTTGAGTGGGAGAAAGGGTCTGTTGGTTCCTACCCTCTAGGACTAAATCCCCAAGAACTGCAGACATCTGGGATGAGGAACCAGTCATCAAGGGTTCCCAAAGTTTGGAATCCCCCAGGGTGATGCCCCACCCATCTGGGGGAGCTGAGGCAGCTGGCTGGGGTGCGGCCCATTGGAGGGGCCCCAGGCGACTTCCATGGGCAGCCAGGGTGGGACCCCCGAGTGAGGCTGGCTCACATCCACAGGAAAGAGAGGCTCAGGCGATCCACAGGCTCAGTGCTCCCGGATGGGAGGGTGGGGTAGTGCATCCGCGTGTTTAATGATGGTAGGAAACAGGAATGAGAGATCCCGTTCCCGCCCTTAGGGAACTTTCTGTTTGAGGGGAGGATGGGGGAAGGGAGGGATTCTCAAGATGCACAAATAGACGCTCATAGCATATCATGTAAGTGCTACCTACTAACACACGTTTTTCTATAAAAGGCCAAATAGGAAATATTTCAGAGTGTCTGTGGCAAAAACTCAACTCGGCAGCTGCCACAGACAACACGTTGTGGGTGTGCTGTGTGCCAATAAAATTTTATTTGCAACAACAGGCAGAGGGCCAGATTCCATTCCCCTGGCTGCAGTTTGCAGAACCTTGAGCTGGAGAGATGAACAGCCTCTGAGATAAAAGAACGACAGACAGTTCCTCCAAAGGTTAAAATAGAATCACCCTCTGACCCTGCAATGCCACTCCCAGGCATGTACCCAGGAGACATGGAAGCACATGTCCACACAGAAAAGCGTGCACAATGTCCAGAGCTACATCATCTATAACAGCCAAAAGTGGACAGGACTCAAATGTCCATCAACGGATAATGGATAAACAACTGTGGTCCCTCCACACATGGGAGCATCACTCAGCCATGAAACGGGGTGAAGCCCTGACACTCGCTACCACATGGACAGACCCTGAGAACACGATGCTCAGTGAGAGAAGCAGACACAGAAGGACACACAGGGTGTGACTCCACTGATGGGAAACGTGCAGAACAGGAAAATCCACAGAGAGTGGGTCCTGGTTGTCAGGGGCTGGGGAAGAGAGAACAGGGTCTAGGGTTATTATGCGGGTGAAGAAAATATTTTGGAATTAGGTAGTGGTCATAACTGTACAACCTTGTGAATGTACCAGAAACACTGGATTGGTAAATGGGTAAATTTTATGGTGCGTGCATCGTGTCCAACTTCAGTTGTGACTGATTGTTTGCAATCCTATGGACTGTAGCTCACCAAGCTCCTCGGTCCATGGGATTCTCCAGGCAAGAATACTGGAGTGACTTGCCACTTCCTCCTTCAGTGGATTTTCTTGACCCAGGGATCGAACCTGCATCTATCGTGTCTCCTGCATTGCCAGGTGGATTCTTTACCATTGAGCCACCTGGGAAGCCCAAATTTTATGGTATGTGAATTATATCTCATTTTCTAAAAAAAAAAAAAGGGGGGGGTTAAGTATGAGAAGCTTCCTGCAGTATACAGTGTCCAGGCCCAGAGCTTGAGGATGGGTAACCCCAGGGCTGGGGGTTCCATGAGAGGCCCTAGCTGGACGGTCCCCAGAGTCCAAGCCAGGATGTGGGTGATCAGAGCAGAGAGGACAAGGGGCCAATGACTCAAGCCACACAAGTGTGGCCCAAAATGGACATGCCTGCCATGTAGGGAGTTTGGGCCTCTTCCTGGGGGTGAAGGGAAGTTTCCATGCTAGCAGTGATGGGTTTAGGGTGGGAGGATAAGAAGCAGGGTCTCATCATGACTTTTGAGGTCCCTCTCCAGAAAAAAAAAAAACTAAACACACTTTATGACCACATTGGTATAAAGATGGATGCATCCAGGCTGGGTTACCATATTCGTGGTTATCTTCTGATGTTACGTTAAAGCATTCTCATGGGTTTCATGGGTGAGCAGACCTGGAGCCCAGGTGGGAACAGCCTGAATGAGAACCATGAGGGGGGCCTGGATGGAGGCCATGGTGGGGAAGGAGAGGAATTTAAGTGGTTGAAAAGGTCGGGGAGGGATCAACGCGGATCTGAGGTTCTGGGAGGCTCTCCTCACCCAAACGAAAGTGTAGGTTGCAGGGGAGAGGAGAAGGTGGTCCTGAGACTGGGAAGATAGGGGTGTCTACTCTGTTAGGCAAGGCCACCCCCAGACACATCCTTTTTTCTGAGAAGTCACTGCAGCCAGAGGAGCAGAGCCCAGCCTTTGAGCAGGGTGCATTCTGGGCTGGGGGTGGGGGCAGGGGGAGTCATGGAGACCCCGGCTCTCAGTGAAGAAGAGTTTGGAGCCAGCCTCAGGAATGTGCTTGCTTTGGGAGTGGGCCTTCCCGTGACCCTCTGTGGCCTTCCACCATCCCCCTGCCCAGGCCCATCACCCAATAGCGTCTCCTCCACAACACTTACTGACTGAGCTGGAAGACTCCTCTCAAGATTCAGGGAAGACACTCGGGGGAACCCCACACCCTGGTGTGGGGAACATAGTGTCTCTTCCATATCAGATGTCGCAGCCCTAACCCCAGACCTCAGAATGCAACCTGATTTGGAGGCAGGGCCGTTGCAGGAGTAACACGTGGTTTCAATCCCTGGTTCAAGATGATCCCCTGGAGGAGGACACAACAGCCCATTCCAGTATTCTTGCCTGAGGAACCCCATTGGCAGAGGAGCCCGGCAGGCTACAGTCCATGGGGTGGCACAGAGTTGGACACGACTGAAGCGACTTAGCCCACACACATGCAGGAGCAATCAGCGAAGGTGGAGCCACACCAGAGCAAGGGGGGTCCTAATTCAACATGACTGGCATCCTGGTAAGACAGGGATGATTAGACACAAACATGCACACGAAGACAGAGGCAGAGGTCGGGCGAGGTGTACACCAATGCCTCGAGAAACCCTGGGACAGACCCTCTGTCATGGCCTCAGATGGAGCCAGCCCTGCTGATACCTTGGTCTTGGACTTCTGGCCCCTGGAGCTGCAAGAAGACATGTTTCTGTTGTGTGTAACTGTTACAACAGCCCTGGGGGACTCACACACACCCCTGGGTGCTGGCTTGGTGTGACACTGTGGGGAGGGGCTGGTGACAAGAAACCAGAATCAGGGTCTGCTGTGGACACGTGTCAGTGCCTGCCAAGCTGGAGTCTAAGCTTCCTCTTCAGGAAAGCCTGATTTTTGTTCAAATTTTAATTAAAAAAATTAATTCTGGGAGGCTAACGACTACAGCAAAGGTTCAGAGTGGGGAGTGAGAGAGAGAGGTGTGTGTCAGGGAGGAAGGGGGCCTTCTTGCGGGGTTGGGCGGGGACAGAAGGGCAGAGGCAATGGGAGAGCTTTTATTTTTTTAAAACTGTCCTAGGTGGCACAACTGGAGAAGGAACTGGCAACCCACTCCAGTGTTCTTGCCTGGAGAATCCCAGGGACAGAAGAGCCTGGTGGGCTGCCATCTATGGGGTTGCACAGAGTCGGACACGACTGAAGCAACTTAGCAGCAGCAGCAGGTGGCACAACTGGTCAAGAATCCGCCTGCCAATGCAGGAGACGCAAGAGACATGGGTTTGATCCCTTGGTTGGGAAGATCCCCTGGAGTAAGAAATGGCAACCCACTCCAGCATTCTTGCCTGAGAAATCCCTTGGACAGAGGAGCCTCGTGGGCTACAGTCCATGGGGGTCACAGAGTCGGACACAACTGAGCCCACACACACGCAGATATACTTAACAAACAATTCACCCTCTTGACCATTTTTAAGCTCACTGGCACTAAGCACATTCACATTGTTGGGCAACCATCCCCACCATCACCTCCAGAACTTTCTCATCTTCCCAAACAGAAACTCTGTCCCCATGAAACACTGACTCCCCATCCCCTCCCCCAGCCCCTGGCCCCACCATCTTCTTGTCTCTGTGGATCTGACTCCTCCAGGGACTTCCTGTGAGTGGAATCAGACAGTGTCTGTCCTTCTGCGGCTGCTTCTCTCACTGAGCATCATGTCCTCAAGGTCCATCCATGTTGTAGCAGGTGTCAGAATCTCCTTCCTATATAAGGCCGAGTAATATCCCACAGTGTGTATACATTACATTTAGTTTACCCACCATCCACTGATGGACACTTGGGGTGTTTCCACCCTTCAGCTACTGTGAATACGCTGCTGTGTACATGGGTGTGCATGTGTTCCTTCCATCCCCTGGTTTCAATCCTGGATCCAGCGGTAATTCTAAGCTAAGTTCTTTAAGGAACCACCAGACTGTTCTCCACGGTGGCTGCCCCAGGCACATTCCCATAGACAGGGCAAGAGGGTTTCAGTGTCTTCACATGAAAACCTGTTGTAAGTTACAGTCTTATCTGAGCCTCAGTGTCTTCAGCCACGTCCTTGATGACTGCAGTCGTGAAACTAAAAGACGCTTGCTCCTTGGAAGAAAAGCTATGAGAAACCTAGATAGTATATTAAAAAGCAAAGACATCACTTTGCCAACAAAAGGTCTGTATATCAAAGCTATGGTTTTTCCAGTAGTCATTTACAGATGTGAGAGTTGGACCATAAAGAAGGCTGAGTGCCGAAGAACTGATGCTTTCGAATTGTGCTGGAGAAGACTCTTGAGAGTCCCTTGGGCTTCAAGGAGATCAAACCAGTCAATACTAAAGGAAATAAATCAGTACTGAATATTCATTGGAAGGACTGATGCTGAAGCTAAAGCTCCAATACTTTGGCCACCTGATGTGAAGAACTGACTCATTGGAAAAGACTCTGATGCTGGGAAAGATTGAAGGCAGGAGGAGAAAAGGTGACAGGGGATGAGATGGTTGGAGGGCCTCATCAACTTAGTGGACATGAGTTTGAACAAGCTCCGAGAGATGGTGAAGGACAGGGAAGCCTGTCATGCTGCAGTTCATCGGGTCACAAAGAGTAGGACACGACTGAACACACTCACATACCTATTTAGTGGGTTCGTGGCTCCTCCCAAAGGCCTGCTGGGTGGTCCCATGAAAGATGATGTTTGGATGTTAGGCTTTGTTTTGCTTTGGGGGGGACAACATTTGTCCCTGGGCTGCTGGGGAATGAGGGAAGAAATGCTGGTTGGGTTGTCTTGCATGTGTGTGTGTGTGTGTGTCTGTGTGAGTGTGTGTGCCTTCCCTGGGGACCCATCTGGAAAGCTGCTGGGAGATGAACAGCCCAGGAGAAGGGATGCCACCCTCAGGCACGCACACATGCACGCGCGCACACGCAGACACACGGATACATGCTGCAGGCATGCATGTTCCTAGAGCAGGGGTCACAGGGCTGCTGGCCTCCGAGACTGAGTTTCCCAACCCACATGACGTGCAGACATACAGCCGGGAGGGCCAGGGAGACCGGCAAGAAAAACAAACACGCTGGGGTCACTTCCAGCAGCTAGCTCCGTCCGAGCCTGCACGTGGGGCGCTGGAACTCGGCACGGGGTGGGGTCCAGCCCTTCCTGCAGGGCCAGCATGGCTCCCAGACACGTGCAGAGCCCCCTGGAGGGTGGGGTCACCGGCACAGGTTGGGCAGGGCCTGGAAGCAGCCTCAGGTGAGCCCCCATCGTCTGGGGAATGGGGAGCCTGGGCATTCCCTTTGTCCTGAGCTCACTGGCTCTGCACACGGTCACGCGGGCTGCTGGCATGTGTGCAAAGCCTGGCATCTCTGTGTTTCCTCTGCAGGGCACAGGCTGGGGCATCAGGGCAGCAGGTTCATTTTCTACACTGAGTGACGAATTTCCACCGTCTAGTGTCTCAAGGTTGGGGGCTCAGGAGTCAAGGCACAGCTAAGTCCGGGCTTGGCCCCAGGGCCCCCAGGGCTGCAACCCAGGTGGAGCTGGGGCTGTCGGCTCATCAGCACCTCGACTGGGGAGGGCCACCTCTGAGTTCCTTCAGGCTGTCGCTATAGGTGCCTCCTCAGGGCTCAGGACTGCGGTCCCTGCTTTCAGCTCTCAGATCCCATAGGTTGCCCCCAGGTCCTGGCCATGTGGGCCCCTTCACAAACCTTCTCATCACGTGGCAACTGATCTCATCGAAGCTGGCAAGAGGGGGTGTCGAGGGGGCCTGCTTCAGGGAGCCCTAGAGGATGTACCCCATACACGGGCCTGACAGCCCGTCACTTCTGCCACCCTCTCCTGGGGAGAAGCAGGTGGTGGTCTCACTCAGGCTCAGGGAGAGGGGACTACACAGGGCATGGGAGCGGAAGGGCAGGGTAGACGTCTCGATACAAAGTCAGCATGTGCCCAAGACCACCTTCCTGGGCCCCAGAGCTGAGAACAGACACGGAGAAGGTTTATGGTTCTCAAGGCAGCTGAACCGGGACTCCAAGGGGAGGAATCTAAAGTGGGGAAGGCCTCCAACAGTGGATCTGCTGTTACATGTATTGTAGACACATATAACGTGTGTGTAACACATATATACACACACATATACACGTGTACATATACCACATGTATATAGTGTGCTGTATGCATGTGTTATATACTTCTATACATGTATTACACATTTATGGGCTTCCCAGGTGGCGCTAGCAGTAAAGAACCTGCCTGCCAATGCAGGAGACATAAGAGACGAGGGTTCGATTCCTGGGTTGGGAAGATCCCCTGGAGCAGAGTATGGCCAACCCACTCCAGTATTCTTGCCTGGAGAATCCCATGGACAGAGAAGCCTGGTGGGCTACAGTTTATGGGGTCACAAAGAGTTGGACACGACTGAAGCGACCTTGCACACATGCATTACACATTTAGGGGCCTCCCAGGTGACCCAGTGGTAAAGAACATGCCAGGTAATACAGGAGATGAAAGAGGTGCAAGTTTGATTCCTGGGTCGGGAAGATCCCCTGGAGGAGGAAATGGCAACCCACTCCAGTATTCTTGCCTGGAGAATCCCGTGGACAGAGGAGCCTGGCAGGCTACCAGCCATGGAGTTGCACAGAGTCTGATACGACTGAGCACACAAACACATTATACAGTTATGCATACATACTATGCATACTACATATTTATACTCACGAACAAATCTAAAAAGAAAGTAGGGCTTTCCCACATAAAACAAATGGAATTCGAGTGCAGCATCACATCACAAAGGGTGGAGGTTTTGAGATGAGGTTCTGAAACTCCCTGAGGGTCGGCTGGCGGCAGAGCTGGGAGAAGCCAGTGCCAGAACTGGAGCTCTGAGAGGGCCCCATAGCATCGCCCCCTACTTGATTTTTCAAAAATATCTATTCATTTATTTATTTGGCTGCACCGTCTCTTAGTTGTGGTGTGTGGGATCCAATTCCCAGACCAGAGATCAAAGCTGGGCCCCTGAATTGGGAGCACAGAGTCTTAGCCCCCAACTTGATTTTATAAAGCTATTTGTGATTTTCTATTTGATTGAACATCACCTCAGTTTTTTGTGGAATGAGGCAGAATGTAAATAACTCCACAGAAACAGCGCTCAGAGAGCAGGTGACAGACTCAACTCTTGCAGGCGAGAGCGCTGGTGAGGACCACCCGGTCCGGTGAAGAGGACCCTTGGTTCTGGTATTCCAGGATCCAGACACCTGGACGCAGAAGCCCCTGTTTGCTGTGCCTACAGACCCCTGGGTGCTGCTGAGCCAGGCAAGTCCTTCTCTGTGGGGGGTGGTCCTGGGTTAGGGTGCTGGGACTGTTACAGCATCCCTGCCCCTCCCCCTGGAAATCACACAGCCCCAGTGTCCACAGTGTCAGGTGTCATAGGAACTCCAAGTCACACGCTGGGAAGCGCTGCAGTGGGGTGGGGGCCTGGAACCTGTGTGTCCTGCCTCCCAGGTTGGGACTGTGGACCCAGACTGATCCCCTGCATGGAAAACCACCAGCCCTGGCTGGATGCCAGCGCCACTTGTCTGAGAGGGGCCAGGAAATGGCTGGGAGGGATGGTGGACTGGACAAACATCCCGAGAATGTAAGCTGCTCCTCTACCCTGGCGCTTGCCTGCCCGCCCTCCCTGCCTGCTCTGGAGGGACCTTCACTCTGGGGTCCTGCCCCTGCCTGGACAGGGCCAGACACAGAGGCCCGGGAGACGGCTGCTTGGACACACCTGACACGTGTCACGTTAACCACAGCAAAGGGGGCCATCCTCCTGGGCCTCAGGTCCCCGTCCTGCAGAGGGGTGGCTGGTTTGGCACTCATACCCTTGGGTGGTGACTCACGGGGGGCCCAGGGAGGACCCTGACCCTCACTCTGGCTGTGGGGCTGGTTTTGGGAGCCAGGCATCCAGGGAGAATGGAGAATGGGCAAGTCACAGGGTGGACATCTGGCAGGAGCCAAACAGCAGGCTCAGGGCTGGGATGCGAGCATGCAAGCGGTTCCACGGGGGGCAAAGGTGGGCAGTGCTTCTCTAGGCCAAGGGATGCCAGACTGCCAGCACCCCAAGAAGCAGGGGAGCACAGAAGACACCCCACCTCAGTAGGAGTTGCCCTGCCCACACCCTGACCTCGGACATTCAGCCTCTAGCCCTGCAGGGGGGTAAGTCCCTGTTCCTTAAGTCCCTGGGTTCCTGGTGCTCTTCTGGGCTGCCCCAGACAGCTCAGCAGGTACCATTTTCAGAGCTGGTGAGGATCATGCAGCAGGAGAGAATGAGATTCCAATATTACAAATGAAGAATCTCAAACAGAGAGAAGCAGGACTTCCTTGGCAGTCCAGTGGTTACAACTCAGTCTTCCAATGCATGGGGCAAAGGTTCCATCCCTGGCTGGGGAGCTAAGATCCCATATGACTTGGGGTCGAAAAACCGAAATAAAACAAAAAACACAAGCAATATTATAACTAGTTCATTAAAGACTTAAAAAATAGTCCACATCAAAAAAAAAAAAAAAAAACAGAAAAGTTCCTAACGTTTTCATCACCTCGGAGCTGGGAGAACTTCTCTTGGATTCCCCCACCTGATTCCCAGTCCACCCACCAGTCTGCTGATGGCCTTTATTCTGCCTTTCTTTCAAACTCAGTTTGGCTGCCACCTCCTCCAGGAAGCCTTCCTGGCTTGGTGTTGCCCTGGTCATACTGCCTGAGTGCCACTGCCTCTCCAGCCACTCCACTAGGCTACATCAGGGCTTTAAGCAATCTTTGAACCCCTGGTGTCCTGAGCAGACACTCGATAAGTGTTTTACAAACTATGAAGCAAGGAGTGGGAGGGATGTGTGTGAGGAGATGGGTAACACATGCCACAGCTGATGTCACCCCCTCCCCTGATCCCATCTTCAGCCTCGGCCCTCAGCCCGTGACCTCTGCCCCTGTCTGCACGGGAGAGCTCTCATTGGCTCAGACGCCCCTCCCCAGTTCTTCGGGGTCCATTTCTCATCCCATCTTTAGCCCCAGATTAGGACATGAGGAAGATTCAACTTGTAATGTGTAGACTAGTCTCCGTGGTCCCCCACGTCAGAAGTGCAATCTTGAACAATCCCAGCCTCACAAGTCGTGAATCTATGGTGCGGCCTCTATCTGTTCCCAACAGGGTTCGTCTTAAGGACAGAGAATCCCCCCCTTAATGAGACTAGAGAGAAAACAACCAAAAAAAAGGACAATCTAGGTCACAGAAGGGTAGGGAGGGGGCGGCCTGGATACCAGGTGCCAATCTTCTCACTTGCAAATTGCCCAGGAGGGCTCCCCGGAGAGGTCAGCGGAGTTCCCAGACCACAGGAGGGTGAGAACTGGCCTCTGCTCCTCCCTGGAGATCCTTGAGACACACCCTGCATCCCCGCGTGCCTGGTGAGGTCCCCTCACTGACTCCTCATTCAACAGATGTTGGCTCAGAGGGATGAAGCTCTGCTCATGGCCAGCACAGCTCTGCAGGGTGAAATCCTAAGGGTTTTCACATGCTCTTGTGTCGCTGTTCAACACGTGCTAGGGCAACAGTGAATGCTTAGGGGGATGGGAAGGTGTGGGAACAGTTTGTGGAGGGCCCGGCATGTGGCTAGTGCCCTGCTGGGTGCCTGATGTTCCCATAACTCTCCTTAACGTGGGATGCGGCATCTTCCTAGGGGACTCTCCCATCCCCTCTGGTTGGAGTTAGGACTGGTCTACGGGATTCCCAGTTCCCCACAACAAAACGAAATGGAAAAATGGGAAATACTTTGTCACAGGTACGAGGGAAAAACCATGAGGTCCTTCATATATAAAGATTTTCAATTAATCAATAAGAGATGAACAAACCAACTTAATGAATGTGGGGTCCTGGATAGGATGGAAAACGGAAAAAGTTCATTAGTGGAAAAACCAGTGAAATTTGAATTGGTTCTATGCTTTAGTCGGTAGCACTGCAGCAAGACTAGCTTCTCAGCCTTGATCAATGTTCTATGGCGATGGAAGAGATGTGCCCCAGGGAAGCTGGGTAAGGGTGTAAGGGTGCCCTCTGTACCGCTGTTTCTGCACCTCTTCTCTAAGTTGCAAACTATCTCGAGATGAGATTAAGATGGCGCAGTGGAAGGACATGTGCTCATCTTCTCCTGCCAGAGCACCAAAATCACAACTAGTTGTTGAACAACAGGAAGATACTGGAACCCACCAAAAAAAGATATCCCACATCCAAGGACAAAGGAGAAATCACAGTGAAGTGGTAGGTAGTGTAGTGAAGTCGCTCGGTTGTGTCTGACTCTTTGCAACCCCACGGACTATAGCCTACCAGGCTTCTCTGTCCACGGAATTTTCTAAGCAAGAGTACTGCAGTGGGTTGCTATTTCCTTCTCTGGGGGGATCTTCCCGACCCAGAGATCTAACATGGGTCTCCTGCATTGCAGGCAGATGCTTTACCATCTGAGCCACCAGGGGTAGGAGGGGAACAATTTCGATAAAATAAAATTCTATACTTGCTGGGTGGGCGACTCACAAACTGGAGAACAATAATACCAAAGAAGTTCTTCCACTGTTGTGAAGGTTCTAGGCCCCACATTAGGCTTCCCAGCCTGGGGATCTGGCCAGGGGACTGGGAATCCCCGGGGAATCCGACTTTGAAGGCCAGAGGGATTTGATTACAGAGCTTCCAAAGGACTGGGGCAAACAGACACTTTTGGAGGGCACAAACAAACTATCTCAAAATCTTCAAAATGAACTGTTAACAATGAACATAGGGACTTCCCTGGTGGTCTAGTGGCTAAGACTCCATGTTCCCAGTGCAGAGGGCCCAGGTTCGATCCCCAGTCAGGGAACTAGATCCCACATGCTGCAACTAAGACCTGGAACAACCAAATAAATAAAATTATTTTAAAAATAGATAATATATAGATAGATGACAAACAGATGACAGAGAGACAGAGATAAATAGATGAGAGATGAGGCCTTGTGTTCTGCCAGCCCCCACTGGGCACTGTCCTGTCACATCTGTAGGTCCTCCAGGGCCACTCACCGCTCTGGCCTGGCCCCTCTGGACCCTCCCCACACGCTGCCATCCTTCTGGGCCCAGAACCTGACTCCATACATTTCGGGTGTGCTCCTGGCTGTCTTCCCCTTGGCACTTTGGACATTCAGGGGTGGGTCCTTTTCTGGGGGGTGTCCTGGGCACTGTAGGATGTTGAGCATCCATTCCCCCCACTGGATGCCAGGAGCCCCACCTCCCTCCCTGGCGTCGTGATGAGCATGGGCATCTCAGCCACCTCAGGATCTCTGGGTGAGGCCCACACAGAGCTGGGGGCTTCACCATGGCTGACTCACAGACCCAGGAGGAGACTGGGACTGGACCCTTTCTGGGCTTCCCGATCTGGACCAAACCCTTTCCTGATGGGACTTGGGTCTCTCTTGCCCCTGGACCTCACGTGCATCCCCGTGCTGCTTCCTCTACCTGGGGAGGGCTCTGGTGCTGACCTGCTGCCCCAGTCCTCAGCAGACAGACGGACGGATTTCTGTGATAAGAACCCCAGCTGCCTTGGAGCTGCAGCTGAAGTCCTGGAGTGTCAGGGGACCCAGAGGAGCTATCGTCTGGGCCTGGGAATGCCAGGGACCGGGTTCTGGGTTGTTATGTCGACAGGGAGCTGGGCCTCTGGGGAATGGGATGTGCAGCCGCCACCCACTGACTACTGACTGGCTGGGGGCTGCAGGTGAGAACCTGCCCTGGAGGAAGGGCAGCACAGCAGGGCTGCTGAGTCACTCTGGGGCTCGTGGCATTTCACCAAGGTTATTAACTCGAGGCAGCGCCATGACAATCACCGTGGAGTACAAGGACCAAGAGGCCATCTCAGCTTCCAGGAGCTTGTGGGAGGAGCATCTGACTGCTGCTCACGAAACAGGACTCAGAGATGCCAGGAAGGCTCCATGCTGGTCTCCTGGCGGGAGGGGGGTCAATCTTAGCCAGGGTGTCCCCGCCAGGCCCTGCTGACCAGAAGATCCTTCTCTGTGGGGGCCCATCCTGGGTTCTGTGGGGTTTAGCTCAGCCTCCCTAGCCCCACACCCTCGATGCCAGCAGTTCCCCCAGTGTGATGAGCACAGATGTCCCAGACACTGCCCAGTGTCCTGGTGTAGAGAGTCGTCTGGGGCAAGCCTCCTGCTAGGTGACGGCCAGCCTCCCCTCACCTTGCCCTGCCTCCATTACCACATGCACTGAGAATTGGGTCAGCATCTGGATCAAACACATCAGGGTCAGAGGGAGGGCGAGGGGCCTGATGCTGGGCTCTGGGCTCAGAAGGAAACAAGGTCAGGAAGACTCGATGACTCAGAGAAAGTGCAGGGAGGGGGAGGCGGGGTGTGCTCTGCCAACAGGCTCCGATGGCTCCTCTCTGGGGACCTGAGTGCTGCTTGCTCCTTCCTGGAAAACTCAGAAGTGCAGATCAGCCCCAGATAAGGAGACAAGGACGGTCCCTCACTGCAGGATTTCGTGGAAGGGGAGCTTGATTAGATCAGCATCTCCTTCTTGGTGCCCCTCCCACACACACACTTCTCACTGTTAAGCCTCGGGGCAGCACCCCACTTGGTTAGCAGACACTTATCAATAACCCCCTCTCACTCTCCTCTGCCATTTCGATCTATTTCCTGAGTAAACGTTCAGGAAGGAAGAACCATGGAGGCCAGGCCCCCCATCTTCACTTCCTGGCTCAGGGTAGGCAGCGGGGTCCCCCACCTGGCAGAGAAGGGGGTGGGGAGCTCAATTAGCTCCCAGAGCACTGAGCTGGCGGGATGCTTCCTGGGACCAGGGGGCAGGGCAGGGGTGCTGGACAGAGTGGGGCAGCCGGGGAGGGATGGGCAAGATCCAGAGGGTGGTATCTTTGAGCAAAGAAAGAGACACACTGGGGATGCTGAGAGTCTTGTTTCTTGTGGTTGAAGGAGATGTCTGCAAGCATGAGAAGGTGGGGTGACAAGAAGTGAGGAGGGATGGGCTCAGAACTTGGATCTCAGTGTGAATGCACGGCTCCTCTAGCAGGTAGGTAGGTAGATAGATAGATAGACAGTAGATGATAGGTAGATGACAGACAGATAGATGGTTTTTCCAGCAGTCGTGTATGGATGTGAGAGTTGGACTATGAAGAAGGCTGAGTGTCAAAGAACTGATGCTTTTGAACTCTGGTGCTGGAGAAGATTCTTGAGAGTCCCTTGGACTGCAAGGAGATCAAACCAGTCAATACTAAAGGAAATCAACCCTGAATATTCACTGGAAGGTCTGATGCTGAAGCTCCAATACTTTGGCCACCTGATGTGAAGAGCCAACTCATTGGAAAAGACTCTGATGCTGGGAAAGATTGAGAGCAGGAGGAGAGGGGGGCGACTGAGAATGAGATGGCTCAATGGCATCACTGACTCAATGGACACAGATTTGAGCAAACTCCAGGAGACAGTGAAGGACAGGGAAGCCTGGTGTGCTGCAGTCCATGGGGGTCACAAAGAGCTGGACAGGACAGCGGCTGAACAAAGATAGATAGACAGTAGATAGATAAATAGCTGAATAATAGATGATAGATAGATAAATAGATGATATAGATAGATGGATATATGTCAGATATTAATAGATAGAGAAGCATACATACACAGACAGACGACCAATAGACAGATAGGTAAGTAGACACAACCAGCCACCTAGAAGCCATGACACCGCAAAGGCACACGATGAGGCTGGTCCATCCCCACACACAGGTTGATGATCTCTGTGAGACTCTTCCACTTGACACAAGAGTCCCCTAAGAAGATCCTGTGCCCGTGGAGCAGCAGACCTCTGTCTTTCTCTGCATCTAGTTATAGGTTTCTGACCACATGCCAGAAGGTCTCACTGCTTGTTCACCAACACCCAGCAAAACGGAAGACTCAGGTGATTCTTGACAAGTTGCTTGTGCCCACATTCAACTGAGAGGGGAATGCCAGGGGAAAGCCCAGGCTGGACCCCGTCTGGCCCACTGCTTGCTTTTGTAAATAAAGTTTTACTAGAACACAGCTGTCTACATTCCTTTACAAGAGGTTTCTGGAGGCTACATGGCAGAATTGCATAGTGGTGACAGAGGCCTCCTCATCTCCAAAACGAAAATCAGTTGCTACCTCGCCTTTTATGGGAAAATTCTGTGGACCTCGGGTGGCTGGCAGCTCTCAAGGGTGCTGAGAGCATGACTGTTCCTCTTCTGCTGGAGGCTTCTGGCACTTCTGCTCTGGGTTCACAAGGGGACTACAGAGTCGGTGTTGCCACACTGAGCTCAGAGAGAGGACAAGCCAGAGGCCCCGCCCTGCGCTGTCCTAGGTAGAAGCCTCCACACACACGGTCCCTTTCTGGGCCCAGGGCCACCCATGGAGGCTGCCCATTCTGTATGGGTTTAGCCACACTCTTCCACTCAGCTCCTCACTGTCTTTTCTGTTTTTAATTTCTGCTTTAAAAAAAGGAATTTCAAAGAACTTCTGTAATCATTACAGATTCACAGGAAGTTGCAAAAACCATGCACAGGAAATCCTGTGGACCCTTCTCCCCACCTCTCCCAGTAGCAATAGCTTACAATTATAGTTAGTATCATGATTAGTGTGTTCATCCTCTTGGATTGCAGGAATAATAGCACAGACTGGGGGCTTAAAGCACAGTCATTTCTCTGGTTCCAGAGGCTGGAGTCTGAGAGCAGGGTGCCAGTATGGCTGGTTCGTGGTGAGGGCCCGTGTCCTGGCCTACAGATGGCCAACTTCCGGCTGTGAACTTGCACAGCAGAGAGCTCTGGTCTTTCTTCCTCTACTTGTTGTTCAGTCTCTAAGACATGTCTGACTCTTTGTGACCCCAGGGACACCAGGCTTCCCTGGGGTTCACCATCTCCCAAGTTTGTTCAAACTCCTGTCATTGAGTCAGTGATGCTCTCTAATCATCTCATCCTCTGCCACCCACTTCTCCTTCTGCCTTCAATCTTTCCCAGCATCAGAGTCTTTTCCAATGAGTTAGCTCTTCATATCAGGTGGCCAAAGTATTGCAGCTTCAGCTTCAGTACAGTCCTTCCAATGAATATTCAGGGTTGATTTCCTTTATGATTAGTTGGTTTGATATCCGTGCAGTCTGAGAGACTCTCAAGAGTCTCCAACACCACAGTTCAAAAGCATTAATTCTTCAGCATTCAGCCTTCTTTATGATCCAACTCTCAAATCCATATGTGATTACTAGAAAAAACCCACTGCTTTGACTATATGGACTATGGTAGCAAAGTGATACCTCTGCTTTTTAATACACTGTCTGCTGCTACTGCTGCTAAGTCCCCTCAGTCATGTCCGACTCTGTGTGACCCCATAGACGGCAGCCCACCAGGCTCCCCCATCCCTGGGATTCTCCAGGCAAGAACACTGGAGTGGGTTGCCATTTCCCTCTCCAGTGCATGAAAGTGAAAAGTGAAAGTGAAGTCGCTCTTAGCGGCCCCATGGACTGCAGCCTATCAGGCTCCTCCATCCATGCAATTTTCCAGGCAAGAGTACTGGAGTGGGGTGCCATTGCCTTCTCCTAAGTTTGTCATAGTTTTCCTTCCAAGGAGCAAACATCTTTTCATTTCTGGTGACTGCAGTCACCATTTGCAGTGATTTCCTCCACAAAATATTAGCAAACCAAATGCATGAAACATATGTAAATGATTCTACATGTTGGGGAATGCAAGGTTGGTTTAACATCTGACAGTCAGGGCACACACTACAGGTCAACAGAATAAAGGGTGAAACCCATGAGATCGTCTCAGTAGGATGCAGAGGATGATGGAACAGGTGTCTACATTTCTCTGTCATAAAAACGCTCCCTAGACCAGGACCAGGACTGGGAGGGGACTTGCTCAGCCTGACCAGGGCACCTGTGCAGACCCTGAAGCCACCAGGGTCTCACAGTTCAAGACTGCACACCTTTTTCCAAGACCAGGGCAAACGGAGGATTCCTACTCTCATCACTTCTATTTGACGTCTACTAGGAGTTCCCACCACGGCAGTTGGGTGGGAAAATGAAATAAAAAGCATCCAGATGGGAGAGGAAGAAGGAAAAGCGTGTTTGCATGCAGATGAAATGATCAGGTACAAACTGCACAGCAGTGGACAGCGCACAACCCGCCCCCGAGAGAAACCCAGCTGCCCTTGGAGCCACAAGTCTCTCCTGAGCTCGGTGGGGGCAGGAGCATGGGCTGGTGGGGGCGATAGGGGTCCTGCAGAACTGAGACTGGGTTTTACAGCCTCCTCGACTCCCTCGGGACGACCAGGAGGGCATCAGATGAAAAAGTCCTACCAAGATAGGCCCACAACAGGCTCTCTGCAGATGGACAGGTAGTAAATAGACCTCGGAAAACACGTCATGAGGTTTTCGGGTTTTGTTTTGAAAGTCAACAGCTGCCCAGAGCCCAGCAGAGTGGGTCAAAGGGCCAATTCCTCGGCTGGGAACGGGGTGGGGACAGAGGGCAGCTGGAGCCAGATGCCGGCCCTGTGGGAACATTGTACTGTCGGGGCTGTATTTCTTCTCCATAGTCCTCTGACTTTTGCTCCCAACTGTCTGCTGACGTATCTGACCTTGGCTGGTCCGTGGGAACCCCAAACTCTAGGGAACCAGCCCGTCTGGTTGAAGTGTTCTAAGTCCTACATCTTGGGAACACCTCAGCCCTGGCCAACCAGGGTGGGTGGTTACCCCACCATCTCCCCCAATGGATCCCCTTTCCCTCCAGGCTCCCAGCGCCAGGCTGGGGGCACCATCATTCTCCTGGGGTCTTAGGCAGGACCCTGACATCCCAGTGTTGTCCTGCTGCCAGGCCTCCTGTCACATGGCTCCTCCCGCCTGTCTCAGCCTTCCTGCATCGTCCCTGCCTCTACTGCCTGAATCCTGTCCTCTCCTCCCATGTCCAGACCATGGGAGCAGGAAACGGAATAAAACATTGATCTGGCCCCCCTGGGCCCTGAGCACAGACAGTTGTATGATGTTTATGATCATTTAGCACAGGGAACTATAGGCAATATCCTGTACCATAAGGTAAAATAATATGAAGAAGAATGCACATGTATATATATTGATATATATGTATAACTGAATCATTTTGTGGTATAGTGGAAATTAACACAACATTGTAAAGCAACTTCTACTTCAATAAAAATTAATCTTAAAAATTAAAATTTAAAAAGTAACAGCACTCACAATGCAGCACGGATGAACAACAAAATCAGGGGAATTTCAGAAGCCAGACACAAAGGACCACATAGCATGTGATTTCATTTATGTGAAGCGTCCAGAATAGGCAAATCCACAAAGAGTGGGTTATTGAGTCCCAGGGCCTTGGGGGTGGGTGTGAGTGACTGCTAATGGGGACGGGGTCTCCTTTAGACCCCGGGGGATGATGAGAATGTGCTGGAAGTAGATGGTGGCAATGGTTGTAAATTTTGTAAATATACTAAAAACTGTTGAATTGAACATTTAAAATGGTAAAGTTTATAGTATGGAAAAAATTATTTTAATGTCTGTTTTATTTTTTTTCAAAAAAAATTTTTTTTTGGCTGGTCCATGTGGGTTGTGGGATCTTAGTTCCCAGATCAGGGGTTGTACCTGGGTCCCCTATAGTGGAAGCTCAGAGACCCAACCACTGGACCACCAGGGAAATCCTATAGTATATAAATTTAAACTACATAATGTTGTTAGAAAATAAATGATAGGGAACTACATTATCAAGAAGTCAGGCCCTTTATCCAAATGAATTTTCTGGACGTGTTGATCTTTTAAAGTATCATTAAAAAAAAAAAAAAAGATCAGATGTGCTATGAGGGAATCAGAACAGGTAAGGGAAAACAGGAGGGCAGTTTTCAACTCTATTGAGCACAGAATCATTTTCACATATTTTATAGATGAGAAAACCAAGGCTTAGAAATGGCAGAATTATGTGAACTGTATGTCAATAAAGCTGTCATTCTTCATCATTCCAGCCACCTATTCATCCATCCATCCATCCACACACACTTGGAATGGCATTTTTACTTGAAATGGTAGAATTGCAACTCAGGACTTGCAAATCATGTTCCAATACTATTCTTACCCTTTAAAAATATCAATATCTATTTTATTTTTCAAAGTTGAACACGATTCTTATTGGTACGTTGTTCCCTGGAAGCCTGGTACACTTGGTAACCTAGCAACGCAACATCTCTCAGAGGATAAGGCAGAAAATTCTCCCGCAGCATGCTCCACTCACAATTGTTGGGAACCAATGATGAAGAGGGCAAAAATAATCATTCCTCCTCACCATCTCTTACAAGATTTGTAAGGAATACTCCTAGGTGCCCATACTATTTGCCGAAACTCTGCTCCATCTCCACTCCGCCCTGCTCTGCTTTCTCTCGTAAGATGCTAGTGATGCAAGCAGGATCCAACCTTGGTGTTCCACAAAACCCATGAACTGCCCCCAACTCATGGCTCTCAAGGATGGATCAGGGTTGCAGAGCTTCAGGGCAAATTTTGCTTTGCTGAAGCTAGGCTGAAAAGCAGTGGTGGTATTTAAGAGGAAAAACATGCTTCTTCTTTATGCTTTCGTGGTATATCCTAGATTTTTCAGTATATTGTCATTTAAAAAAAAGTTAATTGACTTTTTTTAAGGGGGAGATTATAAGGGACCAAGCATGTGACCTGGAATTCCTCTCTCTCCCAACTCCCTGACAGGGCTATTCAGCTACAGAACCAATATAGAGGAAAAGTTTTCCCCAGGGCTAATGACTAAAAACTCTCTTTATATCTGGGAGCTAAGGCAGAGAACAAACTGGGAAAATTACTCACAGCATATATAATGGACAAAGTGTTAGTGACCATCATATGTAAAGAATACCTACAAATCAATAAGATGAAAATCTCAGGAAAAATAAAATACTTAATGAAGAGATACAGATACCTGAGAGAGAGAGAGAGAGAGGAAGAAAGAAAGAAAAAGAAGGAAGAAAAAGGTGATCAATATTTTTAATGACCAAATAAATGAAGATTAATACATCAGATTAATCAGTTGATGATTGAGACATCATTTTTCACACCACTGACTGGCAAAACTTTTACATTTAATTACTAACCATCATGGCAAGGCTGTGGGGGCAATGGTGATGTTGAAGGGCATTTAAATTGATAGAAGCTTTGTAGAAGGTTATTTCTCAATGACTAACTCAGTTTTAAATGTGTCAGGTAAGGTGGGGGGGCACACGGAAACCTCTGCACCTTCCCCTATGAACCAGCAAGTGTCTTAAAAATTAAATCTATTGAAATAAAATAGGGCATACTTATTGTAACTGACAAAAAGTGATAGGCAAAATATACTGTTAAATTTTTGTTAAAGTCAGAAAAGTAGAGTTGTTGTATTTTTGTTTTGCTTTGAGAAAGATCAGTCTCTGTCATGGGACATGTTTCTAGCAACAGGGCAGACTCCATTGCTTGTGTCTCCCCTCCTGTAAAGCCCAAGCAACACTTGAGGAAAGAAAACTAACACCCTGGGCTCACAGAAAGGAAGAAAACTAGCAGAAACTCAAGATGTGAGAGGACTGGGCACCTGGGTGGTGGGAAGTGGTGTCCCCACCGCTAGGCGAGAGCGCGGGAGCTGGGCTCAGCCACCTTTGTGTTTCTACTGTGCTTATCATCTCTTTCTCTTTCTAATTTGTCACCTTAGGTTTTCAGATAAATTGTGAAGATGGTATAGAGTCTTCATATACTCCATACCCAGTTTCCCTCACTGTTAATTTCTGGCATCAGCATGGTAGATTGGTCTTAATGAATGAACCAATATGGATACATTATTATTAACAATAATCCATATTTATTCAGATTTCCTTAGCATTTCCCCAATGTTCTTTTTCAGTCATAGGATCCCACCCAGGACCAGATGCTATGCTTAGGTGCTGCGATGGTTAATTTTAATATATATATATTTAAAAGGCCAGGATTCTTAGGAGAAGAGATTAGACAGAAAGTCCACCTGGGCGTGCAGAGATGCAGTAAGACATCGCCTCCATTTGAGTCTATGGGCTTCCCTGAGGATTGGATGCCAGAGTTCTATTCTCACCCCCGGGTGGCTTAGAAACCAGAACTAAGAAATCAACCTATAATGTGGTTCTAAACATCTGAGGAAGCTACCAGAACCCAACCACCGCAACGGGACATACTCTTGAGCCCAGGCCACCCAGGATTCTCTCAGCCAAAGCTTGGGACCACAAATGCGCAACACACCTGGCGTCTTCACGCACCCCCGCCTCCGTGGGTACCAGAGCACAGGGAAGTCTAGAAAGAAGGGTCAGAGGTGAAAGGGGAACAGTGATGGATGGCATTTAGTTAACACATTACTCTCATCTGGCCTTCCACTTAACTTTTCCCATAAATTATCCAATTTCACACTCACAACATCTCTTTGATGGTTATTATTCCATTGAACAAACAAGCAAGCTGAAACACAGCAAAACAAAGAAACTTGCTCAAGACTCATAATTAAAATTTGTGGGCAAACTCTAGACTGGACACTCGGCCCGCCCTCTGTCCCCCTTCAGTGACTGTCAGTCCTGTCCGCCCCACGCTCTCAACAGGGGTTAATTCCAGGTAGCGGGGCTTGCCATTAGAGATTTCCACTTTCTCATGCCTGTGTTGTTTATAAAGACATTTTCTGAATAGTGTCAGGATGATTCAGTTTTTCAACTATTGCTCTTTGTCATATGTATCTTTTATTTGGCATTTTGTTCAGCTTTCTGAATGCCTATGACAGTGTTAAATTACTAATACCAACGTTTTTGTTTAGTTGCTGAGTCGTGTCCGACTCTTTTGAGACCCCGTGGACTGTAGCCCGCCAGGCTCCTCTGTCTATGGGATTTCCCAGGCAAGTACACTGGAGTATGTTGCCATTTCCTTCTCCAGGGGATCTTCCCGACTCAGGGATTTGTGACCACGGAGCCACCCCTGAAGCCCAATAAATACATTCTTGATGGTGGGAGGGTGGTGGAACTCGATTCCTGGGGACGTGAGAAAAATCTTACTCTTTTTATGCATGAAGCGTACCTGTGCAGACAGCACATGAGCAATTATACAGTGTCCCTGTGCTGTTAGCATTTTACAGGGCTGCTATGAGGAGGATTTTCCCTCATCAGCTCTTTGATTACCAGAACTTCAATTTTTCCCAATAATGATCAACCTCCAAAGGAGAACAAATAAGGGGTTTTTTTGGTTTTTGTTTTTTAAACTGAACTACAATTGATTTACAATGTTGTGTTAGTTTCAGGAATACAGCAAAGTGATTCAGCTATATATGTGTGAGTGTGTACATATATACATATATATATATTCTTTTTCAGATTCTTTTCCATCATTGGTTATTACAAGATATTGAATATAGTTCCCTGTGCTCTATAGTAAATTCTTGTTGTTTATGTATTTTATATTTATTGCTGTGTGACTGTTAATCCCATACTCCTAATTTATCCCTCCTTTCACTTTCCCTTTGGTAATCATAAATTTGTTCTCTATGTCTGTGAGTTTTTTTCTGTTTTATAAATAAATTTATTTGTATCATATTTTAGATTCCACATATTACTGACATCATCTGATACTTGTCTTTGTCTGGCTTAATTCACTTAGTGTGAGAAACTCTAGGTCCATCCATGTTACTGCAAATGGCATTTCATCCCTTTTATGGCTGAGTAGCGTTCACTGTGTGTATATACTGCACCTTCTTTATCCACTCATCTGTCAGTGGACACTTAGGCTGCTTCCATGTCTTGGCTATTGTGAATAGTGCTGCTATGAACACTGGGGTGCATGTATTTTTGAATTAGTGTTTTATCTGGAAATATATCCAGGAGTGGGATTGCTGGATCATGTGGTAGCTCTATCTTTGCTTTCTTAAGAAACCTTCATACTGTCCTCCATAGTGGCTGCACCAATTTTCATTCCTGCCAACAGTGTAGGAGGGTTGGACAATTACGGTTTTAAAAAGTATCACATGGGGTGGGAGGGAGGTTCAAGAGGGAGGGGACATACATACCTATGGCTGACTCACATTGATACACAGCAGAAACCAGCACAATATTGTAAAGTAATTATCCTCCAATTAAAAATAAATAATTAAAAAAAATCTATTTTGCTATGCTGCTGCTGCTGCTAAGTCGCTTCAGTTGTGTCCGACTCTGTGCAACCCCATAGACGGCAGCCCACCAGGCTCCCCGTCCCTGGGATTCTCCAGGCAAGAACACTGGGGTGGGTTGCCATTTCCTTCCCCAATACATGAAAGTGAAAAGTGAAAGTGAAGTCGCTCAGTCGTGTCCGACTCCTAGCGACCCCATGGACTGCAGCCCACCAGGCTCCTCCGTCCATGGGGTTTTCCAGGCAAGAGTACTGGAGTGGGGTGCCATTGCCTTCTCTGCTATTTTTTTTTTTTTTGCTATACTCATGGCAAAAAAATAAAAAAATGCACCACATGAACTCACGGCATTTAGATATACAGTGCGTTCTCATCCACTCCTTGCATTATTCTTTTTGATGAGCAGTTAGGACAAGCAAGTCTAACAAGGCTCTGGGGGTGGAGAGTGATAGTGAAAAACAGAAAAGCAAACAGAAGGTTGAGAGGACACTGATTTACACGGAGCCAGTATCACTTCTGTATCAACTTACGTTCATGTGAAGGAAACAAAAGATAGACGCTGAGCTAAAAGGTCATCTCATTACAAGCTGGAATATGTCTTGTTTCTAAGAAGCTTCTCCAAAAATGGGAAGTTGAGTTTCCAAGGAACATTTCCACTGAATTTGGGTGAGGAAGGCGGCCAGGAGGAAGGGAGGGGAGGGGGGTGGGGCTGGGTCCTGAGCTCAAACACCACGTGGTGTTCTGCTGGCTGGCCCGCTGGCCCGGGCTGACCCCGTGCGGAGCTGCACTTTTCCTTGCTGACTCTGGGAATGTCAGTCTTCTCGAGAATCTACGCTGGGATCTGAGGTTTCAGTTTCACCAAAATAAATCCTGCGCTGGCCCAGCCCTTCCTCGCTTCATCCAAATAAACCAGGCCACTTTTCTGAGAGCATTTCAAGGGGAGATGGGCGCAGCCCTGCCGGCCTCCGGAATGCAGGATGCGGGAGCTGGCAGAGAGGCCTTTAGCCCTCAACAGCCCTGCATGCCCTGGGGGTACCAAAGTTCCAAAATTCGGGGAAGTCTGGGAATTTCTCTAAGGCTGTGGAGTAGGTTGTCCAGCAGGGTTTAGTCTGGGACATCAAAGTTCAGAAGCAACACAGAAGCACTTGAAGGAAGGGAAGTGGTGGTCTCCCCACTCCCACCCCACCCCCGCCCCCACCTTCCGGGGATCCTTGCCTCTTGTATTTTTTAAGACTGGCTTCTTCATTTGTTGACACACCTCGTGGGATAGGAACAGTGTTCTCAGGTGGACACTCAGGGCAGGTCATCCTCTGAGGGGCGTTCCGGGCACCATAAAGTGTGGAGCAGCCTCGCTGGCCCCACCCCCTTGATGCCAGGAGCCCACCCTGGTCATGACAACCACAGACGTCCCAGACATTGCCCAGGGGTCCCCTGGGGGCCAGTCCACCCAGGTGAGAGCCCTGGTCTAGAAGAACTCATACTTGAACAAGCAACTGGCCTCTGAGGATTCAGCTCAAGGAACGTCCACAGTGAAACTGCTGAAAGGCTGGTCTGGGGACTCCTCCTCCCCGGTGATCCAGCCCTGGTAGGCCAGTCAATCCCTCCTGCATCTCCTGGGGCTGTGCAGTCAGTGCCCCAGTGGGTGCTTGCCACTTGGCACCATGGATGGGTGAAGGCACAAAGGAACAGTGTGGAAAAAAGACACGGCAAAGTGGGGAAGTCTGGCTGACACCCGTGGAAGCCATCAATGACCCCCTGTTACTCATCCGTGTCCTCCTTGATAAAGTTCCATCTGCAGCCTTCAAATGACTTGGGAAAATGTCAGCCAGGAGTTTAGAAAAACGACTGACAAAAGAACTGAACTGTGGCCTCCAAGACTGTGATAAGGTTGGAAATAGCATTTTCTCCTTGGAACTCCATGCCTTCCAAGGTCTAGTCCGGCCTTTTTGTGGCCTTCAGGTTGGGCTGACCGCTTAATGAAAGTCCCTAATCATTTACAACAGGATGCAATCCAGGGGCTTCCCTGGTGGTCCAGTGGTTAAGACTCTGTGATCCCACTGTAGAGGTCATGGGTTTGGTCCCTGGTCAGAGAACCAAAATCCCGCACGCCATGACATGCAATGCAGAGTGGCCAAAATAAAACCAATAAATAAATAAATATTAAAAAATAAGATGCAATTTGCATAATTTCAGATTACTATAATTGAGAGCAACTTGTGTTTAGGGGCGGGGGTGTTAAGGTGTGTCTCAGTATTTGAGCGTTCAGCATCACGAATTCAATTCGAAAACTGTGAGCGGGACCGAAAGCACAACGTGAGGGAAATTCTGTAAACGGAGCAGAGAGGAAGTCCACCTGCCATTCTGTGAAGGCACTCACAGGGGACGCGCCCAGAGCGAGATGGTCATGCCCAGTTAAACTGCCCCCATTCAGTCCCTGTTCCAGACACTCTCAGGGTGCAAAGCTTTGCACCGTGTGATGACCACTTCTATTCTTACTATTTTTAACAGCACAGCCCCTCAATGCAAGCCATCTGCTTCTGGATGTAGATGAGGTTACAGCTGACTGTTCTGACAGTGGAGGGAAAACGGGCCATGTCAAACTCACTGAGTGACAGGTCCTGGGACATTCTGCCTTATCTCCATTTTAATCTTTTAAAAGATAACAAGTAGAGGAACACTTCTGGCAGCTGAGAACACCAACTCTAAAAGAGTCGGTTCTCCAGTCCAATCTCTGCTGTCCAGTGGCTGTGGGAGATGGGGAAATGGAATTGGAATGAATCTCCTGGCGTCTTGCCTGTAAAATGAAGCCAGTAGCAGCATTTGCCTTAAAAGGCAAATGAGGAAAAGATCTCCTGGAACTGTTATTCCAGGGATCCTTGCACTTTCTGGTTGTGGGACCCATTTACACTCTTAAAAATGATTGAGGCAGGACTTCCCTGGTGGCCCAATGGCTAAGACTCCACGTTTCCAATGCAGGGGGCCTCAGTTCAACCCCTCGTCAGGGCACTAGATCCCACATGCCGCAACTAAGACCCCGGTGCAGCCAAATAAATTATAAATAAATATAAAAAATGATTAAGGTCACATGTGTGATAAAATTGCAAGACTCTCAAGCACAACTGAGTGTGTGTTTACACACACAACTGAGTGTGTGTTTACACGCCAGTGAAGTCTGAATGAGTTTTGCGGGCTGTACCCATGTCGGTTTCCCAGATTTGATATGGTACTTCATTTATTCAACATGTTAATGCTGAAAGAAGGGACTTGCCTGGCATTTAAGTGGTTAGTGCTCTGAGCTTCCACTGCTGGGGGCATGGATTTGACCCCTGGTTGGAAAATTGAAGATCCCGCAGGCTGAGTGACATGGCCAGAAAAAAAAAAAAAAAAGTTGGAGGAGGAAGGAGTCCACAGGACTTCCTGCCCACTTCTTTGCAACTCCCTATAAATCTGTATCTAAAAGTCAACAGTCCGGACTTCCCCTGTGGTCCAGGGGCTAAGCTCCATGCTTCCAATGCAGAGGGCCCGGGCTCCATCCCTGGTCAGGAAGCTAGATTCCACATGTTGCAACTAAGACTTGGGACAGTTAAAGAAATAAATATTTTAAAATAAATAAATTTAAAAAAATTTAAGCACATACAGGTGAAACCTTCTTAGACCCAACACCAAAAGCACAGTGACACCAGGAAAATAATAGATAAATGGGGGGACTTCATCACAGTTAAAAGTATTTGTGTTTCAAAGGACACTGCAAGAAAGTGAATAGACAACCCACAGAATGGGACAAAATATTTGCAAGTCCTATCTTTGGATGAGGAACTTGCCTAGAAAAACCACACACACACACATTGTTATGATGATAAAAAGGTATTGGGGAGGGTGGGCGTGAGTGGGGGCGCAGGGGTATTTGGGAACCCTGTATTTCCTCTCAATTTTGCTGTGAACCTAAAAATGCCCCCAAAAATGTCTATTTTAAAAAATATATGTATTGAGGACCCCAGACAGCTCATGTTAAAAAAAAAAAAAACTATCTCTAAAATTTTAGCAGGACTACATTTTTAAATGACAAGTCTTTCAAAAACAAAAATGTGTTTTTTAGGGAGAATAGTGGTATTTGCTGCATTTTGCAAATTTCTTCCGTGTGTGGCTTAACGGAAGACAGCTGGATTCTCATACCAGCTCCTGTGTTCAATCTGTTGTGACATCAGAGCCACGTAACTACTGGAAAACAGCACACACATGTGAGAAAATGCGGGTAACACAGGCCAGGGGTGCTGAGCCCTGGGACACTACCAGGGAGAACCGGCTGCAGGATCTTGGCTCCAGGTCACCTCTGGGAAAACGAGCTCGGAATGGGCACCAGACCTGCCCGAGTCCACCACGTGCAGCTCACGTTCCCTGGTAGACCTGGGACCATGTGTCTCTAAAGACCTGGGCCGTGGGTAGGCAGCCGCAGACCAACCATGCCTCAGTTCAATTGGGCCAACCACTGACACCTGGTGTTTCCAAGGTGACATGATGGAGGTGCATGCGTGCTAAGTTGCTTCAGTCATGTCTGACTCTTTGGGACCCCATGGACTGTAGCCTTCTAGGCTCCGCTGACCATGGGATTCTTCTCCAGGCAAGAATACTGCAGTGGGTTGCCATGCCTTCCTCCAGGGGATCATCCTGAGGTTTTGTAGGTTCAGGCACCCCCATACAGGATATGCCTCTGTCGCCCTAGCCCTGCCCCAGCGTCCCCACTGCTGGGCAGCAGGGAAAGAGGCGCCTGCAGAAAAGGGAGTGAGGTCACCTGCCCCAGCCAAATGCCATCAAGGAAAAGAAGAGACAGTGGGAATCCCAAAAGATCCTTCACGCTCCTTTCAGAAACTGTGAGAAGCGTCTTGGGATGCGTCCCCAGGAAGGTAGCCCACTGGGCCCAGACATGACTCTGATGGAGGCTGAACCACCCACCAGCTCCGGCTTCACTCTGTTCCCCCTGGGCCATGGGGAGAAACAGCTGGCAGAAAAGAACAGTCTGTGTGAGGGGCCCTGGTCACCCCAACCTCGAGTCCTCGAGCAGATGGACAGAGATCGCGGGTGGCTGCCAGGACATCTTGGGCTGGGGCCCTGGAGACTCTGAGTGCAAACCACGAACAGCCACCTCCGACGGTATTCTGGGAATCTAAATGAGGCCCAGACGCCAGGCTGCAAGCAGAAGTTGGTCTCGACTCAGGCAGCTGGCCACCCCTTTCCTCTTTTCCACTTTTCCTTAGGCCAGAATCGCCTTTTATAGCCAGATTGATACTCAACAACCCAAAGAAGTTAGAAGGCGAGAGTGGCAACAGATGAAGGGTAGGACCTGGGAGGACAGGCCAGATCGAGGCTGGAACCTGGACCCTGTGTTCTGGGACAGGTGCTGGGCACAGAAGTACTGAGAGGTCGGAGGTCAAGGGTTGGCGAGGGTGAAAGGGCAGGGCGGGCATCCTGCTACCAAGAGCAGGCTCGCTGTGTTCTTTCCACCCCACCAGGCTGCTGGAACCTCGGGGGCTCCGAGGAGAAGCCCAAGGAATCTAGCCGTCCTGGACTGGGAAACGCACTTGCTGGACCATGTTCTCAGAGCCTGGATCTGAGATGGACCAAAACCACACAAGGGCTCCCGCTGGTCGGGCGGCAGCTAAATACAAGGAAACTGACTATCTGGAGAATACAGCACTGCTTTTGGGGGGATAATGTACATTTGTTTTTACTCACTGTTCAGATATTTTGTTTGTTTGGTTGGTTTTTTGGTAGGGCATTAGAGCTGGGAGGAATTTCAGAGTCTGCCTCACCTAGATTCATTTCACGGCTTCCCAGGTGGCACTACTGGCAAAGAACCCACCTGCTGATGATGCAGGAGATGTATGAGATCAGGGTTGGATCCCTGGGTCAAGAAGATCTCCTGGAGAAGGAAATGGCAACTCACTCCAGTATTCTTGCCTGGAGAATCCCATGGACAGAGGGGCCTGGTGGGCCCCAGTCCATACGGTGGCACAGAGTCCGACACAACAGAACGACTTAGCACACAGAGAGACTCATTTCACAGGTGGGGACCTGAACTTGAGAGGGAGAGATGTTTCATTTTCTCTTTTTTCTTTTTGGTGGTTGGGGGGCGGAAGGCATGGAGCGCAGCTTGCAGGATATTAGTTCCCCAGCCGGGGACTGAACCCACACTCTCGGCAGTGAGAGTGCAGAGTCCTAACCACTGGCCCACCAGGAACCACTGAGATCCCAGGGAGGGACATTTCTTTTTTGAGGAAGTGAATGCTTTCTATTCTGAGCCTCTGAACCAGGGCGAGACTTCTCCCGCCGCCCTCCACTTCTCACCTCAAGGGGCTGCGTCTTCTCCCCCCACGTTCAGGAATGGAGTATGATCTATTGTTTAGTCGCTCAAAGTATTGAGCTTCAGCTTCCTTATACTTATGACTGCTTTAAGGGCCCGCCAGGATAATCGCTCCATTTCAGAAGGCTTAATTGAATCACCCCTGCAAAATCTTTGCCTGCTCAGGTAGCAGACTCAAGGATTCCTGGGATTTATTTATTTTTAAAAGATATTTATTGACTATTTTTGGCTATATATTATCTCCAATATATTGGAGATCAGATGGCATCTGAGAAATATGCCAATATGATTTGGCTGTGTTGGGTCTTAGTTGCAGCACATGAGATCTTTCCTTGCAGCACGTGGACTCTCTAGTTGCGGTGTACAGGCTTAGGTGCCCTGTGGCATGTGGGGTCTTGGTTCTCCCACCAGCGATCGAACCTGTGTCTCCTGCATTGTGAGCCATATTCTTAACCACTGGGCCACCGGGGAAGCTTAGATTCCTGGGACTCAGGACCTGATATGCTTGGGGCCATTCTTCAGCCCACCCCGAAGTCTGTTTTCAGGGCAAATGTGTGTGCTGACAGGAATGCCCCCATGCCCAGAGCCAGGTGGGCTCCACAGGCACAAAGGCAGCTGATGATGGTCGCACAACACTCTGGATGTGCTGAATGCCAATGGATTGTCACTTCAAAAAGATCAAAATGGGGGCCTTCCCTGGTGGCGAAGTGGCTAAGACTCCAGGCTCCCAAGGCAGCCTCTTGAGGCTCCCCTGGTCAGGGAATTAGATTCCACATGCTGCATCTAAGACCAGTACAGCCAAATAAATAAATACATTAAAAAAGATTAAAATGGTAGAACTTTTTTTTTTTTTAAATGAGAGGGGACTTCTCTCAGGTCCAGCAGTTAAGACTCAGCACTTCCACTGCAGGTGGCATGGGTTCGATCCCTGGCAGGGAACTAAGATCCTACATGCCCCGTGGTGCAGCCAGAAAAAAGAAAAGAAAACTGAAGATGGTAAATAAAATGTGTCCCGGCTCAGCTTCCCATCCAGGGCTCAGCCTGGCACAGGGGACCCACTCCGGTAGCACCCCATTCACTTCCCTTGCTGATACCAACTGCAGTGGGAGACAGTGGGGTGTCAGGATTAACATGTGGTTGCCACTAAAAACAAGCTAGAGGTTATCTAGGGAGCAGCCTGAGACAGCCTAGCCTGCAGCTGCAGCAGATGGTAGCAAGCAGGTTCCTCCCTGGCAGGCAGCCAGGCAGCATGCATGCACATGGCACGTGGGACACAGCGGAGGAGGGGCCGGGAAGGTCGCTGGGGGCTCAGATGCATCACCGGCAGCCCCTCCAGGGGCTCCTGAGATCAGATGACATTTGAAAAAAGGTGACACTGAGCCTCCTGGCTGCCTGGCCACCGCGCAACACAAACCACCTCAGTTTCGACACCTAAAAGTCAGAACAGTTTGCAGGTGGTGAGGAGGTGGAGAGGAGGAGGTGTGGGGGAGGGAGGAGGAGAAAAACCGAAAGGCGAGAGCGAGATCTGATTCAGCAAAGGCTCTCTGCCCACAGAGGATCTGCCCCGTGACAAATAGAAACCCAATACCAGGCAAGGGCAAACTTGCGAAATGAGATGACAAACGGGACCTTGGAGGCTTTCTGTGCGTGTGTGCATGCGTGTGCATATGTGTGCGCACAGTCACACACACGGCAGGGGTAGGAGGAGGATGGATACTCCTACGGGGGTAGCCTAGCCAGCACTGAGGGAGCCGAGGGTACGGTGCATCGGCTCCCGAGTGACGCAGGCTTGCGATGCGACGCAAGCACCTGGCTCACGTGGCCCCAGTGTTGGCACACCTGGGCAGTCCTAGACTCAGCCCCGAGTCACGAGGCAGCGATCCTGGTGGAGTTTCCCTTCCACCGGACATCCCGGGCCAAGGTGCTCAGGGCCCCCTCTTCTCCCGTGAGGAGCTCAGAGGGAGGGTCCCCAAGTACCCCCTGGGGGGGACAGAAGCGAGGGACACAGCAGAGCGGGGGTCTCCCAGGCCTGCAGTCTGCTGGCACCCTCTGGGCCAGCACCATGGCCTCCGACGGATGCCTGCAAGCCTGTGAGCACAGCCCGGACCCCTGTGCTTGTTCTACAGCCACACCTCCTTCTGCAAACTTTTTCAAAGACTTGAGGTGAGGTTGTATAAAATCAGATTCAGCCTTTGAAAGTGAACATTCCAGGGGCTTCCCTGGTGGCTCAGTGGTAAAGAATCTGCCTGCCAGTGTAGGAGACACAGGTTCAATCCCTGGTCTGGGAGGATCCACCTTTTCGCTGCTGTGAACACGATGTACGTGTGTATGTTTGAGTATCACTTTGATTCCCTTGCATACACACCTAGGAGTGGACTCTCTTGGTCAACTGACTCCTTTATCACTTTTCTTTCCCTGAGATGCTCCAGACCAGGCCTCCTCACCCCGCATCCTGCAGCTGGCTTTTGGGAAGGTAACTCCTTACAGTGGCAGGTGCACTTCTGATAGGCATCTACATGACCTGGGGTGAGGGGGTGAGGATCTTAGGAAGGGCGTCCCCCCAAAAAACCCAGTGATTAAGATAAATAATATCTTAGGGACTTTGGGAAGGTCATGTGCATACTGCCATATTTTAAATGGATAACCAACAAGGACCTACTGTATACCACATGGAACTCCGCTCAGTATTATGTGGCAGCCTCGATAGGAGGGGAATGTAGGGGAGAATGGATACAAGTATATGTATGGCTGAGTCTCTTCGCTGTTCACCTGAAACTATCACAACAATGTTAATTGGCTATCCTCCAATACCAAATAAAAAGTTTAAAATTTGAAAAAAAAGATAAATAATATATTCATATGCTGTTGTAAAAAATTGAAATGGGACTTGCCTGGTGGTACAGTGGTTAAGAATCCACCTGCCAATGCAGGAGACATGGGTTTGATCCTTGGTCTGTAAAGATCCCACACACCCTGGAGCAACTAAGCCTGAGCACCACTACTACTTAAGCACATACCCTGGAGCCTGTGCTCTGCAACAAGAGAGGCCACTGCAATAAGAAGCCTGCCACCGAAACTAGAGAAGGCCCGTGCAGCAACCAAGACCCAGCACAACCAATAGTAAATAAATTGATTTAATATATATATAAATGTAAACATTTAAAAATGTTAATGCCAGGAGAAATATCAATAACCTCAAATATGCAGATGACATCACCCAAATGGCAGAAAGTGAAGAGGAACTAAAGAGTCTCTTGACGACGGTGAAAGAGGAGAATGAAAAAGCTGGCTTAAAACTCAACATTCAAAAACTGAGATCATGGCATCAAGTCCCCAGACTTTATGGCAAATAGATGGGGAAACAATGGAAACAGTGACAGACTTTATTTTCTTGGGTTCCAAAATCACTGCAGACAGTGACTGCTGCCATGAAATTAAAATATGCTTGCTACTTGGAGGAAAAGCTATGACAATCCTAGACAGCGTATTAAAAGCAGAGCCATCACTTTGCTGACAAAGATCCCTCTAGTCAAAGCTATGGTTTTTCCGGTAGTCATGTATGGATGCGAGTTGGACCATAAAAAAGCTGAGCACCCAAGAATGTGAATATGAATCTTCGAAGCATCAGCTTTGGAACTGTGGTGCTGGAGAAGAAGACTCTTGAGAGTCCCTTGGACTGCAAGATCAAGCCAGTCAATCCTAAAGGAAATCAACCCTGGTTATTCACTGGAAGGACTGATGCTGAAGCTGAAGCTCCAATACTTTGGCCACCTGATGTGAAGAACTGACTCATTGGAAAAGACTCTGATGCTGGGAAAGATTGAAGGCAGGAGGAGAAGGGAGCAAGAGAGGATGAGATGGTTGGATAGCATCACCGACTCAATGAATGTGAGTTTGAGCAAACTCCGGGAGATAGTGAAGGACAGGGAAGCCTGGCATGCTGTAGTTTATGGGGTTGCAGAGTCAGACACGACTGAGCAACTGAACAAAACGACAAGGCTCCTGTTGCGGGTGTTCTGTGTTGGTGAGGCCCTTTTGAAAACCGTCCTGGCGTGTGTGTACTGAAGAGGAGGCCGCTGGCCTCACCTCAAGTCAGCACAAGTTCCCTTGGGGAACTTTCCACCACTCACCAACCTACAGGGCTTCAAGGAAGCTCATCAGCACTTTCTTAGAAAATTATCTGTTCTGCAGGTGGCACCAGTAGGCACCTCCCTCAGCCCTGCCTGGCTCCGAACGGGTGCTCCATTGATGTGGCCAAGTCAGGCCCGCATCCCAGGAGCCAGAATCCCAGGAAGCAAGGTAGGAGGTGTCTCTGGGGCACTGGTCCCCAGTCCAGGACCCTCAGGCTGGAGTCCAGAGTCTGGTGTTAGGGTTCCAGAACTGGGAGAGGATAAACGTGTTATTTCAGGCACTCGGCTCATGGTACATTTATAACAATGACCACGCTGGAAAACCAACGCGCTGGTTCATACGCTGGAATGGCTTTCAGAGCCCAGAGCCACAGACTGTCCACCCTAGAACATTCTGCTGGGACCCTGGCAACTCCGGGTCTCCACCCTCAAACCCCCAGAAAAGACGATGACCCTTCAAGGGTCTCGGCCACAAGGGGGCGGGCTCGAGCAGCCTCGGGAGAGGTGACAAGACTGGCTGTAAGCTCTGCAAGACGCCTCCGCGTTTCAGGTGGGGTCCGGAGCCAGGTGGGTTGGGGGTACGCTTCTTCCTGGTTGGTTTGGCTCAGGGCACAGGGCAGAGGAGCCTGGCGGGCTACAGTCCCTAGGGTCGCAAAGAGTCGGACAGGACTGAAACGACAGCACGCATGCACGCACGCACAAGGGTGCGCACGTCTGTCTTCTGAGCAGAGTTTGGGACTCTCGGTTCTCAAAAGGCAGCAAAGGGAAGAAACTCAAACAGACCCAGGGCAGGCGCTGGGCCCGAGCTTGCGGGCTGGGCTGAGAGCGAGTTGGGAGCAAAGCCACAGCGGCCCTCAGAAACCGCCACCTTCCAGCTCAGCTGGTTGCGCTGGCCCTGGTGGCGGTCAGAAACTGCTATTGGGCCAGTTCCCTTCCCCTCGTGCCTTCCAAGAAGCGGGGTGTGTAGTGGGGGAGCTGGGTGCCCGGCCGGGGCTGCCCCCGCCCAGACCATCAAGAAACCGCTCAGCCCAGTGATCTGGCCCCTGGCGAGACAGCCTGGAAATGCACCGTGGGAGACGGTGACCGAGCCTGAGGAGCGCGAAGGTCTCCGCAGACTGACTTCAGGGGAGAGGCATCCGGCCGGCGGGCGTCTAGACTGTGGTGTTTCTGGGATGCTAGGGTGGGGGGTGGAGGGGGGCGGTGCAGAAACGCCAGCCAGCGGGAGGGCTGTGCTGCCACCTGGTGACCGCGACTGCACATGGCAGGCGGACCCCAGGTGATGAGGCATCAGCTGAGAACAAGAGGTGGTGGTGGGGAGTGTCCCAGCCCCCGAGGAGCCTGAGAATGAAGAGGGAGGGTGTGAAAAACTTGCATGGATTTAGGGCAGGTGATGCCCCCTGGGCTAGGAGATCCCACGGACTGCCCCCTCTCCCAGGAGACTATGTTCCATTACTGTGTGACCTCAGAGGTCCTGGGAGGCTGCACACCTTTCAATACACACCTGAGGGGGGAGGGGGAGGGGTAACTCACACACGCTGGGGGCCACCCTGGTTTACACCGTCTGACCATCAAGGGTTTATTCTGGAGTCTAATCTGAGCTGTGGATCAAATGTAACATCTTTCCAAGTAATGAACTCAGGGTTTCTTCCTGGGCATTGCCAACCTTGGAGCCCAGTCATTCTCTGTGGGGGACTGTCCCCAGCACTGTGGAGGTGCCTGTGGCTGGGAGTGGGGAGTCCAGGGCCGGCTTGCCCTGTAGGCCCCTGCCACCAACGAGTAACCTGGGAAGTGATAATTTGTAACTGCAGGCATGTGAAGATGAATGCACGCTGGGTTGTTACTATACATTCATTAAGATTTTATTCACTTTTTAGAAGAATGAAAGTCCAATAATGTGCCCTGAGGGGGGCCCTCAAGAAGTGGACACTTGATGTCCCCTCACGTCCTGATGGTCGCCCCAATGTGGTTATTTCGGGCTGGGCAGCGGTGAACTCCACCTGCCTTGTGCGGCTGCTGTGGGGGAATCACATCCTGTCCCCATAGCCTCCCAGGCTCCTCTGTCCACGGGGTTCTCCAAGCAAGAATACTGGAGTGGGGTGCTATTTCCTCCTCCAGGGGATCTTCCCGACCCAGGGATCGAACTCACGTCTCCTGCATTGCAGACTGAGCTACCAGGAAGTCCTTTGGGGGAGCAAGTGGCGAGGTCCAAAGCTGACAGGTCTTGTGGCCCCCGAGAGGGCAGTGTTAGCCCTCAGGAGATTGGGGCAGGGGCACACGGTGGGGATGGAGCGGGGGTGGGTGCTGAGCTGGGAGGTCATGTGATCTGACAGGGCTTCTGAGGCTGCCTGAGCTGGTGCTGAGCTGGGGTTCCTTCTTTCTGAGTGACACAGCCCTGACTCAGCCTGGCTGTGGGACCTGCAGCTCCATCTCACCTCAGAGGGAATTCGCAGGCACTGTCCGGGCCAGGCCCTGACGCCCTGTCCACCTCACCTGGCTCCCTATGCATTGTAGCTTGCTGGAAACAGGCGGCCGCCACCCTCCCAGCTCCCTCCCAGTAGCGGGCGTGAGATTCCTGGAAGCTGCAGGCCAGTGACCACGGAGCGGTCCACTGACATCACCATGAAAGGCCACGGCCATCAAGAACGTGGGCTGCCATGAAAAGGTTCTGAGGAATGGGGACAAGGCGTAAGGATGATAATGCACCTCCCTGAACCCCATGACCCCCAGAGGACAGTGCCCTGTTTATGCAGGGGGTGCAGGAGCTCCAGACAGGGCGAGTTTCCTGCATACCCGTGACCGCCCCATCACAAGACGGGGCTGTCCCAGCATCCTGGCGTCATTCCATGGGCCCAAGACCAGAATCTTAAACTCTCAGGACTGGAAGGAGCCAGGAGACAGCACTGGGGTTGGTCATCCTCTAGGGGGCTGTCCTGGACACTGCAGGATGTGGGGCAGCATCCTCCACCCCACCCCTCAATGCCTGGAGCCCCCAGTCATGACGACCACAGATGAAACCCTGACACCACCCAGTGTCCTCTGGGGCAGGATGAACCCTGATGAGACCACCCGTCTTGATCTAATAACAGAAATGACTCTGGAAGCAGCTGCTCAGCCCCTTGCCCAGGGCCTCAGATGTGAGAAGCAGAGTGAGGAACCGTGGAGGCACAGGGTCCTGGGCTGCTGTGTATCTGACAAGAGAAGACAGATGCAGAGACTCCTCGTTGCCCAATCCCTGGAAAGCACAGCTCTCAGCCTTTCTACTTCTTGGCCAAGAAACCCGGCCGTGGCTGGGCTGCGTTCCTGGCACTGTGCGCCACGGCAGCTCCGACTGACCCTGGCCTGTTCCAGGCAGGTGCTGAGAAAGCGACCCAGCTGCCCCAGCAGCCCCAGCAGATGGGACTCCGCAGTACTGCCTCCCCTTCCAAGGTCCTGGACTGGGGGCGGCTCTCACCCGGGGGGCAGTCTAGGAACATCTGTGGTCGTCAGGACAGGGGTGTCCCTGGCATCCAGTGCATGGGGATTAGGGAGCCGCTCTGTGCCCCGTCATGCCCTGGATGCCCCACCCCTACAACCACGGAGGATGACTCAGCCCCAGTATCCACAGCCCCGAGGGGGAGACCCTGGGTTAATTATTTGGGAAAAAGTTGAGTCTGATCCCTGCTCATGCTGGACCCAGAATAAGCTCCTGCCAGTCAGACGGTACAAACTGGGGTGACCCCAGGATCTGGGACTGGCCTCTTGTTGCTCCCACTTAGGCAGTGTGTTCCATCTACACGTCAGGAACACACTGGGAGGAGGTAGGCGGGGAGAAGCCACAGCCCTCATGACCCGGGAGGACAGGGCTTGGAGGACATAGATCCAGGGCTCTGGCCAAGCCAAGGAAGAGCCCAGGCCCCGTGCTCCCCCCGGGTCTGCAGCCACGGCCCTGGAGGCCTCCCTGCAGAACCGTCTTTCCCAGCCCCTTCCTGGTCAACCCGGCCCAGCGCATGGCCTCGGGTGAAGTAAACACAGGCTGGGCGCCAAGGACAGAGGCTTGGCCTAGAGCAGGCGGGGCACCCGTTGTGGGGATGAGCCCAGGGACACGGCCCTGCCCAGGGAGGGAGTGGGACGTGGGGCCCAGAGCAACCCCTCCTTCTGGCCTCAACCTTGGGGCTGAGCCAGCGCCAGCCCAAGGCTCCCCTCAACCCCTTGCTTTAATGCTCTGGGTGACTTTGGGACAAGGGGCCCAGGTATTCCTCTCGAACCCAGCCCTGAAGATTCTGTCCCAATGCTGCAGTTGAAAGATGGGGAGTTCCTGGGGCCTCCTCACTTCGAGCACCATGTGGGCCACCAACCCCCTGGGGGATGCTCAGGATGGGGGAGGGGATGGCCGGGGAAGCCCAGGGCCATAGGCATTTGAATTTGCAAGCAGAGAGCGAATTCACCTGACTCTAAACTCAGGTGTCCAGTATGAGCAGGGATCAGGCTCAATGCTCTTTCCAGATAATTAGCACAGGGTCTTCCCTGGCACTGCTGACTTCAGAGCTGGGACAGTCTCTGTGGGGGGCTGTCCTGGGCACTGTGGGGTGTGGGGCAGCCTCCCTGAGCCCCACCCCCTGGATGCCAGATGCCTCCATCATGATGACCACAGATGCCCTGGACATGGGGGTGGGGGGTCAGAACAGACTCGGTTGAGAACTGCCATCCTAGCTGGGGTACTGGGCTCTTGCAGGGAGGCTGAGCTGACCCACATTGGGGCTGAGCCCGACTGGCCACTGCAGCTCTGACCCTGCCTTGGAGACTGCAAGCTGTGGCCCTCCTTTGGTCTGATAGAAAGCATTAGATCAAGGACGCCCCTGGTGGTCCAGTGGATAAGAATCCACCTTGCAGTGCAGGGGACTCGGGTTCCATACCTGGTCAGGGAACTAAGATCCCACCTGCCGTTGGCCAACTAAGCCTGCACACCACTAGAGAGACGCCCACATCACACTGGAGATCCCAAGTGCTAGAACTAAGACTGAATGCAGCCAAATAAATAAATATTAAAAAAAAAAAAAAAGCAGGAGACCAGCCTAGACAGAAGGCCGTTCTCTAGGACATCTGGCTGTCATGCCTCAGGACTGTCCACAGTCTGCCCACCACTTCCCAGCTCCCTCTTCCTCAGCGCCTGCCTCCTCCCCACCCCTAGGGGTTGCCGTGGATGTGGCCTCCTAGGGAGACCTCCCTGGACCCCGGGCTCTCGTCTCTCTGCTCGGCCCTACCCGGCACCTTTCCTGATTTCTTCCTCTTGTCCTTGTTTGCTTGGGTGTCTGGGCCAGTGCTGTCCTCAGAGGGCGGGGCTTCATTCTTAGACTCACCACTGGGTCCAGCACCTACAATCTCCCTTGGCCTGTGCTGGGCACCGGGGCGCTATTCTGACCCCCTGCCTGACCCACCACTCACTCCCCAGCTTCTCCAGCCACTTCCCCCGATGCTGGCCTCACCCCCCTCTAATGTGGCCGGAGCCCTCACTAGACCAAACAGTTGTTTTGTTCAGTCCTTTTTTTTTTTCAACAAACACGTACTTTGAAATGAGCTGGGGTTTACAGAGAAGTTGCAAAGACAGTAGAGAGGGTGCCATCTGTCCTTCCCAGACCACTCTTCCCTGGGGCGTGTCTGTCACAGCTGGGACAGTGACATGGGGACGCTGCATCCAGATTTCACTAGCTCCCCCACCCACCGTGTCCTTTTTCTGCCCCAGGGTCCCACACTTTGTTCAGTTGTCACATGTCCTTAGTTAACTCTGGGTCATGACAACCTTTTGGTTTTCCTCACCATCTTCTCACTGTTTGTTTTTAAAAAAAATAAAAAAAGTTTCTTTCCATTTAAAAATGCCATTTAGGGTTTATTATTGTTATTTTAAAATTAATTGGTAAATATTTAAAAATTTTCTCAGTTTTAATTTTGAATCTGGTAACTTTTGATGAATATAACCCAAAATTTAAAAAAAAAAAAAATCTCTGTGGGGAATTCCCATGTGGCCCAGTGGTTAGGACTTGGTGTTCTCAATGCTGAGGACCAGGGTTCAATCACTGGTCAGGGAACTAAAACCCCTAAAGCCATGCAGTGCAGCCAAAAATAAAATAATATTTCTTAATGAAAAAAAAAAAAAAAAACACAGAAACTCCTTGGAACCTGCAGGATCAAAATGCTGGAGAACTTCCATCCTAAAGCAGAGTTGGCAAGCTCTGGCCTGAGGGCCACGTGTGGCCCTCTGCTTGCTTTTTGTAAATAAAGCTTTATTGGCACATGGCCACACCTGTTCCTGCAGGTGTTGTCTCTGGTGATTTCAAAATACAAGGGCAGAGCTGAGTAGCTACGGCAGAGACACCTTGACCTGCAAACAAGAGAATATTTAAGGTCTGGCCCTTTACAGAAGGTTTGCTACCGTTGATCTACATTATAGCAAGTTTGGGGCAAGTGCTTGTTAAAAATCAGGCCGAAACCTTATCAGGGTGTGGAGCCCCCAGAAACATCAAATACCATCGAAATGTCTACCACATAATCGAAAGCAAACACCACCATGAACTATCTTTCAGCTATGAGAAGGAGGGAAGCCCTGACACTCACTGCCATGTGGAGGGACACTGAGAACAGTGAGAGAAGCAGACACAGAAGGACAGATAGGGTGTGATTCCACTGGCGGCAAATGTCCAGAACAGCCCGACCCACAGACAGAGAGAGTGGGTTCCTGGTTGTCAAGGGCTGGGGAGGGGGAGGGGTGACTGCTGATGGGGATATGGCTCCTTTTGGGGGGATGGAATGTTCTGGAATTAGCTAATGGTGGTTGTTGCACAACTAGGCATGAAAACACACTGAATTGTACACTTTAAAGGACGAATTTGATGGTGTGTGAACTACATCTCAATAAAGGAAAAAGAGCCCACAGGCCTCTGCTCCGGCTGCCGGACGCTGCCGTGTTCCATCTCCTACACACCTGGTCTCCCCACCACTGCCTCACCTTGCAATTCCCCCTCAGACACAGTAACAGCCTCATCCTTCCCCCAACTACACCCCAGGACAGGGCCTGTGGCACCCCAAGGGATGGCTCACACCGCAAGATACAACACAGTATAAAGACGGGGAAAAGTCAAAGCCGTTTCTCCTCGAAACAAACTGCAAAGATCTCAGGCAAGAATACAACATTTTTAAGCAACTATAGGCAGAAGAGATTTCAAGGCAATGTCCCAGCAGTGGGCAGGATCCTGGGACCACAGTGCCAGCTTCACAGGGGGACCCCAGGGTGTCCCCATGCCACCATCATCCCTGGCTGGGCAGCTAGCGGCGTGCAAGGAATGACCTCGCAGGGTGGAGGTGCTGGCTCCAGTCGAGGCTGTCCCGTGACCTTGGGTAACCTCCTCCAGCCATGGTTTACAGAGGCGTGAAGGCTCCCTCGCTGGCAGCACACTCCAAGGGTGGGGATTATATCTTGACTAAGTGACTTGCTCAGGGCTGCTGCCAACAGGGGCCCCATCCACGGTGCTTTTATTTGCTGTAAGCTCCCCAAACCCGTGACCACCCCCCAGTCTCTTACTGAGTTCAACCCATCTCCCCCGTGGTAGGTTGAGCAATTCCCCCAAAATTCATGTCCACCCAGAACCTCAGATGGTGACTGTTTTGAACTGAATTGTGTTTCCCAAATTCCTGAGTAGAAGCCCTGACCCCCAGGACCCTGGACTGTGACTGTATTTGGAGCTGTTGTTTTAGTTGCTAAGTTGTCTTTGACTCTTTGCGACCCCATGGACTGTATAGCCTGCCAGGCTCCTCTGTACATGGGATTCTCCAGGCAAGAATACTGGAGTGGGTTGCCATTTCCTTCTCCAAGCGATCTTCCTGACCCATGAATCGAACCTGCATCTCCTGCATTGGCAAGCCACCTGGGAAACCCCTGTATTTGTAGATGGATCTTTAAAGAGGAGATTAAGGTAAAATGAGGTCCTAACGGTGGCCCCTGAGCCAATGGGACAAGGGTCCTTATCAGAAAGATTAGGGACTTCCCTGGTGGTCCAGTGGTTAAGACACTACCCTCCAATGCAGAGGGTGCAGGTTTGATCCCTGGTTGGGGAACTAAGATCCCACGTGCCTCTGAGCCAAAAAAACACAACATAAAACAGAAGATATTAATATTTTATGTTACATAAAATATAGTAACAAATTCAATAAAGCCTTTTAAAATGGTCCACACCAAAAAAAAATTCTTAAAAAAAAAAAGATTAGGACACAGGTACACACAGACAGGAAACCACACGAGGACTTGGGGAGAAGGTGGCCATCCTCACACCAAGAGAGGCCTCAGAGGAAGCCAGCCTGTAGACACTTTGATCCAGGACGTCCAGCCCCCAGCCCTGGGAGAGAATAAGTGTCCGTTGTCCAAGGTCCCTACCTGTGGTATCAGGTTGTGGCAGTTTGAGCAGACTAGTCCAGACACCTCACTTGGAAATAAGATCTTCTCAGATGTCACTAGCTAAAGAGAGATGAGGTCACTCTGGGATAAGGTGGGCCCTGACCCAGTCCCTATTAAGGGAGGACAGACAGGGAGTTCCCTAGTGGTCCAGTGGTTAAGAATATGCCTTCCGATGCAGGGGGACATGGGTTTGATCCCTGGTCTGGGAACTAACAGCCCACATGTCACAGAGCAACTAAGCCCTCGCACCACAACTAGAGTCTAAGAGCCTCAACGAAAGACCCCACATGACTCAATGAAGATCTTCCGTGCCACAGCTAAGATCCGAGACAGCCAAATAAACACTTTTTTTTTAAAAAAAGGTGGGGTCTCAAACAGATAATTATACACCTGTGTTTATAGCAGCACAATTCACAACAGCCAAAAGATAGAAACAACCCAAGTGTCCATCAGCAAAGGACGGATGAATAAACGTGGTCCCTCCACACTGTGGAAAATGATGCAGCCTTAAAGAGGAAGGAGATTCTGACACCTGCTACCACACAGGTGAACCTTGAGGTTGTGATGCTCAGTGAGAGAAGCCAGACACAGAAGGACAAACACTGTCTGATCCCACTCACAGGAGGTCCCTGGAGGAGTCAGATCCACAGAAACAGGAAGTAGATGGTGGGGCCAGGGGCTGGGGGAGGGAACGGGGAGTGAGTGTTTCATGGGAACAGAGTTTCAGTTTGGGAAGATGAGAAAGTTCTGGAGATGATGGTGGGGATGGTTGCACGACAGTGTGAATGTGCTTAATGCCATGAGCTGTGCACTTAGAAATGATTAAGAGGGTGAATTTTATGTTATGGGTATTTCAACACGCACACACACACACAGACACAAAGATGCTCCAAATGCTCACAAGAGCCCGTGTGCATCCCAGTTGTGCATGTGGAGCCAAGTAGCCCGTGAGCAAACACGGCGGTCCTGGTGTTCTCGCCACACAGATGACCGTCCCCAGGTGGCACTTCTGCCATTCCCCCCACCCCCCAGGAGGTGGCTGACATCTCAGTCCTAAGGGAAGGGAGCAGGGACCAGGTACCCCGAGTGTTCTTGAGGATTCCCAAGGACAGAGCGGAGGGCAGGCGGGTGGGAGGGCGCCCGGCACTTCAGCTCCCACTCTCGGCTCCCAGGCTGTTTACTGAGCTCGTACGTGTCCACTTCACAGGCTAGGCAGTTCCTGCCCCGAGGTCAGGAAAACAAGTTCAGCTCAGGACAGGGAAGCACCTCCCTGGCCGCTGTCCTTCCTGGTGGATGTGGGGCCGGGACCTGTGGAGGGTAGACCCCTGCTGGTCACCTCCGGAGGTGCGGGCTCTGGGCCAGGGGCATATCGTTTCCCCACTGCTCCCTGGCTTCCTTCTTGCCCTCGGTCAGGGCTCACCACCAATCTGCTGAAGGGCCTGGGTCCCTCACTCAGGCCCATGTTTCCATGGATACCAGAGAGGCCGGATGACCCCTGATATCTTCAGGAAGAAGGAAGTCAGAGCCCAGAGAAGGGAGGCATGCGGGGCTCGGGCGGGAGACCCCAGGACAGCGGGGTGACAGGACACACTTCCCGTCCTCCCAGGACCCTCGCTGCGCCGCCTGAGGACATGGGCTACAGAGCCGCTGCCCTCACCCCTCCGGCAGCAGCCCTGGGTGAATTTTACCGAAGGGAAACTGAGGGTGGGAGAAGAGGCCTTCCTGACCAGGGGTCTTGGAGCTGGGAAGTGCTGCAGCCCAGGTCTGGCTCCAGTGCTCACCCCACCCCCAAACATTGTAGAAATGGCCCTGAAGCTCCCGAGGCCTCTGCCCACCCCTGCTGGTGGTCACCAGGGCCCGTCACCTTCTCTGTGCCTCGGTGTCCTAATCCGGAAAACAAGGAGGTCAATTGATTGTTGCCATGGGTAGGGCTGAAACCCTCCTTGGCTCCTTACTGCCCTCAGAATAAAGTGGTCTCACCTGAAGCCTCCTTGCTCCCCCTCACCTTACATCCCTGCCCACCATTCTGGAACCAGGATGGTTCTTGGCACACACCACTCTCACCACCTGGAGAGTCTTTCCCACTCTTTCCCCTGATCCACTCCAGGGTATTGTCAACTTCAACTCAGATGTCACTTCCTCCAGGAAGGCCTCCCTGCTTGAAGCCCCAGAGGGAGCACTTGCTTTGTCCTCAGGCAGGGCTGTCACCATCGGCTCCGTTGACCGGGGTCTCTCTTATTATTATTATCAGGTAATACATGTATGCATGTATGCTAAGTCCCTTCAGTCATGTCCTACTCTTTGGGACCCTATGGACTGTCTAGGTAAGAATACTGGAGTGGGTTGCTATTTCCTCCTCCAGGGGATCTTTCCGACCCAGGGATTGAACCCGTGTCTCCTGCATCTCCTGCACTACAGGCAGATTCTTTGCCCACTGAGCCACCAGAGAAGCCCCTCAATCAGGGTTTCAACTAGGGTGAGTCTGTCACCCAGGGGACACTGGGCTGTCTGGGGACATCTGCGGTTGTCAGGACTGGGGGTTCCTGGCATCAGTGGAGTGGGGGATTAAGAGTGGGGGCACCCCTCACAGCTTCCAGGATGGTCCCTGCACTGCCAAGGGGACTTGCTAGCCTTGCCCCTCGGCCCCGGGACGAGGGAGATCTGGTTGCTGGTTTGCCAGGGGTGTGTGCAGGTGTGGCTGCCTCTCTTACCGCCTACCCTGCAAGTCCATCCTCAGCCTGCAGCCCTGGCTCGCACCGAGGAACCCAGAGCTGGCAGCCTGGCTCTCTGGGACTCTGGGGTGCCTGGCTTTGCGACTCCCGTGGGGAGAGGGCTCTGGCTCACCTCTTGCCTCTCATCCGGCCAGAACTGTGACTCAGCGGGACGTTAGTCAGATAGCTGGGGACAGCATGTCCCGTTCCAGGAGGCTCAGGAGCTCAGACCTCGGGGCGGCCACTGACTCAGCCAGGAGCCCGCAGGGATTACCATTTGGGATCACTCCGGGTAGGGTGAGTATGCTCTCCGACAGCCCTGCCATGTCACCCACCCCGGTCACAGGCTCACTTCTCTATGCAGGAGGTCAGGTGAGGATTCCTCCCCCAGCCTCCCTCTTCCCTTCTTCCACTCACTCCCTAAACATCTGGCTGGGCGGTTGGGCAAGACCCCTGACCTGGAGGAGCTTACGGTCCAGCCTGGGTGATACAAGCAGTTGATCTGAATGTCACAGAACAGTTACTGCGTGGCCCTGGGCAGGTTACTCAGCCTCTCTTTGCTCCCAGTTTCTCCTCTGTGATGTGGAGATAGCCATCTCTAACTGGCAGGGCTGTGGTGAGTTCCAGAATGAGCGTGTGGGAAGGCAGCAGGGTAGGTGCATCAGCCAGCTGCTGCTGCGTGACAAGTCACCACCAACACAGCCTCCAAAACAACACCCTTTGTTGTCTCCCGGTTGCTCTGTCAGAAAATGGGGATGTGGTTTCACTGGGCTCTCAGCTTGGAGTCTCAAAAGCCTGACACCCAGGGACTGGCTGGGCTGAGTCCTTATCTGGGACTGCAGGGCCCCCTTCCAAGCTTGACAGGTGGTTGGCAGAATCCACTGCCCTGCAGTGGAGGGACTGAGGTGCTGTTTCCCTGCTGGCTTTTGGGTGGGGGGTGCTCTCAGCTCCCAGCTGCATGGCCTTCTCCCCGGGGAAGCACACACACAACGTGGCTGTTTGCCTTTTTCAAAGTCAGCAGGAGTGTCTGCTGCTGCTCTGATCTCTCTCTCCTTCTCTGTTTATTGTGGTAAAAAGCAATTTACCATTTTAACCATTTCTAAGTGCACAGCTCAGTGGTATTAAGCACATTCACATTGTTGTATGATTGTCTGGACCACCACCCAAAACTTTCTCATCTTCCCAAACAGAAATTCTGTTCCCATGAAACACTAACTCCCCACCTCCTCCTCCAGCCCCTGGCCCCACCATCTACTTTCTGTCTCTGTGGATCTGACTCCTCTAGATATGTCTCTGGTCTCTTGTAAAGGCTCATCTGATTAGGTCAGGCCCACCCAGACAATCCCCCTTGGGATGAACCCCAAAGTCCACTGATCGGGGTCTCTGTTACACCTGCCACGTTCCTTTGGCCACATCATGTGAGCCTAACCATGGAGTGGGAGCCCACCCATCCCAGGTTCAGAGCGTCGACACCAGGGGTGGAGATCTAGAGAACCATCTTGGAATTCCCCCTCCCCTAGGAGGTACACAGATGTGAGGGATGCTGCTACTGACCAGGGTCCTGGGAGTAAGAAGCACACAACGCCCCACCCCCCCGCCCCACCCCCCAGAACACTGACCGACCATGTGGAGCACAGAGAAGACAGCAGAGACCTCTGGGGAAGTTGAGGAGGCTTTGACTCCAATGTGGGGATGTCCCAGCCGCCTCGGAGCCTGGGCAGATGGCTGGGGGAGGGCGGGGGATGACTCTCACCTCCAGAAAGCTCTAGGGTCCCTCACAATAACTCCTGGCCCTCCCAGTCACCCCTCCCTCCGGAGAATCCTCAAGGGGAGCACTTGGTGATCCTCCTGTGGGTGCCAGCACTGTGGTGGTTGATAGCCAGCCCAGCTCTGTGCTCAGAAACGAAAGTGAGTCTCCTGGGATGCCCTGCAGGTGGGGGTGTGTCTGGATTTGAACCTGAGTCTTTGGTGCTGGGAGCCCCCACAAACTGGCAGAATCCCCCCAAGAGAATAAACCCACTGGAAGGGCTGGCTGCCTCACGAGGTAGCAGACAAGACACAGAGTTGGACCTGCACAGCGAGCGTGGGTCCCAGTGCCATCCACGGTTAGATGTTCGTGTCTGTTTTTCTCCGCCTCCTCTCCCCCACCTCAAGGATGGAAGAACTCTCCATTCTGTAGATGGGTGATGGTCCTGCATGCCCACAGATTAAACAGAGGGCAGGGGCCTGCACACACACCAACTTCCTATCGTACTTTACTTATAAGATGAGGCCACTGGGGGGAGCTGGGGAAAGGGTGCATGGGATCACTCTGCATGGTTTTTGCAACTTCCTATGAACCTGAAATTGGGCTTCCCAGCTGGTTCAGTGGTAAAGAATCCGCCTGCCAATGCAGGAGACACAGGAGATGCCAGTTCAGTCCCTGGGTTGGAAAGATCCCCTGGAGAAGGAAATGGCAACCCACTCCAGTACTCTTGCCTGGAGAATCCCATGGACAGAGGAGCCTGGCAGGCTACAGTCCTTTGGGTGGCAAATAGTTAGACATGACCGAGCATGCATGCATGAATCTGGAATTATTTCAAATTATAGGCTTTCTTTTAAAAAAAAAAGTGAGGGGACTTTCCTGGTGGTTCAGTGGTTAGGATTACAAGCTTCCACTGCAAGGGGTTCAGACTTGATTGCTGGTTGGGGAACCAAGACCCTACAAGCCAAGAGGTGCAGCAGAAAAAAACAAAAACAAAAAAACAAATGAACCCATAGGTATGTCTAGGTGTGACTGAGACAAACAAGGCATGCCTTCTCCAACCGCTGCCATTCCACCCAGCACTGACCTCCTGCGGTGCTGCCAGCAAGGAACAGGAGGGTGCAAAGGCCCCCTGCCAGCCCTGGTGCCCGCTGCAGGTGCCAGCATCTGCAGTGACCAGGCCCCCTGCTGCCCCTTGGTGGCCAGGAGGAGTCTAAGTCCCCAAACCCTTGGCTCCCGGTGGACCAAGCCCCAGGGGTTGGCAGGACTATGAAGGTGATAAGATGCCATTCCCCTGATTAGGTGATTTCCTGCAGAGGAAGGAATTCGAGGGTGTAATTTAAGTCCCAATTAGAGACCACCCTTGTGGCCCAGTGGTTAGAATCTGCATGGGGTGTGGGTTCAATCTCTGGTCAGGGGACTAAGATCCCACATGCAGTGTGGTGCAGCCAATAAATAAAGTATCTTTGATATTAATTTCTCATTTTGATATTAATTTCTCATTTAAATGCTTTCTTCTCTGTAATCATCCTCTGTGGTTTTTCAGTCTTCTAACTTTATTGAGGCTTTCAATGGCTAAGTCAAAGATCTCTCTGGGTAACATTACATTACACTTGAAAATATGGGGGTTATTTTCAAATATCTTTTGATACTGATCTCTAATATAATTCCACAGTGATAAGAGAATAGGCTCTGTATCATTTCAATACCTTTAGACCATGAAATTTTTGCACCTTGTTTTATGTCCCCAGATATGTTCCAGTGTCTCTTAGTTTATAATCTATGCAAACTTGAATAGAATTTGTATCCTACTGTTGTGAAAATTGTATAAATCTTAATTATGTTGAATTGGTTCATAGTGCTTTTCAGGTCTACTGTATCCTTCTACTTCTCTGAATATTCATTCTATTCCTTTTTGAGAGTTTGATATTGAAACTTCAGCTAAAAATTTATCTACTTATAAATTAATTGTCATATGCAGTGGAACTTATTTGTAACCTTGTTCTGTATTCTCCAAGTCTCCTATAAATGTGTTATCATAACTTCATAATTTAAAAAATAAAAAAGAGAAAGAAATCAAATTAAGTAAATTCCCAAATTAGTTGACTTTGAGTTAATCAAAAGGCTGCATGGGTGGGCCTGACCTAATCAGGTGAGCCCTGGCTCCCTAGGGCAGGGCCCTTCCTGCAGTGACTGGAGGGATGAGGGGCCCCCTGGAGGAGATCATGCAGTCAGGCCAGGACCTGGTGGCAGCCTCCAAGAGCTGAGAGCCGTCCCTAGTGGGCTGCTAGCAAGACAATGGGCCCCTGGGCCTGACAACTGAAAGGAACCAAACCCTACAAATGGCCTGAGCAAACTTGGAAGTGGATTCTTCCCCAGTTGAGCCTCAGGAGAGAACTCAGCCTGGGCCAGGGCCAGGGAGACTGTGAGCAGAGGCCTCAGCCACACTTCTGCCTGGAGAGACAGGGGAGGGATAAGGTGCCGAGTCTGCGGTGGTTTATTACAAGAAGCTAGCAATAGCTAGCCAGTACCCTCCTCGTGTGATAGCAGAGCAGAGAGCCTGGGATTTCACAATCACTGTCACATTTAGTCACACACAGGGGATGCTCCACTGGCTCAAGAAATTCCAAGGGCTTTGAGAGCTGGGAGCTAGGAACCATGGCTGAAATTCAAAATATGTATTTAATATTAATGTAAGTCCCAAGATCACACTCCCCAAAGGCTCCACCTTCAATTCCCACCACACTGGGGGTAGGTTTTAACATTTGAATTTGGGGGGATACCAGTGGCAATTAGAAACAAGCTCCTGATACCCCAGTTCCCTGTCATCCTGTATTTGGGGTGCCTGTTGAAGCCCCCACCCCACCTTCAGCCCCCAAGAACCCTCCCTCTGCCCCCAGCTTTTGAGCTCATCCCAGCCTGGCCCTCCCCAGGTCATGCCTCAGTCCTCCGTTACACATACCCACCGTGTACACTGTACTGGGAGCTTCTGCACCCAGACGCACGTGTTTTAGCCAGCTGGGCCTGGCACACAGGTGTCTGCTGACTCAACAAATGAAGTCAGAGCGGAGGGAACAAAAGGAAGAACCACATCCTCAGTGTGCACCGGCTCAGATGAATTCAGGTCTGTGCACTGTGGCGGGGGGTGGGAATGGGCCCTGAGGTGTAGGGGCTCCTTCTACCCACCACAAATGAGCCCCTTTTCAGCTTCCCCGTGGCTCCCTGTCCCCCTGCCCCCACCTTACCATACGTGACTGTCATCCCATGCGTGTTCTGAGTCAAAGGAGGCCTTGAATCTGACTACCGATGACCGCGTGTGCATCACCCCTGCTCTGAGGGAGGCTGACCAGTCAAGCTATTGCCTAGCAACGTGCCCGCCTGGGGATGCGTGGGTCTCTGAGCCATGGCTGCTGCCTGGGCTGGGACAGTTCTCACTGCCCCACAGGTGGAAGCCTGGCTCTCCGGTATCAGATGGGAGCCTCTCTGGGCCTCAGTGTTCAAGCTGGTTCAATTGGGTGGCAGCACTAACCAGTGTGTGAGGGGATTCGCCTGCAGCATGCGGAATAACGGGGCCAGGGTGGGAGCCGGTGTGATAACATACATAGAGCACAAAGAAAGTGATGCTGGTTCATCCTGGGAACAAGAATCTTGGGAAGCAGGGTCTCCACTCCCCACTCCGGCTGGGCGCTGCTGACACAGGCTGGGACATTCTCTGTGGGGCCGTCCTGAGCACTGTGGGGGGTGGAACACACCCCTAGGCCCCCCACCCACTGTATGCCAGGGCCCCCTCCAGTCATGACAACCACAGACGTCCCCAGACATTGCCCAGTGTTCCTTGGGGGCAGGATCACAAGGGTGAGACCCTTCTGGAGGGGGTCGAGGTCACGTCTGAGCAGCCCCTGCTGCCATGGGAAGCACCCTGGGGCCTGCTCTCCCCAAGATTCCAGAATCAGAGCCATGGGATACAGGGGTGGGGGTGGTTTTGGGTCCTGTGTGCTGCGGAGGGGGGGTGCCCTTGGTGGGTTTCTGGGCGGGGACCCAGTAATTACATATGTATTGTGAGGCTGCGGCAGCAGCCATGACCTTCTGCAAGAACGTTTTAAGGTTTCAACTGTCTATCTTGGCAGCTCTTTCAGGAGAACAGCTTGTCCGCGGAGAGAACTGATAAATGTGGGCATTTCAACACACATCTGAAGCAGGGGACCAACCAGGAGGAAGAAACGGTCTCTGACGCGGCGCGCCGGGTTGGAGTTTGTCCCTCACACGAGGGCCACCCTCTCGAGATAAAGAATCCGGGAGGCGCTTTCAGCTGAAATGTTCACAAACTCCCAGAGAACAGGGGCTATCAGGAAAACACCCGCTGCTGGGAGGTCACTGAGCTCTGCCTCAGGCGGGAGGGCTGGTGGAAAGCTGGAAAAATCGTTCTCAGCTAAGAATCATCACCCCGGTCTGTGCAAAATACACTCATTTCCATCTGAGCCCCCTTTCAGGAGCTCAGTGGCTGCCGGGGACTCGCGGCTACCCTATTGGAAAGCCCAGCTCTGGCTAAAAGGGCGGTGGCACCTCCATAAGGAAAGCCAGCGCCATGAAGGCCCATGCTCTCATCCTTTCACGAGGCGGGAGCCAACCGGCTATGGTCCCTGTCCCCCACCCCCCCACCTCCCCTCTGCCAGAGCTTCCAAACTTATGGGAAGATCCATCCGGTTTCCGGAGGGGGGCAACCACATCCAGAGACATTATGAGAGGAACCAGTGAGGCAGGGGGCCTGCTGCCATGGGACACTGGGTGATGCCTGGGGACATCTGTGTGGGCTCAATTGTCAAAACTGAGGGCTCCTGGCATCATGTGGTTGGAGGCATGGAGGCTGCTCCACCCTCCCCCCACAGTACCCAGGATGCCCACCTCACCCCACAGGGTGACCCAGCCCCATGTCAGCAGTGTTGGATGTAAGGGACTCCGAATGGGTCCACAATTCTCACTAGAACATCCACCGTGCACACTGGAATCCCCTGGAGCCTGGCCTGGCAGACACTCAGAAACCCTTGCTGAGGGGATGGAGAACGTTTTGGGGAGGGTCACCGCATCTGGCCAGGCCGAGCAGTCACTGCCCAGGTGACACACACCCAGGGTTACCTTAGGAGACACTGGGCAGATTCCATAGCCAGGAGACCCGAGGTGGCTTTGAGGGTCTCTGGCATTTAGGTGAGTCCCAAAGGAGGTGCTTCAAGAGACCAGCCTGGGGAGAAGCCCTTCACCCTTGCTGCTGCCCAGGGTCAGAGCCACTGGCTGGTTCCAGGCGACAGAGGGGGAGTCCCAGAAGCAAGATCCAGTCATCCCAGTAGGGCTGCCCACCCCCAGCTCTGGCCTTCCGTTCTCTGGTCCCAGCTCTGCTCTGGCCACCGGGGTGTGCCAGGGTTGGGAGAGTTGGGGGGTGCAGGGATCTGAGCTCTCCAAGGTCACAGAGTCTGTGCTTTCTACCTTCCTCTTACATCCAATGAACTCGCAGAGGCTCCAGGTCTGTGAGGTGAAGGCCCCCAGGAAAGAGTGCCAGTGGACTCTGGGTGCTGAACCAGAATGTCCTGGAACATGTAGACAGGGGGTCACAGGGCTCCACGAGGGCCGAGGGGTTGACTGAAGAAGCTGGGCGCTCACTTGCACCCCTGCACCCTCTTCACATCCATCCCTGCTAGTTGCGCTGGAGACCTCATGGACCTTCACTGCCCCCTAGTGGCCATCAGTGGGAATCCCAGCACTCTGGGGATTGCCCCAGTCCCAGACCCCTCCTCTGGAGCCCCAGACGCCAGGTCCCACTTTTAGCCCTGGCGTCTGCATACATTCAGCACACTGGATCAAGGTGCTGTCACCAGGATGGACAGTGTGGCCCTTGCTCGGTGACACTCTGTCTCCCCTGGACAGGCAGTGGCCCAGAAATGGGAGAGTCCATACTGTAGGGACCTCGGATGTGAGGGGCCTGACAAACAGGAAGTGCTCCAAGTCACTATGAAACTAACAAGCAATCGGGAAAAACCTTGATTCCCCCCACTTGTAGGACAGCAGGATCCCTTGGAACAGGGAACCACTGCAAGGCTAGCCATGTGTACCAGCTCAGGAGTGTTTTCTGTCTTTCCCAGCAGTGTTCACCAGGCACTGATGACCAGGCAGCTGGTCACCCTCGGCCATCGTGGGCACTGTGGTGTGTGGAGCAACCTTCCTAGCCAAGGCAAACAGCCACCTGCTCGTTGCCAGGAGCACCCCCCCAGTGTGAAACCTCAGATGTCCCCCAACATGGACCTGTGTCCCCTGAGATGGGAGCAGGGGGTCAGAATCACCCCCCTAGGTGAGACCTCCTAGCACAGCTGAATTTCAAATGGCTCAAGGACTGAAGTGCAGAATACACCATCCAAAACAAAATGCAGGTGGATTGTGTTTTTATAATCTTGACGTGTTAGACAACCACACAAAATAAAGAAGACAGGTTTGTGCAAAGTTTCAGATCCCCAATGACAATATGCACTGTGAGCAGAGTGCAGAAACACTCTCCACAAAACACTTGCAGTGGACCATGTCCAGACAGAGAAATAGGGAGAATTTAAACATCACCAGGGCTTCCCTGGTGGCTCAGTCGATAAAGAATCCTCCTGCAACGAGGGAGACCTGGGTTTGATTCCTGGGTTGAGAAGATCCCCTGGAGGAGGGCATAGCAACCCACTCCAGTATTCTTGCTCTCCAAGCAAGAATCCCCATGGACAGAGAAGCCTGGTTGGCTGCAGTCCATGGGGTCGCAAAGAGTTGGACACAACTGAGTGACTAAACACAGCACAGGACAGAAACCCTAACAGAAAGGATGCATCCGGGCCATTTGCCTTAGAGAAACAGCTGAGCTCGTAAAAAGGAGGCCTGGACACAGCAACTAAAATGGTCCTGGCTTGTTGGCTTGGCCAGGACATAAAGCTGCACTTGAGAGGGCGGTGAGACACATCCTGGGATGGAAAATGGTGCATTTCTTTGTGGCTAAAGGTCAAAACAAAAATGAGAACACCCCGACTGAAAGTCATAGGCAAGGCAAACTTACTTCCAGGAACTCACCCCAAACAACAACCAACCAAGGATGAACAAAGTTTGCACAAGGACAAACAAAGTTTGCATCCCAGAACATAGCAAAGAGAAAACTCTTCTTATCCGAAGTCCCTTGAATGAATGGAATTCAGAGAGGTCTGGGAGGATGCTCACTGAGGTGTGAGCAGTGGTCCCCGCTGGGTGTGGGGTCTGGGGTATCTTGTCTCTCCTTTGTCCATTCAGTTTCTCTTTACAATCAGTTGGTCAGACATTAACATGTTGGAGAAGGGTTGAGTGGGGCTCACTCATCATGCTGTGATGACACATACAGTCTATGTGACCTCGCCCGGCTCCACGTGGTTCTCCAAACCCCCCTCCTGCTTGGTGACTTTGTGACACAGAGTTAACACTGAACCTGTTTGGGACCTTCAAGGAGCATAAACAAGCCAGATGGACCACAGGGCTCCAATCTCAGTCCTGGTCTGTCTGTGGGGACAGCATCCCTCCCGGGCTGAGATAAAATATATATTTTAGCTTCACTGAGGTTCGCTTTACACGTCATACAATCAGCTGGTTGGCAGTACACAACTCGAAGCTTCTTAGTCAGTTCACCAAGCTGCTTGACGCCCCAGCCCCACAGTTCTGGGCCGTCCCCTCAGCACTGTAAGACGTGTCTGGGCCCAAACACAGTTCACCCCCATTCCCCCCAACCCCTGGCAAGCCCAAGTCACCTTTCCGTTCCAACACAGTTACATTTTGTGCTGACTTCATCTAAATGGAATTATACGATGTGCTGTCTTTGGGATCTGCCTTCTTGTCTAACGCTTTTTATTTTACACACACATGCACTAGATGAAAATAAGTGTTATAAAGACATCAGATCTCCCTCGAATTTATTGCTAAATGGTACACAATCTGAATCAAAGATCCATCAGAACTTTTGCTAGAAACTGGAAGCTGATTCTAAAGACAGCTGTCCCCGCCAGACACTTAGAGTCAATGGACTGGGCGGGGCACTACCGGATGCCATGGAGCCACCTTATTCATCCCCATGCTGTTTCCTCTTCCTACGTCACAAAAGCCACTCAAAGTCCTCTTGGGAATAAAACCAGAGACAAGCAAATGCATAACAGTTGAGAGATCAGGACTGAGCTGTATTTTGCTCCTGACTTAATTCTTCCTGAGGCCTCTGGCACATTTCCCAATCTGCTGTCCCACCAGGGGAGCGATAGGGTTGAGATATTTGTTCAGTCCCATGAACGGGCTCTGCTCTGAGTGAACGGCATTGATGGGTCACCCTCCACGCACATGGGAAACGGGATGAAGCGCCGCAGACCCTAATCAAGCCTTTCGAGGAGGAAGCTAAGAGCTGGGAAGCAGGTGCCACTGTGGCCATGTGCCCATGCTGGGTGCGCTAGAACCTGACCTGTCAGCCCCATGTCCCCCCAACCCCGGAGCCTGGATGGAAGACATTCCCTGTGGCTCCCATAGGCTCTTGGCAGGTGAGACAAACCCCCAGAAGTGAGCAAAGCTAAGAAGATGCAGGCGTGCACGGCGAGGTCGCCTCTTAACTCATCCTGGCTCCAAACAGCCAGCCAAACACCTGAGTGAACTCTAAACATAGAGAAAAGAAAAACCTCGTGACACCAACCTGTGCTTCTTAAGTCCTGGCCGTCTTCAGCGACGAGGTTCAGAAACCCAGTGTCCGCTCCCTGGAAGAAAAACGAACCGTGTTAGCTGGGTCTGATTTGGCCTGAACTGCCACATGGGTCAGTGGTACTATGATGAGATAGAAAAATCCTTTGGCTGGGGGTGGGGAGTGTGGAAGGGCTGCCTTCTGGTCACTCTGCCAGACATCGGGGATGGTACAGACAGGATGCTTCAGAAATGCAGAGAGATGAGAATAACGGCAATTTGCCAGAAAGGTTTGCTAGCGATCTGTGGTGGTACCCGTGATGAAGTTTCCACGTGTTCCGAAACTGAACTGGATGAAAGGACTGGATGTTCACATGACCTTTTATAGTTTATAGAAGATTTTCACCAGCATCATTGGACCCCCATGGTCTCCTGGGAGGAAGGCAAGAGAACTGAGTCAACTCCCTGCCATGGAGTACCCAGCTCATCCAGCTTTGCCTGAGGCATGTGACCAACTAAATGCAAGGTGGAATCTGAATAAAGAGTGGATTGAGGTGGCAGAAATGTATCCATGTCCACCTCTTGGTTATCACAAACACACTATGCTTATGAATGACCCAGTCATTGGGAGAAATTAGGTGATGGGTAATTTGAAATACCTCTGAAAATCTAAAATTATTCTAAAAAACTTTTTAAAAAACTTCAGTTTAAAAATTTAGGGAGGGACTTCCCTGATGGTCCAGTCAGTGGTTAGGACTTCAAGCTTCCACCGCAGGGGGTGTGGGTTTGATCCCTGGTTGAGGAAATAAAATCCCACAAGCTGCGTAGTGTGCCCCCAAAATAAATAAAGTCTTAAATACATAAAAATTTAGGGAACGCTCCTACACTGTTGGTGGAAATGTAAACTGGTACAGCCACTATGGAGAACAGTGTGGAGATTTCTCAAACAACTGAAAACAGAGCTGCCATGGATCCAAAACTCCCACTGCTGGGCACGTATCTGGAGAAACTCTAGTTGGAGAAGATTCATGCACCTCAGTGTTCATAGCAGCACTGTTTACAATATCTAGGACATGGAAGCAACTTAAAAGTTCATCAGTAGATGAACTGATAAAGAAGATATGGTGTATCTGATGAAGAACATAAGATATATATATATATATATACACACGAAGTGTTGGTTATTCAGTTGTGTCCGACTCTTTGTTTCCCCTTGGACTGTAGCCCGCCAGGCTCCTCTATCCATGGAATTCTCCAGGCAAAAATACTGGGGTGGGTTGCCATTTCCTCTTCCAGGGGATCTTCCCCACCCAGGGGGTCAAACCTGAGTCTCCTGCATTGCAGGCAGATTCCTTACCGTCTCAGCCACCAGGGAAGCCCCAATATATATACACACACAACAAAATACTACTCAGCCATAAAAAAGAATGAAATAATGCCATTTGCAGCAACATGGATGGACCTAGAGATTATCATAGTAAGTGAAGAATCATAAAGACAAATACCATGATATCACTTATATGTAGAGTCTAAAAAATTATACAAATGAACTTATTTATAGAACACAAACAGACTCATAGACTTCAAAAACAAATTTTTGATTTTGGGAGGAGGGATAAATTCAGTTTGCAATTAACATATACAGACTACTATATATAAAATAAATAATCAACAAGGACCTACTGTATATAGTACAGGGAACTCTACTTGGTATTCTGTAACAACCTATATGGGAAAATACAAGATAGAATGGATACATGTGTATGTATAACTGAACAACCTTGCTATACATTGAAACTAACACAACACTGTACACCAACTATATCCCAATATAAAATAAAAATTAAATTTAAAACATGTAAATGCTATATTATTTTTTTTGTTTAGTTGCTGTTGTGTCCATTCTTTGCAACACCATATAGACTGCAGCAGGCCAGACTTCCCTGTCTTTCACTACGTCCCAGAGCTTGCTTAAACTCATGTCCACTGAGTCAGTGATGCCAACCAATCATCTCACCCTCTGTTGCCCCCTTCTCCTCCTGCCCTCTATCTAACTGGTTGTCAATTAAAGGCCAGGATGGAGAAGCGACGTCCCCACCACCACCTGCAGGTGGTGCTGCAGCCTCAGGAACGCCCTCTGGGCTCTAGAAGCAGCTCTAATAAAAACTCAGCCAGCAGCAGCATCTGCTCTACCTGGCCCAGCCCCTTAGGATTGGAGCTTCTCTGGCCACTGAGACCAGAGGGGCGCCCTGGACAGCGTAGAGCACAGTGGGCCACAGGGATGAGAGATGACAGGGCTGGAGCAACGTCACAGACCCGAGGCCAAGACTTGCCTCAACCTTGCAGGGACCATCTGCTCGTCTGATTCTTCATTTCATTTTTGAATCAATTAAAGGCTCATGAGAAGTTGCAAAACTAGTACAGAAGGGTGCCAGGGAACACTCTTCACCAAGCTCCCTGATGGCCGCTCCTTACACAACTGGGGAACATTATCCAAACTGGAGAAAGTGACTGATAAACTAGGCACCGTTTTTTGTTTGTTTGTTTGTTTGTTTTTTAAGTCTTACTGAGATACAATTCTCATGCCACACAATTTGCTTATTCAAAATGCACAACTCAGTGGTCTTTTTGTACATTCACAAAGTTGTGTAACCATTACCACAACCAATTTTTGAATATTTTCCTTACCCCAAAAGAAGCCCTGTCCCCATCAGCAGTCACTCCCCTGCTCCCCAGCCTGACAACAGGAACCCACTCTCTGCATCCATGGATCAGCTGCTCTGCGTGTTTCCCGTCAGTGGAATCACACCCTGTGCATCCCTCTGTGTCTTCTTCTCTCACTGAGCATCATGTTCTCAGGGTCTGCCCACGTGGTAGCGAGTGTTGGGGCTTCTCTCTTGTGTGGCTGAGTGATGCTCCAGTGCGTGGAGGGACCCTGTGTTTACTGTCCCCTGATGGATGTTCAGGTTGTTTCCACTTCTGGGTCCTGTGAATCACACTGCTGTGAACACGGGCAGCTTATGAATCACTGCAGAGACGGCATCTTTCTCTGCCCTCACATCTACCATCTGCCAGTCTCCCTATCCCCAGCCCTTTAGCGCCAGCTGCGGGCTGTCCTCTAGCCCTTGAAGCTGGACTTGGGCAGGGAGATGAGCCCCACAGAGCCCCCCACCCTGGCTACGCTCAGCCCAGACCAGCTTAGACTAGAACAGAGAGCAGTGAGGACAAAATCCATCCCTGGGGCGCACAGACAGCAGGCTGCGAGGTGCACCGGCTGGTGCCAGGCTGTGCCCGTGACCTTCAGCGACAGAAACGCTGGGTTTTCACCTTCCCGCCAGGGTGAACTCCAAGCCCCCATGACAGGCCCCCGTGAATTGTGGAGGTGGCCATCAGGAGGATCTCCTGTAGAATCTGCACTTGTTCAGTCACTAAGTTGTATCTGACTGTTTGTGACCCCATGAACTGCAGCACGCCAGGCTTCCCCGTCCCTCACTATCTCCCTGAGTTCACTCAAACTCATGTCCATCAAGACAGTGATGTCATCCAACCATCTCATCCTCTGTTGTCCCCTTTTCCTCCTGCCCTCAATTTTTCCCAGAATCAGGGTCTTTTCTAATGAGTCAGCTGTTTGCACCAAGTGACCAAAGTATTGGAGCTTCAGCTTCAGCATCAGTCCTTCCAATGAATATTCAGGGTTGATTTCCTTTAGGATTGACTGGTTTGATCTTGCTGTCCAAGGGACTCTCAAGAGTCTTCTCCAGCACCACAATTTGAAAGCATTAATTCTTTGGCACTCAGCCTTCTTTATGTTCCAACTCTCACATCCGTACATGACTACTGGATAAACTATAGCTTTGACTATACGGACTTTTGTCAACAAAGTGATGTCTCTGCTTTTTAATACAATGTTAAGGTTTGTCATAGCTTTTCTTCCAAGGAGCAAGTATCTTTCAATTTTCATCTTTTAATCTGAAAAGTTGGTGGAAAATGTGACTGTGGGACCTCTCATTCAAAAATTATGACAAATTTCAAAACAGTGACAGCAGAGACCTGGGGTGCAGGGGCTGTAAGAAGCCGGGCCTGCCGACCCCACATATACCCTGCCCTTGGAACTGCCGACAAGTGACTTCACTGCAAGGAAAGAGGCCAAGCTCACAACGGTGGCAATCAGGGACCCAAGAGGATAGGATGACTGCACACTCTTGTCGTGGGCGGCACTTCTTTTTTTCTGACTGCACCACATGGCTTTCGGATCTCAGTTCCCCACCAGGAATCGAACTTGTGCCTCTTACCTTGGAAGCATGGAGTCCTAACCACTGGACCGCCAGGGTAGTCCCCTGAGTAAAACTTTTTACAACCTGTGCACCCCACCTCATCCACATGCTTTCCTTTCTTTATTCTTTTTAAAAAATTAAGATAGAATTCACCTACTATAAAATGTCCAGTTTGATGGCTTTCAGGAAAATCACAGGTTCTGCAACCATCACACTAATCCCAGGACACCTTTGTCGCACTCATCAGTATCACATGGTTCAAAGCTGAGGCTCCCAGGGAGACGCAAGATCCTAGGCTGCAGGAGCCAAGGGTGCTCTGCTTGCCATGCAGTCCATGCCACCATCACTGAGCCGGCCCATGATGGGATCTCGCTAGTTCTGGGGATTCTGCACAATCCAATTGGTGCCAAGGGCACAGTGTGAGGAGCCCGGTGGGTCTGGGGAGAGGGTGCAGGCCCCACACAGAGCTGTGTGGTGCTGGGAGAGGCCCACCCTAGGTACCACCTTCCCTGACCATCATGTGGAGGCGGATTGGAATGGTTTGGTGTCCAGGGGCAGGAGGCCTGACACGCAACGCCAAGCAGGAGTGGGATGGTCAGAGCCAGGACATAGCACCCTTGGCCTGGCTGAACCCTCATCTCACAGCACTACGGTCAGGACTCCAACATGGGCTGGGCCTCATGGGGCTAAATCCAGGCCTGGGCAGGGCTAGTCTTTCCGGAGGCTCCAGGGAAGCACAAGCTCTTGCCTTTTCCAGCTTCTAGAGGTGCCACATCCCTGGCCCACGGCCCCTCCCTCCATCCTCACAGTCAGCAGCGCAGCACCTCCTGTCTCTCTCTGCCTCTGACTCTCCCCCTCCCTCTTATAAGGACCTTGTGATGACACTGGGCACCCCCCAGAGGATCCAGGGTTGGCCGCATCCTAGGGGCCTTAACTTCTTCCCATCTGCAGAATCCTTTTACCACGTATGGTGACACACAGGTTTTGGGGACTGGGGCACGGACATCTTTGGGGGGGCCATTATGCTGCCATCTGCACCCTGTAATACCTGACATGTGTGAATCTAGCCCTGGAACTTTGCATTTAAGAACAGATCCCAAGAGAGTACAATGTAGCATGATATCCTATTTACAAAGCTAAAAACAACTCAACTTTCTAAAACAGATTTTTAGGAGTAAAAATCTACTCCAAGTATGCTGTTAAGGAGTACATGTAAACAAGACAGAATTAGACAAAGGACGGGAAATGTGACGCGAGCTTCCACCTCGGCTGACTTGGAGACCGGAGCCAGGTGGGTGGGCTGGGTGGGGAGGGTCTCAGGAACGGAAGAGAGCTGGCAAGGCTCTGGTTTTTGTGCTCAGTGGTGAGTTTGTGGGTGCTCACTATTAAGAATATACACACTAAAGAGGACCTACATTCAAAGGAATATTACTCAGTGCTAAAGAAGAAATGAGCTATGAAGCAGGGAAAGACACTGAGGAACCTCAGATACAAGTCACCAAGTGAAAGAAGCCAGTAGAAGAGGCCACGCACTGGACTCCACTGGTGGTCCAGTGGTTAAGACTCAGTGCTTTCAGTGCAGGGGGGCTCAGGTTCAATCCCTGGTCGGGAAACTTAAGATATCGCATGCCCCACAGTGCAGCCAAAAAAGTTGATTAATTCGTTAAAAGGTTGAAAAGACTATACACTGTGATTCCAACTGTGGGACATTCTGGAAAAGGCAGGACTCTGGAGACTAGAAGAATCAGTGGTTTTGGGGGTTGTGGGGAGGAGGGATAAACAGGTAGGGCCCAGAGGCAGTGAAATGACCGATAATGGATACATTTGTCCGAACCCACAGAACACACAGCCCCAAGACTAGACTCAGATGTCAACTATGGACTTTAGTTAATAACAACATATGGGGACTTCCCTGGTGGTCCGGTGGCTAAGACTCTGTGCTCCCAACGCAGGGGGCCCAGGCTCCATCCCTGGTCAGGTAACTAGATCCCATGTGCTGCAATTAAGACTTGGTGTAGCCAAATAAATAGTAAATAAACAAATATTTTTTTAAAGTAACAATATATGGATATTGGCTCATCAAGTATAACTGAGTTACACTAATGCAGGATGGTAATAATAGAGAAAAGTGTATGTGTGGGTGTGTGTGCCCATGTGTGTGGAGGGGGTATATAGGAACTCCGTGTACTTTCTGCTTAATTTTTCTATAACCCTAAAGTACTCTAAAAATCAGCCTAGTAAAAGCTGGGTGAATTGGACTTCTCTGGTGGTCCAGTGGTTGAGAACCCACCTGCCAACGCAGGGGACCCAGGTTCCATCTCTGGTCGGGGAAGATTCCACACGGCAAGGAGCAACTAAGCCCATGAACTGCAGCTACCGAGTCTGCACGCTAGAGCTCACTAACCACAACTACGGAGCTCACGTGCTGCAACTACCAAAGCCCACACACCCTAAAGGCCACGCTGTGCAACAAGGAGCCACTGCAACGAGAAGCCCGTGCGCCACAACTAGAGAGTGACCCCCGCTCGCTGCAACTAGAGACAGCCCTCGCAAAGCAATGAAGACCCAGCGCATCCAAAAGTAAATCAATAACATTTTTTAAAAAGAAGAAAAAAAAAAGTGGGATGAATTGGGAGAGTTATACTGAGAACCAGGAATTCTGAAGAGGAAAAGAAAGGAGGGAGGGAAGGAAGGGTGAGGCCATCGTAGCCCGGGTGAAGGCTCCACACACACATGACCAGCAGGTGGGTCAGGCTGTTGTGAACCAAGACCCAGACACAAGCTGGTCAGTCCTGCCAAGTGGATTTTCTACGTTTCTCCCAAGGCCCCTGCCAGTATCATAACAGGATCACACTGCCCAGATCAAGACCTCCTGGCCCCTCCAGCCTGGATTAACCTACTCCAAAGCTGTCCCCAGGCCAGGGGACCAGGGCGGACTTATGGGCAGATCAGACAAGAGCCTAATAGAATGTGCCCTGGGATTACTCCCAAATCCCATTTGGCCAGTGGAAAGCATATTCTGGCTGGTGCTGAGCCGATTTCTGCAGATTTTGAGGGCAGGAGGCAACCTCTTTCCTTCCCGCTCATTCACCATTCCCACCCTCACCATTCCCATTGCCACTCCGCCTGGAGAGATTCCATCCCTTCCACCTCCTGGCATGCAGCATCGGCCAGGCCCCTCTTCCTCCCTCTGCTCCAAGGTGCGTGCAAATGCAGAAATGAGACAGAAGAAACCTGTCCTCCACCCATTCTTTTTTAATCTCCCTCTCTCTCTTTTTTTAATATTTTGTGTATTTGGCTGGGTCTTAAGTTTCAGCATGTGGGATCTAGTTCCCCAACCTGGGGCCCCTGCATTGGATGAGTGGAGTCAGCCATGAGACCTCCAGGGAAGTCCCTCCACCCTGTTTCTGAGGCCAAAGCTTTGTGGGGAGGAGGGTAAAAGCAGCTGAAGTAAGTGGGCACAGGTGTCCCAAGTAGGGGTCCCGAAACTGCAATTCTCCCTAGATTGCCCGCGAACGGACTGTGACCCTAATTCCTGGTGAAATCACTGAGACAGTCACTCCGCAGAGCATTTCTCCTTTGGTGGCAGTGGTGCATCGTTTTTTTTTTAGGGACATTGGGCAAGTAACTTAATGCCCCCCCATCCTGATCTCCAGAGCTCCGTTCACCTGCTGTGGCAGCGTTTCCAACATCGCCAGCCTCCAGAGATTCAGCTCATGTCCTACGTGCTATCTCCTCCCACTTGCCACTCGGGATCAGTTCTCCTCCTGCTTGGGGTCAGGGCGGCTCTGCGTGATCACCTGCGGTGACAGCAGGTCACTTCTGAGATCTGTCATAAAAGACATGTGGCTTCTGCCTGCACTCAGTGAGCCAGCCACCACGGAGTGAGGAAGCGACGTCGTGGACAGGGACCACGAGGGGCACCATCCTGGAAGCGGCTCCTCTGACCCCACTGGGCCTTCAGACGAGGCGGCCCTGGGCTAACACGTGCTCCACAACCTCCCGAGGGCCCTTGAGCCAGAACCACCAAGGGAAGCTGTTTCCAAGTTTCCCACCCACAGAAACTGTGACAAAGGGAACACTGGTGGTTTACACTAAGCTTTCAGGGACTTGCCTGGTGGTCCAGTGGCAAGGACTCTGTGCTCCCAATGCAGGGGCCCAGGTTCCACCCCTGGACAGGGAACTAGGCTCCACATACTGCAACTGAGCCCACAAGCCACAACTAGAGAGCCCATGCAGTGGAATGAAGACCCAGTACAGTCAAAATAATGAAATAAAATATAATAAAATAAAAAATAAAATAAGTCTTCAGGGTAATCTGTTACACAGCAAGAGATAACTGATACACCTGTCATCCAGGCTGATCCACCTGACAGCTCCACATTATTTTTTCTTTGTCAACCACTACAATTCTCTAATGGCAAGCAACCAACAGCACTGGATTTTTCACTTTCTGGTTTTTCCCCCATCTATAGATCTGATCATCTGGGAGACTTAAGAGACTAAAGGGACTTGGTAAATTCAACAAGGGGGGAGCAGTAGAACAATTAAGGTGAGAAAATGAAGCCTTTGGGATTCACAGATTATCAAGAGATACCATCGCCTGGTTCTGAGACCAAACGAATCCACTACTTTGATCTGCTTCCTTCTAAAGCAGGGTCTTGGGCCTTCCCTGGTGGTCCAGTGGCTAAGACTCTGTGCTTCCAATGCAGGGAGCCCCGGGTTCCATTCCTGGTCAGGGAACTAGATCCCACCTGCTTCAACTAAAGATTCTGCATACTGCAACTAACACCCTGTGCAGCCAAATAAATAAACAAAAAATAAATAAATATTTTTTAAAGTAAATAAAAAATAAAGCAGGGTCTCCCTCAGTGCTACTGATGTGGAGGCTGGTCATTCCTTGCTGGAGGTGGGGGCATCCTTCCGGGCACTGTGGTGGGTAGAACAGCCTCTCTGGCCCCACCCCTCATTCCAGGAGCCACCTGCCAATTGTAATAAGCATAGATGTCCCCAGACGTGGTCCAGAGTCCCCTGGGAGGTGAGATCACCCCCACTGAGATCCCTGCTCCAAGCACATCCCTCATGGACAGACACAGCAGGGACTCAGCATCTGGCAACAGGAAGCCCCCCTGCCTGGGATACAGTTCCCCACTCCTGGGAACCAAGCAGGTGGGCCTGGGATGTCTGCGCCCCCTTCCCTCCCCACACGACATCCCACCAGCGCGTGGCAGGAACACCTTGCCTCGCTGGAGGCTTGATATAGACCTGCACTGCAGTTATCACCCCAGCCTTCACTCATCACCACAGCAACCATCTAAATGTGTCACCCCGAGGAGCTCTGATTGCAAATGAGGCAGGAGGAGAAGCCTGGAGTGGGGGACGGCAGCCTGAGCCTCGCCACCTGAGCTCCAAGCCCTGAGCCCTCGGAGTCTCTTGGAGAAGTGCCTGGGATGGACACACCACTCCAAAGTCTTGAGACTGACTCAGATCAGGGGCCAGCACAGTCCAGTCCAATGGGACAAAAGGGCCCGGAGGGCTGACTCAGGGGCTAAAGGTCTCCAGGAGCCCAGCAGATGTAGGGGGAGGAGGGTGCTGACCCTGGCTCTGTGTCCTGAGTCTCTCAACCCTCCTCCACCTAACACTGGGTGGGGTCTCCCCACTTTCCTATTTTTGACCAAGCTGCACAGCAAGTAGGATCTTGGTTCTCCGATCAGGGATCAAACCTGAGCCCCCTGCATTGGAAGCTCAGTGTCTTAACCACTGGACCACCAGGGAAATCTCAGCATCTCCCTGCTTTACTCTCTAATCACTGGAGCTTTGTTCTGCTAGTGCTTCCCTGGTGGCTCAGTGGTAAAGAACCCACCTGCCAATGCAGGAGACGTGGGTCCAATCCCTGGGTTGGGAAGATCCCGTGGAGAAGGAAACGGGAACCCACTCCAGTATTCTTGCCTGGGAAATTCCATGGATGGAGGAGCCTGGAGGGCTACAGTCCAAGGGATCACATAAAAGAGCCAATCATGACTCAGTGACTAAACAACAACAACATGATGTAAGCAGGGACCAAACTCAACATTTTTCCAAATAATGAACACAGAGTCTCATCCCCAGACCTGCTGACACTGGGCGCATCATCTTCCATGCAGGGCCGTCCTGGGAGCTGTGCGGTGTGGAACAACCTCCCTGCCCCCATCCACTCAATGTCAGGAGCCCCCCAGTGTGGCCAACACAGATGTGGCCAGACAACACTAGTGTCCCCTTGGGGACAGGATCACCTGCTGAGCCAGGCATCGATTATCAGACCTCCTACCCCCTGGCACTGTCCTGTATGGAGGGACAGGCAACTGACTTGGGAAGAGGATCAATTAACAAATTAAAAAAAAATGTGTATGCACAGATTTCTTTTTCCTCTCAAAATTAAAATAGCTTCTGTCTGTCCCCCAGAAGGCGGTGGGTAGGGACAGATATTCCCGTATTTGACAGGCAGCATGGTTTCATTCTACCCCAACTTCGAAATGGACTAACTCCCCCAGGGCCTCAGTCTCCAAAGCTTCAAGGTGGGGGTGAAGGTGGCACCCCCTGAGCGGGTGGGGTTCTTGGATTAAACAAGTGAATATCTAGCAAATGGATAAATCAGTCCTAGCATATTGTTCATAGCGGATCACTTCTTTACCATTGGAACTTTTTCACAATCCTAGAACATCTAGTAACTGCTTTGTTGACAAGGCTAGGACTCAGCAGAGTGATTCTGTGAAGGACCAGGTGACAAATGTTTTTGGTCACTGTCGCTACTACTGAACCCAGCCAGTCATGGACCAGTGGGCGAAGCTCTGTGCCAGTAAAGCAGGGGATGCAGGTTCGATCCTGGCTGGGGAACTAAAGTTGCATATGCTGCATGGTTCAAGAAAAAAGAAATCTGATTTTGGGAGTTCTCTGGCAGTTCAGTGGTTAAGACTCCATGCTTCCAATGCAGGGGGTGCAGGTTTGATCCCTGGTCAGGGAACTCAGATCCCACACACCTCAAGGTCCAGCCAAAAAAGAAAGAAAGAAAGAAATTGACAAACCCAGGCGACTTGGATCCAGCCCAGAGGTTGGAGGCTGGAATTTTAGACCCCGAGACTGGAAGATGGTCTGTGAGCAGATGGCACCAGGCCTCATATGGGGACACCAGTGCAAAGGGAAATGGGATCCTGGGTCCTATCAGAAAGCCCTCAGCTGCCCCTCACCCCAGGCCATCCACTACACAGAAGGTCGCCACCACAGAGACACCACTTCCCTCAGATTCAGAGAAGGGGCTGCTGCTTTCTCAATACCTTGGGAAAAATCCATGGGCCAACCTCTGTTAGCAAGTATAGAAGCTCTTTATCAACCTTGGTTGCAAAAGGCATCCTAAAGCTCTTGACCTGGTGAGCAAACTATTTTCCGATCATTCTAGACAGGGCAGTTTACCATCTGCAAAACTGCCACCGCTAACAGCCCCGAAGAACCCATCCCCAGAGGGAGAAATGGTTTCTGCAGACGGAGAGACTGAGAAAACCTCAGTGTAGATGTAGATGTGACAACTCAGTGTCCTATGGATCTGTGTGCGTCCTGGGGTAGAAAGGGGTGTCAGGGGAAAATTAAAGAAATCCAAATGAAGTGTGAACTTTAGTTAATAATGACACTATTTGCAAACCAGAAATAGAGACCCAGATGTCAAGGGGGGAAATGGGGCAGAGGGGAATGGACTGGGATGCTGGAGTTGACATATATAGATTACTATGCATGAAATAGAAACTAACGAGAACCTGCTGCTCTGCTGTGCTGTGCTCAGTCGTGTCCGACTCTTTGCCACCCCGTGGACCGCACCCCACCAGGCTCCTCTGTCCATGGGATTCTCGAGGCAAGAATACTGGAGTGGGTTGCCATTTCCTTCTCCAGCGGATCTTCCTGAACCAGGGATGGAACCTGCGCCTCTTGTGCCTCCTGCATAGGTAGACAGATTCTGTGCCACCTGGGAACCTACTGTACAGCCAAGGGACCTCTACTCAATGCTCTGTGATGAATTAAATGGGAAGGAAATCCAAAAAAGAGGGAATATATGTATATATACGGCTGATTCACTTTACTGTACAGTAGAAACTAACACAACATTGGAAAGCAACTATACTCCAAAAAAAATTAAAAATAATAATGACATATCAGTGTTGGTTTCTTAATTGGGATGAACGTATCAGGTCTGATGCAAGATGTGAAGAGCAGGGGTGACAGGGTACGTGGGATCTATCTGTACTGTCTTCCCAATTTTCCTGTGAATCTAAAACGAGTCTGAAATGAAAAGTTCATCTAAGAAGAAAAAGGAGAGAGGGGAGTGACGACAATTAGCTGCTTATGCTTGAGGAGGCTTTGAAATGTGATTGAGGGAACATTAAGTTCCTGTGACAGCATCCGATAATGACAGGGTTATATAAAGCCCAGAGAAGAAAGACGCTAAAAACAGGATATGCTAATCAGCAGGGGAAGTTGGCTCCTAGGAGAGGAGTGAGGAGGGGGAGAAAAGACAGGTGGCTAAGTGGTTCCCGAGACAATCAGGGTGGACCCCGGCCCTGGGGCTGCTCCACGGGAGGAAATGTCTGGAACGTCCCAGGCGGACAGGGGCAATGAGGCACATCTGCTCAGGAGCAATGCCTGCTGAGTGCACAGCCAGAGCCTGGGCTTGGGGAGGGTGGTGGTTTTACAGATGGAGAGCTCTGGAACGTGAGGGTAAAGCCATGGTCCAAAGACAGACAAACAGACGGGTGATGTGACATGGATCCTGGTCTTTGCAAGCTGACTTACTGGACACCTTCATCTCGACCAGGGTTTCTCCCTCTCCACCCTGCAGACATTTAGGGACAGGTCATTCCCTGTTGGGGCATCCTGGGCACTGTGGGTTTGGAGCAGCCTCCCTGAACCCTGCTCCCATGATGCCAGGAGCACTCCTAGTCCTGACGACCACAGATGTCCCAGACAGTGTCCCCCAGGGCAGGATGTCCTGAGGAGAAACACTGACATACAATAATTTACAACAACTAACAATGTACACACAGGACCATAGGAGTGTAATTATCCTCATTCTACAGATGGGGAATCTGAGGCTCAGAGAGGCGATAAAGCCAGCCTTTGGTCACCAGGAGGAAGTCTCAGAGAACGGGTAGTCAGGAGTGGCCAATACCACGTTTAACAAGGAGAGGCCTCTGCCTGGGGAGGGGGCAGCAGTGTTGACCTGTCAGCATCTGAGGGCCAAATACAGCCCACCTCTTGTGTCCGTAAAGTTTTGTTGAAACACAGCCACATCCATTGATTTATATATCAGCTATGACATTCACATGAAATTAAAAGACGCTTGCTCCTTGGAAGGAAAGCTATGGCAAACCTAGACAGCATATTAAGAAGCAGAGACATCATTTTGCCCACAAAGGTCCATATAGTCAAAGCTATGGTTTTTCCAGTAGTTATGTATGGATGTGAGAATTGGACGATAAAGGCTGAGCACTGAAGAACTGATGCTTCTGAATTGTGGTGTTGGAGAAGACTCTTGAGAGTCCCTTGGACTGTAAGATCAGACCAGTCAATCCTAAAGGAAATCAACCCTGAATATTCACTGGAAAGACTGATGCTGAAGCTGAAGCTCCAATACTTTGGCCACCTGATGTGAAGAGCTGACTCTTTGGAAAAGACCCTGATGCTGGGAAAGATTGAGGGCAGGAGGAGAAGGGGATGACAGAGGATAAGATGGTTAGATAGCATTACTGACTCAATGGACATGAATTTGAGCAAACTCAGGGAGATGGTGAAGGACAGGGAAGCCTGGCATGCTACAGTTCATGGAATCGCAGAATCAGACACAATTTATCAACTGAACAACATATGACATTCATGCCTACAAAGGACCGGCTGGCCCTTCATAGAGTTTATTGGCTCCTTACAGAGGTCCTCCATCACCACCTCAGAGCCCTGCATGGTTTTTCCAGACTCTTGAGCGCTCACTAAAGACTTTGTCGGAGGAATAAAGACAGCAGAGACAGCCTCGCTGGCAGTGAAAGGAGTCTGGACTGGTTCTGCCTGGTTCAGGATGAGGAGGCCGGTCCCTGGACTCATCAGCTCCTCGGCCAGGAGGGGGTCTGACCCCTGCCCACCCGCCAGTCCTGCCCTGGCGGGAGGAGCACATGTCATCATAGGTGCGTGGGACTGTCGGGTTGACTGGCAACAGGCAGCATGCCAGCCCGTCACCCGAGGTGTGTGGGCTGCACTCTCATCTTGACCCTGCTCTCCCATGGGATGGAGCCAGGCCTCTGCTCTGAGCTCTGGGGTTCACGGAACCATGTTCCCCTGAGCCTGCATGGTCAGCCCTGCAGCCTCCGGAGGGTAGAGTGTGCTGAGCGAGGACGCACGCAGCTGCCCCAGCTCATCTTCCCAGAGCCCCAGTGCCTCAGTGTCGCTCTGGTCCCAGTGCTGAGACCCATGGATCGTGCTGTCATCTGAAGGTCACCTCCGTCTAGGCTTTCTCCTCACCAGTACTGTGGGCGTTCAGGCCACTCTTCAGGGTAGAGCAGCCTCTCTGGCCCCCACCCATTCATCTAGGAGCACCCCCTAGTTGTGACAACCACAGATGTCCCCAGATGTCACCCAGTGTCCCCTGGGGGTGGACTCACCCTGAGTGAGACCCCTGTGGTAGGGATTTCATGGACTCCCAGGAAGTCATGCGTCCCGTGACCATCTGATCTCCGAGGTCTGGTAGGCTGCTTACATTTCAATACACACCTGAGTGAGATGGAGGGGAGGTAACTCATAGATGCTGGGGGCCACCCTGGTTCACACCATCTGACCATCAGGGGTTTATTCTGGTGGCTAATATGAGCTGAGCTTCCTTCCAGGTTGCTCAGTGGTAAAGAATCCAGAGGAGTTCTTCAGGATACGCAGATTTGATCCCTGGGTTGGGAAGATCCCCTGGAGGTGGAAGTAGCAACCCATTCCAGTATTCTTGCCTGGAAAATCCCATGGACAGAAAAGTCTAGCGGGCTACAGTCCATGGGTCACAAAAAGTTGGACGTAACTTAGTAACTAAACCACCATTCTTTTAAGGTCTTTATTGAATTTGTTACAGTATTGCTTCTGTTTTATGTTCTGCTTTTTTGGCTGCAAAAACATGTGGGATCTTAGCCTTGACCAGGGATTGAACCAGTACCCCTTCCATCAAAGGCGAAGTCTCAAGCACTGGCTCACCAGGGAGGTCCTTGGCTCATTGTCACTAGTTACATCTGCAGAGACCCTAATTCCACAAGAGGCCAGATGCCCGGGTGCTGGCCGGGGGGAACAGCCAGCTTTGGGGGGAACAGAGCTCAGCTCACAACACCCCCTCTTTGGCCTTTTGCCTGCTCTCCCAGCCTTGCCCTGAACCCCAGCTCTCCTGACCCCCACATACTGTACTGACCCTCCAGCTGTGTCCTTCATGCCCATCAGAAAGCACTCCCAGGTCGCCATCTCTCCGGCGTCCCACCTGCTTCCCTGACTTCCCACCTGGAGGGCTGTGAGCTCACTGGGAACATTCCCCCGGAGGAGGAGGCGCGCTGAGCTCCATGCCCGTCCCGGGGTCACAAGTTTGAGGCAGATGGGCAGGTGACGGCAGTTCTGGTCCCTGGAGAGATGACACCTGGCTTGTTGGCAGGGGCACTGCTCCAGGCTCAGCTGTCACCACATGGGAAGTGGCCCCAATGTCATCAGCCCCTCCAAGTGTCCTGAGAAGCTGGGAGGTTTGTTTTTGTTTTTTAAATGTAAAAGCTCCCACTTTTTTTTTTTTTTTTTGCTATGTCACTTGGCTTATGGGATCTTAGTTTCCCAAACAGGATCGAACCTGGGGCTCCTGCAGTGGAAGTGCAGAGTCTTAACCAGTGGACCACCAGAGAAGTCCAAAAGCTCCTGGTTTTTAAATGTTGGCAGTAATTCAGTAATTCTGGGAATCCCAGACTATCTTACCTGTTTGCTGAGAAACTTGTATGTGGGTCAAGAAGCAACAGTTAGAACCCTGTATGGGACAATGAATTGGCTCAAGATGAGAAAGGAGTACAACATGGCTGTCTGCTGTCACCCTGCTTGTTTAATCTACACTCTGAGCACATCAGGAGAAATGCTGGGCTGGATGAATTACAAGCTGGAATCAAGATAGGTGGGAGAAACATCAACAACCTCAGACATGTGGATGATATCACTCTAAGGGCAGGAAGCAAAGAGGAACTAAAGAGCCTCTTGATGAGAGTAAAGGAGAGTGAAGGAGCTGGCTTAAGACTAAATATTAAAAAACTACGATCATGGCATCTGCCCCCATTACTGCATGGCAAATAGAAGGGGAAAAGGTAGAAGTAGTGACAGATTTCCTCTTCTTAGGCTCCAAAATCAACGCAGATGGTGACCGCAGCCATGAAATCAGAAGACGACAGCTTCTTGTCAGGAAAGCTATGACAAACCTAGACAATGTGTTGAAAAACAGAGACACTGCTCTGCTGACAAAGGTTCATACAGTCAAGGCTATGGCCTTCCCAGCGGTCACGTACAGTTATGACGGCTGGACTGTAAAGAAGGCAGAATGCCAAAGAACTGATGCTTTCAAACTGTGGTGCTGGAGGACTCCTGAAAGTCCCTTGGACGGCAAGGAGATCAAACCAGTCAATCTTACGGGAGATCAACCCTGAATATTCACTGGAAGGACTGATGCTGAAGTTGAAGTTCCAGTATTTTTGGTCATCTGATGTGAACAGACGACTCATTGGAAAAGTCCCTGATGCTGAAAAAGATTGAGGGCAGAAGGAGAAGAGGGCGTCAGAGGATGAGACGGATGGACGGCATCACCGAAGCCATGGACATGAACTTGGGCAAACTCTGGGTGAGGGACCAGGAGGCCTGGCGTGCTGCAGTCCATGGGGTCTCAAAAGTCAGACATGACTGGGTGAGTGAACAACAATAATTCAACGTCTCAAACCACTGGGGCACTTCCCCTGTGGCACAGTGGATGGGAATCCACCTGCCAGTGCAGGGGACATGGGCTTGATCCCTCAGGAAGACCCCACATGCAAAGGAGCAACTAAGCCCGAGCACCACAACCGCTGAGACCACACGCCACAACTACTGAAGCCTGTGCGCCTGGAGCCTGTGCTCTGCAAAAGGAAAACTAGAGCAGTGAAGGCCCAGGCACCGGAACTAGAGGGAGCCCCTGCTACAACTAGGAAAAAGCCTGCACACCGACAAAGACTCAGCACAGCCAAAAAATACACGTGTGCACGCGCACTCAGCCACGTCTGACTCTGCCACCACGTAGACTGTGGCCCACCAGACTCTGTCTGTGGAATTTTCCAGGCAAGGATTCTGAAGTGGGTTGCCATTTCCTCCTCCAGGGGATCTTCCCGACCCAGGGATCAAACCGTCTCCCGCACTGGCAGGCAGCTTCGTTACCGCTACGCTACCAGGGAAGCCCAAAATTGATTAATTAATTAAAATTAAACAAACAAACAAACAACACTGGGTTCTGCCTCAGGCAGCCAACAGTGATAAGTGCTGTGGGCCGGATGAGCCCCACAGTGGGGTGTGACAAAGGGCTGCTTCACCTCTGGGGTTCTTCACCCACACCCACACCGCAGTCTGATCACAAGAAAGCACCAGACACGCCCAGGTCAGAGGAGGTGCCGCCAAACTTCTGACCTGTCCTCACAACGGTCTGAGAAAGTCAGGGACAAGGACAGTTGGAGAAACTGTCACAGCCGGGAGGGGCCTAAGGAGACACGGTGACTCCATGTGGGGTCCTAGAAAGTGCCCTGAGGCAGCAAAGAGGACGTCTGGGGAAAAATAAGACTCAGGTGGTAAAGAATCTGCATGCAATGCAGGAGACCCAGGTTTGATCCCTGGGTTTGGGAAGATCCCCTGGAGGAGGAAATGGCGCCCCACTCCAGTATCCTCGCCTGGAGAATCCCATGGACAGAGGACCCTGGTGGACTACAGTCCATGGGGTCGAAAAGAGTCCTACATGACTGAGCAACTAACACTTTCAGGGAAATCTAAATAAAGTATGGACTATGAAGAGAAAATTTATCAATCTCAGTTCAACCACTGTGACAAATGTACAGCCTTGGACCTAAGATGCTGCTAGCAGGGGAAACTGGGTACGGGGCAGGTGGGAACGAACTCCCTGCACTGTCTGTACTTTTCTGTAAATCCAGCGTGGGTTCAAGAGATTACTTTAAAGAAAACCTTGACCGCTAGAAACAAGGTATATAGCATAAGACACTGCAGAACGCTCAGAACCTTATAAATATGTCTTCCAAACTTGACGGGCTTGTTCTCCAAGGGGACCACCATATAAACGTAAGCATATAGTTATGACCATTTTCTTTAGAAATTAGGAAACCACTGGGGAAGGGCTTCCCTGGCGGTCCAGTGGTTAAGACTCTGCACTTCCCACATGCTGCCTGGTGCAGTAAAAGATCAATAATGAGAATAATAAAGAAAAGCTAGGTTAGTTAAGCTCCCAGGCATTTGAAATGATGGCGCAAAAAGTTAGGAGGTGGGGAGCCCCTGAGAGGAGACACGGGGTACAGCCATTTATGGTACCGAGGGGCGCAGAGGTCCCTGGCCCCCAGCAGCCTCCGAGTCAAAAAAGGCCTTAAAACCATGTCTGTGGACACCACTCTGGAGCAGGAATAGTGACCACGGCTGCCCAGCTCAGAGCTGGCGCCCTGGGGAATCTTGAGGTCAGTACACCTGCAAGGTCAGGAACCATTTCCTGTCTATTTAAGGTAAGGAAAAAACCTGCTTTAAAAAAAAAAAAAAAAAAAGCTAGACAAAACATTCATTGGAAGGACTGATACTGAAGTTCCAATACTTTGGCCACCTGATGCAAAGAGCTGACTCATTTGAAAAGACCCTGATGCTGGGAAAGATTGAGGGCGGAAGGAGAAGGGGACAACAGAGGAAGAGATGGTTGGATGGCATCACTGACTCAATGGACATGAATTTGAGAAAACTCTGGGAGATAGTGGAGGACAGGGAAGCCTGGTGTGCTGCAGTCCATGGGGTCACAAAGAATCAGACGTGACTTAGCGACTGAACAATAACAACAACACAAAACATAAGACATTGCCCAAAGTCAGTAAGTGGAAAAGAAAGACTTTAAACTTGAGTTTAAGTCCAAAGCTCATGAAAGGGAAAACCCAACGGTTCCCACTTGGCGACACTCAGTGCTGTCTGGAGACATCAGGTAGGGCAGTGGGGGCGCTCCAGGCATCCATCAAGTGCGTGGGGGTCAGAGATGCAGTTCCACACCCCACGGTGCCCAGGATGGCCCCACACAGAGCCTGATTGGACCCAAATGTCAACAGAGCTGAGCAAGAGATTCTGCTCAACAGGTGGGGACTAACTCTTGTCATATGCCCAGACCCATGTGTACTAACACTGGAAGTCACCCCAGGTACTTCTGACTACCAAGAATTGCAGGACAGGGACTTCCCTGGCGGTCCAGTGGTTAGGAACCTGCCTCCCAATGAAGGTGGTGTGGGTTCAAGCCCTGGTCAGGAAGCTAAGATCCCAGGGGCCTCAGGGCCCAAAAAAACAAAACGTAAAACAGAAGCAATATTGTAACAAATTCAGTAAAGACAAAAAAAGGTCCACATCAAGAACTGCAGACCAGTACATTGGCTAGTACAATCCATCTAAATTAAAATCTTTTTTTAAAAAAGATATATTTGTATATGTGGATGTATACACACACAAAAAAATTCCCAAGTGACTCTGTGTGAAGAATCTGCCCACCAATGCAGGAGATGCTCGGAGTCTTAGCTACTTCACCACCAAGGAAGTCCCATGATGTACCTCTTAATATATATTTTTAGAGATGGCACTATGGGATCAGAAACCATTACACATTTTTAAGTTTCTTGAAACACACTACTAAATTGGTGCTGAGAAAGATTATGCCATCTTATATTATCCTGCAATTCACGGGGTCACACAGAGTCAGACACGACTGTGCGACTGAACTGACTGATAATATCCTGGTATCCACATCCTCATTATCATGGGTATTACTTTTATTAATATTCACCAGTTTAAAGGTGAAAAATAGAGTCTTCTTGGGATTTTGTAAAATAATTTTTTAACTTTGGAGTGATTTTAGGTTTGAACAAGACTGCTTGCGAGGATAACACATAAACCTCCTATTTATCCTTCACCTGGCTGCCTCTGTAAGGTGCATTTGCACAATGAAAACATCGATGTAACTGCGTTACTACTAACCAAGCTCCACCATTTATTCAGATTTCACTAGTTTTTCCATTAAAGGCTCTCTTCTGTTTCAGATCCCATCTAGGATACCATATTGCATTCATTGGAAAAGACACTGCTGCTGGGAAAGATTGAGGGCAGGAGGAGAAGGGGGCGACAGAGGATGAGATGGTTGGATGGCATCACCAACTCAATGGGAATGAGTTTGAGGAAACTCTTCACTTCATAGACAGTGAAGGACAGGGAAGCCTGGCGTGCTGCAGACCATGGGGCTGCAAAGAGTCGGACACAATTTAGGGGCTGAACAGCAACGTGTCATCCCTAATCCTTAAGACACTCCTACACCTCCATTTTGCTGATGAGAAGATGGAGGTTCAGAGAGGTTAAATGACTTGCCAACATCACAGAGCTGCTGAACGGCACAGCCTGGATGCAACCCACACCTGAAGAACTCTAGATCCAGGAATACTCCAAGCATGCCTCCCTCCCTGTCATCTCAAGTCCCTTCAAACACGCAAAAGTTAGTCTCCAACTCTCCATTAACACATGAAGTGATCCACGGCAAGTGTTAATAACTGGGTGATGAACCGCCATGACAGAACTAAGCAGACATCCTTCCCTGCAAACAGCCGCCTTGAGAAACTATTTCTGAACAATATGTCATCTCATGGATGTGTCCTTGGAAACCATCAGAGACAAAAGAAAAATCTCAGAAGAGATGCTGTCCTGTGACTTAGCAATAATAACATGTGACGTTAAACCAAAAGCAACCCTGTTCCTATTGGACCCTCCACCTTATTTAGCACTGAGTGGCCTCTGGCTGGGTGGAGGGCACTCTGAGACAGTCCCCCAGTGATCCCCAACTCCTGGTCCCTGTGCCTGTGTTCCTGCCTCCCACTGAGTGTGGGCAGGACCCATGACTTGTACTAGCACACAGCATTGAGATGGGACATCACTTCCATGACCACCTTATGAGAAGGCAGCTTCCACCTTGCCAGCAGGCTCTCTCCTTTGCTGCTGTGATGAAGCAAGTTTCCAGGCTGGGGAGGCCCAGTGGCCCACAGCCAAACAACTGAGAATAGCCTCCAGCCAGCAGTCATGTGAGTGAGCTTGGAAGCAATCCTTTCCCAGCTGAGGTAAAATGGCAGCCCAGGGGGGTCCTCCCCGGTGGTGGTTAAGAAACTGTCCTCCAATGCAGAGGACATGGGTTCAAGCCTTGGTCAGGAAACTAAGATTCCATGTGCTGCAAGGCAACTAAACACGCACAGCTCAACTAGAGAGAAGTCCACGTGCCGCAACAGAGAGCCAATGCAGCCATAGATAAATAAATAATTTTTTTTTTAAGACAGCAGCCCAGGCCAAGAATTTGACTGCAACCTCTCTGCTCAGAGACCCTGAGCAGAAGCCCCAGCTAAGCTGCACTTGGGTTCCTGACTCACAGAAACAGAAACTCTAAGGCAATAAACATGCGTTGTTTCAAGTCACTAAGTTTGTGGTGATTTGTTACAGCAGCATCAGTACACTAATACAGACTATTTCCAAATTCAAACCCACCCTCTAAAGGTGAAAATCTGAAATGTATTTGAAACATACAAGTTTCTAGATTTGAAATATACAAAAGCAGTCCAGCCTGGTCTTGAAGGCAATCACATTGGAGCAATGTTTCAAGGACAAGGACTCCCAAAGTGATTGTTTGAAAATGGAGATGTGAAATCTGGGGTAATGAACAAAACAGATTCTACTTAGCTGACAATTATAACCAGATTTTTCACACTCAATTGCATATACTACGTCAGGCAGTTTTTCTGCGTTATTGGGTTTGAAAGCTGTGCTGTTGTGTGTCACCGAAAAGAAAAACTGATTCAGAAAACAACGCTGTATGTTATATATATATGTGTGTGTGTGTGTGCATATATATATATATATATCGTACTACTTTTCTTAAAACAGAACTGCCATGACGCCTCCCTCTCTGGCTGAGACCAGAATAGATAAAAGTCCAGATTTTTACACACTTGGGACCGGCAATGTTTTAACACATGGAACATTCTATGAGGTTGCAAACTGTTTTATATTCTTCAAACATATCCTGACTGTGCCAACTGCCCTGACAGTTGGTCATATTCTCAAGTGAATCTAAACAGATTACACTTTTAGAGACAGATGCATGGAGGGACTAGAGGGTCTCTCCACCACAGAGCAGGCCTGGTTACATCCCCTGGACCATCACAGGAAACAGGATCCTGGCTTTTATGAAACGGGAACGCTGGAGGGGAGAATGTCATGGCCATGTTCAGTGCTATCCTTTGAAAACTCGTGACTGCAAAGACTGGGAAATGCTGGCCAGCAAGGAGAGAGAGAGGTCACTTGAAGGCAAAAAGGCAGAGAACACTATTTACCAAACCAGACTGGTGAGAGAGACTGCAAATCTCAGTTTGTGTGGCCCCTCTCCTAGGACCACTATGAAGGACAGCCGTGACCTAAACTGGTTCATGTGTGGGCCTCGCCTCCCCCCACCCAGAGAAGTCCTGGGGAACATTTTCCCAGGGTCCTATAGGTCAGGGGTCCCCAACCTCTGGGATCTACTGCCTGATGATCTGAGGTAGAATTGATGTAATAATAACAGAAATAAAGTGCACAATACACATAATGTGCTTGAATCATCCCGAAACCATCTCCCACCTCGGTCCATGGAAAAACTGTGTTCCACGAAACCCATCCCTGGTGCCAAAAAGGCTGGGGACCGTTCCTCTAGAACGCCAAGAGAAACACAGGAAAGGCTTAGTTCACATATATTGCATGGTGGTTTTCAATGAGGAAGAGAAACGACTTTGCCCCCGGGGGGCACTAGGTGGTGTCTGGGGACATCTGCTGCCATCATGACTGGGGCTGGGGTGCTCCTAGGACCGAGGGGGTGGGGTCAGGGAGGCTGCACCACCCCCACAGCGCTCAGGACACCCCACAGAGGACAACCTGCCTTCATGGCGGCCCTGATGTCAGCAGGGCCAAGGCTGAAAGCCTGCCTGGCCTGGCCCTCAGGGCTAGAGGGACTCGTTCGTCTTTATTACAGACCCAAATCTGTGTCATGCCCGCGGAGGAAAAACAGTCCCGTAATTACATTTCCATACGTGCTACCGGGAACTTTTTTAGGGAAGACAGTTTGGGAACATCGGCTGGAGACAGAATGTTCCAGGAGGTGCTGAGTCAGAGCGGAGCTGCTGTCAACAGGCATCACAGTGTGTGCTCAGTCACTTCAGTCGTGTCTGACTCTTTGCGACCCCATAGACTGTAGCCCACCAGGCTCCTCTGCCCATGGGATTTCCCAGGCAAGAATACTGGAGTGGGTAGCCACTCCCTTCTCCAGGAGATCTTCCCAACCCAGGAATCGAACCCTCGACTCTTCTGTATCCTGCATTGGTAAGTGGGTTCTTTACCACTAGCACCACCTGCCGCTGACAATTCAAACATATTAGCTTTGGCTTTGAGCCCATTACATACGTAGTGGGCTGCATGCCCACCCGCCGGGACTTGGGACTTTGGGGGACATCTGTGGTCATCACGACTGGGGGCAGGGTGGTCGGATCCCTGCCCCTAAGGGGTGGGGTCAGAGATGCTGTTCCACCCCCCACAGCACCTAGGACGGCCTCCAGAGGGTGACCCAGCCCATGTCAGCAGGGCAGAGGAGGGGACAGATACTCCCCAGCCCGCCAGCCACTCCGGGGTAACCGGCCATCTCCCAAGCAGCAACCATGTGTGGCCTGCAATGACACCCTTCCACAGACGTGGTCCTTGGGCTTGAAGGACAAGTCCAGGCCTGTGACACGGCCTGTGACACCCTAAAGCCCTCTCACCCTGTCCAAAGCCCTCTTATCCTCCGGCCGTCTGCCTCTGAACACCAGGGCCTGGGAACAAGGTCAGTGGAGGGTCAGCAGCCCATGGGAGACAGCTGATGGGGTCCCGTCCCCTGCATGTGGCCCTGAGCAGAGGGGCAGCAGATGCCCCCAGCTCCCAGCTACACACAGGGAGGTGGACGTGTGGCACGCAGTTCCCGTGGCTGGGCTGGGATGGGGAGCCCAGGAAGGGATGGAGAAGGAACCACAACAAGTGACCACACAGTGTGACACCTGGCAGGCTGTCTTCCTGGGTCCTCCTCCACTTGGCTTCACTTGGCTCGTGGACAATCACCTGCTCTGGGGGTGGCACCGCAGTAAACGAGAGCAAGTCCTCACTTTGCCCCAACTCAGGGCCACACCTGGGATGGTGCCTCAGATTCCCCGTCTGCAGCACAGATGGGATGGTCCAGCCTAGGGCGGAGCCTGAACAGTGGGCAGCTCCTTCCCAACCTCACCTCCAGCCCATTCAGCCTCATCCCTGGTCCTCAGTCCCTGGGCCGAGGGATGGCCATCAGTGTCCAGTCACATCCACCACGACTGAGTCTCCTCCACACCTGATCCCATCTCCCCAGGGACAGACCTGTCTATTCCTCACTTTGGTCCGTGGCTGTGGTGGCAGCCATTGGGAAGACAATAGTATTAATATTAACATACACTTTAGGGCTTCCCTGGTGGCTCAGGAATTAAGAATCCGCCTGCCAATGCAGGGGACACAGGTTGACCCCTAGTCTGGGAAGCTCCCACATGCAATGGAGCAACTGAGCCTACGTGCTGCAACTACTGGGCCCCTGGGCCCCAGAGTCTGTGCTTCTCAACAAAAGAAACCATCACAATAAGAGGCCTGCATCACAACAAGCGAGCAGCCGCCACTCGCTGCAGCTAGAGAAAAGCCCCCACAGCCACAAAGACCCAGCACAACATACACCGACTGTAACACGAATATTATCTCTAATGTGACATAAATAATAATATTAAGAGTGTCCCTTAATAAGGGTGGTCCAGTGGTTAAGACTCCTTGTTTCCACGCAGGGGGCGTGGGTGCAACCTGGTAGGGGAACTAAGGTCCCACATGCCATGTGGTGTCACCAAAAAATGTTTTACATAATAATAATAATAAAATAGTAACATTAACAGTGATAATACTATTACATCAAAGGCAGTAATAACCTGTCCACCCCTGACTTGGGTCACCGCCTTGGCCATCATCTCGGCCCTTAGCAGGATTCTGGACAGTGATTTATATTCCATTTTGCCCACAAGGAAACAGAAACAAAGAGGTTTTGCCCAAAATTGCCCAGGGAGAAAGTTATCCAGTGTCTAAGTAGTCACCCCAATCCCAAAGTCTCACTGTGCCACAAGGCCCCCGACATTCCACCAGGTTCCAAAAGGTTCCAGAAGTTTCCATCATTTTTGACCTTACACCTCCTTCACATCTCACCCCTCCCAGGAGTCCCCATCCCACAAAGGAGGGAAGGACTCTCAAAACTCCTCGTGCTGAGCCCCACTTGCTGCCTTCTCCCAGGGACCCCAGAGCACCCCCATTCCCTCCCAGTTCCACCCATGGCCAGTTGGGGCCCAGTGCTGGCAAAAGCTATGGCCAAGGTGTGACTGCTCAACAGCCCAGGCCACAGGAGAGTTCACGTCCTTGTGCCAGACTCTGAAGGACAGGGCTTAGAAGGAGAAAGTGTCAGATCACAGCTTGAACTCAGCCAGAGATGGGCATCCCTCACGGGCCCATCAAGGACTGCATGCAGGCTCACTCCATGAAATGGCACCCCCCTTAGACCAACAGGTTGGGGGCGGTGTTGTAGTAAAATAAACATAATAGAAAATTTATAATTTTAATCATTTTAAAGTATACAATTCAATAGTATTTAATACAGTCACAGAGTTGTGTAACTATCACCACTAACTAGTTCCAGAACATTCCATTATCTCAAAAGAAGCCCCGTTCCCATCAGTAGTCATGCCCAGCCCCTGACAACCAGGAACCCACTCTCTGTGTCTGCGGATCTGCCTGCTCTGCATGTTTCCCATCAGTGGAATCACACCCTGTGTGTCCTTCTGTGTCTGCCTCTCTCACTGAGCATCGTGTTCTCAGGGTCTGTCCACGTGGTAGCGAGTGTCAGCACTTCTCCCCTTTCCGTGGCTGAGGGATGTGTGTGGAGGGAACACAGTTTTGTTTATCTGCTTGTTTGCTGATGAGACATTTGGGTGGTTTCCACCTTTTGGCTGTTGTGAATTATGCTGCTGTGAACATTGATGTTCAGGATTTGTGTGGATGAATATTCTCATTTCTCTTGAGCGGACACCCAGGAGTAGAATTGCTGAGTCGTATAGAAACTCCATGTTTTCCAATCAGCTGCCTGATTTCCATTCTTGCCAGCAGGGCACAGGGTTCTCTCCTCTCCACACCCTCACCTACGCTTGTCACTGTCTGTCTTTCAACTCTAGCCATCCTGATAGTTGTGAAGGGGTGTCCTACTGTGCTTTTGATTTGCATTTCTCTGAAAGCTAATAGTGTGGAGAATCTTTTCATGAGACCATAGTCCGAGAGGGGCAGATTTGGCCACACTGTGCAGCCTGTGGGATCCTAGTTCACTGAACAGGGATCGAGCCCAGGCCCTCAACAGTGAAAGCGCTGAGTTGTACTCATTGGACCGCCAGGGAATTCCCAACACCACAGTTTTTAATCCTAGGAGACAGGTGCACCAAAGCCAGCCTCACATACCCAATTACACAGCCAGAAGGAAGCATGGCTGGTTCTGTCACTGAGAGAAAAAAGCCTGTGCAAAATTCAGACAACATGATCAGCTTTGTCTCATGGAAGAGCTACAGAGTGGCGGGCCTGGGGCTGGGTCCTTCCTGGCTTGGCTCCCTGGTTCTTTTCTTTTTAACTGAAGTATAGAATACAATTGATCTACAATATTGTGTTAGATTCAGGTACACAGCAAAGTAATTCAGTTATACATGTTTATGTATCAGTTCAGTTCAGTCGCTCAGTCGTGTCCGACTCTTTGCAACCCCATGAATCACAGCACGCCAGGCCTCCCTGTCCATCACCAACTCCCAGAGTTCACTCAGACTCACGTCCATTGAGTCAGTGATGCCATCTAGCCATCTCATCCTCATATACCTAGATTATTTTAACCTTTTTTCCATTATAGTTTATTAAAAGATCATAATATTGATGTTGAATTTAGTTCCCTGTGGTATACAGTAGGTCCTGTTGTTTATCTATTTTATATACAGTAGTGTGTATATGTTAATCTCATGCTCCTAATTTATGCCTCTCCATCCCCTTTGGTAACCAAAAGTTTGTTTTCTAAGTCTGTGAGTCTGATTCTGTTTTGTAAATAAGTTTCATTTGTAGTACTTTTTAGATTCCACATATAAGTGATATCATATAGTATTTGTCTTTCTCTGACTGACTTCACTTAGTATGACACTCTCTAAATCCATCATGTTGCTGCAAATGGCGTAACTGCATTCTTTCTGATGGCTAAGTAGTATTCCATTGTATATATACACATCTTTGTCCTTCCATTTGTCAATGGACACTTGGGTTGCTTCCACATCTTATTTATTGTAAATAGTGTTGCTATGAACATTGGGGTGTCACTTCCCCAGTCCTGAGCCTCAGTTTCCTTATCTGAAGACAGACCCTCAGAGGGGCACCCCAGGTGGGTGCTCTTGGGGCCAATACAGCCCTGGGTGGGAACCACTATGCACAAAGTTAAATGCAAGTCAACAGTGACCAGCCCATCACCAGAACCTTGACCTGGGGCAGGAGGAGGGGGAGAGAGACGCAGCTGCAGCCCTGGGGACAGGAGGTCATCACATTGGCCCCAGAACACAGACTCTAGAGCATTCTGGAAGATTCAACCTGGGCTCAGTGAATAAGAGCCCCTCTGAAGACATGCAGGTGACATAACTAAAATGGAAAGTTCATCTCCAAGAGGCTCCAGGATAGAATCACGCATCGTGGGCTCAGCCACAGACTTGGTAGAAAGTATGTGGTTGGGAATTCCAGCTGCCCTTTAGGGTCCAGCGCAGCCCATGACAGGAGGCTCTTGATCCGCATCACGTACCAGAAACGAGACGAGAAGCTGTGAGGACACAGAACTTTATCTACACTGTGGTTCCCTAAACCACATCAGTTTCCTGCAGTTACTGTAACAAACTGCCACCAGTTCAGGGCTTAAAACCACACCCATTGATTCTCTCATAGTTCTGGGGTTCAGGAGTCTGGCTCAGGCCGCACGGGGGGTAAATCCAGGCGTAGGCAGGGCTAGTCTTTTCGGAGGCTCCAGGGGAGCACAAGCTCTTGCCTTTTCCAGCTTCCAAAGGCACCGCATCCCTGGCTCATCGCCCCTCCCTCCATCCTCACAGCCAGCAGCGCAGCACCTCCTGTCTCTCTGCCTCTGACCCTCCCTTTCCCTCTTATAAGGACCCTGTGATGACACTGGGCCTCCCGGGGAGTCCAGGGTCATCCCCATCTCAGGGGCCTTACTTAACTTAATCCCTCCTGCAGAGTCGCCTCTGCCCCATGAGGTGACGTGTCCTTGGGGGCCCCATCACTCTATCACAGCTTGCTTCTGATTTTTTCCTCCATGTTTTTGTCTGAATTTTTTTTTAATCCATTTTTTTCTTCATATTTAATACCTGCTGGCTACTAGACATACATTCTGTGTGGCCTGCTCCACCCCCCTTGACAGAGGAGCATCTTTTATAGATAAAACCAACCAACCAAAAACTGAAGCTCTGGCTAAAGAAAGCTGGGTGAGGCCCCCTGGCGACTACAGAGCAGAGGTGGCTGGGAGTCCGATGGGAGTCCAGTGGGTTCGGGGCGGCGTCACTGGACACGAGGGCAGGTGGAGGCCGGGTGAGGTGGAAAGGTGGCCTTAGTGGAAAGGTGGGCAGGTCAACAGCAAGCAGGTGGTGTTTGTCAGAGCAGAGGGCATTCCAGGCTGGGGGAGGCAGGAGTGTGACCCCAGATGCAGGAGGGAGACAAATGAACAGTACAGAGAAAGCTGCGGTGGGCTGGCTGCACAGTTAACAAGGATGGGGACGAGAGTGGGCCTTGGGGATGAATGCAGTCAGCCAGAAGAACTCAAGTCCTTCCAAAGTCCCCAAGGCTGAGCTGAGAGAGAAGCAGCAAATGGACGAAAACCCCACCAGGCAGAGAAGCACAAACAATCGAGAAGTTTAAAAATAGACAACGGCCCCACAATGCCACTCCTGGGGACCCACCCGGGGGAACTGAAAACAACCATCGACATAAAAACCTGAAGATGGATGTTCACTGCAGCGCAAGTCATGGCAGCCTAACAGTGGAATCATGCCAAGTGAGCATTGATAGATGAAGGCATCAAGACACAACAGACGTATATGATGGAACATGATTCTGCTCTAAACTATGAAAGTGGACAGACTCTGAGAACATGATGCTCAGTGAGAGAAGCAGACACAGAAGGACACACAGGGTGTGATTCCACTGATGGGAAACGTCCAGAACAGGCAGGTCTTTGGTGCCTGGAGTATTTAACAGGGACAGTTTCAAATTTAGAAGATGAAAAGGTGCCGGGTAGATGGGGGACAGGGGAAGAACGGTTGCATAATGGCGTGAATATACTTAATGTTACTGAACTGTGCACCTAAAAACAGTTAAAGCAGTGAATTTTATGTGACATGTAATTCACCACAATGAAAAAACAGAGCAAATCAGAGTGGGTTGAAGTGGATGCAAGGAGCTCACCTCCTCATCCATGCAGCGCTGAGCAGAGAAATGAATGGGGGTGGGGGGAGGGGGGAGAAAGAAGGTGGGCTGTGTCTGGTGTGTGATAAACTAATTTTTGATTTTCAGAAACTGCTGTGACCGGCAGGGCCCTCCCTTAGGACGACAGGAGACAGGCAGCACGGATGGTCACTACCTTCACCCCTGGCATCATCCCGCCATTGTGGGCTGAGTGAAGAGGCCACTGAGAAAAAGGCTTCGGCTCAACAAAGGGTTCCATTCACACCCCAGAGAAGGAGCAACTCCTGCCTGCCTTCTCCTGGGACATCTCCCAGGGGCACCCAGTTTCACTTTCAAAGGACATGCCAAACACCCCCCCAGAAAGCAGCCTGATTTCCAGCAGCCCTCTGCTTTGGCCAGACACTCTGCCACATGTGAGCCAGCACTCAGGATGTGGCTCTGGGAGATGGGGCGAGAGGGCAGGAACAGCAGCAGCTTCACGGGGCTTCCAAGTCTTGGGCTGCCTGTGCCAAAACTCTCCCCTGGGGTTTCAAAGCTCCCCCTCCTTTGATGGAGAGGGAAATGGCAAGCCGGTACTCTTGCCTGGAAAATCCCATGGACGGAGAAGCCTGGTAGGCTACTATCCATGGGGTCACAAAGAGTGGGACACAACTGAGCGACTTCACTCACCTCCTTTGATCAGAACATGGCACCTTCACAAAACCAGGCCAGAACCCTTAGGCAGGCTTCCACTGGGATTTCAGTCACCAGCAGTGAGCCCAAGGCCCGCAACCCTCATGCATGGATTTGGGATGTGAGGGGCCCATGTGTCTCACAGTAGTATGAAGACATTTCTCCCCAACATCCCATAGTGTCTGCAGCCACACATGCAAGATGATGAGCTGTCAACTCCTCAGTTTCATCTCCAGGAACACAGCCTTCATTGGGTACAACTGAACCCGGAGAAAGCTGACATCACGCTGCAAAGACTCAATGCAAAGTTCACAGTGCAAGGGCTTTCCCAGTGGTCCAGTGGCTAAGACTCTGTGCTCCCAATGCAAGGAGCCTGGTCAGGGAACTAGATCCCACATGCTACAATTAAAGATCTCGCTTGCTGGAATGAAGATGGAGGATCCCACGTACGGCAACTAAGACCTGAGGCAGCTCAATAAATAAATAAATATTAAAAAAAAATTTCTCAGCACAGAGGGTGAAGGATCTGGCATTGGACTGGGAACACAGTGAGGTGATCTGGGGGTCCGAGGAGACTAATCCAGGCCTCTATGTATCCTGGGGGAGGGGACAGGTAATCAAGGTTAACATCTGGGTGAAGCCATGTGGGTGTCAGGGACACTGGAACGTGCTAAGAAGGCACTCAGCTCTGTGTGTTCTTTCCCAAAACCACGACTTTGATGTAATCATGAGAAAAGCATCACACAAACCCAGACGGAGAGATATCTTGCAAAACTCCTGCCCGGCCTCCTCATGGCTGCCCAGGCATGAAAAGGAAAGTCAGAGAGCTGTCACCACTCAGAGTGGCGAAGGAGAGCTGATGACTGAATGTCACGTGGGGTCCTAGAGCGGGGCTGGGGCAGAAAAGGACATCAAGGGAAGCCAGTGAAATCCAAACTTAGTGAGGGCCTGAGTCAACAGTGATGCACCCACACTGAGTTCTGGGGGTGGCACAGGTGCTCTAGGGAGGAAGGGTGCTGGGGTGGGAGAGACTGGGCGAAGGGCACCCGGGATCGTCTGTACTACCTCTGTGACCCTTCTGGACATTTGCAATTAGTCCAAGATAAAAAGTTAATTTAAAAAAAAAAAAGAAAAAGGAAACAAAGAGTTTGGGATTAGCAGATAGATACAAACTAGTATATACAGGATGGATACACCACCAGGTCCTACTGTAGACCACAGGGAACTATATCCAATATCCGAAATAAACAATAATGGGAAAGAATGTGAACGAGAATCTATATATTACAGCTGAGTCACTTTGCTGTACAGCAGAGATTAATGCAACACTGTAAATTAGCTATACTTCAATAAAATTTAAATAAAAAGAAATAGATCTCAAAACTCAGTCCACTATCTTTCCTAGAGATGACATGTGGGATGCTGGTGGTGGTACCAGAGTGGCTGGTATGGGTACCAGCTCATCCTACACCCATTTCACAGCGAGGGAAGTGGAGGCTCAGAGGAGTGGGGGGACTTTGACAATTTGGAAATCAGAGATGGAGCCGAGACTGAAACCCAAGTTTCCAGAACCCTGGCCCCTGTCTTTCATCACCCCAAACCCGCACACACACCTGAGGTTTGTGAACAGCACTGGATGTGTTTCAGTTTTTCTTCACACAGTCCCGGAGAGGCTCCTGGACATGTCTGATAAGAGAAAGAGAGACAGAGAGATGCAGACACAGAGAGACAAGGAGAGAAATACACAGAGAGACAAAGAGAGACAGCAAGAGTGAGAGACAGGAAGAAATAGACAGAAAAAGAGACACAGAGAGACAAAGACAGACAGAGAGAGAGAGAAGCCAATCTATTTTTTCAAACAATAAATGCCCAGCTCATCCCCAAAGCCCCACCAACCCCATTGCTATTGATCATTCAAGTCAAAAACAACTCTGCATTTCATTAAGCAGCAATTTAAGGGGAAAAAAAATTCCATTTCTCACTCTTGCCTCAAATATTTAAAAGTCAGCCTGGAAGAATTAATCTGTCAGTTTCTCAACCTAAAGAGAAAGGCGTTGCTAAGTTCAGCAGTTGCTGAGCGAGGAGCCCCATTGTGGGCGCCCAGCCAAGGGCAGGAAGCTTTAGTTTTCACGTCAATCCAGCCTCTTCCAAGCTCGCTCTGGGATGCTTTGCCTGGCAAACTGTGACTCCTGGAACATCATTCTACAAAACACCCAGCGCCTGCCATTACAAGAGTTTGTCTGAATATGTGTTCATTGCATCTGTTTTAATTTACTTTACCTGCTTTGGGGGATTTATAATGTAAAAGCTATGAGCACAGACATTTATGAACAAAGTTTCACATTTGTACATTTTTAAAGAATGTTGTAATAAACATAATTGATGTTGTAAAATATGACTTTTTTTTGAGCTATCAGAAGCCACAGTTCATCAAATTTAAGAGCCTGTCATTTCTAAGATGCATGTCTCTCACATTTTGAGACACTAAAGGAAATCAGTGACCCATCTCAGTAGGGCACGATGATGCTATGGGAAATACAATCACTCCACACATTTGTTCCCAAATCATTAACCCCTGCCCACCCAGAAGGCTTTGGGAATCCAAGCCCCAAACTAGGTAGCATCAGAGGCAACATCGCTTGCTCTTTGCAAGGAAAGCTATGACAAACCTGGACAGTATATTAAAAAGCAGAGACATCACTTTGTCGACAAAGGTCCATATAGTCAAAGCTATGGTTTTTCCAGTAGTCAATGTACGGATGTGAGAATGGAACCATAAAGAAGGCTGAGCACCAGAGAATTGATACTTTTGAACTATGGTGCTGGAGAAGACACTTGAGAGTCCTTTGGACAGTGAGGAGATCAATCCTAAAGGAAATCAACCCTGAATATTCATTGGAAGGACTGATGCTATAACTGAAGCTCTAATGCTTTGGCCGCCTGATGTGAAAAGACTCACTGGAAAAGACCCTGATGCTGGGAAAGATTTGAGGGCAAGAGGAGAAGAGGGTGACAGAGGATGAGATGTCATAAAAGTGTTAAAAAATAAAATTATGACTGACATAGAGGACAGACATGTGATTGCCAAGGAGGAGAGGGATGGGAGAGGGAAGGACCGGAAGTGAGCAGATGCAAACTATTACATATAGGATGGATAAACAACAAGGTCCTATTGCACAGACCAGGGAACTCTCTTCAATATCCTGTGGTAAACCATAATGGAAAAGAATATGAAAAAGAATATATATATATATAACTGCATCACTTTGCTGTACAGAAGGAATTGACACAACATTGTAAATCAACTATACTTCAACAAAATAGACTTTTTAAAAATAAAATGACATTTGAGGCTCAGCCCTGTTTCCGTTGGACAGCACGGCTTTGAGGAGTGGAGAATGTAGAGGGATGATTCATGTAAAACTCCACACAGTATAGAGTTAGACCTTTCCCAACAGGCACTCCAAGTTACTAAGTTGTTCTTAGCTCCTTCCCCATAAAAACAAAATACTGGGGAGGGAGGGATGAACTGACAGAGCATAGAGGATTTTTAGGGCAGTGAAACTATTCTCTCATGGTGGATTCATGTCAGTGTACATCTGTCTCAACTCATACAAGACCAAGAACGAGCCCTCTGGTCAACTACTGACATTAGGTGACAGTGACAGGTCCATGCAGGTCTACTGATTAAAATGGATGTCCTGCTGGTGGGGGACTTTGATGATGGGGAGACTGTGTACAGGTGGGGGCAGGGGCATGCGGGGAAACCTCTGTTCCTTCTGCTAAGCTTTGCTGTGAACTAAAAAATAAATAAAGCTTATTAAAAAAAAATCGAACTTCCCTGGTAGCACAATGGATAAGAATTCACATGCCAATGCAGGGGACAAGGGTTCAATCCCTGATCTGGGGAGATCCCACATGCTTTGGAGCAACTAACTCCATGCACCACAGCTACTGAAGTCCCCATGCCTTCCACAAAGAGCCACCACAAAGAGAAGCCTGCACATGGCAACTAGAGACTGGCCCGCACTCTCCGCAACTAGAAAAAGCCTGCTTGCAGCAAGGAGACCCCATACAGCCAAAAATAAATCAATAAATTTACGGGAAAATATCTTCTTACTTTAGTGCAATCATAGAATCATAAAATCTTATTAGAAATAGTTTAGCCAATGGTTTCCATCAGAAGGTGGTTCTGCCTCCTCCCAGGGGATGCTGGGCCATGACTGGGGCATCTGTGGTCCTCAGGACTAGGTGCTCCTGACATTGAGTGGGTGGAGGCCTGGGAAGCCTCCTCTCACCCCACAGCACCCAGGACGGCCCCACAGTGGATGACTTGGTCTCGCAGTCCTCGGTGCCAAGAAGGAGAGATCTTGCCTTAATCAGAACCACCATGTCAATAACAACAACATCTCATATTTACAGAGAACTCCCCCCGCCTCCTTCTGGAGATGCTTCATTGGATCTGCACAACCTGGAAGGGGACCTCCCTGGTGGCTCAGACGGTAAAGGATCTGCCTGCAACGCAGGAGACCTGGGTTTGATCCTTGGGTCAGGAAGATCCCTTGGAGGGAGAAATGGCAACCCACTCTGGTATTCTTCCCTGAGAATTCCATAGACAGAGGAACCTGGTGGGTTACAGTCCATGGGGTCACAAAGAGTCGGTTAAGACCGAGCAACTAACACTTTTCAGACACGACTGAGCAACTAACACTTATACTTTCATTTCAACCAGGAAGGCAGCCAAGACAGGTGTCCTGCAGATGACAAATAACCAAGAGCTTCCCTGGGGCTGCAAGGTCACCTGTGACCTCCTATACCCCCCTGTCCCAGTGAACTTGAAAACTCCCACTTCCTCCCAGGGGCCCAGTTGGCCCCAAGTTCTCCATTTTCTGTGCAATGGTGCAAATGTTGTTCCGGTGTTGAGAAAGAGGGAATGGGGTGGGGCAGGGCAGGAGGGCATTTAGCAACTAGGACCAGAGGGCCCCCCAAAAAGCTGACTCTCACCTTGCGAGGGTGGCCCCTTTCTAGGTGGTATGGGGTACACTGTGTACCCCTCCCACCGAAGATATGCACACTTCCTAAGCCTGGAGGCTGGGAATGGGACCTGATCTGGAAATAGTGTCTCTGGGGGTGTCATTGAGCTAAAGTGAGGTCACACAGAGTAGGGTGGCCCTGACCCAACAGCTGGCATTCTCAGAAGAGGGAAATGCGGACACACGTGAGGCTTAATACAGATTCTTTCCTTAACCAGTTCTACTCAGGCTACCTTGAACTTTTCAATGGGGCCTTGACGTTTGGGCCCCATGTTCATCTCTACACTGTACAATTTCAGCAAGAATCCTGCTAAGTTGATGGACTAAGATTTCCCCCAGTTTCCACATCTGGTCACCCCCATACTTCACTGGGCTCCTCAGCCCCTCCTCCAGCTAATGTCTGCACCCGGAATCTAAGAGATCCCTTATACAGAATTACCCCAGTGCTTCCTCTTAGCAATCTCCCATCCCCTGACCCTCACCTGCTCCTTGGCTACTCATTGCCACTGGTCTGCACTGTATTCAGAATGGAGCCCAGTTCTAAAATGAGGTTTCTTTTCCCCATTGCAATCATTTCTGGGTAAACTCTTGTTTTTACTGTTGTAACTACTGTCCAGCTCTGGGTTTTCTCTGACAGACACACAGGGTGAAGGCCATGTGACAACAGGGGCAGAGACCAGAATAATATGTCTGTGAGCCATGGGGCGCTAGGGGTTGCTGGCAACCACCATCTTTCAGAAGGGTTTCCCTTCTCAGGAGGGAAAGAGAATTGACTTTACTAGTTGACTCAGTGGTAAAGACTCTGCCTGCAACGCAGGAGACGAAGGAGATGCGGGTTCGATCCCTGGCTCAGGAAGATGCCCTGGAGAAGGAAATGGCAACGCACTCTAGTATTCTTGCCTGGAAAACCCCATGGACAGAGGAGCCTGGCGGGCTACAGTCCAAAGGGTCCCAAAGAATTGAACACGACTGAGGGACTGAGCACACACATACACACACACACCACCTTCCAGAAGCCAAAGAGGCAAGAAAGCCCCTGCTCTGGGGACCTCAGGGGGAGCATGGCTCTGTCCATAAGGATTGGAGGCTTCTGACCTCTAGGACTGGGAAAAGACAGATTTCTGTTGCTTCAGGCCATGTGGTCTGTGGTGCTTTGTAACGGGGCCCCAGGAAAGTCACACAATTAGCCAAAGACAAGGTTGCTAGGGTTGGCGCATTATTTCTCAACCTCCCCCGACCCCACCCCATCCCCCAGCAACCGCCTGTCTGTCCAGCCCAGGAGCTACATGGACTTGGCCCAATTCACCTCCTGTCTTTGATTTCTCTTGACTTTTTAGGCCACCAAATGAAGGGGTTTCTTAAGAAGGCAGAGGCTGAGGTCATGGCCTTGACAAAAAAGGACAAGATGTGACCAGTGGTCACCATCACAAAGCTACCAGGCAGGTTGCAGATTCATTTGAATCCCAGATTCACCTGGCCCCTCACCCTGGCACTTCCTCATGTCAGCACAGAGGCGCAGAAAACACATGTACACACCCACAGACACCCATGGTTATGAAAAGCAGACTCTCAACTAATTGTCATGCAGCAAAGATGGGTCACTTTTTTGTATTTTATCATCTCCAAACAGTTAACTTTCAGAAATTCCAAAAAAGGAGCAATTTCTACAAGTCAGTCTTTCTCCCTTGGCACTGCATCTGGCATGGAGGGGGCAGGGGCTGGGAAGGCTGCTCCACAGGCATGGTGCCCAGGAGGGCACCCTCAGACAGGATGACCAGGCCTGGTATCCAGAGTGCTGGGGAGGAGGGAGACTTTGCCCATGATGACTGCACCGCCCCCCAACCTGTCTCCTAGCAAACTTCTCAGCACAGGCCTTCTCTCTGGCCTCTTCCCTTGATGTCCTGGGCACAGGTGTCACCCCCATGTCTCTGTGCCCTGAAAGACTGCTTCCTCTCACTGCACACCTGGGGAGCTTCTGAAATACACAGCCTGGGGCCTCTAGCCCTGCCACCCTCCAGGGACCCTGACTCAGAGAGCCGGCCCAGGGACAGAATGGCCCCAGGGGCCCGTCTCCACACCGCCCCCCATGCACACAAGCGTTTCATTCACGTGGTGCTCCCGGCGCCTGGCACCCGGTCTGAAGCTTAAAATAGGCACACAACCAGCCTTTGTTGGGGAGAGGAAGGAAGGAAGGAAGGTTTCAGACAAAGGAGACAGCAAACTGCACCATCCAAGAAAGCTGAGGGCATGCGCTGGGTGGGCAGAGTGGGAAGGGCCATTCCTGGAGTCAAAGTGAAGGTCAGCCTGAAGGTGGGGTGGGGCCAACTCCCCACCCAGGGGGCAATTTGATTTTGTCGAGTGGATGATGAGTTGGTGAAGATGGCAGGGAAAATTATGAACCAATCTCAGCTTTAGACAGAAGACTCTGGTTATGGTGGGCATGAGGGGCAACCCACCAGACTCTGGTTATGGTGGGCATGAGGGGCAACCCACCAGAACAGGAGAGACTAGAGGCTGATTTGCCAGCTGGGATGTTCTGAGCAAGAAACAGGGAAGCATTTAACTCAAGGAGGGAAGAAATGCAGACAAGAGAAAGAGAAACAGAACCAGAGGGCTCATGCCCGAACGACCCCCAACTATGGAGCTTCAGTTTGGAGGGCTGTCAAATGCTCAGGAAAGAAAAAAGCCATTGACACAGCAGACCGATTCTTCACCGCCAAAACGCAGAAACAGCCCAGATGTCCACCAACAAGTGAACAGATAAACATGTGTGTCCTTTCACACGGGAACGTCACTCAACCATGAAAAGGAGAAGCCCTGACACTCACTATCACGTGGCCAGACCCTGAGAACACAACGCTCAGTGAGAGAAGCAGATACAGAGGGACACACAGGGTGTGATTCCACTGATGGGAAACGTCCAGAACACGGCGATCCACAGACACAGAGAGTGGGTTCCTGGTGGTCAGGGGCTAGGGAGGGGGTGGGGGTGACTGCTCATGGGGATGGAGGTCTTACTGGAGTACTGGAAGGTTCTAAATCAGCTTTATGGAGATGGTTGCAAAACTCGATAAACTTACCAAAAAACTGAAGTGTGTGTTAAAGTGGCTGAGTTTTATGATGTGGCAATTGTACCTCCATTTAAGAAATAAGCAGTAAGACTTTATCCCTTTGCAAGGTTCTCCAGGAGAACTTGCTTCCCAGGTGGCACAGTGGTAAAGAATCCACCTGCCAATGCAAGAAACGCAAGACAAAAATGAAGAGAAAAGAAAAAAAAAACAAGAAACTCAGGAGACTCAGATTTGATTCCTGGGTCGGGGAAGATCCCCTGGAGAAGGAAATGGCAACCCACTCCAGTATTCTTGCCTGGAAAATCCCATGGACAGAGGAACCTGGTGGGCTACCGTCCATGGGGTTGCAAAGAGTCAGACACGCATGCACCCACCAGGAGAATTAGTACTTTTCCTAGAAGAGTCTCAGAGCTGCCCACCAGCCCCCCTGCCCGCCAGCTAGTGGGACAAGATGCAACAGCACAGGATGGAAGAGGAGAAGGCGGGACCTGAGCAGCTGGGACAAGTCACCCATCTTTGCAGTGACCCATTCTGGTCTCTGAGGTCTCCTGGGTGTCATATGGAACAAACACTTTCTTCTAGACCCTGAAGAGAGAAAGAGAGGCCATGCCCAAGGGCAGCACAAGAAAGACATGGTGAAAAGTGAGGTTCAGAGCTATTGAAGTGAGCATTGAACATGGTGACCCTTGACATCATCAAGGACAGAAGACTAAAGAAGACAAACCTTCCCAGAACAAAGACACAGCTCGGCCGATCATCCTTGGGCTGTGAACACACAGCCACCTGTAGGGGAGCAATGGAAAGAAAAGTTCGTGTCCACACCCCACAATCACACAACTGTCCTGGGAACCATCCCCTCTAGAAAGCTCCAGAAAGCTCCAAAGTCATGGAGGCCAGGCCCAATCACGCTTCTCTAAGAAACTACAAAGGAGTTTCAAGAATTCAATAGCCCAGGATTTCCCTGGAGGTCCAGTGGTTAAGACTCTGAGCTTCCACTGCAGGGGGTATGGGTTCGACCCCTGGTCGGGGAACTAAGATCCCACATGACCCATGGCACGGCCCCCCAACAAAAAATAACACACACAAAAATGCCCCAGAAAATACTATTTTAAAGATAATTATTTATTACCAGATGCAAATGAGAAAACTTGTAATAACACCTTGGAGGAAAGAAGGCACTTTTTACACTACTACAGGGTATACCAAAAAAAATGCCTCCATTCAGTAAGCAAAAAGCTCACTGTGTCAGGGTAATTCATATTCAGTTGTCTTTCCCTTCAAACTATAGGGCCCTGGGCTTTATGAAACATGGAGCAGTAGAAAGCAATGGCACTGATTACAATCATTTTCAGTAAAAGACCAAGAACCATCTGAAGAACTCAAGCTTCTGAGGAAGACGCCTGTACTCGGTTACAATCGAGGAAAACAATCACAAATGTTGGCTTCTTTCAGTGCCGGCAGCTGACCAGTTAATCACATACTCAAAACCAGTAGAAGTGTTCAAAAGCCACATGAAAGACCCACCTAGAAAGAATTCAACATTTCTAAATTTTTCTAAAAGTGGTGTGATTTTTTTTTTCTTCTCTCAAGAGAACACAAGATGACATAAAAACCAATCCAAATCTGAATGGCCATACTTCCCAAGGGTGAAAGGTGAGATGTGATATTTAAAGGAGAAAATAACATAGTTTTGTTTCCAACAGGGGGTTTCCACCAGGGGTGATTCTGCCCCCTGAGGACAGGGGGCAATATCTTGGGATATCTGTCATTGTCACACTGGTGGGGAGGTGCTCCTAGCATTGAGTGGATGGGGCCAAGGATGCTGCTCCTCACTCCACAGGGCCCAGGATGGCCCCCCACAAAGGAAGGCCTGGCATTAAGGCCAGCAGTGCACTGTTTATGAGCACTGCCAAGCGGAAAGACCCTGGTCCATCACAGGAAGTCAACTTATAAATCTCATATATTTATTTTTGTTAGTTTATTTTTCAGCCACACTGTACAGCATGTGGGATCTTAATTCCTCAATCAGGGATTGAACTCACGCCCCCTGCATTGGAAGGCAGAGTGGGAAGTCCCATGCAAAGCTCATGTATTTAAAGAGCATATAACTGTGGCCCAGTGGCCCCTTCAGGGCACACATCTGAATGGTTCCTGTGGGGTACACTTCATCAGAACGACCGAAGAACCTTTCTCTTAAGTAGATGTGCTTGTTCCTTGATAAAGCTTCAGAATCCAGGCAGAACCAGGTAGACTTGTCCTTTGTCATTGTTGTTTTTCCCTCATTTTTAATAATGTGAAGAAAAAAATTTTTTGCAGATTCTTTTTTTAAAACTCCAGAAAGGATTCTTACGTGCACCCCAAGATTGAGGGACTGAAATCAAGCTCCAAGTGATTTCTTCCCTCTCCTCCCTGACAACCCAGTAATTCTACCCACCCACCTTCCTCCCCCCCAATAAACCTTAATTTAGAACATTATTATCAACACGCACGTATCCTCGCCATGTGCCAGGAGTGTGCGAGGTACACGCATCTCCTCGTTTCACCCTCGCAGCGATCCTGTGAGGTACCTGCTCCAGTTTTATTACTCCCATTTTACAGAGGAGTAAACTGAACCCCCAGAGGGGATACAGCCAAAAGAGCAGTCAGAGAGGACAGGAGAAGGCAGGCCCGCCTATCAGAGCCCCTCCACTCTCAACCTGTGCAAGACCATAGCCTGCAACTGAGCAAATTTGAGAACTTGGCATTTGCCTTGCTGACATCCAGCAATGGTGAAGGCTCTTTGCTGCTCATCACGCCTGTCTTCTCCCACCCATATTCCAGCCCTGAGCAACCCCCTCTTCACGGGGAAACTCAAGTGCCACCCACTTCCCTCAATATCATTGTCCCCAAAACTTCTACTTTGATTCCTAACTCCTGACTCCCCAAATTCCTGAAAAATTCAGCCACCAACACAAACCTTTCCATTTCCCCTCTGTGCCCTGCACGCCAGAAACAGACCTCAGTGTGTCCAGCATCCACTGTCTGCAACTCACTGAGTTACCAAGGGGTCTCTGCCTACACCAGATGATTAGCCAAGGTGGTGGTGGCGGGGGGTGGGGGGGGGGCGGATTCCCTTCCGCTATCCTCATTACTGACTTCGAACCTAGACCCCTCTATTTACTCCTGAATAGTCAACCTCCTGGAAAACACCTGGTCCAGGGCAGGGGGGTGTCTCCCAGCCTCTAGCCCATCTCCCTCCACTCTCCTCTCTCTCTCATCTCTCACAGACACTCGTTTCTCCCGACAGCCATCAGATGCCTTTAGAAAGAACCCTGACCACCGCCCCCACCCCCGGCCACTTCTCTCAGTTCCCCCGAAGTCTGCTCTTTGACCCTGTGCCAGCTCACCCTGACCCCAAGTTCCTCCACCATCACCAACTCCATCGCAGTCCACTCCCCTGCTACCCTGGAGCCCCAGCTCCAACGACAGCCCTCAACTCCAGCCCAGATCCCCAGCTTCCTTTCAATGGACCCCAACCCCAAACTCCAATCCAAATTCCCAGCCTCAGCCTCTTCCTCCTCAAGGGACCTCCTCTTCAACCCTCAACTCCATCAGCAGCCCCCTCCCCAGCTAACCTTCAACCCCCAGCTCAAGAACCCCAACTCTAACCCAACCCAGGGCCCAGCCCATCTTCAGGAACCCCGGCCCCCAACTCCAGCTCGGATTCCCAGACCCTACTCACAGACCCCGACTCTCAACTACAGCCCAGATTCCCAGACCCTCCTCACAGACCCCGAACCTCAACTCCAGCCCTGATCCGCAGTGCCTCCTCACAGACCCCAACCCCCAACCCCAAACCGGATCCCCAGTGCCTCCTCACAGACCCGGACCGCCAACTCCAGCCCGGGTCCCCGGTGTCTCCTCACAGACCCCGAATCTCAACTTCAGCCCCAATCCCCAGTGCCTCCTCACAGACCCCGATCCCCAACTCCAGCCCATATGCCTGGTCCTTCCTCACAGACCCCGACCCCCAACTCCAGCCCGGATTCCTGGTGTCTCCTCACAGACCCCGACCTTCAGCTCCCGCCCAGAATCCCGGGCGCCTCCTCACAGACCCCGACCCCCAACTCCGTCCCTAGCCAAATCGGAGCCGTTCCAGGACTCCCCCACCCGCAGCCGCCCAGGCCTCCCCTCCGCCCCGGCCGCGCCCTGCCCCCGGGGCTTGAGGCGGGGGCGGCAGACCCAGACCCGAATAGCGGCAGCAAGAGCCCTTACCTGCGTTAGGGCCACCGCGGCCGCCTCAGCCCCGCCGCGCAGCCGAACCCACCGCCGGCGGGCGAGCACTTGCTCCCCTCTGCGGGGGCAGGGCCAGCGGGCGGGGGGCGGGCACTGGAGGCTGATGAGGCCAATCGCGAGCCCCGGCGACGGGAGCTAGGGCTGGGGGCGGGGCGCAGAGCAGGCAGCGGGGTAGGGTGCGCCCGAGAGAGCGGGGTGTGGGGTGCGGGCGGGGCCGGGAGGCGGAGTGCTGAGTGGCATCGCGGCTGGCCACCCGCAAGGGAAGAACGTGCGGGGGGCGGGGCTATGCTAATATGCAAATAGGTACGTTGTGGTGGACTGCTCCGCGAGGGTCGAGCTGAATTTGAGAGATGACTTGGAGACTGATGTCGAGGAGGCGCGAGGCGATTTGCCAGTTCAAATCCCGGGTAAGATCGAGGGTTCAAATCCATATCCTAGCTCACTTGGGCATAAGAAAGTCCCCTCCCGATCTGTCGCTTGACCTCCGGACAATGATAATAACTGCTCCCTCTCCTTGAATTGTTTGCATAAGGCTAGGAGGAGAAATGATATTATCCCCGTTTTACAGAGGTGGAAACTGAGTCTCAGAGAGGTCAAACTCAAGGTTATTCGCCCAACCCTCTCCAGGGTTTCATAATATCCTAACTCCTGAGTCTTGATTGTAAAATGCAAATTTACCAGCCCTCACCTAGATGGAATGAATCAGAATCCTGAAGCTAACTGGACCCCTGGAGTGTGCATTGTTGACATGCTCCCCTGGTGGTGTTGGGAAGCATTTGGTGTGTCTCTAAAAGTATACAGCAAAAAAATAAAAAATAAAAAAAATAAAAGTATACAGCAGTCTTGGAGAGGAGAGTTTCTCATACAGGAGGATGAAGCCATTGTACTGTGGGACATCAGGAACTTTATGCAACACTGTTACTCTATGATCTGAACTGCTGGCCTACCAGCTGGGCCCCCCAGGGCTGCTGTCCTCCCCGCAGGAATCTCCCTGCTCACTCCCTGCAGTGCACAGACAGAATCAGAGATCTGGGGACTGCATCTCCTTCCCCAGCTCCATCCCTCAGGAGGAATTACTGTCTGAACAAGGGTGGCAAACTGGTGGCCCCAAGACAAGATGTGGCCGCCAAATCCTATAAAAATTCTAAATTTGCTGCCAAAATTGAAAAACTAGGATGTTTCATGAAAAGAAATTCAGATTTCCAGGAGCTCTTGAAAAATTAGGTCTGGCAATTCCTTCAACTGTCAGGTGAAGGCACTGATTGCCAGTGACCCCAAAGACAGATTCGGGCAGGGCTGGGGCAAGGGAAGTGAGACACTTTTCTGAAATCTAGAACCTAAAAGGGTGTCCCCAAACATTCACTATCAAGATAAATACTATATAAATGTCTTTTTTTATTTTTGGCCACAGGGCGTGCAGCTTGTGGGATCTTAGTTCCCCTATCAGGGATCAAACCTGCGCCCCTTGCATTGGAAGCTCAGCATCTTAACCACTGGACTGGCAGGGAATTCCCCATAAATGTCATATTTTAAAAATTAAAAATAAATGCAGAAATAATCCATGGTGAACAAAATAACTACAGTTTTAAAGAAAGACAAGATTTGATTCTGTGTTTGTGCACACCAGCTCCCTTGCTACCCTCTAGCCCCAGCCCTGTCAGATCCTATCTTTATTTCAAATAGCGATATTTTGCTCATCATGGATTCCTTTGCATTAAATATTGCATTAAAATATATATCTAGATGACTTGAGTATTTTTTTTCCCTTACCCGTGGAAAGAGCCTCATTCTCCTCACCCTGGGGCACCGTGGGGACATTTCAATGTTTCTCCCTCTAGTCCCAGCCCCACTTATCAATTGGCAAACTTGGTGACTTGCCTGGTAGTTCAGTGGCTAAGACTCCGAGCTGCCAGTGCCGGGGGCCTGGGTTTGAGCTAGACCCCACGTGCCTCGGCTAGAGATCCCACGTGCCACAACTAAGACCCAGTGCAGTCAAATAAATAAATAAAGTTAAAAGAAAATAAATTTGCAAACTCTGTCCTGAGCCATTTAGCAGATAGGAAAGCTGAGGCCCTGCAGGTTTTCCCCCCCACATAATATGGGGGTCATCATGCCTGCTAGAGCCCTTCCATTGACCGCAATAAGTACTGGGTCCAGCAGGGCCTGTGAGATCTCTGGTGGGGACCATAGAGGAGAAGCACTGAAATGTCCCCACGGTGCCCCAGAGTCAGCCCCCTCCCTCAGCCCCGCCCCACACCTCCCCATCTTTCCAGTCCCTCATCCTTTCCAGGTGGCGAGCTAACTTCCCCACCCCCAAAGAAGGCGCACTGGTGGGGAATGTGGAATCCACGACTTTATTGCAGGAAGACTATTTCTAAAGTGAATGCTACACAGACCCCACAACGGGGGGCAGGGGGACACCCACATGCGAGGGGGCAAAGGGGCAGGGGCGGGATCACAGCAAGCATGGCCTGGCACGGTCCCCAGAACCCCTCTGTCCCCCAGGGTCGGGGCAGGGCCTGGGGCAGGAGAGGCCTGGAGGCGGGCAGGGCCCCAGGGAGATTGTGCTATCAGGGTGTGTCCCTGAGAAAGGGCTGCAGACCCCCACCCAGCCCCACTTCCTCTGGCACCTTCAAGTGGGAGGGGTCAACACCAGTTGCTGTGGGCCCTGGACCCACCACAGGCCAGGGGGGTTCAGCTATACCCAAATAGGATGTTACCTGTTCTTCCATGGGCCTGTCCACATGCCGGGCAGTGACACACACGTGCATATGCACACACACAGTGTACCCAGTAAATATTTGCGGAATGAACAGCCACACAGACGCAAGGGGAAAAAACACACTGCTACCAAGATGGACACAAACAGTCCCTCTCACCCACATACAGTCCGCGTGGTCACATGACAACAGCCACAGGGCCTCTCTCTCATATGTGTGCATGCACACACACACAGACACACACACACACACAGCTTCCTCACACTTCATGACACCAGTGCTGCTAAATGGCTCCAGGGAGAGGCCCAGGAGGCAGGCAGCTGAGACCCTCCATCCCAAGACCACAGGCAACTGAATGCTTCCCACGAGCACATGAGCTGGGATGTGGGTCCATCCCTGGTCATGCCTTCAGATGAGGCCACAAATGCATGCTGTTGCAAGTTGCTGAGTTTGTGGTCATGTGTTCCCTAGCAACAGCTGATGGATACAGATGTCAGGCTAAGAGACACCTTACTACAGAGTGAAACAGGCGTGGCATTCCTCAGTCAGGACAAAAAGGTTTACCAATGCTTTCTGCTATTAATAAATCACATCACCCAACACCCAAAAATGCAGCCATGTACAGCCACACTCTTGCAGGTGCCAAGGTCACCCATCACAAGTGTCCAGTCCTGTTGGCAACCACACGACCCACATCTCCATACACCCTACACTGTGATCACACTGCATACTGTCACACACACAGGAGCCTCCCCATACATGCTTAGACATAAGCCATCCGCCCAGCACACCAAGGTACCCAGTTCATCATCCCATGGGATTCTCCCCCACCACCCTAGGCCTACAGGTCACCTTCACACTGGCCGACACAGCCTCACCGGGTCCCATGAGTGTGGTGTCATCTAGACACTTACAAAAACATAATCTCAGGGTGGCGGGCACACCCTGACTCCAGGACACATGCCTTCCTGGGCAGCCCCCATGGCCTAGTAGGTGGGAGGCAACAGGTTGGGCAGAGCTCTGCCTTCAGCCCCACAGACCCTGCTAGTGCTGGGTCCAGATGCCTGCCTCTGACAGGGTCCGGCTCCCCCTCCCCTTGTTCTCTGTCCATGGGCTGTGTCCAGGAAGGCCCTCCATATTCATCCCAGACAGTCTCCTGGAGTTGTGCTGTGGCCATTGGCTGGTTCTGGGCCTCCTCTGCCTGCACCCCAGGCCCAGGCCGGGTGTGGAGTGGGATTCTGGGCTGGTGGGGCACTGCTGAGGGCCCTGTTTGGTTATTGCCTAGCAGCCTGAGACCCAGCCCGCAAAGCCCCCCACCAAGCTGTGGGGACGGGGACGAGAGGAGTGGTCTGGGACCTGGGTTGGGGGGGCCCAGGTCAGAGGTCATGAGGGATGGAAGCGGGAGGGGAGTGTATGTTAAACACCAAATAGGAGAAAACAAAATCTGAGGTCCATGTGCATTTCAACTCCCTCCTCCCCAGCAAGGTCACAGTGATCTAATGGGGGGACCCAAGGGGAAGGGGCAGGAGTGGCAGACACGGAGATGGGGGAAAAAACCGGCGTCCTCAGTCCAGATGGGGACAAACAGCTTCCTCCCCACTGCCTGTTTTCCCACGTGCAGATCATGGGGGCCACCTCCAGCACTTGCCTTCCAGGGATACAGACAGGATGGGGGGTTGGAGCAAAGAGGGAGGGAACAGCAGAGTGATGCAACAGAGCTGGGTTGCCACAAGCCCAGATCTGCCACAGGCTTGGCAAGGCCTCAGTTTCCCCGCTGGAGATGGTGGATGAAGGGAGAGAAGTGGAAGAAGTGGGAGGGAGGCCAGGAGAGGAGGAGAAAGGGAGGAGGAAGAGGGCACAGGACTTGGGGAGAGGCCCATGCCCGGGACAAAGGGGTGCTGGCGGCGGTGGCGGGCTCTCTGGCTCACATGAGAATGCATTTGCCCTTGATGCGGTCTGTCCTCTTCTGTTTGCTGGAGCGCTTGCCATCGATGTTCAGGCTCATGTTCCGGCGCGTCTCCAGCGTGAGCAGCTCCTGGAAGAGCTCCTTGACGTTGTAGTTCATCTTGGCCGAAGTCTCCATGAAGGCGCACTTCCACTCCTGGGCCACAGCCTGGGCCTCGCGGGTGTCTACCTCCCGCTGGGTCTCGTCGCACTTGTTGCCCACCAGCATGACGGGGATGTCCTCCACGCTGCCCTTGATCTGCACGATGAGCTTGTAGATGGGGCCCAACTCCTCCAGCGACTGCTTGCTGGTGACCGAGAAGACTAAGATGAAGGCATGGCCCTTGGAGATGGACAGCCGCTGCATGGCCGGGAACTGGTGACTGCCCGTGGTGTCAGTGATCTGCAGTGTGCACACACTCTTGTCGCAGCTGATGACCTGCCGGTAGGTGTCCTCAATGGTGGGGATGTAGGTGTCCCGGAACGTGCCTTTGACGAAGCGCAGCACCAGCGAGCTCTTGCCCACGCCGCCCGCCCCGAACACCACCACTCGGTAGTCGTTGCTCTGTTCAGGCATCTTCCACACGGGGGTGTGGGGCGGGGCCGGGAGAGCTCGCAGCTGCGGCTGCTAGAACCCCAGACCGACCCTGCACAGAGAGGAGTGTCAGATGCAAAAGGCCCACCCAGGTTGGGAGGGAGTGAGAGGGGTAGGCTTCTTGGAGGAGGCAGCATTTCTCCTGCCTCCCCGTTGATCTGGTTGACTTTGCCATTCAGAACTGCACCCTCTGCCTGTCTGCTTTCCCTCAATGAAATATGGGGCTTGAGCTCCTTTCGGGGTGTGGAAAGACTTGACTGGAAGGAGCGTGGAGATGCCGGCATGGGGTGCACACCCGCAGCTTCCTCCACCTGTGCGCTCCCCCAGCCCCCAGGAGGCACTGGCTTTTCCCTGGATCTGTGACTGGGGCAAGCTGCCTTGCCACCCTGAGTGTTTTCTCCTCTGCAAAACAGGTGAAGTGGTGCCTGTCTCCAGCCATCACAGGCTCTCTGCTCTCCCTCAAGCCCATGCGAGCTGCATGGTGGGGTATCTAAAATGCAGATGGCAGGGCCTCAGCCCTGGAAGCAGTGAATCCTTTGGTCCAGGGCCACAGTTCTGGGAACTTGCATTTTAAAGCTGCTCTCCTTCCCACATCCCCTAAGTGTGATCCTGGCGCGAGAGGTCCAAAATTTTGCAAATCATAAAGCCAGTTTTCCAGGTTGTAGATGAGAAAACTAAACTTAGCCTAGAGAAACCCCCACTTCCTAAACTCCAAACCCAGACTATAGTCTGGCCTGCCACCCAGGTCTGATGTGTCCGTAGGAACAGAACTCTCTGCGAGGGAGTCCTCTCATCCTCTGTCCCCACCTCTGTGCTCAGAGAGGTCCAGTGACCTCGGGAGGTCACACAGCACAGCAATTCCTAAAATGATGACCGTGGGGGAAGAACTGTGGCCTGGGGGCGAGAAGGCAGGAATCCTGTCTCCAGTATCTGCATCCTTATCTATAGAAACAGCAGCATCCCCTTCCCTGCCTCCTCTCAGCCATCTCTAAGGGTCCCTCAGCATGGAGGGGTGTGTCCACAATGAGACAGAGAAGACATGGCAAGATTGCCCCCCTGGCCGTGCTACTGCCCTCAGGTATGGGGGGGGGGGGGCAGGTAGTATGCAAGATCCAATGACGTGAACCTGGCAATGAAAACCCTAGTAAGTAAATTGATGTCCCCGAGCCTCAGTGTTGCCATCTGTGAAATGTGAGCAGTTGCAGCACCCATTCCATGGAGGTGCTGGGACAAAGAGTGTCAGACGCTGGAGAAAGCCCTTGGCCGGGTGCCTGGCACACAAGAGCCCTCAGTAAAGATGGACAGACATGATTCTCCATCTCAAGGACCCAGGATGTAAAGCACCTGGCTGGTGGCGGGTAGGGAAGTCACGTTCTCAGTGATCAAAAGTAACAGGTTTGTCGGAAAAAGACAGACAGTGAAGCTAACGGCTGACACAGGCCCCACAAATGACGTGCCAGGCAAACTTGTAGGAGCTTTAGCAGCTCTAACTCATGGGGGACCGTTAGGCATCTCGGTGACATGCATAGCATTGGGGGGCAGTGGCTGGTGAGGCTGGCAGCCTGCTCTGCAGTTACTGCCCTCTCCTGGGTGAGCACCCCGAGAAGTGGGCTCAGTACTTGGCAGCTGGGCACCGCCCAGACTGGCCGAGGGATCTGGGGTGGCTGGTAAACCATTGGCTCCGCTGGCCCAACCCAGCCCTTGCCTTGCACTGAGTGCAGACCCCCCAGAAGGTTTCTGGGCATGTCCACAGGGGTGTCCTCCAGGAGGGGTCCATGGGGGCCTGGGATCCCTGACTGGGAGGCCCATTCCATAACCCCCAAACCCACGCCAGGAGCCTCCCTGGGTGCCATTTGAATCCCGCCCTCACCTCCCCTGGGCTGGGGTGGGAGGAGGAGGGGGCCATGGGCACCGAGGCTCCATAGGGGGTGGCACAGGCTCAAGGTCACAGCAGAGAGGTGGCCGAGTAGAGCAGGGTTTGAACTGGCCCTAGTTGGCTGCAAGGCCTGGGGTCCTTCCCCTGTGCAAGGCAGCCCACCTTAAGACTCCCAGGCCAGACGAATCTGCCCAGTCCTGGGCCCTGGAGTCCAGCGAGGAAGGTTGGAGCGACCTTAGGTGCAAGAAAGCAGGCCCAGCTCAGGGGAGGGCCTGGGGGCAGGGGCTGGCTGCCCCAAGGGGGTCTGACTTAGTAGGGACTACCTGACCAATGAGGGGTTTGATGACAGAGGGCCTGCTCTAGAGAGGCCTGTGGGGGGAGGCCAGCCCAGGGGCTCCCCTTAGCCCAAGGAGGATCTAAGTGGTGGGGGAGGGGGTGTCCACCGGAGGAGGGGCTCCTGGATGAGGGGCTTGGCTTGGAGAGGGAGCAGAAGGGCTGAATGGGTGTGTGGTCGGAACAGACCGGCTCGGGGCCCACCTGACTCCTCCTGGAGAGGCCCTGACGGCGGGACCGAGGGGCTGCGGTGGGCCGGAGGGGCTGGCTTGGTCGAAGGGCTCCCGGTCAGTACCATGGGGGAGGGGTGATGCCAAAAGGGAGCTGTCCAAGGTGGGCGCGTGGAGGGAGGCCCAGCCAGGGCCCGGCCGGACTGGGGAGGGGGTTCCGGTGGAGGGCTTGGCGGGGAGGAGGGCCCAGCCCCGCGGCCGCGGAGGATGGGGCTCAGACAAAGGAGGGGCGCGTGGGGAGAGGACCTGCGGGCCTCGCGGGGTGATGCAGCGGGCCCCGGCGCCCCCCGCCCCCCGCCCTGGCCACCTACCTGGGCGCTCGTCCCTGCGGCGCCGCCGCGGCTGCTGCTGACCGGCTCCGTGTCCGCTTGGGCGCCGCCGCCCCCCGCACGCCCGCCGCCGCCCGCCCGAGCTGCCTTCGCCGCCGCCGCGCCCGCGCCCGCGCCCGTCCCCGCCCGTCCCCGCCCGCCGCCGGGCGCCGCGCTCCGCCCCTCCCCCGGGACCCGCGCCCCCGGCCAAGGTCACCGCCGCCCCGCGCCCGGCCGCGCGCCCACAGTCCCTCCTGGGCCCCGCTCAGACCCCCGCCCCTACATCGCCGCCTGACAAACACAGAGTGCTGCCAGGGACGCAACGCGGGTGGGGTCGGCTTCTCGGGGATGCAGCTGGAGCACCCCAGGGTCACCCTGCAGCCAGCGGCTGGGCAAGATGAGGGGCACCCGGGAGCAAAGAGAAGGGGCCAGCTGGCAGAAAAGTAGATAAGGGTACTGAGGGACAGAATGGCACCCCCTTGGGCTGGTCCAGGGGGTGGGAGGTGTCCAGCTTAGGGGCAAGGGAAGGAATGTGCATTGATGGAATGAATAAATAATCAATCAATAAACAGATGTGTGAGAAGGCAGAGGTGGCCCAAGAAGGCTCCGGACAATGTGGGTGTTGAGGAGACTAGTCCTCACGGGAGGCTGTTTCCTGGCAGGGGTGGGACTTGATCTGGGTTGATGGCTATAAGGGCAGGTCACTGAGACAGAGATGGCAACTGGGCCTCTGAGGTGGGGGGATGCTTCTAAAGGTAGAGGGGTGAACAAAGGGAGCCAAGGAGGCTGGATTTGCAGTTTTCTTGTAGGAAAATGTTCTCTGTCTCAAAGCAGAGTTGTCTCTGAGAGTAGACATTTACCTTTGGGAAGTGTCTGTGTGTCTGACGTCCACACATCCATGTTTAAACCAGCAGGATGCCATCACCCCTCCCTCCTGCAGACTCGGGGGGCGAACTCTCAGAGCAGGCCAGGCTTTGGGGCACGGGCAGGGGTGGCTTTGAGCCCACCCCAGGGCCCACACCTCTTAGAGGCAGGTACCCCTAGATCGGGTGAGGAGGCTGACACCAGGGTCCCACAAGGAGGTGCCTTCTGGGGTCAGAGTGGTCACAGAGTGAAAGAGGCTCTTCATAAGGTGATGAGCTCCCCATCATGAGATGTGTGAGCAGACGGTCAGCTGGAACCCAAGGGCCCCTCTGGCTCCAGATTCTTGCTGACCCATCATGTTCATGGCTCCAGCTGAGCCAGACCCTTTCTGCTCCCTTGGAGATGTGGGCACAATCCCCAAGACCACCTGGTTCACCCAGAGTCTGGACCCCTGAGGTCCGCCCTGCTTTGGGGTGTGAAGGGCCCCATTTCTCCCTAATTCTGCCCCTCCGCTGCATTTCCCGACCTCTCATGCCTGGACCATCCACCTCCCTCCTGGCCTCCCTGGACCACCCCCTTCAGCGCTCCTCAAGCTCCCCTCCAGTTCCCCATCCAACCCTGGCTGCCTGGAGCTGTTCCCTGGGCACACCTCCCTCCTGTCCTGTCCTAGGCCTCGTGGGGTACCACAGAAGGTGGCCTGGTCCCAGGCTAGCATCTCCAAGTGCTCTCAGCCAGCGATGGAGACAGCCCCGTGTGCAGACAGGTCCTATACTCTGGTTTGCATCTCTGTGTCCCAGCCCAGCATGCCTCTGAGCCTCAGTCTCCCCATCTGTGAATGAAGGTCACCATTGTGTTCCTTGTCAGGGTTTCTGGGAGCGATTGGGCCTGACGTCCACCTAGGTGGGGCTGCTGGGCACCTGCGAACTCAGAGATGACAGCCCGAGCTCTCTCCTGTTCCAACTGCCTGCCTGCCTCCGTCTCCTGAGTGACAATGGTGCTGATCTGGGTTTCAGGCCTTAGGCCAGCCCTCTGGCTGCTCAGGGTGCCAGCCCAGGCCAGGGCAGGCTGACTCATGCGGAGCAGCGTGGGCACTGACAGCAGTTCCACTCTGTGGCTGCTATTTATAGTTCCCAGGCCAGCCTCTTGGCCTCGTGAGCCAGAGCAGGACTGGCCCAGAGTCTCTGCTTGGCTCTCCCTGGGCACGGGGCCCAACCCCCACCTGAGCACCCCAAACCAAGGCAGCAGTCCCCCTTCACAGCCAGTAGAAAGAGCCCTGGCCTTCATGAGCTAGCATGGGAGTGTGCTGGGTTTCTCCAGGTCAGCTAAGGGAATCGGCTCTCCCAAGGCGGCCCAGCAGAGAAGAGGCAAGGTGGGGGCTAGAACTAGGGCCCACTGGGTTCTGAGCCAGCCTCCCACTGTCCCTGGTTGTCTGGGGGCCTGGGCCAGGGACCTGCACCTGGCCTTTGCCATCCTTGATCTGCACAAGTCCTCCTTTATGCAATGGGACATCCCTTCACCTAGGAGGAGGTCCCGGCTCCTTGCCTAGCCTCACAGCCTAGGGCCTCCCGCTGGCTGCTCCAGGCGGGGGACACTCCAGGCCCACTGTGCAGGGAGCAAACCAGCTGGGTCTCACGCTCTGCTCTCTCTGTGCTCCTGGGATTAATGCAATTATGTGGGCGAAGCTGAGGCTGGGCGCCACGGCCTCTCACTGATGCTGTTTGGCCCACAGAGGGTTTTTTGTTTAAGTTTAGTGTCAACATTTAAAAATAAGAATATCGTTTGTCAAAACACATGTTGCCTTGACAAATGAACAGGCTGGTGTCTCAAGCCTGAATTCTGTCAGCCAGCACCTGTGGAAGCTGGACCCCAGGCCCCAGTGGAAGAGGCTAGTCCCTGGCTGAGGTTGCCTGCCTGGCTCCTGGAGGTGGCCAGAGGGGCTCCTCCAGATCCTGGGCTGTGTGGTTATCACCGCCTCCATCAGCATAGACTTTGCCACCAGCAGGAAAACCCCTTTAACAAAGAGATGGACAGGGAAGTTTGATCAGTCAGAGGAAAGGACCATGATGTGCAGGAGACCTCAGGGCCTTTGCAGCCCACTCCCTCCACCAGAAATCCTCCTCCCCCATCTTCTGACTCAAGTGAGACCTTCAGAGATTCCCCCCAACCACGATGCTAAAACAGTCTCTGAACCATCACAATATTATAATTATCCTCTGATTAAAATAAATAAAATTTAAAAATAAATAAAAGTAAAATAGCCTCTTGCCTCCCTTCCTGGCTCTCCCTCCATCTTGCTTTAAGCAATCCCACTGCTGGGCATACACACTGAGGAAACCAGAAGGGAAAGAGACACGTGTACCCCAATGTACATCGCAGCACTGTTTATAATAGCCAGGACATGGAAGCAACCTAGATGTCCATCAGCAGACGAATGGATAAGAAAGCTATGGTACATATACACAATGGAGTATTACTCAGCCATTAAAAAGAATACATTTGAATCAGTTCTAATGAGGTGGATGAAACTGGAGCCTATTATACAGAGTGAAGTAAGCCAGAAGGAAAAACACCAATACAGTATACTAACGCATATATATGGAATTTAGAAAGATGGTAACAATAACCTTGTGTACGAGACAGCAAAAGAGACACTGATGTATAGAACAGGCTTATGGACTCTGTCGGAGAGGGAGAGGGTGGGAAGATTTGGGAGAATGGCATTGGAACATGTAAAATGTCATGTATGAAACGAGATGCCAGTCCAGGTTCGATGCACGATACTGGATGCTTGGGGCTAGAGCACTGGGACGACCCAGAGGGATGGTATGGGGAGGGAGGAGGGAGGAGGGTTCAGGATGGGGAACACATGTATACCTGTGGCGGATTCATTTTGATATTTGGCAAAACTAATACAATTATGTAAAGTTTAAAAATAAAATAAAATTTAAAAAAAATAAAGCAATGAAAAAAAAAATTTATTTATTTAGGCTGTGCCGGGTCATAGTTGTGGCACACGGGCTCTTTAATTGCAGCCTGTGGGATCTGGTTCCCTGACCAGAAGCTTGCATCTGCTTCCCTGATGTGTCCCCTGCATTGGGAGCACAGTCTTAACTACTGGGCCACCAGGGAAGCCCCACTTCGCTTTTTTTCATCTTGAAGGCACTTAATGCATTCTGTGTCCATGTATCACGTGTCTCACTCGCTGGAAAGTGAGTTGCTTAGGCTCTAGGACTGTGGGTCTCACCTGTGGATGATCCTGCCCCCAAGGGACACTGAGAGGTAGCTTGGGACATGTGTGGCTGTCATGACCAGAGTGAGCTCCTGGTGACGAGTGGGTGGGGGCAGGGAGTCTGCTCCGTACCTCACAGCACCCACAATGACCTCCCCGGGGGATGAACTGGCCCCAGGTCAGCAGTTCTGAGGGAACCTTGGTGTAGGTCAAAATGTATCTCAAACGTGTCCCCCACAACCAGCATCACCTGGGAGCTTGGAGAAAATGCGAAATCTCTAACCCCACCCCCCACCAGGACTGCTGCTTACATCCTATTAGGCTCAGGAGGGCTGAATGTCCCCAGTGCCAAGCAGGAGGCTGGTGGCTGGAGGGTGGGGGGGGGGGGCTGGGAGGGGGGGGGTGTGGGGATCATTTTCTAGGGGCAGTTTGTCCACCCGAGTGGCAGGACCAGAAGTAGCTCAGAGGGAGGCCCAGCCGGTCCCTTGAGGGAGACAGTGTGTGAACCATGATGGCCATTTCCTTTGCATTAAACACAGCACTTCAGCTGTGCCTGTAGGCACTGGGTTGGGGGTCTGAAAGGCCCAACTGCCCACCCTGTTCTCCCCAGCCAGGCTAGGCACACAGCAAGCACTTGGGCCTTTGGCCAGAACACTGCTGTCTGGCCAGTCAGCTGTTTCTGCCCTGGGAGCTGTAGAGGTCTGGGGGGTGACAGGAGCTGATGGGGGAAGGATCTCCCTTCTGCAGCCCAATCTGGCCTCAGCAATGTGACAGAGTTCTAGGGCCTTCTCAGAACCACCTCCATGCCCTGCAGCAGCCCTTCTTGGCCTCTTCCTGGCCTGTGGGAGGCTCTTGGAAGGTCAGGTGGGTAGGTCACTGGCTCTGTCACAAAGCTGACGGACAGCTGCTCATGGTGAACAGGGGCAAGGACAGGTGGGCTGCAACAGCCCTCTCCTCCCAGCAGGACTGAGGGTCCAGGGCTAGTGCTCAGGGCGGGCCTGGAGGCACAGTGTGCAGGGACGCAGCAATCGTCCGATGCCTGCTTTTCGGGCCCAAAAGACACAGAAGGGCTGGGAACCAAGCTCCTTCTCCCAGTCCCATGCTAATGAATTCCCCACCAGAAATGTAAACAGCAGACAACAGAGGCTGAGACACACTGTTATTATGGTTGATTCAATCTGCGAAGCCTGGGTGCCGCCTCCTAATTTTCTCCTTTTTTGTCTCAGGATCAGGAAGGGGAACCCAGTCGACTCCATCCAGCTATTGCCTGCACTGGGAGCCCCGACTCCCCTCCTCTCCAGGCAGACTGTGGAGGGCAGCGGGGCCCAGGGAGGGTGATGCTCCGAGGACCGAAGCCAGGTTCTGGGTCAACTCTACTGTCTGCAGAGCTCTAAACAGTGCCTCTGCCCTTGCCCATAATCATACCACCAGGAGCTTGCCTGGTCGGGGCCAAGTGGCTAGGGGTGGCCTTGACCCAGCTGGGCACATCCGGATAAAGGTGGCACCTGGTATTTTGTGCTGAAAGCTTTGTGTTTTATTTTTCAAACAGAAAGGCATTTGTACTATCTGGGATTGCTCACGTCCAAGCAAAGGTGGTTGTGCCTGGTCGCCACGCAACACCTTAAACAGATCATCAGCAGGTGTCTGCCCCCTTCTCCTCCGTGAGAGACACACACAGAGCTCAGAGTGACACTTCCTCAAAGGTGCAAAGTTAAATAGAGATGGGTGAAGGCTTGTGGCCAGTGTGCAGTTCTGTGTCAGGGCTGGTCCGGGGTCCCAGGAGGTGGGTTTCCAACCCACAGGCTCCTTCAGCCAAAGCTCCTGTCACCACGTGGCACTCTCATGTCAGAGCCCGTGGGAAGGTGGAGCCACTAAGCTGTCCTCAGAAGACCCTGGTCTAGACCAGACACAACCAACTTCGGCCAGGGGCCCTCAGGAGTGAGGTTGGCCCCCCCAGGCCCCTCTTGGATGAGATGACTTCTCTTCTCACCTCAACTTTCAGCTTTGACCCTCACCCCAAGTGGGGAGGGCTGACCACAACTGACTGACACCATCATCTCAGTGAGCAGCAGACCCTGGGGCTGACCCTGGCTCCTCCAACAGCAGACAGGAGGGGTAGCCTTGGGGGAGGCTGGTGGATGAGACAGCTTGCGTCCTCTCCTACACCACACAGCACTCCTCCCCAATTTTGGGGGTTCCAGCATCCCCAGGGGCCTGGAAGCAATTCTCCTGGGGCTGGAGGGAGGCCAGAGCCCAACAGACAGAGGCTGGGCAGGCTGGGGATCCAAGGACGCCAGGGACTGGGGTGGCAGTGTCCAAGGCATGAGTGGGGTCCACTGGGGTTCCCCCTCTTTGCTGGTGCTGCAGTGCCCTTCCTGGTCCATAAGCTGGCTCAGAGTGAGAGGGAACGACCGGGCCTTGAGGGCTCCAGTAGGGGGATGGAAGGGAAAATGTGGGGACTGAGGGGTGGACAGGCCTGTGGTGTCCCCAGGACATCCCAGGAGGTTGATGGCAGGCAGGAGAGCAGGGACCCTGCTGTGTGTGTGCTTTAGGTGATGGGGAGGCGTATGGAGTGGGGACTCCTAGAGCAGACCACATGGGAGGTTCCTACTGGATTTGGGGAGAGGAGCCCCTGAGGGACCCACTGCATGGGCCACACCCCTCCATCTGAAGACAGGCCCTGGAATCTAGCAGATTGCTGGGTACTGCCCACTGAGGGCAGAGTGAGGCAGGGGCAGGCAGTCACCAGCAACGCTGGGTTTAGGACAAGGTGCAGGTGATGCTCCCACCCCCACGGGGGTCGCTTGCCTGGCATGGGGACAGCGTCAGGCCAGGTGAGGTTGAGATTTGGGTCCTGGTAAAAGCCAGATTGATGTTCCTAGAAACAGGCCCAATAGTTCCATCAGCAGTGGTGGGGCTGCTTGGACATACACCCTTGTTCCCTGAGACTGGCAGGGAAACTAATGGAGCTTGTGCATTCTCATGCTTCTGGAGCCTGGCTAGCGGCAGCAGGCCAGGACCTGGGGTGCCTGCTCGAACAACAGTTAGGTGCTCCAGGTACACCCTGGGGCCAGAGCACCTGCTGAGCCCAGGCCCACAGGGCACAGGGGCCTGTCCTCGCCAGGAAGCTCAAACAACCCCACTGCACAGCAGGTCTTGCTGGCATGGGTCTGGGAAGTGACCCTGACTGAGACAGGAGTAGACTAGAGATTCTAGGAAGGGGCCTGGGCCCCTGGCTGAATGAAAGAAGGAGGTGGCAGGAAGGGTATGCGTAACGGGGTCAGGGCTAGGGGAGCCAAGGCTGTGCCAGAGACGCAGCGAAGTCCCCAGAAAGGGCCCTCAGCCCTGGCTCATCCCTGGGGGCGCCTGCTGGTTGCCCCGACAACACTAACACAGCTCGTTCCTACGGAGGGGAGGGTGTATGCCAGCCCCACAGGGCTGTTAGTCCCCTACGCTCCTGAACCTGAGCTTCATTTGTGCCTGGTGGGGGGAGTTGAGTCACGTGGCCCCTGACCCTGGCCTGCCGGGAGTCCCTGGGCACCTGAGGCCAAGAACCAAGGACTGAGGCCCCTGGAACCTGCCCATATGTCTCTCTGGGCCAGAACCAAAGAGCTCAGCCCCAGGCCCTGGGGGACAACCTCCCCATGCAGGCAGGCCGCACCAAAAACAGGGAACAAGGTGTCTCCAGGGTTCCTGAAACCATACCTCCGCCCACCAAGCACAGCCTCAGGCAGCAGGAACCACTAACCCTGAACAGGGCCTCCAACTAACCCTGAACAGAGGCTCCCTGAAGGGCCCTCCTAATGGAAACCACTCAGGGTGTCACTCTTCTAACCCTGGGGACATTCCGCCAGCTTCGTGCTGCAGGGCTCCAGGGGAGGCTGAGGGTGGCCACAGGTGCTAAGTCGCTCAGTCCTATCTGATTCTTTGTGACCCCATTAACTGTAGCCTGCCAGGCACCTCTGTCCATGGGGATTCTCCAGGCAAGAATACTGGAATGGGTAGGCCATACCCTCCTCCAGGAGATCTTCCAGATGCAGGGATCGAACCCAGTCTCCCAAATTGTGGGCAGATTCTTTAACATCTGAGCCACTAGAGAAGCCCAAGAATACTGGAGTGGGTAGTCTATCCCTTCTCCAGGGAATCTTCCCAACCCAGGAATCAAACCAGGTCTCCTATATTGCAGGCATATTCTTTACCAGCTGGCCACCACGGGCAAGGAGGACAGAGGTTGGCTACTTCCATATCATCCAAGCTGGAGTGTTGGGGGAGGAGGGTCTGGGTCCCACTCCACCTCCCCTGTGAGTCACCAGATCTCCACGCCCGAGGATGACATGGCCACACGGCTTTGGGAAATACTTTTAAGAGAAGAATTTGTAAAAGTAAGAGTGGGGCCCCAAGGCTCAGGGTGCAGGATTTGGGGTGCAGTGTGGTCCCAGGCGGCCCCTCTATGTGCAGGCATGGCCTGGGGGCTGAGCTCTGACCCTCAGGGGAGGTGGGGCAGGGCCCTGTGCATCTTGTTGGGCTCCGGCTGGGTGGGGGCAGAGTGGTCACCACTTGATGAAGACCATGCCAGCCAGGACAGTGTAGCCCAGCACCAGGAAGAGGACCTTGAGCAGCCGGTCGCTCTTCTCCTCCAGCTCCTTGGCCAGGATCTCAAAGAAGGTGACGAAGAGGAAGGTGCCACCCGCCAGGCCCTGCAGCAGCACAGAGGCCACGCTGCTGGGCATGCCTTGGGCGCTCTCAATGCCCAGGCCAAGGCTGATGCCCAGTGGGATCATGGCACTCACGGTGACAGCCAGCTTGGCTGCGTCCCTCAAGGCCATGGCACTCCTGGCCATGTTGATGCCCAGGGCCACGGCCACCAGCGTCTCGTGGATGGCCACTCCCACGAACAGGCTCACCACCTTCTCCCCTTCCTCCTGCAGGCCCAGGGCCAGGCCCTCGAAGACCGAGTGGGCCGACAGGGCAAAGACCAGGCTGAGGAGCCGCAGCGGGCTGGAGCGTGACAGCTCCTGAACGCTCAGGCCGTGGCTGTGCCCATGTGGCTCCGCGTAGAGTGCGTGGCCCCGTGGGCCGCCCATGAAGGGGCTCTCATACTCCGAGTCGCTGCCAGCATCTGAGCTGGCATTGAATGTCTCCAGGTCGATGAAGGCCGGCCTCTCCTTGCGGAAGGTCAGCACCAGCTGCTCCAAGAAGACAGTCATGAAGAAGCCCAACAGCATGATGGTCTCGGCCAGCGGGTAGTCGGTGCTGATGTGCGCGAGAGTCAGGACTTCCTGGAGCTGGAGCGGAGGGTGCCAGGGGGAAAGGATGGGAGAGGTTCAGAGGCAAGAGGCTGTGACCCCACTGCCCACACAACAGGTTCACCAGATATGACCATTCAATTAACAGAAATACCCACTTCATACAGGTTTTAAAAGGGGAAGGGGACAGTGACTCATCCTCGATGGATTGAAAAAAAAATCTATTAGAAAGGGAATAGGGCTCACGCCACTTCCACTCTGTTGACCAACTTGCAAATGGTGTAGAGACTTCCCTGATGGCCTGGTAGTTAAGAATCTGACTGCCAATGCAGGAGGACATAGGTTCGATCCCTGATCCAGGAAGATTCCACATGCCTTGAGGCAACTAAGCCCCTGGGCCACAACTACTGAAGCTGTGCTCTGCAACAAGAGAAACCACCTCAGTAAGAAGCCCAGAAGACCTAGCATGGCCAAAAATTAGTAAATAAATAAATAATAGTTAAAAAAAAAAAAAAAAGAATCCATGCTTCCACAGCAGGGGGCATGAATTCGATTCCTGATGGAGAAACCAAGATTCCGCATGCTGCTCGGTGTGGCCAAAAAAATAAAAAATAAAAGCAACCATTTGATACCCTTTAAGATATTCTTCCTTTCTGTACTCCTCCAGCCTTCTACAGGTAGCTTCTAAAACAAGCAAACAGACAAATATTTAAAAAAATAAAATAGTGTAGTGTGCTAAAGATATGTCCACCAGGAACTTCAGAAAGTGATCTCATTTGGAAGAAGGGTCTTTGCAGACATAACTGAGGTGCAACAGGCTGAGCTGTGTCCCTGACAAACAGAAACTTTTATATGAAAGTCTCCCAACCCCTAGTGCCTCAAGTGTGTGTGTGTGAGTCCTAAGTCGTGTCCAATTCTTTCTAATCCCACGGACTGTAGCCCACCAGGCTCCTCTGTCCACGGGATTTCCCAGGCAAGAATACTGGAGTGGGTTGCCATTCTCTTCTCCAGGGGATCTTCCTGACCCAGGGGTTGAACCCAGATCTCCCACATTGCAGGCAGACTCTTAAGCCTGGTGCCTCAAAACCAACCCTATTTGGAGGAAAGGTCTTTAAATAGGAGATTCAGTTAAAAGAAAGCTGTTGGGGCAGCCCTAAGCCACTAGGTGGTGTCCTAACAGGAAGAAGAAGAGCCATCCTGTGAAGAGGCTGCAAGAGATGGCTGTCTGCAAGGCAGGGAGGGAGGCCACAGGAGGCCCCACCCTGCCAGCACCTTGATCTCAGACTTGTGGCCTCCAGCCCTAGAAGAGAGTAAGTGTCTGTTGTTCAAGCCCCCCATCTCTGATCTTCTGTCATGGTCATCCCAGGAAACTCATTCATAAGATAAGGATCTTGAGATGACATCTTCCCAGATAAGGATGGGGCCTGAATCCAATGACAGGTGTCCTTCTGAGAAAGAAAAGGAAACACACAAAGAGACACACAGGGAGAGGCCATGTGATGATGGAGGCAGAGATGGCGTGATGCTCGCAAAGGGCCAGGGACACCAGGGACTGCAGACGATTCCCACAAGCCAGGAGGGACACGGGATAGACTCACTCTCATGGCCTCAGAAGGACCCAGACCACTGACCCCTTGGTCTTGGACTTCTGGCCTCCAGATCATGACATCAGTCGGGCCTTCTGGCCCTGATGCCTCCATGGGTTTGCTTCCAAATGACTCAGAGGCTATTTCTGGGGGCCCCCGTCACTCCACCCTCTTGGGTGAAGGTGCTGAGAACCAATAAGAGGCTCGCCAGCACATCTGGCTGTCCTCACCAGACCCCTTGAGCCAGTACCATCCAATACCTTCCAGATGATGGAATGTTCTCTGTCTATGCTGTCTGACATGGAACCAACCAGCCACGCATGGCCCTTGAGGACTTGAAATGTGGCTGGTGCAACTGAGGACTGGCCTGTTGAATTGTGTTCAACTTCAATTCACTGAAACCTGACCAGCTGGAATGGTCCAGGTCCATGGCGGCCACACTGGACCATGAAGCAGGAGCTCTGATGGGGGCTGGCAGGTGGCCAGGAGGAGGGGCCTGGCCCACTGAGGTGTTGGGGAGTCTGGGGCAGGGGTGCGGCACAGGAGTGGTTCTGGGAGGACTGTGAGAGGGCCCTGTGCGCTGGAGAGGAACAGGGAGGGGCAAGGCCATTACAGTAGTCCAGGCTGGTGGTGACACTGTCAGAATGCAGGAATGGGGTGCAGAGTACACCAGAGAAGACTCAGATCTCATCCTCACTGATGCCAAGTGCACAAGTTTCCCATGCTCTGTAATGGAGGAACACAAGCTTAGAAGTGCAAAACACTGCCCAGCCCTCAATGTCAGCAGTCCAGGCACAGGATGGGACTTGTAGATAAAAGCAAAAGGCACAGTGAGGAAGCCCATGTGGCCAGGGACTGCGGGTGGCTCCCAGCCAAGAGCTCGGGAGGAACTGTGCCCCAGTTCAACAATCAGGAAGGAACTGAACTATGTCTCACAACCACGTGAGCTCAGATGCCAACCTGTCACCAGCTGAACCTTGGGATGAGACCACAGCCCAGCAGATACCTCTACTGCTGCCTCATGAAAGCCAGCAGCCAAGTTGTTACCCAGACTCCTGACCCACAGAAACTGTGGTCTTAAAATATATGCTGTTTTAAGATGCTAAGTTTGTAATAATTTGTTATGCAGCAAACATCTGACTGATACAGGAGTTGAAAAGAGGCCACAATTGTCAGCTTCAGGACAAAGTGCACATGCCTGGTGTAAGTGGTCTGGTCAAGCAACGACTGATGAGCCTACCATCTGGGAACCCCAGGTCTTGTTCAAACCCCTTGTTTACCAGGTAAGACCCAGAAAGGAAAAGCAACCAGCTCATGGTCACAGAGCAAGTTCATTTTCTACTTCCCCTCACCCTTATAGTGTCAAGGTCCCTAAGCTTGGTATCAGGGTTGAAAAGCACCAGAGATGGGGGAGGGGCAAGATAAGGGTAGGGGATTAAGAGGTATAAACTATTATGTATAAAATAGGAACTTCCCGAATGGTCCAACGGTTGAAACCCTGAGCTCCCAATGCAGGGGGCCTGGGTTTGATCCCTGATAGGGGAACTAGATCCCACATGTCACAACCAAAAGTCCAAATTGCCACAACTAAGAGTTTGCAACTAAAGATTCCACACACCACAAAGAAGATTGTGCATGTAACAGTGAAGATCCCATGTGCCACAACTAAGACATGGTGCAGCCAAAAAAATAAAGACTAAAAAGATTAAATAGGCTACAAAGATGTATTATACAGCATGGGGAATATAGCAATAGCTTCTAATAACTATGAAGAAAGTGAAAGTGAAAGTTGCTTAGTTGTGTCTGACTCTTTGCAACCCCATGGACTATACAGTCCATGGAATTCTCCCCAGGCCAGAATACTGGAGTGTGTAGCTGTTCCTTTCTCTAGGGGATCTTCCCAACCCAAGGATCCAACCTAGGTCTTTCACATTGCAGGCGGATTATTTACCAGCTGAGCCACTAGGGAAACCCAAGAATACTGGAGTGGGTAGCCTATCCTTTCTCCAGCGGATCTTCCTGACCCAGGAATCAAACCAGGGTCTCCTGCATTGTAGGCAGATTCTCTACCAGCTGAGCTACCAGGGAAGCCCTTTAATAACTATAAATGGAGTATAACCTTTATAAAATTGTGAATCCCTATGTTGCATACCTGAAACTGACAAAATATTGTATATCAACTATATCTCGGTTTAAAAAAAAAATGGAAGAAAGAAAAGCAGCAGAGACGCTTGGCCATAAGGTGCCATGGGCCACTACTGCCAGCCCAAGGAGCCTTACCTTTTCCCTCACAGCCGGCAGTAAAGCATTGAAACATGTGGCCAGAAAGACCCCACCGCCAAAGGTGTTGCAGAGCGAGAGGATCTTTTTCGAGCGGTGGGCCTTCTCAAAGTCCATCTCGATGATCTTCACGGGGAGCAGGGAGCCAAGCAGCATGAAGAAGAACATGCCCACCATGCAGAGGATTTTGGCCACCAACAGCTTCACCATGGTGGCGTCCCCCGGCTGCTCTGGTCGCCGCCTGGCCAAACCATGTGTGGGAGCACACTCCCGTCCCACAATGCGCTAGGGGGTCCAACCACGCAGCTGGGGGCTCATGCCTCAGTCCAGCCTCTGTGAATGTCAGGGGAAACTGCATCAGCTGTTGGACTGGTCCTCTGACCAGCTCAAGAAACCAAGCCCATCACCCCCAGTATTTCTACCCACTCCAGGCCTAGCACGCATCATTGTCTCCTGCAGAAAATTTTCCACGGCTACGCTGTCCAGTATGGCAGTCACTAGACGCATGTGTCTGTGTAAGTTAATTAAATAAAATGCAGAAATAGGGACTTCCCTGCTGGCCCAGTGGCTAAGACTCCACTGCAGGGACTAAGACTAAGGTTAAGACTCCCCAGTGCAGGGGACCCAGGTTCAATCCCTGGTCAGGGAACTAGATCCCACATGCCTACCCTAAGACCCAGTGTAGGCAAAAAATATATATATATAAACATTTAAATAATATTCAGTAGAATTCAGCTTCTCAGTCACACTAACCATATTAAAAGTGTCCAATAGGCACCTGAGTCTAGCAGTCGCCATACTGGACAGCAAAGAGAACACTTCCATCATTGTACAATGTTCTGGGTCCCCTCGCCCTTATGTAAAATCCAACAGCTTTACCCTGAAACAAAGGTTCTGCACCGCCTCCCTTCACTGGCCTTTGTGGTCCCTGACTGTGGCAAGCCTGCTCCCACCTCAGGGCCTTTGCACCTGTTGCTCTCTTCCCCAGGCCACTTTCCCCTAACCTTCCAGTAATGCTTGTCTTTCAGATCGCTGCCTCCAGGACCCCTTGAGGGGGCCTCCCCCTGCCCTAAATGGTACCGCCAGTACCCACCTCAAGGCTCCAAGCAGAACCGATGCTCAGTATCAGTTGGCTGAATAAACGGATGAGCTGAAGCATGTGGACCTCTTTATGGGACTTGATGAGCCAAACTGAAATCGATCTCGCCCTAAACAGATCTGAAAATGTCACCATTAATACAAGAGACTGCGGCTGCTCCCCAACCTCTCAGTTCTCACTGCCCGCGTCCCCTAGTCAGTTCAGATGCCACCAGGGGGGAAATATCTCACACCCCGTCCCTAGGCATCACTGGTGCTACAGGAAACTACATAAAATCCTCGAATGTCCTTACTCACCTTGGGCTGCGACTTCCACAGGATCCAGGAGTCTGTCTTCCCCAGTCCGAAGCCAGATACACAGTAGGCGCCCAATAAATACCTGCCGAGGATCAGGATGCCCCAGGCTGCAGCGTTGAGGTGAGTGTGGCCTGGACGCCCTCAACCCGGGGGCTAATGGGGCTAGGCAGAGGGGACGGTCTCATTCATTCATCCTTTCACTCAGCATTTATTGAGCACCATCTGTGTACCCAGCGCTGCATCCGGCGCCCAGCTCGACAGGAGACAAGTCGCGCTCCGCTGGGGAAACCGTACGCAAATCAAAGGAGGGGCCTCGGCTAACGGGCAGAAGAGCCCGCCTGGCCCCGAGCCGCCCAGGCCCAGCCCGCACGTACCTCCGTCGGGTCCTCGCCCGCCCACCAGAGCCGTCTGCCGCTCAACTGCCGGGCGGTGTCGACCCTTCTGCTGGGCTCCTGGCCGAGCCGTAGCTCGGCGCGCCGCTGCCCACGCCCCGCCCACACCTCTGACCACTGGCCACCCCAAGCGCCGCGGGCCACGTTCTCCACGCCATTGGCTGTTACAGTTGCCACTCAAACTGCGACTCCACCTCTCCCACTGGCAAGGGAAAGTAGTTTCCTCCCACTGAGCGGCGGGTACTGCCACAGGGCGGCTCCGGTGGGAAACTCAGACCTTAGAGGAAGGGTTCCAGAAGTATTTGGCTTCCAGAGCTGTCCAGGGGCTCCTGGTGCTGAATCCCGTTCGGGTAGAGGCTTGGCCGTTGTCAGGAAAGGATTTACTACGAGTGACTGTCCCTTTCGGAGCGTCCTGGCTGCTGATGCCCTTCCTGTCGGCTTAAGAAGCAGATTTATCCCTTCAACATCTCTGCTTCCTATGTGCCAGAATATTTTCTTGGAGAACTTCTGTCAACAAAACAAAGCTCTCTCCCCTTTTGGAGCTTACGTTCTAAGAGACATAAAATAATTGATAAACATAATAAGTAATAAAATTGTATCAGAAGGTGACAAGTGCTCTGGAGTAATAGAGCCCAGAGAGGGTTATCAAGAGTGTTGGGAGGTGGTTTGGGATATATACACACACACTACTATATATGATAGATAACCAACAGCACCTACTGTATGGCACAGGGAACTCTACTCAGCATTCTGTGATAACCTATATGAGAAAGGAATCTTAAAAAAGAATGAATATCTTATGTACACCTGTGGTTAATTCATGTCGATATATGAAAGAAAAACTGATACTGTAAACCAATCATCAATCAATTAAAAATAAACAAACACTTTTTTAAAAGCATGAATGTATGTATATGTATAACTGAGGCATTTTTCTGTAGACCTGAAACAAACACAACATTGTAAATCAACTTTACTCCAATAAAATTAAAATATATTTAAAAATAAAGTGCTGGGTGGTGAATTGCTATTTTGAGGTTTTTTTGTTTGATTGTTTTAGGATATATAACCAGGAGTGAATTTGCTGGGACAAATGGATAGTTTTTAGACAAGAAGAAGGAGACTTAAAAAAAATATCTTGATATTAGCCCCCCAAAAGCAACCAGACTTAAGAAAGAAGAGACTGTATTCATTTGTTAACTAAAATCTTATTGTCAGCCTACCATGAGCCAGGCATGGGAGAGTTACTAAGAATAAAATGGAGAATGCTACAATATGGATAAATCTTAATGCATTAGGCTAATTGAAATAAGACAGTCACAAAAGGATAAATACTGTATAATTCCACTCACGGGAGGTCCTAGAGGAGTCAAATCCATAGAGACAGGAAGTAGATGGTGGGACCAGAGGCCGGGGGAGGTTGGGGAGTCAGTGTTTCATGGAGACAGAGTTTCAGTTTGGGAAAAGAAGAAAGTCCTGGAGATTATGGTGGCTGTACAACAATGTGAATGTGCTTAATGCCACTGGGCTGTGTACTTTAAAATGGTGAAAATGCTAAATTTAATGTTATGCATATCTCACCATAGGGGCTTCTCAGGTTGCTCAGTGGTAAAGAATCTACCTACCAATGTAGGAGACACAGGAGATGCTGGTTCCATCCCTATGTCAGGAAGATCCCCTGAAGGAGGAAATGGCAACCCACTCCAGTGGGTTGAAAATTCCATGGACAGAAGAACCTTGCAGGCAACAGCCCTTGGGATTGCAAAGAGTCAGGCACAATTGAGTGAGTTAGCACAGAGGCAGACTTAATAGGCAGACCTCTAAGATGATTCCAAATGACTCCTACATCCTAGGAGTCACATCCTTGTATAATCTTCCCTTCTCCATCTTAGGGTACACCCAGTGACTTGATTCCAATGAAGAGAATATTGTCAAGTGATGCGATGTCATTTTCATGATTAGGTTTCAGAAGACTGACTTCTGTCTTCCTAGCACAACTCTCTCTATTGCATTTTCAGCTTGCTTTTTTTTTTTTTTTTTTTTTTTGAGGGCAGGGTGCTGCGCCATGCAGCTGTAGAAACTTAGTCCTTCCACCAAGGATTGAACTCTGGCCTTCAGCAGTGAGAACATGGAGTTCTAATCGTGGGACCACCAGGAAATTCCTTCAGCTTGTATGTTTTGTTAAAGCAAGTTGCGATGCTGAAGAGGCCCACACTGCAAGAAACTGAGAGTGACCTCTAGCCCAACAGCTGAGATCTTTGGCACAAGAGCCTGCAGGGAACTGAATACTGCCAACAACCATGTGTGATCTCAGAGCAGGGTCCTGCTCTTGTTGGGCATTCATAGGGCTCATGCCCAGTGGACACTTCGGTTACAACCTTTGAGAGATCCTGAGCTGAGGACTCAGCTAGGTGAACCTGGCTTCCTAACCCACAGAAACTGAGTTAATAAACCTTGTTGTGGTAAGCCACTAAGTTTTGGGGTAATTTTTTATGCAGCAAAAGATAACAATACATATGTATAAAGGGAAAACTGTAGATTGTACTAAGAATTATTCAGAAAAAAAAAAAGAGTTCTGCATTAACCAAATAAAGAGTGGTGAGGAGTAGCAGGGGGAGACAGAATGTTTGATGTGAAAGTAAAAAAGAGGACTTCTGTGGCAGTCCAAGGGCTAAGACTCCATCAGGAGGCATGGCTTTGATCCTTGGTTAGGGAACTAAGACCCCACATGCCACATGGCAAAAAAAAAAAAAAAAAAAAGCTGGCCACATTGGGGAAACTGAAAAACCAGGCTGGCTGGATGCTGGTGAGTGATGAGGAGAGCTGAAGGTCAGTCCCAGAAGCCATGTTAAAGCATTTGGCTTTCCCCATCAATGCACTGTGATTCCGTGATGAAAACTCATTGAGAAATTCTAAGCTGGGGAGGGCTTCCCAGGTGACACTAGTGGTAAAGAATGTAGGAGACACAAGAGCCACAGTTTTAACCCCTGGGTGGGAAAGATCCCCTGGCATAGGAAATGGCACCCCACTCCAGTATTCTTGCCTGGAAAATCCCATGGGCATACTAGCCTTGTGGTCTACAGCCCATGGGGCCACAAAGAGTTGGACACAACTGAGCAACTAAGCACAAGCAGGAGAAGCTTGTGATCCAACTGACATTTTATATTGATTTTGAGACCTATGTCCACACTTCGGTTGAAGCCTTTGAGAGATCCTGAACTTTGAGCACTCAGCTAAGTGAACCTGGATTCCTGATCCACAGAAAGACAGAATTGTAAAGGGAACAAGTGAAGGCAGGGAGACCAGTGGAGGAATTTGAGGAAGAGCCGATGCTGGGTTATTTTTATTTCTTTATTTTTGGCTGTGTTGTGTGGCATGTGGGATCTTAGTCCCCTGACCAGGGATCAAGCCCGTGCCTCCTGCAGTGGAAGCTCGGAGTCTTAACAACAGGATCACCAGGGAAGTCCCAAGAACTGATGCTAGTTTACACAAGGGCATTGACAAGGGAGATGCAGGGAAGTGGATGAATCTGAAAACCATCTTGGAGAGTGAACTGACAGGACTTGGCTTTGGTGCTGGTTTGTCTGTGGGTTGTGGGAGTAGGAGGTGTTGAGGATGACTTGTAGTTTTCTAGTTTGAGCAGTTAGATAGATCTCAGTGGTATTCACTAAAATAGGAAAGACTGGAGGAGGCACAGACATTGGAGGTGTCAGAAGACTAAGTTTGGCTTTGCAGAGTTTAAGTATGACAAGTCTATAAGTTCTTAACGTTTAATGCCACTTTCTGCCTCTATGGAATTTGCTTCATGACAAACATGCAATATATGGTAGCTATTTTTTTTTTAATGAAGCATAGTTTATTTACAATGGTCTGCCAATTTTTGCTATACAGCAAATGACTGAGCTATATATATTCAATATATATATACATTCTTCTTCATATTCTTTTCCATTATGGTTTATCACATGATATTGAATATAGTTCCCTGTGCTATACAGTAGGACCTTGTAGTTTATCCATTCTGTGTGTAATAGTTTGCATCTGCTAATCCCCAGCCCCCAGTCAGCCTCTCCTTGCCACCCTCCCCCATGGCAACCACAAGTCTATTCTATATGTCTGTGAGTCTGTTTTTGCTTAATAGGTAAGTTTATTTCTGTCATATTTTAGATTCCAGGTCTAAGTGATGTTATACAGTATTTGTCTTTCTCTTTCTGACTGACTTAGTATGTTGATCTCCATCCATGTTGCTGCAAATGGCATTATTTTGCATTTTTTAATGGCTGAATAGTATTCATTGTATATCTGTGGGGTGTGCGTGCGTGTTCAGTCGCTCAGTTGTGTCTGACTCTTTGTGACCCTATGGACTACAGCCCACCAGGCTCGTCTGTCCATGGTGGGTTATCATTTCCTACTCTTGGGGGTCTTTCCCACCCAGGGATCAAATCTGACTCTCTTGCATCTCCTGCATCGGCAGGAGGATTCTTACCACTGTGCCACCTGGGAAGCCAATATACGTGTTGTAGCTATTTTTACCATTGGACACACAGTGACTTGACTCTTTTTCTGTTTTCCATAATTCACAACAACAAGAAAGATCATTCATAACTACAGCACACTAGGTAACTGCCCACAGGACCCCCTCCTATACGAGAATTCATAAAGGGCAATGTGTGTGTTATTCACTCAGTCGTGTCTGACTCTTGGCGACCCCATGGACTGTAGCCCACCAGGCTCCTCCATGGGATTCTCCACGCAAGAATACTGGAGTGGGTTGCCATTTCCTCCTCCAATAATGTTAAATATTTATTCATAAATGTTTAGAGGAGGAGGCTGCTCAGAGAAGGAACTGCATAGCTTCAAGCTTTTATTAGTTCCAGACATATTTTTGAAAGCTTCCTAGACTCCAGGACCTATATAAATAGAGCAGGTATCTTCGACTACAATAGAAAAAAATATTGACAAATTTGACTGCATTGAGTACTTGAAAAATCTCCCATCATGAAAGATTCTGAATGAGCTCAAAAGATAAGTGACAGGCCAGGAAGAAATGTTGAAAATAGATGAAATAGAGCTCTTGATAGCAAGCAAACGTCCCAAAATAAAAATGGGAAGGGAAATGAACAGACAATTCTTAGGAGAACAAACACAAGAGGAGAATAAATACAGGAAAAGATACTCAAGCTGTGCAGATAATCATGGAAATAGGAAATAAAACCAGCTGAACAGGAATTCCCTATAGGTCCAGAGGGTAGGGCTCCTTGCTTCCACTGTAGGGGGCAGTCCCCCTGATTGGGGAACTAAGATCCCACATGTTACGTGGCATGGCCCCTCCAAAAATACCCACCAAAAATACCCATCTGAAAAGCTTTACTGAGGTGTAAATGATGTACAATAAACTACACATATTCTAAGTATACAGTTTGATAAGTGTTGACATATGTACACACCTGAGAAACCATCCTCACAATCAACATAGTGAACATAAACTGCACCCACTGAAAAAAATGACCTCCTGCCCCTCCCCACCACCGATCCCCAAACAGCTGCCATTCTGTCATGGTTGTTCAACTATGGTTGAACATGGGTAGTTTCCAATATTGGCTTTGCTAAAGGCACTGCCCCCATTATTCCTCTGCATGACACTGGGTGGCCATTCATGAAGGTTGCTGTTAGGCATACATTCCCAGGGCGGTGGGGGGGGGGGGTGGTGGTGAGGGGGAGCAGGGCTTGGGTGAAACTGTATATCCAGAGGTTTTAGGGTATCTAGATGCTCAGCTCTAGAATGTCATGTCAGGACTGGTGGTCAGCCACTGGACCTCGTGGTCCAGTGGCTAACACTCCACCTTCCAATGCAGTGGACGATGTGGGTTCAACCCCTGGTCAGGGAACTAGATCCCACATGCAGCAATAAGAGCTCGAATGTTGCAGCTAATAGATACTGCATGCAAAAAATAAGACCTGAAGCAGTCAAATAAATAATAAATAAATAAATTTTTTTAACTTCATTGAGCTGTTTGCTTATAATGTATGCACGTATGCTACACGCAGATAAAAAGTTTAAGAAGCACAGTGATGAGAAGGAGAAAGAGATTTCCGACCTCCTCCCCAGGTCCGCGAGAGCTTACAAAGACGGTGGGAACAGCCCTAAGCTGAGATAATTCGTTGTCTGCACCCTCCAACCTCACCACGGCAGGGACCCACATTCTGTGACCGAGAATCACATCAGGCAATCAAGGTGGTGTTTGTTCCCACCACAGCACAGAGCTTCACAGAACGTCCCTGTTGAGGATGACTTAATATTCTGAAACGAGAATTGGCTGTAAACGTGCAACTCCCAATCTCTAGGACGCAGGCCGTTTTTAGGCTCAAGTTCGGATGGTTTCAGGGTCAGACGCGACGGTGTTCTTTGTGGTCCTGATGCTCAAGGATGCAGGCGGCGCCTGCGCGCCCTCTGGTGGCCTCAGCTTCTAACATACGGGGGCCAAGTCCAGAGGGTTCAATGTGTGTTCTGATCATAGATTCAAATAATTCATTTTGAAAGGCTGGGGTCGATTTTGGGGAGGGGTCAGATCGGGCGTGGAAGCCAACTCAGTTTGGGGTTTTCAGGTTACCTAGGTTGGGATGAAATCTTTACTGCAAAGATAACAGGAGCATTCTAGAGCCAGTGAACAAGTTAATTAAAAAACTTTTTTTTTTTTTTGGCCCTGCTAAGCTGTTTGACTGTATAGAGCTTCTCCATCTTTGGCTGCAAAGAATATAATCAATCTGATTTCGGTGTTGACCATCTGGTGATGTTCATGTGTAGAGTCTTCTCTTGTGTTGTTGGAAGAGGGTGTTTGCTATGACCAGTGCGTTCTCTTGGCAAAACTCTATTAGCCTTTGCCCTGCTTCATTCTGTACTCCAAGGCCAAATTTGCCTGTTACTCCAGGTGTTTCTTGACTTCCTACTTTTGCATTCCAGTCCCCTATAATGAAAAGGACATCTTTTGGGGGTGTTAGTTCTAAAAGGTCTTGTAGGTCTTCATAGAACTGTTCAACTTCAGCTTCTTCAGCATTACTGGTTGGGGCATAGGCTTGGATTGCCGTGATATTGAATGGTTTGCCTTGGAAACGAACAGAGATCATTCTGTCATTTTTGAGACTGCATCCGTTTTTGAGATTGCATCCAAGTACTGCATTTCGGACTCTTTTGTTGACCATGATGGCTAAGGGATTCCTGCCCACAATAGTAGATATAATGGTCATCTGAGTTAAATTCACCCATTCCAGTCCATTTTAGTTCACTGATTCCTAGAATGTCGAAATCTCTTGCCATCTCCTGTTTGACCACTTCCAATTTGCCTTGATTCATGGACCTGACATTCCAGGTTCCTATGCAATATTGCTCTTTACAGCATCGGACCTTGCTTCTATCACCAGTCACATCCACAAGTGGGTATTGTTTTTGCTTTGGCTCCATCCCTTCATTCTTTCTGGAGTTATTTCTCCACTAATCTCCAGTAGCATATTGAGCACTTACCGACCTGGGGAGCTCCTCTTTCAATATCCTATCATTTTGCCTTTTCATACTGTTCATGGGGTTCTCAAGGCAAGAATACTGAAGTGCTTTGCCATTCCCTTCTCCAGTGGACCACATTCCGTCAGACCTCTCCACCATGACCTGTCTGTCTTGGGTGGCCCCACATGGCATGGCTTAGTTTCATTGAGTTAGACAAGGCTGTGGTTACTCCTTGGAAGGAAAGTTATGACCAACCTAGATGGCATATTCAAAAGCAGAGACATTACTTTGCCAACAAAGGTCCGTCTACTCAAGGCTATGGTTTTTCCAGTGGTCATGTATGGATGTGAGAGTTGGACTGTGAAGAAAGCTGAGCGCCGAAGAATTGATGCTTTTGAACTGTGGTGCTGGAGAAGACTCCTGAGAGTCCCTTGCACTTCAAGGAGATCCAACCAGTCCATCCTAAAGGAGATCAGTCCTGGGTGTTCATTGGAAGGACTGATGCTGAAGCTGAAACTCCAATACTTTGGCCACCTCATGCGAAGAGTTGACTCATTAGAAAAGACCCTGATACTGGGAAGGATTGGGGGCAGAAGGAGAAGGGGACGACAGAGGATGAGATGGCTGGATGGCATCACTGACTCGATGGACGTGAGTATCAGTGAACTCCAGGAGATGGTGATGGACAGGGAGGCCTGGCGTGCTGCGATTCATGGGGTCGCAAAGAGTCGGACATGACTGAGTGACTGAACTGAACTGAACTAAAGCTTCTTGAGGGATCTTGGATCCCCCACCAGGGACTGAACCTGGGCCCTTGGCAGTGAAAGCATGGAGTCTCAACCACTGAATCACCAGGGAATTCTCCTGAACAAATTATGTTTTGCTGCTGGCAAAATGGTTTGGTATATTTGTTTCTCTGACATGTTTATCAAGGGTCTACTGTGTGCTGTAGGGCAGGGCTTCTCAGCCTTGGCCCTGCTGATATTCAAGGCAGGATGAGCGACTGAACTGAACTGAACTAAACTGAGCACTGGGGGGTTGGAGCAGCATCCCTGGTCCCCAGGGTGATAAGCACAGATGTCTGTCTCCCAGACATCACCTGGTGTCTCTAGGAGCCAGAACTGCTCCCAGGTGAGTCCTCTTGCTTATGCAAAAGAGAGACACATCTTGTTTCCACCTCATTGCTCCACTGGACTTAATCCAGGTGGGATTTGCCATCTAGCTCCTAGGATTTATGCACCAAGGGTGTGGGGATGCAGAGAACAGTTTTCCTGACCCCATGGACTGTAGCAGCAGCTGCCTTAAGTCTCAAGACTCAACCCACTCCTGGAAGCTTTCTCCAAGGCACAACTTATGCTAAATCTATGTTTAATTGCCTCTTTTTTTTTTTCCTTTACTCAATACACTTCTGACAGTGATATTCAGAAATATCCTATGGGCGACAGACGATGCGATGGTTGGTTGGCATCACTGACTCAATGGACATGAATGTGAACAAACTCTGGGAGATAGTGAAGGACAGGGAAGTCTGGTGTGCTGCAGTCCATGGGGGTCAGAGAGAGAGTAAGAACCACTTAGGGACTGAACAACAGCACTCGTGTGGGATCAAGCAGCGAGTCTCCAGGATACACATCTCATCAGGTTACCTAGAAAAGCCACTGGCTTCTGGGATGAGATGCTGACAGTGACCCCATTTTTTTTTAAATCCATTTCCCTCTTCCCCACGCTTCCAGTGGTTCCAAAACAGAATGTTTCTGGATCTTTCCTGTACACTTAGACTGGGTGTGGGGTCAGTTCGGAAGAGGCTGTGCAGGGCCTCCCTGAGATGGGCACATGGGATGGGAGGAAAGGAACCCAGACCATCTAAGAAGACCTATGGGCCATGTTAGATGCTCCTGGAAAACACAACTATTCCTGTGCCAACGCTGATGCTCAGCATGAGCTTCTCCAAACAGGTCTGTCCCAATCCCCTGAGATGCTTGCTTAACACACAGAACCTGGTGGACTTTCCTGGTGGTCCTGTAGCTAAGACTCTGTGTTTCTAAGGCAGGGGGGCTGGGTTCAATCCCCGGGCAGGGAACTAGATTCTGCATGCTGAAGCTTAGAGTCTGTATGCCGCAACAATAGCAAGAACAAAAAAAGACTGCATTTGCCACAGCTGAGACCCAGCATAGCCAAATAAATAAGTAAAAATAAAATGCAGAACTGGTAGCACATGCATGCTCAGTTGCTCGGTTGTGTCCTACTCTTTGGGACCCCACGTACTGTAGCCCACCAGACTCCTCTGTCCACGGGATTCTCCAGGTAAGAATACTGGAGTGGGTTACCATTTCCTCCTCCAGAAGATCTCCCCAACCCAGGGATTGAACCTGCATCTCTTCTGTCTCCTGCATTGGCAGGTGAGTTCTTAACCACTGATCCATCTGAGGAGCCCTCAGAACCAGTAGAGGGCTCACTAAATAAATTCAGGAGAATGCCTGGACTTGACCAATATTTCTCAAATCCTTTGGTGTGTGGAGCAGCAACCCTGGTCCCTACCCACTCGATGCCAGGAGCATCCTTCAGTGCCAACATCCAAAAATATCTCCAGATATCACCTATCGTCCCCTGATGGGGGCAAGGTTTCCTCTATTGACAACTACCAACCCAGGTGAATTTTCAGAGTTTATCGGGGGGTGGGAGGAAGGTATCAGGGATAAAGACCCTCAGATGACTTCAACAGCAGCCCAGATGGGGAGCAGTTCATCCTCCTCGCTGAGCTGAGGGCCACCAGCCCATCCTTGCTCATCGCAGACAAGGAGGGAACAGGTTTAACTGGCATCATGGAGCATTAAGACTTTGCTAAGGGACTTCCCTGGTAGTCCGGTGGTTAACACTCTGTGCTTTCACTGTAGGGGGCGCGGGTTCCGTCCCTGGTCAGGGGACTAAGATCCTGCATGCTATGCAGCCAAAAAAATAATTTTGCCAAAAGCGCATTCCAGAAGGTTGGTAAGTCTTAGATTTTTCTCTCTGAAGAATTCTTGCTCAAATGGATTGGCATAAACTGAGACCTATGTAGAGGTGAGCTGGGGGAAGAGTGGAGGTGGCAGGAGGGTCCGTAAAGACCCGAGATGCTAAGACTCCTGCCAGACCTGGAACCTGATGATTCATTTTTGAACATGCCTGCACTTCACAGAGGCTGCACAATCAGAGCCCTCTGGTTGGCTGGGAGACTTCACTGAACTCAAGCCTGTGGTGGACAGATCCTAAGGCACTCCAAAATCCCACATCCTAGAGGTCACGCCCTGTGTAATCCCCTCCTGTCGGTGTGTGGCTAGATCAGAGACTCCTAACCAATAGAATAGATGGTGACCATCATTCCTGAGACTGAGCCACGTTGCCTAAGTTTCCAACCTGGGAGCTGAAGCCAGCCAGACTTCCTCTCTCCTGCTGCTTGGGTGAAGCAAGTGCTGACAGCAATACCTGGGGAATTGTGGAACGCTAGCTATTGACCCCCAGAGGTGTCCACGTCCGAATCCCCAGAACCCATGAGTATGGTTCCTTACATGGCAAAAGGGACTTTGCAGGTGGGATTATGAAGGACCTTGAGACAAGAGATGATCCTGGATCACCCAAGGAGGAGGATGTCCTGTGTTGTCATGAGGAGGCAGAGCGCGCTTTGACACAGACAGCAGGGGTGAGGCTTCTGTGTGAAGAGAGAGGCAGAGACTACGGTGATGTGGTCACAAGCCAAGGACACCGAGGCTCGGAAGCTGGAAGAGGCAGGAAGGACTCTACCCTGGAACCCCTGAAGCAGCAGGGCCCTGGCAGACACCTTGCTTTTGGACGGACCAACTGATTCCATGCTCCTGCTTCTAGAACTAGGAGGCTCAATGTGTGTTGGTTTAAGCCCCTGAGTCTGTGGTATTGAGAGAGTTATTTCCTAGGCAGGTTGATAGGGAGTCTAGGCGTCCCCAAGGAGAGAAGGGTCTGGAATTCCCAAGGAGGAAGAAAGGACAAACTTTTCTTTCTCCACATTCCTTAGGATTATATAACAATAATGTATCCTGCCTAAGGACAGTCTTTGGATTCAACCTTCTGTTATCTTAAAATGTTAATTATGGGAGTAGACCTGGTCTTTACAAGGACGTATCTTGCCTGAGGACAGTGTTATCTTAAAATGTAAATTATGGGAGTGGGTCTGATGAGGTCTTTACAACCTCCAGACATTCTTTGGATTATATAACCTCATTGTTAACACTAGCAAGGGGGTACTCTTTCTGCCCCCTTCTGATGCCTATGTCAGAAGCTTTCTCTATCTCCTTTATACTTTAATAAAACTTTATTACACAAAAGCTCTGAGCGATCAAGCCTCGTCTCTGGCCCCGGATTGAATTCTTCTCCTCCGGGGGCCAAGAATCCTGGTGTATTCACGTGATTCAACAACAACCTTTCAGTATGAGGACAACCCCAGGAAATGAATACAGGAAGCCCTGGGGGCACAGAGCTAAGGGAGGTTAGGCCTTGACTTACCACACCATAAAGACTAAACTGCAGATGGTCTATGGGCAGATAAGAATGAGGCCTTGGCTGAGACCCTGAACAGAGGCCCCAGCTGAGCCTCACTGGTTTCTGACCCACAGACACTGGGAAGGAACCAGTTCTGAACCACTGAGTTTGTGCCAACTTCTGCTTTTGGTGGCACTTCATGGCTTGCTGGATCTTAGTTCCCAGAGCAGGGATCGAACCCAGGCCGTCAGCAGTGAGTGGGTAGTCTTAAGCACTGCACCACTAGGGAAGTCTATTATCTCAGTTTTTAAAGAGGGACCACTTCCTCAGGCAGGTAGCTGGAGCGACGTAAATGCCAGTCCACCCTTCCGTGGGACACAGCCAGGACTTGCCTCTCCTTTGCTCTGATAGAGCTCTCATGCCCACAGTAGCATGGGGGATGGACTCCTCTTCTTCCTGAACTTCGTGACTTACCAGCCACCATCCAAGTGGCAGGGAACATGGGGAGGTCACCTCAGCAGGACACAGCAGCTCAAGGTCACTAGAGGCTATGAGGACACCCACTGGAAGCCACAGGTCACAGCCAAAGAAAGTGGCATGGCCCAAAAGCATTTCCACAGCCCAGCGACCCGGGGGAGTAGAGTGCAGGCCTGACACCCCCTGCACCTACACACGTGTCAGCCTCTGGACAGGGAGTGAGCCAGACCCATCAACACATGGATTTAGCCCAAGGGGGTTCCCAGTCTGACTTCTGGCCTCCAGGATGGAAATACTGTGTGTGGTTAAAGGCCACTAAATTTGTGAGATTGTCTCCAAGGTGACAGGGAAGGCACACACAACCTGGGTCAATGGTTCAGGGTGACCCATGCAGGGTCCACGCTGGGGGTTCCCGGAAGCTCTGGGAGGTGAGGGGGTGGGGGCAGAGCGGCACTGAGAGGTCCACACAGATGCCAGCAGAGGTCACGATGTCTATTTATTCCCCACACGTTACCTTGTCACCATGGTAGCACTCATGAGTTAGGATGCCTTGCGGGATGTGTGTGGGGCTGTCTCTCTCTGAGTTACCTACACACACAGTACTGGTACGGTGTCGCCTCCCACACGACCTGACACCACCAGGGAGCCTCCAGCAATCCCATCGCAACATTGTGGCACGAGCCACAGTGCCAGGGACCCTCTCCACCCTGCCCTGAGCTGCAGGGACATCCACGGTGGCTGCCTGGCGATCTCAGGCCCAGGCAGGTGGCCATCAGGGACCCCCGTAGCCCCGACCCCCAAGTGGGAGGAGAGCCCGCTGAGGATGCAGGCAAGCCAGGCCAGCAGGACCACCTGTGGGCAGAGGACAGTGGCTGGGATACACAGCCAGGCTGGGACAGGCTCAGGAGCCAGCTCAAAGGTCGAGAGGGCCCCTCGCAGTCTGTCGGTTTTAAGTACTGAGAAAAGCATGGCGATCAGACCCGAGTCCATCCGAGCACTGGACTGGAATTCAAGTCCCAGAAATGGGTCGTGTGCATCCAAGACGTCTGCTTCAGCCCCCGCTGGACGCAGAAACTGCCTCCAGGGCACTTGCAACTGGAGTTCCTTGTGTGAAAACACGGGTCTGCTGGGCCAGGCTGGCTGGCAGTGAGCTCGTTCGAGCAGGGGTGGCCAGGGAGGCCATAGTCAACTCAGAAAGCGGCTTCTTGGGGGCTGGGAGGCCCTGCAGACAGACTGGGGGGGCAGGCAGGGGCTGAAGGGGCTTCGGGGCCATGGCACCCCATGGGCCACTTCTTGGAGAGCAGTGAGAAGACCACCCCCACCTCAGAATGTTCTAGAAAATACTTTAGTGACCAGGTCTTCAGGGCAGGGGGCCAGGAGGGAGATGGGTGCTGGTCTGCACTCACAGCTTGCTGGCTCTGTTTCAAGAAGGATCTGGGGGCCGTGAGAGAGTACAAAAAGGGAGGGAGGGGAGGAGGTAAAAGTAAACATCATAAAAATCTGGCTTAACATGCAGGTCCAAGTTCTTTTTCTCTCGTGGGCGATCCAATGGAAAGAGACGGAAAAGGTCAAGAAGGCTTCCTGTTGGCTGGGAAGGACCCGATGGCGCTGGGCAGGCTGGAGGGAGAAACATCTGAGTGGGACCACCTGGCAAGAGACCTGAGGGCCCAAGGTGCCCCCCAGCCCCGGGGACTCACGGGGCGGTCACTCCTGCTGGTCGTCGTTGCTGGCACTGGGAGTCCGACTCCTGATCTGACTGCGGAGCTGCTCTATCAACTCTGGGTTCTGTTGCTGCATTTGCTGAGCAAACTGCTGGCCCCTGCAGGTGGGGGCAGGGGAGGCATGCCTGGGCTCAGCCAGGTCCAAGGCACCTACCCAGCCACCTCTCCCCACCTGACATGCCCCTGGAGGGCAGGGGGACCACTCCCTGGAGAATGAGGCCCCACAGAGCACCCGGGGACCCTGGACCCTACCCCACCCGGGAACCCTGCCTGGCAGGTCCACTCACGCCTGGATGAGACTGGCCAGGTCATTCTGCGAGGGGCTGGTGCCGGGAGTCCCCAGGGGGTTGTGGCCGCCCGAAATCATGCCAGACATGCTGCAAAGAGAGTCCTGGACTTGAAGACGGCTCAGTCCCCTTTTCCCCCTGCGGCCCTGCTTAACCCTTCCCCTCTGCTGGCAAGAGATGTCCCCTGGGACCCAACTCCCCCTGAGCCCACCCTTCTGACTGCAACCTGTCAGTTTCACCAACTTTCCCAGGAACATCCATTTTTTACTCAAAAACAGTGATTCTCAGTGGGGCAGTGCTGCTCTCCAGGGACACTAGGCCATGCCAGTGACACAAAAGACCATAGAATGTCTGAGTCCACTGATGTGAAACACTGTCAGGCCGATCAACAGACGGGTGACTGGTAGTCAGGAGCTGGGAGACCACACTCATGGGGTGGGGCTTCATTTTGGGGTGATGGACGTTCTGGAATTAGATTGTAGTGACCAGCTACAGGACATTATAAGCGTACTTAATGCCATGGAACTATAGACCTTAAGATGGCTAAAATAGGAAACTGTACGCATCTTTTACCACAATAATTTTTAACCACAAGGTCCAAAGAAGAAAGGACTTCCCTAGTGGTCCAGTAGCTAAGAATTTGCCTTGCAATCCAGGAGATGCAGGTTCAATCCCTGCTGAGGAAGTAAGATCCCACATGCCAGGGAGCAACTGAGCTCACGCACTGCAACTACTGAGCTCGAGTGGAACGACTGAGAGTCCACACACCGTGATGCAGATCCCGAGTGCTGCAACTAAAACCACAGCCAAAGAAATATTTCAGAAAGACCCAAAGGAGAACAGTGGTCACTTACAGCTGCTGAACCTGGGGATTGTTCATCAGGTTTGATGCCTGAAGAAGAGAACAGACCTGTCAGATGGGGCAGGCTCCCCAACACATCCTGCCACTGACAAGGTTACCCTGTGAGCACCATGGGCCTCCAGTCTAGCACCCGGAGCGCCTGCCTGCCTCTTCCCCAGGCCTCACCACCCATAATGCGCTGCAACCCTCCCCCGCTTCCCTACTTTCATCCTGTCTGGACTCTCATCTTAGGAGATTCCAGGCACCTCGTCACCACCCCAGATGGGGACGCCCCAGAAGAGTTGGTCCCAGTTCTCCTCTGTGGATAAACGATGACACCTGTTATCTCCCCTGCACTGATCCCCTCCCCTGCCAAGTTGGGACGATCTCCTCTGGGCCAATTTTAAGACAAACATGAGCAGAGGTCAGGGAGGTGACTTCCAGGTTGTGGCTCTTTCCAAAAAGGGCAAGACAGCGCTACCACCTGGCCGTGGACCGTCCACCACCCTTTGTGGCTGTCTCAGGTCACAGTTGTGCGAGCACCAGGCATGGCTGGGTACTAACAGCACTGCACAAAGCCTCGGGGGGCTGTGACCATTGACCCCAATGGACGAGGCCAAAGGAGTGGCCACTGCCAGCTGCGTTCCCTGGCTGGGTGTCGTCCTGCCTTGTGGCCATCTGTCCCTGGATGAGAGCAGAGGCCCAGCTACAACATGGGAGGCCGGACACGTCTCATCAGGACAGACATTTCTCTGGCAGCTGGGGCTCCTCTTCCTGATGGTCTGAGACCCTGGGGCCCCTGGAGCCAGCAGTGAGCCCTGAGGACCAGCAAGACCACCTGGAACTGCACAGGCATGTGGACACGCCAGGCGCCTGCTCCCGGGGAACGCCCTGTGCAGAACACGCACCTCTGCACAGAAGGTGGCCTTTCTCTGGGGCCCCCACGCCCTGCCGAGTCTCATCTGCACCTCAGGGAGCAGGTGTAGCCATCTGTAGTAATTGTGTTCACACTGAGAAGGGGCTCAGCATGGGGTGCAGGGCTGGGAGAGGTGGGCTCAGTCTGCTCCCTATGCTTGACATTGAGGAGTCTGACAGAGGGTGCTGCAGGTACCCCCTCCCTGGGACGTCTGTGGCTGTTCTGACCGTAGGCAGGGGCAGCGGGGGCAGGTGAGGCCATTACCATGCTCATGAAGCTCGGGTTGTTCAGCAGGCCTGCGATGTCAAAGCTGCCAACACCTCCCGTCTGCGGATGAGAAAAACCCTGGTCAGTGGTGCCGGGACACAGGACCTCGAAGGCTAGTCCCCAGGAAGTGAGGGGTAAAGTTTCCCATGGGGGGCGTGCTGGAATCCTGGGCATCCCTGCAGCTCAGGCGGTCCAGGCCTGCAGCCAGAGGGAGCTTTGTAGAAGGAAGCACCACGTGTGGGTCACCCAGGAGGAGCTCAGCATGTTAACCTCAGCTTTTACTTTGAAGCTGCCTGAGAAAGGACAGTGTCCTCCGAGAGTAGCAAGTCCTTAGAGACAGTAACCAACTCGTCCATGACTGCACCTTTCACTTGCACACCTCCCAGCACAGGCCAACATGACCCCTCCTTCACGGGGCCCCCACAGGTGGAGCCACAGTCCCCACCCTGATCACCTCAGATCACTCACACTAGGTACCCCGAGCCTGCTGGCCCTGAGGGCTGACTCCTGCCCAGGGAACCACTGATAGGCTCTGGTCCCCACCCCAAGGGGTGGCTTCCCTGGGTGACACGCCCCCTTCTGTTTCCGGGATCAGCCCCTTCTCTCAGGACAGGACCCCGCTGAACAGAGGACCAGCCCCCAGCACCAGAGGGTCTCCACACCCAGCTCTGGCCTTGCCCTCCAACCCAGCTGCCCCACCCCCAATCGCTGTCCCACGGGACTCACGGGACTGGGTGCCTCTCTCAGCCGCAGCTCAGCCACCTTGAGGTTGGACTTGTAGGTCTCATTGTCGGGATCCAGCTCCAGGGCCTTTCTGTAGTAGGCCACGGCCTCCGTGTGCTTGTTCAGGCTGGATAGTGCCAGGCTGCAGATGGAGGGACGGAGGGCATGGGGGAGGGTCCGGGAGGCAGCCCCAGTTCTCGTGGTGGGGGGTCAGAACCCTACCTCCCTGCTTGGCAGAGCTGGTCTCAGGTGCATCCCGGGACTACCCGGGAGTTCATGCCAAGGAGGCGCCTCAGGATGGGCTGCAGGCCAGGACACCAGCCAGCCACCCCCAACATCCACAGAGAGAAGTGCTAGAGACAGTTATAAAACCCACCTCCACTGATGACCCCCCCGAGTGCCAGGTGGGGTGCACCCTGAACCCCATGAGGAGAGATGCTCTGCCTGGGACCCTCCCCAGCCTCGCCCTCCATGTCTCTGCATCTGCTGTCCATCTGTTTCTTCACAAAAAGCTGATTAAACTAAATGACACAGGAATTTCCTGATAGTCTAGTGGCTGAGATGGTGAACTCTCAATGCAAAGGACCTGGGTTTGATCCCTAGTCCAGGAACTAGATCCCACATGCCCCAACTGAGAATTCACAACTAAAAGACCCCATGTGCCACAACTAAGACCCATTACAGCCAAAGAGATATTAAAAAAAGAAAAATCACCTAAATGACATGTCCTCCTGACTTTTTTGAGCCTCATGGGGAATCGCTGAGCCCAGGGAGGGGTCATAAGAACTGTGACTTACGCCAGGGGGTCAGAAGCTCAGGTGTCAGCCTGGACTTGGGATGGTGTGGGGCTCTGTCCCTAACACAAGCGCCCCAGGCAGAAGGTGTCCGCGGGGTGGATGGGCAGGCACACTCACCCCATTCTGCCATAGGCCTTGCTGTAGGACGGGTCTATGCAGATGGCCCGCTCGCAGTCCTGCACTGCCCCTGCATAGTTCCCCAGTTTGCTGTAGGCTGCAGCTCTGGGGGAGGACAAGCAGAAAGGTCGGGGAGCCAGCTCCTCCTCGCAGCCCCTCGCCCGGTCTCCCTGGCTACCTGGTGGGGCAGAGGCAGGGTCGCCGAGAGTGGGAGGCCCTGGCAAGCTGAGTGCCCATGCTTGGTACCTGCTCATGCTCACTCACGCCTGGCTACCCACCCAGCCAGGTGTGTCATTTAGGATGGCAGCTGAGGCATCGCCATCCCAGCCTTGGGTGTGACCACTCTCCCCATTCTCTCCCACAGCCTGCCCAGGCCCCTGCCAGCAACTCCCTCCTCCCCTATACTCCAGGTTGCACCTGTTACAGAAGTAGACGGCATTGGCAGGGTTCAGCTCGATGGCTTTCCCATAGAAGTGCACAGCGGCCTCAAAGTTCTCTACTTTCATCTGCTCATTTCCTAAAGAAAAAGGGAAGGATACATCCATCCTGGGGTCGGAGGCAGCCTTCTTGGCTCTCTTGGCTTCCCTGTGAGGGGATGGGGTTTTAGGGCCCAGGACGTGACACTCAAACACAGGTCAGGCTGGTGCCAACTGTTGTGGCCCTGGCTGCGCCGTTTGGGAAGCTAAGCCTCAAATGCCATCACTCTTGCTCGTTCCTTCAGAAACAGCCCAGTTTTAATGAGATGGAATTCATATACCACAATCCTACCCTTTAAAACTATATAATTCTGCAGTTTTTAGTATGTGCAGAGTGGCCCAATCATCACCACTAACTCCAGTACACTCCATCAGCTGAACATAAGCACCAATAGCTGTTACCACTCCCCAGTCCCTGACAACCAGGAACCTACTCTCTGTGTCTGCGGATTGGCCTGCTCTGCACATTTCCCATCAGTGGAATCACACCCTGTGTGTCCTTCCGTGTCTGCTTCTCTCACTGAGCATCGTGTCCTCAGGGTCTGTCCACGTGGTAGCGAGTGTCAGTGCTTCACCGCTTTCTGGGACTAAGTGACATTCCCGAGTGTGGAGAGACCACACGTGTGCAGCCACTCATCGGCTGATAGGCAATGGTTTCCGCTATGAGCACAAGTGCACAAGCACCTTTGTGGATGTGTTTGCACACCTTCTGGGCATACCCCTGGGAGGACCCACTGGGTCATGTGGTCACTCTAACCACTTGGGAAGGTCCACAGTGGCCTTGCCATTTACATCCCTCCCACTGAGGGTCTGACTTCTCTATGTCTCCACATCCATGCAGAAGCCCCTGACCCCGACTCCAAGGCTGGCTCGCCATCTACTCTGACGGACCGGCTGGCTTCTACTTCCTGCAGCATCTGGAGACCAGGTTGTGGGGCGCTCCTCACCTTCAGTTTTGAGGCGTTCTGCCTCGGCCGAGTCCTCCTCCGAAGGCGGGGTTTCCTGGGGGCTCCTCAGATCTGGCGGCAGCTCCTGTCCCCAAAGCGAAATTGAGTTGCTGGAGAGGCAGTAGGAAACCACCGTCCCCCTGCCCCACCCAGCTCAGCACCCTTCATGCCTCTGGGGGTGACTCAGGCCCTTGTTCTGCGACCGACCCATGGTCCCGTGGGACCTGAAGGCTCACCTTGCCCGCGGCAGCTGCTTCAAATATTTCCGGAAGAGTCTGGGGGAGCGCGAGGTCACTGTCCTCCACCGTCACCCCAAAAGCGGTCTCCAGGCACTGGATGGCAACTGCCAGGGGAATGGAGGTGCACTCTGCTGACCTCAGCCCCGAGACTGCGATCTTGGCAGGCAAGATTCGAGCTTCCCTTCTCGGGCCAGCTTGCCAAGGCCTCGGAATGCATCGGTTGTGGTTCTGATTCCTCGGGGAAGTGGAGGACGGACCTACCCCTCGAGCCATGAGGCTGGGAGGAGAGGGGACAGTGCTATCCCTGCCTAGCAGGGAGCAGATGGTGACCTCAGGGCTGTCTGTGGGGTCACAATGCTGGGGCCACCCAGGTGGTCTGACTGCTGGGTCTGGCCTGGGGTCCTCAGCCTCATTTCCATCTTTGGTGGATAGGGACACACATTTGGGGGGGGATTCAGAACCCTAGGGGGCTGTGCCTGACTGTAAGAGCAAGTGACAGAAAACCAGCAGGGGGCCCAGCGTCCCTCCCTGTGAAAGAGGACGGGGACCGGCCCATCACACTCACCCCACAAAGCTCCTGGGCACTGATGGGGGAAGGAAGGAGGAGGATGGGGGAAAGTAGCTGGCAGCAGGGGGCAGAGGACCCAAGCTCCAAGGAGGGAGGGAGACCAGTGACCCCCCACATACCTTCCAGGCTTTCCTGGGCATCAGACGAGAGCTCCCCATGCCGGAGCTGGTCGTGCAGGAAGCGGATGATGGCGTAGGCCAGACGCTTCTTGTTGTCCATCGTGAGGTGGGAGGACACACGCCTGGGAGCTTCAGGACCTGCAGACATAGAAGGAGACAGGCCTGGGGGCTTCAGGATCTGCGGACATGGTTCAGGGCATGAGGACAGGGTGGCAGGGACAGCCAGGCCTTTCCCCCTCTGCCCCCACATCCACCATCGTGCACCTCTTGCCCCAGACCATCCAGGCCCCAACACACCCCACCCTGCAGGAGCCACTTGAACTCACTGGCTAGCTGTATCTGCTCAACGAGAGAGGCAGGAAAGTTAATTCTCCTCATTTCACATAGGGGACACTGAGGCCACCCAGAGCCCCTGGCAGTCCTGCCTGATTCCTGCCTCAGGGTGACATGGCCCTGGGCCCAGTGGTCGTCACTCCTCACCAGCTGGATGGGATACACAGGGCTCCCCAGGGACACAGAGGGTGGGCCACAACCCTACCTGCTGCTTCTCTACACTCAGGACAAGAAAACATTCTGACATTCCAAGTCCCAAACATTGGGGGAACAAGCACTGTCCATGAGGGTCAGACAGGACCAGCTGGTGGGCCTGAGCAGACCAAAGGCCCAGAGGGCACTGACTGCCTCCCTTCCAGGCCGCCCAAGGGCCTCCTCTGGGTTCCAGCACACCCTGCTGTATTCCTAGGCTTTGTGTGACCATTCCCGGGACACCCTGGTGACACTTATGGTTGTCATGGCTGGGAAGGCAGGCCCCCACAGTGCCATGATGTGCCAGGTACTTCACATCCCTGCAGCTTTGCCCCCTGCAGGGGACCACCTCCCAGTCAGAGAGTAAACAGGCTCAGAGGGGGCAGCCCATGTTTGCCAGGGCTGCAGAGGGCTGACCTGGCAGCTGGGATGTGCAGTGTGAAATATCCTGGTTCCCCTAACATGCTCCCATGGGGTGAAGAGCCTGCGTGGCCTAGAAATCGAGGGGCAGCCTCCCGGCCGACTTATCACTAACCCATCACTGGTCAGTGACAGGTAAATCAAACTAGAGCAAGTCCTAAGCCCCAGGGTTTGCACACTGGCTGAGAGCAGGCGGGTGCTGTCCACCCTCGGCCCTCAGGTTCAAGACATGTGACCCTGGAGGCACTTAGGGCCCTGTTTCCGGTTTGCAGAAAACTACATCACTGACAGTTTAAAGAAAGGAGAGAAGGCAGACACAAAAGGCCACACAATGTGCGATTCCACTGATGGGAAATGTCCAGAACAGGCAAATCCACAGACACAGAGAGTGGGTCCCCGGTTGTCAGCGACTGGGGCTTCTTTCGGAACGTTCTGGAAGTAGAGGTGACAGCTGCACAGCACTGTGAATGTACTGAAGTCTACTCAATTTTATAGGATGTGAATATCTCAATTTCTAAAAAGTGAACTTGAAGAAGTGGTGTTTTATGCAGCTGGACAGGGCGTCTTGGCCACCATCCCACTCCCCAAAGCTCTTCAGGGTGGGGGAAGTGGAATGACTTTCCTCCCCCATTTCTGGACACAATGAGCCTTTACCAAGCAAGTGCCTTTGGCTCAAGCGTATCCCTGGAATCGGGAGGTCTAAGGTCAGGATGGGCCAGGGCACAGAGGGCAGATGGCCAGCACTGCAGCCACAGGATCTTAGGAACAACACAGGGGCCATGGAGACCAACCCACACAGCTCACGTGCTCAGAGGACAGTGAAGCCCCCAACACTGAGTCATATTCCCCAGCTGAACCAGCGAGCTGCCACCCAAAATGTCAACTACGTTCTGGTTTTTCAGTTCAGTTGCTCAGTCGTGTCCTACTCTTTGCGACTCCATGGATTGCAGCACACCAGGCTTCCCTGTCTTCCTAATCTTCACCACCTGGTTTTCACAGGTATTTGTTTTGCAAACAGCAGCTTCATTCACCACAGCCAAAAGGCGGACACAACCCAATGTCAGTGGATGGACGATGGGTCAATAAGTGTGGTCCATCCACATAGTGGAATATTACTCAGCCTTAAAAAGAAAGGAGGTTCTGACACCTGCTACAACCTGGACAGACCTTGAAGATATGATGCTCAGTGAGAGAAGCAGACACAGAAGAACAAATACTGTTTTGCTCTACTCATAGGAGGTCCCTGGAGGAGTCAGATCCATAGAGACAGGAAGTAGATAGTGGGGCCAGGGGCTAGGGGAGTGCAGTCAGTGTTTAATGAGGTCAGAGGTTCAGTTCAGGAAGATGAGAAAGTTCTGGAGATAAGGGTGGGGATGGTTGCATGACAATGTTGAATGTGCTTTATGCCACTGAACTGTGCACTTTGAAATAGTTAGGATGGTGAATTTTACATTATGTGTTTTCTACTGTAATTAGAAAAAAACTTGTTTTCAACACTCAAAGTGGTCCTCTTAGGATGCAGACCTCTGAGACCCCAGGACCCTAGTCCTTTTGTATATTCTGCTCTAAATCAAGGGTCAAGGGCCACACCTGGCAGCCATCCACTTAGCTAAAAATGTCTTTTGCATTCATATGCTACAGAAGTGCCTCCATAATATGCTTGGTTTTCCTCACTGCCCCCAAACCCCAGAGAATTTACCACCTGGCCTTCATGTTTACCAGCTCACCCCCGACCCCTCTGCTGACTTCTCACTGAACTGGATAGAAGGGTGTCAGGGTCTCCCAGAGGGGGATCACATGTCAAGGTGACATGGTAATGTCACAGGACTGGGTAGCTGGGGCTCCCCCATGTGTTCCAGGCAGCACTTTGGGGCATGGCCCCCCGTCATACCCATGGGAGGCAGCACTAGGTCACTGAGATTCATGCTGGGCTGGGAGGGTACGGGGCGGGGGGTCTGCTTTCCCTTCCAGGGAATAAATGTGGCCTCTGTGACAACAGGCATTTACTTAAGAAAATAAAGGGCAACCTGATGTCTATGTGAGCAAGCTGTAAGGATGGAGGGAGTGACTCTGAGGGGTTGCTGGGGGTCCAGGGAATTCAGAGACAAAGTCACATGTGTTCCCTGCACACTCTCAGTTCTTCCAGCCCCACCCCCCACCATACCCCAGGACCTTCGCATGTGCTGCTAACAGCCCTCTCCCCTGACAGATGCCTCCCTTGAGGCCACTGATGCCTGGTTTCCCACTTCCAGGGCTTCTTCTGGTCTATGACAGGACCTTATCCCAAGGTTTGGCCCCCAATCTGACGTACTGAGCGCCAAGACCAGGGCCCTGGAGCCCACCCAGGGATGATGCTAGGCCCTACAATCTTAATGCCTCAGGCCCAGCAGTCTCCATCTGAGGCCAGCTCCTCGTCACCCGCTGCCTCAGGGCTGAGATGCTCTGCGCCCCATCTGAAGGGCGCCCAGTGGATGTCCTCACTCTCTCCTATAAAACAGGGTAATGGAGGCTGCAGGGAGATTCTAGCACCTCATGCAGGTGTCTCCTCCAGGCTCTACAGACATGGGGGGCTGGGGAGAATGTGCACTGAAGGGTGTTTAATAGCACCCTCTGCATCCATCTTCTGGGAGAGGGCGTGGGGTGGGATGGGACAAGACTGGGTTCCATCACCATGTGACCTTTGAGGTCCTGGGACCCTGAGAATATTTAAATACACACCTGAGTGGAAGGGCGGAGAGGTGACCCACTGTGGGGAGGTGACACTGGGGCCCTCCTGTTCATACTGTCTGACCGTCGGGAATTTATTGTGGTGTCCAGTGTGAGCAGGCATCAAATGCAGTATTTTTCTCAAATGTGAGTGCAGGGGCCCTCCCCCGCGGCATAGCTGACAAGGGGTCAGGTCACTGTGCAAGGGGCATCCTGGGAGCTGGGATGGGGCAGCATCCCTCTCCCTCACACCCTCGATCCCAGGAAAATCCCCCCACCCTACCCAGGGTGTTGCCAATCACAAAAGTCTCTAGACGTCACCAAACCCCCAGCTGAAAGTCACTGATACACACCAAGTGGGAAAAATAAAGGGCAGATTTTCTGGCCAAATGACTCGGCTGTGAACTTTCAGCAAATCCTGCATTCGCCAAGTATTTTGGGTTACACAGGGCTTCCCAGGTGGCTCAAATGGTAAAGAACACACCTGCCAATGCAGGAGACAGAAGAGATGCAGGTTCAATCCCTGGGTCGGGAAGATCCCCTGGAGGAGGGCACAGCAACCCATGCCAGTATTCTTGCCTGGAGAGTCCCATGGACAGAGAAGCCTAGAGAGCTACAGTCCACAGGGTTGCAAAGAATCAGACACGACTGAAGCAACTCAGCACACATGCACGCTGGGTTTCAGGACTGCAGACAAGAGACTGCGAGTCTGCAGTGGGACTGGCACCTGTTGGACACAGGCAGACCATGCGAGTGGCCACTCTCCTCCCTCTGGATGGCCCACATCACCTTCCTGCTCCCAGCAAAGTGAGTACAGAAACGCTGGCACATGCTCTTCCTCAGCTGCTACTGGGCACCAGGGGCTCGGGAACAATTCTGACTTGTCAGGCTTTGGCTGGGGAACAGAATCCTCAGCAGGACCGTTCTCTCTCACAAGAACAGCAAGGGCTTTGTGAGGCCCAGAAGGCTGCAGGGGCACTGGCTGCAGGCATGGGGTGCAAGCAGGAGACTGGCCGGGAATGGACAATGGCCCTGGGGTGTGGCTGAGGCCAGGGACCCAGTGCCAGTTCCTCCCGGTGCCTTCAGAAGCCCTGCTGGCTCTCCATCCACCTTTCCATTTTCTCACTAAAAACACCCCAGTCTCAGGAATGCCCTGGGTGTACAGTGGTTAAGAATCTACCTGTCAATGCAGGGGACATGGGTTCGATCCCTGGTCCGGGAAGATACCACATGTGGCTGGGCAGCTAAGCCCAAGCACCGTAACAACTGCGCCTGTGAACGGCAACTACTGAAGCCCAGGTGCCCTAGAGCCCTGGCTCTGCAACAAGGGAAGCCACCACAATGAGAAGCCCACACACCACAACTAGAGAGAACTCCCGCTATCTGCAACTAGAGAAAGCGCATGCATAGCAACAAAGACTCAGTGCAGCCAAAAATAAACAAACAATAACAAAAATGTATAGAAAAGACTATAGCTCTCAATACAGGGCAGTGCTTAACCCAGTTTAGGGCCACTTACCCTTCCAGGAAGACTTAATTATAAAGCCCTGAATGAAATCCTTGGAGTGCCCCGCACTTACAAACCTGAGCTGTATACTCTACCCACACTTGCTTATTTCAAGGGTCAGCAAACATCTTCTGAAAAGGGCCAGGCTGAGAACGTTCAGCTTCCCAGGTGCCAGGTAACATGTGTGTGATCCAGTGGGCTCTATCCCACAAAACCTCATTCACAACAGGCTGCAGGGACTTCCCTGTGGTCCAGTGGCTAAGCCTCCATGTTCCCAATGCAGGGGGTCCTGGTTCGATCCCTGGTCAGGGAACTAGATCCCTCCCCGCCAAAAGAGGCTGCAGTGGGATTTGGCCCCCTGGTCACCGTTTGTTTAATCAAACTCCCACTGTACAGCATAAAAAACTGAGGCCCAGAGGGATGGGAGCAACCTCCAAGGTCATCCAGGGAAGATGCATATCTGCAGTTTTGAACCTGTGCAACCTGATTCCTAGAGCTCCAAACTCCAAAATACCCTTTCCTCACCCACAAATGTGGACACCCACACCAAACCTTGCATGTGATTTCTTGGGGGTTCACACCCTTCACCCCTTCTGGACAGCACGGGTGAAAAACCACTAGTCTGAGGTAGGACGTACTTTAGCACTGTGGACATTGAGGGCCAGACTGTTCTCCGTGGGGCCATCCTGTGGATTGTGGAGCAGCATCCCTGGTCACCACCCCCTTGATACCAGGAGCGCCCCTGGTTGTGACAGCCATAGACGTCCCCAGACATGGCCCCGTGTTCCCTTTGAGGACAGAATGCCTGGCCTAGGAAGAGGAAAAGCAGACAAAACAAATAACCAGAGAGAGAAACAAAAGAAAATGGGAAACGTTGCTGGGCGGAGATGCAGAGTGCTCACGCATTTCCTGGCATCTGATAACAAAACCATCTGTCCTCTAGGAAGCTCTAGACAAGTAGCAAGAACCTAATGAAAGAGGGTTCCACGTGTACTTAACCTCATAAAGACCCTAAGAGACATACTTCTACAGCCCCTATTCGTGGCAGGAAAGGGTCGTGGAGGGGGCAAGCGACTTGCCCAAGCTCACAGAGCCAGCGAGAGGTGGACGAGCCGGTCCTTAGCGCCAGATTTCGCCCCCGTCTCCGGCACAACAGGCAGAGGTCGTCCTCGTGAAATTGGACTAACCGCTGCTGATCTCTTGGAGCTGTCACTTCGCGCTGGGGGCCCTGCGGCTTTAGTCCTCTCGGGAAGTCCCCCTACCCCATGCAGGGACTGTGACGACGCCCGTTATCTGGAGGGGGAAACAGGCTCCGAGAAGCCAAGAGGCTGGTCAAGGTCACCCAGGTGGACAGTGGAGGAGCCGGGTCAGGGAGCCCCGACTTGAACCCCAAGGACCGGGGCCCCGATTCAAAAAGACCATGTTTCCGGGACACAGCGGACACCCAGCGAGTGCTCACTGCGTGCGGGGCGCTATGCCTCCCGCTATCCACCCCCGGGCCTCCTAATCCGCATTTCATAGGCCTGGAGTCCAGAGGAAGGAAACCTGGGCAGCCAAGGGCTTGCCCGACGCGGTCTGGCCCGTTTCCCCTCCGCGCCGCCCACTCACAGCACTCCGCAAATCATGGCGACCCCGGTCCCGGACCGACGTCTTCCTACGGGCACAGGAGCCCCAGAAGCCCCAGACGCCCCGAACTGCGGACCTCAGGCCCATTCGGACCTGCGCCGAACCCCCCGACTCACCTCTCACGCAGCCGAACCCGGGACCCACCGACGGCTGCGCCTGCGCACCACGGCGCCTCCCGGTCCCGCCCCCCCCCAACTGAGACGCCTGCGCAGACCGCCTGGCTTTCATTCTGCGCAGGCGCGCCAATTATCAAGGCTGGCATAAGGGGAAGTGACGCACTTTAGAGGCTGGGACAAGCTAGTCGTTAGGGCAACCAACCACTGCGAGCGAATGGAGGCCGGAAATCAGGACTGACTTGTCCTCTACAGCGGGAATGGAGTGGTGCATCATGGGACGGTGGAGGATTCTTGTGGGTTGGCTGAGTCTTCACGTGGTGCCGAGTGGGCCACGTGGTGCAGCTGCGTTTGGGTATCTGGCGCCTGGAGCATCATAGACTATCTTTGAATTCGAGCAACTGTTATTTATTTTCTTTACTCATCCATCCTCCAACAAGTGAATTATTTTATTCATTCAGTCCATCAGAGTAAAGTATAATTCACAGATTTTTGTTCACAGCAGGTGCCTAGTAGTCAACGAATATGCACGCCAACTATAAAGGGAAATGTTTGCTCTCATTACCTTGTATTGCGGTACACTGTAAACTAGTGAGTGAGTGAAGTCGCTCAGTCGTGTCCGACTCTTTGTGACCCCATGAACTGTAGCCTACCAGGCTCCTCTGTCCATGGGATTCTCCAGGCAAGAATACTGGAGTGGGTTGCCGTTTCCTTCTCCAGGGGATCTTCCTGACCCAGGGATCGAACGCGGGTCTCCCGCATTGCAGGCAGACGCTTTACCCTCTGAGCCACAAACTAGTATATAAATGAACAGATTTTACTCAATGGCAAGCACTATGAAGAAAACGTGGTGTGTTGTGTTTGGCGGGTAAATTGGCTGGGATGATTAGGGAGGGTCTCTCTCCCACAGGTGAATTTGAAGAACAGGAGAAAAGCACTCCAGCTATAGGAAACAGCGAAAATGAAGACTAACATAGAATTAAATTTGACGGTCTCAAGAGAGAAAAAAATCGAGGGTGGGTAATGGGAAATTCCCTACTAAGTGACCGTCATTAGGGTGAAAGTTGCCAGAAATGTTCTCCCAATTCATTTTTATCCTACTTAAAACGCACACTTAACATCCCAGGGTATTTTCATTTCTTTTGCAGAAATGAAGGATAAATAAAGGAGGTGGGTTTGGGGGCATATTTAATTCTCGTGAGTTTCTGGGTGACTCAGGTGGTTCAAGGTTGATATTTGGGGGTTTTTTTTGCGCACTGCGCTTAGTTTCCTATGCATACGTGCATGCTCAATCGTGTCCGACTCTTTGGGGCCCTACGGAGAAGGAATCAAACCTGCGCCCCCTTCAGTGACAGTTCAGTTCAGTTCAGTCGCTCAGTCCTGTCCGACTCTTTGCAACCCCATGAACAGCAGCACGCCAGGCCTCCCTGTCCAACACCAACGTGAAAGAGTGGAGTCCTAACCTCTGGACCGCCTCAAGATTCTGTTTTAACCAATAATCCCTAGGTCAGGCAACTTCACTGTTTAAAAACACCTGTTGTTTGAAGTCCTGGATCCGTTTTCTGAAGCTTTCTCAACAACTTACTTTGCTTACACACATTTTTGTTTTTTAAGTAAATGTGTGTTTAATTTTATTGACCAACTGGTTTCAGCTAATGTATGTGGCGCACCTTCTTTATTCATTAGATACTCGAATGGGATAAGCGCCTGAGACAAGGTAAGCGATCACGGATGACCTTACTTAAGGGAGAAAAGTTGTAAAGCTACACAAATACACAACTAATGTAGAAAGGAGGCTAATATAAATTAATACAGGAGCTGGAAGCCCAAGCCAACTACTGCCAGAAAGAGCCCAGATAAAAAGCTCGGAGGCGCCAGCTGTGCGGGTTTCCACGGAAACGCCTGTTCCTCGCCTCCCCGAAAGCTCCACCCTCTCACAACCGAGAACAAATGACGGACGGGGGTGGTCCCGGCGCAGGCGCAGAGTGAGTCAGCCATCTGGAGCACCGCCACGGGCTTTGGGCGGAGCTAGGGCGCGCAAGCGCCCTGCTCTCCAGCGCACGAGTCTCCCAGCATTCAGTGAGCGCGCGTGCGGCGGGCGCCTCGGTGTGGACATTTGCGTTCTCTGAGTGGGCGGAAGGAGGCTGCTGGCCGCTGCGCGGACACGGACCAGGTGGAAGCAGGGGCCGCCGGTGCACACCCGCCAGCTATGAAGCCTCCTGCAGGTACAGGCCGTTTCTTGGTGTGGCCCCGCTCGTCGGACCCGGGAGCCCTATGCCCCTCCCCCGGGGTCGCCCCTGGGGCCTTAGAACGGAGCCAGTGACCCTCGAGTGACCTCGGCCCAGGCTGGGGATGGGGGTCGGCGAGCTTGGAACCCCGCCCCCTCGGTTGCCGAATGAATGATTCAGGTTTTTCAGCGCTTCACTCATTCGGCAAACTCCGTTACTTCTCCTGAGGATGGGTCTGCCCTGAGGTGAACTCCAAGGGAGTTCTAGACTTAGGTCCACAGCCGGACGTTCGACAGGCAAAAAGCAAGCGGGGGCTTTAGACAGTGATCGGTGCCATGGCTGGTGGTGCTTCTTTAGGGGGGGGGGGGGGCGATCCTGGAGGGCTTCTCGGAGGAGGTGGCATTTCATTCAGCTTGGATTTGGTGGGGAGAAGCAGCTGTCCCAGGTGGTGGGAATCGCGAGGGAGGCAAGCACACCAGTAAGACGTTTGGGGAGCAATAAGTCATTTTGGCTAAGGCACAGCTGCAGGTCCCTTTTATGTGAAGCACAATGGGGCACCACAGAAGGGTTTTCCTTTAGGGGAGCAATGTCACCTGCATACCAACCGTGTTTTAGGAAGTCACCCAGGATGTTGAGTAGGGCCACCTCAAATTTTGTCTTGCCCAACCTATCCTCTGCAGCCTATATTGATGATAATCATAATTACCGTTATTCAGGCCGCAGTAAGGCAGGAATGTAGTCTGCTTTCTTTGGTTCAGGATTGTTAGAGACCTGGCACGTAGGTGACAGTGAATGTTTACAAACATGCCTGCTCAAAGTTTTCAAACCCTGCTGCTGCTACTGCTGCTAAGTCGCTTCAGTCATGTCCGACTCTGTGCGACCCCATAGACAGCAGCCCACTAGGCTCCTCTGTCCCTGGGATTCTCCAGGCAAGAGTACTGGAGTGGGGTGCCATTGCCTTCTCTATAGCCGTTGCCAACCTACAGATGCTACAGGAACGCCATCAGGGCCCTCTCTGAGAAAGGGATGTGAAAAGGAGAACTGATATGGTAGGGCTCTGGGCAGAGGGGACAACTGTAAGAAGGCTCAGGAAACTTCTCGAAGAAAAAGCCTGTGTGTCCAGGCACAGAGAAATTGACCAAACCAGCTGGCCAAACCTGCTGTGCTGGACCCAGTAGAGTCTGGACCAAGTAGAGCAGGGGTCAGTGAACCTGTCTGTGTAGGGCCAAGTGGTTTAGACTTGGCAGGCAGGCCACACAACTTCTTGGTCACAGCAGAATCACCTTTAGCTCAGGGGCTAGACAGAAACAGTTGCGACAGTGTTTGGCAACTGCAGGTGTAGACTCTGATAAAGGGTTTGAATTTTAATCCTGAGTGGAGCCCTGAAAAGGGGACAGGACCCGACAACCACAGGGTGTGCAGATTTCCAAAGATGGGGTGAGCGCCATCTGCTAGTTCAAGGCATGGGAGGAGAAGTAGGCTGCTTGACTTTGAACCATCCTTATCGCTTGCTGGCTATGGGATCAGGCTATCTCAGGGTTCCCATCTGTGACATGGGGCAACCTAGGGTGCGGAGGACAGAACTGTCTTGGAACCCAGTGAGGCAAGTACACTGCAGAATACTGCCCAAAGATTTTTAAGTGACAGCTGTCAGTGGAGACCAGACTCTCATCCAGAAAACTCTTGGTGGGGGCGGGGGGAGGGGGTGGAGGTGTGGGGGCTAGGGAAGTCTTAATTGTCAGGGCTTCCCCCTCTTTTAGAAAAATAACACAGTACACATGTCACATTCAGGGAACTCGGGGTTCCACCCTGCAGGCAGGTGTTCTTTCAGTGAAACGCAGGTGTGTGCTCAGCACTGATGACTTTGGGGGCTGAGTCTTCCTGCGAGGGCTGTCCTGGGCACTTTGGGGTGTTGAGCAGCATGCCTGACCCCAATGATGCAGTGGTATCACTCCCTGATTGTGACAACCACAGTGTTCCCTGGGGGCAGGATCCCCTTAAGTTTGAGGACCAATTGTGCCACACGTCCACACACAGCCCTGGGGTCTCCCCCAACCCTGTTACTCTGACCCTGATTGCAGGCCTGACACTGACCTGCTGGGTGTGGGGTCTGTCTCCCGGGTCCAGCCTGCACAGGGGATGCCCTGGACGTGGTGGCGCCGTGCTCAGCCGTGAACCACCTCCGGTGGGACCTGAGTGCCCAGCAGATCGCCGAGCTTACCACCGAACTCATCGAGCAGACCAAGCGCGTGTATGACCGCGTGGGCGCCCAGGAGCCCCAGGATGTGTCCTACGAGAACACGCTCAAGGCGCTGGCTGACGTGGAGGTGTCCTACACAGGTGAGCCATGCCCAGACCTGGCAACGCCACCTCCTTCCCAGGGACCCAGTGGAGAGAGGCGCTGGCTGGGAAAGGCCCCTGGTGGGCCTTGGTCAACGGGAGACAGCCAGGCCTGGCTGGCTTGCACTATCCCCCGGGGCCATGTCATCAGACCAGCTCACCTGCCAGCCTTGAAACTGGAGTCCCAGGGGTTGTTTGTTTCCTCTGAGCGGCTGAACTTGGTCCCCTTTGGTTTTCTGACCCCAGCCACCACCTTGTGCTCTGAGTAACCTGATCCCCTGGGGCGCCCTTCTTGTCACTCTGGAGTTCCTTCCCTCCTCTTATCTATGGGGGTCTGTCCTACAACTTTGTGTGGTCAGACAGATCCCCAGTCCGCCTCCCAAGCCCCCTCTGCAGAGGCTGATGAGGCAGAGAACGCTGAGCCAGGGAAACCCCTGTCTCTGCATCTCTGGGAAAGCTGTTCTCTGAGAACCGTCTAGAATCCCTGAACTCCGGCTGCAGGAGCCTCACGTGTCCCTGATGCTGCATGGCGCTGGGTGTGTCGGGCCCGGCTGCATGCTCAGACTCCAGAGGGGCCACCCCATGGAGGCCAGTGTGCCATGGGCTCAGAGGTGGGGGCCATGGTGCAGGCAGTGGATCAAGAGCCCATAGGCCAGTTTTGCCCGCCAGTCACCTGCTGGGGTGGGGCAGACCTGTCTCCCCTCTCATCTCCAGCAGGAGGCTCTGGAGGCTGGTTGGTGCAAATTCCCACCTGGGGCGTAACCCTGCCAGACAAGATCTGGTCTCTCAACCCCCACTCCTGTGGCCTTTCCATCTCTCCTCAGTAGACCAAATTATATTATTTTTTTACTTTTTTTTTTTTTTTTTTGGGCTGTGCCATGCAGCACGTGGGATCTAGTTCCTAGACCAGGGATTGAACCTGTGCCCCCTGCATTGGGAGTTTGGAGTCTTAGCCACTGGACCACCCGGGAAGCCCCTCCCCCTGCTTTGCTGGGTGTCGGGCTGTCTGAGTACAGGCTGAGCCCTGCCTGGTGCCCCTTCCCGCGCCCCCTCGGCCCAACCAGCCGCCCAGACTAATCCCACACTCTGCTGTTCTGTTGTCCGCTCAGTGCCGTCACAGCGTTCAAATCCCACATGCACAGAGGCCGCTTCTGTCCTTTACATGGCTCGCTATCGGGCAGCTGGTGTCAGGGCCCCCTCAGACCCTGCCATGTTTGGTCCAATCAGCTGAGCAGATCACCACCTCTGGAGGGTCTACTGTGCAGCTGACCCACCAGCCCTGGGACATTCTCAGTGGCCTGGGGCCATGGAAGCCACCAAACCGTGATGGTACTTCAGGCCCCTCTCCCCCCTGAAAAGTATACACTTTTAAAAAAATTGCTCTGTTGAAGAGGGCTTCCCTAATGGTCTGATGGTTAGGACTCCACACTTCCACTGCTGGGGGCGCAGGTTCAATCCCTGGTTGGGCAACTAAGTTCCTGTATACCACTCAGTGGTATGAAAGAACTGTTGAGATACATTTCACATACCATGTAATCTGCCCACATAAAGCCTAGATTTCATTGGTTTTTAGTGTATTTAGCATATACAGCCATCACCAGTATCTAATTCTAGAACTTTTCATCACCCCAAAGAGGTCCCCCATCTCCATTAGCAGTCACTTTCTGACAATGTGAACCCACTCTCTGTGTCTGTGGATCAGCCTGCTTTGCACGTTTCCCATCAGTGGAGTCACACCCTGTGTGTCCTTCTGTGTCTGCTTCTCTCACTGAGCATCATGTTCTCAGGGTCTGTCCCTGTGGTAGCAAGTGTCAGGGCTTCTCTCCTTTTCATGTCTGAGTGATGCTCCCATGTGCAGAGGCGCATGTGTGTCTAGTCGTCTGCCGACAGATACCTGGGTTGTGTCCACGGTTGGTCACTATGGATCACGCTGCTATGATGATGTGTGGACAGTTTTTTGGGTGGACAGTGTTCTGCTCCTCTTGGGTGTCCACCTGGGAGTGGGGCTGTGGGTCACATGGTGACGCAGCGGAAGCGTGTGTTCTCACAGTTGCCACACACCCCCTATCTCACGCACGTGGTGCGCCTTGAAGTATAAAATTGTTGGTGCCCTGCAGCATGGCCATGGGCCGCCGGGGCCCTTTCTGGCGCTGAGTCCCTTCAGCCTCTCCTGGTCTCATACTGTTCCTGTTCCCGTCCTTCTCAGCTTGAGGTGTCCAGAACTGAGTGCCATCCCATCTGGACCATGAGTCCCTGAGGACAGGGTTAACCACGCTCGTCTCTCGCCCAGGGCTTCACCTGCCCATTTCAATGCAAGGCCGTTCTCTCACCTGTACTGTCTCCCCGTTTCAGTTCAGAGGAACATCCTTGACTTCCCCCAGCACGTCTCTCCCTCCAAGGACATCCGCACAGCAAGCACAGAGGCGGACAAGAAGCTGTCGGAATTCGATGTGGAAATGAGCATGAGGCAGGACGTGTACCAGAGGATTGTCTGGCTGCAGGTGAGCGAGAGCCAGGCCAGAGTATGGACCTCCTGCCCCCCGGCTTCATGAGGTGGACAGAGCCCTGCAGGGGGCAGTGGGGCCGTTTTACCACAACAGACAATGTTAGAGACGTGACAGAGACAAGCGGGAGGAGGAAAGGCGTGCAAGGCCTTCCCACACGCACGTCATCTCACATCCCTGACCTTGCTGGGGTCACCTCAAGGGGACATCCCATCTCCCACGTGAGGTGAAGGGACTAGTGACAGGTGTGTGCATTTCCTGCCTCCCTGGCAGTGCCGGCCGAGCACTGCTGCCCGCGTCAGGGGGCTGCAGGTGCTCCTCGCGTGGCTGGTGGGTGGTTTTTAGAACCTGCCAGACATGTCCGCCTTGGAACCAGGAAGGCCCTGGGGTACTTTGTGCAGACTCGGGGGCGGGGGCCTCAGAAAGCACAGGCGGTGTTAACTGAAGTGTTTATTGAGACCATTGTAGGTTCACATGTAGTTGGAAGAAATGATTCAGAGAGGTCCCAGTTGAGCTTTGCCTGCTTGTCCCTGAAGTCACATTTTGTGACAAGTCAGTGTCACAGCAGGGTCCTAACATTGACACAGCTGCCCCATCACCCATTGCCCTGGGGCAGCCCCCAGCAGCTTTGGTTTGGGGCTGTCCCTAGTCACGCAAGGTCCTATGTGGACTTGAATCTGGTTCCCTGGGTCAGTGCTCGGGCCTGCAGTGCTGAGTCCTGCGATAGCTGCTTTGTTAGGAAGTTTCGCTTTTCAGGAAACCTGTAAACTCCCTTCCAGCACGACTGCACCATCCTACATTCCTTCCAGTGATGACGTCCTGCTTCTCCATGGCCTCGCAGGCATTCGGCAATGTCTCTATGGTTTTCTTGTTCCAGGAGAAGGTCCAGAAGGACTCACTGAGACCCGAGGCATCAAGGTACCTGGAGCGATTAATCAAACTAGGCCGGAGGAACGGGCTGCACCTGCCAGAGGAGACACAGGAGGTGAGAGCCTAGCCTGTGATGACCCTCATGCCTAGGCCCAGGCCCAGCCCCCACCCTGGCCCAGGGCCCAGGGGAGCCGGCTCTTTCCTCAGCTCCCCTTCTCCTTGTTCCTGAACCCAGGCTGGTCAGTTTCTGTTTCTGAAAACCAGATGGACTCTGAATGAACAGTTTAGGTCCCTTAAGATGGCCAAAGCTTAGATTCCCCAGGGCTGTGAGAGTGGTGGTCTCTATGGGGCACCCCTGCTTCCAGGTCCTTCACTGATCACTGGGAAGCAAGAACAGGGGGTCAGGGTCTAGGCTTCAGATACCTAAGCTCAGCACAACCCCTGGTGGGCCCCAAATCTAGAACCCCCACTCTTTCCATTTCCCTGGACTCTCACAACAGTCTTCTTCCATCAGAAAATCAAGAGTATCAAGAAGAAGCTGAGTCTCCTGTGCATCGACTTCAACAAGAACCTGAACGAGGACACGACCTTCCTACCGTTCACACGCGAAGAGCTGGGTGCGTGAGGGTGCACAGGGTGATGGGCGGTGGAGGGGAGCATTCCCTGGGAGGGCCTTCACCACGGGCACTCCGGGAGTTTGGAGCCCAAGGTCCTGGATCCTTCCTTGGAGAGGGCCGGGGTCTGTCTGCCGAGATTCTGCCCTACCCTTTCTGTGAGGTATGATCCTTTAACCTCATGGTGTCCTCCCAATCTGGCTGTGTATGGGGGCTTGAAGGCCTGGGGCCTGGGAGGTTTTCTCAGCTTCTACCTTCTTCCCCAGATGCCTTATTTTGAAAATTTGGTGCCTGTGGGAAAGTGGCGAGAATAGTACCAGGGAGACCCCATGCATGCCCCGGGCCTGGCCTCCCTGTGTGTGTGCAACTCCTGTGCTGGGGCCTCCAGACCCATCAACAGGGATGGTGCCTCCTGTGTCCCTAGGTACAGGCCCTCTCGGGATGGGGTCCCCACCCATCCTGATGACTGGCTTTTCATTTCTGGCCCCAATCAGCTCAAGTTAAGCCTCATGTTCCATTCTAATCTCTCCAGATGCCTTCCCTGTTGACAGATTTGCTTCCGTTTTACCCACACTGACAATTTTGCAGAATCCAGGCAGGTGGGCAATAGCCTGTGAGCCCTGCCCGGGAGTCCGAGGGTGCTGTCACATACGCTGTGATACTGCCTGGGTCTCTGGTCAGTAGGGACTCAGGGACACAGATGTGCTCTGTCCTGAGCAGGAGCTTCAGGTCCATCACGCTGACCTCTGCCACTCTGACTTTTTGTCCCTACTGTTGTGTCCCAGGAAGCAAGGCCCATGTGGCTCCAAAGGTTCTCAGGCCAAAGGGCCATCCCAGGCCTCTGGAGTCCACTGTCCTATGGGGCTGCTTTTCTGCCCACTGTCCAGCCCAGGGCCCGGCTAGTTCGGCCTGGCCTCCTGGGCAGGAATGTGAACCCCCAGCACGTGGAACAGCCACTCAGAGCCCGGTGACCAGTCTCACGGGGCTGGGATGGCAGTTGGACATGTGTGGCCGCCTGGCAGGGTTTCAGTCCCTGCTGAGCAGGAGCCATGCCGGGTCATTTCTCTGGGTTGCGAAAGGCTTTGGAGAGTCATTTTACAGGAACGTAGGTAGGGTGTTGTGTCTCTGTTTTCTTCCCCACCCCAGCCTCTAGAGAGAGTCGTGTATACATGTATGAAACCCTGTCTTCTTTTTCTAAGTCCCCATCGTGGGGCCTTCCACCGGTGGAAGTTCTAGGCCTTCCACCGGTGGAAGTTCTAGGACTTCCACCCGGCATCGCCTCTGTAGTGTCGGCTGTTTTCCCCTCATGATCAGTGATTTCTCCCAAGAATCCTGACGGCTCCAGCTCCTCGCACTGTCACCGGCTCGTGTCCTGTCCCTGTCTTAGTGGGTGTCCTCCCACGTGTCAGAACTAGCCCCCCACAGCCCCGGCCGTGTCCTCGCATCCACGGGCTTCCGGGCCCTGGTCTGTCCACTGGGGGTGTCCTTGCTGTCCTCACTTTCTTAGATGCTCATTGTCCCAGTTTGGCCCCTTCAAATGGACGCGTCCCTGTAGTTCTTGAAGCACCTCCTGTTGCACATGGACTGAGCTGGGCTCGCTGTGTCCTCTCCCTGGCGTGGCCCCAGCGGGGTGGTCAGAACTGAGGTCTGGCTGCCAGGGAGCTGTTGCTCCCGGGTCCCTCAGTCACCCGGAGCTGGGAAACCCACCTGGCAGGTTCCACCTCCTGCTGTGGCCTCTCACCCAGGAAGGACATGGGAGGAGGCGGCAGTCCACGCCGTCCCAGGGTGGCGTCTGTTGTGGGGTGCAGGCTGACCTGGGGTGACAGGACACAGCTCCACCTCCCCCCTCCCTGAGGGCATCCTGAGGGAGCAGAGCTTTGAGGTGGGAGAGCCCTCAACATTGCTCCTCTGGGTGCAGACCCTTGCAGAGGGCATGGGGAAGCCCAGCCTGCCATCGCATTCCTCACCTCCCATCCGCGGGGGCTTCCACCCCTCCCACCTCAGCTGGGCAGCCTGCCAGTCCCCTCAGAGCCCCCAATTTGGCCCCCACAGGAGGGCTCCCTGAAGACTTTCTAAATTCACTGGAGAAGACCGAGGATGAGAAACTGAAGGTCACGCTCAAGTACCCGCACTACTTCCCCCTCCTGAAGAAATGCCACGTGCCCGAGACCCGGAGGAAAGTGGAGGAGGCCTTCAACTGCCGGTGCAAGGAGGCAAGGAGCCACCCATTGCACAGTGCCCAGCGGGGCTCAATCTCGGCCTCCCCTCTCAGCGCCCCTGGGTCTGGCTCAGCCCCAAGGGCTGTTGAGTCTGCCAGTCCCAGGGCTGGCCTGGATGGGAGGGGTTGGCACTTCCCTCTCCTGGCCATGGACTTGACTGGGGCAATCCTGGGTTAGGGCCTTGGTGCCGTGGAGACAGCACTGCTGGCCACCAGCTCCCGGCCCCTCATCTTCTGGACGTTCTCTAACAGCTTCTGGGTGTAGTTAGGTTTCCTGTTGTGAACAGGCCTATTTCTCCTTGTAAATGAACCCAGTCAATGTTGCTCTGTGTCTGTCCCACAAGCTGGGGGGGCTGAGTGAAGCCCTCAGGTGCCGGCAGAGCCCTGAGCCCAGGGAGGCCCCGTGGATTATAAAGACCGTGTGTTATGACAGGAGCAAGTGCAGAGAAATCTGGGCAGTGGGGGTTGCGGGGGTGGATCGTGGGGGCACTAGCCATGGCTGCCAGGAACCTGAGAGCCCTCTTGCGGGCACCTGGCCTATGGCTCCAGTGCTACCGTCTATCTGTCCATCTGTGGGCTCTAGGAGAACTGCGCCATTCTCAGGGAACTGGTGAGGCTGCGGGCTCAGAAGTCCCGTCTGCTGGGGTTCAGCACACACGCCGACTATGTGCTAGAGATGAACATGGCCAAGACCAGCCAGGTGGTGGCCACTTTCCTAGGTAACCCCGCCCCCTTGCCCCAGGTGCCTGGGGGGAGGTGTGAGGGCTGAGGTCCACCTCAACTGGACGAGGTGCTGCCTGCGAGCCCCACTCTGTCCACCCTTGGGGGTCCCGTGTTGGGTGAGTGGTGGGGGCTAGGGGTGGCCCAGGGAGGTAGCTGAGCCTCACACAACCCCCATCGCCCACAGATGAGCTGGCGCAGAAGCTGAAGCCACTCGGGGAGCAGGAGCGGGCGGTGATCCTGGAGCTGAAGAGGGCGGAGTGCGAGCAGCGCGGCCTGGCTTTTGACGGGCGCATCAACGCCTGGGACATGCGCTACTATATGAACCAGGTGGAGGAGACGCGCTACCGTGTGGACCAGAATCTGCTCAAGGAGTACTTTCCCATGCATGTGGTGACCCGCGGGCTGCTGGGCATCTACCAGGAGCTCCTGGGCCTCAGCTTCCAGCTGGAGGAGGGCGCCGCCGTGTGGCACGAGGACGTGGCGCTCTATGCCGTGCGGGATGCGGCCTCCGGCAAGCTCATTGGCAAGTTCTACCTGGACCTCTACCCTCGGTGTGTGCACGGGGGACCCGTCAGCCAGGCTGGGCTGGGCACCCTCTCCGCCCACCCCCAGTGGCCAAGACTGACCCCACGTCCCTGGTCCCCACCCAGGGAAGGCAAGTATGGGCACGCGGCCTGCTTTGGCCTGCAGCCAGGCTGCCTACGGAAGGACGGGAGCCGCCAGATCGCCATCGCTGCCATGGTGGCCAACTTCACCAAGCCCACACCCGATGCGCCCTCCCTGCTGCAGCACGACGAGGTGGAGACCTACTTCCACGAGTTTGGCCACGTGATGCACCAGCTCTGCTCCCAGGTGGGTGTGGGGGAGTGGAGGGCAGGGCGTGGTGGTCTACAGGAAGGTTGGTACTGGCTTCCGTCCCTGACCCCCATGCCCGGGATATGTGAACAACAGCAAGGGATGTCCTCGTGGCTCCGGAAGCTGGGAGCCCTGGGTAAAGGCATAAGTGGAGCCGGTTCCCTGTGTGTTAAGTCCCAGGGACTTTCCTCATCGGGCCCCCCAGATGAGCGTCCATCCCTGGGACCTGGCTGCACATGTGCTTGTGCTCGGCCCTCTTGCAGTCAGCCCTCAGCCTGAGAGCCATGCTCACACAAGCTGCCCCGGAGCGTGAGGGGACAGTTCAGAACAGCTCACCAAGCCGTGTGGCCATCCCAGTGCCGTGTTCTGGGAATTTTCCATCACCCCAAAAATGTCCCTCACACACCTTAGCTATCACTACCCACAACCCCTCCCCCCCAGCCCCTGACCACCAGGAGCCCACTGTCTGTGTCTGTGGATTGGCCTGCTCTGCACGTTTCCCATCAGTGGAGTCACACCCTGTGTGTCCTTCTGTGTCTGCTCCTCTCACTGAGCGTCGTGTCCTCGGTCCGTCCACGTGGTTGTGAGTGTCAGGGCTTCTCTCCTTTTCATGGCTGAGGGATGCTTTCGGGTGTGGAGGGACCTCTGCTGCTGTATTTCTGAGCAGAATGTTTTGACTTTTAAGTTGTTAAATGTTTTCTCGCACGTTTTGCAAATTCTTCTCTAACTCAAGGCACAAAGAATTTCTTCTAAATTTTTTTCCTTTAAGTTTAGTAGTTGAGCTCTTCATTTTGGTGTTACTGTCTGTGGCGTGAGGGTGGGGGTCTCCCAGCCCTCGCCCCCACCACCTTTAGCCCCCTTCACGCCCCTCTCCTTGTGCAGCTTCCTCGCGATCCACTCAGGGATGACTTGCTGTCCCTGAACCACTCCTCTGCCAGTGACCCTCATGGCTCCCTCGCAGCCGTCATGTCTTTCTCAGTAGAGCTGATTCTCAGTGTTAAGGCAGTTCTGTGCTATAAAGTCGCTGTGAATGTGGAGGGAGCGGTTACTGAGCCACCACCCCTGCAGACTGTGCAGAGCCAGCCTCCCGTGAGTCTTTGTCACCCTGTTTTCAGGATGATCCTCACTCAGCTTCATGTGCTCTGTGTTTCTATTTAATGACACCTGGTCTGATACCAGCTGTTGGTTCAGTCATGCTGAGCCCCTGGCTGGCAGGGCTGTGACCCTCACCTGGACAAAGCTCATCTGACACACGCACTATCTCCGTGAGCACCTCATTGCCTTCCCGCTCCCCAGACGCTGGATAGCACTTCAGCCCTACGCTGGGGGGCCATCTAGAACAGAGAAATCACCCCCAGAAACATGAGAATGCACACATGGGGCAGTCAGTAGACTGTGAGAAGGACGCTTGTTTGCAGTTGGTGCTGGAACCCAAAGGCAGGGGTCCAGTGACCCAGGAGCCAGTGACATCTGACTGCCTCCTTGGGTCCCAGGAAGAACATGCCAGGTCACTCAGCCCACCTGGCCCTGTGTCTGCCAGGCCTGGGTTCCAGCCACACTGCCATCAGGTACTTTGTCTTCAGAAAGAACGTCAAGATGCAGGAAAGAGGAGAAAGGAGCTCCTACTGTTGCCGGCCACCTAGATCCACTGCATCTAGGGCTCTGTGGGTGGGGAGGGGCGCTGTGGCCTGCTGGATGGCAGGCTCTCTGCCTCCCTGTATGCCGGGTTGGTTGGGGTCTGGGTCCTCCTACAGTTCCCCGCTCGCCCGCCCCCCACAGGCCGAGTTTGCCATGTTCAGCGGGACGCATGTGGAGCGGGACTTTGTGGAGGCCCCATCACAGATGCTGGAGAACTGGGTGTGGGAGGCAGAGCCACTGCTCCGGATGTCCCAGCACTACCGCACGGGCAGCTCCATCCCCCAGGAGCTGCTGGACAAGCTCATCAAGTCCCGCCAGGCCAATACAGGTGCAATGGGGAGGAAGGAGCCGCCCAGACACCAAACACCCAGCGCCCCACTGCCTTCTCCCCTCCCCCCGGGGGAAGTGGCTCAGACACACACCCAGCGCCCCATCTCCCCACCCCCACCTCCCCCCAGGTCTCTTCAACCTGCGCCAGATCGTCCTGGCCAAGGTAGACCAGGCCTTGCACACGCAGACAGCCGCAGACCCGGCCAAGGAGTACGCCCGCCTGTGCCAGGAGATCCTCGGGGTCCCCGCCACGCCAGGTAGCCGTGCTCCAGCTGGGTGCCTTAGGAGTCGGGGTGGTGGCCACTGCCCAGGTGGGGAAGGTCATCTAGTGATGTATGAAGTGGGGACTGTTTGACAGGCTTCAGCCAAGGCCCAGGAGGAGCCGCTGGCCTCTGGGCTCATCCTACCACAAGCCTTGGGCCTGTTGCTCCAGCTGTGGCGCGTGGGGGCCACGGTGGGCTGGCGGCTCTGCACGTGCTTTGTGAGAAGCCCAGGGGGTCAGGAAAGGGTTTGTACCCGGATGTATGAGTAGTGGAGGTTTGAGCATGTGTGTGTTGGTATATACACGACGTTCACTCCTCTGTGGGCCTCTTAAGACATCCTTCAGGGAGTGCGGTGACCAGCGCAGGTGAGCCCTGACTCATCAGAGCCTGAACAGCCAATCTTGTAAGGTGCTCTGGGTGAACCCTTGTGAGCTTGAGCAGAAAGTGGGCAAAGACTTATTTCCCTCTGTGAGTTGCCCACAAGACCCCCGTTTTCTAGAAGTGTTAGACCAGTTCCCCTCCTGTGGCATGGGCCTCAGACGGGGCTGCTTCAAGGCCCTTTTCTTGGGAAAAATCCTGAGGGGGCCCAGGGGCCATGACCAGAGCCTCTCCGCATCCATCCTAGGGACCAACATGCCTGCAACCTTTGGCCACCTGGCAGGTGGCTATGACGCCCAGTACTATGGCTACCTATGGAGTGAGGTATACTCTGCTGACATGTTCCACACGCGCTTCAAGCAGGAGGGCGTCCTGAGTGGCAAGGTGAGAGGCCGGCCTGGGCCCCTTTACCCTGAGGGCTCCTGCCCCCCACGCCCCCAGACGCTGGGTGTCCTTCCTCCCTGGTGATGCCGAGGGCCCCTCGGAGCCAGGGAGGGGTGCGCGACCCTCCTCAAGCCCCGTGCCCTCTTGGCAGGTCGGCATGGACTACAGAAGCTGCATCCTGAGGCCGGGCGGCTCCGAGGACGCCAGTGTCATGTTGAAGCTCTTCCTGGGTCGTGACCCCAAGCAGGACGCCTTCCTCCTGAGCAAAGGGCTGCAGGTGGAGGGCTGTGAGCCGCCAGCCTGCTGATGGCACGGGGCTCTGGCCCCAACCCTGGTGGGCCTGGCCGTGCACTACCTGCCCAGGTGCCTTAGTGCCCAGTCGGGGCAGGTGGGGGACTCCAGCCCAGGGACAGGGCAGGGGAGGGGCTGCGTGTCCCTCCCCCTCTCCCCCTCGCCCAGTCCCTGTGTCCCCATCGGCCTACGTGGGCTGAAAGGTCTCCATCTGGAGGTGTTTGGAAAGTCTCCTGTCTGGTCAAGACTCCTCTTTGTTGCACTAATGCAGCCCTTTCCTGGGAGTTTCCCTAGTTAAAAAACAGTTCTTTGAAATGCAGCCATTAAAAAAAAAAGACTCAGTCCTGATCTCTGCCTGCCTCCCTCCCACCGCAGGAGCAGTGCTGTGGCCGATTTGTTGTTTTTTGTTTGGAGTTTTTTGGCCTCACCTTATGGCATGCGGGATCCTAGTTCCCCGACCAGGGATCGAACACATACCCCCTATGTTTGAAGCACAGAGTATTAACCTCTGGACTGCCAGGGAAGGCCCCGATCCAGTATTGACGGGCAACACAGGGAGTGGATCCAGCCTGGGCTGGGTAGTGGAGCTCTGGGTTCAAGCCTCAGGGTTAGGCTGTTGGGTGAGTGGGGCCTCCTGGGAGACCCACCTCAGCTGGGTTGAGCAGAAGTGGCCACTGGCCAGTGCACCGCTCTCATCTGCACATCCTGAACTGCCCGTGGGTGTCCCCACCCTTGGGGACCTCTCCATGCCAGAGGGAGTTGGGGGCCCCAGGTTAAAGCAGGTCATGTGGGTCATCTCCCCAGCCACAGGGTTCAGCCCAGACATCGACAGGTAGTCCAGTTGAGGCTGGTGCTGTCAGGCCCATGATTTTTGCTGAAGCAGTTTGGGGAAAGAAATTCTGTTTTCTCCCCAAACTTGGAGAGTATGAGCTGTCAGGCAGACAGAGCTGTCCTTAGATAGAGGCCACTCAGCACAAAGGAGCCCATGCCATGAGGGCAGGCCTCCCCAGGACCCCATTGCCACCGCACACTTGGCACTTTGAGCCACTGGATCCCCTCTCCTGCTTAAGTCACCTTGGGCAGACATTTGTCACTTGCTAGCCAGAGTGCGTCCTTGACCACATCTCAGAGACCCCACCTGAGATGTGGCACAGTCAAGGCTGAGCCTGGCAGAATGCCCCACCTTGTAGGAGCCTCCAAGGACCTACCCAGGTCCCTGCCTACTTGGCTCAGGGCTATGGCAGAAATATGGGGAGGAGAGGTGGTTCTGGTCCAGGGGGACACAGGGCAGGGACTGCCCAGGCTCCTGGCCTCTGTTGAGTCTCAGAACAAACACCACGTTTGGAAGGGTGTGTATGTTAAAAGTACATCACATGTCTGCTCATTCAGTGTCATGGTAGCAGGAAACAGGGTTAGCTCAAGGCCTGGACGGGCAGGGGGTAAGGGGATGAGTAGCCTTGGCTGCCACCTTCCTGGGATTCAGGTTTGAGTGTGCTCAGACGCTCAGTCACATCTGACTCTTTGTGACCCCATGGACTGTAACCTGCCAGGCTCCTCTATCTGTGGAAATTCTCCAGGCAAGAATACTGAAGTGGGTTGCTATGCCTTCCTCCAGGCTCCTCAGCCATTAATTGTGGCTGCAGAGGCTTTCTGACGCCAGCAGGAAAGTGAAGAGGGAAGGGTTTGGAGATACCCCAGGGCCTTTCCACCTGCTTCTGTCTCCATGCCCCCTCCCTCCCTCCCTCCCTCCCTTCATGCCCCTACTCCAGTGTCTCTCCATGTCCTGTTAAGGGAGATGAAAAATTTCCTCCTTAAAAGGGTAGTTTGAGTTGGTTATTTTGTTACTCATAGCTAGAAATTACAACCAAGCACTTTTGAATATTTTATTGATTCAGAAAACGAAGATCATGGCATCTGGTCCCATCATTTCATGGGAAGTAGATGGGGAAACAGTGGAAACAGTGTCAGACTTTATTTTGGGGGGCTCCAAAATCACTGCAGATGGTGACTGCAGCCATGAAATTAAAAGACGCTTACTCCTTGGAAGAAAAGTTATGACCAACCTAGATAGCATATTCAAAAGCAGAGACATTACTTTGCCAACAAAGATCCATCTAGTCAAGGCTATGGTTTTTCCAGTGGTGATGTGTGGATGTGAGAGTTGGACTATGAAGAAAGCTGGGCGCCGAAGAATTGATGCTTTTGAACTGTGGTGTTGGAGAAGACTCTTCAGAGTCCCTTGGACTGCAAGGAAATCCCACCAGTCCATTCTGAAGGAGATCAGCCCTGGGTGTTCTTTGGAGGGAATGATGCTAAAGCTGAAGCTCCAGTACTTTGGCCACCTCATGCGAAGAGTTGACTCATTGGAAAAGACTCTGATGCCGGGAGGGATTGGGGGCAGGAGGAAAAGGGCACGACAGAGGATGAGATGGCTGGATGGACATGATGTTCATCACTGACTTGATGGACGTGAGTTTGAGTGAACTCCAGGAGTTGGTGATGGACAGGGAGGCCTGGTGTGCTGCGATTCGTGGGGCTGCAGAGAGTTGGACATGACTGAGCGACTGAACTGAACTGAAAGGAATTGACCCAGAGTTATGCATCCAAAGAGGGTCAGAAGTCAGGTTTGATAAAAGCTGCTCCAAATCTTGTATATCTGCTGAGTGAAAGGTAAAGAATGAAAAGACAATTGACATGGTCATTACCAAAATGATAAATTTCGTAGGCAGAGGGCATTAGATCTCCTTCAGTGAATCTCTGCACATAACTTTGATTTAAAAATTCAATGTATTTGATTATATGTAATATATATATATACATATATATATATACATATATATATGTATATATATATACACATACATATATATATATAATTCTTTTTGGCTGTACCATGTGGCATACAGGATCTTAGTTCCCTGGCCAGGGATCGACCCATGCACCCTGCATTGGAAGCAGAATCTTAACCACTGAACCACCAGGGAAGTCCTCCCTAACAGTTTTCTGATGGACTCAATATCCATTTAGAACATAGGTACATTTTGTTGTTGTTATTTAGTCCCTAAGTCATGTTCAACTCTTTGGTGACCCCACAAACTGTAGCCCACCAGGGTCCTCTGTCCATTGGATTTCCCAGGCAAGAATACTGGAGTGGATTGCCGTTTCTTCCCCCAGGGGATCTTTCCAACCCAGGGGTCGAACCCAAGTCTCCTGCTTCGCAGGCGGATTCTTTACCACTGAGCCACCAGGAAAGCCCAGATGTATTTTACTACAGGGTAGAACAATTCTTGGAGTTCCCTGGTGGCATTAGTGGTAAAGAACCCGCCTGCCTATTCAGGAGATAGAAGAGATGGGTTCGATTCCTGAGTCGGGAAGATCCTCTGAAGGAGGGCATGGCAACCTATTCCAGCATTCTTGCCTGGAGAATCCCTTGGACAGAGGAGCCTGTGGGCTACAGTCCGTGGGGTCACAAGAGTCGGGCATGACAAGCAATTTAGAAAGCACGCCTGCAAAACAGTTTTTAATGGACACCCTGTCTCATTCTGTATCATGTTTCAGCACTTGGACAGCTCCCAGGTCATTGCTGCACTTCCTGTGTCTGTTCCTGTCTGAGAGTTTTGGCTTCTTAAGTCAAGCTGATTGCACTCATGTTCCATGACATTTCAGAAATAGGGAATTCCTGATTAGGGATTAGGTAGGGTTAGCTAGGCAGTGGTGAGAACATTCCAAACAGAAAGGAGATCCTAATAATTATAATGATGGGTTGGCAGGAAGTCTTTTTACTGAGCGAATAAAAGAACAATCAGTATAAGATTAAAGGAATATGACACTGCAAGTCCAAGACATTTTATTGGATGGTTGGGGAAGGTTTGGGGTGGTTAGAGACAATGTTTCTGCAGGTGCCTACCTGTTTGATTGGAAATCCCCCTATGTGGACGACTGATGTAGTTTAAACAGCAGACGAGTTTCCCTAACTGAGGGGTCTTCATGAACCCAGAACCTCAGCTCTAGCTGCACACAGAGTGGGGAATCAGAGAAAGAAGTTTTGTCAATAAATATGCCTTATTAGCAGCAGATGAAGTATCTATGGATTACAGGGATAATGATAGTGGCTCTTAATCTTTGTATTTAGAATGATATATGTTTTTTAATATTTATTTGGCTGCACGAGGTCTTATTGCAGCATGCGGGATCTTTTTGTTGCAGCATACAGGCTTAGTTGCCCCGTGGCACGTGGGCTTTTAATTCCCCAACCAGGAATTGAACCTTCATTCCCTGCATTGGAAGACGAACTCTCCCCCACTGGCCTACCAAGGAAGTCCCTATTATTTTTAACTAAGCAAGGCTTCCCTTGTGGGTCAACTGGCAAAGAATCCGCCTGCAATGTAGGAGACCTGGGTTCGATCCCTGGGTTGGGAAGATTCCCTGAAGAAGGGAAAGGCTACCCACTCCAGTATTCTGGCCTGGAGAATTCCATAGACTGTATAGTCCATGGGGTCGCAAAGAGACACGACTGAGCAACTTTCACTTCACATTGGTCATCAGCATTCCAGCTGCAGGAAGAATAGGACCTTCAATCCTGAAGGAGGAATCCAGGCAGCACACCTTCCATGTCATGGGCTAAGCCTGGAAAAGTCAGTTTGAAAAAGGGGCTGAAAAATTGTCCAGCACATTGTCTGAGATCATTCAGGACCCTATAACAAATGACTATGGACTTGGTTTCACCAACAATGTGCTTTTCACCATTCTGGAGGTTGCAAGTTTTAAGAATATATTACCAACTTATATTAATATATTAACCGTGGTAGTTTTATTATTTAATAGAATACTACTGACATAAATCTAGGGAATTCCCTGGTAGCACAGTCGGTAAAAAATCTCTCTGCAGTGCAGGAAACCTGGGTTCGATTCTTGGGTCAGGAAGATCCCCTGGAGAAGGAAATGGCAACTCCAGTATTCTTGCCTGGAAAACCCTATGGACAAAAGAGCCTGGCAGACTACAGTCCATGCGGCCACAAGAGTTAGACACAACTTAGTGATTAAATCACCACCACCACAACATAAATCAATATATTAATATTACTAATAAATAAACTATCATTAAAACAATAAGTTTACTATATAGTGGCCTATAGATTTGCTAGTGTGTTAATAAATAATAGCTAATAATGTTATTACTGTTTTATTGGCAAATCTACGTCTCAGGCATCAGATCAGATCAGATCAGTTGCTCAGTCGTGTCCGACTCTTTGCGACCCCATGAATTGCAGCACGCCAGGCCTCCCTGTCCATCACCAACTCCCGGAGTTCACCCAGACTCACGTCCATCGAGTCAGTGATGCCATCCAGCCATCTCATCCTCTGCCATCCCCTTCTCCTCCTGCCCCCAATCCCTCCCAGCATCAGAGTCTTTTCCAATGAGTCAACTCTTCGCATGAGGTGGCCAAAGTACTGGAGTTTCAGCTTTAGCATCATTCCTTCCAAAGAAATCCCAGAGCTGATCTCCTTCAGAATGGACTGGTTGGATCTCCTTGCAGTCCAAGGGACTCTGAAGAGTCTTCTCCAACACCACAGTTCAAAAGCATCAATTCTTTGGCGCTCAGCCTTCTTCACAGTCCAATTCTCACATCTATACATGACCACAGGAAAAACCATAGCCTTGACTAGACGAACCTTTGTTGGCAAAGTAATGTCTCTGCTTTTGAACATGCTATCTAGGTTGGTCATAACTTTCCTTCCAAGGAGTAAGCGTCTTTTAATTTCATAGCTGCAGTCACCAACTGTAGTGATTTTGGAGCCCAGAAAAATTAAGTCTGACACTGTTTCCACTGTTTCCACATCTATTTCCCATGAAGTGGTGGGACCGGATGCCATGATCTTCGTTTTCTGAATGTTGAGCTTTAAGCCAACTTTTTCACTCTCCACTTTCACTTTCATCAAGAGGCTTTTGAGTTCCTCTTCACTTTCTGCCATAAGGGTGGTGTCATCTGCATATCTGAGGTTATTGATATTTCTCCCAGCAATCTTGATTCCAGCTTGTGTTTCTTCCAGTCCAGCATTTCTCATGATGTACTCTGCATATAAGTTAAATAAACAGGGTGACAATATACAGCCTTGACAGACTCCTTTTCCTATTTGGAACCAGTCTGTTGTTCCATGTCCAGTTCTAACTGTTGCTTCCTGACCTGCATACAAATTTCTCAAGAGGCAGATCAGGTGGTCATAGTGCTGAATATACTGAATTTTCGCCCTTATTTTTTTTTAGGCCATGCCACGCGGCATGTGGGCCCCAGTCCCCCGACCAGGAGTCGAACCTGTGCCCCCTGCAGTGGCAGCGGGGAGTCCACTACACCACCACTCGATTTTCTCCTTTAGTGAAGAAATTTGTGCATGCGCCTGAGTTGCTCCAAGAGCAGGCGTGTGCTACTGGAATATGAGGACGTCCTCTGAGGCAGGAGGTATCTCAATCCTGAAGAGACACCGCCCGCCCATAGAGGGTGCTGTGACTCAACTCGGCTGCCTCCAGGGGACAGAGACGCAGGATCGCGCCCGGAGCCTTCTGGGACTTGTAGTTCATGGCCTTGTGGTGCGCAAGCGCACTGCCGAATCCATCGTGAGCGCGCGTCCCCGGGCGACAACGGCGGTGTGAGTTAACTGGGGTCGCCGATGTGGGGCGCGGGCAGGCCGGGTGCTGACGGGTCCCCAGGTCGCGCTGCACTGAGCGCCTCCTCCGCGGCGGGACTCGGGTAGACTAGGCTTGCGCTGTGGGTTATCTTCGCCCACACCTGGGACCGCAGCACCCACGCATCTTTCATCCGGGCCGCGCAGACAGGATGTGGCCCCCGAGCCTGGCCCCCGCGCCTGTGCGGGTAGTTAGGCTATCAGGGGTCGGGATGGGGTCTGGGGAGGGGTCCCTAGCGGGAGGGATGGCCTGGACTGTTACCCTTGGGTTTGCTCCACCTGTCACACTGCAGGCGCAAAGAAGAGTCAGAGAAGTCGGGCAGCTTGCACCTGCCCTGTGAAACAGTCCAGCACCTACTCTGTGAAAATACCCCTGCACGACAGGTCCGTGGGGGCAAACTGTGCTGTGAGGTAAATGGAGCTCTCAGAGGCCTAATGTTACAGTACAAGGATATGGAGTAAACCGAACGTCCAGACTCCTGCATGTAGACTCACTGGGCGCTTGGGCAAACCCAGGGAGGAGGTCTGACCTTGGGTGGTTCATCCCCCTTGGAGGGGTGATACTGGGCAGTGTCTGAGGCCGTCTGTGGTTGTCAGGACCTGGGGGCTCCTGGCATGGAGGGGATGAAACCAGGGATGCTGCTCCACACCCTACAATGCCCAGGACGCCCCTCAGAGAAGGATCCAGCCCCAGTGTAGGTGTCAAGGAGGAAAGACCCTGGCTTAGCCTTAGCATTGTGATTCCAGTGAGACGCTATCAAGGGTCTACTCCACTGGTACCCAGACACCCCTGCTCAGGAATGAGGTCGCAGCAGAACATTCTGCCAATGCCTCCTGTTCCCTGGGATGGATTGCATTTTTCCCTGCCAGGAAGCCCTCATCAGCCCTTTCTTGTGGAGAAAGGACAGAGTTTCAGTGGTTTGAACCCTGAAAGGGAAGACCCTGAGGCAGGTGCCAGAGGCCTAGGTAAATGAGGGCCAAACGGGGTCACTGACATCAACCACAAGGGAGGGGGAATCCCTTGAACCACGGAAGGGTGGGAGTGGATTGGTTGAAAGAGCTTGAAAGGGATAGGGGGTCCTGAACTCATTACCATCAGATGCAATTTAAAGTCCCAAGAGCAGATAGATCAAGATGTCACAGGGCTCTGGTCCCCCTGAAGCCTCCAGGGGACGGTCCTTTCTGTCTCTTCCAGCCCCCTGTGGTGGCCGTCAGTCCTTGGTGTCTCTTAGCTTGTGGCTGCATCACTCCAGTCTCTGCCTCTTTTGTCCCATGGCCTTCTCCCTGTGTGTTTCTCTTTAAAAAAATTTTTTTTAATTTTTCTGGCTGTACTAGGTCTTAATTGAAGCATTCAATATCTTTAATTGCACATGTGGGATCTAGTTCCCTGACTTGGGATCAAACCCAGGCCCCCTGCATTGGAAGTGTGGAGTCTTAGACACTGGATCACCAGGGAAGTCACATGTCTATTTTTTCCCCATTAAAAATTTTTATTTATTTATTTTTGTCTGAGCTGGGTCTTCATTGCTATGCATGGGCTTTCTCTAGTTGTGGTGAGTGGTGGTATGCAGGCTTCTTATTGTGGTGACTTCTCTTGTGAAGCATGGGCTCTAGGGTGAGTGGGCTTCAGCAGTTGTGGCACACAGGCGCAGTTGCTCTGAGGCATGTGGGATCCTCCTGGACTGGGGATGGAACCTATGTTCCCTGCATTGGCAGGCAGACTTCCAACCACTGGACCACCAGGGAAGTTTCAGCATTTAAACTCTCAGTTGTGGCATGTGGGATCTAGTTCCCTGACCAGGGATTGAACCTGGACCCCTGCATTGGGAGCACAGAGTCTTAATCACCAGACCACTGGGAAGTCTGTGTGTCTTTTTTAAAGACACCAGTCATATTGCATTAGGACACTCTCTACCCCAGTATGACCTCAGTTCAGTGCAGTTCAGTTGTTCAGTCGTGTCCAACTCTTTGTGACCCCATGGACTGCAGCATGCCAGGCCTCCCTGTCCATCACCAGCTCCCGGAGCTGACTCAAACTCATGTCCATTGAGTCAGTGATGCCATCCAACCATCTCATCCTCTGTTGTCCCATTCTCCTTTCACCTTCAATCATTCCCAGCATCAAGGTCTTTTCAAATGAGTCAGTTCTTTGCATCAGGTGGCCAAAGGATTGGAGTTTCAGCTTCAGCATCAGTCCTTCCAATGAGTATTCAGGACTGATTTCCTTTAGGATGGACTGATTGGTTCTCCTTCCTGTCCAAGGGATTCTCAAGAGTCTTCTCCAGCACCACAGTTCAAAAGCATCAATTCTTTGGCACTCAGCTTTCTTTATAGTCCAACTCTCACATCCATACATGACTACTGGAAAAACCAAAGCTTTGACTAGATGGACCTTTGTTGGCAAAATAATGTCTCTGCTTTTTAATATGCTGTCTAAATTGATCATAACTTTTCTTCCAAGAAACAAGCATCTTTTAATTTCATGGCTGTAGTCACCATCTACAGTGATTTTTGCTAAGTCACTTCAGTCGTGTCTGACTCTGTGCGACCCCATAGACGGCAGCCCACCAGGCTCCCCGTCCCTGGGATTATCCAGGCAAGGACACTGGAGTAGGCTGCCATTTCCTTCTCCAATGCATGAAAGTGAAAAGTGAAAGGGAAGTCACTCAGTTGTGTCTGACTCTTCGTGACCCCTGGACTGCAGCCTACCAGGCTCCTCCGTCCATGGGATTTTCCAGGCAAGAGTACTGGAGTGGGGTGCCATCGCCTTCTCCACAGTGATTTTGGAGCCCCCCAAAATAAAGTCTGTCACTGTTTCCATTGTTTACCCATCTATTTGCCATGAAGTGATGGGATCTGATGCCATGATCTTAGTTTTCTGAATGTTGAGCTTTAAGCAACTTTTTCACTCTCCTCTTTCACTTTCATCAAGAGGCTCTTTATTTCTTCTTCTCTTTCAGCCATAAGGGTGGTGTCATCTGCATATCTGAAGTTATTGGAATGTCTCCAAGCAATCTTGATTCCAGTTTGTGCTTCATCCAGCCCAGCATTTCTCGTGATGTACTCTGCATAAAAGTTAAATATGTAGGGTGACAATATACAGCCTTGATATACTCCTTTCCCAATTTGGAACCAGTCTGTTGTTTTATGTCCAGTTCTAACTGTTGCTTCTTGACCTGCATACAGATTTCTCAGGAGTCAGGTCAGGTGGTCTTGTTTTCCCATCTCTTTCAGAATTTTCCACAGTTTGTTGTGATCCACACAGTCAAAGGCTTTGGCATAGTTAATGAAGCAGAAGTAGATGTTTTTCTGGAACTTGCTTTTTTGATGATCCAGCGGATGTTAGCAATTTGATCTCTGGTTCCTCTGCCTTTTCTAAGTCCAACTTGAACATCTGGAAGTTCATGGTTCATGTACTGTTGAAGCCTGGCTTGGAGAATTTTGAACATTACTTTGCTAGCGTGTGCTGCTGCTAAGTCGCTTCAGTCGTGTCCGACTCTGTGCGACCCCATAGATGGCAGCCCACCAGGCTCCCCCATCCCTGGGATTCTCCAGACAAGAATATTGGAGTGGGTTGCCATTTTCTTCTCCAATGCATGAAAGTGAAAAGTGAAAGTGAAGTCGCTCGGTCGTGTCCGACTCTTAGTGACCCCATGGACTGCAGCCTACCAGGCTCCTCCATCCATGGGATTTTCCAGGCAAGAGTACTGGAATGGGGTGTCATTGCTAGCATGTGAGATCAGTGCAATTTTGCAGTAGTTTGAGCATTCTTTGGGATTGGAATAAAAACTGATCTTTTCCAGTCCTGTGACCACTGTTGAGTTTTCCAAATTTGCTGGCATATTGAGTGCAGCACTTTCACAGCATCATCTTTTAGAATTTGAAATAGCTCAACTGGGATTCCATCACCTCCACTAGCTTTGTTCATAGTGACGCTTCCTAAGGCCCACTTGACTTTGCATTCTAGGATGTCTGGCTTTAGGTGGGTGATCACACCACTGGTTATCTGGGTCATGAAGATCTTTTTTGTATAGTTTTTCTGTGTATTGTTGCCACCTCTTTTTAGTATCTTCTGCTTCTGTTAGGTCCATACCATGTCTGTCCTTTATTGTGCCCATCTTTGTATGAAATGTTCCCTTGGTATCTCTGATTTTCTTGGAGAGATCTATAGTCTTTGCTATTCTCTTGTTTTCCTCTATTTCTTTGCACTGATCACTGAGGAAGGCTTTCTTATCTCTCCTTGCTATTCATTGGAACTCTGCATTCAAATGGGTATATCTTTCCTTTTCTCCTTTGCCTTTTACTTCCCTTTTTTCAACAGCTACTTGTAAGGCCTTCTCAGACAGCCATTTTGCCTTTTTGCATTTCTTTTTCTTGGGGATGGTCTTGATCCTTGCCTCCTGTACAATGTCACGAACCTCCGTCCATAGTTCTTCAGGCACTCTATCTATCAGATCGAATCCCTTGAATCTATTTGTCACTTCCACTGTAAAATCGTAAGGGATTTGATTTAGGTCATACCTGAATGGTCTAGTGGTTTTCTCTACTTTCTTCAATTTAAGTCTGAATTTGGCAATAAGGAGTTCATGATCAGAGCCACAGTCAGCCTGCAGTCTTGTTTTTGCTGACTGTATAGAGCTTCTCCATCTTTGGCTGCAAAGAATATAATCAATCTGATTTCGGTGTATGACCTCATCTTAACTAATCACCTCTGCAAAGATCCTATCTATAGATAAGGTCGCATTCACAGCTACTGGGGGTCAAGACTTAGAGGACATGATTCAGCCCACGCCAGTCTTATCATGAGCAGGTGTTTCCCCAGGTTAAGTATTGTGTGTCCCAGGGGGCACCCATCAGCAGATGTTTCCCCAGGGTAAAGTATCATGTGTCCCATCACTTGACACAACCATGAGGCGTGGCTCAGCATGGCATCCTGCACCCATAGCTCCCACCCCCCACGTGGAGGGGGTCAGAGCCAGCTCTCAGGAAAAGAATTTGCATCACATCCCCTCTGGTCCCTAATGGATCTTGTGAAAGCTGCCACAATTTTTAGATTTTTAAACTTTTCTATTTTTAAAACTTGTACTGATTTACTTACTTATTTGGGCTGCGGTGAGTCTTCATTGCTGTATGCGGGCTGTCTCTAGTTGTGGCGCACAGGCTTTTCATTGCGGTGGCTTCTCTTGTTGTGGCACGTGGGCTGTGGAGCACGGGCCTCAGTAGTTGTGGTAGTTGTTTTTCACAGTGGCTACACCATTTTCCATTCCCACTAGCAATGTGTGAGAGTCTCCCATCCTTGGCGATAATCATTACTATCTTTTTAAATTTATTTTTTAATTGGAGTATGTGTATGCATGCTAAGTCACTTCAGTCCTGTCTGACTTTTTGTGACCCTATGGATCATAGCTCGCCAGGCTCCTCTGCCCCTGGGATTCTCCAGGCAAGAAGAAATGGGTTACCATGCCTTCCTCCAGGGGATTTTTCCGACCCAGGTATGGAAACCATGTCTCTTACGTCTCTTGCAGGAAGGAAGGACCCTCACTTGGAGCCTTTGTGGGGGATGGGTCCTGCCATACCTAAATCTCAGACTTCTCACCTCCCTGGAAGAAAATAAATTTGTGCTGTTTTAAGCATCCCAATTGTGTAGTCATTTGTCATAGCACCCTGGGACGCTAGTACAGAGTGTTTCACAGTAGAACTTGTGTGCCTCTAAGACCTGGTATCTTCTGGTATCTTCATCCAGAAAATGGAGCCACTGAGACTTCCCTGGTGATCCAGTGGTTAGGATTCTGAGTTTTCACTGCAGGGGGCAGCGTTTTGATCCCTGGTCAGGGAACTCGGATCCCACACACTGTGTGCCACACAGCACGGCCAAGAAAACAAATAAAACCCACAGAAAATGGAGCCATTAAGACCCCTGGCTTGTCCTGGTGAAACTGATTGGTGTCATTTCAGGGGGGCTCTGTAGAACTCCGGTACCACTGAAAGATAATGTTTCAGTGCAGAGAAGAATTCAGCAAGAGCAAAGTGATAGATAAGTGATTTATTAGAATAGGTTGCTTATGAGGCTTACAAGTAGGCACACGAGAAATGCTGTGAGAACTTAGTGGGCTTCAGTTTTAAAATGGGGAGGGGAAGAAGACTTTCTTTGTCTTTCTTGAGTAGACATCATGCTTCCATCATCAGCATCTATTCCTCCAGGTTGAGCAGGGGAGTTTTCTTGTCCCTGTGTGGTCAAGCTAGGTCCACAAATGATTGTTTTTCCATGTGTGCAGAGAGCATGTTGTAGGGATCATTAATTTACTGAGCTCACTGGGCAGAATGTGGGGCTCATGCCACCATTGTTTTATCGTTTGGGGGTATGTCTCATGCTCCTGGTTACATGGTTTTGTTGTCAAGAAGGCCTACTTGGTTTAGTAGCTAAACTGAAAAGTTGTTGCTGAACCATGTAAAGACACCGGGATCCCTGGCCTCCAGAGGAGAAGAATTCAATCCAGGGCCAGAGGCGAGGCTTGATTATTCACAGCTTTTGTGTAATAAAGTTTTATTAAAGTATAAAGAAGATAGAGAAAGCTTCTGACATAGACATCAGAAGGGGGTAGAAAGAGTACCCGCTTGCTAGTGTTAGCAATGGAGTTATATACTCTCCAATGAATCCAAAGAATGTCTGGAGGTTGTAAATACCTCACCAGACCTACTCCCATAATTTACATTTTAAGATAACAGAATTAGCCAGAAGGTTTAATCCAGAGACTGTCCTCAGGCAGGATACATAATCCTAAGGAATGTAGAGGAAAAAAAGTTTGTCCTTTCTTCCTCCTTGAGAATTCCAGACCCCTCTCTCCTTGGGGACTCCTAGACTTCTTATCAACCTGCCTAGGAAATGACTCTCTCAAAACAAACCTGCTTTCTTGAGTAATCACTAACCTACAGGGGTCTTCCATGTTTTTGTACTTCCAATCCCCTAGTGGGATTAATATTTGATCACCTACTTTGTCCCTTCATTCTGTTCACATCACTGGCTTCCATGACTCTCCTCTGTGTTGTATGTGTGACCTCAAGTGGTGGAGAGGACTCTGGGGTCTGGGACAGGCCAGATCCAGTCTTCACTCTGCATTTTTCCTCTCCCAGCCCTGCCTGCCCAGGAACCTGCTTTTGCCCAGGAGGGAGGACAGAATGGCTGCTGAGTGCCTGCTCCCCTGGCCCCAGGTGAGTGGGACTTCCTCTCCCCTGAAAGGCACCCAGCGTGTCCAGAGGGACACACCTGTCAGACATGGAGCGCCCTTGCCTTTTGGGAAAGGAGGAGAATTTGTCATGAGTGTCTGGGTGTAGGCATTCAGGTGGCTCTTATGTATGAGGAGGAGGTCCCTTATCCCTTCAGGAGGACTGTGCCTCCTTCCTGGGCTCCAAGCATCTCTGAAGACCCCGAAGTTTCTCCCATAGAGCAGGGAGGGGTGCCCCAAGGCGCCATCCTCTTTAAAATGCACACATATGTATTTTTTTAAATTGTGGTGAAATAGGGCAGGGAAGCCTGGCATGCTGCAGTGCATGGAATGGCAAAGAGTCGGACATGACTGAGCAACTAACACCTTCACTTTACTTTCTCTGGACATTGGTTGGTGGTGGGGGGGCGTTCTTGAGCTGATCCATCGTGATATTTTAGGAGGTGGTGACCTTCAAGGATGTGGCCGTGGACTTCTCCATGGAGGAGTGGGAGCTGCTGGACCCTGGTCAGAGGAAGCTCTACAGAGATGTGATGCTAGAGACCTGTGGGAACCTGGCCTCTGTGGGTAAGACCAGCTGGTCCTTCTGTGTCCGTCAAGTCATGTTTGTTTAGCATCTACTGCACGTCAAGAACTATGCTAGGAAGTAAGGATTTACTGGTAAATGAGACATGCATGGTTCCTGCCCTTGTGATGTCTCCTGTAGGGCAAATGGTCTGATTCTTTCAGTATATGGCAGCCCGTGCCACTGTAGAAATGCATCTTAGTTGAGGTGTTGATAACATCTCTTGTTTCACTAGTGCCACCTGGAAAGCCCTTAAAAATTTTATGGACGTTTTAATAGGTATAAAGTGGTATCCACTGTGGTTTTGATTTGTGTTTTCCTAATGACTAGTGATATTGAGTATCTCTTCATGTGTTTACTGGGCCATTTGTATCTCTGAAGAAGTGTATGATCATTTTTTAAATTAGGAAAATACAATCTTTAGCTTGGTCTTTGTGTTACCTCTCCCATGTCTCTTTCAGAAGCCTTGAGGAACCAGAGAACCAATTCAGGCTTTGAGGATGGCACCATATGCCTAGCATCAGCCTCTCAAGTTACCACTTTTTCTCTGTGGACAGCATATTCACTCTTTCAACCAGTGGTATCTTTCCACCTGGAGCAAGGAGAAGCCATGTGGATGGCAGGGAAAGGAACTCTGCGAGCTTCATATTCAGGTGCGAAGCAGGCAGATATGGCCCACTGGGATGGGGACAGTGTTTGGGGGCTCCTGGTCATAGGTCCCTCCACAGAGACCCTAATTGTCTAAGGAGAAGGCTGAGGTGCTTGGCTGTTTCTTCCCATTGTGCCTTTAGTTTATCCCCCAGCAACCTTCTGCCATGAACCAGCTTCCACTAACCCTCTAGGTGCAGAGAAAAACATCCCTTTTCCTTCTGGAAGCAATTCTACCTGTGTTTCCTGTTTCATCTCTTCCCTCTCTGCTTTATTGATAATTTTTTCCCTCTTCCATTCTTTTTTTTCTCCTCACTCTTATTTTTTTAAAAAATTATTGGAGTCTAGTTTATGTATAATATTTTGTGTTGGCTTCAGGTGTACAGCAAAGTATTTCAGTTATACATATACATGTATCTATTCTTTTTCAGATTCATTTCCCATATAGGTTATTATAGAATATTGAGTAGTGTTCCCTGTGCTATACAGTAGGTCTTTGTTAGTTATCTATTTTATATGTAGTATTGTATATATGTCAATCCCAATCTCCCAATTTATCCTCCTCCACCCCTTTTCCCCCATAACCATAAGTTTGTTGTTTACATCTGTGACTCTATTTCTGATTTGTAAATAATTTCATTTCTACCACTTTTTTTTAGATTTCACATAAGAGCAATATCATATTTTTGTCCTTCTCTGACTTACTTCACTCAGTATGACAATCTTCAGGTTCATCTACATGGCTACAAATGGCATTATTTCATCCATTTTTATGGCTGAGTGATATTCCAGTGTATATATGTACAGCATCTTTATCTATTCATCTGTCAATGAACAATTTAGGTTGTTTGTATGTCTTGGCTATTGTGAATAGTGCTGCTGTGAATATTGGGGTGCATGTATCTTTTCAAACTATGGTTTTCTCCAGGTGTATGCCCAGGAGTGGGATTGCTGGGTCATATGGTAGCTCTATTTTCAGTTGTTTAAGGAACCTCCTTACTGTTCTCCATAGTGAAGTGAAGTGAAGTCGCTCAGTTGTGTCTGACTCTTTGCGACCCCATGGACTGTAGCTTACAAGGCTCCTCTGTCCATGGAATTTTCCAGGCAAGAGTACTGGAGTGGGTTGCCATTTCCTTCTCCAGGGGATCTTCCCGACCCAGGGATCGAACCTGGGTCTCCCGCATTGCAGGCAGACACTTTACTGTCTGAGCCACCAGGGAAGCCCTGTTTTCCATAGTAGATGCACCGGTTTACATTCCCACCAACAGTGTAGGAGGGTTCCCATTTCTTCACACCCTCTCCAGCATTTATTATCTGTAGATTTTTGATGATGGCCATTCTGACTGAGCTTGTATCTCATCATAGTTTTGATTTGCATTTCTCTAATAATTAGTGATGTTGAGCATAATTTTTTTTGGGGGGGTACATGCTGCACAACTTGCAAGATCTTAGTTCCCTGACTAGAGACTGTACCCAGGCCTTTGGCAGTGAGAGCATTAAGTCCCAACCATTGAACTGCCAGAGAATTCACAATGTTGAGCATCTTTTCATGTGCTTTTTGCCATATGTCTGTCTTATTTCCTCTGCAATCTTATTCTCTCCCCTTTCTTTCCACATTTACTTTTTGCTCCACCAGTATTCTGATCCATCTTTCCTTCACCTTGCCTTCCTCCATGTTAAAAGCTGATGTTTGAACATGAATCCACAGGTCCTTTGTATATGTTGGAAATGCTTTTTTTGTTGTTGTTGAAAATAATTTTGTCCTGCTTTTCTTTCTTCCCCCTGCCCCCCACCCAACCTTCAATTTATTTCAGATTGGGAGACTAAACTGAGAAGCCAACAGTCAGTTTACAAGAAGGTGGTTTTGGAGGAAGAACCACTTGGGGGTATGAATATTACAAAGCTCCCCAGAGAGGACTGGGGTTATACTGAATCTGAGGGGAACTGTGAAGACTTCCAGAGGCTTTTGAGGCAAATGGGGTACCCCCAGATAGTAGCATTTTCTCAAGAGAAGCCTATTGACTGGTATGAATTTGGGGAAAACTGTAACCTGAGTTCAGAACTTGTTTTATCACGAGATTCTATAGGAAGACATTTTTATGACTATAACTTAGCTATTGCGAGTTTGGTATCTGATCCATTCTTAAACCATCATCAGATGGAATATCCAGACCAGAGACCTTGTGAAAGTATTAAATGTGGAAAAGATCTCAGCCAAAACATTCACCTTATTCCACATGAAAGAACTCAAATGGGAGAGAGAATTTCTGCATATGCAGAAAGTGGGAAATCATTTAATCATGGTATGGCAATTACCATACAAAACAGAATCAATACAGTGGAGAAACCCTATGAATGTCACCAGTGTGGGAAAGTATTTAACCGGAGGCATTCCCTGAGTGAGCATCAGAGAATCCACACAGGAGAGAGACCATTTGAGTGTCAGGAATGTGGGAGAGCCTTTACACACAGCTCAACCCTCACTCGGCATTTGAGAACTCATACTGGAGAAAAGCCTTATGCATGCCATGAATGTGGGAAAGCCTTCAACAGGATTTCATCTCTTACCCAACATCAGAGGATCCACACAGGGGAAAAGCCCTATCAATGTGAAGACTGTGGGAAATCCTTCTGCCAGAGTTCTTACCTGATCCTGCACAAGAGAACGCACACAGGCGAGAAGCCCTATGAGTGTAATAAATGTGGAAAAGCCTTCAGTGACCGTTCATCTCTCAACCAACATGAACGGACTCACACTGGCAAGAACCCCTATGAGTGTAATCAGTGTGGAAGGGCCTTCAGCCAGAGGTCTTCCCTGGTTCGGCATGAGAGAACCCACACTGGAGAGAAGCCATATCTCTGTAGTGAATGTGAGAAAGCCTTCAGCCAGAGCTCCTCCCTTATCACACACCAGAAAACTCACAATAGTCAGAAAACCTATAAAATAATTGATTGTGGGAAAGCTTTCTACCAGAGCTGCCACCTTATTGGATTTTAGAGCTTGCTTGCTGCCTTGTGATGTACTGTTTAGCACTCTACCCTGTGGGTATGTTCAGACTTTGCCCCTCTTAGGTACTGTTTCTGAAGTAGACTTAGTCCTCATCCTTGAATTAAAGCACTGAAGTCCAGATCTGAGAAGGGACCTTATAAGAGGGAGAAATTGCCATTGAACTATGTCCAACAAGTGCCACCCTCTTGGAAAAGATCAGTAAATGGATTGGGAATTTGCTGAGAATTACCATATTGATTTAGTTGTTCAAACAAGGGATATTCTGTTTCAACTTTTTGTTTCAATAATCTGTTTTAATATTTTGCTTAATCATTTTGCCTTTCTTGGTCACTTAGCTAGGTCCTGACTTGTCTCACACACTACTATAGCAATGCAGAGTGTATGTTAAGATAGAAAATGCTACCATAATTGAAAAGGACACGTGTACCTCAATGTTCATTACAGCACTATTTACAATAACTAAGACATGGAACTCACCTAGATGTCCATCAACAGATGAATGGATAAAGAAGTTGTGCTACATATACACAATGGAATATTACTCAGCCATAAAAAGGAACACATTTGACTCAGTTCTAATAAGGTGGATCAACCTAGGGCCTATTATACAGAGTGAAGTAAGTCAGAAAAACAAATATCATATATTAATACATATATATGCAATCTAGAAAAATGGTACTGATGAACCTATCTTCAGGACAACAATAGAGACACAGACATAGAAACAGACTTTGGACATATGAGTGGAAGGAGAGGGTGGGACGAATTGAGAGAGTAGCATTGAAACATATACATTACCATATGTAAAATTAGATAGTCAGCGGGAATTTACTGTATGATGTAGGGAGCTCAAATCCAGTGCTCTATGACAACCTAGAGGGGTGGGATGGGGTGGGGGGTGGGGGGTGGGAAGAAGGTTCAAGAGGGAGGGGACATATGTACACATATGGGTGATCCATATTGATATGAGGCAGAAGCCAACACAATAATGTAAAGCAATTATCCTCCAATTTAAAATAAATTTAAATAAAAATTAATATTCAAGTAAAAAGAAAATACTTTGGTTGTAAGGTGAAAGGAAAGAATGCAAAGTAGTATGTGTAATTCTATCCAGTGAAGTCAAAATGTTACATACAAGGGAAAAGGGTAGACAGTGACTGGAGAAAAGAATTGAGTTTTATTTGTTAGGGTCGTCTGATTATGTGTGATTTCCTGCCTTTGCCATTTCATTTTGTATTGCTAGCATCATTTTGACAATAAGAAAAAAACAAACGACTCCAAGGGTTACTGAGTTTCAGTGATCAGTTGGAGGGGGACTATGGATACCAAGATGTCGAGGATACAATGAAGTAGGTCTTGGGACATGGAGGTGAAGTGACCTTTGCTGGCCTGGGGGGAAACTGTGAGATCTAGTTGCCAGAGTGTGGATATGCATCACCCTCATCATTAACATTTATTGGGTCCTTACTATATTCCCAGCACCACTCGGACTCCTGTATGTGTTCTCTCATTTTATCTTCTCAAAAACAGCATCAGAGTAACTTTTCATATCTTCATATTAAAAAAAGGAGAAACAAAAATAAGGTACCCTACCCAAACTCACCCAACTAGCAAGTAGTGGGATCTGGATTTGAACTTGAGCTGGCTATACTAGGCCAGTGTCATATTTGAAAGAAGGAACACAAGGGAGCTATCTTTTCCCAAATTGTCCCTTAAAAAAAAAAATCACTGAAATGTCATGTGACTCTTCCCCTTTCCCTGGAACTAGCAAGGGAGGCTATGAAGGAGATCTCCAGTCAACTCTTCTCCCACCTAAGTTGGACCTGATCATGTGAATATTATTGCCTATCCCTGCAAGGAGAGATAAGAAAGCCTTCCTCAGTGATCAATGCAAAGAAATAGAGGAAAACAACAGAATGGGAAAGACTAGAGATGTCTTCAAGAAAATTAGAGATACCAAGGGAACATTTCATGCAAAGATGGGCTCGATAAAGGACAGAAATGGTATGGACCTAACAAAAGCAGAAGGCAGTAAGAAGAGGTGACAAGAATACACAGAAGAACTGTACAAAAAGATCTTGATTCCAGCTTGTGCTTCTTCCAGCCCAGCGTTTCTCATGATGTACTCTGCATATAAATTACAAAAGCAGGGTGACAATATACAGCCTTGACATTCTCCTTTTCCTATTTGGAATCAATCTGTTGTTTAATGTCCAGGTCTAACCGTTGCTTCCTGACCTGCATACAGATTTCTCAGGAGGCAGGTCAGGTGGTCTTGTATTCACATCTCTTTCAGAATTTTCCACAGTTTGTTGTGATCCACACAGTCAAAGGCTTTGGCATAGTCAATAAAGCACAAATAGTTGTTTTTCTGGAACTCTCTTGCTTTTTTGATGATCCAGCGGATGTTGGCAATTTGATCTCTGGTTCCTCTGCTTTTTCTAAAACCAGCTTGAACATCTGGAAGTTCACAGTTCACGTATTACTGAAGCCTGGCTTGGAGAATTTTGAGCATTACTTTACTAGCGTGTGAGATGAGTGCAATTGTATGGTAGTTTGAGCATTCTTTGGCATTGCCTTTCTTTGGGATTGGAATGAAAACTGATCTTTTCCAGTCCTGTGGCCACTGCTGTTTTCCAAATTTGCTGGCATGTTGAGTGCAGCACTTTCACAGCATCATCTTTTAGGGTTTGAAATAGCTCAACTGGAATTCCATCACCTCCGTAATGCTTCCTAAGACCCACTTGACTTCACATTCCAGGATGTCTGGCTCTAGGTGAGTGATCATACCATCATGATTATCTGGGTTGTGAAGATCTTTTTTATTTTTTTGGACAGTTCTTCTGTGTATTCTTGCCACCTCTTCTTAATATCTTCTGCTTCTATTAGGTCCATACCATGTCTGTCCTTTATTGTGCCCATCTTTGCATGAAATATTCCCTTGGTATCTCTAATTTTCTTGAAGAGATCTATAGTCTTTCCCATTCTATTGTTTTCCTCTATTTCTTTGCACTGATCACTGAGGAAGGCTTTCTTATTTCTCCTTGCTATTTGGAACTCTGCATTCAAATGGGTATGTCTTTCCTTTTCTCCTTTGCTTTTCACTTTTCTTCTTTTCACAGCTATTTGTAAGGCCTCCTCAGACCGCCATTTTGCTTTTTTGCATTTCTTTTTCTTGGGTATGGTCTTGATCCCTGTCTCCTGTACAATGTCACGAACCTCTGTCCATAGTTCATCAGGCACTCTGTCTATCAGATCCAGTCCCTTACATCTATTTGTCACTTCCACTGTATAATCATATAGGATTTGATTTAGGTCATACCTGAATTGTGTAGTGGTTTTCCCTACTTTCTTCAATTTAAGTCTGAATTTGGCAATAAGGAGCTCATAATCTGAGCCACAGTCAGCTCCCGGTCTTGTTTTTGCTGACTGTATAGAGCTTCTCCATCTTTGGCTGCAAAGAATATAATCAATCTGATTTAAATGTTGGTCATCTGGTGATGCCCATGTATAGAGTCTTCTCTTGTGTTGTTGGAAGAGGGTGTTTAATATGACCAGTGCATTCTCTTGGCAAAATTCTATTAACATTTGCCCTGCTTCATTCTGTACTCCAAGGCCAACTTTGCCTGTTACCCTAGGTGTTTCTTGACTTCCTACTTTTGCATTCCAGTCCCCTATAATGACAAGGACATCTTTTTGGGGTGTTAGTTCTAAAAGGTCTTGTAGGTCTTCATAGAACCGTTCAACTTCAGCTTCTTTAGCGTTACTGGTCAGGGCATAGACTTGGATTACCGTGATATTGAATGCTTTGCCTTGGAAATGAACAGAGATCATTCTGCGTTTTTGAGATTGCATCCAAGTACTGCATTTCGGACTCTTTTGTTGACTGTGATGGCTACTCCATTTCTTCTACGGGATTCTTGCTCACAGTAGTAGATATAATGGTCGTCTGAGTTAAATTCACCCATTCCAGTCCATTTTAATTCACTGATTCCTAAAATGTCAACGTTCACTCTTGCCATCTCTTGTTTTACCACTGTGAATTTGCCTTGATTCATGGATTCCAGGTTCCTATGCATATTGCTGTTTACAACATTGAACCTTGCTTCTATCACCAGTCACATCCACAACTGGGTGTTGTTTTTGCTTTGGCTCCCTCTCTTCATTCCTTCTGGAGTTATTTCTCCACTGCTCTCCAGTAGCATATTGGGCACCTATCAACATGGGGAGTTCATCTTTCAGCATCCTATCTTTTTCCCTGTTCATACCGTTCAGCAAGAATACTGAAGTGGTTTGCCATTCCCTTCTCCAGTGGACCACATTTTGTCAGAACTCTCTACCATGACCCATCCATCTCGGGTGGCCCTACATGGCATGGCTTAGTTTCATTGAGTTAGACAAGGCTGTGGTCCATGTGATTAGATTGGTTAGTTTTCTGTGATTGTGGTTTCAGTCTGTCTGCCCTCTGATGCCCTCTCTTAGTGCCTACCATCTTACTGGGGTTTTTCTTACCTGGGACGTGGGTTATCTCTTCATGCTGCTCCAGCAAAGCGCAGCCACTGCTCCTTGCCTTGGATGTGGGGTATCTCCTCACGGCCACCACTACTGACCTTGGACGTGGGGTATCTCCTCTCAGCTGCTTGCTGCTCCAGCACCGCACAGCTACTGCTTGCTGCTCCATATATATGTAGGTATACATATATCCCCTCATTCTTGAACATCCCTCCCATTCCCAATGCCCCTCTCCCCATGTCTACTCCTTTGAATTTCCAAAACTTATTGAGGCATGCTGTGTGCCTTACTATGTGGCCAACTTGTAGAAGTATTTAATAGATCTTGAGGAGCTATATTCAGTTTTTATTATTTGGATCCTGGCATCTTTATTACATCAACCTTGTTAATCATTGTTTCTCAAATTTCCTGTCAGGAGGTTCAGATTTAATAAGTGATAGTTGGAGCCCAGTAATGTGTATTTTTAACTAGCACACCAGTTGGTTTCACTGATGCTCCTTCTTTTTTAGAGACACTTAGAGAAATACTGCTTATCCTTAATTATCCTCAGATTGTTGATTCAAAGATCAGGAGCTCAAGATAATTAACTTACTGTGACCTATTGCTATTGTGCTTAATTTCCCTCGGTATTTATTTTCTGTTGTTTTTCTTCTTTTTCATCTTGTTTTTTGATTTTTTGTTTGTTTGTTTGTTTTCTTTTACTTGGGGTAAATAATTCATGACACGTCTTCACTGTGAATTATACCCTTTATCATGTTGAAGTGATCTCTTTGCTTTAATCAATAGCACCCCCACCCCCGCTTTTTAGACAAAATTAATGTTAATTTTTCACTTCCTTTAATTTCCACTTTTAAAATACCATGTCCTTCAATTTTAGCATAAAATTGTAATTTGTTCTAAAATTCTTCTCTTAGTGGATATATTTATGCCAATCATTGCTATAATAGATGTTTTTGGCTTTAATTCTCCTAATATGTTTTGTCATTTCCCTTATTCTGACACTTTTTTTTTTCCTTTCTTTTACTCTGTTGTCTGTACTGCTGGATTTCTTTCTTTTCTGATCATTTATTATAATTGCTTTCATTTCTTTTGGCACTTTAAAAAATTGAACTAAACATTATAACTCATATATTATAATTTATCAACATGAAGCAGTTTTTGAGAAGAATGTAAAAGTCAAGTTGCAGCATATGTATAATATAATGACTTTTAAAAAAGTATTTGGCTGCACTGGGTTTTAATTGCAGCATGAGGGATCTCTGATCTTCATTGTGACATACAGGCTCTTTAGTTGTGGCATGTGAACTCTTATTTGCAGCCTGTGGAACTGTAGTTCCCCAACCAGGAATTGAACCCAGGCCTCCTCAATTGGGAGTGCAGAGTCTTAGCCACTGGACCACCAAGGAAGTTCAGTATAATGGTATTTTAATGAAATTTGAAAATGTTATATATAGTGAATGGATCTATGTGTATGGCATGGCAATAATAAACACCAAATTTGTGATGATGATTTTTCCTGGGAAGAATCAGAGTGTAATTGGGTCTAGGAGGTAATACACAGGGCATCTGAACTCTATCTGCAATGTTTTCTTTCTTTCAAGAAAGCTGATAGAAGGAGTTCCCTGGTGGTCCAGTGGTTAGAACTCTGTGCTTTCACTGCCAAGGGCTGGGATTCAGTCCCTAGTCAGAGAACTAATATCTTGCAAGTTACAGGGTTTGGCAAAAAAAAAAAAAAAAAATCTAATAGAATATGTGGTAAGTGTGTAGGATTTAATAGAGCTTAACAGGAGATACATAAGCATTCAAAACATTATTCCCTGCCTATTCTGTATGATTCCATGCTCAATTGTGTCTGACTCTTTGCGACCCCATGGACTGTGGCCCACCAGGCTCCTCTGTCCATGGGATTCTTCAGGCAAGAATACTGGAGTGGGTTGCCACTTCCTTCTCCACTGTATTACTGAAATTTTTCAGAATAGCTTTTAAATGCTCCCCCTTCCCCCTATGTTGTAGTTATTATTAATATGTGCCTTCATGAGGAAGGCAGAAATCAACTATGGATACTTACGGTTTGGGATAAAATTTCTAGTCAGAACATCATCTCTGCAAAAAGTGCTACATTTCAAAAACAAATATGCAAAGATGTTCTCTGCACACTGGTCCCATGACTCAGAGGTACTGTCACGTTAGCAGAGCCACGTTGAAGGAGCACATGGAAGGTTCAAAAATACCTCAGGAAAGATAAACTTGGAAGAGGAGTTATTTGTGCCACTTACTAAGCTACTGTCTCTCCTTCAGACCCATGCTATGACTTACTTGTTGCTGCTGTAACAAATTACCACATAGTTAGTGACTTAAAACAGCCAGTTTATTCTTATCACAGTTCTGGAGGTCAGAAGTCCAAATTCAAAGCGCCAGCAGGGCTGATCCCTCCAGAGGCTCCAGGGGAGCACTGGCTCCTGCATTTTCCAGCTTCTAGAGGCACCGCATCCCTGGCTCATGGCCGGCCCTTCCCTCCATCCTCACAGTCAGCCGCACATCATCTCCAGTCTCTCTCTGCCTCTGACCCTCTCCCTCCCTCTTATAAAGACCCTATGATGACACTGGTGCCCCTGGGGAATCCAGGGTCATCCCCGTCTCAGGGGCCTTAACCTAATCTTTCCTGCAAATTTACAACCTAACATGACATTCACAAGTCCTAGTAGTTAGGATGTGGACATTGTTGGGGACCTTTATCCTGCTGGTTGCACCTACCCTTCAATGAAAGAGGAGAGTGAAAAAAGCTGGTTCAAAACTCAACATTCAAAAAGTAAGATCATAGCATCCGGTCCCATCACTTCATGGCATTAAATGGGGAAACAATGAAAACAGTGACAGACTTTATTTTCTTGGACTCCAAAATCAGTGCAGATGGTGACTGTAGCCACAAAATTAAGATGCTTGCTCCTTGAAAGGAAACCTATGATAAACCTAGACAGCATATAAAAAAGCAGAGACATCACTTTGCAGACCAAAATCCTTATAGTCAAAGCTATGGTTTTTCCAGTAGTCATGTACATACGTGAGAGTTGGACCATAAAGAAGGCTGAGTGCCAAAGAACTGATGCTTTCGAATTGTGGTGCTAAAGAAGGCCCTTGCGAGTTCCTTGGACTGCAAGAAGATCAAACCAGTCTATCCTAAAGCAAATCAAGCTTGAATATTCATTGGAAGGACAGATGCTAAAGCTGAAGCTCTAATACTTTGGCTACCTGATGAGAAGAGCTGACTCACTGGAAAAGACCCTGATGCTGGGAAAGATTGAGGCAGGGGAGAAAGGGAAGACAGAGGATGAGATGGTTGGATGGTATCACCAACTCAATGGATATGAGTCTGAGTAAACTCTGGGAGATAGTGAAGCACAGGGAAGCCTGGCATGCTGCAGTGCATGGGGTCGCAGAGTCAGACACAACTTAGCTGAACACCAAGAGCCCTTCAATTCTTAGCTTTGTGATGTGGGTGGAAATGCTGCAACCAGCAGCTTCTGCCAACTGGAGGGAGGGTGGAAGGCTGGAGAGGGGAGAGGGATTTGTCTGCACTGCCCCTTTCACTTCTTGTGTGTTTGAGGAATAATACCTCAGCGTGGCCTGAATATAGCTTGCATCATCTCTAATTTTCCTCAGATAACCACACCTGTTATTTTTCTCTCTTGTGACAATGGGTGTTTTGTGAAGCATTCAGAAGACAGCCTCATTTTTTACCTTAACATGAAATGACATATTCTTTATGTGTGATGCTCACAGAATACATCTCTGAATATGTTATGGCAAACAGGAGTGCTTGAGGAGGGTCATGCCATCACCCATTCTTAAGTGTGTGCATGCTCAGTCATGTCTGACTCTTTGTGACCCGTGGACTGTAGCCCACCAGGCCCTTTTGTCCATGGGATTCTCTAGGTAAGAATACTGGAGTGGGTAGCCATTCCCTTCTCCAGGGGATTTTCCCCACCCAGGGATAGAAGCTGTGTCTCTTGCATTGACAAGATTCTTTACCACTTGAGCCCATTGGGAGGTAGGCTTCTAAATTCATGCCTATTTACTGAAACTCAGCATGCATCATTAATCCATATTTTTAAAAGTATATATTTGTAATAGTTTATAAATTCAGTATTTTTGCCTTGAAGCTTTTTTATGTTAATTTTCTTAACACTCATTTTTATGAAAGCATCTAAAACCTTTTTGAAAACCCTATAAAAAGGAATTTTAATTGTATTTATCTTTTGGCCATGCTGAGACTTACAGGATTTTTAGTTCTTCAACCAGGGAATGAATATGGGCCGGTGGCAATGAGAGTGCAGTCCTAACCACTGGGCTTCCAGGGAATTCCCTAAAAAGGAATTTTAAAAATTCTGTCTGTAAATTAAATGACAAGCAATATCAGAGTTTGGACATACACTTAACATCAAATGAGAGAATGTTTCTGAAAGAAGCAGGCATATTAAATGCATTAGATGTTTAGCACCCATCTAGTAAGGGTATTTAGAGTTTTCAGGTCCATCACAAATTTATAGAAGTATTTTTTATTGTTGTTTTATATTAGTTAAGGTAGGAATTCAATTGCCTCAGGGATATCATAGCCTTAAAAAACCTTTTAAAAAAATATTGTGGCAAAAACCACGTGGGTTTCCCCAGTGGCTCAGCAATAAAGAATAAGCCTGCAATGCAGGAGACAAGGGTTTGATCCCTGGGTCAGGAAGAGCCCCTGGAGGAATAAATGACAACCCACTTCAGTATTCTTGCAGGGAAAATCCCATGGACAGAGGAGCCTGGTCGGCTATAGTCCATAGGGTCACAAAGAGTTTGACAAGACTGAGCAACTGAGCATGCAGGAAGCAATACACACATAACATGAAATTTACCATCTTAACCATTTTAAAATGTCAGCTGCTAACAGAATTGCGTCTCACAGATAGTACATAAAGGTCCAAACAGAGCCAACCCTTCGCTCTTAAACACATGCGTTGTAAAGTTACTTGATGGATATTTATTGTAATTATTTATGGCTGCATTTAACAAACTTTTCATTCTGTTTGATGCTATTTACACTACTGTATAAAGGAAGCGAATGACAGGAAAAGTCCCACCAATAAATAAATAATCTTCATTTAATTGTGATTTACCTTAAGAATTATGTGATCATACACTCTTCCTGAGAAGATTCAAAGGACAACGTGCTTTTTCGATGGCTCTGATACTTAAGGGTCGCCAAGAGGCTAGGAATGAAAAGTGTTTCTAATGATTAAAAAAAAAAAATGTGGTATTAAGTACATTCACACTATTATATAATACCAGACCCTTTTCATTTTCAAAATTCTCTGGGGATACTCTAAAAACCCCATCAGACATAAATTTCCCTGCAGTGCAAAATGTACAGCTGAGAACTGTGATGTCTCACACCTGCGGATATGCTGAGATCAGTCCTGCACGGAGATGGGGCCTGGAAGTCTGACCTTCCACGGGGGATAGTGCCTGGGTTGCTGACCTCAAGGCCCAATAGTGAAGACAAGGATGAAGGGCGGGGCCTCCGCGTGTCAAAAGTCACACGTCAAAATCAAGCAAGATCCCCACTTGCAGAGTGTGATGTTATTTTACACTGAGCGTCTTTGTTCTTAAGTTAAAGGCATGTTTCCACGGTGACCTTAATCCCTACCCCACTTCCGGCCCCAGAGATCACCAGACTCCCTCCTCACCCACGCTGTCCAGTCCTCTCTAGTCCCGGTTCCGGACAGGGACGCCCCTTGTGAAAACTGAGTCAGGACTTTGGGTCCAGGAGGAGGACTTGGGAGGACCCGCCGGCACAGGAGCGAGTTCTGCTCAAAGCTCCGGGATAGTGGACGGTATCCCTAAGCCTAATCACTCTATAAATCAGAGGGCGGGAAAAATCGGAGGCGTTCGGGCGGGGCCGGAGAATTGTCCAATCAGGGGCACAAGGAGGCGGGTCTCTGGAAACCTTCCAGTCAGGAGCCCCGGCAGTAAAAATGTTAGAAGATTGCCCAATCAGACCGGTGAGGTGTGAAGCATCTCCCAATCATAATCCCGGACGAAGAGAGTGTCAGGAGCATCGTCCAATCAGGGCCGAGGGCGGGCACGCTTCCTGCCCGACAGAGTAGTTCTCTGGGGGCCTTGGCGCTGCTGCGCACCTGCCCCGGGGCCCCAGGTGTCAGGTCCCTGTGGCTCTCACCTGCCCGGGCCGCGGGGAGGACTCCCGGGAGAGCCCAGAGCGGGGAAGAGATGGTGAGTGAGCGGGGCCGGGCTCAACATCGGGAAGGGCTGATTTGAACCAGCTGGAAGCGGTCCCGGGGTAGGGTCCTGGCGTCCTGTCCGGTCCGCGCGTGTGTGTCAGCGGTCTCAGAACTACCCGGGTGACCCGATGCTCACAGGTGCCTTCCGCACGGGGCCCCGAGAACACCAGCCCCTGGTCGGTTCCTCCCAGCGGACAGTCTGCAGGGGCGGGCGGGTAGCTTGGGGAGACCTGCTTGGGGACCTTGGACTGGGAAGGGTCACCTGGTAGGTCCTCGGTCCTGAGTGACCCCAACTCCAGCCCTCATTTCTTGGAGGGACACTAGTTGTCAGCTGACCGAACGCCTGAGGGGAAAAGGCAAATAATTCCTGACCCGTGGGTTCTCACAAGGGAAGTGAGAAAAACTAACGCCAAGGTCAAGGAAAGCGCACTATCAGGTGGGGCAGCACCCCTCAAACCGCCACCCCCGCCCAAGCAAAATGCACAGTCGACACAGTGGGGACACTGCTGGTGTCCTTTGTTCAGAGAGCACTTCAGTGAACGATGGGGGAGGGGTGCCCCACGTGATGGCGTGGCTGCACTTGACCCTTGGGTCATCTTTGTCTGGGGACCAGTACAGCCCTGCCCCTCCCTGGGTTTGCTACCTTGAAAAGATGTGTTCGCTTACTGGAACCTCGGATTTTCGGCAACTGTAAAATACATCTAATAAATACAGCGGGAAACAGAAGATAAAATATTTTCAAAGGGGTGAGTTTCAGAAGAAAGGAAAAAAAAGGAAATATCTTGCATTCTGCTTGTTAAAAATAAATCACCTGTCTGTGGTAAGTTTCTGAGGTCTGTTTGAGTTAACAAATGGAATTCTGGGGCATAGCCTCGAAAGTTCTGGGGAAAAACATGTCAGAGTAATAGAGATTTCCCTTCCTGTACAGCTGCAGAGAAGTGAAAGAAATACCACATAGCATGATAGGTAAAGGTGGTGAAGATTCACCCCAAAATATCAGTTATTTAATTTGTGACAGTTGATGCTACTGTTGTTTATTATTTGCAATATACTTTGCTTAAATCTGCAATAAATTGTTTATTATCCTTGAAACCTGTGGGTATACATGGATCTTACTTAGACACCAGTTTGTCCTGTCCTTTGTGCTGAAGTGTCTGTCATTTCTGCTTGGCTCTCCTTTTAGACACAGGTCTGCTTTGGAGTCTCTTCCTCAAGGTAGATCTAATGGCCCATTCCTCTGCCAATTCATCCTTTCGGGAGTGCTGCTGCTTTAAAAATCCTTGCAGTGTGCCAGTCAGATTTTCTTCTGGTTCTTCAGAATATTTTGACTGTTTAGGGGCATTTGTTCTCATTAGGTTGGAAAGTTAGTATTTGTTAAATCCTAAAAAAAAAAAAAATCTGTTTTGGGATTTCATGGGATTCTATAAAGATCCTAGGTCTGTCTTGGGTGGATCGATATTTTGGTTAAGAATGTGTGTCATCTTGTCATTTATTTCATTTTTCTTTGTTACTATCCTTGCTGCTGCTGCTGCTGCTAAGTCACTTCAGTCGTGTCCAACTCTGTGCGACCCCATAGACGGCAGCCCACCAGGCTCCCCCATCCCTGGGATTCTCCAGGCAAGAATACTGGAGTGGGTTGCTATTTCCTTCTCCAGTGCTTGGTATTTTTAAATTTTTCTATTTCTTTTTTCTTTTTCTAATGCATTATTTATTTATTTGGCTCCACTGCATCTCAGTTGCAGCATTTGGGATATTTTAGTTGTGGCATGCGGGATCTAGTTCCGTGACCAGGAATTGAACCCAGGCTCCCTGCACTGGGAGCTCAAAGTCTTAGCCACTGGACCACCAGGGTAGTCTAGTTATTAGATTCTTTTTATAGCTTTTATTAAACTTACTTTGTACTACTTCAATTTGGTTTTTACCATGGTGTGTGTTATCTTTTCAAAGTGACCTTTCCTGGGTCTTCCCTGGTGGTCCATTGATTAAGCTTCTGCGCTTTCAATGCAGGGGATTGGGTTTGATTCAGGGAAATGAGATCCCACATGTTGCATGGTGTGGTCAAAAAATAAAGCGACCTTTCCAATTTGCTGTTGCTTTTAATTAGAAAGGTAATGAAATTTATATTGAGTTTTTATCCTGAGATCTTGTTCAGTATCTTATTCTATGATTATCGTTTTTTTTTCTGTTGGTGTCATACATGTGCAGTTGTTTTAGTTAGGCACTGAGACAACCTCTTTTCTAGTACTGCACGTTTGTACTGGACTGGATTGCTAGTATAATGTTGACTAAGAGGTCAGCTGGCCACACGTCATTTGTATTTAATTGTCTTGGAGAAAACAGTTAACTTCATACAATTTATATGTTTTTTTCTTTCTTTTTTAGTTTTTGAATTTTTTTCTCATCTGTTTTCCTTTAATCATGCATATTACCATCTGTTTCCTACTGGTAAGAGTGTTTTTTTATGTATGACTGTTGAATATTATAAAATGGCTTTCAACAACACTAAGATGATTAGAAGTAATTCCTATGAGTTGGTAGTGTTTTCTGTTGTATAGATAACATCAGTGCAGGAAAATGTATATGACATATATAGTTGACAAAAATATTGAAAAAAAAAATCCTCTGTGAAATGAGACTCAGCCCTCAATGTAGAACCAGCTTTCATACCAGACTGCAAATGAACCCAAATGACAGGCCCCTCACTCTCCAAATTCAACCAATATGTTGAATATGTTGAATTATATCAAGATATATATGTGTGTGTGTGCTTGTGTGCTCAGTCATGTCCAACTCTTTGCGACCCCATGGACTGTAGCCTGCCAGGCTCCACTGTCCATTTCTAGGCAAGAAAACTGGAGTAGATTGCCATTTTCTTTTCCAGGGAATCTTCTGGACCCAGAGAGGGGGGAACCGAAGTCTCCTATGTCTCCTTTATTGTAGGCACTCTAGGGTTCTTTTTATAAGGGCACTAATCCCATCCCTGGTCAGCTCCATAAGGCTCCACCACCAAACACCATTAGGTTTCAACCTGAATTTGGTGGCGGAGGACACAGACCCTCAGCCCACGGTAGTCCCCAAGACCACCCTGGCTTCACAGATTTACTTAGTGGCTCCCTGGCTTCAGTGTGTAGCCGTGCTCATGGCTCTGATTTCTGACCGCGGGAATAAAGCAGAGTCAGCAGGAGAAAGGTGCCCAGGCCAGTTCCTGAGGAGACTGAGTGCAGGATCCCAAGGGTTCCCCACTCCCCCCCTCAAAATCACACAGGGCAGTCTTCCTCCCTCCACCCCCCACTACTGTGGTGAGAACATGGTTGACATGCCATCCACCCGGAACACTAATGAGAGGCTCAGTTACCAGGATTGTGTTGGGCTGGTCATGTAGACACCTGTGATTAGTCTGAACTGAGATTCCAGACTCCCAGACGGAAAACTGTTCTTCAGCATAAACCATATTATTAGCATAAAAGGGCAGAGGAGCCACGCTGTCAGGGTGGTGAGAATGCCTCCCAGACCCAAGTTCCCACATGCCAGCAGAAGGCCAGCCCTGCATGCCAAGCTGAAGAAAGACTGGACAGCCCCTTGCCCTTCGCTTTGTCTAAACTTTTGCTTCAGCTCTAGGAACTGGTTTAACTTTTTTCCTTCTAATGCAGTACGGTCTTCTAACTCTTTTTTCCCCACCCAAAGCTCACTTTTGGGAACTTGAGGGGCGTTTCACCTCCTGCCCAGAAGAGAGCAAAAATCAGAGGTGTCCCCTGGGCTGGACTTTGATTGTCCTCTCACTTGGCCAGTATGGCCACTGGCAGCTGGTATATTCAGTGAGCTGGCCCTCCTGGAGTTGGATCGCTCATTTTCACCTTGATCAACTTTTAACCTCACAGCAGGCAGTTCAGTCGCCCTTTCATACCCCAGATGACCCCATCGTCATCCGCTCTTCCTTCTTCCTCCACTTCCCAGAGAGTGCTTTTCCCATATTTTAGTGAGTTTGGATTGTTTCAGCAAATCCCACTTCTGATGTGTCTAGTGGCCACAGGACCACCTGTGGTTCTGCAGGTAGGACTCACGTGACTCAGCACAGAGTTGTACTCATGACTAGAATGTATCACAACAAAAGGACAAAGCAGACTCAGCAAAGGGAAAAGGCCCATGAGGAGAAATCTGAAGAAAACCAGGTGCAGGCTTTTAAGAGTCCTTTCCCAGTGGTGTCACACATAACACACCTCACAGCCCAGGTTGTGACAGCATGTGAAATACTATTTCCTGGAGGCTCATTAGGGACTCAGTGCCCTGGGGTTTTTATTGACAGCTGATTGTGTAAGCATACTGTGCCCAGCACGGACCCAAAGCCCAGATGCCCAAACAAAAAGCAGGTGCTCAGCATTAAATATCAGTTTAGAGACAGGGAGTAATAATTATGGTGGTGTGAAACTTTCAAATATTAAGTTCCCAGATGCCAGCCAAGGCTACCGTTGCCTCCTTGCCAGCAATCATTGCCAGGGATCAATGGTTTGCATTAAGGTTTGCAGTGTCCACTCTTCGTGCATGTTCAGTGGAGGAAACACTACAGGCAACTCTATCATGAGCAACTCACCTGACTCAAGAAGCTCCTGTACAATAGGGATATTCCTGTTATGCTCTGTTGAATAGGTACTAAATTCTGGCATCAGAATTGTTGCAGAAGAGTGTTTTCTTTCCTCTGCTCATGGAATGTCACTGGGTTGATGAACTTTCAAAACAAAACAAAACGTGGCTTAAGGGAGGCATTCAGCTCAGTGGTTCTTGTGCTTAGGAATTGGCCCGACTTGCTCATGTGCCCACCAGGGAGAGGGACGTGGACAGAAGAGAAACTGAGAGTGCAGCCTCTAGGTTGGTTTGTGTGGAATCACTGTCTCCTGGAACTTGAGGCAAGGCAGTGTTTCCTTTGTAGGAAGGCACTGGAATCCTTTATGTATTTTATAGTCAAGGGTAAATTCACTGTCAAATGTTTCTGATGTTAAAGTCCTTTTCAAAGTAGGACTCTTAACCTTTTCCTTAAGGTCATCAAGGGTACTGTTTTATGACTCCTGTAGAAGAGCATCATGGAACATGTGTGTGTGTGTGTGTGTGTGTGTGTGTGTGTGTGTGTGTGTGTGAGAGAGAGCTCAGAACTGCTGAGGAGCAGCACTGGCTCAGGAGTGTAGAGAACGTATGGAGTTCTTACTTCCTATCATCATGAAAATAGAGAAAAAGAGTATAAACTGGGCTGTGATAACTGTTACACAGAAAAGTTAAAATTAATGCTTATTCAAAAGAAATATTTTATTCAGCCAGTTGGACTGTCCTTATGGCCTGGAGTTCTTTAAGACAATATGGCTAGCTGGCCCTTGCAGCACGTTGGGTTCCCACTGGCCCATTGGCCTCTCATATTTGGTTGGGGGAAAAGAAGGAAAAATGTCCAGTCCTTCATTGTGCGTTTTCTTAAATTATTTATTTATTTATTTATTTTTGCCCACACCATGTGGCAGTGTGGGATCTTAGTTCCCTGACTAAAAGTCGAACCTGTGCTCTATGAATTGCAAATGCAGAGTCCTAAGCACTGGACTAGGGAAGTCCCACCTTCATTGTGCTTTTATTCCTTTGAACCTCATTCAGGCTGACCTTGAGCTTCATGTGCTTATGAATGGTGTGCTGTAGGAAGAAGCTATAAAGTCTCTTGTGTCACAAGGGGGTTGACAGTTCTTAAAATGCAAATATTGTAATGGACACATGTATATGTATGGATGGGTCCCTTCACTGTTTACCTGAAATAATCCCACATTGTTAATTAGCTGTGCGTGCATGCTAAATTGCTTCAGTTGTGTCTGATTCTGCAACCCTACAAACTGTAGCCTGCCAGGCTCCTCTGTCCAGGAGATTCTCTAGGTAAGAATACTGGAGTGGGTTGCCATGCCCTCCTCCAGGGGATCTTCCTGACCCAGGGATTGAACCCATGTCTCTTATGTCTCCTGCATTAATAGGTGGGTTCTTTACCATTTGCAGCACCTGGGAAGCCCTTAATTGGCTATACTGCAATATAAAATGTTTTTGATGTTAAGAAGATAAAAGTTTTTAAAAATGGAAATATTGTTTCGTTTGTATAGTACTTTCATTTCTCCAACATGATCTGAATCCTTTGGTTAGAGAAGAGTAAGACTTGAAGTGGTCACAGTAGAAATGTCGAGGTAAGTTGAGTGTGTTAGTGGTAGTGGTTTAGTTGCTAGTCGTGTCTGACTCTTGCAACCCCATGGTCTGTAGCCTGCCAGGCGCCTCTGTCCATGAAATTCCCCAGGCAAGAGTACTGGAATGGATTGCCATTTCTTTTTCCATGGGATCTTCCTGACCCAGGGATCAAACCCAGGTTTCCTGCATTGCAGGCAGTCTCCTGCTTTGCAGGCGGATTCTATACCAACTGAATCACTAATCTATGAGGGCAGGAGTGTGGACATAAAGTTAGGAGGTGTGATGACTGAGTCACAGAGTGAGTATTTGGTGACCACAAAATCTTGTTTGAGCTTCCTGTGACTTGAGCCCAGTTGCTCAGTGTCGTGAATCACATCCAAGCTCCTGCACATTTTTTGGTTGTTTTAGGACTTGGTGGTCTTCGAGGATGTGGCTGTGAACTTCACCCTGGAGGAGTGGGCTTTGCTGGATTCTTCTCAGAAGGAGCTCTACAGAGACGTGATGCTGGAGACCTTCAGAAACCTAGCCTCAGTGGGTAAGAATGATGTCATTCTTTAACTTAGTTATTTAGAGACAAGCATATCTGGCACATCACTGTTCTGAGATGTAGAATGTAAAAAGGAATTATGTTAACTAATAAGATAGATGTGGTCACAACTATCATAGAATCTACCCACAAAAAATGTGAATCTATGTATTAAACTAAGTTTTTCTTTCTGTAAAGAAAGTTCCCTTAGTATCACTAGTAGATACAGGTTTCATGGGGCCTTGGAGGTCCCAGTAAGTTCTGTTTTAGAACCTTGAGAGAATTTTACTGTGTTTATTAAAGTGCTCACCATTTTGACCCCTTGTACTTGTTTTTGATGAAGTCTTGACACAGATAAATGCCTCAGTTTCTTTCTGGGCTAACAGGTACTTTCTTTCTTGTAAAATGTATTCCCTTTTTGCTTTCAGATGGTGAGACTCAATATAAGGCCAATGGGTCAGTTTCTCAGCAGGATATTTATAGGAATAAAATATCCAAAGAACATAAAATATCAAAGTTCACTGGAAATGATTCCTGGCCCTTTTTCTTAGGAAAAATTTGGGAAGAACTCAGCATTGAAGATCAGTACACATACCAGAGTAGACACCCAAGGTGAGTTGCACTCAGAGAACGCAGTATTTCAGGAGGGAATCTTAGCATGTCATGAAGTTTAAAAAGCAAACAAAGCACACATAAGCCTAGGTCAGATTTGTTTGTTCATAGAGATTTTCACGAAGATTTTTTTAAAAATTTGACATTGATGTGTTAGAAACAGTTGAAAACAATCAGCTGGAGAGATCATGTTTAAGAAACACTTGTTTCTGTAATGGTTGCAGTTGAGCCCCCTTTCGTGGCATTGAGTTCATTCCACTTTCAGTTCAGTTCAGTCGCTCAGTTGTGTCCGACTCTTTGCGACCCCATGAATTGCAGCACACCAGGCCTCCCTGTCCGTCACCAACTCCTGGAGTTCACCCAGACTTACGTCCATCAAATCAGTGATGCCATCCAGCCATCTCATCCTCTGCCATCCCCTTCTCCTCCTGCCCCCAATCCCTCCCAGCATCAGAGTCTTTTCCAATGAGTCAACTCTTCGCATGAGGTGGCCAAAGTACTGGAGCTTCAGCTTTAGCATCAGTCCTTCCAAAGAAATCCCAGGGCTGATCTCCTTCAGAATGGACTGGTTGGATCACCTTGTAGTCCAAGGGATTCTCAAGAGTCTTCTCCAACACCACAGTTCAAAGGCATCAATTCTTCGGCGCTCAGCCTTCTTCACAGTCCAACTCTCACATCCATACATGACCACAGGAAAAACCATAGCCTTGACTAGACAAACCTTTATTGGCAAAGTAATGTCTCTGCTTTTGAATATGCTATCTAGGTTGGTCATAACTTTCCTTCCAAGGAGGAAGCGTCTTTTAATTTCATGGCTGCAGTCACCATCTGCAGTGATTTTGGAGCCCAAAAAAATAAAGTCTGACACTGTTTCCACTGTTTCCCCATTTATTTCCCATGAAGTGATGGGACTAGATGCCATAATCTTCGTTTTCTGAATGTTGAGTTTTAAGCCAACTTTTTCACTCTCCTCCTTCACTTTCATCAAGAGGCTTTTTAGTTCCTCTTCACTTTCTGTCATAAGGGTGGTGTCATCTGCATATCTGAGGTTATTGATATTTCTCCCAGCAATCTTGATTCCAGCTTGTGTTTCTTCCAGTCCAGCATTTCTCATGATGTTCTCTGCATAAAAGTTAAATAAGCAGGGTGACAATATACAGCTTTGATGTACTCCTTTTCCTATTTGGAACCAGTCTGTTGTTCCACGTCCAGTTCTAACTGTTGCTTCCTGACCTGCATACAGATTTCTCAAGAGGCAGATCAGTTGGTCTGGTATTCCCATCTCTCTCAGAATTTTCCACAGTTTATTGTGATCCACACAGTCAAAGGCTTTGGCATAGTCAATAAAGCACAAATAGATGTTTTTCTGGAACTCTCTTGCTTTTTCCATGATCCAGTGGATATTGGCAATTTGATCTCTGGTTCCTCTGCCTTTTCTAAAACCAGCTTGAACATCAGGTAGTTCACGGTTCACATATTGCTGAAGCCTGGCTTGGAGAATTTTGAGCATTACTTTACTAGCGTGTGAGATGAGTGCAATTGTGCAGTAGTTTGAGCATTCTTTGGCATTGCCTTTCTTTGGGGTTGGAATGAAAACTGACCTTTTCCAGTCCTGTGGCCACTGCAGAGTTTTCCAAATTAAGAAGTCAAATCAGTGAGAAAATTTACCCATTCAGTGAAATCCGTGAAAGTGTAATCCTTGTATGTATGTGTGTGTGTGTGTGCTCAGTCATGTCTGACTCTTTGCAACCCCATGGACTATAGCCCACCAGGTTTCTCTGTCCATGAAAGTCTCTAGGAAAGAATACTGAAGTGAGTAGCCATTACCTCCTCTAGAGGGTCTTCCCGACCCAGGGATTGAACCCATGTCTCTTGCGTGTCCTGCATTGTCAGGGAAATTCTTTATCACTGCACCACCTGGGAAGCTCTGCAATCCTTGTACTTACTAATAAATCATTATTAGTCAAACCATTTATAACATGCTTCTCATGTTTAACAGAAATCATGTGGTGGAAAGACTCCAGGAAAGTAATGATCAGTATGGGGAAGGCTTCAGTCAGATTCCAAATCTTAACCTGTACCAGAAAACATTCACTGGAGTAAAACAGTATGAATACAGTCCATACAAAAAAGCCTTCATGCATCGTTCACTCAAGAATCACAGCACTGCTTGCACTGGACATAAACCGTATCAATGTCAGGAATGTGGGCAGGCCTACAGTTCTCATTCACACCTAAGGACGCATGTGAGGATCCATAATGGAGAAAGGCCCTTTGTGTGTAAATTATGTGGAAAAACCTTTCCGCGTACTTCTTCCCTCAACCGGCATATCAGGATTCATACTGCTGAGAAAACCTATGAATGTCAGCAATGTGGGAAAGCCTTCATTGATTTTTCAAGTCTTACTAGTCACGTGAGAACTCACACTGGAGAGAAACCATATCAATGTAAGGAGTGTGAGAAAGCTTTCAGCTACTCCTCAACTTTTCGAAGACACATGATAACACACACTGGAGAGAAGCCCTATAAGTGTATGGAATGTGGGGAAGCCTTCAGCTACTCCTCAACTTTTCGAAGACACATGATATCACATACTGGGGAGACACCACATAAATGTAAGGAATGTGGGGAAGCCTTTAGTTATTCCTCAGCTTTTCGAAGGCACATGATAACACACACGGGAGAGAAGCCCTATGAATGTAAACAGTGTGGGAAAACCTTCATTTATCTCCAGTCCTTTCGAAGGCATGAAAGGATTCACACTGGAGAGAAGCCTTACGAATGTAAGCAATGTGGAAAAACCTTCATCTATCCCCAGTCATTTCGAAGACATGAAAGGACGCACGGCGGAGAAAAACCCTATGAATGTGACCAGTGTGGAAAAGCATTCAGCCACCCATCCTCCTTTCGAGGACACATGAGGGTGCACACTGGAGAGAAACCTTACAAGTGCAGTCAGTGTGGGAAAACTTTCAACTGGCCCATATCCTTACGAAAACACTTGCGAACTCACACTAAAGAGAAACCGTTTGAATGTAAACAGTGTGGAAAAGCCTTCAATTTGTCTGCTTGCTTTCGGGAGCATGTGAGAATGCATCCTGGAGACAAGTCTTATGAATGCAAGCTATGTGGGAAAGCCTTCTACTGTCACCTCTCCTTACAGAAACACATGAGAAGGCACACCGCTGAGAAGCTTTATGAATGTGAGCAATGCCAGAAAGCTTTCAGTTGGCCTGAACTTTTGCAACAGCATGTGAGAACGCATACTGCAGAGAAACCTTACAAATGCAAGGAGTGTGGTAAAGTTTTCAAGTGGCCCTCGTCCCTACCAATACATATGAGAATGCACACTGGAGAGAAACCATATGAATGTAAGCAGTGTGGGAAGGCCTTCAGTTGTTCCTCATCCTTAAGAAGACATGCGAGGATACATACTGTGGAGAAACACTACATATGTAATGGGGAAAATCCTGCAAATGAACTCATGCACAGTGCTTCAGAAAATTCACACGAGGAGAGAAATCTTATAAAAGTTGCAAATCTGGTATTGCCTTTATGAGTCCCACGTCATGGAAGTGGATCCATATGGAGTGTATTTCTAATTCTTTTTGATGAAAATTAACTGTTAAAGTAGTCTCTTAACTATAGTACATAAATTTTGTAGGTAGTGGGGTTTTTTTTATGTTTTAGGAAATAAAACATTTATCTTTCCAGTTGGACTCATGGTGATTTGCAGTGTATTTTATATATATATATATATATATATATATATATATATATGTATATGTATATAGTTTAGAGCAACTACCCAATGTGGGGCTCGAACCCATGACCCTGGGATTAAAAGCCTGATGCTCTTCTGACTGAGCTAGCCAGGCAGTTAAATATATAGTTTAACATCTTAGTTGTTTAAATTGTCTTTTAAGGGGTCATTGGAACAATGACATTGTGGTATTTGTTGGAATTTTCCTACTGGCTTAGTGTGGCAGATACTGGATAATCAACCATTACATATTTTCCACCATGGTATTGAGACATCCTTTATTTATTTAGGCCAGTGGAGCCTTATTCCATTTTTCTTAAACATAATTGGTAGAAATTTGTAATTATGCAGAGTTCTTCAAAGTGTATAGTCTCATGTGAATTGTTACTTTGAACTTTTATGCTTTGCTTTGTCTTCACTTGTGATTGTAAATTAAAACTAGGTTTTTTATTTAAGAGACACTTGTGATGTGACCATGAGATATCAAGTTCTGGATTGTGTTACATCAGCATGAGTAGTGTTAGGACCTATAGTTCCCCAGATCCCTTCCCTTTATGATTCTGTGTCTAAATATACCAGAAGCCTATTGATGTGAGATTTGGAAGGCAGAAGTGAAGCCATTACTAAGGTCTTGCAGTTTGTTGTTGTTGTTTAGTCACTCAGTTATGTCTGACTTTTTTGCGACCCCATGGACTATAGCCCACCAGACTCCTCTGTCCATGGGATTCTCCAGGCAAGAATACTGGAATAGGTTGCCATTTCCTTCTCCAGGGGATCTTCTTGACCCAGGCCTGGAACCTATGTCTCCTTCATTGGCAGGTGGATTCCTTACACTGAGCAACCAGAGAATCTATAGATACATTTACTTATCACTAAAATAACCATTTTGGTTTCCTAAATATTTTGAGGTATATTGTTGGGGAAAGGTCAAAGAGCTGCTTCTAGAACTGTTCCTTAAGATAATAAGCCTGAGGCAACACTCACTCATGGAGGAATTTCAGAGATTATTGCTGCTTTCAAGTCCTGGGTGATACAAGGATTTTTTTTTTTAAACTAAACTTTTCTTTCAGTTTGGTTGTTATAAAAGCTATCAAAGGGGAGTTTGAAATATCACAATCCTTTTTAAGGTGCTTTTAAAAAACTTGTAGTTGATTTACAATGTTGTGTTAATTTCTGCTGTATAACAGTGATTCATTTATATATGTGTGTATATGTGTGTGTATTCTTTTCATTTTCTTTTCCATTATGGTTTATCACAGTAATCGAATATAGTTTCCTGTGCTCTATAGTAGGACCTGGTTGTTTGTTATTATTGATACATTATTATTGACTGAAGTCCTTATAGGCCAGTGCTGAAGTTCCAACTTCAACCCCAGGTATTTTAATTGGCAAACAACCTGATACCCTATGAACCACATACACTCAAATCAGGTCATATGATTTAATTCTATTTGTGGACCTCCCTGACAGTGCAGTGATTAAGACTCTGCACTTCCACTGCAGGGGCACAGGTTCATTCCTGCTTGGGGAACTAAGATCCTTCATGCCACATGGCGCCCCTACACCCCCCCACACACCCCCCCCCCCGCCCCCGCCAAAAAGTATTTGTAAGTCATGCTACTATGCCCACCTTTGTCTTCAGATTCTGCAAGTGGCTCAGCCTCTATGGCTGTGTCATAGAATCACAAAAATCTGATGCATAGCAACCCAGGTTGGTTTCCACTGGGGTATCACCCCAGGCCACATGGCCCTGAAATCAGGCCCTCCAGAAGCTGCAGGAGTCATCATTTAAGAAATGTATCTAGGGCTTCCCTGCTGGCTCAGTGGTTAAGAATCCACCTGCCAACGCAGGAGACATGGGTTTGCTCCCTGGTCCGGGAAGATCCCACATGCCAGGGAACAACTAAGCCCATGGGCAACAACTACTGAGCAGCAAGTGAAGCCGCTGCAATGAGAAGCCACTGCATTGCAACTGGAGAAAAGCCTGCTGCAGCAAGGAAGACCCAACACAGCCAAAAATAAAGAATTTTTTAAAATGAAAGTGTCTTATAAAAACAAGTATATCTGATTAAAAAAACAATCTATGGACTTATTAAAGAGGAATCTTATTCACAGAGTGCTGCCAGAGGACCGAGGCTCGGGCCTAAGATGGGCCAGCGTCTCCAACCACAGAGCAAAGGGCTTTTCCCATGTGTGTAAAGAGGGGAAGCAGGATGAAAGTTGGGCTAGTGAGGGGCTAAGCGGATTCTGAGACCACCAGGACTGGACAGGGGCCTCCTGGGTACCTTCTCTGGAGAAGCTGACCAGGGGCTTGTTCAGAACCTCACTGTTGCTCAGACAGAGGTAGAAGATGAGGGGCTGCGATCCAGCGTTGCCATTCCCTGTAGGGAGGGAGCCTGATACCGTGGGCTATGAAATAGGACTCAAAAAGAATTTAGTCAAGCCCAGATTGGGAGCCGGGTCAGGAGAGCGGGGCCTCCTGGTACCAAAGGCCACACGTCAAACACGGTGGGATCCTGGCTTATACGCGGACGTGAATGTCTTTGTTTTTAAAGAAATGGCACAGACACACAATGACTTCACCCCCGGACCATTGGCCCCTGAGGTCACCAGGCTCTCCTGTCCCATCTCATCCAGTCCCGACCCTGGACAGGGGGTCTCTCCGCGGGGCAAGTAAGTCAGGACTTCTCGGTACAGGTCCACCTGCCCGCAACAAGTTCTGCTAGGAACCCACGTCCCGGGCTAGCGAGTCCAAGTATCTAGAAGAAGGCCGGGCAAGGATGGGCTGAAGCCGAAAACCACACTTCCGCCCGGCATAAGCACCTGACGAAGGTTCAGACTAAACACTGAAGCCTGGAAGGACAGTAACACTGTCCAGTCAGGGGAGGCGGGGGCAAGCCCAGGAGAATAACCAGAACTGCTGGGAAGGTGTCAGGATAACAGGGTCTGAACAACTGTCCAATCAGGGCTCGGAATCTTGCCTGAGTATTATCCTTTCGGAGTCCTGGGTGAGTGTCAGGAGTACCATCCAATAAGATCGCCACTTCCCAGAGAACTAGTCAATCAAGGGCTGCGGGGGCGGGTGTTACGTACATAAGAAGCATCTGGCGGAGGAGTGCGTGGGACACCGTCCAATTAGACGGCGGAGGCCCAGAACTCCGTCCAATCAGGACCGGCGGCGGTCACCCTCTCATCCCGCGCAGGCGTCGCTCGCTTCAGACCTGAGTGCTCCCGCGTAACTGTGGGTTGCGGCCCCAGGTGTCGTGTTTCCGTGGGCTCGCGGGCTCCGGGAAGGATGCTCTGGAGATCCAGGAACTGGAAGATATGGTGAGTTCTCTGGCCGGAGCCGGAGACCAGCTGGGGCTGATTACGACCCGTTGGGAGCTGAGGCAGGCCCGGGTTCCGGCGCCCGCTCCTCTAGATAGCGACCCAAGTTTCCCCCTCGACCCCGTTGTCCTGTCCCTTCCCGTCCCCTCTTGAGTGGGAGTCTCGGCCTGAGAATGCGCCCCTTGGGGATCCCGGGGAGGACCGGATGACCCAGGCAGTGGTCAGGGGCTAGGGTGAGGGAACTCGTCTTGACCTGACAGATGCAGTCATAGCCCTACCAGGTAGGAAGGTGCTTTATTCCCATTAAAAAACAAAATTCAACGAAGTAAGTTTCCAAGCTCTTCCTGGTTTTATTCAGCCATTCATGAATCTGGCAGCTTCCCATACAGCACTGAAGGGCGCTGCGGGTTAAGTCTCCTGTAGGCAAAAGTGAGCGGGTCGAAGGAAGCAGCGAAAGTGGGTTTTGTCTGTGGCAGGTTCCTTTACCCTAGGGAGGGCGCGGGTCTGCCAGGCAGATCGTCTCCCTGTGCCGACCCGGTAATTCCTGATTGACTGCTTTCAAATTCCATTTCTGGGAGAGGCTGAAACTCTTAAGTTCAACCAGCTCGGTGTCTTGGGACTCAGCATAAGTGACTCCATTTGGGGCTGTGGGCTTGTTTTAATATTCCAGAGATTTGGAGTAGGGACAGGACTCCGATCTCAACATATGTCCCAGGGTCTCAGACGAAACAGAAAACGGCTTTTCTGTTCTGGTTGAGAAGGGTGAGAGCAAGGCTGTTTGATAGCCTGGGAGATTTCTGGGGTCAGTGCATTCTCAGCCCAGATGGGGAGAAGGGGAGCTTTATTCTGCATCTTAGTGCTTCTTGAGGATGGGCAGGGGGAGCTGGTAACCAAAAAGTCAGGGGAAAGTTTGGGTTACAAATGGGCAATTGTGAACACTTGGTCAAATGAAAACTTCAAAATTCCTAATCATGCACTTCCATACTTTCATTAAGGTGTGTTATTGCGGGGTGCGGGAAGGAGTCTGTAAGTGTCTCAAAAGGAGTTTATTTTACACAAAGGAGTAATTTGCTCTAGCAAAATAATGGAACCTGGGACTTCCCTGGTGGTCTAGTGGTTAAGAAACCTCCTTCCAATGCAGGGGATGTGGGTTTGATCCCTGGCCTGGGGATTAAATCCTACATGCCACAGAGCAACTAAGACCCAATTAAGCCAAAAATAATTAAGTTTTAAAAAATAATGGAACCCCAGGAGAGGGGTCATGGGAAACTGATCTACAGCCGGTAGGTTTGAAGAAACGCAGGTGACAGTCTGATCCTGAGACTGGCATCTGAAGTGTGTGTGTGTGTCTGGGAGTTGGAGGCAGTCTTGAGGGACTGAGCCTTTAACCTGTGGAATCCAATGCCATATCCAGGTAGAGCGTGTCAGACCCCAGTTTCAAGGGTAGGAAACCCAGATGGAGTCTCAGAGAATTGCCTGGTATGGGGAGAAACCACGACATACTGGGGACCAGGAGTCTCTGAAGTGATGTGGTCTCCATGAGGGTAAAGAGACACAGAGGGAAGAAACACACAGGAGGGAAAACTGAGTTTTCCCCAAACACGCAAGAAGGAAGAGCTAGTTTTCCCTTTACCAGGCTTCATCACATCACTGACCCAGCCCGTCCTCTGGGAGATTCTCCTTGCTGACTCCGTGTGTCTCCCAGCTCTCAATCTGGGGCTTTTAAAAGTTCTTTCTTATCTTTTTTCCTACTTGATGGGGCCATGTTGGGAGTTTCCACAAGAATGATATAGCTTATGGATGGTTCAGGATGGTGGGCAGACTCTTCTCCAGGCACTGTCCTTGGCTGATGCAAACAGTACACGGTGGTGATGGGTGAGCATGGCTGACCCACTGTGCTTTAAGCCAGCACCTCCATGGTGGAGTCGGGGGCCACGTTTCTATCCAGGAAACCTCTATTAAGGCATCTGTGGGATCGCCATTTTCACTCTGTAGTACTGAAAGCAAATCAGACTGAATTCCCAAAAACTTTCTTTGCATTCCCCTGATGACTCAGGTTGAACATCTTTTCATGAATGTTTGTTTTTTCTTTTTTTTGTTTTCCTTTTCCTGAGCTTATTGACCATTTATATTTCTTCTTTGGAAGAGTGTCTGTTCAAATGTTAGGTATCAGCATCTCCTGGATGCCCTTTAGCACTTCATTCCCTCTATTTCGAGTTTGCTGAGTATTTTTATTAAGAAAAGATGATGTGGGGTTGTTTTTCTTCCCTTTCTTAAAAAGCATTATGATGAGATATTTTACATTTTTTTTTCAAAAATAATTTTATTTATTTACTTTTGACTGTGCTGGGTCTTCACTGCTGCTGTGACTTTTGTCTAGTTATGGCCAGCTGGGGCTACTCTCTAGTTGTGTGTGGGCTTATCATTGCAGTGGCTTCTCTTGTTGTGATACACAGGCTTATTTGCTCCACAGGATCGAACTAGTGTCTCCTGCATTGGCAAGTGGATTGTTTACCACTGAACCACTAAGGAAGCCATTTCTAATTCCTTTTTTTTTTTAATCTTTTTTTGCCTATCCACATGGCATGTGGGATCTTAGTTCCCCAACTAGGGATCGAACCTGTGCCCCCTGCATTGGCAAAGCAGTATTTTTTTTTTCCCCTTTGGTTGTGCCGGATCTTTGTGGCTGCTCTTGGGCTTTTTCTAGTCACGGCGAGCAGGGGCTGCTCTTCATTGCCCAGGCTTCGTATTGCAGTGGCTTTTCTCGTCGTGAAGCACAGGCTCTAGGTACTCAACCTTCAGTAGCTACAGCTCGTAGGCTCCAGAGTGCTGGCTCAGTAGTTGCCCATTGGCTTAGTTGCTTCACAGCATGTGGGATCTTCATGGACCAGGGATTGAACCTGTGTCCCCAGCATTGGCGTGCAGATTCTTTACCCCTGAGCCACCAGGAAAGTCCCAAAGGTGATGTGTTTTCACAGATACCTTTTCTGAGTCTGTTGAGGTGATCATGTGGTTTTTGTTCTTTATTAATAAGGTATATGATACCAGTTTCCTATGGATGGAGGAGCCTGGTAGGCTGCAGTCCATGGGGTTGTGAAGAGTCGGACACGACCGAGTGACTTCACTTTCACTTTTCACTTTCATGCATTGGGGAAGGAAATGGCAATCCATTCCAGTGTTCTTGCCTGGGGAATCCCAGGGATGGCAGAGCCTGGTGGGCTGCCATCTATGGGGTCGCACAGAGTCAGACACGACTGAAGTGACTTAGCAGCAGCACCAGCAGCTTTGTTTCTTTGAACCAAACTTTTTATTCCTGGAATAAATCCCACTTGGTCCTGGTGTTGAATCCTTTTTATATCTCTATGGATTTGGATTGCTAGCATTATGTTGAGGAATTTTTTTGTTTGTGTTTATATGGGATACTGCTCTGTAACTTTATGTGTGATGTCTTTTTTTGGTTTTGGTATCAGCATAATGCTAGCCTCCTAGAAGGGGTTGGAAAGTGTCTCCCCACAATTCAATTTTGTATATGGATTCCCAATGATTAATACTAATGGTGTTTAACATCTTTTCATGTGGTTATTGGCCATTTGTATATCTTCTTTGGAGAATTGTCTTTTCACATTTATTGCCCCATTATTGAGTTGTCTTATTTGTCTTTTATTTTTTATTGTTGTCATGTTGTTTAGTCACTAAGTCATGTCCAACTCTTGCAACCCCATGGACTGTATAGCCCATCAGGCTTCTCTGTCCATGGGATTTCCCAGGCAAGAATACTGGAGCAGGTTGCCATTTCCTTCTCCAGGATTGTTGTTATGGGAGTTCTTCACATATATTTCTGATACAGTGCTCTCATCAAGTATGTGACTAGCAAACTCAGTTGCAACCCTAGTCGAAGTAACTTTGCCTTCTTTGTAGCTGATGTTGTGGGATTTCTTTTTTCTTCACATCTAGAACCCGTATTTTTTTTTGCTTAAAAAAACTCTACTTTTTAATTTTGTACTTGTTATCTTTTTATATCATCAATGTAGAGTAATCCTATATTTCTCTAAATATAATAATTAGGTTCTTCATTCTCCCTCTTTGGCTCAATCACCATCAGATTCTTCAACAATTCTTGTTTGTGAGACATCTTCTTTGAATTCCAAGCACTCTGTTATTTATCTGAGAGGCCCTGCTGGCTTGACAGCTTCCTGAGGAACCAGGCCCTTTCTTACCCAACAGATGTGCTGAGCCCTGCATCCTGGATGGCCTGTGTACCCTCAGTGTCCACCTCATCACAGGAGGGGTTGTGTCTCTGCCTCTGTCGGATATGAGGGGACCAAACCAGACTGCTTGTTGCTGTTGCCTTCAGGTTCATGGTTATTCAGATCCAGCAGCACTGATGTTCTGATTCTAGTTCTTGAAGGTGACAAGACAGTGATAACTTTCAACCAAGCCAATGTTAATTTCCATGTTATCTGAATGATGGTTTCATTTATCAGTCTTTACCATGCTTCAGAATCTACTATCTCAGTAAGAACAGTTCTTTTTAGTCCTGTCTCCATTAGTCCATGTCTGCTGTTGCTGTCATATTTTGCTTCAGTGTCCAGCACTTTCCATCACTGAGGAACCTGCATTGGATTTGCTGGCGTATGGTCATTTCCCACAAGAGTGTGAGCTCAGGAGTCCTAGGAATTGAATCCAGTTCCCACCTGTTGGCCTCCCCATCCTCCCACACTCAAGGGTGAAAGGGGGGCCTCACTGACACAGAATATATGGCTGTTTCAGGACTCAGTAGTCTTTGAAGATGTGGCTGTGAACTTCACCCTGGAGGAGTGGGCCTTGCTGGACCCTGGTCAGAGGAAACTCTACAGAGATGTGATGCTGGAGACCTGCAGGAACCTGGCCTCTGTGGGTGAGGACAGCTTCCTCCCTGCACTAAGTCTTTAGGGAACAGTTATTTCTTATAATGTCCTTTCTTACGAGGGACAGGGATGGGAATATGTTGGAAAAAAGGCAGACATGGCCCCTGCCATTATAGAACCTACCTATAATCAGGTTGCTTTTCCATGAAAACAGTTTCATGCATTGATTGCCTTTTTGTCACTCTTGAGCAGAATCTCAAGGTTCCCTAATTTGGGGCGTGAGAGAAGCATAATGGTTTTCACCCTGTGAAACTTACACTTATCAATACACATTTGACACGATGGTCTTGTTGCAGTTAAACCCACACTGACCCATCATCAGTGACATGAGGACTGGAGAATTGGCCCATCTCATGGACAGCTTGCTGTTCTCCACCCTCCCCATGAGGAACTTTCTCCACTAGCAGGAAGGCAGCCACACACTGTCCAACATCCCAAGGGCTGCTGGGTCTATGGACACAGACCATGTCCAGGGCCTCTGTACCTGAGATCACCAGGGAGCTCACCTCTTGGGAGGAGCAGGTTCTGGATCAGGCAGCGATGTTTGGACATACCCATTAGGAACATGACTAGGTCTCTGAGAAGGTGATGGGTATAATTAACCTGGCTTCCCTCTTGGAGTTTTCATCCATCCTTGCCCACTCAAGAAGTCTTTTTGTACCTCCCTGTACAAAGGAAGGATTTGGGAAAGTGTGTTTTGCCCCATTTCTTTCTACTTTCCTTCTTTGATAATATTGATCAGACATCAGCCTCCATTCTTTTTGAAATATCTCTTAGTGGACAAAGCTGCCACTTTGACTCATTTTTCCGGTGATGGCCAAAATTCCAAATAGTCAAGGTCATTTCTTTGTCCCCATGTCTATTTTTCCTTATAAAATTTGTTTACATTTTTGAATCTGTATATGGAAAGTAATCTACATATGATTTCTTTTCTTTCCTTTATCCCACTGTTTCTCTCCTGAGAATTTAGTTACACTACCAATTGTTATAATTGTTACCAATTGTTCTTGCCTTCAAGTTAAAACCAGATCAGGTACTCAGTGTGATATTTTGAAGAATGAACTGTGCAGTGAAGAGAAAAAAGTAAGATTCCCAAGAAATGATTCCTGGTCTGTTTTTGGAGAAAACTGGATGTTTCTTGACATCAGAGGTCACCAGACCCTAGAAAGGGATTGGAGGTGAGTGGCACTGCCATGCGGGCAGGGGGATACCTGCAGCCTGTTAGACTCACTTGAAACTAAAGGAAAGGTGTAAACCTAGCTAACCAAATTTGTACTTAGAAAAATTTCAAAAGAAAATACTTTCCTAAATATGATGTTGAGTATCTAAATCATAATGAGGTTGGAAACAAAATGACAATCAAGATACCTTGTATATAAGAAACACAGAAAATATTGACTCTGTTTTAGCCCTCAGCCAGAGCATTAAACTTGTTGCACTTTGTCACAATGCAGAGAGTATAAAAAATATGCTCATTCATTGAAAATGGCAAGTATGTAGTCAAAATAATAATGAGCAATCAATAAATCATTAGTGAAGAAATCACTTATAATCATTCATCTCTAATATTGTGCTTCCCATTTTGAACAGAAATCATTTGGTGGAGAAGCTCTGCATAGATAATGAAGGTCATCACTGTCTGGAAGCCCTGAACCAAATTACAGATCTTACTCTGCATAAAGGATATTGGCCTGGAATTCAGCCCTGTAAATGCACTAAGTGTGGAAAAGCCTACAGGGGTTGTTCTTTCCAAAATCAGCAGAAATCTCTCCCTGGATACAGACATTATCCATGTGAGGAATGTGGGGAAGCCTGCAGCTGTGTCTCATGCCTAAGCCCTCCTAAGGGAACAGACATTGTAGAGGAACCCAATAAATGTCAGGATGCTGGGAGAACATGTAAGAGATGTGTGAAGAGTCATGGTAGTAAATGGTCTTCAGATTGTAAGAAATCTGGAAAAGCTCTCGCTTTCCCCTCATCCTTTAAGGGACATGAGAGAGGTCAGCATGGACAGAAAACCCACAGGTGTAAAGTTTGTGGGAAATCCTTTTCCTATCATTCGTACCTTGCACGGCACATGAGAACTCACACTGAAGAAAAACACTGTGAGTGTGAGGAATGTGAGCAAGCCCTCCGATATTCCTTATCCCTGGTTGGACACATGACTATACACACCAGTGACAAAGCTTATATGTGTAAGAAATGTGGAAAAGCCTTCAGTTGTCCCAAGTACTTCAGAAGACACATGAAAACACACAGCGGCATGAAGCCCTACGAATGCACAGAATGCGGCAAAGCCTACAGCTCCTCCTTATCCCTCAGGGAACATGCAGGAACACACAGTCAGGAAAAGCCCTATGAATGCCAGCACTGCGGGAAAGCCTTCAGGCATCAGAGATATTTTAAAAAGCATGTGAAGATGCACAATGGAGCAAAGCCCTATAAATGCACAGAATGCGGCAAAGCCTACAGCTGCTCCATGTCCCTCCAGGAACATGAGAGAACACACACGGGGGAGAAGCCCTTTGGATGTCCATTCTGTGGGAAAGCCTTCATGCACCAAGCCTCCCTTCGCGGACACCTGAGGACACACAGCAGGGAGAGAGCCTACACATGCACTCAGTGTCAGAAGGCTTTCCGTTGGCCCTCCTCCTTAAGGAAGCATGTGCGAATGCACAGTGAGGAGAAGCCCTACGCATGTCAGCAGTGTGGGAAAGCCTTTTGGTACCCCACAAACCTGCGAGGACATATGAGGACACACACCGGGGAGCAACGCTGAACACCAGGCCTCTGGGAGAGATTTCACTTTCACTTCAGACTTGGAATGTGAGCAGCGCCCTGGAGCAGAACCTTGTGAATGGGACACTGTGGGAAAACCTTCAGGTCTTCACTTATTTCATACACAAAAACTCAGGGCATGACAGAAATCTCTTAATGGATATAAATATGGTTTTCCCTTCCTAAGTGCCTCATCTTCGATAGGGATCCCAGGGTATTCATTTCTAGTTCATGTTGCTAATCTGAACACTTAAGGTAACTATCGCACTGTCTCTTTCATCTATACTAATTATATTTCATTACCTTTGATTTTACATCATCATGCAGTCATATAAAGTTTATCTCATTTCTGTTATAATGTCTTTTGGGTGGGAGGACTATGTCTCTTGGCTTGGGGGAATCTTAGTTTTCTAACTAAGCATGGTATCCATGCCTCTGCAGTGAAAGTGCAGGATCCTAACCATTGGACTGCCAGAGAATTCCTGTTACAATGTCTTTAAAATTTTTATTTATTTATTTATTACTGTTTTGGGTCTTCATTGCTGTGAGAGGGATTTCTCTGGTTGTGCTGAGTGGGGGCTACTCTCTCGTTACCGAGCATGGGCTCAGTAGTTGTGATGCACAGGCTTAGTTGCCCCGAGGCATGTAGGATCTTCCCAGACCAGGAAATGAACCCATGTCCCCTGCATTGTCAGCAGGACCCTTAACCATCAGACCACCAGGGAAGTCCCTACAAAGTCTTTTGAACCTAGGGGTGTAAGTTGTTTTCAGTTTTCATTTTTTGTGTGTGTGCATGTGTGCAACTTGGTATGTTTAGGCGAAAAGTTTTTGATTCTTTCTTTGTTTTATATTCCCAGTATGCGATCATGATATGAGGTCTGTATTGTTGAAAAGTATTTCCTGGTCCACTGTTAGAGATTTTCTGACTCAGATTTTCTGACAAGAATTTTCTGACTCAGTATTTACTTTCCTAGGGGAGAAGGCAATGGCACCCCACTCCAATACTCTTGCCTGGAAAATCCCATGGACGGAGGAGCCTGGTGGGCTGCAGTCCATTGGGTTGCTAGGAGTCAGACACGACTGAGCAAATTCACTTTCACTTTTCACTTTCATGCACTGGAGAAGGAAATGGCAGCCCACTTCAGTGTTCTTGCCTGGAGAATCCCAGGGATGGGGGAGCCTGGTGGGCTGCCGTCTATGGGGTCACACAGAGTCGGACACGACTGAAGCGACTTAGCAGCAGCAGCAGCAGCAGAACCTTTATACTGAAAGATGTGTCTTCTATGTTTCTTTGTAGACAATGGATACCATATCTGTATTCTTCACAGTAATTAGTAATTGTGGAAGGTCTTAAAGGACCTTCTGTCTTGCCTGGTAATGTTTGTAATTTGGCCTGTGCTCATTGTCCTTGACCTTGGTTAGAAATTGGACACAAAACACTGAGTTAAGAAGAATGACTTGTTGACATGGAGATGAAAGCTGCTGTCTAGATGATTCTACTGGACTGTGTTGTCATCTTGGGTAAGGTGGGAAACTATATCCAGAGTCCTTCTGTTAGTGATTCTGAGTTAAAGTTTTTGAGAAGAGGAAGATGCATGAAGTCTGGCGCTGGAGTGAGGAAACCATGATTCTCAGCTCTTCTGTACCATCAGGAGACAGAGCTGCAGGGCAGCCTGGTGGCCTGAGCTCCAGCACTGCTTTCTCACTTCTGGCTCTGCCTGTGTGGAACAGCCCCAGTCAGACACATGTTTGATGTTAGTTACCTGCTGGGCAGCAGTGTGGACTCTGCTCAGCAGTATGGACAAGGCCCCTCATCATGGGTCCTCTTTGGTTTTCAAGTTCACACAATTCCCTGCATGTTCCTGTGGCTCTTTGAGGTCCATCAGGCTACTTCTTCAGGCTTCCGAAGATCCCTCAGTGATTTTCTCATATCCCGTGACCCTCTTCATGTCCAGGGATTCTCCTAATTACATGATTTCTGTGGGAAACATCTTGTTCTTCTAACAGTGAACGTTTCCTACCTCTACCCATTGCAGATGTAATATGGCAGCCACAGATGCAGGAAACCTACTTCCCTAGTTGCATCATGAGAGGCTGTAATGACCCTGCATTTCTTGTTCCTCAATACTTCTAAGACTGAGATAAGCTCCTGTGAATACATGTAGCAGTTTGTGGCATTTTCTCTTACAGGGGTCTGCTCTCTAAATGATTAGCCCATAATGTTTAATTAGTCCACTTTTATATGTGATTTCCCATTGCTTTATATGTGATCACCCAGGATGTGATTTAAAACAATGTGCATTGAAAATTCAAGTTCAGGAACTTCTCTGGTGGGCCAGTGGCTGAGATTCTGAGCTCCCAATGCAGGAGGCCTGGGTTTGATCCCTAGTCAGGTAACTAGATCCCACATGTCACAATTAAAGATCCTGTGTGCTGAACTCAGACTTGACACAGCCAAATAAATAATTTTTTTTAAATAATCTGATTTAAAGTGTCAGAGGGGTACCTACTGAATGCTTATTTGGAGGCTGTGAATCTGTACCTGCTTGTTTGGAGGCTGTGAATCTGTACCTGTCTTGTGTGCTTTTAGGGGCTGGCCATGTGTGGCCACAAGAAGGGGATCCTGGAGGGCCCAGGAAAAGCTTACTGTACTCAGGCCCTAGTGACATAATCACTGTGCAACAAGACAGGGGTGTCACTCAGGGAGCACCAAGGCAGCTATCTCACTTGAGCCACAGGGGAGCAGAGCATACAAGGACCTATGGGCAAACATCTGTATTTGTCAGAGGCATAATTGTTTGTTTGAGCCTAGAGTGCATGGCGTAGGAGGGACATTCAATATCTAGCACCAGATTATGATTGTGGGAAATAAAGGCTTTATTGGAGTCAGGACCCTTAGAAAATGGAAGAGAAAAAATGGGGTATGATTTGAGGACTTGCTTGATTGACTGACCAGTGAGTCTCTCAAGCTCATCACTGGTTGCCCAACAAGCCTCTCTGCACTGGCCCGTCTGTGTGTGATGGCTCCAGACCCTGAGAGTAATTGGTTTCTTCACTCACTCCATGACCTCCATGAAGTTACTCAGTCATGTCCAACTCTTTGTGACCCCATGGACTGTAGCCCACCAGGCTCCCCCATCCGTGGGATTTTCTAGGCAAGAATACTGGAGTGGGTTGCCATTTCCTTCTCCAGGGGATCTTCCCGACCCAGGGATCGAACCCGGGTCTCCCACATTGTGGGCAGACGCTTTACCATCTGAGACACCAGGGAATCCCTCCCTTCCCTCACTAGTACCTTTCAAACATCATACAAGTTAGGCTGTTGGTGAATTCTAGCCTGAAATCATAGAGACAGGGATTCTGGGAAATATACCTCCCAGTCACATGCACAATGAAAAAAACAATCCAGCACAAACATATCTACCTATTGGTTTCATTGACCTTTTACAATTGTACCAAGAAATGTACCACAGTGATGGGGTTAGAGGACGTCCCTGGTGGCTCAGACAGTAAAGAATCTGCCTGCAATGCAGAATTCGATCCCTGAGTCAGGAAGATCCCCTGGAGAAGGAAATGGCAACCCACTCCAGTATTCTTGCCTGGAGAATCCCATGGACAGAGGAACCTGGTGGGCTACAATCTGTGGGGTCACAAAGAGTTGGACATGACTGAGCAACTCAGCATGCACACATGAGGGGATAAGAGGGATATGGAGAAGATTTCACTCATTCATTCATTCAGTCTCTCCAGTGAATATTATAGCAGAAGAGTAAACTATTTCAGCTAACACTGGCAGTTATACCTAAATAGATTATTAAACTATATACAAGGACATGTATGTACTGTGGCCAGCACAGCAGGTAGGGATCAAAAGTGGTCAACACAATTTGGAAAAAAGAAACTAGAGACAGAATTAAAGTTTTGAAGATGGGAGCGGGGGACTCAACCTCTAGGATCAAGAGCCTTATTCCTCAGAGCCACATCCCTTTTATTTAGTTTTGGCAAGCAGGAAATATCTGTTGTGCTATGATAAAATCAGCCTCCTGTGTCCCTGGTCACATCTCCCATTTTATTGATTACTTTGAACTACCTTTGTTATTTTTTTGTACCTCAGCTGGAGGTCATAGACCCACATATGTTTGGGAAAACATCTTGGTATGTGCACAAGCAGCGTTCTGAACTTGCGCTGACCCAGCATTCCAAGGTCCACCCTGTTTTTCCTTAGCTTAGCAGGGCATGATGACTCCGACTAATCAACCCGATGTACTTTTGTTTGGATTATACTTAATTGTTGTATCTTGCTTTTATTCTTTTCCCATGGTGATTTTCTCATGGCTTAGCCAGAGCAACAGTGGCTGACTATTAACCCCTGCATGTATGCATATATACTGAATTCAGTAATGTCTCCTCTCCCCCCTCATCACCACCAATTTTATGTCCACCTGGAATCTCTCATACAACCTGTCAATTTAAAAGATATTCACAACCTAAAAGTTGTGAGTTATGTTTTACCCAGAGGGAATTTTAGGGACTTAAGCCCTGGAGGCAGCATCTCAAGTTAGCCTGAGAGAACTGCTCCAAGGAAGTGGGAGGAGGAGCCAGGTTATATAGAAGTATTGCAACAAAGGGCAGGTAGTCAGAACATCAAAAACTGACTGTTAATTGAAGAAAATAAAATATCCCAAGTTAAGAAATTTAGCACTCTTCTATGTACGGGAAGATGCAAAAGTCTGGGCTCACTGAAATCATTCCTTTGATATGCATCTCAGCTACCTGGGGCCAGTATCCTGTGTTTTCACATCCTGAGTTCCTCAGGGCTCACCGTGGGGAGTGGATGCAGTCTGATGGCTGATAGATGGCAGATACTCTTCTTCCTGATTTACTTCAGGTTCAGTGGCTCTCATAGGTGGGCTGTAATCACTGATGACTGACATCCTTGTTTACTGATATGGTGGGAAATATTCCTTTTCTCAAACCTGATTTGGAAATAAGGTCTGTGCAGATGTAATCAGGGTGTGGCCATAGGGATTGGAGTACGTTGTAATCCAGTGATGTGTATTGGGACACAGACACCTGCCCAGGAGACAGACATGTCTTAACCGTGTAAAATCAGAGCAGAGGTTGATGTGATCTTCCTTTTATTTATTTATTTATTTTTGGCAGCACTGGATCTTTGTTGCTTTTTGCACAGGCTTTCTCCAGTTGAGGTGAGCTGGGTCTGCTCTTCATTGTGATGCTTGGGCTTCTCATTGCAGTGGCTTTTACTGTTCTGGAGAACACACTTTAGGACCACAGGCTCTAGGTACATGGGCCTCAGTAGTTGCAGCACATGGTCTCAGTAGTTACAGCTCTCAGGCTCTAGAGCATGGGCTCAGTAGCTGTGGCACTCTGGCTTAGTTACTCCAAGGCATGTGGGATCTTCCCAGACCAAGGATCGAACCCATGTCCCGTGCATTGGCAGGCGGATTCTTATACACTGCACCACCAGGGAAGTCCCTGGTGTGATCTCTCTACAAGCCAAGGCATGCAAAGGGTTGTCGGTAGTCTCCAGAAACCTGGAGACATGCCTGGAACAGATTCCTCCTCAGAGCCTCCAGAAGATCCAGCCCTGCTGACAACTTCATCAGGTAGGTCCAGCCTCCCAAACCCTGAGAAAATAAATTATTGTTGATTTCAGCCCTGCTGTCTCCAGTGCTTTTTTGGGTGGCCCAAGCAGAGTAATGCAGCTCCTAAGGCGGGAATGGGCCTTGGGTACTTGAGGGACAGGGAGATGCCAATGTTTCTAGAGGAGAGTGAGGTGGGGGTGAGAACAGCAGAGGCAAGAAGAGAGCACTGTGTGTGGGCAGGCACGTCATGCCCTGATGCCTGGCACCGAAGGCACTAACAACACAAGACAAAATAGATAAATTGGACTCCATGAAAATTAAAATGTTTTGTGCATCAAAGGACACTATCAAGAGAATGAAAAGACACCCTACAGAATGAGACAACCCATTTTTGAATCATATATGTGACAAGGTTTTATTATCCAGAATACCTGAAACAACTTTGTATAACAAAATGCCAACGATTCAGTTTTTAAAAAAACAAAACGGGAAAAGGAATCTACGTGAAAGTGAAAGTGATAGTTGCTCAGCCATGTCTGACTCTTTGCAACCACATGGACTGTGGCCCACCAGGTTGCTCTGACCATGGGATTCTCCAGGCAAGAATACTGGAGTGGGTTGCCATGCCCTCCTCCAGAGGATCTTCCTGACCCAGGGATCAAACCTACATCTCTCATGTCTCCTGCATTGGCAGGTGGGTTTTTTACCACTAGTGCCACCTGGGAAGTCCCCTACTCATACTACCAGGGAATTCCCAGACAGAATATATTTTAGTGGTGACCAGGAGGTAGGGTTACCAAGGCTACACTGGTCTTATCATTTGTTTTTAAATGAATATACAATTCACATTTTGGAACGGTTACCCTCTTAAGAGTGAAAGTCAGTGGCTTTTTGTACATGGCATAGCTGTACATCCATTGCTATACAATCTTAAAAAGGAAGTGCAGCTGTTCACATTTCAAAATTTACAGAGACTGACTAAACGCTGATATGCATTTCCCTGCAGTATAACACACACACCTGAGGATTGTGATATCTCAGTGACACAAGGTTGATAACCTTACATTGGACATACAGCAATTACAAGCCAAAATTATTGGCATGCAACATGCATCTTTAAGCTGTAACCCCAAACCAAAACCTTACAAGGTATAGCTGATGGACTAAAAGCACTGAATCCTTTGGACTGGATAAAAGGCATAGGTGGCGGGCTTATAGGCACTCATATATTTTTGCTGCTTTTAAATAATCTTGTGTTTAGTCTTCAGATGCACAAGAAAAGCCCTCAGAAAATTAATGAAGAAAGAAGTGGCCCAGTCAGCCTAACTACTGTTACAAAAACAAAAAGGGGGAAATGTGGGAAACATTCTCCAGATGTCTTTGCAAAACCATGAGAAAAAATAACAGGAAACAGCAATAAAAAATAACCAGAGTACATGGGCTGATTGGCTGGGGTCAGAGTGACCTGCTTGAGCAGATGGAGAGAGAGGAGTGCGGACTTAGCAATGCCCGGTCAGCGCAAGTCAGAAAGCTGCTTGCACACGCACTGATTGTTTCTCTGATGTTCCTGCGGGGATCTTTGCTCCCAGCCATATGGTGGCCTTTGTACAGAAAATAACATCGAAGTTCAAAAGAAAAACATTAACTGGGGACATGACTGGGAACATGCGAAACTTATGTTATCTTAAAAAAACATACTTTCTGCAAACCAAGAAGTTCGAAAAAAGTGACGTGGCATTGAATGTCGGGGCTCTTGATCCTCAAGGTCTTGAGTTCTCCGGTGCCATCTTTCCTTCTATTCTGTCTTTGTGTTTTCTTATGTTCTGTGGCACCCGTCTCTCACCCTATGTTGCTAAGCTGGACTCAGGAATGGTGACCTTAGTCCACGCCGTGTCCTGACACTGAAGGTCGCCAAATTGATGAAACAGATTTTCACCTATTGAGGTCTGGGGAAGTCATTCTGATGCATACCTGATTCAAGTCGAAAATGAAAGTGTTAATTGCTCAGTCCTGTCCAACTCCCTGCGACCCCGTGGACTATAGTCCACCAGGCTTCTGCCTCTGGAATTCTGGATTGGGTAGCCTTTCCCTGCTCTAGGGATCGAACTCTGATCTCCGGTTTTGCAGGTGGATTCTTTACCATCTGAGCCATCAGGGAAGCCCGATTTAAGTCGAATTTTATGCTACAACAATCTGTTTGTGGCCTATTGAACGTGCATTGTCCATCTACTTTAAATTATTAAAGCACCCACTGACCAAAAGTAAAATGTGTTTTAAAAATAAAGATTAGGGGCTTCCCTGGTGGTCCAGTGGTTAAGACTCTGCCTTGTAATGCAGAGGACACAGGTTCAGTCCCCTGTCTGGGAAGATCCGGCATGCCCAGGGGCAACTAAGCCCAGGGGCCATAATTAATAAGCCAGAGTGCCCTAGAACCCACACTAAACAAGAGATGCCACTGCAATGAGAAGCCCTCGAACTGCAACTCGAGAGTAGACTCCACTCGCGGCAACTAGAGAAAACCTGCAAACTCCAAGGAAGACCTAGCACAAAAATAAAAATACAACAATACTTTTTTTTTTTTTAATGAAGATTAGCTGCCTCCCTTCCTGAGGCATCAATGCTGGTCCTCCTTCAATGATAAGACTATTTGCTTTTTGAAATCTTGTAAGAATGTTGCCCTGACTTGTTTGATGTATTATGTTCTGACAAGAGAGGAATCTGTGCTAAAAACCGTGCTTCTGAGCAATTCCTCTGAGATCTGAGAGGCTGTCTTAAGCGCTATGGTCTTCAGTTTGGCTTAAGTAAATGCGTTTATTCATTTAATTTTATTTCCATCAACAAAGCGCTATGACCCGTATTTTCTCGTCCACATTCTGTGAACGGAGCAATCTGCAGGGAACCTGAGTCTCGACTTCCAGATGCAGGAGAAGGACACAGGGGAACCGCGGAGCGGACATCATGGGGTTCGCCTTCCCCCAGAACTGGCTGAGCGCGCAGCCCAAGTCCCAGGTGGGCAGATCAGCCAAGCGTGTCTCTGTGGCCTGTCACTCGGGGCAAGGGAGGGGTCTGGTTGAACTGCCCAATTAGCAGCGGCTGGGCGGAGTCCAGACAACCAGAATCAGGATAGGATGGGACCAGGAGAACTGTCCATCAAGGCGGGGGCGGGGAAGAATTAACGCCCAATCAGAGCGCGGGCCCTGGAAAGCCGTCCAATCAGGGCACGCTACGGGTGCGCTTCCAGCCCCGGGAAGTTTCTCTCAGCCTTTCTAGCACTGGTGTGATCTAGTCCCGGCATTATCTGGTGTCCTGTCTCAGTCGCTCTCACTAACCGAGGTCGCAGGGCACTCTTTGGAGAACCCGGAACGAGGAGAAGATGGTGAGTGCATGGCTCAGGGCCCTAAGAGAGAAAAGTTCCTGTTTGGACGGACCGGAACTTGCCGAAAATGACGGCTGGCCAGGGTCTCCCCGCGTCACACCCACGGGGTTCCAGCCCGAGTTCCCTCCTCGGCCGCGGGTGGGGACCCAGAGTCCTGTCCCGGGGTCTCGACCCGAGTCTCCTTCTCGGCTTCAAGGTGGGGTCCTGACGTCCTGTTGAGCGTCCCGACACAAGTTCTCCCTTGGTTGCGGGGTGGGGACCCAGCGTCCTGTCCAGGGGTCCCGCAAGGAAGGAACCCGACGTCCTGTTCTGGGTCCCGACCCATTTCCCCCTTCGGAGTGGGGGTCGGCGGGGACCTGGCATCTTATCCCGGGGTCCCGACCAGAGTTCCCCATCTCTACCGTGGGCTGGGGACATGGCCCTTTGTCCTGTTATTGCGCGGGGTCCAGGGCGTCCGGACACAGCCTGTGGTCCCGTGGGCGTCGGAGGGAGGACAGAACGGCTTCCAACGGGCCGTTAGACTCAAAGGGAGGCGGGGGCGGGGGTGATCCTCCCTGAACCTCACAGATAAAGTCAAGTCCAGACTAGTCGAGGAGACTGTATGATAAAGAAACACTGTTGCAATAGGGCAGAAGCTCCAAGCACACCGCAAAGGGCTTTCGTCTTCAATGAGAGGAGGGGGACCAGGAGGGAAGTTGGGAGAGTGAGGCGCATGGATTACGAGACCAGCGTGGCTGTGCTGAGTCCAGCTCAGCAACATAGAGCGAGAGACGGGTGCCCACAGGGCATAAGAAAACACAGACAGAATAGAAAGAAAGATGGCACCGGAGAACTCAAGATCTCGAGGATCAAGAGCCCCGACATTCAATGCTGCATCACTTTTATCGAGCGTCTTGGTATGCAGAAAGTATCTGTTTTTTTAAGATAACATAAGTTTCGCATGTTCCCAGTCATGTCCCCAGTTAATGTTTTTCTTTTGAACTTCGATGTTATTTTCTGTACAAAGGCCACCATATGGCTGGGAGCAAAGATCCCCGCAGGAACATCAGAGAAACAATCAGTGCGTGTGCAAGCAGCTTTCTGACTTGCGCTGACCGGGCATTGCTAAGTCCGCACTCCTCTCTCTCCATCTGCTCAAGCAGGTCACTCTGACCCCAGCCAATCAGCCCATGTACTCTGGTTATTTTTTATTGCTGTTTCCTGTTATTTTTTCTCATGGTTTTGCAAAGACATCTGGAGAATGTTTTCCCACATGGCTGGACTGGATAGGGCTCCTGTTCTCTGAAGAAGCTGACTAGGGACTTGTTCTGAACCTCAGTGTTGCTCAGATATGGGGGCGACCCAACATTCAGGGACCTGTGGGGAGGAGTGTCCTAATGTGGGGTAAGAAATGGGACACAGAGAACTTGGTCAAGCCCAAATGTGTGGGACTACGGACCTTCTAGTGCCAAAGGTAAAATGTCAAAGTGGGGCTGGCCTCTGCATACCTGCAGGGAGCATCACAGAGTATCTTGTACTCTGGGAACTGATCCACAGTGACTTTCCCCACAAGTTGATTTCTGCCTCAGGAGGTCCTAATGCCCTCCTGTCTCGTGTAGAACAGCAATCAGTATTGAGTCTGCAAAGAAAAAAGAGTTTTATTTGGGGTCTTAAGAATTGCAGTTCGGGGGGACATGGATTTGAGTTGATGGAATACTATTTATGTTTTTGAGGCAAGACAAGAAAATGTAAGCATATTGGGCTCTTCCTAGTGTTGATTTGTGTGGCTCCATTAACCAGCAGACCTTCTCAAAGGCAGGAGTGTCTGCTCCACAAGAAAGATTTTTTTTTAAGTATTCCTCCTTCTCCCACCAGCAGTGTAACTCCAAGATAATATTCCTTTCCTAATCCTGTCAGGGGTCAGGCTGATCTCCTGCAGATTTAGACTGTGTATTTCTGGTGAACTTTATGAGAAATGTCATTGTGTCATTTTGATGTATGTTCCTTTGTCTCAGAAATGTATATGACTTAGTGTTCTTGCCTGGAGAATCCCAGGGACGGGGGAGCCTGGTGGGCTGCAGTCTATGGGGTCGCACAGAGTCGGACACGACTGAAGTGACTTAGCAGCAGCAGTAGCAGTAGGCCTTCTTTGGAAGTCCAGTGGTTAATAATCCACCTTTTAATGCAGGGCACTCAGGTTCATCCCTGGTTTGGGGAACCTAAGGTCCCATAAGCAGCAGAGAGCGACCAGAAAAAAAAAGGTATATGACTGCCTTAGACTTTTAGTAAGTGGGACAGTCCTCAGAGTTTTATAAGAAACTTATCTCCTGGGTTATAATCCTCAGGTTGGCTTAAATAAAATTCTCTTTATCTTCTCTATTCGATTCACTGTTAATTTTTCATCAACAGTGTAAAACTGAAAGAGTGTTGTAGAGAGGAGAAAGAGTATCAGGCTTATTAAAGGAAAAGCCACAGGGCTGTTAAAGTTGCCTGGAATGAATTATGGTAGACACTGACACAGGGAACCAAATATTTGTCCTTGAGAGACAAGCTGTCATGAGTTATTTAGGGGAAGGGTCCGTTTAAGTATCTTGACTTTCTGAACCACTGGGCAAATGTTCTGGATGCCTGCATTAAAGCAGTAAGTAGTGAAAAGTTCACATTCCATCTGGACTGATTCCTGCCTAAACCCCAGTTCTTCAGTGGCCTCCTGGCTCCAGTTTATAGCGCTACCTCAGTAATACTGACTCCATTTTATTTTTCCTTTCACACCTGTCTCGTCCTGTCCTGGCTCCTGGACTTTGGGGATAGCCCTGGACAGGGAGCACTGAAAGGAACTGAGTGGCACTTTTATGTTCTGGAAAAGGGGACTGCAACCTGTGAACTGCTGCTGTGTCCGTCTGGCCAAGGGTAGGTTCGGCTTGGAGTTCACCGGCGCTGCCAAGTCTCCTGGAACATAATTAAGCCAGGCAGTAAAGGGCTGAAGCCGACTACCGGTACTTCCGCCCTGCTTGGCCACGTGGCCTCCAGCCGGCCTGTCCCTCACAATCTAGTCCTTCACCAGTTGTCAATCAAGGCCCGGGAGGGGGTGTTCCCAGAGGCACATCCAATCAGGGACGGGGGAGGGCACGTTCGCTGACGTGGTGACGTCGCTGTCAGCTGCCAGGGCGTCCCATCGCACCTACCTCGCGGGACACTTGGTGTCCCCTCGCTGTCGCTCTGACCTGCCTGAGCCATTGGGCTGCAGGGTCACGGAGAGAGCCACCTGAATGCGGGGTGAGAGGCTCAAATGGTGAGTGCGTGGGGCTGGCGCTGAGACTGGCTGGGGCTGGTTCGAACTGGCCGGACGGTAGTCTCCACCGTCCACTTCGTTTCGCGTGCCGGCCTCCTGTCCGGTGCTCGTGGGGCTCCCGGGTCCCAATTCGAGTCTCCGGCCCCCGACCGCGATGTGGAGTCTCGTGAGTTCCGACCGCGTCCTTGGCCTGTTGGATGTCTGGATGAGGACGAGGCAACGTCCGGAGCGGGTGGTCGGGTTCTGGGGTCCTTCCCGGGACCTGACAGATGAAGTCAAGTCCACAGTTGGTCAGAGAGACTCTATTGCAAATTCTGTTGCCAGAGCGCCGAGGCTCGGATCTCAGGGATGTGCCAGCGTCGCCAACCACACGGAAAAGTACTTTTCTGTGTGAGGAAGGCTCATTGACAGAATCAGAGGTCCTGTGGTCAGGGCATCCTCGGCCCAGGTCAGGGGGGACTTGTTCTGCCGCTCAGTGTTCCTCAGTTTGGTAGTTGTAGTGGGGAGTAACCCAGAGTCAGGGGCATTTGGGAAGAGAAGCTTGGAGTAAAGTTTGGGTAAAAAAAATGGATGTTGATCTTAAAAATAACAATTACTTACTAGGAAAAATGGATTTATTGGGGAACAACAAAAAATTGCAATTAGGGACAGACGAGGTATAGCAAAAGCTATAAGCATGTCCAACAAACTTATGTATTGTGGAGAAAGGAGGGAATTGGGAGGGGTTGTATTGGTGTAATAAAATCCATGGAGAAAATGGAGAATTCAATTTTTCTCATTGGCTAGTTGCTGAGGTAGCCAGTTTCTTGAGAAGATGCAGTGCATGTACATGTTTTTCTGTTGGGTGCTGTAATTGATGATTCTTGTTTTCCATTTTTCTCTTGGGGTCCGCAGTCCACATTTCTTCCTCTAATTGATATCAAGTGGTACTGGGTGAGGCTCTCCCTTCTGGCTCCACTCTTGATTCTTTTTAGGTAGTTTTCACTTTCTTAATTTTCACAGGAGCCATTGAGAACACTTGGTCAAGACTGTGGCATTGAAACAACCCTAACCTTCTAACAAGAGACCTTTATTCAAATGAGTTATTCCAGAGGGAGAAGGATCTGTTCCACCAGACACAGGGGGCCCTGCAGGAGAGAGGACACGTGACCCTAAGATCTGCAAGTGTCTCAAGAGCTGGGCAAGGAGAGTTTTCCTTTTACAGAGAGGAGTGACCAGAACCAGGAAGGGCCAGGCGTGGTGCTTGGACCATAGATCCCTGAGGCCAGCCTGTCGCTGGGGATCTGTGTGCTGGCTGGGGTGAAGCAGGCCAAAGTTCAGGGAGAAGTCGAGGGGTTGAACCACAGTTTGGCCAACAAGCACCTGTTCTGCGTGGTCATTGGGGCAAGCAGGTCCCCTAATCACAATGAGGCGGAAATGGGGCTTTGGGGTTGGGGGGCAGTATCTGGCCTTGCCCTGAATAAACAAAGGGTCTCCATGTGAGTCTTTTCTGAATCAAGTGGGGCAGTTTCTTGCAGCTTCCAATTTTCCAGAACACCGAAGTGTGAGGGGTCCTTTCACCTTCCATACATGTTTCCAGGAGCACAGAGCTCACAGAGGGTTCAGCATTGTCCCCTGACATGGGGGAGCAGCCTCCTCTGGTCCAGCTCAGCACGAGTAACTTCCCTTCCTCCAGCTTCTGGTTTCAGCAGGTGTAGAATACTGAATTCTTCTTGCCTGGCTTCTCCTCAGTGACGGTGGTAACATCTCAGGTCTCTGCTCTTTCCTGAAGGCTCAGGTTCTCCTGGGTCTTTGGGACTTAACTAGAGATGCCTCTGGGGAGAAGGGAATGTTCTGTCCTCCATTAGAATTGCCGGAAATGCAGGCATTCCCACCCCTTCATGTGAAGTGGGTGGAGATGTGAATGAAAAAGATTCTTAAGAATCTTAGCAACTCTTCTGTGAAGGGTGTCTGGTGCTGGTCCACTTCCTGTTATTAGTCAGCAGACACAAATTCTGGAAACAGTGACCTGTGCTATGGGGACTTGCTCACTTCTTTTTAGATGAGTCACAGCTTGTTGTTACGAGGAGTTAGTGAACTGAGGCCTGTCTTCTCAAAGGGATGAGCAGTAACCAGTTTCTTGAACCAGAAACCTGCCCTAAAATTTCCTCCCCTGCGTTATCCAGGAACACAGGAGGAAGCAGCAATTTTGCAGATCCTCATTCACACACGGAGATGGGGCATCATGTCTCCTGTAAATGACCCAAAACCGGTGCATCCCCTGGGGTTGGGGACAAGCTGAGCCTGGGAACGAGGGGAAGGAAGGTGCCCTGGGGTCTTGCTGGTGCCCTTCCCCACATGCGTGGCCTTGAACCATAGAACCACCACAGAAGGAGCTGTTAATGGCAGGAGAGTGGGGGAGGGGATCTACCTGCAGAAGTGCTGGGGGTGATGTGTCCCCTAAGGCTGGCTGTTTCCTGACCTTTGCTTTGGGCCTCATCCAGGGAGTTGGTGGATTGTGAGGTGTGCGCCCTGAGTGAGTGTGATGGTCGGACATGGTGAAGTCTCCTTGGGTTCAACTGTTGCTGAGAGACGGTGGATGAACTTGAGGGTTTCCTCCTGGTGAAAATTGAAGCTCAGAGGAGGGGGCTTGTTTTACCTCCATGGGAAAGCTCAGTCCCTCCCTCTGCCCTGGGGGCACCCCTTGATCCCCAGTTCACATAGCTTTGACCTTCTGACTTGGGGTCTCCTGTGCACCATGGGCAGCAGGCTGCTGATCTGAGCGACTCACACTTGGCTGCTCTTCCCTTTTGTTTCCTTGATAAGAGTCTTCTGCCCTGTGGCTCATTGTACAAGTATGTTAAGATATTTTTCTTCCATTATGTGAAGGTGTAGGGTTTTGTTTTTTTCAGATACACTTGCTTATGTGTGTGTACAGTTTTTTTTAAGAACTATTTACTTATTTTGGAGCTGTGCTGAGTCTTCATTGCTATGTTTGGGCTTTCTCTAGTTGCAGTGAGCAGAGGCTTCTCTTGTGGTTCCCAGACTCTAGAGTGCAGGCTCAGTCATTGTGGCTCACGGGTATAGTTGCCCCTAGGCTTGTGGGATCTTCCCAGACAAGGGATCAAACCCATGTCCCCTTCATTGGCAAATGGATTCTTAACCTCTGGACCACCAGGGAAGTCCTTTAAATCTATTGTTAATTTCCTATTGTATTCTCTTTTCCTTTCTTTCTGGGACTCCAGTGATACTAATGTTTTGTGTTTGTCCCACGGGTCTCTAAGACACTTGTCATTTATTTTTTGTCTATTTTCTCTCTGCTGTTCAGATTGTTGTTGTTGTTCAGTTGCTCGGTCATGTCCGACTCTTTGTGACCCCATGGACTGCAGCACACCAGGGTTCCCTGTCCTTCACCATCTCCTGGAGTTTGCTCAAACTCATGATTATTGAGTAGGTGATGCCATCCAACCATCTCATCCTCTGTCATCCCCTTCTCCTCCTGCCTTCAGTCTTTCCCAGCATCAGAGTCTTCCAGTGAGTCAACTCTTTGCATCAGGTGGCCAAAGTATTGGAGCTTCAGCTTTAGCATTAGTCCTTCCAATGGATATTCAGATTTGATTTCCTTTAGGATTGACTGGTTTGATCTCCTTGCAGCCCAAGGGGACTCTCAAAAGCCTTCTCCAACACCACAGTTCAAAAGCATCTGTTCTTTGGCGCTCAACCTTATTTATGGTCCAACTCACATCTGTACATGACTACTGGGAAAACCTTAGCTTTGACTAGAAGGACTTTTGTTGGCAAAGTAATGTCTCTGCTTTTTAATACACTGTATAGGTTTGTTGTAGCTTTTCTCCCAAGGAGCAAGGGTCTTTTAATTTCGTGGTGGCAATCACCATCTGCAGTGATTTTGGAGCCCAAGAAAATAAAGCCTGTCACTGTTTCCATTGTCTTCCTATCTATTTGCCATGAAGTGATGGGACCAGATGCCATGATCTTAGTTTTTTGAATGTTGTTTTAAGTCAGCTTTTTCATTTTCCTCTTTCATCTTCATTGAGAGGCTCTTTAGTTCCTCTTCACTTCCTGCTATAAGGGTGGTGTCATCTGCATATCTGAAGTTATTGATATTTCTCCCGGCAATCTTGATTCCAGCTTGTGCTTCATGCAGCCTGGCACTTGGTGTGATGTACTCTGTATGTAAGTTAAATAAAAGGGTGACAATATACAGCTTTTGACATACACCTTTCCCAATTTTGAACCAGTCTGTTGTTCCATGTCTGGTTCTGTTGCTTCTTGACCTGCATACAGGTTTCTCAGGAGGCAGGTAAGGTGGTCTGGTATTCCCATCTCTTTAAGAATTTTCCAGTTTGTTGTGATCCACACAATCAAAGGCTTTGGTGTAGTCAGTGAAACAGAAGTAGATGTGTTTTTGGAACTCTCTTGCTTTTTCTATGATCCAGCAGATATTGGCAATTTGATCTCTGGTTCCTCTGCCTTTTCTAAATCCAGCTTGTTTATCTGGAGGTTCTTGGTTCACATACTGTTGAAGCCAGCCTAGCTTAAAGGATTTTGAGCATGACCTTGCTAGCTTGTGAAATGAGTACAACTGTGCAGTAATTTGAACATTCTTTGGCATTCCCTCCTTTGGGATTGGAATGAAAACTGACCTTCTCCAGTCCTGTGGCCCCTGTTGAGTTTTCCGAATTTGCTGGCATATTGAGTTCAGCACTTTAACAGCATCATCTTTTAGGATTTGAAATAGCTCAGCTGGAATTCCATCACCTCCACTAGCTTTGTTTGTAGTGATGCTTCCTAAGGCCCACTTGACTTCACATTCCAGGATGTCTGGCTCTGGGTGAGTAATCACACCACTATGATTATCCCGGTCATTAAGATCTTTTTTGTATAGTTCTTCTGTGTATTCTTGGCTCCTCTTCTTAATATCTTCTGCTTCTGTTAGGTCTGTACCGTTTCTGTCCTTAATGGTGCCCATCTTTGCATGAAATATTCTTTGGTATCTCTTTTTCTTGAAGAGATCTCTAGTCTTTCCCATTCTGTTGTTTTCCTCTGTTTCTTTGCATTGTTCACTTAGGAAGACTTTCTCCTTGCTATTCTTTGGTACTCTGCATTCTGATGGGTATATCTTTTCTTTTCTTCTTTGCCTTTCGCTGCTCTTTTCTCAGCTATTTCTAAGGCCTCCTAAGACAACCATGCTGCCTCTTTGCCTTTCTTTTTCTTGGGGATGGTTTTGATCACTGCCTCCTGTACTGTGTTATCCTTAGTTCTTCAGGTACTCTATCATATTTAATCCCTTAAATCAGATTGGTTGAATTCTGATGTCCTACCTTCAAGTTGATTGATTCTTTTCTCTGTCATATTCATGCTGAATTTTAAACCATCCAGTTTTTTAGTTCAGTTACTGTATTTCAGTTCTAAATTTTCCATTTGGTTCTTCTTTGTAGCTTTTATTTCTTTGCTGAGACTTTCAATTTTTTATTTGTTTCAAGTGTGTTTGTAATTACTCATTGAAGTATTTTCTGTAGCTTTAAAATCCTTGCCAGATAATTCCCTGTGTGATTTTGCTGTTGGTGTCTGTTGGTTGTATTTGAGGTGTAGGTTTTTATTCATTGGTTGGTTGATAGCACCTCCCAGCAGTCAGCCCCCTGGATGATGATTGTCCTGATCTTTTTTTATTCTTTGCAGCTTTGCAGGTGTCCCTCATCATCAGCGGTGTTTTATTTGGTTTTGCTTCTGCTGCATTTGTAGTAAGTGAAGGTGACCAGTTCCACACCAGTAGCGGCACACAGAAGGCTTATCTGTGGTTCTCAGTCCGTTTGTTTCAAACGTGCTCATGTCAGAGGAAGGGCCTCCCCATTTAACTCCTCCATCCAGTCCTCGTGGGGCTTGGGTTGTCTCACATTAAAAAAAAAAAAAAAAACTTATTTGGCAGCTCATGGGGTCTTTAGTTGCAGCATGTGAACTCCTAGTTGCGGTACATGGGACCTAGTTCCCTGACCAGGGCTCGAACCCAGGTCCCCTGCATTGGGAGCATGGAGTTTTAGCCACTACCCCACCAGGGAAGTCCCTCACATTTATTTTTGATTTGTCAGCAGTGCTGTTATTCTCGTTTTTGTCTCCCAACTCTAAGTGCAAGGTATAAATATTTTATATCTAGGAGAAAAATTGGGATTGTAGATTATGGATAAGTTAGAAATACTAGGAAGTGCAGAGGGGTGACTGGAGTTGAGTGTTTATTCCATGCCATTCCTAGTACTTGGAGAATCCAACTTAATTTTGTTCATCTTTTGTGTCCATTTGTATGAAATGGGGTCTGCTTGTGATTGTAAATTGGTTTTTACTGATAACCATTGGTGGTGAGCATTTATTTCAATGGGTAATTCATTTTCTGTGAAATAGTTTCCTCACCTTGAACTCATTTGTATGTCTACTGATTTCTTATGTTTTATTTACATACTGTGGACATTCATCTTTTTTCATTTCTAGGTATGGCAAATATGTTCTCCTAGATTGTGAGTTATCATTTCTTTCGATTTTGTACTTTTTAAAATTCATTGTTAATTGGAGAATAATTGCTTTACAATGTTGTGTTGCTTTCTGCCTTACAAGAAAGTGGATCAGCCATAAATATACATATATTCCCTCCCTCTTGAACCTCCCTCCCAGCCCCACCCCAATTCTGGGTAATTCTTAACTTTAATAGACTTGGATTGAATTTATCCATCTCGTCTTTTGTAGCTTACTCTTTTTTCCATATATAAGAAAACTCATCCTACGCTCAAGTCATAAATGTGTTTCCCTGTAGTGTCTCACAGAGTGTCCTACTTTGTTCTTTCACAGTTAAGTCCACAGTGAATTGGTTATTGCACATGTAGTCATAAGAGAAAAGATTTCTTACTCCCCTGGAGATAGCCAGTGGCTGCTGCCCCATGTATCAGTAGCCCCCTCCCAGCAGCACGTGTCCTGGCATAGATCCAGCTGGGCCTGTTTCTGTGCATTGTGATTTTTTCCATAGGTATATCTATTCATCCCTCTGTTAATGCCATCCTGTCATAATCGCTGTAGTTTAAAATGTTTTAATGTGCATTAGGAAACATCCCACCACCTTACTCCATAGAAAATCTTGGTTGTCTTTAGAAATTCGTCTTTTATTTCAGTTTTTAGAAGTGGTTTTTAAGTCAAACAAAGCAGAACAAACCAATCCTAAGAGAAACCTTGTTGTGCACTGGAATGGTACCTTCATAAAATTCTTAAATGTTTGGGAGAAGGTGACATCATAGTCTCTCTGTGGATATGGCTCATCTCTCCATTTCTTTCTTTCTACTATTGTCATTAAATGTTTTGGAATTTATCCACTAAAACATTTTTATAGACATAATTGAGAAAGAAAACTAGTATTAGTAACAATCAGTTTTTAGTTTTAATTAAAAAAAATTTTTCCCCCTGTGGCATGAGTCTAGCCCTGTTGTTTTAGGTTATTACCCCAGTGCCATTTTGACAGTCTCTAGCCTTCTACCCATTACACTACCAGTGGTAGCCCTGATGCAGTGCTGGGTGGGGTAAGGAGGGGGCCAAGTGAGACTGAGATGTGGGGAAGGCAAGGGTGTCTGGGCTGGGTGGCATTGAGAGAATGGGCTGGATGGCTCATGCTGGGACTCTCACTCATTTGGGGAGCTCATGGGGCAGTGGGGAGGGCTGCCTGGGATGGAGGTGCCAAGTAGGGCACATGGATGTCGGGGGGACACTTGGGCTGAGGGCCAGATGGCAGCCTTCTGCTCCTGGGACACACATACACTCAGACACCACTCTCAGATGAACACTTGGACACAAAACCAATACGCTTCTTAACCTGCACCCTGCCCCCAGCTCTCTGTCTCTCACCCTGCTCTCCTTTTCTATCCCATTTATCTAGCATAGCCAGATAACATTTATAGTGTTGTTTATGGTCTGTCTTCCTGCTGGAAGGCAAGCTCCAGGAAGGCAGGGTGCTTGGCCTGCCTTGTCCACTTCTATATGTCCAGCTCCTTAGGCTTAAGTGCTCAGTAGGTAAGAACCTGGTGGCTCAGGTGGTAAAGAATCTGTTTGCAATGCAGGAGAATTGGGTTTGATTCCTGGGTCAGGAAGATTCCTTGGAGAAGAGAATGGCAACCCACTCCAGTATTCATGCCTGGAGAATTCCATGGGTAGGGGAGTCTGGCGGGCTACAGTCCATGGAGTTGCAAAGAATCAAACACCACTGAGCACAGATGCATGCAGATAAGAACTGAGCGAACAAGTGAACCCTGCAAATCACAATCAGGTGTGTGCCACCTGATGCCTACGCAAACACGCCCAGTGGCCCACAATACTGCCACAGATGTTCTCAGACACTGATGTTCTCAGTCAAATGCATGCAGGTGCTTGCTCACCCCCAGACCCACATATCCATGCAACACACAGGTACACGGACCTTGCTGCCACTCACAGGTTCTTTCAGATTCACACCCAGCTGTCCAGGTTCCAAGGCTTGTACTCCTGCAGACACACACCAACATGTCCCTGCTCCCCACCCTCTCAGCTTTTAAAAGTTGATTATATTTTTAAAGGATCTGTTTAAACATTTACATTTCATTTGCTTGTTTCGCTTGATCAAAATACATTGAGATTTGTTTTTGTGAGTTTGCAGTCTGCAATGATATGATACTGCCAGTGGGCATTTGTGAATTCTGATAATGTTTTTAAAGTTCATTGATTTTTTTGCTATGGATCAGTATTTCCTTCCTCTTGTTGCCAGTAATATTCCATTGTGAGATTAGACTGAATGTGTTTATCCAAGTCAGTTGATGACCTTCTGAGTTATTCCCACATTTTGGCTGTCACAACTCATGTTTGTGGGTGTCTGTGTGTATTCGTTTTTGGGTTGGTGTTTTCCTTTTGCCTCTCTTGGGTAGTTAGATAGCTAGAGTGCAATTGCTGTTATATGGTGCTGTGTTAATAATCTTCAGGATTTGCTGGACTGTTTTCAAAGTGGCTTCGCTATTTTACCTTCTCTCCAGCAGTGGTTGAGGGTTCCAAGTTCCTCACATCCTCACCAACACTTGCTTGTCTGTCTTACAGCTCTCCTAGTGGGTATGAAGAAGTATCTGTGGTTTTTATTTGCATTTCCTTGATGACTAATGTCCCTTTTTTTTTTCCTTTGGCCACACTGCACAGCTTGTGGGATCTTAGTTTCCTGACTAGGGAGCCAACTGGGCAACCAGGCAGTGAAAGCGCTGAGTCCTAACCCTAGGACTGCTAACAAACTCCCAAGTAGTCCACATTTTCAGGAGTTTGATTAGCAAACCCAAGTTGCAGCCCAAGGTGAGGTAGCCTTGTGTTTGTAGCTGATATAGTAGGAATTTTATCATTTAGATTTCCAGAATATATCTTTGATTAAAATTCTAATTTATAAAAATAATCATTTGCTTTGTATTTCAGGGGTGTGGTGTCAGCCTATGTTGTCCTAAAGACAATAATTAGGTGGTTTTTTTTTCTTTCTGTTCAAGTTACCTTCAACTCTGTTGCCATCAGATCTTCTGCAGCTCTTCTTTGTGGGGCATCTTTCTTGTACTCTGGGCACTTGGTTATTTTTCAGACAGACCCTGCTGGCTTGACCAATCCCTCAGGAGCCAGGCCTCCTCTTAACCCGACATTAACTCCACGGGTGTCCCAGGCCCTGGACCCTGACCTGTGTCTGTGCCCTTGGTGTCCACTTCATCCTGGCAGAGCGTTGTGTGTATGTTTCTGTCAGATGTGAGGGGACCAGACCAGGCTTTTATATGCTGTTTCAGTCAAATTGAAAGTTGTTCAGATGCAGCGGTCCTGGAAAATCTGTCCACAACCTCCTGACAGTATGCTCCTATTCTTGGAGAATCAAGGAAATAACTTACAAGCAGGCCCCATATCCATTTCCAAGTCATCTGAATAATGATTTCATTTTCAGTACTTGTCCAGCCTCATGATCTGCTCTGTTTCATTAAAAACAGTTCTTTTTCATTATGTGTGTGTTTATCAGTTACACTTTGCTTCAGTGTCCAGCACTCACCATCACTGAGGAACCTGCATTAGATTTGCTGGCATGTGATCACTGCCTGCAAGAGTATGAGCTCAGGAGTCCTAGGAACTGAGTCCAGTTCCCGCCTGTTGGCCTCCCCATCCTTCCCACTTGGGGGTGAAGGAGGAGTCTCGCTGACACAGAACATGTGGCTGTTTCAGGACTCAGTGGTCTTTGAAGACGTGGCTGTGAACTTCACCCTGGAGGAGTGGGAACTGTTGGACCCTGCTCAGAGGAAGCTCTACAGAGATGTGATGCTGGAGACCTGCAGGAACCTGGCCACTGTGGGTGAGGACGGCTTCCTCCCTGCACTAAGTCTTTAGCGAACAATTACTTCTTACAATGTCCTTTCTTATGAGTGATGAGGATGGGAGTATTTTGAAAAAAATGGCAAACATGGTCCCCACCTTTTTAAAACCTACCTAAAGTAGATAGCTTTTCCATGACAGTGTTACTATACTGAATTGATTTTTATTACTCTTGATCAGAATCCTGAGGCTCCCTAATTTCACAACTGTGAGCATGGTCTCCATTGTCACCTTGGGCCAATGAGAGAAGCATAATGGATTTCACCCTGTGAAAATTATCCTGTGATCAGTACACATTTGAGATGATCTTGCTGCAGTTAAACCTACACTTAACCTGTCCTCCACCCTCCCCATGAGAAGCATTCTCTAGGAGCATTTTGGCAGCTGCACTCTGTCCCACCTCCCAGGGGCAGCTGGGTCCATAGACTTCATCCAGGGCCTCTGTACCTGTGATCACCAGGGAGCACACCTGCTCGGGAGGAGCATGCTCTGGGTCAGGGAGGGATATTTGGATGTACCCGTTAGGAGCACAACTCAGGTCTCTGAGAAGGTGATAGGTGTTATTAACTTGGCTTCCTTCTTGGAGTTTTCATCCATTCTTGTCCACTTGAAGTCTTTTTGGAGCTCCTCTGACAAAGGGATCATTTGGGAAAGTGCATTTTGCCCAGTTCCTTTCTACTTTACTTCTGTGAGGTACTTATTAGTGAACAGACTGCCATTTTGACTCATTTTCCCTATGATGGCCATCACTCTCTCCTTGGGTTCAGTTAATATATTAATATAGCTCACAGAACTCAGAGAAACATGCTTCTTACTAGATCACAGGTTCATTATTAAAGGATATAATTCAGGAACAGCTAGATGTAAGAAATGCATCTAGATTTGAAAAGGAGTTTCCCTGCTTCTCCAGGTGCCAGTCTCACCATATCTCTATGTGTTCACCAACCCAGAAGCTCTCCAAACCTTTTTTTCATACCTTCATTACATAGGCATGGTTGATGAAGTCACCAGCCATTGCCAGTTGATTTGATCTCTAGCTGCTCCCCCACCCCCAGAGGTTTTGGGGGTGTTGAGGGATATGGGTGGGACTGAAAGTTTCAAGTATTTAATCACGTGGTTATCTTTATTGGCAATTAGTCCCCATACTCAGGTTCTTTGCAACACTTTCTTTCATTAATATAAACTCAATTGGGATGGAAAAGGCTTGTTATGAATCATAGGAAACCTATTTCACCTTTCTTATCCTGAAGCATTTTCTGGAAATGAGCACAAGAGACCACATATTATTCTGTTGTTTGTATTGCTCAGGAAATTCCAAGGGTTTTGAGATCCCTGAGCAGGAAACTGTGAATAAGGACCCAGTTTGAAAAGTACATGTTGGTCATCTCAGTAACCAAATATGTGTGTGTGTGTGTGTGTGTGTGTGTGTGTGTGTGTGTCTGATAGATCACAATATCACACATCTCCTTTCTTCCTTTATACAATTATTTTACATTTTTGAATGAGTCTATGGAAAGAAATCTAGATATGGTCTCTTTCCTTTCCCCCACCATTTCTTTCCCAATGATTTAATTATGCTTCCAATTATTGCAGGTTCTTGCCCTCAAGTTAAGGTCAGTGTATCAAGTCCTCAGTGGGATATCTTGGAGACTGGACTATGCATTGAACGGGAAGTTGTAAGATTCACAAGAAATGATTCTAGGTCTGTTTTGGGAGAAAACTGGGCATTTCATAACCTGCGAGATCAGCATCTAACTCAGGAGAGGCGTGTGAGGTGAGTGGCACTCCCACAGGGAGAAGGGGGATGAGGGATCTCAGCAGAGTGTTAGACTCATGTGATGGTAAAGAAAGGTGTAAACTTAGCTAAACAATTGTAAAGTTAGCTAATAAACAATTGTGTACTCAGAAATTTTACAAACAATACTTTTATAAGTGTGCTATAGATACTGAGCATCAGAAACTTAATTCAGTAGGAAATGATGATTAGAAAACCTCATGTAAAAAACACTGAAAGTTATGGCTGTCTTTGAGCCCTCAGCCAGAGCATTAACCTTTGTTGCACTTCGTCATGTTGCAGAGAGTGCTGAAAACATGCCCATTCATTGAAAATCACAGATATATAGTCAAAATAATAATGAATAACCATAAACAAATCATTAATCCCTAATAATTCACTTCCTGTTTTGACCAGAAATCATTTGGTGGAAAGTCTCTGTGAAGGTAAAGAAGATCATCAATCTCTAAAAACGCCGAACAGGATTATAGATCTTACTGTGCATGAGAGTTATCAGACTAAAATTCAGCCTCATCAATGCATTACATGTGGAAAAGCCTTCAGGGATCATTCTTTGAAGAAGAATCAGCAAAAGTCCCACATTGGGCAAAAACCTTATACATGTGAGGAATGTGGACAAACCTGCAGTTGTGTCTTGTGCCTCAGCCCTGCTGGGGAAACAGACTTTGTAGAGAAACCTGATAAATGTCAAGATGATGGGCGAGCATCTAAGAGATCCGTGAAGAGTCACAGTAGTAAACATTCCTTAGACTGTAAAAAATCTGGAAAAGCTCTCACTTTTCAGGGACATAAGAGAGGTCAATATGGCCAGAAAATCTATGTGTGTGATGTGTGTGGGAAATCTTTCAGTTATTATTGCCAACTTAAACGGCACGTGAGAACTCACACTGGAGAGAAACCCTATAAGTGCAAAGAATGTGGGAAAGCTTTTACTGGCATCTCACACTTCCGAGAACATGTCCGAATGCACACTGGAGAGAAGCCCTATGAGTGTAAGCAGTGTGGCAAGGCTTTCAGCTGGTGCACTTACCTTCGGGAACACATGCGAACACACAGTGGAGAAAAGCCCTATGAATGTAAGCAGTGTGGCAAAGCTTTTCCCTATCTCAAATCCCTGCAAGGACACGTGAGGATACACACAGGAGAGAAGCCTTATGTGTGTAATGATTGTGGGAAATCCTACAGTTGTCCTAAGTACTTCAGAAAACACGTGAAAACACACAGTGGAGTAAAACCCTATGAATGTACAGAATGCAGGAAAGCATTCATCACTTCTTCGTCCCTTCGAGAACACATGAAAACACACAGTGAAGAGAAGCCTTATCAGTGCCAGCAGTGTGGGAAAGCCTTCAGGTATCCAAGATCTTTGCAAGGACACATGATAACTCACAGTGAAGAGAAACCGTACGAATGTCAGCAGTGTGAAAAAGCCTACAGGTGTCTCATATCCCTGCAGAGACACATGAAGACACATACTGGCGAGAAATTCTGAGTACAAAGATTGGTGGGAAAGCCTTCTCCCTTAAAACCTTATAAATGAAGCAGTCAAGGGGGAGAAATATTATGAATGGAAAGAATGCAGGGAAAGCCTTCAGCACTTCATTTATTTTGTACTTGAAAACTCAGGGTAGGATGAATTTTTTTAATGGAAATAAATATAGTTTTTCCTTAAAAGTGCCTCATCCTGAATAGGGATCCCAGTGTGTTAATTTCTAGTTCATGTTGCTGATCTGAACACTTAAGATAGTAATCATCCCTCTATGTTCTCATCATCTTTACTACTTGTGTTTTGTTACCTTGGACATTAAATACACAATTATATACTACATGTCTCAATGTCATTACAATAGACCCAGAATGAAAGTTTTTTTTTTTTTTTGATTTGTGTTTTTTTTAATGTGGTATCAGTTTAGAAGAAAATATTTTTGATCTTTACTTTGCCAAATGTTCATAGTATGTGATCATAATATGATCATAATATCGTTGAAGTCTTTTCTCATCCACTGTTATAGGTACTGGAATTTCCTGACTCAGTATTTACCCTCCTCTGGAGTCTTTATACTGAAAGGTATATCTTCCATGTTTCTTTTTGGCTGCTGCTGCTGCTTCTGCTAAGTTGCTTCAGTCGTGTCCGACTCCGTGCAACCCCATAGACGGCAACCCACCAGGCTTCCCCATCCCTGGGATTCTCCAGGCAAGAACACTGGAGTGGGTTGCCATTTCCTTCTCCAATGCATGAAAGTGAAAAGTGAAAGTGAAGTTGCTTTCTTTTTTGCTAGTGGATGCTATATCTGTGTTCCTCACAGTAGTCAGTAATTGTGGAAGGTCTTGAAAGACCTTTTGTCTTGCCTGGTAATGTTTGTAATTTGGCCTCTGCTCATTGTCCTTGACCTTGGTTAGAAATTGGACACAAAACACAGAGTTAAGAAGAATGACTTGTTCGCATGGAGATGAAAGCTGTTGTCTAGATGATTCTACTGAACTGTGTTGTCATCTTGGGTAAGGTTCAGTTCAGTTTAGTTCAGTCACTCAGTCGTATCCGACTCTGTGACCCCATGAATTGCAGCACACCAGGCCTCCCTGTCCATCACCAACTCCCGGAGTTCACTCAAACTCACGTCCATCAAGTCGGTGATGCCATCCAGCCATCTCATCCTTTGTCATCCCCTTCTCCGCCTGCCCCCAATCCCTCCCAGCATCAGAGTCTTTTCCAATGAGTCAACTCTTCGCATGAGGTGGCCAAAGTACTGGAGTTTCAGCTTTAGCATCATTCCTTCCAAAGAACACCCAGGACTGATCTCCTTTAGAATGGACTGGTTGGATCTCCTTGCAGTCCAAGGGACTCTCAAGAGTCTTCTCCAACATTACAGTCCAAAAGCATCAATTCTTCAGCACTCAGCTTTCTTCACAGTCCAACTCTCACATCCATACATGACCACTGGAAAAACCATAGCCTTGACTAGACAGACCTTTGTTGGCAAAGTAATGTCTCTGCTTTTGAATATGCTATCTAGGTTGGTCATAACTTTCCTTCCAAGGAGTAAGTGTCTTTTAATTTCATGGTGGGAAACTGTATATCCAGAGTCCTTCTATCAGTGATTCTGAGTTAAAGTTCTTGAGAAGAGGAAGATGCATGAAGTCTGGAGCAGAAGTGAGGAAGCCATGATTCTCAGCTCTTCTGTACCATCAGGAGACAGAGCTGCAGGGCAGCCTGGTGGCCTGAGCTCCAGCACTGCTTTCTCACTTCTGGCTCTGCCTGTGTGGAACAGCCCCAGTCAGACACATGTTTGATGTTAGTTACCTGCTGGGCAGCAGTGTGGACTCTGCTCAGCAGTGTGGACAAGGCCCCTTATCCTGGGTCCTCTTTGGTTTTCAGGTTCACACAATTCCCTGCATGTTCCTGTGGCTCTTTGGGGTCCATCAGGCCACTTCTTCAGGCTTCCGAAGATCCCTCAGTAATTTTTTCATATCATGTGGCCCTCTTCATGTCCAAGGAGTCTCCTAATTATATGATTTCTGTGGGAAGCATCTTGTTCCTCTAATAGGGGATGTTTCCTTCCTCCATCATGGCAGATGTAATACAGCAGCCACAGATGTGGGAAACCTCTTCCCTGGTTGCACTATTGAGAGGCTGTAATGACACTGCATTTGTTGTTTTGAATACTTCCATAATTGAGATAAGCACTTTTGCATATATTTGGCCCCTGTAAACGTTTTCTCTTACAGCTGGCTGCTCTAAATGATAAACCTACTATGTTTAATAGCTTTACATTTTTATATGAACTCTGCTATTTTCTGTTGTCACATGTTTTCTTCACGTGTATCCTGCTGAGAAACTGAATCACTAGTTTTAGCCATGTCTCAATTTGAAACAAATGAAAAGGGGAATTTATTCCCAATTATAGATTGAGAAAGGTTTGGACCTGGGCCCCTTTGCTGCAGTGCTTTCACCTGAACAGACATCTCCCTGGAACAACAGGTTACAGAGAAACTATATGGGAAACTAAAAATAACTGCACACATGAGCAGTTGGGGCAAATTACCAACAAGATACAAAATGAACAAAAACTCAGCTGCCACTTCTGAGGTGTTGGGGTCAAAAGCAAGGTCCTATGCATGATCCCTGCCCAGGATCCACAGGAGGAGAGACCCACTAAGCCACTCTTAGGGCTGAACTCATGGACCCGCCCCCACCCTGACCCCTTTTAAGGGACCAGCCCACCACCCCTCCAAGATCCATCAAGGGCACCTGTTACTTGTCTTCACTCCCTCCTTCTGCAGCTGGAGTCCCAGTAATTCAGTCCCTTGCCTGAATTCTTCATCTGGCCTAGCAACTTCTGTTGAAGAGTCCAAGGACCTGAATCAGTAACAAAAATAAAAACATTGAGAAAATTGGTCAGAAAGAATATGGTTAAATATAGCACATACAAAGCAGATGTCAGCAACTAATTACATCTTCAAATATAAACTGGTTCTCCACTAGGAGTAATTCTGCCCCTGGGGGGTGGGGGGGACCTTGGCAGTGTCTAGAGACAATTTTGAACATCATGACTGACTGGGGAGGGGCTGCTACTGGAGCGTGACTAGGGGCTGGGATTGCTGCTCCACACCCTACAGTGCACAGGACACTCCCACCAAAAAGCAATCTGGTACCAAATGTTGAATCTAAGAAACCCTGGTGTATAAAAACTGAATCTTAAAAATAACATTGCAAATACTTTCTTGGCAGTCCAGTGGTTAAGACTCCCCACTTACAGCACTTCCAGTGCAGGGGCATGGGTTTAATACCTGGTTCAGGAACTGAGATCCCACATGCCCCATGCTGCAGAAGAATTTTAAAAAAGCATTGCAGGAAGAGAGGGGGGGAAAGCTGGAGGTGAATATGCACAGTAGGATTGTTAACAGCAGTTTTTAAACACATTTAAAAAGAAATCCTATGTACACATAGACTACAAGACAACATGTCAAATTAGAAATGGCCACCTCTAGGCAGGGAGGAGGAGGAATTATCTGTACTGTTTTACAAATGTGTGTGACAAATATGTAATACTTCTCTGCACTTCTTTGAGTTGTTTCATTAAAAAGCAAATATGTAAATGGTGTTTCATTGAGATTAAAGAATTACTTTGGATCTGAAAGAAAATCATTTCTCTGTGAAAATTCACAATAATAAGGGGACTCTCCTGGCGGTCCGACTCCACGCGTCCACTGCAGGTGGCACAAGTTCGATCGCTGGTATGGAAAATAAGGTCCCACGTGCTGTCCGGTGTGGCCACAAGAAAAAATAATATGATACCTAATGAATATCTGGGGTTTTTCTAGCGAGTCAATGATAAAGAATCCGCCTGCCAACTCAGGAGACCTGGATTCGATCCCTGGCTTGGGAAGATGCCCTGGAGAAGGAAATGGCAACCCACTCCAGTAGTCTTGCCTGGAGTATCCCGTGGACAGAGGAGTCTGGTGGGCTACAGTCCAAGGGGTCTCAAAGGGGAGGGACAGGACTTAGTGACTAAACAATGAATGTCTGCTCCACATCGTGCATTACTTAAACAGGGTTTCTTGGTATCTGCTGTACTAAGCACTGGGGATAATTCTGAGTGGTAAATGCAGCCCCATTCAGTATAGAGTGTTGAGAAGCACCCCTGGCTTCCACCCACTAGATGGGTGTAGTTAGATGCCAGTAACACCCCACCCCCACCTGTCACGTGGGAGAAAATATCTCGATAGTGTCAAGCCTGTGGGTGCAATGGGACAAAATTGCCCCAGGGATGAGAAGTCACTGCTCTAGACCATTCATTTGATACTACTCTTTTCTCCAAAATCCATGGTCAAAACTGCTGTCCTGCTGCCTGCACTTAAGGGGGTCTAAGACTTTAATATGAGGATGACCACCACGATGACGAACTGACACTATAAAGTGTTATACTTTACATCACACTCAGTACTTCCTAAATGCTGGTACTGTTATGTACGTTCGACATACAAACTACAAGCATCTTATCTTTGTGGTTCCCAAGGAAATAGGACCTGAGTCCACGATGCCCTCCAGAGCCGACGTTAACACGTTTGCACGTGGCTTGCTTTGCTCTGAGCCAACGGAAACTACGCTGTATTTGCATCTCATCTACACGCACTCCTCCGAAATCCTAAAGTAGGTCCGATCCGGGTCCTACAGAGGATTAAACAGTCTCGCTCCCCCAACCAAAACCACGGGGGTCCACTCCCGTGCTACCAGCCTCCTACCGACCAGGACTCGGCAATTCTAACTTCTAACAACAGTTCTGTCCTTTGAACTGTGCCCCGCCCTTTGACGCATTCCCGGCGCAGCCTGCCATTCTTCCAGACTCGGCCGGAGCAGACACAGGGCCAGCTGGCCGGCGAAATTAAAAGCAGTCGCCGCCGCCGCCGGGTCCCAGAACCTCGCTCCTGCTTCCGGCTCCGGGGCTGCTGGTAGCGGGAAAAAAAGGCCAGGCCCAGGGCTTGGGATAGGTGGAGCCTCAAGGGTGGGCGGGCTAACCTCGTCCTCCAATCGCCGAGCAGAGAAACTTGACTTGTGGGCAGTTCCTGACTGTGAGCTGTCATCTCAAATCACAGCTCACTGGGACGCGATAGGGCCCAGTGCCCGGCCCCGCCCCTCTCCGCCGCTGTGGGCGTGGTTATTACCGGAACGGTGCAGGGCGTCCTGCATTATCCCTGAGCGCACAGGTTACTCTGATAAGGAACGGTCACTAACAAAAGCAATAAATGTGTATTTCTCCGAACACTTTCTTCATGCTAACACACGCCTATAGAAAACATTCCCATTGTTGGAATGTTTCTTCCCCGAAAATCTATTTCTTCCAGACATGGGGTCATATTTTATTCGTTTCTCTACCTTTTCAGTTCAGTTCAGTTCAGTCGCTCAGTCGTGTCCAACCGCATGAATCGCAGCACGCCAGGCCTCCCTGTCCATCACCATCTCCCAGAGTTCACTCACACTCACGTCCATCGAGTTGGTGATGCCATCCAGCCATCTCATCCTCTGTTGTCCCCTTTTCCTCCTGCCCCCAATCCCTCCCAGCATCAGAGTCTTTTCCAATAAGTCAACTCTTCGCGTGAGGTAGCCAAAACACTGGAGTTTCAGCTTTAGCATCAATTCCTCCAGGGCTGATCTCCTTTAGAATGGACTGGTTGGATCTCCTTGCAGTCCAAGGGACTCTCAAGAGTCTTCTCCAACACCACAGTTCAAAAGCATCAGTTCTTCTGCGCTCAGCTTTCTTCACAGTCCAACTCTCACATCCATACATTACCACTGGAAAAACCATCAGATCAGATCAGATCAGTTGCTCAGTCGTGTCCGACTCTTTGCGACCCCATGAATCGCAGCACGCCAGGCCTCCCTGTCCATCACCAACTCCCGGAGTTCACCCAGACTCACGTCCATTGAGTCAGTGATGCCATCCAGCCATCTCATCCTCTGTCGTCCCCTTCTCCTCCTGCCCCCAATCCCTCCCAGCATCAGAGTCTTTTCCAATGAGTCAACTCTTCGCATGAGGTGGCCAAAGTACTGGAGTTTCAGCTTTAGCATCATTCCTTCCAAAGAAATCCCAGGGCTGATCTCGCTCAGAATGGACTGGTTGGATCTCCTTGCCTTGACTAAACGGACCTTTGTTGGCAAAGTAATGTCTCTGCTTTTCAATATGCTATCTAGGTTGGTCATAACTTTTCTTCCAAGGAGTAAGCGTCTTTTAATTTCATGGCTGCAGTCACCATCTGTAGTGATTTTGAAGCCCCCCAAAATAAAGTCTGACACTGTTTCCCCATGTATTTCCCATGAAGTGATGGGGCCAGATGCCATGATCTTCATTTTCTGAATGTTGAGCTTTAAGCCAACTTTTTCACTCTCCTCTTTCACTTTCATCAAGAAGCTCTTTAGTTCCTCTTCACTTTCTGCCATGAGGGTGGTGTCATCTGCATATCTGAGGTTATTGATATTTCTCCCAGCAATCTTGATTCCAGCTTGTGCTTCTTCCAGCCCAGCGTTTCTCATGATGTACTCTGCATAGAAGTTAAATATGCAGGGTGACAATATACAGCCTTGATGTACTCCTTTTCCTATTTGGAACCAGTCTGTTGTTCCATGTCCACTTCTAACTGTTGCCTCCTGACCTGTATATAAGTTTCTCAAGAGGCAGGTCAGGTGGTCTGGTATTCCCATCTCTTTCAGAATCTTCCGCAGTTTATTGTGATCCACACAGTCAAAGGCTTTGGCATAGTCAATAAAGCACAAATAGATGTTTTTCTGGAACTCTCTTGCTTTTTCCATGATTCAGCGGATGTTGGCAATTTGATCTCTGGTTCCTCTGCCTTTTCTAAATCCAGCTTGAACATCTGGAAGTTCACAGTTCATGTATTGCTGAAGCCTGGCTTGGAGAATTTTGAGCATTACTTTACTAGCGTGTGAGATGAGTGCAATTGTGCAGTAGTTTGAGCATTCTTTGGCATTGCCTTTCTTTGGGATTGGAATGAAAACTGACCTTTTCCAGTCCTGTGGCCACTGCTGAGTTTTCCAAATGTGCTGGCATATTGAGTGCAGCACTTTCACAGCATCATCTTTTAGGATTTGAAATAGCTCAACTGGAATTCTATCACCTCCACTAGCTTTGTTCGTAGTGATGCTTTCTAAGGCCCACTTGACTTCACATTCCAGGATGTCTGGCTCTAGGTCAGTGATCATACCATCGTGATTATCTTGGTCCTGAAGATATTTTTTGTACAGTTCTTCTGTATATTCTTGCCATCTCTTCTTAATATCTTCTGCTTCTGTTAGGTCCATAGCATTTCTGTCCTTTATCGAGCCCATCTTTGCATGAAATGTTCCCTTGGTATCTCTAATTGTCTTGAAGAGATCTCTAGTCGTCCCCATTTTGTTGTTTTCCTCTATTTCTTTGCATTGATCACTGAGGAAGGCTTTCTTATCTCTTCTTGCTATTCTTTGGAACTCTACATTCAGATGCTTATATCTTTCCTTTTCTCCTTTACTTTTCGCTTCTCTTCTTTTCACAGCTATTTGTAAGGCCTCCCCAGACAGCCATTTTGCTTTTTGCATTTCTTTTCCATAGGGATGGTCTTGATCCCTGTCTCCTGTACAATGTCACGAACCTCAGTCCATAGTTCATCAGGCACTCTATCTATCAGATCTAGGCCCTTAAATCTATTTCTCACTTCCACTGTACAATCATAAGGGATTTGATTTAGGTCATACCTGAATGGTCTAGTGGTTTTCCCTACTTTCTTCAATTTAAGTCTGAATTTGGCAATAAGGAGCTCATGATCTGAGCCACAGTCAGCTCCTGGTCTTGTTTTTGCTGACTGTATAGAGCGTCTCCATTTTTGGCTGAAAAGAATATAATCAATCTGATTTCGGTGTTGACCATCTGGTGATGTCCATGTGTAGAGTCTTCTCTTGTGTTGTTGGAAGAAGGTGTTTGCTATGACTAGTGCGTTCTCTTGGCAAAATTCTATTAGCCTTTGCCCTGCTTCATTCCGTATTCCAAGGCCAAATTTGCCTGTTACTCCAGGTGTTTCTTGACTTCCTACTTTTGCATTCCAGTCCCCTATAATGACAAGGACATCTTTTTTGGGTGTTAGTTCTAAAAGGTCTTGTAGGTCTTCATACACACACACACAGACAGAAGTCGTTCAGTCATATCCGACTCTTTGTGACCCCATGGATTATAGCCTACCAGGATCCTCGTTCCATGGGATTTTCCAGGCATGAATACTGGAGTGGGTTGCCGTTTCCTTCTCCAGGGCATCTTCCTGACCCAGGGATTGAAACTGGGTCTCCCGCATTGTAGGCAGACGCTTTACCGTCTGAGCTACCAGGGAAGTCCTTCAACTTCAGCTTCTTCAGCGTTACTGGTTGGGGCATAGACTTGGATTACTATGATATTGAATGATTTGCCTTGAAACCAACAGAGATCATTCTGTTGTTTTTAAGATTGCATCCAAGTACTGCATTTCTGACTCTTTTGTTGACCATGATGGCTACTCCATTTCTTCTAAGGGATTCTTGCCCACAGTAGTAGATATAATGGTCATCTGAGTTAAATTCACCCATTCCAGTCCATTTTAGTTAGCTGATTCCTAGAATATCGACATTCACTCTTGCCATCTCCTGTTTGACCACTTCCAATTTGCCTTGATTCATGGACCTGACATTCCAGGTTCCTATGCAATGTTGCTCTTTACAGCATCGGACCTTGCTTCTATCACCAGTCACATCCACAACTGGGTATTGTTTTTGCTTTGGCTCCATCCCTTCATTCTTTTCAGAGTTATTTCTCCAATGATCTCCAGTAGCATATTGGGCATTTACCGACCTGGGGAGTTACTCTTTCAGTATCCTATCATTTTGCCTTTTCATACTGTTCATGGGGTTCTCAAGGCAAGAATACTGAAGTGGTTTGCTTTTGTTAATAACTGCGTTGGTTGTAATAGGCCATCGTGGTCACTGGATGGCGACCTAGCTCGTGTTTTCACATTTGTGACTATTTTATTTTTTGCACTGGGTGTACGCCGGAAAAAAATAAAGCATGTGGATTCCTCAAAAAATAAAAATAAAAAAATGCTTGGAGAAGAAAATGGCAACCCACTGCAGTATTCTTGCCTGGCAAAGTCCATGGGCAGAGGAGCCTGGAGGGCTGCAGTCCATGGGGTTATATGACTGAGCACACAGACATGAGGGTGGAGGGAGATGGGCTGGTAGCAATAAACTGGTAGAACTAAAAAAATTTTTTTTAATTTCTCATTGAGCATTTCTGTATTCCAATCTCTGTTCTCTGCATAGGGGAAGAAGAGTAAACAAAGAAAAGAATCCTTGCCCTCATCCTTCTTAGATTCCAGTGGGAAGGGACAAAAAAACTAACCATATTGATAAAGAGCATATATATAATAGATACATCTCAGTGTCTACAGGAGAGTGGCAGTGAGCACCTGTCTTTTCTGCCTCCCCAGACCCTGCACAGATCTTTGATTCTCATCACACACAAAGAAGCCTTTACTCTGCCCTAACCACCCCTTCTGAGGACCCAACCCTAGCCTTGTTCCATGTTCTAGGCAGAATGCTTCTGGTACTGGAGGGCTGCCAGAATGACTGAGGTGAGGCTGGGACAGGCCTAGGGACTATAAGGGTAGTTCCTAGCTGTAAGCCTGTCATCTCAGGCACTTAGAGAACTTCAGATGTGTGATGAATGGTGGCCAGTATGTGCTGCAGTTGGTTCAACTTGCATTAAATTAATAGGCCCCCAAGTCTCCCTCCCACCACATGAAAAAAGTAAGTTAACAAGCTCAATTTTGGAAGAATTGGAAATTCTTACAGGTCTTCCTTTTAAGAGCATGTCAGTCTATTCAGAAACAATAACTTCATCATAATATAGCATATATTTATCAGTTCAGAGTGAATCATGGACCTGAATGTAATAGGTAAAACACTGAAACATCTAGAAATATAGGAGACATCTTTATGACCTTGGGTTAGGCAAATATTTCTTATGTAGGATACAAAATGTGGCAAATATACACAAAGATCGAGTCGGTCATTAAAATTTTAAAGATTTGCCCTTTGAAAACCACTGTGAAAAAAGCAAGCAAGCAAGCTACAGCAAGGCGCTTTCGTGAAACAGATTCTGTCCAAGTATTTGTATCCACAATATACAAAGAATATGGGATTCCCTGGTTGCTCAGATGGTGGAGTCTACCTGCAGAACGGGAGACCTGGGTTCGATCCCTGGATCGGGAAGATCCCCTGGAAAGGGGAATGGCAACCCACTCCAGTATTCTTGCCTGGAGAATCCCGTGGATGGAGGAGCCTGGCAGGCTACAGTCCATGGGGTCGCAGAGTCAGACAGACCGGGCAACTTCACTTTATACGAAGAATATTTTCAATGGAGAAAAACTGTGACCACAAGAGGGCGCCCTTTCACTAGCAAAACCTTCTAGTTGTATGTTTGGGAACAAGACGCCGAAGTACTTTAGGATGAAAGCCTGTTGTCCAACCAAATTGGGTCTGCTCAGCTGCTGGCAGTAAAGCCAATTTACTGACCCAGGTTATAATGCAAGAAAGGGCATCGTTTATTGCAGGCACCAAGCAAGGCGTCCCAGGCAACTAGTGCTGTAAAGACCTGAACTCACTCCCCAATGATTTTCAGGGAAAGATTTTCGGAGACCGGATGAGAGCGGATTTGTGGAGATGTGCGATCATCTGGTGGACATTCTTCTGATTGGTTGGTGATGAGGTAATCAGGAGTCAATATCATCAGCCTTCTGATTCCAGCCAATCTGGGGTCTACCGGCTTGTGAGTAGCAAGCAGTTAACTTCTTCCACCTGGTGGGGGTTTCAGTCTGAGCAAAACGACTAAAAGGACCTGGCTTAGAATAATAACTATAGCCTTTGAGGAACTTGACTTTTTTTTTTTAAGTCCTTGACTTTGTTTAATGACTAAGTCGTTGTTATTTTGTCTTACTTGACTGTTTTCCTTTCTTTCTGCATTTTCTCACTTCTCTGAATTTACTCTTGGAATTCAAGGAAACCCTAGGAGGTTAAAGGTTTTTTGTTTTGTTTTTTAACAAACAAGAGGCAGGTGGAGGACCCGGGTGGGGGTGCAGTTGTCCTGGGAGGGTCCCCTTGGGTCCTGCTCTGTTCCAGGAGCACAGAATATACCTCCTGAGTTAAGGGGGAAAATATGCATAATTTTTATATATGTATGTATATATACATAGGCTTCCGAGGTGGCACTACAGGTAAAGAACCTGCCTGCAATACAGGCAGGAGATCTGGGTTCGATCCTTGGGTTGGGAAGATCCCCTGGAGAAGAGAATGGCAACCCATTCCAGTATTTGTGCCTGGAGAATCCCATGTATAGAGGAGCCTAGCAGGCAACAGTCTGTGGGATCCCAAGAGACAGACACGACTGAGCGACTAACACACACACACATATATACACAGGGAAAATGATAAAGCAAAAGGGACAAGCTATTAACATTGGGGAAAGTGGGTGAAGGGAATATTCAGAGTTCTTCATCTGATCCTGTAACTTTTTCATAAGCTTGAAATTATATCAAAATAAAAAGTTACCAAGTTATGCCCTAGTTCATACTAGAAAGCATAGATAGCCAACCAGTGATCAAAGAACATGAGTGATGGATTTTAATTGTCTGAGACCATTAGCTTTCATTCATTTTCCTGTATCTCTGGTTTGATTGCTGTGTTTTCCAAGAATATAACTGGTGATACAAACTCATTAAGGAATTTTATTTTATTTTTTAAAGATTTATTTATTTTATTTTTGGCTGTGCTGGGTCTTCGTTGCTGCTAGTATGAGGGCTTACTATAGTCGCAGGGGGCACAGGCTTCTCATTGCAGTGGTGTCTCCTGCTGCGGAGCACAGGCTCTAGGGGTTCAGGTTTCAGTAGTTGCAGCCCATGGGCTCAGTAGCTGTGATTAGGGGGCTCTAGAGCACAGACTTAGTTGCTCTTCGTTGTGGTGCACAGGCTTGGTTGCTCTGTAATATGTGGGATCCTCCTAGACCAGGGGTCGAACTGCTGTTCCTGGATTACAAGACAGATTCTTAACCACAGGACCACCAGGGAAGCCCCCTTTAAGGAATTTTATAATAGCTTACTTGCATTGAAAACAGTGGGTCCCAAATGAAGCTGCTACCCCAAGTCACGTGAAAGCTTTTTGTTTTTTTCATCCCAAATTTTCTTCTCACATTTATTTCCATAAAGGATAAATTGACACACAGATTGGGTCAGCGACGGGGAACATTCTCCATCATCACGTGGAATTGTCATGTCCCTCACTGCGAATCCATGGAGAATACAGGTTCTTGCAATGGGATGACCAGATCAGCTGCATCAGCGCCCCCCCACCCCGCCCCCACCCCTGGTCCGGCTAGAAGTGCAGATTCTCCAGCCCTACACCAGACCTTCTCACCAGAATCTTCAATGCTGGAGGCCAGCCATCTGTGTTTTAACAACTCTCCCTGTTGTTAAAATCCCCACCAATGATTCTGATTCACACACAAGTTTAAGAACTATTGACTAGGGCTTCCCTGGTGGCTCAGTGGTAAAGAATCTGCCTGCCAATGCAGGAGACATAGGTTCCATCCCTGATCCGAGAAGATCCCACATGCCAAGAAGCAACTAACCCCATGAGCCACAACTACTGATTCTGTGCCCTAGAGCTGGGGAGCCACACTACTGAAGCCCAACACTCTGTAGAATTCTGCAACAAGAGAAGCTATGGCAATGAGAAGCCCACGCACCACAACTACAGAGTCGCCCCTACTCCTCACAATTAGAGAAAAGCCTGCTGTCAGCAGCGAAGACCCAGCACAGCCGAAAATAAATAAAATTATATTTTAAAAAAAGAGAATCATTAACTCAAAGATATAAAGGTAAGTACTCTAAGAAAAGAAAAATAACACAACAGGTTCCAAGGAACCCCACCAAGGACCCAGTAGAAGATGCTCATTTGTCATTTGAGATCTTTGAGTTCTCTTTGTTTTGTTTTATTTTGTGTGTATATTTAATTGAAATCTGGTTGATTTACAATATTATATCAGTATCAGGTTACAGCGTTATGCATGATTTAGTGTTTGCAGACAACACACCATTAAAAGTTATTAGAGAAGAATGGATTTATTTCATATTTAGAAGCAATGCATCAGCGTACTTCTTTGTGGAACTTTTTTTTAAAGTATCCTAGATGCTAAATAATAGAAAGATGGATAAACAGATGAACTGAGGGGTCAGGGGTCCACCCACCACAAGAACCCAGACCCATTTGACTCTGTGATTCTGGTGTCCAGTGTCAGAAGATGGGCAGAAATGAGCTTCAACATCAAGGCTGGAGCTGGACACAGCCTGGCAGCTTATGAGGACAAGCTGGCATCTGGCCACCAGATGTCTTTCTGAGAAGGACAAAAATTCCTGCCACTGGGAATCCCCTAATGTAAGAGTTTTTCCCAATGGGAGGATGTGGAGCAACTGGGCCCTCAGGCTCTGCTGGAGGGGAAAGAAGATGGGGCACCCACCTTGGAAAGAACCTGGCAGCTTCTGAAAAAGTTAAGCAAACACCTGATCCTACCATTCCTAGCTCATAGGCATCCCCCAGAGAGAGAGGAAAGCAAATTCCAACACACATACCTGCACACAGATGCTCATAACAGCTTTACTCATGATCACCCCAAACTGGAAACAATGTCCATCTGCAGTTGATTGGATAAACAGAGCAGTCCATTCATGCGGTAGAATAAATAGCACGAGGCCACAAAGAGGAATCAAGTATGGACCCACGCAAAAACATAGATGAACCTTAAAAAAACATGCTCAGTGAAAGAAGCCAGACACAAAAGATTACAACCTTATGACTACATTTAGATGATATTTCCAGAAAAGGAAATATCTACAGGGACAGAAAGCTATGGACGGGAGCGAAGGAGAGAGCAATTCAAGAGGGAGGACTTTTTGGTGGTGCAGTGGTTAAGACACTGCACTTCCAATGCAAGGGGCTCGGTTTCGATTCCTGGTCAGGAGATTAAGACCCCCACATTGCTGTACGGTGCAGCAAAAAAAAAAAAAAAACAACTTTTTTTAATTAAAAGAAAAAGTACAAGAGGGAAATTTCTGAGGTGATGTAAATTTGCTGAAATTGGATCGTGGTGATGGTTGTCCAATTGGACAAATTTACTAAAAACCATCGTGGAACCCTATGCTGAAAAACTGGTCAACACACGTTTTCTAAATTACACTTCAATGAAGGTGTAATAAAAAGTTTTGCCAGCAGAGGGTACCAGAGACCACAAATTCAACTCAGAACTGGCCTGGGGAGGAGGTTCTCCTTTACCCGCTGCCTTCTTCTTTTACCACTTCATAGAGGGAGTGAGCGGAGAAGGCAATGGCAACCCACTCCAGTACTCTTGCCTAGAAAATCCCATAGATGGAGGAGCCTGGTAGGCTGCAGTCCATGGGGTCGAGAAGAGTCAGACACGACTGAGCGACTTCACTTTCACTTTTCACTTTCATGCATTGGAGAAGGAAATGGCAACCCACTCCAGTGTTCTTGCCTGGAGAATCCCAAGGACGGAGGAGCCTGGTAGGCTGCCATCTATGGGGTTGCACAGAGTCAGACACGACTGAAGTGACTTAGCAGCAGCAGCAGCAGCAGAGGGAGTGAGGGGACTCCCAGGGAGGTGTTCTGCAGCCTCTCCATGCCGTGGGGGTCTCGCTGGAATAAAGTCACCACCTGCATTTAGATGAGGCCATGGCAATGAACAACTGGCCATCTAGGGGATTGCCAGGAAGCCCTCAGCAGTCCACCAGCCTTGATCCGGATGAGCCCTAAATTACACCAGGTGGCAGGATGCCCAAGACTCTTAAGCATGTGATGGGGGAAGGAGGTGATGTTGAGACATCCCATGGATCACACCCCTTTACTAAGTCCCAGAGTTAGGGTCCTTACAGGACAAAATATGAATTGGGATGAACTGACACTCTCCGATTGGCTTCCCTGCTGGCTCAGTGGTAAATAACCTGCCTGCCCATGCAGGAGATGCTGGTTTGATCACTGGGTGGGGAAGATCCTCTGAAGGAAGAAATGGCAACCCAATCCAGTATTCTTGCCTGGAGAGTCCCATGGACAGAGGAGCCTGGTAGGCTACAGTCCATGGGGTCGCAAAGAGTTGGACACAACTGAGCGACTGAGCATGCAGGCACAAAGATAGATTTTAGTCCTAACCTGCACCCGCCCCCACCCCCACCAACATACACACATAGCTGGGAATGGGACTGTGTTTGGAAATAGCATCTTAGCAGTGTAGTTAGTTCAGATGAGGTCCTACTAGAGGGGGCCCCTAAATCCAGTGACTGGTGTCCTTATAAGAAGAGGGAAATCTGGGGACTTCCCTGGCTAAGGGGCTAAGGGGCTAAACATGGCTAAGACTCCACGTTCCCAGTGCAGGGGGCCCAGGTTCTATCACTGGTCAGGGAACTAGATCCCACATGCTACAATTAAGATTGAAGATCCTATGTGATGCAACTAAGATCCGAGGCAGTGAAATAAATACTTAAGAAGAAGAAGAGTGAAATTTGCACACAGATGCTGTGTGAAGACAGAAGCAAAGCTCTAGGGGAGATGCTTCTGCAAACCAAGGACACAGGAGGCTGGTAAAGCCAGAGGCTGGAGGAGGCAGGAAGGACCCTCCCCTGCAGCTTGCAGAAGGAGCAGGGCCCCAGGCTGCCAAAGCCTTGATTTTGGACTTCCGGCCTCAAGAATGCAAGAGAATACATTTCTGTTGTTTTAAGCCACCCGGTTTGTGGTTATTGGTGACAGCAGCGCCAGGAAACAAATACAAACCTCCTTCCACCAGGTGGCACAAAGCAAACCTCAGTCAATTCTTAGTAATTTGATCAATTCACTTTTCCTGGGGTCAGGCTAAGATCAAGGGGATTCTTGTGGAGGCTGAGAGTGGGGCCAGCTGGGCACATGGGGCTGTGAGCAGACCCTAGCCCAGCCAGTGACTTGGCTGTTCTGCTGTTCAGTCACTGTTCTGCTGCATCTTGGTCCTTCGTCTGTTGCCTGGACTCGAAGGCTCTTCTACCTGCTCCGGTCACTTGGCCATTGTCTCTGGCCCACAGGGCCCTCTGGGAGGTTCTGGGGATAGCAGAGAGAACATGCAGGGAGGAGGGATTGAAACCTGTCACCACCTCCCTCTGGTCACTCCATCCTGGGCTCTCTCTAGAGCCTTCTGTTGGGTCCGCACCCAAACCAGGTGACCCTGAAGCCTCTGGGCACCCAGGTTGGAGATCTCCAAGGCTCAGGGAATTCCAAAGCTTTGGAAATGCAAACCCGCTTTCTCTCAAATGTTCATCAGACCTTGATTTTCCAAAGTTAATCACAGCAACTCAGAGCCAAGAAGGAAATCTTTGCTTCCTTCCCTCCTCACTGCTGTGTCATCTGTCCCTTTCCTGAGGGCTCAAGGAGGTTGCATGCTTGTCAGACAGGCTGGAGCAAGTGGGAACAGTAAAAGGAAGATGCAGGGGTGAGCCCACACCAGCCAAAGGGCCCACCATGACCCCAGCCACGAGTGCAGGGGGCTTTCCACAGGTGAGAAAAGAAGTGCTGCTATGAAATGCCTCCCATTTCTGCATGGACCTAGGAACTTCTCTCTCTCTTTAAAAAATATTTCTTGGGCTGCGCTGGGTCTTAGCTGTAGCGCTTGGGATTTTTTAGTATGGCATGCAATCTCTTAGTTGCAGCATGTGGGATCTAGTTCCCTGACCAGGGATCAGACTCCGGCCCTCTGCATCAGGCGTGCGGAGTCTTAACCAATGGACCACCAGAGAGCGCCCAGGAATTTCTCTTTTGTTTTTTTAAGAATTTCAGATCTATAAAACTAGTAAATTAAATGTTTAGTAAGGAACTAAAGAGCCTCTTGATGAAAGTGAAAGAGGAGAGTGAAAAAGCTGGCTTAAAACTCAACATTCAGAAAACTAAGATCATGGCATCCGGTCCCATCACTTCATGGCAAATAGATGGGGAAACAATGGAAACAGTGACCAATTTTATTTTCTTGGGCTCCCAAATCACTGCAGATGGTGACTGCAGCCATGAAATTAAAAGACACTTGCTCCTTGGAAGAAAAACTTTGGCCAACCTAGACAGTATATTAAAAAACAGAGACATTACTTTGCCAACAAAGGTCCATCTAGTCAAAGATATGGTTTTCCCAGTAGTCATGTATGGATGTGAGAGTTGTATCATGAAGAAAGCTGAGTGCTGAAGAATTGATGCTTTTGAACTGTGGTGTTGGAGAAGACTCTTGAGAGTCCCCTGGACCTCAAGGAGATCAAACCAGTCAATCCTAAAGGAAATCAATCCTGACTATTCATTGGAAGGATTGATGCTGAAGCTGAAGCTCCAATACTTTGGCCACCTGATGCAAAGAACTGACTCATTGGAAAAGACCCTGATGCTGGGATAGATTGAGGGCAGGAGAAGAAGGGGACGACAGAGGATGAGATGGTTGGATGGCATCACTGACTCGATGGACATGGGTTTGAGTAAGCTCTGGGAGTTGGTGATGGACAGGGAAGCCTGGTGTGCTGCAGTCCATGGGGTCGCAAAGAGTCGGACACAACTGAGCAACTGAACTGAACACAACACTGTAAATCAATTATGTGCCTAGTCATTTAGTCACGTCCAACTCTTTGCAACCCCATGGACTGTAGCCCACGAGGCCCCTGTGTGTGTAGGATTTGCCAAGTAAGAATACTGGAGTGTGTTGCCATTTCCTTCTCCAGAGGATCTTCCCCACCCAGGGATCGAACTCATGTCTTCTGAATTGGCAGGCAGGTTCCTAAGCACTAGCGCCACCTGGCAAGCCCCAGTACTGGAGATTTTCTATACTCCAATACAAAATACAAAAAGAGAATCTCAGACCTGCACTAACCAGTGGAATTTTCTGAGATGGTGGGAATGTTATAGATCTGCAGAGCAGCCAGTCGTCCCCAGCCAGGTGCGGCTACTGAGCGGTTGACATCGATTCAGCCCGTGGCCCCAGAGGAACCGAGTTTGAAATTTTATTTCATTTTAATTCATTTAAATAACCACAGGTAGCCAGTGGATATTGTGGGAGACAAGACAGCCCCGGATAATAAACTGGTGTGTCCGGCTGACCCTCTACAACCATGGAGAGGAGTGGAGCACGCAGAGGGAGGCAATTAGCAGGCTGGACCATAAATAAAATACACTTCAATTATGGGCCAGTGAAGGGATGGTGGGCAAAAACCTGTATTTGAGGCTTATACATGGTAGCTCTCACTTTGTCCTCCACAAACAAGCCACAGAACCCGATTTGTGTGTTTACCTCATAATCTCTGGGGGCTACGCGTCCTAGGATCTGAACCCTCAGTCACCCGTTTCCCTTCCACATCCACCCCATCTCCACGACAAAGCTCGGACTTTGGTGGGGAAGATTTCTCTGGTTTGTGTGAATCCCAAACCTGCCTACCCCCACCCCGCTTCACCACCAGTCCCCTGGCCCCTCCTTCCCCACCCTAGTGCCTGTGGCCAGGTGCAGACACATAGGAGAATCAGCATTGTGTGAGTTTTGAACACAGCAGGGTTTAGGGCTACGGAGATTACAAGATTAGCTTCAATATAAACCAGATTTGGAGAAAAATAAGAACTGTGTCCGGGGGATGGATGCCTTCCTGCACTGGTGACCTCTGAGCTAGAGTTGAAGGTGAAGTATCCAGCCGGGGGAACAGCCCAGGAGGGAACAGCCAGGGTGAAGGTTCTGGGGAGGGTACAAACTTGACCTCTCACTCGCACACTCTGCACTGGCCACTTCCCATCTCAAGCAGGCCATTTCACACCAAAAACAGGACTCCTGAACCTCTCCACACACACCCCACCCTTATCTCTGAGGTCACCCCCAAGCTTAGAGTAGAACTAGGCTTCCCCTCTTGGCCTTGAACCTGGAAAAGTGTACCAGTTCCAAGGCCTTCGCAGTTCCTGCCTTTGGTTCTCAGATTTCTCAGAGCCTCAATGCCCGGGCTTGGAGGGTTGCTGGGAAAATTCGCTGATAAAATGCACAGCCCCAGGCTTGCCTCCTAGGAGGCTGGATAAAAGGGAGTCTTTGAATTTTCCCCAAGAAAGGGGACCGAAGCTTCGTTTGCACTGCACGTTATTTAATACTGAGGAGAAGGTGCTTAGTCCATATCTAAGGATCGGAGTAAGAGTGCTTCCATTCTCCGCCCCACCCTCAGCCAGGAGCCGGTCCAGGGCAGGACGAAAAATTGACGAGGCTTCTCACAAAACAAGAATACACACCTCCCAGTCTCTCCTCAAGCTGCACCTTGTGACCCCAAACCCCTTGCCTTAACTAAATATCCTCATCTCTGCCGGAACCCCAAATTCCTTACAACTCTGCATGCTGCCCTTCCCCGCCTCGGGACCGCAAGGGTTAAGCGCAGGCGCTGGGCCCGCTGATTGACAGCCCGTCCCGCGGCTGGGGAGAGCCGACCAATAAGAGATAGGAGTCGCGGCACACGTGGGTAGGCGCCCTTACGATTGGTCAGCGCCGCCGGCGGCCGCCTGCGGAGCCCGATCCCACGTGCAGCTGCTGCTAGTTCATTGACCGGCTTCGTGGTGCAAGGGGCGGCGGGGCGGGGCGGGGCCGGGGTGGGCAGGGGCGGGGGCGGGGCGGGGCCCGATGGGTCAATTGGCCTCCGGAGGGGGGTGCTTCCTGTCCGCCTGAACTTGGCTGACCCTGGCGGCTTCCTTCTGGGCCACCATCCTAAAAGAGGTGGGTAGGCCTTTGGATCTCTTGGCAGAGCCCAGGGTCCCTGGGCTGGGGAGAAGGTTGGAAGGGTGCTGAGGGGCAGAAGTAAAGAAGGAGTTCAGTGCCGCAGAACTGATTAGGTCTCTTTCTTTCTGAGAAATTTCTCATTCACCTAGCCAACTCTTATTCATCCTTCAAAACCCCTTTCCAAATCATGTTCTCCGGTGCTTTAGGAAATTGTTTCAAAACTAAATTGAAGCTTTGATATCTTTCTCTGGGGTTCCTCAAGCCCTGACTGCTCCTAGAAGGAAGTGTATATGTTTGGCACCATACCCTGCGCCCCACCTCATAGAGTGAAGCCCCAGGGGCTCCCCACCAGGAATCAGCACAGCTGGAAGCCCCAGAGAGAGGTGAATGAAGAACATCGGATGTAGAGAATGCAGTGGGGTGCTGGCAGTTAGGGAGGGGATTGGAGGCCCAGGACTCAGTCCTAGAGGGAAGATCAAGGTGGGCCAAGGGTGGGGTGGGGCTAGTTGTGTCTCTGTTCCTGATCAGCCTTCTGCGCTCAAGATCTGTCATCTCCTTGTTAATTTTAGAGTCCTGGCTAAAGTCCTTGTTACTGAAGCCTGAAGAGTGACCTCTTGGGGTCATCTCAGCCCCCACGGGCACCCTCAAAACATGGTAAGGCATAACCCCTGAGGGGAGGGGTGAGGAGCCAGCAGCTCAGCTCAAGTCTCTCTCTCCTGCTTCTAAGGGAGAGACATGGGCTGGCTAGTCAGGCCTTTAAGCTGGGGATACTAAGTCATCATACTTTAAGGCACTTTCGTTTTAAAATTAAACATTTTATCACCCAGGTGATAAACACCTGGCTACATCATCTATTCAGTTAATATTTTACAAGTCCCTTCCCCTTTCCTGCCCTCAACCCCATTACTTCCTAGAGAAAACCACTTCTAACAGTTTAGGCCAGGGGCCGGCAAGCTTCTATAACAGGCCAGAAAGTAAATATTTTCAACTTTAGGCCAAGAATCAAGATGGAAGATACTGTGTGGGCACTTAAGTAATAACAGAGAGAGAGCAAATGACTTTCAGGTCTCAGGAGGTCCCACCATGCCCTCTTTGGGGCTGATGACCTGACAGCAAGTATGCTGGCAGTCTGTGGGTTTTATTCATCCCCCACTTTGACTTCTCCAGGCGCATCCTGAGGCCAACCTTCCAGCCCGGAACTATCAGGAAGCCCTGGATCGGCTCAAGCAGCATTTCCCCAGGTGAGGACAATCCCCGGGGGCTAGAGGCACCGCTGTGGCCGGAAGTCCCATAGAGGGAAAGAACCCCAGCTTTGTCTCCATGGCCCAAAATGCAGGACCAGTGTGGGCAGCAATCATGTGGGAGGGTGAAGCAGAAGAAAAGGAAAACCAGTAATACCAATCCTGGCTTTCATTTCAGTTTTTGACTGTGTGTGGTTCAGTGTGAATTTGCTCACATTCAATTATATTTTATAAAATACTGCATTAAAATCATGTTCGTCTTGATGCTACCTTCAGTGTGGCATGTGGAAGGGACTAGCTCCCTTAATGGAACTGCCCTGCTGGGGGACTGAGGGCAGGGCACATTCTGGGGAAGGGTCTTGAGGCCTCCACTTCCAGCAGGTCTGTCTTCCCCGGCAGGTTCCCCACTCACTTGGCGACGCAGGTGGACCTCGCTTACGGCTTGGTGAGCCCCGCCCCCACCTGTCAGCCCGTCTGGAGCCACCTGGAAAGGCTGTTGTGTTTAGTCTCATAATCCGGGTTAGGGGACACTGCCTCTACTTTGCTTGCTTTAGGCAATGCAAAGAATCCACTGAGCCCCAGCTTCATGTGTTTTTCTTCTTTTAAATGGAATTCAGTCATAGACACTTTTATTTTTATTTTTTTGGCTATGCTGGGTCTTTGTTGCTGCTCTCAGGCTTTCTTTAGTTGTGGCGATTGGGGGCTGCGCTCTAGTTAGGGTTGAGAGCTTCTCATTGCAGAGCACAGGACTCAGTAGTTGTGGCTTTCATGCTCTAGAGCACAGGCTCAGAGCTGTGGCACCTGGGCTCAGATGCTCTGAGGCATGTGGGATCTTCCCTGGCCAGGAACTGAACCCATGTCTCCTGCACTGGCAGGTGGATTCCTTACCACTGAACCACCAGGGAAGCCCATGTGAGTTTTTCTTAATAAAAACCTTGCTGTGAAAACAGGCAATTCCATATTTAAATTAAGGAGATGTCTCTTCAGGCCACAGTTGGTCAGTTAGGAGTATATAGCATATGACTAGAGTCCCTGCCCTTCAGCAGTTTGTATTGCAGTGTGTGCTGTCTTCTGGAACTTTCCACGATGTTAGGAATGTTCTCTATCAACAGGGTCCGGTATGGCACCCACCAGCCCCACGTGGCTACTGTGCTCCTGTAAGGAGCTGAATTTTTATTGATTTAAAGAGCCTTATTTGACTGGTGGCACCCTCATTGGACAAAGCAGCTCTAGGGGGAGGAGGGAGACAAATATGTAACTAGAGAAGCAAGATGTCACAAAAATGTAAGTGCTTAAAAGAAAATAGAAGGTGAAGGGGTGAAAATGAGTCAGGGTTTTGAACTCAGGTAGTCAGGAAGGGCTTTTTGGAGGAAGTGACGTGCTCAGCGAAACATCAAAGATAAGGAGTTTCTGTCACCCTAGAGAGAACAGGGAAGGTTGTTTCAGTCAGCAAGCATAGCATATGCAGAGGCCCTGGGGAAGGATTGTGCCTGGTGTTGGAGGAACAGTGAGGAGGCCCGTGTGGCTGGAGCAGTGAGTGAGGGGGAAAGAGGGAGGCGGAGACGGCAGGGAGGGGACAGGGCAGGTCACAGCCCCCTTTGGCCTCCTCTTCATATCTAGAATGACAGTCGTTGCTCAGTCACTCAGTCGTGTCTGACTCTTTGTGACACCATGGACTGCAGCATGCCAGGCTTCCCTGTCCTCCACTATCTCTGGAACCTGCTCAAACTCATGTCCACTAAGTGGTGATGCCATCCATCTCATCCTCTGTTGCCCACTTCTCCTGCCCTCAATCTTTCCTGGTGCCAGAATCTTTTCCAATGAGTTGGCTCTTCGCATGAGGTGGCCAAAGTATTGTAGCTTCAGTTTCAGCATCAGTCCTTCCAATGAATATTCAGGGTTGATTTCCTTTGGTATTGATTGGTTTGATCTCCTTGCAGTACAAGGGACTCTCAAGAGTCTTCTTCAGAACCACAGTTTGAAAGCATAACAGCCAGGGGTCTCCCTAATTACCTCCCACTCTGAGTATGGTTGGCCGTATCCCACTTGATGAGAGCAGAGACCAGAGACGTATCACAACTTGTCCCGGGTCACACAGCTGGGGAGAGGGCCGCACAACACTAAGTCTTGCGCTCTTGCTCATGTCCGTCGACTGCCTCATGTGACTGCTGGTGTCTTTGCAGGTCCTGAAAATCCAGCAGGGGATCCAGGAGCATCTCAAGCAGGTGAATGAGTGACGGGAGCTTGGGTGTCGAGGGAGGGCTGCCCTCCTTGCATGGCAGGAGAAAGGGGGAGAGAGGAGGGCAGGGAGGGACAGGGCAGGTGGTGGAGGGACAGGGCAGGTGGTGCAGGCCCCAGCAGGCTGCAGGGGAAGACTTGGGCTTCCCCCTGCCCCCTGGGAGGTGGGAGGGCTGCAGATAGAGGGGGTGAGGCCTGAAGTGGAACCCCAGGATATGAGGTAGCCCCACATCTCAGGAGTGCATCTCTGATCCTGTGCCTCTCTTTTTGAGCCTGCTCCCAATCCCCATGGGGCTGGAGAAGGCCAGGGGCCTGTCAGCACTTCACAGGTCAGTTACTTCTGCTAGGAAGGGGCCGTTATGTGCCAGGCACAGCCGAATGCAGTCTCCATGTATCTGAGGTTCTCAACGGCCTGGCTCACACTGGCAGGGGAGAGCAGGCCTGCACCAGGCCTCCCCTCCTCCCACATGGGGCGCCTTGCCCAAGCTGAAGCACAGCTTCCACCCCGCCTGTCCTCCCGCCACCTGGCTCCTTTCTCCTGGGCACTGGCAGGACTTTTCCGCCTGTGCCACATGTGACTGGCGGAGGGCCAGGGCCATGTCTGCGACTTAGCAGAGCCTGGGGTGAGAAGCTCAGGGAACAGGGAAAGACAGATCCAGAGTAGAGCGGGGTGGAGGAGGAGGGGCCAGGAAGCAAGCAGAACACGGTTATTCATTCAACAGATATTTATCCATCACCTCCTTGCCAAGTACGGTTGTAGGCGCCAGGGAAATAGCAAAAGAGAACACAGACAAACCGCTGCCCTCGGGGTGAGAGGAACTTGGTAAACAGAAGTGTCAGATGGTGAGGACTGGGCATGGTGGGAGGTGGAATTAAGCAGCCCCAAGGGGATGTGGAGGGAGGGGGGTACCAAGGTGGCAGTAGGTTACAATTCAGGGTGGTCAGGGACGACTCTGGCATTTGAGCAAATTCTTGAAGGAGATCAGAGGAGGCAGGAGGATAGGTATCTGAATGAGGAGTAGCCCTGGCAGAGGCACAGCCTGTGCAAAGGCCCTGCGGCAGGACTGTGCCTGGCCCTCGCGTGCTGGGGGAACAACCAGGAGGGCCCTGTGGCTGGAGCAGAGTGAGCCGGGGGGGGGTGGGGGGGGTAGAGGAAGGAGAGGAGGGAGGGAGGGGATGGGGCAGGTCGTGCAGGGCCTTGTGGGCTGCAGGAGGACTTGGGTTTTTGCTCTGGGGAAGGTGGGAGCCCTAGAGGGCTGTGGGCAGAGGAGGGGGTGGGCCCTGACTCAGATGCTCACCAGCACCCTCTGGTGCCTGCTGCGGGGAGGAGGCACAGGAGTTGGGGTCCAGTTAGGACTATCCAGGTGTGGGAGGCTGATCACTGGGAAGGTTTGGTGGTGAGAAACAGGCAGAGCGGGGATGTGTTTGGAGGAGGAAATTCATAGCAGGTGCTGAGCATCGAAGGGTCTGAGGAGGATCCCAGAGGGTCTCCACCAAGCACCTCTCCCCCCACAGAGAGCCCCAGGTAATGCTTACTCCTGGTTCTGCACAGACCACCACCCCCTCTCCTGTTTTCAGTCCCTCCTCTACCAGCTTCCCCCGATGTGCATTTAAAATCCCGAGCAGCAGCAGCAGGGCCCGTGCTCCCCAGCCCGCCTGCACACAGCTCTCCCCAGGGAGGGCCAGCTCGCAGGCAGGAGGGAGCAGCACTTTTCATGCTGAGTGCATTAAAGTGCCAGTAAATTGCGCATTAACGAGCCAGGGCGAATTGGGGAAGGCTCCCCTGGGCCTTGTGCTGCTGGGAGGCCCAGCTGGGGAATCCATCTCTGGCTGCCCTAGGAAGCAGCCGCCTGGAGCTACGAGGGCTCGGGGAGGGGGTCCTCACCCCAGCCTCTCCCTCCCCGATCCTGTCCGCCCCAGTGACAGGCAGGAAATGAGACTAGGCTGAGAGTGGGGACAGGTAAACACAGCCCAGCCACCACATATTCTGACTTTGGGAAATTGACTTTGAGGCTCTGAGCCTCGTTTTCTCATCTGCAGAATGGGAACCTCAGTGGTGCCCATTCAACAGAACTAAGAGCCATGGTCAGCACCCACGCCACAGTCCTTAGCAGTTATTTCTTTCTGTGAATCAGAACATTTCCCCAGGATTTCGGAATTCACCCTGGGCCAAACAGTATCTTGGTATCCACCACGGAGAAGAGGCATGTGCATTGGTAAAGCCCATGGGCACTGCCTCCAAAGCCACAGGCCAAAGACCAAACCCGTGTCCTCCTCTGCAGTAGACATGGGACATGTGTGGCTATTTACATTTTAGTTGGCAATCAAGTGGCACCGTCCACATGTCAAGGACTCAACCTTAGCAGGCAGGTCTAGAACATTGTTAATATCACTATATTTAGTCTTCCTGGACTAAATATAGCTGCATATAGGCACATTCTCACAGAGCCTTTTATCAGCCCGAGAAGGTGGGTCTCCACAGCGAATTCCTGGCAGTACTGTAGGGGTGCTTCCTGTCTTGGATGGTTTGTGTCCTCGGCTGGAGGCCAGGAACATTGTAGGAGCTGCTGCCCTTGGTTCTTTTTATTTATTTGACTGTACCAAGTCTTAGTTGAGGCATGTGGGATCTAGTTCCCCTGACCAGGGATCAAACCCAGACCCCTTGCACTGAGAACTTGGAGTCTTAGCCACTGGTCCACCAGGAAGATCCCTGTCCTTGGTTCTTGAGCCTTTGGATGTGGCCGGTGGGCCTCAGGGTTGCATTTTATTTTATTTTTTTGACCACGTCCTACTGCATGTGCACTCTTTGTTCCCTGACTAGGGATAGAACCTGTAACCGCTGGGCCACCAGGGAAGTGCCCGCATTCCTAATTATACTGAACTTTATATTTAAATAGCCACCTGCAGCCTGTCTGTGCAAAGGAAGGAGAGGTTAAAATGGAGAGGTTAAAATCGATTCTAGTACTTGGGCCAGAAAAGCTTTGTGGAGAAAAGCAGTAGAATGCGCCATAGGAGGGAGCCTGTCCTAAAGGAACAGATGGGCAACCTTCTGGGAGGGAGAAAGAAAATTTAGGGAGCCTTCCGTGACCACAGAAACTATTGACTTAAACCTGGAATCGGTAGCAGTCACATTGCTTGACTTTTTTTTTTTTTTAGTATTTATTTGGCTGTACTGAGGTCTTACTTGTGGCATGTGGGATCTAGTTCCCTGACCAGGGATTGAACCCAGGCCCCCTGCATTGGGAGCACAGAGTCAGCCACTGGACCATCAGAGAAGCTTTAAAGAAAGAAAGTTAAGTCACTCAGTCATACCCGACTTTTTATGACCCCATGGACTGTAGCCCACCAGGCTCCTCCGTCCATTGGATTCTCCAGGCAAGAATACTGGAGTGGGTTGCCATTTCCTTCTCCAGGGGGTCTTCCCAACCCAGGGATCGAACCCAGGTCTCCTGCATTGCAGGCAGACGCTTTAACCTCTGAGCCACCAGGGAAGCCCCAGAGAAGCCTTGGCTCCACTTTAAATGTAAAATAAGTGACCAGTCAGGTTCCCTGGCTACCCTGTTGCCAGCCCTGCTCCTGAAGAGGAAACCATCGATTCCTTAGGATCTTTGCAACATTTCAGCAAATTCAAATGTCAGTCCCCACACGGGGGGACCTGGGTAACAGGGCTTTGCTTCTTGAAGCCATTTTAAGTGGCAGTGGCATTTGGGCCCAAGAAAATGTGAGTTTGATGACTTGACCATCTTAGAGTGGTGACTGGTTGTTAGGGCTCGATTTTTGTCACCTGCGGTCATGGCTGCCTTCTGGGTACCAAGAGCTTGCTTTTTGCTGGGTGACCACAAATCCACCCAAAAACGTTCAAGGGAGGTGGTGTACCCCATATTGTCCACGAGGAAACTGGCTTGTTGAAACGGGTTTGTCCTTAAGGGTTTTTTTCTTTTTAAATTATTTGTTTGACTGCACTGGGTCCTAGTTGCAGCACACGGGATTTTCAGTCTTGGTTGCAGCATTTGTTGTTGGTGTTCAGTCGCTCAGTCGTGTCTGACTCTTTGCGACCCCATGGACTGCAGCACACCAGGCTTCCCTGTCCTTCACTGTCTCCTGGAGTTTGTTCAAACTCACATCCATTGAGATGGTGATGCCATCCAACCATCTCATCCTCTGTCGTTCCCTTCTCTTCCTGCCTTCAATCTTTCCCAGCATCAGGGTCTTTTCCAATGAGTCGGCTCTTCACATCAGGTGGCCAAACTATTGGAGCTTCATCTTCAGCATCAGTCCTTCCAATTAATATTCAGGTTGATTTCCTTTAAAGGGTTGACTGGTTGCAGCATGCTGGATCTTGAACTGCAGCATTTGAACTTAGTTGGAGCACGTGGGATCTAGTTTCCTGACCAGGGATCGAACCCAGACCCCTTGCATTGGGAGTGTGGACTCTTAGCCACTGGACCACCAGGGAGGTCCCCCAGGGCTGTCCTTTAATGAAGCTTTAATGGGATGACCTTCTCCCCTCCAGGCAGAAAACTTCCTACAGATGATGGAGACCTGCAGCCAATCCCTAGGCTTCCAGCTCGGAGAGGTAGGTTCCTGGGTCCTCCAGGAGGGTGGGGATGGGCTTGGGGCAAAGGGTGCATCCTTGTGTCCCTCACCCACGACCCTGCGCTTCCAGAACCAGGGGAGCCAGCCCTCCCTCAGTGAGCAACCCAGCCAGGACCCCCAGCACCCAGGGGCCACGCCCCCACAGACCTCCAGTTTCCAGGATCTAGACTTCGAAGACGTCCTGGTCATGAGGTCATCTGACTGGTTCCAGCGATCCCCCAGAGTGAACAGTGACACAGTCCGCCAGCGAGACACGCAGCCGTGCTGGGACTTGGAGCCCCAGTTTTCACAGGATATTCTGACGGAGCAGCTCTGGGAGATTTTTGCTGGGACCCAGGACCAGGGAGAGCACCCAAGACACAGGAGTAAGCCTCCCTGGGGGTGAGGGGACAGGGGGGCTCAGGCCACATGGAGAGGCAGCATCTGTTGAACTTGGTTGCCCTGCCTTCTCTCCCTTATCCCTTCCTGTCATCCTAGTGACAGACCAGGTGCCAGGCCATGTAAGTAACTGGAATCCTCAGTACCCAGAGGAGAGGGCTTTGTCTTGACTGGGCTCCCTGGTAGGGACCTCTGGGTGCCTGTGGGATTGGCCTGCCCACCCCCTTACCCCTTGGAGACCCTCAGAGAATACCTGCAGCTCGGCCTCAATGGAAGGATGGGACTTCTGGCAGCTAGAGCATCTTGTCTACACTGCCTGGACCCTCCCACCGTGTTCCGCTTCTCAGACTAACCCCGGCACATCTTTGGTCTGAACTGATTTCCCCAATTCCCATGGGCAGGAGAGCCAGGAGCCAGGACCACGATACTTGGGAGTGAAAATGCTTCCCAAGGACACTCTGGGTAATCCAGGGGGAGAAGGGCAGTCCGCCCTGGGAGGGAGGGGGCATGCTTGCCACTGATTCAGTCTTGTCTCTGCCCAGTTTTCCTCCCACCCACGCCCTCTCCCAGCTCCTCTGAGGGCTCCCGAGAGGGAAGCCCAAGCCTGGGTGCTGTAGGACAGGAGATGCTCTCCCACATGGCCCAGGTAAGACCTTGCACTCCACACAAAAGCTAGGGGGGAGGTGGTCAAGACAGGAGGAGGATGTGGCTCAGGTGTGACCTCATCCACCCACAGGAGCTTGCCAGGAAGACCTATCAATTTCTGAAGCCCATGTAAGTATGTCCCAACCTGTGGTCTGAGGCTAGGGAAGCCCAGATGTAGGGATGAGAAGACTTTCTGGAGGAAGGGGCAAAATGCTTAGGATCTTGAAGGATGAATAGGAGTTTGGGATAGGACAAAGCATTCAGGGCAGAGGGGAGCAGTGTTCCATTACAGGAGACAGAGAATACCTGGAGGAATGTGTGTAGGACCTTGGGGGATGTAGAGTGTGCTGGAGAAATGAGGCTTGAGAGAATCCATAAACCTGAAAAGGAAGGAAGCCCTTTTGGGGTTTGCTGGGTGCCCTACTCCAGGCAGAGAAGCTCTCAGGCAGGCTGCTGATTCTGAGGCCTTCTCTCTCAAGATGCTGGGACCTTGAGGACTTTGAAAACACATGGAATAGGCCTGATGCCTTGCCTTGGCAGTCCAGGAAGCTGGCGGTTCCACACAGAGTGGAGAAGATGCGGAGACTAGAACATGGGGAGCCCGTGCTGGCCACGGCTATCAGCAGCTTCACCCGGCACGCCTTCACCTGCAGCAGGGGTGGCGTCAAGGTGTGGAGCCTGGTGGGCCAGGTGATGAAGGCCAGGTTTCCAGAGAGCTTCTTGAGAGTAGAGGTGAGGGCTCTGGGGCGGGGCTTGTGGGAACTGGGAGTGCCCTGCCCCCTGCAGGGGAGGAAGCTCACCTCAGACTCTGCCCACCCCAGACACCAGGGGCCTACCTGCGCACCTGCCTGCTGTTCTCAAACAGCACAACCCTGCTCACGGGCGGCCACAACCTGGCTGGTGTGAGCCTGTGGGACCTGACGGCGCCTTCCCTGCGCGTGAGAGCCGAACTGCCCTGCGCGGGCCTCACCTGCCAGGCCCTGGCTGCCAGCCCCGAGGACAGCCTGGCTTTTGCTGGCTTCACCAATGGCAGCGTCAGGATCTGGGACCTGCGGGACTGGAGTGTGGTCAGGTGTGGCCCAGGGGAGAGCCTCTTCCTGTCTCGGCCCCTGAGCAGGAACCCAGCAGTTTCAAGGCCAAAGCCCCTCTCCTTTGGGAACTCTTACATTGGAGAGTTGAAGACCTGGGTTCATGTCATGGCTGGGCTATTTGTTTGAAGCCCTGTTGTGGGACTTCTTGTCTGCCTTCGTTTCCCCATCTGTCACCCCGATGTGATTGGGCAACATAATTCCCAGCTGGGGAGCTGTGCCAGGCCCTGTGGGGTGCTGAGCAGCATCCCAGCCCTCACCCATTCAATGCTAGGAGCACAGATATCCCCAGGCATGGTCCCCTGGGGCTTAGGCTCACCCCTGGGGAGTGTGATTGGGTGTCCCCGGGGGTGCAGAGCTTAAAGTCTGAGCTCTGACCTCCCACCCTATGCCTCTCCTGGGCCAGGGACCTGCCTGGACATCCGAACGGTGCCAAGAGCATTGCTGTTAAAGACCAGCACGTCTGGACGGGGGGTCTGGATGCCTGCCTGCGGTGCTGGGATCTGAGGGCCACTGGGGAGCCCCAAGAATACCAGTTTGAATCTCAGGTGTGCAGCTGGGATGGGTCCTGCTTGGTCAGTAGCAGCTGGGCCTGGGACTGAAGGAGGTTGATGCTGGGGGAAGGGCAGGGGGAGTGGTACCTCAAGTCTCCGTGATGCTGTGAAGAGAGGGTTGCTTAGCTACATCCCCCTCCATTGCCCAGATAACATTGGATGCTTTTGTACTCTGTATCAAGGGATCATATTCTGAGTCTCTGTGATAATCTGGTAAGGTAGAGAGGACCACACTCATATTGTAGATGACCCAACCTAGGCCGGAAATGTGAAGTTGCTTGTTGGTGCCTCCCAGCCAGGAGGCGGGCAGGTGGTCAGGCCCCCAGGGTGGGTTCCTGGGCTCCTGCCACCTCTTGACCTGGCTAGGACCTGACCAATGTTTTCCTTGCTGTCTTCTCCCCAGATAATGAGCCTGTCCCCCAGCCCCCATGAGGACTGGGTGCTGGTGGGCACGGCCAATGGCCAGCAGTGGCTGCAGCCCAGCCTCGGGGGCCAGAAGCGCATGGTGGGGTGTAAGGACGGCACCATCCTTGAACTCAAGTTCTCCCCTGTGGGTGAGTGGCCAGGAAGGACCGGGGAGTCCCCCGTGGGCCCCAGCGGTCCTCAGCCTCCCACAGGGCGCTGCCTCACTCAGACCCACTCCACCCAGCCCTTTCTTCTCTTTTTTTTAATATTTATGTATTTGACTGCACTGGGTCTTAGTTGCGGCATAAAAGATCTTTAGCTGCAGCATGTGGGATCTAGTTCCCTGACCAGGGATCAAACCTGGGGCCCCTGCATTGGGAGCATGGAGTGTTACCCCCTGGACCACCAGGAAAGTCTCCTTCTCAGCCCTTCCTGACCCCTCCTGACCAACCCCCCTGACCATGCCCTTCATCAGCAGGAACTCCCCTGAGAGATGCTATCTGCAGGGGCTCACTCTGGGAGGTGTGAGGGGTCCAGTCCTCAGCTGCCAGCTTTCTCTGTGACTGGGCCCCCCTCTGCCTCTTCCCAGGCCAGTGGTGGGTGAGTGTGGGGACAGACAACCTGGTCAGCATCTTCAGCATGCCCGCGGGGACCCTGGCGCTCCAGGTACGAGGGTAGGGCAGGAGGGTGGCGCGTGCGTGTCCTGGGTGCTGAGGGGCCAGGTCTGGGGGTCCAAATGCAGAGGCCCCCCACCAAAAGGGACCACGTTTGAACGGATGGGCAGATGTTAAGAACAAGAATGGGCGAGTCCCTCGCTCTGTCCCCCAACCCTCCCAGGTGCCCGAGAGATCCTCTGTCATGTGCTGTGACGTGTCCCCCAGCAACCACCTGATCGTCACAGGGTGCAGGGACCACGCCTCTGTGTACCAGCTCACATACTGAGGGCTCGCCGGGGTGGGCGGGCTCGCACGATGAGCGATCTTTGTCATGTGTAATAAAGCAATTGGAAAAAGCACTGGTCCAGTGCTGTGTCCTGTCCCCTGGCACCTCATGGAGGTTTGAAGGGACTTTGTCCAGCCCAGGTCTCTACATTTGAGTCCACCTCTCCTGAGAGTCAGGTCAGAGCCACTGACCCTTGCCGTCAAGAGAACTGGACATGGAGCCCCCTGCCTTATTTCTTTCCCTGAGTGTGTGGAGGAAATGGCAACCCCCTCCAGTATTTTTGCCTGGAGGATTCCATGGACAGAGGAGCCTGGCAGGCCACAGTCCATGGGATTGCAAAAGGACTGAAGCGGCTTAGCACGTGTAGCATGAGGGATCTTAGTTCCCCAACCAGGCATGGAACCCATGCCCCCTGCAGTGGAAAAGTGGAGTCTTAACCTGTGGACTGCCAGGGAAGTCTCTGGAGCCCTTCTTCCTGCTCCACTGAGCTCTTGTGATCTCATGGAGAGATGCTCCCAGCCCTGCCTGCACAGCCCCAGGAGTGGCTCCTCAGTCCTTCCCAAGATACCCGTGTCCATATAGACCAGGGCTTCTACTCCCCAGGGGTGAGTCTAAGCCCCAGGGGACCATGTCTGGGGACATCTGTGCTCCTGGCATTGAGTGGGTAGGGGCTGGGATGCTGCTCAGCACCCCACAGGGCCTGGCACAGCTCCCCAACCGGGAATTATGCAGCCCCAATGTCAGCTGTGCCGAGGAGGAGAGACTGGTTTACTGGGGGTGGCTCTTGCTGGCCAGCACTTTTCCACCCACTAAGTAAGGTTCTGAAATCACCATTTGCTCACCCTGTCCCTCCAGGATGAGCAATGTCCCCAGTTCCCCAACCCAAAACAAAAAGGCAGTTGTGATAAATACATTTATTTCCCCAAGGTCCTCCTGTGTATCTGGCCCCACATTCAGCAGGGGAGGACACGAGGGGTCAGCCAGAGCATGGATGAGATTTAGGGCTCATGGTAGGACTGGGGGGGAGGTTCGGAATGACCCTCCCCTGGGAGTCAGGCCAGGGATGCAGGAAGAAGGGGGTCTCAGTAGACCACCTCATACACAGTGGCCTTCTTGTCCCCAGAGCCTGTCACGATGTACTTGTTGTTCCCGGAGATGTCACAACTGAGCACGGAGGAGGACTCCTTGGACTGTGGACAGGAGAGGGCGGGGGAGGGGAGAGTGAGGCGCGGCCAAGGCCAGCACGGTCTGGCTCGTGCTCCTGACCACCTGCACATTCAGAGGGAAGACACAAGGCAACTGGGGCAGCGCCTGTCCCCAGGGGTGAGCTATGGTCAAGGCCGGAGCTGAGACAGGACTTGGGGCCCAACACGGGGAGCCTAGCCATGAGGACAGAAGGAGGGTAACAGTTCTTCCAGAGAACAGTGATGATGCTCCTGGGAAGAGCAGGACCTCAGTTCCCTAGAACAGGAGAACCACCATCTCCTGGGAAGCTCAGAGAGGGTGTGTACCAGACATGAGGTCACACAGCACAGAAGACAGCTAAGGCTTAAAGTAGGATGACCTACACCAGCACTCTGCGAACTGTTTCTTTTTTTGTCCATGCAGCTTAAGGGATCTTAGTTCCCTGACGAGGGATTGAACCTAAGCTCTGGGCAGTGAGAGCACAGAGTCCTAACCACTGGACCACCAGGGAATTCCCTCAGCAATCTACTTCTGAAAAGGGCCCAGTGGTAAATTTTCAGGCTTTTACCTGAAAGCTCATTTAAGTCCAATGAGCTCTGGCCCGTAAGTGCAAGGACGAAATCAGTCAGTGTTACATCATCTACTATTTTTTTTTCCCTAACAACCCTTTAAAAAATGTAAAAACTGTTCCTCATCGAGCAGGATGGCTCTAAGAAAGATGCCAGAGTAAGTGTTGTGGAGGATGGAGAGACATCGGAACCCTTCCATATTGCCAGTGGGAATGAAAAATTTGGGAAAGATTCTGGCAGTTCCTCCAAAGATTAAACAACTCTCAGCAATTCCATTCCAAGATATCTGCCCAGGAGAAATGAAAACAAGCATGCACAGGAGAATGTACATGAATGTTCACAGCAGCCCAGAAGTGGAGACAACCCTAGTACCCACCAACAGGTGATGGATGAACACAGTATGGCCCATCCACACAGTAGAATATTAGCCTCTATATATTCCTTAAAACAGAAGGAAGCTCTGACACCTGCTACATCATGGATGGACCTTGGGGATGTGATGCTCAGTGAGAGAAGCGAGAGACAGAAGAATAAATTTTGTGTGATCCCACTTACATGAGTCATCAAATCCACAGAGACAGGAAGTAGATGGTGGGGCCAGGGGATGGGAAGTCAGTGTCTCATGGGGACAGAGTTTCAGTATGGGAAGACGAGAAAGTTCTGGAGATGATGGTAGGGATGGTTGTAGGACAGTGTGGATGTACTTAATGCCACTGAGCCCTGCATGTAAAAATGGTCAAGATGGTGAATTTTATATGGATTTATCACAACACTTCCCTGGTGGCTCAGATGGTAAAGCGTCTGCCTACAATGCGGGAGACCTAGGTTCAATCCCTGGGTCAGGAAGATCCCTTAGAGAAGGAAATGGCAACCCACTCCAGTATTCTTGCCTGGAAAATCCCATGGACAGAGGAGCCTGGTAGACTACAGTCCATGGGGTTGCAGAGTCGGACATGACTGAGCAACTTCACTTCACTTCACAACTAATAACACAGTTTGTGCACAGATGTGGCCTTCAGGCTGACCGCCTGCTTTAGTAGCTCCAGGCTGTTGAGGACGCTCCCCTGTTCAACCCCCACCCCTCTCTGGGTCCTGGGGCACCTGGCGTCCTGCAGTGGTGGTGGGGGGGGGCGGAAACCTCAGACATGCAGTACCTGGAAGATGCTGGCCCCGTACGGCGTCCTCCAGGCGTTGAGCAGGTTGTCCTTCCCCGTGCTCACGAACCACCGCCCTGGGGGAGGAGGGGGAGGAGTTCAGGAGCGAGGTGGACTGGAAGAAGCCAGGGCTAGGGGTGGCGGACAGAGACAGAGCAACCTGGTCTGCCTCTCCCTCCCCTTCCTGCACCTCTGCCCTCCCCTGGCGGACAGGAAGCCCCTTTGCTGAGGCTCCAGCCTTACCCCCGAGTGCCAGACAGTGAACCCAAGGTCCCAAAGAGCTCCAACTGACGTTCAAGAAGGGGGAGCCCCAAGAGAGGCTGGCCAGATAAAAATAGGGTGCCCAGGGAGTTCCCTACTTGTCCAGTGGTTAGACCGTGCTTTCACTGCTGAGGGACCAGGTTCAATCCCTGCTCGGGGAACTAAAATCCCAAAAGCTATGTGGTGTGGCCAAAATGCAGGGAAAGAAGCAAAACAAAAAGAAAAACCAGGGTGCTCAGTTACATTTGAACCTAAGATCAACCACGCATCATTTTTAGTACAGGTAGGTCCCAAATAGTTCATTATCTATTTTTTAACACATATTTATTTATTTGGCTGTGCCAGGTCTTAGGGCATGTGGGATCTAGTTCCCGGACCAGGGATTAAACCCAGGCTCCCTGTATTGGAAGCCACTGGGCCACCAGGGAAGTCCCTCTGTTTGTTTTTTTTAAGTATATGTAAGTTCCATGAACTACTTGGGATATATCAATACTGAAAACAACAAAAAAATTAGTGTAAGTGTATCCCATGCAATATTTGAGATCTATCTGCACTAAAATAGTATAAATTATAGCTCATGCATTTGGGGGACATACTTATGCTAATAAATTATGTGCTGTTTAGTGTACAAGTAAATCCCACAAGGTGCTTGAGACATGCTAACAAATTCTTTGTACATTAGAGCAGTGATCCCCAACCTTTTTGGCACGAGGGACCGGTTTCATGGAAGACAATTTTTCCATGGGGAACAAGATAAGAGGGGTGGCTTCAGGGTGATTCCAGCGCATGACATTTATTGTGCACTATTCCTATTACTGGAGAAGGTACTGGCACCCACTCCAGTACTGTTGCCTGGAGAATCCCATGGACGGAGGAGCCTGGTGGGCTGCAGTCCATGGGGTCGCTAAGAGTCGGACACGACTGAGCCACTTCACTTTCACTTTCCACTTTCATGCATTAGAGAAGGAAATGGCAACCCACTCCAGTGTTCTTGCCTGGAGAATCCCAGGGACGGGGGAGCCTGGTGGGCTGCCGTCCATGGGGTCGCACAGAGTCGGACACGACTGAAGCGACTTAGCAGCAGCAGCATTCCTATTATTATTACATCGGCTCTACCTTAGATCATCAGGCAATAGATCCCGAGGTTTGGGACCTCTGGTTAGAGTATGTCCCATGCAGTAGGGACATACTTCTATTAAGCAGTGATGTGCTGTTTATCTAAGATGCAAATGTAATCGGGCATCCTCGTTTTCTGTTGTGACTTTTTGTCGTCGTTATGTTTTGGCAACCCTGCCCCAGCGCCCCAGCTCCCAGAGGCCCCACCCAAGCCCCAGAGACGAACCACAGGAGGCAAACTTGAGGGACAGAACGCAGCTCTCGTGGAGATGCAGCTGGTATTTCTCGGGCTTCCGGACATGTAGGAGCTCCACACTACTGCTCTCCATGCCAACGGCCAGCCAGTCCTGGTTAGGGCAGTGGCCCAGGGAAAAAATCTAGGGGTGAAGAGAGGAGACAAAAAACCCCTTGGCATGTGGTGGGGGGTGCCAGAGCTTGGGGGGCCCGGGGAGGAAGGGAGCGGTCCAACGTTCTGCCACTGCAGCTCCTGCATGGAGAGGCAGCTGGCCCTGGGCCTGGAGCAGAGCGCAGCAGGCAACTGCGTGTCGAATCATTAATATTAATCAGAATTACATGGAGCCCCGGGGCCTCACATCCATTATCTTCTCTGAACGCACAACAGCTCTGGGAGGGAGGGAGGGAAGGGGTGAAGCCAGCGAGCACCGCAGCTCCCCTTGAGCAGATGGTGGAAGGGAAGCTGAGGCCATGTCCAGCTCAAGGTCACAGAGCAAGTCCGAGAAAGACCAGGCCTCCCGACACCCAGCCTGGAACGTTCCCTACTTGCCAACACCTCTTTTTACTTTGATTTGAAAGGATGCAGTGGCCTCGTCGGTCTGTGCGCCACGTCAAGCACAGCACAGAGAGCAGTAAGGCCCTCTTCACTCCTAAGCCTTTCTAAGTCTTCCTGATAAATGAGACACATGTGGAAAGAACCATACATTCACAACAGAGAGAAGAGTAGAAGGTTTTGCATGTTCCCGGCCATATAGAAGCATCCCTGTATAAAGAAGAGGGTGGGCTAGGGGGATGGGAGATATTCACCATGGGATCACCAGATATGAAGCCACCCATCTAAGTGTTGGGGACAGGGGATGGACAACCGTATCCACCTGCACTCCTGATGTCCTTATCAAAGGAAACTTCAAGCTAAACAGAAGGTAAAATGAGTTTGGAAGCTAGTTCCCAGCAGGCTTCAAGGAGACAAATTGTTGATGGGTTTTGAAGGATGGGTAGGAGTTTACCAGTTGGAGGAAGGAAGGGAAAGGCAGGTCAGTCAGAGGGAACAATAAGTGGGAAGATCTAGAGGGGTCACAGGGCACGGTGTGTGTAAGACTAGAGCACAAAGGCCTTAAAAAAACATGCCGAGGAGCTCACAACCTGCCCCCAAAGCAGCAGGAGACAGGATCTGAGTCCAAGGTACCTGAAGACTTGTCCTTGGCTCAGCCCCTGAAGGCTCAGCCCCGGGAGCCCCATGATTCTGTCCAGCTCCTTTACTACATCCTTCAGTCTCAATTTTCAGAGCACCCCTAACAGAGACCTCTCTGTGTCCAGCTCCTACATCAGCTTCTATCTATCCCCTGGGGTCAGCAGCTTCTCCGTGATGAGTCCTGGGGTGGGGGTAGGTCAGGAGCTCTCAGTAGGGTCAAGAGGTTGAAGGCTGGGAGGAGAAACCGCTACACAGAAGACAAAGGAACAGGGGAATGGCTTGGCAGGATCATCTAGGAAGATGATCTGAGGGTCTTAGTAGCCTCACAGCTTGGTATGAATCATCTCCTTTGTGTTTCCCTGTGTCTGTCTTTGAAGGACTGATTAAAGAGGAATGACTGTGGATGTGTCTCAAGGACAAGAAAGATGGACACAGAGGGTAGGTGTTTGGTCCTGTCTGGCGTCTGGGTGCCTCAGGGGGAGAGGAAGGGAGTCTGGCTTCCTGGAGCTTGTGTCCCACTTCTGCCAGACCCTGTGTGGCACCTGGGAGCTGAAGTCATGCTGCTGCAGCTGGCGCCCCTCCCGCAGGTCCCAGCAGCGCACGGTGTTGTCCAGGCCCCCTGTCCAGAGCCGAGTGCCATAATCCGAAATGTCGATGCAGCTGGCCCCATCCGTGTGGCCCTGGAACTGCCTGGAGAAAGGAGGGCCCAAGTGTCAACCCTGGAGGCGGTGCTGCTTTAGCGTCTTCCCAGGCAGCACCAACAGAAGAGGGCAGGAGCTTGCCCGAGGTCACAGGGCACCGGCCACCCACCTGACCATGGTCTGGTTCTGCAGGTCCCAGACCACGATGTTGCCATCGCTGCAGCAGGAGAAGCAGACCTTGGCGTCAGGACTGACGGCCAGGGCATAGCAGGCGGGCGCTGAGGAGGTCAGCTCTGCCTTGATGCGAGGAGTGGGTGCCGCCAGGTCCCAGATGGACAAGGTGCTGGCTTCACCGCCCACAATCAGACTCCGGCCGTCAGGCAGCAACTTGCAGGAACGAATGTAGTTGTCCCGGTTCTGGGAGGGGAGAGAAACGAGGACAGTAGGTGGGACCTCCAGCCAAGCCTGCAGGAACCCAGCTGAAGAAATCATCCCACTGGTCTATAAGCTCTGCCCCTGGTTGGCCCTTGAATTCCACCCATTGGCCCACAAACCCCATCCCTGTTGGGCTATAATCACCTGTCGGTGCCCTAAGAGCTCTGCCCCTAACTGGCCAAAAGCCCAACCCTGGTTGGCTTATAAACTCCACCCATTGACCTATAGCGCCACCCCTAGGTGGCCTATAAGCCCTGCCCCTCTGGCCTGCAAGGTCCCCATCCCTTGTCTGCAGGCCCCGCCCCATGTGTCTACAGGCCCTGCCTCATGTATCTGCAGGCCCCGCCCCACCCTCACCAGGCAGTCCAGCTGGGCCACTGGCATCTTGGCGCCGGGCTGGCCCACGTCCCACACCTTCACGCAGCCCTTGCCACCCGTGTACACGTGCTGTGTGGAGCCACTGATGGTGACTGCGCAGACCACCTCGCCGTGCGCCAGCGTGTGCAGCTGCCGCGCGTGCCGTGGGATGCCCGCGCCTACCAGTGCATCGGAAGGGAAGGGCACCGGCTGCATCTGCCCGTCCGCAGACACGTGGAAGGAGTAGGCCCTGGATGGGAGGTGGGGCATGAGGCACAAGGAGCCGGGACACTCCTTACCCTCAACCCCCAGGGCAGGGAGGGGTCTTCCCCTGCCTGTGCCTCCATGTGTTTAGGGACAGGGCCCCAGGATCAAAGGTTGACGTGGCATGGTCAGCGCGATACAAAAGAGGAAGTGGTCTGGCTGTGGCCTGGCGCGTGGGAAGCAAGCACTTAGTAGGAGTTGGTGAAACAGAAGATCCAGGAAGATGCCTTGTGAATTTCAGACAACACAGTCCAATAGCAGCCACACAGGGCCAGTTAAATTTAAAGAAATGTAAAATTTCAGTTCCTCAGTTGCAGTGACCACATTTGAAGTGCTCAATAGCCACAGATGGCAGATGGCTCTCAGATCAGACAGCCCTAAGTATAGAATGTTCTCCTCATGGCAAAAAGTTCTACCGATCTTGGGGCCAGCTCATTCTCTGGGGTGGGATGCATTATTGGGTATGGAGCAGCATCCTTGGGTCCCATGCTTCTAGAGGCTAGAAGCATTGGGGTGTGACAACCAAACATATCACCAGACTTCACCAAATGTCCTGGGGGAGGGGCAGCACAAAATCTATGCCCTGCTGAGAACCCCTGTCTAGATCTTGCTTGTTACATATCTCTTTATCCAGACAGCAACTCTGGGAGCCCCAATTATCTTACAGAAGAGACTTTTGCGACAGGCAGAGGGAGAGCCCAATCCCCACCCCACTACATAAGCACCTCAGAGGAGGCAGGGAGTGCCACCCTGGTACTCACGGCTTTCCCCCAGGGATGGTGGGCAGGGAGGAAGAGATGGATGACCCTCGGAGATGTGGGTGAGACTCAAATGCCATCTGCCAAAACACCAATGGGGGTGTCATGGGGAGGGTGACTAAAACCCGTGTCTGCCTCTCCCGCGCTCACTTGCCACATCCCTCTATGTTTATCAGAGGACCCCTCCCCACCAATTTGTTTATCAGCCCCTCCCCAAAAAGGGAAGGTGCCCTCTTCTCTACCTATCCTACAGATGGGAAAGTGCAGGCTTTCACATGAGGGAACCCCAAGTTCTCTAGCTGGAGAATCCTAGCACCCCAGAGTTGGAGGGATCCTGATGAATCTCCTGTCCAATGCTCAGAACAGGGGTCAGCAGACCATGGCCCCCTGCTTGTATTTGTAAATAAAGTTTTATTGGCACACACAGCCATACCCATTCCTGTATTTTTGTCTAGGATGGTTTTGAGCTATGAAAGCAGAGTCAGGTAGTTGTGATAGGAACCAACTGGTCTGCCAAGCCAAAAATGCTCACTATCTGGCCCTTTACAGAAAACATTGCTGACCTCTGTTTTAGAGAGTCACTTGCAAGTGCCCATCCAGCCTCTGGCCTGGGATAACTCTAGTGACAGACATTTTATTCCCTCTGGAGGCATCTACACCCACTTCAGGATGGCTCACTCTAGCCAGCATGCACCCCAGTACTGGGGCCCACACAGACCTTGTCTCCTCCCCTTGCTGCAGCTCAGGGCTCTCATGCCTCTCCGTTAGCTCCTCCTCATGGATATCACTTCTGTCCTCTCCCTGGGCTAGTTCTTTCTCTGCAATCTATCATAATCATTGAAGTCCCTCAAAAATAAGGGCAAACTACTATACACCATCTGCCAGAAGGCTGAAGGGGACCCTCACATTCCATGTCTGGGGTTTTGTTTCTCTTAATGCAGCATGATCACAGTTGTCTTTTCCATAGTCACAGGTGCTTATCTGTACTAAGCTTGTGGGGCTACTGAGACCGTCAGATCATCTTCTCACATGCACTCACCAAGTCAGGACGCCCCTCACTTTCCCCATTCCCTGGTCTTTCTACGTGTAACTGGTTTCTCCTCCCAGCCCCCAGCCTCTGGGTCCTGCTGACACCTGGCATCTCTCACCCTGAGGACTCACCATGGGAGAGCGTCCGTACACCACAGAGCCGCTGGCCTGGGGGGACAGGTGGAGGCTGACGTAGGAGCTGGGCACGGAGAGGTCCCCGTTAAGGACACTGTGGGAGCCCAGGCTGAAGGATGTGCTGAAGGGACTGGACAGGGTCAGGGGACTCCTCAGGGCTGAGTAAGAAGAGACAAAGACAGGTTTTCAAACATGTTAGGCTCAGGTCCAACTGCCTTAGGGGAGTTCCAAGGCTCTCATGTTCTAGCACAGCATCCAGCATACCCTGTCCTATCTCTAGACACTTAACAGATGCTGTTCACTCTGGCCAACAAGTCTTTCCCTTTCCTTTTTCAGTTACTGAACTCCTACTCACCCTTCAAAACCCAGACTCAATTGTCCAGCAACATCTCAGGAACATCCTCAGACCTCCCCCACTCTACCCCTAACCTCCAACCTTGCCCATCTTGAGTCCCTCCCTCTACCCCAACCCCCATAATAATGATGGGGAAAGTGAAGCTCAGAGAAGTCAGGTCACTTGCCCAAAGTCACACAGCCAGTAAGTGTCCAAAGCTGACCTCAAATGCAAGCATGTGTAACTCCAAAACTTGTCTTTCTAGGGTACTGGAGCCCCCAAGAAAGTTACTTCCCCTCTCTGGGCCTCCGCTGACCCCTGCCACCATCAAGCCAAGACAATGAAGAAACAAGAGGCCCAGAGTGAGGCAGTGTCTAGCTCAGAGTCATGGAAAGTGCAAGGTAATGCCAGGGCTGTAAGCCAGACCTCCTGCCTCCCCACCCCCATTGTCAAGAGCTCCCCAGCAGGGAGCAGGGACTTACCAATACTGTCTGTGGAAGGGGCAGGCTTGGCTGCTAGCTGGCGGAGGTGACTGACCGAGCTGGGCCCAGGGGTGGATGTGTCCTGGGGCGGGGAGGAGTCGCAGGATTTGGAGGCAGGAGTGCTGGCCGGAAGATCGTTCTGGGGGAAAGGGCAAGACTGAACACCACCAGACACCTGGTGCCTTGCAGCCCAAGGATCTGGGCGGAAGGTGAGAGCAGGTACACTTGGGGCAGACCAGGGCTCATGGCAGGTATACACAGACACCTGGGGACAGGCCCCACAGGTGACCCCCTGAGCACAGGGCCCATGTGAGCATCTGTGCACATCCGAATGCCAGATGGACATCTGAGCATCGGCCCTCGGGGTGCACGCACAGGAACCCACACAGTCTTGGGAGAATCGCACGTGTGTGATAAGGTATACGATGCAGCCACAGGGTAAAAAAGGCGGTGAACATTCACACACTTGGGGCAAGTTGGGCCCGTGGGGATCATGAGAGAAGGCAGTACACAGACTTAGAGGGTGTTAAATCCTTTAGGGTAGAGGACCAAACTCTAGGATGGGCTCTGCAAGCAGGAGACCACAGCGTGTTCCCAAGGCAAGACCCTAGTACTGCTGGTCACCCACTTGCTCCCCATGAGGAGGGGATGTCTCCCACTGCTGTCCCTCCCCATGGGGACCCTGGAAGAGAGGGGAAGCTGAACCTCCATGTAGGAATAAGCTCCATCTCAGCTTTCTGTCATCGCTTTCTTTGCCTTTCAAGAAACTTCACATCCTCATCTTGTGTGGGCTGCACCCTATCTTTCCTTCACAGGATCACACGTTTTGTGACAACCACATTCACACACCCATGGCAGGGAGTAGTTGGGGCCAACATGGGGACAGGGGGGCCACTGGGGGCTTCTCCATTAAAACAGCACTGCCCCTCCCCCTCTGCATCTCCTTGGCATGGGAAGAGGGCACAGGAGATGCCATGGGAGCCCCAACCTTGGCAGTTGCCATAGCAACCTGCTGGGAGGGGAAGCCTAGAAACCGACACAGTCTCCCTGGTAAGTGCAGGGCAGGGGTCTGGGGAAGAATTGGGGGCAGGGACAAATCGAGCTGAATTGAGAATGCCCGGGGGGGTTGGGAGGGTGGGGGAGTGCTTTCAGGTGGTCCCCTACACCAGGCATCAAACATCAGGAGAAGCAAGGAGAAAGTTTTTCTGGTATGAGTCATCTTTCCTTACAGTTGGGGCTGGTGTGTGTGTCCCCAAGGCCTTAACACTCCCAGGGCTGGAGTCAGCCTGGCCAGTTGCCAATTCTATAGTTTCACTCACTGTGTTTATTTTCACTGACTTCCTATCTATTGCTAGAGACACTTGTTTTCCACATAAGATGGTGAGTTATCTTTTAATATTATTTACAAAGTTGCGGAATGAGTCCACTTAGGAAAAATTACTGGGCTAAGGCAGAGGTGGATTTTTAGGGACATAATAATCAGGAAGGGAATGTTGGAGCACACCAGCCTGGCTCATTTCTCTCATCCCACATCTAACACGGCAGTCTGTTTTCAGGTCCCTGGGATGAATAAAATGAGTTTCAAGGCCCCCCCCGCCACTTACCAGGACGAGTTCCTTGGCTCTGGGGAGCGGTGAGCCAAGGCTGGAGGCCAAGGAGGCTGGACTGTCCACAAGGTCCCGACGAGCAGGGATGCAGGTAGGTGCCTTTCCACATGGGGTGGTTGCTGGGCTGGGGGGCTCGGAGGGTTGGTCCTGGGTTTGAGGAGGTGACGATGAATGGGGAGGGCACTGAAGTGGCAGAGGAAGGAGAGCTCCTCTCTATACCCTACCTGTGTCCCACCCCGACCTCTAGAATGGACATCTAGGACCCACCTTGGGAGGATTATGAAACCTCCCTGTGCCTCAGTTGATTCATCTGTACAATGGGTTTAAGGACATAAGCTACACAGAGCAACAACTCTATATGGGCTTAGTTTTGTTTCCCCCCATCGAATAGATGAGGAAAAGTGAGGCCAAGGAAGGGGTGTCACTGCCCTGAAGTCACGCAGAGAACCAGGGCATGAAGCCACTTCCATTGCCTGCCTCTGGGTTTCTCTGGGCCTCAGTTTCCCCACCTATGCTATGGACAGGAGGTCAGCCTGGGATGTCCTGGTTTTCCCTACTGCCCCTGGCCCCATAGCATCCCCATCCCAGCCATCCCACAGAGAGGGGAACACAAGGCCCCCCAACTCTCCCAGATAACCCACTGCCTGCTCTGTGCCCAGATCAGACCTGAGGTCAGAGCGGGAAGAGCCTGGACCCTGACTCACCTCGTCCACCACCAGATTGTAATCGCTCTTGTCCTCGTCACTTTCCTGGGGGGACACGGGGGGAAGAGAGCTCACCCTGGCCCTACCCCTGCCTCCACACCCCCTTACATCTCCTTGGGAGGGTCTGATTGGGATTCTGGGGCTTGTTTCATTTGTTCAAGTACAAAGGAGGCCAGTGGGGGAAATCTCTCAAGGGAGAAGAATGGAGAAGATGAATATGAGCACCCAAGAGGTGCTGTGTGGCCTCAGTTTACCACTCTGTGCAGTGGGGTGAGAGCCAGAGGCCAGGAGCCTTACCTCCTTACCTCCTTCCCAGCTCTCGACCCACAGAGGCAATCAACCTCTCAGGCTGGTCGGCCTCACCCCACCCCCATCTGCCCACCCAAGTCCATGCGCGCCTCCCCCTCTACTCACATAAGGTCCTGATAGATCCTTCTCCTCAGCTCTCTGCTTTCCATTTCCACCCAGGCCACTGGGCCGCTCCTCTTCCACCACACTCTCCGGGGGTGAGGGAGACACACTCTGCAGAGCCACATGGGCCAGGTGGGAGAAAGAGTCAGAGCCCTGAGCCCAAGACTGGGTCCTGGCCCAGCCAGAACCGAGGAGCCTCATCACTGTTATTAGGATCTGTGCCCCAAGCTTCTCATCTGGAAAAAAGTACCTTCCAAGGGCCGATTCAGTGGAATTGTGACAATCACAAATGTCCCCAGATATCACCCAAGGGCCCCTGGGGGGCACCCATGCAAACTGAAATAAGCTCTGAGTGCAAAATGCATTCGGAGCTTGGAGACAGAAAAGATCCCATTAAGACTGTTTTATGTTGTGCATTTGGGTTCTGAGGGAGGCATGAGCCAACCTTGCAGGTCTCTTTGCATGGCCCTGCAATAAACCTTTCTCTGCTCAAAAACAAAAAAAAAAAAACAAAAAAAAACAACCTTTTATGGTGATTACAGGTTGAAATATTGTAGATGCATTGTGTTAAATAAAATTTACTGTTGAAATTCATTTCACCTGCTTAACTTTCCTAATGTGGCTACTGGAAAATTCATAGTGATGTTTATAGAAAGTTAAATGTGTGATTGAAAATGCATGGGAACACACACACACTCGAGTGCGTGTAAAACCATGAAGTGGGAATAAGCCCTGTGGGGTGCACCCATGTCCATTTTCTGACTGTGACACTGTATTTTAGTTCTGAAAGATGTTATCACTGGGTGAGGGGTACAAGGGACCTCCTTGTACATTTCTTTGCAACCTCCCTGCACATCTGTAATGATTTCAAAACTAAACAATTTTTAAAAACTACCTACAGGGCTCACGTGATATTTCTGTTGTGCAGCCCTCTTGTAGATGATAAAAATGGAGAGGATGAGGGATAAATTAATGACAGAGGAATGGATGGAATGCTACCCAGGCATGCATTCATTTATTCTATTGCAAAAATTGCTAGAGATGGAAAATTTGAAATAAATAAAACTCTAGTCTTATGGGCAGCCCCCTACCCCCCCCAAAAAAGGCTACACAGTGTGAAAGCGGGATGTGGTCTCCTTCTGAGGCCCTAACAGCTCAGAACAAGCAGCTTCAGCCACATGTGAATACAAAGCAAATGTTAGGTAAGAGGGCAAGTCCCCGGAGCCCCTCAACTTACCCTGCTAGGGACTCTCTCCACTGGCAGGTGGGGGTGAGGTAAAGAGAGAGAAAGGAAAAGAAGTGGGGGGTTATATCCCATGGTGCTAGAGTACTCAGCCGTCCACAGCACATAAAGCCCTCTTCCCAACTCAGAAACTCCCTCCTCCTTCTAACACCCTGGCAAGGAGTGGACTATCCCTTCCCTGCACCATTCAGATAGATGCCCAGAGAGGTTTATAACTTGCCCAAAGACACATAGCCCATGGAGAACAGAATTGAACCTGCAACTCTGCAGCCCCCTCCGTTCCCTCACATTTATTTTTTTATTTTATTTATTATTTCTTTTAAGGCTGTGCTGGGTTTTTGCTGCTGTGTGGGCTACTCTCTAGTTGAGTTACGCGAGCTTCTCATTGCAGTGGCTTCTTCTTGTGGAGCACGGGCTCTAAGGAGCGCAGGCTTCAGTAGTTGTGGCTCCTTGGCTCTAGAGCACAGGTTCAATTATTGTGGCACACAGGCTTAGTTGCTGCACAGCACGTGGGATCATCCTGGACCAGGGATTGATCCCGTGTCTCCTGCATTAGCAGGCAGCTTCTATACCACTGAGCCACCTGGGAAATCCCATCCCTCTCATTTAGATGAGTTTAGTGGTCCTGCTACCCTCTCCCCACTCCCCCAGCCCCTTCCATCGGGGATGTCCACTCACCTCTGGACCCCTCCGCCTCCATGCCTGCCCGCTCCTCCTTGGTGACTGCGGCCAGCTGAGCCTGGGCAGCCAGGGCTCCCGACAGGGCCAGCAGCCCCGTGGCACTGCCGCCCACCAGCCCCGCTGGGCGAGGGGTGAGGGGCACAGGGGGGGCGTGGTGGGCCAGCGGCTGGAGCTGCTGCTGCTGGAGAGGAGGGGGGTGGGCCAGGGGCGGGCGGGGGCGGGCCCTGGGAGCCCCCGCTTCCCCTAGCCGAAGCTGGAGAGGCTGTGTCTGGGCAGACAGGGCCTGCCTTGGGGTCTCCAAGGCTACCGGAGCCCAGGTCAGCTAGCTGCCCACCCAGCACCCCCAGCTTCACCACCAAGGGCGGGGTGGGCGCCAGATGACTCACCCCAATGAGGCTGTTCAGCTCTCCGACTGTCACCTGCTTGGCCCGCTCCACGGCCTGCAGGACCTGCTGTTGGTGCTGGAGGTAGGGGTGGGGTCAGGGACACTCAGGAGAGCACCCTTATCTGATCAGAGACCCTACCTTTCAGACAACACCCTCTGGGACCCCCCCTTTATTTATCAGTCACACCCTGCAGGCATATGGGATCTTAGTTCCCTGACCAGGAATCCAACCCGCGCCCCCTCCAGTGGGAGCACTGGACCATCAGGAAAGCACCCGCCCCTCTTCTTCTCTCACTTGCTCTATTTTCTTTCTCTCCTTTCAAAATCAGGAAACAAACAAAGCAATGCAGTGCAGTTCAAACCAATACTTAGAAAGCGGAGTTTATACATCAGAGTCCCCGCCTTCGGCACTGCTGACGTCGTGGCTGGGTCACCCTGTATGGGGACCGTCCCGGACACTGTGGTGTGTGGAGCCTCGTCCCTGCCCCCAACACTCACTGGATGCCAGAAACACCCCCAGTAGTGACAAGCACAAAGGTCCCCACCATCACCCAGTGTCCCCTGAGGACAGAATCACCGCCAGTAAAGAACCACTGTACAAATAAGCAGCCATGGACCAATCACCCAGGTCACAAAATACAAACTGGCAGTCTCTAAAGGCCCCCCATGCACCCCACCCTCATCCCGCCCTCCTTCCTTCCTTCCTCTCCCCTCTTTCACACAGTGATAAAACATCCTCAACTGCACTGTTGGATACAGAAGCCATTTGCAGCCACTGAGCACTTGAAATGTGGCTGGTGCAACTGAGGAACGAGATGCCTCCTTTAATCAATTTGACAGAAATTTACATATTAATTTAATGTAATATATTATAAAAGAAATAAAAATTAATACAGATGTAAATGGCCACACATAGCTAGTGGCTCCTATGTTCTCTCTAAGGCCACTTTTGCACCCAAACTACCCAGGATGGAGACTGGGGCTGTTCCCACTAAGGAGGTGTCAGGATACTGATGGGGTGTCCTGTATGGGGCACACCTGAAAGGGTGTGTCCAGGCCAGGGGTTGGTATGTTTTGACTGCAAAGGGCCAGAGAGTCAATAATTTTGGTTTTGTAGGCCAGAGGGTCTCTATGGAAACTACTCAGCTCTGCCATTTTATGGTGAAAGCTGCCATAGACAATAAGAACATGAATGGGCATGGCTGTGTGCCAATAAAACTTTATTTACAAAACAAGGGAAGGGCCAGTGATTTAGCCCTCAGGTTGTTGTATGCTGACTTCTGGTCTAGAAGCATGGAATTTCCTGGGACACATGTGTGTCTTAATTCACTCTTTCCCGAAGTCCTTTTACCCCATTTCCTACTATAGTTTGGCCTCTGTCACGTTGGGCCACCTTGTTCAGACACCATCTCTAAATCCGAGACCAGACAGAATGAATCTCACTCCATCTCAAGAGCCCAGAAACCTTGATGGGGTTTTGATGGGGTCCAAACCAAAAGGAGCATCTTCCCCTTTTGTGGTCTCCAACACAGTAAGGGCCCCCTGTGTAGCCACCTTGTGTCAGAATCTGTCCTCTCATCTCTCTGGAGATAGAATGTTCCAGATGGAAGCAGGAATGGGGGTTGCAAAGGTCCCGAAGAGCTTAGGGCATTTGCACAAGGGCTAACTTTATTTTTTAAGTTTCAATGAAGTGCTCACACTCTCTTGCCTTATCTGTCCCTTTCCACATTTTTGTATTATTGCGATTACAAGTACATAAGAGTTACCCTTTAACCATGTTTAAGTGGCATTAAGCATATTCACATTGTCCTGCAACCATTCCCACAATCATCTCCAGAGCTTTTTCATCTTCCCAAATGGAAACTCTGTCCCCATGAAGTATTGACTCCCTGTTCCCTCTCCCAGCCCTTGGCCCCACCACCTACTTCCTGTCTCTGTGGATCTGACTCCTCCAGGGACCTCCTGTGAATGGAATCACATAGTATATGTCCTTTTGTGACTGGCTGATTTCCATCAGCATAATGTAGGGACTAAGTACCAGGGACAGACTTTTATTAGGTGTTTACTAAACACCAGCATCATCTTCACCACCTTGTATGTAGCCGCTGTTCTAAATTTTATGACGGAGGCACAGAGAGGGCAAGCCACTAGTCCAAGGCCACGTGGCCAGGATTTGGACCGAGGCAGCCTGGCTGCAGGTTTGAGCACCAACCCCCTTCCCTCTCAGCCAACACCTGCCTCCATCCCGAAAGTCCCAGCCCAGCCAGTGCCTAGACCCCCAGGCCAAATCCTTCTTCCAGTTCCCCTCCCCCACCCCCACGAAACCCACTTACCTCTTGAGTCAGGAAGGGGATAATCTGAGCACAGATCCCACTGAGACGCTTCACAATCTCGGCCTGGCAGGAAGCAACGGGGAGGAGGCTTGGAGGGCAGGCTGTCAATCCACAACCTCAACTCCAGGGCACAACAAGCCTTGCAAAGCTTGGGGTGAGGGGCCTATCACCCACAGGTGCAAATATGGGACACAGGCTGAGAGTCTGGCAGAGAGGCTGTTCACCTGATGTCCAGTGCAGCCTTGAGCTGGGAGACAGGACGGATATACCACCTGCCAGACCCACTCAACAGAGATTCCCAGAAAGCAGGTGCAGCCGCCCAGTGCAGACTGGGACCTACCCCCGCTCCCCCAGGAGCTTTGAGTTCAGCATAAACAGAGGGAGTGGAGCCCCCGCCTGAAGTCCCAAGTTCAAGCCCTGCCTGGACTCAGGTCTTTCCCAGGCATGGCCCCTCTCTAGGTTGCCCCTGTGCCCTGTGGCTGCAGTCAGCAGGCCATCCCAGTATACCACACTCAGGAGTGTGATGCTATAAGAAATACACATTGTGGGGGAAAGAATTTGAAAAAGAATAGCTACATGTATATGTATAGCTGTCCCTTTGCTGCATACCTGAAATTAACACAACATTGTTAATCAACTCTAACCCAAATAAAACAAAAAGTTAAAATATATGTATATACATTTGCTCTTTGCCCTGAGCTCCTACAACCCTAGGGATTTCAGAATAGCAGCAGCGAGAGGAGCATCTTTTGTCATTCACAATAAGTCCATGTCACCCACACTTGAGTGACACTTAGGGATGGAACTTCTCTCAGTCCTACCCCCAACCCCCGACCTCCAAGGAGGGGAGAGGGGCTGGGGGTGGCAGAGAGCTTCCTGGTGGGTGGATGCATGTTTGTGCTGGGAGACAGTGCCCGGAGAGGGCATAGAAGCTCCAGGCCCTTCTCCATAACCTTGTCCTGTGTATCTCTTCCATCAGGCTGTTTCTAAGTCATATCTTTTATCATAAATGGGTAATGTAAGTAAGAGCTTTCCTGAGTTCTGCGAGCCATTCTGGCAAAACATCAGACCAGGGAGTGGGTTATGGGAACTCTGATTTATAGCGGGTGGGTCAGAGGCCCAGGAGGCAGGGGCAGTCCTGTGGGGCCCTAATCCTAACCCTGAACCACTGGGGTTTGCACTGACTCTGGGTAGGTGTGTTAGGGTTGAATTGAAGCATAGGGACACCCAGCTGGTGTCAGATTTCCAGAACTGTTCTGTGTAGCGAAAACACACACATTTGGTGTCAGAGAGTGGGTTAGAAATAGTGTGGTTTTACTTGTAGGTTTCATCTGGGACCGGGGCTGGGCAGGGAGTGCCCCATAGAGGCTGAACAGAGGGGAAATATGTGAGTGGGTGGGGAAGGGGGTTTTCTGTCAGTCTGTGCTTTGCCTCTGCCTGAGTTACAGAGCTGCTGGATGCACCTGGGTGAGGCTGTGTCTTCCATCTCATACCAGGAGGGTGGACCCAGGCTCCCGGAGCTGGGATCCACCCCATAAAGAGGTCTAGTTCATGCATCCATAGGACCACACCATGCTGCAGGCAAACAAGCCCCCTCCTACCCACACCAGACCCAGCAGAACCCACAGAGACCCAGAAAAGCATGCCAAGGCAGGCTCCCTCCATGCACTCCCGGCTCACCCTCACTTCTTCCCACTCACCAGAAAGACCCTAGGCTCTGCCGATTTATTCTAATATTCTGATGGACAGAACCCAAGATTCCATCAACCTTAGAATCTCCGGGTCCCTCTCGTCCTCTTAGAAAACTTTATCTTGGGTGCATGGGTGATTCTATGATAAAATTCTCCCCTCCCCTTTAGAAACCATCAAAAAATCTTGAGATCAGCCTCAGGATCTGGGGGTTAATCTCGGGCAAATGGAGCCAATTTCAGAACCTTCAGGTATGACTCAGAACCCTGAGATCACTCTCAGACATAGAAGACAGTCTCAGAACCTTGGATCATTAGCATTAATCTTAGAACCTTCAAAACGGTATCAGAACCTAGGGGTTCCATCTCAGACCCTAAGGATCCATCTCCATATGTCAGATACATTGAGCTGAAAGGGACCTCTAAGACTGTCCGTTTGTCTCCTTCTTAGGACAGAAGTCCCTCCCCACGCTCTGTGACCTGGCTGCTGGCCTCTGCTACAAGGAAGCCTGGCCCCTGTCTGCTGCCCACATCTCTCCTGAACAAGATCTCCAGAAATTCATTTTCAAGGCTGCAATCTGGCCCCTGGTCCCAGAGGTTTCAGGATAAGACGTCTGCTCCCTGGGCCTGTGACTGCTGGAGATCTGGGTCCCTCTCATAGCTTCCAGACCCCTCTCCTCCCTACTGGACACCCTTACCCCCAACACACTGTTACCTGCTTATGCATTTCGATGTTGAGCCCGTAGGACATTTCATAGTACTGCAAAGAAAAGGCCATCTGGCAGTGTCCATCGTAGCCATGGATGTCCAACTGCACTGGGTGACTGGGTCTTCCAACAGCCCCCAGACTCAGGGCATCACAGCAGGACCCAGAGCCTCCCAGCTCCTTGGGGGCCCAGAGAGGGAGCCCAGAGGAGAAAGCAGGACTCTCTTCCCTCCATTCTCTCTAGGGGGTAGGGTAGATGAGCAGTGCCCAGAGACCCCAGCCCCTCAGAGATGCCCAGGAGGAGAGGAGGTATCCTCGATTTATTGTTCCAAGAGCTGGGAGACAGCCTGGAACCCCAAGCAGCCCATTTTACAGATGAGGGAAATTGAGGCCTACAGCCGGCTGGGGACATGTCCCAGAGGGGTACTGGAGTTGGGGTTCATGCCCGTCGTATTTCAACTCACAGACAAGCCATCTTCCCCACTGCCTCCCACCCAGTATGACGACCCCCTCACCATGACATAATGTCGCTGCATTTCTGTCTTCTCACTGGCCAACTTCTCACACTCCAGCTTGAGGCTGGGAAGGGGACGGAACATTGGGATTCCACTCTCCTTGCCCCCCAGCAGAGACACCCACGGACCCCTTCTGGGCCAGTTTCCACAGTGATGAGATTGGCTCTCCCCCATCCCACCTCCACACACCCACCCCTCAACTCCCGCTCCCAGGCCGGCCCCATCCCTTGCCAGGCTCCAAGTGTCCCAGCACTGGACGGGCTGTCCTCCTCATCTACGCTTCTACCTGGAAGCCCTCCTCTCGGCCCTGGGGTCCCTCCGTCCTCCCAGCACGCTGGTGACCCCGCCCCTCTCCCCCAGGCGAGCCCCCTGGGGAGGGGCGCCCCGGTCCCCCACCCCTTACCTGTGGTACTGAGCCTGAAGAAACTGGAATTCTTCTTTGATGCGGTCGCAGATCTCCAAGATCGAGAACTTGAAGGGCTGGCCGGACTGAAGCGGGGTCTTGGGGGGGACGCCCAGGTCTGAGTTCCTGGATGCCCGGCGCCCGCCACCTCCCCGCAGCCCGAGCCCCCACTCACCGGGTGCCTTCCCTGGGGGTACATCCTGCCGATCCAGGAGGCCCTCAGCCACGACTCCGGAGCTTGACGATCTGGGGGGGGCCAGGCGAAGGCGGGGTGGGGGAGAGGCTGGGGTGGGGGGTCTGCCCGAGAAAGAAGGGGCAGCGGCGTGGGGCAGGGGACCCTGGAGTTCCCCCGCCCCCCGAGCGAGCGCGCGGTGTCGCGGGGACCAAGGGGCGCCGAGGCCCCCGCCGGGCGTGGGGCGCGCGACCGGCGCAGAAGGTCGGGCGAGCGGCGGCCGGTTTCCGAGGCGCGGGCGGCGGGCCCCGCGCGGAGCCGCCTCCCTCCGGCGGGGCTCGGCCGGGAGCCGCGGGCAGAGCCGCCTTAAGGTGGCGCCGCCGCCCCCGGCCCGCCCACCCGGCCCGCCCGCCCCGCGCGCCGCGGCCCCGGGACCACCCCCTCCCTTCCACCCGGGAGCAGCAGGGAAACTGAGGCTAGCGTCCAGCCTCGCAAAAGTCGCCACTCCCCACTCTCCCGAGTACCCAAGAGAGAAAAACCAGTTGAACACCTAGTGACCCACTGTGAGGGTAGCTTGGTGCGGGGAGGACAGGAGGGGGCCAGAAATGGTCTTTCTGAGGAAATGGGCTTAGACTTAAGGATGGGGAAAACAGCCTGCCAAGCGCTGGCTGGAGAACCTGCCCGCAGGGACAGGGTCTAACCTGTTAAAACATCAGAGGAGGGTCGAGCTGGGGGGCAGAGCCAGGCCCCTCCACCCTCACTGGGCCTCGGTATTCGGTATTCTCACCTGTAAAATGGTCAAAGCAGGGGCTATTTTTCCACTACGCGCACAAGAACAGCCCTCAGCCTGCCCTGGAGGGGAGTAAACTTCCAGAGGTGGGAGTTGGGTTCCCATGGCCACACCAGTGGACCTGGCTGTCTCCCCTCTCAGACCATGAGCTCCTAGAAAACAGAGGTCCCACTGAGGACAAATATGAATCTCTGCCATCAGACTGAGATCTCCCTGAGGGTGGGGCTCCATCTCCCATTGCAGACTGCACATATCCAGTAACGTGGGAGGTGGGACATTCTTATTCCCATCATGCTCATGAGAAACTTCAGAGTCGTTTGTTAAATCAATCAACAAACATGTGTGGAAAGCCTAGTGTGGACCAGACACTGCTCCAGGCCCAGAAGTTCAACAGGGAACCAAACAGAGAAAACCCCTGGCCTTGTGTTAATATCTGCACCCATGTCTGTAGATGAGTGAGCAGAAGCATACAAAAGCCCTGTTAAATTTATTGAGCACCTATGACATGCCAGGCCTCCTCCTCGGCAGAAGGAAAACAGGATGGAGAACAGATTTCTTGGCTTCTCTGAGATCAGTGGATAAAACGAGATTGTAGCTTGAAAATCATGAAATTGTGTGTGTACAAAGAGGCTTTGCGGGGGGCAATTATGGAGATTAGAGGGAATCTACTTATTTGGGGTGTCTGAGAGAAACCTCTTGGAGGAGATTGACACACGAAGGATAAAGATGGGGAGTCATGGGAAGAGGAAGGGAGATTCTAAGGATAAAGGATAAAGATACATGTGTATGTTGTGAAAATGTTAGTTGCTCAGTCATGTCTGACTCTTTGCAACCCCATGGGCTGTAGCTCACTGACTCCTCTGACCATGGAATTCTCCAAGCCAGAATATTGGAGTGGGTTGCCATTCCCTTCTCCAGGGGAATCTTCCTGACCCAGGATCGAACCCAGGTCTTCCGCACTGCAGGCAGATTCTTACTGTCTGAGCCACCAGGGAAGCTGGGGTATAAGTATACTATGGTTCCCTATTGCCATCAAGAAAAAACCCAAATTCCTTCCTCTTCCCGCAAAGCCCTGCACAAACCCCCTCCCCACCCTCCCATCCCTCATCCCAACTCACATCACTTTCACCCTCTTTCATTCCCCTCCAGCTACAAGGGCTTCTCCTGCTGTTCTCCAAGGAACCCAGTAGGATCCTACCCCAGGGCCTTTGCACTTCCTGCTCCCTTTCCCTGGAATGCTGTTCCCTTGCTTCTCATTATTCAGGCCTCAGCACCAACATCAACTCCTTGGAAAGGCCCTTCCTAGCCACCCACTTAAGCAATATTCACCCACCCACTCCACCATGTTATTCTCGAACACTGCATCTTGTACTCTCTCTTGCTCTCTTGGCCCTATCAGAGTTTGTTTTGACATGATTGTGTTTCTTTGTGGGTTGTTCCACTCATTCTTCTCCCTCACTCGGCCATGTTGGGACAGAACCTGTCTTAGTGCCTGCAGAACCTGGCACACAGTAAGTACTCAATAAATGAACAGGCAGGGGCGTGAGAAGAAAGAGTGGATCCAGCTAAAGGCAGACATCACTGACCACACTCCTGCTGGGGAATTCTAAAAAACAGAGAGTGCCAGCATTCCATGACGCCAAAAGTTCATCAGTCCAAGTTTGGGGGCATCTGTGCAGTCCTAATTCCAAAACCTTTCCAGGAGGTAGCTTACCTCCCTGGGAAGACAAAAGCTCCCCACTCTGGGCCACTTCCTCATTCTCTACTGCTTCCACCTCCTGAAGTCCAACGGCTCCTTCTTGACCCTCACCTCGGACCTATGCACAGAGTGGACTTCACCCTCCCAGCCCCCATGCCCTCCCGACATGCTGGAACTCCTTATTCTCTGAGGCTGGTCTCTTTCCTCCTAGCCTAGCCATCTGAATGTCACCTTCGCCCACACCTCTGGCTGCCCAGGCTCTGAGCCACCATGTTCTCTTAGAGGCTTCAGGCATCACCTTCATGAAGATGGCTCTAAGCTCTGGCTCCACCCCGGTCCCTACCCTGAGGCCCAGCCCTGTGGGTAGAGTCCCCACTAATGGATGTCCCCCAGGCCACTAGATGCAGCAGCTTTCCCCAGACCTGTCTGTCACCTGGTCAGACCCCAATCACCTTGATCCTCCAAGATCCTAGAGCATCATCCTAGTCTCTTCTCATCTCTTCACCTACCACGCAACCTTGCTTCCCATCCCCGCACCCCTTGCCTGCATCAGCCCTCCTTCTTCTCCCGTCTGGACCTCAAGCCACCTTCTCACTCTGAGTACGTTTCACTCTTGTCACTTTCTGAGTCTGGCCTGCCCTCACTTAAAGCTACCCCATGGCTCCCTATTGCCCTTGGGACAAAGTCCCAGATCTTCAGGCTAGCATCAGATGCCCTGCACCACCTGGTCTAAGCCAGCTTTACCTCCCCCTCCATCAGTTGAAACACTCTGCTCAGGCCACACCAGCCAGATTACCTCATCTGTGCTCTTTCTTACCTCTAGGCCTTTGTTTTTGTTATTATCTCTTTCTGAAATCCCCTCCCACTCCTTTTCTGCCTGGAGAAAATCCATTCCTTCAAAGTTCAACCCAAAAGGCACCTCCTCCAGGCAGCTTCTCCAAAAGGCATCTCCCACTACACACAAAATTGGCAGGTTCATATTTATTCTCTAACCACCTCCTCATGGGGAAGATGCTGGGGCCTTGGTGAGGGCCAGCCCCAGGCTTGCTTAGGAAGCTCCAAGGGGCAGAGGGCATGAGACAGAGCTAGGACACCCTGCAAGTCCACATGAGCAGTGCCAGGACAAAGGAGTACCCAGAGGAGGAACAGGAGCTTTGCCTGGTGAGTTCAGAGAAGGCTTCCTGGAGGAAGGAACCTTTACCCATCAGTCTTCAGATCCCTCAGCCAGGCACACTCCACATGGGAGGGTAAATACAGATTTGTGGATTGCCTGAGAAGCCACAAAACCACACACACACACACACACACACACACACACACACACACTACAAGTCAGTGTGTATAATTTGCCAGGAAGGAGGAGATGGTTTGTTCTGAGAAGAAGCAACCCCAGCTTTGGGAGCAGCAGCTTTGAGAGTTTGGGGAGGCTCAGCAGAGAGCAGTCTGTGACCTGGGTGGAGAAGACGGTGGGGGGGACCCCTAGGCGGCCGATTACTTGATAACTCGCTGAAATGCCACATCCGGCCAGACAGGGAGGCAGGGAAAGGACTGCCAGGCATGAGTTACAGCCTGGGCAGTCTAGCACAACCTTCTCACTTCACTAGAAAGGCTTTCCTCATCTAACTCATTTGCCATCCAGGGCTTCACGCCCCACCCCTCTGGGTCTCAGTTTCCCCATCTACAAAACCCTGGGAGAAAGGCAACGTTGGGGAATGGGACTTAGCTTTTGACCTCTTCCCTCCCACTGCACAGAAAGACTCAGCCCCGGTTCCTGGCTGGGTTTTTATGATGTGGATGTGGTGTGTTTTTTTTTTTTTTAAAGGAAAAAGCTGAGAAGCAGCACTGGGACCCGGTATTGCTCAGACCACCTTAAATCAGCCTCGCCGCCCCAGCTACTGTGGAAATTCCTTTCTCTGCGGTGGTTGGCTGGGCGCGCCAGCCAATCCGCCTGCGGCGCTCCCACATGGGTCCGTGACGTCACAATGGGAAACGACCAATGGGGATCAGGGATCTGGCAACCAATGGCAGAAAGTGCTAGGATTGGCTGGGCCAATCGGAAGGCGGCAAGGCGCTCCCAGCAGGGTATGGAGAGTGTGCCTCCCCTCCCTGAGAGAAGCCTGAGATCCTTGTGGACGCCTGATTCTAGCCCCGGTTTGGCTTTCGGGGGGGTACTCCAGCTCGGTTAGTATCCAAAAAGCGCGGGGAGAAGCGAGCCACCTCCTAAGCCTGGCTGGTCTTCCCTTAAAAAGAAGAGTTCCGTAGTCCAACATACTACCTTGCAAAAAGCCTGGCCAGCTGGCTGGGCCGACTAGCGCTTTTAGCCCTATTTCACAGATGGGTAAACTGAGGTAGAGATGTCAAGTCACTCCAGACGCCTAGGGAAGAACTGAGACTCTCACCCAAGCCCGGAGTCTCCCAGCGCGGCTCAGTTTCTCCCATCAGGTCGGATGGGAAGGGATGGGCCCAGGTGTAGGCGAAGGGAGAGGGTCGCTGGTCCCCATGACTCGGTTTCCCCGGGCGCGAATGGGAGAGGAGACGGGAGCAGGGATTCTCAGAAAGACTACGAGCCCCAGAAGCTCCTGCGCGGCGCCCGCCCGGGCTGTCAATCAAAGTAACGTGGGTCCCTCTCCGGCCCTCGCTCCCCCGCCCGCCGCCTCTCTCCTGCCAGCTCCTGCTCCCTCCCCGCCGGCTCCGGGCCCGGCGCGGTATAATTACAGCCCATTGATCCGACCCGGGCCGGGAAAGCGGCTCCCTCGGGGAGGCCAAGCCTTTGGCTTCCGACTTCGCCAACCTCTGCCTACCGCCCCCCTAGCCGACCTGCTGGGCCACCAGCCAGGCCTGCCCCCTCCCGCTGGCCAGGGCTTTCGGGTGACCTCTGAGCCTCCGTTCCCGCCACGGTTGGCTGTGAGCCCCCCTCAGAAAAATTACACACGTTTCCTTCCACCCACGAACACAGGGAGCCTTCATGCCCTGTTCTAGCGCCCTGCCCTCTACCTCCTCATGTGACCTAGGGACACTTGAGCGCCTCTCTCTAGGCCAGTTTTCTCACCTGTATAGTGAGACGGTTGCACAAGATTTATTCTTGAAACCAATGCTTTTTGCTGCTCCCAAGCTTGCAGCCAGGGCTAGGCCATGCAGGAGGGGTTCCCAAGTTTGGAGAAGTGGGAGGAGACCAAGCACAAGACTCAGCCCCCTGAGAGTGGTCTGGGCTGAGGAGAAGGGAGGACCTGGGGTGGAGATGGGGGTGAAGGCAGAGCCAGGAGTGAGGTGCCTACATGGAAAGTTGGAAAGGCATGCTAGGTGTCTGGTGGGGTGTTTAAGCTGAGGTTCTGCAGGGTACATAGGAGTTGCCTCATTTGAACTGTGCCTTTATATAACCCTAACCCAACATGGAAGAGGAAAGATGGGGCAACTTTAAACCCTGCCCTGGGATTGAGGAGCCTTGAGGTCTGACCTCTTGCCTTACTGAGTGGGCCTCTGAACACTCTCTGGCTGTGAAGCTGAAACAGGGAGTGAACGCAGCATGAGTATATCACTCTGCCTACTTTCACAAGGGTCTGTAAAATCCCCTTCGGCCCTGGTTAATGGGAGACAGGGGAGACAGCAGCCAGTGGCAGGAGGCACTGCTATTGGCTGAGGGCTCCAAACTCCAGCCTCCCCCTGGGCAAGAACTGGACTGCAAAGGGGAAAAAGAAGAAAGGACTTTTGGGAGTCCAGGATGGACCTGGACTCAGTGGGTATTCTCATCTGGAAAAGGAGATTGATAACAGAATCTTCAAATAAGTTCAGGCCTATAAAGTACTTAAAATGCTTCATAGTAGGGACTTCCCTGGTGGTCCAGTGGCTAAGACTCCAGGTGCCTAATGCAGGGGGCCTGAGTTTGATCCCCGTTCAGGGAACTAGACTCCATGTGCTGCAACTAAAGATCCCATATGCCTCAACTAACACCTGGCACAACCAAAGAAATAAATATTTTTTAAAAATTCATAGTAAATGCTCTAAACAGGGTAGCCATTTACACTTCCTTTATGCCCCAAAGGGCCCTTCTCTACCCAGCCTCATTTCACACCCAACAGCTGGGCTATGCACTCATTTTTCACTTTTCCCACATCTTTGATCACCCATGAAAATGTGAATCCAATCTCACCCTTCCCTCTGCTCAAGAATCTTCCCTAGCTCCCCATCACCCTCAGAATGAAATGCAAACTCCCCACCTCTGTCTACAAGATCTGATCCCCCATCACTTTTCTTCTCTCCTCATCACTCACTCCCCTCAGGCCTCCTCCCTGTTCTCCAACACTGCAGGCATGATGATCCTGCCTCAGGGCCTTTGCACAAGCTGTTTCTTTTGCCTGGACCATGACTGGCTCATCTCAAGCTTAGATTAAACATCACCACTGAGGGAGGCCTGGCCTGGCCAGCCTGGCTCTAGCTGGCCCCAACCCCCCTACCTGGTCAGCTTCTCTCATTTTATTTCCTTTGGAAGCCTAGTCACTCTCTGAACATTTACAGCTTCTTCTTTAAAAAAAATTTTTTTTGGCCATCTCTCTTGGCATGTGGGATCTCAGTTCCCCAGCCAGGGATTGAACCCATGCCCCTGCAGTGGAAGCGCGGAGTCGTAACCTCTGCACTGCCAGAGAAGTCCTGAATGCTCACAATTTATTTGTTTAATGTTTATGGTCTGTCCAGGCCCAACCGCACCTGTTCCACATGTGTTGGGAAGCTTAGGGGTAGAGCCTCTCCCAGGTCATTTGACATGTGGGACAGAGTCCCAGAGCCCCTGCCAACCTATCCAGTGCTAACCCTGCCAGTAAGGCACCTCTGCAACCTGAAGGTCTGGGTTCAAATCCTACCTTGGCTACTTGCTCCTGTGACTCTGTAAAATGGGGATAATGCCAGATATTTTCTCATCAGTGTCACAGAATCAAAGTTTGACAGATGAAACAGCTTCAGTTATTATGATGTCAGGGTGTGCAACTGGGGCAAACAGGGTTGGAGCTCACACTCAAAAGGTATCCCCCCCCCCTTTCTTTTTTTTTTTTGCCAAACCTCAGGGCATATGAAACTTCCCTGGCTAGGGACCAAACCCGTGGCCCCTGCAGTGGAAGTGGAGTCTTAACCATTAGACCATCAGGGAAGCCCGAGGCATCCCCTATTTTTAAAACCCAGGGGTTTCCTGGTCAATGTATCTATCCTAGACCCCACATCACCAAACTCACCCTCCTACCCCACCCCATGCCAAGCCTTGACCTCACCCTCTGGACTTTGCCACATGGCATCTCTGTGAATTCTACCCTCCTGGGGAGGGTGCTCCTTGCTGGACCTGAGACTCCCCCAGCCCCCCTGCACTGCACAGGTGTGGGTGGAACACTGTGTCCAATATGTATCTCCCTCTCCAACTTCTGATGTGCAGTGAGTCGTTTTATCCTCCCTGGGCCTCAGTTTGCTTATCTGGAAAAGGGGGTTTGTCCTTGGTAATGGTTCTCAAGACATTGACTACTCTGGGCTAGCTGCTTTATTCACTTGACCTTGTGTCTGATGCTCACAGCTGCCCTGCAAAGTAGGGGATGAGACCCTGCAGTTGACCAGGCTGAACTGCCTCCAGGCTTCTGCCCTGGACTCCCTTTACCTGGAACACCTCCCCCAACCCCATCCCCTGTATGCAGGCTCCTGTAGTTATCCAGGTCTCAGCTCAGATGTCACCTCCTTGGAGAGACCTCCCCCCATCTCCTGGCTTAAGTAGCCTCCTGTCATTCTCTGTCCCCTACTGGAATTTTCTCCCCAGCACCTGACTGTTCTCGGAAATTATCTTATTCATGGGTTTATTTGTTGTCTGTCTTCTCTACCTGCTGTAGGTTCCACTAGGGGCAAAGAGGAGTGCTGTCCTGAGTCCAGGGCAGCCACCACAGAGTCTAGCACACAGCAGGTGCCCAATAAATCCCGGTTGCCGGTGGGTGGTGGGTCTCGCTTGGGAGTGGGGAGGAAAGAGATGGAGGCGGCCAGGCCCAGAGACGCCGAGGGACCTGTCCAAGGTCACACAGTAGGCGGCGCTCGGGGTGAGCGCTCGGTGGCTGTGGTCCTGGGTCCCTGGAGCCAGCCCTCCTGCGTGCTGGGTGGCCGCCCGCTTGTCCCCCCGCGCCGCCGCGGCCGAGGAACCACGGGTAACCCCGCAGGCCGGACCGACGCGTCACCCAACTGGCCAGGTCAGGCCCAGCAGGGGACGCGGAGCGAGGGTACCGCCCCTCCCCCGCCTGGGAGGCGGGAAGCCCAGAGGGGAGGGGGAGGAGGAAACGGAGGGGACAAAGCGGGAGGAGGGGCGGGGGAAGAGGAGAGGGTGAAGGGGGCGGAGGGGCGGAGGGGCGGAGGGGCGGAGGGGGAGGAGGACGCGAAGAGGCGGAGGGTCAAGGGCGGGGAGAGGCGGGCTTCTTGGCCTGGCAGGCGCCCAGCAACCGGGCCCAGGGGCCTGGGTGGGTGGGAGAGGTTTGTAGGGGGAGCTGGAGGCGGGGAGGACCAGCGAGGTCGACTGAGAGGCGGGGATGGCTGTGAAAGAGCACAGTAGGAGGGAGTGTTCGAGGGGGAGGAGAGAGAGATCAAGAAAGACCTTGAAGGACCGAGGAAGAGAAAGACCTAGACCCGGAGGTACCCGGAGGCAGAGGAGGTGCAGAGATAGTCGGAGAAGGGCATACCCCGCGAGAGCTCTGCAGAGCAGAGTGCTTGGGCGTTTGGCAGGGCCTTGGGGTACAGGCAGCTCCCTCCTGCAGCCCCTAAAGTCGGAAAATACCTAAATTCCATGCGGGCCTCGTCCTGGGGTCCTGCCTCTGTCTCCCCTCCAGACTGGCCCCTCTGCGACAACAGTAGATCCTACTCATCATGGGTGTGGCTGCACCCCTCCTCTGCTCCAACACCTTCCATGGCTCCCGGAAGCCCTGGCTGTCCGACAGGACGCATCCTGCAGGGCTGGCCTAGGCCCGCCCATCCCGCTGGCTCCTTTGCCATCTCACTTTCTTCCTACATCTTCCCTGAACACCTGCTGTGCGCCAGGCAGGAGTCTAAGCCCTAGGGATTCAGGAGTGACCCAAACAGACCCAGTCCCTCTTGTTGAACTCATCTCCGGTGTGGGGAAAAGCAGAGGACGGAATATTTGTTGACCTAAGTTGTTCACAGCGATCAGTGCTGTAAAGATAAAGCCAGCGAGCAGGAGAGAGGGGGTGGTGGTGATGGCCGGAGTGCAGTGGCTGTGGGGACAGTGTGTCCCACCATGCAGAGGGTTGCCCAGAGGTGGCACCGGGCTCAGTCACCCTCAGACTGGAAAACGATGCCGATTAGAATGAAGGCCCCGAGCAAGGGGAAGGGCCAGAGCTCTGCCCACCTGTGCTGGGTCCAGGCTAAGATGTGTGTCTTTCAGCATCCTGGTTCTCTGCTATGTGCCCCTACTTGACGCCTCAGTAGGGGTGTCACTTGATGCCTCCGGCCTCAGTTTCTTTATCTGTAAAATGGTCCTTCCTTCACCGGGCATGTTCAAGAATTGTTTGAGAACTGCAGCTGAAGCCCTGAGCCAAGGTCAGAGCATAATAGATGTTCAGTGGATGGCAGCCATCCATGATTTCTGTTATCCTTATGATCTGCATTGCTTTCCCAATTCTTTCTGGTACTGCCTAGTGGGGCCGAGAGCTCTGCCAGCCAGCCAGCAAAGGGCAGGAGACCGGCTGTGGCCCTGTCTTGTCTTGTGACTTTTGACAACTTCCTGCCCTTCCTCAGGCATCAGTTTTCCTGTCTGTACAATGGGGTGAGCGTGTGGGGTGGTCATGCCCAGGTCCCTGATTCCACATCACTGCAGGTGCTTTTTGTTTCTCCCCCAAGTCTAATCTAAGTTCAAGGTGCAAACTCCAGACTCTGGAAGGAAGAAGGCCACGTAAATATTTCAGGCAGCAGATGTACCTGGCCAGCCTGGAATGTGAATGTTTAATGTCACATCCTCATTTACAGGATGCTTTTTTTCCTGGGCTGGCTGGAAAATCTGTTAGCCCTTGACCCCTCCTCAGCCTGGGAGGCCAAATCAGGAGGAGGAGGTGAGCCTGGCTCTGGGGGACTGGGGTGCAGGAGGGTGCTGGGTCAGCCTCTTGTTACTGGGGCCTGTGGGAGGACATGATTGTATGCACAGGAACATCATGGTTTAGACAGAGTCAGGGACTTGCATACCTTGAAGCACAGGGATCCTCGCTGCTGGAAAGACCCTTAAAAAGGGGGAGAGGGTAGAAAAGGGGAGTCCCAGAAGGGCCTAGGGTCTGGGGGTGGGGTGGGGTAGTCAGAACAGTTGGGTTTACCAAGACTTGTGCCCCCGCAGCCCCCTCTGGGGTCTCTCTGCCCCTCCCCCTTGCCTCCCTCCCCCTCTTCTGATGCTCCTTCACTCCCCGCCTTCCTCCCCTCCCCCACATCCCCCCTTCTTTCCTTCTCCCTCCTTTCCCTAACCCCCCTCCTTCCTCCTGCCTCTCCTTTCTCTCCCCTTCCCCCCTCCCTCTCTTCATCCTCCCTCCCCCCGCCCTCCCCGCCTTCCTTCCTCCCTCCTTTCCCCCTCCTCCCCTCCACCCTCCCCACCGCCCCCTCCTCCCCTTCCTCCCGCCTCATTAGGCGCGGCCGCGGCGCGGGGCCCATTAGCAGATCAATTAGCCGAGGTCGCCGGCGGCGCGGTCGTTAAGCGCGGGAGGCCGCGGCGGGGAGGGGGCCCTGGAGACCGCACCTCCGTCCGCCCCGGCTTCCCGGCTGCGATTGCCTCTCCTCTCCCGCCCCAAGACCCTCTGGTCACGCGCCCCACAGAAGACTCCAGGGCCCTCGCTTTACCGTTCCCAGCCCTATGGGCGGGATGGGGGAGCTTCAAGGCCCAGAGGGACACCCCAGGTCACAACCGTGGTGTCCGTGACTGGGCAAGGCCCCTTTTTCTTTGGAGCAGACCCTCCCCCCCCAAAAAAACGCCCTTCATCTGCCAGCAACATCAGTAATAGTACTAATAATATCAGCTGACTTCTCTTGAGCCCTTGCAAGCTTTCTGCTAATCCTCGGAACAATTTCCCAGAAGCAGATCAGACAAGTGACTTCACTTTCCTCCCTGCCTCGGTTTCTATCCACACACCCACTGACCCATTTTGTATTTTCCCAACACATGTGTCTATCTGGCCACAAGGGTGGGGACTTAAGTCTTTGCTTTTCCTTCCCTGCTGTCCACAGGGCTCAGAGTAGGAGCTCAATATGTTTGTTTTTTTTTTAAAGGAAGAATGAATGAATGGGTGAGGCTGTGCTAAAGCACTTTCTCCGGAGTCCATGATAGGATCTTCATGACAGCCGTGTGATTATACCCATTTCACAGATAGGGAAAACCAAGACCCAGAGCAGTGAAGCTGCTTGCTTGCTCGAATCACCTTGCTGTGAGAGGAAGCCCAGGCTGGAGACTCTCTGTCCAGAACCATTATGGGATGTATTAGTAACAGCTGCTTTTCCCATCCCAATTGAAATTTTCATAGTACCAGGGAAACTTGCTTTGTGAGGGAAGGTCAGAAAAATGACTTCTGGAGGTTTTGGGGGATTAGAACCCAGGGGAGGGGGGAAAAATAATCACTGTTCCAGAACAGCATGTGCAATGGTCTCTATTCAAGGAAAGGCAAAATGTTTCAACCTGGCTCCAGCCTGCTGAGGAGGAATAATTAGAATGGTGGGTAGCAGATCCTCAGGGTGTCCTGGGCCTAGAATTTATCCCTAGGGTCACAGAGGCCAAAGATAATCTATTCTTTAAAACATTTTTTAAAATTTTGAGGAAAAAAACAAAAAAAAGATAGCCCCCTGCTGGGATTTACCTGGCAGTCCAGTGGTTAAGACTCCATACTCCTAATGCAGGGGTTCCATCCCACTGCCTGGGAACTAGATCCTGCCTGCCACATGGCAAAAAGATAAAAATTGTGAAGTAGAACACACAGAAGAGTGCCCAGATTATAAATGCCCAGATTATCATTTGATCACTTATCACAAAATGAATACACTTGTGTAATCAGCCCCCAAGCTTGCATAGTGGGTAGAGTCTGCTTGGGTAGCCCCATGACATGTGCAACTATATAGGTCACTTGGGGCTGTTCTTTATATAAATGGAATCACATAGCATCTCTCTTTTGTACTTGGCTCCTTCAGTGTTGTGTGTGTGTGCTGCAGGTGTTGAGTGAGGTGGTTTCTGGTTCTTTTTCTGACTGCATAGTATTCCATGGGCAGCTGGCGTCACAAAGTACCCTTCTGCCCTTTGATGGACAGCTGGTGGTTTCCAGTTTGGGGCAATAATGATTTGTTACAGCTGCTCTAAACACTCTGGTGGCATGTCTGTTGCATGGATCTAACATTGAAATCCAGGGGGATTGTTGGGTGCTAAGCAGTCTTTTGGAGGCAGATGTTAACAGTTTATATTCTCCAAGTCACAGAGATGAGTTTTGGGTTTTTCTGCTGTTGTTGTTGCAGCATGTGGGATACAGTTTCCCGACCAAGGATTGAACCCTGGCCCCCTGCATTGGGAACATAGAGTCTTAACCACTGGATGACTGGGGAAGTCCCTGCATTAACATATGAGGATACATGTTAACCAGGGAGTGAGTGGCTATGAGGATACGTGTTAACCAGGGAGTGAGTGGCTATGAGGATACGTGTTAACCAGGGAGTGAGTGGTCTCATTACATTGATTTTTGCACGTGATTTCACTGTAGTGGGGGAGGAGGTGGGGTACAGAAGGAGGGTCCCCCTGTCCCCTCTACACCTTCTTTCTCTCCTGAGGGACAGAAGACATTTTCTCTGAAGTTGGCTGTCCATCACCACCCCTTCCCTCGTTCCCTGTGCCCTTGGCTGCCTGGAAAGCCACTGGATCAGGCAGATAGTTGAGAATTCCTTGGTCTCCTCATGCTCCCAGTCCCTTGAGAGTGAGAGCTCTATGCCAAGAAGCCCTGACAAGATCTTGCAAGATGGAAGATATTGCAGTCAAAATGACAGCTCTCACTCTCCAACCGGCTCCCTGCCCTCAGCCCCATATCCTGGCTGGGGAGACTGATGTTCTCTTGAAGTGCCAGGTGCCCCAGGGAACCACCTTTCCTCCTGGCTCCCCCTCCCCAGGTGGTCCAGCTTGGATGCAGGGGCATGAAGGCAGGCTCCAAGTGGTCCTTGGAGAGTTGAGGTCCAGCCAGGAATCAGTTCCCTGATTTGGAAGAAGCCATGTGTGTGTGCGTGCAGTGACTGCTTGTGGTCTTAACATGTCTCTTAAGGGTAAAGAATTTCACTTAGGAACCATCTGGCCTGAGGCTCAGAAACCAGTCCCACCACTTATGCTCAGTGACCCCTTAGCTTTTTTGAGTCCTTTTGCCTACCTGTCAAAACAGCTGACCAGACCTCAAATACCTAGGCTTTGCTGTGTGACCTCGAGCCTCCATCTGACCATCTCTGGGCTAGAGACTGCGTTCAGGAGCTAAATTATATTTACAAGCTGGACTCAGGACTTTTCATATCCAGTCCCATAACAGAAGAGGGGGCTCAGGCTTGAAGGAGGCCCCCCTCCTCCCCTGGGAAGGGGGTCACCGCAGGGCAGCCCACAACACAGAGGCAGAAACACAGCAACCAACCTTCTCACGTCTTTATTTGAAAGGCACAGCTAAGCCCACCCTCGATACAGCATTTTCACTTCTCTCCGTAGAGATCAAACGACTGAACACAACAAAAGCTGACAGTCTAAAAGGCTATATACAGACACAGGTGTGGGTGTTGCTTTTTTTTTTTTTTTACATTTTTGTCTTTTTCCTTTTTTTAATATCCCTTTTCTTAAAAGACAAGCTAGTATACTGGAAAAGGGGGGGAAAATAAAAACCAAGACAACTTGAGTACCCTCATCTTTATTCAGGAAGGGGAGAAAGGGAATTCTGAGTTGCTGGCCCCACTCTGTTGCCCTGGGGCTAAGCTCGCTGTCGGTGGCCCCTCTTTCTTTTGTGGGTGCAGGCATCAGGAACTCATGGAGGGTGAGTGGGTGGGAGGGGCAGACATGGGGTGCCCAGGGTGGGGAGGGGCAGCTAGCATTGTGTTTGCATGCAGTGCCAGAATGGGAGGCTGGGTGACCCCTGGGGTGGGGCCCCCCCCTGGCGGGCAGAGTGTCAGTTACATGTGTGTGAATCAGGGAAATGCAGGGGGTGTTGGACCTCTTGAGGTTTTGCTCCCTTAGGACCTGGCCTCCCACCTGTCTCCAGGCCTCAGCTTGCCTCATCTGTGGTATGAGTGGGTACTGACCCATTCAGGCTACAGGGGAGGAGGAGGGAGGCCAGAAATTGGGGGTAGGAGCCAAGCCAGGGTAGGGCACAGAAGCAGGGCGACAGCCCCAGTAGGCAGCTACCATAAATACTACCAGAGTTTGGCCAATCCCAAGCTATTACTGTGTCTCGTGTGCTGAACCTTCCTCTCTCAGTGTTTGTCTCCCCTCTGTCCCACCCCCCACCCTCCCCATCACAGCCGCCCACTAATCCGACTTCTCGCCGTCGTCCTCCTGGTGGGTGTCACCATCATGCCCGTTTTTGTCTTCCTTGGAGAGGTGGGCCTGGGAGCCCAGCGCCGACAGCGAGAGGAGGCCGGTACCTGCGCTGACCGCCGGCAGAGAAGGGGGCTGCAGCCCCACAGGCAGGGGGGTCAGGGGCAGGGCCAGAGCCTGCAGCTGAGACAGCTGGTGGGCTTGGAGCTGCTGCTGCAGTACACAAACAGGGGAGCATTAGCCCCCTTGAGCCCACCTGTCCCTCCCCCATCCTCCCACAAGACCCCAGACGTACTCGGATGATGGAGTTCAGCTCAGGAGCAGTGACCTGCTTAGCCCTCTCAATGGCTCCCAAGACCTGCTGCTGGTGCTGGAAAGTGGGGGGGGGTGGGGGATGGAGAGGTGTCAGATGATTCACCCCATCTTGTTGGGATTTGTGGCACGGAGCCCAGAAGAAGCCCCACTCCCATCTCTACTGTTCGAGCCCTCCCTCTCTATGATTTCCCATCTCTCCCCTCAGGAAACGCCCCTCTCTCCAGTTGATTCCTTTCACCAAGCCTCAGTCTCTTCATCTGGAAAATGGGATACATACAGACACACAGAAGACCCAAAGGGCTTCGTACCAGAATCTTAGGAAACTGTGGACTATGACCGATGCCACATGCAAAGAAGTCAAAACGTGTAAGAGCTCAGAACAGGACTGCTAATGGAAGAAATCTGAGGTCTGCTAACCTAAGCTCCTCTTCCTCCACAGCTGGGAAGGCCCAGTGAATTCTGGCAGGGCTGGGGTGTGAGTCAAGGTTTGGGGCAATCCCCCAGCTTTCACTGAAAATTTGTCTCTCTGGCTATCAGATGCTAAAATCTGCCAAGCTCCTTTGTGCCTTGGCTACCAGGGAGCCCCTGCTATGAAAGGAAACCAAAAGCTAGATCTTCAGGGTCCTAAGAATCCCCCTCTCTGGGGCTTCCATGGTGTCCTCTTGAATTGTCCCTGGGCATCATCCCCTGTGGGACCCCAAGGTACCAGCAGAATTTAAAAAGAAAATGATGAACTATCAGCAGTAAATCTGGCAGAGAGCAGAGGGGCCTTAGGTGACCCAGATGTGTGTGTGTGCGCGTACAGTGGGCTTCAGACTGAGAATCCCAGGAAACAGAAAAGACTTGGGTACATAGTCCCTTTGTGTGTCCATGTGCTGTGTGTCTGTGTTTTGCATCTGTGCGTATGTCTGTTGCATCTGTGTCTGTTTGTATGTCTGCCTGTGTGTGTGGAGTGTCTTCCTGTACACCCGGCGGCCAGCAGGACCAGGCAGATGAATCTCAGGAAGGTGAAAGGCAGAAACAAAATTCTTGGTGCAGTGTTCAGCAGTGTAGCTGACATTTTTACGGTGCAATGACTCACGCAGACTGGGAATTCCACAGCAGGGTGAGGTCCTTCCCTTCACCCCTGGGGTTTCTCCTGCACAGACTGGCTGATGGCTGGGAGGTCCAGAGAAGGCAGGCGTGTGCCCTGGGGCACGCAGATGGCTACAGAGGGGTGGGGCTGAGGGAAGTTCAGGGTCTATCTCCTCCCAGCAGACCCCCAGGGGCTCAACTCACCTCTTGGGACAGGTAGGGCAGGACCTGGGCACATATCCCATTTAGCCTCTTGACGATTTCAGCCTGGAACAGACAGACACTTCAGCCCTGGGCAGCAGCCAGCCAGGGCAGGTGCAGACCAGCCCTGGGAGGCCCAGTGGTTCTGTCTAATCCAAGAGGAGGCCGGCTTGTCCCAGGATCATATCAACTCATCAGGCCCATGGGCACCCGATCAGCAGCAAAAGTGGCCCCGGGGGCTGAGTCTCTGAGGGTAGTTAAGAGCCCAGGACAGAGCGAAATCCAGGCCCAGTGGCTTGGGGTCTGGGTGGCCCTGGAAAGATGCCTGATGCCTCGTAGGTAGTGAGCATTCCGTGGGAGGGAGGAAGAGGTGGGGGCAGCTGGCATCAGAATTCTCTAACCTGAGATAGGGTTTGGAGGGTGGGTTGGCATGTCACATCACCCTGCTCCCCCAGGACTGTCACAAAAGAGAGACAATGGGGTGGGGGTGGCAGGTCCTAGGAAAGCCTCTGCCCCTCCCCCTCAGGGAGAAAAACCTCCCAGGGAGGCCTGAGAAAGAACAGAAGTGGGGAGGGGGGGCTCTGGAGGTAACAGGATACCAAGGCAGACTTGGTGCTCAGCCAAGGGGTGGCGGGTTCCTACCTGCCTGGGCCGGAGCGGGGAAGGGGGAGGAGGGGGAAGGGGGCATACCTGCTTGTGCATCTCGATGTTCAAGCCATACGACATCTCGTAGTACTGTGTAGGGGGGAGACAGAAATGGGGGCGGGTGAAGGATGTGGAGCTCCAGAGACAAAAGACACAGGGGAAGTGACAGAGACAAAGAGGGGGAGAAAGGGAGAGGTGGGAGGAGGGGAGGGCAGGCAAGAGAGATGGAGGCGGAAACGGGGAGACACCCACACCTGGACCTGGAGCCCAGGTGCCTGGTGAGGATGCTAGGGACGCCAGTGGGGCACTCAGTGCCCCATTTCTGGAATAATGACCTCACCCCCTCCACACACACACACACACACACACACACACACAGGCACACACACATTCCAAGGCTCCTAATCTTTTATCTTTATGTGTCTTGTCTGCGGGTGGCCCCGGACTCCAGGGAAGTTTGTCTTCCTGGGTATAAATAATCGAGGATAAACAAATCCTGTTGGGTCTGCCTCTGGGGCCAGCGGCACCCCCCTCACGCCCCACATCTGACCCTGCCCCTCCCCTGCTCTAAACCCTCCTATGACTCCCCATCACCCCCAAGGGAAGATAGGGGGAGAAAGCCAGGTTTGTGCGGCCTCTCCTTCTCTGCCCAGCTGGCTCCTATCCATTCATCAGGACCCCAGCTGCAATGCCTCCTTCTCCATGCAGTCTTTCTCCAAACGGGAGCACACCCTTCTGGAGTTCCCCAGCCCCATCCCTCTGAATCCAGAGGTTCCTTGTCCAGCTCTGCCCCCATGGCCTGGGGGAAGTGGGCTCTGGGCTGGACTTAGGCAGGGTTTTGATGCAGAAATCACCACACCTAGTGAATATGAAGCAAAGCAAGTGATTCCGGCAGTATGCAGGGGCAGGGTCTCCAATGTCAGGCCCAAGAAGGCAGTGCCGCCCCCTCCCTCCCTTCCACCCACCCTCCTCAAAAGAGTGTCAGCCTCCTGCCTGGGGAGGGGGGCCCTCCAGGAGTCCTCCTCCAAAGCTCGGACTAGGAGGGGTTAAGCCTGGGATGCTCAGACCATGGGGGTGGGGAGGGGAGGGATCAACAACCTCCCCGCCCAGTTCCTGGCTTTCACAGCCACTGGCTCCTCCGCTGCCAAGGACAGCCAGGGACCTGGCAGGCCCAGGCCGCAACCCGGTGGCTTGGCACCTCGGCCACTGCCCGGGCCGGCAGCCAGGCCAACAAGATTAACTCAGCCCGGCCAGGGGCTGGCTGAGCGGAGAGCAGACCCTGACTCCTTGCACATCCCAGAGGAGATGGCCAGGGTTCAGACAGCAGCTGCCAGTGCTGGAGGGGGACCTGGGGTCCTCTGGCCCTGCCCACCAGACCCCGGGCTGGCTTACCATCACGTAATGACGCTGCATTTCTGACTTCTCGCTGGCCAGCTTGTCACATTCGAGTTTCAGACTGAGGAAAAAGAGGGGGAGGGCTGGGGCTGGGATGAGGTCCCCCCCATTGTGCAAGGGAGCCCCAAACTTTGGTGGGGGTCAGAGAAAAGAAGAGGGAAGGGGAGCCACAGGTGCCTTAGCTGGAAACTGGGGATGATGAAACCCACCTTGAAGATGTGGGGGTGGAGAAAGCAATGAAAATAATAAAAACAGAAGTCAGAGCAAATACCCTGACTGTAGGTCAGACAGGGATTCAAAGAAACTTTTTCCTATCGTGAAATCCAACGAGGTCAGGGCTGTTAACGTCAGTCTCCTTTATAAAGATGATGCAATGGATGCTCAGAGAGGTTGAGTGAACAGGCTCAAGGTCACACAGCCAGGAAGTGGGCTTCAAAGGCCATACTCCCACCCACTGGGCAAAACTCTCCAGCAAAGAAGGAATAGACAGACATTGCTGAGAGGTTACAAGGGCCCAGAGCCCACTGGCAGGGCTCTGGACTGAATTCAGTAAGGAATCTTCAAAGGCACCCAGCCTCTCTTGTGACCTCTGATTTCCCTGGTTGGGGGGAGGGGTATAAATTTCTATCACTGGGTAATAGAGTTGGTGATCCCTCTCCTGTCTTGGGTTGCCCCAGCAAGGATGAGCTTTGGATACTTCTCAAAGGCCCCCAAGGGGGTGTCAGGGTGACAGAGAGCTGAGGTCACAAACTCAACTAGATAGACTGGGTCCAAAGTTCAGCCCCGCCACTCTGATGCTGTGTGACTCTGGGCAAACGCCTCTACCTCTCTAGGCCTTGGTTGCTGAGTCTGCTGAGCTCCAGCCTCCCAGGGTGGGGTGGTGAGGACAAGATGAATTAAGACCAGAAATGTTCTTAATGCTGGCATACAGTAAGTACCCAATAAATACTTTGTTGATCTTGTGGTCACCCCAGGGGACTTAGCGTTTTGTTCCGCCAGACTGATCACGACTTGTATACCTCAGTTCACAGGTGAGCCACACTTAATCTAATTCTCTTTAAAAATGTCCACGTGTGACCACCGTTAAAAATAAACTCAGGCAATTTCATTCCAAATTCGGCATTTCTGGCCTTTCCTGAGGGACTGGTAGATATTGTGACAGCCCCAACACGGTGGAAGCCCTCAGTGTACACCAGGAAGCCTAAGCCCAGTGAACGGAGACTGTGAAGCTCAGAGAGGGGGTGTGACCTATCTGAGGTCACACAGCGCTCTGGCAACATCTCTAGAACTGGATAGGCTCCAGTGGTCACCGTGATGTGGGCATGGGCCAGGCAGGGAGAGGGGACCCCCTGGAGAGGCTCAGAAAGGCCAGATCTGTTGGGTGAAGCCCCTAAACCCTCCATATCACAGGATCAGAACAAAGTCCCTAGGCCTGCCCTTCAATCATCTATACCTCTGATTCCTCATCTTTGAAATGGGCACAATGATAAGACAGCAGGGAAGACGAAACAAAAGGAAGTATGTTCATTCTTCAGCAAATGGGGAGAAGGGGCAGTACCCCCTAAAGAACAAATATATCACTCTTTCCAATTTCTTCTTGGAGAAATCCCAGGATCCTTCAAAAAATACTTCTGTGTGGGTAAACAGATCCAGGGAGGCCCCAAACCCCACTGGTATATAGACTCCCCATCTGATTTCCAGGCAAAGCCCCCCTCTGTAGCAGAGCCTTGAGGATCTGCTTCCTTCAATCCAGAGATGGGATATAAATCTTGCTACTTTCTTGCTGTGGAACCTCAGAAAATCTCTGGGCTTAAGTTTTTCCAAGTGTAAAATGAAAAATAAATAGTTCCCTTCTCTTTAGATCAGGCACATGGCAAAATCCTTTAGCAATGTCAGATTCAATTCTGGAGGGAGAATCACCTTACTGCTGGGTGGCAGGAACCCTTTCTCCAAAACCAGGCTACAGATTTGGGGATGGTGGTGGAGGGCTTTGGGGAGGTGGAGAATCAATCACCAATTCTAGATGCTGGGGGAGTCTTTTATCCATTGGTGTTGGGGTGGGGAGAGGGGCTCTAAAACCAGACAACTGAGTCTGGGCAAATTATTGACATTTTTGATGCCTCAGATTTCTCATCTACAAAATGGGACTGTTTTAAAGACTAAATGAATGAATGTCATATCCCTGAAGTGGTAAAGACAGCGCCTGCCACCTAAGACCTTCAAGGCCTCTATTTTTTGGAGTCTGTATATAAAGCAGAGGCCACAATCTCCGCTCCAGGCCTCAGTCTGAAGCAAGGGGCTCCATCTGAGCAAGGGGCTCCACCTTCTCCCGAGTCGGGGACCACCAGCCCCCAGCTCACCTGTGGTACTGAGCCTGCAGCAGTTGAAACTCATCTTTGATGCGATCGCAGGAGTCCGAAGTAGTGAATTTGAGTTGCTGGGGGAGGTGCGACGAGCCCTGTGGGGAGGGGGCGGCGGCCCGGGTCAGGACCCCACAGGGCGGACATCCACCTCTCCCCCGCCACAGAGGCCCCAAGGCGGCAGGCGCAGCTGCAGCGCCCCCCCCTACCCCTGCCCCACTTCCCGGGCCCGTGTTTACAGCTCCTGGCGCGGCCCCCGCCCTCGCTTCCTGCCCCCGCCTCTCCCAGCGAAGCCGAGGGGGGTGGGTGCGCCCGGAGTCGCTCGTCCCCCGCCACCCCCAGGCTGTGGGGGTGCGTCTGAAGGCCCGCCCTTGGAGGGGGGCAGGGTGCGCCCTCTACCGCGCCTCCAAAGCGCCGGGAGGGGGTGCACTCTGAGCGTCCAGTTGCCTCTGGGGGGAGGGTAACGCGTCCTAAAGAGACCCCCCCAAGTTGGGGGGGAATGAGGTTTCCTAGCCTAGTCCCCTTGGGGGAGGGGCCTCTCTCACCATCTGAAATTTCCGAGTGGGGGCACCCCTGATTCTGAGCACCCTTCCTCCAGGCCGCGCTCTTCCGGGAGGGGTGCGCCTTGGGTCTCTCCCCCACTCCCGGACCCCGAAAGCACCCCCAGCCTTAGAGGTGCCTGGTGGGGCTTCCGGGGCGCCCTAGGCCTGAGGCCAAGGCCGCCGAGGCCCAGCCTGGCTTGGGGGGTAGGGGGCAGGGCCCGGGCTGGCGCGGGGTGGAGGGATCTAAGCGGGGAGCTGGAGGGGACCTGGCTTGGAACCTAGCGGGGTACTCTGGTCCCGGAAGCCGGGAGGGGGGCCAGGAGCTACGGGGGATGGGAGGGAGTCCGGGAGCTGGCGGCGGGGGTGGGGAGTAGCGCTGGGCCCAGAGCTAGAGGGGACTGGGCCCAGGAGTTGGGGGGAAGATGCCGAGCTGGGGGGTGGGGGTGGCCCGGCTGGGATCTGGAGCTGGGGGCGCAGGGCTTGGACCTGGAGAGGGGCGCTGAGTTTGGACCTGAGGGGGGGGGGCAGGGCCCGAACCTGGGGGAGGGAATGGTTCGGCTGGGAACTGGGGGGACCGGGCCGGGACCTGGGGGGACGCAAGGCCCAGAGCTTGGGGGATGGCCCGGCCAGGAACTGGGGGGTGCCGGACCCGGATGGGGTGGGTGCCGGGCCGGCGGGCCCCGCTTACCGAATGCCTGCTTTGTGGAAACATCATGTCAGTCGCGGCGGGGGGCGCGGGCTGCGCCCCGGCTGTGCGCCCCGGCTCGGGCTGCTCGGGGCGCCGGCGGCCGCGCCTTTGTCCCGGCGCCGATCGGCAGCTCCCGGGGCCGCCGCCGCCGCCTCCCGCGCCCGGCCTCGCCCGCTTCCTGCGCCCCCTCCCCGCGCGCCCGGCCCCGGCGCGCCCCGGGCCCCGCTTCCTGCGCGCCCGGCGCCCCTCCCCGCCCCTCCCCGCCGTCCGCCTCCCCGCACGCCCGGCCGCCGCTCCTATTGTCTAATGGCGGCGACGCCGGCAGTGGCCGCGGCCTCGGCTGCGCGGAGGCTCCGGCTCCACCTGCTGCTGCTGCCGCCGCCGCCGCTTCTGCTTCCCGGGCCCCGTGCGCGCCGCCGAGGGGGGGTGGCGCGCGCCCGGGGAGGCCCGCGGATCCCCACCCATCCGCCTCCCCCGGGCAGGCCGGCGCGGTGACCTTGGGCCCGGCGCGCCCCCGCCGCGCCGGGGCCCCTGCTGGCCTGGTGGCCTGGACGGCAGCGCCTGGGCCTCGGTTTCCCCATGTGTCAGAGCCGGGGGGCCCGGCTGCTCCCATCGAAACCTCCGGCGCAGTCATGGCGCGACCCAGACGCGTGCCATGGACATGCTCTGTAACCTTGGCTCACGGGATGTTTTCTGAGCCTCGATTTCCTCTTCTGTAGAAAGGAGGTGGTGATAACCACCGAGTTTCTGGGAGCCATGGCTTCCACACACATTTATGGAGGGCCTACTGTGTGCCAAGCCTCGCTCCACGATGTCGGGGTGGGAGGGGATACAAAGTCCAGGCCCTGGTGGCCCTGGTGGAGATGACATGAGACGTAGAGACAAATCCATGAACCACATCCCTAGCAGGTCAGACAGTGGTAACAGCTATGGAGAAAACAAACCAGGAGGGAGGGCCGGAAGGTGCGATTTTAAACAAAGGGGGTCAGAGGGCCTCCTTGGCCTCTAAGAGGACCCAAAGGTGAGAGAAGGAGCTGGCAGGCTATGGGGGTAGTGGCTTAGTCAAGGAGGCAGAGACAGCCAGCGCAAAGGTACTGAGGCAGCACTGCCTGGCACGGGGTGGAGGTGGAGTTCTTGGGAGGAAATGAGGGCAGGGAGGCAGGGCCAGCAACTTCATGCATTCACACAGGGCCCTAGCTCCCAGAAGGGCTGTGCTCTGGTTAACGATCTGCCCTTGTGGTCTCTGGAAATTCCTAAATAATTTTTGAACAGGGGTCCTCACAGTTTAGTTTTGCATTGAGCCCCGCAGCTCTGTAGCTGGTGATAGGGAGGGACAGATGCTGCAGGGCCTGGTGGGCGGTGGGGAGGACGTGGGCTTTTACTCTGAAGAGTGGTGGGAGCCCTGGAGGGCTGTGGGCAGAGGTGGGGCCAGGCCTGACTCAGGCCTGGAAGAAGCTGTGGAAATAATGCACGGTGAACCCAGTGCAAGTGCTAAAATACACAAGCTTTTAATAATCACCATCACCAGCATCATCAACTGTGCACCTACCTCCTGGATGAGTTTGACTTCTTTGGGCCTTGAATTTTCCCATCTAAAATGGAGTTAGGACCCTTGTCACCTTTCCTGGGCAGATGAGGGGTTAGGACTAGGTGGAGATGAATAAGCAAAACTGAAGCCTCTTCTGCCCCCAAAGCACCTGAAGATAAAACAGCATTTTAACACCATATCTTTTCAGTTCAGTTCAGTTGCTCAGTTGTGTCCAATTCTTTGCAACCCCATGAACTGCAGCACACCAGGCTTTCCTGTTCATCACCAGCTCCTGGAATTTGCTCAGACTCATGTCCATCGAGTCGTTGATGCCACCCAACCATCTCATACTCTGTCGTCCCCTTCTCCTGCCTTCAAGCTTTCCCAGCATCATATTTTTAATTTCTTTCCTTAGTTTTCAGTTCAACTGAGTCGCTCAGTCATGTCTGACTCTTTGCGACCCCATGGACTGTAGCACGCCAGGCTTCCCTATGCATCACCAACCTTTTTTAGTTTAGTTCTTTTTGTTTTTTCCCTGGCTATACCATGGAGCTTGTGGGATCTCAGTTGTCTGACCAGGGATTGAACCTGGGTCACGTCAGTGAAAGCCCATAACACCATATTTTTTTAAATAAAAATTAATGCCAAAAAATTCACCATGAAAAAATATCAATATATTAAATAAGGTAGGATCCAATGGGACCAGAGATGAATTAGTAAAATGTGGGGTTTCCTTAATTCCGTTGCTGGAAGAGGAAAGTCGCAAATTTTTAGTAAGTTTACTGTTCCTGGACTAGTAACCCTGGCAGTCCAGTGGTTAGGACTCGTTGCTTCCACTGCTTTGGTTGGGGAAGCGAGTGGCATGGACCACAAACAAAAAATAGTTATAGAAAGTTTTCTGTTGCTAACTGTCCTGGAATATGTGTACCCCACAAATTGTATTGGAATCCTAGGTGGGAATGGGCTACAGAGTTTTCATGGCCCTGGGCAAAATGAACACACAGGGCCTCTGATTCAGAAAAGATCAGGAATTTCAGGATGGTGACTACAGAGCATCAAGCTAAGGGCAAGTCCTTTCCTTTTTTTTTTTTTTTTAAAGGGTTTGATTTGGCTGCATTCGTTGGGCTGGTCATGTGGGTGCCCCGAGGCATGTAGGAGCTTAGTTCCCCAACCAGGGATTGAACCCTAGTCCCCTGTATTGCAAGGCAGATTCTTAACCCCTGAACCACCAGGGAAGTCCCAGGCCTTCCTTTGAAGACAGAGTCCTGTAGGGCTGCCTGAGTCACAGGCCCAAGAAACCAGCCTTACTGCCAGTCCTCCCCACCTGCCATGGGGACCAGATGCCCTTTCTCCTGGGAGACCACCTGCATCCAGGCAGGCAGTTCCCTGTATTCGGGTGCCTCAGTACAGTGGGATAAAGGCTGGGCCTTTCAGCATGTAGAGAGGCCCAGAACTGTAACCCAGACTATGAATAAACCAACCCACCTGTTTTACGTTTTTACCAGTCTCTGTTTTAGCATTTTAACCCTGCCATTATACCCATTTTAAGAATGAAGAAATGGCACCAAGAGGTTAAGAGACTTGGGCAAAATCACATAGATGGTGGGTGGCAGTGCCAGGAGGTCAACGCAGGTCCTTGGGCCCTTGATGTCTATGTGATCCTGACCCTCTGTTCATTGTTCAGTTGCTAAGTCATGTCAGACTCTTCGTGACCCCATGGACTACAGCACGCCAGGCTTCCCTGTCCTTCACTATCTCCTGCAGTTTGCTCAAACTCATGTCCATTGAGTTGGTGATGCCATCCAACCACCTCAACTTCTGTCACCCTCTTCTCCTTCTGCCCTTAATCTTTCCCAGCATCAGGGTCTTTTCCAATGAGTCAGCTCTTAGCATCAGGTGGCCAAAATATTGGAGCTTCAGCTTCGGCATCAGTCTTTTCAATGGGTGTTCAGGATTGATATCCTTTAGGATTGACTGGTTTGATCTTCTTGCTGTCCAAGGGACTCTCAAGAGTCTTCTCCAACAATACAATTCAAAAGCATCAATTCTTTGGTGCTCAGAAGAACCTCATGCTGCTGCTGCTGCTAAGTAGCTTCAGTCGTGTCCTACTCTGTGCGACCCCATAGACAGCAGCCCACCAGGCTCCCCCATCCCTGGGATTCTCCAGGCAAGAACACTGGAATGGGTTGCCATTTCCTTCTCCAACGCATGAAAGTGAAAAGTGAAAGTGAAGTCATTCAGTCGTGTCTGATTCTTCGCGACCCCATGGACTGCAGGCTCCTCCGTCCATGAGATTTTCCAGGCAAGAGTACTGGAGTGGGGTGCCATTGTCTTCTCCCGAAGAACCTCATGGACAGTATGAAAAGGCCTTTTTAGGTGGGGCATAAAGGCAAAGCATGGCAGGGAGACTAACTGGAGAGGGCCAGGACTCTAGATGATGAAGGACCCCGCGTTCTGATCTGAGGAGTTGTGGTAGTACCTGGAGGGCACTTGGGAGCCGTGGAAGACTTCAGAACAGGGTTTTTCAGTACCACTCTTAACATTCTGGCCTCGATCATTCTCTGGGGTTGGCTGTCCTGGGCCCTGTGGGTTGTGGAGCAGCATCCCTGGCCCTCACCTATTCAATGCCAGGAGCCCCCCAGCCCCAAATTCCCTGGGGCAAAATTGCCCCCAGCTGAGGAGCACTGACATAAAGCAGCAGAGAGAGACCACCACGGCTGGTGGCAGAAGACGCTTGCCGGTAGTGGGAATGGATATAGGCAAGTCAGGAAGCCAGGAGACCACAGCGGATACCTAAACTAAGGTTCAGGAGAGGCCCAGGCTGGCCCAGGCCCGCTGTCCGGAGGAGCTTTGGGGGTAGAAAGAACAGAATGCTAGGGACTTCCCTGGTGGTCCAAAGGCTAAGATTCTACATTTCCAATCCAGAAGGCCCAGGTTCGATCTAGTAGTGAGTCTCGACCTAGAAAAAGCAACTATGGGGGTTCATTGTCATCGTCTTACAACTTCTGTAGGCCTGAAATATTTTCAAAGTCAAAAGATGAGTGAAAAAAATGTGGATTTCCTAACTTTATGGTCAGATGCTGGTCTCTAAATGTCAAGAAGAAGCAGGGGGACTTCCTTGGTGGCCCAATGGATAAGACTCTACGTTCCCAATGCAGGGGGCCCAGGTTCCATCCCTGATCAGCAGCTAGATCCCTTGTGCCGCAGCTAAGACCCCACGCAGCCAAATAAATAAATAGTTAAAAAAAAAAAAAAAAGAACTATGCCAGTGGGTGGGAGAAAGACAGGGCAGAAGGCTGCAGCAGAGAGGGAACAGTCTTCATCATATAATTAATTTGGGGAGGGGGGGAAACTGGGGCTTTTGAAGACCTTACTGTCTGATAGCTGTCATCCACACCCCTCAGCTCCTACCCATCCCCAGCTCCTTTCCCCTCCCTGGGGTTCTCTGGCCACATCTGGGGCCAAGTTGGGGCGGGGATCTGTCTCGTATATCCAACAGCCTGAGACTAGCCTCTCGGCCTGCTTACAAATGAGCACTGGGCCCCGAGGCCTCAGGGCAGAGCCAGGCGCTGGCTGGCCTTTGATGGATGGGGCTGCGGGGCCATTAATCAGAGGCGGGGGAGGAAACAGGTGGCCGCCGGGCAGGCACGGGGGACCTCCCTGTGATAGGCCTGGTGGAGCGGGGGCCTCAGCTGTCTGGCCTAGGCTTGAGATCCTGGCTGCAGTAACCTGGCTAGGTGACCCTGGGACAGTATAACTTTACTGCTCTGTGCCCTAGTCCCCCCTCCCCAAATGAAGCTGTTATTCATTCATTCCCTCAGTCACATCATCAACATCGATCGCACCTCCTGTGTGCCTAGCATGGTTGTGAGTGGAGGTTTACAGCAGCGATTAAGGAGGACAAAAATCCTTTCCCTTGCAGAGCAGACGGGCTTTAAAAACTTGACTCAGGTCCCGCCCCTCCTCTGCCCACAGCCCTCCAGGGCTCCCACCTCCCTTGGGATAAAAGCCAAGACCTCTCTCCAGCCCACAAGGCCCCACTTGACCTGCCCAGTCCCCTCCCCGCCCTCCCCTCCTCCCTCTCTCCTCCTTGCTCACACTGGTCCAGACACTCAGGCCTCCTCCTCCTCCTCAGTGTTCCTCCAACATGCCAGGCACGGTCCCGCCCAGGGCCTTTACACTGACTGGCCCTATCTGAAAAGCTCATCCCCGCATCCCACTTTGGCTAATTCCTTTGTCTCCTTCCAATCTTGACTTAAATGTCACCTTCTCAATGGGGCTGTGTTGTGACTTTCCTGTTTAATTCTGGTAGGGCTGGCAGAGGATGCGTAGGGAGACACTTTCTTCAGGCATAAAACTTAAGAAGGCACCAAATCTCAGTCAACAAGAAACGTACTATTTTAATGCGCTTAGTACAGTTTTAAAATTGTGGTAAAACACACATAAGATTAGGCTTCCCGGTGGCTCAGGGGTAAAGAATATGCCTGCAATGCAAGAGACCTGAGTTCAACCCCTGGGTTGGGAACATCCTCTGGAGAAGGGAATGGCAACCCACTCCAGTATTTTTGCCTTGTAAATCCCCTGGACAGAGGAGCCTGGAGGGCTACAGTCCACGGGGTGGCAAAGAGTCGGACCCGACTGTGCATGAGCCACCATGTGAAGGTATTATTTTATTTCCCTTGGGTGTATACCCAGAAATGTAATTGCTGAGTCAGAGGGTAAGCTTATGTTTAATTTTTGAGAAATCGCCAAACTATTTTCTACAGGGGCTGTACCATTTTACATTCCCAATTGCAATGTACAAGGATTCTAGTTTCTCCACATCTTTGCTAATAACTGTTATTGTCCTTTAAAATATATATAAATACATATTTTATAATATATATGTGTTTTATCCACCCATTCTAGGAGATGTGAAGTTATATCTCAATGTGGTTGTGATTTGCATAAGGCAATATTTGAACAAATCAAAAGTAAATGACAATATTTCCATGATGAATAAAATTTCAAAATTTTAAATAAAAACAGGATGCAGGGACTTCCCTGGTGGTCCAGTGACTAAGAGTCTCCACTCCTAATGCAGGGGGCCTGGGCTCAGTCCCTGGTCAGGGAACTAGAACCCACACGCCACCACTAAAGATCCCGTGTGCTGCAACCAAGACCTGGAGCAGACAAATAAATATAATATTTTTAAAAATACAAACTGGATCCAGCTCTGCACTTGCCTATCACCCACTTTACTTGATTCCCTCTTCCCAGCCCTGTGGCAGCTGCTGCTTGTCCTTCATCCTTCTAATCCAGTAATGAGTTTAATGTTCCCCCTCTCCTCCCCATGCAGCATGCAGGATCTTTGTTCCCCAACCAGGGATCAAACCCATGCCTCCTGCAATGGAAGCTCGGAGTCCTAGCCACTGGACTGCCAGGGAAGTCCTGAGGTCAATGCTTTCTTTACTGCATATGACTTACCATCATTTGATATATGATGTCTTTATGTATTTATTTGTTGGTTTTCTCCACCACTAGAATGTTAGTTTCAGAAGGGAGGGATTTTAAAAATGTAGTTATTGTAGTTGATTCCCAACGTTGTGTTAATTTCTGTTGTGCCAGCCTGTTAAGTCACTTGAGTCGAGTCCGACTCTTTGCGACCATATGGACTGTAGCCCACCAGGCTCCTCTGTCCGTGGGATTCTCCAGGCAAGGATACTAGAGTGGGTTGTCATTTTCTTTTCCAGGGGATCTTTCCAGCCCAGAGATGGAACCTGTGTCTCCTCCATCTCCTGCATTGGCAGGTGGGTTCTTTACCACTAACGCCACCTGGGAAGCCCCAATTTCTATTGTACAGAAAAGTAAATGTTATATATATATATATATATATATTTTAATTCTTTTTCATTATGGTATATCACAGGATGTGAATATAGTTCCCTGTGCTATGCAGTAGGACTTGTTGTTTATCCATCTTATATATGATAATTTGCATCTGCTTATACCAAACTTCCCATCTTTCTCTCAGAAAAAAGAAATTTTTGTCTGCCGCAGATATAGTTGTACCTCCAGCTCATAGAACAGTGACTGGCTCACTGTAAATACTGAAAATATGATGAAGGTGTGTGTTGTTATGATCCACTGGGTTGTTGGGAAGATTAAATAAGATAGGTCCCAGAAAGCATTTAGCACTCATGGCTGATACATGACGTCTGGGACTTAAGGTTTATGGCCTGATAGAATCCTCTGATTGACCAGGCGTGGGTCACATGATTACCATAATTCAATATTTATTGTGTGAATAGATGCTCTGATTGGCCAGATTTACTTCACATGACTTTTCCAAATCCATTAAAAGAGGAAATGAGTGATTATTATTACGAATTACCGTTTTCCTTCTCCCACCTTCCTTTGTTTAACAAATATCTCCTATTTGCTGTGAGAAAAGGGTAGGGAATAAACTGACATTGATCAGGCCAACAACAACAAAAAAGATGACTTTATTCTTTATTATATAGCTCCCGTGGAACTTGACAGGGAAGGCCTCTCTGAGGAACGGCTGTTCAAGCTGACAAAAAGGAATGAGTCCATGGGAAGATCTCGGGAAGGGCATTCTAGGCAGAGGGAGCAGCAAGTGCAAAGGCTCTGTGGTCAGACCGACCTTCCTTCCGTGTTTATGTGCTTTGCACTGTAATGTTCATGCATGCGTGCGTGCTCACGTCCGACTCTTTGTTACCCCAGGGACTGCAACCCCCCCAGGCTCTTCTGTCCATGAAATTGTCCAGGCAAGAGTACTGGAGTCAGCTGCCATTTCCTCCTTCAGATTCTTCAGCTGTCAACATCATTTCCCTCAGTTCTGAGTGCAAGTGACCAAAAAAGAACAAAAAATGAAATGGCTTATTTATTGATTTTATTTTTGGCTGCACTGGGTCTTCACTGTTGCACGTGGGCTTTCTCTAGTTGCAACGCGTTGTGGCTACTCTCTAGTTGCGGTGTTTGGGCTTCTCACTGGGATTGCTTCTCTTGTAGTGGAGCACTGGCTCTAGAGTACTCGGGCTCAGAAGCTGTGGCACACGGACTTAGTCACCCCGTGGCATGTGGGATCTTCCCAGACCAGGGATCGAACCCATGTCCCCTGCATTTGCAGGCGGATTCTTAATCACTGGACCAGCAGGGAGGTCCCGAATGTAACTTTTGAAGGAGATAAATCCCTCACTCCTGTCTCGCGAGTCCAGCCCTGCAGAGAGCATGTTCTGTCCACAACTCATAAAACCCGGGAAAGAAAAACAGACAACAGTACTGATGCTGTGGATGGCCCAGGCCTCCTGAAGGCTGGAAACCTATCTAAGTCTTCGCATGTTCGTTTGTTTACTAGTAACCCATTTTGCAAATGGGGACAAGAGAGACTCAGTGAGACTGCGGCCCATCTGGAGGTCACTCAGCCTGGCAGAGGCTGGGAACCCGGGCCTCTAGGCCTTGACACCGCATCCCCAGGGCCCAGCTTGACAATGAGTGTGTTTTGTTTCTGTGCTTTTCCTTCTCCCTGGAGCTTCTGGTTGCACCCTTGGGAGCCTGGCGTTGGCAGGTCCGGGAGCGGCTGTTGGGGTGTTTAAAGACCTTTAAAAGGTCTTTCGCAGCCTTTCCCCGGGGCTGGGTAGTAATTAGGTGCTGAGATTAGGGGCTACCCCCAATGGGTGTGTCTCTGGGGACACCTGGGGACATTTGGGGATTATGGGGAGCAGGGAGGTGTGGCTGCCCACCTGGCCTGCCCTTCAGAGGGCCCCACAGCCTCTCCTGAGACACCTAATGGCTAAGTGCCAGCAGCTGCTTTGCAGCCGGTGGGCTGTGTGACTCTGGGCAACTCTCTATCCCTCTCTGGGCCTCTGCTTTCCCATCTATGTCATGGTTGAGGGTATAGTGCAGACCCCACAGGACCTGTACTGCTGTCCTCGCTCCCTGGTGCCTAGAGCCTTCCACCCTCCCCTTAACAAAATCAGTGGCCCCTTCATTGGAAGAGGCCAGGGTCTACCAAGCTCTCGCATAACTCCAGTGCTGTTCTGAGCCCTTGAGGTGGGCAGGATGATCACTCCCACTTGACTGCTGAGGAAAGTGAGGCCCAAAGAATTTGAGAAACAGACCCAGGAGCACACAGCCTGTGAATGGAACAGCCAGGATTTGAACCTCAGTCACCATCCTAGGCTTCTTTGGTGGCTCAGATGGTAAAGAATTTGCCTGCAATGCAAGAGACCCAGCTTCGATCCCTGGGTTGGGAAGACCCCCTGGAGAAGGGAATGGCAACCCACGCCAGTATTCTTGCCTAGGAAATCCCGTGGACAGAGGAGCCTGGTAGGTTATAGTCCATGGGGTCGCAAAGAGTCAGACATGACTGAGTGACTAACACTTTCGCTTCACCATTCTAAGACTACCAGCAAATATTTCCTGACGTGATACTGAATATGGGCAACACTTTTAGTGTTTTGCATGAGTGCTGTGGAATAAATGGTGTCCTCCCACCCCCTGCCACATCACAGGCTTGCGATGAAGCCCTGACCCTCAGTGGGAGAGTATTTGGAGGTGGGGTCTCTGGGAGGGGGTTCAGGTTAGATGAGGTCTTGAAGGTGGGGCCTTCATGGTGGGATTAATGCCCTTCCAAGAAGAGGAGGAGGGGTGAATTCCCTGACAGTCCAGTGGTTAGGGGTCCGTGCTTTCATTCCTGAGGGCCCAGGTTCAATCTTTGGTTGGGGAACTAAGCCTCCCACAAACTGCTCCCCCCTCCCCCCCCGCCCCGCCAAAAAGAGGAGACCAGAGCTCTCTCTCTCTGCTGTGAGAACACAGCAAGAGGTGTCTATCTGCTATCCAAGGAGAGAGCTATCACCAGACTCTGACCGTTCTGTCACCTTGATCTTAGACTTCCAGTCTCCAGAATGGTGAGAAAATAAATTTCAATTGTTTAAGTCATTCAGTCTATGCTATAGTACCCCAAGCAGACTAAGACAATGAGTTACATAATTTAATCCCCAGAATAATCCCAGGAGGAAATGGTTATAGCCAAGGAGACCCAGAGGCTCAGAGAGAGCAAGACACACCTCTAAGGTCACACAGCCAGGAATCCACCGACAGAGATGAGATTACAACTCTAGTCTGGCTAGTTTTCAGTCCCACATATGTCTCCCTAAACTTTCATGTTGTTGTTCAGTCAATAAGTTGTGTCTGACTCTTTGCAGCCCCATGGACTACAGTATATGCCAGGCTTCTGGTTCCACTGAGCGCTTGATAGACAATAAGTTTTTTCTTTGGTATGCAGTGGGTTTTCCTTGTAGGACATGGGCTCCCTGTGTGGGTTTAGCTGCCTGGCGGCATGTGGGATCTTAGTTCCCCAACCAGGGATCAAACCTCATGTCCCTTGCATTGGAAGGTGGATTCTTTTTTTTTTTTTGGAAGGTGGATTCTTAATCACTGGACCACTAGGGAAGTCCCAATAATTTCTTTTAAAAGTTCATAAATTCAAACACGTTCACCAGTTCACCAATGTGGAGACACACAACACGCACAGACACACATACTCACACACACCGGGACTCCATCTGCTCAGGGATGAGTGGATAAGTAGCTCCTTTCTCTACCAACTGGACTGCCCACCTTGGTCAGCACAGAGCTCCCATGCCTTTTTGCATTAAATGTAAATTAATTGAAAGGAAATTTTAAAATTGAGTCCCTCATTTGCACAGGCCACACCTCAGGTCCTCATCACTGGGGGCTGGTGGCCACCACACGGGAAAGTACAGGTGGCTGTCATCAATCACCATGGTGGGACATTCTACGGAGAGCGTTCAAAAGCAGGATGGAATGTTCAAAAGCAGTGGTTTTCATCTGGGGGTGATTCTGTCCCTAGGGGACACTGGGTGATGTCTGGAGACATTTGTGGTTGTCAAGAATTGAGGGGATCCTGGCATCAAGTGTGAGGGGAGCAGAGAGGCTGCTCCACACCCCACATGGCCCAGGACAGTCCCCAACAGGGAATGACCCAGACCCCATGTCAGCAGTTCTGGAGGGACCCTGGGATAGGGCAATGAATCTCAAACAGGTCCCCAGACCGGCATCCCCTGGGAGCTTGGAGGAAAGGCAAAAATCTCCATCCCCATCCCCCAGCCAAGACTACTGCTCACACCCTACAATGCAGAGGACAGCCGCCATGGACCAGACCTGGTGTTGAGTGTTGTGCTCAGTCATGTCTGACTCTTTGCATGCCCGTGTACTATAGCCCACTAGGCTTCTCTGTCCATGGAATTTTCCAGGCAAGAATACTGGAATGGGTTGCCATTTCCTACTCCAGAGGACCTTCCCCACCCGGGGATGGAAACAGCATCTCCTGCTATAAAGTGAAGTGAAGTCACTCAGTCGTGTCCGACCCTTTGTGACCCCATGGACTGTAGCCTGCCAGGTTCCTCCACCCATGGGATTTCCCAGGCAAGAATACTGGAGTGGGTTGCCATTTCCTTCTCCAAGGGATTTTCCTGACCCAGGGATCGAACCCAAGTCTCCCGCATTGCAGGCGGATTCTTTACCATCTGAGCCACCACAAGCCCCTAATCTTACACGGTTATATACTTTTACACTGAAATTGATGGAAATGAGGTGAAAGACGCCATGTCCCCAGTTGCCCTGGTTACATCTCAGGGGCTCAGTGGCCACAGCGACGAGCATGCCGGGCAACACCAAATTTGAATACTGCCGTCCTGGACGGAAAGTGCTGGTGGGCAGCGTCGCGTGAGACCCTCCTCAAAGTCGGGCCAGGCTGCCAGCGCGCTCCAGCCCCATGACTAGGGCGTGGAGGCTGCTATTCCACGGCTGTCCACAGGGGGGCAGCGTGTCCCAGGACCCGCGCCTGGGGCGGAGGCAGAGCTGGGCTCTGGCAGCCATCGGCTTGCACGTGTTTGGGGAGCGTCCACCGTGAGCCAGGCTCTGTGCTGAACACGGCGCTGCACACCACACAACCTAGTCCAGGTTACCCCTCTGCGCTTGGAAACTGGTGCCGAGACTATCCTGGGCACTATGGGGTGTGGAGCAGCACCCATGACCCCACCCAGGCAATGCCAGGAGCCCCCCAGTCGTAATGACCACAGATGTCCAGTTACTCCCCAGTGTCCCCTGGGGGGCAGAACTGCCCCGAGAGGATCCCCTGGACTAGGGGATTCCATGACCCCCCCAGGAGACTGGGTCCCATGGCCATCTGACCTCTGAGGTCCTGGGATGATGCACACATTTATTTTTATTATTATTTTATTATTTATTTTATTTTATTGGCTTTGCTGGGTTTCATTGCCATGCTCCCCCTTCTCTCATTGCAGTGGCTTCTCTTGTTGCGGAGCTCAGGCTCTAGGATTTATGGGCTTCAGTAGCTGCAGCACACAGGCTCAGTGGTTGTGGCCTGTGGGCTTAATTGCTCTGCCGTGTGGAATCTTCCTGGACTAGGGATCAAACCCAAGTCCTCTGCATTGGAAGGCAGATTCTTATCCACTGCACCACCAGGGACGCCCAAGACACTGCTCACATTTAAATACACACCCTAGTGGGAGGGAGGGGAGAGGACTCACCCCTGCTGGGGGGCACCCTGGTTTACACCATCTGACCACTGGGAATTTATTCTGGTGTCTAAAGTGAGGGAGGGATCAAATTTATTTTTCCATCAAGTAATTAACACAGAATCCCTTCCCCCCATCTAGGACACTTGGTCTAGATAATTCTCTGTGGAGGACCACAGAATCACCCCCAGTTGTGACCATCAGAAATGTCCCTGACATTGCTGGCCATCTCTCAGTGGGGCAAAATTACCCCCCACTGGGAATCACCATTCCAGTGAATGGACTCAGCACACACATCAATACATTTTTTAAATACTTATTTATTTGTTTGACTGCACCAGGTCTTAGCTGTGGCTCTCAGGATCTTGTTTTAATCTTTTTTTTTTTTAGTTGCAATGTGGGAACTCTTTTTGCAGCATGTGGGATCTAGTTCCCAAACTGGGATCAAACTGGGGCCCCCTGCACTGGGAGTGCAGAGTCCTAGCCAGTGGACCACCGAGGATGTCCCACACACATCAACATTTAAATTATGAACTAAGAGTCTAGGGTGTTCTCTGGTAGCCTAGTGGTCGGGATTTTAGGCTTTCAGCGTTGCAGCCCAGGTTCAATACCTGCTCGGGGAGCATCCCACAAGCTGCGTGGTACATCAAAAAAAAAAAAAAAAAAAAACAGTAAAATAAGGACATGAACAAAAAAGATGCAGTCTATAAGGATTGGGGAAGGACTTTGAACTTCTTTTGACCATGACATCTTCACTCAGCAAAACTAAATTAATTAATTAGAAAATATTTATATACATGCTCAGGACAGATATTTTTAAAGTATTAAAAAAAATTATTTATTTGGCTGCACTGCGTCTTAGTTGTGGTATATGGGATCTAGTTCTCTGACCAGGAATCGAACCTTGGCCCCCTGCGTTGGGAGTCGGAGTCTTAGCCACTGGACCACCAGGGAAGTCCCAGGACACATATTTAAATACATACAGCACCCCAATAAAAGTTGTCCAAGATAATACTTCTTGCCCAGCACGATGCATTATACTTCTTATTCTGTATCACTGAAAATAAAAATGTGGGTCACGACCCACTAAATTGATTTCTTGACCTGCAGATGGCCAAAAACAATGATTAGAGTCCAAGCTGGGAAAGACACAAGTCAGGAACCCAGATCGTAAAGCCTGTGGACCTCAAGTAAGATATTCTTATGCTAGGATCACTGCACTGAAAATGGTCAATGGCTACTTTCACGACCTCGACACATCTGGCAGACACAACGTGGCTGGAGGGCAGGCATGAAGAGCTAGTAGCCCAGCTGCACATATATGAAGTTCAAGAGCAGGTCACACTAACTCAGTAAAGACATGGACAAAGGACTTGAGTAGGCTTTTCTACAAAGAAGATACACAAATGGCCAAGAAGCACATGAAAAGGATGTTTAACATCATTAGTCATCAGGGAAATGCAAATCAAAACCACAAGGAGATACCACTTCACACCCATTAGGATGTCAATGAAAAAAAAAAAAAAAAGCAAAACTTAAAAAAAAATCATAAAACCTAGAAAGTAACCAATGTTGGCGAGGATGTGGAGAAATCAGAACCATCATTTTTGGCTGGTAGGAATGGAAAGTGGTGCAGCTGCTGTGGAAAAGTCTGTGGAAAAGTCTGGTAGTTCTTCAAACTGCATCTCCTGCGTTGGCAGGCAGATTCTTTACCACTGAGCCATCTGGGAAGCCCTGGATATGACATTGGGTATGTGCCCACTGGTTGTGCCCACTCTCCTGGGATTCTAGGCTTTAAGGAGACGCATCAAAGAATTGTACCCCCTTCCTGTGTAAATGTGTTTAGACATGAAACTGCTAAGCACAAAGCCTGGCAGGAAGAGAGTGTTCAGAAATGGTTAGCTGTTCCTCCCTCCCGGGCACAGGGCAGTCGGCCGGCTCACACTGCCCACGTGTCTGCTGTTATCTGCTCTCGCCCCTGCCTGCTGGGGAGCCTTGACGATTTTTATTACTGGACACAGATAAGGGGCAATAAGGGAATCGAGATGGGAAGAGTTCCAAATAAAACTCAGAACCGAAAGCCTCTGCAGCCACTTGGGTCAAAGCTCCTTGTGCCATCAGGTTGGCTGGGGCAAGACTCTGGACCAAGCTCACCCCCTGAACCTCAAGTTCCATCTCTGAAGTTAAGGGTGGGGACATTTCCTAAAGGCATGCCTCATGGCACTGATTGTTCCACGCTGATGGTTTTGTTTGTGTTTTTGTGTTTTAAGTTTTTTGTTTGTTTTGTTTATTTTGGCTGTGTTGGGTCCTCTAGTTCCTAACCAGGGATCAAACCTGCATCCTCTGCACTGGCAGGCAGATTCTTAACCACTGGACCACCAAGGGAGTCCCTAAAAAGGCGGTTTTGATTTTATTTATTTTGCAGCACCAAAGAGCATATGGGATCCCAGTGCCTTGAGCAGGGATTGAACCCGTGCCCCCTGCAGTGGAAGTGTGCAGTCTTAACCACTGAACTGCCAGGGAAATCCCAAGTTTTGATTTTAATGTATATGGTGGTGGAAGCTTATTGAACAGTTGTTTGGGGTTGTGATCTAGACTCTAGGTTCTAGAGTGAGGCAGGGTAAATGTAGGGTCCCTGCTTCTTATTCACAGAAGTTCTGTGCTACATCTGCTGCAAATGCTGAATTAGTGAGCACTGCATCGCTGCTCCTGGGGATACGCGGGGTTAGGCTTTTGTGAGCCTCTGGTCACTGCACTTTTGTCAACTGATCAACACATAGCCTTCTGCCATGTGTGTTTCGGCTTAGAGACACCTTATTTAATAAGAGCTGTTGATTCATTAACACTGAGCTCACAGCACACAGGGCTGTAACTCACAGCTGAACGAAGCTCATCTGACACACATGTACTTGATCCGTGAGGCCCGTCGCCGCCCTCCTCCGCTTAGGAGACTAGACAACATTTCAGCTCTACCTCCATCCGGGTCCATCCCTCCTCATCGCTCACCTGGACCAGCACAGTTCAGTTCAGCCGCTCAGTCGTGTCTGACTCTTTGCGACCCTATGAATTGCAGCACACCAGGCCTCCCTGTCCATCACCAACTCCCGGAGTTCACCCAAACTCATGTTCATTGAGTCGGTGATGCCATCCAGCCATCTCATCCTCTGTCATCCCCTTCTCCTCCTGCCCCCAATCCCTCCCAGCATCAGGGTCTTTTCCAATGAGTCAGCTCTTTGCATGAGGTGGCCAAAGTATTGGAGTTTCAGCTTCAGCATCAGTCCTTCCAATGAACACCCAGGACTGATCTCCTTTAGGATGGACTGGTTGGATCTCCTTGCAATCCAAGGGACTCTCAAGAGTCTTCTCCAACATCACAGTTCAAAAGCATCAATTCTTCGGTGCTCAGCTTTCTTCACCGTCCAACTCTCACATCCATACATGACCACTGGAAAAACCATAGCCTTGACTAGACAGACCTTTGTTGGCAAAGTAATGTCTCTGCTTTTCAATATGCTATCTAGGTTGGTCATAACTTTCCTTCCAAGGAGTAAGTGTTCTTTTAATTTCATGGTTGCAATCACCATCTGCAGTGATTTTGGGGCCCCCAAAAACAAAGTCTGACACTGTTTCTACTGTTTCCCCAGCTATTTCCCATGAAATGATAAGACCAGATGCCATGATCTTCGTTTTCTGAATGTTGAGCTTTAAGCCAACTTTTTCACTCTCCTCTTTCACTTTCATCAAGAGACTTTTTAGTTCCTCTTCACTTTCTGCCATAAGGGTGGTGTCATCTGCATATCTAAGGTTATTGATATTTCTCCCAGCAATCTTGATTCCAGCTTGTGCTTCTTCCAGCCAAGCGTTTCTCATGATGTACTCCGCATATAAGTTAAATAAGCAGGGTGACAGTATTCAGCCTTGACGTACTCCTTTTCCTATTTGGAACCAGTCTGTTGTTCCATGTCCAGTTCTAACTGTTGCTTCCTGACCTGCAGCACAGTCACCTGTATTTTGTACCCGACTCCCACCCTTGCCGCCAGTCGGTCCTCCTGGGAGCAGTCAGCAGAGGGCGCCCGTGAGCACCTAAGTCAGACCTCGCCACTCCTCTGCCCATAGTCCTACAGGTTCCCACCTCCTCTTTGGTAAAAGCCCAGAGTCCTCCCCGAGTCCCACTGTGGTTCTGATTTTCATTTCCCTGATGACTAATGATATTGAACTTTTTTTTTTTAATTCACACAAACCAACAGTCCTTGAGTGTCTATTATGTGCAGAGCATCTTTTCATGTGCTTAGTGGTTACCTGGAAATTCATATCATCACCTTCGTTTTAACAGATGAAGAAATGGAAGCTCATAGAAGGCTGGCCACTTCTTGAAAGACACATAGCCTGCAGGGGTGTGTGTGGGTGGAGGATGGAGATCAGACAGTCTGATTCTTACCTACTAGCTTAAAATGAGACTGCTGTGAGCATCCATGTACAAATCTTTGTATGCTTTTGTTTCGGTTTGGTAAATACCCAGGGGTGGAATGGCTAGACCCCCTGATAGGTGTATGATTTTAAGAACTTTTTGAGAACCCACCACACTGCTTTCAGCAGAGGTTGCCCCATTTTGCTCTCCCACCAGCCATTGTGGATGAGAATCCCAGTTGCCCTCTTCTCATCAGCACTTACTATGCTCAGACTTTCCCATCTTAGCCACTCTGGTGGGTGGCATCTCACTGAGGTCTTCCTGGACTTTTTCCTAACATTCTTATTGACCACCTGCATGCATTTTGTTGCTGTTGTTAGAGTAAAAGCTAATATTTATGGAGCTGTGCAATAAACATGCATTGCTAGGTAGGACATGGAAGCAACCTAGATGTCCATCAACAGAGAAATGCATAGATATATACGCATGTACATATGTACAATGGAATGCTGTTGCTGTTGTTTAGTTGTTAAGTCATGTCCGACTCTTTGCAACCTCATGGACTGTAGCATGCTGGGCTTCCCTGTCTTCACTATCTCCCAGAGTTTGCTCAAATTCATATTCTTTGAGTTGGTTGTGGGTTATTACTCATCCATAAAAAGGAACAAAATGGGGTCATTTGTAGGGACATAGATGGACCTAGAGACGGTCATACAGAATGAAGTTAGAAAAAACAGACACCATATATTAACACATATGTGTGGAATCTGAAAAAATTGGTATAGATGATCTTATCTACAAAGCAGAAATAGAGACACAGATGTAGAGAACACACCTATGGATATGGAGCAGGGAGAGGGGAGTTGGCTGGATTGTGAGGTTGGGACCGACACACGACTGATACTGTGAGCGTGCGTGCATGTGCTCTATTGATAACGGTGAGCGTGCGTTGTGTGTGCTCAGTCTCGCAGTTGTGTCGTACTCTCTGTGACACCATGGGCTCTAGCACAGCAAGCTCCTCTGTCCATGAAATTTTCCAGGTAAGAACACTGGGGTGGGTTGCCATTTCCTCCTCCAGGGCATCTTCCTGACCCAGGGATCGAACCCGCGTTTCCTGCATTGCAGGTGGATTCTTTACTGCTGAGCCACTGAGGAAGCCCTGATATTATGAGTATCTACTGTAAAACACAGGGAATTCTACCCAATGCTCTGTGTTGACCTAAATGGGAAGTAAATCCAAAAAGAGGGGATATATATGTTCATATAGCTGATTCGTTTTGCTGTACAGCAGAAACTAACACAATATTTTAAAGCAATTATAGTCCAATAAAAAATAAAAAAGAGAAGAAAAAAAACACAAACATTCATTGCGTGTTTGCTATAGGCCAGGCCAGGTCAGACAGACACTGACTCCTCACTCTGACCTTTTTGGGTGGCAAGAAAAAGGAAAAAAGAACAAATAGAGACCCTCTGGGATTGCAGGTTGGGGTGTAAGGCAGGATAATGATGCAACCCCCTTCTGGTTCCTCTGATGCTGAGTGTCCATGAGACATGGGTGATGAACACCCTATTTTCAGCTGTGAGGACTGGAGAAGGGCAGGGACTTGTATACAGTGGAATCTGCCCCCGATTCCAGGGCTGTGCTCTGGCCTCTGATTCCCCCCTACCCTGGCCCCCCCTCCTCTGATCCCTGCCCTGTGTGCCCCCAGCCTGGCCATATTCACCTTTGCTCCTGTTCTCAGCTCTGTGCCAAGAAATGGCCTTGCTCCCTGGCCCCTGGACCCCCTCATAAAATTGAACCCCTCAGGGCATGGCAGACCAACTTCCAATGATGGAGGAGCGGAAGAGGCAGTGGGGACAGGAGGATGGGGCCTCTGAGCCATCAAGGCGTGCAGCCCTGGACTTTGTCTCTCTGGGCCTCTGGGTGGAGCAGCCAGAGTTAGTAATTAGCCACCAGCTGGGCCCTGGGACCAGCTAACCATCCCTCCTCCGTGGGCCTCCCTTCCCCATCGTTTCCCCACCTGGTCCCCACCCAGGTCTGGCACAAGGAAGATGCTAAGTGAATGGCTGAGAATGACAAGCCACCCGCTGTGGATTCTGCTCCGTTTCAGTATCCTTTAAGACATTTAAGCACTTATTAAGTACCTACTGTGTACTTTACAGGCCTTCCCAGGTGGCACAGTGGTAAATAATCTGCCTGCCAGTGTAGGAGGTGCAGGAGACATGGGTTTGATCTCTGGGTTAGGAAGATCCCTTGGAGGAGGAAATGGCAACCTACTCCAGTATTCTTGCCTGGAGACTCCCATGGACAGAGGAGCCTGGCAGGCCACAGTCCATAGGGTCCCAAAGAGTTGGACACAACTGAGTGAATGAGCAAGCATACATGTGTACTATATGGCTACCACCTCCTTGGACACCTCTTATTTTTGGAAGTTTTATGAAGGTGTAATTTACATGCCACGAACCACGTGTGTTTAAAATGTACATCTTGATGAGTTTTGTTATACGTCCACTCCCATGTAACCATCGGCACAATCAAGACAGTGAACAGGGGGCATGGGTTCAATTCTTGGTCGGGGAACTAAGATTCCACACTCTGCATGGTGCGGTCAAAAAACAGAAAAGACCCCAACTATTCCTCCCATCAATACTTACTGAGCACCTACTGTGTACCAGGTTTGGGTCTAGAAGCAGCAGTGATCAAAGCAGACACGCCCTATAGTATGGTGGGAAGAGGAGAGGAAAGGAAGAGAAAAGGTGATTTCACCTGGGAGAAGGGCTCTGGGGAGCCCAGCAGGATGGTGCTGGGGTGGGGGTGTCATAGGAAAGTGTGATCGGGAAGGCCTGGCCCGACTGCCTTCCCTGGAGGAGGGGACAATGGAGCCAAGGCGCCTGGAACCAAGTTTTTGTTCGGGTTCTCTGGTTGTTGGGTCTTTGTTCAAGTGGAGCTTTCCTCTCTTGTGGGGGCGGGGGGAGGCCCTGGGGGCCCCTACCCTGGCTGTGTGTCCAGCAGGGGTGCCCCCAAGATGAACATCTCAAAGAATCAACCTTTCCTCAGTCCCAATCAACTAATAAATGGAGACTTTGACCTTTGTCTCTCCCATTATCTCAAGACAGGCGAGCCCAGTGTGTCAAGGTACAGCTTGGAAGGTGTGTGATGGGATCTGGGTAGGGCCAGGTGGGGAGAGAGTCGGGGTTCTGACCAGGTCAGGGCTGGGACAGGTGTCCTCATCAAGGAACCATGCAGAAGGGCACCTTGGGTTCCTCATCTGTGAGATGGGTCTCCACTTCAGACGTCTCCCCGTCCCCTTTTCCATCATTCAAAACACATGGATCAAAAATATATAAGATTTTAAATTACATTATGATATGCAATGGGATGGCCGTCCAGGTTCCCGTGTCCATGGGATTTCCCAGGCAAGAATACTGGAGTGGGTAGCCCTTCCCTTCTCCAGGGGATCTTCCCAACCCAGGGATCAAACCTGGGTCTCCTGCATTGCAGGTGAATTCTTTACCGCCTGAGCCTCCAGGGAAGCCCAAAGGGGTTACAGGGTGAAACCAAATAAGAACAAAGTTTACAAAAAGGCATATCCTAATATGCATATATGGCAGTGAAAATATGTCCCTTTTTGAAACTAAACTTAAAAACCTCTAGAAGGACTTTCCTGATGCTCAAGTTACTAAGGTTCTGAGCTTCCAATGCAGGGGGTTGTGATTTTGATCCCTGGTCAGGGAACTAGATCCCACATGCTACAACTAAGAGTTTGCATGCCTCAACTAAAAAAAAAAAAAAAAACGGAGAAGATCCTGCACACTGCAACTAAAAAACCCGCATGCTTCGATAAAAACTGAACATCTCACCTGCTGCAACTAAGACCCACAGCAGCCAAACAAACGAAACCCTTCAGGAGGGTCAGGCACATCGGCACGGACACCTTAAAGGCAGCGTTTGAAAAGTGGTTGCAGTGCAGCACCCAGTCTTGAGGGAGTTCATCTGCATTGATCAGTTAGTAGTCCTAACTGAATGCCAATTGTTTGCTGAATATTGTTAAGAAAAAAAGAAACTCTGTCAGATAAAAAACATGTGAGAGCTGCCAGTGTCTTTATTTATAGTATTTTCATGAATTTTTTTTTACGAATTTTTTTAAAACAATTCCAAGAATGAATTTTTCTATCTGATGCTGTAACTATGTCTTTCCCATTTTCGTGATTTCCAGATCTCTGTTGCTGACGGCAATGTCATATTTATTTTGAATTTCATTATTTTATTTTTCGATTTATTCACATCCTTTTTTTCTAATTACCTATTAGCCTGATATATAGTAGATGTTCAATAAATGAGAATAAATAAGCTAAAAAAAACATGGATTGAGCACCTACTGTGTGTTTAGACCCCGTCCTAGGTCTCTTTTCCGAAGATGCCAGATAGTAAATATTTTAGTGACGCTGCAAAAACTCAACTCTGCCCTGGTGCAGGGTGAGAGCGGCCAACCTCCGTAATGAATGGGTGTGGCAATGCTCCCATAAAAATCAACCCTGCAGTACTTGGTTTACAGTAGGTGCTTCATTAATGCTTGCTCCCTGCCTGGAATACAGCAGGCAACTAATTCCTGATATACAGCAAGTGTTGCATTAATGCATGGTGTGTGCCTAGCTTACAGTAGGCATCACACTGTTTTCCGCCTTGTAATCCTTAGACAGTTGCTGTTCAGTTGTGTCTGGCTTTTTACGACCCCATGGACTGCAACTAGCTACACAGTAGACACTACGTGAAAAGCTGGTCCATGCCTGGTATACAGTAGGTACTGCATAAATGGCTGGTAAATGTCTGGTATACAGCGGGTACTCCATTAATGCTTGCTCCATACCTGGCATATTAGCAGGTTCTGTATTAATGTTAAGCCCAAGCCTGGTATACAGGAGGCGTTCCATTAATGCTTGTTCCAAGAACGGATGAGAGGAAGTTTTGTTTTCAGTCAGGCAGTGCCAGGGCGCCCCGGGAGGCCCTGAGGGCTGGTATCCGAGAGTCTCACGTGGGGCCTGGGTCGCTCAGCTCTGCGACCGCAGCGACCGGTCGAAGCCCCCTGCTCCTGGGCCAAGTGGGCCGCCGGTCGGAGCGGGGCCGAGCGGAGCCGAGCGCAGCCGAGCCGGCCACCCGAGTCGGCCCAGCCGAGTCCGCCACATTCCCAGAATCCCGGGCGGCCCCGCCCAGCTCCCGGCTGCGCGTCCCCCTTCCCACGTCGGCGCAACCTAACCCGCGGGCGCGCCCGCCGCGCCCCGCCCCTCCCCGCCCGCGTGACGCCCCGCCCAGCCCGACCGCTAGTCCCACCCCCGCGGCGGGCGCGCGGGCCGCCGCCCACTCCCATTGGCCGCAGCGGCCGCCCGTCGGCGCTGTCCGCTCGCGGGTTAGGTTGTGAGGTGCTGTCGCTCGGTCGCGGCGGCTGCGGTTGGCGGCGGCGGCGGCGGCGGTAGTGGCGGTGGCGGTGCGGGTGGAGGGCGCCCGGGCGGGACCAGCGGCCGAAGGGGACCGGCGCTCGGAGGCGGCCGAGGCGGACCGCCGGCCCGGGGGCCGAGCGCCGAGGGCCGGGCGGGCGCGGCCGGGGCGGCTCGGGACCAGGGCCGGGCCGGCCGGGGGGCGGCGGCGGGGGCGGCCGGCGAGCGGCCGGGGCCGGGACGATGACTCTGGAGTCCATGATGGCGTGTTGCCTGAGCGATGAGGTGAAGGAGTCCAAGCGGATCAACGCCGAGATCGAGAAGCAGCTGCGGCGGGACAAGCGCGACGCCCGGCGCGAGCTCAAGCTGCTGCTGCTCGGTGAGTGGGGCCGGGGCCTGCGGGGTCCCGGCCAGCGATGCGCGTGCCGGCTGACGGGCGGGCTGGGCAGCCCTGCGTGCTGTCTAGGGCGGGGTCGACCCCCGGGGGGTCAGCGCCTACCCACCTGTGCTGTCCGCTGCGGGCCCAGGTCTGTGGTCAGCGCCTGCCCACCTGTGCTTTCTTCTGCGGGCCCGGGTCTGGGGTCAGCGCCTGGCCACCTGTGCTGTCCGCTGCGATCCCGGATCTGGGGTCAGCGCCTACTCACCTGTGCTGTCTGCTATGGGCCGGGTCTGGGGTCAGTGCCTACCCACCTGTGCTTTCTGCTGCTGGTCCGGGTCTGGCGTCAGCGCCTACCCACCTGTGCAGGGCCCGAGTCTGGGGTCAGACCCTACTTACCTGTGCTGTCCGTCTCTGGGCCAGCCCATCCCTTCCGCATGTGCTGTCTAGTTGAGCCCCAGACGTCAGAGGGGCCTGCCTCTGCCTCTCTTGTCCACATCAACGCCCTGGACCCTCTGGGTGTGCCTGTGCCAGTGCTGCCCATGGCAGGTCCCCAGTCCCTGCAGGGCCAGCCCCTGCCTCAACTACCCAGCTGGGGTCCTTTTGGCCCTTTGGGATCAGTTTTGTCTTGGCTGTTCACCTCCGATCCCTGCAGGGACAGCTTCTGCTTCCAGGTCTGGCCCCCAGAACCCTCGAGGGTCTGCCCCTTCTCATGAGACCAGCCCCCTCCCTGCACTGGGCTGGCCCCTGTCCCTACCCCGCCAGGTGTGCCCCCTTGCTGACCCTAGCATCTGTTTGGGACCAGACCTTTGGGCTGTAATCCATCAGACGCACCCTTGCTTCCTGGGATCCCTTCTCGACTCTTCCCACCAGGTGGAGCCCTGTTCCCTGCACACAGGGCCTGTCCTCCTCCACACACCACACCACCATCGCCCCCCTTCCCCTCAGGTGGGTCCCCACCTCCCTTTCCTCTGCGGGGAAGACCTGTGTCCCTTCCTTTCCCAGTGGAGTATAGCCCATAGGGGAGAAGACAGCCTTTCCTCTCTTTCTGGGGCCGGGGTGGGTGGAGCCCCTGAAGGAACCTGGGCAGCTTTTCAGAACTGGCCAACTCCTTGACCCCTCTCCTTAGTCCTAGTGGGAGCCTAGGTCCTCCTCCCCATCCTGAGGGAGACCCCTCTCCCAGTCTCCGTCTCCCCGTGGCACACCTGTTGCAGGGACCTGGTCGGCCTGGTGGTTGACACAGTGTTGTCACCCCAAATAAGGGCTGTTGGAGGACTTACCTCTGCAGTCAAAGGTAAGAAGTGGCACCTTCGAGGACAGCGTGGTGCAGGCTGGCTTTTGCCAGTAGAGCTAGACTTTATTCCAAGGTGTGTTTGGAAGTTATGGCACGTTAATGTTACCAGGCCGAGGGCCTTACTTGGGGGCTGCGTGCGCTTCCGCCTGCCCTGAGTACACCCAGGCTCTGAACTGACCTGGGGTTCCAGGATGTGGGTTGGCGGCCTATACTCCTGCGCCCTCGCTGGACCTGGGCCGAGGAGTCTTGCAGCAGATCAGAGTGTGTCCAGGGTCAGGACGGGGCGTCTGCACCCGCCCAGGAAGCTGTTAAGTCCTAGGCACGGGGGCAGATAGGAGGATGAGCGCCTGCAGGTCCAAGGTGAAGGTTAATGACCCCAGGAGGGCGGCTGTAAATGTGGGGCAGAAGTCCAGGGAATCTGCTGCGAGGGTGGGGTGGGGGGTGGTGATGCTGAACAGCAGCCTCGCCCACTCGACACCAGAAGCCCCAGGTCCTGACAACCACAGGTGTCCCTGGACATTGGCCCCGGGTCCCCTGAGAGCAGGGTCACCCCCGTTTGTGTTATTGGAATCAGCTCTGCACTGTGTCAGTACACAGAGCTCAATGTGTGTGACAGGGCTGGTGGTGATAGGTGTAGGTTGTTTTGTCATGTGTCTGGATGCTTAAAAAGGGACTGTTCTTGTTTGTATGGTCCAAAGCCACATATGTGCTTGTACTCAACACTCAGTATGTCTGCGAATGTGGGTGATGATTCGGTTTGGTTGGTCTTGTTACTCCTGGCCGAGTCCTTGTGGACAGTTGTCTGTGGTGGGGAACAGGCGACCCTGAGGTGTGGGGGGGCACTGCAGAGGGTAGACTGAGGTCCCCGTGGCTCAGCCTCACTCTCCCGCTTTGCAAGAGAGACCCCAGGCCCAGGTAGAAGCTCCTCGCGGGTGTCCCTGGCAGGCTGGCCGGCTTTCACTTCCTGGGATCCTTCTTGGGGCAAGTGCGGAGACCCATGGAGGAGACCCCTTAGGGCGGGTTTCTGCTCCTCAGAGCAGGTTTCCCTAGAGAGCTGAGGCCTGCCGCGGGAAGCGTCGCTCTGGGAGCTGAGCAACAGAGCGGCTCCGGGATTTCTAAATAAAGCAGGGCGGTCAGTTCCACAGGCTTCCTGTCCGGCCCGCAGCGGTGGAAAGGCCCGGAATCCGGCCCGGGGTGTGGTGGCCCCAGCGGGAAGGGTGTGCCTGCCCCGCTTTGAGGCACGAGTGGAACGTGGCCGTGGCTATTGGCGGTGGCCTTGTGTGTCCTCCATGGACCCCGAGAGCTGGACGCCCCTTGGGCCTCTGAGCCACTCCTTGCAGTCACCCCTCTCAGCCCACCCCAGAGTGTGTCTTAGGGACTTAAGAGCTAAGTAGGCGCCGTCCCTGGAGGTGCGGGAGCCTGGACCCACTTTCAGGACGCCTCTCTGTGCCCTGTGTGCTGCGTGGGAGGGCGGGACTCTCCCTTCCCAGGGCCCCCAAGCTGTCTCCAGGCTTGTCCCTGGGCCAGGACTCCTGTACACAGACGAGTCCCAGCCTCCAGGAGCCTCGGCTGAGCTGCTGAGAGCCCCGAGGAAGTGCTCCGCTCGGATGTTTAACCACAGGAGGTTTCACTTTCTGATTTTTGTGGTGGAGCCCTGCTCCCTGCTGCTCCCCGTGGTCACTGCTGCTCCGGAGCTGGGGGCTGGGCATTTGGAAGCGGCTGCAGTGGGGACCCCTGGCAGGAGGGAGGGGAGCCCACTTATCCCTCCTCTGCCCAACAGGGTCTTGGGGGCAAAGTCCAGCCCTACGTGGGCGGGTCTGGCCTGGGCTGAGCCTGGGTGCGGGAGCCCAGAGCAGTGGCGTCTTTGGTCCCCGCAGGGCTCCTCTCCTATCAGGACAGGGAGCCATGGGCCTGTTGGCCTGGTGTCCATGGTGGGACACCATGGTGTCCAGGGCGTCTCCGTGGGCTTTGGGGGTGCCCATGTGCAGGGGTATTTTTTTGGTGGAACTCCAGCTTCTCAGCACTGGGACCCTGGCCTCAGGCTTGCCGGCTACAGGAGTTTGTGCCCCCATGCCCCAGCCCCTCTGTCTCCCAGGTGGCCGTGGTCTCTCCTCAGCAGGGCACCTGGCCAGTTGCTGCCAAGGTGTCCCCATTGTTCCCCTCACGACGTGCCCCCACTAGGCGCTGCCACCCCTCAGCCAGCACAGAGCCCTGCAGGCCTCTGAGATGTTTTCTGGGTGACTCTGCTCAGTTGAACACAGTTCCTCCAGGCAGGTGGAATGGGGATGCCTGGGTGCCCCGGCTTGGGCGTCCTCACATCTCTCCTGTATGTGAGGCTTCCTGTTCAGAGGCCCGTTGCCACTGCTGGTGGCCCTCTGCTCCGGGGCATGGATAGACGGTGACTCAGGACAGCCCACGGTTCCTACCTGCCTGAGGCCTCCCGCAAGCGGGCGTGGAGGGCCTCCTGCCATGTCTGTCTGTTGGGGTTTAAGACTGTGATACCTGCGAGGTGCTGAGCCAGTGCTAGGCGCTATCTCCTCCTTACCTGACGCTTTGCCCAAGTGCCCCTGGGAGGGGGTTTTGGTCCCCGGTGCCTCCTGAGCCTTGGTTTCTCTTCTGTGAAAGGACAGTGTCCCACTGATTGCAGGGCTATGGGGGGGTCAGGTGGAGTGATATGTCAGATGGGAAACACCCTCTGCACCCATTTCCATTCACAGCGTTGCACTGGCCGGTGTCCCGCTGCTGTTGTGCAGGCCTCCCTGTCCCTCAAGGAGGTCTCTGGAGCTTGGCCCTCAGAGCCAGGCCCTGTTCTGATCCCAGCCCCTACCATGGAGGTTTGCTCATGGACCTTGATCAGGCCCAGAGCTGGAAGGTCAGAGCCCTCACGGAGGCCGAGGAGGGGGAAGTTTGAATGGGAGGTGAGTTGTCCCATCTCTCCTGAGCCTCAGTGGGTAGGCGGGGTGGGGGGACTCACAGCAGGTCTCCTGACTCCTGAGAGTCAGGATTCAGGGAGGGCTGCACTGGGACCCAGCATGTGGGGATGAGTAGGGCTGGCCCGGAGGGGTCTGGTGTCCTGCACCTGGAGCCACCTGGGCAGAACGAGGCCCTGCCGGCTTAGCAGCCACTGTGTGGAGGTCAAATAAAGGGGTGAGTCCCAAGGCCCCTCCCACGCCCTCCCTCTGGCCATTGTCTGCCTGGAACCCACTGCTGTGGTGTCTTCAAGGCCCTGCGACTGTCCCCCTGGTGCTCCTGCACTCTCTCACTTCCCTGGGTGGCTGACACACAGACCACGGGGAGACGGACTGACATGAAGCCGGAAGCTCTGAGCCTGTTGAGGTCTGACAGTTACCAGCTGTGTGACCTCAGTGAAGCTGCGGGACCTCTCTGTGCCTCAGCCTGCTCACCTGTCCAATGGGAGGTGGGGTGGTAGACTTACCAGTGAATGAATGAATGATGAATGAATGAATGAATAGGCCAGTGGGGACAAGGGGGTGCGTGCAGGCGCTGTCCTCGACTACATATGTGAGGAGTCTGCGCTTTCTTTGTCCTGGCATGAGGTTGGAGTCCTTCTTTGATCTTAGACCTGTTGACACAGGATTTCTGGCTGTGTCTTCAGGAGCCCAGATATCCGGTGGTGTTCTCGCCAGGGCTCCTGGGCTCCTGGGCTTCCTGGCTTCACAGGGGTTAGGGACAGCCAGGCGGCAGCCCCGAACCCCAGCTTCTGACGCTGATGTTCTCTTGCTGGATGGTGGCCACCTGCTGCACACAAGAGGCCCCGGGGATGAGGTCAGCCCAGCGCCTCCCTTCTGCCCTCCAAGCCCTGGCCCTGCCCCCAGCTTTCCCATATCAGAGTGGCGGCTGCGGGCTCAGACCCACTTCCTCCTAATCCGAGGTCTTAGATCTTGGCCGACCTGGCAGGCAGGCTGTGGCTTTCTCCCTCCCTCATAAGACAGGCTGCTCTTCTTCCTCTTCTCCAGGCACTCTCCACTGGGCGGCTGGTGATGCCGCTGAGTGCCCAGAGGGCGTCCTGCAGGCTCTGGGCCCGCTGCGTCAGGCTGACCCTGCCAGGTCCCACAGCCAGGACCTCCCTCGCCTGTGCTGACCTGGTCTTGGGGTAGCCACTGGGGATGCAGAGGGCCCGGGGTGGGGGTGAGGGGATGGGGGGCGTGTGACAGAGCCGAGACCACGGGTGGGGCCAAGTTCTTTTGGTTCATTCAGGGAAAATTTGTGTGGTGCCTTCTGTGGGCCAAGCCTGGGCTGGGGTGCGGGGCTGCAGGCAGACCCTCGCCTTCAGGGAGCCGGCTTCAGCTGGTGGGATGTTGGGGGTGCTGGAGTGCTTCTTGGAAAACATGAATAGGGGTTTCTGTGCAGAGATTTGGGTCAGTGTTTGGATGGGGGAGGGCCCGATGGGTGGTTGAGTCCTCATGTAACGTTGGGCCTGTCCTGTTGGCGGGGGCCAGGGACCCACAGATGCAAGCCTGGGTCTGAGCATGGCCAGAAGGGGAGGGCTGTGGCGTGGGTGCCCTGTGCGTCCCCTCTGCAGGTGTAGGGCTGGAACGAGGCCAGCACAGGTTCTCCACGGTCTTGCTTGTGAGGCCTCGCTCTTCCCCCTGCAGGCAACTGTTGAAGGGTTTTGAGCTGAAGGGCACAAGTGACCAGATCTTCTGGAGGGACTGACGAAGAGCTGGGGTGAGCTGGAGCTGCCTGGGACACCTGGGCATCAGCCACAGCATACGGGTCCAGCTGTGAGGGCCAGGCGGGCCTTGCGCCCAGAGACTTCTCTGCGCAGATAGACGTTGGGTCGGGTGCACTGGGGCCTGGCTGTTGGCAGCACGTGGGCTGAGTTGGCCCAGGAGACGGGCATCTGGAGGGGACGGCCAGACTGTTTCCTCCCTCTCCCTCCCGGGCACAGTTGTGGCCAAGCTCAGGCCTGTGGACTCCTGTCCCTTGCGCTGCTGCCTTGCTGCGGAGGCTCCACAGGGCCTGGCCCCGAGCACGGCTGACACAACCCTTAACTGGTGGGGCTGTCCCTGGGGGCCTGGCCTCTGTGGCCACCACCTCCCCCCACCCCCTTGCCTTTCTCTGTTCTTCCTGGCAAAGTGACACTGCCACGTCCCACTCTGGGCCCGCCGTGTCCCTTTTACACCTGTTAAATTGAGTTGCTCCCTGAGCTGTGTAGGACTTGGAACAGGCATTATGACATGATCTCCAGTCAAGGCCATCTCGCCCTGTCACCTCACCAGTGCCTTTTGCTCCTGGCCTGGATCACGGCTCTGTCTTCACAGCGGCTTCTCTGCGCTGGCAGGGTTTGGGCCACGTGCCTTGTCCAGGACCCCCGTGTCTCCAGGGTTGATCGTATTTCCAGCTTCCTTGGGGTCCATCTTCCGTTTCTCGGTTGGGGCGGCGTGTCCCACTGGTGGTGTCTGGGTGGGCCCTCGGCCATCCCCGTTGTCCTCGGCCGCTCTCTGGCCTGCATTCACGGCTCCTTAGTGGTAACTCCCTGCCCGTGGTCCCTGGCTGTGGGTGCAGGCCATGTGCTGGTGTGTGTGACCCTTGGTGCTTGGCACTGCCCTTGAGGGGCGCTGTTGGGGCTGCTCACCCCTTTGGTGCTGGTTCTGAAGATGCTGGCTATGTCTGCCTCAGAGGCAGCTTTCTTTGGTCTCCTGGTGCCCTTGCACTCACGTGGCTCCCTTGCCTGTCCTGCAGTTGAGGGGGCTCAACACAAGGGGCCGCCCTCTCCACCTTGGCTGACCTGCGGCCTGCAGGGGCTTGGGCTTGAGTGGCCACCGTCTGGTGTTTCCAGTGAGAAACCCTTCCAGATGACCAGCAGGGCATGGATCTCTTTACAGTAGAATTTTATCAAAACCAGTGATTCTTACCCTGGCGATCCTGCCCCCAGAGGACCGTGGGCCCTGTCGGGGAACATCCATGGTTGTTTCACTGAGGATAGGGGCATCAAGAGGGTGGGGGCAAGGAGACTGCTTCACAGCCCATAGAACCTGCGATGAGCCCCATAGCAGCAGTGTTGGGAGGACCCTGGTCCAGAGGTGACCGCGCTGGACATGGTACTCCTGTGTGCCACCCCCTCCTGCCCACCCCCACCCTACCCCGTGCAATGAGTGTTCGTGGATCTCTTGGGGAGGTGTGGGGTCATCCTCTCCTGCTCCAGAACTGGGGTGCCTTCGTGGGAGTGGGCAACTGGCCCTGGTTGATGCTGTGCAGAGATAGGAAGGGGAGAGGTGGCATAGGGGTAGTCACCACTTGGAGACAGAACCAGAGTTGGGTTTGTTTATTACAAACCCAAGGACTGAGGGCCTTTATGGATATCCTAGAAGGGGCGGCTGCATGAGGCTCCTGCTTTGTCCAGCTTGAGACTTGGGTCTCCCCAGGGGACCGCCTGCAGTCAGTTATTCAGACGCAGGTGGAGGGTCTCCTGCTGCAGGACAACGTGGTCATTGCGGGGCACTCAGAACCTGTCTCTTCTCCAGGAACCCCCCTGAACAAGGAGGCGGGCAGCAGATACCTGAGAGAGACCCCCGCAGGCATGGTGATAGGTCCCAGTGCAGGGGGGCTCCTGCCCCCTGCCCATGTCACCGGTGGCCGTGAGCCCCACAGTGTGTGGAGAGCATGCAGCCCAGGCCCCCGAGTCGGGGTTGGGGATACAGGCCACTCAGGGTGAGGAGGATGAGCCTGGGCAGGTGGGCTGGGGTGAGTCAGGGGGATTCTAAGTCCCCAAAAGGGGGCCCTGGGCCTTCGGTCCATGGGTGAGTGGGACCTGCATTTGTTATCAAGTAGGGATTGAGGCGGTGCATCCTTAGGATGTAGAGTTCTCTCCTGCTGTGCAGTAAAGTCACCCTGTAACTTAGTAGCTGAAAACCATAGGCAGGTTCTGAGGAGAGGGTTCTGGCATGGCCCCTCACATGGCTCCTGTCTATGTGGGCCCCTGCGGAGCTATCCCCTAGCCCCTGAGGGTCCCAGAGAGACCAGGGAGCCCAGTGCCTTCTGGGACTGTCTTGCAGTGCCAGGCTGTCCTTGGTCTGGCTCTCTGGATTGGGAAGGGGGATCAGGCTCCGGTTCTGCAAGGGAGGTGTCACAGAGACGCCTGGACACATTGAAATGTAAAATTGGTGTGGCTATACTTGGGGGTGAATGAAAGTGGGGAAATGGGTTTGACACTTAGAGGTGACAGGGCAGTGAGGGGCTGAAGCAGGAGAGGCCTGGGGAGCACTGGTGCCCGTGGGGCCGGGTGGGGCTGGCGCTGGCACGCTGTGCACTGGTTAAAGAAGCGGAGGATGAAGAGGCCCCCGGGGTCCCTCTCAGGGGGGTTGCAGCTGACTCTGATCCCCAGCTCTCAGGAGGTAGAGCCTCTGTGCTCCCCTCCCTGAGGTGCACAGATGCCAAACTCATGCCCCGAAGGAAAGCTGTTCTGGTTGGAAGTCATGGAAGAGGAGCAGCTAGGGATTGGTGGGACGCTGCCATACAAGGGTGCTTGGGACCTAGGAGTGAACCTGCAGCCACCTGCAGTTAAGCAGGTGGTGGCATCTGGGAGACACTTCACTGTTGCAGCCTTTGGTTCCTTGGCTGCGGCCAGAGTTAATTCAGACCCCAGTCGCTGCAGGTGCAGCTGCCGCTCCCCTCCTGTCCCTGCCCACATCATCGTCCTGACCTCCTAAGAGGCTCCGTTCCCTGGCTCCCCGCGTAGATGTGGGTGTGCAGGGGAGGATGCCTGATTCTAGGGGCAGCAGCAGGCCGGGCCAGGCATGTCCCCGCCTCGCCCCCACGTGGGTGGGGCTCCCTATGGGCGGGCACAGGGAACACAGGGCTGGGGTCTCACTGGGCCGTTTGCAGGCACGGGCGAGAGCGGGAAGAGCACGTTCATCAAGCAGATGCGCATCATCCACGGGGCGGGCTACTCAGAGGAGGACAAGCGGGGCTTCACCAAACTGGTGTACCAGAACATCTTCACCGCCATGCAGGCCATGATCCGCGCCATGGAAACGCTGAAGATCCTCTACAAGTACGAGCAGAACAAGGTGAGGCGGTGCTGCTCGCGTCCTGCAGCAGTTCACAGCCTGTCCTGCAGGCCTTCCGCGTGCGGAGTCGGACCTTTGGGACCCCAGAGAGTGGCATTTCCTCTTACTTTCTTTTGTAACAGCTTTATTGAGAACATTTACATATGAGGTCATCCACTTAAAGTGTGCATTTCACTCATTTTTAACATATTCACGGCATTGTGCAACCATTATCTCTATTTCCAAAACATTCTTATCATACCAGAAAGAAACCGTGTCCCCATCAGCAGTCACCCATCACCCCCCACCCCCTCCAGCCTCCTGCCCCAGCCCCTGACAACCAGGAACCCCCCTCTTTGTCTGTGGATTGGCCTGTTGTGGACGTTTCCCATTGGTGGCGTCACACCCTGTGTGTCGTTGTGTGTCTGCTTTTCTCACTGAGCGTCATGTTTTCGGGGTCCGTCCACACGGTAGCGAGTGTCAGGGCTTCTCTCTGTGGCTGAGTCATGCTCTGTGTGTGGATGGACCACAGTTGTTTATCATCATCTGTCGAGGGACATGAGGTTGTCTCTACTTTCTGGCTCTTGCGGACACGCCACTGGGACGTTCGTGTGCAAGTTTCTGTTGTGTGCGCATCCTCGTTCTCCTGGGTGTGTCCCCGGCAGTGGAGTGTGGAGTCCAGGGTCCCTGTTGGTCTGCCCTCTGGAGCGGCTGCCCCCTGCTGGCCGAGCGGTGTTCTCCTACTTGTGCGTCACAGCCGTCTCTTGCTGGCCTCCTCCCTTGGCTTTCCTTTTGTGGATCTGTTTTCAGGGGCTCCTCATTCAACCCCAGGAGTTGCCCAGGCTGACAGTGGCACCAGAGTCCACATATGTCCCATAGGGTTTATTTACATTAATCCCTTCACTTTGAGGCTTCAGACAGCCAGTTCACCAGATGTTGGCATCTTCCTGCCTTGATGCCCGCTGTTATCAGGGACCCTAGAAGCCCAGTGATGAGTTGGGGGCCTGGCCGGCCTGGCTGTGGGGTCAAGTGTGGGGGCCTGCTGGAGCCTCTCGCCGTCTGATTTGTAAGATCACTTCCACTCGAGGCCCCTCCAAGTCCACCTTTGGTCATGAAATCCAGCAGAGTGTGGAACAGGGATCAGCGGATAGAGGCCTGTCTCTAAATGGCAGCTTTCTCGGCACAGGCCACGCCTGCTCGCTTACCTGTCATTCATGGCAGGGACAGTGTGGCTGTAGGAACAGACCTCTGGTCCCTGATCTCCGTGCATCCACAGTCAGGCAGGTTTTCTGGGGCTGGAGTTGCTTCTCCAGGCCTAAGCTGAGAAGTGGGAGGGGCTGAAGGATTGGCTGTAGGGGAAACTGGAGGCTGGGTGCCACAACTGGGAGGGCAAGGGTTTGGGTTCCAGAGCCCAGGCTGGGGCCCCCTCACTCCCTGTTTGGGGTCCACCCCACTGTGTCTCCTCCCCAGTCACTCAGCTGACTGTGACTGGACCACCCTGAGCACAGGGCTGAAGGGGAAGGGGGGTCTCCTGAGAGCCCTCTGCCCCATGTTGTGTGTGTGTGCACACCAGTGTGTACATGTGTATATGTGCACACATGTGTGGCTCTCTGGGCAGCAGTTCTTGAGGAGCAGGTCTCTTAAGCCCTGTACTCCAGGGTCTGTGGAGGCTCCATCCTGGAGGCGTGAGTCATCGGGCCACTCCGATGAACCCAGCCTCCACTCCGTGGTAGGTGGCTCTGGCCCCCAGCCCCGTCCCAGCTGCACACAGAGTACCTAGCCCTTCAGAGACCCTGAGGGTTTCCAGAGCCATATGCCCAGAAACGGGGCAGATTCTTCCCAGGTCAGAGCAGCTCTCTGTGCTTTGGTTTCCTCTCCTGTGACCTGGGAATGTGGGAGCTCTGCAGTGTTTGTTCCTCCGTCCTGTTCAGAGCCTACTGTCCCCTCCTTTGGGGCACTGAGGCATGTGGCATTCCTGCTCCTGGGAGGCGCTTCTGTCCTGAGTTTTGCTTTGGGGATCCGGGCCTGGGGAACGGTCACTGCCTGTCACTTTGCTGTGATTTGTGTTCATGGGAAATGGAAGTTGATGGTTCTGAGTCGGCCACTGGCGCCGTGTGTCCCCCCTGCCTACCTCTCCCCCTGCAGGCCAACGCACTCCTGATCCGGGAGGTGGATGTGGAAAAGGTGACGACCTTCGAGCACCGGTACGTGAGCGCCATCAAGACCCTGTGGAATGACCCCGGCATCCAGGAGTGCTATGACCGCCGGCGCGAGTACCAGCTCTCGGACTCCGCCAAGTAGTGAGTGGGGCCGGGGCGTGCTGAAGGCTGGGAAAGGGGATGTGGGGGTGTGGATGGGTGGGGGGTGTGAGTACCAGCTCTTGGACCTCACCAAGTAGTGAGTGGGGCTAGGGCAGTGCCTGGGGCCAGCGGAGGGGAGTGGACAAGGTGTTGGGTGATGCCATCTGCACGCTGCTCTTCAGCTGGGACGTGGACAAGTCACCCAGGGAGGCGGGCATCTGCGGGGGTTTCTGTTGTCTCTGCCCCTTTTCTGTGTAGCTAAAACTGTTCCAAAGGAGTGGGCCTGGTTTTGAAAAGCTACCCCTCCAGCCTACAGTCTCTCTTGGAACTCCTGCTCCATCCCCAGCCCTGATAGCTGGCCCCCAGAGCCGACGGGGCTCATCCCACGCCTTCCCTGCAGCCTCATTTTGTCCCTGTCCGTTCTGTCCCAAGTACTTGGGCTGCTTCGGCCCCTCCCAGCCACTCAAGGGCCCAGGGCAGTCGAAGGAGACCCCAGGGGTGGCGGGAGGCCCCTCGAAGCCTGCCTGAGCCCACCCCCCACTGTGTTGCAGCTACCTGACGGACGTGGACCGCATTGCCACCTCAGGCTACCTGCCCACCCAGCAGGATGTGCTGCGGGTGCGCGTGCCCACCACGGGCATCATCGAATACCCCTTCGACCTGGAGAACATCATCTTCAGGTGCCTGGGCCCCGGGGGGGCGCCAGCGAGGGGTTGTTATCTGGGCCTGTCCCCAGGTTTCCCAGGGAGCCAGGGCCTCATGGCGTTCAGGGGCTAAACGGAGGCGGCCTGGGGAGCATGGCTTCAGACGGAGGAGGATGCGGGTTCCTGCAGGTGGGTGGGGGGTCTGGAGTCCCGGCCAGAGCAGGGGTGCTCTGGGCAGTGGAACGACCTGAAGGCCCCTCAGTAACCCTGTCCTGCAGGCTGTGTGGCCAGAGTGGACTCAGGGCTGTCCCCAAGGACAGGCTCTGCCACTCCATGAGATCATAGCTTGTCCAGAGCTGCCAAGTGGCAAAGCCAAGTGTGTCTCCTGGGACATCCATAACAGATGACCACAGATGGGCAACTTAAACCATAGAAATGTGTCCTCTCCCAGCTCTGCAGACCAGCTGTCTGGGGTCAAGGTGGCAGCAGGGCTGGGACCCCCAAGGGCGTGGGAGTCATCTGTCCCATCCCTCCTGGCTCTGGTGGTGCTGGCATTCCCTGGCTCATAGCCACATCGCTCTGTCTCCCTGTCGTTATCATGTGGTTCCTTCCCATGTCTGTACCCATATTTCCCTCTTAGGGTGACACCGCCAGTGTCTGGGTTCAGGGCCCTGCTCTGGGGTGACTGTGTCCTAATGGTGATGCCTGCAGGGACCCCGCTCCCAAATGAGGCTGTACAACTGCAACCAGGGCCCAGGCTCCGGGCGAGGGGAGTCTGCTCTGGCTGCGAGCCCTCCCTCCCTGCCACCGCCTCACAGGGTCCCCTCTGCTGGGCGAGCCCACCCCAGGTGGGGGCCCAGAGATAATGCTGCTGGCAGGTGCTAACCTGCATCTGGAAGTGCCAGCCAACTCAGTCAGGTTAACCTTGAGGTGCCCTCTGGCTGGAGACCCAACTCTGCCCCCTGGGACCCTACTGCTCAGGCTAAGGCTCCTGGGACAGAGAGAGAGCCTCGGGTCCCCCTGCCTGCCCCCTTCGCCCTTTTTCACCCATAAGAGCCCCTGATGATTCCCTCAGGCCCTCAGAAGTTGCAGGCATCACCCCACCCATGCCTGAGGGTACATTTTCTGGTGAGAGTTCAGCATTTTGGTCTCTTTCAGATTTTTGATAGAGTCTGGGATGGCAGAGGCCCGCAGGGCACAGACGGGGCCTGTGGCGAGCCTCCTCCCAAACCCCACATCCCGGGTATTCATCACACCGCCTCATTTTGGCCCCCACCTCGTACCTGCTGTGCCCTTTGTCTGGAGCTGCTCCCTGGCCCTTCCCCACCTTCTCAGGCCGCTGTCCTTCTAACTGTCTGCTTTAAAAGTAGTGTTTCCTCATCATAGAAAACTTAGGAAACTCACAAGTAGGAAGAGAGACCTCTCACTGGTCACAGCATGTCCCCGTCTCCTCACCTCGCCGGTATCAGCATCAGTGTCCCTGAGCCTCTGCAGAGAAGTAGCGGGCTAGCTCTTGCTGTGGCCAGGAATTCCAGTGTTTGATGGTCTCTGCTGCCTGTGACAGATGACTGAGGGACAGACTCCGATGCCATCAGGGGGTCTTCGTGGCTCTGGCCAATGCAGCTGTCCTGAGGGAGGCTGGGTTTGCTGCAGGGGCAGTGTCTTCTGCAACCCAGTACTGAACCTGTGTGCCCCGCTGTGCAGGATGGTGGATGTGGGGGGCCAGAGGTCCGAGCGGAGGAAGTGGATTCACTGCTTTGAGAACGTGACGTCCATCATGTTCCTTGTGGCCCTTAGTGAGTACGACCAAGTGCTGGTGGAATCGGACAACGAGGTGAGGCCCGTGCTGAACCTGGGGATGTGGGCCACAGGCCCTTTTGGGGGGCCTGATGCCAACTTACCACCCTCCCCGCAGAACCGCATGGAGGAGAGCAAGGCGCTGTTCCGGACCATCGTCACCTACCCCTGGTTCCAGAACTCATCCGTCATCCTCTTCCTCAACAAGAAGGACCTGCTGGAGGACAAGATCCTCCACTCCCACCTGGTGGACTACTTCCCGGAGTTCGACGGTGAGGCGCCCTGCCAGCCATCCCTTACCCTCTCTGGGCCTTGGTGTCCTGGTCTGTGGCGCAGGGCGGGTCCTTCCAGAGGCTGTAGAGAGGCCGCAGCACAGTTAGTGTGGCTAAGCTTCGCGGGTGCCTCCTGGGACCCTAGAGGGTGGGAGACCTTGGTGTCCCCCAGGGGAGTGTCTGTGGGAGGGGGTGCCCTGCGGTCACTGCTCGCTGGTTTGTCCCCTGCCTCCCCAGGCTTGGGCACTGGGAGGTGGGGGGCACTAGAGATGCAGGTGGACCTGGGACCATCCCCACCTCCCACCTGGGGATCCTTGGGGATCCCTGGAGGTCTGGGGAGTGGTCAGAGCTCCACCACTCCCACCTTGGCTGGTGGCAGGGAAGGAAGGAGCATCACAGATGTTCCAGGACATGTCCCCCAAGGTGCTGCCTATGGAGCCAGGAGGCCGGGTGGGGCCAGAAATGTGGGCTGTGGGCTGGGGTGGGTGGTGGGTGAGCACAGGAGGCTCTAGGGGGTGGGGGCCAGGGATGTAGCTGGAGGTGCGTTATTGACACGTGCCCTAGTGTGGGGTGTGCTGTGGGCCGAATCCACAGAGGTGAGGCAGGAGTGAGGGAGGTGGGGAGAGGAGGTGGGTGATGAGTGAGGGGTTAGGTGAGGGGGGCTGACCCCAGGCCAGGACAGGGACCTCTTCCCAGAGCCTCCCCCACCCCGGCTCACCCCGCCCTGCCCCACCCCTCCCAGGCCCCCAGCGGGACGCGCAGGCTGCCCGGGAGTTCATCCTGAAGATGTTCGTGGACCTAAACCCCGACAGCGACAAGATCATCTACTCGCACTTCACCTGCGCCACCGACACAGAGAACATCCGTTTCGTCTTCGCTGCTGTCAAGGACACCATCCTGCAGCTCAACCTGAAGGAGTACAACCTGGTGTGACCGGGACTCCCGCCAGCCGCCTGCCGGTCGCCAGTCGCCCCACGAGTCGGGGTTTCATATTTTTAAACAAATGGTTTTTATTTCACAGTTATCAGGGGACGTACACCTCTCTTCCTACACACCTCGTGCACCTTCTCGTCTTTGTCAGTGGCAGAGGCCGCCTTTTTCTGGCCTTGACTTGTGGCTTGCTTTTTTCTAAAAAAAAAAAAAAACACAAAAAAAAACAGAAAAAAAAAAAGAACCCACAGCAGACAGGCAGAGAGAGAGGAGACCCGGCACCAGCGGCGCCGGGTCACAGGACACGGCCGGTTTCCCCTTGATCTCGGAGCCGCGGAGACGCAGTGGCTGGGCTTCTCTTTCTTCCCGTGTTAAGTTATTGACACCCTCACCACAGTCGCCCTGTTTCTGCGCCGGACTCCAAGAAGTGGGGGTGGGTGGCGCCCCCCGCTGCCCGCCCTGGGAAGTGCCTAACCGTTTTTTTTCTTTCTTTTTTTTTTGAAGAAACAAAACTGCAGCCCAGGGCCTCTGGCAGTCCTGCCTTTGGTGGGAGCCCGGGGGTGGGAGCCCAGGTGCGTTGGGTTCTCTGGTCAGGGTGGGGGTGGGGGGCTTCCAGCACCTGTGCTCCCCCTGGGAGCACTCCTGGGCTCCAGTGCCAATCCCAACACCGAGGGGCCCACAGGGACCCAGAGTCGCTCTTTATTTTGTTGTATTTTGTGGCCATTTCGGAAACAGTGGGGGTGCGGTGGGGACTTTTTCAGAATCTTCTCAGGTCTGTCCCCGGGAAGCAGAGAGAGAGGGAGGGTCGCCCTGGCAGGTCCATGGCCATCAGGGCGGTGCCCACTGCCCTGTGCATTGCCCAGAACCAAAACCTTGGGCTCGTGGCAGCCGGAGGTGGGCCCTCGGCCTGGTCACAGCCACGGCCATGGCCAGGCACAGAGGCGCCTCCCAGAGGGCCTGAGGGTCGGTTTCTGGGGAAAGGCATGGACCAGGGGCTGCGGTGGTTGGTTTTGTGTGCTTGACTTCTTGCACCAAGGTGCGGAGAGTGGCCCACTGGTGGGGCTCGCACCTGCCCAGCACACCTGAGCCCTAAACCTGAGCACTTGGGCGGCCCTGGATCCCTGCAGAGGAATGAATGATGGGAGAAAGCAAACCAGCTCTGCCCAGCCGGGTCCTGGTCCAGCCCCACCGTGGCAGCCCACCCCCACCCCACCCCTGCACTCCTGATAGGCGGGGCCCGGGGTGGGGTGGGGGTACACTTCCTGGCCTGTTCTACCCTGGTGTCTTCACCGGAAGGGCCCTCTTTTGTGCCATGTGTCCACGTGTGGGGTTTGTACCCTAACCCTGATGTGTACCGAGGGGTGGGGTGGGGGTGGGGGACAGGTGGTGCCGCTGGCTGTGGGCTCCCGCGGTCCCACATCACACAGGGAACTGGATTGGGCTCTTGAGGGGGAGGCGGGGTGGGCGACGTGCACCCAGAGTATTAACTTCCCGAGAGGTCAGCGTGCCAATATCCCAGGGCAGGCCTGGCCCCGCAGTGCCAAACCTCCCCATCCGGCCCACTGGCACCCCACCAACTTGGCCCCACCTCCGCGCCGGGAGAATGGGGTGGCAGGTTTCAGGCCCTCCTTGCCCCCAGTATGAACTTCACCTCTGCGGCGCATCCTTGAGTGCCAGCCCCCACCCCCATGTCACATCACCCAGCAGAACTGCCCTCTGAGTGCCAACGCCCCAGTGGCGTGAGGAGCCCTGCAGCCGGCGGGGGCAACTTCACCTGCTTGTATATTAAACAATCCTGATTTCAGACAATTTAAATCTTAATCTATTTAAAAAAGAATATTATATAAAGATGCTGTTTTTAAACCTTTTGTCATTTGAGATGCATGTATCTTCCGTGCGGGCTGAGGGGCGGGTGGTCAGCTCAGTGCCGGCCTCTGGGGGCTGCTGGAGCCGCCCATGTTCAGGCAGTGCGTCCGCATTGGGGCCCACACCCCTTAATCCAGAGAAAGCTGGTGGAAATTGACTTTTCATACCTTTCTCCTGAAATGAATTCTGTTTTAAATTGGAATAAATTTTGTTCCTAAACACGTGGCCCCCCTCTGGCTTATTTTCTGTTGCTGGCTGGGGGCGGGGTGCGGGGAGGTACAGCAGAGGAACCCTGAGGCCCCCAGGGTGTCACTGGATTCCCGTGCGGCTGGGAGGGGTCTTGTCACCTTCAGGTTGGGGTCTCAGCTCGGGAACCACAGCCCGGCTGCCTGGGGTGTGCCTCCTTCCCTGGGCCCAGCTGGCCATTCACTGTCACGGATGCTCTTGGACGTATGTGCCCCTCCCCTAACCCAGTTGTGTAAACCAAGATGTTGGGCCAGTAATCTCCTTCCCATCTCTCAGTCTTTTTTGCTTTAAAAATTTTAAAAATACATATATTGTGGTAAATACACATATAACTTACCATCTTTACAATTTTTAAAATCAGATTTTATTTGTGTTCCAATGGGTCATTAGCAATAGGTCATGTTATGAGATCAGGTCGTGCATGCATGCCTAGTGTGCTTGACTCTGCAAGCCTATGGACTATAGCCCACCAGGCTCCTCTGTCCATGGGATTTTCCAGGCAAGAATACTGGAGTGGGTTGCCATTTCCTCCTTTAGGGGATCTTCCCGACCCAAGGATTGAACCTGCATCTCCTGTATTGGCAGGCAGATTCTTTACTACCAAGCTACCTGGGAAGCCTCTCTTCACCATTTTTAAATGTGCAATTCAGTGACATTAATTTCATTCATAATGTTGTGCAACTAGCAGCACTAACGGTCTCCAAAACCTTTTTATCACTTCAAACAGAAACTCCTTTCTTGTTAAGCAATAACTCCCCACCTCTTCCCCAGCCCCCGCCACCGTATTTTCTATGGAGTCTATAGGGATCTCCTGTGAGTGGAATCGGAGTTTGTCCTTCTGTGTGTAGCTTCTCTCACTGCACATCATGTCCTCCAGGTTCATCCATGGTGTAGCAGGTGTCAGAACCTCCTTCCTCTTTAAGGCTGAGTCATTCCAATGGTGGGCCACACCGTGTTTATCCATCATCTGTCTGTTGGTGGACACTAGGCATATTCCGCCTCTGACTGCCATGAATCATGCCTCTGTGAACACCAGTGTGCAGGTGCCTCTTTGAGACGGCTTTCCATCTTACTGGGTGTAAAGAGAAGTGGAACTGCTGGGTCACACCGTGATGCTAGTCAACCATTTGAGGAACCACCGGACTGTTTTCACAGCAGCTACCTTATTTTCATGTTCCCACCAGCCGTTCACCCGATTCCCACTTCTCCACATCGTCCTCCAGTTTTATTTACTCACTCATCAGCGGAATGGAAATGCCTAGAAGACCTGTGTGTGCCAGGCACTGTCCTGGGCACTGTGTATACAGGGAGGAGAAGAGTGTTTATCACCACGACTCACTCTGTGAACTGACAGCCAGGAAAAGAGGCATGGGGAGCAACAGGGGCCACTTCAGACAGGCTGTTCAGGAAAGGCCTTTCTGAGAAGGTGGCCTATGAATAATATGCTGGGAGATGTGAAGGGATCTGTGTTTGTGCTTAGTTGCTCAGTGTGTCCAACTCTGCGAGTCCATGGACTGTAACCCTCTAGTCTTCTCTGTCCATGGGAATTCTCCAGGCAAGAATACTGGAGTGGGATGCATGTCCTTCTTCAGGGGAACTTCCTGACTCAGGAATCAAACCGGGGTCTCCTGCATTGCAGGCGGATTCTTTACCAGCGGAGCTACCTGGGAAGTCCCAGTGAAGGACTTTCCAGGCAAAAGGCACAGCCCAGTGCAAAGGCCCTGGGGCAGGACTGTGCCTGACTGCTGGAAGAACAGCGAGGAGGCCTGCTTGCAGCAGAGTAAGGAGGGAAACAGAAGGAGGAAGGGAAGGCAGGGAGGGCACAGGCAGCTCGTGCAGGGGCTCGTGGGCCAAGGGAGGAACTGGTCTCTTACCCCGAGGGAGGTGGGACCCTGGAGGGCTGCGGGCAGAGGAGGGGAGGGGCCTGATTTAGTGCTCAGGCGCGCCCTCTGGTGGCTATTGCGCGGAGGAGAGACTGAGGGGATGAGGGCGGAACCCGGAACTTGGATGGAGGGGACCTCTCTAGACCAGGCAGGACATGATGGAGGCAGAGGAAAGGAGTGGGATTTGGGACGTGGGGGCCGAGAGGGGGCCCGCAGACGCTGCCGGCGCACCTGGCTGTCATGCCTTCCTCCGCCGGCAGGTGCCGCTCGCCGGCTTTCCGCGCCTGCCAGCCCGCCACCTGCGGGCTCCAACGCGCACCTGCGGGGAATGTCCTCTCCACATCCCCGTTCCAACAGGGAAACTGAGCAGCTGGGCCCTTGCCCTGACGGCAGGCGGTGCCCCCGGGCCCGGGCACTAGCAAAGTGAAAACGCAGGGTCCTTACAAAACCAGGAGGCTTTCAAGACGGAAAACCTTTGGACCACCCACCTACGCAGGTGGCCAGGGAGGGGTTTCGGGTGCTTTCTTCTTTTGGCTGTGGTGAATCCTGCTGCGGTGGACTTGGGTAAGAAGGACCTGGTGCAGACCCTGCTCTGGATACATCGCAGAAGTGGAATCAAATCTGTGATTCATCAGCTAATAAAGGGAGAGGGCGGGGCTTTGTAGCCCAGGCTTGGGATAACCCTGGTTGGGGGGTGTGTGTGGCCAACGCAATGGCCAGGGAGGGACCCTGCTGTGGTCTCTCATCATCTGAGGAGCGCCAGGTACTTTGAAGCTATGTGAACATCCTCATTAAACAAAAAGGACTTGTTTTTAAGATGTTTTTAATAAAGAATCTTCATAGGATTTGTTACAATACTGCTTCTGTTTTTTGTTTTTTGGCCAGGAGGCACATAGGATCTTAGCTCCCCGGCCAAGGATCAAACCTGCACCCCCTCCACTGGAACGCAAAATCTTGACCACTGGACTTCTAGAGGACATTTTTAATATTAAACGAACAGCACTTGAAGGGAGTGGTTTGTTTCTAAAGAAAGGAGAGACTATGCATTTATAGCATTCAGTTCAGTTCAGTTCAGTTGCTCAGTCGTGTCCGACTCTTTGAGACCCCATGAATTGCAGCACGCCAGGCCTCCCTGTCCATCACCAACTCGTAGAGTTCACTCAAACTCACGTCCATCGAGTCGGTGATGCCATCCAGTCATCTCATCCTCTGTCGTCCCCTTCTCCTCCTGCCCCCAATCCCTCCCAGCATCAGAATCTTTTCCAGTGAGTCAACTCTTTGCATGAGGTGGCCAAAGTACTGGTGTTGCAGCTTTAGCATCATTCCTTCCAAAGAACACCCAGGGCTGATCTCCTTTAGAATGGACTGCTTGGATCTCCTTGAAGTCCAAGGGACTCTCAAGAGTCTTCTCCAACACCACAGTTCAAAAGCATCAATTCTTCAGCGCTCAGCTTTCTTCACAGTCCAACTCTCACATCCATACATGACTACTGGAAAAACTATAGCATTGACTAGATGGACCTTTGTTGGCAAAGTAATGTCTCTGTTATTAGTACACAGTATTATTAGTATTATTGATCCCCATACATCTACAATTCTTCCATGATACTTAAAGCAAATGGAAACTCTTATTGGTCACTATGATGATTTGAATAGATAGCTTTATAAAGACCTAACAATGCTGAGATAAAGTATTCATTTGTCAGAGTATTCTATGAAAATAAAAAGTCACCTAGAAAAAAAAAGAAAGGAGAGATTTTGGGTGGGATACATTTAGATCTAGAAAAACTCACCAGAGGGAGCGGGGGTGTACATTGGTGCATGCACTTTGGCGAGAGAAGTCATATCTGGGAATGTAAGCCAGGTGTAAGCTGGCAGGTCCACAATTGGGCATTTATTTACAGAGAGTCATACATAGGTCTTCAGAAAGGCACACCCCAATGGCCACAGCCACCCCTCTCATTACAGCCCCAAATGTGATGAGAACTTTAAAAATATATATATTTATTCATTTATTTGGCTGCACCAGGTCTTAGCTCGACACGAATAGATGACTAGCCCAGCATGGTGATAACAGTTAATAACACTGTATTGGGACTCCCCTGGGAGTCCAGTGGTTAAGACTCTGAGCTCCCAATGCAGGGAGCATGTGTTCAGTCCCTAGTCTGGGAACTAGATCCCATGTGCCACACGACAGGGTGGCCAAAAACCCACACAAAACTGTATTGTACTTTGAAAATGGCTGAGAGAGTCGGTCTTAAAAGTTCTCATCACAGGACTTCCCTGCTGGTCCAGTGGTTAAGACTCTCAGCTCCCAATGCAGGGGGCCCAGGTTTGATCCCTGGTCAGGGAACTAGATCCCACATGCTGCAGCTAAGACCTGGTGCAGCCAAATAAATGAATAAATATATATATTTTTTAAAGTTCTCATCACAAGAAAAATAACCACTCCATGTGCCAATGAATGCTAACTAGAGTTACTGTGGTAACCATTTCACAATATATACAAATGCAGAATAATTATGTTGTACAGCTGAAGTGCATATGTTATATATCAATTATAGCTCGCTTTAAAAAATATATATATATATAGAAAATGCTGACTAAAAGGATATATACATGGATGATGGGATGTTCACCCAATGGTATAGTCTATAGAAGTGAGAATTAGTGAATTTCAACCACAGGTAATCATATGATTTATGACACAAACAAAGTGTTGAGTGATAGATAATTTGCAGAATGTTCAAAAATGACAGAAAAAGAACACAATTTTTAGAGTCGCTTAATACGATTGTAAATAAAGAAAGCAAAGAAGTATAGAGGGACATTACAAAAGGGAATCACAAGACAATCAGCTCAGCAATAGGACATAGTAATCCTAAATGTGTCTGCATGAAATAGATGAAGCAAAATATGATATGGCTGAAAGGAAAAGCAGAGAAAGTCACAGTTACACTTCAAAACTTCTACAGTCATCTCTTGGTGATCGGCAAAATAAGCAGACAAGATATTAGCAAGAATAGAGATCTAAACAATACCACCAACCAGACACAAAAATATGGTGAAATGATTTGGGACAAAGATACAAAGGCAGTTCAACAGAGAAAGGACTGTCTTTTCAGCAAATGGTGCTGGAAAAATGGGATATCCTATGCAGAAACAAACAAAACAAATTAAAAAAAACCCTCTACCTAAACAAAAAGGAACACAAGATGGATCATAGGTCTAAATGTGAAATGTAAAACAATAAAACTCTAGAAGAAAACAGAGAACTTTTTGGGACTCCCCTGGTGGTCCACTGGCTAAGACTCTGTGCTCCCAGTGCAGGGCGCCCAGGTTCAAGCCCTAGTCAGGGAACTGATTCCATGTGCTACCACTAAGAGTTCACATGCCACAGCTAAAAACAGATTCAGTGTGCGCAGCTAAGGCCCACCACAGCCGAATACACAAATAAAGGAACACGTGTATACCTGTGGAGGAGTCATGTTGATATATGGCAAAACCAATACAATATTGTAAAGTTAAAAAATAAAATAAATTAATTAAAAAAAAAAGAAATAATAGGGCCCCTGTTTCAGACACGACTGAGCGACTAAACACACACACACACAATAGAGAACTTCTCTGTGGCCTTAGGTCTGGCAAAGGGTTCTTCATGACAGCACATGACCTATGAAGGGGGGAAAAACTGATAAACTGAGCATCATCAAAGTGAAGCACCAAGGACACAGCTAAGTGAATGAAAAGCCAACCCACAAGCTGAAAAAAACAATTTCAAATCCCATACCCCATAAAATGACTTGTATCCAGAATATATAAAGAATTCTCAAGACATAATAATAGGGAGAAAAGCCCACTAAAAGAAATGGCAAAATATTTGAACAGACGCTTCACCAAAAAAGATTCATGGACGGTACATGAATACATGCAAAGATGTGCAACATTGTTAGCTGATCAGGGAGACACAGATTAAAATCCACAATGAGGTACCATTACATGCATCTTTGCTGTTGTTCAGTTGCTCAGTCGTGTCCGACTCTTCGTGACTCTGTGGACTTCAGCATGCCAGGCTTCCCTGTTCTTCACGGTCTCCCAGAGCTTCCTCAAACTCAGGTCCATTGAATCGGTGATGCCATTCAACCATCTGATCCTCTGTCTTCCCCTTCTCCTCCTGCCTTCAATCTTTCCCAGCATCAAGGTCTTTTCTAATGAGTCGGCTCTTCGCATCAGGTGGCCAAAATATTGGAGCTTCAGTTTCAGCGTCAATACTTCTAATGAATACTCAGGATTGATTTCCTTTAGGATTGACTGGTTTGATCTCCTCGCAGGGAGACTCTCAAGAGTCTACTCCAACACCACACACAGCTCAAAAGCATCAATTCTTTGGCATTCAGCTTTCTTTATGGTCCAACTCTCACATCCATACATGACTAGTGGAAAAACCATAGCTTTGACTATATGGACCTTTGTTGGCAAAGTAATATCTCTGCTTTTTAATATGCTGTTGAGGTTGGTCATAGCTTTTCTTCCAAGGAGCAAGGGTCTTTTAATTTTGTGGCTGCAGTCACTATCTGCAGTAATTTTGGAGTCCAAGAAAATAAAGCATCTTAGAATGGCTAAAATTAAAAAAAAAAAAAATAGGACAATACCCAGTGCTGATGAAGATGTGGAAAAACAGGAACTCTCAGGTGTTGGCGGTGGGGATGAAAAACAGCATAGCCACGTTGGAAAACCAGCCATTTCTTACAAAGTTACATGTACAATTACCCTGTAACTCAAGCAGCCTGCTTCTAAGAATTTATCCTAGAGAAATAAACACTGATGATATTTATATAATATGTTTATAGCAACACTGTTCATTATCGCCCTGAACTGGGAGCAACTCAGATGGCCCTGTACAGGTGAATGGATAAAGGGTGATGAGCCCACGCAAAGGAACAGTACTGGACAGTCCAAAGGGAGGGGCTCCTGACACAGCCAAAGGCATGGACAGGTCTCAGATGCTAAGTGAAAGAAGCTAATCTCAAAAGCTACACAATGTATGTTTCTGTTTGTATGACATTCTCAAAAAGATTTTTACAAAAACGGGGACTTCCCTGGTGGTCCAATGGCTAAGATGCGCTCCCAATGCAGGGGGCCTGGGTTTGATCCCTGGTCAGGGGAGTAGATCCCACATTCTGTAACTATGACCCTGGTACAGCCAAATAAATAAAAATAAATTGAAAGGTTCAAAAAACCATAGCAACAAAAAAGCAGATCCACGGTTTCCAGGGGTGAGGGCTTGGGTGAGGGTCTGGCTACAAAGCAGTATCTGGAGGAGGTTCTTCAGGTAGCAGAACCATGTTCTGTCAACTGTACATTTGTTAAAACTTAGAACCCTGCACCAAAGAAAGTGCCTACCAAGCCACATAAATTGAAAAAATGAAAAACAAAATAAATCTTGTAACCAAAAGGTACCCCCCAAACACAGAAGTACCATAGAAATCGCTGTAGTGCTGATTACCTGGCCAGAGGAGGGGGTGGGAGGTTGTTCATGTTTGAAAGAGCATGTGGGGGCCCTCGTGGGGCTGATGACACCCTGAATCTTGGCCGGGGTGGGGATCACATGGGTGTTGGTTTCACAAGAAATAATTAGATTAATATATGTTGATGTTTTCTGTGTTTTCCATGTGTGTTTGCATTTAAAGAATTATTATTATTTATATTAATATTATTTGGCAGCCCCGTGGTATCTTAGTTCCCTAACCGGGGTCCAAAACCCACCATTCTCTGCTTTGGAAATGTGGAGTCTTAACCACTGAACCACCAGGGAAGTCCATATTTGTGTGTATGCATAGAGCTCACCCTGTTTTTCCTGCATCAACTAATAGGTGACAGGCGTCCCGGCTGGAAGGGAGGAAGCAACCCTTTCCTGTTTGGGGAACTGAGAAGATTTGCTGTGAGGCTAGAGAAATTCACAGAGTCTGGGCCCTGGAGCAAAAGGAACCAAGGCACTGCTTGTTTTTTCTCAGGTCAGCGGGAGCCAAGGAAGGCATCAGATCAGTGCCTACCGCGCTAGCCCCATGTCACGTGCTGAAGGCCCGGTATCCTTTGGGAAATAGTCAGCCGGGTGGCCCCAGGGACTCCCCGCCTCGCCCCACCATCTGCTCTCCATCCCGTGACTCAGCCTGGCTTCTCAATTTTGCCAAGCTGGTCATCTCTGTTCTCTCCACCCAGCTCTGCACGGCCCAGACTTATTTCTGTTTTTCTTCACCTGCCTGGGAGCGGGAAGTTACCCAGACCTCGGGGCCCCGGGGAGCATCCCCTCCCCACGGCCATCCGGTCCGGGGGCGGGAACAGGGGTGGGCAGGGCAGCGCCTGCCGGGCCCCAGTGACCCAAGGGGGCCCCTATCGAACTTCCCATCTGCCAGTCGTTATGAATCAACAGCAAGAAAACCACACCGGTCGCGGCTAGGGCGTGGTAGAGGGAGACGGTTGCGGCTGTGTGTCCCAAGTGCAACACACACCCTCTCTGGGTCTCACCAGCACCTTTGGGAGGGGCCCGGAGGCTGCAGGATTCTGTGTTTCTCTGGGGAGAGGGGTGTTTGGGAACTTTCTAGAAGTGTCTAGAACCTCTCCCAGAGCGTTCTGCTCCCAAACACAGCAAAGTTCTTACTGGATTGGAGGCAATCAGTGGGGGACCAGCCACAATTCACCCTCTGGTCCCCCTCTACTTCTGGAGACCTGGGCATGGTGACTTCTTGGCTTTTTTGGGAGCAGCTTCCACTCCTGAGATTCTATGGCCAGGCTCCCTGTCCAGTTTCTCGTCCTGGTCCCAAAGGTCCTCTCGTCAGAGTAACCTTCTTTGGCTCCCCCTGCCCCACGTTTCAAGCCACAGATGAGCCCCGCTACATCTCCCATCCCCTCCCTGGGCTTTATTTTCCTCTCACACACACTTTATCACCATCTGATAGGCTTGGATATACATATATTTAGGATATTTCTTTGTCTGTCAAGGGTATCCCACAGGGAGGTAGGGGGGCGTTTGACGTTTCAGTCCCATCTTTGCGTAGACTGCCTGCCACATAGGAGGCACCGCATACAAGTTTGCAGGGAGAATGAATGGCCCTGGCTCTAAAGCTGCCGATTCTGCATTGAAACCCTGGGGCCCCACGGGTGGGACAGCCTCCCCCAGGAGTCAGGCCTGGTTGTGCCTCCATGTCCCCATCTGTGCAGGGGGCTGGAATGAACTTGGGGCGCTGTCTGCATGAAACCCACCTCCCGTAATACACAGAAGTGCTTAAAGCAGTATGTGCCCCTGGGCCTTGGATGTTCTTTTAAAAAAAATATCAGGATGGGGGACTTCCCTTAGCAGTCCAGTGGTTAAGATGCCAGGCTTCTAATGCAGGGGGCGCTGGTTTGATCCTTGGTGGGGGAACTAAAATTCCACATGTTTCTCAGGATGGCCAAAAAGTTATAAAAAAAAATAAATATTAAAGATGGTGACAGGTATTCTGAGGATTGCGTCTAATTGGCCCAGAGGAAGGGAAGAGGGGCGTGGGCCAGGGAGGGCGTCAGAGGCTCAGGGAGGACGGAGAACTGGGTCCACCCCTTCTCCAGAATGAGGAAGGAGGCCCAGCGTGCACCCAGGCGGCTGGCCTTTCCTCCCCGGCCCGCCCTCCCCCGAGGCGCCCACCTCATCTCTGAGCTCTTCTGCCGTCAACCTGTCGGGCCGGGCCAGGCAGGTCTGAGGATGGGCGGGGAGCCCTGAGCCAGCATCTTTTCTCCTCCTCCACCCCGGGGCTGGCACACAGGCCTAGAGAAGCTGGGCCAGCCGGTAACCCAGGCCGGGAAGCCAGGGGGTCCCTCGGGGGGCGACCCCCACGACAAGGGAGGCCCTTCCCACCGGTGCCAGGAGCCCTCCCCAGAGCGGCTGGGCTGGGGTTCCTCCCAGGGCGGGGGCGGGGGCGATGCCGCCTCGTGCCCGCTGAGACCCTGTCATGGCTCGCTCGCTCACCTGGCGCTGCTGCCCCTGGTGTCTGACGGAGGACGAGAAGTCGGCGGCCCGGATCGACCAGGAAATCAACAAGATCCTCCTGGAGCAGAAGAAGCGCGACCGAGGGGAGCTGAAACTGCTGCTTCTGGGTGAGTCGGAGGCCACCCAGGGCGGGGCAGCCTGGGAGCCCACTTTCAGGATGAATCAACTGAGGCTCGGTTCCTCCTCCCAGGGAGGGAGCTGTGGGCCCGTTCCCTTGGCCCAGCCACCTCCTGGGCATCTGCAGGGATGGAGGTGGCTCAGTTGGGTGGCCCGACTCTGGCCTGGCTGGCCCAGCCTGCCCTACGGGCTCCTGAGTCATGAGAAGGGAATGAGCTGCCCAGCGCCGGGACCTCCAGCCTAGCCCTGTGACCGTGGAGAGTCCAGGACCCTTCCGTCCCCCTGAGGGCTTGACCTAGGTTTGTTCTGGTGGTTCATTAGGACAAGTCCCATGGTCAAAGCATGGCCAAGCACCTTTAATGGATTGATTAATTGATGGATCGGTTCATTCATTCAAGATGTACTGCATAATTCCTAGAGGTGGGGTACAACAGCAGGGGAGATGGAGCGTTGTGTGTCCCTGACTTTAGGGACCTCAGCTTCTGGTGACGGAGCCAGACCGTGAGCCCGTAAACTAACAAGTAGATAAAATAATTTCCGGCAGCAAGAAGAGGAGGTAAACAAAACCCTGTGAGGGAGCTGGGGTGATTCGGGTGTGACGGATTGGAAGGCTCTGAAGTTGTGACCTCTGAGACCTCACGTCTTATGGTCCACATGTGTCCACTCCCCCAGCCACTTTGCCCTGTGTGTGGCCCCACAGGCCTAAGCCCAGGGACCCCAACCTTGGAGGGTCTCCTGGGAATGCCTGAGCCCTGGACGAGGGCTGGGGAAGGCCCTGAGGTCCCAAATTCCCACCTGCCTGCACTGGGACAAAGGGCAGGGCTTGGTCATCTGGATAGCCGCCCTATCTCTTCTCCTGCTCAGTGGGAAGGGGCAGCCCTCAGCGATGGAAAGAGAAGAGAAAGTGGGGCACAGCCCCCCAGTGAAGCCATCTGAGCCTGGAAGGGGTTTTTATTTTGTTTTGGTTTTTTGACCTCGCCCTATATGGCATATGGGCTCTTAGTTCTCTGGCCAGGGATCGAACCCATGGTCCCTGATGTGGAATCTTAGGGTATTCCTTTGAGTCTTCCTTTGGAAGTCACAGGAAAGTTTTAATTAAGACTTTAATAGCTATCTCTATTCACTTTCTGAAATAACTAGGCTTTTATATATTATATGGTATTTACTATTTTTTAATAAATAGAGCTACATTGGCTATTCTTTTGTGAGCTCTGGTTATTGGTATCTTCCAAATAATTTGTCTGTTTCCTTGAAGTTTTCAAGTATACAGGTGTACAATTTTTTCTAACACTCCTTTGTTATCCTTTCATGTCTGTAGGATTTGTAGTGATGTCTCTTTTTTCATTCTTTGTCTTCTCTTCCTTTTGGGGAAGCTAAGAGCTCAGTTTGGAGAAGGCAATGGCACCCCACTCCAGTACTCTTGCCTGGAAAATCCCATGGACGGAGAGGCCTGGTGGGCTGCAGTCCATGGGGGTCGCTAGGAGTTGGACACGACTGAGCGACTTCACTTTCACTTTTAACTTTCATGCATTGGAGAAGGAAATGACAACCCACTCCAGAGTTCTTGCCTGGAGAATCCCAGGGACGGGGAGCCTGGTGGGCTGCCGTCTATGGGGTCACACAGAGTTGGACACGACTGAAGTGACTTAGCAGCAGCAGCAGCAGCAGCAGGAGCTCAGTTGGGCTAGGGGTTTGTCAGTGTTAGCGATCCTTCCTTGCACATCTCAGGTTTCTCTAACCGTGCCTCAGGACCTCTGCACTTGCTGTTCTCCCTGCCAAGGGCTCTCAGCATCCCTACAAGCCTTTGCCTGGCCGGTGGGTCTCAGCTCAAGTGCCACCTCCTCAGAGACGTCTTCCCTGATTTCCCTGGCTTCAAAGTCAGACCCATCCTTCTTCCTCTGCCCAGTTTTTCTTCATAGCACTCACTTCGTGACACTCTCTCTGGTATTTTCCTGTTTCCTTTTTCACCGTCTGTCTCTCCAGTGACACAGCAAACAACACAGAGGTAGAGACCATGTCCATCTTATTCACTCCTTTGTCCTCAGCATTTTTCAGGAGTACAGTGGCCTGGTCATGAGGGCATGCTTTATAAATGAGTGAATGAATGAATGAATCCAGTTTCCGGGGTGATTTTCCCCAGAGTTATACTGTATCTTCCTAGAGCTGGTAGAGTCCTTTGCTCCACTGACTACTGGACAGCCAGCCCCAAATCAGGAAGCCACTTCTGCTCGTGGTCAGGGGGGAGGGGAGAAGGGAGATTGTTCACATGTCCAAGCACTGATGTAGCCCTGTGGACAGCCTGCTGGACTGTGGTTTCAACCACCCCCATCCAAGCCCCAAGGGCTGCCTCCACACCTGCCCTCCTTCTTAAAAACAGGAATTGAATTTAAAAGTTTTTGATTTTTTTCTGGGAGATAGTTGATCCTTTTGAGGAAGAAGCCCAAGGGACCAGGGGTCTGTCCCTGGCAGGAAGTAGTCACCACATTGAGAAGGGGGAGGAGTCTGAAGCAAACAATTAAAGTAGCCATCTCTGGGACTTCCCTGGTGGTCCAGTGGTTAAGACTCCAAGCTTCCATGGCAGGGAGTGCAGGTTTGATCCCTTTTTGTGGAACTAAGATCTTACATGCCATGCAGTGTGTCCCCTCCAATAATAATAATAATAATAATAATAATAATAAAGAAGCCAGCTATGTCTGTCCTATGTGAGGTGGGAACCATTCCTATCCCCAGATGGGGAAACCAAGGCCCAGAGAGGTGAAGCAACTTGTCCAAAGTCACAGAGCCAGGACTGGAGCCTAGAATTCCAGTTCCAAAGTCCACGCTGTTGACTGCCCTGTCAGATGGGGAAACTGAGGCCCAGGGAGGTGGCAGGATTGGGTCTGGAGTCTGCAGCCGGTTTGGAGGCAGAGCTGGGCATGGAAGCTGAGCTGTGTGGTCTCCAGCTGCCCGGGCCTGACCCCCTTGGCCCCAGGAGCCCCGTCTTCCAGGAGTGGATGGTGGGGTGGGGGCTGCAGTTTCCCATGGAAGGAGCCACCCAGTGTCTTGTGATGCCTGGGACTTGGCGCAGCTCCTGGCCTCTGCATTTCCACTTCCTCCCCCGTGCCCAGGAGGAAGCGGCCACTTCCCGTCTGGGCTTCGAGGCTGTGCCAGGTGGAGACAGCTCTCCTACGTCTTTCGGCGTCATTTGGGGAGCTTCCTGAACCATACCACGAGAGGCTCCTGAATCCTCAGTGATTCTAGGAGTAATGGCTGCAAAGGTGAAGTGTTTCAGACTTCAGGTTGGGACTCACACGTGAGTCATGAAACCCAAGTTCTGGGTGGCAACCAGGCTTTTTTTTTTTTTCTTTAACGAAACAGTGCATCCCAACAAAATTAACTGTTGCTTGGTGAGATCTCTGTTTGTGCTCGCAGAGGAGCAGCCCAGAGGAAGGTCAAAGAATGTAGTCCCCGGCCGTAGGTCTCACTGCCATTTTGGCAGCACCCAGAGAAGCCGATGAGCTTCGGAGTGTGTGGAGAAAAATCCTATTAACTGATATTTTGATGATGCCTGACTCAGCCTACCATCCACATCCTGTTTTGTTGGTGAAGGATCCACAAGGGTTTGTTTTTACTCCTCTGCTTCTCCATTAGCTGTGTGACCTTGGGAAAGTCACTGCACCTCTCTGAGCCCCCATGTCTCCACTGTGAATGGGAACACAGCGGGAATGTTTGTGAGGATCCACCAAGGTCAGTCAGAGAGGACCTGGGCTCAGGGCTTGGCAGATGCTAAGACTTAAATCTTTGTTGCTGGGAAGACACGAATGATGACAATGATTCATGCAGCACCTGGGGAATTTCCCAGAATGATCATGAAAGAGCCCAAGAACTCTGGACTCAAAACTGTGTTTTAGTCCCAATCTGGCCACTCACCAACTGCAGGACCCCACCAATCTGGGACTCAGTTCTTCCACCTGAAAAGTGGAGCCAAGGGCCATTGTTCTTGTGGGCTTGGGGGAGCTGGGGCATGGACCCCCCCACCAGACTACCCAGGTAGTACAGTGGTTAGGACTCCTCGCTTCCATTGCAGGGGAAGTAGGGTCAATGCCTGGTTGGAGAACTAAGTCCCACATGCCACGTGATATGCCAAATAAATAGAGCTGTTAAAAAGCAGAGACCAGCCCACCTCTCCAGGTTTCCCAGTGGGAGGTGAGGTTGTGGGTTTATCTCACCGACTGTGATAGTCAGATATCCCACTGCAGGAATATTTAGTGAGTTTGATGTATCTCTGTCCTGAAACCCAAGGAATTTCAGAATCTGAGACAGGTGGCTCCTGACTGAAGGGGTGGTGTCTGTTTGTTGTTAATTTGTTTATAGTAAACATTTAACTTATTTAATCGTTGGCCATGCTGCATGGCATGCGGGATCTTAGTTCTTCATCCAGGGATCGAACCCATGCCCCCTGCATTGGAAGCACAGAATCTTAACCACCGGACCACCAGGAAAGTCCTGGAAACTTTTTATTTTGGAATCACTTTCAATGGACAAAAACGTGGCAAAGACTGCACAGAGAATTCCCAACTTCTGAACAGCTTCCTCTATGATGACTTCTTACATAAGTGCCCTGGGCTGTCATAGCTGAGATATTAACGTGGGAACTGTACCCTTAAGTTTCTGTGAACTCAACTCCAAACTTTAGATATCACTGGTTTTTCCACAAATACCCTTTTCTCATTTCAGCCTCCAATGCAGTATCTCACCTGGCATTTGAGGGGTTTTCCCCCCACTTTCTTAACTTTACATTTTGAAATGCTTTCAGAGTTTCAGAAAAGTTGTACTGGATTCTCCTGAAAATGTTAATATTTTATCTCATGCCCTTTATTCCCTCTCCATACACATACACATATACACTATATATATGTGTGTGTATATATTTGTAATTTACATGATGTATGTCTATAGCTTACTTGCTATATATTTATTTTTTTAAATGCAATTGCATTTAAAAATATTTATTTATTTGGCTGCTCTGGGTCTTAGTTGCAGCATATAGAATCTTTAGTTGCAGTATCAGATTATTTAGTTTCGGCATGTGGGATCTAGTTCCCTGACCAGGGATTGAACCCAGGACCCCTGCATTATGAGTGCAGAGTCTTAGCCATTGGACCACCAGAGAAGTCCCACTTTGCTATACATTTATATATTTAATACGGATATATTCATTGTTTTTTGATCCATTTGTGAGTACAGTTTCAGCCCTGATCGTTTTTTAAATTTTTATTTATTTTTAATTGGAGGATAATTACTTTTCACCTGTTTATCCTCCAAATACTTCTGTGGGTTTGGGTCCCACTAAAAGGCAAAGACCCCCAGGACGATGATGAGCGGCTGACGCATGTGATACAGTCTTGTCTCCATCACGTCCCACCAGTGTTTCCAGTCTCCCCATGAATGTCCTTTGGGGTAACAGAAAAGTGACTCTTCTTCTTGGATCTCAAGTGCAGTAGTGTCACCAGCCCAGCCCTCACTGCACTCAAATGTGCGGGGGCAGGGAGGGACTGGGCCCCGCCATGGGTGATACGGGGGATCACTCTCTCTTCCGCCACTTCCCACACTCCCTGCCTCCTCCCCACTATGTTCCCACTGCTCCCGGTTCCTCTTTCTGGCTCCAGCCAGGCTACCCCTTCCCTTTCTGCAGCTGGTCTCAGTTCCTCCTGCACGAGTGTCCCCCGCCCTTGGAGGGACCCCACGCCAGGGTCCCCCAGGGGCTGGCAGGGTGATGGAGGTGTGGGAGGAGGCCTCCTGGCCATGTACCTCTCACCTGGCTGTCAAGCCCATTTCCCAGATGAGAAAACAGAGGCTCCAAGAGGGAGATACTGGGGCTCAGAGAGCAGCGAGCCAGGCCTTTCTCTTTGAGCTCCTGGTCCTGGGCTCTGGAAGGTTCTAGTGTTAATATCACAGACCCACTCCTGGCTTTTGGGCCATGCAACCCTGCACTCAGAAGGGCCCTGAGGGTTCATCCTGCACTTGGCCCTGGAAATTCTGTAGATGAGCCTGCAAGGAGCCTCATCCCACTCTGTTTCACTGTGAGGTTGTGTGGGTTCTGTCTCCCAAGTATCTCATGTGAATGTCCCCTTCGGTCTCACTCCACTTGGCCACCTGGGTCAGCCTGAACCATCTGGCTGGTGGGAAACCCTCCCTGTAGTAACCAGAGAGCACCTGTGAGCACCTGCGTCAGGCCCTGCCCCTCCTCTGCCCACAGCCTTCCAGGCTTCCACCTCCCTGAGGGTAAAAGCCCAAGTTCTCCTGTAGCCCACAAGCCTCTGCATGACCAGCCCCATCCCCTCCCTGCCCTCCCCTCCTCCCTCCCCCTTGCTCACTCTGCTCCAGCCACACGAATCTCCCATCTGTTTGTCAAACACATCAGGCACCGTCCTGCCACAGGGTCTTTGCACATGCTCTGTCCGCTGCCTGGTGCTCCCTTTCCCCACACCTTGACATGGGAGCAACCTTCTCAGCCTTCAGATCTCAACCCCAATGTTACCTCCACTGAGAAGTGTTCCATGCACTTAGCAGTAGTCACTTAATCACTCTATTTATCCTGTTGTATTTCCTTCATAAAACTTTCTCTACCTGAAATAATTATAGCAAATAATGATAACAGTAATTATAATTATGGTAAAGACTACTACTGCTAATAGTAGTGAACAGGAATGTAACTCTTACTATATCAAAGTGCATTCTAAGCCAGGGGTCCACAGACTTTTTCTGTAAAGGGCCAGATATAAAATCGTTTTGGGCTTCCCAGGTGGCTCAGTGGTAAAGAATCTTCCTGCCATGTGGGAGACTTGGCTTCAATCCCTGGGTCAGGAGGATCCTTTAGAGAAGGAAATGGCAACCGGCTCCAGTATTCTTGCTGGGAGAATCCCATGGACAGAGGAACGTGATGAGCCACAGTCCATGGGGTCTCTAAAGAGACAAGACTTAGTGACTAAACAGCACGGCACAGTAAATCTTTCCAGCTTTGCAAGCTGGAGGGTCTCTGACTGCTCAACTGTGCTGCTGTCCCAAGAAACCAGCTGTAGATAATTTATATACAACCAGGTGTGGCCATGTGCCAATTAAAACTTTATTTGCTGTGCTTAGTCGTGTTCAACTCTTTGAGACCCCATGGACCGTAACGCACCAGGCTTCTCTGTCCATGGGGATTCTCCAGGCAAGAATACTGGAGTGGGTTGCCATGCCCTTCTCCGGGGGCATCTTCCTGACCCAGGGATCAAACCCAGGTCTCCCGCAATGCAGGAGGATTCTTTACCATCTGAGCCACCAGGAAAGCTCATGAATACTGGAATGGGTAGCCTATCCCTTCTCCAGGGGATCTTCCCTACCCAGAAGTCAAACGGGGTCTCCTGAATTTCAAGTGGATTCTTTACCAGCTGAGCTACCAGGGAAGCCCAGAACTTTATTTACTGACTCTGAAACCTGAATTTCATGTAATTTTCAGGTGTCATCAAACAGCGTCTAGATTCCTCTCAGCCATGTAAAAAATGCAAAAACTAACCATTTAAAAACTGTAAAAATTGTAATCGTGAAAATAATTAGAAATGTAAAAACCATGCACACTGTAACAATTTGCTGGCCACGCAAAAACAGGTGGCTGTCAGGAATTCCCTGGAGGTCCAGTGGTTAGGACTCCACACTTTGACTGTCGAGGGCCTGGTTCAATCCTTGGTTGGGGAACTGAGATCCCACAAGCCATGCAGCTCAGCCAAAAACAAAATGCAAACAACACCAAAAACAGGGACTTCCCCAGGGGAGTCTAGTGGGTAAGACATCAACCTCACAATGTAGGGGACCTCAGTTTGACTTCTGGTCGGGGAACTAGATCCGCCATGCTGCCAAGAAGACCCAACATAGCCAAATAAATAATAATCATGAAACAGAAAATCAAATCAAATCAAACAAAAATGAAACAAAAACAGGCACTGACAAGGTTTGTCTGAGGGCCAGTGGTTTGTTGACCCTCCAGGACTACGTTTTCATGAACCAGTTTAACCCTCACGCCACCCAGCAAACCACGTTTTACAGGTGGAGACACAAACACCAGGGCCGTGAAGGTGCTCACCCAGGGTCATGGAGCCGGGATGTGAGCCCCATTGCCCAGGGGTGGCGGGTGCCAGGTGGCGGGAGCCCCCCGGGGGCTGAGCTGACCATGGTGGCCGTTTCCCCAGGTCCCGGGGAGAGTGGAAAGAGCACGTTTATCAAACAGATGCGTATCATCCATGGGGCGGGCTACTCGGAGGAGGACCGCAAGAACTTCCGGCCCCTAGTCTACCAGAACATCTTCATATCCATGAGGAGCATGATCGAAGCTATGGAACGGCTACAGATCCCCTTCAGCTGGCCCGAGAGCAAGGTGAGCCCTGTGGGGAGGGGGCTCCCTTAGGGCATCCAGGTGGGACCGCATCCCCTCAGATCGCCTAAGTTCTTAAGAACCGCCTCCTCCAAGGTTTCTTGGGATCCTGGTGTGCATGTAAGGCAGCTTAGCACCAGCTGGTGGCTCAGTAGGTAAAGAATCCGCCTGCAATGCAGGAGACCTGGGTTCGATCCCTTGGTCACGAAGATTCCCCCGGAGAAGGGCACGGCAACCCACTCCAGTATTCTTGCCTGGGAAATCCCACAGCCAAAGGCGCCTGGTGAGTTACAGTCCATGGGGTTGCAAAGAGCTGGACAGGGCTGAGAGGCTAAACAGTTTCAATTTCAGCACCAGCATGTGCCCCCACCTCAAGGGTTCCCCCGTGGACCCCCAAGGCTCAATCATCTCTCCCTCGGACCTTATGATGCCTGGTAGGAGTCCTGAGTGGGCATATGTTTTGTTCTAGAAGTATTATTATGGTGGACTGGTTCCTGAGCCCTGCCCCACCCTGCTGAGGGAACAGTGCTATGCAGACCATGTGTCACATCACCCCTCTTTTTATATTTCATTTTATTTTATTTTTGGCCTTACCAGACCGCGTGTGGGATCTTAGTTCCCTGACCAGGGATCAAACTTGCACCTCCTGCATTGGAAGCAGGGAGTCTTAACCACTGGAACACTAGGGAAGTCTCCACCCTTCTTTTTAAAGATTTTATTGTATGAAGAACATTCCACATGAAATCTACTCTCTTAGCAAATTTTAAGTGCACAATACAGTATCAGTAACTGCAGATACAATGTCATAAAGAAAGAATTCTAGAAGGCGTTCCCCTTGACTAAGAGAAACTTTATTTATATCAACCCCCAACCCGTCCCCTCAGCCCATTCCATTCCCTGTGTCCGTGCACTTGCTGCTTCCAGATTCTTTGTGTAAGTAGAATCAGGCAGGATCTGTCCTATGACTGGCTTATCTCACTTAAAATAATGTTCTCAAGGTTTATCCGCCTTGTCCTCTGTTGCAGAATTTACTTCTCTTTAAAGGCTGCATAGGAGTCCCTATATCTACATCCTTATTCATTCATCCATCGATGGGCATTTAGGTTCTTTCCACATCTTGGCTACTGTCAGTAACGCTGGGATGAGCCTGAAAGTGCAGATATCTTTTCAAGATCCTGATTTCATACCCAGGAGTGGAATTGCTGGATCATATGGTAGCTCTATGTTTAAAAAACAAATTATTTGCTTATTTAGTTTTTTGGCTGCTGCACACAGCCTGTGAGATCTTAGTTCCCTGACCAGAAATTGAATCTGGACCCTCGGCAGTAAAAGTGTGGAATATTAACCACTGGGCTGCCAGGGAATTCCTGGTGGCTCTATTTTTAATTTGGGGGGAACTTCCAAACTGTTTTCCACAGTGGCTGTACCAGTTTACGTTCTCCCCAGCAGCATACACAGCTCCTGACCCCTAAGGCCTCAGGGTTGGTTCACTATGAGTCTTCTCTCCTTAGCTTGCAGATGGCTGTCCTCTGTATCCTCACATGGCCATCCTTCGGTTGTGTTTGTGTCCCAATCTCTTCTTATAAGGGCACTCCGGACTAGGGCCACCTTCATGACCTCCTGGTAGCTTAATTACCTCTATAAAAAGATAATTCAAACATAAACAAGAGCGCCTGCTTCCGGTGCAAAGAAAAGCGGACAGATGGAGCAGAGGTTGCTGTCCCGTGCAGGGTCACCCGAACTGGCGCTCCTTGAGCGTGCGCCCCTGCTGCCCCTGCGGCCTGCAGACACGCGCGCCAAGGGGGCAGAGACGGCAGGAGGGCAGCCCCGCCCCCCGCCGCCCTGTCCTGCTGCTCTGACCCGCCCCGTCCGTCCCTTCCCAGCACCACGCCAGTGTGATCATGAGCCAGGACCCCTACAAGGTGACCAAATTCGAGAAGCGCCACGCTGTGGCCATGCAGTGGCTGTGGGAGGACACCGGCATCCGCGCCTGCTATGAGCGCCGGCGAGAGTTCCACCTGCTTGACTCGGCTGTGTAGTGAGTCTGGGGTCCGCGGGCCGGGTAAAGGACCAAAGTCTGGGGCGGGAGGCTGTGCCTGGACAGTCTGAGGAGACCCATTCCCAGGGAGCCAAGCAGGCAGAGCGGCCCCAAGGCTGGTCGGCTTCCACTGCGGGGGTGCTGTGGGTGGTCTTGACTCCCAGGTGAGGGTGTTCCTGGGGTGACGTTGCTCACAGGTGACTCAGTTCCTGGGGTGCACTGTTACTAGGGTGACACAGCTCCTGGGGTGACACCGTTTCTGGGGTGATGGCACCTCGAAGGTGACTATTCTAGGATGACATTGCCCTGGGGTGACACCGTTTCTGGCATGAGACCATTTCTGGGTGATGTTGTCCTGGGCTCAACACTGGCTTCTAGTCCTCAAGGGTATCACTGCTCTTGTGGCAGTGACACACCTGGGGTGACACCCTCCCCAGAGAGACACACTGCCCTGAGGGTGAAGCTGCTTCTCCCTGAGGCTCCTGTGGCCTCAGGCTGTGCTCCTCAGCCACCTGGGACCCACAGAAATGCTGGCCTCTCTCTGGGGGCTCTCCTCCCCCAGCAGGGTCCTCATGGGGCCCTGGGTCAGGAGAAATCTGAGAAGTAAAGGGAGGTTGCAAGGCCATCACTCAGGTCTTCCGGTTCCACAGCTACTTGTCAAATCTGGACCGTATCACGGAAGAGGGCTACATACCTACCGCACAGGACGTGCTCCGCAGCCGCATGCCTACCACCGGGATCAACGAGTACTGCTTCTCCGTGCAGAAAACCAACCTGAGGTGAGCACAGAGCTTGGAAGCTCTTGTAGGAGGGCCAAAGGAGCTGCAGCGCTGAGGGCTGAGTAGGAGTTGTCTGTCCCAGCCCACAAAGGGCCTGTCAGGCTGGAGGAGGCAAAGCTGGGTATAGACATCTCCATCCCCCCATGGAGTCAGGACTGGGACCTGGAAGGGCCCACACATAGCCCCCAGAGTTCTGGGAGGGGAAGTCTTTCTGGAGGAGGAGGCATTGGTCTTAGGGCATTGAAGAATGATTAGGAGTTCACTAGAGCTATGGGGTGATGGGAAGGAGGAGACAGAGACTGTGCGGTCAGGGCTAGATCAGAGGGATTGATTTGGAGCTGGGGAAGCTCAGGGGGTGATCCCTCTAGTGATCAATGAGGGGTTCAGGCTGGGCGTCAGGAGACCCAGGAGGAGGCAGGAGCCATGGTTCAGGCAGACAGGGTTGGGAAAGGTCTGGGCAGTGGCCACGAGCATGGAAATGATGGAATGGTGCAAGAAATGTTTCTGATGTAGAATGGGTGAGTGTGGGAATTAGAGCAGGCAGTCAAAAATGACTTGCTGTGAGTTTCCCATCAAGATGATGGTGTAGATGGTAAAAACCACTGTGGTGGTGGTAGAGAGGGAGGTGTTAGAAAAGCCAATGGAGTTATCTGGGGGCAGGTTGGGTCTGAGGAGTCTGGGACATCTGGGAGATGGCTGGGTGCAAACAGGCCTGAGCTGGAAGACAGAGAAGTGTGGGGGTCCCGTGCAGCCAAGAATGGTCCATGCAGAGCCATGACCAGTGTCAAAGACCAAGAAAAGGTCAAAGAGACGAGCAACTTCTGGAATTGGCCTTTAGAGAATCTTCAACGACCTTAGCAAGATGGTGACAGAGAGCTGTGCAGGTGTGCCTGAGAACCTCCAGTGTTCAACCCACTCATGTTGACCTCTTGTTTCCTTGAATGGCCCTCCCTCTTGGCTCCATGCTTTTGAAACAAGAAGGTTCATAATTTACTGTTTGCATTTGGGTCTCCTCCACTAGATGGAGAGCCCCTTGAAGTTACAGCTTGAGACTGATTCTACTGCTTCTCTGATTGATATATTATGTGATATTGAGTGAGTGTGTGTGCTCAGTCGCTTCAGTCGTGTCCAACTCTTTGCGACTCCCTGAACTGTAGACCTCCAGGCTCCTCTGTCCATGGGATTTTTCTGACAAGAATACAGGAGTGTGTTGCCATGCCCTCCTCTAGGTGATCTTTCCAATCCAGGGATTCAATCCACGTCTCCTTTGTCTCCTGCATTGCAGGTGTATTCTTGACTATTGAGCCATTGGGGAAGCCATCGCTTCTCTAGTGATAATCAACTGAATGTCAGAGTGCAAGTTTGTATATATGAGTGTATGGTTGGAAAGATAGAAGAATGGATGGGTGGATGGATGGGTAGATAGATGAGTGGATAGATGGATGGAAGGTTGGATGGATGAAGGGATGAGTGAATGGATGAGTGGATTGTTGGGTTGGTGAATGGATAGATGGATAGGTAGGTGGATAGATGGATCAATGGGTGGCTGTATGAGTGGATAGATGGATATATAGATGGATGAATGCATGAATGGTTGGGTAAATATGTGGACAGATGGGTGACTAGATGGGTGGGTGGAAAGATGGATAAATGAGGAGGTGGGTGGATGGATGAACAGGTGGATGGGTGAGTTGGTGAAAGTTTAGGAGTAGAAGTAGTGGTTGGGGAAGTTCAGAGGAAAGACTGGGTGGAGGAGGGGAATTTTCAGAAGGGGAAACTTAAGTCCATTCTCAAGGCAAAGGTGAGGGCTCAGAGGAAAGGGAGTCTCTGAGCTGGGAGGCTGGAGAGTAAGTGAACCCCACAGCTGTCTCAGCCCCTGGAGCCCCATTTGAAGCCACTGCCTCCCCCATATGACCCTGGACACAGGGTCTGAGGGAATCTGGGGATCACCAGAAAGGCCGGTTTTGGGACTCAGGAGCCTCAGGCACCAGTCTGGATTCTCCTCCTGTACATCAGGGCAAGTCTTTTCTTGCTCTGAGGCTTCTGGCATTTCCTGCCTGCTGCCTGAGTAATGGTCGTATCCCCGGGTAAATGACGCAGGGTTTGTTATCAGCGACCCATATTTCTTAGAAGAGACAACAGGAAGGCGGGAGGGCTCAGGTTTTTGTTGTGGTGTGTCTGGGGGTGGAGGCAAACACTCGTCCTGGGACGCAAACAAAGGGGATGGCTCTTGTCCATCAGTGTGGCTGCTGGAAGCTCCCATGGTCACCCAGAACACAGCCAAGGGAAAACTGAGTTCTGGAGACATTTTGCAACTTCCCCTGGGTCATCAGTCAACAGGGCAGGCTGAGGATGTGTCCAATCAGCTGTCCTCTACTGTGGGGTAGAAGGCAGCCCAGTGCAACAGAAGTTCAGGATAGTCCCCTCTCCTCTCTGTACTTATAGTTTTCTCATCTGTAAAATGGGTATAATAGTGATGCCTACCCCATGGGGTGAAAGGCAGTCACACACAGGTGGCTAGCATCTATTCTTGCTGCTATTAATGTTGATTGTGGCATGTCCCAGCCATGACTGGGGTCTGGGGTGCCATGTCTCAGGGTCCCTGATTGGGTCTGAACTCTGACAGGAGATGGTTTCCCCGCAGGATCGTGGACGTCGGGGGCCAGAAGTCAGAACGCAAGAAGTGGATCCACTGCTTTGAGAACGTGATTGCCCTCATCTACCTGGCCTCACTGAGTGAATATGACCAGTGTTTGGAGGAAAACAACCAGGAGGTGAGCTGCCACTGGGGATGTGGGGGTGCTGTCTCCCCTACCCTCTTACTCACTCCTTGGCCCAGGGACCCTCAACTGAGCAGGAAAGCCTACCGCCACTCTTGAGGGAGTCTTTGTGTGTCTGGCGTGGCTTTGAGCTTCACCGTCCACTCTTTTGTGGCCAGACCATTGAACCCCAATGCACAGATCCACAAGTATTTGTGAGACAAGGACCCTGGGGACACACACACACACACACACACACAGTTGGATACTCAAGCTTCAAGGCACACCACCCTATTCCCACACCCTGCAGCACAGTGTGTGTGTCCTGGGAGTATGGGTCATACTGTGGGAATGGGGCTATGTCCTGTTTTTATTCAGGATTCTTCTCCTTTTCATGAATTCTTCTCCTAATTTAGCTTCCCTAGTGGCTCAGCGGTAAAGAATCCACTTGCAATGCAAGAGATGCAGGAGATGCGGGTTGAATTCCTGGTTCGGGAAGATCCCCTGGAGGAGGAAATGGCAACCCACTCCAGTATCCTTGCCTGGGAGATCCCATGGACAGAAGAGCCTGGCGGGCTACAGTCCATGGGGTCACAAAGAGTCAGACACGACCAAAGCGACTGACCACGGTGAAGGTTGGGCACACTATTATCTCTGACATGTGCACTTTTCAGAGTTAAAGTTTCACATAGACAGTTTCAGGATCCAAGGGTCAGGTGTTATAATTTGTACTTTCGGGTTAAGTCAGATAGAATCAAACTGAGTCAGATAGAATCAATTTGAGGTCATTCTGACACAGATCTTGCTTGAACTGAGCCACACATGATGTCCCACTTTGCTTGGGCTGCTGTGATGAAGTCCCACAAACTGGGAGGTAGGGCTGGTGCATGGGGAGTGGGTGGTGGAACTGAAACAACAGAAATTTATTGTCTCATGGTCCTGGAGGCCAGAAATCTGAGGTCAAGGTGTCAGTGGGGCTGTTTCCTTCTGACCCTGTGAAAGAGAATCTGTTCCAGGCTCTTCCAACTTCTGGTGTGCTGACAATCTTTGGGATCCCTTGACTGGAGAAGACACCACACCATTTATGCCTCCATCTTCACATGGCCATCTCCCTGAGTCCTATTTTAAAAAATAATTTTAAAACTTTTTTGGCTATGCTGCATGGCATGTGAGATCTTAGTTCCCCAACCAGGGATGGAACCCTTGCCCCCTGCATTGTAAACACAGAGTCTTAACCACTGGGCCACCAGGGAAGTCCTTTGATTTCCCCTTTTTATAAGGACATTGGAGTCAGAGCCCATCCTACTCCAGTGTGACCGATTCTTAACTAATTACATCTTCAAAGACCCTATTTCCAAATCAGGTCTCATTCTGAATTTCCAGGTGGACATGAGTTTGGGGGTGGGGTACACTAGCCCAACGTACAGGCACAAAACAATCTTGGGCATACACAGGCAGCCGGCCCCACTGCCCTGAGTCCCAGCCTGGCGGGAACTGGGGAGCCTCAAGCTGCTGGATGGTGGGCTGCCAGCCCCATCTCCACCTGCGGGGAGGGCTCCTGTTCAGGCCGAGCATCCATCTGGATCCATGACCAGCCTGTGCCTCCCAACCCAGAACCGAATGAAGGAGAGTCTGGCCCTGTTTGGGACCATCCTGGAACTGCCCTGGTTCAAAAGCACTTCCGTCATCCTCTTCCTCAACAAAACCGACATACTGGAGGAGAAGATCCCCACATCTCACCTGGCTACCTACTTCCCCAGTTTCCGGGGTGAGTGGTTCTAGAACTTTCTATACCCTTCACTTTCCAAAAGCAGCTCCCAAGAGAGACAGTGGTTCAGGCCACACCTCAGCCTGGAGTCACTGGGGTTCCAAGTGCAGTCAGACAGACCTGAGTTCCAGACTCATCTCTGATCTCTGCCGGAGACCTCTGAGTCTCAGCTTCCACCTCCGTTGAATGGGGAGACGGTAACAGAAGCCTTAACACTGGGTGCTGAAAGCAGCAGAAATTTCCCCCTCATCGTTTAGGAGGCCAGAAGTCTGAATCAGGCCTCCCTCCTAATTTCTGGCGGTCACCTGTAATCCTTAGCATTCCGTGACTTGTAGTTGCATGTCTCCAATCTCTACCTCTGTTACCACGTGACTCTCTGTCTCTGGTTGTCTCTTCTCTTCTTTCTTTGTTCTTGGCTGTGCTGGGTCTTTGTCGCTGCATGTGGGCTTTCTCTCGTTGTGGGGAGTGGGGGCTATTCTTCGTTGTGGTGCACAGGCTTCTTATTGTGGTGGCTTCTCTCGTTGTGAAGCATAGGCTATAGGTGCATGGGCTTCAGTAGTTGTGGCTTATGGGCCCTAGAGCTCAGGCTTAGATGCCCTGCGGCAAGTGGAATCTTCCCAGACCAGGGATCGAACCCATGTCCCCCTGCACCGGCAGGCAGATTCTTATTCACTGTGCCACCAAAGAAGTCCCCATTTCTTCTCTTCTTACAAGGACACCAGTCATTGGGTTTAGGACATGACCTAACCTAGTGTGATCTCATTTTAGCTTAAAACGCACGTCCAAAACCCACTATGTGTAAATAAGGTCATATTCTGAGATTCTGAGTGGACATGGATTTGGTGTATCACCAAATTGTGAGTTTTGTGTATTCATCCTAATACACAATCAACCACAGTAAGTGAAACCCTTAGCATGAGCTTGGTGTGTAAGTCTTGATGATGTCACCACAGGTGTGCAGGGAAGGCAATGGCACCCCACTCCAGTACTCTTGCCTGGAAAATCCCATGGATGGAGGAACCTGGTAGGCTGCAGTCCATGGGGTATCTAAGAGTCGAACACGACTTCACTTTCACTTTTCACTTTTATGCATTGGAGAAGGAAATGGCAACCCACTCCACTGTTCTTGCCTGGAGAATCCCAGGGACAGGGGAGCCTGGTGGGCTGCCGTCTATGGGGTCGCACAGAGTCGGACACGACTGAAGTGTCTTAGCAGCAGCAGCAGCAGCAGCCACAGGTGTGACCACTGGTCTGTCAGAGCCTGTGTGGCCAGTCTCACCCAATCTTACCCACAAGACTTGAGGTCTGGGTGACAGATGTCAGCTTGTTCCAGGAAGGTGGCCTGGACACTCTTCTCCCTCTTCCCCGAGCATCCCCTGGGCAGTTCGGAAGTGGGACCATGGCTTGGAGAGTTTGGATACAGGGATAAAATAGATCGTTTTGAGGATGGTTTGTTTTCCTTCATGTCGCAGGGAACCCCCATAACTCATCCTTTTCTGCCAGCCACAGAGGCTGGAGCACCCTTTGTTAACTTCTGACTCACGGTCTTCTCTCCTCTCTACTAAATAATATTCATGACAATAATAATAAGCCAATAACAGCTAATACATCTAACACTGATGGAAGCACCCTCGTGTACTGACTTGTTAAAAATGCTTATTAAAAATCGCTGTTCAGTAGCACTCATGTCTCTCACCACTATAGAGATGGGGAAACTGAAGCACACAGAGAGATATAGTTATTTGCCAAAAGTCACACAGCTAGTGACTGGCAGAGGCAGGATTCCCACCCAAGTTTCCTGGATCCAAAGCTGGCAGGTCGTAACCACTATGGGAACCTGCCTTTAGGACAGAATGATGATAGTACAGACTCCTGAAAGCTTCTCTGATTGAACACTGAGCCTTCGACATGATTGTGTTGAGTCTTCACAACACTTTAGGGAGGCCTAGGACAGTTATGATCCCTGTTTTAAACAAATGAGGAAACAGACTCTCAGAGATTAGGTGGATTAACAGATAAGGTAACCCATCTTGTAAGTAGTGGAGGCGGGTCTTGGGGGGTTCCAGAAGCCCTTGACTCACTCTCTCTCTCTCTCTCTCTCTCTCTCTCTCTATATATATATATATATATATATGTATTTCATATATATGTGTGTCCGTGTGTATATGTATATATGTATACACACACACACAGAGTCCGACACGACTGAAGCCTCTTATCAGCTTTATACACATACTTATACGTATATTTATACACATACGTATATGAATGAGATGGGGAGGGGGTGGAAATCCCATGTGTGCCTCACCAGGGCAGCCATCCCTGCCCTTCTCTTTCATCTCCCCAGGATGTCTTTCTCTGGACCTCCAGGCTCCAAGCCCAGCTAAGAGAGAGGGTCTTTAACACGGTTCTGTGCAGTCTCAGACACCAGCCTCATTGGTCCATTCCAGGCCATGTGACCCAAATGAGCCTACCCCTGAGGATTCTACTGGCTGGGCCTCAGTCTTGTGAATGGCTAGAAACACAAAAGATGGTGGAGGCTGGCAGGCACCCTGCCGGATGGTTCCTGCAGCCCCGATGTTGTCCAGAGTCTACCTTGGTCCCAGGAGGGAGGGACTCTCACCTGCCACACGAGCCGCGTGCTCTGACTGCCCACCCTTGTCCCCAGGCCCCAAGCAGGACGCGGAGGCAGCCAAGAAGTTCATTCTGGACATGTACACCCGCATGTATGCCGGCTGCGTGGACGGTGCCGACGGGGGAAGGAAGGGCCCGCGCTCCCGCCGCCTCTTCAGCCACTACACGTGCGCCACGGACACCCAGAACATCCGCAAGGTTTTCAAGGACGTACGGGACTCGGTCCTGGCCCGCTACCTGGACGAGATTAACCTGCTCTGACCCAGGCCCGCCGCTCCGAACTCGGACCCGCGAGGGGCAGGTGGAACCTGCGGGCAGTGGGCGCGGGGTGGGCCGGCGCTCAGCTAGCCCAGATGCCCCATGTCGCTCCAGCCCCAGACCCAGGTAGAGGAAGGACCACGAGTGAGCCGGCGTGGAAGGCCGGTCGCTATCCCCTTCCTTCTCCGCCCCTCGTCAGGACAGCCTCTGGATCCCCTGTCCCTTGACTCAGTTTACCTCCTCGGAGAGAAAACACAGTGGCCGTTTAGGAGGACAAGGTGCAGGAAAGGGTGAAAAGAGCAAGGGATCCAGGACTTGGGTGGGTGGGGCTCTCTCAGGACCCCCACCTATAGGCATGTCCTCTCAGGCAGAGACCCTTTGGGGCTTCTGTGCCAGTCCCGGGATGAGGGGAGTGGTCCTTCATGCCGGGGACGCGGGATCTGGCTCCCCCTAGCGGACAGGAACCGACATCCCAGCCTGAGGTCTGGGGAACTCAGGGACTTCCGTTTTCTTAGGAGAAAGAGACACCCTTTCAGAGCCTCTTGGCTCAAAGTGTGTCTTGCCTCGGTTTGCAGATGAAGGAAACCGAGGTCCACAGGCATCCGCCTTCCTTCCCAGGCTGGAAGCCGGGAGCACTGCATCTTACAACCTTCTGTATTTATTCCCTCACCTTCTGCATGGCCCCTTGCAGGGTGGACATTAAAGAAATGACATTCTGGAGACCTTTGGTTTCTTAGGGGCGTCCTGTTTAACACCCCACCCCCCACTGTCCTATCGCAAGTCTCCTGTCCCGGACAGGGTAGCAACATGGCAAAGGAAGGAAAAAGTTCTACTTGTCCATCCGCTGTGCAGGGCACGGAACACAGAGCTGTGCGGGACTGTGTGCACTTTAAGCCAGGAAGTGAAGTCTAGCCTCTCTGTGTGACCATGGGGTCGTATTAGCGGGCCCTCTGTTGCTACTCACCCAAAATTCCAGCAGCAGCCACCAGCCATCTCTGATGGAGACAATGATGACTCTACTCACCATATCCTGGTCTCAGGGCAGCCCCATGTGGCACAAATCTCATTGCCCCCATTTTACAGATGAGGAAACTGAGGCACATGAGAAACTGAATAATTTGACTAAGGCTACACACCTGAAGATGGCTGAGCCAAGACTCTATTATTCATTCAACAGTTTTGTGGTTTCTTTTTAAAAATTTTTTCCTGCATCGTGCAGTGTGGGTGATCTTAGGTCCCCAACCAGGGATTGAACCCGTGCTCTCTGCAGTGAATGCCCAGAATCTTAACCAATGGACCACCAAGGAAGTCTGTTGTTTTTTAATTTTTTTTAATTAACTATTTTTTAAAAAATAGTCTTAGGTTTATAGAAAAATTGTGAATACAGAGTTGCCTTATAAAACCACATCTGATTTCCCATATTATTAATATATTAATATGGTATGGTGGCTTAGATGGTAAAGAATCTACCTGCAATGCCGGAGACATGGGTTCAATCTCCCGGTCAGGAAGATCCCCTAGAGAAGAGAATGGCAAGCCACTCAAGTATTCTTACCTGGAGAATCCCATGGACAGAGGAGCCTGGCAGGCTACAGTCCATGGGGTCACGAGTGATTAACACACACAAACATTGAAACATTATTAACTGAAGTCTACTCTATATTCTGATTTCCTGTTTTCCCCTAATGCCCTTTTTCTGTCCTGGGACACCATCCAGGATCCCTCATGACATTTTGTCATCGCATCTCTTTAAGGTCCTCTGTGCTGGGATGGTTTCTCAGACTCTCCTTGTCTTTGATGACCTTGACCATTTTGAAGAGTGCTGGTCAGCTCTGTGGCTTGTCCAGGGCTCCAGTAATGAAGTACCCCAGACAGAGGGACTTAAAACCACAGAAATGTAATCTCTCAGAGTTCTGGAGGCAGCGTCTGAGACTGAGGCTCCAGGGGAAGGTCCTTCCTGTCTCTTCCCGCTTCTGGTGGCTCTGTGTGTCCCTTGGCTTGTGGCAGTATCCCTCCAGTCTCTGCCTCTGTCCCTACATGGCTGTTTCTTCTTGTGTGTGTCTGTGTCCAATTTTGCTCTTCTTACAGAGACATCCGGAGAAGGAAATGGCAACCCAATGCAGTATTCTTGCCTGGAGAATTCCATGGACAGAGGAGCCTGGTGGGCTACAGTCCATGGGGTCACAAAGAGTCAGACACAATTGAGTGACTGAACAACAACAGAGACACCAGTCATACTGAATTAGATGAACCTGACCTCATTCTAACTTGATTGTATCTGCAATGATCCTATTTCCAAAGAAGGTCGTATTCCCAGATACCATACCTGGGTTAGGACCTCAGCCGTCTCCCAGCAGGTGTTTGGCCAGACGTCCTTTAGTTGTTTTGTCTAATGTTTTTTCTTGTGATTAGACTGAAGTTTAATTTTTTGACCAGGGGAGCAGAGAGGTGAAGAAAATTTTGGCCCATTATAGCAAGAGTGCAGGCATGTGTGCTAAGGCACTTCTGTTGTGTCTGACTCTTTGTAGACTGCAGGCTTCTCTGTCCATGGGATTTTCCAGGCAAGAATACTGGAGTGGGCTGCCATGCCCTCCTCCAGGAGATCTTCCTGACCCAGGGATTGAACCCTCATCTCTTACATATCCTGCATTGGCAGGCAGGTTATTTACCACTAACGCCACCTGGGAAGCCCCTATAGTGAGAGTACCTGCTGTCAGCATGACCTTGGTTCCCTGTCTGAGTCAGGCACCCAACTCTTTTTAGAACCTCTCTAAGATGGAGGGACTTCTCAGTGGTTGACTCTGCATTCCAACGCATGGGGCCTGGGTTCAATCCCTGGTCAGGGAACTAAATCCCACATGTCACAACCAAGACCTGGTCCAGCCAAATAAGTAAACAAGTAAGTAAATAAATTTTTTAAAAATAAAATAAAACCTTTGTAAGATGGAAAATATCAAACCTCCCAAAGCAGGGAGACTAGCCATTAAGACTCTCATGAGTCTGAGGCACTTTTGTTTTCATAGGCTTCTTCCTTGATAAAACAATATTTAAAATTATTTTTTACAACCCTGTTGGTAGACTGAAGGAAATCTTCAGTAGAAGTAGGTAGAAGTAGAAGAAGGTAGACAGTAGTAGAAGTAGAAGAAGGTAGACAGAAGGATGAAATCCAGACTGGGTTTGTTGTTATGTATTCATGATTAGCCTATTCATTTTCCTCTTTAGATCTTAAAAGGGAATGAAAATTAACACATTCCATGGACCCCTGAAAGTGCTGCGAGCCCTAAGCCTGAAGGCTAAGTTGACTTTGAACCTAGTACACAAACCCCGTCATCCCACGAGTGACAGTTCGTCACCCCTGTTCCATGCATATCTCTCCATCCTCCCTTCCTGCCCCTTCTGCCTCTTGAAAGTGAAAGTCTGAGTGGGTTGCCATTCCCTTCTCCAAGGGATCTTCCTGACCCAGGGATCGAACCCTCATGTCCTGCATCTCCTGCATTGCAGGCAAATTCTTTACTGTCTAAGTCACCAGAGAAATCTGCCTCTTGGTTACTTTCATTTTCCCTGATATAGTACCATTTCATTCACATCTTTTTAGAATATAAAGACTTTTCTAGGGACTCCCAGCTTCCAATGCAGAGGGCTCAGGTTCCAGCCCCTGCAGGGGAAGTAAGATCGCACATGCCTCTCATGGCACTGCCAAAAACAAGCAAAAAGACAATACCAATAAAGCTTAAAAGCACATCAGAATTGTAAAAAGCAAAAGACAAAACTCACTTCTAAAAAGAAAAAGTATAATGCAACGTGAACACGTCTAAAAAAGTTAGCAATGATCCCTGTGTATTTAATATCCACTGGGTACTCACATTTCCCCATGTGTCTTGTAAATATCTTTTCTAAAGGTTGTTTTTTTTTTTTTTTTTTGGCCCCACTGTATGGCTTGTGGGATCTTAGTTTCCCCACCAGGGATTGAATGAGGGCCCTTGGTAGTGAAAGCTCGGAGTTCTAACCACTGGACCACCAAGGGATTCCCTAAAGCTTTTCATTTTGTAATCATTTTAGTTTTACAGAAAAGTTGCAGCAATAGTGCAGAGTTCCAGAACACCCTTCACCCAGCTTCCTCTGACGTGAACCTCTTAGGTAACATGCTACAAACCAGGTTATAGAAGCCGGGGAATTCACATCAACCATCCTGCTATTACCTAACCTCTAGACTTGATAGAATTTGGCCAGTTTTTCCCTCTTCTGTCCTCTGTCTGGGCCAGGATTCCACACTGCACCTCCTGATCTTCGTCTTCTTCCTGGCTGATGGTTCCTTAGCCTTTGTCATGGCCTGTTTAAAGAATTCTGCCTGGTTATTTTGTAGAACAGTCCCACAATTTGGGTTTGTCTGAGGTTTGCTCACAATGTGATTAACGCCATGCATTTTGGGCAAGAGTCCCGCAGGGTTCCTCTCAGACGGTTGGGGCCCTGGTGGGGAAATGCCTCATCACAGATGATGAAATGCTACCTGTGTTTTTTTTCCACAGTTGGTTCATTTGAGTCACGACCCAAACAAAGCCCACATGTGGCATTTGGTTGCTGTTCAGTTCAGTTGCTCAGTTATGTACGACTCATTGGGACCCCACAGACTGTAGCCTGCCAGGCTCCTCTGTCCTTGAAATTTTCTAGGCAAGAACACTGGAGTGGGTTGCCATTTCCTTCTTCAGGGGATCTTCCTGACTCAGGGATCGAGCCCATGTCTCTTGCATCTCCTGCACTGGCAGGTGGGTTCTTTACCACTGCACCACTTGGGAATCCCCTTGGTTTTTCTATCTCTTAAGAAGCTTTTCACCAATAACTATCACCCAACCTTTTTTGTGTGTGCCATTTATTTATTGAATAAACGAGATCACTTGTCTGGTAGAGTTTCTCAGCTTCCTAACTGGTGGATTGCTTTCCAGCTGTGGCTCAATGGGCTCCTCTGTGCCCTGTAACCCCTGCGAATGATCTGCCTAGATACATGAACAGACTTTCTAGGTGGTGTGAGCTCCAGCAGATGACACATAACATCCAGTTGGTTCTCTCTCTGTGTATCCGTGTATCTCTCTCCATGAAACATGTAACAACACAACAGCCAGTTGGTTCTGTGTGTGTGTGTGTATGTCTCTCTCTCTCTTCTCATTAAAATGGACCAGTGGGTTCAGGGGGCATCGGTCTGACTCATCCATTGTGAACTTCCCAATGAGAAATTTCTCTCTACTAATAATCTTAGTGGCCACTGATGATCATCACTTACATACATCAATCGGGGTTGCAAAAATGGTGACTTCGAATACTTGCATTCCTTCTGCATTTATTGCCTGGAATTTTTCAACAACCCAGCTCACTCAAAAGAACTGAAAGCAGGGTCTTGAAGAGATATTTGTACACCCATCTTCACAGCAGCATTATTTCTAATAGCCAAGAGGAGGAAGCAATCCAAATGTCCCTTGAGAGACGGATGGTTAAACAAATACGGTCCATCCATACAATGAAATGTGATTCATCCCCAATGAGGAAGGAGACCCTGCACACACTACAACATGCATGAACCTTGGGGATGCTCTGCTCAGTGAAGTAATCCAGACACAGAAGGACACACACTGATTCCACTCACAGGAGGACCCTAGAGGAGTCAGATCCACAGAAGGAGATGGTGGGGCCAGAGACTGGGGGAGCAGGAGGGGGAATCAATATTTCATGGGGACAGAGTTTCTGTTTGGGAAGATGAGAAAGCTCTGGAGGTGATGGTGGTGGTGGCTGCAAGACAATGTGAATGTGCTTAAAGCCACTCTGGGCACTTAAAAATGGTTAGTGATAATTAACGCCACATGTGTTTCACCACAATTAAAAATTTTTAATGTAGTATGATCAAAATATCTTTCCCCTATCAAGTAATTGGTTACCCAGAAATAAAAGCTGTGCAGGAAAGAAAAGTTTAATGCTTGATTCTTGATTTTCTTTAGCAGTTTTCATAATAATGAGTTAGTTCCTTAATAGCCACAAAAGATCACCAAAGGGTTTTATTTTCTCCTTTGTGTCACTATGAACTCATGGATGTAACATTAGATGTGTTTCTACACAGTGTACATCTTATTCTTCCCTTTGTTGTTCAGTCGCTCAGTCATGTCTGACTCTTTGCGACCCCATGGACTGTAACACACCAGGCTTCCCTGTCCTTCACTATCTCCCAGAGTTTGCTCAAACTCATGTCTACTGAGTCAGTGATGCCATCCAACCATCTCATCCTCTGTTGCCCCCTTCTCCTCCTGCCCTCAATCTTTTCCAGTATCAGGGTCTTTTCCAATGAGTCGGCTCCTCACATCAGGTGGCTAAAGGATTGTAGCTTTAGATTCAGCTTCAGTCCTTCCAAAGAATATTCAGAGTTGATTTCCTTTAGGATTGCTGCTACTGCTGCTGTTAAGTCACTTCAGTCGTGTCCGACTCTGTGCAACCCCATAGACGGCAGCCCACCAGGCTCCCCGGTCCCTGGGATTCTCCAGGCAAGAACACTGGAGTGGGTTGCCATTTCCTTTTCCAATGCATGAAAGTGAAAAAGTGAAAGTAAAGTTGCTCAGTCGTGTCCGACTCCTAGCGACCCCATGGATTGCAGCCTACCAGGCTCCTCCATCTATGGGATTTTCTGGGCAAGAGTACTGGAGTGGCTTGCCACTGCCTTCTCCGTCCTTTAGGATTAACTGGTTTGATTTCCTTGCTGTCCAAGACGCTCAAGAGTCTTCTAAAGCACCACAGTTCTAAAGCATCAATTCTTTGGTGCTCAGCCTTCTTTATGGTCCAGCTCTCACATCCATACATAACTACTGGAAAATCTATATTTTTGACAATATGGACATTTTTCTGCAAGGTGGTGTCTCTGTTATTTTCCTTCTCCAGCCAATGGAAGCCTCTTCAAGTTGGCCCCTAAGTCCTTGTGATGTGACGCAGTGGTCTTAAGAGCTCATAGTCCTGGCATAGTGAGACGCTTTCTGATCATCTCATACTTCACAGCCCCAGCCTTGGATCCGGTTGTTTCCCCAAGGAGCCCTGTTTCCTTTTTTTTTTAATTAACATATTAATTTTGTTCATTTGACTACACTGGGTCTTAGTTAGTTGCAGCACGTGGGATCCAGTTCCCTGACCAAGGATTGAGCCTGGGCTCCCTGAGATAAGCATGGAGTCTTATCCACTGGACCACCCGGGAAGTCCCCCTGCTTCTTCTTGATATTTAGAGACCATCACTTGACCGCAAGTTAGGAAATCCACATTTTCTTCACTTATCTTTTGACTTTGAAAATATTTCAGGCCAACAGAAGTTGCAAGATGATGATAATGAACCCCCATAAAGGCTTCCTCTAGGTCAGCAGGGCTCCCTACCTGCTCTAAGCCTGCTTTGTAAATAAATTTTTATTGGCACATAACCACACCCATTCATTTACACATCATGGGGGCCAGCTTTCTCCATGACAGCAGAATCACTGTGACAGAGACTGTCTGGCCCTCAACACCAAAGATAGTTACTGTTTGGCTCTTTGCAGAAGAAGTCTGCCCATCCCTGAGCTAGAGCTTCCCACAGTTCACCTTTTGCTTTACATTTCTCTATAATCATAATCTAAAAGTATATAATCTATTCCCTAAAGAATACGCACAAAATAATTTTGTTCTTTTTCTTAATCTTTTCGAAATAATTTGACAGTGAGCTGGAGACATCATGCACTTTGACTCAAAAACAAAACAAATAATGCATGAAATCAAGCCAGTTAATCCTAAAGGACGGAGAAGGCAATGGCAAGCCACTCCAGTACTCTTGTCTAGAAAATCCCATAGATGGAGGAGCCTGGTAGGCTGCAGTCCATGGGGTCGCTAGGAGTCAGACACGACTGAGCAACTTCACTTTCACTTTTCACTTTCATGCATTGGAAAAACAAAACAAAGACCCACCCACAAAACAAAAAAACACGTCTTGTTAAGTAATCAGGATGGTCAAATTCAGGAAATCTAGCACTGATACAATAATAGTAGCTAATATACAGCCTGTATGGAAGTGTCACAAGTTGTTTTAATATTGTCTTATATAGCAATGCTCCCCTCCCCACCCCTCACTCTCCACCGGTGGTATATTCAGTTGGGGATCACTTATTGCACATAATTTCATGTATCTGTGATCTCCTTTCTTCTGAGTCAGCTTCAGGCTTTTTGTTGTTGCTGTTATTGTCTCTTAATACCTTTCAGGCTTCCCAGGTGGCTCAGTGGTCAAGAATCTACCTCCAATGCAGGAGATGCAGGAGATGTGAGTTTGACTCCTGGGTGGGGAAAATCCCCTGGAGGAGGACATGGCAACCCACTCCAGTATTCTTGCCTGAGAAATCCCAGGGAGAGAGGAGCCTGGTGGGCTATGATCCATGGGGTCGCAAAAGAGTCAGACAGGACTGAAGTGACTTAGCGCACGCATACACACACACACACACACACACACACACACACACTTAATAGCTGTTCCGATCTTGTCCCTCAGTGTGGGTTTGTCTGATGGCTCCCACGATCAAATGCAGGTGGTCTGTGTTTGGCAGGAATATCCAGGAGGCAATGTGTCCTCCTCGGTGCCTCCTATCAGGAGGCCCACAAAGACCATTTGTCCTCATTCCCAGTGTGTTTACCTGGATGGCTTGGTTAAGAAGTTATTCACTAGGGTTCTAAGTAAGGCATTTGTAATTGCTAAGTCATCTGTAGGAACATACTTTGAGATTACTTCTCCCCTTCAAACTTCCACCCAATCATTTTAACATCCACTGATGAATTTATTTTTCACTGTGCTGGGTCTTTGTTGCTGAGCACAGGCTTTCTCTAGTTGCGGCGAGTGGGGGTACTCTCTACTTGCAGTGCCTGGGCTTCTCATTGCAGTGACTTCTCTTATTGTGGAGCACAGGATCTGGGGTACTTGGGCTTCAGTAGCTGTGGCTCCCTGGCTCTGGAGCCCAAATTCAATAGTAGTGGTGCCCGGGCTTAGTTGCTCCTCAGTATATGGGATCCTCCCGGACCAGGGATCAAACTGGTGTCTCCTGTACTAGCAGGCAGATTCTTTACCACTGAGCCACCAGGGAAGCCCTCCACTGATCAATCTTGTTTGGGTCCATTACTGCTGGGATAATTATCGAATGGTGATTTTTTTCTAACTCTTTTTGAGTGAACGCCTGGGAGTGGAATTGCTGGATCATATGGAAAGATCATTTATTTTTTCTAATTTTTAAAAAATATTTATTTATTTGGTTGCACTGGGTCTTAGTTGTGGCATGTAGGATCTAGCCTGGGCCCTCTGCATTGGGAGCGTGGGGTCCTAGCTACTAGACTACCAGGGAAGTCCCTTCAAAACTGTTTTTTATTGTGGTAAAATAAACATAACATAAATGAACCATGCTGAGCATCCATTTCAGAGATAGGACTGAATGAACACATTCTTAATGTTTGCAAATGTCACAACCACATTCTATCTGCAGAACTCTTTCTTTTCACCTTATAAAATTGAAACTCTCTTCTCATTAAACACTAAATCTGAATTCTCCCTCCCCTGCCCCTGCATCCACCATCCTATTTTCTGTCTATATGATTTTAAGATCATTCACTGATGCTTTCCCATTGTGATGCTAGAGAAGCCTCTTGAATGTCCCTTGGACTGCACAGAGGACAAACCAGTCCATCCGAAAGGAAATCAACCCTGAATATTCGTTGGAAGGACTGATGCTGAAACTGAAGCTCCAGTACTCTGGCCACCTGATGCAAAGAGCTGGCTCATTGGAAAAGACCCCAATGCTGGCAAAGATTGAAGGCAGGAGGAGAAGGGGGCAACAGAGGATAAGATGGTTAGATAGCATCACTGATTCCATTGACACAAATTTGAGCAAATTCTGGGAGATAGTGAAGGACAGGGAAGCCTGGCATGCTTCAGTTCACGGTGACACGATCTAGTGACTGAACAACATTTGTTCACAATCAATTGTCCCAGATTTGTCCAGCCTGTATCTCTCTGATGGGTCCCATCCTTCTGGGAGCCCTTCCTTACTCTTTGATGCACCAAGACATTCCAGCCTCACCTTGTATATAGCTTGTATCCTGGATTCTGCCATTTCTCCCAAGAGTCCTGCATTCCCCTTCCCACCTTTCTGAGAGGATGATATTTAGAAGCCAAGATTAGGTGCTAGGTGCACTCATTCCTATTGGGTTGTCTCAGTGGACAGAGTTAGGAAGTAGATTTTTGTTTAACTATCAAGTCCACGCAGATACTTTAATCTCGTTCTGTTCCCATGGGATTCTTCCATTTCATCTTTGCACTTTCTTTCTCCCCCAGGAAAGACCTGATTCTTAATAATATCAACACACTTGCTAGTTTGCTCAGTCCCATAATATACATGAGAGTTTCAGAATCACTATGCCTGTGCCACTCCGGAACACACCAATGTACTGAACCAAGTTTAAAATATTTTTTGCAGTTCCTTTTGTCTTTAGAATCAGTACCGTGTCCACAAGTTGCATAAGCTGGTTCTTTTCTATTTCTGGGGTTATGGTTTTCATTTGAAATATCATTCGGTTCATTTGTTTTCTACTTATATCCCTTTTTTTTTTTTTTGGCTGCACTGCATGCCTGTGGGATCTTTGTTCTCCAACAAGGGATCAAACCCATGCTCCCTGCGGTGGAAGTACAGAGCCTTAACCACTGGATCACCAGGGATGTCTCTATATTCCATCTTAAAGTTTTTGTCCTCCATTGTTGTTGATATAAATTTTTGTTGAATATAGAAAGCAATAAACAGTTTAAAAATTATACAAAAAGGAAAATACAAACGATGGTATCCCCTCCTTTCTTAAATTTCAGTCCCAGTCACACTTGTAGGTAACCAATTTGATTGCTCTTTGCTTTACCTTTCATTTTGCAAAAACAAGCAGATATGTGGATATTTTATTCCCTCTTCTTTATTATACAAAAGGTAACATATTACCTATACTCTTGTACTTCCCCCTCAACTTAACAATATGTCCTGGAAGTCACCCCATTCCATCACAGAAATAGACCTTATTCTTTTTCATGGCTGTGTAGTACTCCACTCTGAAGTGCAGTGTAGTACATCAGTCTCTGTCCTGTATACAGACATGTGGGTTGCTTCCAATATTTTGCATTTACAAATGACAATTAATAATTGTCTCCATATTCACTTGGGTATTGTTAGAGCTGTGTCTTAAGGATTAATTTCTGAAGGAGGACTGCTCTTCTGTAACATAAGGATAATTGTAAGGTTAAATAAGTTATAATGCACATATGGCTTTTCACCTAAGCAGCAGGTAATCCATGGCATAAGGTCACCACAGTTGGACAGCTTGGCCTCAATTTAGTCAAATCCTGCTCTCTCATAACATTTCAGTCTAGTTCTCAATTTGCTCTTCCAGACTGGGTCAGGGGCTCACCTGGGGATAGGGTTTAGTCAGGGTTGGGGTTCAATAGGATCAGGGCTTAGCTTGCAATCAGGGCTCAGTTCAGGGTCAAGTCTCAGCAAGGGTCAGGGGTCAGGGCTGGAGTCAGCCTATGGTCATGGGCTCAACCAAGGACAGGATTCAGCCTGGGGTCAAGGTTCAGTCCAGGGTCCAGGCTCAGACTATACATGTGTCTCTCTCTGAGTGTGCCTGGGTCAGGGGTCCCTTGTGAGGCTGGGACTGGGGCTCGGTGGTCCTACTGCACAGGGTAGTACCTGAGCAAAGACTTCGCTGCTCTTGCCCTCCTCGCTCTCCCGACCTGCCTGCATAGCCCCTCCTCCCATCCCCTTCCCACCTCAGATCTGTTTCTGCTTGGTCACCTCCAGTGATTATATGTGGCTGCCTCTCAGTGCAGCCCCCCTCCCCTCCCTGTAACTGTCCTGCTCCAGGCTGAACAGTGAACTCAGGGGAGGGCTGCAGGGCTGCCCTCCAGCCCCACGTCCTGCCCATCCTCCACTCAGGGGGGCTAGGGAGCCCCGCAGATGCCTGTGCCACTCCCCTCAGACACTGGCCAGGGCTGTGCCTCCCCCCTCAGGCTCCCCCAGCATCACTTCACATGTCACCCCCCACTTCCTCTCCCCCACCTGGTCCCCACACACCTCGGTCCTCCACCTTCTCAGGCTGAGTCAGTCTGAGGGAGGTCGAGCAGTTGGGGTGTGAGCTCCCCACTTCTGTGAGCCCCTTCTCCCTCCAGAGGTGAGGCGCCGCCCTGGGTAGGGGTTCCCTGCAGCTTTGCTGCTAGCAAGGTCAGCTCAGGGGCTGGAAAGCAACAGAAGACCCGGGTAAGGAGGGTCCTCCCATCCAGACCTGCGTGGGTGCGTGGGGTTCACTTCCCCACTGTGTTGTCTTCTGCAGGGTTTCCCAGGGACTGCCCCTCTCCAGGCCTCAGTTTCCCCTCAGAACTGTTTGGTCCTGGCCCTATTGTGAGGATAAAATGGGGGTACAACTGCACCAATGAGGGAGCTGGCAGTGCTTCTGTGTGTGCGGCCACTGGGTACACACTTATTAAGCACCTACTATGTGCCAGGCGGGCCTGGATAGATTGAGGAGCAGGTGATGGAACAGTGGGTCCGGCCTGCAAGGAGTTGTTGGTGGGGGCGGGAGAGTCGTCCAGCCTGGGTGCCACAAAGGAACCGGTTACCCACCCTCTAGAGGGAGTGAGGGGGTCGGGGCGGGGACCCCACCCTCAATGGGCTTTCGAGGACCGGAAGGGGGCGACAGGGGGTGACCGCAGCGCCCTGCCCTCTGGGAGTAAGGATGGGAGCCGACCGTTGGATGCCCCTCCCCGTCTCAGCCTCACCCCCACCCAGGGGGGTACCTTGAACATAACAGGAAATTTCAAATAACAGGAAACCAAGGCCGGGCAAGGCTCGCGGCTCCACCCTGCCTGGGGCGAACGAACCACCCCACCCCGGGGCCTCAGTCTGCCCTCGGGGAGGGGGACCGCAATGAACGCCACGGGGACCCCGACGGGGGACCCCGAGTCCTGCCAGCTGCTGGCGGCCGGCGGGCACAGCCGGCTCATCGTCCTGCACTACAACCACTCGGGGCGGCTGGCGGGGCGCGCCGGGGCGGAGGAGGTCGGCCTGGGGGTGCTTCGAGGGCTGTTCGTGGCCGTGAGCTGCCTGGTGGTGCTGGAAAACATGCTGGTGCTGGTGGCCATTGCCAGCCGCATGCGCTCCCGGCGCTGGGTCTACTACTGCCTCGTGAACATCACGCTCAGCGACCTGCTCACCGGCGCCGCGTACCTGGCCAACGTGCTGCTGTCGGGGGCGCACACCTTCCGCCTGGCGCCGTCCCAGTGGTTCCTGCGCGAGGGCCTGCTCTTCATGGCGCTGGCCGCCTCCACCTTCAGCCTGCTCTTCACGGCCGGCGAGCGTTTCGCCACCATGGTGCGGCCGGTGGCCGAGAGCGGGGCCACCAAGCGGGGCCGCGTGTGCAGCTTCATCGGGCTGTGCTGGCTGCTGGCGGCGCTCCTCGGCCTGCTGCCCCTGCTCGGCTGGAACTGCGTGTGCGCCTTCCAACGTTGCTCCAGTCTCCTCCCGCTCTACTCCAAGGACTACATCCTCTTCTGCGTAGTGGTCTTCGCTTGCATCCTGGCCACCATCATGGTGCTCTACGGGGCCATCTTCCGAGTGGTGCGCGCCAATGGGCAGAAGGCGCCCAGCACCCCGGCGCGCCGCAAGGCCCGCCGGCTGCTCAAGACGGTACTTATGATCCTGGTGGCCTTCGTGGTGTGCTGGGGCCCGCTTTTCGGCCTGCTGCTGGCCGATATCTTCGGCTCCAACGTCTGGGCGCAGGAGTACCTGAGGGGCATGGACTGGATCCTGGCACTGGCCGTGCTCAACTCGGCGGTCAACCCCATCATCTACTCCTTCCGAAGCCGGGAGGTGTGCCGGGCCGTGGTGGGCTTCCTGTGCGGTGCATGTCTCCGGCTAGGGCTTCGAGGGCCTGGGGACTGCCTGGCTCAGGCCGTCGAGGCCCACTCTGCAGCCTCCAACACCGACAGCTCACTGAGGCCGAGGGACAGCTTTCGGGGTTCTCGATCGCACAGCTTCCGGATGCGGGAGCCCCTGACCAGTGTCTCTAGCGTGCGGAGTGTCTGAAGGCACAGTCGGGGTGGAGGCTCAGCAGCCTCGATCCCCGTGCAGGGATGCTGCAGTCGGGCCTGAAGAAGAGGAAGGAACCAGTTAGCCACCAGGGGCCTGCATCCCAGGGCCCCGCCATGCTCCCGGAAGCCTCCTGGGGCTGCTGTCACCAAGTGGGTTTCCTATGGTTGTTGTGGAGTGGGAGGCAACGGCTGGTTGGAACCGAGAGCACGCTGGACTGGAGATCAATGGGTTTGCTGTGTGCACCCCGCTCCTGTGTGACTCAGAGGAAGTCCCAGCCCCTCTCTGGGGGTGGGCTGGGGGGGAGTGGGTGGATGCCCTGGGAACAGGGAAATTCAGTGGTGGGATGAGATGGTGCGGTCCTTTATTCACAGGGGGTGTCAGGGTGAATGCATGAGGGTTGTGGGTCTGCTGGAGCTGGGCCAGTGGCCAGGGAGCGACATGGGTCTGTGTGCTGGGGGGTGTGGTTGTGATGGCAAGGGGTTTGGTGCGGGTGAGACTATCTGTGTGTGTTAGACAGAGAGGGATAGAGAGGTTGAGGGCAGAGAAAGCTGTGCCGGTGAGCAGAGTGCGCTGGTGTGCAGATATCCTTGCGTGTAGCAGGCCTCTTGTCTGAGGGTGTGTGCTTGTACACACATGTGTGTGACCGATCCACTCTGTTGAAGGTGTGTGTAAGCTTTGGGAGGCTACCAGAAGGGGGAGTGGGGGCGGTGACACTGACACCCACCCCTTCCCATTCACTTCCCCTTTGCCTGCCCTATCTCTCATCTTGGGTTCTGGGCAGCCTCCTCCCCCCACCTCTGGCTTCTGCATCTTTTGGGACTCAGCCTGGAGTCCAACAGAGAGGGAGATGCTTTAGTACTAACTGCCTCTCCCTTCCCCATCTGTAAAATGGGCTGATGGCAGACGGAACTCACCGCAGGAGCTGTCGGTGATTGCTCAGTGCTTTTGCTGTGGCGAGCAGGCATCAGTGTGTCAAAGAAACATCCGGCGATAGTGGAAATGTTCTACATCTGTGTTTCCCAGTATGGGAACCCTCCCTACCACATGGCTACTGAGCCCTCAATAAGAGGTCAATGGGACTGAAGAAATCAACTTTGAATGCGTTAGAATTTAAGCACTCCACAGGACTCTCAGCAATGGTACCAGACAGTGCTACAGGGGGACACTTTCTGAATGTAGCCACTTTTGGCTAGTGGGAAGTTCTCTGTTTCCATCCGCCCAGCTGAGACAGCGCCCACAGGTCTTTCTGCCTATGTCTTGCCAAGTCCTTGGGGCAGCATCCTGTCTGCCACTCCAGAAGGGACAGCTCTGTTCTGAGCCTCCATTTCTCCCCTGCCGGATAGGGGATGGCATAATGGACATGTTGACTGTGCTGTCCAATAAAGTAGCCATTAGCCACATGTGGCTACTTAAAATTAAAATGAATTTTAAAAATTCAGTTTCTCGGTGCATTTCTCAGAGCTTCGGTGGCCAAGTATCACAGACTGGGGAGGGGGTGCTTGAATAACAGAAATGTATTTGCTCACAACTCTGGAGGCTGCAAGTCTGAGGTCAAGGTGCCAGCAGGCTTGGTTCCCCTGAGGCCTCTTTTGTGGATCCTGGGGGTTTGCTGGCAGTCTTGCATCCCTCAGCTTGTAGACACATCAGCCGCATTTCTGCCTCCATCTTCACATGGGTTCTGTTTGCCTGCACGTCTGTGTCCAAATTCTCAAGTCTTTTTTTTTTTTTTTTTTTTTCTTGGCTGTTCTGGGTCTTCACTGTGGCACAAGGGCTTTTCTCTAGTTTTCTGGCTTAGTTGTCCTGCAACATGTGAGATCTTAGTTCTCTGACCAGGGATCAAATACAGGTCCCCTGCATTAGAAGGTGGATTCTTTCAACTTTTTATTTTGTATTGGGGTATAACCAAATAACAAGCAACTTTGCAATAGCTTCAGCTGAACAAGGAAGAGACTCACCCATGCATATATGTATCCATCCATTACATGTATCCATTCTCTCCCAAACTCCCCTCCCATCCAGGTTGCCACATAAGGTTGAACAGGATTCCATGTGCTATACAGTAGGTCCTTGTTTGTTATCCATTTTAAGTGTAGCAGTGAGTACATGTCAATCCCAAACTCCCTAACTATCCCTTCCCCCTATTCTTCCCAACCAGCAACCGTAAGTTTGTCCTTTATGAGTCTCTTTCTGTTTTGTAAATTCATTTGTATCATTTCTCTTTAGAGTCCACATGTAAGCGATGACATACGACCTCTCTCTGGAAGGAGGATTCTTAACCACTGGGCCATCAGGGCAATCCCTCCCCTTTTCATAAGGACACCAGTCCTATTGGATTAGGGCCACCCTATTCCAGTGTGACTCAGGTTAACTATAAAAATCTATAACCTATAAAAATCCTATTTCCAAATAAGGGCCTCTTCTGAGGTGTTGGGAATTAGGATTTCGAGACATGAATTTTGGAGGAGACACAATTCAGCCCATGACATTTGGTCACGCTAACCCCATTTTGAGGGCTTGTGGCTACTATTTTGGATAATGTAGACACAGAATCTATCCATCATCACAGAAAGTGCTATGGGACAGGGAGGGGAAAGTTCTAAGCATGTATAAGCTAGGATTGTGTGCTTGCGTGCTCAGTCACTCAGTCATGTCCGACTCTTTGTGACCCCATGGACTGTAGAGCTCACCAGGTTCCTCTGTCCAGGGGATTCTCCAGTCAAGAATACTGCAGTGGGTTGCCATTCCCTTCTCCAGGGAATCTTCCTGACCCAGGGAATGAACCCATGTCTCCTGTGTCTCCTGCATTGGGCATTTGCAGGGGGGGGGGTTCTCCCTTCCCAGAGCACCCCCTGGGTAACTCATAACCTGGGATACTTACATTTTCCAGATTCCTGACCACATGTGTTTATCTGGAACAGTCACAGGGTGGGTGGGGTCTTGGTGGAATTTGGGGTGAGTGAAGCCCGGGCTGCCTTAAAGCTCTTGACCTGCAACCCCAGGCCTGTGTGAGTTGGGCCTGTTGGCCCCGTGGCCCCCTCCACCCTGTGAGTGTCACACTTTGCTTTGACTGAACTGGACCATTTGCTGCTCCTTCCTATCTGGGACCTTTGCACCTGTCTTTGTTAACCCCACTAGAGTGGCCTGCGCATCCTTCAGGTCTCAGCTTCAGCATCACCTCCTCCAGGAAATCTCCCTGATTTCTCCTCTTCCTTAGCCCTCTTCCAGGCTCACACATCTGCCTGTGCATCTCTATCACAGCTTCAGTCACACCTGGTCACACATCCACCTTCTCCCCTGGACTTGGAGCTCCATGAGAGTGGAGTTAGTGACAGTGTTTGGGTCACTGCTGTGTCCCAAACACAGCACAGGGCCCAGCAGATAGGAGATGCTCCATGAACTAGAGCTCTGGTGTAACTGGTCCCAGCAGCATGCCTTCCAGGGAAACCTCTTCACCTCCTTATTCCCCACCTCCCTAACTGAGGTGGAGCCGTCATGAATGCGGTCCTCTGCTCTTAGGTGGCTCAGGTGTCTGTAACCCATTGCTGTTCCCCAGCTCTGCCATGCACCACGGGCTTCAGTTTCCTCATCTGTAAAATGGAGATATTGATGTCTCCTGCCCTCCTGGGATGTTGATAAGGCAAGGAATATAAAGGCTCTCAAACTAGGTATGTTTGTGTAATGCGCTGTGCTCAGTTGCTCAGTCGTGTCTGACTCTTTGTGATCCCATGGACTGCAGCCCGTCAGGCTCCTCTATCCATGGAATTTTCCAGGCAAGAATACTAGAGTAGGTTGTCGTTTCCTCCTCCAGGGGATCTTCCAGACCCCAGGATTGAACCTGTGTCTTCTATGTCTCCTGCATCGGCAGGCGGATTCTTTACCACTGCACCACTTGGGAAGCGTGTTTTTGTAACAGGGAAGAACAAATCTGACTCCGTATTAGATCTGTTCCTCTTTCACCTTTGTGCCCTGTTGCCTGTCATGCTGATTCTGCACCTTTTGTACAAGAATGTTGCATTAGAGCCTGAAATATACAGGAGAGCCTGTCCTCAAGGCTCTGACACTTGAATCTATTCATACAGAGGTAAAAAGTTGCAGAACAGAGAATAACATTTGTCTCATTGGAGGTTTACAGGAACATCCTGTCCTTCGTGGCCAGCTGCAAGAACAAAGGATTCCAACACTAAGAAGTCTGCAACAATCAACCACATCCCTCTCTTACCTTGCTTTGCTGAAACCCTTTGGGGAGTATGAGTTTATAAGGCATAAGCCACTGGTTTACTTGCATGGCCTGCAACAAACCTTTCTCTACTCCAACTCCCAAGGTTTTGGTTTGTCCTGGTTGTGAATAAACTTGCTTTTGGTAACATAGTTAAATGAATAATAACAACGGAGCCTTAAAGACCACTCAGTGTTGTTCTAATCACCTGTGTGTTAATTTATTTAATCCTTGCAAAACCTCCAGGAGGCAGATACTGTCATTAACTTCATGTTACAGATGGAGAAACTGAGACCCAGAGAGGTTAGGTAACACACAAGTTCACACAGCTGGGAAGAGGCAGAATTGGGATTCAGACTCAGACAGGTGACTTCTTGATCCCTGTTCGTTACTGCCTCTTGAATGAATGAATGAATGAATACCAGTCCCTTCCCTCTTTGAAAAACTAAGAATGAATGTTCCAAGTTATTCTTTGGGCTGCCCCAAGGTTTCACCTCCACAAAGCAGGATTAGTTGAAACTCCCCATTTTACAGACAGAAAAACCAAGGCTCAGGGGAGGAGGTGGCACAGGCAGCCCTAAGATCCAAGCCTCGTTATCTGAGCCAGGTTCAGGCCCCTTTATTGCTCTATCTCTGGGTGAGTGTACGTGTGTGTGTGTGTTGCCTGTTCATAGCCTGGCTGGGAGGAGCAGGGGTAGATGGAAAAGCAGATAATAAATATTTGCTGATGAAGATCACATGGGCCAGAATGAGTTCTTACCCCTCTCCCTGCCCTGCCAAGCCACTCCTGACTTCTCCAGCCTGGGACCAGCCCCCCCGCCCCGAGAGACCTGGGGATGGCCAGAAGCAGGTGACATAGCTGGGAGGGATGGGCTGGTGTGTTAGGGTTTTCATGACTCATTTATTCACTCACTCATTCACTTAACACTGTGTGTCAGGCTCTATTCTGGGCACTGGGGTTGCAGCTATGAACAATCTGGCACCTGCTTGCACAAAGGTCACAGTTTGGCGTGGGTGACAAACACCAAACTAAGAGTCCAACGTCATTTTCGGTGAGGAACTACCCATGAGAAAGCAGGAGGGGTCCATGAGGATTCTACAGGAAGAGCAGATGCAGCAGCTCCAAGGCTGCAGGAGCTTGGTGCATTCTCGTAATACCCGCAGTTATTGAGCGCTTCATGTATGCCTCATCCTTTCAAAGTGCATTCACATGAATTATCTTACTGAATCCTCAAACACCCCTGAGGAGCCTGGGAAGAGTGTTTGATTATTTATTATCGTATTCGGCAGGCAGTTGAGGAAATAGAGGCTCAGAGAGGTGAAGAGACTTGCCCAAGGTCACACAGCTGGGAAGTGGAGGAGCTGGGACTTGAACTCATGTTATTAATCAACACAACTGCCCTCTCACTTGGGACAGAGGTGGAGCTCAACTCTTTAGGCAACAGTACCAGAGCCTAGGGGCCAGGGCCATTATGTTCCGCACCCTGTGGCCTCAGACTTCTCATCCGTACAGAGGATATGAGTTACTGATGACCCTTAAGGCCTCTGACCCAGGGACAATTGGGTTCTTAGGGTGGGCAGATTAGAAAATATTAATTTAAGACACTCAGTAGAGTTTGAATTTCTCATTATCAACGAGTAACTTTTTTACTATGAGTATGCTCCAAATATAGTTAAGCCTAAGTATAAATAATATATCCTCAACCGCAGCACAACACCAGGTTGCAGACTACAAGTCCCACAATCCATTGCGACATTCCCTTTTAGGAACCTGTCATTTTTTGATTCTTCTTTCATTCATTTATCCAAAAATTATATAACCCACCCCTTGTGTGCCAGGCCTTGGGTCAAGTTCTGAGGAATACATCGGTGCACAAAGCAAACACAAGTCTTTGCCCTCAGGCAATTTAACATCTATATTCTTTGGGAGTTTTAAGTGATTTTCCCCAGACATCTGCCAGGAAGACTTCAGCTCCCATGATCCCTTGTGCTTGCTCGAGACCACAATTCCCAGGAGTCCTAGCGCAACAGGTCCGCCCCTCTCTTCCTTATTTCTAACTTTCTTCCGGGTCGCAAGGTCACCTCCTGTACAACCTCTCTTCCTTCCGTCCCTCGCCTTTCTCCCACAGCAAAGGCAGGGTTTCAGTAAGTTACACTGCTAGTAGTTTGTTTTAAAGTCTCTGTATTTTCTGACTTGGAGTTTAAGCGAAACTTTAGCCAGACAGTCCACCACAGCTTTCTCTATTAGGGAGTAACAGAATGGGCCCTCAACTCCCATGTGGCTCCGCGCGCCGGGAAGACTACAACTCCCAGTAGGCAGCGCGGCGGACAGGCGGCCCTCGGCAGTGCCGGCAGGACCCCGGGGCGGGCGCGGGCTGTCCCGCGCGGCGCCCGCAGGACCCCGGCGCCTACCCATGCCGAGGTGAGTCCGCGGGAGCCACCGCCACCGCCGTTCCGACCCCGCCGCCGCCCCGCGCGGCCCCGCCGCCGGCCAGGATGCTGGAGGAAGCGGGCGAGGTGCTGGAGAATATGCTGAAGGCGTCGTGCCTGCCTCTCGGCTTCATCGTCTTCCTGCCCGCTGTGCTGCTGCTCGTCGCACCGCCGCTGCCCGCCGCCGATGCGGCGCACGAGTTCACCGTGTACCGCATGCAGCAGTACGACCTACAGGGGCAACCCTACGGTGCGTGGACCCGGGCCCCTGGCCTCCCCCGTGGGCCCAGCTCTTCTCCTGGGCTCTTGGTCTCCCCCAGCTCAGCCTCCCCGCTGGGGCCCTGACCTCCCGCCCAGCCTCCCGCCTCCCTAGGGCCCCAGCCTTTGCCGGCCAGGATGCCCCTTCCCGCGGTTCGGTCTCTGCTTCCTGGGCTTCAGGACCTGCCTCTCCCACACGTCCAGCAGGAGTCCAGCTTGCAGACCTCACTTGAGCTGCCAGACCCTTTACCGGAGCTCCAGGCAAGTCCGAGCCTGGATACCTGGACCGCTGCTGGGCCCCTAGCTCTCTCTGTCCAGTGTCCCGGGGACCCACCGCCTGCCTCCCACAGCCCTCTGGCCCCGTCCCCGACAAGGGCTACCTGCTCCAGAACGCAGAACTCCCTCCCAGCCTCAGGCCATACTGTCGCTTCTCCAGACCTCCTGGGTCCCCTCTCTCTCTCCAGTCCCCAGCTGGAATAGAACGCCCGCCTTGGGCCTCCTTGATTTGGAGTGGAGCCTCTCAGCGCCGTTTTTCCAGGCTAAGCTGGCCAACCCTGCACAGCCCTTCAGCACCCGGGTGCGCTTTATCTAGTGCTCACATTCTGCTCTGCTTTAGGGCTCAGAGCTCTGATCGCTCACCCCAGCCTGTCACTATGTGGAGGCCCTCCCTACTCCCTAGTCCCAGTTAATGAATTCGGTTCCTCAGAAATTCTCCTGCCTTTGGGCTCCTGAAATCCATTGGACCCCATGTCCTGCTCCCTGCTTGGGAGCGCACCCACCCCTCAGCTTCCTGGAAGCCCCCCTGCTGCTCCTTCTCCCCAGGATTGCAGGCCTCCAGGCCTGGATCCTGCCTAGCTTCTGTTCCTCAGCCCTGCCCTCTCATCTGTTAAAGTCTTTCGAAAGTGTCCTCTCTTCCCGGCCTTGCAGTATCTTGTGTTCCAGAACCTTCTGGCCTCTGGTTGCGCTCCCAACTTGGTGTCTTAGGCCCCTGGCAAGCAAGGCCCGTCCATGCCATGAGGGCTTCCCCTCCCCAGTGCCCCTGTCCCCTCATATCTGAGCCCTGGTTCTCTTGGACTGGCCTCTCTTGTTGGAACATTAGGGCCAACCTGAGTCCCCTGGACCCCTTGCCGCTGCCAGGTCCTTGGGGAGCCCCGGGGTCTGGAGACGTCCCCCTCAGGCCCCTCTCACCCCAGAGTTGTAGCATTACTGTTTAGTGCAGTGGTTGCCAGTTCACGGGTCCCTGAGTGATGACTTTGGGTCGTCATGATTGACAGGCTCCTGGCATTCAGTGGGGCCCAGCCAGGGGTGCTGCCCCACACCTCACTGTGCCCGGGACAACCTCACTCCGAAAATTATCTGGGCCAGATTGTCAGCAGTGCCAAGGGGGAGAACTCAGGGTTACAGTGTTGGCTGCAGACCCCAGGCTCCTCACCAGTGGGGTGGTGGGCCAGGAGCCCCTAAGGAGTGGTCAGTTTATATGTATTGTTGGCATCCCCCTGGGAAGAGGGTCTATGCCAGGGGTGTCGCAGGTGGCCCTTTGGGATGACTTTTGGCATTTCATCATCATAATTTTGAATAGCCATGTGTGACTGGCGGCTCTGTCCTGGTCTGGAGGATTCCGCCATCCCGTTGGGATGGGATTCACACCCTTGTCCTGTCTCACACTGGGAGCCTTGCTGCGAGCTCTCCTAGCACACCCAGCTCTGCCCCAGCCCCTTGGGCAGCTGTAATCTGGATGTCCCGTGTCTCCTGCTGCCTGCTCAGCGCTGGCCTGCTTGCTGATATGGCCCCCTGTCCTTGCCCAGACGGGCGCTTCTTGACACTCCAACCCTGATCACAGAGCCATGTCTGCCTCGTCCTCCACGTGGGCCCTCGGAACCTTCAATACTTTCTCCCTGTCCTCCTCCCCTCCTCTCTCTGAGTCCTTTGCCCCCAGTCCTTGATTCCTTCCTATTCTTTTTTCTGACCCCGTGACTCCCTCACCCCACACGCCCTCCTTCCTGGCCCCCATCTTTGCCAGACACTGAGTGGGCTCAGGGATGAACAGAGGGGCCTGGCGGGGCACCCACCCATCTCGACTTACACATCTGCACCCCCACCCTGGTCCCACCTGTTAGTGTCCACATTGGCAGGGATGTGGGGTGCCTGCCACTGCCTGGGGAGATGCTGTGGGATAGTTTGGTGGAGCAGGAACCCCAGCTCCCTCCCAGTGGTGGAGCATCTGAGAGCTGCTCTGCTGGGTCATCGCTGATTGCAGTGTCCCCAGCATCGCACATGCCCTTGCTTTGAGCCTCATTTCCCAACTTCCTGTCCTCTCTCCACACCTCTTGAGAAATCGGCAGGAGAGGCGTGTGCTCTTTGAGCTGGGGTGTGAGCTGGGCCCTGGGTGTGGCCTGCCTCCCTGCCCTCCCACAACGGACTCCGGCCTCCCTGGGCTGGGCCGCTCATGCCCATCCCACTTGGTCCCCTGCAGAAACGGCTCTGGCAGGCGGGGACGTGGGCACCCACGCTGGGCACCGGGACGGGCTCTCCACCCCTGGTTGTAAATAAAGTTTTATTGGCACTCCGCCACACCTAGTCAGTGGCTTTGCACTGCGTAAGACTAGTGCCACTGCAGGGAGAGAGGACTGGCCTTCGATTGAAAAGTCTGCGACCTCCGTTCAGATCTGGTCCCGCCGTGGGGACCTGCAACTTGCTGTCCAGGTGTCCAGAGCCCGTCATGACGCAGGGGCAACAGGCCTTGCAGACTTCAGCCTCGCACCAACCAAGGCAGTCTCTGCTCTTGGGGTGCTTAGCCTCTGAGGGGGCACTTGGGGGTCTGGCGTTAGCCTGACTCTGCGCTTACCCCTTCTTCCTCTCTGTGGCCATCCTCCTTCTGGAAAGTGGGTCACAGTAGGCTCCACAGGTGGCCCTGTGTGTCCCCACCCCGAGGTGACATCTGAGCCACCCCCGGGAGGCTGCAGCTGGGACAGGTGGGGCACAGGGGAAGGGCCCACCCGCCTTTTCAGGGTTTCAAGGGCTCCTGAAGGTCTCTGCTGCCCTCTCCTACCAGGCCCTTGGGGGCTCCCCTGTCACCCTAAAGCAGAAGTGGGGGCTCAGAGGGGTGGGGAGAGGCATGGAGGCCCCTGCCTGGGGTGCACAGCCCGGCCCCCTTGGTCACTGGCCCCTGCCCCAAGACGGCCCTGCCCTTTCCCACCTGGGACACTGTCCCTTCTGTGTCCTGCTGGTCCCCTCCCCCGGACGGGCCCTCAGGACAGGCTGTAGGAAGCGACCCTTCTCCTGCTGGCCAGTGCATTCCTGCAGAGCAGTGGGGGGGACCCTGCCCCTGGTCTGAGCCTGAGGCTTCGTGGGGCTTGGTATGTCCCTCAAGGACACCAGTGTCCCCTCGCCCGGCCGCCTCATCCTCCGGGCAGCATGGTCCAGCTCCTGTGTGGAAACAGACCTGTTTGTCTGCATTGTTGTCTTGACACTTGCTGTGAGGGGCTCAGGGTGGAGGCCCTGGGGCCACATCTGCCCCCAGAGTCGGAGGATTCGTGTGCTTGCTTTGTTCATCCCAGCTCAGCAGGGGCCTGAGACGTTTTGGGGACTGTGTGCCTTTGTCATCTGGGAGGTCTGACCTAAGAATCTGGAGTTTCGGCAGCATCCTGCTGAGTGCTAGTGGCCCTGGCAGTTGAGGAGGCCTGCCTGAGCCCCACCTCCCCACCCACTCTGTCCAGGGAGGATAGAGGGCCCCGAGGGCTGGCTGCTGGGGGCCGTGCACCCAGGCAGTGCAACCACGGGAGTCCACGTGCTGCATCAAATGTCTGCACTGCTTCTTGCCCTTTCAGCTCTCAGGGCAGCGGTGCTCTGTGTGTGGGGGGACCCACCAGCCTTAGAACAGTGGGCTTCCCTGGTGGCTCAGACAGTAAAGAATCTCCCTGTGATGCAGGAGACCTGGGTTCAATCCCTGGTTTGGGAAGATCCCCTGGAGGAGAAAATGGCAACCCACTCCAGTATTCTTGCCTGGGAAATCCCATGGACAGAGGAGCCTGGTGGGCTACAGTCCATGGGGTCGCAAAAGAGTCAAATACAACTGAGCGACTTTCACTTTGGCTGCACAATCCTGGTTACAACCTGCCCCTTCCACTCTGGTGGGAAGGAGTCAGTTGCCTGGAATAAGCTTGTGAGCAAGGCAGGGTCCACTCCAGGAGGCAGCTTCTCACTTCCTACCTGATTCTCTGGATCTTTCTTGAGAAAAATCTGGGTGGCCCTGCTCCCAGGGGACACAGGGCCATGTCTGAGGTCGTCTGTGATTACCACGTCTAGGGGGGTCCTGGCAACAAGGGTGTGGGGGCCAGGGAGGCTGCCCTATACCCTACAGCACTCAGGATGGCCCACAGGCTACAGTGTGGCCCTGACTGTGGAAGAAGGTGCACAAACCCTGGTGCTTGCCCTCCTGAGGGGCCTTGGGGAGACCAAGCATTTGTTCATTCATTCCATGTCCTGAGCGCACTAGGCTGGTAGTTGCTAGGTGATGCTGGGTTCACACTGCAATGAACAAGGTTTGTGCCCCTGGAACCCCAGGCTAGTTGCCTGGGGGCTGGGGCGGGGGGTTGGCCTGAAGAGGGCAGGGTTTGGGTTTTCCCCAGGACATTGGCAACCTGGAGGTGGGGAGGTGCAGCCTCCTAGCTTGGGGGCTCCCTCTGCTGGTGTCTGGACCCTGGAGTGGTGTGGGGGCTGGGGAAACTGCTGGGCATCTCAGAACAATCTGGGCAGGGCAGGAGGCTGGGGGCTGGGTTTGCTCAGCTGGCGCCTGTCAGCCCTGCGGGTCCTGGAGCCCTGGGGAAGCCAGTGGTGAAGGACTGGGGGAGCAAGACCACTGAGTTCCGGTCCTAGTGCTCTGGCTGGGGGTCTTGCCTGGGGGTGGGGGCGGGGGTGGCTGCCTCTGTCGGGTGGGTTGAGGGCACCAGCCCCCTGAGCTGCTTCAGGGACACGGGGTGGGGTGGGGACACGTTGCCCGGCCCAGCGGGCAGCCCGCACGTGGTCACAGGGTGGCTGAGTGGACAGGGACATCGCTTTCTGGGGGATGACTGCAGCAGGGGTGTAGTTCGGAGAGGCGAGTGCGAGAGCAGCGAAGGCCGCTAGGGCCGTGGTCTAGGAATGTGGGTGTGGAGGGGAGGTTGGCCCAGGGAGAAGGTTCTTGGAAGGCCCCGCGAGTCCCCGGGGTTGGGGTGGGTGTGCGGCGGGCTGGAGGCCGGTGGGGGTCCGGAACCCCACTCAGGATCCCGTCCCCACAGGCACGCGGAACGCGGTGCTCAACACAGAGGCGCGCACCATCGACGCGGACGTGCTGAGCCGGCGCTGCGTGCTCGTGCGGCTGCTGGACTTCTCGTATGAGCGCTACCAGCGCGCCCTGCGCCAGTCTGCCGGCGCTGTGGTCATCATCCTGCCGCGAACCATGGCCGCTGTGCCGCAGGACGTCATCCGGGTGAGCTCTGCCTCGCCCCGGGGTCCCCTCTCTCCCTCCGGGTCCCCTTCGCCCACACACACCGCAAACCGAACGCGTGCCTCTCTCGCAGCAATTCATGGAGATTGAGCCTGAGATGCTGGCCATGGAGACCATCGTTCCCGTGTACTTTGCCGTAGAGGACGATGCCTTGCTGTCCATCTATGAGCAGACACAGGCTGCCTCCGCCTCCCAGGGCTCCGCCTCCGCCGCCGAAGGTGGGCTGGTGAGGGTTGCTGCAGGGCGGAGGGTGCGTGGATGGGCTGCGCTGTGCTGTTTCTGGGGCTCCCCTTTCCAAGCCAACATATGCTTAACCGTGGGGGCACCGGGCATCACAGATCACATCTTGCAGCCGCCACCCGCAGGGAGGAATCTTCACGGACCAGGGATTGAACCCTCGTCCTTTGCACTGGCGGGTGTATTCATTACCAGTGAGCCACCAGGGAATCCCTACAGTTGTGTTTTAAAATGTGTAAAGAACAGAAGGATTTGAGGCAGGGTGAGTTCCTGGGCGTTTTAAGGCAGCCCCTGCCCCCAGGTGAAGTGGACCATTAGCTCACACTGTGGGAGGTGGGCACACCCTCTCCTGATTCTGGAGAGAACAAAACTTTAATTTTTATGAATCTCTGGGTTCTCACACCATCTCCACTTTGGGGGATGGGCTGAAGGGTCATGAGCTGTCTGATGGGAAACTCATGTTTTGGCATCCCTGCTCAAGTGATCCTTGGAAAGCTGGGTCAGAGGCAGTGTGCACCCCTCTGTGATTTAGGAAGGGGCCCTGATGGCCCTACAGAGCAGAGCGAGGGCGCACATGGGCTCCGTGTGGGAACCAGAGACTTTCACCAGCCCTTGTCCTGGATGCCCAGATTTGCTCCCATGTCCAGTTATCACATTGTGTTCTGTCCATATGAACAGTCCCGTTTTTACTCAGACTGAATGCTTAGAGTCTGGGGTGACGAGGACCCAGGTTCTGGTCTGGGACCCCCCCTCCCCCCCAGCTGCTGCAGGGCAGTCACGGGGCTCAGGCTGACCCTCCCTGGCCCTGTATCCAGTGCTGCTCCACACTGCCACTGCCAACGGCTTCCAGATGGTCACCAGCGGGGTCCAGAGCAAGGCCGTGAGCGACTGGCTCATCACCAGCGTGGAGGTAAGTGCCTGGCACCTGCCTGTCCCCACTGGAGGGGCTGCTTCTTGGGTGAGGGGATCAAGTCCCTGCCTCTGGGGAGGTGGGGCTCCTCCAGCTCCTCCTGCTTCCCCGACCCCTGCCTCCTGGAATGGCCACCCCTTTCCCTTCATGGAACATTCACTAAGCTGGCAGAGAGGAGAGCTCAGGGCAGCAATTAAAGCAGAGTGCAGAAAAATCCAGACACCCATCTCCCATCAGGAGGCGTCCAGGCCAGAGCAAGCTCCCAAGTCCTCCCCCACTTCCATTCTCTCCACGGGCAAACATGGGGTTTTATCACTGCTCCCCCCAGCAAAAAGCTCTGAGCAGTTTTGTTCCCACTCCCCGCACCAGGAGGTCTCCGCTGTCTCCTTGCAGGGCAGCTTTCCATCCAGAGAGTAAAGGCTGCAGGGCCTTAGCGCCTGATGCCCTTAGGCAGTGCTCTGGACAGGCTGTCTTCCCAACTGCTCCTCGTTGGATTTGACGGAGGGCCGGTTTACACAAGAGGACCCTGACTCTTGGGCTCTTCCTGTGCTGTCCTTACGGCCGGGGTCTTACGGACGGGTGGGGTCTCCATCAGTGGAGCTCAGCCTGTGAAGGGTAGGCCTGGTTTCCAGGTGGAGAAACAGCTGGCACCTTGGCCCCCAGCAGAGTCTGGCCAGCCTGTTTCTGTAAATAAAGTTTTACTGGAAAGTGACCATGCCCACTGGTCCACTGGTGCCCACGGTGTAGCCGGCAGAGCCTGGAACCCTGCCCCCTGAGGTGAGGGTGGCTGTTGCTTCCTATGGGGGGGCCCTTCACATCCATGTCTCTACAGGGGCGGCTGACTGGGCTGGGTGGAGAGGACCTGCCCACCATTGTCATCGTGGCCCACTACGATGCCTTCGGGGTGGCCCCGGTATGTCCATGCCCCTCCTGCCCAGCTGGGGAGTCTGGCTTCAGGCTGCAGGGTAGCAAGCAGGGTTGGGGGAGCTTCCCACATGTGCAGGGATTGGGCCATGCCAAGGGTGCATCAGTCAGGTTTGGGCAGAGCTGGGGGTTAGTGGGGAGAGGAAGCAATCCCAGCTGGACTGGAAACGAGGACCTAAGGTAAGATTGTGGGGGTGGGGTTCAGAGTGGGCCACAGGCCGGGGTGGAGGTGGGTGGTGGTGCATGCTGAGGTGGGGTGAGCGTGCCCTTTGTCCCTGCCTGCAGTGGCTGTCGCACGGTGCGGACTCCAACGGGAGTGGTATCTCGGTGCTGTTGGAGCTCGCCCGCCTCTTCTCCAGGCTGTACACCTACAAGCGCACGCACGCAGCGTGAGTGACAGGGCCCGGGGCTGGAGGCGGGCCCGACCCGTGATCTCAGAGTTGGTTCAGTCAGGCCCCGCCTCTCCAGGTCTATTCACCTACCCCCTCCCCGGAAATCCCACCAGGGGCTGGGCTGCTTCCAGATGCAAGAAACAGAAACCCCTGCAAAATCGTCATCACTTAGACGAGCATCTCCCCATCTTGGTGCCGGACACTGCGGTCTCTCGCAGGGGCACTTGTCCACACAGCACGGTGCCCTGGGAGAGCAGGGCCCTAGTAGCCAGCGGGTCTCCCCAAACTTCACACTCCAGGCCCCACGCCTGCTCTCAGGCAGATGGCTTGAGAAGCACTGTGCTCACAGTCCAGTGGGGGGCGGGGGGGGGGAGCGCGGTGGGCATTGAGATCAAGGTGTTGGCAGGGCCACACTTGCTGTGCCTCTTTTATAAGGACTGCTGTGGTTGTGGTGAGGTGGATACAGCTGGGGCGGGGCCCAGTTACCTGGTCCTTCACCACCCCGCTGGCTTCACTCCTGCTCAGGGAGGTGGTGCTGAGTTCCCATCACTTCTGTTTCCTGGTTGGTCCACCCAGTCTGAGTGGGTGGACCACTCTGAGTGGCCCACCTCTCCACTCTGAGAGGTCTCTGGAGCCTCCCTTCTCACCCTGGAGACACTGGGTGAAGTTGGGATGTCTGTGGTTGTCAGGACTAGGGGGCTCCTGGCACTCACTTGTGGGGGCCAGGGATGTGTCCAGCGCCTGCAGCACTCAGGATGCCCCGATGTCATCAGTGCCAGGACAGGGTGGGATTGGGTACTCAGCGGGGAGACCACCCCTCCTTTTTGGGAGCCTGGACTCCCACCTGTCAACTCTTTGGCCCCACTCCTCCCTGCCAGGTACAACCTCCTGTTCTTTGCTTCCGGAGGAGGAAAGTTTAACTACCAGGGCACCAAGCGCTGGCTGGAAGACAACCTGGACCACACAGGTGAGCGTCCCCCGCGGCCAGGGTGGCCTCGGGACCCCGGTACTCCCCCACACCCCCTGCCCACCAGCCCTCACTGTCTTCAGATTCCAGCCTGCTCCAGGACAACGTGGCCTTCGTCCTCTGCCTGGACACTGTGGGCCGGGGTGACAGCCTCCACCTGCATGTGTCCAGGCCGCCCAGGGAGGGGACGCTGCAGCACGCCTTCCTGCGGGAGCTCGAGACGGTAGGCGCCCTGTGAGGGCTGCGCCCCCCGCTGTGTGAACCCTGGGGCCTCAGTTGGGTTTCCAGTGGGCAGGTGGGCTTATCCTCAGGCTCCAGAAGCAGGAGGTTGGGGAGGGACTGGGGATCCGTGGGGCGGCAGGGGCCACCTCTGCAGAGGCCAGTGAAGCCAGGGCGTGGCGCACGGGCACCGGGCAGAGCCTCATGGCTCCACTCGCAGGTGGCCGCCCACCAGTTCCCCGAGGTGCGGTTCTCCATGGTGCACAAGAAGATCAACCTGGCCGAGGACATGCTGGCCTGGGAACACGAGCGCTTCGCCGTCCGCCGGCTGCCCGCCTTCACCCTGTCCCACCTGCAGAGCCACCGCGACGGCCAGCGCAGCAGCATCATGGACGTGAGGTGAGCCCCCCCCCATCAGACTGAGCCAGCCGGGGCCCGTCAGGCTTCCTGGAGGAGGGGGCACCAGAACCGAGGGCATGAGCCAGCAGAAGAGAGGGAAGAATTGATTGGGCAGGGTGCTGGGAGAGCCAGCGGCCGCCACCTCACCCTGCCTCCACGGCAGCCTGCACCCCACGCCCACTCGGGTCAGGATGTGTCGCCTCTGAGGCTCCCGGTCCTGTGTGGCCTCAGCCCTTGCTGACCCTGGGCTTGTGGCTGAGCTGCTGCCCTTGTCTCCCTTGTCATGGGTCCCCTCCCCATGCCTGTGTCCAGGCTTCCCTCCTTATGAGGACAGAGCCGTGGACTTCGGGACCCCCTGCTCCACTGTGACCGCGTCTGTGTCTGCGGACAGCCTGCTGCCAGCTCGGGTCCCGTCCCGGGGTTTGGGTGGCCGTGGGTGTGGGGGACACCGTAGCCCCTCCATGGGGCGTTACCTCAGCTCTGCCCTCAGCAGCCGGCGGAGGCAGATGTCCTGACCAGTCCCCCCATACCCCCAGGTTCTGGAGGAGCACACGGGCCCAGAGCCGTCTGGTCACTGAGGCCCACAGCATCCTCAGGGCTCAGCTGGGCACCCGGGGCAGCCCCTTGGTGGGTGGGCCTGACCGAGGTGTGGGGTGGGGGACCATCCGCTGGGAAGGCTGTTGTTTTTTCTGTCTTTTCATCATCAGATACATATGTGATCATTTTTAGTTTTGGGTGATTGATGTCACTTCCAAATATGTATGTTTTTAAAATCTGCCCTCTAAGGGAGGTGGGAGGGGAGTTCAGGATGGGGCGGGGGAGGGGACACATGTACAGCTGTGGCTGATTCATGTTGTTGTAAAGTAATTAGCCTCTAATTAAATAAATAAATAAAGTAAAAATAAATTAAAAAAACTTGTCCTCGAAGGTCCCGGGTTGACTCGAAAACCCTTACCCGAAACACGAGGCTCATCGCTGAGGCCCTGACCCGCGTCATCTACAACCTGACAGAGAAGGTGAGCCCCCGGCCACCCTCTAGCCGCCCTCTCCGCCCCCCTGAGCCCCTCAGTGGGTCTGAACTCAGCCCCGCCCCGCCTCTCTCTGCAGGGAACACCCCCGGACATGCCAGTCTTCACGGAGCAGATGGTAATGGCCTGGCCGGCGGGTGGGTGGGCTCAGGCGCGTGGTGGGAGTGTGTGGGGGGTCCTGTGACCACCGCCGCGTCCCCACAGCAGATCCAGCAGGAGCAGCTGGACTCAGTGATGGACTGGCTGACCACCCAGCCACGGGCCGCCCAGCTAGTGGACAAGGACGGCACGTTCCTCAGCACGCTGGAGCACTACCTCAGTCGCTACCTGAAGGAGGTCAAGCCGCACCACGTCAAGGCCGACAAGCGGTGAGACCAGGCGCAGCCCCTGCCCCCAGCTGGCAGAGGGCCCTTCCAGGGTCTCCCTGCCCACCCTGGAACTAGACAGAGCAAATGGAAACTCAGGGCGAAATGTAACAGGATGAGTGAGCAGTGCAGGCGCCCTATTAAATCTGAGCTCCAGGTGAACGACGAATTATCCCAGCATAAGTACCTCTCATGTGGCCTGGGACACACTTACCCTGAAAGCCCGTGTCGTCTCTATCTTCAGTCCTCACAGAACTGAAGCCCCGTGTTTTATCTGGCAGCCCTGTACCCCTGCCCACCCTCTGTGGTCCTTCTGTGCCCTGGGCCTCAGGCGACTCATACCCCTGGCCCCCTCCTGCCCTCAGAATGCTCCTGCCCACTGCAGGCCTCCTGGGTTTTGTCTTTCTGTTTGATGCTCCCATGTACCCTGGTTGGGATGAATGAGGACTGAGGAAGGGTGTTGGGGGACCCTCAGCAGGAGACACCCCTCTTCCTCCACAGACAGGTCAGTGCCACTCACTGGCTTTCCATCTTGCTCCCAATTTGTGGCACTCCAGGGAGACAGAGCTCTTGAACAGAAGAAGAAACTGAGGGTCACAGTGGACCCACAGCTGTGGAGCTGGGGCTTGCGAGTCCTCAGCTGTGATCATTCTCCCTCTATAGAAACGAGACCAGAGAATTTCCACAGTCACCACACTTTGTTCTTAGAGAATTGTTGGCCCAGAAAACCATAAAAAAGATGTTAGTTCAGAATAAAGGACGTCCTTCCCTAGGACAGACAGTGGCAACCCCCTGTAGACACATACCCAGGGTCCTCCCCGCTGCTGTGTTCCTGGGCTAGTGGGACTTCGGGTGGCTCTGATGTCAGGGTGAGCCCGCTGAGCAAGTGCTCTCTTGCCAGGGACCCCGAGTTTGTCTTCTACGACCAGCTGAAGCAGGTGATGAATGCCTACAGGTGAGCGCCCTGTCACCGCCCAGGGGCCTGGGTCCTCGGGACAGCTGGGAGCAGCTGGCTGACCGCCTCCACCGCCCCCTCCCATCCCCAGGGTCAAGCCAGCCATCTTCGACCTGCTCCTAGCCGTCTGCATTGGTGCCTACCTCGGGATGGCCTACACGGCAGTCCAGGTAAGCAGGGGGCGGTGGGAGGCGGGTCCTTGTGGGAGCCCAACAGGTGGCCCTTTTTCCCTGGTCTCATTGGAGTCCTCCCACCGCCCCCAGCACTTCGACCTCTTATACAAAACAGTTCAGAGACTGCTGAAGGCCAAGACGCAGTGACCAGGCTGCCATCCCCGCCTCACCTGGAGGGCAGGGCCTCCCCCTCGGTGGCCGAAACTCTGAATTACAGAGCTTTTCTGTGTTGCTCTTGAGGACTTGGGGGCTTCTTTCTCTTTTTTGTCCTTTGCGCTCCCCTGGAGGAGCTCGGTGGAGGCCTGGGGCCAGGCCACAGACTCGGGGACAAATGTGTGGATGAGCCCCCCACCCTGGAGTCGGCCCCATGACCCTGGGGCATAAGCCATGGCCAGGAAAGAGGAAACGCGCCCAGCGTGGCCTTGGGCATCACCCCCGCCCAAGACGCTGATCCTGGACCTGGCAGTTGCAGGCCAAGGAAGTCGGGCCAGGCCACCCCCCAAACCCCTAGCCCTCCACCATGCTGGCTCTGTTCTGACCTTGAGGCTGCCCTCGCATTTCCCAACCACCCCACCCCCCACCCCCGGGGCTCTCCCTTCTTTCCTGTCTGGAGAGTGCGCCGCAGGGCCTCTAGGTCTCCGGTTCCAGCCCCTCCGTCGCAGCCTTGTGCACCGCCTCCACACCCCCCAGCCTGGCTGAGGGGAGCCAGCTCAAGGGGCCGCCTCCGGACTCCCTGAAGCCCCTGGGGAGCTGGCGCTCTGGACACCCGGCACCCTCTCTGTCGGCCCTCTCACCCTGCCTCTGGGTTCCTCTGCCCCGTCCCCTGCCCGGGAGCCCCGCCCACCCGGCCCCGCCCACCTCTCCTAGTCCTTGGAGCTCCTGCTCAGCCTGTTCTCCTGAGGAGCCCTGGGGGCGGAGGCAGCCCCTCTGCCCCTGTCCCGGGGCCTCGGTTTCCTCATCTGCAAGGAGGAGGTCGCATTCAGGGGGAGCATGTTCCCCCATATCCCCCGAGGGGACGTGACCACAGGGGAGCTCTTCCTGGGACCTGTAGGGGGCAGGTCCAGGCCTGAGCCCTTGGGAAGGGGTGAGATGGGGGAGGCGAGCAGGGCTGGGAGTGACCTCAGGGAGACCCAGGTGTAACCATTCATTAGCAATATAATCAGTGACTTGTCCAGTGCTGGGGACTCAGGGTCCAGGAGGAGGGACTCAGGGTCCAGGAGGAGGGACTCCAGGGGCCTACTGGCCACCAGGGAACGCTCACTAGCCTTCTGATTCCAAGGGGCTGGGGACTGGCTCCCCCCCGAAGCCACCTACCACCCACTGGAGGGAACAGGTGACTATTTGGCAGGCCTGGGAGGGGCAGCCGTTGGGGCTGCAGGTTCCTTGACCCTCCTTGTCCAGTGGCCCGTCTGCCCAACTGTTTACCCAGTGCCCGGCCCCCTCTAGGGCGATGCGGGGCTGGTGGCCCACCCTTCCCCGGGTGTGAATGTGTGAGCCAGGGACCGGCTGGGGATGCCGAGTGAGTGTCCTTCCTCCCCGGGGGGCATGGTCAGGGCCACTGACTAGGTGGAGCTCAGGCTGCTTGTGGGATGCGGCCAGACGATGAGAAATAAAGCCATAACAAACCACAGCATCGCGTGTCCTGTCGGGGCTGGGGCCTCAGGATCTGGACAGACCCCCTGAGGGTCATATGCATTTCTTGGGGGAGGGTTGGGGGCAGAGCCTCATGTCTGTATAAAGAGCAGAGTCGGTGTGCCTCCTGCCCGTAGCTGGGACCGTCACCCGCCCCATGGCAACATGAAGGTGGCAGCCAGCTCAGAGCCGATAGACCATGGTGGGGGTGGCGTACCACAATACAGCTGGGATCCATTACCCCCCAGCCCTGGAGGCAGCGTGTGTCCTGTGTGTCCCCCGGCTCCTGGCCTCAGGGTCGCGTGGCCATCTCTTCTGACGTCTCATAAGCACGCGTCCGTCTTTGGGTTTAGGGCACATCCTGCTCGAGCCAGTGTGCCAACTCACTCCACCTGCAGATGCCATTTCCACATAAGGACACGTTCTGGAGTTCTGTATGGTTGTGAATTTGGAAGGACACCATTCAACCTGATATGGGGGGAAGGGTGATGGCTGTATGAAGGTCAAGCCCACTGGCCAGCCCCAGCCCCAGCCCAGGCTTTGGGGAGGCCCTGGCCAGTCATCGGGGTGCCTGGTGCAGCTCCACACTGGGGTTCCAGCAGCGGGCTCCGTGCTCTGGGCCTGGGAGCTCCCGAGGGGTCTGCCTGCTTCCTGAGCTCCACTGGGGGGGACCCCTGATCTGGGGCCTGTCCCTGTTGGCTTCTGCCTGTCCACACCGTTCTGTGCCTTTGTGTCAGGGTTCCTGCCTCAGGGGCTTTGGTTTTGGGGAGCAGAGAGCAGAGTACAGAGACGTGTGCAACGGGGAGAGGAAGCTGGTGGGGGTTGGGGGGGAGGTAGGCAGTACAGGGGGTGTGGCTTGAACTCCAGGGCTTCAGCCAAGAAAGAGGGCTGTGAGATCCTTGACCCCAGGAGGTGGGAGCCTCGGGGGAGCTGTGGGCAGAGGAGGGCTTGGACTCAGGTGCTCACGGGCGCCCTCTGGTGGCAGCTTTGGGGAAGGCAGACTGGGAGTGGGTACCCCCAGCAGGTCAGGGGGCTATGCTTGTCCAGGTGGGGAACACATGAGGGGAGAAGGGGGCTGGGTTCCCTGGACCCAGAGGAGGGGCTGGACCTCTGTGGGCCTGACCACAGCTGCTCAAGTCTTCATAGTGACTCCCATCTTCAGGGTCAATGTCACTGCCGCCTCTTCTCAGACCCTCATGTCCCCCACACCACTACCCCGAGGCTGGAAGGTGGCTCTGGCTCCAGCTCGAACTCAGGTAAAACTCCCCACGTTTCAGGGGAAAAGCCAGCCCCTTCCCTTATTTCAACACAGGCTGTTAACTTCCTCTTCCTTTTCCACGAAACTGTGCCCATTATAACCAAAAACATGAAAACCACAACAACACCGGCAGGCAGACACAGCTGCCGTTATGTATGTGCTGGTGTTTCCCCGTCATGTCCACCCTGGGTATGTGGTGTGTGTACATGGGTGTACACCAGGTCGCATTCTGGAAATGAGATCCACGTGTGAAAACAGTATTTCTGTCCGTAGGCATGTTAGGCGGTGAGAGGTGCACACATGTTACACCCACGGAACCATTGCCACATGGAAGGCATGGTGTATGCATCGCCCTCAGCGCTCCTGGCTTCCATCCATGACCCCTCCCTGTGGCCTCCTTGTCCCCAGGTGCCCTCTGGTCCCGCCACTGCAGATCAGTCTCATTCAACTGTGGAGTCAGCCAGTATTTCCCCAGCATGTGCCAGGTGCCCTGCTGGGCATACAGATGCAGCTGCCAAGCAGAGACCCTGGGGCCTGCGGTCCACTGGAGTAAAAATAAACCTCCCAGGTGGATATGAGCGGGCTTTTGAGTGAAATCAGGGTGACAGGAGGGACTAAGCCATATGGAAATTCAGGACAGTGGTCCAAGCAGAGTGCACAGCCCGTGCAAAGGCCCTGGGGCAGGACCAGGCCTGGCGAGTTGCAGGAGCAGTGAGGAGGGGGCCTGTGTGGGTGGGGCAGTGATGGAGGGGGAGAGAGGAAGGAGGTGGGGCACAAGAGGCCCCTGGGGAGTTGGTGGGCATTTGCTGCATGCTGTGAGAGTGATGGGAAGCTGTGGGGAAGGAAGGGCAGAGGAGAGGAGGGCTGCGGCAAGGCCACTGACGCCCAGGGGACAGTTGGGAAGATGACCCTGTTCTGTGGGCTCCCTGAGCATCAGAGAACATGACCGCAGGTCTCCATCAACCCTGGGCAGCAGCAAATGATTTGGGCAAAAGTGCAGTCCCCTACTGGGACCCCAGTGGCATCGATCTCTTTCCAGGGTCTGTGTTTTAAGGCTATAAAACAGGAAGAGCATCTGGTGAAACCACGTTGGTCTCTCCTCTTTCTGCACAGAGGCATCTCCCACTGTAACTTTCTCACTCTTAAAAATGTTTATGTGTGTGTTTAAGGTTATGTTGTTGTTCAGCCACTCAGTCATGTCCAAGTCTGCAACCCCATGGACTGCAGCACACCAGCCTCCTCTGTCCTCCACTATCTCCCAGAGTTTGCTCAAACTCATGTCCATTGAATTGAATCAATGATGCTATCTAACCATCTCATCCTCTGTTGTCCCCTTCTTCTGCCTTTAACCTTTCCCAGTATCAGGGTCTTTTCCAATGAGTTGGCCCTTCTTATCAGGTGGTTAAACTATTGGAGCTTCAGCTTCAGCATCAGTCCTTCCAATGAATATTCAGGGTTGATTTCCTTTTGGATTGGCTGGTTTGATCTCCTTGCAGTCCAAAGGACTCTCAAAAGTCTTCTCCAGCACCACAGTTTGAAAGCATCAATTCTTCGGCATTCAGCCTTCTTTATGGTCCAGCTCTCACACCTGTACATGACTACTGGAAAAATCATAGCTTTGATTAGACAGACCTTTATTGGCAAAGTGATGCCTCTGCTTTTTAATATGCTGTCTAGGTTTGTCATAGCTTTCCTTACAAGAAACAAGCGTCTTGTTTATGGATGTGTACACAATATTCAGCTTTGCTTGTGTGTGGCCTACACATCTGTGAGTCACATTGTACTGTCCTTCTCTTGCATTAACTCTTGTTTTGGTATCTCTCACTTACACTCCATGCTCCTTTTCCCTGCTGTGTAGTATTCTGAACTCAGAAGGGACAACGGCTTATCTACTGGCGCCCTGCTGATGTTCATACCATCACAAGCCTTCATAGGTGCTTCTCAGGAGGGAGTGTGTTTAACCAGATGCCAGAGAACTGTGGCCCTTGACTGTGTCTGGCCCACTGCCCATCTTTGTAAATAAAGCTTTATTGGCACATGGCCACAACCAGACTCACCCAGCTGTGAATCACCCTCAGCTGTTTTCTCACTGCAGGGGCCACAAACCCTCAAATGCTTACTGTTCCAGCCCAGAAGTCCACAGGCCCCCACTGTGGGGGGTCCACTGCCCTCTGGTTTCTCCCCTTTCTCACCATAGGACACATCTGGCAGCTACCAGAACAGACTGGTGGTACAGTCCTTTTGCAGGGGACACACGTCCTGGGCTGCTTTGGACATTTCAGCCTCAGTTCAGGAGCTTCCCAAGTGGCTCAGACAGTAAAGAGTCTGACTGCAATGTAGGAGACCCGGGTTCGATCCCTGGTTCGGGAAGATCCCCTGGAGAATGGAAGTGGCTACCCACTCCAGTAGTCTTGCCTGGAGAATTCCATTGGCGGGCTACAGTCCATGGGGCTGCAAAGAGTTGGACACAACTGAGTGACTAACACACACACACACACACACACATCCACATCCTTGGCTTCTTTTGACATTTCAGGCTCAGTTCTGAGAGTTATTGATAATTTTAATCATATTTGACCTACAGAAGGTCCAGAAAAAAATTAAGGGAGAGGAGGAGCAGGGGTACAGGGGGCGCTGGTACAGGAACCAGGAATGAAGTGGGGGTGTCATTGCCAAGCTCAGGGCGATGTGTCTGCTGGGTGTCCCACAAGAGAGTCACTGTTCCCCCTTTGTGATTAATGAGCAAGTTGTAGGTTGATCCTTTAGTCCAAGGGTCGGCAACCACTGACAGCTCCTGCTTGAAACCACCGGGACCTGGTGCCCAGCGGGGACCCTCCTTGAATTCCTCTGCTAAAGGCACGGGTCAGGATCACATACTTGCATCTATGTCCAGTTTGCAGAGGACAAAAGGGTATCTGGGCAGGAGAAGTATCTTGCCTTAAGGTCCCTTGGCAACAGGACGCTGCTGGCAGTCACTTTTAAAAATATATATATTTTTATTATTTGGCTGCGTCCTGCAGCATGTGGGATCCTAGTTCCCCAGCTGGGGATTGAACCCGTGTCCCCCAGGTGGGAGTGCAGAATCTTAACCCCTGGACCACCAGGGAAGTCTCCCACCTTTTTTATTTTTCTTTTTTTAAGTCTTATTGAGATACATTCACACACCATAACATTTGCCATTTCAATGTGTATAGTTCAGTGGGTTTTAGTCCATTCACAGAGCTGTGTATCTGTCAGCTCCATCTAATTCCAGAACGTCCTATCCCACTCCTGAAAGGAAACCCTGCTCTCATGAGCAGTCACCTCCCCAGCCTCTGTCCCAGCCCCTGGTAACCACAAACGCACTGTATGTCTCTGGATTCTGCCTGTTATGAACATTTCACAGAAATGGAATCCTGCAATACAGACTCTCATGCTGTTTTGATGGCGAGTTACAGAAACACAGTAAGGCTAGCTCATTCAGAAAAGAGCATTTATTCATCTCTTTCTCATTCTAACTTGGGGAGGGGGAAGATCCTCTGACAAACTCCCTAGTTCAACACCCAGGCCCTCTTGTTCCCAGGCTCAGAAGAGGAAGGAAGAAGCCCTGAGGGGCAGGTGTCCACTCCTAGGGCCAAAGGGGCAGAGCCACAGCAGAGGAGGGATGGGGGGAAGAGACCATGATCACTGAGGGGTGCATGGCTGGGTCCCTACTCCTATTTCCAGCCCCTCCTTTTCTTCCCCCACCTCCCCACGGGAGAGAGATTTGCTCAGGGGGTGACAGAGTTGTGTTTCAGATTCCCCCCACCCCCACCCCCTGGCTGTGTCCAGGGAGTGCGGTTTGCTGAGACGGGGGCAGCAAGGGGTTGGCTCGATGAAAAACCTTTTCCCATCCCTGAGCCAAATGGCGAGGGTCAGAGAGGATCTGGGCAGTTCCATCCCAGCAGAGGGAGGGCAGAGGGGCTGGGGGCACTGAGCCCTGGACAGCCCCGGGTGCCTTGTATCCTTAAATGTGTGAAGGCAGGAGGCATCTGGGGCGGGTGGGGACTGTGGTACAGTGTTTCTGGGGGGCACACCCTGAGCCCCTAAGCCCTGTCGGATGGGCACATCTCTGGGGATGTGCCAGAGGAGGTGTACACAGCCTGGACAATGAGGGTCTTGGGGGCACTGAAGGGATGAGGCCGAAGGACACAGGGTCCAAGGGGACGGGGCATGGCTGACCTTTACCCAGGATGACACTTGGGCTGGCAGTGCAGAGACCACTGGCACTGGTGCTCCAGGCTGGGCCCCCAGTCCCACTGGCTGACCCTCCCACCACCACCGGATGAACCCCCAAACCAAGGGACGGCATGACCAGGACCCAGAAAGGACATTTCCCTTCATGGGCTCAGTCATCATCACACCCACGCCCTGTGAAATGAACCCACACCCCGTGAAATGAGAGTCTTGCCTGTAAACGTCGAGACGGGGACACAGTGGCTGTCTCCTCACACTTTTGCTGCCCCTCACTTGGAGACTGGTTTGAAATAGAGTCCCATGCCCCTCGTCATACCCATGGGGTTGGGGGCGGTTCTGTGTTTTCAAGGGAATGCCTGCCCAGGTGGTCTCCTGCACATCTGAGGGGCACTGCCCCTCTGCCAAGGTAAGCCAAAGTAAGCACCTTACCCATTCACATCAGCAGTTCTCACCTTGGACCCTGGGCCACATCTAGGGACAACTGTCACAACTGGGGGTGCCCTTGGCACCAAGAAGGTGGGGCAGGGAAGCTGCTCAACAGCACCCCCCACCTCCCCTGCACAGAGAATGACCTGATCCCAACTGTAGGGAGTTTTCCTTTAAGATAAATTAAGTCTGTTTAATTATTTTGAGAAACTCTATTCTGGGAGACTGTGCAAAGGTCCTGGGGCAGGTTTTTGACAGCAGATCCTGAGAGCCAGTCAACCGGCTGGGAAGTAACTCAGCCCCAGATTCCCCATCAGGCTCTGTTCCCACCCTCACTGTCTTTTAAGTAACAGCCCAGACCAAGGACCTCCTGCCACGAAGCCGGTGTGACCAGCTTTCCTCTGCTGATAATAAAATCAAAGTCAGCCTCAAGTGTTCTAGGTGCCCTCAGCTACACAGTCTTGGTTTTCTCTGCCATGACCTGTTCCCTGATATGGCTGATGTGTGTCAGGGAATAAACGCCAGGGGTGAAGATTGCTCAGGAGGTGGGATGCTAGTGGTAAAGAATTCTCCTGCCAGTGTGGGAGATGCAATAGATGAGGGTTTGATCCCTGGATCAGGAAGATTCCCCTGGAAAAGGAAATGGCAACCCACTCCACTAATGTTGCCTGGAGAATTCCATGGACAGAGGAACCTGGTGGGCTACAGTCCATGGGGGTCACTAAGAGTTGGACACGACTGATCACACACAGTTACTGAATTTTAGATCATGGAGTTCAGACTCAAGTTATACTGGGCTCTTCCCCACTCCTTGTCCCCAGTGGGAGAAAGAGGCTGAGGAAAATGCCTCTTTGACTCACAAGAGAGCTGGTGGGGTTTTATTTTTATTCTTTTAAATGACTCTCCCAGCATATCAGAGGGCCACAGGGCTTCAGCATCCTGTCTCCATGGAGACAGAGCCTGTCTCCAGCCCAGCACCACCAGCTCAGCCCCAGGCTGAGCTGAGAACCAGGGGTGCAGGGTCAAGGGGTGGGGTGTTCTAGGAGGACACTGGATCCCTTACCCGGGTTCTGCTCCTCCCTCAATCCTGTCTTGGGGTGGCTGCTGGTATCAGGCAGGGTAACAGCCATTTATTGAATGCTAAAGGTGCTCCTGGTTTTATGCTGAGCCTCACCTATTAGCATCACTGAATCCATGCCAGGGGCTTCACCCTCTTTAGTCCTAACTTGGCAAATAAGGAAATTGGAGCTTGGCTGTCTAAAACATGGGGAAGATGCTGTGGGACTGTGGGAAGCATGTGGGTTCATATCCCAGCAGTCTCAGTGTGTGACCTTGCCCAAGTGACTCGACCTCTCTGGGCCTCAGTTTCCCCCTCTGTAAAGTGGGTATAGTAACATTACCCACCTCTTATGCTTGCTATGAGGGTGACCTCTACTGAGGAGCAAACTTTAAGGATAGAGAAAAATAGAGAATATTTTAATATAATAGTTTTCAAAAACTAAAAATAATGCTGAAAAAAATCCATGATGAACAAAAAGGTCAACATTTTAAATAGAATCAGAATTACTGATTTTTCCTTTGGCTCATTACAGCACTATGACTGATCCTGTTTTTGTTTCAAAAAAAAAAAAAAAGAGGGACTTCGCTGGTGGTCCAGTGGTTAAGACTCCATGCTTCCACTGCAGGGGCATGAGTTTGATCCTGGATCAGGGGACTAAGATCCCACATGCTACATGACCAAAAAATAAATTGTAAAAAACGAGAGAGAGAGAGAGAGAGAGAGAGAGAAAAGAAGCCTTCTGTATTAAGAAAAAACAAAAAACAAAGGAAATACATTTAAACTAAAGTCAGGGTCAGTAGACTGACCCCTCCAGTGGCTGTGTGGTGCTTTTTATCTTACAACCTCTGACCCCAGTTCCTCCAACCCTGCCTCAGGGCCTTTGCATCTGCCTTTTCATTCTTAAAGGCCATCCTCTCTAAGCCTTCCCTGAATTTGCCTCCTAAAGCCATCTCTCTACTTCTGTTTCCTCCATTGCATTGAACACAGTCCAAAGTATCTGGTTTAGGGGCTTTCCTCGTGGACTAGTGGTTAAGACTCTGCGGAGGGCTATCCCTGGTGGGGAAACTAAGAGCCCACATGCCTTGCAGCATGGCTAATAATAATAAAGTATCTGGTTTATTTGTCTGTACTCATCCCAGGCATTGTGCTGTGGATTGAGTCAAGCACTGAGAACAGAGCCTGGTGTTGGAAAGAGAGCAAAGTGACTTAATCAATCAATCAATATATAATGATGCAAAGAACTGACTCATTTGAAAAGACCCTGATGCTGGGAAAGATTGAAGGCAGGAGGAGAAGGGGATGACAGAGGATGAGATAGTTGGATGGCATCCCCGACTCAATGGACATGAGTTTGAGCAAGTTCCAGGAGTTGGTGATGGACAAGGAAACCTGGTGTGCTACAGTCCATGGGGTTGCAAAGAGTCAGACATGAGTGAGTGATTGAACTGAACAGAGAATTAAATTAATTAAATTATCATGAGTATAAATGCTATGGAAGAAAAAGGAAGCCTAAGAAAAGAAGTAATGGTGGCTAAATGATTTTAGATCAGGTAGACACAGAAAGTGATGGGAGACTGAAGGAGCGGACTGGGCGAAGGGCATTCCAGGCACAGTTGTGCAAAGGCCCTGAGGCAGCACCACAGCTCATGTGTTGGGGCACCAGTGAAGTGGTGCATGTGTCTGGAGCAGACTGAGCAAGGGAGAGAGAAGGTGGAGGGGAGGGCAGGGAGGTGCTGCAGGAAACTCAGGCTTTAATTTGGAGACATCTTTGGATATTTTTTTATATTGAATTGTAGTTGATTTACAATGCTGTGTTAGTTTCAGGTGTACAGCAAAGTGGCTGTGTACATATGTATATGTATATATTCTTTTTCAGATTCTTTTCCATTATAAATTGTTACAAAATATTGAATATATATAGTTCCCTGTATTATAGAGTAGGTTCTTGTTGTTATCTATTTTCTATATTTACTAATTATATATATATATTATATATATCTATATAGATATAACATAGATATATATCTACTAATATAAATAATATAATACTAATATATCTACTAATATAGATAATATAATTTATTGTATCTACTAATCCCAAATTCCTAACTTATACCCCCCTTTCCATTTGGTAACCATAAATTTGTTTCCTATATCTGTGAGTCTGTTTTGTAAATAAGTTCATTTGCCTCATTTTGTTTTGATTCCACATTTAAGTGATATCATATGATATTTGTTTTTCTCTGCCTGACTTACTTCACTTACTATGAGAATCTCTAGGTCCATCCACGTTGCTGCAAATGACATTATTTCATTCTTTTTTATGGCTGAGTAGTATTCTGGTGTGTGTGTGTGTGTGTGTATACACACAGACGTACATACCACATCTTCTTTATCCATTCATCTGTTGATGGACATCTAGCTTGCTTCCATTTCTTGGCTATTGTAAATAGTGCTGCTATGTATCTTTGGAATGCATGTATCTTTTCAAATTCAAGTTTTCTCCAAATATATGCCCAAGAATGGGATTGCTGGATCATATGATAGATCTATTTTCAGCTTCTTGAGGAACCTCCATACTGTTCTCCATAGTGACTGCTCCAATTTACATTCCCACCAACAGTGTAGGAGGGGTCCCTTCTATCCACACCCTCTCTAGCATTTATTATTTGTAGGCTTTTTGATGATGGCCAGTGTGAGGTGACAACCTCCTTGGGTTTTGATGGAGAGTTTTAGCAGGGATGGCGTGATGCCCATAGAGCACTTGGCTCAAATGCATCCATTTCTTTCTATATATTTTGAACAGTATGTGCCCGTGGCAAGTGTGACCAAAAGTGTCGCTGAGGATATAACACAATGATCGCTGTTTCTATTCCGTAAGTTACAAACGTAAAAGTGCTGAGCATAGTATTATCAAAATACTCCTTCTTGTTGCTATTATTTTTATTATTATTAATGTTATTATTCTGTCTGCTTAACCATTCCATGGACAGTCCTGTAAAAGCCAAGTGAGCGCCCCATAGAACTGTGTGCTACTTTTTGTGTTTTTCCTGGTGTTATCAGTGGGAAGACCTCGAGCCACCTCGAAGCCCGGTCGGTCCTGCCTAAAGATTTGCCGTCACCCACCCAGAAGGCAGGGGTTACGAGCCCGCTGGCCTTAGTTTTCCGGCTGGGACAGGGCGGCCAGGAAGGATGCCGGATGTGTGGGATGCAGGATGTTCAAGTGCGATTCGGGATAGACGCTGCGCGCGGGGGCGCCGCCGCGGCGAGGAGCTCTCTGGCCGCCAGGGGCCGCTGCGGAGCCGCCCTTTTGTGGTCCTGATGCTGGCGCGAGCGGGCGCGCGGAGGAGGGAGGAGGGCGCGGGGACCCGGCGGGAGGGAGGCGGGAGGCGGTGTCCGTCGCTCCAGCTGCGAGTCCGCCCGCCGCCCGCCGCCGCCGCCGCCGCCGCCGCCGGCTCGGTCCCGCGCCCGCCGCCCGCCTTCGCCCGCCATGGCCCGCCTGACGGAGAGCGAGGCGCGCCGGCAGCAGCAGCAGCTCCTGCAGCCGCGGCCCTCGCCCGTGGGCAGCAGCGGGCCCGAGCCCCCCGGGGGGCAGCCCGACGGCACGAAGGACCTGGACGCCATCAAGCTCTTCGTGGGCCAGATCCCGCGAAACCTGGACGAGAAGGACCTCAAGCCACTCTTCGAGCAGTTCGGCCGCATCTATGAGCTCACGGTGCTCAAAGACCCCTACACGGGCATGCACAAAGGTGGGCGCCCGGCTCGCTCCCCTCCCCTCCCCTCTCCTCCCTCGGCCTCCCCACCCCACCTTCCGGCATCTTCTCCCCGCCACCAACCTTCCTCTCCTCACCTCCTCCCTCCGCTTGCCTCTGCCACGGCATCATTTCTTCCCCCCCAACCCCGGTCTACCCACCCCCTCCTCCCCCCTCTGGGGGTGCAGCTGACAGATCCGAGCTGGCCCCCTCCCCTCCTCCGCCCCCACTCCCTCCCTCCCCACCTTCCGGCATTCTCTCTCTCTGTCTCTCTCTCCCTCTCCCTCTCTCTCCTCTTCCCTTTTCTCTCCTCTCTCATCTCCCCCTTCCTCCCATCCTCCCCGCCCCAGCATCCTTCCCTCTCTCCCTCTCCCTCTCATTCCCTCTAGACCCCCACCCCGTCCTTCCTCCCTCACCCACTCTTTCTTGCCCCTTTGCTGGGAAGCTGCCTAAACACTGCCACCCCTCCCTGTGCACCCCCCCTCCATTCATTCGGCCTCCCCAGGCCCGTCGGGGAAGTTTGCACCACTGGATTTCATTGCTTTGGTCATTTGCACAAAGCCAGGCCGGCGGGGCAGGTCCAGCCGGCCGCGGGGGACACGGATGCTCAGGATCTCGGGCTAATCGGTAACTACAAAGAAAGCGGGTTGGGGGGTGGGGGTGCAGGCAGCTAAGCCAGTCAGGGGGAGCACCGGCCTCTTGGGTGGTTCAAAGGCTACCGTGTACCCTCCCCCATGCCCACCCTCTCTGTTTGGATCAGCATTCCCCCTCCATTTCTCTGTGCCACCCACTGCCCCCTCCGCACCCAGACTGCCGCCTCCACCTTTGGCTCAAGTTAAAACTGGCCAAGCCTGTTAGCAGTGTGTTGAGGGCTGAGGCCAAAGATGATGAGCTTGGGCTGTCCATCTGGCAGAGCCCAGATCCTGGGGTGGACAGGGAGGTGTGGGCGACCTGTGAGCCCAGCAGAGGAGGCAGGTCGGGTGGGAAGGCCTGCCTGCCTCCCTGCCACCTGATTCTCTGTTGGCATGCTGACAGGGGGTGCTGGGGACTGTGGCCCCAGCCCTGGGCTCAGATCACGGCACAGTGTCTGGATTGGGGTGGCCCTGGCAGTTCTCCTGGCAGGGGATGGGGACTGAGGGGTGGGGACGGTGAAGACTTTGTGCTGACACCCTCGGTGAGACCCTGGAGGGGCCTTGGGGTTGGATCAGGGCCCGTGACCTATTTCAGACTGCATTCATCCCCATCTTCCTCTCTGTGTGGCAGGCATGGTAAGCATGAATACGTGTTTGTTGAATGAATGAATGAATGAATAATGAACAAATGAATGAATCAGTGAATGATGGGTTGGGACCGGCCATAGAGAGGATCTGGTGGGTTGAAGTCCAGGCCTGCCACTTCAGCTAGCCCCTCCAGCTGATACCCAGGGGGAGGAAAGCAGCTCCTCCCATCCCCCATCTCTTTCAAATCCAACCATCACCCAAAAAAAAAAAAAAACCGGCCTGGAAAATCTAACCACTCCCTGTGGCCTAGGAGGGCAAAGGGCTTGTGCTCACCCATGAGTCAAGCTGAGGGATCCACAGCTGTGTGAGGGGTCTTTCCACAACCCGAACCCCCAGTGTGTCCGAAGGGCTCATTTCTAGAAAGATTCTGATGGAGGTGGTGTCCACGTGCCCCCCCCAAACGTTGAATGAAAGGCTGCTGGCGAGCTCTGGGTCTCGGAGACAGATGGGGCGTGGGGAGATGGAGCCACCCGGCGGTCCTCCCTTCTTTTCTCATTTTTAAATCTCTCCTGGAGAACCCTACCACCCCCACAGAAGGGTAAGGGAGAGACTGGCTGGATTTTCACTGACCTGAGAGCCTCAGTTTACCTGTTGTCGACAGAACAGGGTCTCATGAATGCAGGTTTTTTTTTTCTGGCTGGAGAATGTTGGGACTAGGGGGTGCCTCAGTGTGTTTCCCATTTGCAGTCTTTCCTTGGAGGGTGAAAATTAAGGAGCTGGGTGTCCCTCACATCCACTTTGCAGGAGCCCTAGGCAGGTTGGAGCCCCAGATATAGGGCCTGGGGGTAATTGAGTGGAGGGCCTTCTCTCCATATCCACCTGTCCAACCCAGTGCCCTCAGGACACCAATGGAGGCTCCTCCTTATCCCACCTGTGCTGGGCCTGGTAGGACTTTATCTGTGGGAGGGAGTTGAGGGGGTGTTGAAGATGGGAGTTGTCTCAAGGGCCAGAAGCTGGGCTGGAGGCCTGCTGTGGGGGTGCTTAGCTGTGTGACTTCTGGCCAGTGGCTGTCACTCTCTGGGCCTCAGCCAAAGGGAAGTGGAATGATGCGTGGGGAGGTCCAGGCACCTCCTGCTAACACTCATCTGGTTTTGTTTCTGGGGAACCTGCAGGGTGCAGGGTGCCTACTGAGGGTGCTGGCTGAGAGCCCAGGGGTGGGAGTGTGGACCTCAGGTTGTGGAGAGAAATCCCTAGAGAGCCTTGGGGGGCCCCTGGAGGCTGGGCACCAGGGGCGCTGAGAACACTGACTGTGGCCCTGTGGCCCCTGCAGCCAGCAGGAGAATGGACATCCAGTATTGCATTATTCCCATGATCACTGTCTCACCCTTAATTTTTACAATGGGGGGCCTGGTTGATTGCTGCTGATGGGATCATGACTCCCACAGGCTTGTGAGCATCTGTGCATTTCATGTGGAAGGGAAACTGAGGCTGGAGGGGCAAATACTGGGTCCCAAGGACTGACCAGAGGTGCCCCTCACCCAGCTGTCACACACCTGTCTCCCACCCAGGCCAAAGAAGCAGAAGTGTATCTGTGGGATGAAGGAGTGACAAGCTGAGCTGGGACCCCCACCTTCCCCAGGGGTGGTGCTGGGGAGGGGAAGGGAGGGGGTGGGGCTATGACATCTGACAGCCACCAGCCAGGGGTGAGGTGGGGGCACCCCCATTCCTAAGGGTCTGTGCAGGGGCCCTCCCTGCTGGGACCAAGAGAAAGGCAGGGAAGAAGTGGAGGTTTCTCTGGAAGAGCGCAGACCCATGGGTGCTGGCTGTTTTTGTTTTTAAGATCGAGAGATGGAGACAGAGACAGAGGTGGAGAGGCTTGGCAAGAGCAGAGGAGAGAGATACACAGAGACAGAGGGAGGGGGAGACTGACGAAGCCTCCCCCCATCCCCACCCACAGGGGAAGGCAGAGAGAGGGCGGGAGTTGGGGAGAGAGTTGGGGGGGCAGGGAGGCCAAGAGACTGCTTCCCCTCTGCTCAGATCTGCGCCTCATCTAGAGAAAGGCCTTGCCTGGTGCCCCCAGCCCAGCCAGGGGCTCAGGCCAGGAATTGGAGGGGCTCCCACTGATCAGGGTCCCGTCATAGTCCCCTCCAGCCACCTGCTGGGGGGACGGGCCCCCTCTGGGACCCTCCCTCGGAGAGGGCTGGGTACACATGCCCTCCCTTCCTCCCAGGTGCCTGATGTGGCTCGGGCCCTCTCTCGCACGATCGGCTTGAATATTAATACCCGCCCTGCCCGGGGCAGGAGCCCGCTATCGCTTCGTCCGCCACCGCCGCGCGGCCCCCTTTATGGTAATCGTATATGCATTTGCATGTTAATGACAATATTTGTCTTAAAGCGGAGGTTGTGAAGGGGGCCGGTAAGGAGGGGGGGGGGGCCGGGTGGGGGCCTGCAGTTTCCATGGGAGCACCAGCTGCTCGGCTGGCGGTTGGGGGGTGACGGAGGGTGGGGGGAGAGGCTGGAGCACGCCGAGCTCCAGGCATGAAATTCCGTGTGTGACGTGCCAGCCCCAGGGAGCCGGCGGGCTGGGCGGCCGGCAGGCGCTGCCCGGTGAGGAGGGACGAAGGGAGGGGACAGCGGCGGGTGGGCAGGGAGGGGGCGGGTGGCAAGCCACCAGGGCTGGCTGTGTGGCTTCGAGCTGGGCACGCCTCCCTCCATGCCTTAGTTTCCCCAACCACTCCATCCTCAGGGGGCTAACAGGCTTTTATGAGGCCCTGGGGACCTTATGGGTGACCATGACATCCTTTCTGCCTTCCGTTAGGCAGAGTGCATTGGTTGAGCGCCTGTTGTGTGCAGGTCTGAGAGTCCAGGCAAACAGGAATTCCTGGGGGGCATGATGGAGTCAACAGGCTGTGAAGCCATCTATTAATGGAACCACTATTTCTTCCAGACCCAGGATACAGTGTTGGCAAAATAGAGAAAAATCCTCTCCCAGACTCCTCCCACCCCCAGATCCCATTTGGTGGTGATGTGCTGCGGGGGAGTGGGGGGGGGGGCGGCGGGGAGGGGGGGCCCACACAGTGAGGAACAGGAAGTTCCAAGGCATTGATGTCAGGGCTGAGATGGTGGACGCACATCCGCAGGGACAATCCAGAGGAGGCCCCAGCTGCTGCAGGTGTGGAGCCCAGGAAGGCTTCCTGGAGGAGGCAGTTGATAAGGGAGAGCAGTTAGGATGTCTGGTTTCTGTGCATCTTCTTGGCTATGAAAACTTGGGCAGCTGCCTTCAACTTTTCAAGGCTCAGTGTTGTCATCTGTAAAAGAGTTGTGAGACCAGTGGGGCCTCCCATCTTGAGGAGAGTTAAGGGAGATGAGGGCCAGAATAGTGGTTAAAGCTCTTGACACAGGGCTGGGCGCAGAGCCTATGCTTGTTATGCTACTAAGCTGAGACCTGAAGGATCTGTTGATGGGGAAAGGTGATCCTGGCAGAGCATGTGCAAAGACCCTCCAGGTTAGGAGTGGATGGAGTTTTGCCTTGGTGGGGAAACAGCAGAGGGTCCTGGGAGCCCCATGGTTCCCTTTTGATGACATTTGCTGTCTCTTTAAACCCTGATATTGGCTGATGAGACCCTGGCCATTAGGAGCACTCAGTAGGACCACACTCATTCATTTAGCCAACACTTCCTGAAAGCCTTCTGGGGCCTTGTACTAGGCAAGAGAGATCTGAGACCCCCCTAATGAGCAGAGCTACACATTGGCACCTACAGCTGGAATGGTCAGGGTGTTTCAAAGGGAAGGGGTGCAGTGTTGAGAGAACTGGATAGGGAGTTGAAGGCTCTGCCTAGGGAATCCAGCTGGGTGGAGGAGGGGGATTAGAACTGGGGCTTTGAAGGGTGAATAGGAATTTGTTAGGTGGAGAAAGCATTTCATGTATTTATTCACAGAAGCGCTTTCTATGTTCTGAGCCCTATGGTGGATGTGAAACACAGCAGTGAGCCAGCCAGGTGACTGTCTCTGTCCTCGTGGATGTGGGCAGAGGGAACTGGGTTTGCAAAGGCCTGGAGGTGTGAAGGAGCACAGCTGGAGTCGAGGAGGAATTAGGTGAGGCATGGTAGTTGAGGCCAGGGAGTCAACCTTGAAGTCAGGGACTCAACCCTGAAGGGCCTCTTATGCTGCACTGAGCTTGGATCTTTACTGAGGACACTGGGGAGCCATGGAAGAATTTAGAGCAGAGGAGGATCTCAGACCCATGTGGAAAGAAAGCTTCATGTCCTGTTAACTGTCATTGCTACCATCAGCCTCTTGCCAGCCTCCTAGCCTTATCTGTAATATGCACACTTCTCACACACCTGGGCGGATACAACAGAAGCTTCCCCTTGGGGTTGAGGCTCACAGTGTGGGATGAAAAGGACACAAATAAACAGACACATGCTTAGGTCACAATGGTTCTTAGAGAACCAGCCCCTCCCCCATGGATAGACAAGGAATTGGGGCTCAGAGACAGGCAACACCCACACCCAAGTCACACAACAAAATAGTCTCCCAGCCTGAGACTTGACCCACCTTGGAAAATAAATAAGGGAAGTAGGGAAAGAGATGTGATCGTGGAGCTGTAGACTCAAGGTGAAAGCCATCCAGGGTTCCTTGTTCTCCTTGGATTGAAGGTGACCAGGGCCAGAGGGAGGGGCTGCTAAGTTTGGAAGACATGGACCTAGCAATAGTCCTGTTGATCTGGGGTCATGGTGATCATCACTGACATGTAAGTTCTGTGAGGGTAGGGACCGTGTCCTGTTCACCATTTTGAAGTGGAGCATGTGGATGAGCAAAGGCCTAGGGGAAGGAGAGGATGAGAGGGTGAGGGGGTGCTTGGGTGTGGCCTGGCCAACAGATGATGTGTAGACGGCTACAGGCATGAATGGATGGATGGTGATGACTTGGTGGGTGGATAAGTGGATTGCTGGATGCAAGTGTGGGTAGGTGGATGAAAGGCTGAATGGACTGATAGATATCTAGGTGGATGAATGGGTGGATGAATAGATGGATGGATGGATGGAGGAATGATAGATGGAAAGATGGTTGGGTAGACAGATGATGGAGAATGGAGGAATAGAAGCATAGAGGACTGGACTAAGGGAGTGGATGGATGGCTGGAAGGATGGAGGAATGGATGCATGGAAGACGGGTGGATGGATGGAGGGATGCATGGGTAGGTGGGTGGATGGATGGAGGGATGCATGGGTAGGTGGGTGGATGGATGGAGGGATGCATGGGTAGGTGGGTGGATGGATGGAGGTATGCATTTGTAGATGGGTGGATGGATGGGTGAGTGGGTGGCTGGGTGGATACCTCCTCAACATTTACCACCTTCCTCCCCATCAGGGGAATGGGAATGACCATCAGCTTTGCAGCCCAAGAGGCTTTGTTTCTATTCCTGACTCTGCTTTTCATTTCTGTGTGATCTTGGACAAGCCGCCTTATCTTTCCTGAGCCTTAGCATCCTCACTTGTAAAAGAGAAGGAGTATTGAGAGTTCTCTTACAGAGTAGTTGTAAGAATTAGCATTAATTTGTAGAATGCAAATAATGACAGAGTTAACACAATCCCTGTCAATAGCGTCTTGCACATCATTGGTGTTAATAAATGGTCAGGTAGCCAGACAGTTAACAACCTCTGTCCAGTCTCTGGGGTGTGCCAGGCATTGTGCCTGGTTTGGGAGGACGCAAATCAGTCTGGGAGAGAAGAGGGATTGACACTAAATGAGCAAACAGCTAAGACTTGAGTAGGAGCAAGTTGCTATGGAGGAAGTAAAGAGGGATGTGTGTTGAAGGGTGAAAACTTACTGCGGGTGACCAAAGATGTCAGGAGGTGACATCTGGGATGAGCCCTGCATGGCAGATGAAAAAGGTTGTTCTAAAGCCAAGAGAAAGGCATGCCAGGAAGTGGGCACAGCATGTGCAAAGGTCCTGAGGTCAGAATAAGTTTGCAGCATTGGGAGAACGGGGTTAGAGCAGAGTGAGCCAGCAGGAAAGAGGGAGGAGGGAAGGGCAGGGAGGGGACTTTGAGCTTTTACAGGTAGATTGGTGGGAGCCCTGGAGGGCTGTGGGTAGGGGAAGGTCAGGGTCCTTTAGGGAGCTCTGAATCTGGGGAAAGTGAACTCTGGGTCCTCCGTTTTTGAGGTGGGGAAACTGAGGCACAAAGAGTCCCAGAACGTGGCTGGACATTTCTGCCACCACAGGTGAGCTCAGCTCCTCTGAGGGACTTCTGAAAGGTGGCAGGTTGCCTGGAGGTGCCACGAGGGTAGATTGTGTGAGCTCCCTCACCAGTCCTCTGGCTTCCCCCAGCAACCTTCGGGGGTGGAGTTCCCCACATCCGAGAGGTGAGAAGGGGGCACTCATCACATCCTTGTCCCTGACCCTCTGCTAGGAGGAGGGACCCGAGGCCTCATTCTCGCCCCAGCTAGGGGTCTCCAGAGCAAAATGATATATGTGGGAAGTGCAGGCTCAGAGAGGGGAGAGCACCTCCCCAAGGACACACAACAAGTTCATCACAGCAGTGTCTATGCTGGAAGGGATTTGTCGTCATCTAGAGCTACCCCTGGAAAAGGCAATGGCACCCCACTCCAGTACTCTTGCCTGGAAAATCCCATGGATGGAGGAGCCTGGTAAGGTGCAGTCCATGAGGTCACTAAGAGTCGGATACGACTGAGCAACTTCACCTTCACTTTTCACTTTCATGCACTGGAGAAGGAAATGGCAACCCACTCCAGTGTTCTTGCCTAGAGAATCCCAGGGACAGGGGAGCCTGGTGGGCTGCCGTCTATGGGATCAAACAGAGTCAGACACGACTGAAGAGACTTAGCAGCAGCAGCAACAGCAGAGCTACCCCATGTGGTTAGGCAGAGCTGCAAGGTTGTTTATTCACCTACTTACCCACCCCTTCTCTCAACTGGTTTTTTTTTTTTTTTTTTGAGTCCCTGCTATGCGCCACCTTTGAGTGAACCAGACCTACTGTGTGACCAAGAGGAGTGCGATGCACTATGAGAAAGTGGACAGAATGCTGAGCAGTCCTAAGAGTGGTGATGTGTAGTGATTTTAAAAGTCAAATCATCATCTCTTGCTGGGATCCAATAGGGAGGGATCTGGTGAAGTGGGCCTCACCCAGGGCGATCCTTAACCAGGGAACACTGGGCAATGTCTGGGGATATCTGTGGTGGTCATGACTGAGGGGGCTCCTGGCTTTGGGTGGGGCCAGGGGTGCTGCTCCATCCCCACAGTGGCCAGGACAGCACCCCCCCACACACACAGAGGATGACCCAGCCTGGATGCCAGCAGTGCCGAGGGGGATTCTGATCTAGGATCACACTAACATTCTGGCCTGAGCAGTTGGTGGTCAGCGTAGTGTCATGGAGATAAGCCCTCAGTGTGTCAGAACAGGACCTCAGAGTCACCCTGACTCTCCCTGTCTCACACCTCTGCTCCCCTATCCCTCCCTCCTGATGGCTCTGCCTTCTAAACCTCTCCAGTCCACTCATGTCTCCCCACTCCTCTGTCTACCCCATCACATCCCCTGGACTAGCTTAGTCTCCTCTCCCCTGATCTCCCAGCTCCCACCCTCACCAGCCACAGTCTGAACTTCTCCCAGCAAGCTGAAGGTCCCTGTGAGCACCTGAGTCAGGCCCCACCCCTCCTCTGCTCACAGTCCTCCAGGGCTCCCACCTGCCCAACGGTAAAACCCCAAGTCCTCCCCACAGCCCACAAGGCCCTTTATGACCTCTCCCCGCCTTTATGACCTCTCCCCTCCTCCATCTCTTTCCCTCTCTCACTCTGCTCCAGACACACAAGCTCCTTGCTGTTCCTTCAGTATACCAGGAATGGTCCTGCCCCAGGGCCTTTGCACAGGCTTTGCCCACTGTCTGGACCACACCTCCTCCCTATCCTCTGTAAACCCCACCTTCTCAGTGAAGTCATCCTGTGGACCTGATTTATAATCTCAGCCACTCTCCAACACTCCACATCCCTCTTTCCTGCTTCCTTTTTTTTTACCTCTGTGAAAATGAAAACTTCTGATGTACCATAGAGTTTATTTATTTGTGTTTCTCTCCTCCCAGTAGACTAGAAGCCCTATTAAGATGAGGTATTTTTGCCTTTTGTGTTCACTGCTATGTCTCCAGTGCCCAGAACAGTGAGTGCCTGAAACTCAGCGGATGGATGGGTGGATGCATAGATGGATGGGTGGATGGATGGATGGGTGGATGGAGAGATAGCTTGATAGCTTGATGTGTGGGTGGATGGATGAATGGGTAAATGAGTGAATGATGGATGGATACATGAATGGATGATAATGAATGGATAGAAGGATGGGTGAATGGATGGATAGATATAAGGATGGACAGATGGATGGGTGGATGGATGGACAGGCGAATGGGTGGATGGATGGGTGGGTGCCCTGATGGAGTAACCACTGGTGCAGCGATGGTGACTAAATCCATGGGAGCAGTCGACATGGGTGCAGGCAGAAAGTCATAGGTCCAGATGAACCCTGAGAAGCCCTGTTTGTAACGTGGGGACAGAGGAGGAGGCAGCAACAGAGGCTAAGGAGCAGCAGCCAGGGAGATAGAGGTGAGGCTAGAACAGTGTGCCTGATGAAGCATGAGCCCTGGGTCCTAGGTCTTGCCCTCCTGGACAGGAGCCAATGAGTTCATAAGTGGAGGGAGGGACAGTGAATAGGGGAGTGGGGTCCATCAGCCCCTCTGTTCCCAGTTAAGTGGGGGACTGCTTCAGGATGAGAGGATGGAGGAGGAGGTGGAGAGGGCGGCCAGGGGCAGGGGTGGTGGAGAGGTGGCCCCACAGCAGAAGGGAGTGTCGCCTATAGTGCTGAGTGGATGATGTTGTCATTTTATGGATGAGAAAGTGGAGGCTCAGAGAAGTTAAGTGGCTGGCCCTAGAGCACACAGCAGGAAGGCATTGGGCAGGGTTAGATCCCATCTTTAGTCACCAGATTAGAGCTGAATTTAAAGAACTAGAATTAGGGGTGTCAGTGTGTGGTGAGGGGGTGGGCTCAAAAGGGTTTGAGATGAGAGGTTCACACAGTTGGTTATAGCTGGGGAGGGGAGATGTTGGGGATTAGAGAGAAATGAAACAGGTTGTCTTTCCTGCCTCTGTTTTCCCTGCACACCTGGCGCATGATCGGTACTTCGGAAATACTGACTGACCCCATGCTGGGCGTGGTGGGGGAGGGGAGGCAGGAAAACATATCAATGGGGTCGTTGCCCACAAGGTGGTCTTGATATTAGCAGGTCATCTTGGAAGCAAAATCATTCATTTTGCAGTAAGTATTTACTGAGCACCTACTGTGTGTCTGACACTATTTAGGTACTAGGGACCCAAAACTGAAAAACCTGCCCCCCCATCCTCTTGGAGTGACATTTCAGTAGGGGAGAAACAAGGGGAAAAAAAAGTGACATTTGAGATGGTTCTAAGGGTACTGGAAAATATAGAACGGGGAGTGGGGCATGTTTGAGGACTGTCATTTGAAACGGAGTGCTCCAAGGAGGTTTCACTGGGGGAGGTGACATTTGAGCCAAGACCTTAAGTAAGTAAGAGAGTAAACTGCAGAGATCAGAGGGGAAATACATCCCAGAACAGCTCATGCAAAGACCCTGGGGCAGGACCATTCCTGGTGTGTGGAGAACAGTCAAGAGGTCTGTGTGTCTGGAGCAGAGTGAGCGAGGGAGAGGGAGGAAGGAGAGGAGGGCAGGGAGAGGAAGGAGCTAGTTGTGCAGGGCCTTGTGGAAGGACTTGGGCATTTCCCTCAGGGAGGTGGGAACCCTGGAGGGCTGTGGGCAAAGGAGGGGCGGGGCCTGACTCAGGCGCTCATAGGCGCCCTCTCGTGGCTTCTCTGGGGAGGACATAACGGGGGGGACGAGGGCGGAGCCGGGGACCAGTGGGGAGGAGAAATGAGCAGTCCAGGTGGGGCTGAACTAGGATGGAGACCATGTACAGTGGTCAAATTCTTCCTGGGCACAGGCTGTGTAATGGGCCCAACGCTGAGCACTGGGGACACATCAGTGACATGCACGCTACCTGTCGCCAGTCCTGCCCCAGCATCAGTCGGGGATGGGGAGATTTCCTGGAGGAAGAGTGACTCAGCTGGGACCTGCAGGTTGAGGAGAAATGAGCCAGGTAAAGATGAGGGTGAGGATGTATGGACCAAGGAAATGGCAAATTCAAAGGCAGGTCAGCGAGAGGCCAGGTGTATCTGGGACCAGGGTGCAGACAGGGACACACCAGTGTCCATCAGGATCAGTTCCTAGACGTGTCAAGCTCCCTGGGAAGTGACAAATATCCCAGACTTATGCCTGAACATGACAGCTATGAATAGTAAAAAGGAAAATAGTTTTTCCTTTTATTTATTTCTTGAGTTTATTTTGTGTTTTCTTGGTGGGGTTTTGTTTGTTTTGTCTCTTTCTTGGTCACACTGCATGGCTTGTGGAATCTTAGTTCCCTGACTAGGGATTGAACCCAGGCCCTCCACAGTGAGAGTGCAGAGTTTTAACCACTGGACTTCCAGGGAATTCCCTGTTTTCATCTTTAAAACATTTTTTTTGTTGTTAGTTCATTAAATCAGGGTATTAGGCTCCCAAGACCTAAGTCATCCCCAGTGCTGTGGAATTTTCTGGGACTCAGAAGCCCTTTAGCCACCCCCAGTTGGCCTTTAGTAGCAGGGGTTGTTTCCGACTTGCTGTGTGACATCAAGAAAGCGGCTCAGCATCTCTGAACACGGGTTTGCTCACCTGTAACATGAGGATAAAAGTAGTGTGAAGCTCCAGGGATGATGGGGGAGGGGCTTCAGCAGAGCTTGGCTCCATGTACACAGCTGGTACATCTTCCTGGGCCACTTGGGGGGTTTTTTAGTCAGTCCTGGAGGGTCCTTTCCATAAAGACCTGCAAACCCTCAGATTCAGCAGGGCCCAAATTGGGTTTCACATCTTCCTTCTAAACCGCTTCTCCTCCTGGGTTCCCATCTGTACTGGTTTGCTGGGGTGGCCGTTACAAATGACCACAGATTCTCAGCCCTGAAGGGCAGAAGTCTGAGATCAAAGCTCTGCTCCCTCCGGAGGCTCAGGGAGGGTCCCTTTGGCCTCTTCCAGCTTCTGGAGGCTCCACACATCTCTTGGCTTGTGTCTGTATCTGTCCAGTCTCTGCTTTCATCTTCCCCTGTCCTTCCATCTGTCTCTCCTCTTTTGTCTCAAATAAGGATGCTTGGCATTGGATTGGGGTTCACCTGGTTGTCCAAAATGACCTCATGTCAAGATCCTTGATTACATCTGCAAAGACCCTTTTTCCAGATCAGGTCCCATTCACAGATTCCTGGAGTGGATGTATCTTTTCTAGGGGGATCACTATTGAGTGCCTGAAGATGCTCCTCATCTTCTGGGCTTCCCCCAGCCCTGTATCCCTCACTCTGTCTTCCAGGCTGATGACACACAGGGAGGTGTGTCCATCTCTGTCTCTACCCAGCCTGGGAACCTTAGCATCTCCCATCAGTCAAAGTGTTGTCCCCAGAGCCCCAGCTGAACAGAGACCTGTTGCCGTGAAGGGACCATGGCTACTTCTGCTCCCTTTCTCAGGAGCATCTCCAGGACTGGAGAGAGGAGCATCCTTGTGGGCTGGGGGTAGAGCCCTTTGTCATGGGTCATGCAGATATGGGCTTAAGTCCCAGCCCTGTCATTTCTGTGGGTGACCTGGGCCACTGGGAACTTCAACCTCCTCATCTATAAGGTGGACACTCTTCTCCCCACCATTGAAGGCTCTGTGGGGTCACCGTGGGGCTCCACTTTTGGGAAGCCTGTATCATTAATGATTCAGTTTATTCATGCATCAAACAATTGGTGTCTAGATTGTCCATGGCCCAGAAGGGTCTTTTCATGGAAACACTTAAGGCCACCTTTGTCTTGGAGTATGAAAGGTTTGAAGTGAGTTTTATGGAAGATGGTAGAATTGGGTGCCTCTGCCACTCTGTACTCCAGGGACCAAAATCCTAGAGGTGCAGTGGATGGGAGGGAAGCCCTCAGCATCAGATATTCCTGGCTTCAAATTCCATCCCCACCCCTTACCTGCTGTGCAGTTATAGGCAAGTCACTTTACCTCTCTGAACTTCAGTTCCTCCATACTGTGCATCACATCCACCCCCCACAGGATTCCTGCAGAGAAAAGGAGGGTGTGAAGTAAAGTACCTAGGACAGCAACTGGCCTAGGGGCTCAGTGAGTTGGCTGTTTACTGGCACTATTATCATTATCTTATAATAATGGGGGATATTGTGGTGCAGAAGGATTAGGACTGGGGTTAAACTTCAAGGGTTCAAATCCCACCTCTGTGTGACTTTGGGCAGACAACTCAATGTCTGTCTGGTGTTTCAGTTTCCTCATCTTAAAATGACAAGAAAGATACAATGGTATCAATTCTTTCTTTTGGGCTGGGCTGAGGGTTCAAAGGGTTCATATGAGTGATGTCCCTGTAAGATGCTTGGCACTCACTGGACTTCAATTATTATCATACTAGCATTGTTACAACTTTGATTCATGAAATCCCAAAAGCCCTGATCTTGGAGCAGAGAACAGAGGATCTTGGCGAGAGGAGGGATCCTCAGGATTTCCCAGCAAAGAAATTTCCTCTCTAGGGGATCTTCTGCTTGCTTAAGCAGCAGTGACAGGGAGCTCCCTCCCTACAAAGAGCAAGCATGATGAGATAGATCAGTTGGTAGACTGCTTTCATACATTGAGGAAATCTCTTGTTTTCCAAAGACCCACCCCCCTCCATTAGTCCCTGCTCCACCTTGGGTGTCAAGAGGTCAACCTTTGTCCAGACTTTGAAAATAAGGGTGGGTGTGAAGGAAATCATAGGGTTGAGCCTTTTGGGCAATTGGTTCTTGGAGGTAGGGCTGCCTTCTTGACTCACCTCACCTCTACAGAACTCCAGGGCTTGGCCAGCATGGGGCTTGAGGTGTGTTTTGCTGAATACCTGGCCCTACTCTTATCATGGGGCTTCCCTAGTGGTTCAGATGGTAAAGAATCTGTCTACAATGCAGAAGACCCTGGTTCTATCCCTGGGTGAGGAAGATCCCCTGGAGAAGGAAATGGCAACCCACTCCAGTATTCTTGTCTGGGAAATCTCATGGACAGGGGAGCCTGGTGGGCTACAGTCCATGGGGTCACAAAAGAGTCGGACATGACTGAGAGACTAACATACACACTTTTATGGTGGACAAGTCTGGTGTGTGGGGTGAGGGTAACCAGGGTTGGAATCTCTGAGAAGAGGCTCACTCATTGTGGGCACTGGCTGGGCTGAGAGTTCCCTGGGAGGGTCACTCTAGGACTAGGACACAGCAAACCAGACCCCCAATCCCCAGCTGAAATGTGCTCCATGGCCTCTTCACCATTGGATCCAGTCCCAGATTATCTCAGAAAGGTGAGACTATTTTAAGGTTCCTTTCAGGGCAAGGTAAGGCAAGGGCCTGTGGTCCTCCCCATAGGCCCTAGGAGAAATTTTTAGAAAAGATACAAATTCCAGGTAGTTGTATCCAAGTGGTTGGCACACAGTTCACGGTGCCTCTGATGTTCCACTGTGTGACCCTGGGCAAGTTGCTTCCCCTCTTGGTACTGCAACCCCTCATCTGCAGAACAAGGACGATGCTAACAGCTCCTTTGTGGGGTTGTTGTGAGGATTAAATGAATCAATATTGAGTATAAGCTTATTAGCATTAAAAACTAGGGAGCTTTAGGGATTTTCCTGGTGGTCCAGTGGTTAAGACCCCACGCTTCCAATGCAAGGGGCCTGAGTTTGATCTCTGGTCAGAGAACTAAGATCCCACATGCTGTGCAGTGTGGCAAATAATAATAATAAAGAAAAATCTAGGGAGCTTTATTAACATCATTAGAGATCTGTATTCATTGGGAACTGTATTTGTTTGTTAGGGCTGCCGAAATAATGTGCTTAAAAAACAGAAATGTATTTTCTCACAGTCCTAGAGGCCAGAAGTCTGAGATCAAGGTGTTGTTGGCAGAGCCGGCTCCTCCTGAGGCTGTGACTAGGAATCTGATGCAAATCTCCCAGCTTCTGGTGGTGCTGGAAATCCTTGTATCAACCAGATTTCTGCCTTCATTTTCACATGCCATTCTCCCTGTGTGCCTGTCTCTGGATCAAAGTTTCCCCCTTTATAAGGGTACCAGTCCTATTGGATTAGGGTCCACCCTACTTCCAGTATGACCTCACCTTTACTGTTATATCTGCAATGATATAAGATCACGTTCTAAGGTCCTGGAGATTAGGAGAATGAGTTGAGTTGATGGAGAAGGGAAACAATTCAGCCCTAATAGAAACTGAAATTCAAGGCTCTGTTTATCAAGAAATGGGTAAATATGACACATTTTCTTCACCAGTTAGAAAAAGAAGCTAAGAGGCTGGGAAGATAGGGCCCAGAAAACAAGGAGACATTTCAGTACCAGGGACAGCAGCTTGCATGTTTTGCCCTTTTTTTTTTTTTTTTTTGGTGGTTGTTTTTTTCCGTCTATCTGGCTGCAAGCCTTCCAGACAGACCCACAGGCTGGCAAAATGTTGTTCAAGGGTTATACCTACACTCCTAGAGCCGACACATTCTGTCTTCTGCATATAGGGCTCCACAGGCAAGAAAAGACCCAAGGAGAAAGGGCTTTGCCCCTCTTTTATACCTCCCAATTTCTTTCCAGCCATGCCTAATGTTTCTCAGGCCTTATGGCTATTTTCTTAGTGCCTCTGCATTCCTTGAAGACCCTGGAGATTCAATTCAGAAAATAGAATCTCAAAAAAAAAAAAAAAAAGGCAGGAAGACATGTATTGGGAGAAGATATGGGCGTTAAATATAACCAAAAAAGGATAAGCACACACAATATATAAAGAGGGTGTATTTGTAATATCTCCTATTGCAAATTTTTATTCTGGTAAAATATGCATAGCAAAATCTGCCATCTTGACCATTTCTAAGTCCACAGCTCAGTGGCACTGAGCACATTCATATTGTTGTGCAACCATCCCCACCATCCAGAACTTTCTCATCTTCCCAAACTCTGTCTCCCATGAAACACTGACTCCCCACCCCCTCCCCCAGCCCCTGGGCCCACCATCTACTTCCTTCTCTCTGTGGATCTGACTCCTCTAGGACATCATTTGAGTGGAATCATACTGTAAATGTCCTTCTGTGTCTGGCTTATTTCACTGAGCATCGTGTCTGCAGGGTTCATTCATGTTGTAGCAGGTGTCAGAATCTCCTTTCTTTGTGGTCCTTGTATAGACGGACAGCGTTTTGTTATCCATTCATCTGTTGATGGGTATTTGGGTTTTTTCCACCTTTTTGCTGTCCCGAACAATGCTGCTATGAGCACGAGTGTTTCTTTTCGAGTCCCTGCTTTCAATTCTTTGGGGATATATACCCAGAAGTGGAATTGCTGGATCATATGGTAATTCTATGTTTAACTTTTTTGAGGAACTGCCAAACTGTTCTCCACAGCCGCCGCACCATTTTACATTCCCAACACAATTTTTAAAAAAATGAATGTTAGAAGCTGTCCTCAGCTCTGCCTGGTGCCCCTTCCCCAGGGCCCCAGGGCATCTCTCAGGCCTGGGTCAGAGACTCCTCCCCACCACCAGGCCCAGCTGGTGGGAGCAGCCGGAGAAGTGAGCGCAGCCCAGCAGGATGCAGCTTTAATTAACTCCAGCCTGGGGCGAAAGTGGTGCCCCCAGAGCTGTTCCCAGGGGCTCTGCACAGGGGGTCCCCGTCGGGGGAAGCTGAGAGACCATGGGAAGGGAGCTGGGGGTGGAGGACCCAGGACTCGACAGCATCAGAGCAGCCAACGATGGTCTCATTTCAGTCAGTGAAACTGAGGTCCCCTGGGGTTAGAGAGGCAAACCCAGCTCTGAGGCCCGGATCCCTGTGTCCATCCCAAAGAACTTGCCTGCATCTCCCACCCCACAAAATCTTTTAAAATATCTTTAATCTCATTGGCCTTTCTCTGGGCGCCTCCCTCTGCTGAGTTCCCTACGGTCTCTGTCTTGCAACCTTTCTTGTCTCTATGGCTCTCATGCCTCGCACCCCCTGCCCCCACTCAGGACGTCTTCCAATCACACCCGGGCTCTGGACCACTTTAGAGCCGGCCCCGCCCCTTGCCTCTCCTGATTGGTCCTTCCATTTGACGCCACGCCCCACCCCTCTAGCTCCGCCCCCGCATCTAGGTTGGTCCATTCCACTGCACCCTCCGAGCATCTGTTCTGATGGGGAAAACTGAGGCGCCCACACAGGTGCAACGGGCCATCCGAGGCCACAGAATTGGTTAGTGGCAGAGTTACTGTGCTCCTCAGTCCAGTGCTGAGGCTTCTTCTGGTTCCTTGGGGCTGCTGGTGCCCCTCACTATCCTCCTCCCTGGGGCGGCAGCTCTGCCGCTTCCCCCTTCCCCCACCCCCCATCTCACCCCGCTTTTTAGCATCAGCCACAGATTTAATTAACAGCTGATTCGCCTCTCTGCCTTTCCCGTCTCACCCTTTGGGAAGTGTGGGTATGGGAGGGGAGAGCTGAGTTACTCCTAACTGCCCCACCCCAAAGGGGGCTCCAGCCTCCTTTTCTCTATTTTTAAAATTATAGTGAAATACACATAATTTAAATTTACCACCTTAATCACTTTTCCTTCTTTTATTTCCTAAGCTTTTAAAATTGTGGTTAAATATACATAACAGAAAGTTTGCCATTTTAACCATTTTTAAGTGCAGAAATTAGTGGCTTTAAGTACACTCCTATTGTTGTGCGAACATCTCCACCATCCATCTCCAGAACTTTCTCATCTTCCCAAACTGAAACTGTGTCCCCATTAAACACTGACTCCCCATCCCCTTCCCCAGCCCATGGCCCCCACCATCTACCTTCCGTCTCTGCGGATCTGACTCCTCTACGGATCTCCTGTGAGTGGTTCACAGTGGATCTTCCTGTGAACATGGGTGCACAGCCTCCTTTTCTCCTAACACTTCTATTTCTCTCCCCTCCAGGCTGTGCCTTTCTCACCTACTGTGCCAGGGACTCCGCCATCAAAGCTCAGACTGCCCTGCACGAACAGAAGACCTTGCCCGGGGTGAGTGCTGGATGCTGCTGGGAAGTGAAGGGGCAGATGGAGGGGATGCTGTCAGTTTGGGGAAGGCTAAGGTCCTTCCTGGGGTCAGCTGTGAAGCTCATCTGCCTCTGAACTCAGAAAGAGACGAATGGAGCAGAGACACAGAAATCATCACCCAGATGGGCGTTTCTTGTGTGTTAACTGCATCCCTGGCTGTGCACTTCATGTCAGGGTGGTTTTGTGTGGTTGTGGAGGTTGCACACTGCCTGAGGGCACCTGGCTTCACATGAGAGTGTCACTGGAGGATGAGGAAGCATTAGCAGGCAGAGGGTCAGCAGGAGCAAAGGTCCAGGGGCAGGATGGTGCCTGGTGTGTTGGAGGAACAACCAGGAGGGCCGTGTTCCTGAAGCAGAGAGAGTGAGGAGGAGAGAGGGAGGAGGGGAGGGCAAGGAGAGGATGAAGGCAGATGTTCAGGGCCTTGTGGGCCTCAGGGAGGCCTACCTACCTGGTAGGACCCTACCTACCTCTCACCATAAGAAGGGAGGGGATTTTCTTTCCTCTTGTCCTTATGGAGCAAGTAAAGCTATGACTCCTTATGTGGTATTTCCTCCCCAGGGGAGGCTGGCCGAAGCTCTGGGCCTGCTGGTTGTCTCCTGTCAGCCCTGTCCTTTTTGGGTGGGCAGGAGGTCCCTGCCCCCAGGAAAGGATGGAAGGTCCCCTTCAGCCTGCCAAGCCAGGTCTTCAGTGAGATCTGTAGCACCCCACCCCGTGAGTTTGGGGGCAGGGGGTGTCACCTTTCCCTCTAGAAATCTCAGGGACCCTTCAGTATCAAGGGGCTTCAGAGGATGCTAGGGTGGCATCTTGCCATTCCTGCTGGGAGCATGGATGCTACATGGCTGACAGTGGACAATCTGGGGTTCACCTGCCAGGAACCGGAAGCTGTGGCATGAGTTTGACTCAACTCTGAGCAAGCATCCAAAGGTTTGGGGGGTGGCCTCAACCTTACCTTGCAGAGCAAAGAGCCCCTCTTTGAAAGATGAAGTGGCAGAAGCGAGAGCATACGCTCTGGCGGCCACATCAGCGGGCTCCTTGTTTAGTTTCCACCTGGTGTTGCCATGTGACGATGAACCAGCACCGGATCTTCAGCACCGGAAGAGTATAATGCGGTGGGGTAGAGGGAAGAAACTGTTGAGGAGGTCACTGAGGGCTTCACTGAGGAGGTGGCATTTGAGAAGAGACTTGAAAGATGAGGAGGAAGGACATGCTAGGAGAGGGGACCAGATACGCAAAGGTGAACAAACACCATCTGGATTCACTCTTTTCCCTCACTTGGACCTTCTGCCAACACCTCCCCAAACCAACAGGAAACTGGAGGGCAGGTCTGTCCGTAGCACCCAGGGGCACAGTGGGGTTCAGTGGATTCTATTAGTTATCTCCCGATGTGTCACAAATTACTCTTCAGGGACTCCCCTGGCAGTCCAGTGGTTAAGACTCTGCACTTCCACTTCAGGGGGCACAGGTTCGGTCCCTGGTTGTGGAACTAGGATCCTGCATGCCTCACTATGTGGCCAAGATTTTTATTTATAAAAATAAATAACAAATTACTCCTTAGCTTAGTGGCTTCAAAAAATCAGCATGCATTGTCTCACAGCTGCCAGGGGTTAGGAACTGGGACATGAGTTGGCTGCATGGTTCTGGCTTCTGGTTTCTCCTGAGGTTGCAGTGGAGTCGTCAGCCAGAGCTTACTGTGGCTGGCAAATCTGGCCCAGTGCATGGCTATTGGCTGGAGGCCTCCGCTCCTCTCTGTGGGCATCTCCCCAGTGCTTGCTACTTGAGGGACCTCATAGCATGGTGACTGGCTTCCCTCAGGGCATGTGATCTGAGAGTGAGCCAGGAAGAAGCCACAGCGTCTTTTTTTTTTTTTTTAATATGTATTTATTTATTTATTTGGCTGCACTGGGTCTTAGTTGCAACATGCAGGATCTTTAGTTGCAGCATATGGGATCTAGTTCTCTGACCAGGGATAGAATCTGGACCCCTGCATTGGAAGCATGGAGTCTTAGCAACTGGACCATCAGGGAAGTCCCAGTCTCAGGGCTCTTTGTCCTCCTCTCTCTGCTCACTCTCCTAGCACAATCCAATTCTTTCATCCGTATCTATCCTGCCAGCCAGCCAGCAACCTTTTATTAAGCACCTACTTAGTAGGCCTGATGCTGCACTTCTCTTACCAGTTCTGTGTACAGAAGATACCCCTTGGTGACTCCTTCAGGCACCCCATACCCAGCAGAGCTCAAACTGCCCACAGCATCCCCTTTGAACCAGTTTTTCCTCCCTTCCCCTTGCCCCGCCCCAGCTTCTTGTGGTCGCTGGCAATCCTTGGCCTGTAATCCTTCCAATTCCTGCCTCTGTTGTCAGGTGGGCTTCTCCTCCATATCTACATCTCTGCCATCTCCACTGCCTTTCTCTTATGAGGACACCAGTCCAGTCCTGGTCACCTAAATCCAGGATGACCTTGTGCATAGATCTGTCAGTTAATTACATCTATAAAGATACCATTTCCAAATAAGGTCTCATTCATAGATTGCAGGGGTTAGGTATTGGACACGTTTTGGGGCAGGACAGCCATTCACTTCACTGCAGGGGGTGACCACAAAATGAACAGCTGGATGGAAGGGTGACTGGGGAACTGCATCTCAAGGGAGAACCAGGTGACCTGTGGTGATGACCTCATGGAGGGCAAACAGGGCAGCTTTCTGGAGGGGGAAGCATTGGAGCTAGTCTTGAGTGACTGGGAGGGTGTTGGCAGATGGGGGTGATGTGAGCACGGAGCATACTGAGACGTGGAGGCAGGAGTGTGCCTGGCAAGCTGAATGTGGGAACGCACGAGAACCTAATGGAAGTTTACTGCCCCCAGGGACACTGGGCAATGTCTGAGGACATTTGTGATGATCATCTTGACCATGGCATCTCGCAGGTACAGGCCAGGGCTGCTGTTCCACACCCTACAGTGCACAGGACGGCCCCCCACAACAGAAAATGATTCAGGCCAAAATCAGCAGTGCTGAGGTTGAGGAACCCTGTTTAGGAGAATAAGGAGCTGGTGAATGTTCTAGAACAGTACTAAGAGAAATATGTAGAATGCATACCACATACAGCATTTAGATTTTTCTAGGAGCAGCGTTTAAAGAGTAGAAAGAAACAGGTGAAATGAATTTTAATGCTTTCTTTTATTCTAACCCACTGTCCCAAAATCCTATCAAGAGGCTGTCAGTAGGGCCCATGTAAAACTTACTAATGAGATAGTTCACATTCTTTTTATTTCATCCTAAGACTTGACTTTCACGCGTTGGAGAAGGAAATGGCAACCCACTCCAGTGTTCTTGCCTGGAGAATCCCAGGGAGGGGGAGCCTGGTGGGCTGCTGTCTCTGGGGTTGCACAGAGTCGGACACAACTGAAGCGACTTAGCAGTAGCAGCAGCAAGTGTTTGAAAATCTGGTGTGTGTCTTGCACACCCTCAATCCCTCTCAACCAGAACACTTAGTGGTTACCAGAGATGCTCAATGTGGAGTTGAATTTTATAAAATTGACAATTGAAAAAGTAGATTCCTTTCCTCAAGTTGTTGTAAACCTACTCAGAGCTTTTCCAAGAATGGAGTCAGTTTTTAGACTTTTCTGAAGAGGATCAGAGAACAAATGTTTTCAGCTTTGCCAGCCATACAGCCTCTGTTGCATCTGTTGAAAGCACAAAACAATCACATTGAGTGTGGCTAAGTGCCAATAAAACTTTATTGACAAAAACTGGCTGGGGCGGGGTGCAGAAAAGGGCTGTAGTTTGCCCATCCCCATATTGGGCTATCATCATCCAATAGAATTTACTGGATGTTCTGTCTCCACTGTCCAGTAGGGTGGACACTTGCTCCGTTTGGCTATGGAGCCTTTGAAAAGGGGTGAGTGTGACTCAGGGACTGAATTTTTAATGTTATTTAATTTTAATAGATGTAAATTTAAACTTCCACTGGCTACATGTGGCTAGAGGCTATTGTCCTGAACACTGCAAAATCTAGAATGTTCTAGATCAGGGATCAGCCACCACGTTAGACAGCGCAGATCTAGAATGTTCTAGACTGTTCAACAGTGTAGACCTAGAATGTTCGAGACTCAGGAGCATGGTGCAGCATCATTATACGTCTAGGTTAGGGAGTTGTCTGTCTCGTTTTGACACCAGATCACAGCTGAGGAGGGATTAGGGGCCTCAAGCCACCTCTTCTCCTCTCAGGGCTCAGTTTCCCTCATGTTATCATTGTCCCCCAGCACTTTGGTGGCACTTCATCCAGCTGCCATGTCAGCAGGGCCCTGGGTCTGCTCTGGCCCCATGTGACAGACAAGGGGACTGTGGTGAGAGAGGAGGGGACTTGTCCCAGGTCACCCAGGAGGGTGAGCACTATGGCTCCACCCACCCTGCTTCACAGACCTTGAACCTGTGGCTTCTCTGCTGGAGTTTCCTGTAAGCTGCTCCCTGCGCCCTGGAGGTGAGGGCAGATGTCTGGTAAATAAAGAGGAGGCTCAGAGCTAGATCCTGGGGACAGAGGGGCTCAGCTTAAATTTTTTCTTAAAATTTGAAAAATACTGCACATTTAGTGAAAAGTGCATGCAACCCAACTGACTATAAAGCAAGTACCCATTACACTGTGCACCGGGAAACCACCCCGACCCACGTCCCCAAGCCCAAGCCCCTCTCTTCTCCTTGGAGGAACCCCTGTTCTGACTTTTATGGCAATCAGCCCTTCCTTTTCTTCCGTTACCATGCAGATGAGATTCAATATGATGCCTTGTAGCTTTGTGCTTTGTCATTGCTGTGTGGTATTCCACAGCCTGGATGCACCGTTTATTCATCCATCCTCCTGCTGGTGGACATGTGAGTTGTCTCTAGTTTTGCTGTTAAGGCACAGAGATCCTTGCCAGTGTTTTGCTCTGGGTGGACACATGCCACGTTTGGGTCAGTCTCATACACAGGAGTTTGGGATCCCTGAATATGTGTGTCTTCCAATTCTGATGAGAGAAGGGGTTGTCTTTGGGGGTGAGCCTCCCTCCACAAGAACACCCACAGAAATGGAACCAGTCTTACAGTAGGAGAGCTGGAGGCTTGCTCACTAATTGCACAAGGAGACGTGGGGTCTATTGGACAGGAGGACCCTTTACCTGTCAGCATGTCTGAGCACAGGAGTCTAAGCCTCCCCATAGGTGTCAATGCCAGAGAATGGAGTCTTGGCTGTGGAAGAAAGCCTGCCCTGCAGGGTCACATGCTGCACATGCCTGCGCACTGCCCGGGAGACAGGGGCCGTGGGCTGGGCCATGTTAGAGACAAAGACTGCCAGCACCTTTCCTATCCCTGTGTGTGTGTGTGTGTGTGTGTGTGCACGTGCACGCATTGGGGGACACAGTACAGATCGACACCTCTGTCTCTTCATCTTTTGATGAACGAGGGAGTGGTCCCAGTGGTTTGCCAGCTCAGTGCATCTTCCCCACCTTGGCACAGCCGACGCCCCCTCCCCCCCCCAATGCTGTTTTCTGTAGCAAGTGACACACACCCCTTCCAATTCCCACCTCGAATGTGACAGCAGAGTCCATGGGGGATGCAGTTTAATCAGATCTCAGCATTCTGGAATAAGATCCTACAATGAATAACAGAATCCAAGAATAGAACCCAGCATGGACCACAGGACCCTGGAATCCACACGGGGTCGACGCCTCCGATTGTTACAGGGATTCTCCGCTGGCCTGTCAAACCCAGGGTGGGGATCCTGGGGATGGAAGAAAGTCCCACTCTGGTGACAAAAGGCAACAGGTCCAGTTCCCACCTCGAGGATGGCAAGGGGCTGGTGGCCATTTGAGGCAACACTATCTCTTTCTTTGTGAAGCTCTTGGGAGTGAGGGATGAGCCAGATCAGGGAGCAGCCATGCAGCGCATCTGAGCATTCTGGAAAGGGATGAGTTTGAGTTTGTCAAACTGTGAGCACCCCACCAGAGGCCCCTCCCTGAAACCCTGAACCCCCTTCTGTGTACACAGGGGTATCTGAAGTGGTCCCTTTGCAGAACCCACCCCCACATTTCATGACTTGGCTCAGAGTCAAGCCAGTCCTGGGAGTGAGCAGGAGGCCCCTGAGGAGCCAAGTGTCTCAGGATATGGTTTTTGAGGCCTCAGTGTCCTCATCTGTAAAATGGGTTTGTGGTGTGTTTGAGGGTCCTGTGAGCTGGGACACACCAGAGGCTGAGCATGCACTTGGCAAATACACAGCCGAATGAATGAACTCATCATCCCAGGAGTCGAGCTGTGGGACTCTGGCCAGTCACGTCTCTTCCCAAGCTCGTGTTCTCCCGTGAAATGGGGACAGCTCAGACACGCCTGGCACAAGCTCTTGGGTTACTTCCCGTGCCGGGCACTCTGCCCAGCATGCCTGCCCAACTCTTGCCTGTGGGACAGGAGTCTGGAAACCATAGGTCTTGTCTTGTCTCATCCTGTTTGCCGCTTGTGGACCCTATGCTGGTTCTTTCTCAGGAGGAGGTCTTAGAGCCCCTCACCTCAGCCCTGACCCTGGAAACCCCTCCTAGAAAGGAACAGAATGTGTGCTAAGGGTGGGGGGAGATGCTGTCATCAAGGCAATGACTGGGCAAAGCAACTGAAGCAGGGAGGATGGAGGGGAAGGCTTCGGGGGGAGGTTACATTCCAAGGGGCTTGTTGGGCAAGGATGGGGTGCACAGGGGTGTGTTCCAGTCCATTGTCCTCAGGGAGGGGGAGGAGAAAGGGGCAGGAATGGTTGGGACAGAGCAACAAAGTTGGCTCGGATGCCAGGATGAGGAGTTGGCACGCCACCCCAAGGGCAATAGGGAGCCACGGCAGAATCTAGAACAGGAGAAGGGCTTGCATGGGAGAGGAAGAGCATGGAATGCTAGCCCAGACAGCCCAGATAGGGGTCCACCTGCTTCATCCCCCTCCACACCATCCAGAAACAACCTAGTCAGGGCTTTCTCTGGGCCCCCACACCTTCAAAAGGCACAGCTTTGCAAACCCAGGAGAATATTTGGGGCCCCAGCCTGTCTACCAAAGGGTCTTCCTGCAGTCCTTCCCCCAAGTGGCATCAGTTTCCTCATCTCTCATATACATAACGGAGAAGGCAATGGCGCCCCACTCCAGTACTCTTGCCTGGAAAATCCCATGGACGGAGGAGCCTGGTAGGCTGCAGTCCGTGGGGTCACTAAAAGTCGGACACGATTGAGTGACTTCACTTTCACTTTTCACTTTCATGCGTTGGAGAAGGAAATGGCAACCCACTCCAGAATTCTTGCCTGGAGAATCCCAGGGACGGGGGAGCCTGGTGGCCTGCCATCTATGGGGTCGCACAGAGTCGGACATGACTGAAGCGACTTAGCAGCAGCAGCATATACATAAGTCAGACATAAAGGACCCTATTTTCGCAACGGTGTATGGCTTGGTTGTAGTCATTTAGCAAGAGCTGGGTGGCAGAGCAAGCACTGGATTCCAGTCACTTAACGTATGCCCGCCCAGAGCCCTAGTCCACCTGATCCTTGGCTGGAGGGATGGCTGGGTTCTCAGAGACCCCCACTCCCCCTGAGAAAACTGGCAGGAGATCTGGTCTCTGCTTCTGATTTTCTCCTCTCCCTTTTTGATTTGCCCATCTTTAAAAGGAGTATGTTTCCATTTCATAAAGTTGTTTGCAGATTAAATGAATCAATGGACATAGGTATTGCTCCAGTTTGTTCCTCACCACCCCTCACCCTGCCATGAACTCCTATTCATACTTTAAAACCCACTGCACATTTTCCATTTCAGTGCACCTCCAGGAAAGTCTTTGGCTCTTCACTGTTCTCTGCTCTAGGCTCTCCCAGCACTTGACCCCATGAGTCTGGAAATAACTGCATATCCTTCTGTTTCCCCCACTGCCTTACTAGTGGAATGCTCCCTGAGGTTGCAGAATTACTCAGCTGGAAGCACATGAGAATGTTGTTGAATAAGTGTAAAGAGGGAGGGAAAGGGAAGGGAAAGGATACAACAGTGGGGAGCCAGGGAAGGTAGAGGAGCGAGGAAGGGCATTCAGCAGAGACCTTGGTGGGACAGATGGAGAGAGGGAGCCGGAAGGAGGTGGGCAGAGCCAGATGGGTGGGCAGGGGCGACAGGAGGGGTGGGGTGAGGGGAGACCCAGCTCTCCCCGGCACGCCTCCTCCCGGCTCGGGCGGGCAGGGCCCGGCCTCTGGCGTGCGGATTGCCTGGGCGTTGGGCGCGGAGAGCGGAGAGCGAGGCGCGGAGCCCGAGCGTGCGCGCGTGTGCGCGCCTGTGCTCTCAGGGCCAGCCGGGCGGGCGGCGGCACATGGATGCCAGCCTAGCGCACATCTCTAGGCCGGTGGGTAAGGCGAGGCGCGGGTCTGCGGGATGTGGATGGCCGGGCCTCAGAACCTCGACTTTCGAGTGGGGGACTGGAGAGGAAGGGGATGCCCACCAGGCTTCTTAGAGCCAGGCCAGGACCCCTTTCCTCTCGCTGAGCTGACCCAGGAGGGGGAAGGGGCCTCCTAGTAGGCGGAAGGTCCCAGGCTCTGCAGCAGGTGGGGGGAGATGGGAAGCAGGTATCCAGACCCAGAGAACGGTGTAAAGGTGGAGGGTACCCTGATGGGGGCAGGTTCCCTCCCTGTGGTCCTCCTCCCTCGCTCCCTCCCTCGGCTCATCCATCTCCAGAAGATTATATTTAAATATCTCTTTTGTGCAAGGCAGGAGCTGGGCTCGCCCCTAAGAGGCTGTTTCCATGGCAACAACAATTGCCAGCTTCCGTGTGGTGAATCAGCGTTGCCATGGCAACCCCATCCTCATCTGCCCAAGGTGCTGGGAGGGAGGGAGGAGGTGAGGGCCAGCGGAGGCGGGTGGGAGAGGTAGAAGAGAGGGAGACTGGAGCCCAGGTGCCCCCTCCCTCCCATCTCCCTTCACCACTTCAGTCTGCCCTCAGCCCAGAAACTGGTCCCATATGGTTGAAATAATCTCTCCTCAGGCCTCCAGCTAGAGGGGTGTGGTACCCAGGTGAAGAGGGTCCAAGATGAGTGTGTGCGCGCACGCGTGCATATGTGTGTTTGTGTATATGTGTGTGTGGTGGGGGAAGGGAGATGTGGTTGGGCCTTTCCCAGGTGGTCAGGGTCCCTCTGAGGGTGTGGTTGGGTGGCAGGATGATTGCGCTGGGGGAAATGGGGGCCAAGATGGGGGAAATAGAAACCCTTTGAGTTCTGGGGCTCCCAAGGCTGAGTTCACATTGAGGAGGCCCATATATGCTTCAGACACACACTTGAAATGGGGGAGCATATCAGATGAGGGGGCCCACCAGGGGAGGGGGAGCAGAAAAATACCTCTTCAGGCCTTGATTTTGACATCTGTAAAAAACAGGGTAAAAATTGTGCCTCTCTCTCTGAAAACTTGCCGGGCAGCTGTGTTGTGATTAGAAGACACTTATCAAGTATCATCAAGTACCTCCGAATGGCTGTGGGGATCTACTCCAAGACTGACTTGGGAGGGGGGCTGGGACCAGCACTCGTTCCGACCCCAGGCCTGGTGGAGAGGGACCAGGAGCCTTTCTATGATGACAGGTGTTGACCACTTCCTTCTGGTCACTTCAGTTCAGCAAACTCCTCTGATTCTCTCCTGTACCCTGCCCTGAAGGATGGGGAGTAATGTGATGGTCTCAGTCTGGAGGGAAGCAGAAACATGGAGACACCTCCTGCCCTGAGGCAGAGAGAGAGGAGGAGGCCCCAAAAGGTGGAAGGATTGCCTGCCTGGGGGCTTTTGAACTGGGATGAACAGTTTACCAGAGACACCGGGTTGGGAAGAAGATTCTGTCCTAGAGCCAAGAGAGAAGTAAATGCCACCCAACCCCACATCCCTCAAGTCTGTTCTGAAATACTTGCATTAGCTCATACCCAGGACTGGGTAAGTTGCAGGAGCTGGAGTTAGGGAAGAATTTCTTCCACTGAATAGTTCATTGGTTTCTTCCAGTTTCAGTGCTGGAGGGTGGTGGACAGACGTGTCCAGAACAATGAGGCCAGATTGAAGGCTGGTCCATTCAAGTATGACAGTTCTCCTGACTTGTGGCTCAGGGGGCTGGCTAAAACTAGCTGCCTTGGTGTACCAGTCAGCTGCTGCTGAGTAATAAGCTGCCTCAACCGTTTTATTTATTCATGATTCCATGGGTTGGCAAGCCCAGGGTGGGCTTAACTGGACAATTTGGCTGATTCATCCTGAGTCATTCATGCAGCTGTAGTCAATTGGGGATTGACTGGGGTTAGCTGGGCTGGGACCCCCATGAGCTGTCAGCAGGGCATCTCTGTCCATGAGATATCATATCCTCCAGTGAGTCACCTGGAATTGTCCACCCTGAAATCTCCAGGGTTCCAAGGTGGCCAAGTCTCTTGAGGCCAAGGCTTGGAACTCCCACTACTTCACTTCCACTATATTCTATTGGTCAAAACAAGTTGCATGGCCAAGTCCAGATAGAAGAGGTAAAGAAACAGACTCCAGTTCTCAATGAGAGGAGCCACAATATCCCATTATATACAGGGACCACAGGAGTTGTGCCATCTTGGCAAGCAATCTATCAGACTTTGGGGAGGAGGGGTGGGTGCAGCAGAGAGACTTCCTGGATTAAGGGGTATTGTTCCTGGGGCTTGAAGGCAAAGTAGGAGTTTTCCAGGTAGCAAGAGTAAAGCCCTGGAGGTAGGACCATGTGTCATTGGGTGTGACTGAGTTGGTCATACCCAGTGGTGACTGAGGTGCTGGTTGCTGCCAGAAGCTGGTGGGATGCTGAGGCTGGGGAAGTGGGTAGGAGTGCCTGGCAGGGCCCAGAAGAAGCTCCCACCACGCTGCCCACACTGTCCACCTTGACCTCCCTCCCCTTCTCTTCACAGATGGCGCGACCAATCCAGGTGAAGCCTGCGGACAGCGAAAGCCGTGGAGGTAGTTGTCATCTCTCCATGGCTGCCAGACTGTGGGTTGATGGAGGAACGGGAGGAGGGAAACCCTTGCACAAAAGGTGGTGGGAGAGGCAGAGGCCCCCGCGAGGGTGGGGCAAGGTGATAGAGAAGGAAGGCATGGGTCCCTCCTAACCGCAGGGCCACAGGCCCAGCTGTGGAGGGTATGGCCAGGCCCTGCTGCTTTCCCCTAGAACTTGAAATACCTGATTCATTTCAGGTTGCAATGATGGATATCTTCAGATGCAGAGGCACTGGGGGACCCCAAAGGACTATGGATGGCTTTCTGGGTTGTGTGTGTGCTCAATTGGATATATGAGCCAGTGCATATGTGTGTATGTGAGCATGCATTCCTGGGCATGCCTGTGTGCAGATGTGTATGGGTGTGTGCACATAGGCATGTGTTTTCTGGCTGGTTCAGTGCCTGTCTGTGTGCACATCTGTGTGCCTGGGCTGTGCATAGGTGCGTAGGTGTATATGTGCAAGCATGTGTGCTTGACTGTTCTAGGCTGGGAGTGTGGGTGTGCAGGCTCTGTCTTGTGTCTACATGAAGTTGGACCTCAGGATGGGTGTGTGCCATCAGGAGATGCTTGACTGTCCCCCATGGGATCCAAGACTAGCCATTCTTAGATACTTTGACCCCTCCTCCCCATCTCAGATGGATTACGGGCCTGAAGGAGAGCACTCAGCCTTGGAAATGGTGTGTGGGGCAGGGCTGTTAGGACCTCTGTGTATGCATAGGAGCGTGGTAAAGCCCATCTGGGCTGGGAGCCCATTTTCACACTCTCAACCTGGCTTCCATTGAAGGTTAGGGATTGGAGAGGGGGCTCTGCATGTTTTCATCTCTGTCTGTCTCTCTTTGTCTCTCTCTCAATCTCTATCTCCCTCTCTATCTGTTTCTCTCTCATCTTTTTCTCTCCTCCTATCTCTCTGGTTCTCTCAGAGCCTCTCTGTGTGTCTCTCTTTGTCTCTTCCTGTTTCTCTCTTTGCCTATCTCTGTCTCTTGGTCTCTCCCTGTCCCTCTCTCTCCCTCCCACCCCCATGAATGACAGCTGCCAGAGAACGGGTTTCCATAGCAACCCAACTCACCATTCCTCACAGAGGAAGCTGCCTGGTCCCTGATTACAGGAGAGCAGTGCAACTCCCCCGGGAGGCGGGAGAGGGCTCTAGTCCCTCACATGGGAGAGGCTGGGCCAGACTGGCCCCTGGCCTTAGGCTTGGGCAGGTCCCAGCCAGGCTTCCAGCCAATCCCAGGCTCCCCAGACAACTGGTCTTCTGCACACACATGCCTTTATTCATTCATCAGACATTGATTTTTTGGCTTCTCCGGAGCCCTGGGAAAGTCCGATGGGGAGCTCTGCTGGGTACTGTGAGAATGCAGGCACCCTCAGTGCTCACCCCTGCCTAGAAAATTTAGATGGCAGACAGACATAGACCCAGGCCAGGCAAGGCATAGACCCTAGTACTGTGTGTGGGCTTTCTGAAGAACTCAGAGAGGTGGGAGGAATACAGAGGCGGGAGTAGCCGTTTTGCCTAGAATGGGGAGCAGTTGGGCAGAGAGGGCATTCTAGGCAGAGGGCACTGAATGAGGTGGTAGGCCTCAGGGACGTGGGCGGGTGAGAACGCAGGGAAAGCGCGAGGCTGCGTCCTCCTTCACACGCGTAGAAGAGGGCCCCGGGGAGGTCCAGGGGCCCCACTCCACGCCCCGGTGCCTCCGCTTTCTGCTGGAGGGATGCGGAAGTTCCCGGAGGCTAGGACTTGGCTGAGGTGGTGTTTCCGCCCACAGGGGACCGGAAGCTGTTTGTGGGGATGCTGAACAAGCAGCAGTCAGAAGAGGACGTGCTGCGGCTGTTCCAGCCCTTCGGGGTCATCGACGAGTGCACCGTGCTCCGGGGACCTGACGGCAGCAGCAAAGGTGACCGGCTGGGGGCGGGGCTAGCTCCGGGGGCGGGACTATAGGAGGGCGCGGCTGGTGGGATGGGTCGGCGCGGGCCCCGGAGAGGGAGGCTGGATCCGGGGGGCGGGGCCGGGCTTGTGGGGAGGGACTGGCCCGCAGTGGGCGTGGCCTGGCACGTGGAAAGCAGGCTGGCCGGATGGGGTTCCTCTAGGCACACAAAAGGACGGGGCTGGCCCAGGGGCGGGGCGAGCAGAGGCTGTCTAGTCTCACCTGATCCCACTCGCCGGCCCAGGACATCCGGGGCTGCCTCCTGTGTCTGTGTCCATCAGACTTTCTGTCTCGATTTGCCTGTGTCTCCTGGACTGTCGGTGTACCTGATCCTACTTACTCCACCGTTCCTATAAGGTTGTACCATCCAGGAATGATGGTTTTATGATCTCCAGCAACTTGTTTTCTGGTCTGCTCTGTTTGGGTCTTCAGGTGTCTGGTGATCTCTGTCTACCTGATTCTACTTGTTCAGGTTTATCTGTCCAGAACTGGCCTGTCTCTGCCCTTGTGACTTGATCTTACTAGGACTGAATATATTTGATGGTCCCTGTCTATTTATTTGCCTGGCTCTTTTCTAAAAATTGAGATATGGTCACATGCTGTAATCACATACTGCCAAGGCAGGAGGCGCAAGAGACGTGGGTTTGATCCATGAGTCAGGAAGATCCCCTGGAGGGGGAAATGACAACCCACTCCAGTATTCTTGCCTGGGAAATCCCATGGACAGAGGAGCCTGGCAGGCTACAGTACAGAGAGTCACAAAGAATTGGACAAGACTGAGTATACATACACACACACACACACACACATATACTGTAAAATTCACCTTTTAAAAGTGGACAGTGGGAAAAAAAAGTGGACAGTGAAATGCTTCACAAAATTCACAGAACTGTGCAACTGTCATCATTACTGAATTCCAGGATGTCTTCACTCCTCTCCCCCAAATCTGTGTGACCCTTCCATAGCCCTCTGTCTGGAACTGTATCCTATGACCATCTGTCTGGATCTGCCTGTGTCTGGTGGTCTCTGGTTGTCTGTCTGCCTGATTCTGCCCTTGCCCGATGACTCTTCCTCCCCATCTATCCAACTCTGGTCACATGGGCGTATCCATCTGGGTCTGAGTGTACCTCTGCCCGAGTGTGTCCACATCTCTCTCTGTGTCTAATGGTTTGTCACTTTAATTCTGCCTGATTACAACTCTGGATCTTGTGGTATTGGTGGCTGGTGGGTGTTCTCTAATCCTGTCCCCTTCACTTGTTCTAATGGGCAGTTCCTGCCTCCCTACCCTGGGCACCACCTCACACCCTCTGATGATGTGTTGGACAAACAGTTGTCTTACTGTCTGGTTCTTTGTTGTCCCACTGTCTGTCTGAACATATGGCTGCCTGTCTCTCTGTTGTCCAACCTGTGGGCTGCCCATGTCCATGCTGACCTGCTGTGCAGGGCTGCCAGCCCCTCTCCTGTGTCCCCTCACCCCTCCCCTTCTCTTGGAGCAGGCTGTGCCTTCGTGAAGTTCTCCTCCCACACCGAGGCTCAGGCGGCCATACACGCTCTGCACGGCAGCCAGACCATGCCGGTAAGTCAGAGCTGCCCTGGGCAATTTGGGTCAGGGTAGGCAAGGGGGAGAGGCCTGGCCTGACCATCCCAGCCATCTGGTAACCCCTGGCCCTTCTTCAGAGAGGGGACAGGGTAGGGAGAAAGAAGTGCATCTCTGATGGTGGTATGACTGGGTATATGTATGTATTTGTGTGTGTGTGTGAGCGTGCAAGTGTAGACTATGCAGAATGTCCTGCCAGTGTTTGGCTGCCCATGTGTGAGTATGTGTGGGCCAGTGTGTGTGTTGGTGTGCACACATGTGCATGTGCCTGAGAGTGTGCTTCCATGCCTGTATGTGAGTGTGTGGTTGTGAGTAGGTGGGTGTCAGTGTGCACATGAATGTTCACATGTATGCTGATGCATATGCACATGTATATGCTGTGACTGCATGCATGCAAGTGTGTTGAGTGGGTGTGCTCATGTGAGTGCACATATGTAAGTTATATAGGTAAGTGCACATGTGTGTTTGTGTGTGAGTGTGCCCCAGTGATATGGGGGGAATGAGTGCATGTGTGTGCATCTGTAAGAGTGTGTGAGTATGTGTGGAGGGGTGAGCACATGTGTGTGAATGTAGACAAATATGTGTGTACATGTGTGTGTGAGTATATGTGCATGTATTATTGAGTGTATGTATGTGTATGAGTGTGGATGGTGGGTGTGAGTCACTGTGGGTGGAATGCATGTGTGTGTGCAGATGTGTGTGAGCCCCAGAGGAACAGGAGGGGATGGGGCTGGAGGGGCCTGCAGTTCAAGGCCAAGAAGCTTGGGATTCCTCCCAGGGCAATGGGGAGCCTCCCAGGGTATCCCCAGGAGAAGGAAGGGGCAGGCCATTTGGAAATGTCTCCGTGGGGCCAGTGTGGGAGATAGGCAGGCGGCAAGTCTAGAGCTGGGAGCTGGTGGGCCTGCAGCCGTGAGAGGCTGGAGGAGACCACTGGGGTCTTGGGGGTGGCCCTGCCACCCAGAAAAGTGGCCCTGGGAGCCTCCATCACTGTACAAAAATGTCCGAATCTGCCGCAGGGAAGACAGGCCTTGGGGAACCCACTCTCTTTTCTGTTGTTCTGCAACATGGTATGAAGAGCAGGGCAGTCTCAGATCCTCCCTTCTCTTGCTCTCTGGGTCATTGGGCATCAGTTCTAGTCCCTGGAGAGGGAGGAATCAACTCAATCCAAGGTCAAGCTTTCTCCTGCTCAGAGCTGTCCACTGATGGAGCTGGTGAGTGGAGAGGTAGTGAGCTCCCCATCAAAGGAGGTATTCAGTTTCTCAAATGATTGGAACCTCACCTGTTCTCAGGTGTGGGCAGCTCTAGAATCCTCTGTATGGGCCTTCATTGTTCCTCTCCAGCACTTGGGTTCTCCATCTTTTTTGAAAGTATGGCTGACAGTCAGGTCCTCCTCTGCTTCCCAGAGGCAGCCCCCACTAGACAAGTGGGTGCCCCACTTGTGTGCATGGCAGCCTACAAGGTCAAGTGCGAGACCCAGGATGCTGATCTCCAGACTAGTCTCACTGCGGCCCCTGGGACCTTGAGGGAGGGGCTGATAGCTGCTGCCACCCACACCCCTACACTCCCCCCAAGGTACCTCAGAGTCCTGGCAATGTCCCTCTTCTTTCCTTCCCTGCTTGTGGCTGCCCTTGCAGGGTGCCTCCTCCAGCCTGGTGGTCAAGTTTGCCGACACGGACAAGGAGCGGACGCTGAGGCGCATGCAGCAGATGGTGGGCCAGCTGGGCATCCTGACTCCGTCCCTCACCCTGCCCTTCAGCCCCTACAGTGCCTACGCCCAGGCTGTGAGTGAATGGCGGACACACTCCTGTCTCCAGTGGGGCTCCTGACACCACTGTTTTGAGGGCCTAGCTCAGTGTCTCTCTCTCTCTTTCTCCATCTAGTCTCTGTCGAGTGCCTCTTTCTGTTTCTGAGTGCTATCTTTCTGTTTCTCTTGCCCAATCTCTGACTCATGGCCTTATTCTGGTTATGGCTAAGTCCCCAGATCCAGTCCACTTCCTGATCTCAACCCCAGCTTAGCCCCCCACCATGAACTATGCTCTGAGCCCAAGCTGAACCCCAACTGACAGGACCCCAGGCTCGGCCACCAAATCCAGCCTGAGCCACAACCCTGGGTGAATGTCAAATCAAGACCCAGTCTTGGGTTGACCCCCAGATCCTGGCTGTTCCCCAAATCTAGATAAGCCCCAATTCTAGCTAAACCTCCAGGCTAACTCCAAACTGAGACCCAGCCCTGAGTGAGTTCAACATTGGCTGAGCTTGGGACTTCCCTGGAAGTTGCCATGCCTCCATGCCTCCATGCCTCCAGTGCACAGCACGCAGGTTGGATCCCTGGCTGGGGAAATAAGATCCCACATGCCGTATGCATGGCACAACCAAAACAAGCAGAACACATAAAAAAACATTGGCTGAGCCCTGGTCCCAGACTAAGTTCTGATCATAGACTGAGCTCCAGTCCCTGGCTGAGCTCTGATTCCTAAATGATCCTTGAACATAGTCTGAGCCCTGATCCTATGCTGAGCCTTGATCCCAGGCTAAGCCCCAATTCCTAACTGAGCCCTAACCCAACCTGAGCCAAGATACCTGGCCTGACCCCCTGCCCCTGTTTCTGGAGGACTGGCCCCTCAACCCCATGAGCCATGCTCTAAGGCCAGGTGCCACTTGGACTGTGTACCTGACTCCCTCTCCACCCCCAGCTCATGCAGCAGCAGACGACGGTCCTGTCCACATCAGGCAGCTACCTGAGCCCCGGCGTGGCCTTCTCACCCTGCCACATCCAGCAGATTGGCGCTGTCAGCCTTAACGGGCTGCCTGCCACGCCCATCGCCCCTGCCTCTGGTGAGAGTCTGCCAGGGGCCCACAGATGGGGGGCAGAGCCGGGGCTATGACTCTTAGCCTTAGCTGGGACTAAGGCTACCCATGATGCTCTTCCACTCCCCAGGACTGCATTCGCCCCCGCTGCTCGGCACCGCCGCCGTGCCCGGCCTCGTGGCCCCCATCACCAACGGCTTCGCAGGTGTCGTGCCCTTCCCTGGTGGGCACCCTGCCCTAGAAACTGTATATGCCAATGGCCTTGTGCCCTACCCAGGTAACTTGGGTGGTCCCCTGGGGCCGAGGAGAGTGGCAGGGGACAGGGAGGGTGTCCCTGGGACAAGCATGAATCCCTTTGCCTTGGTGTCCAGGGAACAAAAGTACAGGAAGCAGGGACTCTTAGGTTAATAGATACTAGCTGTGGGTGCAGAGGGGCTTCCCTGGTAGTTCAGCTGGTAAAGAATCCACCTGCAATGTAGGAGACCCCGGTTTGATTCCTGGGTCAGGAAGATCCCCTGGAGAAGGGATAGGCTACTCACTCCAGTATTCATGGGCTTCCCTGGTGGCGTAGACAGTAAAGAATCTGCCTGCAATGCAGGAGACCTGGGTTCAATCCCTGGGTTGGGAAGATCCCCTGGAGGAGGGCATGCCAACCCACTCCAGTATTCTTGTCTGGAGAATCCCCATGGACAAAGGAGCCTAAAGGGCTACAGTCTGTGGGGTCCCAAAGAGTCAGACACGACTGAGCAATTAAGCACACACACACACATGGGCACAGAGAAGGGGGTTAAACATAGGAAGTTTGCAGTCAGACCTTCCTGGATTCAAATTCCAATTCAGTGGCCCTTGTGGGGAGTTTCTTTACATCTCAGAGCCTCAATTTGCTCATCTGGAAAATGGGACAGATAGTATCATTCATCTCATGATGTTGCTCTGATGAGGCAATCAGTCTGTAAGATGCTAACCCATCTCCTGGTACCAAGAAGGGTGCCATCAAATCTTCACTATTAATTGTTACCATTTGGGATCAGTGCCCATATTCATTCATTCATTCATCCAGGATTGACCATGCACAGATTTGTGGCACTGGACTCTGCCCTACTGAAGCAGAGGTCTCACCTTTCTCTACCCTATACCCTGATTTCAAGGCAAATGTCTTCCCACACCTTGCTTAGGTGAAGTTTGTCATCTGGGTTTCCACCACTGAGAATCTGTTTATTTTTATTTTGTAATAATTGGTGCTCACAGGGAGTTTCAAACATAGTACAGAGAGGTCCTGGTTACCCCTCACCCAGTGTCTCCGGATGCTAACACCTTACGTAACAACAGTATGTTGTCAAAACTAGGAAACTGGCATCAGTACAGTACAATGAACTGAACAGGTGTTGGAGACCCTGTTCAGACTTCACTGTTTACAGGCACTTGTGTCTGTGTGTGTGGTTCGTTCATTTTATGTCATTTCATCACAGGTATAGTTTTGTGTAACCACCACCACAATCAACATACAGCACTGTTCCATTACTACGAAGTAATTCATTCATGTGACCCCTTTACTGGCTTATCTCTCTGCCCTCACTACCCTATCTTCTAACAACCTCTCTCCATTCAAGGAGATTTTTAGTTGCCTCGACAAGCCCTCTCCTCCCCCTGTGTCCTCCACTAGGGACTATTGGAAGGTCACAGTCACATAGGGGATCCATAGGCTGTCTGATCAAGGTGTGGGGAGGGAAAAGGAGGAAGAGATGTGAATGGGTGGTGATCAGGAGCAGAGACCTGGAGCCCTAGAGAATCCAGAGAAAAAAGGGGGAGGAGCAAGGGGGTCTGGATGGGGACAAAGAGTTGGGAGTTAAACCTCTCTGGAGTCTGAGAAAACTGGATTCGAGTTGAGTGGCCCTGTGCCAGCTGCTGTTTTCCCACCTGTAAGAGGTTCCCTGAGCTTCAGTTTTCCTCACCTGTGGAATGAGGGTCATACCTATAAAATGTTTATGCAGAAATGAAGCCGGGGTGGATGCTGTGGGGTGGATGGAAGACTTCTGCTGCCCCCGCCCCACTGAGCCCCTCCGTCTGCCCCGCAGCTCAGAGTCCGACGGTAGCCGAGACCCTCCATCCTGCCTTCTCTGGAGTCCAGCAGTACACAGGTAGGGAGGCAGTGCGGCACCCCCACGCGTGGCACCCCCCCCCCAACCCCCCCCGCCCTCAGTTTCCTCCCTGGACTAGCCACTCCACGCCCCTAGCTGCACTTAGATCTGGTTCCACCCCTCAGGGCCGCCCTCTTCATTCTACCTTGCCTCTTCTGTCTAGCCATACCTCCTACTTTGTGGCTTGGCCCCCGCCTCACCCTCCTTCGACATTTGGCCCTGCCCCTCATAACCTGCCTTTGGTCCCGCTTGTCGTGTCCTGCTCGGACCCGCTCTCCAGTGTGACCATGCCCCCTCATTCTTCCCAAGACCGGGCATTGGCTCCGCCCTCAGCCGTGGTCCCCCACCCCTCAAATATGGCCCCGCCCATTAAACGCTTCCCTCCCCCATAGGTCTCTCCCATGTGACCACGCCCCCTCCTTCATCCTAAAATCTGGCCTTGGCTCTGCCCTCAGCCATGGCCCCACCCTTCGAATATGACCTCTTTCCCTTCTACTCTTCCCTGTACTAAGGTCTTAGTACTTCCCTCAGACCAACTCTCCCCTGTGACCACCCCCCTCCACCGTCCCAAGACCCATTTTGGCCCCACCCTAGGCTGTGACCTCGCCCCCTCAGTCTTAGCCCCGCCCCATGCGCCCACCGGCCTCACGCCCGTTCCGCCCTATGTCTCGCTCCCGGTCTCTGCAGCCATGTATCCCACAGCGGCCATCACGCCCATCGCGCACAGCGTCCCCCAGCCGCCGCCCCTCCTGCAGCAGCAGCAGCGAGAAGGTGAGGGGGCCGCGACCTCCCCTGGGCGCCAGCCCCGCCCTTTGACCGCCCCCCTCCACCTCCAGGACCTCCTGCCGGGTTTGACCTAGCCTCAGGGAACTGCTCGGCCTGAGGTCCGGAGAGACTTGCCTTCAGTTCCCAGCATCACCTGGGTGTTTGGGAGGCAATTGACTCTTGGTCTCTGAGCCTCCGTCTTCTCCTCCGGAAAGTGGGACCCGGGCTAGTCCCGACCCCATAGGGATAGCAGTGACCCTGTCTCCACCACGAGCTCTCTCCAGAGTGGAATGACTTGTTTTGAGTTTGAGGTCAGGGGGTGGGGTGATGAGGTATCTCTGGTGAGATGGGAGTTCCTCAGTAAAGTCAAGTGGGAGAGGAGTTAGATTCTGGAGTCGGACCGCGGGGATTCAAATCCACCCAGTGCTGACTTGAGGCATCGTCAGAAAGGAACCTCCCTGCCCCATGCCTCTGTTTCCTCATTGGCCGCAAGGCCACCCGTGCCGAGGCCTTGCTGGGGAGTGAGCAGCACGGTTCCTGACACATTGTAGGCACTCAGCCTGGAAGGAGAAGGCAATGGCACCCCACTCCAGTACTCTTGCCTGGAAAATCCCATGGATGGAGGAGCCTGGTAGGCTGCAGTCCATGGGGTCGCTAAAAGTCGGACACAACTGAGCGACTTGACTTTCGCTTTTCACTTTCCTGCATTGGAGAAGGAAATGGCAACCCACTCCAGTGTTCTTGCCTGGAGAATCCCGGGGACGGGGGAGCCTGGTGGGCTGCCGTCTATGGGGTCGCACAGAGTCGGACACGACTGAAGCGACTTAGCAGCAGCAGCCTGGGAGGTTTTCCTCGCCTTAATCCATCTAGTAGGGGTGGGGGTGGGGAGCTGGAGCCAGGCGACCAGCCAGAAAAGTCCCCCGACTCCCCCAGGACATGGGAAGTTTATGGATGGCCTGGCCTGTAGACTGAGTCCTGTGAGGTTCTGTTCAATTCCTTGCCCAGCAGGGCACTGTGGGTAAAAGCTGGTTCCGATGCCATCTGTGCTGCTGTAACAGAACAGGATATCTGCTTTCTGGAAAGCCACCCGAGTTCCAGAGCCTCACAATACCAACTGCAGGGCTCGTGGGGGAAGTTGGGTCAGGGTACACCACTCAAAATGTTGCCTGTGGGAGTTCTCTGGTGGCCCAGTGGTTAAGACTCTGTGCTTCCACTACAGGAGGCACAAGTTCCCTGGTTGAGAAACTAAGATATCTCATGCAGCCCTGGTGTGGCCAAATTTTTTTTTTAGAAGTTGGCTGTGACATGGCCAAAAAAAAAAAAAAAGACCCTAATAAAAATGGTAGCACGGTTTTATTCATGTTAGATGATTAAGAAATCCATGAATAGTACAATAAATTGGGCATTAGAAGTTTGCACAGGAAAGTGGCGTCAGATGGGTTGTAGCATGTGAGTTACCGTGAAGTGATGGAAAGTTTTGTCTGAAATTAGACGGAGAGTCCGAACCTCAGATGGGAACAGGTCCTCCTCCTAATACACTTGGAGAGCTGAGAAAGGTGGTGAATGTGGAAGCTGCCTTTGCATATGTGTGTGCATTTTGCTTTCTTATGAGGTTCAGTTCAGCTAGGTGTGGCTTTCTGCCTTCACCTAGTGTTTCTTGGAGTTGAGCTAGCACACAAGCAAACACAAAATTCATGTTTGCTCACAACTGTTCTGTAACATATCAGTTGTGTGGAAACACACCTGTATTTTAAAAACAAGCACATTAGGGAATTCCCTAGAGGTCCACTGATTAGGACTCGGTGCTTTCACTGCCGTGACCCCGAGTTCAATCCCTGGGCGGGGAGCTAAATTCAGGCAAACCTTGCGACAGGGCCAAACAAGTAAGCAAACAACAACAGCAGACAAGCACATTAGCAGAACTGCGGTCCTCATCAGGAAGGTAAGGGTGGATGTGAATGTAATGTAATCTTGAATTTTGGATTTTCTGGGGTGGGGAATGTTCATCATGAGTGTTGGGATTTCTTGGTGGTTTGAGGGTTACCTTTGGGGAGACCTAGGAGAAGATCGTCTGTAGGTTCGGGATTAGCAGCAGGTTTGAGGACTAAACTGGGTAATTAAGGTTTTAAAATGCTCTGATTATTTATAATTCTTATATGAGCCATGCACTGGGGATTCTTCGGGAAGGAATGATTCTGATGGTTAGCTGTGCTTTAAAAAATTATTTCTGGTTGGTACAGCAAATCATTTAAACGTGACCAGTGGTTTCAGGATATCTGAGATTTGGGACTGAAGAATAATCTTTTTATTTCTCTATATTTTATTTTTGCATCAGTTTTGAAATTATCCAAGCTTTTAAAAATTAGCCAAGGTTTGGAAGGTTATCCAAGGTTTTGAAAATTATCTGGATGTTTGGGGTTTGGGACCGGGGAGTTACTTGTCTTATTCTAATCTGTGATCATTAGACTTCCAAAAATGAACCTTTCCATTTAAACCAGTTTTAAAGATATGGAATGATGGCAAAGACAGTACAGAGTTTCTGTTATACCCTACAACCAGTTCATCTGATTTTTGTCAATGACCAAGAGTTTGAGGTTTAGGGGTTTTCTGGGGGGTGTTGAGGTTGTCTGGGAGTTTTGGATTATCTGCGGTCTAGGATGAAAGGCTTTATTTCAGTTTGGGGGGCTAGGGATCATCTAAAGTTTGTCAGTTCTCTGGGGCCTGAGGATCAGCAGAGGTGTGGAGTGTCTGAATGTGGAATTTTATAGACAAGGGCTCAGGGCACCCTGCCTTCCCTCCCCGCTGTTTCCACGCCCCTCCTTTCTGGGTGTTAGGGTGCACCCCTCCCCCAATAGCTGGAGACACTAGCTGTGGGCTCCGGACCCGTGCCCCTCCCCCGGGGGTCGGCCTCCTCTCCTTGGGGGCTTTATGTCTTTCTCTCCCCCCACCTGCAGGTCCCGAAGGCTGTAACCTGTTTATCTACCACCTCCCCCAGGAGTTTGGAGACACGGAGCTGACGCAGATGTTCCTGCCTTTCGGCAATATCATCTCCTCCAAGGTGTTTATGGATCGGGCCACCAACCAGAGCAAATGTTTTGGTGAGTCCTTGCTGTGGGTGCCCCTTCCTGCTTGCCACTCCCTGAACCACAGGCCCCTTGCCCTGGGTGGGGTTGGGGGGTCGGGTGTGGTCAGCCACAAGACAGATCTGGTCTGAGAGAACCACATTCTGGGGCTTCCCTGAAGCTCCAGTGGTTAGGACTCTGTGCTTTCACTGCTCAGGGCCCGGGTTTATCCCTGGTTGGGGAAGGAACATCCCACAAGCTGTGCAGCAGGGTCAAGGGCAAAAAAGAAAGAAAGAATCACATTTATGATCATAACAAGCACTTATTAAGCACCTACTGTGTACCCAGCACTTAGCATGAGTCATTTCTAAGATTCCCTTGTTCATTCATCCATTCATTCAACAAATAGACACATAGGGGCTTCCCTGGTGGTCCAGTGGTTAAGACTTCGAGCTTTCACTGTGTGTGTGTGGGGAGCACAGGTTTGATCCCTGGTGAGGGAACTAGGATTCCGCATGCCACAGGGTGCAGCCAATAAATAAATCATTAACACAAGCCCTGTGTAAGATTAAACAAAAAAACCCAAATAGACATACAGTGCACCTACTGTGTGCCAGTGCCCAGCACAGTGCCTGGCACAGATTGGTAAAGGAAGCCAACAAAAATCACTGCCCTCTGGGAGCTCAGAGCCCTGCCACCCTGCCTGTAGAACTTTCTCTGAGGATAGAAATATTCTATATCCCCACTGTCTGAGCCGTCCACCCCATGTAACTGCTGAGTGTTTGAAGTGTAGCTATTGTGGCCAAAGCACTGAATTTTTTATTTTACTTAATTTTAATGAATTTCAATTTCAGTAACAACTCATGGCCAGTGGCTGCCAACTGAATTGAAAAGCACAGGTCCAGGGGGAGGAGGTGGAAATAAACAGGCAAGAATACTGGAGTGGGGTGCCATTCTCTCCTCCAGGGGATCTTCTTGACCCAGGGATGGAACCCGAGTCTTCTGCATTGCAGGCAGATTGTTTACTGTCTGAGCCATCAGGATAGCCCAGGATATAGGCCAGGGTGTTATAAATGATATAGAGAAAAATAAAACCAGTAAGAAAATACAGACTGATAGGAGGAGGCAGTGCTTCACTGAGGCCTGAATGATGAGGAGCCAATCATAGGAGTGTCTAGGGGAAGAGTGTTCTAGGCAGAGAGAACCACATGTGCAAAGGCCCTGGGGCAGGACAGGGAGGAGACAGGGAGGAGAGGAAGGCAGGGAGGGGAAGGGCAGGTCATGAAGGGCCTTGTGGGCCATGGGGAGGACTTCCTTGTCCCCAGACACAAAGGATGTTAAGGCTCAGAGATGTGTAACTTGCCCAAAGTCACAGGCAAGAACTTAAATTAGAAACAATCTGACTCCAAAATCTGGACTCTGAACCCTACCCTGTCCTCTGGGAAGGGCTGATTCTTGACTGCTTATTAAGCTCCTGCTGTTTAGTCACTAAGTTGTGTCCAATTCTTTGCAGCCTCATGGGCTATATACTGCCAGGCTCCTCTGTCCATAGGTTCCCCAGGCAAGAATACTGGAGTGGGTTACCATTCCCTTTTCCAGGGGATCTTCCAGACCCAGGGATCGAACCCAGGTTTCCTGCACTGGCAGGCAGATTCTTTACCACTGAGCCACCTGGGAAGTCCTGCTGTATATACTCATTGTCCAACCATAAAAGGGAAGAATTGTCCCCATTTACATGGGGAGGAAGGAGAGGTATAGATGGTCAAACAACATGCTTAAGGTCACACAGCAAGTTAGGAACAACACCCACCCCCCTGCCCCTGGCCCAGTACCCAGCCCCCCTGCTCCCACATCCTGCTTCTCAGTTCAGTTCAGTTGCTCAGTCATGTCCGACTCTTTGCCACCCCATGGACTGCAGCATACCAGGCTTCCTTGTCCATCACCAACTCCCAGAGCTTGCTTAAACTCATGTCCATCAAGTCAGTGATGCCATCCAACCATCTCATCCTCTGTTGTCCCCTTCTCCTCGCGCCTTCAATCTTTCCCAGCATCAGGGTCTTTTCCAATGAGTCATTTTGCATCAGGTGGCCAAAGTATTGGAGTTTCAGCTTCAGCATCAGTCCTTCCAATGAATATTCAGGACTAATCTCCTTTTGGATAGACTGGTTGGATCTCCTTGCAGTCCAAGGGACTCTCAAGAGTCTTCTCCAACACCACAGTTCAAAAACATCAATTCTTCAGCACTCAGCTTTCTTTATAGTCCAACTCTCACATCCATACATGACTATTGGAAAAACCATAGCTTTTGACTAGACGGACCTTTGTTGCCAAAGTAATGTTTCTGCTTTTTAATATGCTGTCTGTGTTGGTTATAACTTTTCTTCCAAGGAGCAAATGTCTTTTAATTTCATGGCTGCAATCACCATCTGCAGTGATTTTGGAGCCCAAAAACAGAAAGTCTCTCTTGGTTTCCATTCTTTCCCCATCTATTTGCCATGAAGTGATGGGACCAGATGCCATGATCTTAGTTTTCTGAATGTTGAGTTTTAAGCCAACTTTTTCACTCTCCTCTTTCACTTTCATCAAGAAACTCTTTAGTTCTTCGCTTTCTGCCATAAGGATGGTGTCATCTGCATATCTGAAGTTATTAATATTTCTCCCGGCAGTCTTGATTCCAGCTTGTGCTTTATCCATCCTGGCATTTCTCATGATGTACTCTGCATATAAGTTAAATAAGCAGGGTGACGATATACAACCTTGATGTACTCCTTTCCTGATTTGGAACCAGTATGTTGTTTCAGCTCCAGTTATAACTGTTGCTTCCTGACCTGTATACAGGTTTCTTAGGAGGCAGGTCAGGTGGTCTGGTATTCCCATTTCTTTAAGAATTTTCCAGTTTGTGTGATCCACACAGTCAAAGGCTTTGGCATAGTCAATAAAGCAGAAGTAGATGTTTTTCTGGAACTTTCTTGCTTTTTCTATAATCCAACAGATGTTGGCAATTTGATCTCTGGTTCCTCTGCCTTTTCTAAATCCAGCTTAAAGATCTGGAAGTTCACGATTCATGTACTGTTGAAGCCTGGCTTGGAGAATTTTGAGTGTTACTTTGCCAGCGTGTGAGATGAGTGCAATTGTGTGGTAGTTTGAACATCCTTTGGCATTGCCTTTCTTTGGGATTGGAATGAAAACTGACTTTTCCAGTCCTGTGGCCACTGCTGAGTTTTCCAAAGTTGTTGGCATATTGAGTATAGCACTTTCACAGCATCATCATTTAGGATTTGAAAGCTCAACTGGAATTCCATTACCTCCACTAGCTTTGTTCATAGTGATGCTTCCTGAGGCCCACTTGACTTTGCATTCCAGGATGGCTGGCTGTAGGTGGGTGATCACACCATCGTGGTTATCTGGGTCATGAAGATCTTTTTTTTGTATAGTTCTTCTGTGTATTCTTGCCACCTCTTCTTAATATCTTCTGCTGCTATTAGGTCCATACCATTTCTGTCCTTTATTGTCCCCATCTTTGCATGAAATGTTCCCTTGGTATCTCTAATTTTCTTGAAAAGATCTCTAGTCTTTCCCATTCTATTGTTTTCCTCTATTTCTTTGCATTGACAAAGGAAGGCTTTCTTATCTCTCCTTGCTATTCTTTGGAACTCTGCATTCAAATAGGTGTATCTTTCCTTTTCTCCTTTGCCTTTAGCTTCTCTTCTTTTCTCAGCTATTTGTAAGGCCTCCTCAGACAACCATTTTGCCTTTTTGCCTTTCTTTTTCTTGAGGATGGTTTTGATCACTGCATCCTGTACCAGTGTCACAAACCTCCATCCTAGCTCTTCAGGCACTCTGTCTATCAGATCTAATCCCTTGAATCTATTTGTCACTTCCACTGTATAATCGTAAGGGATTTGATTTAGGTCATACCTGAATGGCCTGGTGGTTTTCCCTACTTTCTTCAATTTAAGTCTGAATTTGGCAATAAGGAGTCATGATCTGAGCCATAGTCAGCTCCTGGTCTTGGTTTGGCTGACTTTGTAGAGCTTCTCCGTCTTTGGCTGCAGAGAATGTAATCAGTCTGATTTCAGTGTTGAGCATCTGGTGATGTCCATGTGTAGAGTCTTCTCTGTGCTGTTGGAAGACGGTGTTTGCTGTGAGCAGTGCGTTCTCTTGGCAAAACTCTTAGCCTTTGCCCTGCTTCATTTTGTACTCCAAGGCCAAATTTGCCTTGCCACATATCTCTTGCCTTCCTACTTTTGCATTCCAGTCCCCTGTGATGAAAAGGACATCTTTTTTGGGTGTTAGTTCTAGAAAGTCTTGTAGGTCTTCATAGAACAATTCAACTTCAGCTTCTTCAGCTTTACTGGTTCGGGCATAGACTTGGATTACTGTGATATTGAATGGTTTGTCTTGGAAACGAACAGAGATCACTCTGTCATTTTTGAGATTGCATCCAAGTACTGCATTTCAGACACTTTTGTTGACTGTAGGTGTACCCCATTTCTTCTAAGGGATTCTTGCCCACAGTAGTAGATATAATGGTCATCTGAGTTAAATTCACCCATTCCAGTCCATTTTAGTTCACTGATTCCTAAAATGTCAATGTTCACTCTTGCCATCTCCTGTTTGACCACTTCCAGTTTACCTTGATTCATGGACCTAACATTCCAGGTTCCTATGCAGTATTGTTCTTTACAGCATCGAACTTTACTTCCATCACCAGTCACATCCTTAACTGGCTGTTGTTTTTGCTTCTGGAAGCATCCTGCTTCTAGGAAGAATAAAGAAATTTCTGGAAGAAAACCTCCATAACATTCAGCAGTCAGGGGGTCACATGCCTTCTCTGAGTCTCAGTTTCCTCGTCTGTATAATGGGAGGTGTGAGTGATATGAAGACACCCCCCCTACCCCATTTCCAGATTCCCCTATGGCTCCCTGTGGGCCTCAGCCAGACCCCTCAGCCCTGATCCCACCATCTCTCTGCCCTGACCTCTCTGCTTCTCCCACAGATCTCAGGTACCCTGCCCCCAAATGCTCACACATGTGGTTCCCCTCCCCCTGGGGTGGCCCCCAGCCCCTGTAGCCTCTGCAGAGCCCCCCAGAAAGTCTATGAGAACCAACAGGTAAGGGGTAGGAGTAGGGCTGGGTGGAGGGAATTATGTGGTGGAAGTTTAAGGTATGTGTGTCAGGAGGTGGTGCGCTGGAGTGTTTCTGATGGTCCACGTTGGGGGATATCTGTGGCTGGAATGACTGATGGTGGCAAAGAGAGACAGACACAAAAAGAGAGAAGAGAGGGAGGGAGAGACATAGACAAGAAACACAAAGACACACACAAAAGGAGAGAAGAAGAGAGACAAGGACAGATAGACACAGAGACAGACAGGAAGAGTCAGATGGACAGACAAGACCCCAAATGGATGAAGGGCTTAGAGGAGGCAAAAGGTAGGGATCCAGAGCCTAGAAGGAGGTGGGCCTGGGTGGGGGAGGGAGACCGTGGTGTTCCCTGGACCCCCAGAAGCCCCACTTGTCCCCCTCTCCCCCTATCAGTTGGGAAGCCTCATCAGAGCAGAGCCCAGGTAAGGAATGAGTGCCCTATCCCCAGAGGCATGCAAGCCACCAAGATGTCAGAACCACATCAGGACTGCTGTGTGTGTTCTGGGAAGCCTCCCTACCTCCCCTGGGTCGTCTGCTCCTGCGAGCGCACACCCCCGCCCCCAGGACCCCACAAGCCGGGCAGCCAGGGCTGCAGCACTGGAGCGAGCCGAGGACCCCTGCGTTGCCCACCATCGTGGGTCCACCCCGGTCTCCGCAGGCTTCGTGAGCTTTGACAACCCGGCCAGTGCGCAGACTGCCATCCAGGCCATGAATGGCTTTCAGATCGGCATGAAGAGGCTCAAAGTGCAGCTGAAGCGGCCCAAAGACCCGGGACACCCCTACTGACCGGGCCCACAGCCACCCAGAGGCTGCGGGCTTGGCCCAGGTGAGCCGCTAGGCGGCCCTGCCCCTGCCCCACCCCCACCCTGTCTTGTCCGCACCCTCTCCTCATTCTCCAAACCCTCCCCAGGCTGGGGGGACGATGCAAGAGGCTTCAAGGAGCCCCCAGGTTTGGTTGACGGGGACAGAGCTGGACAAAGACACCCCCCCCCAGTCCCCTCAACCCCCTACCCTCACCCCATGGTCAGGGCTGGAGCCGGAACAGTAAGATGGGGGTGGGAAGGGCAGTTAGGTAATCTTTCCTGGAGAAGGCTTTGAAGGATGAATAGAAGTTCACCTGAGAAGCGGGCATGGTCTGGGGTGAGGAGGGCCATGAGGAGGGGCTTTTGTCCTGTACTAAGAATCAGTTCTCCCAGCTAGGCCCCTTTGGGAGCCCTTCCTTTGGCACAATTCACACCCAGTGGGTAGATGAGAGAGTGAAATGTTTGCCCCACCCAAGGCCATGCCAGGGGTGAGGGTGGGGGCGGAAATCCCCTGAACAAATGAACAAATCCCCTAATGTCTGCACCATCAGAGTGAACGACCCTGTCAACTCATCACTTCTTTGGAGGCATGAACCTTGAGCCTCCAGGGCCAGTGGGGAAACTTATAACTGTGCTCCAGCCTCGACAAGCCTCATCTGTGAAATGGGCTCATGCACGTCGCCTCCCCCAGGGGCTGTGGGGTGGATTCACACGGGGCACTCGGTGTTTTTCCAGCTGAGCCCAGGACCCACCACCTGGAAAGCTCTTGATAACTTATTTTGATTTTTCTCCACTAAACCCACCATTGCCGCGGTCATCACAGAGGCTCCCCACCTTGGGGTCTGGTGTGAAGTAGGTGTTCAGTGAGGGTCTGCTTCCAGACCCTCTGCCAGGGCAGCACCCACAGATTCAAGGGTGTTCAGCACCCACAGATTCAAGGGTTGTGGGTCTTTGGGGGCATGCTCGGAGACTCGCCACCTGAAGCCAACATCTGTGATCCGCGCGCTTTGAACTCTGACAGCAAGTCTTTACTAAGCACCTACTGTGCACCAGGCACTGTTTCCAGCGCCACGAGTGAACAGAAATGGGGGCGGGATGCTGCTTCATGGAGCGACAGGGAGCAGGGGAGAGGAGACGGACAGAAACAAATATTTGTGCCCGGTGGCCAGACGAGGACACGGGGCTTAGCGACCCCTCCAAGCCGTGTGTGTCAACCTCCAAACCCCAAAATGGACTCTTTCTGCAAAGATAGGGGTCCTTGGGGATCCCAGATCCAAGTCTGGCCAGGGCAGGGGAGCGGGTGGGAGGTGATTTGTTGGCCTACGTGCCCACCCTCCCCCTCTCTTCACACAGCGCCCTAACGCCCCTCCCTTCTCCGCCAGGTGAGGGGCCTTCCCACCCCAGGAGGGTTTCCCGCTTCCAACTGATCCAGGACTTTTCCGTAAATTACAACAGAGTTTGGACACCAGCCCCCTCCCCTCCCCTCCCTACTCCCCTGCTCCCCTTCCCAAAATGTGAAACGCTACCCAAGGCCCCATGGAGTGGGGAAGGGGCTTCGTGGTCTTTGGGGGACTCCTGAGGTGGGGGCCAAGGATTCACTACCCCTTCCACGGAGATTTCCTCGCTTCCACCCGCTTCCTACACACACAACCTTCATGGCTTCCCCAAACGAAATCGCAACTTTTCCTATATATATATATGCATATATATATAGAGCTATAGACAGTATATATATTTTTTGAGTATAGATCATGGGACCAAACTTTTCCGACTTCTTTCCATCCAAGAGAAGGTGACCCTGGGCCAGTCACCCAGCAGGGACGCTCAGAAGGGCTGAGGTTGGCGGGGCAGCCCAGTGTCCCCCCACCTCCCGCTGTCATGTCAGACCAGGGCGCCGGTCAAGCACTGGGAATCAGCCAACGAACGCGATATACCTCCAGGACTTTTGACCCCCCCGCCACCGATAATTCTCATGGGCCTGAGGGCTCAGCCGGCTTCAGTGTCCCTGGTCCTAGCTGCAGCTTCCTGAGCCCCCGCCCCCGCGTCCCAGGGCCCTGCCTTCTCCGGATGCAGGCACAAAAGAGACCCCTTGGCCTCCCCCGACCCTTCCCCCCACCCCCAGTCATAGCCTTACTCATGTGGCCAATAGCCCTTAGCTTTCCGTCGGGGGCAGACAGGGCCGGGGGAAGCCCCCCCCACCCCTCGAGCCCCCTCCCAAGGGCAGGCAGCCACCCTCCCTGCCTTTGGATCACCAGCCTGGAATTCACAATGTCATGACCAAGATCGCCACGTGCACCGGAGGAGCCCAGTGTGCGCTGGCCCAGCACCCCTTCACCGGAGATACCTCTACAAAGAATTTTCTTTTTTTTGGTCTTTCTGAGCAGGTACAAAGAAGAAATGGGGGGAAAATCAAACAACAATGGATTTTTTTGTTTCCTAGTTGGGGCGGGGAGGGATATCCCGTGGGGCGCCTCTGTATAGCTACTCAAACCGTGAAAACCCCCCTTGAAGCACAGAGTCAAGTTTTTTTTTTTTTTTTTTTATTGGACATCCGGTGGGGCCTCATGCCAGACGAGGCACCAGAGAACTTCATAAGCTCAAGAGAAAAAAAAATTTTTGAAAAGGAAAAAAAAAAAAGCATTCCCTTTTGTTTCTACCAAAATGTGTTGACGGACCCAGAAAAAAAAAAAAGCAAAAAAAAAAAAAAAAAGGAAGAAAAAAAAAAACATAGCAAAAAAAAAAAAAAAGAAGAAAAAAAAATCTTCTGACAAACCTGTTTCGATATTCCAGTTTGATAATTGTTCCAAGACCCTCTCTAGTGTGCCTGTGTTCTGTGAGTCTGCGTGTGTGTGTGCTCAGGGGTCGCGGGGCTTCGGCTATGTCCTGCCCCACCCGGCCCCCGCCAGGCCTGCTTGGGACTGCGTGCCGGCGTGCAGTGGTGTGTGTCCTTTGGTCCATGTTTACTGGCTGTAAATACCATTTTTATACTCCACATCAAAGACCGACGTGATTTGTACGATGTACTTTATTTCTGCTACGAGTAATTTCATGAAGTTTCAACTTGCAAAACTGACTTTTGGAGACAAACCGCCACACACACACACACACACACAAAGAGGAGAAAAAGACTTGGAGGGAACTTTGAGTTGACTTGCTTTGAATCTCGAGGTCCTTGTCACTGTGGCGTGTTTCAGGTGAGAAGCTGCAGTCATCACCTTCATGTCCAAAACACCTCTCTTTGGTCTGGAGAAACTGAAAGTTTATTTAATAAAAGTTTTACTTGCTAAAGGACTGGGCCCTCCCTCATTTGCCCTCCTCTCCTCGATAAAGACCATGTGCTTCCGGTCAAGTTGGGTGCCTGGGCTAGAGATGAATCCGGATTTAGAGTGAGGGGTGTGTGGGGAGAAGGGTTTGATGTCCCCACAGCTGAATTCTGACAGAATCATCCAGACGCTAAAGAAATGGAGCGTTCTTTTCTCATGAAAAGCAGGTGCCTAAGTTTGTTGATTCACACGTTCATTCATTAATTCAACAAATGTCTACTATTTATTGAATGCCAACTGAGTGACTGTGGCTTCCCTGGTGGCTTAGTGGTAAAGAATCCACCTGTGAATACAGGGGATGAGGGTTCAATCCCTGGATAGGGAAGATCCCCTGTAGAAGGGAGTGGCAACCTACTCCAGTTTTCTTGCCTGGGAAATGCCATGGTCAGAGGAGCCTTGCAAGCTACAGTCCATGGGGTTCCAAAGGAGTTGACACCACTCAATGACTAAAACAGCAACAACTGAATGACTGACCCCATGCTGGCCATCAGGGACATAGCAGTGACCAGATGGTTCTGGGCTCTGGCTTCAAGGAGGCAGCCAGGGGTGGGGGCAGGGGAGACACTGTACAATACATATTTTTGTAATTGGGGTAAAATTCACCATTTTCAAGTGTACAATTCAGTGTCATTAAGTACATTCACAATGTGCAACCATCACATCTATCTAGTCCCAGACGATAGAGTTCATCACCCCAAAAAGAAGCCCTGTCCCCATGAACACTCACTCACCAGCCCCTGACAACCAGGAAACCAGTATCTGTGGATTTGCCTGTTCTGGACGTTTCCTATCATCAAGGGAATCACACACTGTGTATCCTCTTTTTCTTTTAAAAAATTTTTATTGTGGGTATAGCTGATTTACAGTGTTGTTTTAGTTTCAGGTGTATAGCAAAATGACCTCGTGTCCTTTTTAAAAAATATATTTATTTGGCTGTGCTGGGTCTTAGTTGCAGCACATGGGATCTTTAGTTGCGCCATTTGAACTCTTAATTTCGGCATATGGGATCTAGTTCCCTAACCAAGGGCAGAACCCAGGTCCCCTCCCTGCATTGAAAGCACGGAGCCTGAGCCACTGGACCACCAGATAAATCCCATGGCTGTGTGTCCTCTTGTGTCTGGCTTCTCTCACTGAGCATTGTCATCGTGTTCTCAAGGTCTAGCCACATTGTAACGAGTGTCAGTGCTCTCCTTTAAAAATCTGGTCCATCTATGGATGGACCATTCATCCATTGATGGACATTTGGGTCTGCTTTTTGGTCACTATGAATTATGCTACTATAACTATTCATGTGTAAGTTTCTGTCTGAACACCCATCTCAGTTCTCTAAGGCACATACCTAGGGGCAGAATTCCTGGGTCCTGGTCACTCTGTGTTCCCACCAGCAACTCATGAGAGTTCCCATGTCTCCACATCCTCACCAATACTTGTTACACAACAGATTCAAATTGGAATGTGGAGGGAGAAATCCCCCCATTGGAGCTGAGGTAGTAAAGGACCCAGAAGTGTCCTGAAGAGGTGAGACCTGAAGGAGGTAAGATCCAAAAGAGGAATTGACTTCGGCTGAAAAAGCACATATAAGACAGCCTGCAGACCCTGCCCCATTCCAATGAAGTCCTCAAAGGTCCTAAAAAAGAAAATCCCGAGACCTGGGATGCAGAAGAGTGGGCTCTAGGGTAAGAGCTTGTAGTGGGGATGTGAGTAGAGGGGGGTGGCCACACCCAAGCTGAGCCTTTCCAAATTCATGGGAGGAATACTAAGCACTTGATTTAATGAGCTACTCATGTCCTGCCAGGGGCTTTGCAGAAACTATGTCTTTTAATCTTTATCAATGACTCCATTTTACAGTTGAGGAAACTGAGGCTCAGAGACAGGAAATGCTTGGTCCAGCTCCAGCAGAGAGGCCCAGCTCGGGTGGGAGTTGGAAAGGTGAGTCCGAGTCCACCTGGAAAAGTTTTCTGGGTGGAAGGAACAGCCTGGGCAAAGGCTCAAAGTCTTGGGATGTGGTTTTTAGTTGGGCCACTGGCTAAGACCATAGCACTGGATGAAGAGATGGATGCAGAGGTGATGGGTTACAGAGGTTCTTTTGTGACTGAGCACTACCATGTGCTGGACCTTGTCTCTGCCCTCCAAAGTTGCAGCTGAGGAGAAAGTACTTATAGGACCAAAAAAAAAGAAAAATCAAAGTACTCCATCCCCACAAGAAAAACTAATTTGCAATGTGCTAAAAGTTGTAATCACAATGAAACCAACAAATCTGGGACATTACCTTTTTTTTTTCTTTTGGCAATGGCACACGGCATGTTTGATCTTAGTTCTCCAACCAGAGCTCGAACACATGCCTCCTGCAGTGGAGATGGGGAGTCCTAACTACTGGACCACCAGGGAATTTCCTGGGACATTATCTTGATGTCAATAGGGAGTCACAGAGGATTTTGAGCAGGGGAGGGGCATGATAGGACACCTCAGGTGACCTCTGTGCTGCTGTTGAGGTGTAAATTGGCATTCTGGAGAACAACTGGGCAGGGTAATATTTCTATCAAGCATTTATTAAGCACTTACCTTTTGCCAAGTGTTGTTTCAAGCCTATGTCATCCAATACTGTAGTCACTGGCCACCTGTGGCTATTTACATCTAGATCAGTTTATCAATCTATAATTTCCTCAGTCCCACTAAGCCACATTTCAAGGGCTCAAGAGCCACGTGTTCATCACTTCTGGAGTTTTCTCGGACGACACCAGTCTTAACACTGTACATAACATAACCTGCCACAACCTTGTGGAGTGTGTCCTATCAATAGCCTCACTTTATGAGTCAGTAGCCTGAAGCTCAGAGAGGTTAACTAACCTGCCTGAGGCTGCACAGCTGGAGGTGAACCCAGGACCTCGGGTTGGTCTCAACCACTGTGCTATCCCATTTCCCTGTGCTGTGTAGTGGCTGAAATGAGATGTATTAGATCTTAGTTCAAGTTGTTATTTGAGATAGTCCAATATAAGCTTTTAAATTTAACTTAAAGACATTAAACAATTAAAATGTGCACCTGTACAATACAGCAATTGTACCTGAGTATCTCCATAGAGTGACTTAGGGGTGTGCTTGGGATGGCTGAGTCCTGGTTGTGAGGTAGGGTGTTCATCCTGGGAAAGTAGACTAAGTGACACCCAGGGTGTATCAGTTAGCTGTTGCTGCATAACAAATATTCTATCTTCAAATCAGCTGCTTAAAACACCCCACACATTTATTATCTCACCCAGTTTCTATGGATCAGAAATCCAGGAGTAACTTAACTGAGCTGTGGTTCAGGGTCTCTCACAAAGTCAAAGTTAAGACACCATCTGAGGCTCGACTGAGGCTGGAGGAGCTGCGTCCAAGCTGGCACCCTCACATGGCTGTTGGCTGGAGGCCTCAGTTCCTTACTGCATGGACCTGCCCACAGGGCTGCTCATGACATGGCAGCTGGCTTCTCCCAGAGAGCGCATGATCCAACATGGGGGAGAGAGAGAGAGAGAGAGAAAAGAATATATGCATTTAAAACATTCTGGGGACATGTATATGATTGTAAGAATGAGAAGAAAAAGCTAGAAGTATATTTACCAAAATAATGATGGGGGTGGTTTTGGGGAAGTGAAGAATTGGAGGCCAAGATTAAGCAGAGTTGAACCTCAGCTGCAATATTTACAAGGTGAATATATTATTATTTAGGAAATTAAGAATTAGTTTTAAATGTTCTTTAAAAAAGATTTTTTGATATGGACCATCTTTAAAGTCTTTTATTGAATTCGTTACAACATTGCTTCTGTTTTATGTTTTGGTTCTTTGGCCACAAGGTATGTGGGATCCTAGCTCCCTGACCAGGGATTGAACCCACAACCCTTGCTTTAGAAGGTGAAGTCTTAACCACTGGACTACCAGGCAAGTCCCCAAATATTCTTTTTTTTTTTGAAGATAAAAGAATGGAAATGACAGGTATGAGAGTTATTTGGGGGAAAATACCTACATTTAACTCAAGTGCTCCACTGTCCTTCAGAGAGGCCCTCAGGGCAAGGAATGGGGTGGGGAGTGGGGGCCGCTTCCAGCCAACAGCCTGCAAGGAACTGAAGCCCTACCAGCAACCACTTGGGCTTGGAAGAGGATCCTGACCCAGTCAAGCTTTCAGATGAGACACCACCCCAGCACAACACCTTGATTGCAGCCTGTGGGAGACCCTAAAGCAGAGAACCCAGCTAAGCACCCTTAGATTTCTGAAACTAGGAAATGGTTTAAGCCATGAAGTTTTAAGGTAATTCATCGTGCAGCAGTGGTAAATAACACATTAGCAAAAGCTCGTCAACTATGACAGAGACTACTAAGTACCTGGAATAAACTTCAGAAAAACCTGTAGAGAGAAAACGGTAAGATCTTACTGAAAAACATAAATGGAAAAGCAGACAAGTGGTGAGCTGGGTAACAGAGGTACCTGGGGCAACTCACGATCTTAAGGGATCAGTTCTCTCCTGGATGAACATTGAACTTCATCACAATTCAGATCCCTACAAAGTTTGCTTGGAACTGGGTAGGCCAATTCTCAAATTCATGTGGATCTTTGAATTGTAAGGGAAGCAAGGCTGGAATGTCCTGAGATGAATGGCTGTTATTGAGCATATACTATGTGCCAGGCACAATTCCCGGTGCACTATTAGGTTTAACTCATTTATCACCGCAGGAGGTGGGATCTCATTCACAGATGGGGAATACAGAGAGATTGGGTGACTGGCCACAGTCTGCCCACTGAACTGTGATAAAGAATCCACACGGCTCTACTGAACAGAAAGACATGTTATAAAACTATAGTAACTAAAGTTATACATCATCAGTGCCTGTCCTGTTTTATTTGCTCTTCTGTTCCCTGGATCCCAGTACATAGTATCTGCTCACTGACTGTCCTAAAATTACAGCGTTTAAATCTGGAAGCTTAAGCTTAAATCTAGAGACTGCGCAGGGTTTGAATCCCAATTATGACACTTGTCAGGCCAGTGGCTCATCCCTCTGAGGCTCAGTCGCCCCCACGGCTGGAATATGAGGCTTAATGGGCACACACTTCTGAGCGTTGTGTGAATGAGTAAGTTAATATCTATAAAGCCCAGAGTAAGTGCTACTGCTGCTGCTAAGTCGCTTCAGTCGTATTTGACTCTGTGCGACCCCCAGGGCTCCCCCGTCCCTGGGATTCTCCAAGCAAGAACACTGGAGTGTGGAAAAGAAATCAATCCCATAGAAAATTCACTTTCCAGACGCTTGGCTCCTGGCCACCAGCAGGGGGCAACAGAGACTCACGCCTTCGTTCAGAAATAGTGGCGCCTTCACTTGAAATGGAACAAGCATTTATTGAGCACCCAATGAGGCTTCCCAGGTTGCTCAGTGGTAAAGAATCCGCCTGCCAAACAGGAGAAACGGGTTCGATTCTTGGGTCGCGAAGATCTCCTGGAGAAGGAAATGGCAACCCATTTCAGTATTCTTGCCTGGGAAATCCCATAGACAGAGAAGCCTGGCAGGCTACAGTCCATGGGGTCACAAAAGAGTCAGACACGACTTAAGAGACTAAACAGCAAATGCGTGTTGCACGCGTGCTGGGGGCTGGATGAGGGGGTGAAGGAGATCCCTGGGCTCTCTCCTGGGACGTGAAAGCTACCTTGCCCAAATTTCTTAGCCTGTCCCTTAAAGCCTGTGGCATCAGTCCCACCTCCCTTCTGTCCCCTCATCTCTCCAGCTACCAGGCCTCTCCATCTGTGGTTTCCTCCACCGGGAAACCCTCCCACCCTGGAGTTCTGAGACGCTGGCTTGGGATGAGGGCACAGGATATCTTCCGAGTACAGGGAACACAACTGGCCGAGGTGGAGAGGTGGCAATGGTCTAGATCCTAGGGACAGAACAGGGAACCCTTCACCCAGGTTGGCCTCAGAGCTACACGGAGGATGCAAGCAGGGCACGTGGTGGTTAAACATGGTGACACAGGATGTGAAGCCCACGAGGACAGAGACCAGTATGCTTACGTCTGGATCCTCAATATTTGTCATTCTCTCTCCGAGCCTCAGTTTCTTCATCTGTAAAATACTGTGCATCATCCAGGATTGTTGAGACAATCAGGATTAATGCATACGAATAACAGCCGTTGTCATTATAATACAACACTTATAGACAAGACAAGATCTCCTGAATCAGGAAAGTGAACACTGTGGATTCGAATATCAACAGGCATTTATTGAGCTCCAGCCGTGTGCCAGGCGCTGCTGTAGGCAGGTCCTGGAGACACAGCCGGGAACAGAATGCACACACTCACACACACACACACACACACATACACACAGCCCTGACCACGCCCCAGCCCCTCACCACAATCCCGCCACATTTCCGCCCCTCTCTCTCCTGAGCCTACCAGAACGAGGTGGAGGTGGGGATTATCTACATATTCATGAGCCCATCAGCCAATCCACAGCCTAAACTCAGGCCGGTCTTTAGAGCCTCGGTAGTTGTGACCTCAGAAGTGACGCTGTCAGCGATACTTAAAGGCGCAGTAACCTCCTGAAGAGCAGGGAGTTTGGAACTGACTTACAGCAACACATATACCTGCCTCTTTTTAGGAGTCTGTACAATACAGGTTGGGAAACCAGCGCATACTAATAGCGAAGAAAGAGCGTTGCCGTCGTGCACGAAGTCAGGGATACGTTTGGAGCGCACACCCCCTGCCAGGCACTGGAGCTGGAGTTTCAGCACCTGGGGTCGCGGACAGCTCCAGAGCCCAGATGGAGGGCCCTGAGTGGGTGGGTGTACCCGTGTGTAGAAGGTTCTGGGGACAAGGACCAGGAAGAGCGTCCCAGGCCCTCAGCCAGCCCCCAGGAACAAAGGCCTACTCTCTCTCTGCCTGTCTGCTCCACCCCCATAGAGATCCTCAAAGGAGCCCAGATGCATGAGTCCACTCTACATCTTCAAGTGGAAGTTCCTCAGGTCAAAATTGTTCCTGGTCCTTAGTCCTGCTACTCCCACGTCGGCTCCATGTCAACAGATGGCAGTGCCATCGTTCCACGTGCTGGGCCCACGTATGTTGACGTTATCCTTGACATTTTGCTTGTTCTTTCCATAACCAATCTATTAGCAAGTCTGTCGCCTCTGCCTTCAAATATCCTAAATCTGCCCACTTCTCCCCTGCTCCTCTGCCTCCACTTAACCCAGCCCTAGAATCTCCCGCCTGGACCAGCGCAGTCCCCTCCAGCGAGGTCCTTGGCTCATCTTCACTGACCCCCTCCCCCAACCCATCTGTCCTACCTGAAGCACACTCCTCAGAGGGTGCTCACAAGCACCTGAGTCAGGCCCCAACCCTCCTCTGCCTACAGACCTCCTGGGGGTAAAATCCAAGTCCTGCCCCCGGCCCTGCATGACCTACCTTGTCCCCTCCCTGCCCTCTCCTCCTCCCTCTCTCCCCCTCTCTCACTCTGCTCCAGCTACACAGGCCTCATCACTGCTTCTCCATCATGCCAACCATGGCTCGCAGTCTCTGCAGTGGCTGACCCTTTGCCTGGAACCCACTTTCCCTAGATAATCACCTCCTTTCCTCTCACAGGAACTAGCATGGAGGGAGTGGGGGTGGGATAAGTTAGCAGGGGATTAACTGTCAGGCATCATGGGCCCTGGAGACCTGGTGGGGGATGTCAGTCTCTGTCCCAAAGGCAACAGGGAGCCATGAAGGGTTTTATAGGAGGGAGAGGTGAGGTGTGCAGTCACGTCTGCATTGGTTAGTCTCCCTCTGGCTGCTGTGTGGAGAACATAGTGCAGGGGAGACTGTGTAAAGAGAAGAGGCTTGTTCCAGCTCCCAAGTGGGCAGTGCTGTGGCTTAGATGAGGTCAGGACTCCCCAGAACTCCCCTCAGCAGAATCTGGGGTCTGCCTTGGTTGTGCTATGCTCCCCAGAGCTCAGTACAGGACCTGGCATACAGCAGGTGCTCAACAAAGGTCTGATAAAGGAAAGAAGGAAGGAACATCCCATGCCCAGAACCTTGGCTTGGAAACATTTGACACTGGATTGACTCTCACAACAAAGCTGCAAAGAGGACATTGTAGGACCCATTATACAGATGAGGAAATTGAGTTTCAAACAAAAGAAGGGATTTGCCTGAGCAAACCCAGGCTGATTCAAGACTCAAGTCCTCTGGCAGTCATGGAAGGTTTCCAGAGGCCAGGTGGCATTTAGGTGGAGCCTAGAAAGATGAGGATGAAGGTCAAGGGCCAGAGGTGGGCACTCTTGGCTATAGAAAAGGCATGAGCCAATGTCAAGTGGTGTGATGGAAGGAGGATGAAAGCCAGTTGGAAATCTGATGGGCAAGGCTGGATGGTCAGGGAGAAGGTCCTGAGCTGGGAAGTTCTCTGCAGAGATGAGCTTCTGTGTCAGTCCCACCCACAGCCCTGGCATCACCCCACCCCTTGAGTGTGGACGAAGCTTGTGACCTGTTCTAACCAATGGAATATACAAAGTGATATATCAAGGTGATGGCCTCATTCCCTCTTCTCTTGTGGTTTTTCCGATTGTAGATAAATATATGTAACATAAAATTTACCATTTTAACCATTTTCAGAGTGTAGCTCCAAGGACATTAAATACATTCACCTGATTTATAGTAGCTGCATCTCACAAACCTTGATTTTCATTTTCACTGAATTAAGTGTTTTCTCATGGCACTTCCATCTAGGTTATTAAGAAGTTTATGGTTTAATCTCAAAGTTGTTGGAGATTTTTTTCCGCATAGCTATTACTGATATCTAGTTTAATTTTGTTACATATTTTCTTTGGTTTGACTTCTCTTAAATGTAAGGTTTGTTTTATGACCCACCTTGATGAGTATGATTAAAGAATATGGTCTGTCTTGGTGTATGTTCCATGTTCACTTGAAAAGAATGTGTCTTCTGCTGTTGTTGGGTGGGATATTCTAGAAATGCCATTTCAAGTTGGTTGATAGTATTGTTCAGGTTTTCTAGATCTTTGCAGATTTTCTGTCTACTTTTTCTATCCATGGGGGTTCCCAGGTGGCATTGGTGGTAAAGAACCTGCCTGCCAGTGCAGGAGATGCAAGAGACACAGGCTCGATCCCTGGGTTGGGAAGATCCCCTGGAGTAGGAAATGACACCTTACTTCAGGATTCTTGCCTGGAGAATCCCATGAACAGGGAAGCCTAGTGGGCTACAGTCCCTGGGGCTGCAAAGAGCTGGACAATGTCGTTGCTGTTTTCCATCAACTGCTGGGAGCATAGTTTGAAGTCTCCAAGTATACATGTGGATATGTCCATTTTCCTTGCAGAATCATCAGCTTTTTTTCTTGTCTTGACTGTGTATTGTTGGATTGTTTGCTAGTTGTATGTGGCAAGATGCATACACATTTGAGATCAGCGATCTGGCCCTTTTCTCATATATGTCCCTTGTTAAGATGTCTGCTTTGTCTGATTTTAATATAGCCACTCTAGCATTTTTTTTAAGTTTAAAACATGTTATAATGGTTGATTTACAGTATCATTCAGTTTCAGGTGTACAGTAAGGTTATTTAGTTATATATATTCTTTTTCAGATTCTATTTATTACAAGATATTGAATATAGTATGCTCTGCAGCAAATCCTTGTTGTTAGTCTACTTTTTTAAACAAAAAAAAACCTTGGTATTTTATTCATCATGGATTTTTGTATTATATTTTCTTTTCTTTTTTTTTAAATAGTGTAGGAAATATTGTTTTCTTACTGAGTTGTCTTTTGTGGGCTTCTTTTTTTTTCTTCTCTCTTTTGGCAGCTCCTGGTGTATGTGGGATCTTAGTTCCCCAGCCAGGGATCAAACCTGAGTACCCTGCAGTGGGAAATCAGAGTCTTAACCACTGGACCCCCAGGGAAGTCCCCTGTTAATCTATGTTATATAGGGTGGTATTCTGGTGCCTTTTGATTTATTGATTTTTGGCTGCACTGCATCTTCTTGCCGTGTGTGGGCTTTTCTCTAGCTGCAGGGAGTGGGGGCCACTCTCTAGTTGCAGTGTGCAGGCTTCTAGTTTTGGTGGCCTCTCTTGTTGCAGGGCATGGGCTCTAGAACATGGGCTCAATAGTTGCAGCACCCAGGCTTAGTTGCCCCAAAGCATGTGGAATCTTCCCAAACCAGGGATTGAACCCATGTCCCTGGCATTGGCAGGCAGATTCTTAACCACTGGACCACCAGGGAAGTCCTTCTAGTACTTTCTAAATGCTTATTTTCTTGGTATATTTCCCGCATACTTTTACTTTTATCTACGTCTTTATATTTAAAGTGGGTGTCTTGCTAATCATGAATTTCCTCTGTTTTTGTTTGCTGGAAAAGCCTTTATTTCTCCTTCATTTTCAAAAGGTATGTTCACTGGGCATAAACCTCTGGCTGGCCAGTATTTTCCTATCAGCACTTTAAAGATATCTTTTTTTTTTTTTTTTGCTTACATGGTTGAGTCTGATCATTCTTGTCTTTGGCCCTCTGTATGTGTGTGTCTTCTCATCTGCCTTCAAGAATTTTCTCTTTGTTTTAAAATTAATGCATTTTGAGTGTGACATGTCTCAGTCTGTTTTAGGGGGAATATTTGTCCCATTTGGTATCTTCTGAGCTTCTTGGAACTGTGACTCCATATCTTTAATTTTGGGAAATTATTGGCCATTCTGTCTTAAGATAGTCTTCTGCCTGCTTTTCCTTATCTTTCTGGGATTCCAGTCACACATCTATTAGATCATTTAATCTTGTCCTGTGGCCTTCTGGGGCCCTGAAACTGATGTCAAGACCAAGCTTCAGGCTTGTTCTCTGGTTAGGAGTTGGATAGGATTGAGGAGGGGTTTTTTTGGTATTTATCTTTTCAGCTGACCTTGACTGGTGGCAGCCTGTAGTGGTGAGCTGTAATTTTTAAATACCTCCAAGTCTTTTGGTGAAAGTGGTTGGATTGCAAGAAAACTGTTCAGTCATACTTGGATACAGACAAAAGATGGAGGGTGGTCTGAGTAGCAGGAGGCTGAAGGGGGCTTCCCTACTTAACCTCCTCCTTTAAAATTTTTAAAATTTATTTATTGTCATGGTCCAGGCGTGGGTTGGAAAAGAATTTCCAGACATGAGACAGAATGAGAGGGAAATAAAGCTTATTAGAGTGGGAGACGCTGTTAGAACAGTGGGCCAGCTCAAGGGAGAACCGACATTGAACAGGGGTCCTTACTCCACTTTTTTTTTTTTTTAGTCCACTTATACAATCAGGGTACAAGGAGTGGGATGGGGTCTTGCAGGTCATTTGCTGATTGGGTGAGGCATGTATACTGGCTGTGGTAAAGAGTAAGCCAAATACCTTCTCCCTATGGGGTCAGAGGGGAGATAGGTTATACTGCTCAGGAGGACCTGAAATCCATTAATAGTTACAACATGGGGGAGGGAAGGATGATAAAGGTCTGGTTTTTCTGTTCCTGCATTCTGAGACCCTCCTTGGTTTTCTCTGCTCTTTCGTTCTTGGGTCACCACATTCCCCCCTCTCTTTATTTTTAGGGCCAATTCTTTGGCCCCTTTTGATACCCTGCTCATGTCTAACTATCTACCTCTTTCCCTTCTCAGGCATTTGGGAACCCAGTGTCAGGGGAAAGGGGGCAATGACCGCTCTGACTTCTTCAGGCTGTACAGGGGTGTCGTGGGGCTCTGGGTTCCCTCTGCATGCTCTCTGTCAGGGTGCATTTACGGAGGGAGAGGAGAGGCCATGGAATGATAAGGTGACTTGTTTCAGCATCGTCTGGCTGTTGGTCAGGGAATATTCTTGTTGTACTACCCCTTGAGATTTGTTGTATTCTAGAAGAAACAAACTTAACAAGAAAGTTAAAGGTACGTGGCCCAAAGATTAATAGAAGTAGAAAAGCTGCTCAGGGGCTACCAGGAGAGCCAGGCCCAGACATTGGTCATGATATTAGTGTTTCACTAGGTACAAAAAGATGCAAGAATTTGGACTCATAAAATCTTTATCTGAAAACATCTGACTGTCTGAAGGCCGGTTCTTCCGGGTTTTTCCCAGAGCACAGAGTGCCTTATTTCTAATCTCCACCCTGAACTCCTTTCAGGGGGTGTTGAAGTTCATCAGCTTGCAGTGGTCATGATGTAATCTTTGTAGAGGCAGCTGGCAAATGCCAACTTCCAGTCAGCTGGGTCCCTTCATAGCCACATATTTGACCATGCTTTGTAGACATTTCATGGCCATTGTGCCCTGCAGTGCTGGGAAGGCTCATTCCCAGGTCTAGGGAAGATTCCACTGACAGGCCACTCAGTGTGCTGTTATTGGACCAGGCCTTGCGAGTAGCAGAAGTCTCTGGACCATACCTGTCTTACTAGCCTCTTGGTCCAGGAAAATATTCCCTCTTGTTGCTTCTTCCAATATCTAGAGTTACATTATTACAATCATTGCTCTCATATGGAGTAAGGTAAGAAACAATCTTCTGAAACAAGCGACACAGAAAATAATATCAGATCAGATCAGTCGCTCAGTCATGTCCGACTCTTTGCGACCCCATGAATTGCAGCACGCCAGGCCTCCCTGTCCATCACCAACTCCCAGAGTTCACTGAGACTCACATCCATCGAGTCAGTGCTGCCATCCAGCCATCTCATCCTCTGTCGTCCCCTTCTCCTCTTGCCCCCAATCCCTCCCAGCATCAGAGTCTTTTCCAATGAGTCAACTCTTCGCATGAGGTGGCCAAAGTACTGGAGTTTCAGCTTTAACATCATTCCTTCCAAATAATATAGCTCTCAGTTATTAGTAAGGTCACAAGCAAGAATTTAAGTCAAGAAATTTCATTAGGTATACCCTAGTATTCCCCAGGTCATCTGACTTAGTTAAATGATTATAGCCAGGTGTGAATCTCCTGGTTGTACTTCATGGAGCATCTGACCTTTATCCAAAGATTGGTTATTGAAATTTGTTTTAGAAACAAACTTAGAGTGGCCTTTTTAATAATTAATTAAACCTTTTAGCAATATAACATAGCAACAAGGAACTATCTCAAGAGAGAATTGTAGTAAACACAGAGCTTAATTAACAAAACTAGAGCTTAACATTAAGTGAAATATAATTTTTTTGTCATTGTGAGGGCATTAACCCTGTAGCCAGGGAAGGTTTTAACCCATCAAATAAAAATGAGGTTTGTCAGGGAGCCAGGAAAATCCAAGGAGCCGTCTTGGATTTCCCATAGCCCTGACTCTTTGATTTATAGTTATTGTCCACCCATTTTTAATGCCCTGATTTAGGAGTAGACTGTAGCCATGTTTTAAGGACATCAGGATAGCAAAAGTCTAACCGCGAGGGGTTATTTTTTTGTAGAAGCAGAATAAGCTTTGTCTACATGTACCATAATCTTAAATAATGTTTATTTACTTTACCAAAGTAACAAAAGATTTTAAAAACAAATATAAATCACTTAAAGGCAAAGAAATTCATAATCTGTTATCAAAAGCTTCATTCTAAGAAAACTTTGTTCTCTTAACATAGACAGTAAGTTTACCAGATAACAAACAATCAAAATTTGTTTTTTGCTTAATCTTAGAAGTCTTTTCCATAAATCTTGAAGTGGCAGTATTCTTGCAAAGGCATCAGAGTGGAACCATAGAAGGCATGCTTAAAACCTGATGAAATTGCAATTGACAAAGTAGCCTGGTCATTGCTGTGAAATGTAACACTTTAATATGATAACTAGAATTATAACTGACAACATTTTACCAGGACATATCATATTTTCATGAATTTCACATAATTTCTAGGATATCTATATTAGTAACATCAACCATAAAATATAACCTGAGAAGAGTCATCACTCCTGCAACAATACTTCCCATGTAATTTAACATGTCAAATGAACTCAGGTAGTTTAATATCTCTCTTTGGGATGTTTCAGGGGATCTCTGAAGCATCCCAAAGTTAGCTAGAAGTCAAATGATTTAGGAAGTGTTTTCAGTAAATATCAAAAGGGTTTATAACACTCAGTCAGATAGGATCATATAGGACACTGTGAAACAATATATTCATTTAGCCAAAGTAACAAAGGTTTCAAAGGTAAACATAGAACAGATCACTTCAGAGGTAAAGAAACTTAAAATCCACTATCAAAGGCAGTTCAACATCTCAAGAAAACTTGTATTTACGCACAAAACTCTTCCCTTGGGGTCCACTTTCCATAAAACTTCTTATCACTTTCTGTACCCATTACTTTGTTCTCCCATCCTGAAACAGCTACCTGTAAGTCAGACCTACTTCCTTTTCCCTTCATAAAATGTAATTTCATTCCTCATACCTTCTTTACTGGAAACACACACCCTGCTTTCCTTAAGCAACCAAGAACTGACTTTTATATTAGCATTCTATAGATTGGTGAACACAAATAACCAGTGATAATTCCTTAAAAAAAATTTTTTTTTTTTGCTTTCTGATAGAGAACCTCTCAGGATAGCATCAAACATTATTCATTAATAGCCCAAAATCTTTAGTTTCTCTGTAAGAGGAAGTTAGTGTTTAGTAATGAATGTTTCAGAATCTTACCTTATTTGGAAATGACCTAGCTATTCAATCGGAGAAGGCAATGGCACCCCACTCCAGTACTCTTGCCTGGAAAATCCCATGGATGGAGGAGCCTGGTAGGCTGCAGTCCTTGGGGTCGCTAAGAGTTGGACACGACTGAGCGACTTCACTTTCTCTTTTTACTTTCATGCATTGGAGAAGGAAATGGCAACCCACTCCAGTGTTCTTGCCTGGAGAATCCCAGGGACGGGGAAGCCTGGTGGGCTGCCGTCTATGGGGTTGCACAGAGTCGGACACGACTGAAGTGACTTAGCATAGCATAGCATAGCATAGCTATTCAATAAACTTCTGTCACTTAGTTTAGCACAACCCTAGAAATTCAGGTTACCAAAATCTAGAGAGACTGTTTTAGACAGACATTTTTAATCTTAATAGAGTTTATCTAAAACCTCATATCTCATTTACATTTTTTTTGAAGTTTCTTCACTGGAGGTACCTTCTTGGCTGACAAACTTGTAACAGATATAATAATACTTAACAATATAACAGTATTTAACTTATAATAAACCTAGGCACAATGAAAATATTATACTTAAGATTAATGACTCTTCAGTCAGTCAGTTTAGTTGCTCAGTCGTGTCCGACTCTTTGCGACCCCATGAATCGCAGCATGCCAGGCCTCCCTGTCCATCACCAACTCCTGGAGTTCACTCAGACTCACATCCATCGAGTCAGTGATGCCATCCAGCCATCTCATCTTCTGTTGTCCCCTTCTCCTCCTGCCCCCAGCATCAGAGTCTTTTCCAATGAGTCAACTCTTCGCATGAGGTGGCCAAAGTACTGGAGTTTCAGCTTTAGCATCATTCCTTCCAAAGAAATCCTAGAGCTGATCTCCTTCAGAATGGACTGGTTGGATCTCCTTGCAGTCCAAGGGACTCGACTCTTAGACATGTCTATATTAGATTTGCAAGCAAACATTTATACTAGATATTTAGTATTGTATTTCCAAGTTCATTCATGTGAATCTGAAATTCATTTAGGTTAATTTCTCTTGTTTTTAGAATTGTCTGATTTGTAAGCGCTTACTTTTCTCTCAGTTCAGTTCAGTTCAGTTGCTCAGTGTCTGACTCTTTGCGACCCCATGAATTGCAGCACGTTAGGCCAATTAAATTAGAACTCATTTACAACTTCAGCAATACTTTTAAAAAAAAAAAACAAAGGACACACACTGAGACATAGATAAATCCAGATAGACAGGCAGACAGAGATCTCATAGTTTTCCGCTTGAAATTTAAAATGTCTCTTTAACAGCAACCCTCCACCCACTTTTTTGGCTTGAAGTTCTACTTTCCTCAAGTTGAGGTCTCAAAGTTGGCTGTGTATTTCAAGGACATGGACGGAGTTAACTTCAAGTTTTTTTCTAGGCAGGCCTTTTAACAACCTAGTTGTTTTTAATTTCATATCCAAAAAGAACCAGTTTTGCCGTTTCCAAGAAAAAAAATTCATGTTAGTTTTATAGCTAAAATATAGACCAAATAGTACTGAAATTGACTCTGATATCAGGGGCAGATCAGCTGATAAAGTCTTGGATTGTCTCTCTGGTGGGAAATGAGGTCTTCGTCCCATCAGAAGAATCTAAAGGGTTAAGGAAATCTGCAAGAGTTGGGGAGGCTTGGTCCTTCCCCACCCTGAGAAACAGGAGTGGTTAGAAGGGAATTCTGTAGGATGTTCAGGAATGGGGGAAGGTTGGTTCCCTCCCCACCTGAGAGATAAGCTAGTTAGAAGGGGATTCTTTAGAATGTTAGGAGAGTTTTTGATCCTTCAGGCTTTTGAATAGAGGAGAAAGACCTGGACCAAAGGGAACCTCAGAATCCTTTCCTAGGGATCATGGGGATATGAAAGGTCGAGTACGGGTTGTCTAGGAAATCTGATGGAGAGAGACAAAGGCAACAGGAGATAGGAAGGCAACAGAAAGACACATGTGGCGTGAGTCCCTCAAATCTGGATTCTGACTGAGGGCCATGAAGGACTGGACGAAAGGAAATTCTGAGTCCTTTCCCTGCTTTTGACAAAAGCTAGTGTACCTTTCAGAGGCTATTTTTTGGGTCCCCCAGTTTGTATTGGGGCCAGGCCTTTTGAAGGGTCCAAATTTCCCAGTTTCTGAGAATGTGGTCAATAAGAGAGGCTCCCGAGACGTACTCGCACCATGTGACCCGGGCAGAGAAAGACAGAGCTCCCTGGGAGCAGCCGGGTGACTCACTGGCGATTCCCTGAAACGTGGAAGGCACTCTTGGGATGGCTCAGAGGCAACACCTCGGCTCCTGTAAATCAATCTGGACCGAAAGGGAAAGAAATGAAAGTGACAGGGAAGAAGGCTGAGGAATCCACCTTACAAGCTTATCGGGGAGGTGGTGGTCAGGAGACAATTGTCTCTGTTTTGCTTCAACCACTGTGTGCCTGACACAGTGCACGGAAGTTGTCCTGCTGGGGGCGGATGCCCTTGTGGCCTGATCCGTTCTGTGTCCCTGTTATCTTTACACGGGAGTCTTCATGTGGCAGGCGCCCTAATGGCTTTTAAGTGCCTGACCCGTGCCCACGCATTATCGGTTGGCCTAGTCCTCAGTTGGAGAGAAGAAAAAGGAGAGACCCTCTCCCATTCAGGCAGCAGCTACTGGGGCGCATTGAGCAGTGGGGCATTTGGAACACACCAGAGGTTAACCCTGGCCAGAGTTCCTCAGTTGCTTCCACAGCACTTGCCTGTTCGCAGAGGGTCCCTATGAAAAAGAAGTGAGGAGGTGGGGAAAGAGACCGCAAGGTCCACATACGGGCCACCAAAAATGTCATGGTCCAGGCGCGGGGTTGGAAAAAGAATTTCCACACATGAGACAGAGTGAGAGGGAAATAAAGTTTATTAGAGTGGGAGGCGCTGCTAGAACAGTGGGCCAGCTCAAGAGAAAACCAATATTGAACAGGGGTCCTTACTCCACTTTTTTTTTCTTAGTCCGTAGCCAGGGTACAGGGAGTGGGATAGGGGTCTTGTGGGTCATTTGCTGATTGGGTGAGGCACGTATACTGGCTGTGGGGAAGAGTAAGCCAAATACCTTCTCCCTATAGGGTAGGAGGGGAGACAGGTTGTACTGCTCAGGAGGACCTGAAATCCGTTAATAGTTACGATATGCTGGAGGGAAGGATGATAAGGGTCTGGTTTTTCCATTCCTGCATTCCAAGACCCTCCTTGGCTTTATCTGCTCTTTCATCCTTGGGTCACCACATTTACTTATTTATTTATTTGGCTATGCCAGGGTCTTAGTTTTGGCTTGTGGGATCTTTAGTTGCAGCACGCGAATTCTTAGTTGCGGCATGTGGGACCTAGTTCCCTGACCAGGGATAGAACCTGGGCCCCCTGCATTGGGAGCTTGGAGTCTTAGCCACTGGACCACCAGGGAAGCCCCCTAAGCTCCTTCTTTTGCAACTAGGGAAACAGGCTCAGAGCGACCCTGGCCCTCTGCCCTCGGGATCAGGGCATGGGAAATCAGGGGAGGTGCTGGGAGGCCCTCACTGGGTTCTAGTCCAGCTCAGCTGGTGCCGAAGGCTTGGGCATCCCCTGACCCTCAGGGGTCTCAGTTTCCCTGGATGGAAGTGCAGCTGATAAACCAGACCCCTCAATTGGTGTGTAGGTGACCTAGCAGCCCAACCATCTACCCTGATGAACAGGGAGTGGATGAGTCTCTGAAAAGTGAAGCGAAGGAGTTAGTCACTCAGTCCTGCCGACTCTTCGTGACCCCATGGACTGCAGCCGACCAGGCTCCTCTGTCCACGGGATTCTCCAGGCAAGAATACTGGAGTGGGTTGCCATTCCCTTCTCCAGGGAATCTTCCTGACCCAGAGATAAAACTGGGCCTCTTGCATTGCTCATTCTTTACCATCTGAGCCACCAGGGAAGCCTGGCTGGGTCTCTAGGTCTTCCTTGTTCTGTTTGTGTGTGTGTGTCTTTTTCTCAGTTTGTCTCTCTTTGTCTCACTCTCCCTGTCTCTCTCTCTCTCTGTGAAGTTGCCCTCTCTCCCTTCCCATTTGAAAGCCGCCTCCCACATCTGTCTTCCGCCAAGGCCCGGGCTCTGACCCGCCGTCTGAATGCCTCACTCCAACCACACATCTGTGGGGTAATTGTCTCCTACGACCACAAGGTACTGAGGCAAATTATAGTTACGGGGCGGGGGCCTCCATGTGGGCGAACCCGCGTCCGCTGGGCTGGGCCCTGCTGGCCTCAGCTGGGCTAGCTGGCCAAGGCGTGGCCCCGTTTGTTCCTTTGGTTTGTTCGGGCCCTGGCAGCAGCCAGGCCCAGCCCCTCGTCCCTCCCCACCCCCACCCCCTTGCCAGACCTGCAGCTTTTGCGCCAAGAGGAAAATGCCTTTGGGGAGAGTCAGCAGGAAATGCCAGTGTTTGCAAAACCCTGACCGGTTTTTCATTCATTCATTCATTCAACAAATAGATTACCGGGCGCCTACTCGGTGCCAGGCGATGTTCCAGGCACTGAGGCCAAAGCTGTGAAGAAGACAGACAAAAGCTGACTTCCCCACCTCCCCCCATGCCCAAGGGATGGCCACAGATGAGCAATAAGTAAAATGATAAAGTAAAACTAAAATTGGGAGGGGGGATGCTCATGAACAGTAGGGGCACTTTTTAAATAATTTTTAAAAATATTTGTCTTATTATTTATTTATTTGGCTACTCTGGGTGTTAGTGACGTCATGCAAACTCTTAGTTGTGGCATGTGGTATCTAGTTCCCTGGCTGGGGATTGAACCCAGGTTCCCTGCATTGGGACCTCAGAGTCTAGCCTCTGGACCACCAGAGATGTCCTGTGGGGAGTACTTTTAAATGGCGGGTGTGGGCGGGTGCTGGGTGGGCTCCTCAGAGGTGTCATCTAAGCTGAGACTTGAGGAGGCGAAGGTGGAAGCTGGGTAGGTGTCCAGCATCCCCCTGAAATCGCAGAAGTGAGCCCTACTTGCTGTGTGTCCCGAGGCTCCTGACTTAACTTTTCTGAGCCTCCATTTTCCTGTCTGTACTGACCTTGCATGGCTCCTGGCCTGCAGTTTGTGTCAATAGCGGTGATTGGAATCATCTGGTCTAATCTACACCCTTGCACTTGGTCAGCGATCTTCGGTTCCTGCTGCGTGCCTCACTGGAGTCCCAGTGAGGGCTTGGACCCAGGTGCTGTCTTCTGGGAGCCCCCAAGCCAGACCCAGAAACTCAGTCCTGTGTGCTTGGGGGTTGGAACCTGGGGCCAGCAGGTATGTGTCATACAGTGTCTTTCCATCAAGAAAAAAGTGGCTGATTGTCCAAGCCTCTTAGGGTGGGTGGTAAGAGTGTGTAGTCCAGACAGTGTACTGGGCATGGCTGGGTCTCTCTCTGTCTCTCTCACTCACTCTGTCTCTCCCTGAGAATCTCTGTTTCTTTTTTGTCTCTGTATAACTTTCACCCTCAGGATGAGGTGGGAAATATTGGGCTGGGTTTTGAAGGATGCATAGGAATCCACAGGTAATGCAAAGAGGAAGAGTGTGTCAGGCAGAGAGGCCAGGGGGAAGTCAGTCCCATTCCCGGCGGGGGAGACTTAACCTGGGGACACTGGGGAGCATGGAGGGCGGCAGGCAGGAAAGAGAACCCATGAGAGCCATGTTTTAGTCAGAATCCTCCAGGCTGGTGGGAGACAGGGCAGAAGAGGCGGGCCTGGGACAGCCACACTCCCAGCGTGCCCCTCTGCTTGCTCGCAGTGTCATGGGGGCCAGCTCTGGTGCCGGCTGCACCCAGTCCCACTGCCGCCTCCCCCTCCCTCATCCACTCCTAATTGGAAGCCCTAAGGGCCAGCAGAAACCTAGCGGCCATGTGCTCTCCGGCTGGACCTCACCTCTGCCCCTTCAGAGCTCCTGGCAGCCCCTAGCCGGGTTGGGAAGTCTTGCCAGTCTCTCCTGCTGCCAGAGTGAGGCTAGGACATTGACTCACACAGAGAATCGACTGGCCGCTTCTCATGGAGTTTAGGCACACACTCGGTGCTCCATAAATGCACAGTGATGATTAGATGATGAGATCAAAGGGATCCCCGTGGCTCACTTCTGCTCAGAAGTTGGGAGAAGAAAGGGAAAAAGTCGACCAGTGACGATCGCACCCCCTTCTAAGGGCTTCTGTGTTTTGTCCCGTCACCCCCTCGCACCCCACCATTGTCCTCAGTGACGTCATCTGACATCTTCAAGACAAGGAGAGTGAAGCCCAGAGAGGCCCAGGAACTGGTCTGGGATCACACAGCCAGCCTCGGATGTCACCTTGTTTGTGCACCGGGAGTGCCTCTCTCTCCCCAGCTCTCTAAAGGTACCATCTGCTGTCCCTGGCTTCAGGGCCCCACCTGGACTTAATGAGGCTTGGGGCCCCAGCACCACCCCAGCCAGCATCCAGCACAGGGTGGTGGGTGTGTGGGAGGGCAGGGGGGTTGACGCCCCCCACTGCACATACACCAGCTCCCTCCCAGTCCAGCCTTTCTTCCCTGATAGAGCTGATGGGTGGCTGGTAGGCAGGGGAGGGGGGAGACAAGCCACGCTCCTTCCGGGGGTGGGAGGGGGATTCCCAATCAGAGGCTCATTCACAAATCCTTGGTTGGTATGACAGTGCTGACTGCTCACACACACACACTCACACACACACACACACACATACAGGGCCTGCGACGGCCTCCTCGGGGTGTGGGTGGCCACTTGCAAGAGACTGGCCTGGTGTGTTTCAGACCAGTGCATCCGCGCCCCTCCCTCTCCCCCTCAAGCCTGTGATCTCCAGCTCTGAGTGTCCCTCAGAGAAAGCCCCTCGCCCCGGGGGCTATGGAAGCCCGGACCCCGGACTTGCACCCCTGGCGGCCGGCCCAGCCTGCGCTTCTGACTGAGTGAGGCGGCTCGGGCCGCCCTCCCCTCCGTCCGAGCATGGAGGTGCCCGGGCCCCTCGTGTCCAGCAAGCCGGGCGAGACCTCGGTCAAATGGCAGCTCTGCTACGACATGACGGCCAAGATGTGGTGGATGGTGAGTGAGGAGGTGCCCGCCATTGCCGGGCAGGGGCTCGGGCAGGGGCTTGGGCAGGGGCTCAGACCGCCGTCTCGGGGGGCAGGAGGGGACGGCGGGCAGACAGGCGCTTCTCGCCTCATTTTCCAGCCTCTCGGATTTGGGGACACTTGGACGTTGGTGAAGGGAATTCAGGCATGGTTAACGGTTGGCGGTGACCCGTCCCTGAGTGTTTGGAAAATGGGGAAAGGTGATCAGAAGCGGGGAAACCAAGGCCAAACGATGGAGAGAAAGTCATTCCACTTGGAAGCATGGCCGGGTTGCCCAGAGGCAGCTGAGAGTCCAGATTCGACTGTGTCCAGAGTGGCCAAGGGCGCCGAGAGAGGCCATCCTCTGAGAAGGTTTTCAGCGAGTTGACTGGACCTGAAACCTTGCAGAGGCCGAGACTCAGTTGCCCTCAGGGCCTACGATGGGAAGTTCTGAGTGCAGGAAAGTATGGGGTCTGGGGGCTCTGGGGGTCAGATCAACAGACAGAAGGCGGGAGCCTTGTGATCTGAGCCACTGTGGGACCCCAGCCGCACCTCTGCCCGTTTCTGTCCTCCCAGACCTAAGAGAGGGTATGGGCACCCCATAGTATCTGCTCCTAGGACTGGGCACCCTTCTGGAAGTTTCGAGGTAGATGGCCACATTCAGGTTCCAGCCGATGGGAGAGGAGACATTCTAGGGTAGGCTGTGGCACCTGGGGGCTGGGGGCTGGACATTTGCTGCGGTTCTCTGACCAGCATGAGGCCATAAGCCAGTGCACCATTGTCTGCCCCACTGTCCATCTATCCATCTGTCCCTCCAGCAGCTGGCTCACCACCTGAAGTGGAATTGTGAAACCCTCTACCTACCTATACGGTTCTGGGTCTGAACCTGGGCGTGCTGTGTGACCTTGGGCCAGTGACTTGCCCTCTCTGGTCTTCAGGTTTCATCAGGTCCATCAGGGAAATGGTTTGGGGCCTGGACATCTCAGGCTTGGCAGCCAGTGTTCTCCAAGGAGAACTGAGCCTTAGATGGGAGATCTCCTTTGATCCCTCATTACAGGCCCCCTGGAGTTGAGATGACTCAAGTTGGTTGGGGGCAGGAGGAGCTGGTTGACCTTGGAGTATGAAGGTTTTGGGGTCCACCAGTTCAGAGGTGTTCCCACATTCCTGAGAAGTGTTGTGCACTACTTTCACTTTTCATTCCTCATCTAGCCAACACTGATTAAACACTTACTGTGCCTCTAGCCCTGTTCTGCTGCTGAGGACACAACCAGTGACCCAGACAAAGATCCCTTTCCTCTTGGGGCTGATGTTGCAATAAGGGAAAAAAGCAAAATCAGTGTGCAAAATCAGACTTAGTTATGATTGTGGAAGGGGTTCTAAGGAGCTGGAGGCTTTGAGTTAGGCTGGCCAGTCTAGGAGGGCTTCACTGAGGAGATGACATATCATCTGAGACCAGGCAGATGACAGAATTCATTAGACGAGAAAAGGGGAAGAGTGGCCCTAGCTGCAGGCACAGCCCATGTACAGACCCTGGGGCAGGACTGTGCCTGGTGTACTGGAGGAACAGTAAGGAGGCCGTGTGGAGCAGACTGAGCAAAGGGTAGAGAGGGAGGAAGGGAGGGCAGGGAGAGGATGGGGCCGGTCGTGCAGGGTCTTGGGAGCCATGGGGAGGACTCGGGCTTTTACCCCGAGGGAGGTCGGAGCCCTGAAGGGCTATGGACAAAGGAGGGATGGGGCCTGTTTTACATTCTTTAAAGTTCCCTTGGACTTCTGTGGGGAGAAGGGATTGTCTGAGACTGACGTGGCAGCTGGTACCAAGGGGAGGCCGGGAAGATATGATGGGCGCCTGGAGGGTGGAGGGAAGTGGGTGGGTTGCAGATGAAGAAAAGCGAGAACCTGGTGATTAGATTGGAAGCTCAGATAATGGCATAATTTGCTTAAAGTCACCCAGGAAGTGGCAGGCAGAGCTGGAAACTGGAGAAAGCTGGGGCTGAAAGTCAGAAGTGAGGGGGCAATTCCCCATCACCTACCGCCAGGAACTTGGGAAAGTCAAGCACAACTGGCAGTTTGTGATAAGAAAAATGGTTCTGTGCAAACTTGAGGTCTTATCAATAGAGGTAGAAGCCCCAATACAGGGGAGGTTATGGATCAGCTATTGGGCTTCCCTTGTGGCTCAGCTTGTAAAGAATCTGCCTGCAATGCGGGAGACCTGGGTTTGATCCCTGGATTGGGAAGATCCCCTGGAAAAGGGAAAGGCTATCCACTCATTCTGGCCTTGAGAATTCCATGGACTGTATAGTCTATGGGACACAACTGAACAACTTTCACTTTCACGGATCAGCTAAGGACAGGTATCAAACCAGGATATATCCGGAAGAGGAAAGAGAATGGGGTTCAACAGCCTGCAGGCAAAGACTGAGACTTGGGACCTCAGCCCTAAAAAGCCTGGGCAAATTTGGTCAAATTCACCATCTTGTTCTGGACTCAAGTCTCAAGCTTGGTTACCTGGGCCCCACACAGAAGATCTGCCCCAGCCCCACCCACATGGAGCTCCCAACACAAGAGCTGAAACAGTGAGACCCAAGATAGGTCTTAAATCTCCCCAGGTGAGGCTGCCCTTGGGCACTGGGAGCCGAGGAGGTTGTGGGGGAGGGGGTTGAGGTCTGCCTAACGCCAGAGGGCAGGGTTCAGCCTCTGCAAGGGTCAGCTCATCCTTAGGAAGGAGGCTGAAAGGTAATAAGGCGTCCATCACAGGAGGCATCCAAGCCCCACCTGGTGGGAACTGCATCCTCTTAAGTGGAGAGGACCAAGCAAGTCTAAAAAGGTCCCTTTACTCTCAGAGCTTCAAAGATCGCAAGGTGGGTGAAGGAACCAGGCAGCATTCAAAATGTGGGTCTGGACAGGGGAGTGTGGGGAGGTGTCCAAGATTTCAGTCTCAGTCCCCAGGCCCAGGCAGACTCTACGTCTCCTACAGTGACCGGGGTCCGTGGGACTGCCAGTGTCCTCAGAAATATTTTAACTTTTTTTTTCTTTTAATAATCAGAAGAACACTGAATATGATAATAATGAACATATAGCAATGAATCTAGCCCAGATTATGTTTATGTGTTTACCAACGCAGCCAGGAAGCATAATTGTTAATAATTTTATTTTTAGGGAGGAAGGCAAAATGCACTGGGCCCTCAAAAGTCATAATGCAGCTCTGTTTGTTCACTCTCTGTTCATTCATTCAGAGAGCAAATTAGCTAACATTTCTGAGCCTCAATTTCCTCACCTGTAAAATGGGGGAGGGGAGCATGAATGATAAGGCCTCTCTCCTACAGGGTCTTAGTGGGAAATCCAATGAGCTTATGACGGTGGAGGTGTCTGGCAAGCTGTTAAGGGCTGTGCCCAAGTCAGGAACTGTGTGATACTCACACAGCTAAAGCAGGAGAGATTGTGGTTATAGTCTAGGAGGACTTCCATGGCTGCTCACTCCATCTATTCAGTGGGTGCCTACTACGTGTGAGCAGTGAACCAGGCTGACCCAGCCCTGCCCTTTCTAGGCTCATGGTCCAGCTTGGGGTGGGGGTGGGGAGTAAGAGAGAAAATGAATAAGCACAGGAGATAATTTCAAATTGACAGGGAAGCTGTAAAGACCTAAGCAAAGAGAGCATCGGACCTGACCAGGAAGCCGGGTGCGCAAGGAAGGTCTCTTTGAGTTGCAACCTGAGTGGTCTCAGGGACTAAAGATCTGGAGGTAGTGAGCACAATGCATGCAAAAGCCCTGGGGCAGGACTGTGCCTGGTGTGTTGGAGGAACAGCGAGGAGGCCCCTTTGGCTGGAGCAGAGCGAGCAAGGGGGAGAGAGGGAGGAGGGGACGGGGCAGGTCGTGCAGGGCCTTGTGGGCTTGTGGGGAGGACTTGGGGTTTTATGCAAGGGACACTAGCGAGCCCTGGGAGGGCTGTGAGTAGCGGAGGGCCTCCCCATCTGCCGAGGAGGTCTCTCTGCCAGTCTGCGAGTGCCGCCCGCTGCCTCCCCCGCCGTGTGCCCGGCGCTGGGGTGGGATTCGGGGGGCACGCAGTCTCCCCAGCCCCCGGCCCGCGCCCGCCCGGCCGCCGCCCACTCTGCCCACATCTGAGGGACTGAGGAGCCGGACAGTCTGCTGCAAACCACGGAATGTTTCCCGGAGCGCCCGGGCCGGGAATGTCGGCGGTGAGGAGGGGAAGGGCGGGGAGCCCCGGAGAAGAGAGTTGGGGAGACACAGAGAGCAGGGCCGGGGCGGGGGGTTGGGCAGTGCAGACCCGGACAGCACAGAGGGCAGAAGGGGTCACAGTATGCCACCCTCCACTTTACAGAGGGGGAAACTGAGGCACGGGATGGTAAATGGATTTGTCCATAGAGCTAGGGTTGAAGCAGCATAAGGATTCGAACCCAGACCACCCGGCTGCAGAGCCTGGGGGCTTAACCGCTAAAGAAGTCAGTGTGATATTTTGTGAATGAATGAAAGAAAGAAAGAATGAATGAATGGTCTCATAAGTGAGTGAATGAAGGCAGCTGACACTGCCAGCCCCGCCTCTCACTTCAGCTCGAGACAACTAGTCCCTGACCACATGCATGAACCCCGCCACCTCCACCCTGGCTCCAAATTCCAGCACTTTCCTACCTTCTAGGACTCCTTCCTCTCTTCCATCCTTTCTTCTCCTGGGCTGGCAAATGTGGGGTGTGAAGACCATCCCCTGGGGGCTCCTGAGGCTGCCCCTCCAGGAGCAGGGTAGAGCTGGCTGCTGCTCATTCTAGAAGTCAAGAGAAGGGACGGAGTGGCCCAGAAAGGGACAGCACTTTTCCCAAGGTCACACAGCAAATTGCCATAACTTCACAATGCTGAGCCGACAGCTCAAGATAATAACCAACTGGAGTCTTCCCAACAAGCCCACAAAGGAGGCTTGTTCCCCACATTGCAGATGGGGATACAGGCTCAGAGAGGGGCGGTAGCTGTATGAGGATGCAGAGATGTGCCAGGGCGACATAGTGGAGCAGGGCTTGGCTTCTGAAGCAGCCTCTGTCTCTGTCATCCATGAGTGGCTGCTATTACGGGAGGTCAAGTCACCCAGGTGGTGAGTGTCACACCCTGGCCCCACACCAGCTGCTGACACGGTGCTCTGGTCCACCTCTACACCTGGTGGCCTTGTGAGGCTCTGAAAACCTGAGGGGCAGAGCCGAAGGCAGGGTGGAAGAGGATGGTCCTTAGATGGAAACCCAGGGAACAGGCTCTGTTCAGGAGGGCTCTCTGGAGAAAGTGGCATGTGAGCCAAGCCTGGGCGGGGGGATGCCAAGGCTTTCAGCTCAGAGAGATGATAAGGAGGGCATTCCTGGCAGAAGGAGCCATGCAGAAGCAGGTGTGGCGGTGGGGATGTGCTGGGTGTGACCGAGCTAAGGTGGGGAGGAAATGAGGTGGCAGAGGGAGGCAAGAGGGGAGTGTGAAGCCAGACCCTGGTGGGCCTAGCCTGCCGGGATGCAGAGCAAAGCCTTCCTTCTGGGGTAGCAGGGAGCCATAGAGGGTGTTTGAACATGGAGGGGTGTGACCAGATTTCAGGCAGGTGTGAGATTTGGAATGAGGCCAGGGGGAGATGGACGTGGTGATACACATGGCAGAAAATGAAAACTGGGCATGGGTGGGAGAGAGCCCCAAGGGGGTGAATGGGAAGAATGTGGGGGGGCCACAAGCTGTGGAGTGGGAGATGGGGGAGGATATGAGGCTAATGCTGGGATCCCAGCTTCAGGGACGGAAAGCAAGGGTGGAATTGTTCCTGAGATGGGAGCATAGTGGGCAGGCAGGACCGTGGAGGAAGATGTTGAGTCTAGCGACCCTAAGGGATGGTCTGGGAGGGATCCTAGGTAAGGTGTGGAGAAAACCACTGGGGCCCAAAGTAGTGCCTGGTTCATGTTATGCGATCAGTAACTGCTTATCCATGGCAGGGAGGGACAAGGGGTCAGGGAGGGAGCGATAGAGGGATGGAGGGGTGGACAAGTGGGTGGATGGATGGATGAGTGAGTGGGTGGGTAGATGGATAGACAGTGGGTGGATGAATGATTGAGTGGGTGGGTGGATGGATGAATGAGTGGATGGATGGATAGACTGTGGGTGGATGGATGGATGATGGATGGAAATAAGTGGATGGATAGATTGTGGATGATGGATGGATGGATGGATGGACATATGGACAACTGGATGGCTGAATGGACGGATGGGTGGGTAGAGGTTGAAGACAGAAGTGGCTGTCAGAGTGTGAAGGACAGAGGACCCAGTACAACCCGGGAAATCCCCACTGCAGGGCCAGGCTGGTGAGGTTTGGGGGGGCATAAATCATGTTAGTTGCCCCCTAACTGTCTCTCAGTGAGGCCCCCCGGGCCCTCTCCTCTGCCGTCCCTCCTTGTAGATGGCTGTGGGGCTGGATGCTCCTCTCCACACACACACATGGCTCAGCTCTGGGGGGCCCACCGCACACAAATCAGTGGAAAATTAAACTAGTGCCTGTGTGCTGGTTATCGGAGGCCTCAGCTGGGCCACTTAATGACCCCTTTCTGGGGATTGTTACCAGCTGGAGGTGGCTGGTGGCGGGGGTGGGGGGGCGTCAGCACCAAGCCACCCAATCTGAAAGGGAGAGGGAGAGGGTGGTCCCTGGAAGCAGCGCTGTCGGGGAGAGGGGAAGGGCCATATCATGGAAAAGATGGCGCTGGATGCTAGGTATGGACCCACCTGGGCTGCGCATCCTGGTGGGGCTTCCCTTGGGACCTCTGCCCTGCAGTGCCTCCTGCAAAGGTGCCTGGTAGTTTCAGCTCATCTTTTAAGTCTCAGGTCCACCACCTCCAGACAGTCCTCCCAGACCAGATCAACTACTCCCGTCATTCACTCTTAGAAACATCTGCCCTGCCCACCCGTGTGTATAATCTTAGCCCCCTGGTTCTTATGCAAGGGAGTTAAGAGCAAGCACTTCACTTTGCCACTCGTCAGCTGTGTGTCCTTGAGTAAGTCACTTTCCCTCTCGGCGCCTCCTTTTCCTCATCTGTAAAACAGGGATGAGAATAACTCCTTCCTCATAGAGCTATTGGGAGGATTCAGTGAGCTATTCAGGGCAAACTGGTTATTACTGAACACGTACTAAATGCTGGGCAGTGCCATTTGGGGCGGTGGAGGGGGGTCACTGAGACCCACAGTTGGATAAACTGACCTGATACCATCATTGTGTCATTCAGTCCTGATTCCCCAGCTCCCATCCTGGTCTCCACAGTCTGTTATCCCCATAGTGGCCACCAGAGGGAGGCAGTGAGCATCCGAGTCAGACTACACCTCCACCACGGCCCCTCCCTGTTCCCGACAGACTTCCAGGGCTTCTAACTCCCTGGGGGGAAAACCCAAGCCCTCCCTGTGGACCGCAAGGTCCTGCATAACCTGCCCCACCGCCTGCCTGCCCTTCCTTCCTCCCTCTCCCCCTCGCTCACTCTGCTCCAGCCACACAGTGCCCCTCTCTCTTCCACCAATGAACCTGTCACAGCCCTGCCCCAGGGCCTTTGCACGGACCGTGCCCTCCGCCCTAGATGCTGTTTCATATCCCCTTTGCCAAGCTGGCTTAGTTTCATTCCTCTGTTTTCAGCTCAAATGGCCCTCAGAAAGCCCCACTTCCCAACTTTTGTCCTGTCCTTACTCCTCCCCCATTCTCCTGAATGCAGCAAGCACACGTTGCAATTATATTCTGTGTAATTCTGTAATCCCTACTGTGCCACAAGTGGGAGCGGGGATTTCTGCCCTGGCCTTCTCTGGGTTCCCAGTGTTCTGAATAAGGCATGACACACAGGAGGCGCTGAAATTATGTATTGAAAAATGAATAAAGGAATATTAATAAATATCATGTAAATAATGTGGCTGACAAAGTGGTCACGCACTCCCGTCTCTCCAAGCTCAAGCATCTTTATTCCCCTTCTGCTGGCTGACATCACTTTGCTGATAAAGGCCCATATAGTCAAAGCTGTGGTTTTTCCAGTAGTCATGTACAGATGTGAAATTTGGACCATAAGGAACGCTGAGCACCGGAGAATTGAAGCTTTCAAACTGTCGTGCTGGAGAAGACTCTTGAGAATCCCTTGGACTGCAAAGAGATCAAACCAGTCAATCCTAAAGGAAATCAACCCTGAATATTCATTGGAAGGACTGATGCTGCAGCAGAAGCTTCAATCCTTTGGCCACCTGACGCAAAGAGCTGACTCTTTGGAAAAGACCCTGATGCTGGGAAAGATCGAAGGCAGGAGGAGAAGGGGACAACAGAGGATGAGATGGCTGGATGGCATCACCAACTCGATGGACATGAGTTTGAGCAAGCTATGGGAAATAACGAAGGACAGGGGAGCCTGGCGTGCAGCAGTCCATGGGGTTGCAAACAGTCGGACACAACTGAGCGACTGAACAACGACAAAGGTCTTAATTGTGGCACGCAGGATCTTCCTTGTGTCCTGAGGCATCTTTCAGTGTGACACACAGTCTTTAGTTGTTGTGTGTGGACTCCAGAGCACGTGGGCTTCACTAGTTACAGTAGGTACATGTACAGTAGGAACATGGGCTTAGTTGCTCTGAAACACTTAGTTGCATTAGTTCCCCGACCAGGAATCAAATGCTCATACTGAGCATTGCAAGGTGGATTCTTAATCACTGGACCCCCAGAGAAGTTTGTCATGTATCTTTTGAATTAGGGTTTTCTCTGGATATATATCCAGGAGTGGGATTGCTGGATCATATGGTAACTCTTATTTAGTTTTTTAAGGAACCTCCATGCTCCTCTTCATAGTGGTTGTATGAATTTACATTCCCACCGACAGTGTAGAAGAGTTTCTTTTTCTTCACACCCTCTCCAGGTGTGAAAGTAGGCGGTGGGGCCAGAGGCTGGGGGAGGAGATGGGGAGTCAGTTTTTAATGAGGATAGAGTTTCAGTTTGGGAAGATGAGAAAGTTCTGGAGATGATGGCAGGGATGGTTTGCATGACAATATGAATGTGCTTAATGCCACTGAGCTGTGTGCTTAAAAATTATTAATATGGTAAATTTTATGTTCTATGTATTTTACCACAATTTTTTAAGGTGCGTCCATGCAGTCGGAGAAGGCGATGGCACCCCACTCTAGTACTCTGGCCTGGAAAACCCCATGGACGGAGGAGCCTGGTGGGCTGCAGTCCATGGGGTCGCGAAGAGTCGGACACGACTGATCGACTTCACTTTCACTTTTCACTTTCATGCATTGGAGAAGGAAATGGCAACCCACTCCAGTGTTCTTGCCTGGAGAATCCCATGGATGGGGGAACCTGGTGGGCTGCCGTCTATGCGGTCGCACAGAGTCGGACATGACTGAAGTGACTTAACAGCAGCAGCATGCAGTGGACTTCATGCTTAACAAGTTGCTTTGGTTATTGATCGGTAACCATCTCTTGCTTGCACGTCAGGTGTGTCCAACTCTCTGCGACCCCATGGACTGTAACCCACCAGGCTCTTCTGCCCATGGGATTTCCCAGGCAAGAGTACTGGAGTGGGTTGCCATTTCCCCCTCCAGGGCATCTTCCCGACCCAGAGATCGAACCTGCGTTTCTTGCATCTCCTGCATTGCAGACAGATTTTTACTGCTTGAGCCCTGGTAGAATCCGTCTGTTAGGACAAACCAAGTGATAGAGGCCGCAATGCTTATGGATCCCACAAGAGGGCAGCACGTGACCGGGAGACCTGCCCTAACCCTTTGATCCGTATTCCCACGTTATCGAAGGTTTCCTTTCTGTTTCCTATCTTTGTTTTATTTACCTCTGGATTTCTGTCCTTTTTTCCTAACCCCGTCCCTCCATAGGCAAATGTCTTAAGTGTCAATGTGTATCTTCTTTACGTCTGTGTGTCCTTGAAAATGTATTTTGTTAGGCTGCACATATAGGTAATAGGCCTGGAAGTGAAAGTGAATAGTGAAAGTGTTAGTGGCTCACTCATGTCTGACTTTGCAACCCCATGGACTGTAACCCCCCAGGCTCCTAGGTCGATGGGATTTTCCAGGAAAGAATACTGGAGTGGGTTGCCATTCCCTTCAGGGAATATTCCCAACGCAGGGATCGAACCTGGGTTTCCTGCATTACAGGTGGATTCTTTACTGTCTGAGCCACCAGGGAAGCTAACAAGCCTGGGAAAATCATGCAAAAGTGAATGGTGTGGCTGTGTGCCAATAAAACTTTATTTATAAAATGCAGGGCTGGGCTACCTATTCGTCAAGGTTCTCCAGAAAAGCAGAACCAACAGGGGGTGTGTGGGTGTGTAGACATAAACAGACATAGGTATAAGTAGATAAATACATTTATTTTAAGAAATTGCCTCATGTACTGTGGGATCTGGCCAGTCTGGAATCTGTAGGGCAGGCCAGCATGCTGGAAATTCAGTTAAGAAGTGATGTTGCATCCTTGAGTCTGAAATCTGCAAGCTGGGCAGGCTGAAGACAGGCAGGACTTCTGTGTGACAGTTTTGTGGCAGAATTCCTCCTTTCACCAGGAAACCTCAGCATTTGCAATTGGATCCTTCGACTGATTAGACGTTTGGTTGTTTCCAGTTTGGGGTTTTTAATGAGCGAAGCTGCTATGGCTATTCCTATGCATGTCTTCTTGCGGGATGCTGCACTGCTGTATATATCTACCTATGTCAACTGGTAGTAAGTGGCTGCTTTCCAGAGGGGCTGCCGTAGTCCACACACACACACACCCTCACACACACACAGGCTCTCAGCAACCCTCAGCATCCCCCCTCTTTCTCATTTTTGCCTCCCTGACAGGTGTAAAGTGATACAACTGTGCTACTCTGCCCTGCTTATGGCAGACCATTTCTCCTCTCCTCTGAAAGCTGCTGGTTCATACACATTGTCCACTCTGCTCTAGGGGTACCATCTTTTTGAAATGGTTTTGAGGAGCAGGGCCACCATATTGTACACCTCCAGGGCAAACATTTTCTTGGAACTCAATTAGACTAGAGTGAGAATGACTCCACCTGCCACATGCGATACAGCAGCCCTGATTAGGAGTTCCTGTACACTCCAGCTGTTGGTCCTGCCATTTCTCCTCCTGTTCCATCATCTCTCTATTCTCTCTGTTCCTAGTGTCCTAGGAACAGAAATCTTTCATTTTAATGTCCTAGAACTTACACATCCTTTGCTGTCTCATGTAACTCAGTTGGTAAAGCATATGCCTGCAATGTGGGAGACCTGGGTTCAATTCCTAGGTCAGGAAGATCCCCTGGAGAAGGAAATGGCAACCCACTCCAATATTCTTGCCTGGAGCAAACCATGGACAGAGGAGCCTGGCAGGCTACAGTTCACGGGATCGCAAGAGTTGCACACAGCTTAGCGCTATCTTTCTTTCTTTGCCTTCTAGCTTGTGCTTCAGAGGTTCTGTTTACAAAGTCGTTTCCCACCCCCAGGTCCTAAAGTTCTTCTCATACATCTTCTTCTGCCAATGGTCCCATTCTTTTTTTTCACATTTAGGTCTTTAATCCAGGGAGGCATCCATCTGTAGGTGACATCAGCCAGGGGGACAGTTTGAGTTTTCTCATGGAGCAAGTCAGTTTTCCCCAAGACCATTTGTCCAGCCACCCTAGTCTTTTCCTTGTTGGCTTGTGATGTCACATCTGCAGATGTCCGAGGACACACCTCTAGGCTCTCAAATGTCTCTGATGAGTCTGTTTGAGTATTTTAGTATAATTACTGTTAATTTTTTGGCTGTCCTGGGTTTTTGTTGCTGTGGCCGGGCTTTCTCCAGTTGTGATGAGTGGGGTCTACTCCCTAGTTGTGGGGCGCAGGCTTCTCGTTGCGATGGCCTTTCTCTTGTCGCAGAACAGGAGCTCTAGGGCACACGGGCTTCAGTAGTTGTGGCACATAGGCTTAGTTGCCCTGCAGGGCAGTGGAGTCTTCTCAGAACAGGGATCGATCCCACATCCCCTGCATCGGAAGGCAGATTCTGAAGCCCTGGACCACCAGGGAAGTCCCATCATTTGATTGTTTTAAACATCTTGACCCACTGGCTGCAATTGGTGAGATGTGAAAGCTTACTCTATTTGACAGTGGGGGAAACTGAGACTCAGGGGGAGGGAAGACAGTTCCTAAAGTCATACTGTCAGAGGCCAAGGGGAGAGTCAGGACCGGAAGCTGGGCAGGTTGTTTTCTTTGGTTCTGTTACATCTGTTAGTTGTAAAGCAGGGGGAGGGGGACGGGGTCACAAGTTTTTCTATTAAAAGGTAGATAGTCGATATTTTTAGCTTTGTGGACCATTCAGCCTCTGTCGCGGTTACTCAATCCTGCAGTTGTACCATAAAAGCAGCATATATGACATGTACCTAAATGGGATCGGTCTGTGCCAATAAAACTTTATTTATAAAAACAAGCAGTGGGCTGGATGTGGTCCCTGGGCCATAGTCTGCTGATCACTGGCCTAAATGTTTATCAGACTCCTACTGGGTGTTGAGCCCTGTTCCAGGCACTGGAGATACAGCAGTGACCAAGACAGGTGTACACAGACACAGCATCTAACAATGCTGAGGCTATGAAACAAACAAACAAAAAAAACTAGGACGATAGGTGGGTGGCAAGTGGAAGGGGTGAAGGGAGGGAAGGCCTTATAGAGAAAGTGTCCTGAAAGATGAGAAGCCAGCTTTAAGACATTGGGGGCATGTGTCCCTGGCAGAAAGCACCGTCTGTGCAAAGGTCTGGGCAAAGGACTGGTCCTGGTGTATTGGAGGAACAGGAAGGAGGCCCATGAGGCGCAAGCAGAGTGAGTGAAGGGGAGAGCGGGAGGAGGGGAGGGGAGGCAGGGGACGGGGCAGGTCATGCAGGGCCTTGGGCCGTGAAAATGACCGTGGATTTTATTCTTAGGGCGATGAGGAGCCATGGAGAAATTGGGGGACATTTTTCAGATGGGATTGGGTGGAGGCAGGAGTGAAATCCAGGAAACCAGAGAGGATCTGAATCAGCCCCCACTGGGCAAATTTCTTCACCTCTCAGATTCTCAGTTTCCCCATCTGTAAAATGGGACCCATGAAATCCACTTAACCCCACAGCAAAGCAAGAGCGCGTGGAATGTTCATACCCACAGGTTGTAAAGTCAGAGGCAGATCGGGGGTCTATCCTGAGCAGTTAGAAACCATGTGTGCCCGGTCAGTGCCCCACGCACAGTGGACCCACAGGGATGTTACAGGCTATGAGCAGTGGAGGAAATTAGGTAACTGCCCATCTGGAAGATGGAAGAGCAGGAGGAGGGAGAGAGCAGAGGATGAAGGACTGAAGCCTGGCCCTGCTTGCCAACTCCTGCTCTGCCCCTCCTGCCCCCTCCCATCTCACTCTCCCTGAGTCTGCGCCAGTCACAGGGTGGGGGGATCCACAGAGCTGCCTGGTAGATTCAGTTACAGTGGTGAGTGTGTGTCCCGAAGGCTGGCGACAGGTGGCCAGCATGGGAGGAAGTGGATCATGGGCTGGACCAGCGTGGAGTCTGCCCTGTATGACTGTCTGGGCCATATAGAGATCGGGGAGTCTCTCCTGCCCCCTCCCTGCCTCTGGGGACATCCAACACCTGCAAGGAGGCAGCAGGAAGCCAGCCTGGGAGTTGGGAGGAGTGGGAATTCCACCCTCTCCCTCATCCAGTCCAGTTACTGCTGCTGGCCACATCCCTGACCTTTCTCCCAGATGCCGGAGCTGAGTAATAGTTACCGGAAAAAGCTGAGTGGTTGCAGCGCATCCTCCTTGGGGGTGGGAGTCACTCTGGATCCCCAGCCTGGTTGTTGGAGGCCAGGGTACCATGGCTGTGATGTGTGATGGGAACAAGTTTCCTCTTCCCCTCCTCCTGCACTGTCTATCCCCTATTGCGCCCACAGTCCCCCAACACAGGCCCTCCAAAAAAGTGACACTGCTGACCCCCCTTGTAGCTCCCCACAAGGCCTGATGGGTGGACGCAAAGGTCCAGGCATCTCTGGTTGCCCCATGTTTCCTTGCGCTTTAGTCCTGCAAGCGTATGAGTCCAGGAGGAGCCAGGCAGCAGCTTGGCCGGGAGCCTCGGACGGCAAAGGGAGCTGGATGAGAACCTCAGCTCCGTCACTTCTTTGCAGGATGACCTTGAGCAGGTGAGCCTCCCCTTCTGAGCATCAGTTTCTGCCTCTGGGAAATAGGAGCCATAAAACACCCCTTCCTGGTTTTGTGAGGTTGCCAAGGGGTTCCCATGTGAGCGTCCCAGCACAGAGCATGTTCCCGAGTGGCTGTGCAGTACACATGAACAGCGCCGCAGTTGTATGCAGGGTGCTTCCTGGGTGCCTGTGGAGCTGGCATTCCAGGGAGAGAGACAGACTACAGAGGAAAAACAACACATACTATCAAGGGACACTGAATGGCATAAGGAAAACTGAAATGATTGTTAGACTTTATTATTATTGCAGTCAGCATTCGTTTTTAAAATATTTTTTATTTTTGGCTGCACTGGGTCTTCACTGCTGTGTGCGGGCTTTCTCTAGCCGCCGTGGGTGTGGGGCTGTTCTCTAGTTGTGGTGTGAGGGCTTCTCACTGCAGTGGCTGGCAGGCTCTAGAGCACAGGCTCAGTAGTTGTGGCCCTCAGCCTTAGTTACCAAGCAGCATGTGGAATCCTCCTAGACCGGGGATCAAACCCATGTCCCCTGCATTGGCAGGTGAATTCTTAACCACTGGGCCACCAGGGAAGTCCATCAGCAATGTTGATAGCCAATGGACAATGTGGCTAGCCCACGTTTCAGCTTCCAAGGCCTCCCAAGGTCTAGGATTATTCAGCACCAACTGTACACCATGCTCCAAATGTTTAAACCTGCAAAACCCATTCTCCAGAAGAGAACGTGAGGCCTCGGGTTTGTGCAGGGTCAGGAGCCGGTTGTGCAAGGCAGAACCTAGGAGTGGATCTGCCAGGTGGCACACTTCCTAGACCCGTCTCCCCCTCCTCGGGCAGAGCTGGCGCCCTCCCAGGGGAACCGGCCCCTGCAGCCCCCAAGCTTCCCCCAGCAGGTGTCCAGGAGGGCTGGGTTGGGGAGGGGGTAGCCCCAGTGGAGCAGGGCAGAGCAGGAGCGGAATGCTACCTCCCCCAAGGCTGCCTGGGAAACGGCAGCACCTAATCCTGGCTCCAGAGGACACGTCGTACCCGAGATTATATAAACCAACCTCTCCAAGCGCTGGCTTAATTCTTTCAGGCTTTCCCCCGCATCTGTCATTCTTTAATCGCCCTGTTAACGGAGCTCTTGGCCAGGCCCCTCCCAGAAGGGGGCGGGGTCTGTAGCCTGACCTTAGCCACCGCCCCACCCCCACTCCGTGAAGGTTCAGTGGCCTCTGCCCACCCCCAAGTCCAGGTCTAGGTGGTGGAAGGGGCACAGGGGTGGTGGGCTGGGCGTGGTGGGTGCAGCGCGTGTCTGAGGGATGGGAGTAGTGATGGTGGTTGCTAAGTCGTGTCCGACTCTTTGTGATCCCATGGACTGTAAAGCCCGCCAGGCTCCTCTGTCCATGGGATTTTCCTGGCAAGAATATTGGAGTGGGTTGCCATTTCCTCCTCCAGGGAATCTTCCCAACCCAGGGATGGAACCCGGGTCTCCTGCACTGCAGGCAGATTCTTTACCAACTGAGCTACCAAGGATGGAATCATAGGGCCTAAAGTGAGGACACCCAAGTCAGGCTCTGGCCCCTCTCTGACCCCAGATTTGTCCCCTCAGTTTCCTCTTCCAGAAAGTGGGGGTCCTGACCTCCAGGTTGTGAAGAAAGCCCCAGAAGGAGTGAATGCATAGCAGGTGCTCAGTTAATGCGGGCTGATGAACCAAGAGGTGGGATCCACACTGGGGCCAGGACAGCTTGGGACTGGACGTGAGGCCTCATGACTGTGGTGGTCCTCACCAAGACTCACTGTGTTCCTTTGTGAAGTGGAGAGGCCACCTCCCCTCAGCCCAGTCTGTTCAGAGAGTTCTCAACACAAGGAAAAAATTTTTTTTTCTATTTCTTTAACTTTGTATCTACATGATATGATGGATAAATGTACGGTGGTGGTGATGGTGGTTACGATGGTGGTGGTTTAGTCACTAAGTCTTGTCTGACTCTTTGCCACCCCATGGACTGTAGCCCGCCAGGCTCCTCTTTCCATGGGATTCTCCAGGCAAGAATACTGGAGTGGGTTGCCATTTCTTTCTCCAGGGCATCTTCCTAACCCAGGGATTGAACCCACATCTCCTGCATTGCTGGAGGATTCTTTACAACTGAGCTACCTGGGAAGCCCAAACATATAGTAGTCATCAAAAAAAAAAAAATTAAAATAAATTAAAAAGTCTCTTATCCTTGAGAAAAAAAAGAAGAAGAAGAAAGAACAACAACAAAAGTAAATAAATATGCAAGCCAGGCCTATTGCACAGACCGGCAAACCAAGACTGGGGTCCCCTGCCTCTGGGGCAGGGCCGGGAGAGTTGAGAAACCCAGAGGGCTGCCTCCCACCCCTCCACCTGATGGTGCCCAGTGGATGGGAGGCTGAGGAGGTGGAGAAATGAGCTGAGGGCATCAGTCCCCATGGTCCGATTCAAATTAGTGCCAACCCCTACTCTGAAACTCTGTCCTTCCATTGTCAGCCAGGCCAGGTGGGCAACAATGTTGAGGTGCCCGCCCTCCCCACCCCGTGGCTCTGCCCTTTACATAACCCAGCAGCACAGCCGGAAATCACAGTGCCAACGACTCTCTCCCTCTGTAACCGACTTCCTGCCGTTATGACCCACCTTGGGTGCCAGCCACCCGCTCCCCGCCCCCCAGCCTAGGCTGCAGTGCTAGGACTTCAGTCCTCACCTGAGGCTCCCACTCCCAAGAAATGCCCCCCTAAGTGGCACATCTACCTGGGTGTGACCTGGGGCCCAATTACCAGGCTCCTACTACCTTTCTGACTTGCTCTCCCTACTTGTTGGGTTCCCCCTACCTGGCTGCTGGAGGTCGGAGGGCAAAGGGCGAAGGCCAAGGAGCTCCCTTTTAAGACTGAGAGGAGCAGGAGTTGCCCCCTAATTTTTAGAAGGCAAAGAAACCTCCCATTTGGCAGGACTTTTACGAGCAGCTGGCAGGAGGTGGGAGAGAGCCCCCATGGTGGGAAGAGGAGACCCCCAACCCTACTCAGGGGATGTGGGAGGTCTGTCTCTGGGGCCCTCCTCTAGCCAGCAAGGCAGCCTGCAAAGAGTGGCAACTGTGATCATCATGTGGATGTGCCCATTTTACAGATGGGGAAACTGAGACGAGGATGCCTCCTGCTCGAGGCCTCACCATCTTCGAGCAGCAGAGCTGGGGTCTGAGCCTTCAGTGGCCTGACTGCTGGGGCCTGGCAGGTGGGATTCAGGGGAAGAGGCCTCCTGGGCCCTGTGGGACCGGAAATCACAGTGTCACTCCTGCCCCTGTTGCTGCACGGAAGTGCATGATATCTGTTACTTGCAGCAGCGCCCCCAGGCACGTCAGTGAGTTCCTCTCAGACCAATGGGGAAACCGAGGACCAGAAAACAGCAACTTGTCTGAGTTCCCATGCGACAGCGGGAGACAAGCAGCCTGGGGAGCCCTGAGCTGGGCGGTCATGGGGGCCAGGTAGGCTGTGTCCCCACGGCCATCCTGAATTGGTCAGTAGCTCCCACCTCACGAGGTCCCAGCCTCAGTTTCTCCATTCGAAGGAGAGATGCCAGAGACACAAGAGTGGGACTCTGGAGGCTGTGCCCAGGTCGGCATGTGTGGGCAGGCTCCAGAGTGCCAGGCGGTGCCCGAGTCCACACCCAGGTGCCTGTGCCAGGCCCTCTGGCAAAGGTGCTGGGTGGAGGCCTTCTCCAATGGCCTCTGTGGAAGTCTGGGCTTGACTCCGGCTACCACCCTCCATGGCATTCTCAATGTCCCCAGCAATGGCAAGCTCCCCCACAAAGTCACCAGGCAAACTAATGACCAAACCAGGATTCCAACCCAGTTCAGCCTGACTCTAGAGCCAAGGCATCTGGACAATATCAAAGCCCTCAGGGATACAGTTTCCCAGCTGCTGGGCATCCCCTGCCCATGGGGAAATGGTCATGCCTCCTGGAACTGCAGTCTCCCTGTCTTGTCCAGAAGGGTCGTCACTCACTTGCTCTTTGCTCTGCTCCAAGGGTATGAAATGTTTCCAGTAGGGGGAATATTTCAGGTACATTTCCTGCTCTACCAGTCTCCAAAGCCAGGAAGTGCCACTAGGTGTCTAACCCCAGTCTCTCTTGCTGCTTTGCTTCCCTTGCCTCCTGTTTGGATGGCTGCAGGGATGAGCCCAGAGAAGCTGGGGGGCTGGAGGAACTGCACCCTGAGTGGGTCAACAGCAGTGCCTCCCACCTTCCGGGAAGATTGGGTGAAAGGCCGGGGAGCAGACCTAGCTTAGCAGAAATGGGGGTATGAGTACAAATGACCTGGGAAGCTAGCTGTATGTTGCACAGAACCCTGGAACAGACCTCTTGTCTCTGGGCCTCAATTTCCCCATCTATAAAATGGAGGCAACAGTCCTACACCCCTGAGAGGGCAGCTTTGAGAATTACTGCATTGAGTCTGTAAAAGAGTTAGCACAAAGTCGGGCCCCATTGGCTATTGATGTTCTTATTATGATACAAGTGAGTGAGTCTGTCTACATCACAGGCACCAGAGGCAAAGATGCTACCTGTGGTGACTGTGGGCAGGTGCCTCAATTTGTGCATCGGTGAAATGGGCTGAGTAATGGAAGCATCGGTGGCAGGGGTAGAATGTGAGATGGTCACGTGTAGAAGAGGCATGGGAGGTACCTGGCACACAGTAGGTGCACAACAAAACTGTCCTGCTTTCATTGTCCTCACATCCCTTAGCTGTCAGGAAGATAAGTGAAGCCCATTCTGTAAAGGTCTGGCCCGCGGCAGGAGGATATATGCTTGTTGAGTAAATCGTGACCATCAGGCAGACTTTCTTGCACACAACGTTTTCCAGTTTCCAAAACACCTAGCCCTCTTTTGCAGAGTTTCTCCCCCGTGGACACTGAGGATATTTGGGGAGGGGAGTCATTCTCTGTGGGGCTGTCTTGGGCACTGTGAGTAAGGAGCAGCATCCTTTCCACCCCCCACCCCCATCATGACAACCACAGATGTCCCCAGACACAGCCCAGTGTCCTCTGGAGGACAGAACCGCCCCGCTGAGAACCCTACAGCCTTGTTAGCACCCTCACGTTCAGAGAGGTCCTTTAGCAGAGGAGAGAATTCAGGCTCAGAGAGAGTGCACAGCACATCAGGGTGCAACCAGGCTCTACAGTCTCCCCGGGCAACCCATTGCTCAGGGCACTAGTCCCACCTGGGGAGGGTTGGGCAGTCAATGCGATCGGCCATGCCAGGGTTCCAGGAACTGGTAGAAGGAGCCCAAGGCATGCTACAGTTGCAAAATCTGAGGGCGGCATGCCTGGGCAGTGCCACTGCCTTGGCCCTGAGGGCACCATCAGGATAGAAAATGCAACTCAGAACTGGGCACCAGCACAAACAGTGGAATCCCGGGCCTGGGTATGGTGGGTGGAGAGGAAGTAGCCAATCAGCCTGCGCCTGGCCGCGAGGCCTATCAGAACATGCCTGGGTACATGCTGGCCAATGACAATGCTCCAACAAGTCACGCCCCATCTCCAGGTGAAGCCCATTGGCCCAGCAAAGGGTTTCGGAGTGGGTTCCTTTAGGCCGCCAAATCTACCCCTCTTGGTCCCTTAGAGACATCCTTCTGCTGGTGCTTCCTAAGCTGTGGGCCTCAGAGTTGGTTTCAGGGAGATCTTTGCTCAGATGTGTGCTCTTGGGCTGTTATCGCCTTAACAAAGCCGGAATTATACTTAAACGTTCAGTAAGTCATTCACTAAATACTTGTTGAGCAATTGCCATGTGCCGGGCACTAAGGAAGTGAAGATGCAGAGGAAAAGCCACATTGGAAGGAGAGGAGTCAGGGCAGCAGTCATGGCACGTGCAAAGGCCCGGGAGCGGGACCTGACTGGGTGTGTTGGAGGAATAGCCCGGAGGCCTGTGTGTCTGGAACAGAGTGAGTGAAGGGGAGAGAGGGAGAAGGGGCAGGTCATGCAGGGCCTCATGGGCCGCGGGGAAGACTTATTCATCTTGAGGGCAACAGGGAGCCCTGGAGGGCTTTAGACACTGATAAGATATGCTGTGCCACTTAAACACTGGGATTTGGGGTGCAGTTCTGCCTTTCTCTGGGCCTCCCAGTGGCGCTAGTGGTAAAGAACCTGCCTGTCAATGCAGGAGACGTAAGAGACTTCGGAGTTCAATCCTTGAATTGGGGAAATCCCTTGGAGGAGAAAATGGCAACCCACCCCAATATTCTTGCCTGGAGAATCCCATGGACAGAGGAGCCTGGCAAGCTACTGTCCATTGGGTCGCAGAGTCTGACACAACTGAAGCCACTTAGCACGCACACACACAATACGTACCTGTGGAGCTAATGAACATCCCAGCAAATAGCTAGTTTTACATAGTAGGTATACAACCTTCACCTGATCCAGCCCAGCCCCCATTACCACCCACCTGGACCCAGCTCATCGCTCATCCTAGGCCCCGACTGCCACCTGTGCCCTCGGTCTGTGCTCCCCGCAGCAGCTAGAGGGCGCCCGAGAGAACCTGAGTCAGGCCCCGCCCCCTCCTCTGCTCCGCGCGCTCCAGGGCTCCCATGTACCTGGAATAACAGTACAAGTCCTCTCTGAGGCCGGGAGGCCCAGCTCGACCTGCCGCACCCTCTTCCTGCCCTCCCTTCCTCCCTCGCTCACTCTGCTCCATCCACAGGGACCTCCTTTCTGTTCCTTCAATACACCAGTTGTGGACCTGCCCCAGGGCCTTTGCAGGTGCTATGCCTTCTGAACCCCTCTCCCTCTAGACACCCACATGGCTTCTTCTCCACCTCCTTTAGCTTATTAAATTGCACCCCCAAGCCTGACCTGCCCATTTCCCGTCCCCATCTCTCTCATTGTTTTTTCTCCAACTTACTCATCACCACCCAACACTGTACATTCCCCTTCCACATCTTGCTCCCCCACCTATCTCCCCTTTTGCACCATCAGCTCCATGAGGGCAAGAATTTTGCCCTTTTTTTGGTCCCCTACCGCATCCTCAGTGCCCAGAACAGTGCCTGGCACACAGAAGGTGCTGGATCAATGTTGATAGATGAATTAATGAAAGAAGACTATCTTTAACCCCTCTGCATATGTTCCAGTTCAGCCCCCAGCCCCTTCCAGTATCCCCTCTGCCCCACCCCTGCCCCACCCCACCCCCCAGCTCTGGGGGAGCCCCCAGGGTTCCCTGGGCTGAGAGAGGGAAAAGCAGATGTGGTAAGAAGAACCCAGGGCTCCAGAGTCTGGACAGAGCCCCCCCCATACTTTGGCAATTGGGCAACAACCTCCAGCAGCCATCAGCCACTTTGGCTCTCACCTGGGATTTGCTTTCTGAATTAGAGGAGGGGGAGTAATCGGGGTGGGTGTATTTGTGTTTGTGGGAAGGCTTCATGGCCTGGCAGCCTGGTGAGGTCTTGCTAGGTGACTGGCTGGGACTCATTTCTGGCCCTATTCCCGGAATTGGGGGGACCGAGGAAACGGAACCGTGTGTGTCTGTGTGTGTGTGTGTGTGTGCAGATGTATGGAGGGGTCTCAAACCCCACCCAGCACAGAAGCCAGCATGGCCCATCTTAGGGGGCCAAGACCTGGGCAAGCCCTCTGCTCCTTCAGGGCCCAGGGTCCCTGCCCTGGAACTCCAGAAATCTCTGCCAACCAAACCCAGTGCTGAGATTTCAATGATGAACAGATGGTCTCCAGCCTGGCAGGGAGCGAAGTGCCAGGCTGAGCCCTGGAGGGGTAGGGTGGGCCCCCTAGAGGGCTCACCAGAGTCAGGAGTTCCTCTGTGTCCAAGGTGGGGAGATTGCCATCCTCATAGGGTCCTCCCCGGTGTGGCCACGTCGTGCTTGGCAGAGGACTGCCTGGGGGAGGGCGGAGGCCTGGGCCTGCTGCCATGTCAAATTCCTCCCGGCAGCGGTGGGGGGTGGGGTGGGGAGGGAGAGGTTTTTTGTTTTTTGTTTTTTTTCCAACAGAATCCAAAGGAGGAGAGGGAGCTGTTGGCAGGAGGAAGGGATTGGAGCTAAGCCTAGGCCGGGCCACTCTGAATCATACTCCTGGCCTTGCACTCTCGGCAGCTGGAAAGGGGGGAGCAGGTAGTGGGGAGGATTGTGCTCTTCATCCTCTGCCTGCACCCCCTTTTCAGAATCGGGGGTAGCCGCCTCAAAGGACAGCAGACCTGGCCTTTAAGGTCCATGCCTGGCTGCTGCCCTGTCTCCCCCCATTTTTGCTTAGGCCGTTCCTTTGGCCTGGGGTGCCCTTTGCATCCATCTCAGGGTCTCCCCAAGCCGCCTCGAATCTGGTCTTCCTCGAATCTGATCTTCCATCCCTGCCTACCTACAGGCCTGAGGTTGGAGCCTGAGGTCAAAAAAAAAATTCAGTAATACCAATCCTGACTTTATTTAATTGCAACATTTTGTTGCTCCTAGATTTTCTGAAGATACTTTAAAAGATTATTTATCTTGATGACTGAGCTTTTGGTGCCATCTTAGATATCATACCCCTCGATAAGTGCCACATTGGCCTCACCCACATTGCAGCCCTGGGGATCTAGTTTGTGCCAGGCTGAAATCAAGGCCTGAGGATGGAGACAAGACAAAGAATACAAAGGTCATGGGGCTTCCCTGGTGGTTCAGTGGCTCAGACGTCATGCTCCCAATGTAGGGTCCCCCCATGTGATCCCTGATCAGGGAACTAAGATCCCACATGTTTCAAATAAGAGACCAAATGCCACAACTAAAGACCCCACACGTTTCAACTAATACTTGGTGCAGCCAAATGAATGAATGAATGCAAAGGTCAGGCATCTAGTTCCTATCACTGGAGGCAGATGCTGAACCAGTGAGAGCCTCAGGCACCTGCAGTGATGGAGGAGCCCCAACATTGCACATATAGCTCAGCCGCTGTGTGACCCTGGGCAAATCATTTCCTTCCTTGGGCCTTAGTGATGTTTCTTCTTTCACACAAGCTAATAAGGGTTTCCCTCCCCCTCCTTGAGGGCTCTTTGTGGATGAAATGGCTTAATAGCCGGAAATGGCTGCTTACACAATGTAAAGCTGTTATTAGGGCTTCAAGGCCACCCGTGGGCCTCAATTTACTCATCTATAAAATGGGGGTAATGATACCTGCTACAGTTAACCTCCCAGGGACCCAGAGGATTCAAAGGGGAAGGATGGTGCTTTGTGGGGGAACTGTGTGAAGGCTGGGAAAGTAGGGATGGTGGTTTCTGTTTGGAAGACTGGACCCCCCGCCCCACCATCAAAGTAACACCTCCTGCAGAAACATTGAAAAGCTTACTGGCTGTGTGACCTTGGACAACTCCCTCAACTTCTCTGTGCTTCAGTTTCCTTATCTGTACTATGGGAATGATAACAGTACCTTCCACTCGGAGCCATGACAATGAGTTAAGGCAGAGATCAGCAAACTACGTCTCAAGGGCTAGATTTTTCTGTTCAGCCGTTGACCTAAAGCTTTTTTGTAATAATTATTTTTAAAATTAATTAATTATTTGGCTGCACTGGGTTTTATTTGTGGTATGCAGAATCTTCGTTGCAGTATGGGATTTAGTTCCCCAACTAAATCGAACCCGGGCCCCCTGCATTAGGAGGTTGAAGTCTTAGCCACTGGACTACCAGAGAAGTCCCTAAGCATGTTTAAATTGTTGAAGGAAATCATAAGAATAGTATTTCATAGCACATGAAAATGATGTGAAATTCACGTTTTGGTGTTTGTCAATAAAGTTTTGTTGGCACCCAGCCACACCCATGGATTGACAGGTTGTCCACAGCAGCTTTTAAACTACAAGGACAGAGTGAGTGGGTGCAACAGAGATCCTCTGGCCTGAAAGGCTGAACATAGTCATTCTCTGGCTCTTGGCTGGAAAAGTTTGCAAGCCCTGGGTTCCTTTGAACTGTGGTAGGCACAAAATGAGCCTGACCCAGGTGTGTTTGCTACTGTTATTAAATCTGGCCCAACCCCACCTCTGTTAACTTCAAACAGCCAGCATTTCCCTCACACCACTGAGGATTCTTGAGAGCCTGCCTTACTGCCTCATCCTATGCCATCTCCTCCACAATTGCCAATGGCTTGACACTTAGTTTGTTCCCAGTTGCTAAGGCAAATCTGCAGAGGACAGACTTGTGTCTCAGCTGGTTTGTTGCTACAAACACCTTCCATCATTCATTGGGTGTTAGGTCCCATTCTGCTGCTGCTAAGTCGCTTCAGTCGTGTCCGACTCTGTGCGACCCCATAGACGGCAGCCCACCAGGCTCCCCCGTCCCTGGGATTCTCCAGGCAAGAACACTGGAGTGGGTTGCCGTTTCCTTCTCCAATGCATGAAAGTGAAAAGTGAAAGTGAAGTCACTCAGTCGTCTCTGACTCTTAGTGACCCCCTGGACTGCAGCCCACCAGGCTCCTCCGCCCATGGGATTTTCCAGGCAAGAGCACTGGAGTGGGTTGCCATTGCTTTCTCCCATTCTAAGCACTTGGCAAATATAAAATTATTTAATCCTCAGCATGACCCTGATGCTAGGAAAGATTGAAGGCAGGAGGAGAAGCAGATGACAGAGGATGAGATGGTTAAATGGCATCACTGACTCAATGGACGTGAGTTTGAGCAAACTCATGGAGATGGTGAAGGATAGAGAAGTCTGGCTTGCTGCAGTCCATGGAGTTGCAAAGAGTTGGACACGACTGAGCGACTGAACAACAATGACTACTGTGTTCCCCTCCCCCATTTTACAGATGGGCAAACTGAGGCTCAGCAAGTTGAGTTGACTTGCCCAGGGTCACGCTACAGCGATCTGAACCCAGGCTAGGCAGCTCCTGTCTGTGCCTTGAGGTAGAGATCCAGAAGCTGTAGTCCTTGTAGCAAAAGAAGCAAGGATTCAAAGCCTCTCTGGTTCACTGGCAAACTGTCCCCACCAGGTACATCTGAAGATCACTTAGGGCCAACTCTTTGATGTTTCACTCCCACCTATGGCCTCCCAAAGGCAGGCCCTGAACTCTGAGATTCTCCAGGAGAACTGGTCATCACTGCCAAGACAGGAAAGTGACAACCACTGGGTACAATCCTGTTATGGATTTAGGTTGTTGTTCAGTCATTCAGTCATATCCGACTCTTTGTGGCCCCATGGGCTGCAGCACACCAGCTTCCCTGTCCTTCACTATCACCCAGAGCTTGCTCAAACTCAGGCCCATTGAGTCAGTGATGCCATCCAACCATCTGATCCCCTGTCACCCCCTTCTCCTCCCACCCTCAATCTTTCCCAGCATCAGGGTCTTTTCCAATGAGCTCTTCATGTCAGGTGGCCAAAGTATTGGAGCTTCAGCCTCATCATCAGTCCTTCCAATGGATTTAGGGGTCCAAATCAGTAGCTGCTTTGCACCTGGCCCTGATGGGGCTAGGGGCAGCAGGGCTCTGCAGAATCCAGCAAGCCTTGGATTTATGGCTCACCTTGCCTGCTCCCCCACCCCTGCTGCCATCTGACTGGCACTCTCCCCATCATTCACCAGGTCTGCAATGATGCATCTGCTCCTATGTTTGTTCAGTCTTGGCCACTGGGTGTAGAGCAACTGAAATTCCCTCTGGAGGGCGTGTCCCATGGTGCAACCACTTTGGCAAATAGTTTGGCAGGTTCTTATAAAGTCAAAAACACACCTACCACCGTGGGATCCAATCTTTGGCTGTGAGATCTTTGCCCAAGAGGAATGAAAGCTTATGGCCATGGAAGACTTTGATATAAATGCACTTGGCTATGACCATTCTACTCCCAGACCTTTACCACCACAAGGAGTGAAAGCAAATGTTCATAGGAAGGCTTGTGCCCAGAGGTTCATAGCAGCTTCATTTGTAAGAGTCCAGAACTGGAAACAACTCAGATGTCCATCAGCAGGTGAACGGATAGACACTGTGTAACATATCCAGACAGCGGAACACTAGCCCAGGATAGAAAGGCATGAGCTGTTGGTACAAGGGACAATGAGGATAAGCCTCAAAATAATTATGCCCAGTGAAAGAAGCCAGACACAAAGAATGTTATTGACACTTGGCCACACCCATTCGTTTACTTACTGTCTGGGTCTGCTTTTGTGCCAGAGGCAGAGCTGAGTGATCAGTGATTTAGAGTAGTTAGGAAGTAACTCTCTGGGCCTCTGTTCCCCCATCTGTAAAATGGGGCTAAGTCTATCACCTGCACACAGGGATGGGTATCTGCAGCTTTGGGACTGTGTGGCTTTCTTCATGTTCTTATGTAAGTGTTGAACACATGTTTTTAACATTCAGCAATTTGGGTTTTCTTTTTATTCTCCCTCTGCCTAACAAAAAATCTTGGAGATAAGTTCATTATCAGTGCTGTGGTTGAGGAACCCTAGTGTGTGTGTGTGTGAATCTTTTAAATATACATTTAATACATACACATATTCTATAATGTATAAATATAAATTATATAATTAATAATAATTATACATGTTGTTGTTGTTCAGTTTTTCAGTCATCTCCGGCTCTTTGAGACCCCATAGACTGCAGTACACCAGGCTTTCCTGTTCTTCACTATCTTCTGGAGCTTGCTCAAACTCATGTCCATTGAGTCAGTGATGCCATCCAACCATCTCATTCTCTGTCACCCCCTTCTCCTCCTGCCCTCAGTCTTTCCCAGCATCAGGGTCTTTTGGCTCCTATGCATGTGTTTATATGTTTAGTACATATACATTTTATATGATACATTTTTTTAATATATAAGACTTAAGATACACACATGTGATTATTTTAAAAAATGGGATTTTAAACAGGCATTACCCCCTGAGACTTTCACTTATTCAGCAAATATGTACTGAGCCCCCACTGTGTGCCAGGCACTGTTCTCAGCATCAGGAACACAGCTGTGAACCAAGCAGACACCCTCCCCTCTCCCAACATGGAGCTGACAGTCTCTTCTCAGCACATCCTAATTTTGGGTTCGTGATTTTGCTGTTTATTTGGGCTTTAGATGCTGGCATGAGTTTAATCCCAGCCTGACTCACGACTTGCACTTATCATTGTTCCATTTATTAGTAAATTTAAATGTTTGTTAATAGAATAAATATCCTAAATCCTCAAAATAAATACCACTAGGATAAACAGAACTTTCACAACAACTCACACCTCAGAAATGTTTCTCCCCCATCCTACTTTTTGGGCTCCTCTCCCCAGAGTTAATTACGCTTCTTAATCTGGAATGTTTCCTTTCTTTGCTTGAAAATAACTGTACCTCAAATATGTATTCCCCAAAAATGTTGTCTCATTTTAGTTATCTTAAATTCATAAAGACCCTGAGGCTGGGAAAGATTGAAGGCAGGAGGAGTACCAGACAATAGAGGATGAGATGGTTGGATGGCATCACCAACTCAATGGACATGCTGCTGCTGCTGCTAAGTCGCTTCAGTCGTGTCCGACCCCAGAGACGGCAGCCCACCAGGCTCCCCCATCCCTGGGATTCTCCAGGCAAGAACACTGGAGTGGGTTGCCATTGCCTTCTCCAATGCATGAAAGTGGAAAGTGAAAGTGAAGTCGCTTAGTCGTGTCCAACTCCTAGTAACCCCATGGACTGCAGCCTACCAGGCTCCTCCGTCCATGGGATTTGCCAGGCAAGAGTACTGGAGTGGGTTGCTATTGCCTTCTCCGCAATGGATATGAGTTTGGGCAAACTCTGGGAGTTGGTGATAGACAGGGAAGCCTGGTGTGCTGCAGTCTATGGAGTTGCAGAGTCAGACATAACTGAACAACCGAACTGAAATTCATAGAGGGACTCATGCTGTGCCTAATATTGGGGAGTTTTTGTTACACTCCATGTAATATTGCTAAGTCCATCCCTACTGTTTGCCTGTGGCTGAGAACACCACTCTAGCTGATTACTATGCCATTGGGTGAATTTCCCAGGATGCATTTCTCTGTTTTTTTAGAGATGAGAATTTGGGTTGTTTCTGGGTGTCTGCCTTCTTCACAGTGCAGTACTGAACATTTGGGGGCATATTTCCTGGGGCAAAAAGTCAGGGTTTCTTGCGGTATTTATCTGGGTGAGGAATGGCTAGGTTATGTGGCACATGAATGTTCAGTGTTGTGATTAATATCAGTCTGCTTTCCAAAATGGTTGCAGTGTGGAGGAGTCCTGTGTACCCACAGCCTCTCCAACATTTGATATTGTTGGACATTTTAAATTTGGAACGATGATACAGGGATGAAATTGGACCTTGAGGTGGCTTTGTCATGCATTTTCTTGATCCCTAAAGAGGTCAGACATCTCCTCAAACTTCATGCACTTTCTGGCCACTCATGTGTCATCATTTGCTTGCTTTCCTCATTGTCTTTTGGGGGTGGCTGCCTTTTTCATATTGAAACTTCTTTTTTAAAGAACTGTACCACTCCATCAGAAGGCTATACCATTCTTTATAGCATGCATTCTCAGCACAGGCAAAAATCAGTTCTTGGGGAGTGAAAAAAATCTTACGCTTTTCAGGTAGAAAACATAGCTATACATATACTATATAAACAAATATTCGGTATATTTGTGGTATTAAAATTTCATAAGAGGTGATTAGGAAAAACTGTCTAAAACAACCAGGGAGGGATAATGAAAAAAAGGCTGAGAAACATTGATTTATAGCAATTTGCCCAAGTCTGTGCCAATAAACATCATTGGGCATACCTTTGCCCAAGTTCAGGATAGACCCCCAGAAACTGAACCATAAGGTCTGAACTTGTCTTAGTCCTCTACCATGTGTGCCAAACTGCTTTCCCAGTTCATATATACTTTTACCTCCAAGTAATTTATGAAAATGCCTGTTTTACCACATCCTCACCAGCACTGGGTTTTATCAATTCAGAAATCTTTACTGATCTTGATGAGTGCCAAAACATGGGAAGTTCTTATTGTTATACTTTCTTTGGTCTCTATAAGGCTGGACATTTTAAATATGTTTGCTAATCAGTCTGTCTTTTGGGAATGTTCTAGGGTGGAAGAAACATAAGTCAACACATCTGGGAGAAAGGAGATCTTTTATATACAGTGGTGGTAACTTAACAGAGTAGTGTCCTACAGTTATCCAGAAAGCAGAACTTGTAAGTGATGAACTTGGATATTTAGCAGAGGGGAATTTCCAATTGTCGAAGGTGCAGATCAGTTTCTCCTTGCTGCTTATAGCAAAATGTGAGAGGAAAGAGATAGATGGAGAGAAGCACTGTTAAGCAAAGAGGAACCAAGACTTGATGATTTGGGAGAATCTCAGTTTATGCAGATCGCCAAAGAAGCCAAAATTAGGAGATACATTGTCAGGAAAGCGTCCTCTGGACCATTATCACTTACAGGTTGGATGAAACTGGGCAAGAGTTTAAAACCTGGTCTGAGCCTCAGTTTCCTCATCTGTGAAATGGGGATACAGAGGTAATAGCACCCACCTCCTAGGGCTGCTGTAAGAGTAAATGAGCAGGTAGTCCTGTGTAAAGCATTTAACTCTATGCCCACAGACCCAAGGATGGCCTTGTGGGCAAAATGACGGGTACGGGGGCAGCTTTCGGGCCTCTATGATAGCCCTCAAGACCCGAATCTCTGTCTGGCTGACATTAACCCACCCCTTCCCTCGTCTCCTTTCCCCTATTCTCCTCCCAGGTACCTAATTCCCTGAGGCAAGGAAGGAGTGGAGTGTTGAAGCTGGGGATTAACAGAGGCCGATTAGAGAGGAGCTGGGAGCAGTGGGTCTCTGTCCTCCTCACCCTTTCCTCTCCAGAGCCAGAGCTGGGGTATGCGCCCTACTTTCTTTGGCTCCACGTGTGTAAGACGGAAGGCCCCCTCCAGAACCTCCCCATTCCGACCTGCGAAGCACCCGGTTAGAAACGTCAGGATCAGGACCCTTGGGTTTCTGATATGCTGGTTGTTGAGTTTCCCTCTCTTCTTAAAAATCCGGCAAGGGGGACTTCCCCAGCAATCCAGTGGTTAAGACTCTGCCTTCCAATGCTGGACGCAGGGGTTCGATCCCTGGTCTGGGAACAAGGATCCCACATGCCGCTGGGTGCGGCCAAAAATTTTTTTTTCAAGTGGGGAGAGGAATGCGCAGAAGAGAGAAGAAAACTTCAGCGTCCCAGAGCGAACGCTCCCTGGACGCCTGAGATATAGGCTACTTCCGTACCACTGAACATATACTATGTTGGCAGGGCTGTTGTTACCACCTCTTGCCTGAGATTTTTTGGCCGACCCCCGGTTTGCCCAGCAAGACACAGAATGAACTTCCAGAAGCCCCCAGAGTCAGCTAGGGCTCTAGAAGGGCAGTCAGGGCCTGATTCTGCTCCCGGAGTGCTGCCTGCGCCGACTCGAAGCCCTGGCGCTCTCCCTGTGGGAGCTGGGAATCATTTCCCCAAAGGGATCCCTGAATCCCCGAGCCCCAGCTGGGGGAAGTGAGGTCGCAGGCGGGAGGGGGGAACCCAGACGGAAGGACGGCCACAGAATCGCCTCCACCCCACCAGGTCTCAGCAAGCCCCCCTCGCATCGTCCCGGGGTTGCGCCAGACGCAGAGCCAGGGAGGAGGCGGGGAGAAGGGGGCGGTGCCTATTCTGCGGCTGCCCGAGGAGGGGGACTGCGGGAGAGCGCTCAGTGGGGTGGGGTGGGGCTGGGGGGGCGCTGCGGCACGGCTTCCCAGCCCGCAGCGGCCCGCGCGGCAGGGGCGGGGGCGCTGACCCTCCCCGGTCCGGCCCTTCCCCCGCTGCGGAGGCTTCGCCATTAATCCCGACCCAGGGAGGGGGCACCTGCTCCCCCCAACACCCACGGAGCCGCCGCGCGCGCTCCCCGCCCCCGCCCCGCCTGGAGCCCCTGCGGGATCCCCAGGGAACCCCTGCCCCCCAGGTCTGTCACCCTCGCTGTCCGAGTCTGTCTGTGTCCCCATCTGTCCCGTCTCCCCGCTGTGCGTGTTTGTGTCTGTGTATCCGGGACACCTACACTTGGGGGCAAGGGTGGCTGCGGCGATGGCTGGGAGGGAGGGGTCGTGGGGTCGGCATGGGGCTCAGACCGAGGTCTGAAGTGTCTTCCTGCGATTGTCAGTCTGTGTGGCTGTCTGAGTGACACCCCGCAAGCTGTGAATTTGTGTATGTGACAGCGTGGAGGCTGTGGGTGTCTAGGCGACACCCTGCAGACTGTGAGCATGTGGGTCCCCTTGTATCTGGGTGACACCCGCAGGTTGTGAGTGTGTCTGTGTTGGTGGCATCCTGCAGAAGGTGTGCGTCCGAGAACCGAACCGAGCGTGGGCCCCGGGGTATCTAGGTGACACCCGCAGGCTGTGTGTGTCTGTAACACGTCTCAGGCGCGTCGCTGTGCTTTCTGTGTCGGTGTCGGAGTCGAGGAGGCCCGGGCCGCGAGTGTCCCCAGTTGCCTCTGTGTGTGTGTGTGTGTGTGTGTGTGTGTGTGAGCGCGCGCGCGCCGTAAAGGTGGATCCGCTCCCGCCGCAGCGAGCCCGACCCGGGCCCAACGACCCGCTGCCGCGACCGTTCTCCCGGCCTCCCCTCGCGCGGGCCGGGCCGGGGATGGAGCCGCAGCCTGAGCCGCCGGAGCCGGGGCCGGGACGCGGAGCGGCCTGAGGCGCGGGCGGCGCGCGGGACCGGGGGGAGGGCGGGCCGAGGGGAGGGTCCTGAGCCGGGGGGGCGGGCACGGCGCGCCCCCTCCCTAGCGCGCTCGCTCCCTCCCCCGCGCGCCCTCCCTCGCCGCCTCCTCCCGCCGCCTCCGGCCCCCCCTCGCCGGGGACCGAGCGCGCTCGCTCCGGCGCCGGCCTCGCCTCCTCGCAGCAGCGCCATGGTACGTCGCCGCCCCCACTTTCGTTTTCGCCGGGGGAGTTTTTGGGGTGGTGCGTGGGCTCCCGGCGAAAGTTGCGAGGTCTAGGGGGGCAGGGGGCGGGGGCCGCCCGGGGGAGGGGCTCGATGCGGGGAACCCCCCTCCCGCCCGCCGCCCCGGGACCCCCGCCCGCCGATCCACCCCCCCGCGGCTGGGGGCGGAGCTGGCGCGCGGGGAGCAGCGGGGGACCCCAAGTGGGGGGCCCCTCACGGGCGCGGCGGAGTTAGAGGGGAGGGCGGGGCTCCCGAGAGAGGGTCCCCCCAGGCCAGGCCTCCGCCCCCTCCTTGGCCCAGCGGGAGGGCGCGGCTCCGGGCACGAGACCCCCGAGCGCGCAGCCCGCTGGGGATCCCGGGTCGGGGAGGGGGCGCCCGCCGGGGCCTTGCGGCCCGGGGGTCGCGGCGGCCCCAGCGGGCTGCCCCGGCCCGGGCGAGCGCGGCGCGCCAGCTAGCGGAAAATGGCCGCTGCGGAGAGGGGCGGAGAGCGCGCAGCGGCCGCCGCCGGGCGCCTTGAACTTGGAGCCGGGCGGGCGGCCGCGCTCGGCGCCGCGCAGGGGCAGCCACCCGGCTGGCCCTAGCGCTGCCTGAGCCCCGCCCCCGGGCCGACCCCGGCCCTGCCGCGTCGCGCGACGGGTCCCAGCCGAGAGGGGTCACAGGGTCTAGGCCGGGCGCGCCCCAGGCCCGCAAGCGCCGGTAGCTGCACTTGAAGGTTCCGGTGTCCGGTCCGCCGGTGTCGGTGGCATCCGCACTCGAGGGCTGCGTTTGGGGCCCCTGTGCTCTGCAACGGGTCAACACGGGTCCCTGGGGGTGCATTCGAGGGTCTGTGCGGCTAGGTGGTCCCATCCCTGTCCGTGGGTCCCCAGGCGTGGGGTCCTCTCCTTTACGAATCTGTGTATCTGCGCATCCACGTGGCTGTGTGTGTTGTGTTGCGTGTTGTTAGAGCATTGTGCAACTATGGGACAGTGTGTACGTGTTGGGGTAACTGGGCGACTGTGCCATGCGTCCCCGTGGGGCGGTGTTGTGAAGCAGCGTGTCTGGGTTGTGTGTCCCCGGGGAATGTGATGTCCCTGGATGACCGTGGGGGTGTCCCCGTGTGAGTGGGAGGGGGGGTTAGGGGGTTGCCACTGAGTGGGGAGCTGTGTCGTGTGACTGCGTCTCAGGGGACATTTCGGTGTCACTGTGTGCGTTTGACTGGCGCTGAGTGACTATTCTGAGGATGGGTCTACGATTTCTCCCCCACTCCCCCCAGTCCCTTTCTTCCCCCTAACCCGAGCTACCAGGTGGGGACAGTGGCTTCCTTCACTTTGCCAAAGCTCTGTCCCTTCCTCTCACTCCCCACCCAGTTCCTTCCAACTCCCCCTGCCTCGAGGTCCCCCATCCGCGCGTCCCCAGGTGGTCCCAGCTTGAGGTTTGGGCGCGAGGTGGCGCCGGGACGCGATCACTCGGCGGCGACGTCTCCCGCCAGGGGCTGCGCGTGCGCGGGGACCTGGCCCAGAGAGGGGCGGGGCAGCGGGGGTCCCCACTCCTCCTCTGAGGAGGTCCGGAGGGATGGGTGGTTACCCAAGCTCGCGTGGGTTAGGTCTGGACCAGGGAAGTGGCCAAGGAGACCCTCTGGGCTGGATGGACAGGGAGCCGCGCTGCGAGCCCTGCCTCCAGCACTTGTCTGGGACGGGCCAGACGCATGGGCACGCAGTGTTGTTTTCTCCCCTCCAGGGGAATCCCCACCGCGCCCCCACGCCCCACCCCAGGGCGCTTTATATAATTTTCTAAATATAAAAGGCCCAAGACTAGGCGCGAGTCTTTGGGTCTTACTTTGAACCTGCATCCCTTTTGGGGGTGTTGTTTGGGAAGGGGAAAAAAAGGGGTCCCACAGTGACACGGAATCATCCACACCCAGTACTCGGGTCCTCAGCTCATGTGAGCTCCCCCACCCTCAGGCCCCTCCACAGCCTGTGCTCCCCACCCCGTACACCCACGGCCAGCGCTGAAACGCTGCCCTCCCCCACCCCCCACCCCCAGGCACTGCCCTCCACCACACTGGCCTCCCTCCCCACCTGTCACCGGGTGTGCAGGGGAACACCTTCGTGTAATTGCAGTCAGTAGCACACACCCGTGACCCTCACAGCTATCTGTTCACAGCCACACATGTATAGAATTCTGCCCCTACACAGGTGCACACACAATCACACACAGGCAGGCAGCAGACACACAAACAGGCACCTGCATTTGTGGGAGGGGGAGGAGCCAAGCCCATCCCGCCCTCCCCCAGCTCCATGTACAAGCCAGGGTCCCTGAAGATCTGGAGAGCAAAGACTCCATCTGTGGGGGTAACTTGGGGGGGGGGCCAGCCATGAGGGAGGAGCAGAAATGCAGTGTGTTGTGTGTCACTGTGCATGTATTGTGTGCGTGTGTGATAGGTGTCCAACTCTTGGCGACCCCGTGGACTATAGCTTCCCAGGCTCCCTCTGTCCGTGAGATTCTCCAGGCAAGAATACTGGAGCGGGTTGCCATTTACTTCTTCAGGAGATCTTCCCAACTCAGGGATCCCGAATTGCAGGTGGATTCTTTACTGTCTGAGCCACCAGGGAAGCCTCTGAGTGAATGTGTGTGTGTGTGTGCGCGCTGGTGTATAATCCTGGGAGGCGTTCTGCCTATGGGTGCGTGTGCTCCTAAGCATGTATGGCTGTGTTGTGGTCTGAGTTTGTGATTCTGGCTGGTTGCACTTGTGTTGTATTTGGGGTTGTGCATGCCCTCGTATGGGTCTGTGTGTCTCTCTGTGAGTCTATGTGAGTCTGTGTGTGTGTCCCCTTGGGTCTGGGTATCTGTCAGAGTCTGTGTGACATGCGAGAATCTGTGTGTCTCCATATGAGGTGTTTCTGTACATCTGTGTATCTCTCGTGACATGCTGGGTGTGTTTGTGTGCCTCTGTGTTGTATGTCTGTGTCAGCCTCAATGTCATCCCACCATCACTTCTCAAGGCTGAGGACCTTAACATCCCCCTCTGGAGGTTCAATTTCTCATCTGTAAAATGGGGACACAGGATGCCCTGCAAGGTAGGAGGAGGAATGGTCCTGCCCCCCTGGCTGGAGCTCAGTTTGCTGCGTATGGCAGCTGGAGGGTTCCCAGGCGGCTCCAGCTCTTATCTTTCCTCCCTGAGCTGCTCTTGCTTTTTAAAATTTTGCTGTGGATTCCACTCACATTTTAAAAGTTTGCCTTTTAATAACACAAGCCACTCATGAACATCTTAAGAGGATGTAGAAGTGCCCAGAGTAAAAATCAAACCTTCCTTGTCACCCCCACCCTGTGGGACTCCCTACTCCAGAAAAGCCCTATTTTCACCCAGCTTTGTCTGAGCAGCTACACATGTAACAGATACACATTCTCATAAAGGATATATGTATATTCTTTAAAAAAAAATTCCCAAATGCAATCTTGAGTCTGTTTGCTGAGTGTACAGCAGAGGTTCTCCCCAGGGCACACTGAGTGAGGTCTGGGGACACCCGTGGTTGTCACACTGGGGGGCGGGGCTCCTGTTGTCCACCCCCACCCCCGCCCCGCACAGTGCTCAGGACAGCCCAATCAGAGAGGATGGTCTGAAGTGCTGAGTGGGGAGGAGCCCTGGGCTGCAGGGTATTTCTTGGAGGCGTCTCCAGGTAGAAGTCCCTTGTTCTTTTGTGGAGCTGTGTAGTATTTCTGGGTGGCACTGCTGAACTGGTCCCCACGAGGACGGACACAGTAGCTGGTTCCAGATTGTTGGCATTAGTGTTATAGGGTGACAGTCAACACCCGCCTGCATCTATAGCTGGGACAGTTACAGAGGAGCCTAAGAGTGAGTGATGGGGAGAGCATTTTTAAACAGATGAGTTAACTTATGTTCCAAAGCGCCAGGAGCTAAAGTCATGCAGTGCCCCCCTCCCCAGATGTTTCACACATAGGTCCAATCCAGCAATTGTTTTGTTTCAAAAACACTATGTGCATTCCAAACATTGGCAGGTTTACCCACAACAGGCCAGAGGGGTAGAAACTTTTATCACCCCATTTCTCAGAACGGGAAGCTGAGGCACAGGCACTTTGGGCTCCTGGCTAAAGGAGACGTACACCCAAGGCTGTAACCCTGCACTAAAACTGCCCTGCTGTGGACCTATTGTTTACAGTGTAGGGACCCCTTCCTGCTGAACTCGATGATATAGATGGATAGATACAGACAAATGCATTGCTAAGTCGCTTCAGTCATGTCTGACTCGTTGCGACCCCATGGACTGTAGCCTGCCAGGCTCCTCTGTCCATGGGATTCTACAGGCAAGAATACTGGACTGGGTTGCCATTTCCTTCTCCAGGAGATCTTCCCAACCCAGGGATCAAACCTTAATCTCTTATGTCTCCTGCATTGGCAGGTGGGTTTTTTACAGCTAGCACCACCTGGGAAGCCTAGATAGATATAGATAGACAGACAGATAGAACTCTTCACTCTCAATTGTGAACTTGTACCCGCCACCACTAATGTATTAATACTGTCTTTCCACACCTTATCTCAAGGACTCCGATCTGCCCAACCTCCCAAAATGTGAGAGTTGCATCTATTGTAACCATTTTACAGATGTGGAAACTGAGGTTTAGACAGAGACAGAGAGAGTCTGTGCTCTCCAAACTGCGTTCCAGAGTAACCCAAACTACCTGGTGAAGGCTGCATGCCGAGTGGGTGTTGGGAACAGTCTGGCAGTCGCAGCCACCTGGGAGAAAGCTCCTAAGGCAACTTGAACTTGAAAATGTCTGTGAATTGGGGATTCTGCCCTCCAGGTGTTCACAATGGTTTTCAAAATAATAAAATATTGCTTTCTGTTATGTTGGCATTTGGATTCCTAGACACCTGTCTCTCTCTTTCATCCTGAGGTTTAAATGCCCCCCATGGTTGCACAGTGGGAATTTAGAAAAACAAAACATTAGTGAAGTGCCATTTGAGTGACTGTCACTCACAGCAGGGGGAGCCGGCAGGACGGAGGGCGTACGTGTCTGTGTGAATCCTGCTTCCTTCTGGCCTAGCCCCAGGGCCCCAGTAGCATCCTTACCTCGGGCCTCGGGTTCCTCCCCTATAACATGGGGGAAAAGCATTCTTTCTGGGCATGGGGCAGCTGCCCCAAGTTGGCAAGGGGTTATCATTTGTCCTTGGAGATGGGTCAGAATGGCCAAGCTTTCTAAGAGCATCTCAGTGCATATTTAACAGAAGGTCAAGGCACTTCTAAGTGCTGTTCTTCTGCTGACCAACACCAGGGGGTGGGCACTGTTCATGCACTTCACAGGGGAGGATGCCAAGGGGGGAGCATCCTGCTCTTTGAGGTGGCAGAAGTGCCTGAGAGAGGCTGGGAGGGTGTGCAGGATGAACACAGGGAGGGGTGAGGCCAGGTCCTCAGGCTCCCTGGGGGCTCAGACTGGAGGAGGGCAGGTCTGTTCTCCAGAGGGGGAACAACAGAGCCTGCCATGTGGGCTCAGGGGCCAGGTAACTGGGCTCCAAGCCACCCAGTGCCTCAGTTTCTGGATCCAGTCAAATGGGTCCACTGTGGGTGGGGGTCAGTAAGAATCACTGGACACCCAGGAAGAGGCTGCAAGGGTTTATCTGGCCAGCCTGAGGTTCTTCCTGGACACCTTCCTCCTGGGGTACTGGGGAAACATATAGGGGAGGCCCAAACCCCACCCACCCAGCTCCCAGTTCTCCTTTGGTGCTGGCTGAGGAAGCAAGAGCAGAGTTCTGGAGGCTCCCCTGTTGGTTAGGGCCCTTCTGGCTACGGAAGGGCAGTTGTAGACAAGTCCCTCTGCCTGGGAACTGCAGTCCCGGTCTGGCTTCCCGGGGCTATCAGGGGGAGAGGATACCATAAGACCCCCTTCTCCCGCCATGCACCCCGGGTTGTACATCTTTAAGGGGAAAAGCGCGCTCGCGCCGGGCCTCTGCACACGTCACTTCTTCATTCTTTCCCTCCCCCCACCTTGGCTCCTTTCTCCAACTTCCCGGCCAGCTTGGGGCGGGTTGTGGGGGGGGCCTTCAAAATCCACCTTCGGCCCCCAAATGTCCCGCAAGAGCCACCAACCCCTACCCACTCGACTCGGGCGGGCGATCCAGGGGGACCCGCTGCGGCTGGGGTGTGCGCAAGCCCGTTGGTTCCCGTCCGGTGCCCCGGCACAGGGCGGCTCGAAATTCGTAATCATAAGCAATGATGGGGGTTCAGGAGGCATGGGGAGCGCGGGGTGGGGGGCGGCTTTCCTTTCTCGCTCGCGCTCTTTTTTTACCCCCCTCGTTTCTTTGAAAGTTGGATATTGAGAAGTGGGAGGTTCGGGGTGGGAGGGGAGAGAAATTGGGGGAGGGAGGGAGGTGGTTGTCGGAGGGAGGAGAGACAGAGACACAGAGAGAGACAGAGACGGGGGGGTGCTGGAAAGGAAGAGAGAGAGACAGACAGAGGGAGAGAGAGAGGGAGTCGGGCGCAGGAGAGAGGGAGAGCGCGGGAGGAGGGAGGGAGGCAGACCGAGGGAGGAGGCGGCGAGGAGCGCGCCGGCCGCGGCCGCGGGGGGGGGGGGGGGTTTGGAAAAATGACTCAGTAAGTTCAGCGCGCCCGCTCCGGCCGGCCCTGCGCCTCCCGCCGCGCCCGGGATGTATTCGTCCCCGCTCTGCCTGACCCAGGTACGCCCCCCGCCCGGCCCCGGGTGCGTGCCCCCGGTGCCCCGGCCCCGCGCCCCCCGCCACCGGGCCCCAGAGTTTGGAAGCCCGAGGAGGCGGGACGGAAAAGGCGCGCGTCCCTCCCGCCCCCGCCTCAGGCCAGGGTCCGGTAGGCGGCGGGGGGATGGGCCGGGACCCTCACCCGGGACGCCTGCCCTGCGTGCCCCACGGGACCTCTCCCCCTGGCGGACGTGGGGGCTCACCCTGCAGTCTCGCCCTCCCCAGACGCAGGAGGCGCACCCCCACCCAACCCGGGAAGGTCGAGGGGTGCCCGGGAGAAGGCCAAAGGCGGGGTTCTGTGCGAACCCCCGGACTGGACCCAGGCCTGCTCATAGGAGGAATCGAGGGGGTCCCCGTTGGACCCTGGATGCCAGGAGACTCTGGAGGGGAGAACCCCTCTGATACGGGGACGAACGCCCCCCCACCCCATAAGGTGGTGCCCCGCCACCCCGGCCCTGGCCGCCTTTCCCCCCATTATTGGCCCACGTGTGCGCGGAGGGGGAGGGGGCACGCGAAGTTGGAGGCACCAGCGGTGGGGGGAGGGGGTGCTCCAACTTCCCGTCGGGTCTCCCACTCCCCGCGCGCCCCCAACCCCGGCCCGATATTTTCGCTGCATCGATTGTGGGTTATTGAGCCGCCGCCGCCGGCGGGAGGAGCCGGGAGGCCGGGCGAGCCCGGGTCTGGCCCGGGCACTGCGGCGCTGCAGACGCCCTCGCCAGCCCGGCACCTGCCCCTGCCCCCTCGTGTAGCCTCTCACCCCTGGCCGCGCTCCCAGGCTACCCGGGCTCGGCCCTTGTGCAATGACCCAGGGGGTGTGTGGGGAGGGGGCGGCTGTGCCCGGGGTCGCCCCAGGGGACCCCTTCTCTCCCCCAGCTTCCTCCAGGGGGACCCTCCCAGGTCTGCTGGTTCCACTCTCCAGCTCCGCCCCCACCCCACGTCCTTGGATGTCTTTAACACATGGGGGTCCGGCCTCAGTTTCCCTCAAAGTGACAAGTGGCTGCGGAGGCAGTTTCTGGAGGCAAAGGCAGTGTCAAGTAAGAAGCCGCAGAAGCTGGGCATCCAGCGGGCCACCGACTATCCTGAGGACCAACTACTGTGTGGGGAGCACGTGGATGCTAGTCTCTGCTGGGCGTCCCCCACCACCATTCACGATCCTGGGGTGCCCCTCCCGCATAGCAAGCTCTTTCTCACAGGCCCCCTCCAGCCCCCGCAGTTTCTGGCTCCCCACAGGGAATGTGAGGGCCCATGCCAAGGGGGTCTCAGGGCCTGTCTTACCCCTTATCCTCCGAGTGACCTTGGGGATGTCCCTGCCCCTCTCCAGACCTCCCTTCCCCTTCAGAGCAATTTTTGGTGTTCCCCAAAGCCGTCATCGCTGGCTCCCCTCTGCCGCTTGTTGCCCTAAAGCTCACCAAGTACCATAAGGGTCCTAGTCAGGGTTGCTGGGTGACCTTGGGCCTCAAGGGGTGGCCTGGGTGGCCCCGAGGTGCCCCCGCCCCCTCCGTCCTTCCCGCGCTTGCTGGCTCCCTCCCTCTGGGAACCGCCCAGGGGGGCTGAGCCCAGGGAGGCTATTCCAGGCGAGGAGATTGGACGGCAGCCTATTGTCACTGCGCCCTGGAATTCCCCCATCAGGACTCCTTGGGAGACAGGCCTTGGTCCACGTTGCCTGGGGGTGGGGGGTGGCAGTGAGAAGCAGAGCTGGCCTTCCTCTGCTCCCTGGGCCTGGCTTTCCCCGGGCACAGGGCAAGGATCAGCCAGGCAGGCTCTGGGTGGAAACATGGTAATGAAAAATACCTGAGGTTCTGTGTGCAAAGGACAGGGCGACCGGGAGACAGTCCGGTGGAGAGAGGACCTGGGAGCTCCCAGGCCAGGGTGGGGATGGGGTGACCCAGAGGCAAGGGGATCCCTCTCCTCTGCTTATTCTCCCACGGGTGCCCCTCACCCTGGAGGGATGCCTGGGACCCCCTTCAGCACAGCCTCGGTGTAATCTCAAAAGCTGCATGCAGGCTCAGTCTGGTCTGGGCTTTCCATCTGGGGGATCTGGAAAGACTGTTCACGGAGGACCCCCACTCCTGGCTGCATCTTAATCTCGCCCTACCCACCTCTCTCTGACTGCCTGCATCTCTCCCTGTCTCTCTCCCTCTCCATCTCTGGGCCTCTGTCTCCCCTCCTCTACTGACTAATTTTACGACCTGAGCCCATCTGAAAATAGCTCCCTTTTAGCTGATCCGACCCGGATCTTCTCAGAGCCGAGACTGGATGGGGGTGTGTGAAAGGAGGGAGCCGGGCTGCTCCGGTGCCAGCCCGCCCTGTGCCCCCAAGGTCCTGCCCACCTGGGGTGGGGGTAGTGCGGCCACGGCCCAGGCGGCCCTGGAGGATTCTGGGAGCGCCGTCCTTGTTTCAATGGTGACTCAAACGCTTTTCACTTTTACTCTTAAGAGGAACTGTGTGGAGCAGCCGTTACTTCCATAAATCCTGCCGGCGGGAAGGCCGGCCTCCCCACGCTTGCCCCGCTCTGGGCCTCCCTCCCTGCCTCCCTCCCGCCCGCCTCTACCGCCACGTTAGTTATTCCGGGTTTGGGGCCAAATCCCTCTTGGCTGCAGTGCCCAGGATTCCCCGGGGCTGAGGCTGGGCCTGGGCCGTGGCCACAGCAGCGCCGGCTGCCAGGGCCCCCCTCATTCATTCATTCTTCCCTTCATTGCTTCACCCCATTGCCTGGTGGGGCAACACTCTTTTTTAAAAAATCACTGTTTCTCCAGTGGGGAGACTGAGGCTAGGAGAGGGTCCCGGACTCTGTCTTGATTGAATATGATAGATCTTCATTAAGCGCCTCCTATGGGCCAGATGTATGTGGCGGCGGCTTGTGGCAGGGCACAGAAGGCATGAAGTGCCAGCCTAGTATGAGTTCATGGAGGCTCTGCTGGAATTTGGGGGCTGGGTCTCCCAGCATTTCAGGACTGGGAGAGGGGCCAAGACCAGAGGGGGCTAGGGCCTGCCCCCCGGGTGGCACAGCATGGCTGGTGAGTCTGGAACTGGAGCCACTGCCCACCTGACTGGTCAGGCCTGGGCAGGTGGGTGCTCCCTGAGGTTACCCCCCCACGACCTGTGGTCTGGTGGTCTCCGATTGGCTCCTATCCAAGGCACGACCTCGCCCCATGTTTCTCTCCCTCTCTCTGTCTCTCTCTGAGTCTAAGGCTGTGTCTCTTCCCCTCCCTCCTCTGCAGCGGAGGTGCTTCAACGCGTCAGGGTCCGGTGCCTTGTAAATCACGACACTGGGCTTCTGGCCGAGTCAGCGTTCTCTCCCTTCCTCCCCTCCTCGCTCGCTCTCTGCCTGAGCTGACCTACCTTCCTGTCTCCCACCTAACGGATGGGACCCACCAAATGTCCTGGGGCTTCCTGTCCCATGAGCAGGCGGGTTCGCAGTGACCGCACACACGTGTACTGGCTCGTGGCCTGGGTGCGAGTGAACCCTGGGTGTGCCGTCCCCAAAGCTCACACTTCCACACGTGTAGGCACACAGATGTGCACATGTATGTGCCCTGCCTGGGATCAAGAGGCAGGAACCCAGGTTGACCTTGGATATGCATGTAGATCCTGCCTAAGTGGCTGTGTATCTCTAGGCAGGTGACCTGGTCCTTCCTTGCATGCTTCAACCTTAGCTTGGGGCCTGGTATACAGTCGGTGCCAAATAAGCTTGGCTGTGATGATGGTTGTCACTAAACTAAGAACTGCAGCTTCCCAGGTGGCACTAGTGGTAAAGAACCTGCTTGCCAAGGCAGGAGATGCAAGAGACACAGTTTCGATCTCTAGATCAGGAAGATCCTCTGGCAGAGGGCATAGCAACCCACTCCAGTATCCTTGCCTAGAGAATCCCATGAACAGAGGAGCCTGGTGGGCTATAGTCCATGGGGTGGCAAAGAGTCAGACACGACTGAAGTGACTTAGCACAGAAACTGATAACCGGATTAAACACCCCATAGGCATTTTCCGGCTCGTCCTCCTTGCCTTCTGTCACTATCTGCTCAGGGTGAGCTGGGAGCCAGGGGCAACAGTGACTCCCCAGAACCTTGAGCCCTAACCACCACCACCACCACCAGGGTTTTTCTCTTGGTCTTTCCTCCCCTACCTGCCTAGCCCTGTACAGGGTCTCCCTGAGTTTGACCAGACCCGCATGGGAACCGGCTTCCTTCGTCGACTGGGGTGTGTGCCTTGGGAACAAGCAGAAGATGAAGTTGGTGCTTTCTAATCTGGATGCCATTGAAGCAGCAGTGAAGAAACAGATCAAAGCCACGCCCTCGAGGGGCTGCAGTGTAGTGAGGGGATGGCAGGACCTGGCTGCTGCTTTGGTGTCCCGAGGAGGAGGTGGCATGTGATCCAGGGCTGAGCAGCAGAAGGGGGCCACATGGGATTCAGAGAAAGCAGGTGGGGTACAGAACAGGAAGCCCTGAGGAATGACCAGACCCTGAGCTCGGGGGGTTGGGGGAGCTGGCAGTGGGGCCAAGGATCAGGAAGTTCAAGGTCATGGGACCCAGGTTCAAGTCCCAGCTCAGCTCCTTCCTGGCTCTGTGGCTGTGGGCCAGTGGCTTCAAGGCTCTGTGCCTCAGTCTTTCCCTCTGGACAGTGGGTACAACAATTTTTCCCATTTTGTAGAGTTGAGAGCTCAGTAAATGTTCAGCCTTGCTCCCCGTCTCTCTCCCTCACACCCGAACCTTCTGGCTCAGCATCCACCCAGGACCCCAGGGCACAGAGAGTAAAGTCAGTAGATTCAGGGCTCAGACTCACTGGTCACTTGGCCAGGTTTTCTACTCCCTGGACTTGGTTTACCCAAAGTCTTCCCAGGAGGTCCTCAAAGGCCCTGCCTGACCTGCCCATCCCCTCCCTGCCTGCCCTCTTTTCCTCTCCCTCTCACTCACTCTGCTCCAGCCTCACTGTCCTCCCCGCCTGTTCTCTCCAAACATAAGGCATGATCCTGCCTCAGGACCTTTGCATGTGCTGTGTTCTCCACTTGGAAAGCTCCTACCATGGATGCTCATCTTTTAGGTCTTTGTTCAAGTGTCCTCTCCTATGAGAGACCCTCCCTGACCACCTCCAACTAAAAAGAACCATCCCCAGGGGACTCCTTGGACCGCCCCCCACAAACTCCTTTAAATTTCTTTAGAGCACATTGTTCAACCTGACATTTTCTTTTTTGTTCCATCCTTCCTTTCTTTTGCTTTCTGTCTTTCATTTATTTATTTTTTTAGCCACACCTCCAAGCTTGTGGGATCTTAGTCCCCCAACCAGGGGTGAAACCCAGACCCTCAGCATTGAGAGTGTGGAGGTGGAGTCCTAACCCCTGGATCACCAGGGAATTCCCTGTTTTATTTATTTATTGGCTGCAGCTTGTGGGATCTTAGTCCCCCAACCAGGGATTGAACCCATGCCCCCTGCAGTTGAAGTGCAAAGTCTTAACCACTGGACAACCAGGGAAGTCCAACCTGACATTTTATTACATTTCCTAGCTTGTTTAATATCCATCCCTGTCCAAATCAGGATCCAGGTGAGGGCTGAGCCCAGGGCTCTGCTGGGCCCCAGCATCATGCATGGAGCTGGCACTCAAGAGATACTTGTTGGAACATCAAATGTATTTTTCCCTCATTGGATAAGAGCTGTTCATAAGCTATGATGCTCTGAACTTGGAAGGAGGAATCACTAGCAAGAACACTTAGTCTGGCACCAAATGGGCCTGCATTCAAATATGAGTTCTGCTGTTCGACACTTAACAGTGGGCTTACCTGGAGGAAGGGACATTGGAACCTGAGTTTTGAAGGATGCACAGGAGTTTGAGATGAGCACTCAGGAGGTGGACAAGAGATTCTCAGTAACATTCGTTGAGTCACTGAGGAGAGAAATGCTTTGTGGAAAACTTTTGGTTTGGAAATTGGAGCTTGACATCCTGGTTTGCTGTCCTGGACTCTCAGAGTGGGTGAGCCACGGGGAGGCCCAGTAAGGGACACAGCCCAGAGCACAGTTGGCCAGTCCATAGTGCCCAGCGAGGGCTTGGACCCAAGTGTCTGCCTGCCAGCTGCTGCTGTCTTCTTTGGCCAAGTAAGGTTTTTGGAATTCTTAGTCCCCCAACCAGGAATCAAACCCATGTCCCCTGCAGTCAAAGCACAGAGTCTTAACCACTGGACCACCAAGGAAGTCCAGCTTGACATTTTATTACACTTTTTAGCTTGTGAAGTCCCAGTGGGCCAAGTAAGGTTTCTGGGGTTTCTTGCTGTCTTCCTTAACCTTGCATCTGTGATTACCAGAGCAGTGAATAAGCTCCCCACTGATCCCCAGCAGGGTGCCAGGTCCCTTTTTGCCCATTGTACAGGATGAGAAACTGATGCCCAAGGTATGGCAGCGATCTGTTCCTGGATCATACAGAAGGTGAAAATGGAGGCTATTGTCACCCAAGCTTTTTCCCTCCAGTCTGCCTGGCAGCAGGTGCCTCAACCCTGGGCCTCAGGGTTAGGGGAGACCGACTGAGCTGGACTTGAAAATGCCCAGCTGTGTGGTCCAGGCTAGGTCTGGGAGAACCCTGAGGAAAGCAGGAAAGGCTGCCTGAAGGAAGGAACATTGGAGATGGGGTTTGAGGGATGTGTAGGAGTTCAGGAGGATTCTTGGCTTCTAGCTTTCCTTGGCTGTCTCCCTTGCCCTGTCAACCAGTGGGGGCATTGGGAAGTGTCTGGGGAAGAGGCCTTGGTTGTCACAGGTCTTGTGGGACAAAGAGAGCGACAGGCCTGCCTCTCGCCTGGGTTGACCTCCCTGGGAGGACGTGGAGGCTCAGGCAGCAGGTCCATGACCCAGTTACAGGCTGTTTGTCTTCCTTCCTCCAGAACCAGCTGGGGTCACCAGTGACGTGGGCTCCCGCCCCTGCCCACCTCCCTGGCATCTTTCCCCAGAGAGGGCCCAGGGAGGAGGGGGTAGGCATCGGCAGGGGTGAGGGGGCTTGGAGAGGGGAGGAGAAGGAAAAGGAGAGAACTCATCAAACGGGAGGGGGCTCAGAGGCACAGGGGTTCAGGGAGAGGTAGGGTCTGGGCCCAAAATAATCCTAGCAACAACAACAATAATAATAGCATAATTCAGGCTTTTGAGAGCCGGGCAGATAAGGGGGTTCCTATGCTAGAAGGAGATAGCACCCCCATTCAGCTGGCTGACACCCCAACTGCCCCTTCCCAGTTCCCTCTGATCACTCCCCCAATAAGCTCCAGGCCTCGGATGACAGGCCTCCTTCTACCATGGTGTTCCCTCTATGGGGGACAGTGCCCCATGCCTCCATGTATTCTCTGCCCCGATTCTCTGGCCAGACTCCCAGGCTCTGGACCCAGGTCTGCAGATCAGCTGTGTGACCCTGGGCGAGCCGCTCCCCACCGCTGGGGCTGGCATGTTGGGTGACATGGTGACACAGGAAAAGCGCCTCTGAGGTTGGAGGGGACCTGGCAGGAGACAGCCCCTCAGCAGGTCAGCCGGGGCAGGGTAGGGTGGGGGAAAGGGGCTGTAAGGTCCAGTCCCTGCCACAGCTGTTACGGTGACTCACATGTCGGGGGACATTGGCATAGAGGGGGCTGGGCTGGCACAAACAGTACCCCATCCTGCCCCACCCCATGAGGACAGAAGGCTATTTTCAGACCCTCAGTAATAGAGGAGATCTGAGGTCGTCTCCCACCCCCAGCACCCATGGTACAGGTGGCCCAGGGGAGTTGGGGTACAGAACAGAGAGGGGGCACCTGGGGCGGGGAGTACCATGTGCATCCAGGCTTGGAGGTGGGACCGAGCCTGGCCACGTCCACCTGGAAACCAGCTGGTAGCCCAGAGCAACTGTGTCACCATCTTCCCGAGAGACCCCTGCCTCATGGAGAGCAGGCTGTTCCGAGAAAGGGACAGACTGGGTCTTGGTTCGTGTCCTCACACAGACCCTGAGAGCCTCCGGGACCTCAGTCAGGTCTCTGCCTGTCTCTGAGCTTAGCCTCCCCGTCATGCAAGGCATAGTGGAGCCTCGGGCCTTTTCCTGCCGCTAGAAGATTGTAAGCAACTAATCGTTACGGCGACAACAATAATAACAATAATAATAATAGCATAATGCAGGCTTTGGAGAGCTGGGCAGATAATGAGATTCACATGCCAGGGAGAGATGTAACCTCCATTCAAGAAGCCCAGTGCAGCCCCCAGGCAAGAGTAGGGATTGAAATTTCTCTTCTCTGTCTTCCTTTCTCCTTGAATTTCTCACCCCTTGAGAACATCCCAGGGATGTTCTGCAGACTCAGTTTCCCTTGTTGAAAATGGCAAGAATGAGACAGCCTCCTCCCACCCCCAGAGAAGAGGAAAGGGGCCTCCCATGGCCCCATTATTCTCCTAGGGGCTCAACAGTGGGGAGGGCTGCTGTTGTTTCCATGGAGAAGTTGGTTAGGTGTGGCTTCCTGTCCCAGCTCTGCTCCTTGTGACTGAGTCTCTTCTTGGGGTCTCAGTTTCTTCATCCGTAAAATGGGTGTTGTGACTGCTCAGTAGCCCCACTCAGGCAGTGGGGGCGGGGGTGTTGAAATCACAGCTCTGGGCAGGTTTCTGGCCCTCCTCGGGCCTCAGTTTTTCCATCTGTGGAATGGGTCTGTGGGGGGCAGGCTAGGGTGAACTGGCCCCCAGGAACCCCTCTCTCCAGCTCTGAATCTCCATGCCTGAGCTCCCCTTTCTCTGCTGCATTCTGATCTTGCCTCCTTGGGCCTCAGCTCTCCCTGCCCCTGCAATGGGTCTATATAGGAACTGCCCCACCCCACCCCACCCCACCCTTTCATTAGCCTCTGACATACAGTAGGCCCCAGTGGACCTGTGGACCTCTTGGCCTGTGGACCTCAGCTGGTTCTGTCTGTATCTCTGGGCTATAGAAAAGATATCTTGTCCTCATTTTTTCGTCACTGCCAAGAGCCAGTAAAGGCAGCCCTTGAACCTCCGTCTCATGTCAGCTTCCTCTGCCGAGCAGTGGGTCTGGCAGACAAGTGACGCTATGAGCCTGTCTGCTCCTGAATTATCAGTGTCCGGTGTGTGCTCAGCCCTGCTTTGGACATTTGAGCTCACGCTCTAGTTCAGTGCTTTGCAAAGTACAGTCCCAGGGCCCAAGGCCCACTCTCTGTGTTCATAAATAAAGTTTTACAGAAACACTGCCATGTGGTCACATCTCTGTGGCGTCTTGCAACAGAGACTAAAATACTCACTACCAGTTCTTTATGGTACTTTTAAAGTTTGCTGACCCCAGTTCTAGAAGGCAGAGAATGGATCCATGCCACTACTATTCTATCAACCTCAGTTTTCCCCATCTGTTCAGTGGGTCCCCATCAATTTCCACCTTGGACCCTCAGCTTGTCCTGCCTTGAACATTGGAGTTCAAGACAGCCCTCCATGACTGGCTTCCTTGGCCTGTGCCTTCCACCATGATCAGAGCCTCAGTTTCCCCATCGGGGCAATGGGTTCTCAGATGATCCAGTGAACTGCTGGACCCCTCTGGCCCTGTTTTTTCCCTGGGAGTTTGGAGGTATGTGCAGAGGACCTCTGCACACCTCTGCTCCACCATCCCTCCAATGTGTCTGCCTGGGGCCTCTGCAGCCTCAGTCTTCTGGGCCGGGCAGTGGGTCCACGGGCCCCAGCGCCTCCTGATCTCTGGCCTCTCCCGCCCCGCAGGATGAGTTCCACCCTTTCATCGAGGCGCTGCTGCCTCACGTCCGAGCCTTCGCCTACACCTGGTTCAACCTGCAGGCGCGGAAGCGCAAGTACTTCAAGAAGCATGAGAAGCGGATGTCGAAGGATGAGGAGCGGGCGGTGAAGGACGAGCTGCTGGGTGAGAAGGCCGAAGTCAAGCAGAAGTGGGCATCGCGGCTGCTGGCCAAGCTGCGCAAGGACATCCGGCCCGAGTGCCGCGAGGACTTCGTGCTGGCCATCACCGGCAAGAAGGCGCCGGGCTGTGTGCTCTCCAACCCTGACCAGAAGGGCAAGATGCGCCGCATCGACTGCCTGCGTCAGGCCGACAAGGTGTGGCGGCTGGACCTGGTCATGGTCATCCTCTTCAAGGGCATCCCCCTGGAGAGCACCGACGGCGAGCGCCTGGTCAAGGCGGCGCAGTGCGGCCACCCGGTGCTCTGCGTGCAGCCGCACCACATCGGCGTGGCGGTCAAGGAGCTCGACCTCTACCTGGCCTACTTCGTGCGGGAGCGAGGTGAGTAAGGGCGTGCGCATGCACGGGGCTGGAGGTGGAGAGAGCTGGGGATGCGCCTGTCTCAGGGGCATGAACCAGGCTCGCAGATCTGAGCGAGGAGGCAGGTCCAGTGGCCTGCGCGGGGGTTGGTGGGGGTGGAGGAGGCTGACCTGTGAGATGTCCAAGGAGGGAGGCGTGTCTCGAAAGGTTTGAGCAAGGAGGCGGGCCTTCTTCAAGTCAAAGGGAGGAGGCAGGTGCTGGGAAAGTCAGATGGAGTAGGCACGTGCCATGTGAAGTGTAAGGGAAAGAGATCCGGTTCATGGGGAGAGTGAGGTAGGGGGCAGGTGTGTCCTGGGGGTCCAAGCGGGGTGGCAGGCCACAGGAAATGAGATGCTGTCCCAGAAGGTCTGTTGGCAACAGGGGTGAGGATGGGCCACTGACAGGTGGGAGAGGGGCAGCCTTATCCTTCCTGGGAAAGCTGGAAGGGTGCTGGGTGGCCCACTGAATGCTGGTTGATTGACTCAGACCTTCCCCAGAGTCCTGACAGGTGTCATGTTGATGCCAAGTGGAAAGCTGGGGCACTATGTGACTTGAGCTGTGTCATCAATCTCTCTGGTTGTTGGGGTTCCCTACTCCCGCCCTTCTAGCTGGGTGTTTCTGGTGTTTGCTGGCTCTGTGGTCAAATGGTCCACATGGAGACCAGTGGGGTTTGTGAGGATGGAGAAATCCAAGACAGCTTCCTGGAGAAAGAGGCTCCCCTGAGCTGAGCTCTGCAGGATGACTGGGCAGTGATGAGCATGGGGCTCTCCCAGGGGGTCAGCAGCCTGCGCAGAGGTGCAGAGGCTGGACGGGTGGCCCAGTCCTGAACGTCAACAGGTCCTGGTGGTCGTGGGCAGGGCCTGGTTGTGCAGGCAGTGGGCTTCACTGACCCACTGCTTCCTGGTGGTGTGCCCAGTGGAGCTGTCACATGGAGGTTATCCAAGTTCCTACCTGGATTGGGCCTGGGGAGATTCTTGGAGATGGTGTGTGTCGCGTGTTGAGCTCTGGTCTCCTGTGTGGCGGGTGGCAGCTGTGACTGTCTTCATGCGGATGGAATCAGGTGTGCCCTGGAGAACCTAACTAGCACAAGTCCCGTGCCCTGCTATTCCCACCCAAGTTGAGCCTGGTACCCTTGTGGGCGTGAACCTGCACACACCCGGGCTGCCTGAGCGTGTCAGGTGGGTGCATTCGGTTTGGAGACCCAGTCCCACCACCGGTAGCCCCACAGGCACCCACTTGATCAGACAACCAGAAATGATTGGGGAGGGCTTGGGAGGAGCGGGGGTGGGGCAAAGAGAAGAAGTGGGGACTCCAGGCAGGACCGCCGAGCTTCTGATCACGGCCCTGCCCTGCGTCCTGTGCCGGCTGTGTGACTCTGGACTGTAACTCAGTTTCCTCCTCTGTACAGTGGGAGGAACAACCAGGCCAACTCCCAGCGGTGCTGTGAGCCTTCCATGAGGTCTCCTGGTCACCATGGTGTGTAGGGGGTAAAGCCAGGCCAGAGTTCCCAGTCTTGACCTTGATTCCTTGACCTTGACCCCATCTGCCCCATCCCTCACCCCTCTCCAGAAGCAGAGGGGTAGACAAGGTGACTGTTGAGGTCATTGTGATGGGGGAAGGGGAGGGCACGGGCAGCCTGGGGGCTGCAACATTCATTACCATGCAGGTCCCGGTCTCTCCCACCACATCCATCCTCCGCGCCCAGCCCCACCCCCACCTCCTCCGCGCTGAGCTGATAAAATTTTGAAGCAAGTTTTCTGCCGGCGTCAGCACAATCTCCGGGCGCCTCCCCTCCCCCATCGACCCCCTCCCCCACTCAGCTCAGCAGGCAGGCGGGGCCTCCAGGCCTCCACAGACACCTTCATGTCCGTCGGCCATGCTTTTGCTAGCCGATCTGGTCAACCTCCTCGCATGAGGGCTGGGGAAGGTCAAGGCTGAACCCTCTCCTGCTTCCAGCCAGCTCCATCATCCCAGGGGACCGTCACTCAAACACGCCCCAGCTGACCCGGAGTGAGGGTCGGGTTCGAGGGCTGGGCAGGGAGCCCAACCCCAGCTCAGCCTCCTGCCTGACTGCCTGGAGGCTGGGTTACCCAAAACAAGTCACTGAATCTCTCTGTGCCTGCTTTCCTTGTCTTTAAAATGAGACAATCAAAAATAGCTGTAGGAATGTTTGCTTCTTATGATAAAAGTGTTCGACAAATAACCCCTGTGGGGTCATGGAGAGAAGTACCCAACACAGGAATAAGACTTTGTGGACGGTTATTTATTTTTTTCTTGGACCATTATTATTATCATCCTTACTAGGGTTATAATTTCCCACCTCCATGCCTTTGCCCATATGGTTCCCTCTGCTGTGGATGTCATTCCCATCTGGAAGACTCCTACTTATGCTTCTAAACCCCAACTCCCAGTGCCACTTTCTTTCTGTCAAGCAGTTTTTCTGAGGACTTAGCAATTATTTTCCATTCTCATGGCAAGCCTGTGAGGCAGGAATCGTATCCATTGTACAGATGAGGAAATGGAAGCCTCAAAAGAAGGAAACTAAAAAGTACCCTGACAGATGTTACCTGCGCTGCCCAAGGTCACAGTTAGAAAAGGGCAGAATTAGGGTTTGGACATGGGCAACTTCTGTTGCCGGAGCTTCCCTGGTAGCTCAGCTGGTAAAGAATTCGCAAGCAATGCAAGGGACCCAGGTTCGATTCCTGGGTTGGGAAGATCCCCTGGAGAAGGGTTAGGCTACCCACTCCAGTAATCTTGGGCTTCCCTGGTGGCTCAGACGGTAAAAATCCACCTGAAATGCGGGAGACCTGAATTCGATCCCTGGGCTAGGAAGATCCCCTGGAGGAGGGCATGGCAATCCACTCCAGTATTCTTGCCTGGAGAATTCCCATGGACAGAGGAGCCTGGTGGGGTACAGTTCATGGGGTCACAAAGAGTCGGACACGACTGAGCGACTAAGCACAGCACAGCTTCTGTTGCTGGTACCCCTGCTAGCCCTCCATGCTCAGTGGCAGAAGGGGATAGAAGCAAGTTGCAGTGTAGGATGTGGGTGTCCAGTCTATGTGGCTTGGCCACCTCTGGGCTGGGTCTGTGTTCTAGGCTTCTACTAACCAGAGCTTCCTCCAGGATTCCCAAGCTGAGGCTGCCACCCAGAACCCCCTGCTGAGCCCCAGCTCCCCAACTTCCATCGCAGGACCCCCATCCCCATCTGGACCAGAGTTATGTCTCTGTTCTTAGCCAAGCAGTCATCTGATGGCAGAGAGAACTGGCCATCTCTTCTCTCCTCTCCCCTTGTGGGTCTCAGGGCTGCAGGGCGTTTGGGCCAAGGTCAGAGCGCAGTGGCCACTCAAACCAGCCCTGCAGGGAGGCCATGGGGTTGATGGGGAGTGGGGAAAGCAGGCCTTGCTTGACTTCTGGGACAGGTCACAGGCAGGATGTTGAGATGGGTACCTGCCATTCGTCTGGAAGGAGGTACCACCTCGGGTGTCAGATGTGGGGCCTCGGGGCCAACAGAATGACAGTGAGAGAGACCCAGAGACACAGGGGGACCCAGAGACAGGAAGAGACACACGGAGACCCACACACTCGGCCATCCCCTATCCCCAGACCCGGGGATGAGGCTCGGCTCCCCCCACCCCCACAGCCTCTGTTTCTCCCTGGGGCTGTCAGATGGATTGCTGGGGCCCCACCCCAAGGAGGAATCCCAGGCCTCCCTCCCCAGGTTTATTTTGGAGGATCGAAGAGTGGGGATGAGCTGGGAGAAGATCCCTTTGGCGCTGGGGCTGCCAGGCTCCTCAGAGCCCAGGGCACCACCTTGGGCCAAACTTGGCTGCCTTGGGCATCCATCTGGCATTGTTGCAGACACGGGGCCCTGATTCCAGGAGTGGACTCCGTGTGTGCCCTGAGGGTGGCCTAGGGGACAGCTGGGGGACCCTGATGAGGGGAGTGACATGAGCTCTGCCTTGGGACAGTGGGGCTGCTTGTTGCTTGCTTGCCCTTTGTGGGTGGATGTGCCATTGAGCAGGAGATGGGGAAGCTGACAATTCTCAGTTAAATTAATAAAAAGCTAAGGACAGGGAGGGGCGTGGAGAGGCATGGCAGGTACTCTGGCTGGGCCACAGGGAGATTTGAGTGAGAGTGTGTCAGGCCATTGGGGGAGCAGAGCCAGTGCAAAGGCCCTGGGGCTGGAATGGTCCCAAGCACAAGGGCTGGAGGGTGGGGCTGAGGACCGCTGCCTGGCAGTGGGAAGGCCGGGCCTCCTCCCCAGCCTCTCGTTTGGGAAGGAGCCCGGAGGAAGCAGGGCCCAGAGAGAGAAGCTGTCTGCCCAGCCCCAGAGCCCAGCCAGGCCTCCCCGCCCCCTCTGGCGGCCTAAGAAACCTGAGGCGGGCGGGCACCGTGCCAGGGCGGGCGGGGGAGGGGCTGCCAGGCCCGCCCGCTCCAGCAGCTGCCAGCCCGCCCTGAGCCGCCAGCCCAGATGGTGCCCATCTGCTGACGCCGCTGTGGGCTGGCCTCCCGTTCCCGCCTCCTGTTCCCGCCTTGTTCGGTGCCAACCTCCTGGAACGGCACTGTGGGCAGGGGCCTGCTTGGGAAGATCACAGCTGCTCAAGGGGCTGCCCAGGGTGCCCAGGAAGGAGGCAGAAGGATCGAGGGGGGAGGGGTCCCCACCCCTCTTGGATAAACCTGGGAAGCAATCATAGCAACAGATGATAGTAACAGCGGACATGTATTGCATACCCGATGCTGAGCCTGCCCCACATCTGGTTTAATTCTCTCCACCACCCAGGGAGACCATCCTGGTGGCTCAGATGGTAAAGAATCTGCCTGCAATGCAGGAGACCCAGGTTCGATCCGTGGGTCGGGAAGATCCCCTGGAGGAGAGCATGTCCACCCATTCCAATATTCTTGCCTGGAGAATTCCACGGACAGAGGAGCCTGGTGGGCTACATTCCATGGAGTTGCAAAGAGTTAACACGACTGAGCGACTAACACTTTCACTTTCACCACCCAGGGAGGCAGCAACTATTACCTACTCCCGTGTTTCAGTAAGAAAACAGGCCCAGAGATGGTCAATCACTTGTCTAGGGTCACACGGCTCCTAAGAGGTAGAGCAGAATTAGAACCCACAGATCCTGAGTCCTCAAAACCACTAAAGGAAAAAACGGAAAACTGCTTTTGGGGTTACTGAATGGAACCACACCCTCCCAGTTGTACAGATGATGAAGAGAGCTGGCCCAGAATACATAGTGAACAAATGAATGAATATTGGTGAACCTCCCTGAAGTGCCTACCGTGCCCCAGCCTGGGGGCCAGGATCCTCAAAAAGTGCAGCCTGGGCTCGGATGGCAGGAGAAAGGGTCTGGATCGAAGGAGCCTGGGTCGGCTTCAGCCCTGCCTGGGTTTGCTATGTGACTTAGGGCAGAGCCCTGCCCTCTCTGTTCTGAGGTTGGAGGAGAGCTGAGCCAGGAAGGTAGGGCCTTGTGGGGCCACAGAGAGAAGCAAGCTGGACCTTGACAGAGGGAGGGTCCCTCATCTCTTCGAACCCCTGTTAATCTCCATTCCAGCCCAGGACACTGTGCCGGGGGAGACAGGATGGATGTGGACAGGAGAGCATGTAAGGGTGGGCATTTGCTTGTATGATGGACACAATTTGTGTCCACACTTGTTCCAGGCTATGTGAGATGTACTCCTCTCTCTGACCCTTCATTTTCCCACCTGGAGAGTGGAAAAAGTAACTGTGCTGTGTCCACTGCATTGACAATTGGAGTCAGTGACCCCTAGATAGCATAAAACAGGTGCTCAATAAATGCTCAATTCCTTCCCAGATCCTCTCCCCAGCCCCAGGAGGCAAAGTGGGGAAGAACCTCAGAGCATCTAGAGAACCAGCCGGGGTACCTGTAACCGAGGATGGGCCCCCACTGGAAGCCAGGTGTCTGGGTGGTGGAGGAGTGAGGGGCTCCTCGCAACCTGGACTCCCCCAGGGCAGGGAAGCCAGGTGGACCAGCTGTCTGTCCATGCAGGGGAGGTGACTGCCCAGGGGTGAGGTCCAGACACCAGCTGATGATGTATTTATAGTGGTGGTGGGAGGCCTCTGGGCTCCTGGTTAGCGGTGCCAAGGATGCTGCTAATGCAGCAGGTGGGAGCCCCGTGTCAGGAAGAGGTAGGGATGACATCTGTAGCCAGACAGCCCAGGTTGAGATCCTACTGCTCATGTGCCGTGTGGCCTTGGGCAGGTGACATCACTGCTCTGGGCCTCAGTTGCCTTCCCTCTGAAAAGGGCGTGAAACAGATGGTGCCTGCTTCGCTGGGCTATATGGGGTTAAGTAAGATAATGCATGAAGAGTGCTAGGAGAGGGCCTGGCATACAGTAGGTGCTCAAACATACATGCTAAGTCACTTCACTTGTGTCCGACTCTTTGCAACCCCGTGGACTGTAGCCCACCAGGCTCCTCTGTCCATGGGATTCCCCACGCAAGAATACTGGAGTGGATTGCCATGCCCTCCTCCAGGCTCAAACATAATTTGGTGCCTTAAAAAGGAAAGAGATCCTGACCCACGTTACACTGTGGATGGACCCTGAGAACATGATGCTCAATGAGAGAAGCAGACACAAAAGGACACACTGTCTGGTTCCACTCACAGGAGGTCTTAGAGGAGCCAGATCTAGAGAGACAGGAAGTAGATGGTGGGGCCAGGGGCTCTGGGGGGGGTCAGTTAATGGGGACAGTTTTCCTTTGGGAAAATGAGGCAGTTCTGGAGATGATGGTGGGGGTGGTTGCAAGGCAATGTGAAGGTATCCAGTGCCACTGAACTGTGCACTTAGAAATGGCCAAGGTGGTGAATTTGGGGGACTCCCCTGGTGGTTCCAATGGTTAGGACCCTGTGCTTCCAATGCCAGGGGCATGAGTTCAATCCCTGGTTGGGAAACTAAGATCCCACATGCCAAAAAATAAATAAAATAACAATGGAAGTGGTGGTGTTAGTTGCTCAGTCATGTCCGACTCTTTGCAACCCTATGGACTATAGCCCGCCAGGCTCCTCTGTCCGTGGGATTCTCCAGGTTAGAATACTGGAGTGGGTAGCCATTCCCTTCTCCAGGAGATCTTCTCAACTTGGGATCAAACCTGGGTCTCTCGAATTGCAGGCAGATTCTTTACTGCTGAGCCACCAGGGGAATTTTATGCTATTGATAGTCTGCTAAGTCACTTCAGTCGTGTCCAACTCTGTGCGAACCCAGAGATGGCAGCCCACCAGGCTCCCCGTCCCTGGGATTCTCCAGGCAAGAACACTGGAGTGAGTTGCCATTTCCTTCTCCAATGCATGAAAGTGAAAAGTGAAAGTGAAGTCGCTCAGTTGTGTCTGACTCTTAGCAACCCCATGGACTGCAGCCCACCAGGTTCCTCCACCCATGGGATTTTCCAGGCAAGAGTACTGGAATGGGGTGCCATCACCTTCTCCAATTGATATTCTACCACAATTTAAAAAAAATTCTTTGTTGTTAGTGATAATTTGTAACTCAACTAGGCTTCATTTTCAAAATTTTTAAAAAATGATAGTAATAATGAATAATGCTGCTGCTGCTGCTGCTGCGTCACTTTAGTCGTGTCCGACTCTGTGTGACCCCAGAGACAGCAGCCCACCAGGCTCCTCTGTCCCTGGGATTCTCCAGGCAAGAACACTGGAGTGGGTTGCCATTTCCTTCTCCAATGCATGAAAGTGAAAAGTGAAAGTGAAGTCACTCAGTCGTGTCCAACTCTTAGTGACCCCATGAACTGCAGCCTACCAGGCTCCTCCACCCATGGGATTTTCCAGGCAAGATATACATCCTCTATTATTATGCAATGATAAGTAATAAAAACAAAACCAGTGATGGTAATATAATCATAGTTACTATTAGGGCTTCCCTCGTGGCTCAGTTGGTAAAAAATCTGCCTGCAATGCAAGAGACCCAGGTTCAATCCCTGGGTGGGGAAAATACCCTGGAGAAGGAAATGGCAACCCACTCCTGTATTCTTGCCTGAAAAATCTCACGGACAGAGGAGCCCGACAGGCTACAGTCCACGGGGTCACAAAAGTGTTGGACACGACTGAGCATCACCGCCTTTATCATCATCATCACCATTACTGTGTTTCCAGCTCCATTTCTGCCCTCTGGCCAGCTGAGCAACCTTGGGCAAGTTAATGCCCATCTCTGGGCTTCTGCTTTCTTCATCTGCAGGCTGAGTGGAGGCAGTGTTCAGAGACTGAAGTTGTTATAGTCTCTGAGAAAGGAACCTCTCAGCATAAGTGCTCAGAAATTTTAAGTTCTTTCCTGGAGAAGGGAATGGCTACCCACTCCAGTGTTCTTGCCTGGAGAAACCCATGAACAAAGGAGCCTGGCGGGCAGCAGTCCATGGGGTTGCAAAGAGTCGGACAGGACTGAGCAAGTAACACTTTCCTGAGTAGATCGCCCCTCCCCCATGGACCGAGCACCTCTGCTGGGGTGCCCAGCTTGCGCGCCCACACCTGCTGAGGCTCCCGAGGACCCGAGAGGTGTGGAGCCCGCAGAAAGCGGGAAGCATCTCGATGCACCTGTGGCGGCCACCCCAGTGTGGCAGGGCTGCAGTTGCCACTCTGGCCCTGTGCCCAGCCAGCCAGGGGGGGCTGAGGGCAGCTAGGGACATCTCCGGGCACCCCCCACCTCCGCAGACAGCTGCCAGTCCAGCCCCTCTCTCTCCAGCTGGGTGTGGGCAGGAAGTCACAGATGGTCAGAGTCAGTGAGGGACAAGGGAGGGGGCATGTGGGAACACTGCGTTTCTTGTCCACATCAGGAAACTGAGGCCCAGAGAGGGTCCTTCCTCAGGTCCATTCTATCCCGCCTTCTGTCCCAGGCTGTCTTGTGTGGGCGTCAGGATAGGGGGACAAGGGGGGCTCTGCAGGAGATCTGTGCTCGATCCCTGGGTTAGGAAGATTCCCTGGAGAAGGGAATGGCTACCCACTCCAGTATTCTTGCCTGGAGAATCCCCATGGACAGAGGAGCCTGGTGGGCTAGAGTCCTTGGGATTGCAAAGAGTTGGTCATGACTAAGCAAATACCACTGGTACCTCAGGGTAAATGGCTTGCAAGTGGGAAAGAGGTTTCAAGAGAGGCAGGGGGTCTGTTCTAGATCCTCCACAGGACAAGTTTTGGAGTTCCCAAGGCCTGTTTTAGACCCTTCACAGCTAGGATCTTAGGACTTCCCTGGTGGTCCAGTGGCTAAGACGCCATGCTCCCAACATAGGGGACTCAGGTTTGATCCCGGGTCAGGGAACTAGATCTCACATGCTGCAAACTAAGACTCGATGCAGCCAAATAAATATTAAAACAAACAAACAACGCTGGGATCTTCATTTGACAATTCTAGAATTCTCCCAGAGCCACATGGTCAGAATTCCAGAATTTCCAGAATTCCACCTGTGGGATTTTCTCATGTCCAAGGACGGGCTCTGAAATTTCTCAACTTGGGTTCTAGAACATCCAGGGCAAGTTCTAGAATTCTCTTTCTGGCAGGGATACAGAACGTTCAGGTCAGAGTTGAATAAGCCTGTCCTCAGACGTCTAGTGACTGAGCAGAGTATTCTAGAAAAAACCCTTACAGAGGGAGACAGAGGTAGATTTGGGAGATTTTTTAAGGCTTTTTCCAGACTTGCTGAGGCAGGGGCTGCCTGCTTGAATGGGGGCCCCTTGGTGGGGAAAGGTTTGGTAGCAGGACTGTGAGAAGCTGGGACTAAGGGGCCCAGGAATAAGTCAGGATTTTGTTTAATCCGCAATAAAAGTCTGTTGTTTATCATATGTAGGGAGACGGAACCCGGGGTGTTTCCAGAGGCTGTGGGGGAACAGAGCACATAGTAGGTCCTCGCTGGAAGGCAGCAGCTCTAATTGACCCTGGTGACCTCTGGCAGGAGGAAGGGGTTGTCTGTATGTGTCTGGGATGTCGGGGTGCATTATGGGGGGGAACTGCAGGCATACTGAGGGCTTACTAAGAAGTAAATCCTCAGTACATATCAGGGATTATTCACACCATTTTGTTTCACCTTAATCCCACAAAGGTAGGGATTATCATGAACCACATTTCGCACATGGGAAAATTGAAGCCCAGGGAGGTTAAGACAACAACCTGAGGCCACACAGCTAAATGGTAGAGTCAGGATTCGAACGCAGGTGGTAAAGAATCTGCCTGCAGTGCAGGAGACCTGGGTTCACTCTCTGGATCGGGAAGATCCCCTGGAAAAGGGCATGGCAACCCAGTATTCTTGCCTGGAGAATCCCATGGACAGAGGAGCCTGGCAGGCTACAGTCCACAGGTGGTCGAAAAGAGTTGGTTATGACTAAGTGACTAACACTTTCACTTTTCACTTTCACTGGCAGATCTAAGGGAATACAGGAGTCCCCTAGGAAGGGGCTGTTTGGGGTATGTCAGGGACCTCTCTTAGAATGTCCTAGGATCCCTCCTTTGGGCCTAGAGAGTTTGGGTGCTGGTGAGCAGGTGCCAGGCTCAGCTAGATCAAGTTGGGGCTGCAGCCTGGCTGGGAGTAGGCCGGCCTCAAACCCTTGATGTGGTGGAACCAGGGAGGCAAGAGATGCAGCCGAGGCCCAAAGTCTCCCTGTCTGGGTCTCTGTCCCTTTGTCTGTCTCAACCCCCGGTCTCTCTCCCCCGGTCTTGGCCAGTCTCCTCCCCTCACCACCCCAGGCCAGCCTGTGGGCTGCCCGGAGGCGGCAACAGCAATTGAATGGGCCCCTTGTTCCTGACCACACCCGCCCCTTGGGGTCACTCCAGGACAAGCCCTGGCAGCCTGCTGGCTTAAAGGGCCAGTGCCCAGAGAAAGGGGAAAGGAGGGGGCCACCGCTTTGCTCCCAAGCCCCACCCCCCAGCCTCCCAAAGATGGAGGAACTGAAGTGCCTGCGTGGGGGTGGGGGTGGGCAGCATCGCATCCAGACATCCCAGCCCCACATGGTCAGATGGTGGCTGCATGTGCCTGGTGGCGTGTGGGTTTCATCTGGGAAAAATGCCTTCTCTTCTCTCGGCCACTGGGCAGATGGAATGGTATCTGGGTCAGGGTTTGGTACACAGTTGGTGCTCCTCTGTGCTCATGGCATTGCTTGAGCCTCGTGGTGTTCCCCCACCTTTGGGATTGGGCAGTTACCTCTTCACCTTTCTTCGTTACCTCTGCTTCTCAAATGTCAAATGAGGCAAGGGTTAGGCTGGTTAACAGTGTTAAAAGGGTTTTAATTGCAGCTGAGTTTCAGGCTGCATTTATTGAGTGCCAGCTGCACACCAGGCCCTGTTGAGAAAGGTCCTGTCTGCAGCCGCATTTTACAAAGGCGCTGAGACGTTATGTGGCCCAGGTGTCAGTCAGCCCTGCCACCTCCACCCTCTCTACCGGGGCTGTGAAGCTGCAGGCTGCTCGCTTGCCTTCTCTGGGCCTCAGTTCCCCTTCAGAGCAATGGGAATATCCCCTGTCCACTTTCAGGCTGGAAATCGTTCACTTCTCCTGCCCAGGGGATGCTGTGGCTGGGGGAGTCTGGGACATCCTCCACACAGGGGCCGACCTAGAAGGCCTTGAATTGGGCTGTACCCGCTGGCTGCTCTGGGCGGCCTCGGCGCTCCTATGCCCCAGGCTGGCCCCTCAGACAGCCTGGGACAGGTTGCTGCCGGATGGACAAGCCTGTTCCCTGCTTCCTTATGTAACCGGGTTATGCAAGGGCAGCTGGCCTGCTTACATAAGGGGAGGCCGGGCCAGCCCCATCTGGGGAGGGGGAGGCTCTTAAAGGGGCTGGCGTCCCCCAAGTCTCCCCTCCAGGACTCTGCACCAACCCATGGAGGGAACCCTTTATCAACTCTCATCGACTCAATCATTAGAATGCACCATCATTATTATTGTTGTTGATGTTGCTCATCATCGCTCTGTTCTTTCCCAGGAAGCACAGAGCCCACTCTGCTTCTGACCCTCAGCTAGTCCCTTCTGTCCCTGAGCCTCAGTTTCCCTATCTGGGCAAGGGGGTATCAGCAAAGTAAGGCAGTGGGTCTTAACCGGGGTGCTGGCCCTGCCACCTGCTTGCTGTATGACCTCAGGAAAATGGCAACCCTCTCTGGGCCTCCATATCACCATCTGTAAAACACGCTGCCTTTCAGGGTTGCCCAGGGGAAATGAGTTCAGACGTGTGAAGGGTTAAGATAGCATGGGGCCTGCATGCACTCAGTCAGTACAACTTCTTGGTAGCTGATAAATATTTATTAAGTACTTACTGTGTGCCAAGCCCTTTCCCAGGTCCTGGGGACACCACCATGAACAAGACAGACAGAAATCCAGCCCTGGTGAGGTTCCCAGTCATGTGGGGGAGATGGACAAAGAACAAGTTCATGATGAGGGCTGTCGAGAAAAATAAAGTTAAGGAATACAGAGTGATGGACTATTTGGGGAGGGACTGTCTGAGGACCTGATATTTGAGCTGAGACCTGAGCGGTGAGGAGGAACCAGTTGTGCAAAGAACTGGGGGAAGGGCACCCGAAGCAGAGGGCACAGCCAGTGCAAAGGCCCTGGGGCAAGACTGGACCTGGCAGGTTGGAGGAACAGCCGGGAGGCCCGGGTGGACAGAGCAGACTGAGCGAGGGGGAGACAGGGAGGAAGGGAGGACAGGGAGGGGAACTGGTCTTTTACCACCAGGGAGGTGGGAGCCCTGGAGGGCTGTGGGCAGAGGAGGCGGAGGGCCTGACTCAGTGCTCACTGGCGCCCTCTGGCCACTGTGGGGAGAACAGGCTTTGGGGGGCAAGGGTGGGAGTTGAGAAGACAGGGCTGGTTCCGGCCCAGGCCAGGGATGGCCAGGGGCCAGCCAGGCAGAGGCGGACTCCAGAAGCATGAGAATTCAGTGGCATTGGTCAGTCTGGGCAGAGCAAGACCGTGCACTTCACTTGGACAGTCACTTGGATCATGAGGCCCCTTCCAAGGCTGGTGCTGGCCCTCCTGTCCCCTTGCCTCCTGCCTGGACTCAGGCAGGGAAAAGGGGGAGCAGGTCGGCCCCCAGACATACCCAGGGCCCTCTCCTGGAGTCAGGATATTGTTTGTGGGCAAGCTGGGATAGGTCAGTGGTTCCCCAGGTGGCCCGCAGGGCTCTGGGTGGGTTGGGCAGGCAACTGTGGGGCCCCCAGCCTCAAGCTGGGTATTCTGTTTGCATGGCTGCATTGTTCCCGTTTTTTTATTCCTGATCTCACCTGGTAGGCTTGGGCTGGCACCTCAGTTTCCTTGGCTGTGAAATGGGAATGATCGTCTGTAACTGCTCCGTGGGTTCCAGGAGCACTGGCACACAGTGGGCACCAATTCAGGAATCAGTAGCAATAATGTAGGAGGCTTGGGAGGCAGAAAGTGCCACTCCCCCATGCCTGACATGGGAGACAGGTATGAGGAAACCCATGATGCTCATTGAGATGGGCCACTGGGCAACTAAGTGACTCCCCCATCTGAGCCCATTTTGTCCCTGTAAAATGAGACCACAGCTATGGAACCCCTGTGGCATGTTGCATGTTCAGTTGCTCAGTCATATTCAACTCTGTGATCCCACAGACTGTAGCCCTTCAGGTTCTTCTGTCCATGGGATTTCCCAGGCAAGAATACTAGAGTGGGTTGCCATTTCCTTCTCCAGGGGATCTTCCAGACCCAGGAATTGAACTTGCATCTCCTGCATTGGCAGGTGGATTCTTTACCTCTACACTATCTGGAAAGTACAGAAGCCCTGTGACACCTGGTCAAAGGCCAGCACAGAAAGCTGTTTAGACTGTTACTATGCTGTTCCAGCCCCATGTGCCACGTGGGAAAACAGACCCAGAGAGAACCAGGGGCTTAACCCGGAGTCACACAGTCAGTTGGGCAAGGAGTTGTCCCTGAAACAAATAGCCTGGCTCCAAGCCACTCCAGTGCCTCAGTTTCTGGATCCATGAAATGGGTACACTGTGAGGGTCAGTGGGAATAACTGGACACCCAAGTAGAGGCTGCAGGGTTTATGTGGCCAGCCTGAGATTCTGCCTGGACACCTTCCTCCTGGGGTACTGAAGTGACATATGGAGGGTCTTTGGCCTCCACCCCCCTAGTTTCCCTTAGGTGCTGACTGAGGAGATTCTTGGAGGCTCCTGGGTTCACTGGGGCCATTCTGGCCAAGGAGAGGCAGTAGGAGCCATGCCCCTCTTCCCAGAAACTGCAGCCCTCTCTCTCTGGGGAAAGCAGGCCTCTAGGGTCCTCCTCTGCCCTGCAGAATGTCTAAAGCTGGACAGTCTGGCCCACCCCATACAGACAGGGCTGTCTGTCTTTGCTACACACCCACCATGTGCTGCCTGCCCAGTCTCTGCCAGACCCAGACACATTCAGTGAGGCAGCAGGTAGTGAGGCCAAATCTCTGCGTGGGTTCAAGTCCTGGCTGCATGCACTGGACCCAATTGCTTGACCTCCCTGAGACCTCTTTTGCCCCTCTGTAAATCTGTACATAGCTCTTGTGATTGTATGCTGCTGCTGCTAAATCGCTTCAGTTGTGTCCGACTCTGTTCGACCCCATAGATGGCAGCCCATCAGTTTCCCCCGTCCCTGGGATTCTCCAGGCAAGAACACTGGAGCGGGTTGCCATTTCCTTCTCCAACGCTTGAAAGTGAAAAGTGAAAGTGAAGTCGCTCTGTTGTGTCTGACTCTTAGCAACCCCATGGACTGCAGCCTACCAGGCTCCTCTGTCCATGGGATTTTCCAAGCAAGAGTACTGGAGTGGGGTGCCATTGCCTTCTCCGGTGATTGCATGCAGCTCCTGGCATATAAGGACTCAATAAATGGCAGTTATGATTATCATTATTTTCATACACTGTCTCTACAATGTATGACAATGTATTTCATACTCTGTCATTACAAGCCCCTCTGTACCTGGCAAACTCCTACTCAGACATCAAGGCCCCAGCTCCAATGTGCCCTCTAACAGAAAGCCTTCCTGGGTCCCCAAGCCAAGTTTCTATTATTTTGGGGGGTTCCTCCTGCCCTGAGGTCCTGCCTTTGATAGCTAGGCCTGGAGCAGTTGGGTGGGCTTTGCAAAAGAGGATTTCTGCTGATCCTCAAAAGACCAGGGGGGCCTGAGATGGGCAATGCTTGGATGACATTTCATACCCTGCCCTGGCCTGTTGTGGAAATCCACTGTATCACCACTGGTTGGAATCTACACTCCTAAACCTGGTCTTTCCCTGTGAATATCCCCGTTTTCCCAACAGGGGATTCCCATGTCCTACAAGCATTTATTTTGTGCCTGTTGTATACCATGCCCTAGCAGGATCATCCCAATTATTCATGCTATAGGCACATATTGAGTGCCTACCATGTGCCAGGCTCTGCAGGAATATTCACACTCACTTGTCTACAAACATCTGTTGACTGCCAGCTATGTGTAAGCACTGTTTGAGCACCAATTGCATGCCAGGCTTCATGAAGAGAGGCCACAGAAGAGGCAGGGAAGAAAAGTCTCCCCACCAACTATGACGCCAACTATGACCTCCTCCTGCATTTCAGGCAGCAGGTTACAAATGTGGACACCAGAACCAGAGTAACTGAGTTCCCATCCGATTGTCCACTTACCGACATGAGACCTGGGACAAGTCCCTTCCCATCTCTGACCCCTCTGGAAGATGGGGCTCCCAGCAGTCTGAAAGGTTTGCATCTCAAAATCTACTTTCTGCATAGAAGGAAACTGAGGTAGTCAGCAGGCTCCCCATTTGCTGCGGGTGTGATTCCCCCCAGACAACACTGGGGAGAGCACCTAGTCTTAGTTCAGAGAGGGGGAGTGCTGGCCCAAGGGCACACAGCTCAGGGCGGGCCTCTGCCCTGTTCTGGAGGCCTCCCCTTGGTGCCTGCCTCCCTGGCCCAGGCTGCCAGCCTCCGGCCTCCCCCGAACACCTCCTCCACCCCTCCCTGGGGCTGCTGAGTTGGTGACGCGAAGCCCGAGAAACTTCAGAAAGAAGGGAAACTGGGAGGGGCCGGGCGCCCCCACCCCGTCCTTGGCATGGGGGATGCTCTGGGCTTCCGCCGCCTCCATCCACCGCGTGGCCTCAGACGGCTTCCGGGGCCGCGTCCCCTCCCGCGGCCACACGTGCGCGCTCAGCCCTTGGGCACATGCGGCTCCACAGCTCCCAACCCCTGGCGGGGCTGCCAGGGAGGCAGGCCGAGGCCTTGGCTTGGCTGCGGGCGAAGCCAGGAATTCACTCCAAATGTAAACAGCGAGTTATTTTAAGTCTGCCCCCCTCCCCGGGTGGCGCTGACACATTTGACATTGGAGGGGACGGGGCGGGGGGGGGGGGGGGGGGGGGGGCGGGTGTTGCGCGTGTGGGTATTTTTAACCTTGTTTTTCACATCCTTGGTGCCACCCGGAGTCTGGTTTGTGCCGAGCGAGTGGCGGGGGGCACCGGGCCCCGGGTGGCAGCAGGCGGGTTCCTACCCCTGCCTGGCACAGACGCCGCCCTCCTGGCATAAGAGCCTTTAACCCCGCGGAGGCCGCAGAGGAGGCTCAGCACCCCCCACCAATGCCGCCGCCGACCCCTACCCCAGGGGATCCCGGACTCCAGGCCCAGCCAGCCAGCTCCTCCCGCGCCCACAAAATGGCCGCCTAGGTCGGAGAAGCATCTGGAAGCTGGGAGGAAGCGTTGACAAAATGGCCGCCAGAGCGCTGATGTCATAGGTGGCGTGGCCGCCAAGAGCGGCCGGGGTGGGACGAGCCCTGGCCTGCAGGCCTCAGAGTGGGCCCCGCGGCCTACGGGGGCCTCCCTGCCAGCTTCTCGGGCCAGACACCCCCAAACCGCTTGTGCCAAAGCCCCCCAGAGCCCACCGGATGCCCCAAGTTCAGCCCAAAGCCACGCGTTAGCACCTCCCAGGCCTGGCGCTGTGGCCGGCCGGGGGGGTGGTGGACGGCCGCTGTCCTGACCCGCTGGCAAGGTGTCCACGAGTGCCCGGCGGGGCCCACAGCCAGGCCGCGGAGCAGGCGGGGGTGAGAGCCGGGCTGGGTGGGAAGAAAAAAGAAACTTTTCTTTGAAAGTAATTCCGAAGCAGGTTGGCTGGGGCCCAGGCGGCCGGCAGCAGGGCAGAGGGAGATGGAAAGTGTGGTCCAGACTCGAGGAACGTGGCGGGTCAGGAAGGACAAGGCGGGGGGAGGCCTTGGAGGGGGGGGCGGAGCGGGGTGCGGCGCCCAGGAGGTCACCCCGGCCGTGGCCTTCTGCTTCTCCGCCTGGACGCTTTGTCCAGATTTCCCCCCGAGGGCCGAGGATGTCTAGCATCTTGCCTTTTTCCCCTTTGATTTATCCAAATATCCCTGTAGGAGGGCCACCAGGGGGTGGTTTAGAACCTCTGTATCAGGATGTGGAGGCTCAGAGAGGGAAAGTACTTTTGCTGAGATCACACAGCATTGGTGAGACTGACATCCAGTTCTCCTGATTGTTGGCCTTGGGAGTTCTGCAGTCCTGAGCCTGCAGGTGCAAGACAGGGTGTCCCCAGGGAGACTCAGGATTTGTACTAGAATTCCTTGAAGCCCAGAGTAATTTCGGTTCTGGGCCTTCCTCCTGCTATTCTGCCAGGGAAGTCCAAGTTCAGTCTGTTAGTCGCTCAGTGGGTCCAACTGTTTGCAACCCCATGGACTGTAGCCCACCAATCTTCTCTGTCCAGGGGATTTCCCAGACAAGGATACTGAAGTGGGTTGCCATTTCCTTCTCCAGGGGATCTTCTCCACCTAGGGGTCAATGCAGGTCCCCTGCATTGCAGATGGATTCTTAACCGTGGGAGCCACCAGGGACGTCCAGGTTCAGTTTAGCTTGAAGCCTTCCTGCTGTGACTGATCTGGCCTTCCTCAAGGTGGCCTAGAAGAAACCTTGACCTCAAACTTCATGGGGCAGAACTTTGTGTCTCTTTGGTACATTGCTGTGTCTCTGGACTCTAGGACACAGCCTGGTATACTGTAGGTGGTCAATACTTGAGTGAAAGAATCAACCTTTCCCCTTATGCTTGGGTTTGCACAGAGACTCATGCGGGAGGCAGGTGGAGGCTTGGGACACAAAGCAGGTTGTAAGATTATGGGACATATCCGGGAATCCATGGTCACATTTCTTAGGAGGGACACGAGGGTGTGAACCCCCAAACTTACAGAGCATCAAGGCCAGGTCCTGTGGACATGAAACCCCACTTGAACAGAAACCTGAATAAAGAGCTCTTGAGCCAAGCAGACATTTGCAAGAAAGGCATTCCAGGCAGTGCAAAGGCCCTGAGGCAGGACCAATGCCTGGGATGTTGGAGAACTAGGAAGGACCCCATTTGGCTAGAGCAGAGTGAACAAGGGGGAGAGAGAGGAGAGGAGAGCAGGGAGGGGATGGGGCAGGTCATGCAGAACCTTGTGGGCCACAAGAAGGACTTGGGACTTTCATACGTTTAAAGACCCACACTTGGGAATTCCCTGGTGGTCCAGTGTCTAAGACGCCACATTCCCAACGCTAGGGGCCTGGGTTTGAGCCCTGATCGGGGAACTAGGTCCTGCATGCTGCAACTAAGAGTTTGAATGCCACAGCTAAGACCCAGTGCAGCCAAATAAATATATTTTTTTATTTTTTTAATTAAAAAAAGACCCAGGCTCAGTCCAGTGTGATGAGAACTCAGACAAAAGTGGGACAAAGTACGAAAGGAGGGTGTTCCAAAAGAGATTTTAGATCCGGGCTTGGAAAGATGGTTGGAGTTGGCATGAGAGCAAGAGGGGCAGGGAAGGTTCCATGGCAAGAACGAGGAGGATGAAGACCAGGGTCGCCTGACCAGTGTGGCCTTCCAGGACAAAGTTGAACCTTGGCCGGCGATGTTTAAAAATGACCGGTGACACCCAGGAGCTGGGAATTCCAGGACCTGGCTTTGGTTCTCTCTCTAGCTGGCCGGTGCTGGGAGGCGGACGTGGCAGCCCAGCAGAGCCAGCTCCATTTGGAAGCCCGCTGAGGTTGGACAAGAAATCCCGTGTGCGAGCTCACTGTGGCAGCCGAGGCTAGCCCAGCGGATGCACTGTGGGGCCTGAACGGGAACCGTAGGCTCTTCCGTATCCTGCCAGGTTTAAGTGGGTGTAATCATAGTTTCAGCAAGTCCTGTCCTTTCTATATCCAAAAGATGAATTAAGTGTGACCCACTCTGTCCACCCCTGGCTGTTACCCTAGGCCAAGCTGTTATGCCCACTGGGATCCTTGTCCACCCCTCCTCCCTGGACTTCCAGCCTCTGAGAGTGCAGAAATCACTGAGCAGCCAGATTTAATGCGTGTTTGCTTTATTATGGTAAATATATATATAATATAAAGTTCACTGTCTTAACCGTTTATGAGTGCGTAGCTCAGCGGTATTAAGCCTGTTCACACTGTCCTGCAACCATCCCCACCATCATCTCCGGAACTTTCTCATCTTCTGAAACTGAAACTCTGTCCCCATTGAACATTCACTCCTTTCCCCTCCCCCAGCCCCTGGCCCCACCATCTACTTCCTCTCTATGTGAATCTGACTCCTCTAGGACCTCGTATGAGTGGAACCAGACAGTATTTGTCCTTTTGTCTCTGGCTTCTCTTATAAGCATCACGTCTTCAAGGTCCTTCCACATTGTAGCAGGTGCCAGAACCTCCTTCCTTTTTTAAGGCTGAGTAATATTCCATTTTGTGGCTGGACCACAATTTGTTTATCCTTTGTGCTTTGATGGACTCTTGGTGTGTTTCTGTCTTTTGACTTCTCTGAGTCTAGCTGCTGTGAACATGGGTGGGCAAGTATCTGCTTGAGCCCTGTTTTCAGTTCTTTGGGGTATAGACATAGGCGTGGGTCACATGGTGATTCTATGTTTAACTTTTGGAGGGACCTGTGCCAAGCTGTTTTCCACCACGGCTGCGCCATCTTATGTTCCCACCAGCAATGCACGAGGGTTCCAATTTCTCCACATCCTCATAGCCAGAGACGTTTTAAAATGTAACGTAGATCCAGTCATCACCCTTGCAACCAAAATCAAAGCTTCCCACAGGGCCCAGGATGGGGGGTGGTGCCCTGAGTGGCCTGAGGTCTCCTGGCTTTGTGTACTGCGTTTGGGCCAGATGCTGTGTTCCTCAAACATCCTGTATTTGTTCCTGCCCCAGGGCCTTTGCACTTGCCGTGCCATCTGCCCTCAGCTCTCCACACAGCTGGCTCCTTCCCTTCCCTATGTCTTTATAAAGAGTTTTTGCCTGACTTTTTGGTTAAAAGTCACCTCCGCCCCCACCAGCCATTCTCTGTCCCCTGACCCAGCTTTATTGCCTCGGTGGAACTTAGAACCAGCGAAATTATCTCGGTCTCCTTCTGTTGGGTCACTTCCTGTCTGTCTCCCCTCCCTTGGCTCCCTGCCACTTCCCCAGTGCCCGGCAAGCATAGGTGGTCAGTAAACATCTGGGAGATGAATGCCGGGGCGGTGTCTGGACCTCCCAGTTAGGAACTGCTGGAGTCTCAGCCACCAGGATAGTAGCAAGAGTTGTTTGGTGCAGAGGGGGGTGGGTGCTCCAGGGCGGGAAGGGCTGGACCGGAGGCCATGGCGGCGCCTTTGTCACGGGCTAGGACAGACCAAATTTGGGCTCGTGGCCACGGACAGGAAAGAACAGTTTGTACACGCTGTCAATGGGATCCAGTTTACATTTCTGTTGCCGCTGTGATCATGTGTTTGTTTGAAGGAAAGGCCACGGGAGGTGATGACGTTCCGGCTGCCGACAAACACCCCGCGAACCTGGGAAGTCAAGAGAACTGGTGCCAGGCCAAGCCAGGGTGTCGCTTGAGACACATCCGCTGTCTGTCCAGGGCCAGTCTCACTTATACTAGCATGAGCATGGTTAGCTGCGCTTTGGGAATGGTGCTGGAGAGCTTTGAGTGTCTCTCAGAGAAGAAACCTTTCAGGAAGGTCCCAGAGAGAGGAGAGAATGTGAGCCACGTAGATACAGAGGGAACAGTGTTCTAGGCAGTGGACACAGCCGGTGCAAAGGCCCTGGGGCAGGACAATGTTGGAGGAACAGCCAGGAGGCCTGTGTGACCGGAACAGAGTGAGCGATGGGGAGAACAGTAGAAGGGGAGGGGAGAGAGGGGATGGGGCAGGTCGTGCAGGGCCTATGAGCCACAAGGAGGACTCGGGCTTTTACCCCGAGGGAGGTGAGAGCCCTGGAGGGCTGTGGGCAGAGGAGGGACAAAGTTCATGTAACTTCTGAGCTTGGAAATATGCTGTCACACAAACAGTATTTATCCTTTAGACTGTGATGGACCCCTCCCCTCCTGAGTCTCCTCTGATTTGAGCCTCACACCCATATAAAGTAAGGCAGCAACAGAGAAAGCCCACTTTATAGATGGGGAAAACTGAGGCTCAGAGGGAGAGGGGCCTGATTCATCCGAGGTCACAGGCCAACTTGTGTCAGGGCTGAGTCTCCAACACAGGAGGGCTCCAGGACTCCAGCTTCTAAAACACGCTCCAGGATCATACAAGTTTGGGCCCCACAGCCTGTTCTTCATGACCCCAGGGTGCCTGAAAGACTCTGAGGAGTCCCACAGCTGCCCAAGAGGCCCACAGCAAGGCTCAGGCTTTTTGACTACAAACCCCAGGGTCAGGTGGAGTCTGTGGACACCCAAGGGACCCCTGTAGGTGCCCCACTCCCCAGGTCAAGAATGTGCATTTTGGTTCTGTGGTACTTCTCTGGAGTGTCCACGTTTTTCTCACACAGTCTGGAATGTAATCTGAGCAGCACCAAGTGCCAGATCGAACATCTGATCTGAGTGGGGCTGCAGAAAATCACGTCTTCGGGGATGGGCAGTGGGGGACTCCAGGGACAGCAGCAGGTCAGGAGAAAGCTTGTCAACAGGCAAATGTCTTAAAGCCAGCAATCGACATGATATAAAATTCAATGAGACATTCAAGGATGTTTCCCCTGGCCCCCTCTTTCTAAAAATAAATGTTACTGGAGAATAGTTGATTTACAGTGTTGTATTAGTTTCAAAGGTACAGCAAAGCAATTCAGTTATACATTTGCATGTATCTGTTATTTTCAGATTTGTTGCCCATATAGGTTATTATAGAATATTGAGTACAGTTTCCTGTGTTATTCAGTAGGTCCTTGTTGTGTATCTATTTTATATATACTCGTGCATAAGTTAAGGCTTTTCAGGTGGTGCTAGTGGTAAAGAACCCACCTGCCAATTCAGGAGACCTAAGAGATGCTGGTTTGATCCCTGGGTCAGGAAGATCCCCTGGAGGAGGGCATGGCAACCCACTCCAGAATCCTTGCCTGGAGAATCACATAGACAGAGGAGCCTGGCGGGCTACGTCCACAGGGTCGCCAAGAGTCAGACACGGCTGAAGTGACTTAGCACTCTTGCACTCACGGTGTATGTTAATCCCAGACTCCTAATTTATTCCTCCCCATCACGTTTCTCCTTTGGTAACCATAATTTTATTTTTGAAATCTGTTTCTGTTTTGTAAATTAAGTTCATTTATATCATCTTTTATATTAGATTCCGCATGTGAGTGACATCATTCGATATTTGTCTTTCTGTGTCTGACTTCACTTGGTGTGATGATCTCTAGGTCCATCCAGGCTGCTGCACGTGGCATTTGCTTCATTCTTTTCATGGCCAGATGGTATTGCCTTGTGTATAGACCCGACATGGTCTTTACCCACTCATCTGTCTGTGGACACTTCGGCAGTTTCCCTGTACTGGCTGTTGTAAATAGTGCTGCTGTGAACACTGAGGTGCATGTATCTCTTTAAATGATGGCTTTCTACGGATAGGTTCTTTAAGAGAGGAGCACATAAATCCGGGTTGGCCCATCGGCTTTCCTTGCTATGTGACCTTGGGTAACTTACTTACCCTCTCTGGGTCACGTGTGGTTGTCAGCCTCAGTCAAGGATTGCTGCAGGGTGTTAGACAGGACTGTCAAATGCACAGCCTGCCACCTGGCCTTTGGTAGGCTGTCTGTGCTTGGTTGTTGCCAATATTTTATTATTATTATTATTATTTAGCATCATCATCTCCTATCTTCTCACTCTACACCTTAGCTCTCTGCTCAGTGAGGTGAGGGTGCTCTGAAATTTCCTTGACCCATGCAGCAGGGTCTGGGGCATCTGCTCCCATGGACATTAGGGTCTGGGGGCTCTTCTCCCATGAGGGGCTTGTTGGCATAAGTGAAATGGCTGTTCCTCACTGCCCCCAGCTGTCCCAACACCACATTTAGTAACAGAAAGAACTTTGGAAAAAGCTGAGCATCAAGGGACCCCCAGCTAGGGGCTTTATCTGGTCAGACAACAGGGTTCAAACACAGGGGAATCGCCCCAAACTACTAACAAAGAAGGGGTTCTGTCTGTTCTGAGCCCCCCTCCAAGGGCCCCCACTGGATCCCTCCTAGTCCCTCCACGGACCCAAACGTGAGGCCTCAGGGTGTCTGGGCGTTGACCCCAGGTCCCATTGCTGCCACCTGGTGTTGTGTGAGTTTGTGTATGTCGCCACCTCGCTTTGTGCCTCAGTTTCCCCATCTGGAAAATGGGGGTGATTACCACACATCCCTCCTGGGAGAGTTTCAAAGATTAGACGAGTCAGTGGAGGTGAAACATGCATTCCCAACACAGCTAAAGGGGTGACTCACTAAGTATTAATTACTGGAATGTACCGTTTCACATGATGTGGGCTTGATGACCCTCCCAGGAGCTCCAGTCACAGCCCTTCACCCACCAGGGGCTGCCACTCTCATCTCTGGGTTGAATGACCTCCCTTGCACCTGACCCAGCTGAAATTATATACTCCTGGTTAATCTGCTTCCTTGTTGATTGCCTGGCACTCCACCATTAGGACATCAGTACCATGAGGGCAGAGAATTTTGCTCCTCTTGTTTGTTGCTGTGTTCCCCCAGGCAGGCGGCACCCAGAGGTGCTTGGCAGTCAATTTGCCAAGTGCTCAAAGGAGAGAGGTTAACAGTAGTGCAGTTCAGCCCTGATTCACAGATGAGGAGATGGAGGCTCAGAGATGTCAGGCACTTGTGCGAGGACTCACAGCAGAAGTTGGCAGACTTTGAATAAAGTAAATGCTTCAGACCACGTAGGTCACTTCCGGTTTCTGCTGCATATTCTTTCTCTTTTGACAGCCCTTTAAAATTGTACGGGACACTTTTCTTTCATTACTACCTCCGCCTAAAGAGTCTTTTTGGGCTTCCCAGGTGGCACTAGTGGTAAAGAACCTGTAGGTTTGATCCCTGAGTCGGGAAGATCCCCTGGAGGAGGGCATGGCAGCCCACTCCAGTATTCTTGCCAGGAGAATCCCATAGACAGGGGAGCCTGGTGGGCAACAGTCCACGGGGTCACAAAGAGTTGGAAAAGACTGAAGCGATTTAGCACACACACAAAAAGCCTTTTTAGACAGATTTTTCCCTAATCAGTGAACCTCATGAAATTTTAATAGCACAGGTATATTATATATTTATTTATATATTGTATCTATGTCTATATATCTGTGTTTTATTTAAAAAAAGATAAATTTTTAGCCCCCTCCCTGCCACAAGAGCCAGTTTTTGCTTCTACTGAGAATGGTTGGATCTGGACTGGACTCCCTCCCCAGTCCAGACATCAGAGACTGGGCAACTCTCGGTGGGATTCTCCCAGGCCAGCATCCCTGGCCCAACCCCTCAATACCAGGAGCTCCTTCCCCTGTCATGACAACTACAGATGTCCCCAGACATCGTCTTGGGGAGCAGGAATGTCCTAGTCAAGTTCCTCTGTGCTAGGCAATTTCTTTCCATAGACATCAACTTCGAAATATAGACTCTCTGAGCTGGGACTCAGTTTACAAACCTCATCAACTGGGTAGATTTAGTCAGATAGTGCCATGAAGCTCATAACACAGTAAAAGCTCAACAAATGAAAGCTGCCCACTTGGGGACTGGGATGTCAGACATTAGCCAGCCTTTAGGCATTATCCACTCTGGGTCTCTAAGTAGAAAGGAGGTGGAAGAATTATCTGTGCTCTTTTTCTGATTTTTCATGGAAATATCCAGAGCAGCTCAGCCTGATAGAACTTTCTGTGATGATGGCATGTTCAGTGCTGGCCAATTCAGTCACCACTGACCAAGTGTGTTTGTCCAGTATTGAAAGGTAACTGGCATGGCTGAAGTCCTGAAAATTGCATTTAATTTCAGTTTAGCCGATTTAAATTTCAAGTCACACGTTGCTCAGGGCTCCCACACTGGACAGCTCCAGAAGATTTGGAGTTTCCAGAAGCCAAATGACTGGCAAGTGGTCAGCAGGTGGGTGAGAAATAGTTTGAGGTTTTTAGGGATGGTTAAAAATAAGATGGCATAGTAGAAAGGAAGGAGGTTCTCACACCTGCTACAATGTAGATGAACCTCAGAGGACGTGATGCTCAGTGAGAGAAGCCAGACACAGAAGGAGTCAAATCTATAGAGATAACAAGTAGATGGTGGGGGCCAGGGGTTGGGGTAGGGGACAGAGAGTCAGTGTTTCATGGGAACAGAGTTTCAGTTTGAGAAGATAAGGAAGTTCTGGAGATAGATGATGGAATGGTCACAAGACAGTCTGAATTTACTTAGTGCCACTAAGCTGTACACTGAGAAACAGTTAAATGGAAGAGTACATGTAATGTATATTTCAAAACAATCTAAAAGTCAATTAAAATTTTTTTAATGAGATGTCATATAAGTATAGCATCATATAATTTAGAAACTATACTTATTTAAATTAAAAAAAACTCCCAGGAGTATAGGAAACAGAGAGAAAGAGAGGCAGGGGAGGGGGTGGCAGAGGGGGCGGGTGGCAGGGGAATGAGCTTTTTCAACCCAGTAAAGGAATTTGCAGAAACCCACAGCTAACATAGTTCTTAGCGGTGAGAGACTGAATGGGTTTCCTCTAAGGTTAAAAGCAAGACGAGGACACCTGCTCCCACTACTTGTAGTCGACAGGGTTTTGGAAGGCCTGTTGCTGCTACTGCTGCCAAGTCACTTCAGTCGTGTCCTATTCTGTGCGAGCCCATCGACCTCAGTCCACCAGGATCCCCCATCCCTGGGATTCTCCAGGCAAGAACACTGGAGTGAGTTGCCATTTCCTTCTCCAATGCATGAAAGTGAAAAGTGAAAGTGAAGTCACTCAGTCGTGTCTGACCCTTAGTGACCCCATGGACTGCAGCCTACCAGGCTCCTCCGTCCATGGGAGTTTCCAGGCAAGAGTACTGGAGTGGGGTGCCATTTCCTTCTCCGTTTGGAAGGCCTAGCCAGCGCAATAAGGCAAGAAAAAAAATCAAGGCATACTGATTGGGAAGGAAAAAATAAAATTAGCTCTGCTTGCAAGTGATACAATTGTCTACACAGATAATCCCTAGCAATCTATTAAAAAAAAAAAGGGGGTGGAGTCTTAGGACTAATACGTGAATTCAGCAAGGTTGCAGGATACAAAATGTTGTTGTTGTTGTTTAGTCACTAAATCATGTTGGATTCTTTTGCAACCCCGTGGCCTATAGCCCGCCAGGCTCCTCTGTCCATGGGATTTCTCAGGCAAGACTACTGGAATGAGTTATCATTTCCTTCTCCAACAAGCTTAACACCCCCAAACCAATTCCATTTCTAAATTTTAGCAATGATCAATTAGAAACCTAAATTAAAAGGACTTCCCTGGTGGTCCCGTGGTTAAGACTCCATGCTTCCCCTACAGGAAGTGTGGTTTTGGTCCATGGTCAGGGAACTAAGATTCTGCATGCTGTGCAGTCAAAAGAAAGAAAGGCCTTAACCAATTTTTCTTCCATAAGAAAAAAAAAGGAAAGAAACTTAAAAACACACTCTCATTTAGGTCCCCCAAACCATGTATTGAATGTCGGTTTGGCACCAACATTTTACAATTGTTATTAGCTGACATGGAGACCTGACAAACACTGGGAAGTGGGTTGTGTTAAATCCTCATTTTACAGATGAGGAAGGTGAGGCTCAGACACATGATATGGCCGGCCTGAGGTCAAGAGCAAAGGATAAGGGCGCCAGACTAGAGCCAGCCATAGCCTAGCGCCATGGCTTTCAATCCATAGGAAGTAAAGGCACCCAAGGCAGAAACAACCAGAGAGTAACAACAGTAATGAAACTCTCCTCTGGTGGGTGAAGGGCTCACAGCTCTGAGGGAGACGCTGTAATGGTGCCCATTTCACAGATGTGGGGAGTGAGGCACAGGGAGAGGCCCGCAGTGCCCGGCTGCCTGGTTCCAAAGCAGGAACACACAGACAGCACTTGGGAAATACCCCCACCTCCTTCGGTAGGCGCCTGAGTGCCAGTCGGGCACCGCTGCCCGCTGAGTCCGTATGGGCACCGGTTCTCGAAGAGGGTCTGTGCCCGAGGCCTGGAGCCCGACGGCTGGCTGCCCAGGCTGGGCCCTTCCCAACAGTGGCCACCCATGCCCAGCCACGCGGCCATTCAAGCAGGATAGGCTGGCTCCAAGGGGCCGCTGGCTGCCCAGCCCGGGAGCTGCCATGGGGCGTGGGGCCCAGCCGGGCACAATCCCCTTGCTGCTGCCCAGCTTTGCCCAGCCGAGCTGGCCACACAGGGGGCTGCTCAGCCAAGCCAAGGAGGGCTGCCTGCACGCGCTTCTGTCGTGGATGGGACGTGGAGGCGGGGTGGTGGTGGGGCACTCCTGGGCTTTTTACAGCATCCACGGTCTTGGCTGCCAGCAGGTGCTCAGCACACAGTGTGTACAAAGCTGCAGGTTCCACGCCAGGCAGATGGCGCGGGCTCTGTAACTCTTGTGAGCAGTGTCATCATTACTATTATCCCCAGCAACCCTGGGTGAACTGAGGCCCCAGGAGGGGAAGTGACCTCCCCAGGACCATGTGGCCTCGGATGCTCCCAGAGCTGGGATGGGAACTCAGGCACCGAACTGCAGATGCCAAGCAGTTTATGTTGGTCGCGCTGCACGTCTGGATACATGTGCAGAGTATGAATTAAATTAACAAGGGGAGGCTTCCCTGGTGGGCTAGTAGTTAGGATTCTGTGCTTCCATTGCCAGGACCATGTGTTTGATCCCTGACCAGGGAACTAAGATCCCCACAAGTTGCTCCCCTGGTTGGTGGGGGGGGGGATTAAAAAGTAAGTAAAATAAAATGATACACTACCGTAAAAAAAAAAAAAAAAAACAAGGGGCATAGTGCAGGCACTTTTTCGTCATTCTAACCATCTATTTCCTTGTCTATAAAATGGGTACACTAATAATGCCAGAGAAGTAGCTCTTAATGGTTTAAGGGAAGGTATGAAATGAGAACAACGAAGCACCATATCTACAGTCATCTTAGGGACTTAAAAATAACAATAATAATAATGGGATAGATGTTACCATGTATATAGAGCTCAATATGCCCTAAGTGCTTAATATATACTGTTAATATCCCCTTGCCACCTCCTGCCAATCCAGTCGGGCCTGTGAAATGCTTTCACACATTTGAAAGAGAAAACTCTGAGGCTCAGGGCAGGTAAGCAACTTGCCTGAGGTCACACAGCGAACAGCCCTGGGCTTGGAGTGTGGCAGGTGGCAGGGGCCTGATTCTTTCTCCGTCATTTGATGGTGCTTCCGGCCATCTTTGTCCTTGACCTGAGACATAAATGAATAGGGCTCTAGGGGTTCTGTCCATCTGGGCTTGGTCAAGTGCTCCCCTGCCCCCAACCCAGGGTGGAGGGTGGGGGTGGGGACTGCAGAGGGGGCTGGCGTGACTCGCCCTCCATCTAGTTCTCCGGAGCCAATAACGCTGAGCTCAGCGTCTGTCTGCTTCACCCGGCTGCCAAGGAGCCTGATTATTTTTAGATAAGATGGGGGGGCAGGCGCCGGAGTGGGAGGGAGCCCCCAAGTTGGGCAGGGGAGGGGGACATCACAGCTGCGGAAATGTGCCCCTCAGCCCCCTCTCTGGGGACCCTGAATAGCAACCTAAGACCATGGGCTGGGCTCCTGGGACTCTGAAGGCAGAGGAAGATGGGAGTGGGCCTGAGGGGTCAAGGACTCACCTGTCTGGCCCTCAGTTTTCCCATCTGTAAAATGGGCATGAGGGTTCCCACCTCATACAGTGGAGGCAGGATTAAATGAGTTATCCTTACTTGACAGAAGAGGAAACTGAGGCTCAGAGAGCACTTCCTATGACTGAGCCAGCTCCTGCACTTGGGTTCTCACCTGTGACCCCAGTGACGAAAGACATCCATGACCCTCTGTGGCAGCAGCCAGGGAACGCCATGCTCCAGACCATTGTCTCCATGGTGCTGGTCCCAGCTAGTGCTGGGCTGACGCCTCCTCCCTTCGGGATGGGGACCCCTGTGGCAACGTCACCAATTCCCCCTCCCTCTCTTTGCAGATGCAGAGCAGAGTGGCAGTCCCCGGGCAGGGATGGGCTCCGACCAGGAGGACAGCAAGCCCATCACACTGGGTGAGTCTGGAGGTGGCTGGGTGGAGGGCATGGTTGCATTCCCATCTTTTATTTAGGAGTAATTTTGGGAACACCCTTTGTGGGTTCTGTGTGGTCCTGTGTGAGTACCTGAGTCATTCCTGGAATAGGTGCTGCTGTTGTTCTATTTTGCAGAGGAGGAGACTGAGGCCCAAAGAGGCATATGAACCTTCCAGGGGCATCCAGGGAGCTGGGGTTGGAACTCATGACCCTGAACTCTGGCATCTGGACTCAGAGGTGCTCCCCCAACAGTCTCACAGGATGTTCAATGAATAAGTAGGACAAGTCAGTTCCATGTTGGGGTGGGGGGATAGGAAGCAGGAGAATTTGCCTGCTTCAGGGCTGGGAGCAGACACCTGAAGGACAGAAAGGTTTTGGAAGCTGCAGAGGCCCTGCTTCTACTCTATCCCCTGGCTCCTGTCTGTCACAGTGTTGTCTTCCCTGAAGTGGTCAGAGGGCTCCTGTGAGCACTTGAGTCATGTGTTGCCCCTCCCCCACCCACAGCCCTCAGGGTAAAAGCTCAAGTCCTTCCTGCAGACTAGGAGGCCCTGTACAACCTGCCCCATGCCCTCCGTCTCCCACGTCCTCCTTCTCTGCCCCTTGTCACTCTGGTCCAGCCACAGGGGGCCTCCTCACTTCTCCTCCAATATGCCAGGCACCAGCCTGTCCCAGGCCCTTTGCACAGGCTGTACCCTCTGTCTGGACAGGTAACTGCTCTGTCTCTCTCAGATCACCCAAGTCTTAGCTCAAATGCCTCCCTCTCAGAGAGATCTTCTCTGAGCTCCTTAGCTCAAGCCGCCTGGCCACTCTCAATCCCAGCCCTCTGTTTTAGTTCCTTTAGAGGAAGTTAGTGATTGCGTATGTATTTGCTTAGCTGCTTAGTGATTGCATATGTGTTTGCTTATCTCACCTGGTGGAACATCCCCTCCTAAAGGGCAGAGGTGTTTGTCTTGATCACTGCCCTGTCCTCAGTACCTAGAATAGGACACAGTACACAGCACACGCTCAAAAAACATTGATAGAAAGAAAAAAAAAAAAAAAGGAGAGGAGGGATAAAGCAGAGAGGAAAAGGGAAGCTAGAGAGATAGTACACCAGGAGACAGGACAGAGGGGAGATGAAAAGGGAGAGGGGAAGAAACACCCGGTGGATGAGGGCATCCCCCATGGAACATCCGTCACAGGCATGCACAGGGAGGCTGGATGGTTCCAGGAGGTTCACAGGCCCCGGGGCCACATCTCACTGGCCATCTGTGACCTGAGTCCTCCTTGGCCTCCTGTGATCCCCACGTGCCTCCTTCCAAGCCAGATGTTCGAGGCAGGCGGCGGGGGCTGCGGCGTTTGGCCGGGTCCCACGGGGAGCTCCAGCGTCTGGTGGAGGAAGTCACTTCCTCCCCGCCCGCCAGGGAGTCCCCTGGAGATGGAGCTGGGCGAGCGCTGCACAAACAGGAAACCCCTGTGGGGGGAGGGGGGAGGGGCGTGCTGACAGCAGCTGGCCAGCTGGGTCAGCAGGAAATGGCCATGGCCACTTCCCCTGGACGCTGGGAGCCACCGCCCTGTCCTCCTCGGGAATGTTGTGGTCCTAGCCTTCCATCATGGGCCCGGGCAGGCAGTAATTGCTCAATAAATGGTGGACACAAAGCTCGCAAGCAAGGAGGGGGCTTAAGTGATGGACAGCGGGGGAGCCCGCCACGGCTCTGCGCTCCCTGCGGCTAGTGCTGCCCCCTAGAGGCCTGGACAAGAACTGCTCCCACCACCGCCTCGAAACCGAGAGCTGCCACCTCTACTCTGACCGCTCTCCCGGCTCCTTCAACTCCAGCCCTGTCAGCCTCCAATTCACCAAGTGTATCCCCACCCCAAAGACTTGGACTTCCCTGATGGTCCAGTGTTCCACGCTCCCACTGCAGGGCACGCGGGTTCGATTCCTGGTCAGATATTTTCCGTATGCTGTGTGAAAGTGAAAGTCACTCAGTCATGTCCAACTGTTTAGGACCTCATGAACTATACAGGCCAGAATACTGGAATGGGTATCCAGTCTCTCCTCCAGGGCATCTTTCCAACCCAGGGATAAAACCTAGGTCTCCCGCATTGCAGGACGATTCTTTACCAGCTGAGCCACTAGGGAAGCCCAAGAATACTGGAGTGGGTAGCCTATCACTTCTCCAGCAGATCTTCCCAACCCAGGAATTGAACCGGATCTCCTGCATTGCAGGTGGATTATTTACCGGCTGAGCTACCAGGGAATCCCCACATGCTGTGTGGTGCATCCAAAAAAAAAAAAAAGCCCTATGTTCCAACCCTAGGGCCTTTACATAAGCCATCTCCACTGCCGGGAACATTGTAGCCCACAGGCAGGTGGCAAAACATTGAGTTTAAGATCATCCTAATCAAGGCAGCCAACTTCTCACAAGGCAGTTTCACTGTGCCAGGGGCTGTCTGGACACTTCTCAAATTTAAACTCACATTTCTCTTTTCCACCCCTACCCTGATGTCTTGGTTGAATGTTACCCTCCCAGGGAAGCCTTCTCTGAGTCCTTTGTGCAAAATAGGTCTCTTCCCCATCAGGCTCCCCCACCTTGCCTGCCTCGCTACCCCCTGACGCAGCTCATGTTTGACTTAATGATCTTTAAAAGTTTTTTTAAATTGTGGTATAACACACATAAAATGTATCATTTTAACCATATTAAAATGCACTGTTCGGTGGTATTAAGTACATTCACCAAACTATGCACACATTACCTGTCTAGTTCCAGAACATTTTCATTACTCCCAAAGCAACCCCACCTCCATTAGCTACTCCCCTTCCTTAGGTGACCACTCATCCACTCTCAGTGTCTGTGGATCGGCCTGTTCTGGATCTTCTCCCATCAGTGGAATCACACCTTGTGTGTCCTTCTGTGTCTGCTTCTCTTACTGAGCATCGTGTTCTCAGGGTCCTCTCAGGGTCCGTCCATGTGGTGGCAAGTGTCAGGGCTTCTCTCCTTTTCATGGCTGAGTGATGCTCCCATGTGTGGAGGGACCACATTCTGTCTATCCATTATCACTGATGGACATTTGGGTGTTCTCTGATTTCAGCTACTGTAAATCATGCTGCTATGAACATTCATGTAGAAGGGTTTTTGACTTCCTGCTCTTATGTGGCTTCCTTTGCCCACTCCAGACTGTGAGTCCTGGAGAGCAGTGGCCCCTGTTAGTCTTGTTCCCCATGGTTTCCCCAGTGTCCAGCTCGGAGGCAGACACAGGAAGTGCCTGGGAAGCACTTGCTGAGAGAGTGGGTCCTGCCTGTGAGGGCCTCTGGGCAGGACAGGCCTGTTCCCTCCCAGCTCTCCATGTGGGTCAGGGCTCCTGCCCTCTTGGGGCCAGCCTCAGTTTCCAAATCCATGAAATGGGTCTAAACCACCCCATCCTGGAGAGGAGGCTGTCCAAGTGTCCAGACAGCCCCTGCAACAGTGAAACTGCCTTTAAATTAGGCAGGAGTGGGTCTAGGCACACTGGAGATTTTAACTGCTGCCTGTGGACCCTCCATTCAGCCCATGGTTCTGAGCCCCTGCTGTCTTCTAGGTTCTGGTCCAGGAACTGGGAATGCCACAGAGCTCTCAGCCTGGCAGCAGAAAGCTAAAAGACTGCAGTGTTGCATGGGGCGATAAGTGAGGCAAAAGGACCGAGCTGGTCCCTCTTGGGTTGTAGCATTCATATCTCACAATCACCCAAGCTGATGGGGTGTATGGTCCCCACTTTTGAGACCAAAGAGGTAAAGTGACTTGTCCAGAATCACACACCAAAGTGGGAACCCTAGCTGGGATGTGAACCCAGGTCTGGCCTCCACTCATGTGTGCAGCCTACCATGCCACAAAGACCCTGGAGGAAGGCTGGGAGGCTGGAGGACAGGAGGCTGGCTGCAGCTGCGCTGAGAAGGATGGAGCAGAGACTCAGGAAAGAAGATCTGCTCCAGCTGCGTTAGGGCAGAGGACTCCTCCTCAGCCTGGAGGGGTTGAAACAGCCATCCTCTCCCTGCGGTCAAGGAGAATGGGGGAGACGGGGGTGCCTGGTCAGGCACCCCAGAGTCTGGGCAGCCCAGAGGTGTCAAGGTCAGGTAACAGACACGGTTCAACCAGATGCCTGCTGAGCCCCGTCCTCTGTCTCTTTTCCAGACGCCACCGACTTCCAGGAGAGCTTCGTCACCTCCGGTGTGTTCAGTGTCACTGAGCTCATCCAAGTGTCCCGGAGTAAGTGTCCCCGCCCACCCTCTTCTGGGACTTGCCAGGGAAGGGGAGCAGCTGTCAGGAAGAAGACGTAGCTTTGGGATGGGGGCTCCCAGGGGGAAAGGGACTCAGGGAGGGAGGAAGAAGGAACCCATATCCCTGCCCCACTCCCCCTCGTCCTCTCCAGCCACCCCTATCACTAAACTAAGGTTCCTAGGAAGGGCAGTATCCAGGCCCTTTCCAGAGTCCAAGGTCAGGCTGACATGCGCTTCCCCAGGAAGGACTCTAGATGCTGGGTGGAGGGGCCAAACGAACTTCCGCCCCAACATCCCCCCTCTGGGGGCCTCCCTCACTCCATAAGGAGGAGACCCCAGAGGGTTTCCCAATCCGCTTTGCCTCTTGTCCTTTTGCCTTACCTATGGACCTGCTTCGGGACCCACCCCCCAGATACCTCCATTTCAAATCCACACCTCAGGGAGCCCTGGTGGCTCAGGTGGTAAAGAATCCACCTGCAATGTGGGAGACCTGGGTTCAATCCCTGGGTTGGGAACATCCCCTGGAAAAGGAAACAGCAACTCACTCCAGTATTCTGGCCTGGAGAATCCCACGGACAGAGGAGCCTCATGGGCTATAGTCCATGGGGTTGCAAAGAGTCAGACACAACTGAGTGACTAAGCACAGCACAGCACCCTACCTTAACCCTAACCATCTCCCTCCCCATCCAGATCAGCAGAGCCTGGCCTCAGAATGCTGGGAAGCTTGGCCTCTGGCTCAGGCTATGTCTCTGCCTCACAGTGTGACCTTGGCCTCTCTCAATGGCCTTGTTCTTCTGATACATAGAATTTAGGGCAGTTTCAGCCAAACTAGTGCCAGCCCCCAAAGGGCTCTCCCCACCCCTCCAGGGCAAATCACAGCCCTGGACCTTGTTCCCTCCCTCACCCTCCTCTCTGTCGCCTTCTGCAGCACCTGTGGTGACTGGAACAGGACCCAACTTCTCCCTGGGGGAGCTGCAGGGACACCTGGCATATGACCTAAATCCAGCCAGCACCGGCATGAGAAGAACGCTACCCAGCACATCCTCCAGCGGGTATGTCCCCCGGGCCCCACCTCTGGGCATTCCATAACCCCACCCACCCACCTCCATCCAGCCCCAGCTGGTTCATTCGTTTCCCTGTTTCCACATTCCACCTGGAAAACTCTTATTTATCCTTAAAAATCCAGGACCCAAGTGACTCTTTTCCCCAGTCCTGACACCCCACACTAGACTCCTGCAGCCTAGAGCCCTACAGGCCCAGCCCTTGAGATGAGAACACAGCCAGTGATTCTTGCTGAGATGTGCTATGTGATTGTGAGCCAGTTACACATTATGTTTGCCTCGGTTTCCTCATGTGTAAAACGGGATCATGATCCTACCAGGTTGTTCTGGGGATTACAGCAGCTCAAGAGATGAGCCAGGTCTTCTGGGCTTTAGTCTCCACTCTGCTAATTTTCTAGCTTGGACCTCAGCCGAGTCCCTCCCTGTCTCTGGTCCCAGGTGTCCCATCCAAGTAACGGGCAGATTGTAACAGGTGTTGTCTGAGGGCCAGGGGCAAGTCCGCGGCTCGCATGCAGTCTCGCGATAGCACCCTCTTCGCCCCGCCCCACCCCAAGGGCCGGAAGTAACGACGTCTGCTGGGCCCCCTGCGTCTCCGTGGTAACCGCCCTGCTGGCTTCCTCCTTCGCCCTTTAGGAGCAAGCGGCACAAATCCGGCTCGATGGAGGAAGACGTGGACACGAGCCCCGGCGGCGATTACTACACCTCGCCCAGTTCTCCCACGAGTAGCAGCCGCAACTGGACGGAGGACATGGAAGGAGGTGGGCCTGGTGGCGGGAGCTGGCCGGCTTTCCGGTCGGGGTTACCGCGGCTGGGACTACGTATTCCGACAGGCACTGCGCGGGCGCCAGAGAGTCGGGAGTCGGCCTGGAGCCATGGGGCCTCCTGGGGATTGTAGTCGCGCGGGTTGCGTTCGGCTGGACGTAAACTCCGGGTTTGCATTCCCGGAGCTCTTTGGTTCCACTCTGGCCGGCTTTCTTGCCCTCTGCCTGTAAACAGGCTATCTCTGTGAGTTTCTTGCTTTACAGAATTGACTCAGTATAGATTCGATCAGCAGGGTGCTTCTTCTTGGGGTTCCCCATAGACCCTCCAATATAGGGTCGCCGCTAGAGGGTCCTGATATATAGGTTGCCTACTCACGGGGGTCCTTTCTGGAGTTCCTTCCCCTCAACCAAGATTCGCATCTCCACGGGAGCTTGGTATGGGTGATTCCAGTTCCATAGGAGCCCCTCTTCTCTTATGGCATCCTTTTCCTGGCAGGTTTTCTTGTTGCTCCTTTGTCTTCCTAGGGTCCTCTCTAGAATGTGTCTCTCATGAGGCCCCTGTTTTGTAGGGTCAGCTGTTTCATAGAGGCTCTTTTCTGTCGAGCGCTGGCTCTTCCGGATTCTTTGTTTACTAACCGTCTCCCCAAGGGCATTCTCCAAAGGCTTCCCTTCTTTGGCGTTTCCATCTCCACCGTCGTTGTCGTCTAAAGAATCCCTTTATGGGAATTCCCTAGCGATTCAGTGGTTAGAACTTGGCGCTTTCACTGCAGAGGGCCCTGGTTGGATCCCACAAACCGCGGGGCGCAGCCAGGGGGAAAAAAAGAGAGGCAGTTTCTTTCACCTTAAGATTCCGCTCTCTAGTGAGCTAGCGCTAGCCATAAAGGAAGTGGTTTGCAGAGTGGCCTGTGGAGAGGACGTCCCTGGCATTCCTCAGATTCTCTTGTCCCCCAGTTTTAGAAGCTTGGCTTTACTCGATGTCTTTTCCCTTATCAAGGGTTCACCCCATCATATAGCCTAGTGATTATGAATGGTGGACTCGAGTCCCCCAACCCTTAGCAGCTTCCTGGTGCCCCCACCTGTCTGTGCCTCAGTTTCTTCATCTGTAAAATGGGGGTGTTAATGCCTACATTACCCACTCCATAGGGTTGTTGTGGGGATTAAGTAAATTTATGACATCTAATGTTCCTAAAACATGCCTGACACATAAGTACCCAGTATACCTTTACAATTTATTTTCTTCCCTCCTCCTCTTCCTGTTTCCCTCTTCCCTACTTACATAGAGCCTGATGTCTTATAGAGATCTGTCTATACAAAGTGCCATACCTATAGTATCCTTGATAAGTAACCTAAGATTACAATTAAAAGGGCAGATTCACTAAAATGGAAAAGAATCTGATATATATATATATATATGAAATTGAATCATTTTATTGTATACCTGAATCATCATAAATAAACTATTCTTCAATAAAAAGAAAAGAAGGAAGGAAGGAAGAAAAAAGGCAGGTTCAGGCATCAGAGAAACAAGGGTACAAATCCCAGCCCTGCCTTTTGCTCACTGTGTAGGCTGTGTACCCTTGGACAGGTGACTTAACTTCTCTGAGCCTCAGTTGCCTCATCTCCAAAGTGGGAAGATGAGAACGATCATTCTTTTGGAGAGTTGGAAAGAGGACATGGTGGAATGTGAATAAAGCAACCATCTGGCATGTGATAAGTGACCAGGAAACAGGAGGGTTTCTCGGTGTTCACGTCCTTATAAAATTCCATCTCTTTGAATCAGTCTGTAACACAGCTGGTTGTGACATCTGAGGTCCCAGGGGTCCTCCCTCTTCCTCACTGTGTGCTCCCAGAGCAGTACCAAATGCTGGGGGGACCTCTCTCTATTAGGCTCTAATTTATGAATCAGAGTGTCTCTATGGTTCTGTCGCTTTGAGTTCCCTCTCTCTCTCAAGTTTGTCTCTATAAAGACCTGCATTCAATAAGCTTTAGGTCTGATTGCAGATAATAGAAAACTCAAAAGGAAGTACATTCTTCTCAAATAGATGTCCAGCCATCAGCAGCCCTGGGCAAGTGTGATGTGAGGCTTTTAGTCTCCTGCATTATGCAGCACTGAATATGGTTTTTATTCCTACATTGTGGTCCAGAGTAACTGCTGGAGCTCCAACCATCATGTATCATATCCAGCCATCAGGAAAGAAAGGTCAAGTATGGGCATGTCCTCCCCCTTTAAACATAATTCTCAGAAGACTCACTTAGCTCTTCTGCTTGTCTTTGAGCCCCTGAGTTAGTCCTAAGGCCATAGTTGGCTGTGTGATGGATGCCGGGAAATGTAGTTTTACTTGGGGCAGTCGTGTGCCATCTCAAATTAATGGTTCTGTTACTGAGAAAGAAGGATAAAGTAGATATTGGGAGACAGTGAACTTCTGCCCTGTCATTTCCTGATTGGAAACTCAAAAGCACTTCTCATTAACTCTGTAATTGAAGAGATTGTCTACATATAAAGTGTATACTATTTAGAGCTGAAAGACAGCCTGTGCTGGGGTAGCCATAGCAGTCCTGAGAGGAAAAATTATAGCCTTCAGTCTATTGATTAAAAAAAGAGAAAGGCTGGAAATAAAGAGCCCAGCTTTCAATACAGGATGCTCAAAAAAGAAAAACAGCATTTTAAAAGGAAGGGAGTACTGGAGAGAGTCCCTAGGGCTGGATCTGACCTTCCTGCCCTGAGAATGACATGGCCGTGACAGGGGAGGACAAGAAGGAAGCCTGTAGCAGCTTCTGGTGTGTGATAGGGAATCACAGAGCCAGAAGGGGATGCCAGAGGGGGTCAGTCCCCCTGGAGCTCCCATTGGTTGCCTCAGATAATGACAAACTTGCTTCCTTCTGTGGGCATCTCAGTGGGCATCACACACAAACACAAACACACAAATCTCTAGTGTGTGCCTGTCCCTGCTTTCCTGGTGCTCACAGTCTATTGGCGAGATGGATTCTGTCTTTTCCTCCCTCCTCCTCCTCCCCCTTCCTCTCCTTCCCTTCTTACAATGCCTCCTCCTCTTTCTCCTCCTCCTGACTTCCTCCAGCTTCCTGTCTAGACAGCCCCCAATTAGCTGTTCATTAAGGGGGTTAAGCTGATTAGAGCAGTCTCTCCCTTCCTCCGCTGTGGCCTCCATGGGCAGCAGGCAGCGCTCATCTAACTCCCCAACCCCAGCCTCCACACTCCAGGGCCTTAAAAGAGCAAAGGCCTATTGCAGCGGGTGGCAGGGGGATCCAGCCCCTCCAGGACAAGACCACCCCGCCCAGTCCAGGCAAGACCCCCTGCCTAGGCAAGACCCCCCTCTCCACCCAGGCAAGACCCCTGCAGCCACATCTCTCAGGCCCTCTATACCAGCTTCCAGGCCTTTGCACACTCCATGCCCAGGCCAGGAATGCCAAGAGTGCCTATTCACGTGGCCACCTCCTCCCCAAGGCCTTCCCTGCTTACTCAGCCAAGCCTGGCAAAGAGGGGATCCCAGAGTGCTCTGCTCTCGCTGCTTCTGTGGCCCTTCGCCAGGGGATATAGGCCCTTCACAGGCAGTTATTCCATTGTGGGAATGGGGGGTTGGCTTACCTCATCCCTTTTTTAACTTTGCAGCGGAGGGGGGCAGTGGGGGGTGGCAGAGCATTGCCTGTGGTTATGGATTGGGTTTGAGTCCCAGCTCCACCACTTTGTGGCTCCCCAGGGTCTCACAGAGGGTCCTCACCCAGGTCATCTGTGCCCCCAAGGGACACTGGGTGATCTCTGGGACATGTCTGGTCATCATGACTGGAAGTGCTCCTGGCTTTGAGTGGGTGGGACCAAGGAGGCTGCTCCACACCCCACAGAGCCCAGGATGGTTCTACAGAGGGTGACTGGCTGAGATCAGCAGTGCTGGGGAGAGCATCCCACATAGTAAGTGCCCACTGAGTGGTGGTGGTTCCTACCAGAACTGTGCTCCACCTGCCCACCTATCCACTCTGCACACCCTCTGCCCATGCTGTATTGTGGGCCCTGGAGACTAGAAGGCTCCACCACGGTGGGCTGCAGGGGTATGGGCTAGTTTGTGGGTCTCAGATGGGGGAGGTACAGGCCTACCTGTTAGATGAAGAGTGTGTGCTTAAATGGGGGACAGACAGGCATGTGTGACAAGCATGTGGAAAGATGCTGAGGGGAGCGGGGCACCTACTGGCACCTGTCTCCAGTTAGGTGTGTATCTTCCACCGGCGGCATAGGGATGCTCAAAGAGGACATATACGTATGTGTATTGAACAGAAAGCTGGCTGGTTGCATCAGGATGGAGGGGTCAAGGGCACACCTGCTAAGTGGAGAGATGCTTACCTTGATGGGGCGCCTAGGGTCCTCACCCAGGCCAGGCACCGTGTTGACTGCCACGGTTGCACATGTGGGGCTGTTCCCGGTGTGTTTGTTGGACGAGCTAGAGATGTTCAGATGCAGGAGCATCAGATGGGGTGTGCGGAACATGAGGGTGACTCTTTCTTGCAATGCGGGTGCCTCCTTGCCCCCACCCCACGCCCTGGCTCCCTCAAGCCCTGGAAGCTCTAGAAAGGCCTTGCAGAGGTGCGGCTGGGGGTGGGTCTGGGCTGGGCTATTTCCATGCAGGGACAGGCTGTTCTAGGAGATCCTAAGTGAGCGTCTCACAGCCCTAACCTCATTCTTGCCACAGCCATGCCCCAGCCAGGTGCCCACTGTGCATGCAAACATGCGTGTGTGCACACATACCCCCTCCATGGCTGCAGGGACACACACACACCCTGCCCTGGGTCCTGCCAACTCTTCCTATCCCTGGGAAAGCCCAGACCTGCTCCCAAGCCCCTGCTTGGCTGCCTGGTCCCTCTGGACCGCCAGCCCCATCCCAGGACATGCCACCAACCCCCCCCCCAACCCTGACACACACACAACAGCAGGTGCACACCCAGAGCCATCAAGAGCAGTGGTCTTTGTAATGGCAAAAGCAGTTGGTGGCCTGAATGCCCTTAATGGGCCTGACACTTGGATCGGGCTCACACCCCTACCCCTACCCCCACCCCCAGCGGTGCTAGTGCAGCAACCAGAAGCGCCCTATGATGAAATGCCTCAGGGAATAGGGTGCCCCAGGTGTCCCAGATGGGACAGCGCTAGGGACACATGGAGATGTCAGCTCACAGAACGATGGGCAGGAGACCGCAGAAACAGGGCCCACTTACTTTATACCATTGTTTCATTCACTGAGGCTGAGCTGGAGACCTTCTGGGTTCCCCCAGGGCATTCAGGGTAGGTAGTGAGACCACTCTCTGCAGAGGAATGGAAGCAGGTGATTCCAGCGCATGGGTTTGTGCTGGATCCTGGTCTGACGACTTTACCTGTCATATCTCATTTAATAGTCACGATGACCCCACAGGGAAGGTTCTGCACCCCCAGGAAGGATGCCAGGGGCACAAGCACAGAGCCACTCGGATTTTGGACCAGACCTTCCCCTCTGCCCACCCTGCTGCCTTCTCTAGGGCTCTGGCGTCCCCCAGGGGGTGAGGGCAGCCCTGAGCTCACCCACGTCTAGAAGAAGAGAAGATGTGAGCCAGGCTCTGTCACCCAGGGGCCCATGGGGCATTAGGCCCCTCATCCCCGTGGGCCACATGACCCTGGGTGGCTCCCTGCCCCGCTCTGAACCTCAGTTTGCCCTCTCTGCAATGGGTTCCCAGCCTCTCGCCCACAAGTGGCTGGTGGAATGATGGGCAGAGGCTCCACGGGGAGGCCCAAGGGTCCTAGGAGTGGAGAGACCCTGCCTGCAGGCCCTTGACTGTCTGGCTCTCCTCGCAGGCATCTCATCCCCAGTGAAGAAAACAGAGATGGACAAGTCTCCTTTCAACAGCCCATCTCCCCAGGACTCACCTCGCCTCTCCAGCTTCACCCAGCACCACCGGCCTGTCATCGCCGTGCACAGTGGTGAGCACTGCAGGCCCCGGGAGTGGAGGGGTGGCTGGGCCATCTCAATAGGGCCCTCGAAGCCAGGGAAGTCCCACCAGTTGTCTGACCACAAGTCCTATTGCTGTAGCCTCCCATCCAGGCAAGAAAGCCTGCAGGTGCTGTGGCAGAGAGCACCCAGGCCTGACTCTTTGGAGGCCTCAGTTTCCCCTTTTGTACCAAGAGGTGCAGCCAGGGGCTCACCTCCCAATCTGCTCCCCATACAGTATGACATATGACCTGTCATGGGTCACATCTGTCCAAGTGACCCATGGACAGATCCCGGGGTTGGACCGCCACAAAAAGAGGCAGACACACAGCACACATGGTGTGTCACACACAGGCCACACGATGTGTCACACACAGACTTCCCTGGCGGTCCAGCGGTTACGACTCTCTGCTTCCACTGCAGGGGGCATGTGTTGATCCCTGGTTGGGGAACTAAAATCCCACATGCTTGGTGTGGCAAAAAGATTAAAAAAAAATTTTTTTTAAGTTTAAAAAAAAGAAGGCCGCACACAGGCCGCACAGGAATATGGGCACTCCTGGCCACCCACATGGGCAGCATCACACTCACAGCAGCAGAGACAGGACTCTAGCCACCACGGGGCTTGAGCTAAGCCAGTCACCTGTCCATCAGGGCTCCTAAATGTCCCCCACCCAAGGCCGTGCGTAGAACCAAATGAGTTAAATCAGAATGAGTTAAACAGGAACCTGAATGTCATCTGTTGTCCCTTGGTTGTGATAATAATGATTTAGTTCCATACAAAGGCAGGTATGTATACAGGACAGAGGCAAAAGTCAAGATAGTACAGCAATTTAGACTGGGACCCAGCAAAGCAGGGCCCCCAACTGCCACCTGTTCTTGTAAATAAAGTTTTATTGGCACAGGGCCACACCCATCCGTGTACACATCATCTGTGGCAGCTTTCAGGTGACAAGGGCAGAGTTGAGTAGCCCTATCAGAAGCCCTATGGCCTGGAAAGCCAAAAATATTTACTGTCTGGCCAGAGAGAGAGAATAAAGGGGAGTGACCACTAATAGATACAGGGCTTCTTTTGTGGGGAAAGAAGATGTTCTGGAATTAAAAGTGTCACTGAATTATTTAGAACAAGAAAAAAAAAAAACAAATGCCACACGGGACTGTTACTGAGCAATAAAAAGGGGTGAAGCCCTGACACTTGCTACCACGTGGATGGCCCCTGAGGACACGATGCTCAGTGAGAGAGGCAGGCACAGAGGGACACACAGGGTGTGACTCCACTGACGGGAAATGTGCAGAGCAGGCAGATCCACAGACACAGAGAGTGGGTTCCTGGTGGTCAGGGGCTGGGGAGGGAATAGGAGTGTTGCTAATGGGAACAGGGCTTCTTTTGGTGGATATGAGAATATTCTAAGAGAGATTATAGTGATGGTTGCACAGCTCCGTGAATGCGCTAAAAAAGAAAGTGAATGTACACTTTAAGAGGGTGTATTTTATAGTGTGCAAATGATATCTCAATTTTTTAAAAAAATGGGCCCACCTTCCATTTATGGAAAGAGCTAGCTGAGCCCTGGGTCAAGGTGCGGGCTGTGGGGCCAGTCAGTGTGGGCTCAGACCCCCAGGTCTGCCACCTGCCTGCTGTGTGGCTAGAACAGGGGACGGTCCCTCTGAGAGTCACAGTCGTCCTCTGTTTAACAAAAGGGCCGGTGGAATTTCCTGGTGGTCCAGTGGTTCGGACTCCACATTTTCACTGCCGAGGCCTGGGCTCAATCCCTGGTCAGGGAACTAAGATCCCATTAGCTACGCGGCATGGCAAAATAACAATAGTAAATTTTAAAAAATGAATAAAAATTGTAAAAGGGGTGGTTCCAGGCCCCCATGGGCTCATGGTGGAGATGTAGGCGTAACCCACTTGCATAAACACGGTGACTCTGAGACAGGGCAGCCCAGTGGGGGCCCCTGATGACCACTGCCCACGCCCCAATCTCTACAGGGATCGCCCGAAGCCCTCACCCGTCCTCAGCCCTGCACTTCCCCACCACCTCCATCCTGCCCCAGACGGCCTCTACCTACTTCCCGCACACGGCCATCCGCTACCCGCCTCACCTCAACCCCCAGGACCCGCTCAAAGATCTCGTCTCGCTGGCCTGTGACCCGGCCAGTCAGCAGCCTGGACCGGTGAGTGTGGGGCGGTGCGACCACCCCAGGGACCCCTGGGCATCGTTTATGAGTGTCAGGCGGCCCTTCCTCCAACTGGGCAGCTTCTGTTTGCAAACACCTGGGTCCGCAGCTCCTGGAGTCAGACCAGTGGGAACTTAAGTCTGTTTCAAATGTCTGAGTGGACGACCCCGAAATCAGACATGATTACTGCTGAGCTCAGGCCGGCTTTGGCCAAACGTCCACCAAAGCTTTGATGTTCGGAGGCTTTTGGACCTGGGGACTGTGGGAGAGGTGATGGATGAAGGGGTACTCGTGGCAAACGCGGGGAGATGTGTCCAGGCCGCCCATGCAGTCTGGTGGTGCTGATCCTGTTTAGGAGAAAGTGGGCATGAAGTGGCTTGAGGAGGCGGCGATGATACAGCCATCCCAGGATGCTGGAGGCCTGCGGGGCCAGGCGAGCCCCGGGCACCCACCAAACTCGTCCCAGCCAGGCCCATCCACAGCCCCAGGGTGGACAGCAGCCCGAGGCGGAGGGGGCACCCGCCGCCTTAACCACCTGTCTCTCTGTTCCCCCCAGTTAAATGGAAGTGGCCAGCTCAAAATGTCCAGTCACTGCCTTTCTGCTCAGATGCTGGCACCCCCGCCCCCCGGGCTGCCGCGGCTGGCGCTCCCCCCTGCCACCAAACCCACCTCCGAGGGAGGAAGCTCGTCGCCGACCTCGCCCTGTAAGCACCCAGGAAGGCGTCCCCCAGGGGCCCCTCCCCTCCCCGGCCCCGCTGCTGGGGTTGGGGGCTTAGGCCCACCCGGTGTGTGCCGGCGAGTTTGGTGGGTCCCCAGATGGAGGCCTGGTCCACGCAGGGCCAAGGCAGCTTGAGGAGATGGCTGGGGGCGAGTCTGGGGTCTGCCTCCGCTGGCTGAGTGGCCTGGGGCCCCCTGTGTGCCACCCCACCCCCACTCCCATACCCAGGCTCCAAACCCTCCTCTGTACAACAAGCAGTAAGGGAAGATCTCAAACTGGAGGCGGGAGGGCCAGACCCGGCCCCCAGGTGCCTTCTGTCTGTGAAAAAGGGGACTCTGTTATGATGGTTGCTGTTTTAAAGTCAGGACATTTCACGTAAAATTTCCAGATTTCCCCTGGATTCTCAGGGAAAACTGGCCACAGCGGGCTCTGTTCCTAGCTGCCAGACTGGGCCACACCTTCAGGCTGGACAGTCCCCGCTTGCCCATCTGTCCCCAGGAGGCCAGGGGTGGCTGCCCTGCCTTCTAGAACTTTCTGCCCTGTAGATGTAGGTCTGGGTGGTAGCCTAGTGGGAGGCCCTGGCCGGGTCTCCTAACCTTCCCGAGCTTTCCACTTTCGGGATGTGGCTGGAGAGATTACAGCTCACCAGCCCCCAGTGGACGCCCCTACCCTGGTCCAGGTATCCCCATCAGCCATGGCTCTGCCCCCAGTCTCTCCCTGAACCCCATCTTTTTTAATGTCTCTCTCCCTCACTCCCCAAAGGAGCTTCCTCACCCCCAGCAGGAGGGGCCAGCCCTCCCTCTGGGCCCTGTCGGCCCCGCTCCCCACACACAGCACCCCCACCCCTAGTGTTTCTTCCCCAGTATCCACTGCCTGCCAAGACCCGGGGCGGCCTCACATGTAGACATCTTTCTCCAAACACCAGTACGCAGCACTGGAATGCTGGGCTCCAATCCCACCCCTGAAGCTCCTTCCCTGTGTGACCTTGGGCAACTGTCCTCCCCTCTCTGAGCCTCAGTTTTCTCAGCCGCAAAATGGGACAGTCACCAGGGGCGGTGCGGAGCGAATCAGTGAAACAGATCAGGGAGAACACTTAGCAGGAGGCAGGTGCAGGGCACAGAGTTGGCATGGGGGGCTGGTCATCACCTTCTCGCCCTACTTCCTCATCTGTGAAATGGGCAGAAGAGTCTTGTCTGCTGTGTTGAGGCCACTGAGTTAACCCTGGAATGCTGCCCACTGCGTGGTATACAGTAGACACTTAATAGACGGGGAGTGAACGTGGATTTCTTCTCTTTTGCCTTGTACCAACTTCTCTACTGCAGGTCCAGCCTGCTTTCCCCCCGCAAGCTCCCCAAGCCTCACTGCCTTCCACTTACCCTTGCTTGAGTGGAGACCACATGGGGACACTCCCGCCACCCCCTTCCCCACACCCCAGCCTGGATTTCGAATCATTGCCTCACCCACAAAGCGTGATCAGTGAGATTAAAATATAAAGATGCTGCGTGTGTGCACCCAGCCTTCCCCGAGCCCTCTCCAGGAGGGAAATTAATAAATAAAACGCCCTCAATAATTCATGGCACCCCGCACGGCGGGAGGCAGGCCACGGGAGCAGGATGGACCAGGCACTGGAACTCTCTGAATAATTCACAGGCGGTTTCTGGATTATGAATCTTTCATCCCGCGCCTTCCCTCCCGGCAGACACCTGCCTGCGCGACCCCTGGGGCCTGAGCCTGTGGGCTTTTCGGGGTGCCCGGACCATCCGGGGGAGGGCGGCCAGCTCAGAGGTGCCAGGTGCTGGGCGCGCAGGCCTGGCTGTCTGACCCTGAGCAGCGGCCACCCTCTCTGGTGCTCCCGCGCCACCCCCGCGCTAACGGGCTCTCGGTCTCTCTCCTCCTCGCAGCCTACTCTACGCCCGGCACGTCCCCTGCAAACCGTTCCTTTGTGGGATTAGGACCAAGGGATCCAGCGGGCATTTATCAGGCACAGGTAGGGGCCAAGAGGCCGGCTGGCGGGGGGGTGGGAGGGGCAGGGCAGAGGGGCCGGCCGGGCGTGCAGGGAGCCTTCCCCCAGCTGTACCCCTGGCATGGCAGCTGTTGAGCGTGGCTGGAGGACCCACCTGCCAGGTCCTTCCAGGGCCTTGAGCCCATACCGGGGGATGTGGTAAAGCCCCAAATCCCGCCAGGGGATGTGGGGCTGGGCTTGTCACTGCCCCGGTCCTATTTGTACAGATGGGAAGACTGAGGCTCACAGAGGAGAGGGGCTTTGCCCAGGATCACATACTGCATCAGCCCAAGCTTTCAGACCCCCAACCTTCATCCTCTCCCACGCCGGCCAGAGGGAGGCAAGGGGTGGCAAGGGATCCCAGGATGCCAGAGGAAGCTGGGGAAACCAAGGCAGCCCATGGCAGGGGGGTGGGGCCTCCTGGTAGAGCATGCAGGCCCCCACCCCAGGCTCCAGCCCGCGAGGTGGGAGGGAGACAGCAGAGGTGGGGTTGGCATCACTGCCACTGAGTGTGCACCAGGTTGGGGGGACCAAGGCTGGCTGAGGACAAGACAAGGAGGCTCAGAGAGGAGGAGTGAGTTGCCTGAGGCTGCACAGCACTGCGGGGCCAAGCCTCAATGTGTCTGGAACTGAGACCCGTGGCTCCCAGCATCTCTCGAAGCAGGAGGTGGCCTTAGCCCCTCCCTGTGTGTCCCCAACTCCCACCTTTGATCTGGCATCTGTATCAGTGTCGTGTGCAGGCCAGGAAGGTGCTGGCAGGTGGTGTTCGATGGTGGTGGCTGTACCCCCAAGCCCTGCTCCCTGGTTGGTGTGTGTTGAGGAGGGGATCACGGGATGTAAAACGGCTGCTGCAGCCCCTCTGAGTCCCAGATGCACAGAGAAACATCCTGGGGCTCCCCAGTAACCATAGAGCATGGGGATTTGCAGGGTCCCCAGGGGTCACATTCAGATCCTCAAGCCACCGTGAGAGAGTGATCTCTTGCAACAGAGTCCATGGGCAGGGGGCAGGGGTGAGGGCGAGGTGGACGGGTAGCCACGTCCCCCTTCTCCGCTGAGATCAGAATCAGCCACTCTGGGGAGGCCCAAGGAACCTCCCGCCACAGCCTGGCCCCCGGCTGCTGCTGGCAGCTCAGGGGGTCCAGAGTTGGGGGGAACCTGGCAGTCCCCCTCCCTCCCTTCACAGACTTTAGCTGGGGGTCCTGGGGTCAGGAGATGAGGGCTTGTGCCCAGCTCTCCTTCACCCACTCTGAACCTCAGTCTCTTCTTCCAGCCTTGGGTACTTCCTGGGGAGTCCTTGAAGTGTCTGGAGCATCAGGGGACCAGTTTGATCCAAAAAGGGCATGGAAAGGCCAGGGCCGCCCCTCGCATACCCAAAACATTAAGTGTCCCGCCTCACTGAGCCCTGGCCAGGATCCAGACAGAGGGATTGCTTGGTCAGGGTCACCCACTGAGCTGGCGCAGCCCCAGGCCACCCCTCTTTCAATTGGGTTTTGAGTTCTATCCCAGTGTGGACACCCCTGCCCCCAGAGTGCTCAGGGAGCCAGGATCTTCCTCTTCCACTCTCACCTGACAGCCTTCCCCACTGGAGGCTGGGCATGTCCTAATTGCTTCCGAAACCAAAGCTAACAAAAGCAACGGACGGGTGCGGGCTGCCCTCTTCACCCTGCCCCGGTCTCCCCCATCCATGGTGTCACCTCCCCTATCATCAGCCTCTGCATGGGGGGAGAGGGGACCACCCCAAGTGGATGGCCTGGAAGGGGAGAGAAATCAAGGCAGGCAGGTAGGGGGAACCTTTGTTTCTCTGTGCCTATGGTCACCCCCTGCTTGGTGAACAGGCCCTGCCAGGGGACCAGAGAGGGTGGGACCGGGACTGTGGAGGACCCTGGGGGAGGGGGCATCTGGGCCCCTGCCTGGGAGGGGAGAGGTTGGAGCCTGGCGTCTGACAGAGGATAAGTATGTCCAGGCAGGGGGCTCAGCGCTGCCAAGGGCTGGAAATAATGGGGAAGCAGCCTGAGCATAGCTGGCAGACCTGGAACGTGGGCTTGGCCTGGGGGCCCAGGGGAGCAATGGAAAAGGTTAGAGGGAGGGCGGGGTCTGCACAGCCAGGGCTGGCAGCCAGAAAGAACTTTGTGGGGCTGGTGTCAGGGGGCAGCAAAGGTGTTGGATGGAGGACCCTGCCAGAATTGTGTAGGCAGGACCTTGGGTCCCTGGACTAAGGGGTCCCCCGACCCCGGCAGACCCCAAAGGGAGGGAAGGGGAGGAAGGAACCGCGAGACCCATTCCCCCCTCTCGGAGCCCCTGTGCTAAGGGCTCAGAGCGGAGAGGCCTCCTCTTTGGCGCAGTCAGCACTTCCTCCACCTTCCTTGTTCCTGGCGGGTTGGCTCTCCTCTGCACGCGGCCCCCCACCTCCGCCCCACCTCCCAGCCTGCATTGGCTTCTCCCCTCCCCACTTCCATCTCCTGCCCTCACCCTCATCAGCGCCTGGCCCCCTGATCAATATTCTCTGACCCCAATCAGCGCCCCTCCTCTAATCAATGGCAATTGATCTCTCCCTGATCAATTGCCTGCCTCTTCATCTCCCCACCCCCATCTCTCACCATCCCACCCCTCCCCCGCAGCCCTGAGCCAGCCATCACTTTGGCCTCCAGAGTAGGGTTCTGTGGGGTCTGACGCCTCCCCCGCTTCCCTGTGTGAAGGGGTGGGTCTGCCTAGCCTAGCATTTTTCCCCAATCCTTCTCTGCCCATCACACCTGGTCAGCAGATGAGCAGAGGGCCTGAGTGGTTAAGCCGTGTGCCCAGAGCCACACTGGGGGCTCCAGCCAGGCCAGGGGGTGACAGAGCCCAGACCTCACTGTTGGCACCATGCGGCCTCAGTCTCCCCCTCAGCTGATGGGAGAGGATGTTGAGTTGAGGGTGCCTTCCCTGCTCCCACCATTACGGGGGCCAGAGTCGGGCGGGCAGAGAGCTTAGGAAGGGAGGAGGCAGGGAGGAAGGGCCTGGGGAGGCCGGCCACCACAGGGGAGGGTCACGCCCAGAATCTGTCTGGTTGCCAACGGAAACCAGACATGAGGTAATGGCCAAGATGAACTTGAACTTGGCTGGAGGTGGGGGGCTGGGAGCCACGGCGCCAGTTCGATGGGATGGCCCAGCGGCTGCAGGCGGCCTGGTGGGATTGATCGCCCGGTTGGAGGGAGTGTGACTGGTTTACAGCAGGGGTGGGGGCACAGCGCTGCTGTGACCTCAGTGGGATGGGGCAGGGGGGTCCCTACCCCAGTCCCACTCCCCAGGTGGATTGAATGTATTTCCAGGGGAAGGGTCTGTACAGCAGCTTCCCTGTGGGGACCCAGGCCAGAGCTGTCCCTATAGACCTGGCTGCCTGACCCCAAGCCTCGGTCTCCTCCTCTGTAAAGTGGAAGTCATGACCCCCTCAGTGGCCAGGCTAAGGGGTCAGCCCCAGGCAGGGGGACAAGCAAGTAGCTTCTCAGGCCCTAGTGCAAATTCTGTCTTCTTCCCTCAAACGCTGGTGGACTTAGGCAAGTTACTTTACCTCTCTGAGCCCCTGTCTTCTTCACTGTAAAACGGGGTCGGGGGGCAGTAGTCCCTCTTTCATGAGGGTTCTAGGGGAACCATTAAATGCGAAAATGTTAAAAGTAAAAAAGAAACAAACAACCCAGGTCACAGGGCCTGAACATGGTGCCTGTCTGTAGAGATTCACCAGTGGCCCTCCTCCCACGAGGGGGAGTATCCCCTCCCGTGTTTTATACTCAGGGTTGGAGGTGGGGTTGCCAGATTTAGCAAAACAAAACTACAGAGTTCAGGTAGATTGCAGTTCCAGATAAAGAATTAAAAAAAAAAAAAAGAAAATTTTTTTTTAAGCACAAGTATATCCCAAAAGTTGCATGGGATATACTTACACTAAAAGGCTTATCTAGGATTCAGGTGTAACTGAACTTCCTGAGTTTTATCCAGCAGCCCTGCTTAGGGGCCCAATCACTCGCCCAGGGTCACCTAGCAGGTTACACAAGTCTGGGACAGAGGTCATAGGTTCCAGGGGTCGAGGGGGCCGCAGTGGGTATAGGCTGTGGCTCACAGAGCCTGACCCCCATCTCTCTTTCTCTTTCTCTCTCTCTCTCTCTCTTTGTGTCCCCCTCCGGCCGCCCAGTCCTGGTATCTGGGATAAGAAAGATTTCTTCCCACGCCCTGCTCCTTTGTCCCAGGAATCCCAGGGGGCCGCATGGACGGCCCCCGGCCCACATTTTCGGTGGAAAGCTACAGCAAGCAAGAACGCCCCGCCGCCGACTCTCAGCCCGGCCGAAAGACAAAATCACACAGACACATAAACACAGGAGGAAAAAAAAAGAAAAAAAAAAAAAAACGGAAAAAAAAAAAGACAAACGGGGGAAAAAATTACAATACATAAAGATAAACCCACCCAACCAAGAAGATAGACGGTAAAGAGGACAACGCTTCGGACTCTCGGGACACCACGGCCGGACGGACCGGACGCTCGGGATCGTCCTAAGTTATTCATCTCCTCTCGCTGCTGCTGCTGCCGGTCAGGGAGGCCCAGCCACGCCCGCCTCCTCCCAGGACCAGGTGAGCGCAGCCTGGAGCCCGCGCCAGGCCCACGGGGCAGGGCACCCAGTGAGGCCTCCGCTCCACCCGCGCGCCCACCGCCACCTCCGGGACAGTGTTTGCCAGGCTGGGGAGGCTGGCCCTGGGGGGCCGGCAGGGACCCCAGCAGCAGGCAGCGGAGGCGGCTGGGTGGGCAGGGGGCGACGGGGCCAGAAGAGGGTGGCAGGGAGACCCCGGCAAGGCCAGGGCACTAGCACGTGGCGGATGCTCGGCGAAGGCGCGCCCGGCAGGCGTGGACCTCTACCTGCTCTTTCACGTGAAGCCCCTCCGCACCTGCCGGGTTTGGGAGCCGTCTCTATGCAAATGACCCCCAGCCCCACCCCAGGCATAGGAGGCCACCCCAGCGCACCCCAGCCCCCCTCCCACCGGCTCCACACCCCCCCACCCACCCTGGGAGGGCCCCACGTTGCACACACTGTAAGAAATGCACTTTTCCAAGGAAGGGGCTGGGGGCGGTGGAGCAGAGAGGCCTGGGGGCTGCTCTGGTCTCTCTATCCACCCAACCCTTGAACTGGGGAGGACCCCCCCCACTTAGCCCGTGGAGGTGGGAGGTGAGAGCGAGTGGTTTAAGTGCCTGATTTCCACCGCCCGCCCCCCTCCCCTGTGTCCAGCTGGGACGAGAGTGGCCGTGGGCCTCCCCCCTCCCTCCTCTCCCGCAACCTGGCCCCTTCCAGTTGCTGACCCCTCATTGCTATGCCCCCATCAGAGCTAGAGAGATGGAACCCCGCCCCCAGCAGGCCCAAGGGGCAGAGCTGGGCCTCCTCCCAGTGTCCTGCCCCGCTGGGGTATGGGGCCTGGGGTCTCGAGAAGCTGGTGTGCCCTCTCTGCCCCCACGCCTCCTCTGCCAGTGCCTTACATCCTGGAGCGACAGCCCCTCCCTGGTGCCTCCCGGCCCAAAGGGGGACCACGGTTTGCACTTTCATCCCCCACCCCCTGCCGAAGTGGGGCACAGCCAGGAGGCGTCGCCCGCTGGGTGGCCAGAAGGAGAGGGGCCAGGCCACCTGTGGTCCAGAACAGGGCCGGGGGCTCCGGCTGGGGGCGGGCAGGTCGGCGCCTTGGGGCTCCCTGCTGCCATGTAGGGGGGCCTCCCATCTGCTAAACATTTTCCGTTGAGCCGCTCCAAAAACACTAAACCTGGGGACATGGGGTGCCCCTTTACCCCAGCTCCCCGGCCCCATCCATGCCTCCTCCCCGGGATGGCCATCTTGGGAAGGGGGGCCTGGGAAAGGGTGTTAGGTGTTCTGGGGTCACCAGGCCCAAACACAAAGACCCCTTCCAGCCATCTGTCTGAATCCCAACTGGTCTCCATGCCTGGCGCTGGGGAATGCTGACCCCCATCCCCGGCCTAGGCCAAAGCCATGGCCCTGGGAGGGCCTCTGCCCACTGCTCCTAGCCTGACCCACCCCTCCCTCTCCTGGTAAACCCCTGGTGCCCCGGGCCTGGCCAGCCTCCTCCCACCTCCCCAGACACCGGACTTTCCCCCCCAAACCAGCCCAAGGGGCTTGGCGAACCCACTCAATTATAAAGAGAAAGACACCCCCACACACAAGACCCTTCCCCACCAGCCGCACTCCCACTGTCCGGAGGGGTTCGAGAACCCTTGGTCCGTCCGTCTGTCCCCAGGGCCCCTCCAGCAGGTGGCCGTTGGGGACCAAAGCATGGGCCGCTCTGGGGGAGGGCAGGAGGGGTGGGTCGTGCAGTTGGGGTATCCGGAAGCTTGTCAGCCGGGAACCTGAGGGTGCGGGTAGGCAGGGAAGGGGAAGGGGCACCCGGCAGCCCCCAGCTTCCTAACTTTGCATGGTGCTTAGTCGAGGATTTCTGTGACCTGGCTCCTGACTTCAGCTCACGGCGGCTGAAACTGCATGGCAATTGATACTGGCTCTATCTCCCTCCCTACGCCACCCCCCACTCCAGCCCTCCACCACCACCCTCCTTCTCTTTAAAAGAAAACAAAAAAAAGATACAGAAAAAAAAAAAAAACCCTTAAAAAAGTTCCATGTTTCCTAATTTGCACGAAATTTTCTATCACATGATGTGCCTTGCCTTCCAAGAATAAGTATTACCTTTAAACAATATCAGCGCACACAGATAGCTGCATGCACTGCTCGTGTAGTTTAAAAGAAAAAATGACAAAACAATGACATGAAATAAAAAGTAAAAATTGAAAAGGGATGTATTTCTATTTGTAAAAAAAAAATTAAGAATTAAAAAAAAATCACACGCTTAAAAATCACATTGCTTAAAAAAAACAAAGCAATGCACGCAACAATCACCCCACAGTTTGCCCTGCCCCCAGTCTGCCCTGGGCTCTTGTCTCCCCATCTCCTGCTGCATTGGGGGTGCCCCCTGGTGCTCTGCAACCCCCCCGGCCCCATCCTCGGGCTCCAGAGGGGTCATTTCGCATCCCCTGCCCACAGCAGCGGACAGACCTCAGGGGTGTGCCCTGGCCCCAGGCAAGGGTTTCTCCCCTCACTGGGCCACAGGCCAGCCCCCCGCAGACGCCACGCATGCACCTGCGCATTCTCACCCCCCCCATCCTGGGGTGGCCACCCTGCCGACAGCCAGACTCCCCCCGCCACCTCTCCCACAGGCTGGCATTCCCCTGGCTCAGGGTCGCATCGCTGTGTCACTACCCCTCTGCAGCCCCCTCCTTCTTGCCAAAGGACCTATCCCCATAGACTGGCCTTGGGGTGGCAGGAAGGACCCTCCTGCCACCCCCACCCCCCCGGTTCTACTATGTCTTCCAGCTATGACTGCAGAGGGGGTCTGGTGTGAAACAAACAAAAAGACAAAACCAAACCCGATATATGCAATATTTGTCTGTCTGTACCTGTAAGGTCTAGCTCAGCCATGGAGGCCCGGCCGGGGGGTTGACGCCAGGGGGCAGGGATGGCCGGGGGGCACCGCGTCACAGGCCCCGTCCAAGGGGCCAGCCATTGCTGTTGTCTTTTCTTCGGTTTTATTTTCTCTTGTTTTCCTTTCTGCCTTCTTTTTCTTTCTCTCTTCCTTTTTTTTCCTCCAATTTTCTCTGCCTTTAACTCTACCAAAGCCGAGACAGTAGCAGTCAGTGAAGTGTCCAGGCAAGAGACCCCGAGGCTGGGTCCACCAACCTTGGGCCCATCCCTCCTTGCCATCTCCGGCCCTCCCGGTCCCTGGGCCCCTTGAACATCTCCTGTTGGCGTACGCTTGGCGGGCAGTCCCCATTCGCTCCCTGGCCACCACCTTGGATGTTAGAATTGTCTCCAGAGCTGGGTGGGGCCTTGCAGCCAGACCCTGGCTTTCGTCTGCCACTCTTTGCTCACGCCATGTTTTCTTCCAAAAAGACACCTCAGCCAGCCCCAGGGCCAGGGGGGGGAGAGACCAGGCCCCGGCCTTGACCCTGCCCTTGAGAACGGCCCTTTGGCCCAAGAGCCCAAGGCCCTGCTTGTCAGTTTCCACAGGGCCCATTTCAGGCTTTCATACCCCCCCACCCCCGCCACCAGGGAAGTGGGGACAGTCAGTGGCACAGGGGAGTGGGTGGCACATCCCTGTGGGACCCCTCCTCCATAGGCTTGCCTTGGACCATGGTGTCCCTCATGACTGCACCCTACAGCACCCTGGGCCTCAGAGCCCCTCCCTTCCTTGCCTGCTGTGCATCAGAATAGGCAGAAACACTAGGAATCAGGCTCCCACCTGCCAATGCAGTTGGGGCTCATGCCCTGGGAGGGAGGTGGGCAGGGTGTTGGGTGTTTTTGGTTTTTTTGACACTTAATGAAACTGACATCTCAAACCCCATCCCCTCCCAAGCCCACCGTCACCCCCTCACTCATAGCCCATCCCATGCAGAGTCCCCTAGCCTGACTTTGGGGTCCAGTCCTTGCTGTGGAAAAGACTAAGGGAGACCTCCCCAATATATGCAGATCACCTCCATCGCTCTCTTTGGATGGAGGTAGCAGACCCTGACCAGTGTGGAGAGGGAGGTGTGGAGTGGCAAGCCAGCCCCACCCTATCTGACCTGGGGAGGGAGGATGGGTCCAGGGTCCCCAGTGCCCAGGTCTGGAACCCACATTCTGGCTGGATTATGAGCCCCGATTCCCACCCTGAGCTAGACAATCAGACTGGAAGGGAACCCCAAGGGAGGCTGCAGGGAGGGGGCCCTGCTGCCGCTCCCCAAGCAGCAGTTTCAGCCTCAGCACCCCCCCACCCCCAGCTCCGGAACTTTCCCTCTGTCCCCGGAGACAGCAGCATTCCAGGAGCAGACACATTTGGCTGGACAGCTACCAGTGAGGCAGGATCCCGGGGCCAGGAGCAGCCATCCAGCCCTCTGGGAGAGACGGGACCCCAGCCACCCACTCCCTCTGGCTTCTCTGATGGTACTTTGACCTCCAGTGTAGGGCTATACTATACATTATATATATATGTATAATTTTGGAATTTTTTTCTCATAATACAGATTATACAGTGGCTACTTTTTATTTTGGCCTGGAGTCTCTCTCTCTTTGAGACCCCTGATTTTTACTTTTTGTGTGTAGGGGGGTGGGTTAGGGAGGGTGATGGGAGAGAGGTTCCAGAGACACGCCCTCAGGTCCTACATCTCCTGCATCCTTCCGTCTTTCTGCCCCTTCGGACACTCCCTGAGAGCCGCATCTCCAAACTGACACCACCTCTCCCCCTGCCACCCATCGATCTATCCCTAAGCATTTCAGAGTGTGTGGGGTCCGAGCTGGCCCCGGAGGCCCACCCCCACCCCACCCCGCTCCCCAGGTGAAGCAAGGAGACCCAAAGCAATCCCAGCAGGACTTGTTGCCAGCGATACCAAAACAGACTTCCCAAGCAGTGCCTCACACGTCTGCTGGTGTAGCTTTGAGGTCCTCCTTCCCGACTCCCAGGGGGTCTTCAGGCCTCAGGAAAGAGGAGGCGGGATCCAACAGGAACATGGGCTCCAGGAGAGGAAGACCCACTCCCCCCGCAAATTCCCGCCCTTCACACCACCTGGCTAGAAGAAGACCCGCTGGAAAGGGGCCAGGAGCTACCCAGCCCCCCTCCGGTTGTGAGCCCCCAAAGCTCACTCCGTAAGTGCATCAGCACCCCAGCCTCCCATCTTGGATCCCAGCCAGGCCCCCTGAAACCAAAGCCCCTTCCAGTCCAGGGGTCCTGGCCCCTACCCCCATTCTCACCCTCTCCCCCTTGCCAGGGCCACACATGGCGGGGGGCGGTGGTGGGAGGGCGAGACAGCAGGGTGTCTGAGGGACAGAACCATGTGGTCGGGGGGAGGCAACAGGGAGAAAGGAGGGAAACTCGTTTTCTCTCTGAATTTTCTTTCTTTCTGTCTTTTTTTCTCTCACATTTTTTGGTGGTGTTGCTGTTTCATTTCCTGTCGCCTCGGAGATATATTTTTTGAGTTTTTCCCCCCATTTTGTATTTTACCAATATTACCAGGATAGTTTACTCTGTCTCTCGCTTTCTGCTTGCCACACATACCGGATCTCTCTCTCTCTCTCTCTCTCTCTCTCTCTCTCTCTCTCTCTCACACACACACACACACACACACACACACACACACACCATGCTCATGAACCTATGTCAGGAGAAGGTTGGTGCCAGGCCAGCCCACTGCCCATCTCCTTTCCCCTCTCCTCCTCCCCAAGGCAGGGATGGGGGACAAGGAGCCGGACATCCGGGCTGACCCAGGCCCAGCCTTCTCCTTGCCTGCTCCTCTGCCCCGTGCCCCCACATCATACTCCGTTCATAACCTTGTATATTACGCAGTCGTTTCAGTTTGCGCGGACGCGCCTACCTAAGTACCATTTACAGAAAGTGACTCTGGCTGTTATTATTTTGTTTGTTTGTTTCCCTATGCAAAAAAAAAAAAGAAAAAAAATGAAAAAGGGGGGGGTTCCATAAAAGATTCAATAAAATGCAAAAAAAAAAAAAAGAAAAAAGAAAAAATGTATAAAAATTAAACAAGCTATGCTTCGACTCTTTCTAGCTGTCTTGGGTCCTACTTTCTGTGTTGCGTTCAGGCTGTTCCAGGTTCTTGTCAAAGTGCAGGGAAGAGGCTGGAAGGGGAGGTAGCCTCAGAAAACCAGTCTTGGAATTCATCAGCACCTTTGATCAACAAGTTCCATGGGCATCTATGGAGCACCTGCTCTGTGCCAGCTCAGGTAATTCCACCTCCTGCCTGGCTCCAGGGACAAAGCCTGGCACATAGTCAGTGTTCCATAAATGTACAGACTGCCTTCCTTCCTTGTTTTTCCCCCACCTAGCAAAACCCCATTCATTCAGCAAAGATTCCCTGAGTATCTTCTGGGTACCTAGCCCTTGGGACACAATGGAGAACAAAATGCCCTAAATGATCTGCCTTCGTGGCACAGTTCAAAGTTGGGAAAACAGAAAATAAACAGTAAAAATAAATGTATGTCAGAGGAGATAAATGCCAGGGAGACAAATAGAGCAGAGTACGGGATAGGAGAGTTGGCCACATGTGAGGAAGTAACCTTTCAACAGAAGTTTGAATGGAGAGAAGAAACAGCCCCCTGAAAATCTGACAGAAGAGTTTTCCAGGCAGAGGGCACACACCATGCAAAGGCCCTGGGGCAGGACTGTGTTTGGTGTGTTGGGGGAACAGTGAGGCGGCCTGTGTGGCTTGAGCGGAGAGAGGGAGGGGGCGAGAGGGAGGGGAGGGCAAGGAGGAGACAAGGCAGATCATTCAGGGGTTTGTGGGTCACAGGAGGACTTGGGACTTTTAACCCCAAGGAGGTGGGAGCCCTGGAGGGCTGTGGGCAAAGGAGGGGACGGGGCTTGGCATGGTTTCTCTACCCTCACCTCCAGGAGGCCCTACCCACCTGCCTAGGCCTGCCATGCTTGCCCTCCCAGCACCCCAGCATCCCTGTCTCTCCAACCCCACCGCTGACCACTCAGAACCGTTCATGTTCAGCTCTCCCCAGAGCCACAGGGGCGTGGCGGTAAGGAAGTACCATGCCTATCAAAGTCGCTCAGTTGTGTTGGACTCTGCGACCACATGGACTGTAGCGTACCAGGTTCCCCTGTCCGTGGGATTCTCCAGGCAAGAATAATAAGGGAGTGGGTAAGCCATTGCCTTCTCCAGGGGATCTTCCCGACCAGGGACTGAACCTGGTCTCCCGCATTGCGGGTGGATTCTTTACCATCTGAGCCATCAGGGAACCTCGCTATGCCTGTGAGGGGCAGTCACTACCCCTTCTTGGGGGGGAGGTCTTCCATCCTACCCCCTAGCAGTCCCCCAGAGACCCCAAGACATGTAATCAAAGCTCCCCAGCTGCCCAGGCTCCTTGCATCTTACCACACGCCACCCCGCACACCGGGGAGGGACGTTTCTGTCTCTCTTCACTGATGGGGAAACTGAGGCACAAAAAGATGGCAAGGTGAGCCGAGACGGTAGGGTGAGCCAAGACGGTAGGGTGCGCCGACGCGGACACCCAGGAACGCAACCCACCCCGCCGCCCGGTAACAGGGGCAGAAGAAACATTCGGGAGGCAGGGATGAGGGATCCCAGGACCCCCGGGTGGACGCGCACCCTTCCCATGCCCCTGCTGCATTCCCAGAAGGGATGGTCGCTTCTGCTCTCAGCGAAGAGGTTCTGGCGCCCCCTTGTGGTCAGACCTAGGACCTGGCTCCAGAAACCAGGTCCCGCGTGGAGGAGTCAGCTGACCCCCAACCCCACAGTCCCGCTTGGGAGGAAGGGGCGGGAAGAAGGGAAGAGGGGATCTAGAAGGAGCTTCTTTTGCGGGATGGGGCTCTCATCTCGGGTGAGGCTCAACTTGGTGGGGGTTCAGCTGGAATGGAGGGTTCAGCCGGAGGCTGGAGGTTCATCCCAGGGTCGAGGCTCAGCCGGGGTGGGGGAACTCAATCTAGCCTTTAATTTCAAGGAAAGCCGAGTCTTTTTCATCCATTGGCCCCTGGGGTAAAACAATTTGGGGGCCTGGAAAGGGCTGTCCCAGCACTGACTCCCCACTGAATGCCATAAAAGGGGAAGGCTTGCGACAACCTAAAAACGCCCCCGAAATGCCCCCAGAAGCCTCCTAGTAGGGAAGTCCCGCCCCTGCGGAAAGGGAGGAGCCCAGACAGCACCTCCCTTCTCCCTTCCCGCCCCACCCTCCGCACGGCCACCCACGCGGAAGCCCCGGGCCTCGCCTGGAGGAAACCGGAGGACTGAGAACTACGCTCCCAGAACTGTCGTCTGAAAACACACCCTCTGACCTTCCGGATCCCCCAAGTCTGAGGCGGCAGGCTCCTTTGCCCCTACCCCCATCCTCACCATTTCAGCATACAGAAAGCTGATGCTTGTTAGATGCCTTTAGGGTGCTGGGTCCTGCGCTCCGGAGTTTTGTAGGCAGTATTTCATTCAGTTCCTCGTGACAACTTAAGAAGGATTTATTCTTTCCTTTTACAGAACTAGACTCTTGGGCACAGAGCGGTTAAGTTACTTGCTCCGGGATACACAGCAAAGAAGTGAGGACTCCAGCTCCTTCTCTATGGGGCCTCCCCACCAGGAGTGCAGGACAGGAAGAGGGATAATGATCCTGTGCAGGACAGGAAGAGGGATAATGATCCTGTGTCGCCCCCCTACTCCCACCCCTGCACCCCCAACCCACCCCCTGGGAGTGCTAGCGTGCAGGACAGAATGCTGAGACTCAGCACAGGGTAGGAGAAGCCTTCATCTCCCAGGAAACGGCCCTGCACGCTGAGCCAGCTCAAAGTTCATGTTCAGGGACAGCGAACAGCAGCAAGGAGAGGGACTGGGACTCAAAGAAAGCTCTTGGAAGAGCTTACACCTGGGCAACAGGAGGACCTGCCTTCTCTGATGAAATCCAAACCTGACAGAAATTGGAGGTGGGAAAAGAAATCAGGCGCTGCGTAAAAAGATGCCTGCGGTGGACTGGGTAAAGAGACAGGAGACAGTGGGGCGGGGGGGTTCTTGGAGGGATGTGGGCGGCTCCTTCTCCAAGGGCGCCCTCCATGCTCAAGAAGAATCATCAGGTGGAGACCAAGCTTGAGAAGGGGTACAGGACTACCAGGTAACACACAGAGAGCCCTCTGAGAGGGATTTGGGGCGGGTTCTGAGACCTCTGAGTCCCAGAGAGTCATCTTACTGGCCCCAGGACCAGGTCCTTTGCTGATAGGGTGTGGAGAAGGCATTGGGGCATCCCTGGAGGACTGCCTGGAGGAGATGAGTGGGAAGACTTCATGTGGAGGAACTTGCCATTGCTTCATGGTTCAGAGGCCCCTCTGTGTCCTCCAGTTCCAGCCCCCAGTCGTCCTCTCCCTTCTCCTTTCTCACAGTCTCCTCTTCCTTCTCTTCACTGCTGTGGAGACCAGAAGAGCCCAGATAATCCGAGTTAATAAGGACAGACAGTGCTCCAGGCCTCTGACAATTCTCCCAGAAGCTCTGAGTCCTGCAGGCACCCTCACTGTTCCCATGACACAGAAGGGGACGAGACTCAGGCAGCTTAGGACACTGGCCCCCTTAGAACACGAAGGAAGTTCAGGAGCTCGAACTGTATGATCCAAAACTGAGCTCTTAATTTCTGGCCTCTTTGGCTTCCTGGGTTTCAGAACTGTGGGTGAGTGGACGGGCAGAGAGATGAAGGGCTTGACCGACGGATGGGTGGATGGATTAATGAGTGTGTGGATAGATGAACGAGTAGACGCATGGATGAGTGGTGGGAAGGTGGGTGGATGGATGGATGAACAGATAAGAGGGATAGATGATGGAAGGAGGGAAGGAGAGAGAAAAGGTGGGAGACAGGTCGGGGGGATGATGGATGGATGATGGACAGGTGGATGGATAAATGGGTGGTGTTGGCATTGGGGTGATACTTTATAGACCCCCCTATTGAAACACATCCTAGGGATGGGGGATCTCTGTGAGGAAGCCACCCTCGTTTTGCGGGTAGGTAGTCAGGAGCAAAGCCAGTGAGGTCCTGTGAGGCCCCCCTGGGGACCTCTCAGAATCAGAGTATTACCCCGCTGGTCCTGCCCAGTCTTGGAGGATGCTCGGAAAGGGAAGGGGCTCCTAGAGGGGAGGGGCTTATAGGGGAGGGGCCGGCGAGGGGCGGGGCTCAGAAGGGCGGGACTCATAGAGAAGAGGGGCTAGTAAGGGAGAGGCTTGGCACGAGGAGGAGCTTAGAGGGGTGGGACTCAGAGAGGGGCGGAGCTGAGATGCTAAAGAGTAAGCGATGGGGAGGGGCTCAGAAGGATGAGAACCCACCTGTCCTGGGACTCCCGGCACCAGACGGCATAGACCAAGGTGAGGACAAAGATGAGGAAGAAGAAGGCCAGCGCAGCCCCCAGCCCCACCAGCCACGACTTCCGCTGGGCCACTGCGGGCGGGAGCAGGGTTGGGTCAGCGTCGGGGCCGCCAGGTTAGGACTGTTTTCCCTACTCCACCCCCACTCCCTCCCAAGGCCTTACGGGGTTGGGCCTGCACCAGCCTTGGGGCCAGAGCTGCGAGAAGAGAGAGTTGACCGGGGGTCGTACAGAATTTACCCATCCTGCGCCCTCTTGTCCTCGCCCCTATCCAGCAGATTCTGGGGTTGCAGCCCCGGCGGGAGAAGGAAGTGGCCTGCCCAGCGCACCCCAGGGCAGGGTGTGGCCGGTGCCCCAGGAAGTAGGAGGTGGGGTCCCCTCCCTGAGTTCCGGGCACCATGGGGAGGGGCTCAGGGTCCTGAGCTTCCTTGTACCTGTCTCCCTGAGGCCCATCCTGACTCTCACTCTCCACGGTCAGAGCCACAGCAGGGGCGGCTCGAGAAGGGTGGGGAACTCATTTCCTGACCACCAGGCATTGCACTGGCTCTGAAGTCCCAGCACCTCCATCAAGTCTCAGACTCTGGTGGTCAGAACTCTGGTCCTCACATTGCAAAAGAGGAGCCAACTCGAGGCTCAGAGAAGTTAGGCCACTTCCCTGGGACCACATAGCATCCCAGAGGAACACAGTTCTCCCAGCTAGGAACACCCCCTACCCCAACCCTCTCCCGTCCTAGGACATGAACCTCCAAATCTGACCTGAGCCGGCCCCTGCATGTGCCCGTCACTTGGGCAGCCTAGGCTTCCATCCCAGCGCTGCCAACAACCGCCAGGGAGACCTGGGCTGGTGGCGTCCTTCTTTCTAAGTCTCAGTATTTTCAGCTGGAAAAAGGGACGAATTGCAAACCGACAGAGACTGAGACCATAAGGATGCTAGGCGTTCAGTGGAAGCATCTTTTAGGGAGATTATATATTTTTATTTACGGCTTTTCTGCCCCCTGGTGGCCGATCCTGGGATAGTCTCAGAAGCTCCCCGCCTTCTGGGCTACCACCCCAGCTACTGGCTTCACAAGAGAGCCCTAATGCAACTACTGAAGCCTGCTCCGCAACAAGAGAAGCCAACACAACGAGAAGCCTGCACAACAAGACAGTAGCCCCCGCTGGCCACAACTAGAGAAAAACCTGCGCAGCAACGGAGACCCAGCACAGCCAATAAATAAATAAAATGATAAACACCAGCCTTTATCAAAGTTCTCATTAGGAAATGGTTAACATCCAGGGCAAGGTCCAGGGCCTGAAGAAAGTGAAGAGAGCAGGGGAGGCTTGTCCCCTCCCAAGATGGTGCACCCAGGGGCACCCCACCCATCAAGACCCAGTTTCTGGAAATGGAGTCACGTGAGCCAAAAACCTGGGGGTGGAGGGAGCAAGGCTTTCCCAGGAGACAGACCTCGGGGCTCAAAGTTCAGGGTTCAGGACGGCAGGATCAAGATTGCAAGGGGAGCGTCTGATCTGCCCAGCACCTGGGCACAGTGGAGTTTTCCACAGCTGCCCAGGCCTTGCTCCCAGCCCCCAAAGCTGTCTCCTCCTGGGGAAACTGAGTCCCAGGGGACAACGGAAGCCCTTCTGAAAGGCTCTCCCCCAGTCCCTGGCCTATACTGGTCCTGAAGCTGAACGGGAGGAAGGAGGTTTTGGTCCATAGATGTCAGGCAGTGGGGAAAAGCAGGTAGAGCGGTGAGATTGTAGGGGTTGGGGGTTTCTCGCGAACCAGGAATGGTCTCCGAGTGCAAGAAGAATCACCAGATAGAACAAATCATAACAATATAGACTGTATAACACACGAAGAGCCCTCCTTGGTGGGGGGTGGGTAGGGTTCCAAGCCTCTTCATTCAGGGCCCCGTACTCTCAACCACAGATGGAGTCACCACAGTGGCTTCAGGTTCAGTTCATTGCTTCTAGGGTGTGGAAGGGGCATCTCTGGCGGGTTTCTTGGAGGAGGTGACTGAATCTTTACATGGCCGTGTTCTTGACTTTCTTGTAGTCCCTGCGCTCCTCATTTTCCTCTAGCTCCAGCCCGAAGTTTCTCTTTCCTTTCTTCTTGGCCTTTTCCCCCTTCCCAGCTTTTTTCTCCTCAGCCTTTTCCTCCTTCTCTTCCTTCCCTTTCTTGTCTTCTTTTCTGTAGGGACACAAAAACCCCAAACCATGGTAACAAAACAGAATCATTCCCATTTCACAGACCCTCACCCGTGCCAGGCCTTTACCTGTGCCAATGCTTCACAAAAAGTCTTTGCTGAATCTTCAAAACAGCCCTTACAAGGCACCCTTGTGATTTCCATTTCACAAAGGCAGAAACTAAGGTTCAGTTGTTCATTGGAAGAATGGATGGATGGATAGGAGAATGGATAGATGGATGGGAGAATGGATGAATGGATAGATGGATGGGTGGATGGATAGATGGATAGGTGGATGGATGGGAGAATGGATGGGTGGATGGATGGATGGATAGATGGGAGAATGGATGGGAGGATTTGTGGGTGGGAGTGTAAATGGATGGATGGGGAAGGAATGAACCTGGCAGGGAGCAAACTATGAATTAGGAGCACTTATTGGACCTGGAGCCTCCAGCACATCCTGAGAGCAGGAACCACACTTTACTGGGGCTGAGCTGGGTCTAAACAAAGCATAGTCCATCCCAGACCCCTCCCTCAGGCATTTTAGGCTCAGCTGAGAATCTTCCAGCCAGGATAGTCTCCTCCCAGCTCCCAGCTCCAACTCCTGTCCCCAAACCTTTGCCCAAGTTGGGGTGCTTGCTCCATAAGAGCCTCCAGCCCTGCCCGCATCCCTGAGCTCTCATCAGAGTCACATCTGGAAACAGGATCATGGGAGACGCTGAATCCAGGAGAGTCACCCACACCAAATCACACGCACACAGTCCCTGCACTATCCCACACCACCATCTTGTTCAACAGGTATTTAGTAAGTGCCTACTGCATGCCAGGCCCTGGGCAGGGCCCTGAGGACACAGCCTGGACCAAAGCTAAGTTCTGTTCAGAAACCAGTAAATGACTTAGATAATTTCATTTGGCAATACGTGCAAAGAAAGATGCAGGGCTGTGTCAGAGAGAGCATCAGGAAGGCTGTTGGTCAGGTTGGGCTTCTGTGGGGAGGAACCAACTGAGCAGGGACTGGAGGAGAGACAGAGCCAGCCAGAAGATATGGGCAAAGGTGTACAAATCAGAACAGTAGGTGCTAAGGCCCTGGGGCCAGAGTGTGGCTGAGGTGTTCAAGGACAGAAAGAGGTCATCAGTGCACACCCACCCCTCCTGTCCCTGAGAGGGGGACAGGAGGGGCTGACCATACACACACACATGCTCACACAGCAGTACCTCAGATCCACTTCCTCATACGGGTTGGGATTCATCCTCAATGTGGGCCTCTCTTCATCCTCAGCTCTGCAGAAGAGATGGGAATCGGAGGGGTGGGGATGGATAAAGGGCAGGAAGTGGAGGCAGCCTCAGTCTCCCCCAGATTGAAGGAACTCCAGGAAGCAAGAGCCAGCGGGGGGAACTGCATGATTGTACTGGGCTGTGGGTGCAAGGGGAGCAGGGAAATGGGGAGACAAGGAAAGGGACTAGAGAGGGTCATGAAGTGGAAGAGGTGCCCAGCACTTTGGGAGTAGGGAGGGGAAGGGGTGAGGAATGGGGCTCCCACCTTGCTTTGGAGCACCAGAGGCGGCTGGCCAACATGAGGATGAAGACAATGAACAGGAACCCCACGACCGCAGCCAGGCCCACCAGCCAGGGCTTCAGTTGGCGCTCTGTGGGGAGGTGGGGGGAGTGGGGACTCAGAAATGGGAAGGGTGGAAAGTGGAGTGTTAGTCCCTCGGTTTTGTCCGACTCATTGACTGTAGCCCGCCAGGCTCCTCTCTGTCTGTGGGATTCTCCAGGCAGGAATACTGGAGTGGGTTGCCATGCCCTCCTCCAGGGGGTCTTCCCGACCCAGGGGTCAATCCCAGGTCTCCCTGCATTGCAGGTGGATTCTTTACCGTCTGAGCCACCAGGGAAGCACCAGGGAAAGGTGGGGGGGCCCCGAAAGGACAGGGAAAGAAGAGTGCAGGAGATGCTCAGACATTAGCATGTGCGATCTAGTTCCCCAACCAGGATGGAACCCGTGCCCAGGGCGGTGGAGGTGTGGAGTCCTAACCACTGGACTGCCAGGGAAGTCCTTTTAATTTGTTTGCTTGTTTTTGCAACACCGCAGCTTGTGGGCTCTTAGTCCCCCGACCAGGGGTTGAACCCAGGCCTCGGGCAGTGAGAGAGCAGAGTCCTCAACACTGGACAGCAGGGAAGTGCCTCAGAGATGGGGGTGCTCAGAGATGGGGTGGGAAGCCCCAAGGGAGTGGGGGAGTTAGGGAGGGGGCCTCCCTTCTCTTCTGCCTGTCCCCTCTCTTCTCAGGGTCCTTGGTTTCTCATCAAGTGGGGAGGGGGCGAGCCCATGTCCAAGCCCATCCCCCAACCCCTCCTCCCATCCGCCAAACCAGAGGTCAGAGCCTTACCCTTCTGGGCCTCAACTGGCGACAGGAGCAGACCCATGAGCAGAAGCAGGATCCCTAAGGTCCCCATCGTGCAGAGGAGCCAGCAGCCGGGGCGCTGGAGTGTGCCGTTCCCCCGTCAGGGTCAGGGGAGGCCCTGCCCAGCTCCTGATAAGGGGGCAGGCGGGTCTGGGGGCGGGGCAGGCCCCAAGTGAGGGCCCCTCCCTTTGCCCCACCTGGTTGGCATCCCACACCCTCTCCCCCGCCTTCCAGGAGGACAGACTCTGGACCTGATTGTAACGATTAACTCGGGAGTCCAGCCCCTCTGCTCTGTGTCCCACCCCTGGACAGCCAGCCTGCGGGGCCCCCAGGCTCGCCCCACAGGGGCCGAGCTGAGATGGCCCTGACCTTGCTTCCTGACTCAGTGCTTTTACACCTCATTACACTTCTTTCTCTGCACACACCACAGATTTTGCCACCTGCATTTTACAGGGAGGCCAGGAGTGCCAGGCTGGGCAGAAACAGCCAGCACTGGGATGTGAACAGGGTCTCTCTCATCACCAGCTTATGCTGCTTCATTGTGGACAGCCAACTCCAGGGAGAGGACAAGGAGCAAGAAGGGAGGGGCCACCGTCCACCTTCAAGCCCTGGAGAACGGGGCCCGGAGCAGCCGATGACTCAGTCCCCAAGCTCTCCTGTGTGTCTACCCTGATCACTAAGTTGATTAGATAGACGGCCCTGTCTGGGAGAAGGGGGACCCTACCCCCTAGCCGCCATGGGACAGCCACGGCCCAGGCACGTGGCAGGAAGACTGGGGTGGGGAGGCCTGGCCCTTCTCCAGGCCTCCAGCATCACTGCCTCCTCCCTTCCTGAGGTCTGACCATGGCCGCAGTGCAAGAGGGCCACTTAGTGGAGCCCAAGGCAAGCCAGGCAGCCCAGCCCATCAGGCACACTTGAAGTCCGTACTGTGTACCCTGCCCCATGCAGAGCTCAGGAGGAAAGGAGGCCCCTGTCCTCGGGGTGCCCTCAGGCTAGTTAGGAAGTCAGGACCCCCAGAGACAGACCACCCCATAATCTAGCTGAGAGGACCTGGAGATGCAGGAGCCCAGGGGACACGCCTCTGCTTCCCCAGGCAGGTCGCTGGCTGGGCTGGCCTCATCCCACAAAAAATTCTCCCTGCTCCAACCAAGTAACGTCTGGGCTGCATGCCTCCGTTTTCCCATCTGATAAATGGGTGGATAAGTCTCGCACAGAGTCAGACACGACTGAAGCGACTTAGCAGCAGCAGCAGCAGCAGCAAGTCCCACCTCAGAGGATTGAATGAAATAAAATACAGAAAGGGCTTGCTTAGCATCCCACAACTCTAGCTAAGGGTTGGCCGTTATTGTTGTGAGATTTTATTTTTTTTTATCTCCTTAGTGTTTTTGGTTTACAGGTTGCCCAGGGCTTGGTGGAAACTGGGCTGGGTTAGGCTCTGGCAGAATGGGGGAAGCCAGAGCATGCAAATAACAGTGTCCAACCACTGGAGCCTGCGAGCCAAGAAAGACCATGTTTTCTGTCAAGACAGCGCGGATCAGTGGAGAAAAGGCTCTGATGGACATGAGTCCACTTTATATTAATACAACCGTCAATGGGGTTGGAGCTGGCCTCCTGGGCCCCAGGGCAGGGCCCAGCTCAGCCCAGCTTCCAAAAGGAGCTCCGGACTGGTGGATCTTTGAAGGCAATGGAGGGGCGGCGGGGGGCCCGGTTGGGGGCTTCTGCGGGGGCCCCCTCGCCACCCCCACCCGCGTCCTCCTCGCCTCGCCAGGCCAGAGCCAGCTGCAGGTCCAATTCTTCCAGGTCTTCACCCTCGGGGCTCTCGGGCAGCTCCCGGGGGGCGTCCTCCTGGTCCGGCTTCGGGCCAAAAGCCCAGTCTGTGACAGGAAGGTGATGAGGAGCGTCCCCAGACATGGCCACCTTCCGCCCTCTTCCCTGGCTACGGGAGACCCTTGGGACCTCCCTCCCCCCACGATCCTGCACTAGCCCACGCCAGGTGTGGTAGATAGTGGCTCACCAGCCAGATCGTGGGCAAGGTCCTTGATGAGATGGCCCACAATGGCGTAGGCCACGGCCACCACCAGGAACGCAGCCAGCAGCAGGTACAGCACGTACCTGGGCAGGCGGATGGTGTCCAGTGGTGGCGGGCGGTACTCCTCATAGAGTGGCGGGGCTGGGCTCCAGTCGTCCATTCCCTCCTCAGCTGCCAGCCCCGGCATGACAGCCACCCGGAGCAGGAGAGGCCCGGAGGTGACCTGCCTGGCGGAAGTATTAAGGAGCTTTGGGTAAGAGGATTGGGGCTCCCCTGTGGCCACCATCTGCCTGGGTGATCACATTGCAAATCACTTCCGCCCACTGCCCCCCTCCCTCGCTCAGCAACAGCCACTGCCAGGTGCTACCCTGCACATCCATCACCCCCCACAGGGCCTTAGCACAGGTTGCTCCCTCTTCTGGGAAAATCCCTGCCCTCCTGGAGCTGATGGTCAAGATGGGGAGATAGGGGGTTTCCCAAGTGACTCAGTGGTAAAGAATCCACCTGGACTGCAGGAGATCCAGGAGATGTGGGTTCAATCCTGGGTCGGGAAGATCCCCCGGGAGGAGGGCATGGCAACCCACTCTAGTATTCTTGCCTGGAGAACCCCATGGACAGAGGAGCCTGGCAGGCTATAGTCCACAATGTTGCAGAGAGTCAGACGTGACTGAAGTGACTTAGCATGCATGCATGCGCGCACATGGTGAGACAGACTCTGAGAAAAGCATAACCGTAGAGTAATGATTGTGTTGTGTTAGAAAGTGAACAGTGGGGCGGCCCTGGTGGTCCAGTGGTTCTGAATCCTCCGGCAAATGCAGGGGACACAGGTTCAGTCCCTGGTCTAGGAAGATTCTACATGCCACAGGGCAAGTAAGCCCATGCTAGTGCCTGCAAGCTGCAACTAATGAACCCATGTGCCACAGCTACCAAAGCCCATACGCCCTAAAGCCCGTGCTCTGCGGCTGGAAGCCACTGTTCCCCACAACTAGAGAAAGCTCCTGTGTGTAGCAACAAAGACCCAGTGCAGCCAAAATAAATGTTATTAAATAAAAAAAAAAGAGAAAGTGAACAGTGGTTTGAGGGTGGGGTGGGCGGGAAGACCACCCTGCCCTCAGTGATTTGAGGGCAGCATAGGGCTGCTAGGAGGGAAGTTAAAGTTTGCAATAGGGCAGCCAAGGTCATGTTCAGCTGATATTTGACCAGAGACCCAGAGGAGGAAAGGACCAGCCATGGCAGTACCAGAGGGAAGAAGTTTCAGTTCAGTTCAGTTCATTTCGGTCGCTCAGTCGTGTCCGACTTTTGTGACCCCATGAATCGCAGCACGCCAGGCCTCCCTGTCCATCACCAACTCCCGGAGTTCACTCAGACTCACGTCCGTCGAGTCAGTGATGCCATCCAGCCATCTCATCCTCTGTCGTCCCCTTCTCCTCCTGCCCCAAATTCCTCCCAGCAACAGAGTCTTTTCCAATGAATCAACTCTTCGCATGAGGTGGCCAAAGTATTGGAGTTTCAGCTTTAGCATCATTGCTTCCAAAGAAATCCCAGGGCTGATCTCCTTCCCAGATGGAAGAAGTTTATTGGATGCAAAAGCCCTGGAGCAGGACCGACTTGGACTTGTTGGACAAGACCGGACTCGGGTGCTTACAGGCGCCCTCCGGTGGCTGCTGTGAGAAAGACAGACTGTGGAGGTGAGGGTGGGCTCTCACTCAGGTGCTCACAGGCGCCCTCCGGTGGTTGTTGTGGGGAGGACAGATCCTGGAGGTGAGATTGGGAGTCAGGGGATGGATGGGCCAGAGGGATTGCGCTGGTTCAGATGGCCAATAATGAGGCTGGACCAGGTGCAGGCAGAAAAGTGAGGCGGAATAGGCAGAGCTGGGGCAGATTTTAAACTGATCAAGCCCTGGTGTCGGCAGGCTGAACACCTGGAATGACAGGAGTTTCCATTTCCTCTAGGAGGAGCCACTATAGGAGGTAGTAAGTCTAAGGACTGCTAAGTTTGGGAAGCCTCATCAGCTAATTGGAGATATCCAGACTGGACCCTGCGGAGAAGGCAATGGCAACCCATTCCAGTACTCTTTCCTGGCAAATCCCATGGACGGAGGAGCCTGGTGGGCTGCAGTCCATGGGGTCGCTAGGAGTCCGACACGACTGAAGCGACTTAGCAGCAGCAGCAGACTGGACCCTGAGTCAAGAGCTCCGAGGATGTTCCCCCACCCCCACCCAACGGCTGGAGTCAGAACGGTGGGTATCATTGAAGCATAGATGGGATTTAAGCCCCAATAGTGGATGAAGCTGCCCGGCTGGGATGTGAGTGGTGCTTGAGGACCCAGCCCTGGGCCGATGAAGGATAGGAACGGCAGAGGAAGGCGGGCCGGAGGCGGGGTCCCTGAGAAATTCCCAGGAGCAGAGGGGAGAGTGTAGACTGTGATGTGACAACCAGATTTGGACACTGGGAGGCCACCTGTGGGCTTCCCCAGTGGCTCAGCAGTAAAGAATCCCCCTGCAGAGCAGGAGCTGCAGGAAACCTGGGTTCAATCCCTGGGTCAGGAAGATCTCCTGGAGGAGGGCATGGCAACCCATTCTTGCCTGGAGAATCCTCATGGACAAAGCCTGGAAGGCTACAGTCCATAGGGTCGCACATACTCGGACACGATGAAGGGACTTAGCACACACTCACAGGTCATCTGTGGGCAAGGACAGTTCTGGGGACTTGAGAGGCAGTCCTAGTTGGTGCCGGTTTGGGAGAGAACGGGCTGGCGAGGGTCTGACAACTTCCTAGGGCTTATGGGGGCCAGAGCTGGAAGGCATGGGGTCAGGACTGTGTGTGATGGTGGTTGTTTTTCTGCTCTTAAATTACAGGGACTTCCCTGGTGGTCCAGAGGTTGGGAATTTGCCTTGCAGTGTGGGGGCCATGGGTTTGATCCTTGGTCAAGGTACTAAGATCCCACATGCCACAGGGCCAAGTTGACGAGACGGGCTGGGGTCCTGGGGAAAAATGGGGGAGAGGGCTCGCAGCTAGCACCCGAGGGTGACGCTGTAGGATAACAGGAAATCTGTTTGTTCTTCGTCCTGGCACCTGACTCAGAGCTCCCAAGAACCTGTAATTTCCCGAGTGATGGGATGAAGGATGCCTCCTCTGAGGTTCGTAAGCAGCCTCTTTCCACCACACCTGGGTGTCAGCTGATGCAGACGAGGTGGGGCAGCTTTGGGTTGGGGGGGGGGGGTCCCAGTGGCATGGGGAACCTACTCTGGGATAGAGGGATGGAACTTTCAGCTCCACCACCCCAGGGAGAGGGCTTCGGGGTGGCTCAGATGGTAAGGAATCTGCCTCCAATGCAACAGACCTGGGTTCGATCCCTGGGTCAAGATTCCACGGAGGAGAGCATGGCAACCCACTCCAGTACTCTTACCTGGAGAATCCCATGGACAGAGGAGCCTGGCAGGCTACAGTCCACGGGGTCGCAGAGTCCGGTACGACTGAGACACAACTGAGTATACCCGGGGAGAGGGGCTGGGAACTGAGCTAATTGCCAATGGCGAATGATTTAACAGACCACGCCCATGTTGAAAACCCTACCGGAAGGGGCTTAGAGAGCTTCCGGACGGGTGAGAGCATCCGCCCTAAACTCCACGAGGACAACAGATGCTCCTGTGCTGGGGACCCTCCTGGACTTTGCGCCTGTTCATCTGGCTGTTCATATGCCTCCTTTATGATAAATAGTTAAGTAAACTGTTTTCCTGACTTGAGGGGGTGGTGGGAGCCCCAAATTATAACCAGTCGATCAGAAGTATGGGAGGTCCAGGCTCGAGACCAGCGTCTGAAGTGGGGCAACTCTGCAGGTCTGACCCCTGAACCTGGAGGGTCTGCACTTACTCTGGGCAGATGATGTCAGCACTGAACTGAGTTGTAAGACACCCAGCTGATGCCCATGTATAAATTGAGAATTTCTTGGTGTGAAAATGTGTCACACATGAAATGAGTTCTCTTGTTAACACCCATTTTACAAAGCGGTAAATGGGCTGCTGGAGACTGCAGGTGGAGGAAGTAGGGGACGGAGGTGGGAATGGGAACGCATAGCCCGAGCTGTTAGCCATACCACAAAACCCCTTCCCTTATGTCCCCAATAAAGGCTGGGAGAGGATGAGGTCTGGCTTGGAGGGAACTGGCTGGGCAGATTTTATTCCTGCCCAGGAAATTGATGGGGAAACAGGAGCACTGGCTTGTGGTTGGTCACACAGTCTTGGGCAGGGCAGACGTCAGAGCTGAGCTCTCCACATGCCTTTGTCCCCCACACTTTCCTTTAGAGCTGCCATCCCTCACCTCAGCCGCCCCACAACACACTCTGAGAGTCATCGCTTGGCAAAAATAATTTAATAGTTCATCTAGGCTATGTCCCTGGGACCTGCTTGCCCTCCCTAAGCCCTTAGCTCCAGGCCACCCCACCCCACAAAGCACAGCTCCAACACCCCCAACCCTGGGGGCCTGGGTTTCCCCACAGTGCCTTCCCCACGCCCTTTCATTCCTAGAGAAGCGGGGCCACCACCCCCCGACCCCCCAGACGCAGCTTTGTTCCCGCAACCCCTCGGTCCCCCTCCCCTTGTGCTCAGTGGCAGAAGTGACTTAAGCGTAGCCCCCGGGAGCCTGCGATCAAGATGCAAAAGGGGCTGGAAGACAGGGAAGCAAGATCCGATTCACTCCAGCATGGTTTATGCGCCGAGTCCAAACGGGGGACCGCCCCGCGGAGGCCCTAGGAGAGGGGTGAGCACAGCCGCTCCAGCCCGTCTGCATATTGGAAGGTCGACCCCGTCTCATACTCGTACATGTCCAGGGCCACCTCGCAGCTCTCCCGCACCACACGCTCAGGGTCGGCCACGTGGGCCCGCAGGGCGGCCAGGCAGGCAGGCCGGGCGATGGCCCCCAGGGCCTCGGCACACTCGTGTCGTACCATGGGGTTCTCAGTGGGCTGCGCCAGGGCTGCCGCCAGTTGGGGCACTGCCGCCTCGTGCTGCATCTGGCCCAGAACGTAGCCGATCTCATGGCGGAAGAGGGCACTGCCGCAGCGCAGGCCTACAGGGGAAGAAGGCTGGGGTCACCACAGAGCAAGGAGGGGGCCTGGCGCGGGGCACCGGGGAACAGAGGGACCGAGAGGGGACGAAAGGAGGTTCCCGAATCCGGGAGCACTCCCCAACACCCCCACCGCCAATCATGGAGTTCAGAGGTGGGACCCTAGCCACCAGAGGGACTGGGGAAGCAGGGTGGGCCCATCGGGCTCTGGAAACTCGGCCCTCCCTTCCCACTCCCCGGAGGCCAGACTGGGCACGGCCGCCTCCTTCCCGTCCTGTCCCCCGCACCCCGACTCCGTGTTGTGCCCACACTGCCAGTGCGATTTGCAGGCATCTTATACATTTGTGCTTCTGGGTCGTTTCCTGCATGATCCCCACACTCCATAGAGTCTTAGTGACCCTGACAGGCAGAGTCCCAGGCTTTTCACCAGCACAGCCACACAGAGGGGCCACACTTCTCCTGAGAGGGGCCCAGCCTTGGACCCGGGAGTGACCTGCCTGTGATCCGATGTCCTCTGGAGGCAGAGCTGGGATTTGAGGCCAGCCCGCCTGACTGTGCAGCTAACCGCCCAGGACAAACCCACACCTGCCCCCTCTGCGCTCCCGCCGCGGGGTCCACGTGGTGGTGATGTCCCAGCATCTCCCTGGCTAGACAGGAAGCTCCAGGAAGGCAGAGGGACTCTGAGCACTCTGTGGACCAGAAGCAGCCACCTCAGGCGTGGGGGAGGGGATCAAGGGACCCCAGGATTCCTGGAGGCCCCTCCTCTCCTTTTCTGCTAGAGGAGCCACAGCCCCTCAGACTTGCACAGGGCTCCCTGCACAGCTGAGATGAAAATGCCACCAGTAACGGTCACGGGGGACCCTGGGGTCAAACCCAAACTGCAGCTGAGACTGCTGTGTGACCCTGGACAAGTCCCTCTGCCTCTCTGGGCCTAGGCTCCCACCACGGAGAAGTGGGGGTAATAAGAGTACCTGCCCCAGGATGCACTGCCCAGGATGCTATGCAGCTGTGTGTGACAACTATGGCCATAGGGGCCAAGGGGCCCCGAGCCTGACCCCCGAGGCCCCTCCTCACCTTCGGCCAGCGCCAGGGCAGCCTCCTTGCCTCCAGCATCACGCAGGGCAAACATGGCTCGGTATCGGTCGAAGAGTGGCCGGGCCTCGTCCAGTAGCGCCTCCCGCAGCTGCCCCAGGTCGCGCTCCTCAGCGGGCGGGGCTGGGTCCACAGAGAGGTAGGGCCCCCGGACCGCTGACTCTCCACCATGCTGCTGCAGCCACTCCAGCCGCCGGACAGCCAGCTGGCATGTCTCAGCCACCTGCAGGGAGAGGGGCACACAGGCGGCCGCTGGGGACGGAAGGGAAGGGAGTGGACATGCCAGGTCCCCCTCCAGCCCCCAGGGCTCCCGGTTTAGCAGGGACACAGCCCACAGACTCTGGACTAATTGATCCTTCCAGGCTGGAAACAACCGGCATGGACTGCTGTGATCAGGGAGTGACAGGGGAACAGTGGGTCAGGAGGAGTCACTCGGAGGTGACCGGTGAGAAAGGCATCAGGTGGGATGAGCCAGTGCAAAGGCCCCAAGGCAGGACCATCGGGGGGTGCCAGCAACAGACATGACCTGAGGCCAGGCCTGAGGAGGCCAGGCCAGACTGCTTAAGACTACTGTCCCAAAGGTGATGACAAACCATGAGTCTTGAGGCACAGAATAAGTTAATAGATGATGGATAAATAAATGTGATTGCTCCACACACAGCAGCATCACTCAGCCCTGAAAAGGAGAGAAGCCCAGACACCGGCTACCACGCGGATGGACCCTGAGAACACGGTGCTCAGTGAGACGCAGACACAGAAGGACACGCGGGGTGTGATTCTACTGACGGGAAACGAGCACAGCAGGCAGATCCACAGACACAGAGAGTGGGTTCCTGGTGGTCAGGGACTGGGGCAAGGAATGGAGGAGTGACTGCTGATGGGGATAGGGCTTCCTTTTGGGGGGATGGACTGTTCTAGGAATCAGACAGTGGTGATGGTTCTATAACTCTATGGATGTACGAAGTCAAAGTCGCTCAGTCGTGTCTGACTCTCTGAGACGCCATGGACTATACAGTCCAGTGAAATTCTCCAGGCCAGAATACTGGAGTGGGTAGCCTTTCCCTTCTCCAGGGGATCTCCCCAACCCAGGTTCACACCCAAGTCTCCCGCATTGCAGGTGAATTCTTTACCAGCTGAGCCACAAGGGAAGCCCACGGATGTACTAAAAACCACCCAAATGCACATTTTCAGGGAGTGGGTTTTATGGTATGTGACACATCTCAATAAAGCTGTTGTTTAAAGAAAAAATAGGGACAGCGGCAGGGAGACACTGGATGAGGCTGGGTGGAGGTGGAGAGGTGGGTGGGTTGGGAGATCTACACGATGGAGGGACTGCCTGTGGGAGGCTAGGAGAGAGGCGAGTGGGGGCTGTGCTGGCGCCAGTGGAGCAGGGTGGGTGTCACGTGTGAATCGAGTTCAGTTTTGCCCAAAGGGGCAGTGGACGGCGTCCATCCTGACTGCAGCCCTCTCTTGGCATCCCTGGGTGGTCACCCTGGCAACCAGACACAGGGTCTGAGGCCAGTTCCTGGACCCGAGATGGGGGTGGGTATGGGCAGGGGGGTGCTGTGTTACCTCAACAACAGGGTCAGTAGAGTACTGCTTCAGGATCTCCAGCACCTCTGGGTCCCCAATGGCCCCCAGGGCCTCCCCTGAGAAGAACATGGCAGAGAGCGTACATTGGCTGGTTAGGAAACGCCCCAGATGCCTTCCCCCTCACTGCCCCTGCCTGTGTCGTATGGGTGGGCCACCCAGCCATGAGTTTTGAAGCAGGGACCAGTCCATCCCTGGAATCTGCACCAATGAGTGTCCCTTCCCCAGATATCAGACTTTGCTGGAAACTGGCTCAGACCCCACACTGGCCCACACCCCTAGAGCTCATGGCCCAGAGGGGAGATGCAGATTAGCATGCCCTTACAACTTGGGGACATGGGTGGCGAGAGCCAAGAACAGTCCGCTGAGTCGAGTCCATCATGGAGAGGCCCGAAAACATGGGGGAGGTTTCTAAGCTGCGATGTGGGCAAGGAGGGTCAGCAGACAGGCACCATCCTGCCTCGGGGCCTTTGCACTGCCCAGAACCCCTTTCCCCAGACAACTCCCTTACTCCACTTGGATCTCTTTCCAGCAATTAAAAACAGCAATGCTGGACTTCCCTGGTGGTTCAGTGGTTGAGACTCCAAGTTTCAAACGCACGGGGCGCAGGTTCAATCCCTGGTCAGGGAACTAGGATCCCACACATCCCATGGAAAGGCCAAAAAAAAAAAAAAGGCAACACCTCTGGCACCCTCTCCCAGGCTTTATTTTCTTCCGTAACACTTAGGTAAGCGTTTGCACCATAACATGACTGGGTGTTCCAGAAAATCACACACACGAAATTGAGATTTGGGCTCAAATGTTTCTCTATACGGAGAGCTCCCAGAGGAGTCAATGGTTGGGATCCTGAGAGGAGTCCAAGGCAGCCTGGCAAAGCTGGAGATTATCTCAGGGAATATTCAAAAGGACCAAGAACAATCATAAATGGAACCATAGCCCCTCACTGGCTATCTGAGCCTCTTGTGAGAATAGCACCTGGCCTACAGTAGATGGTCCATGAACATTTGTCCAGGGAATTCCCTGGCAGTCCAGCGGTTAGGACTCCATGCTTTCACTGCAGAGGGCACAGGTTTGATCCCTGGTTGAGGAACTAAGATCCCACAGGCCATCTGGAGTGGCCATAAAAAATTGTCCAGTAAGTGAAGTGACTGAGTAACCTTGGGTTGGCTGGCTATGACCACTGCCTGTCTTTGTATGAGCAAAGAATGGTATTTCCAGTTTTAACTTTTTTTTTTTTTAGTCACTCAGTCATGTCCGACTCTTGGCAACCCGATGGACTGTAGCCCGCCAGGCTCCCCTGTTCATGGGACTCTCCAGGCAAGAATACTGGAGTGGGTTGTCATTTCCTTCCCCAGGGGATCTTCCCGACCCAGGGATCAAACCCAGGTCTCCCGCATTGTCTGTGTATTTTCTTTTAATCAAAGAGATCAGGGACTTCCGGTAGTCCAATGGTAAAGACTCTGAGCTTCCAATGCAAGGGGTGCGGGTTCAATCCCTGGTGAACAACCTAAGATACTACACGCCATATGGAGCGACCAAAAAAATAAAAACAAAAAGGGATCACAATTTATGACTCGTGAAATTCACATCTCAGGGCCCATAAAGCCAGACTGGCTCGAGGCAACACCCATCCATTACCTGGGATTTACCTGGCTCTTGTGCTTCGGCAGTAGAGCTGAGACATGGGGCAGAGATGGTCGAAGGCATTCACCACCCACCCCTTCCAGCACTCGCCAGGTACAGCCCGCACCCCGTCTGCTCACCTGCCTCATGGCGCACCATGGGCTCCTGGCGGGTGTCCCGCAGCACGTCCAGCAGCACGGGGATGGCCCGTCGGTCCTGCATTTGGCCCAGGCAGTAGGCCAGCTCATGCTTGAGCAGGGCTGAGTCATCATCGAAGGCCCGGCTGATCCAGGAGATGGCCACTGGACCCCCGAGCCCACGCAGTGTGAACAGTGCCCGGAAGCGGGCCTGCAGGGGCTGCCCGGGGTCAACCAGCGTCTGCCCCACTGCCTCCACTTCCTGCTCCGTCACCATGGCGATGCCGCCTTCCTCCTCCTTGGGCTAAACCAGGGGACTCTCAAGCTTGAGAACCTGATGGGAGGGGAAACCGAGATGCCAGGTCAAGGTGCCGTTTGCTGCTAGCTGACTTGTTCATCTCAGAGTTAGGACCTCAGCGGGGTGGTTTCCAAACTGCTGAACAGCCTGGGTGCCTGGGTCCGGCCCTGCCTACCTGCTGTGTGGCCTTCCCTAAGGCACTTTCCTCTCTGGGCCTGTGGCCTCTATCTACCTCACCAATGACTTCCGCTGGTCTGTTCGCCACACAGCAGCCAGAGGGGCTGTGGAGACTGGTTCCCAACATGGCCTTCAGGGACTCTCACCTCCTGGTGTTTGTGGACCGTGTGGACCTTACCCCCGACCCCACAGCGTATAGGGCTGACCCGGGTGAATAACGGGATACGGGAGAAATGGCACTGTGACTTGGGAGCGTCATAAGGGACCCTGTGGCTTCCTCCTTGTGGCTCCAGGGGCCCACATGGTGGAGAAACTGAAGCCTTCCACCAACAGCCAGGTGAGAGCGGCAGCTTGAGAGCAGCTCCCCCAGCCCCAGTCCAGCCCTCAGATGGCGGAGCCCAGCCAGGGTCTGCACGCAACCTCACGCGTGATCAGAGGCACAGCCACCCAGCTAAACCAGGCCCGGACCCCTGACCCACAGAAACTGAAAAATAGTGTTACTACTGTTTATAGAGCTGCTGAGGACATCCCTGGTGGTCTAATGGTTAAGAATCCGCCTTCCAGTGCAGGGTACGCAGGTTCCATCCCTGGTCGGGGAGCTAAGATCCTATGTTATTGTTGTTCAGTTGCTAAAACTCTGAAGGCAGGGACTGAGTGCTAGTCACCCCTGTACTCCCAGCACACAATTCATTAATAAGAACAATGACCATGGACTTCCCTGGCGGTCCAGTGGTTAAGAATCTGCCTGCCAATGCAAGGGACACTGATGTGATCCATGGCCCGGTAAGATTTCATATGCTGTGGGGCAACTAAGCCTGCGAGCCACAACTGTTGAGCCAGAGCGCTGCCACACTGAAGCCCACGAGTGCCCTAGAGCCTGCGCTCCACAACAAGAGAAGCTGCCGCAATGAGAAGCCCACACACCGCAACTAGAGAGAGCCTGCACGCAGCAACGAAGACCCAGCACAGCCAAAAAATAAATAATAACTTAAAAAAAAAAAAAAAGAAACGTAAGGGACTTCCCTGGCTGTCCCGTGGTTAAAAATTCACCTTCCAACGCACGGGGTGCAGGTTCCATCCCTAGTTGGAAAGTTGAGATCCCACATGCCTTGTGGCCAAAATGCCAAGACACAGAACAGAAGCAATATTTTAACAAATTCAACAAAGACTTTAAAAATGATCTACATCCAAAAAAAAATTTTTAAAGAACAATGACCATAACAATAATAGCAACTGACATTTACACAGGATGTGCTACTTTGACAGTCATCTATTCTAAGCCCCTACATTCCTAAACTCGCTCCATCCTTTCCATAACCCTTTGAGACAAGCACCGCGGTCGTCAGTGTTTTACAGGAGGGGCCGCCAAGCACAGAGAGGTGAAGCACTTGCCTAGGAACCCAGTGAAGAGTTAGAGATCCCGGCAGCTGGGCTCCAGAGTCAAGGTCTAAACCACAAACTCGGGGTTGAAAGGAAGGATTAAAATGAAAGGATGCAGCTGAGGCTGGTCTTCATCCTCCAGACCAGTGAGGACACTTCGTGAAGCTTACGAGCAGGGTATGGCTCCCAGCGGAGTCATTAGGGCCAACCTGGTATAATAAGGGAGGTGCAGTTGTGTGAGCACAGGTGACCATCAAAGGAGGTGGCACTCAAAACAGGGATCATCAGGGACTTCCCTGGTGGCCCGGTGGCTAACTTCGTGAGCACCCAATGCAGGGCCTGGCTTTGAACCCTGGTCAGGGAGCTAGATCCCTTACGCCACAACTAAGACAGACTTCAATGAAGAGTGAGTAAGGGATGGAAGAAGGGAAGTTCGGAATTCCCGAAATCCGCCCCCTCTAAACCAAGAATTCCCAACAAAAAGACCTTCGATAAACTAAGCCCCCGCCCCCGCTGCCGCTAAGAGGCAAGTCGCCCCAACAGGGCATCCCTCGGGGCTGCTCCCAGGATCCCCCAGCGACGACCGGGTCCCCAAAGCTCCATGGAAGAGACTCCCAGGAACTGATGTCTCATGGCATCATTGACTCAATGGACATGAGCTTGAGCGAACTCCGGGAGATGGTGAAGTAAAGTCTGACATGCTGCAATCCATGGGGCAGCAAAGTGTCAGACACAAATGAGCGACTGAACAACAAGACACGTTTACGGGTGTCCCCCAGTACCTGATCCTTCACAGTTTGGTTCTCCCAGAACCCCGAGAAAGAGGTCACCCAACATGGGACCTTCCCCCGCGCGCTGATTCTTCACTACGCGCATCCCCGGAGACAGGGTCTGCAGAACTGGAGCGAAATACTTCGCCGGGACCTCTCAGAAGGGAGGCCTTTCTACTCCCCAGCGAAAGAATCCCAGCGCCGGGACCCCAGTGAGGCGTCCTCCCCGTCCCCCTCGCCCCCAGAACACCCCAGTGAGCTACCAGATCGGAGGATCTACAGGACCCACCCGCTCCGCGGCCGCTGCCACCAACACTTCACCAACCGCGACACTGCTACAGCGCTCTGGGGGCCGCCATCTTGCCGCCCACGTGACCAGGCCAGACGGCACCAACGCAGCACTGAGGGAGGATCCAATCTAAGGCTCCGCAGCGTGAGTGGCCCCGCAAGCGCGAGTTAGCAACGGTGCCATAGCTCACTCACACATCAGGAGGAATCTACGGGCACTTCTCAGGGAAATAAAAGGGCAGCTTCCATCGTTTCCACGTAAGAGATTTTCTCTCCGGCCTCCCCACCCGATACGACGAATGGAAATGGTTTGTCCCGACTCAGCCGAGAGGTGAGGCCGGCAAGCGACGCAGCTTGTTCCTGGGGCGTGGTCAAGTCTCAGGGGCGTGGCCAATTAGATGGGAATTCAGTTCAGTCGCTCAGTCGTGTCCGACTTTTTGCAACCCTATGAATTGCAGCACGCCAGGCCTCCCTGTCCATCACCATCTCCCGGAATTCACTCAAACTCACGTCCATCGAGTCGGTGATGCCATCCAGCCATCTCATCCTCTGTCGTCCCCTTCTCCTCCTGCCCCAAATCCCTCCCAGCATCAGAGTCTTTTCCAATGGGTCAACTCTTCGCATGAGGTGGCCAAAGTATTGGAGTTTCAGCTTTAGCATCAGTCCTTCCAAAGAACACCCAGAGCTGATCTCCTTTAGAATGGACTGGTTGGATCTCCTTGCAGTCCAAGGGACTCTCAAGAGTCCTCTCCAACACCACAGTTCAAAAGCATCAATTCTTCGGCGCTCAGCTTTCTTCACAGTCCAACTCTCACATCCATACATGACCACTGGAAAAACCATAGCCTTGACTAGACAGACCTTTGTTGGCAAAATAACGTCTCTGCTTTTCAATATGCTATCTAGGTTGGTCATAACTTTTCTTCCAAGGAGTAAGCGTCTTTTAATTTCATGGCTGCAGTCACCATCTGCAGTGATTTTGGAGCCCCAAAAATAAAGTGTGACACTGTTTCCACTGTTTCCCCATCTATTTCCCATGAAGTGATGGGACTAGATGCCATGATCTTCGTTTTCTGAATGTTGAGCTTTAAGCCAACTTTTTCACTTTCATCAAGTGGCTTTTTAGTCCCTCTTCACTTTCTGCCATAAGGGTGGTGTCATCTGCATATCTGAGGTTATTGATATTTCTCCTGAGAATCTTGATTCCAGCTTGTGCTTCTTCCAGCCCAGTGTTTCTCATGATGTACTCTGCATAGAAGTTAAGTAAGCAGGGTGACAATATACAGCCTTGACGTACTCCTTTTCCTATTTGGAACCAGTCTGTTGTTCCATGTCCAGTTCTAACTGTTGCTTCCTGACCTGCATATAGGTTTCTCAAGATAGGAAGGAATGAAAAAAAAGGACTTGACCTAGTCATTTATTCATTCACTTATTTATTCATTTAACAAACACTTTATGGGACTTCCCTGATGGTCCCATGATTAAGACACACTCCCAGTGCAGGGGGCACAGGTCTGCTTCCTGGTTAGGGAACTAAGATCCCACATGCTGTATGGCGCTCCTCCCCACCAAAAAAGAAAACAGACAGAAGGGATGGTGGAGGCAGAGAGAAGTATTCAGATTCTGAGTTAATTTTGAAGGTGGAACAAACAGGATTTGCAGCTGGATTGCATATGGCATTTGGAAGAGTTCCGATCAGGATAAGCACAAGGTTTTGACACCTAAAGTGAATGGAGCCACCATGAACCATCCACTTCAGTTCAGTCACTCAGTCGTTTGGGACTCTGTGATCCCATGGACTGCAGCATGCCAGGCTTACCTGTCCATCACCAGCTCCCAGAGCTTGCTAAAACTCATGTCCATCCGTTTAGTGATGCCATCAACCATCTCATTCTCTGTTCTCCCCTTCTCCTGCCTTCAATCTTTCCCAGCATCAAGATCTTTTCCAATGAATCAGTTCTTTGCATCAGCTGGCCAAAGAATTGGAGCTTCAGCTTCAGCATCAGTCCTTCCAATGAATATTCAGGACTGATTTCCTTTAGGATGGACTGGTTGGATCTCCTTGCAGTCCAAGGGACTCTCAAGAGTCTTCTCCAACACCACAGTTCAAAAGCATCAGTTCTTTAGCACTCAGCTTTCTTTATGATCCAACTCTCACATCTGTACATGACTACTGGAAAAATCATAGCTTTGACTAGACTGACTTTGGCGGTGAAGTAATGTCTCTGCTTTTTAATATACTGCCTAGGTTTGTTACAGCTTTTCTTCCAAGAAGCAAGCACTATTAACTTCCCTATACTAACCATCCAGTTAACTCTACTTCTGAAATATGAAATAGAGTTGGAATTCAGTCACTTCATTCATTTTACCGCTTTGTCTCCAGGATGCTGCCTCAAAGAGAGCTTGTAAGGGATTATGTCAAAAGAGTAGTTCCTCAAAAAGTTAAACATAAAATTAGCATCAAAAAAGTGAAAGCCGCTCAGTCGTGTCAGTCTCTTGCCTCTTTGCGGCCCCCATGAGCTGTAGCCCGCCAGGCTCCTCTGTCCATGGAATTCTCCAGGCCAGAATACTGAAATGGGTAGCCGTTCCCTTCTCCAGGGATCAAACCCAGGTCTCCCACATTGCAGGTAGATTCTTTACCATCCTGAGCCACCAGGGAAGCCCAAGAATACTGGAGTGAGTAGCCTATCCTTTCTCCAACAGATCTTCCTGATCCAGGAATCGAACCAGGATCTCCTGCATGTGATCCAACAATTCCACTCCTAGAGAGAATTGAAAGCAGGGACTCCATAATTGTACACCCATGTTCATCACAGCATTATTCACAATGACCTCAGACCTTGGTAACCTCTAGCATATTTTCTCTCTATGAATTTGACTACTCTCAGAACCTTAGCAAGTGGGATCAAACAATATTTGTCCTTTTGTGCCCGGTTTATTTCACTGAGCATAGTTATCCTCAGAGTTCATCCACACTGTAGCATGTGTCAGAACTTCCTTCCTTTTTAAATTTCCTTCCTATTGCATGAGTGGACCACAATTTGTTTATCTATTCATTCATCAGTGGACATTTGGATTGTTTCCACCTTTTGGCTATTGTAAATAATGCTGCTATGAACATTGGTGTACAAAGAGGTGTACCTCTTTGATTGCCTATTTTCAAATCTTCTGGGCATATACTCAAGAGTGGAATTTCTAGATTATATAGTAGTTCTATGTTTAACTATTTGAGGAACTGCTGAACTGTTGTCTATAGCTGCACCATCTTATGTTCCCACCAGCAACAAACAAGGATTCCAATTCTTCCACTTTCTCATAGAAACCCTTGTTATTTTCTGGGTTTTTTTTTTTTTTTTTGGTGTTGTTTTTTGTTTTTGTTTTTGTTTTTTTATGTACACCATTTTTTAAATCTTCATTGAATTTGTTACAATATTGCTTCCATTTTATGTTCTGGGTTCTTTTTTTTTTTTTTTTGGCTAAGAGGCATCTGGCATCTTTCTTTCTCAGGAATCAAACCCATACCCTCTGAATTGTCCATACCCTCTGAATTGGAAGGCAAAGTTGCAACCACTGGACCACCAGGGAAGTGTTAGGGAAATTAAAATGGAGGAAGTCCTGTTCAGACTTCAGAAGCAGGGGAGCAGGCCTCTGACCTGCTTCTGACCTGCCTAGACACTGCTGGGATTCTGTCCCTTCCTGCAAGCACAGCAAGCCAGACAGCACTTTAGATAAGAAAGGAAGTGAGTCCTGGAATCTCTTAAGCTTCTGAGGATCTGGTCAACCCCCTGGGGTTTAAGAAGTCTATGACTCACGAGGTGAAACAAACAGCATTGCAAAAGTTCAAAGAAAAACTGGAGCTAAAATTTTGCGCTCAAACTGATGATGATATCATTTTCTGCCTGGGATTAGAAGTGGATGTGCCTGAAACTGCAATTTGAAATCTCACCAGTTGGTTGGACCCACCACCTGGGACCTATCCTGTTAACAAGGGACTTCCTAACGCTGTTCAAGTTTGGACGTTGGTCAGCCGAATCTGGTGATGTGTGTGCTGTTACTTTTCTCTGTTGTTTCTATTTCCTTTCTTTGAAAAAAAAAAAAAATTATTTACTTATTTCTGGCTGCCCTGGGTCTTTGCTGTTTTTGCATGGGCTTTCTCTAGTTGCAGTGAGCAGGGACTACTCTTTGTTGTGGTACTCAGGCTTCTCATTGCAATGACTTCTCTTGTTGCAGAGCTCTAGGCATACAGGCATCAGTAGCTGCAGTTTCTGGGCTCTAGAGAGCTACGGTGGACAAGTTTAGTTGCTCCGAGGCATGTGGGATCTTCCAAGATCAGGGATTGAATCATGTCCCCTGCATTGGCAGACAGATTCTTTACCACTGAGCCACCAGCAAAGCCCTCTATTTCCCTTTTTTAATGGCTGCATCTTGAAATTAAATCAAATAATCCTCTATTAAATATCGGAATTGTTTATTGTGTGTTTGACAAGTGGTTTCTTTTCTTAAGGAATCCTTTGAACCTAAAAGGAAAGTAAAACTTTTGGCAAACAGGAAGTCTTGTTATTTTATTTTTGATAGTAGCCATCCTAATGGATGTGACGTATGCAACTTGTTTGGAGATGCATTAAAAAGTGAGATATACTGATGAATGGATAAAAGGATGGATAAATACAGAATAGGGCAAAATAGCAAAGTGTTCATTGAGAAAGTGGACAGTAGGCATATGACAATTCATTGTAAAAGTCTTTCAATTTTTCTGTGTACTTGAAAGGTTTCATTATAAACTGTTCGAAAAATAGGTGGTGGGGGAAATGAGCACAATTTCTATTCTCCATGTTTCAGCATTTCATCCTTAAATATTTGAAAAGTGTTTTTAACTATTTAATGAGGAATCTTTGAGTCTGCAAATCCATTTTGAGGAATTTCACTAAGAGTAAAAAAAAAAAGTGAAAAAAGCATTCATTTCCACATTATTTGAAATGGCAAAAAAAAAAAAAAAAACACCACTAACTTCCTCCTCTGCCTCCCTCAGCGTTCAGTTCTCATCATCACTCACTTGGACCAGTAAAGTGGCCTCCACCCTGGACACCCCCACCCAACCTCTCTCCATTTCCCCACATTCTGTCCTCCCCGAGGAAGCCACCTGAGGGCGCCTGTGAGCACCAGCGACAGCTCTCATCCTCATCTCCACAGTCTGTCTTCCCCGCACCAGCCACTAGAGGGAGCGTGTGAGCGCCTGAGTCAGGCACCGCCTTTCCTCTGCCCACAGCCCTCCAGGGCTCCCACCTCCCTGAGTAAAAAGCCTGAGTCCTCTTGCAGCCCTCGCACGACCCGCCCGTCCTCTCCTAGCCCTCTTTTCCTCCCTCTCTCCCTCGTGCCCACTCTGCTCCAGAAACACGGCCTCCCCGCTGTTCCTCCAACACACCAGACACAGTCCTGACCCGAGGGCTTTGTGTATGCTGTGCCAACTGCCTGGAAGACGTGTTCCACCAAACACCTTTGTTCACTCTTTCAAGTGCAAGTGTTTGCTCCTTCGCGGAAATGTTACTTCCTCCAGGAAGCCTACCTGAGCATTTTAATTACCTCAGCCGTTGCAGTCCTTGGATTGAAATTGTGGCTCAGAGGTTAAAGTGTCTGCCTGCAATGCAGGAGACCTGGGTTCAATCCCTGGGTCGGGAAGATCCCCTGGAGAAGGAAATGGCAACCCACTCCAGTATTCTTGCCTGGAGAATCTCATAGATGGAGGAACCTGGTGGGTTACAATCCCCTTGGTCGCAGAGTCGGACACGACTGAGCGACTTCACTTTCACTTTTCACTTTCTGCAGTCCTTTACCCAGTCCCCTGATTTATTCTTCTCCATAGCATCTATATTTTACTGTGTGTGGGTGCTCACTCAGTTTAGTCATGTCCAACTCTTTGTGACCCCATGGACTGTAGCCTGCCAGGCTCCTCTGTCCATGGGGATTCTCCAGGCAAGAATACTGGAGTGGGTTGCCATGCCCTCCTCCAGGGGACCTTTCCAACCCAGGGGTCAAACCCAGGTCTCCTGCATTGGCAGGTGGATTCTTCCCACTGAGCCACCCAGGAAGCCCATATTTTACTGTACATTTTACTTAATTGCTTTGTTTACTGCTTTCGCCACTAGGACACACTAGTATATAAGCACCATGAGAGCAGGGGTTTATGTCTAATTTGTTCTCCATGATGAGATACAATGGTGTGCCAGTTAATGAACAACCTGGAAAAAATAATTTAAAACCCTGATTTGCAGTGTTTGCCAATTCTTGGGGTGTAAATATTCCCGTCATGGCCCGGTCACAAAATTCCTGATAGTGTCTCTTGTGAGTCAATATGCATTGACTCACTAAGTGGATCCCCAACTGCTATTCCATGCTTGGCACAAAATAGATGCTGAAGGACTTCCTTTGTGGTCCAGTGGTTGAGAATCCGCCTGCCAATGCAGCGGACACAGGTTTGATCCTTGGTCTGGGAAGATTTCACATGCTGAGGGGCAGCTAAGCCAATGCACCGCAGCTACTGAAGCCGGAGGACCCTAGAGCCCGTTGTAGCAAGAGCAGCCACTGCAGTGAGAATCCCAGGCACTGCAACTAGAGAGCAGCCCCCGATCACCACAACTAGAGAAAAACCCACGTAACAAGGAAGTCACAGCACAGCCAAAAGTAAATAAATACAGGACTGAATTAAAAAAAAAAAAACGAAGAAAGCAAGGCACAGACTCAATAATGTGCTCTCATTTATGTCATGTGAGAGTTGGAAACAAATTTTCAGACGAGACACAGAAGGAAAGAGAGTTTATTAGAGTTAAGAGTTAATTAGAGTTTAATAGAGTTTATTAGTCGCAACTGGAGCAGCAGGCCAGCTTCCAGAGAGCCAGGGCGAGGTAACGCTGAACAAGGATTGTCTGCTTGTTTTTATAGCTGGGGAGCAAACAAATTGGCGAGAGGGGCCTGGTACTTTCTGTCCCCTGTTCTGAGGCCCTTTGGGCTTATCCCGTTCCTATGTCCCTTGAAAAGTGAAAGTGTTAGTTGCTGAGTTGTTTCTGACTCTTTGCAACCCCATGGACTGTAGCCCACCAGGCTCCTCTGTCCATGGGATTCTCCAGGCAAGAATACTGGAGTGGGTTGCCGTTCCTTTCTCTATGAGATCCTCCCAACCCAGGGACTGAACCTGGGTCTTCTGCATTGCAGGCAGATTCTTTACCACCTGAGCCTTTGCCCCTTGAACACCACAATTTAGATAAATGGACTTAGATATGTAAATTACATATGGGCTTCCCACATGGCTTAGTGGTAAAGAATCTGCCTGCATGTGCATGAGATGGGTTGGATTCCAGATGCCCTGGAGCAACTAAGCCACATTGCTGAGGCTTTGCTCTAGATCCTGCAAGTCACAACTGGAGCCCACACTCTGCAACAAGAGAAGTTATTGCAATGAGAAGCCCGTGCACCTCAACTAGAGAGCAGCCGCCGCTCACTGCAACTAAAAAAAAAACCTGCACAGCAAGGAAGACCCAGCACAGTCAAAAATAAATAAAACAAAATTTATAAATAAATAAATAAAATAAAAAATAAATAATTATTCAAAAACAAACAAACAAGCATGAGGTCTGTGAATGAAAAACATCAACATACCACGCACAGCAGAGAAGTCTCTTTGATAGGCCAATGGCTGATGTAAACATTCAGTCATTCATTTTGCAAATATTTATTATCTGCTGCATGGCAGGCACCGAGAACGAGCAGTCTCTGGCCTCTTGGAGCTGATATCCCAATTGTTACTTTTCATTTTTTAAGTTTTATTGGAGTCTAGTTGATTTACAATGTTGTGTTAGCTTCAGGTGTACAGCAAAGTGATTCAGTGATACATATGCATATTTTCATGCTTTTTAAGATTATTTTCCCTTACAGGTTATTACAAATATTGAGTAGAGCTCCCTGTGCTGTATAGTAAATATTTTTTGGTTATCTTAAAAAAAAAAAAAACGGACATTAAAAAACTAATTTATTTATTTATTTTTGTCTATGCTGGGTCTTCCTTGCTGTTTGGGCTTTCTCTAGTTGCGGTGAGTGGGGGCTACTCTCTAGCTGGAGTATGCAGACTTCTCATTGTGGTGATTTCTCCTGTGGAGCACTGGCTCTGGGGCTTGTGGGCTTCAGGGGATGTGGCGCACAGGCTTAGCTGCTCTGAGGCATGTGGGATCTTCCTGGATCAGAGATCGAATCTGTCTCCTGCATTGCAGGCAGATTCTTTACCACTGAGCCACCAAGGAAGCCCTATCTTTTGTTTTTTGGTTGTACCCTGGGGCTTGTGGGATCTTAGTTCCCAGAGAAGCAGGGATTGAACCCTGGCATGTGTTAGTGTGCTAAGTCACTTTAGTCGTGTTTGACTGTTTTCGACGCTATGAACGATAGCCCTCCAGGTTCCTCTGTCCATGGGATGTCCCAGGCAAGAACACTGGAGTGGGTTACCATGCCCTCCTCCAGGAGATCTTCCTGACCCAGGGATGGAACCCACATCTCCTGTGGCTCCTGCACGGCAGGTGGATTCTTTACCACTGAGCTGCCAGGGAAGTCCTATCTCATACACAGTAGTGTATAAATACATAGCACTTTTCCATTGTCCTCCTGCGTGTTCAAAAGCTGATCCCAGAGATCTGGCTTAACAGCGGACCTGCCTGGCTTGCAGGCCACCATCAACAACCATGTTGGGTGGCTCGGGCTTATATACACACTGAGCTGCCCCGTGGGCCAGGCGCTGTGTTGACTCCAGAAGGCTTGGGACTGCATGCCGGGTGTGAGCAGCCCCAGGGAAGCTCTGGGAGTGAGAGGAGATAGACCCAGGGCTGAAGGAAGCAGATAACGGGTGCCACGCCCAAAAGCTGGGCCTGTGTACCTCTGTGAACTTGGAATCTTGAACATGCAGGTTTGTGGGGAGACTGATAACCAGGGGGCAGTCTGTGCTGAGTCGGACCCAACCCACTTTCAGCTCTGAGGGTCCTTTTTTTGTTGTTGTTGTAATAATTGAAGTACAGTTGATTTACAATGTTGTGTTAGTTTCCAGTATACAGCAAAGTGATTCAGTTATTTGGATGTATTAAAAGTTAAGTTAGTCGCTTAGTCATGTCTGACTCTGTGACACCACGGACTATATGCCACCCAGCTCCTCTGTGGATGGAATTCTCCTGGCAAGAATACTGGAGTGGGTTGCCATTCCCTTCTCCAGGGCAACTTCCCAACCCAGGAATCAAACCCAGGTCTCCTGCGTTGCAGGAGGATACTTAACCATCTGAGCCACCAGGGAAGTCCATTTGTATGTATGAATATACCTATAGCTCTTTTTCCAGTTATACATATATATATTCCCTTTCAGATTCTTTTCCATTACAGATCATTACAAGATATTCAATATAGTTCCCTGTGCTACATAGTAGGTCTTTGTTGGTTATCTTTTTCTTGTTTTAATTTTTATTTTTGGCTGCACTGAGTCTTCGTTGCTGCCTGGGCTTTCTCTAGTTGCAGTGAGCGGGGGCTACTCTTCGTTGCAGTGTGAGGACCCCTCATTGCAGTGGCTTCTCTTGTTGCAGGGCACAGGCTGCAGGCGCTCAGGCTTCAGTAGTTGTGGATTCAATCCCTGGTGAGGGAACTAAGGTCCCACAAGCAGAAGGGTGTGGTCACTTTCTTTTTTTTTTTTAGTTTTTTAAAAATAGACATTTGCATTGAGATGACTGCAGAGTCGTATGCAGCTGTAAGAAATCATACGGAAGATGGCAGTGTGCCCTTCACCCAGTTGTTCCTGACTGTAACTGCATGCAGAACACACACAGAAGGGCTTCCCTGGTGGTCCAGTGGTTAAGAATCTGCCTTGCAATGCGAAAGACATGGGTTTGATCCCTGGTCCGGGATGATCCCACATGCCACAGGACAACTGAGCCGGTGCGCCACAGCTACTGAGCCTGCGTGCTGCAGTGACTGAAGCCGCCCACCTAGAGCCTGCGCTTCACAATGACAAGCCTGAAGTAGCCCCTACTTGTTGCAACTAGAGAAAGCCTGTGCACAGCAACAAAAACCCAGCACAGCCAAAAAGAAAATAAATAAATAAACACACACACACACATACACAAGGAGGCTATGCCCAAGGAAGTGGAAGATTCCTGCCAGAGGACTTGAATCTCAGCCAAACGACAGGATTCCAGTTATTGAGTTTCCAGCAAGTGGACTTTTTGAAAGTCATGATCTTCTTCCACAGGATTTTCCTTGTGTGAAAAAATGAACTTTTGCCTGGTTATCCTCTTGAATGGCCAGAAAAAACTTTCCAGCCCAACCAAGATAAAATGAACTTTTCCACACTAAGAAACATCCAGAGGCCCTTTGTTCCACTAAAATTGCAGATGGAATTTGAAGCAGCACAGGCTCAGCATCTTCCAGTTCTTCCAAGCTCAAACCTTTCACCGGATATTATGAGAGGTAACAATCAGATGACTGGATTTGAAGATATCCCTTAAAAAAATTTTTTTTTATGTTAATTGTGGTGGGTCTTTGTTGCTATGTATGGGCTTCTCATCGCGTGGCTTCTCTTATTGCTGAGCACGGGCTCTAGGGCATGGGCTCGGTTCTTGTGGTGCTCAGGCTTAGTTGGTCTGCAGCATGTGGAATCTTCCTGGAGCAGGGATTGAACCCATGTCCCCTGTGTTGGCAGGCAGATTCTTAACCACTGTACTACCAGGGAAGTCCAGATTCAAGAAGATATTCTTAATGACCTGTCACAAAGTGAACTACTGGAAGAACCCCACTTGATGGTTGGAGATAAACTTGGTCGGCTATAATGCAGTGGGGTGCTGATGGAAATAGAGGGGCTGTGTTTTAAGGGGCTTCCCAGGTGACTCACGGAGAAGGCAATGGCACCCCACTCCAGTACTCTTGCCTGGAAAATCCCATGGACCTGGAAGCCTGGTGGGCTGCAGTCCATGGGGTCACTAAGAGTCAGACACGACTGAGAGACTTCACTTTCACTTTTCACTTGCATGCATTGGAGAAGGAAATGGCAACCCACTCCAGTGTTCTTGCCTGGAGAATCCCAGGGACGGGGGAGCCTGGTGGGCTGCCGTCTATGGGGTCGCACAGAGTCGGACACGACTGAAGTGACTTAGCAGTAGCAGCAGGTGACTCAGATGGTAAAGAATCTGCCCGCTAAGACAGGAGACCCAGGTTTGATCCCTGAGTCAGGAAGATCCCCTGGAGGAGGGAATGGCTACTCACTCTAGTATTCTTGCCTGGGGAATCCCATGAATGGAGGAGCAGAGTTGAGCACGACTGAAGTGACTGAGCACAAATGCATCTTGTTCATAGTCATCTTTTTACCATAATTTGATGTGCATAATATTTAAAGTACTGACGTGAGAACACACACATACAAAGCTAGTGTAATATCGTCACTGAACATTGGCATTGACAACAATATACCAGCTTAATCCAGATTTCACTAGTTTTACTTGTACTCATTGGTCCGTGGGTATATAAGTTCTATACAAATTTATCATGGTGTAAATTTGTGTATCTGCCCACTGCAATCATAATACAAAACAGTGCCAAAACCAAAAATGTGGCAGGTTAAATAACGCCCCCTCCCAAAGTTGTCCTGGAGTAGGAAATGGCAACTCCCTCCAGTATTCTTGCCTGGAAGATCCCATGGACAGAGGAACCTTGAAGGCTACAGTCCATGAGGTTACAAAAAAATCACACACAGCTGAGCAACCAGCACTTTCACTTTCACTCACATCCATACACGACTATTGGAAAGACCATAACTTTGATTATACAGACCTTTGTCGGCAAAGTGATGTCTCTGCTTTTTAATACACTGTCTAGGTTTGTCATAGCTTTCCTTCCAAAAAGCATGAGTCTTCTAATTTCATGCCTGCAGTCACCATCTGCAGTGATTTTGGAGCCCAAGAAGAGAAAATCTGTCACTGCTTCCACTGTTATCCTTTCTATTTGCCATGAAGTGATGGGACCGGATGCCATGATCTTAGTTTTTTGAATACTGAGTTTTAAACCAGCTTTCTACTCGCCTCTTCCCCCCTCATCAAGAGGCTCTTTAGTTCCTTTCTGCTTTCTGCCAGTAAAATGGTATCATCTGCATATCTGAGGTTTTTGATATTTCTCCTGGCAATCTTGATTCCACACTGTAACTCATCCAGCCCAGCATTTTGCTTCATGTGCTCTGCATAGAAGTTAAATAAGCAGGGTGACAATACACAGCCTTGTCATACTCAATTCCCAATTTTGAACCAGTCCTTTGTTCCATGCAAGGTTCTAACTGTTGCTTCTTGACCTGCATACAGATTTCTCAGGAGGCAGGTAAGGTGGTCTGGTATTCCCATCTCTTTCAGAATTTTCCACAGTTTGTTGTGATCCACATAGTCAAAAGCTTTTGTGTAGTCAATGAAACAAAAGTAGATGTTTTTCTGGAATTCCCTTGCTTTCTCTATCATCCATCAAATGTTGGCAATTTGATCTCTGGTTCCTCTGCCTTTTCTAAACCCAGCTTGTACATCTAGAAGTTCTCAATTCAAGTACAGCTGAAGCCTAGCTTGAAGGATTTTGAGCATAACCTTACGAGCATGTGAAATAAGCGCACTTGTATGATAATTTGAACATTCTTTAGCACTGCCCTTCTTTGGAATTGGGATTAAAACTAACATTTTCCAGTCCTGTGGCCACTGCTGGGTTTTCTAAATTTGCTGACATATTGAGTGCAGCACTTTAACAGCATCATCTTTTTGAATTTGAAATAGTTCAGCTGGAATTCTATCACCTCCACTAGGTCTGTTGGTAGTAATGCTTCCTAAGGCCTGCTTGACTTCACACTCCAGGATGTCTGGCTCTAGGTGAGCGATCACACCATTGTGGTTGTCCAGGTCATTAAGATCTTTTTTGTATAATTCTGTGTATTCTTACCACTTCTTCTTAATCTCTCCTGCCTCTGTTAGGTCCTTACTCTTTCTGTCCTTTATCATGCCCATCCTTGCATGAAATATTCCTTTGATACCTTCAATTTTTGTGAAGAGATTGCTAGTCTCTCCCATTCTGTTGTTTTTCTCTATTCTTTGCACTGTTCATTGAAGAAGGCCTTCTTACTTCTCCTTGCTATTCTCTGGAACTCTGCATTCAGTTGAGTATATCTTTCCTTGACTTTAATGTCTAAATTAATATTATTTTGTGTTGCTTGACTGTTTTCCTTTCTTTCTGCATTTTCTCACTTCTCTGATAAAATTTGGGCTTCCCTTGTGGCTCAGCTGGTAAAGAATCCACCTGCAATGTGGGAGACCTGGGTTCGATCCCTAGGTTGGGAACTAGAGATCCCTTGGAGAAGGGAAAGGCTCCAATATTTTGGCCAGGAGAATTCCATGGACTGTATAGACCATGGGGTTGCAAACAGTTGGACATGACTGAGCGACTTTCACTTTCACTGATAAAATTTATCCTTTGGAATTCGGGGAAGACCTAGGAGTCTAAAGTTTTTCTATGGACAAGAGGCTGTTGAAGGACATGGGGTGGGGTAGGACCTAGTTCCTAGAAGGCTCCACAGGTTCATATTCAGTTACAATAAGATTTAAGAATGCTGTTCTGGGACTTCTCTGGTGGTCCAGTGGTTAAGAATATACCTGCAAATACAAGAGACCTGGGTTTGATCCCTGATCCAGGAAAATTTCATATGGCATGGGGCAACTAAGCCTGTGAGCCACTGCTATTGAACCTGAGCTCTAGAGCCCTGCTCTGCAACAGAAGCCACTGCAATGGGAAAAAAAAAAATGCACTGCCACAAAGGTAGCCCCTGCTCACCGCAACTAGAGAAAGCCTATAGGCAGCAATGAAGGAAGACCAGTGCAGCCAAAAAGAAACAAAGAAAGCAGGCAAAGTTCTGGGTTTCTGACTTGTTTTTCTCTGGTTTTGTTTTTTTTTTTTTTTGGTTTGCAGGATCTTAGCTACTATAGGAGGCATTGAATCCAGGTGGCCACAGCAGTGAAAACACAGTCTTAACTACTGGACTGCCAAGGAACTCCCTAACTCCATTTTAAATGAAGCTTCTGTTTATTAATTTTCACACAGATCTCCAATTCTAGGAGTGGACTTGCTGGGTCATCTGGTAATTCTACATATAACTTTATGGGCACTGGCTGAACTGTTCCCACAGTGGCTGCCCCATTTTACAATCCCACCAGCAATGTATGAGGGTTCTATGCCTTTGCCAACATTTTATTTCCTGAGTAGTGGTGGGGGGGGGGGGTGTTTTATTATTTTTTTTAAATCACAGCCATCCAGTAGCCTGAAGTGGTAGTTTGGTGATCTGATTTGCATTTCTCCCTGTACTGCAGGTGGTGAGTATTTTTTTTCATGAGTTGGCCATTTATTTCTTTTCTTTGGGGAAACGTCCATTTGGATCCTTTGCCCATTTTTTGAACAGAGATTTTTATCTGTTTTGTCGACTGAAAAAAAAAATACAAGTGACCTAGAGGTTGAGAGTTATGTTTTATTTGGAGGAAATTTTTAGGACTTAAGTCCAGGAGGCAGCATCTCAAGTAACCCTGAGAGAACTGCTTGGAGGAGAGTGGTGTGTGTGTGTGTGTGTGTGTTTAGGAGTCAGGTTACATAGAAGTTTTGCAACAAAAGGCAAGTAGTCTGAACGTCCAAAGTAATTTTGTGAATTAAAGAAAACCAGGTTAACCCCAAGTTAAGAAATTTAGTGCTTTTCTCTATATGAGAAGATGCTAGAGTCTGGGCTCAGTGAAATCATTCCTTTGATATGCACCTCAGCTATCTGGGGACCATATCCTGTTTTCACACCCTGAGTTCCTCTGGGCTCACCAGAGGGAGTGACTGTAGTCTGAGCGCTGATAGAGGGTAGATATTCTTCTCCTTCCCAAGTTCCCTCAGGTTCATTGGCTCACACTGGAGGGCTACAATTGCTGATGACTGTGACATCCTTGGTTATTGACACCACAGGAAATACTACATTTCTCAGTTCCCTTCTTGGAGGATCTGGAGGAGCACCCAAGAGGACGGTAATATGGTATTGAATGAATGAGTGAGTAAATGTGTTTCAACAGGCAGTGGGGTTTGCACAACCAGCAAAGCGCACCCACCTGCGCTTATCTGGGGGTCTGACTGCGTCATTCATTGCGATGATGGGTCTGCCCAGGGGGCACCTGTTTTGCGTGGTCCTCTAAGAACCACGCCTTAAACTGAACCGGGTCACTACCCCAGATTCCCACATAGCCGCCTCCTCAGGGCCGCAGATCCGGTTCGGGGCGGTTGCCCTGGGCAACCTGTCGCGCCATGCTTCCTGTATTGATTCGAATCGCAACTTACGTCATGTCCTCCCGAGATGCCCGAGGCGCGCAGGCGCAACCGCGAGAACTGGGCGGGGCGTGATGGGGCGCGGGCGCGATGCTCGGGCGCGCGGGGGCGTGGCGGGGCGTGGCGGCGGCACGCAGCGCGACGGCGCGGGGGCGTGGCCGGCCGCGGGAGCGCGCGCGCGGCGGAGGAGGGTGCCGGAGGCCGCGGAGTAGCGGCCGACGCCATATTAAGGAGCGCGGAGCCCGGGATCCCGTCAGCTGCGGCCGCGGCCGGACGCAGCGGAGCTGCGCGCAGCGCAGGTGGGCGCGTCGCGGCGCCGGGAGAGGCGGGGCCGGTGGAGCCAGAGGGCGAACGGGAGCGAGCCAGGTGAGGCGGCTGAGGTCTGGGGACCCGCCCCCTGGACCCGAGCTGCGACGCCGGAGCCGGGCCGGGCCTGGCAGCGGCGTGGGTCTGTCCTGGGTCCCCGAAAACGAGCCGGCGATCCGGCCCACCACTCCCAGGCTTGAGCCCCGCTCCGGGAGCCGGCCAGACCCCCGAGCGCCGCCCCCCAGTCTGAGCTAGGCCCGAGTGACCTCAGCATCCCACCTCCCGTCCGAACCCCCATGTCCGAGCCTTCCCCCAGACCAGGCCCTGGGTGACCTCCCCAACCCGAGCCACCTGCAGCCCGCCATCTCCCCGCGAAGTCAACGTCCCCTTTCTTTCTAATTATGAGGTTGAGCTCTGACCACCCCTAAACCGGGGGACTCCCCACTCCGCCCACCAAAACGGCCGGCCGACGCCCTAATCGTACTCTGCATCTCTGGCCTGTCAACCTCGGGTCTCCCGAGCTCGGGCCCGGCCCAAATTGAAACTGCCCCCCGCCCGCCCCCGAGCTGTCACGACTCACCCAGGCCTGGACCAACCCCCGTCCCCACCCGGATAAAACACAATCCAACCTTGTGGACCCTGAACAACCGGGCTGAGGGTGCGGAGACCCTATCCGTCGGCGCTCCCCATTGTACTCACCGCGCCCCCTCTGCTCCTGGCACACGGAAGCAGTTAGACGACGAGTTTTGAATACCTAAGTGCCCCTCTGGCTCCCGGCCCCTCTGGTTTCTGCTCCTGCCTCCCTCCCTCCCAATTTGTCCCCTTCTCACCACGACCCACCCAGAATCCACCTCTCCATTTCGCCGCTGACTCCACCAAAATCTGAGACCGCCTGGCTGTGCCCAACCGCCCTCCAGCCCGGGATCATTCTGGTCTTCCTCCAAGCACAAGCGCAGCCACTTGGGAAAGGCCACAGTCACCCCATCACAGTCATCTTCCCCAACTAAAAACTGACCCCCGCCTCCCATTGGCCTTGTCTATTCTGACCTGCCGCCAATTAAAAGCCTGAGTTCCACTGTTGTGTCCCAGCCTTAACCCGTTTTGTTTTCCCCCATCATATCATCTGGAGTTCACGGGGCCTTTCAGATTGGGGACTAGATTCCCCCACCCTTACCCTGGTACACTGAGCAATGACCTCATGCCTCTGGCTGTTGAGGCAACACCCCATCCTTTGTGCCCCTCCACCCCACTTCTTACCATCCCTTGAGTGAGGACAATTTACCTAAAGAAAAACCGTTCACTAAGACCTCATGGCAGCCAGATCCCTCCCCGAGATGGGGCCAGGTGGGATTGTCTGTGTAATGAAGACCTTTGAGGGGGTCTCTCCTGATGATAGGGGCTGGATCTGTCCTCTGGAAGCTGATGAGATGTGGGGGTAGGGGGGCTGTCCCCAGAGTGGTGCACATTGTTGCTTGGAACACCTCCCAGCCCACTTATGGGCAGACTGTCTCGTGCGTCCTCGTGGCCTGTGATGTGGAGGGTCCCTTCTGTTTTGGCCACGCCAGGCTTGTGTTTCTTCTGAACCTGAGAGAGGAGGCAAGTGTGCTGGCCACTCGCTGGTGCTTTGCGTCGTGAGTGAGGTTTGATTGCTCCCAGAGGGTTCCATTAAGGATGCAGGCCCTGCCTCTCCGAAACCCAGAGCCCTGGTCCTCAGACAATGCTTGGCTCAAAGGACACTTGCTTTGCTGTGGTGGGGGCAGCGTCTCCTGTGACTGCGCTGGCCAGCTTGCTGCCAGGACTGTTGCCCAGGAAGGTCTCAGAGTCTGTGCCTGGACTGGTGGCATCTTTCTGGGGCTGGGCACGGGGGACCTTGAAGCCTCACAAGGCTTCAGAAGCAGATCTGCATAGAAGCTCACACTGGGCCCTCTGTTGCTGCAGGAAGTCTCCTGCCATTCGTATTTATTGGGGCTGCTGACTGTGGTAGGTTTTGTGTACCAGGGACTTCTGCCTTTTGGGAGGCCCATGGTGGTGGTGGCTGTGGGGACCTTTCGCTCAGTGTTACTGAGAGGGATGAGGATCAGAAGCCAATCTATCTTCCAATCTGTCTGGGACTCCAGGCTGACTTGGAGATCAAGGGACTTGTTCTTAAAGAAACCAGCCGACTTGGAGCACCCTATAATGACCTGGAGATTTTTGTCTGGGACACTGGTGATGTCTGGGGACATCTATGGTTGTCACGACTGGGGAGGCTCCTAACTTTGAAGGGGTGGGGCAGAGATGGGGCTCCATACCCCGTGGCACCCAGGATGGTCTCCTACTGAGAGTGATCTGGTCCTGATCCTGAAAGTCCACGGTGCCAAAGTTGGAGGCCTGGAACCAGAGCACCAACCAAAGCCTATGAGTGCAGAGTCTCCGTGTCAGTGCCCTGCAAAGTTGGGGCTGGAGAGTCCTGGCTGGAGCGGATAGAGGGTGGGCAGTCCATCTTGGGGATTGGCACAGGGAGCCAGTGGCCTGCAGAGTTGGGAAAGGGGTATTCGGCCTGCCTCTTCTGCCCCAGTAGCTCCCAGTGCTGCTGGGAGCAGTGCTGCTGCTTCATTGTGTCAGCCAGCTCGTCAGCTCCACTGGTCTTGGCCTGCCTGCCCCTCACTCCCTCCCCAAGTCTTTGCTGCGGAGCCTGCCCAGTGCAGGCAGGGAGTGTTTAAATCAAGGGACAGGCGCAGGGCCCAGCCCCCAGTGACAGTCTCCACGGGACGTTGGTGGCCCCGACGGCTGTGTCCTGTGTCGTTGGCAAGTGACTGCCTCCTCCTGCCTCAGCGTCCTTGGGCGTGAAGGGAGCAAGAGCGCACACTGCACCCCCCTTGGCCCGGCCGCCTTCAGTCGTCCCACCGCTGCTCATGCGGCAGCCTGCACCATCCCCTCTGTCTTTCAGTCTCCTCCACTGTTATTCAGTCATTAAGTCGTGTCCAACTCTTTGCAACCCCATGGACTGCAGCACACCAGGCCTCCCTGTCCTTCACCATCTCCCAGAGCTTGCTCAAACTCAAGTCCTTTGAGTCAGTGATGACATTCAACCATCTTATCTTCTTTCGCTCCCTTCTCCTCCTGCCCTCAATCTTTCCCAGCATCAGGGTCTTTTCCAATGAGTTGGCTTTTAGCATCAGGTGGCCAAAGTATTGGAGCTTCAGCATCAGTCCTTCCAGTGATTATTAAGGGTTGATTTCCTTTAGCATTAACTGCTCCAGTGATGTTTCTCTTATTATCTGATTTTTGTGGGTAATAGCTTTACTCAGGTAAAATCCTTGTGCTCCACAATTCACTCACTTAAATTGTGCAGTTGGGTGGTTTTCAGTATGTTATGTGGTGTGTGCATCTGTCACCACTGTAGTTCCAGAGCATTTCCATCAGCGCTCACTCCCAGCCCCTTCTCACCCCTGGCGACCACTAACCCACTCTTGGTCTCTGGATCTGCCTATTCCTGGCATTTCGTATAAATGGCATCACACAACATGTGGCCTTTCGTGTTTGGCTTTTCTCACTGAGCATCATGTCTTTGGGGTTCATGCTGTAGCATGTCCTCTTTTCTGTGGCTGGATAATTCTGTGTGTGGATGGGCTCTGTCATGATGTCTCTGTGCCAGCTGGCAGGCCCCTGGGCTGTTGGCACTTTCTGTCTGTTGAGAGAGAGCTGCTGGGGACACAGGGGCACCCTCCTCTCCATCTCGGCTAGGGCACCTCTGCTCATTCTTGATGGCCTCCCCTCACCCTCAGTTTCCTGTCCTCATCTGACCTGGCTCCTGACTGCAGCCCATGTGGCCAGCGGCCCGTCAGCCTGCCCTAGGTGCCATGTGGCGTGTCCAGAAAAGGTGGCCCTTTCCTCAGACCTGCCCACCCCCCTCCCTTGTATCCCCCAGCCTCACCTGGGACTCCTCCTCTCCACCCCCCCATCTTGTTAGGACCACCTGCTTTCTCAACTGAGCAAGCAGATCCCAGCCCCCCACAAGCCCACTAAACCACCTCTCTTCAAGCCCCTGCCCCATCCTTCCCCACCCCTGCCACCAGCCGCCCCAAGGCACAGCCTAGGAGATTGTGACAGCCTCGTAACCTTTCCCTCTTCCTGCTCCCAGTGTGCTCCCCCCAGACCATGCCTTCAACCCCCAGCTCTTCCCCAGATCAGAACTAGCCTGGGAGTCATAGGGTTGTGACCCTCAGTGAGAGTGTCATCTCTATCAGGCCTGAAGCTGCTGTGGGAGGCAGGGTCAGGCTGCCATGGTGACGGGGAGGCCGCTTGAGGAGGTGGGGGGAACAAATGGGGGGTAGGCGTGAGTGTTTGTTTGCACTCATAGAAGGGCTGAGCACTGAGAGGTCAGTGCTAGTCTTCAGAATCGGAGGAGGCAACTTTTCCCCCTAAAGAGTCCCCTAAACCAGAGGGTCCCCATCAAAATGGGGGGTGCAGCGTCAGTGGGTGGGGCCAGAGATGCTGCTCAAATCCACAGTGCCCAGAAAGGTCCCCACAGGGAACAGCCTAACTGCGTATCAGTATGTGTGGAGGGGGCTGCCCTCAACATGCTAGGCTTTTCCTTCTGCCACTCCCACTCTGGACCCATGGGTGGGAACCACAGTGAGGAGATGGAGGAAGTACCTCTGACACTCACGGCTGCTTGTGAGGGGTGAGGTCCCTGTGCCCAGGTGTGCAGGCCGAGGCAGAGATCTGTGAAGGCTCTGGGGTCCTGGTGGGACACGATCAGGAGTTGTGATCATATAGATAGATGGTCCTGAGTCACTGCTGTGGCGCTCAAGTCCTTCTTCTTTCCGTAGGCTGGCATCCTTTGAGCTGCTGCAGACCTAGATGCCCTTAAGGCCTGAAAGCTTCACCCAGTCTGACGGGAGGGGGTGCCCTGTGAGCTAAGAGGTGAGGGTGAGGGTTAGAGTGGCAGTTTCACCTGGAAGTGAGACTCTCTTGGGGGTATGGTCACGGGCAGGAGAGCTGTGTTGACAAGGCTCTCCATGCCTCCAGGCTGTGAGTCCTGCCTACTTGGCAGCTCCTACACCTGCCCACACATGGGGCTGTAAGCCTCTGCTAAATGAGTGAGTGAATGAACGAATGACAAGAAGAGGCTCCCCAGGTGCACTTCCGGGCCTCCCCACCCAGTGATGCTCCTTAGTCACTTGGAAGACACTCTGTCCCCTACTGGGCGCAGCCCTTTCTGACTCTGGCCATCCTCAGGCCTGTCCTTCCTTGTCCTTAGATATGAGGGGCTGCTAGCTGGTTGGGTCCCCTCTGCAGGTGCTGCTGCTAAGTTGCGTCAGTCGTGTCTGACTCTGTGCGACCCCATAGACGGCAGCCCACCAGGCCCCCCTGTCCCTGGGATTCTCCAGGCAAGAACACTGGAGTGGGTTGCCATTTCCTTCTCCAATGCATGAAAGTGAAAAGTGAAAGTGAAGTCGCTCAGTCGTGTCCGACTCTTCGAGACCCCATGAACTGCAGCCTTCCAGGCTCCTCCGTCCATGGGATTTCCCAGGCAAGAGTACTGGAGTGGGTGCTATCGCCTTCTCTGTCTGCAGGTGCAGCCACTCCCTGCTCAGGTCCCTGTCTGTGCCTCCACTGTGGCAAAGCCCAGAGCCCAGGTCCTAGTCAGGAGTCAACGTCTGTACAGCCGCGGCCAGCCCTGTAGCCTGCGGGAATCCCACTCCTCTCATGTTCTCAGGACGATCCTCCCTTATACAAGGGGAGACCAGTCCTTGTCACCTCTAGGAACAGTAGGGGAGAAGATGGGGCCCTGCCCTGTGCTCCCCACATGCCGCACAGCCTATATTGCTGGGCAGTGGATGGGCAGGAAGCAGGTGCGGCTGGGACCTGTTGTGCACCCCTCAGTGAGCCCGGGGGGCCAGCTCCGCTCCCTAGCGTCCCCTTTGGGTTAGACTTCCTACCAGCTGCTCCATGGAAGTTGCACCCGGTTTCACCCCTGCACTTGTGGTGTTACTCCATTTTCCCCACTTTTGAGATGAAGAGACAGGTTCTGAGAGGAGAAGTTGCTTGCCCGAGCCAGTTAGCCAGTAAGGGTCGAAGCCCAGACTCACAGCCAGCTCTGTCCCCCTCCACAGCCCGCCCTGGGCCTGGTGATGATCGCAAGAAGGGGATCTGCCAGGGCTGGCCGGCCTGCACCCACGTGGAAAAGGCAAAAGCAGAGACTCTGCTGGGAGCAGAAGATTGGAAGACCCCCCATTTCTGGTTGGGTCTCTCTGTGGGACTTCTCCCCACCCCTCAGAGTCTGGCTGGAATAAGACGACCAGTTACCCTGCCTTCTCAGGGGCTGATGGTCAGGAAGCCATGGACTGGCACCAGAGCTACCACAGTCTTTAGGTTCTTCACCTGCACGCCTCATGGGCCGGGAGGGTGCCTCCTGGAGGGTTAGGGACCCCCCTTAGAGGCTGTGCCCCATGATGATGGTTCTCAGGGAGCCCCAGTATTGGTCACCGTGACCCCTAATTGGATAGCTCCCACTGGAGCCGACTGGTGCTGCTGCACCCTAGCTGTAATGACCAATCCCGAGAGGGCCTGGGAGCTTTAGACGGTTGGCCTTCTGGTGCCAGGGTGCTCACCAGCCTTCTGAGCCCCAGGGTTCCTCCTTTGTGGAACAGAGATAGAATTGAGTCTGGGGACTGCATTGAGTCATGCACCTGGACTGTCTGGTGCTTCGCTGGCTGCTGGAGGGGCACAGGTGGGCTTCGTGTCCCTGCCATCAGCTGTGTCCTGACAGCCTCCCCACAGGGCTGGGAGCAGTCCCATCCCCCGGGATGCAGTCCCCATGGGCTCTTCTGGCTTGTGTCCTCAGAGAGCCTCTGGGGAGCCTGTGTGACTTCCCTCCCAGAGGCCAGATTTACCCTCTCTAGGGTGATGCTGCGCCCCCCCCCCCCCACCTCAGGGGACACTGGATTGTGTCTGGGGACATCAGTGATCCACTCAACTGGGAGGATCCTCCTAGCATCAGACAGGTGGGGGCCTGGGGGGCTGCTCTACACCCACAGTGCCCTGGATGGCTGGGATGTCAGCAGTGCCTTGGGAATGGGGGAGGCCAGCAGCTGCCTGGAGTCCTGAGTCATAAGCCACATCACGGGGTGTCTCCTTGGCCTCAGAGCCCCACAGCAGGAAAACAGCGGGAGCGGTTCTCAAGATAAGCAAGGCCCCAAAGGACCTGCAGTTGGTCTGAGCACTGCTGGAAGCAGGGGACGGCCCTGTGGGCCTGGCACAAACTTGCCAGGGGTATGCCCAGGATGCTGCTCTCACCTGAGGAGGCCTCTCCAGCGACAGTGGGAGGGGCTCACTATCCTGGGTCCTGCCCCATAGGCCACTGTCTGACCTCATTTCCTCTGTGGGCTCAGGGAGGGGTGGTTTCTGTTCACTCACCCTTGGGGCTGCAGTGACTGGAGGTGAGCACCTGCCCTTGTGTTCTTCCTCAGGTGGGACCCCAGCTGTCAGGAGGGCTCTTGGGGCTTGCACACTGGGTTATCTTCTGGCCCCTGGGTCCCTGCCAACCCAGGGCCAGCCCATGCTCTGTCATTTCACTGGCCTGGCCCTGTAGGGCTCCCCCCGGCACTGCATCGGATCATCCTCTCTGGGGGGCCGTGACAGGCACTGGGGTGTGGAGTGGCATCTCCGGCACCCACAGTCATGACAAGCACAGATGTCCCCAGACTCGGCCCGGTGTCCCCAGGGCAGAACCACCCTGATGAGGACCACTAGGTTGTACTGAGTGCCTGGTAACTGGAAATCCTGCAGGCTGGAGGGCTGGGCGAGGTCAGGAGTTGGTGAGAAACTGCAGGGGAAGCCTCCTCCAGTGGGGCAGCGGCTGGAAACCCAGGAGTTAGGAGACAAGCAAAGGGGGCAGAGTGTTCCTGTGCACAGCTGGCCATGCCCCTACCATGGAGACTCTTCCGGTCTCATGCCGGGTGTGCGTGACCCCTGCTGTGTCTGGCTGCTTATTCTGTGAATGGCTGGCAAGTTCCCGAGACACAGAATCCAAGAAGCACAGTGACAAGGCAGGAGACCAGGGCTTCCTTCCTCACTAGACCCTGTCCTCTAGTTCCTCTTCCCAGAGCCGACCGACTAACCCTTCTGAAAACAGCTTGTTCTGCACAGCGTGTTGTGCGTGCAGTGGGTCCCCAAGACCCCCACCCCTTTACTGCAGTGCCTCTGGCAGCAGGGGAAAAAGGCCAGCCCCCCCAGGTAGACATCTGAGCTCTGTCCCCTGCTTTCCTGAGCGGCCTGCGTACAGCAGCTTCCCTGTACACATGGGTTTGCACGTGTGCCAGAGTTTCTAAGGGGAAATTCTTAGAAGTCAAAAAGGATGTGCGTTTTTAGATTTTGAAAGCTGTTGCCAGATTTCGGCTCCTGCCAACAGCAGATGGGAGTGTCTCCTCCGCGGCAAGGGTGTGTCCTCTGATTCTGGAGCTGTGCAGTATGAGGCGGGAGTCAGCATCTCCTGTCTGCCTCTGACCCTCCCCCTCCCTCTTATAAAGACCCTGTGATGACACTGGGCCTCCCGGGGAATCCTGGGTCGTCCCCATCTCAGGGGCCTTGACCCTGTCCGCAGAGCCCGTTTTGCCATATAAGGAACGCAGCCACGGTCAGGGACTAGGGACCGCTCTGATCCTCAGCAGCTACACCTGTCAGCAGTGAGTCGCCTGCCCGCCACACGGCCTTCTGCAGACTCTCCTGTTAGGACGTAGCCCACAGATGGCGAAGGGCGCTTCACGTGGGCGTGCTGATTTAGTGACACCCGGTGCCTGGACACTCAGTGTCTTAGCAGCAGCTCCTTTGTGCATCCTAGAAAACCAGTCTCCACGTACTCTGCAATGACCTCAGTGCTTTGGGTGCTTAACTTCAGGTGTGTGGCCTGCATCTGCACTGCTCTCTGGGCCCTGCCATCTGACCACACAAGGAGCCACTAGGGGCGTTGACATTGTGGCTTTGGTCTGTGAATAGAGAGACCGTGGTTTCCATCAGCCCTGTGGGCAACTCCCTTGCTATCCCTGAGCTGAGGCCCCAGAGGAGGCGCCCCTGAGCACGTGGGCTCCAGGGAGCTTTCTGCCCGCCATACGGCAGCTGAGGCCCTGTTTAGGTCTGCGGAGTACGTTCAGTATGTTGGGCTGGGAAGTTAGCCCTCTGAGCCTGGTTTCTGTGTCTGCCAAGCAGGGACAGCCACTAACCTAACTTGGACGCTGGAACAGAGCTTAGTGTCTCCTCTCAGTGTCCTGCCTGCTCATAGCCTGCTCACGGGCCCCCTGGGGGAGGAGGAGTAGAAGGCCAGAGAAGGAGATGACTGGCAGGCATTTCAGAGGCTTTGTCTTGGCGGCCACAGTGGACAAAACGTGTCCAGGGACCTCTGCCAGACAGGATGCCAGTGGCCACGAAGGGGTGGCTTCTTTCACAGATTCACCTGAAATGGGAGTGGGAGTTGGCGGTGTTGCCTGCCCATTTCTCTCAGCGGGAAGTCCATGACAGGGATGTGGGCCAGCACGGGCTCAGAAGAGCCCCAGGCCAAGTGAGGAGGTGCCGTGGGCCTGGGGTTGGGGAGGGAGGGCAGGTGGACCTCCAGGCAGGATCCCTGTGTGCCCCACCTGACCCCTGACCCCTTGCCCAGCCTTGCCGTCCTCATCTTTGCAATAGGGTGCAGGCAGAAAATTCACAGGTGACTGGTGGCTGTGTTACGGCCCCTCAGGGTCGAACCCCACTGGCTCTGCTTTGGCCAAGTATCTGCCTTTGGGCCAAAGCCACACTGAGGACACCCTGTGCGTGGCACAGTCCCAGTGAGGGACGGGGACCAGACAGGCTCATGCCAGTGCCTCTGCCTCAGCCCAGGGTTAGGCCTAGGAACTCGGGGAGTCTGTGTCTGAGGTGTGGAAGTAGGACGTAGGCAGGGCCACCTGAGCATCTTGTAGTCTTGTGGTCACGTATAAGGGCAGACGTTCTTTGATTTCCTTTCTGTCTGCATGGATTTGACGACTCTGGGACCTCCTAAGAGTGGAATGACACAGTGTGACCTTTTCTGTCTGGCTTCTCTCACTGAGCATCGTGTCCTCAGGGCCCACCTGGGGTGGCAGATGTCAGAACCTCCTTCCTTTTTTAAGGCTGAGTGACTCCACTGTGTGGAGGGACCACATTCGTTCATCTGTTCACTGTTGACGACTCTTGGGTTTCTCTTCTTGGTTTTTGTGACTAGTGTATGTAAAGGCACTTGAATACTGGCTTCTTTGTGGGTCTGTTTCCTTTCTCCAGGGTGTATATCTGCGTTTATCTCAAAGTGCACTTGCTGGGTCATGTGACTGTGTATATTTGATTTTTTGAAGAGTTAACGGGAGAGGGGCTGGGGGGTCAAGTGTTTAACAGGGACAGAATGGGGAATGAGTGTTTCATGGGCCTAGAGCTTCAGTTCGGGAGATGGGACAGTTCTGGAGATGACGGGAGGATGATTGCACAACAGTGGGAGTGTGCTTAGTGCCATTAAGCTGTGCACTTAGAAGCGGTAACGATGGTGAATTTTATGTCATGGGTACTTTACCATATATATATTTTTAAGGCAGGAGTGGACTTCACCAGGGCACTACATCTAGCAGTTTGTATTAGTAAACTTAATTTCTGGCCAGGCTTTGCTTTCTCAGTTCGTATTTGGTCTGTCACCGCTGTGTGCTGGCCTGGAGGCTCAGGGGCTGGAGCTGGCTGGCCCCACCTGCACATGGCCCTCCAGCTGGAGGAGTAGACTGACGGTGGTGGGAGAGGTGGCGGGCGCTGGGGGCACAACGCTTGGCCCCCTCCCCAGCCTCATGCTGCCCTCCATCAGGGCAGGTGACAGGCTCGCGTGTGGTCATGGGCACCCCGGACCCAGGTCTGCTGTCCCCCTGGGAAGGGTGCGCTGCTCTCTGAGGCGTCCTGTCCTAGAAGGTGCACAGCCCTCCTGCCTCAGGCCTCTCTCTTCAGCCTCCCCTCATGCCGCACTCTGACTCCGGTCTTCAGAGAGGCCTCCTGACTGGGGGACCTGGGGGGGAACCTGTCTGTCCACTGGCGGCGACATCCCTCCACCAGGCAGGCCTCGTGCCCGGTCAGCTCCGTGGGAAGGGCCAGGCAGCTGATGGACCCCCTCCCGACTCCTGCCCCCTGTTCTGTGCTTTGGGATCAAAGCTGCTCTGCTTAGAGAAAGAGGGATCAGCACCACCCCTCCTCTCTCCAGGGGCCGTAGGAGCGAGGGTGTGGTCCAGAGGTGGCAAGGCCCGGGCCTGTGTGGGAAGAGGAGTGGGCCTGGGGGCAGGTTCCCCACAGACAACCAGAGAGGAGCCTGTCTGCCCCGTCACGGCCCTCTGGGCTCCTGGGGGAAGGGCCCACCCACATAGCAGGGGGACTTGGCTGTCGCCCAGGGTACCCCGTGGTCACCAGCGACCAGGGACCGCTGTCTGCTGGCGCTGACCTCTCCTCCTCTCCCCACCAGGCCATCCAGGGCCGCTGAGCACGGCTGGCGGGGCCGTGCCTGCCCGCCTCACCATGGACCAGGACTATGAGCGGCGCCTCCTGCGGCAGATCGTCATCCAGAACGAAAACACGATGCCGTGCGTGAGTGCTGGGGCTGGTGCGCCAGCGCCACCCTGCCCAGTGGAGCTGGTGGGGTGGGGCCGGTGGGGGCTGTGCTCAGCCGCGGGGCTTTGTCCCTTGAGAACAGAGGTGCCCAACAGGTGACACACACGTCCTCCCCATGGTCACACCCAGGTGTGAACCCCCTAGTACCTCCCCACACTTCCTCTGCTGCTGGGACCACAGACCCCTCATTCTCTGGGGGACTGGGACAGAGCAATGGGGGGAGCTGTTTTTCTCTTTCCCAAGCTCCTACCCCCTCCACCATGTTGTAGGCTCCCAACACGTGGCAGGCTGTGCCCACTGCTTCTCAGCACTCTTGGCTCTGCACAGGCTCTCCAGAGTGGGCTCCTTCCTGCCTCTTCCAGTGTCTGGGGTTGTTGGCACTCCTGGGCGCACAGACCTGCCCACCCCACCTCTGCCTTGTCTCTGCGTCCCCTTCCTCTGTGTGCTGATGTCTCTCTCTCCTCTGAGGACACAGGCCTTAGGTTTGGGGCTGTTCTGCTCCAATGTGAGCTCATCTTAACTTGAGAACACCTGCAGAGACCCTATTTCCAGTTAAGGTCGCACCCCAGGTCCCAGGGGCAGGACCTCAGCATATCTCTCTGGGGAGCACAGTTGAACCTCCCTTATAGGAGGAAGGGCGTTCCTGGGACATTCCCACTGCCTCACACCGGGGCCCGGGAAGAGACAGTGTGGGGATGTGGGTGACGGGACACAGGCTGTGGGTGGCGGGACACAGGCTGGACGCTCTGTGTTCTCTGCCGCCCACTCTCCTGTCCGTGTGTGACCCTGGGAGATGGATTGCAGCTCGTGGCGGTGCCTGCACTTGGGCTCTCGCTCTCTGGCCACTTCCTGCCCAGGGAGCGGGACACACGAACTGAGCCTCAGACGTGGCGCCACTCACAGGCGCCAGCACATGGGTTACTCCCAAGATCAAACCCTTAGCCAGAGGCCGCAGACAAGGAGACATAGCGGGTGGGGCCTTGGTCAGGGAGGAGACACTGGCCTTGGGGGCTCTGAGGCACCCAGCCCACCCTGCCGTCCTTCCAGGTGGCGGAGATGCGGCGAACCCTGACCCCTGCCAACTCCCCCGTGTCCTCCCCCAGCAAGCATGGAGACCGCTTCATCCCCTCACGAGCTGGTGCCAACTGGAGTGTGAATTTCCACAGGATCAACGTGAGGGGCTGTCGAGGGTGGAGGGCGAGACCCTGACTGTGCAGCCTGGGGGCAGGGGCCCATCCTTCCCACTCACTCTTCCTTCCTCTCTCCACCTACAGGAAAATGAGAAGTCCCCCAGCCAGAACCGGAAAGCCAAGGACGCCACCTCGGACAACGGCAAAGGTCAGCACTCAGGTCCCCCCAGCCCCAGGCCCCCACCCCCCACCTGGCCTCACGGAGCTTGGTGCCCACAGATGGCCTGGCCTACTCCGCACTACTCAAGAACGAGCTGCTGGGCGCTGGCATTGAGAAGGTTCAGGACCCACAGACAGAGGACCGCCGGCTGCAGCCCTCCACACCTGAGAGGAAGGGCCTCTTCACGGTGAGTCTGCTGGCCTCTGCCGCCTCCTGCTCAGCCCTGCTGGGGGCTGGAGTCCCAGATGGTGGGGGCCCTTTTAACCCCTGCCTCACACCAGGCTCACCCCAAGCCACCCACACCCCTTTCAGGCGCAAGCCCCAGGGCAGTGTCAGGGGCCCGGCTTGGGACCCCCTGACACTCTGAGTTGAGGGGCTGGTAGCTGTGGGGGCAGAAGATGGGCGGACGCCAGCAAGCCTGTGGGAGGACACCTCAGGGAACAGGCCTGGTTTGCTGGGGACATGTGTCTCTAGTCAGAGCACTTGCGGCTTGGCGCCCTGTGTGCTCTCCCCCCAGGGGCTCAGGGCACCAGGGCTTTGGGGCACAGCATCCGCTCAGAGGTATCCCCCACCTGCAGTACTCCCTCAGCACCAAGCGCTCCAGCCCCGATGATGGCAACGACGTGTCCCCATACTCCCTGTCCCCCGTCAGCAATAAGAGGTGAGTCCAGACCCGCACGGGGTGGGGAGGGGCTGTGCACAGGTCAGGGAAGTTCCTGGAGGAGGCTCCAGGCAGAGGGGAAGTGGGTTATCGACGCTCAGGTCGGCTGAGCATCCATGACGGAGGGTTGGTGGCCATGGGGTCACCCACAGGTCTGGAGTCACATAGTGTCAGTCAGGATGAGCCCAAAACACCGGGGGCTGCTGGAAGGGGAGACTGTGAGGTCCGTGCAGTCACTGCAAAGCCACTACCCCACCCCCTCCCTGCAGTCAGAAGTTATTGCGATCTCCACGGAAACCCACGCGCAAGATCTCCAAGATCCCGTTCAAGGTCCTGGACGCTCCCGAGCTGCAGGATGACTTCTACCTGAACCTGGTGGACTGGTCCTCCCTCAACGTGCTCAGTGTGGGGCTGGGGACCTGTGTGTACCTGTGGAGTGCCTGCACCAGCCAGGTGGGTTCCGCGGAGCGCATGCACGTGTGTGTGTGTTGCGGAGGGTGGTGCTAGGGAGCGGCCAAGCCAGGCCAGGCCCTGTGTGAGTGATGGGGAAGCTGCTGGGCCCTGGATAGTTCCCAGCCACCCCTTTCTCCTACCCCGTCTCCTCAGGGTGCAGACCATCCCTGCCCTGGGCTGCCTTCCAGGAATTAGAGTCTTTGCTCCCGGCTTGAGCACAGGGCCCCCACCCAGCAGTAACTCCCCCTCCTCTGAGTGGCTGCTGGCCCCCAGGGTGGCATGTTTGAGGGACAGAACTACATGCTGGTGGGTTCAGAGAAAGCAAGTGGAGCCCCCCCACGGGGACACCGGCACACCGGCATACACATCCCCTACAGCCCGTGGCTGACGCCTGCTGCAGGGCCCCCCGGCTGTGATGCCCGTGCCCCTCCAGTTTGTGCAGTCAGCATCCCTGTGCTTGTGTGTGTCCCTGAGCTCCTAGCTACCTCCTGGGGCCCACAGTGAGGCCGTGGCTCACAGGCCTGAGGTGTGAGGGAATGAGAGAGTGAAGGGGTGGGTGGATGGATGGATAGACAATCTGGGCCTTAAAGGAGGAGTGGGCCCCACATCTGTTGCACCAACATGACACCTTCCACCAGGTGACCCGGCTCTGTGACCTCTCCGTGGAAGGGGACTCAGTGACCTCCGTGGGCTGGTCTGAGAGGGTCAGTACACCAGCTCCATCCCCTTGCTGGGCAGGGTAGGCACAGGGGAGGTCTGACTGGACTTCACTGGAAAGGGCTTCCACAGTGGTGGGGGCCTTGCACACCCGGAAGGAGCCTTATGGTCATTTGTCTAGCCCCAGTGACATCTGCGCCCTGGCTGTCCTCAGCCTGGTTAGATGACAGACATGGGGGTGGGCAAGTTTGCTCCACACGTTGACGCATGTGGATCTCTGCGCATGCATGTCATGTGGGTTTTAACAAACTTAAGCTCCATATGACTTACCTACCTGGGTTCCTAGGAGGAGGATCCTATGGCACATGTGTTAAAAGACTTTGGAGGGAGGGGGAGGGGAGGGCCCCATCTGGGCCTGACACCCGCCCATGTTGCCATCCTAGGGGAACCTGGTGGCTGTCGGCACACACAAGGGCTTCGTGCAGATCTGGGATGCCGCTGCGGGGAAGAAGCTGTCCATGCTGGAAGGCCACACGGCGCGTGTCGGTGAGGAGCCACTTGGGGGCAAGGGTGGGGTTGTGCTGTGGGGCCAGGCCACATCCTCAGTCTACCCTCTACCTGGCCACAGGGGCGCTGGCCTGGAACGCCGACCAGCTCTCATCCGGGAGCCGGGACCGCATGATCCTGCAGAGGGACATCCGCACGCCCCCCCTGCAGTCAGAGCGGCGGCTGCAGGGCCACCGGCAAGAGGTGTGCGGGCTCAAGTGGTCCACCGACCACCAGCTTCTCGCCTCAGGGGGCAACGACAACAAGGTAGGCCAACCCCTCGCTCCCTGCAGCCCCCTCTGTGGAGCAGGGGTAATGGGGGTGTGCCGAGGGACGCCAGCCTCACAGCCCCATTCCTGCAGCTGCTGGTATGGAACCACTCGAGCCTGAGCCCTGTGCAGCAGTACACAGAGCACCTGGCTGCTGTCAAGGCTATCGCCTGGTCCCCCCACCAGCATGGGCTGCTGGCGTCCGGTGGTGGCACAGCTGACCGCTGCATCCGCTTCTGGAACACGCTCACGGGGCAGCCGCTGCAGTGCATTGACACTGGCTCCCAGGTGTGCAACCTAGCCTGGTCCAAGCACGCCAACGAGCTGGTGAGTGTTGGGGTACAGGATGGGTAGGCGGCAGGGGGGCAGGCGGTCAGGCCCCGGCCAGCCAGGTCTGGCAGAACCTCAAGGTGCCCACACCCAGTGACCCTCAGAGAGGCCCAAGGGCTTTCATTGCCAATGTGGTCCCCGTGTCAGTCCAGTCGTGGACCAAGGAGCCAGGCTGGGGGCTGTCACCTGCTGGTCTCTGTACCCTTCAGGCAGGCCCTGTGTTCTTGTGCCTTGTGGATGCTTTTGGGGGCCTGGGACCCCAGCACAGTGCCCTTTCTGTCCCCTAGGTGAGCACACACGGCTACTCACAGAACCAGATCCTGGTCTGGAAGTATCCCTCTCTGACGCAGGTGGCCAAGCTGACCGGGCACTCCTATCGGGTCCTGTACCTGGTGAGTCTCCCTTCCAGGCCCAAGAGGCAGTACACCCTGCCGCCCAGGTCTGTCATCCCATCTGGGCCAGCTCTGGGCCCCGGGACCAAGTGACAGGTTGTGGCATTGTCACTGAGTCTGTTTCACCAGCTCCCTGCCCTGTGAGCAACGGTGGCTCTGCCCACTGTGTGATCTCCAGGTGTCTGCCTGCACATGGAAGTGGAAGATGCTGCAGATAACCCCCATGTACTTGCTCAGGTCTTCTCTAGACGGTTCACTAAGCAACCATTCTCACGTGTCTGGAGACAGGAGCCCTTCTCCTCAACGCACATGCCCTCGTCAGCATTTTGGTGTTTTCCAAAAAAAAGTTTTGTCCTTAAGCCAGTGAGTCCTTTGCCGAATCGCACAGCGAGACCCTCGTCACAGCAGGCAGAATGTCCTTTATGTTTTCCCCGGGTGCCTGCAGCTTCAGGGACAGTGGCCTCTCTCCTCCCGTAGGCCATGTCCCCTGACGGAGAGGCTATCGTCACCGGTGCTGGAGACGAGACACTGAGGTTCTGGAACGTCTTTAGCAAAACCCGTTCAACAAAGGTAAAGTGGGTCGGTATCAGCGCCAGATGTTCCCAATTGTGTGCCCCCAGCATATCCTGCCCCCCCCACCCCTGCCCTGCCAGCCGGGATCTCTCCAGGACCCCCCACCCCTCTGCTTCTGCATCACCTGGCCCCCTTGCACATCCTGGGGCGCTCACCATGCTCGGTGCCCGCACAGGCCCCTCCTGGCCCAGAGCCTCGGGGTCCCTCGGGGCAGAGCTTCCCTCCCACGCCTGAGCGGCGGGGCTGGGCTGAGGGCTCAGCATTGCCCCTGTGTGTCCTGCAGGAGTCTGTGTCCGTCCTCAACCTCTTCACTAGGATCCGGTAAACCCACAGCTACCGGCCGTCCTGGTCGCAGAGCAACACCTTGTCAGCGTGCATGGACTCTCTGCTCCCCCCCACATGAGCCCAAGATTGGCAGTAGGGTGGGGCGGGAGCCGGGCCTGGAGAGAACCTGAAGATTGCATTAAAGCCTGATTGCGAACCCTGTTGGCCGGTGTTTGGGGCAGGGCCGGGGCGGGCAGCAGCAGGAGTGGGGCTCTGGCTCCCCACCCTGGGCGGCCCCGGCTCGGACAGCGTGCCCAGCGCAGGACAACTCCTGGACTGGCTGCTTCCATCACCTGTCACCACCACTGCCTCATCAGGGCTGCATGCTATGCCCGGAAGCATGTGCCCGCCGCCGCCCACGCCTGCCACAGGACAGGACAGCTGGACACCACGCCCATCGGCCAGGAGGGATCACAGGGACGTACCCTCTTGAAGGGGGTCTCTGCAGCCGCCTCTGCTCTCCCTGACCTGGCCACCCCCCACTGACTCTGAGTGCATAACATTGGGAGCAGGCCCCAGGCATGCTACATGCCAGAGGTCATCTCGAGGTGGACTTGTTATCTGAGGAGAACTCTAGGAGGATCTGTCCACTGTCATGTGTTCACCCCAGCTGAGCCCTCCTTGTTGCTCACGGGGTCACAGGCAACTGTGATTCTTGGCGCTTGCAGGGTGACCAGTCAGGGTAGTCTGAGGGCAGAATCGATCCCAAGGATCAGGTCCTGTGGGTGCCTGGCCCTCCCCAGCCCTTCCTTCCAGGCTACCCTAGTGGGTCCTGTCTGCGCCTTCAGCCAGGGCAGGGGGCACCCCAGGGTCCCCCACAAGTTTCTGAGCTTCCCCTGGCTCTGGGCCCACCTCTCTGTCATGCTCCACCCTGTTTCCGCTGTACCTGGAGGAGACGGAGGAGGGAGGCTAGGCAGCTGTGGCCAGGGGCCCGAGCATGCCTCCCTTCTGAGGCGAGAGGACATGGATGGGCGTGGACAGGGTGGGGCGGACCCTGCAGGAGCCCTGCTCTTGGTTCTGAGTACCTTTGCCCCTCAGCAGCCAGCGTGTGCATGTGTACATACGTATTTGTGACTTTGCTTTGGATTTGTTTTTGTGTTTCTGTAAATTGGTCCCCAAATGTTAAGGCTCGCTGGCAGGGAGCAGTGACCTGCCCCCACCCCTGGGGAAAACAGGGGTCACAGCTCTTAAAGCCCTAGCATTCAGAGGGTGGGCGGGTGTCTGAACTTGGGGAAGGGTGGGCCTGCCCCAAGCTGCTTGCAGGGGGCAGAGGGACAGTGTGTACAGACATGTGTATGCCCATTGGTCCAGGTCTTATTTTTGTTTGAGTCTTTTTTTTTTTTTTTAATAAGAAAACAGTCCTGTGTCTACCGCACCCAGCCTGGCTCTACTTGTGGGCCCCGCACCTGAGGGCACAGACAGGGTAGAAATGATGAAGCGTGTGTTGTCTTCCAATGCAGTGGCAGGGCTGGGCATGGGACCGGGAGGCTGGTGGGAGAGCCAACCACGTGGTCATGCCCAGTGGGGCTGTCAGTCTGTCGATGTGTTTGGCTCTGATGGTCCGCACTCAGCGTAACCCCAGAGCAGCCTCAATGTCACAAGCAGGTATCAACAGGCTGAGGAGGCCACTTGCAGGTGGTCAACAGGGAATGCCAGTGTCCCCGAAGGCTTGGATCCCTGATCCTTGCAGCCCAGCTGTGGCAGGTTCTGTGGGAGTGAGAGGGTGGACCCAGGGGTGGTGGTGTGAGTATGCAGCAAGGCCTGGCTCAGTGCCCTGGGCTGGGGGAGTGGCTGGGGAGGGGGCTAGGACTTGTTTCCATTGCTCCTAGACTGACAAAGGGGAGAGGTGTTACTGACAGCTGAGGGTGAGACGGGGAGGAAAGCAGCCAGGCTGGAGGAGCTGCGACACTGGATGGGCTCCCCAGAGGGTCCTAGAAGAAATTAGGTGAGGCCCCTGCAGTGAGCAGATGCCCATGACTGGTGGTACATCCTGTGAAGATCCTTGTCCTGGGCAGCGGGGACGAGGGAGGCCAGAGTCCAGACCTGCCCTTGAGCAGCTTCTATTTGCAGGTGAGTGGACAGTAAAGTGTTAAAGTGCATGTGGCAGGCACAGCGTGAAGCGGGGGTGGGGGGCTTGGGAAGAGGCAGCTCTGAGCCCAGGGCTGAGGTGGGAGCAAGGGTCCAATGTGGGGCACAGACAACAGCCGGGCTGAGGTGGTGCCCCAAGCCGTGGGCATAGCTGTGCAAAGGCCCTGGAGCAGGACCATGTTGGAGGAACGGAGGGAGACCTGTGTGTGTGGAGCAGAATGAGCAAGGGGGAGAGAGGGAGGAGGGGAAGGAAAGAAAGGGACGGGGGAGGTCAGGCAGGGCCTGGGGGGCCGAGGAGAGGATTTGGGCCTTTACCCCCAGGGAGGTGGAACAGGACCAGGTTGCTGTGTGGAGACCTGGACACAGGTGGGAAGGGACCAGGGAGGAGGCTGTGCCCTGGCAGGTGCTGGCAGGACTATGGCCACAAGCCACTGGAGATGGTAAAAGACAGCCAGGTTCTAGATTTGTTAGTTTTTTTGCGCGTGGTGAAATGTGCGTAACATATTAAGGTGTACAATTTAGAACGTTTTTAGTATGTATACTCTGTTGTGCTACCATCATCACTGTTCAGTTCCAGAATTTACATTCCTGAAAAGCCCCATCCCCATCAGCAGTCACCCCCCCCCTTCCCCCTCCCCAGCCCCTGACCACCAGGAACCCACTCTCTGTGTCTGTGGATCAGCCTGTTCTGGATGTTTCCCATCAGTGGAGTCACATCCTGTGTGCCCGTCTGTGTCTGCCTCTCTCACTGAGCGTCGTGTTTTTAGGGTCGTGTCAGTGTATCACTCCATTCTGTGTTGAGAAATGTTCCCAGCACGGAAGGACCCTGCTTGGGGTTTCTCTTCTGCGGTTGGTGGGTGTTTGGGTTGCTTCCGCTCTGGCTGTGGTGGTGTGTGCTATTGTGAACACAGGTGTGCAGACTCTCAAACTGGGTAAAGGACTGGATGTGGGGAGAAGGTAGAGCTGAGATTGTGGAAGGGAAATTCAGAAAGTTGGTTCTGTTCCAAGATGCCCCTGTGGGGGTGTTGGGGGACAGAAAAGAGGCGGGTGGACCGAGCCCCGGGCAGGCCCCTCTCCTGAGGGAGGGAGGCAGTGGCTTGGATGGGGGCCAGTAGGCCCAGCTGTTGCCAGGACACTGGGGTGGCCTTTGTTGCTGTCAACAATGGCTCCACAGGACTTGGAGGCAGGAGCCCCCAGGCACGCAGAGGCAGACATGCAGACCCTGAGGCGGCAGGCTGCCTGGCCCTGTGTCCCCCGGGGGACCCTGGAAGTGGATTTCCCTCCGCCTCTCTACAGGTGAGCATGTGCTGCCCTGTGCTGCTCCCCGGGTTTGCTTCCCACCAGCCTCAGTCCTTCTCCATAAAGGCTCCCCTGTCCTAACCTGGCTGCTCCCTGCACCCATCCCCTCCCACCCGTGCCTGGCTTGGGACCTGGCAGGAGTTGATGCAGGTCACGTGGTGGTTCATACCTGCACAACACACACAGCGTATGCACGCACACAGCCAGCAGAGCAGAGGGTCCTGTGAACCCCACACTGCTGGACCAGTCTCCACAAGGGGCACAGAATACACCCTCTTCCCCTCTCCCGGGGCCGAGGTCAAGACCAAGCTGTCTGTCTGCAGGGTTGGGGGCCTCTTGAGGCCACAAGGGGGCGCCTGTCCCCTGACCCTCTGGGCTCTGGGGGTGCAGGCGGTCTGTGGTATCCCTTGGCTTGTAAAGGCATAACCCACACTGCCTCCGCATCACGTGATCTTCTCCCCTGCCCGTCCAGATCCCCTGCCTTACTGGGAGTCTGCATCAGGGTCATGTTAGGGCCTCCCTGACCCAGCGTGACCCTTTTTTGGGCTGTGCTGGGTCTTAGTTGCTGCACGGGCTTCTCATTACAGCAGGTTCTTCTGTGGAGCACATATTCAGGCTTCAGTAGTTGTGACTCCTGGGCTTGAAGGCACAGTCTCAGTAGGCACACAGGCTTTAGTTGCTTCACGGCATGTAGGATCTTTCTGGACCAGGGATTGCACACGTGTCTCCTACATTGGCACAGGTGGATTCTTTACCACTGAGCCCCCAGGGAAGCCCCACTTGGAGTTAATCTGCTAAGACCATATCTCCAAATAAGGTCATATTCAGAGATTCCAGGTGGACAGGAACTTGGGTGACACCTTCAACCCACTAGAAGATCCATTAATCATTAATAAACTATAATGGTATACTATCCAGCTTTTCAAAAAAAGGGGAGCGAGTACCTTGGGTGCTGCATTTCCAAGAAAATTAAGAAAAGCTGTGCCACCTCAATTGAAGCAGGGTCCCACAGGTGTGCAGTGGGACACGGGTGCATGCACAGACTGCTGCTGCAAGGGAATGGACAGCAATGAGTACAGGACTGCTGTGAGGGCTGGGGAATAACAGGGGGTCAGGGCTGGCATGGGAGATGAATTTTTTTCAGTGCTCTATTTAAACACTGGGCTTCCCTGGTGACTGAGGTGGTAAAGAATCTACCTGCAATGCAAGAGACCTGGGTTCCATCCCTTGGTTAGGAAGATCCCCTGGAGGAGGGCATGGCAACCCACTCCAATATTCTTGCCTGGAGAATCCCCATGGACAGAGGAGCCTGGCGAGCTACAGTCCATGGGGTCACAAAGAGTCAGACACGACTGAGCAACTAGGCACAACACGTTTATTTAAATGCCAGTAGGTCTCTCGATTCTAGACCGAGAAGGCTTCATTTATTAGGGAAAAAACATTTTTCTTTCAGCTGTAATGCAGTGTTTTTATTTTTTGAGGTAATAATTGACACAGACACTTTTCATTGTGTGTTGTTTTAGACTGTTTAAATTCCTTTCCACAAACCACGTGCGCTTTGTGGTTTCAGTTCATTTTGTAGCTCAAAAGGGTAGGGCCTGCCAGAGGGTCCCGCAACTCCCCTCCCTGCAAGCAGCAAACCCAGCCCATGGCCACTTCCCAAGACCTGTGCCCCAAACACAGCAGGCCACGCTCTCCTCTTTCTAGTTTGCCCTGTGGGGTGAGAACCCCAAGCAGGCACATAGGAGATGGTTTAGTCAGCAGCCCTGCTGGCACCATCTTGGGGTCACAGCCTCATTCCCTGGGGCACCCACGTCCCTGGAGCTAGACTGCCAGGTCACCGCAGGTGCCCACCTCTGTCCCTTGGGCAGTGGTGCTGCTGGGATGTTTGGAAGGGGAGCTTTAGTTTTAATGATGCCTCCTTGAGGTTTTAGTGTCACCATCAGCATATTTCCACTTCCCCCGGCTCTGCCAGCCTCAGTTCTTACATCTTCCCCCGCTGCCCCACGACCTTTACACGAGCTGCTCGCCTCACATCACTGTTACCTCCTCCTCCGGGAAGCCCTCCTGAGGTGCTAGCCTGGGAGAGGCTCTGTACCAGAGGCCCCTGGAACAGGAGGCATAGGTGCTTCTTTAAATGTGAGCCAGTCTTAGCACCTAGGTGCTCCTGGGGACTTGGAGGAATGGTGAGGGCACTTCCTGGGAGCCTGGGCCCCTCCACACGTTTTCCCTGGATCCCCAGCCCATGGCTCCCAGGCCAGACCAGTGACAGGTAAACCTGGGCCACTCACTCAGCTGTAGCTGTGACCACTTCCAGTACACTTCCAGGCCAGGGTAGCTTCCTGGAGGAAAGGGCCTGCAGGTCTGTGAGGTTGGACAAGGGACTTGGTAGAGGCAAGAAAAGCAAAAAAGGTGAAGAAACATTTAAGAGGCTCCTGGGGGTCGGGGAGGATGGGGTAGGGAGGAGGGGCTACGGGGGCAGCCTCCCGCACCTCTGACAGGGCCTCTGCCTCTGCACCGAGATGCCAGCAAAGAGGAGAGAGGCCCAGGGAGGGCAGGGGGGCTGCAAGCTCAGTCTTTCTCCTCCCGCCCCCTGCCCACAGCGATGACTACCTGTCCCAGGAGGGGCCCCGCTGGACTCCGGCCATCAAACAGGCCACGCGCTGGAAGTACACGCCCATGGGACGCGACGCGGCCGGCCAGCTGTGGTACACGGGCCTGACCAACTCGGACTCCCGGGAAGCCTGGTACACGCTCCCGCGGGCTCCGGACAGCCCGTACCGTGAGGCTTATGCCCGCTGGCACGGGTGCTATGGCCACCGGGAGCGCAGCCTGCCCTCGGGTGAGCTCCCGCCCCTACCTTCCCCCACCGTCCCCAGGCCTGGAAAACAGGTGGGGCCGGAGGTGTGGAGCTGACCCCAACCCCCACCCCGCAGCCTACACCCAGCGTCTGCGGGAGACGGCCTGGTACGACCCCATCATCCCCGCCCAGTACACAGACCCCAGCACTCGGTGGGGAAGCGTGCTGTGGAAGGACAGGCCCATCAGGGGCAAAGAATTCGGTGAGGCGGGGGGCAGGGGGCGGGGCTCGGGGCGGGACCGCCCGGGGGCGGGGCCAGCCGTGACCCGGGTCCTGGCCCCGCCCCACAGCCATCAACAGGCACCGTTTCGGGGTGGAACCGCTATGGCGGGCGTCTGACTACGTGCGGTACCTGTCAGCGCCCCAGCGCCCGCGCTACACCGCCCAGAACTACCGGCAGTGGGGCCTGGAACCCTACTGTCCCGCCACCAACCAGCGGCCCCCGCCTGTCTATACACCCAGTCACTGATAAAGATCGTGCTGCTGCCCGAGGCGGCTCTGCAGGGGTGCAGGCGCCACCACTCCCACCCGCCCTGGGCGTCCGTCCACCTCTGGGGCCGAGGCCTGGGGGCAGTCAGATAAAGGGAGACCTTGGTGACCAAACTCGAGGCAGGGGCAGACAGACGCCCACTCCGGCCCCGCCCTGGGCCCCAGGCAAACCGCCAAGGCAGGGAGTCCTGGCCCCAGGCAGCTCTTTATTCACGGTCAGCAGTGGCATGGGCGCAGGGGATTGCACTCGGGGACCCCAGCCAGGCACGCGGATCCTCGACGCCTCCACGGCCAGGGTTTGGGCTCCTGGCAGGCTCAGCGACAGCTCTGTCCTCCAGGGCCTTCCAGCACCCAGGAAACCCTTGGCTGGCCAGGGCTGAGCTCCATGCAGCCCCTGGACCCAGGACCCTCATATCCGGCCCCACATAACACAAAGCACCTCTATCATCCAGACGGTGGGAGGTGGGTTAGAGTTGGCACTGCTGCTGCTGCTGCTAAGTCACTTCAGTCGTGTCCGACTCTGTGCGACCCCATAGACGGCAGCCCACCAGGCTCCCCCGTCCCTGGGATTCTCCAGGCAAGAACACTGGAGTGGGTTGCCATTTCCTTCTCCAATCCATGAAAGTGAAAAATGAAAGTGAAGTCGCTCAGTCGTGTCCAACCCTCAGCGACCCCATGGACTGCAGCCTACCAGGCTCCTCCATCCATGGGATTTTCAATACTTCAATACTCCTCCAGGCAGGAGTATTGGAAGAGTTGGCACTGGAGTACACCAAATCACAAGAATCCCACCAGCTCGGTGTCCTCCCCTTACCCCAGCAGGGATAAGCTGCTGGGACCTCACCCATCCTGACCTCCACCCACAGCCAGGCAGAGACAGGACAATGCAGGGGAGGGAGCGGAGGGGCTGCTCCAGGCCTCTGGGCATCAGATGTTCACAGTCGAGGTTAATTTACAAAGGGCAAGGGACCACCGAGTGGGGTCAGGGCTAGGCTCCAGGGTCCCCTGCAAGAAAAGCGGTGGGAGTGGGGTTGGGGGGATGGGCCGGCCAGTTCTGGCCCCGCTGTCCCAGACCTACCACCACCCAGGACTAGTTGGGGCTTTTGTGGGGTGGGGGCGCCTACGACTCACATCTCCGAAGGCGGATGGGCCAGACCAGGAGACTGCACAGAGCCATGGTGGCGGCCACGCCCACACCACCCGTCACGACCACCATCACCCAGTGGTAGAAAGCCACACAGGCTTTGCAGCAGAGCTCCAAGCTGGGGAGGAGCAAGAGGGAGTGAGAGTTATCACTAGGTACCCTCCGGCTCCAGGCTGGACCTCCTACTCCTCTCAGCTGGTGCCCAAGCTTTCCTGGCACTCAGGCCAGGGCCAGGGGTCACCCTCCACCCCCTTATCCCCTCCAGCATCTGATACCTCACCCAATAAGGTCAGCTCTGCCTTCAGAGTCTATCCCAGACTCCCCATTTGTCCTCCCTCAGGACCCCCAACCCAGTCCAGCCCAGCACCACCCCCACCACCCTACACCCTAGTCCCCTCCCGTTCCCTCCTTCACTGCCCCATCTGTCCTTCCAGCAGCCACTAGAGGGCTCAGTGAACAACTGAGTCAGGCCCACCCCTCCTCTGCCCACAGGGCTCAGAGCCACCCCCACCCCAGCCCCCTACTCCTGCAGTCATCCTCCCCTGCTTCTGCCCCTGCACGACCTGCACCATCCCCTCCCTGCCCTGGCCTCCTCACTCTCCAGACACCCAGGCCTTCTCCACTGTTCTTTCAACACACCAGGCCTGGTCCTGCCTCAGGGCCTTTGCACAGGCTCTTCCTCTCCATTTACCTAGAAATCCCTGACATCCACCATGTCTCGGATCCCATGTCACCTCAAGGAAGCCCTTCCTGACCTCTTTCCCTAGTGGGCCTCCCTAAGTAGTGTCCTTCACGCCCTCATACATATTTATTCATTGGATAGTACTGTGCCTGGAACCCTAAGGCCTAAGGATCTGAATGACAGGGATTCCAGGCTTTCCCACTGCCCTGTCCACTCCCATCATCCAACCCATCTTTGTGTTGTCAGCGCCCAGCACAGGACACACTGTCCACTCTGAATAAATGGGTGCTGGAAATGGGGAATAACCTGGTCTCCCTGACTTTGAGGCCACCACCACTGTATTGGGATCTTCTGTCAGTCATGGAATCCATAGTCTGCGGGCAGTGCCTGGCATACAACACAGGCTTGGCACACCTTACTAGACATGACGATGGTTGGATGAGGTACTCACGAGCAGGGGTGCAGGCTCTGGATGGCCATAACTGCCAGCCCATTGGCCACCTTGTCCGAGAAGCTCATGGCGCCATACACGAAGGCTCCACTGTGCTAGGGGGACACAGGCAGGGGGGTCAGCACCCCAGGCCTCGGCCCAGTCCCCAACCTCGACTTGGCCCCACTCAGCAGCCCTACCGTGTGAGGACCGATGAGGTCAGCCGTCATGGCCAATGAGGTGACAAGGATGGTGGCACAGCCCATGCCCAGCAACACAGCCGCCACATACACAGCCATGCCCAGCTCCTCTGCCAGCGCCACCCAGGCTGCAAAGGCCAGAATCACCAGAAGGCCCACGAAGTAGGTCATCTGCAGAGCACCCAGCCCGGCGTCAGGCCCACCTCATTGGGCAGGCCTGAGCCAGACACCAGCCCTTTCTGGTCTCTAATCCGGCCCCCAGCCCCAGCAAACAAGAGGACTGAGTTGGGTCATCCCTAAGGAGCCCCCACTCTGACCTCAGAGAATTCCGAGGTTCTGAGCCTGCTGATACTGAGTGATCCATGGAGCGCATGTTCTACAGCTAAGCTGTCTGTCATGGCTGCCACTAGAGACTGGTGGCTACTCATGTCTCAACACGAGTTAATAAAGGAAATCAAGTGAAGTGTTTGGTTCCTCAGTCATACCCACTACCCCCACTCCTGACCTCTAGAGGGCTGTGGGTGGTCACAGTGTGCTCAAAGCCCAGGTTCTACAACTCGTTTCCCATCTTGGGGTTCCTGTAGGATGTGGGTGCTCTGTCCGGAGTTGCCAAGGTTCTGGGGGCACCCCCCTCCCCACCTTCCCACTCACATTCCTCCCGATGCACTTGTTCACTGGCTTCATGAGGAAGGAGGAGCAGAAACCGCTAAGGTACATCACCAGCGGGATGGTGGCGATGAACCTCTGTGGGGTGGAGAGGGCACAAGCACGTTGGGCCTGGCTCAGCAGGCGCAGGGACCCCTGCCCCAGCCTGCCCACCCAGCTCACCTTGGGCAGGTGGAGGGAGTAGGTGAGGTACATGGCTATGTACGTCTGGGACAGGTTCACAATGAGCCTCGTGCTCATGTACAGCAGGCCAACCTAGGAACACACAGAGCATGGGGCAGGGGGGCAGGGCTGCAAGTCAGGATGAGTCACCCTGTAGCTCGCCACCCTGCAGCTGGCACCTGACCATTAGTAGTGACCGCCTAGCTGGTCAGGTGGAGAAGATGGCAGGGATCTATTAGTAATGTCTGTCCTGGGTGTGGACTTGGGAAGGGGTACATTTCCTCTAGTGTCTGCCATCTCTGCCTGCAGCCCGGCACAGTGAGGGCCCTGGTGGGGGAGGAGCATCAACCCCAACCTTGTTTGACCCCCCTCTCCCCGCTGTCATACCTGATAAAAGGCTGGCTCCCGAAGCCAGTGTTTCCAGAGCAGCAAGGGCTGGGTGGTAGAGGGAGCCAACAGGGGGCTGTGTTCACCGGGCTCCTCCACCTGCCGCCGGCGCCCTTCCCTGGTGCCCAGGTGGAACAGCAGTGAGAAGACAGCTCCGACACCCACCACCAGCAGGGAGAGATTCTGGGGACCGGGTAGGAGAGGGGTCAGCAGTGACACTTGGCCCCAACCCTAAGTTCAGGACCTTGGGAGCACCCCTCCCAGCCCCCACAGCTCACCCGGAACACTGGCACATCCTGGACCCCCAGCTGGTCGCTGACATCCTCAGTGGGGCCAGTGTGGGGAGAGCCCTGCAGGTGTAGCAGAAGCCAGGCAGCTCCATAGACGGTGATGTTGGCCACCACAGTGAAGGCGTACCTGCGGGACAGTCAGGCCTCAGAGAGGCCACCCAGAAGCCACACAACCGCTTCCTTCCCAGGCGGTCACCCAGTCAGAGATGCTGGCCATGCCTGGGGAAGTCCTGGCCACATGATGTCAGCCACCAACACATCGGGTAGTCCCCGGAAATCCTCTGCTGGCCTCAGTTTCCCCAGCCTCCACGTTATCAGACTTCCTGCTCTGAACCAAGACTCCACCACGAGGTCCTGCAGGGCCAAGTCAGGGCTGCAACCCAGAGACCTGAGATACTCAGAAACCCTGGGCTTCAACTGGGCAGAGTCACCTGGGCCCGCACCTGCCTGTAGCCCCTGAGCCCTGTCCCCCAGGGCCTCACCAGATAAGGAGCCTCTGGGTCTCACTGGGACTCCGTTTCCCTTTCTGAAAGTTAAAACAAGAACACCCACAGAGTCACGAGGCAGGCTTGGTAAAGCTCTTGTGGGTAGAAAGCACCCGGAGCTTGACTTCTATGAGCCCAGACCGCCCCCTGCAGCTGGGGCCTTTGGGGGCCCTGGTCATTGGGCAATCCCCCGATGCCGTTAGTGCCTGCAGCTCCCAGCCCTAATGGGGAACTGGGTTGCGGACAAGCGGGGCCTCATGACCAGCGTTCATGCCTGAACGTCCACCTGCAGGAGAGACATCCCTCCTGCCCAACAGTCACCTCCTGATGTCCGATCCCCCGACACAGGCCCCGCTCTGCTCAAACCCTCTCCCTGGGTACATGTCAATCAACCTCCTGGGCTTGTCATGAGAATGAAAGATGGTTTGCTGTGCTCACACACAACAAGTGTTCTAAAGGGCTCCTGCTACCACCACACCTAGAATCGCCACCTTTAAGCAAGTCAGTGGATGAGCTGGGGGCCAGCTGTACCCACATGTAACAGGCAGGATGCTAAGATGCCCAGAGATCCCCCTGCCCTGCTTCCTCTCCATCTAACCTCCTCCCTTTGGGGAACGGAACCTATGAATACAATGGGATGTCAGGCCATGTTAAGATAACATCCTATGGCAAAGATCAAGGGATTTTGCAGATGTAATTAAGACAGACTATCCTTGGTGGGCCTCCTGGAGAAGGAAATGGCAACCCACTCCAGTATTCTTGCCTGGAAAATCCCATGGACAGAGGTGTCTGGTGGGCTACAGTTCATGGGGTCGCAAAGAGTTGGACACGACTGAACGACTGAGCACATCCTGGGTGGGCCTGATCTAATCCAGTGACCCTCAGAAAGAAGAAGGCTCACACACTGTCCCTGAGATCAGAGACTCTCATGCTGGCCACAAAGCAGCAGCAAACGCCAGGACTTCTAAAAGGACGCAAACACAGCAAATGATGACAACGTAAGCGGGGCAGAGGGACCTGAAACCTCAGCCAACACCTCAACTGCAGCCTCAAGCCTGAAGCTGAGAACCCAGCTAAGCTAAGCCAGACTCCTCACCTGCCAGAACTGTGAGGCAGTCCCGTATGTGCTGTCTGAAGCTGCTGATGTGGTGCTATTTGTTACGCGGCAACAGCTTAATGATACACTGATTGACGGATGTCCATTCTGGGGCTGAGACCCAGAGCCACACAGCCAAGCAGAGCTCAGATGTGATAGGTTGCCCTGGGCCCCCTGCCCCACCCTGCCCTGCCCCAAAGGTGGTACCTCAGAGCTGTGAGCTCCACCTTCTCGTGGTCGTTGGTGACGAGCTCTGGGATGAGGCTGAGGTGGGCGATTTGTGTAGCAGCCCAGCCGAACTGGAAGATCACAATGAAGGGCCCGTAGTAGAGGAGGGCGGCCCACTCAGGTGTGGCGGCCCCGCAGCCCAGGCAGGGGCTGAAGATGAAGGGGAAGGACAGCAAGACACAGATGGTGCCTGTGGACAAGCAGAATGGGGAGGGCACATCGCAGGCCTTCCCAACGGCCCTGGGCCTCCCAGGCAACCGGATGGGGCCAGACCCAAACACAGACACGGCTACACAGTGAGTGAGGGCCAGAGCCCCAGGCTGCCTGGGCTCACAGCCCTGTGACCGATTGGGAAACTAAGGCAGACAGATCTAGGGGTCCCCCTGAGGACACACACCCAAACAGGACAGAGGAGCTGGGCCTCCCCATCCAGGCTACCTGCCCCTTGTGTGCGGCGGGGAAGCACACAGAGGAGGTCACATGCCGAACCACGAGGGGGAAGGAGCAGCAATGGGGGGCCCCATGCCAGCTCAGGACTCCCCCAGCTCGCCCTCTAGGTGACAGCTCGAGAAACTGAAGCAGAGCTTGAGGCCATGCAGCAAGTTGAAAGAGCGCTGAGGGGTCCCCTGGGGAAGTGCCCACCACTTCCCCTTCCTGTCTCCCCACCAAGGAGGATTTTTCTTCCCAGTTCCTACCAGGTGATGCTGGGTGGGGCTGGTTGGACCCTGCCTTCCCTGAACCCTAGTGTCCCCATCAGAGCATGAGGGGGCCTCTTCCTGGAAAATACCCTAATTCCTCAGAACAAGCACAGGTCCTTCCCGAGGCCTCAGAGGCCCTGCCGACCTGCCCCGTACCCTCCCTGCCCTCCCCTCCTCCCCCCTCCTCCCCTCAGCTTGCTCTGCTCCAGGTACTGGGCCTCCAGCTGTTCCTCCTGCCCCAGGGCCTTGGCACCATCTGTGCCCTCTGCCTGGAATGCTTCTCCCCACGACATCTGAGCAAGACCCATTCCTCTCCATCCCTTGGGACTCAACTCAAATGTCACCTCCTCCAAAAAGCTGCCCCCTCCACCAGCTCCATTGCCAGCAGTCCCCTCCCCACCCTGACACTGTCCGAACCCTGCTTTCTCTCCTTCACATCCCTTAGCACTCACAGGAATTCTCTGTCTGCCTGTCTGTCTGAGGGTGGGTAACAGGTCTCTCCAAGTCACTTCTGTGTCCCTGGCACCCATTACAGAGCCTGGCACACCAAGATCTTTTCAATGAGTGAATAATAACAGTGGCCTCTGTTTACAGCCCAAAGCAGTACACGTTATTATTAACCCCATTTCCTGATGAGGAAACTGAGGCCCACAGAGTGAGCTACGGAACGAAGAGTCCAGCCCTCCACCCTTCTCCTCCCATCCCCGGAGGGCCTAGAGTCAGACTTCAGTTCTTCCTCTTTCCTGCCCTGGCTCCGGCTCCGGAGGTGACCTCATCCCCCAGACCCTGGGCCCGCCCCCGCAGTCCAGGGATTGGGAACTGAAACCCAAACCACCCTCACTATTTCTCTGGAACTGGTGCCTGGGAGGGGCACCCCGGGCCCCTCCAGATGCCTGGAGGTCTGGCTGCCACTCAGGGCCAGACAGGAACTGTAGACTCTGGTCAGAAGAATGTGCTGCCGTGGCCGGACTCTACCCTGCCACTGCTCAGGTAGTTAACCATTGTCAGCGCCCCAGGCTGCCTGGCTGCGGAACTTTGGGAAGTGACTTTACATCTCTGGGCCTTTGCCTCCAGAAAAGGCAGCTAATGAAAATACCCCACAAGATGGGTGTGAGGATTAAGAGTTAATGAAATTGGGAGCTCCTACTACTCTGAGCCACTTCCTGTCTCAGCAACTTCAAAGCCATGAGACTTCACACCTTTGCAAATGCTGTTTCAACTACTTGGAATGCTGCCCCATAAACACACACTTCTATTCATCCTCCAAAACCCCCAAGCTAATGCCCCCTCCAGTGCTCTGCTTCTTCCTTATGAAGTCCAGTCTACCCACCTGCCCCAACCTGGACCCCACAGGAGTACCCATGTGCTCTCTGGGTCCTCCGTGGGCTAGAAGCGGAGCACAGATGCTCATTAAGGTGAACATCAAGTCCGTCCCCACTACCCACAGATTCAGGGGCAAAATAGAGTGGAAGTGGGCACTGTGGCCAAGGTGACCTTTATTCAAGTCACCTTATCAAGCCTCACAAGGGGCCACCCTGGCTTCCTCTCCCCACAGATCTTTCTGGATCTTCCTATGTGCTAACCCCAAGGCAGGGGGAGGGTGCAGGGAGATGCCTTGATATCTGGTTGGGGCACCATGCCCCACACCTGTTTTGCCTAAACACAAAGCCTTCAGTTTAGGAGACTTAGATTTTGGTCTGGGGTCAGGTGAGACCCTCACTGAAGCTCAGCCCTCTGATTACAAAAGGGGAAGTCGCTTTTTTAGTAGCGCTGCTACTAGGTCCCATTCCAGGGCCCTGGCACAGGCAGCATCCACTGCCAGGGCCACCTACCCACCGCAGGCTCCGTCTCCTTAGAAGGGTCTCGTCTGTCCATCCCAGAAAACAAAAAGAGTCCTCACACCTCTTTGGCCCAGGAACGACCTGTTTGGTGTGTGTGTCAACAAGTCTACCTAACTATTATGAACAAAATTGCATTAGAGATTGTGGGTTTGGCTCTGTAAGCGATCCCAATGTGAGCCCGTGGAGGGACACCTCCATCTGCGGTCTGAGTCACCTGCCTCTACCTGCTCCCCTCCCTGGCTGCTTGTCTAACCGCCTGAGCGTGCTCAGTGTCTAAGAAACCTGAAATCCAGCCCTAAGCCGCTGCAGACACAGCAAAGCCGGCCACCTGCAGGCAACCTGGAGGTCTGCTGAACCTTGCAAATATGTCACTCACAAGGGCCCAGGGCAAATAACTGCCTCTTCAGTCACTGTTTCCAGGGGGCAGGGAGATACTAGCCGGCCCTCCTGGCACTTGAAAAGCTACCACCCTGAATTCTCATAAGTGGCAGGATTCCTGGCTTTGCTTTCTGAAATGCCTGGCGTGCCCCAAGTGCCAGGATGTGGCTAGTACTTCTGCCAGGGAGAGAACAGTAGGCAAAGTGGCCCGCAGCTAATCTCAGGGCCCAGGGTCCAGGCGGGCAGAGGAGGGACTCTAGGAGCTGGGCCTTATCAGGGGTGTGCACTGGGGAGGGTACTCCCAGCCCTGTGATACCTACCTCCTCCCCTCTCAGACAGCCCTCTAGTCCAGGCAACTCCCCCAGAAGGAACAGAGGGTAACCCCATAACCTTCTCTGCAGAACCCCATCCCATCAGCAGGACAAGCACAGAATCCTGACCTTTCTGGCTCACCCAGCCCACAACCCAGTTCCCAGGGCAGCTCCCCAAAGTCACCAATTGCCACGTTGCCCAAGATGGGGCAGAAGACATATGGACAAAGTGCACTGAGGGGACAGAGAGCAACACGGGGTTCTAGGCAACCTAACTCTGAGCTGCCATCGGTGGTCACTCTCATACAGACAGAGAGAAGTCAGGCCAGACCAGACAGACTGACAGTGGAGGCACTGGCAGGAAGATCCAACCCAGAGAGGGTTCAGGGTGCCCCTGAGCGTCAGACAGATGAAGAAAAGTGACCCTAGAGGGTCACACCCAGAGTCACATGGAGGAGGCTCCACGGGTCACCCAGCAGCCATCAGACAGACAGACAAAGACTACAGAGCAGTCAAGTGGACCGATGGGAAGGCTCATGGGCTGCGCAGATAGAGGACTGAGCAGTGGGACAGAGGGGCCGGCAGTCGGATGAGGGAGGCCGGACTGGGGCTTACCGACCAGGTGCCAGGCCTTGCGCGGGCCGAAGCGGGCGCAGCGGCCTGCGGCGCGGTCAGCCTCGAAGCCCACCAGGGGTGTGCACAGCCCGTCGGCCACCTGACCGAGCAGTAGCAGCAGGCCGGCGCCGCGCGAGCTGTAGGCGCGCACCGAGTGCAGGTAGAGCAGCAGGTAGGTGAACCACATGGACGCGCATAGGTCATTGAGGAAGTGGCCCACAGCGTAGCTCAGCCGCGCGACCAGGGACAGCGGTCGCAGGGGCGCTCCGGCTCCGGCCGCCGGGGGCCCCGGGCCCATGGCGGCGCTCCGGGCTCGGCCCGTCCGTCCGGCGCTGGCAGAGTGTACCCCCGAGCCGGGATCTCCGCGTCCAGTTCTCCCAGGGGCGCCTCTCCTCCGCCCCACCCCGCCGAGCGCTTTTGCAGCGGTGGTGCTGGTGGACCCGGGACAACCTCGGGTGGGGAGGGGAATCTCGGGAGCGGCGTCCACTCTCGCCAATCGGAGCCGCACGCCGGAGAAGGCAAGCCAATCATCACGAAGCGGGGGCGTGGCCCGGGGGGCAAATAGGTTCTCGACGCCGGGTGCCAGCGGGTTCAGCCCCGCCGGGGCTGCTGGGTCCTAGCGCCCACCGTTCCTATCATTGGTTTGCGGACCCCCTCCCACGCAGGTGGGGGGCGACGCCAAGGGCTCTCCTAATCAGACTCGCGCGTTAAGACCCATGCCGTTTCAGGCTGCCCGCAAATTTACGAGGCCTCTTGTGGGCCAAGGAAGACGGGGTGGGCTGGGGACGCGGATGGGTGGAAGAGCGGTCCGAGTCCGACCTCGCCTGGGGCCCGGTGATTTCCTGGCCTGGAGAGACCCAGTCCGACGCAGAGAGGACACATTAGTTCTAATTAATTAGTTATTAACGATAATGGGGATGATAAAAATATTAACACCAGCTGGCATTTATGAGCGCTGACCGTGCCAAGCGCCCACGTGGATTTTCTCCTCCCAGCAGAGCAGGAGGCGGAGCAAGTCTCCCATTTCACAAGCGAGACACCGCCTTGGGGCTCATCATGAGTCAGGTGCATGCGACTCTGAGGCCAGCGGTCTGGACCCCTCTCCATCCTCCTTCCAACGCCTTCCCCCACCCCCCACCCCCCGCACCCCTCGCCACGATTGGGTCATCGCGCACACAATTTCAAGTTCCTCCAAGCGTTTGGTGCAGTTCCCCCGGCCTCCGGGTCTCCACCAGCAGTGGTTTAAAACCTGCACTCCGGAACCAGAGGCTGGGATCCAGGTCCGGCCCCATCCACTCCGAGCTCCTCCTGCTGGGACAAGTCCCATCTCTTCCTGGGACTCCCCAGCTCTAGAATGGATATGCTGTATGTTTAAAAGGATCTAAGCGTCATGGGACTTCCCTGGTGGTCCAGTGGCTAAGACTCTGCCCTCCCAATGCAGGGGACCTGGGTTTGATCCCTGATCATAGAATTAGATGCTGCATGCCACAACTAAGACCTGGCCCAGCCAAATAAATAAGATAAAGTAAAAACTTTTAAAAAGAATATAAGCATCAGCGCTTAATATTCTCAGCCAGAAAGCCTTTTCAGCACCCTCTCCTCCCAACTCAGTTATTACTCTGGGTTCCACAGTATCCTGCTCTCCCCTGCCCCATTTGTAACCCTTTGTCTTCCCCACTGGATGATGATCCCTGTGAATACACTCTTAGTCACTGGGTTGTCCCCAGTGATGCCTGGCACATAGTAGGAACTCAAGAAATATCTGTCAAATGATTGAGTAGTGGACATATAGGCAAAGAATCAGAAATGCAGAAAAATGCAGACAGAAATTGGGAACCAGAGGGGAACCCAATTATAAACTTAAAGTTCAGGGGACTTACCTGGTGGTCCAGTGGTTAAGACCCAGCGCTTCCACTACATAGGTTGTGGATTTGACCCCTGGACAGGGAACTAGGATCCCCCATGCTGGAAAAAGAAGAAAAAGCAAAAGGTAAACTTGAGGCTCAAGCAACCCAAGGGGTGCCCAGCCCAGACTTTGACACTGATAAGGACCAACTACTGCCACACACATTTTTTCATGGAGAGGAGCTGAAATGGGTGTGAATGGGAAATAGTGGCTTCAAGAGAGATAGCCTGGTAGAAAAACAGAGGAGATAGGGGTAGACCCAGATCTCTGATAAACTGATAAGAAGAGATCAGAGAACCACATTTCCTCCCGGCCAAGGTTGCTTCCTTTCAATTTCGGGGTTTTTTTTTCTTCAACTTTCGGCCACCCTCTGAGGCATGTGGAATCTTGGTTCTCCAACAGGGATTGAACTCGAGCCCCCTGCATAGAAGCGGGAAGTCTGAACCACTGGACCACCAGGGAAGTCCCCAGAAGACGACTTTACCACTACCAGTGGACTTCTCTGGTGGTCCAATGGTTAAGACTCCAAAGACTTAACGGTCCCAAGACTACATACTTCCACTGCTGGGGTGTGCTCAGTCACTCAGTTGCTCAGTCATTTTCCACTCTTTGTGACCCTGTGGACTGTAGCCCGCCAGGCTCCTCTGTCCATGGGATTTTTCAGGCAAGAATATTTGAGGGGGTTGCCATTTCCTCCTCCAGGGGATCTTCCCAACCCAGGGATTGAACCCAGGTTTCCTGAGTCTCCTGCATTGGCAGGCAGATTCTTTACCACTGAGCCACCTGAGAAGCCCCACTGCAGGGGGCATGCGTTCAGTCCCTGGTTGCGGGAATATCCCACATGCCGTGTAGCACTGCCAAACAAATAAATAAAATAAAAAATAAATACAACCCTATTAGCCTAAGCTTTTTATTTGCATTCCTCCTCTCTTTTCTTACCTCAACACTTCACACGCATTTTACAGATGAGAAAACTGAGGCTCAGACAGAAATTCCTTGCCAGAGGGCAAGCAGCTGACAAGAGGTGGATTCAAGATTCCAACTGAATTCCCTGTGACTTCCAATATCTTTGAGTTAATTACTCACTTTCAGGAGAGGTCTCACCTGTGGGTAAAAGATGGTTGAGTTTTCCCTCTTTTATCAGCCTCCTATGTGGATCAGGAACCCAAGGCATCAACCTGGCAGCCCCTGGGCACAGATCCAGCAGGGGGAGGAGGGGTCGTTTGGTGGAAGTACCAATACATCTCTCATCTCTGGGTTTTTGGCCTATTGAAGCCAGCTAGTACTTCTTGGGACTTCCCTGGTGACTCAGACAGTAAAGCGTCTGCCTACAATGAGGGAGACCGGGGTTCAATCCCTGGGTCAGGAAGATCTCCTGGAGAAGGGAATGGCAACCCACTCCAGTGTTCTTGCCTGGAGAATCCCAGGGGTGGCAGAGCCTGGTGGGCTGCCGTCTATGGGGTCACACAGAGTTGGACACAACTGAATCAACTTAGCAGCAGCAGCAGCAGCAGCAGCAGCAGCAGCAGCAGTACTTCTCGGCCCTGACTCTGGCAAGTGTCAGTCGCTCACTTGTGACCGCATGGACTGTAGCCCACCAGGCTCCTCTGTCCATGGGATTCTCCAGGCAAGAATACTGGAGTGGGTTGCCATGCCCTTCTCCAAGGGTTCTTCCCCACCCAGGTATCACACCCGGTTTCCTGTATTGCAAGCAGATTCTTTTCGGTCTGAGCCACCAGGGAAGTTGACTCTGTGGGGATGGCAGGAACAAGACTGATCCTGACACTGGGGGAGCCAGAGAGCTGCCCCCGAGTATTGTCATTCATTCATTCATGAACTCATTACTTAATGAATGAACTCATTCAACTCACTGGATCTGGTCTCAGCCTGAGCAATGCTGGAGCCCCAAAGATTCTGAAGCCCCAATTCTAAGTGAGGGCAGAGCCGCATCCTCCAAACCCCCCATAATCAGTGCTGGGACTGGAAGAATCAGACCAGGAAGGGTGACAGAATGTCAGAGGAGTTGGGACATTACCCTCAGGTCACTGAGCCACAGTAGAGTTCTGAAAAGGTGGGGAGAATCAGATTAAAAAGTCTATGGGGGGACTTCCCTGGTGGTCCAGTGGCTAAGAATCAGCCTGCCAACGCAGGGAACATGGGTTTGATCCCTGGTCTGGGACGATCCCACATGTTATGGGGCAACTAAGCCAATGTGCCACAACTACTGAGTCCATATGCTCTAGAGCCCAGGAGCCACTGCAATGAGAAGGCTCAAGAGAAGCCACTGCAATGAGAAGGCCGCGCACAGAAACTAGAGAAAGTTCCCATGCAACAACGAAGGCCTAGCACAGCCAAAAAAAAAAAAAAGCCTGTGGGGGTGGGAAAGGAGGTGAAGGTGGTTTATCCCAAATCAGGCCTCAGCTGCCTGGGTGGATACCAGCAGGGGGCACGTAGGCCCCCCTAATAAGGGGGATGGGGTCAGATTTGCTGGGAAGATCAGAGAAGGCCATGCCTAGGGGAAGGGATGTCAGGAAGGACAGATAAATGCTGAACCCTTGGGTAGGACAAAAGGAAGGACAGACAGGCTTGTGTTCAGGAGCGATCCAGACATGCTTTGATGCCCCCAGAGCGTCCACAGCTGCCTCAGACGCCAGACCCGCGGCTCTCCTCCTCCAGCTGAGTATCGGATGACCTGGCAGCCCCCATCCAGCATCGGGCAGGTGCTTGCTTTGATCTTCTCTCTGACCTTTGAACTTCTCAGGTCAAAATAGGTGGGGGGTGGGCGGACACTCGGAGGGGGAAGGTTCTAACACTCAAAAAAAATTTCCTTACATCCCAGGGCCCACAGCCAAGATCAAACCAGGCAGTTTTGTGCAAGCTACGGGGTCATAGTTTCCCCTTTGTATAAAATGGAGGTGAGAGTGTGTATGATGCTCAGTTGTGTCCGACTCTGAGCCCGCCAGGCTCCTCTGTCCATGGGATTTTCCAGGCAAGAATACTGGAGTGGGTTGCCATGTCCTCCTCCAGGGGATCTTCTCAACCCAGGGATCGACCCCCATTTCCTGCAGCTCCTGCATTGTAGGCAGATTCTTTACCACTGAGCCACCAGGGAAGAGGAGCAACTCTGATTAGAGTTGTTGGGAGACCTTAGGGGGATCAGGCGGATAGAGCACTTTCTGGACCCTTGAGAAGGGTTTCCCAATCCTGTTCACAGCTTACACTTGGCACTGGATTATTCTTTGTGGTGGGGGCTGTCCTGGGATGACAGCACTTTTGGCCTTCACCGGGTAGATGCTAGGAGCAGCCCCATTAGCCCTAGACATGACAACCAAAAATGTCTCTAGACATCAGACCCCTGGGTGGGGGTGGGAGGGGCGCTGAATTACCCCTGGGTGGATACCACGACACTAGAAAATTCTCTGTACCAGAGGCTTCAGTCTCCGTGGACAGGAGCAACCAATGCTTTATGGAGCACTGACCAGCCACGCCGGGTCGCGAGCACTGTGCTTGAATTAAACTCGTTAAATCCTTCTCACAACCTCATACAGGCAGACATGCTTATTAGCCCACTTTGCGGTGGGGCAAACTGAGGCACAGAGTGTTTGGTAAATTGCCCAAGTCACAGAGGTGGGCCTCAGCGCCACCTCCCTGAGCCCAGGAGAGTCCAGCAGCAGCGGTGTGTGTGTGGGGGGGTGTCCCCTGCCCCAAAGACTGAGACCCCGTCCCCACACCCCTTCCTTCGGACAGCGGTTGCCTCTGCGTTTCGCTTTTGCCTCCTTGGCCCTTCATTGCTCACGACGGCAATCCCCTGAATTAAATTCACTCTGTAAAAGAGCCTAACGAAGGCGGGGATATCACGAGAGCGCCGACCGCATCCTGATCCTTCCTGGGGATGGAGAGAAATTGAACGGCCCGGTGCTGGCAAATAAGTATTAAAAACAAACGTAAACGCGGAGGCGTGGGTTAGGGAGATGACGTCTCTGGTTGTCCAGTGGTTGACTCTGCTCCCAATGCAGGGAATACGGGTTCTATCCCTGGTCGAGGAACTAAGATCCCGCATGCTGCACAGCGCGGCCCTGCAAAACAAAAACAAAACAAAACAAAAAGCCCCCCAAACGGTAACCCCGCCCCAACGCCTGCCTCGTCGATCAAGCCAAAGAGGCGGGGCTTGGAGGGCGGCGGTGGGAGGAACTACGCGTAACTTCATGTTTTCCTAGCTACGCTGGAAAAGGGGTCCAGACAGCTGGTTCGGAACGTTTGAAACAAAGGCGGCAATACAGTCGTATGAGGAAGAACCAGAAGTTGCCAGAGCTCGTTACACAGGCGGTGATGAGGTCCTGCTGTGGGAAATTACCCAGCCCCAGAGGCAGGGCTCTGGGCTTCACATATAAAGCCACTGGGCCAAAGGCTGCGGACTCAAGAGTTTGCAGAGGATGTTCACGGCGTGATTGATCATATGATCACAGGAAGCAAGCTGTGGGACTCCGCTGGCGGTCCAGTGGGTAAGACTGCAGGCTTCCACTGCAGGGGGGCACAGGCTCACTCCCTGGTCAGGGAACTCAAATCCTACATGCTTCTTGGTGTGGCAAAAAAAAAAGCAAGACGTGAGCTTACATTCCTTATAGGAGTGCATTCACACCCGTGTGTGTGTGTACGTGTTGTGTTTTGCTTTGTGCCCCCCAACCTTCCCAGGTGAAAGTCCTAATCCCCAGGACCTCAAATGTGACCTTATTTGGAGATGGAGTCATTGCAGATGTAATGAGTTAAGATGAGTCACAATTGGAGCAGGGTGGTTCCTAGTACAATACAACCCATGACCTAATAAAAAGGGGGAAATTTGGAAATACACACACGCCCAGGAACGTCATATAAATGTGAAGGTGGAGATGCAGTGATGCTTGTACAAGTCAAGGAAGGTTGCAGACGGCTAGGAGATGCCACAGAAGCTGGGAGAGCTCAGAGAGCATGGAACAGACTCACAGCCTCAGAAGGAACCAGTGCTGACCAAGCCCTTGATCTTGAACTTCTGGTCCCCATAACTCTGTTGTTTTTTTTTTTTCCCACACTGCAAAGACATGCAGAGCTTCCCTGACCAGGGATCGAAACCATGCCTCCTGCAGTGGAAGCCCAGAGTCTTAACCACTGGATTGCCAGGGAAGTCCTTTTTACTTATTATTATTATTAGTTAATATTTTAACCATTTAAAAATTCTCTATTTCTGGCAGAGCTAGGTCTTCATTGCTGCATGAGCTTTCCTCCCATTTCCTCGATTGGGGGCTGCCCTTTGTTGCTGTGCGGGGGCTTCTCATTGCAGTGGCCTCTCATGGGCTTTAGGGCATTCGGCTTCAGGAGTCGTGGCTCCCAGGCTCTAGAGCACAGGCTCAGGAGTTGTGTTGCACTGGCTTAGTTGTTCTGAGGCATGTGGGATCTTCCTGAACCAGGAATGGAACCCGTGTCTCCTGCATTGGTTGCGGATTCTTTACCACTAAGCCACTGGGGAAGCCCCTATTATTATTTTTTAAAATAAATTTCAGTTGTTCAAGTCACCCAGTTTGTGGTGCCTTGTTCCTATAGCCCTAGGAGACTCACAGAGTATGTATGTGTATAGGTAGGTAGGAAAAGTTTTGGTAAGAAATGTGACAAGCTGATAAGGGGGAGTATGGTATGGGTCTGGTAGCCTTCACACACAACTTTAATTTGTACAAATGAAATGAATTTGCACATTGCTTGCATCATAAAATTAATTTCACAAAGACAGTTAAGTCATCCTTAATGGATCTTGTATTTCTCAGGCTACAAATTGGGGCCCTCTTCCTGGTTTCACACGATAAAAATTTCCAGGAACTTCCCTGGTGGTCCAGTGGTTAAGAACTCTTCTTCCAGTGGCAGGGGATGCTGGTTTGATCCCTGGTTGGGAAACTAAGATTCCACATTGTAGAGCAACTGGGCCTGGATGCCACAACTAAGATCCAATGCAGCCAAATAAATAAATAAATATATTTTTTACATTTCCAAATGGAGCATAGAAATGAATGCAAAGAAACTAACATGAAATTATATGAGGTTAGACAGCTAGAGTTCCTGGTTTTATTGAGAGCTAGGACTTGAGAGAAGTTTGTGGCTAAGGAAAAACCTATTTATACTTTGGGGGGCCAAAGTATCTGCTTTTAGATCAAAGAATGAAAGATGTAAAGTCAAACAGTAGAAATGCTGCTTCTTACATGTTGCTTCTTGGGGATGGGTGGGTGTCTGGATCACATGCACTGGAGTGGATGCAATGCCATTTGGATTCAAGACACTTTTCTTTTTCCCAGAAAATATCCACACAGCAAGGAATTTGTCCTGATGCCAAGGAGCTGCAAACTGCTTTCAAAATCGACATCAGTAAGTTGGGAGATTGGGATTGATGTCTATATCACTAGTATATATAAAATAAATAACAATTAAGGACCTACTGTACAGCACAGGAAGCTCTACTCAGTACTCTGTAATAGCCTATATAAGAAAAGAATCTAAAAAAGAGTGGATATATGTATATGTATAACTGATTCAATTTGCTGTAAACCTGAAACTAACACAACATTGTAAATCAACTATATGCCCAAAAAAAAAAAAAAAATCAACCTCAAGACCTTTCATTTCTTTTCCATGCACAGGAAGACCCCTGAATTCCTTGTGTAGTACCTTGGGAGTGGAAGGACACGTTTCTATGGCAACATCAGCTTTGTCAATCAAGCCAAAGAGGCAGGATCTGGAGGGTGGGTCTTTCCTATTCTCCTGGCTGGAATTCTCACCTAGACATTTTCTAACCAAGCAGAGAGGCAAGCAGGTGTAGGAAGTCCCACATCTGATGAAGCAACAGAGCGGTGTGGAATTTGGGTCTGTCAAAATTCCAGGGCACAGCTTATCTTCCTCAGCTCTGGGATGCCTCTTAGAGAAACAGGTTCATTGGGATTTAATTCACATTCCAGATAATGCACCTGTGTAAAGTGTACAATTGTGTGAACTTTAGTACATTAATGGAGTTATGCAGCCATCAAAGCAGCCTAATTTTAGAACGTTTTGATCACCCCAAAAGAAGCCCCGTGACGTCCTTTGCCCCTGCCCACTGACTTTCTAGCCCCAGGCAACCACTAATCCACTTCCTATCTCTCTGGAGTTCTGGAAAATTCATATAAATGGAACCATACACTGTGGGGCCTTTTGTGACTGGCATCTTTGACTGAGCCTAATGTTTTCAAGGCATATCCCTGTCCTAGCATGACACAGCAATTTATTCCTTTTTATAGCCAAGAATATTCTATTGGATGGCTGGCCCACAGTATTTACCTATTCATCAACTGATAGACATTTGGGTTTGTTTCCACTTTTGCACTATTGTGAATCATGCTGCCGTGAACATTCATGTACAAGTTTCTGTGTGGATGTATGTTTTTAATTCTGAATATGTCCCTAGGAGTGCAGTGGATGCATTGCACGGTAATTCCTGGATGCTGGTGGTTTAGTCTCTCAGTCCTGTCCAACTCTTTGCGACCCCATAGACTGTAGCTTGCCAGGTGCTTTTCTCTACTGGAGTGGGTTGCCATTTCCTTCTCCAGGGAATCTTCCTGACCCAGGGATTGAACTGGGTCTCCTGCATTGCAAGCCCATTCTTTAACTCCTGGGTACATCGCATGGTAACTCTATGTTTTGTTTTGTTTTTAGCCTTTTGAAGAACTGCCAGACTGCTTTCCAAAGCTGCTGCACCTGCCTGTTAGAAATACATTATACATTTATTTGTTTATTTAATATATATGCATTGACAGCACCTGTGGGCACTGTTCTGGGTGCTGGCAATATAGCAATGAGCAAACAGGCAGCTTATAGGGAGGAAATGAACATATGGAGCAAAGATAAGATGGGGTGTTTGGGGTGGGGTACAAGCCTGGGAATGTCCCACTGGAAAGGGGGACATTTAACCTGGAGAAAGGGCATTAAGAGCAAGTGCAAGGGCCCAGAGGTGGGAATAAATGAAATGGACGTATCTAAGGAACGTTGAGGTCGCCAGAGTAAGTGAGGAGGAAAATGAAGGGAGGCGAGAGCAGGAAGGTGCTGTGGGTAGATTGTTTGGGGTCTAACGGGCCATCAGGAGCATCCAGTGACCACAATTATCCTGGGGTCAGAGGAAACACAGTCCAGGCTGTAAGAGGACCAGGCTGCTGCCTGGGGGTTCCCAAGACTCCAGAGCAGGGTCTCCTGGCCCTTCATCTTCACGAGATCCTCGCAGCTTTCTTGTCCCCACCACATTCTTCCTAGTTGCTTCGAGCCCAGCTCCTGGTCTCAGCTTTGCTGCATCCGGCCTTCTGGACGTGGACTCTGTGCAAAGCTTCCATTGCATAGGAGAGAAAGCTGAGGCCCTTTCACAGGAGGGAGAGAAGCTCTTGCATGCAGGGTGGGGCACGGCCCTGTTGGGGGCTTTAAGTCCAGTCAGTAAACGGGAAACTTCTCCACCCGGTCTGCTAAGAACAGGTCCCACCTTGCAGTGGGGAAAGGGACTGCTCCAAAAGACCTTAACCCCTTCCCTAGCAACATACTACCGTCCCCATGACAACTAGGGCGGGGCCGGACTCGGCCTCATAGGTCTCCGGATCCTGCAGAGGCGGGGAGTCTCGCCTTCAGCAGGGGAGGAGTCTGAGCCGCGCTTGCTGGCCCTTTAAGAGGCTCCACCCGGCGAAACCTGAAAACATCCTGATTGGTCCCGAGAGCGGCCGAGCACAGCCGAACTTGACGCGCCCGCCTGCAGCTTTCTCTACTTACCTCCCACGCGGCTCAGTGGCTACCGCAGCCAATCACCAACGGGCGCGCCGACCTGTATCTGCATGGTCACGCCCCAGGGGATGGGTATACCCAATCCGATCGCTCGCCGAGTCGTTATTAGCATGTCGGGGGCGGTGCAGGGCGGAGCGGGCAGCAGGGGCGGGCTCCCGGCGGTTGGTTGGAGCGTCGTAGCAGCCGAGAGGTCCGGGAAAGTTTCTTTGGAGGTGAAAACAGCCGCGGAACTCGGGGCCCTGCGAGGAGGCGGGGGCGCGGGGATCCCTGGGCCGGGGCGGGGACCCTCCTGGGCCGGGAGGGTGCGGACCCAGGCCTCCTGGGGGGCGATCGCCCAACAAAGGATCCCTGGGGCGCCCGCCCCCGAGGGCCTCCCCGCCCCCGGTTCCGGCCCCCCCAGGCGCCCCGGACCTGGCATTACAGGGTTTCCCAGCCCAGCCCCGCCATCGCTGGCTTGGGCGACCCTCACTTGGCCACGCGTCTACGTTCCAGGTGCGGCCGGGAGTGGCCATGTCCCACGGCCCCAAGCAGCCCGGCGCGGCCTCCGCGTGAGTGCGACATCCCCTCCCCCTCAGCCCACTCGGGGATGCAACCACCCCGTCCCGTTGGAGCTTCTCGAACCCCGGGCCCAGGGTCTTGACTCCTCCGACTTGGGACAGGAGCCCCCCCACTTCGGAGTTCCCACGGGCTTCCCCCAAACCTCCGTGCTCTAGTCCTTTTCAGGAGTGGCCTGCTGACCTCCTCTAGTTCTCCTGCCCTAACCCCGGATCCTGACCTCCTCAGACCCCTGCTCTCAGAACTCAGGCCGCTAGCTGCCAGCGCTTTCGTCGTGGGGGAAGGGGTGGGTGACCCTGGCGTCCCGTAGCTCTAGTCTCTCCGAGGTCCCCTGTGACTCCCCTAGTGCTCCAATCTCAACCTCCGTATCCTGACCCTCTTCAGAGCCCTCTTCTGAGGACTCAGGCCTCTTGCTGCCAAATCCGTCGTCAGGGGTGGGGAGTGGGAATGACCCTGGCTTCCCGTGGCTACAGGCCGGCGAGCGGCAAGGCTCCAGGACAGCATGGGAGCTTCGTGGTGGCTGTCAAGCAAGAGCGCGGCGAGGGCCCGCGGGCCGGAGAGAAGGGGTCCCACGAAGAGGAGGTGAGAGTCCCTGCACTGCTGTGTCGGTGGGCCTTAGCCTTAAAGCTCCGCCCCGAGCTAAATTTGAATTTGCTGTGGCTCCGCCCACAGTCCAGAATTCCCTTCCCAAGCTGAGGCCTGCCCCATGTCAGATACCACGCCCCCAAGAGCTCCACTGCCACTGTCTAGGCCCCGCCCACTACCCGGGGAATCTCTGCTAGTAAGGCACGCCCATACAGGGGACACGCCCACAACACAAGCCAACCCAATCCTTGGGTTGATGCTCTGTCCCCAGTACCTCTCTGATCCCTTTACCCATGGCCAGGGGTTCCTTAACCCCACTCTCCCAATTCTGAACCCTGACCAGGCCATACTTCCATACCTCTGGGTCCCACCTCGTGGTTAGGCCCCACCCAAGTCTTCCAGGGCCCCGCCTCTTCCCCTCTGTGCCCAGCCCCAGCCCTCCAGACCCCTCCCAACAGCGCGACTGGGTTCTGCAGCCGGTGAAGAAGCGCGGCTGGCCCAAGGGCAAGAAGCGGAAGAAGATCCTGCCGAATGGGCCCAAGGCACCTGTCACCGGCTACGTGCGTTTCCTGAACGAGCGGCGCGAGCAGATCCGGACGCGCCACCCGGACCTGCCCTTTCCCGAGATCACCAAGATGCTGGGTGCCGAGTGGAGCAAGCTGCAGCCGGCGGAGAAACAGGTGGGGACGGCCCGGGACCACTGACTGACCTGCTCTCACTCACTCAGACATCCATCAGCATCACTTACCCCCAAGGAACAGGTGTGGCAGGCCCTTCGTTCTGCCGGGAGGACTGACCACCCGTTAGCTCTCTCCAGCTTGTTGAAGGGAGGGGAGGGTGGCAGTTGGCTGGAATAAACATAAAAGTTAATAAACACCGTTATAAAAGAAGTCGAGGGTGGATGCTGGATTTTTGTTAGAAACCTTGCGGTTTTAAAGTTCTGGTAATTAATTTAAAATTTGCAAAAACATCAAGGAAATGTAACAAAATCACCAGCAGCGTACACCCTCTACATGGTATTTCAACAGGCAAAATGGGTTTAGAAGGGCAGGTCAGCCCAGAGGTGGGAGCCTGCAGACAGTCAGACACCGGGGAGTGGTTTAAAAAGGCTGGAATTGGGGTGAGGTAGTGAGGTCCGGGAGTTGGGAGGTGGCTTGAGCAGCAGAGCGAAGTGCGAAGTTTTGTCTGAAGGGCAGCAGGGAGCTGTGGCAAAGTGTAGTACAGCGGGCTGAGTGATGGAGTCTGCGAGGCCTCCGCTGCCACTGGGCCGAGCCTTCTCTCCCTGCCCCCACCAGCGGTACTTGGACGAGGCTGAACGGGAGAAGCAGCAGTACATGAAGGAGCTGAGGGCCTACCAGCAGTCGGAAGCCTACAAGATGTGTGCGGAGAAGATCCAGGAAAAGAAGATCAAGAAAGGTGCGAAGGGCCTCAGCCTCCAGGCAGCTGAGTGCTTACTCTGAGACAGGTGACCCAGGCCGATGCACCCCCCACCCCACCCCCTGCCAAAGGGTCTCTCACGGTCATGTGGGAACGAGACACATGTAACCAGACAGTTGTGAGTGAACGGGGCTGATCTGTACTGAGATAGGACACTCATGGATATGAGGGTGGGGGGAGGGGCCCAGGAGGGGCCTTTGATCCAGGATGAGCAGGTGCGGGGGTGGGGGGAAGGGGGTGGGTGTTGGTGGAAATAGTGGCGTTCCAGGCAGAGGGGACAGCATGTGCAAAGCAGGGGGTCAGAGGAGACCTGGGAGACTGACCCTGCCCTCCTCCCTCCCCCACCAGAGGATTCCAGCTCTGGGCTCATGAATACCCTTTTGAATGGACACAAGGTAAGCGTCCCTCCTCCACGGAGAACACCGGGGCGAGAAAGGTCTGGCGTGTTTAAACCCCCGGGTGACCAAGGACTGTCGCTCATGGGGTGAAGTGAGCACCCAGTCCAGATGTGTGCGAGTGGAGGCGGAGCACTCACACAAATTGAGAGGGGGGCAGTAAAATGGACTCTGACCCAGGTAGCCTCAGGAGACCCTCCCAAGCTTAGGGGATGTCCCATAGGAGGGTTGACTGACCCCCCTCCAAATTGCCACCTTGTCCTGTCGTCCCAGGGTGGGGACTGTGACGGCTTCTCGACTTTCGACGTCCCCATCTTCACTGAAGAGTTCTTGGACCAAAACAAAGGTGAGCGCTGACCAGCGGTTCTTGAAGCAAGCGTTGAACCAAGAGGGCATCGAGGCGGGAGGCAGTGGGTGCCTTCCTCTCTTGCCCTCGCAGCCCAGACTGCTGAGATGTGGGGCTGGAGACAGAGCAGTGACGGAAGGCTTGGCGTGGGACACAGCTCGGGGCGAAGTCCGCAGAGGGAAGGCGGCCGGGGGATGGCGGGGAAGCGTCAGGCTCTTACCCGGCTCCCCGCCTGCAGCACGGGAGGCGGAGCTGCGGCGCCTGCGGAAGATGAACGTGGCCTTCGAGGAGCAGAACGCTGTGCTGCAAAGGCACACGCAGAGCATGAGCAGCGCGCGCGAGCGTCTGGAGCAGGAGCTGGCGCTGGAGGAGCGGCGGACGCTGGCGCTGCAGCAGCAGCTCCAGGCGGTGCGCCAAGCGCTCACCGCCAGCTTTGCTTCGCTGCCAGTGCCTGGTGTGGAGGCCCCGCCCCCAACAACCTAGTCCCGCCCCCTATGACCCCGCCCTCGATGACCTCGGCTCTGCCCGGGCTTCCGCGAGTTCCGCCCCCTCTGACCCCGCCCAGCAAGTCCTCACTCTGGCATCCCTTCACCCCCAGTCGCTTCGCAAACCGCTTCTCTGTCCGACCGACGCGCCCCTGCTGACCCTTACTCCCGGGAATCCTAAGCCCCCGCGGCCCCGTCCTCACTGAACGCTGCTCGTGCCAGCCCCGCCCACAGTAGCCCTCGCGCCCCGCCTCTCCCCGGGTCTAACTTCCGTGTTCATTCCTCGGCTGACCTAGGCCAACTTCTCCCCCACCAGTCCCCGAATCCCCCCATCACGACCCCGCCCTCTCCATCTTCCATCTTCTGACCTCTGCCACAGTTGACTTTGATTTCCCCGGGTCCAGACGCCCTGACCGCGCGCACCTGACCCCACTGACGCTCACCCATGGCCCCCTCCTCTTACCCCCACCTTCTGATCTTTGTTTCCGTGGTGATCCCCCACTGGGCTCGTCTGACGGATCCCTGCCTCCCCAGGCACCGGCGAAACGCCCACGCTCAGCACCCTGGACTTCTACATGGCCCGGCTGCACGGCGCCATCGAGCGCGACCCCGCCCAGCACGAGAAGCTCATCGTCCGCATCAAGGAGATCCTGGCCCAGGTCGCCAGGTGTGTACCAGGGCAGGTCTGCCCCCCGCCCGTTCAGCCCAGCTTGGGCTGCCTCGCGTGGGGACAACCTCAGGCTTGACTTGCCTTGGAGAAGCCTGGCTACATAAACCGGTTTTAGGTCTCCAGCGGGCTTTCTGGGGTGTGGGGCCGTTGCCGCCAAGTGGGATCTGGCTGCCAGATCTTATTCCGAGGCCACAGTGCTTGCAGGATCTACTAGGTGGGGCTGGTTTGATGTAGGTGGCTAATGGCCTAGCTACTGGGGAGCCCTAATTCAGCCTGGTACTGTGTTAAATGCTGCTTGGGGGATGTTGAGGCCAGCACACCTCTGGCTCAGGGGACCCAGAGCTTCACCACAGCTTCTGCATGGGTTTTTCTGGGTGGCTCCTAGCTGCCCAGGATAGGTGGGATCAACTCCAGGCCCCCCACCCTAGCATCCGAAGGAGCAGAGGAGGGTGGCCTCTGGGGTACCCCAGGATGGGGATGGGGGCTGAGACCTGATGTGGGTCCCCCATCAACTAATCTCTTCTTTTGTCACAGTGAGCATCTATGAGGGTGTCGGCCGCCCCACAGATCCAGAGAAGACCAAGCTCTGGTCATGGCCCCTCCCCCAGTTGCACCCCCTGGAGGAGGGGTGGGGGGTTCCATCCTCTGGGGCCAGGCCTGATCCTGCACCTTGGGGGCTCTAGCCCCCCTAAAATTAAATTTCTACAGCATCCCTCTAGCTTTGAATCTCCCCAGGTCCCCATCCTAGAAAACCCACCCACCATGCACTGTGCACAGACTCCCAGGGCCCAGCCAGGCCTGTTGGCCTCACAGGTCACATCACACTACACAGACGTGGGAACACACGAGGGGTAATGTAGCCCAGGACAGGAGGAAATCCACAGCCGCTCACAGCTGGTGTGGGGAGAGTTACACACCCTACACCCACTCCCCGGGACCAGCTCCCAGACCCAGGGCAGAGAAAACCCACATCCAATACACGGGGACTCCTGCCTGGCAGGTGTCACCCTAAGTACCCACACGGGCAGGCACCTTGCAGGGACACACTCTCACACTCCTGGCGGAGCCATCTATCTGTCACCCTCGCATTCCTGCACCCCTGAATGGGGGGGCTGGCACCACCCCATGCTCGTTCAGCTGAGGAACCACCGTGGAGGCAGTTGTTTTGCCACCACTCGATTTGGACTTCTTAAATAATAATAAAAAAAAAAATGGAATTGAATTTCAAACTTAAAGGAGTATGTGTGTTTTTTTTAAAGGGGAATGGGCCAGGATCCTCTGTTGGGGTCCCAGGCCTACCCTCTCCAGCCCCTGGCAACCACTAGTCCACTTTCTGTCTCTGGATTTACATGTCCTAGACATTTCATACAAATGGAATCACACACTGGGTCTTTTGTGTCTGGCTTCTCTCACTGAGCGTCATGTCCTCAAAGTCCATGTTGTAGCGTTTCTCGGTGCTTCATTCCTTTTTCTGGCAGAGTGATATTCCATAGTGTGGATAGCCCATGTTTTGTGTACCCATTATTGGTTGATGGACACTTGGGTTGTTTCCACCTTCTGGCTATTGCAAATCATGCTGCTGAGAACACACACATACAGATTTTTGTTTGAACACCTGCTCTTATTTCTGGATAGATCCCAAGAAGCAGACTGGCTGGGTCAGATGATAATTCTGTACTTAACTTACTGGGGAGTGCTTTCAGAGACTTAAGCCTTTTATGGAATATTTGAGACACCCTAAAAATTCCAGAGATTTAATTTGACAAACACTGGTGTTATCAGTTGAATTTAGCCCCACCCAAAGAAAATCTTGAAGCCCTAACCCCCAGAACCTCAAAATGTGACCTTATTTGGCAATAGGGTCACCGAGGATATAATTAGTTAAGATGAGGTCATCTTGGAGTGTATGTGTGGGGGGTGCCTCTAATCCAATGTGACTGGTGATCCTTATAAGAAGATAAAGTAGAGAAGGAAATGGCAACCCACTCCAGTGTTCTTGCCTGGAGGATCCCAGGGACGGGGGAGCCTGGTGGGCTGCTGTCTATGGGGTCGCACAGAGTTGGACACGGCTGAAGCGACTTAGCAGCAGCAGCAGCAGCAGCAGCAGACTACTTCAAATTAAGTTCTGAGGGATCAAAAATTATACATGGATTTTCTACAACAAGGAGCAGGGTGGTCAGCGCCGCTAGCCTCTGCACTGCTCTAGAACCAACTGCAATTTCACAGTCAATGTTAAACTTTTGGGCTAAATTTATACTTTGAATTATGTAACTTGTCTCATATTCAACAAAATGAGATTCCAATTTTTTTTTTTTACTGTGTGAACTGAATAAAATAAACAAATTGTTATTAAAAATTTTAAAAAAGAAGATAAGGATTTGGACATGGAGAAAGGAGACAGCCATGTGACAACAGGCAGACACTGGAGCAGAGCACACCCCAAAGAAGGCCAAGGATGGTTAGCCACCAACAGAGGCTGGGAGTGGTGCTGGGGGGAGAGGATGCCACCCAAGGAGTCAGAAGAGCTTGGACTTGCTGACAAATTGATTTCTAGCCTTCAGAATTTTGAGAGAATAAATTTCTATCATTTTTAAGCCACTCAACTGGTGGTACTGTGTTATGGCTGCCCCAGGAAACTGGAAAAGATGGATATTGTCACACCCACACACACACACGTGTGTGCTTCCTCACCTCACCCCCTCTCTGGCATTGTACCCTCATCGCAGGTTTGGAGTTTACCATTCCTGGTCAGGTCTTTACATAACCTTTAGCACAAAAGGATGTCTTTCCACAAGAATACCATTTTGATGGATTTTTTGTTTGTTTGTTTTAGTTTGTTTTCTAAAGATTTGAAAATGTACAATTCTGTGGTTTCTAGTATAGTCACAAAGTTGTGCAACCGCCAGCACCACTTAATTCCAGAATATTTCATCACCCCCCAAACAACAGCCCCTTCCATGTTAGCTATTATTCCCCATCTTCCCTTCCCCCAGCCATTGGCAACCACAAATCCACTTTCTGTCTCCATGCATTGGCTGTTTTGGACACTTCATCTAAATGGTATCCCAGGCTATGTGGCCTTTGCAATCTGGCTTCCTTCAATGAGTATCAGGTTTTCAAGGCTCATCTGTGTTATGGTGTGTATGCCGTTCTGCACGTTTTCAAGCTTTACGTAAATTTTCTTACCTTGTCTGAAGCCTTCTGTAACTTGCCTTTTCCAGCAATGCTTGGTTTCTGAGATTCTTCAGAGGCATAAGTCCTCCCTTTTGAGCTGCTGTATGGCATTCCAGTGCTGTTATTGAGCCAAAATCAACATTCCTTTTGGTGACAGTGGGTCCCCAGGGGATTCTGAGAGAAACCTCCTAGTACCCAGAGCCTTCTCATCTGTAACCCAATGGGCTCAGAGAACTCCTGCCTTCCTCTCCTCCAGTTGAGGAGACTGAGGAAACACAGGATGAATAAATAAAATATCTGCCCTGCCAGGTCACGCTCAGTGCTAGGGAGGAAAAAAAGCAGGGAAGAGAAACTGGGACCTGGTGAGGAGGTGACGTCTGAGCCAAGAGCTGAGGAGGCGAAGGAGTGAACCACTTGGAGATGTGAGAGACGTTCCAGGTGTTGGAGGGGGCACAGCCTGTGCAAAGGCCCTGTGTGTTGAATGAGCAGGGAGGATGCCATGTGTCTGGAGCAGAGTGAGCCAGAAGAAAAGAGGGAGGAGAAGGGGCCAGGGATGGGGATGTGGCGGCTTGTGCAGGGCCTTGTGGGCAGAATAGAGGACTAGGGTTTACCCCAGGGGAGGTGGGAGCCCTGGAGGGCTGTGGGCAGGGGATGGACACGATGTAGCTCAGTTATGCCTGAGGGTAAGGGTAGGGTAAGGGTTCTCCCCACCTCCGACGGTTGTTGCAAGGATTAAATGAGTGCGCCCAGCAGAGAGGGAGCACTCTGGCACTAGCAGTTGCCCTATCCTTATTTGTGATCCTTATTTTTTCCCCTGCTCCCCGGGGAGAGCACAGCTGGACCTGGCAGGGCCGGGACACCTGGGGCCCACCCTCGCATACACACTCCGCGGTGTCGTCTTCCCGGGAGGCTCGGGTTCCCGGATCCCCTTACCCCGGGCGGCTCGGCTGTCGCGCCCTGGGCCGGGGGAGGGGAGGCTGCAGGAAGCGGCGGATCCGGCGGCTGTGGCGGTGGCCCCGGTGACCAAGCTCTTCCTGCCATGGAGACCACAGAGGCCCGCGAGGCCCGGGGGGCCGAGGCTCAGCGCCTGCCCGCGCCCCCGCCCTCGCCCGCCGAGGCCCCGGCGGCGTCCCAGACCCCAGCCGCGCCCCGTGCCCGCCCGCGCCTCGTCTTCCGCACGCAGCTGGCGCACGGCAGCCCCACGGGCAAGATCGAGGGCTTCACCAACGTGCGCGAGCTCTACGCCAAGATCGCCGAGGCCTTCGGAATTGCGCCCACCGAGGTGAGGCCCGCGGACCCCAGCACCCGAGGCCCACTAGTCGACCGGGGATAGGGGTGAACCCTGGACTCTGGGACGGGGTCCCCAGATCCTCCATCTCCGGATGGAGGGGACCCTATCTCCAGATCTCAGAGACTCACCTCTCGGATCCTGCGGTGCCCATACCCCGTGGACCCCCTTTGCACTCCCTGTGCAAAAGGTGAGCAAGTCTTAAGGTTCGTGGATCCTTAGATCGTCCGGAAAACACTGGGCTACCCAGCTAGGAGTGGACCCCAGCCCTCAGGGAAGCGCCTCCGGTTCCTGGGCGCGGCTGGGGACTGGGGTTCCCGGCAGCTCCCTGCCAGGTGAGATGTCCGAGGTCATGGGAGTCAAGGACTGGGCCACAGGTACGCCCCTCAGCCCCCAGGGGGCGCCAGGAGATTTGGAACTAACTGCCTTTAAAAGATGGTCTGGGGTTGTCAGGTCATCAAAGGGTTAAAAGTGGAAGTCTGAGGGAGGATGGAAGAAGGGCGTCCATCTGTCCGCAGCCTCCTTCTCATCCTGCTCCTCAGTCTGGGGGTCCCAGTCTCCTCGCCTCCTACTCCATTCTGAGGATCCCATATTCTGCCCTTAAGCATGACTACGATCCTGGGGAAGGCGGGGGTTTCATGCTTTTGTGCTGCAGTATCCCTATAAGGCCCCTGAGCCCATCCCCTGGTTGTTCTGTGCAGATGGTGGGGGATGAGGGCTGTCGTTAATTTGGGGCTCCCTCTCCTCTTGGGGCAGATCTTATTCTGCACCCTAAACAGCCACAAGGTGGACATGCAGAAACTCCTGGGCGGCCAGATAGGGTTGGAGGACTTTATCTTTGCCCATGTGCGCGGCGAGACTAAGGAGGTGGAGGTCACTAAGACGGAGGACGCCCTGGGACTGACCATCACGGACAACGGGGCCGGCTATGCCTTCATCAAGGTGCCCACTTTGGGGTGAGGGGGAGGTGGCTTCCAGGGTGTCCGGCGATCTGGGGTGAGCCCCTGCTCCTCTGTGGTGTGAATGGGCTCTGGGGACCCGAGTTGGGTGGCTGGATGGTGGGGTCCTGTGAATGACTCTGGGTCCCCCGCAGAGGATCAAGGAAGGCAGCATCATCAACCGAATCGAGGCAGTGTGTGTGGGAGACAGCATTGAGGCCATAAACGACCACTCGATCGTCGGCTGCCGCCACTACGAGGTGGCCAAGATGCTGCGTGAGCTGCCGAAGTCTCAGCCCTTCACCCTGCGGCTGGTGCAGCCCAAGAGAGCCTTCGGTGAGGGCCACCTGGGGCCCTGGGGGACAGGCTGGGTGGGGTGAAGCTCTTTCAGAAATGGGTTCTCTGGATGTAAGGAGCGGCAAAGGGTCAGGGGATGGGACAAGATGGAAGGGTCTAGATGCCCCTGGTAACAGGACAGAGACCTTCTGGCACTGTATGAGAAACAGGTGGGTTATTTCTACATTGTCATAGAGTCAGCCCAGGCATGGGGTCGGGGGAGGCTTGGGAAGACTGAGAAAGGATAAGGAGCTGTCTGGATCTATTCTGTAACCTAACTGGCAGCTTTTAAAGTCCTGCTCTGAGTCTCTGGTGAGTTCTAGACAGTGGCTTTCATAGGGAATTCTTGAATGGAGCTTTTCAAAGAGAAGTCTGTGACTGGTCTGTGGATGAGATAAGGAGGTCACCTTGCATGTGTGAGTGCTCAGTGGTTCAGTCAGGTCCTACTCTTTGTGACCCCATGGACTGTAGTCTGCCAGGCTCCTCTGTCCATGGGATTCTCTAGGCAAGAACACTGGAGTGGGTTGCCACTTCCTACTTCAGGGCAAATTCCTGACCCAGGGATCGAACCCGTATCTCTTACGTCTCCTGCATTGGCTGGCAGATGCTTTATCATTGAGCCACCTGGGAAGCCCTCACGACTAGGTTGTGAAAGTGTTAGTCTCTTGGTCGTGTTCCACTCTTTGTGAGCCCATGGTCTGTAGCCTGCCAGGCTACTCTGTCCATGGATTCTCCAGGCAAGAATACTGGAGTATCTTGCTCTAGCATTTGCTCTCCCTAATCTAGTCATTGCTTTCCCGCAATGACTAGATTAGGGAGAGCAAATGCTAGAGCAAGATACTTTCTAGACTGTCCCTAAGGAGAATCTGAAGTAGTTTCTTCTAGGGAGAGTCATTTTGAGAGGAGGAAGGAAATTTAAGGGAAGGAAGGATTCTCAAACAGGGTCTCTGAGGATTCATCCATGGAAATAAGGAGGACTTTGGAGGGTAGGAATGTTCTAGAAGGGCTCAGCTGGTGGCTTCTGAGTCTTTACGAAGATGTAGCTTCACCCAGAACACATGCACCTCCTCTACTCTGTCCCCTCCAGATATGATCGGCCAGAGGAGCCGGAGCAGCAAATACCCCATGGAAGCAAAAGTCAGCAGTGGGAGGGAGACCCTGCGGCTTCGGTCTGGGGGGGCTGCCACTGTGGAGGAAGTGGTGAGTGGAGGGGATGGGGGGCCTTCAGGGGCTCTTGCACACAGAGTTCTACCGCTGACGCTGACTCAGCATGACCTTGGGGAAGACCCTCTCCTTTACTCAGCCTCAGTTTCCCCATCTGCAGAATGGGTTCTTGTCAGGCAGGGCAGTAATGGCAGGACCAGAAGCATTGGCTCATGGAAGATCCCAATCTGCTGTCACCAAAGGGGTAGTGGCTTGGGGAGGGGGCTGGGCCGGAGGATCCCAGGCTTCTGACTCTCTGCTTTGCCCCCCATGCCCCCAGCCCAGTGAATTCGAGGAGGAGGCATCTCGGAGGGTGGACGATCTGCTGGAAAGTTACATGGGCATTCGGGACCCAGAGCTGGGTAAGGGGCCAGGGTAAGCTGGGTGGACCCTGGGGGGAGGACAGCCCATGGGGAGGAGGCAGGGATCCCCCCCACCCCAGGGAGAACCCTCACCCACTTCCCCTCTGCTTGGCCTGCAGCATCCACCATGGTGGAGACGTCCAAGAAGACAGTGAGCGTCCAGGAGTTTGCACGCCATTTAGACTCCGTCTTGGGCGAGTTCGCCTTCCCGGACGAGTTTGTGGTGGAGGTGTGGGCCGCCATCGGCGAGGCCAGGGAAGCCTGTGGCTAGTCTGCTCTGGTGCCAAGCGCAGCCCCAGCTCGGAGCCCAGCCCCCCGCCCCAGCCCTCCCGGTCATTTTCCAAAGCCCAGCCCTGCTCCAGAGTCCAGAAGCCCAGACCTGAGATCCAGCTCTGCTCTAGAACACAGCCCAGTTCAGAGACCAAGCCTAGATCTGAGCCCGAGTCCTGCTCTAGAGTCCAGTCCAGTTCAGGGACCAAGCTCAGATCTGTGACACAACCCAGATTGGAGCCCCAGCCCTGCTTTAGAGCCCAGTCCAGCTCAGAGACCAAGCCCAGATCAGAGCCCCAGCCCTACTCTAGAGCCCAGCCCAGCTCAGAGACCAAACCCAGAACTGAGACTCAGCCCTGTTCAGAGACCAAGTCCCTCTTTAGAACCCAGGTCAGTTCTGAGGCCCAGTTCATCACTAGAACCCCATCCAGTTCTGAGATGCAATCCAGCTTCAGAACCCAGCTCAGTTCTAGAGCCCAGGATGGCTCTAGAGCCCAGGACAGCTCTGAGGCTAAGTGGAGCTTTGATGTGAAGTCAAGCTTTGGAACCCAAATAAATTTGAAGACCCAGCCCAGTTCTGAAATCCAACCTGGTTCTGGAAGCCAAGCCAGCTTTATGACCAAGCCCTGCCATAAAACTCGATCCAACTCTGCAGTTCAAGATAGCTCCATGACTCAGCCGAACCTGGATACTCAATGTAGCTCAGGAACACCAGGTAGTTCTGGAGCCCACGTGAGACTCAAGAGGCAGTCCAGCCCTGGAAGCCCCTCCAGCTTAGCAGTCAAAGACGGTTCTGAAATGCAACCCTGTTCCCGAACCCAGGCCAGCTCAGGAACCCAGATGCACACTTCAGTCCAGCCCAGGTCCAGACACTATCTGCGTCCTAGGGCTCAGTCCAGCTCCAGTGATGAATCCAGCTCAGAGACTGAGCCCAGCTCTAGCCCCCAGCCTCGTGCAACAAGCAAACCCATCTCCAGGATTCAGACAAGCTCTGGACCCCCACCCATTGCTGGGGCAAGACCTGCCTCCAGAGCTCAGCCTGATGCTGAGCCCCATGCTCACTGCAGAGCACAGAGCAACTCTAGAATGCCATCCAGCTCTGGGACAAGGACTAATCTCCGGGCCTGGCCTCTTTCCAGAGTTCAGTCCACCTCCAGCACTCCACCCAGCTCCAGAACTCAGCTCGGTTCTAGAGCCCAGGCTGGCTCTGGAATCCCACCTGGCTCCAAAACACAGTCAACTGCTGAGACCCAGGTGCATTCCAGAATACAGCTAATATCTGGAACCCGGTCAAGTCCTGGGACCCAGAAGGATGCAGACACAGACTTCAGCTCCACAGCTGTGTCAAACTCCGAGAGTAGGCCCAGTTCAAGGACCCAGCCCTGCCCAGGAGCTCAAAACACCTCTGAGGCTCAGCTCAGCTCAGAAAGCCTGACAAGTTCTAGAAACCAAATCCAGGCCACAACCCAGGGCAGCTTTGGGACTGAGCCAGACTTTGGGAAACAGACCAGCTCTGGAACGCAGCTCATCTCTAGAACCCCTCACAGCTCAGAGATGCAGATAAGTGCAGGAACTAAGCCCCGCTCTGGAGTCAAGCTCAACTCCAAAACCCAACTCAGCTCCACAGTTCAGTTCAGGTCTGAGATGCAAGCCAGCTCTGAAACCTGGAGCAGTTCAAGAGTACAGTCCAGCTCTGGATCCGAAACCGGCTCCAGAATCCAGACCAGTTCTGGAACCCAGCTGAACCCTGAGATTCAGCCCAGCTCTAGGACCCAGACCAGTGAAAGAACTCAGTCCAGCTCTGGAGTCCAGCTCAGCTCCAGAACACAGCCTGCTTCTGGATGCCAACCTGGCTCTAGAACCCAGACAAGTTCTGGAACTCAGCTCAGTCCTGAGACCCAGCCCAGCTCTGGGACCCAGACCAGTGAAAGAACTCAGTCCAGCTCTGGAGTCCAGCTCAGCCCCAGAACACAGCCTGCTTCTGGATGCCAACCTGGCTCTAGAACCCAGACAAGTTCTGGAACCCAGCTCAGTCCTGAGACCCAGCCCAGCTCTGGGACCCAGACCAGTGCAAGAACTCAACTCAGCTCTGGAGTGCAGTTCAGCTCCAGAACCCAGTGCAGCTCTAGAATTCAGCCCAGCTCTGAAACCCAGACCACTTCAAACACTCAGCCCAGCTCTGGAGTCCACCTTAGTTCCAGAACTGAATCTGATTCTAAAACTAGAAGCCAGACCAGTCCAAGAATCCAGCTCAGCTCTAGAAAGGGGCCCTGCCCACAGACCCCAGGCCTTGACCCCAGAACCCAGCCTGATCCCGCCCCTTATGCCCAACCTCGACACCTAGGCCCACCACCCAGAGCCCCGACTCCAGGTCCTAGCCAAATCTCTTGCCCCCAGCCCCATCCCCATGATCTGGTACGAGGAACCCCGCCCAACCCTAGCCCTGGCCAAAGCCCCTCAACTTCTCCCCTGGCCCCACACCCACAGTCCCTCTTCACCCCCCAGAAACCAGCCCTTTCCCCCAAGCCCCAGCTGGGACCCCAGAAGTCTACCCCACCCACCAAATCCGTCATCCCTAGTTTTGCCCCCAGGGTGGCCCTCCTTTGTTCTCAGCCCCTTGAACCCTCATTTGAGGGGCCTGCCCCCTCCTCCATGCTCAGGGAGTCTGGGTTACCTCCACGGGAGTCAGAGCTCCTACCCCACCATGGAGGGCAGTAGCTTGGGCGTGACATAGTTGGGGCCCCCATCCTGCTCCTCCTGCTCCTCCCTGCCTGGGTTGCCCAGAAGTAGCAGGTGACCTCATTCCATACCAGCTGACCCTAGGTCTATGGGAGGGCAGTGGGGTAGGGGCGGGCAGGGGAGGCAGGAGGCAGTTTCCTTCTCATGTACCTTGAGGGCTTGAGGGCTCGTGGGGAATAAAGGCATAAAGGCACCTCCCACCCCTGCAGCCTGATGTGTTATTTTGGCGGGTATTTGGGGGAGAGCAGAGGAAGGGGCTGACACGAAAACACTAGATGCTTATTAAGTGCCTACTATGTGCCAGGCACCCTATAAGTGCTAACTGTGCAGGTGTTGAGGGCCCTGCAGGACACACATCAGTCTGCATAAGATCAGTCTACTTTTATTGAGCAGCTACTGTGGGCCAGGAGCTGCTTGCTCAAGGTGCAGAGAGTCTGAAGGGCTGAGTGGATAGATGGTGAAACCACAAGCTGATGAAGGCATGTGCTTCATCTGCAGTGGAGGAAGCAGGTGTGTACCCCATGGTCTCTGGGTATCTATTTCGTCCTCTCTTTTCCTCATCTGCAAAATGGGTTTAACCCAGAACCCTCTCCTGGGGTTTCAGGCAGGATTCCAGGAGATCTCAACCGTGAAATGTTCAGGGAAGACTCAATAAAGTGGGTGGGGAGAGGAGTGAGGAGCCAGCCCCACCTCTAGGGGCTTCCCCCACTCTCGCCCTAGTCCTGCTCAGCTGGGGCTTCCCCAACCCCCACCCCAGTCCTGTTCAGCAGCTGTGGGCTGGATGGGAATCTTGACACCAGAAACTTCAATGATGGATGATTTCAGAGCCAAAGGAAAATAAAGCCGAGGTGGAGATTATATTTTGGCAAGAGAGGGGGTCTGTTGGCATTCAACCTTTCTAGACAGAGCCTTCTTGAATTGGGATGTCAAAGGGAATCAACCATACTCCAGTAAGCAGGTCAGATTCAGGGGTTGGAGCCCGTTATTTTTGGAGGATTTCTGCAAGGGGAAGCTTACAAGTCTGATTTCCTCCAGATACCTGCCCAGCACCGTCATATCCTTCCTAGGGTTGGGCGGGGACTCAAAGAAGGGGTTGAGACAGGGGAAGGGCTTTGGAAAGGGGAGTCAGGGAAGACTTGGGGGCGTCCCTGGGGCTGATGGAAGATAGCACACAATTTTGTTGTTCAAACCCTCTGTCTATGCTACACTCTTGGCTCCTGGGCATCAGGACAGACAGAAGCGACCGACAGGGAGGATAAAGGTCTGGTGGGGGACATTCTGGCAGGGTGCTCTGTCCTTCCAGAGTGTCCAGCCTAGTGTATCGTTGACCTGCGGGTGAGCTGGGGCTGCAGGGACAGTGACCGGGACCGGGTGCTCAGGCGAGGGTAGAAGCGCTGGATCACTGCCCGGCGAAACAGGATGTACACCCAGGGGTCGAGGATCTGGTTCCAGGTGGCCACTCGCAGGTAGATGAGCAGCTGCCGCTCCGTGAGGCGGGACAGCTGCCCCGTCGGGCTCATGGCGGGTGGGCTCTGCAGCACCGTCTGGGCGATGAAGACCTGCCGGGGGCCAGAGCAGTCAGCCAGGGGCCAGGCTGGCAGCCAGCCCTGCCCTCCACCAGCACCTGCCTGTGCCACCTGCTGTCCCCTGAGATCCAGTGCTGATTCTGTTCCTGCTGGGCTGTGTGACCTTCAGGATATCTGCCTGACTTCTCTGAGCTTCAGCTGATGTGGCTGCAAAATAGCACACTTTTCCTGCTCCTTCCCTGGACATGATTAAACACGGTGGACAAAGAGGACTTGCAGGTGCGAACAGGTGGAATCACTGTGACTGCCAGTGTTATTATTCTATTAAACACATATTTTATATAAACTTTACATATATCAAATATACATACTATATATAATAATATATCAAATTATGGTATAAGATTTATATTAAATAATTAAATTTTGTTATTTTGTCACTTTATATTACATTGAAATTTATAGTTTATAAAATTCTATGACAAAAATTTTATATTAAATAATTTTTATGTTAAACATAGTAAGTTTAATATAGATTATTAAATATTGGATTTATGTTTAATATTACACAATATGTAATATGATACAAATTATTATATATACTAATTTACAAATAATTATAGATATAATGATATAGTTACCTAATAATATGTTGTTAATTATAACCATATTATTTATTATATGGTATTTAAAATTATATATGTAATTAATTATATAATATATAATTGTAATGTGACTATGTATTACATGAGTGATCTAATTACTAAGTATTCATTAATAACATAGCTATATGTTATATAGTATTTAACAATTATATAATATGTAATGATCAATGTTATTAAATATTAATAATATGTATTATATGCTATATAGTATTTAACAATTATATACTATATACTGATCAATATATTAAATATTAATTAATAATATGTAATTATAATAGTTTTGCTCAGTAAGGTCCAACTGTTTGTGACCCCATGGACTATGGCCTGCCAGGCTCCTCTGTCCATGGGCTTTTTTTCAGGCAAGAATATTAGAGTGGCTTGCCATTCCCTTCTTCAGAAGATCTTCCTAACCCAGGAACTGAACCAGCACCTCCTGCATTGTAGATAGATTCTTTACCTGCTGAGCCACTGGGGAAACCCCCTAATTATAGTTATATGTTATATAGTATTTAACAGTTATATAATATAATCATATATTATATAATAATTGATATAATTAATTATCAGATCAGATCAGTCGCTCAGTCGTGTTCGACTCTTTGCGACCCCATGAATCGCAGCACGCCAGGCCTCCCTGTCCATCACCAACTCCCGGAGTTCACTGAGACTCACGTCCATCAAGTCAGTGATGCCATCAAGCCATCTCATCTTCTGTCGTCCCCTTCTCCTCCTGTCCCCAATCCCTCCCAGCATCAGAGTCTTCTCCAATGAGTCAACTCTTCACATGAGGTGGCCAAAGTACTGGAGTTTCAGCTTTAGCATCAGTCCTTCCAAAGAAATCCCAGGGCTGATCTCCTTCAGAATGGACTGGTTGGATCTCCTTGCAGTCCAAGGGACTCTCAAGAGTCTTCTCCAACACCACAGTTCAAAAGCATCAATTCTTCGGCGCTCAGCCTTCTTCACAGTCCAACTCTCACATCCATACATGACCACTGGAAAAACCATAGCCTGGACTAGACGGACCTTTGTTGGCAAAATAACGTCTCTGCTTTTCAATATGCTATCTAGGTTGGTCATCACTTTCCTTCCAAGGAGTAAGCATCTTTTAATTTCATGGCTGCAGTCACCATCTGTAGTGATTTTGGAGCCCAGAAAAATAAAGTCTGACACTGTTTCCACTGTTTCCCCATCTATTTCCCATGAAGTGGTGGGACCGGATGCCATGATCTTCGTTTTCTGAATGTTGAGCTTTAAGCCAACTTTTTCACTCTCCACTTTCACTTTCATCAGGAGGCTTTTTAGTTCCTCTTTACTTTCTGCCATAAGGGTGGTGTCATCTGCATATCTGAGGTTATTGATATTTCTCCCGGCAATCTTGATTCCAGTTTGTGTTTCTTCCAGTCCAGCGTTTCTCATGATGTACTCTGTATATAAGTTAAATAAACTGGGTGACAATATACAGCCTTGATGAACTCCTTTTCCTATTTGGAACCAGTCTGTTGTTCCATGTCCAGTTCTAACTCTTGCTTCCTGACCTGCATACAAATTTCTCAAGAGGCAGATCAGGTGGTCTGGTATTCCCATCTCTTGAAGAATTTTCCACAGTTGATTGTGATCCACACAGTCAAAGGCTTTGGCATAGTCAATAAAGCAGAAATAGATGTTTTTCTGGAACTCTCTTGCTTTTTCCATGATCCAGCGGATGTTGGCAATTTGATCTCTGGTTCCTCTGCCTTTTCTAAAACCAGCTTGAACATCAGGAAGTTCACGGTTCACATATTGCTGAAGCCTGGCTTGGAGAATTTTGAGCATTACTTTACTAGCATGTGAGATGAGTGCAATTGTGTGGTAGTTTGAGCATTCTTTGGCATTGCCTTTCTTTGGGATTGGAATGAAAACTGACCTTTTCCAGTCCTGTGGCCACTGCTGAGTTTTCCAAATTTGCTGGCATATTGAGTGCAGCACTTTCACAGCATCATCTTTCAGGATTTGGAATAGCTCAACTGGAATTCCATCACCTCCACTAGCTTTGTTCGTAGTGATGCTTTCTAAGGCCCACTTAACTTCACATTCCAGGATGTCTGGCTCTAGGTCAGTGATCACACCATCGTGATTATCTGGGTCGTGAAGATCTTTTTGTGCAGTTCTTCTGTGTATTCTTGCCATCTCTTCTTAATATCTTCTGCTTCTGTTAGGTCCATATCATTTCTGTCCTTTATCAAGCTCATCTTTGCATGAAATGTTCCTTTGGTATCTCTGATTTTCTTGAAGAGATCCCCAGTCTTTCCCATTCTATGAATATATATAATTATAGTTATATGTTGGGGCTTCCCTGGTGGCTCAGATGGTAAAACGTCTGCCTGCACTGTGGGAGACCGGGCTTCAATTCCTGGGTCGGGAAGATCTCCTGGAGAAGGAAATGGCAATCCACTCCAGCACTCTTGCCTGGAAAATCCCATGGACTGAGGAGACTGACAGTATTTAACAATTATATACTATATAAATATATATTATATGATTGATATAATTATTAAATGTTAACTGGGGCTTCCTTATATATTATATGATTAATATACTTATTAAATATTAATTAATACTATATAATTATAGTTTCGGGCTTCCCTGGTGGCTCAGAGGTTAAAGCGTCTGCCTCCAACATGGGAGACCCGGGTTCGATCCCTGGGTCGGGAAGATCCCTGGAGAAGGAAATGGTAACCCACTCCAGTATTCTTGCCTGGAGAATCCCATGGACGGAGAAGCCTGGTAGGCTACAGTCCACGGGGTCGCAAAGAGTCGGACACGACTGAGTGACTTCGCTCACTCACTCACTCAATTATAGTGTATATTATATAGTATTTAACAATTATATCACAGTTGTTATAATTATATATATTAATTCTAATACAAATAATTATTATAGTGGGTATTATATTTCATAATTATAATTAAAATAATACTATGATTAATATTAATATTATATTGAATCACTACAGTAGTTTCCTGAGCACCTACTGTGTGCTGGGCAATTCTGGGGACAGTGCTGTGGCCACAATGGACCCAGGCTCTACTTACATGCCCAGGTGGTTTCGGCTCGGTGGTGGGGGTTGGTGTGACCAAGCAGACATGGAGGCACTGTTGTAGCCCAGAGGAGGCGTTGGGCCAGGCTTGAGAGGTAATCAGATGGAGAATAGGAGTTTCCCCAGTGAGATGGAGGGAAGTGTCTGTGGACCTTTCCTCTGGGACAACAGGGAGCCATGGGAGGTTTCAGAGCATGAGTTCGCTCATGGGCCAACTCTGGCCTGCCACCTGTTTTTGTTGTGCTTTGTTTGCTTTATTTGTGCCTTTTTGGTTTGTTGTTTTGCTAAGAATGTTTTTACACATGTCAATGGTGAGAAAAAAAACAGAAAGCATATTTTGTGACATGTGACAATTACATGAAATTCACATTTCCGAGTCCATAAATGAACTCCTTTTGGCACTTAGGCGTGCCCAGTCATTTCCAGGTAGCTTTCACACCCCAATAGAAGAGCTGTGTGGTTGTCCCAGAGACAGTGTTTAAAAGGGATACTATATGGCCTTTTAGGAAAAACTTGGCTCCCAAAGGGGACTTGGGAATCATTTAATGACTCAGTGATTCTACCTAAAACGCCTTCCTGGTTTTTATCTGGCAGCTTATCTCCTATTAAGGAGATCAAACCAGTCAATCCTAAGGAAATCCACCCTGAACATTCATTGGAAGGATGATGCTGAAGCTGAAGCTCCAATATCTTGGCCACCCGATGGGAAGAACTGGCTCATTGGAAAAGACACTGATGCTGGGAAAGATTGAGGGCAGGAGGAGAAGGGGGAAACAGAGGATGAGATGGTTGGCTGGCATCATCGACTCAATGGACATGAGTGAGCAAACTCTGGGAGATAGGACAGGGAAGCCTGGCATGCATGGGGTCGCAAAGAGGTGGACACAACTGAGCGACTGAACAAGAACAAATATCCTATTCAGGCTTCCCTGGTGGCTCAGATGGTAAAGAATTCAACTGCAATGCAGGAGACCTGGGTTCGATCCCTGAGAAGGAAATGGCAACACACTCCAGTATTCCTGCCTGGAAAATTCCATGGATGGGGACCCTGGCGAACTACAATCCATGGGGTCACAAAGAATCGGACACGACTAAGTGACTAACACACACATCTCTCTAATCTCCTATCCATCCTTCAGAGTCTCAGCTGAGACTCTAATGGTTCGGGGCAGGGCAGGGGTCATCTGGGGGTATTCTAAGACAGTCAAGCCTGGAAGGCAGGGATCAGGAAGATGCTGAGGCAGACCTTTGTCAGGGAACTCTTGCTGAAGGTGACATTTGAGCAAGGACATGGAGGAGTGAAGGAGTGATTCACATGGAGATCTGGGGTTGGGGGAGCATTCCAGGCAGACGGTACAGCACATACAAAGGCCCTGGGGCAGCATCATGCCTGGCGTGTTGGAGGAACAGCAAGGAGGCTAGTGTGGCTGGAGCAGAGTGAGCAAGGGGGAGAGAGGGCGGACAGAAGGGCAGGGAGGGGATGGAGAAGGTCTCGCAGGGTCTTGTGGGCTGCAGGAGGACTTGGGGTTTTATCCTGAGGGAGATGGGAGCCCTGAGGTGCTGTAGGCAGAGAGGGGGAAACCCGAATCAGGTGCTCACAGGCATCCTCTGGATGCTGCTCAATAAATAATAATGATAATTATAATAAACAAAAATAGAAACGGTCTCAGCTGTATGAAAACAGACCTGGGAGGGACACCCCAGGGACTGGGTTTCAGAAGCACATTGCTCAGCCAGAAGCATCATACTGTAACTTTTGCTCCCCCGGGGCCCGTCATGCCTGCAGCTTCATGTATCACACACAAAAACGTATGCTCCCTTCTATTTCTTTTCCCACCACTGACACATGTAAAAACATTTAGCAAAACAGAGCACAACCAAATTTGCAATCTTCCTATCCCACAGATTTAGTTTTTGTTTTAGCCCTTATCACTTCCTAATATCTACCATGTCACTTATTTATGCACTGTTTATTTGCTGTCTTCCCCATGATCATGGGGTCGCAAGAGTCTGACACGACTTAGCGACTAAACCGCCACCACCATGATCAAAGAGCTGCAGGAAGTCAAGCATTTTGTACTTTTTGTTCCCTGCTCAGCATCTAGACCAGAGCCTGCAACACACTGGGTGTTCAATCAATGTTTGTTGAAGAAACAAATGGATAAATGAGTTCATTTCCTCCTGAATCACTTTGAGAGGCAGGCACCTTTTAAATCATCCCCCATGGCTCAGACGGTAAAGAATCTGCCTGCAGTGCAGGAGACCCGGGTTGGATACCTGGGTCGAGAAGATCCCCTGGACATTCCAGTATTCTTGCCTGGAGAATTCCATGGACAGAGGAACCTGGTAGGCTATACAGTCCATGGGGTCACAAAGAGTTGGAGATGACTGAGCAATGAACACTTTCTTCTTTCTTTTAAAATCTAAGGAACTGACTGAGGCTGGAAGAAGGAAGCCCATAGCCAGAGTCACATGGTAAGTCCTTGTTGGATATGGGCTGGAAACCAAGTATCTGATTCTGGTCTTCAGACTTGTCCAGATTGAATCAGAAATGGAAAAATAACAACTCCAAAAGGCCAATTATATTAATCAGTGGAAGGACTTCAGTAAACTCACCTGACTCAGGAACATCTGTGCAAAGCTGGGGTCCAGCCCAGAACTAGGCACAAGGTAGAAATGATTCAGTGATTCCACCTGGAATATCCTCCCTGGTTTCATCTAGCAGGTAAACTCCTCTTCCTCCTTCAAAACCCCAGCTCCAATGACCCTCTTACGGAAAGTCTTCTCTGATACCCTCCCTGGGGTGGGGAGAGCCTGGGAGCCCCTCCCTGGGCATCTCAGTCCCAGGACACTGCTTCTGCCCCAGTCCTGCCCCCAGTTCTGCCCCCAGTTTGGGGTTATCTGTGTCTCACTCAAGGGAGTACCCCTGGACCCTGGGGTCACATTTTCTTGGGCTAATGAGAACCTGAGGGTTATGAATCTATTCAGGATGAACCCAGGCCCCAGGCAGTCCCCGCTCCTACCCCCGCCACTCACCAGCAGTGGCATCCAGCAAATGCTGGCCACCACCATAATGCCCATGAGCTGCACCATCATCTCCACCTCGCAGTCCCTCGGGCGCTGCTGGGCGGTCACCTGCCCATGGTAGACGTGGCACAGGGTGGCCACACTGATGGTGTTGAGCAGGAAGGACATCCCCACTGAGACGCTGCCGAGGAGTGCGAAGAGCAGGCCGAAGGCCACGTCCCCCGGATCGGTGCCGAGTGTGAGGAAGCACCAGGAGCCGGGGTACTGCACGGTATAGTGGCCCACACCCAGAAGGGGCAACAGGCCCAGCGCCAGCGCAGAGGCCCACACCAGCCCCACTGTGGTCCAGGCTCGGCGCTGCGAGGCAGTCGCGGGCCTCGAGAAGGGCCGGGTGATGCCCAGGAAGCGCTCTGAGGCCATGGCGGCCCCCAGCAGCAGCGGACACAGGCCGAAAAAGACCATGATGACACCCATGAAGTGGCAGAGGCTGCAGCCAGGGTCCACGGCCTGCCATTCAAAGAGGACGAAGTGCTGGGTCACCACGATGGCGCCGGTGACCAGCAGCCCCATGAAGTCAGTGAGGACCAGGCCACAGAGGAAGGTCAGGAAGGAAGATCTAGACTGGGAGCTGCTTTGCCGTGCGCCCATCAGCACACTCAGCGCCAGCAGGTTGGAGGCCAGGCCCACCAGGCAGAAGGAGGCTGCAAACCATGGGGAGGCAATCAGGCGCCGCTCCTCCAGTGTGATGTTCATAGGCCGGAAACAGGGCCCCAGAGAACTGGCATTGGGCCACATGGTTCTGGAGCATAGCAGGGAGGGTTACCACTTCATCAGGCCAAGGCTGGTGGTGGTTCAGAGACACCTGTGGGGAGGTGGGCGGCAGAGAAGATTTTGGTGATTCATTCTGCATATTAGTCTGAGTGGCCCCAGTGAACTCCTACACAAACTTCATTGCCCCAGCTCAACTATACCCTCCTTGAAGATGCCTTTCCTCACTTATCTCACTCCCAGCTCAGTAAGCATTACTATTACTACTCCTAGTAGTAGTCCTGCTATTACAATTACTAGTATGACTAGCTCCAACTCTGTCCTGCCCCAGGCTCAGTGACCCTCAAAGGCAAGGATCAGTGTTCCCTCTTCTGGGAACCCTGGAAGACACCAATTAGTGTCTGCCAGGTTGCAGAGAAGGGTTGAGAAGCTCTGGGTTTGAACTCTAGCCCTGACACCAACTATGCGACCTCAGGCAAATGATTTTTTCTTCTCTAAACTTCTGGTTCCCTGGGGGTCATCCATCTGAGTCCTTCATGGAAGGAAGGATCCAGGACAGATTTCAACTGCTGTAAAACAGGACACGTGCAGTGTGGGGAGGGCCACTGGCTGGCAGCCAGAGGTCGCTGACTCTCAGGCCAGCTCTGTGGTCAGCCTTGAGGTCACAATTCCTCATGAAGGCCTCGGGGAAGATCCGACCCCGTTGGTCTTTAGGGACATTCTTCCTCCTGTGTTAGAACCATGTATATTCCTTCCCCCCCCCCCCATTTTTGTTTAATAAAAAAGAAACCCTGAAATCCAGTTCCATTCTGGGGGAAAAAAAAACCCAGTTCACTGGAAGCAACTGGATCCCCAGTGACGGGCTATAAACAGTAGCAGGAGGAAATGGGCTATAAACTCCTCAGTATGGGGCTGGGGGAGAAAACTGGAGAGACGTGTGGGTCTGACTGGGGTGTGGATGAATTGACCAGTGTTTGAGGAGAAAGAAAATGACACCATTTAAAAGTCAGCTCTCTAAAGCAATTATACTTGAATAATAATTTTTAAAAAAGTCTTCTCTCAGTTGCCCAAAAAGATCCAGCTGGGAGGGCACAGGGCCACCCATGGGGCCAGCCTCCCATGTGGTATGCGTGCCTATCACAAACCATGCTTGTGCCAGCAGTGAGGGGCCATTGGCCGCAGGATCAGAGTGGACAAAGGTGGGGAGGCAGGACGGTGGGAGGCATGGAGGTTCCAGGCAGCTGACGCCCAGAAAGGTCCACTTATTTTTTTTAATTAAAAAAAAATTTAGTTATTATTATTTTATTGGGCTTCCTAGGTGGTTCAGTGGTAAAGAATCTGCCTGTAATGCAGGAGATACAGGTTCGATCCCTAGGTTGGGAAGATCCCCTGGAGGAGGAAATGATAACCCACTCCAGTATTCTTGCCTGGAGAATACCATGGACAGAGTAGCCTTGGACACAACAGAGTGACTAAACCACCACGACAACATTATTTTATTATTAATTAATTAATTAAACTGTACCAGGTCTTAGTTGCAGCATATGGGATCAAGTTACCGGACCAGGGATCAAACCTTTCAGGGTCCCTTGAAATGAGAGCTCAGAGTCTTATGATCCCCATTTGCGGAGGCAGGGAATCAGAAGTACAGAGAGGTTAAGTAACTAATCCAAAGTCACACAGCCTAGCCGGAGTTGACTGGAGATCAAATGTGTGCATCTGTGTCAAAAGCCTTGCAGTCAGGCAGAGGCTGGTGAGAGGTGGGTGTGGAGGGTCATCATTTCTAGGGAATTCCCTGGCAGTCCAGTGAGTAAGACTACATACATGCTTGCCCTGCCAAGGTCCCATGAGGCACAGCCAAAAAGGGATAGAATTTTTCTAAAATGACTGCCATGATTTCCCTCACGAACCTTGGAGGAGTCTCTTCCCTACTCTGAGCCTCAGTCTCCCTTCTGATAAAATGGGGCCAATGACGAGCCCTGGGGCTGTGTCCCGTGACCAGCCTCAGCAGCGAGTGTGCTTAGCTGCACCCCACCTCACTCCCCATCTCTTTAATTCATCTCAGCAACTCCTTATCTAGCCTCATAAATTATCCAGCTCCTCTGAGCCTCCCTCCCAGGCTGACAGCCAAGGTCAGCACCACTTTGGTGGGGTGGGGCCTCGAGTGAGAAACTAAATCCTGAGCGAGGGTGGCATGCGGCCTTTCCACGGCGCGTGGCCAACTGAGCCCGCCACTCCGGGGAAGGGATGTGTTTGTCGTCAGCTCAGATTCGACCTGCACTTGAGTTCCCCCTGGGACAGGGCGCTCCCTCCCTCCCTCCCTCGGAGCTGGTATGTGTTGTTTCTAAATATTCTCGGGACTCGGGCTGTGTCTGTGGTCACTGCCCCTGCCTCACCCTGGAGTGACTGCCAGCCCCTCCCGCATCTCATGGCCCCAGGGTCCCCTACTCTTGTGCAGGAGCTCATGCACCCAGGGACATAGACCCCGAGTCTGTTTCACGCTTCCCATATGTGGAAACAAAAACTGTGACCCCAGGACCCCTGGCCTGGGGGAGACTGGAAACTGGCACCACTTCCTCTGGCCCCAGCATGTGGTTTCCAGTCCCCCAACCAGGGGTTCAGGTGATAGCAGCCTGCTCAAGTTCCCCAGGAAAGCGGGCCAGGAGGGGCACCTGGCGGGGCCTCCCTTTCCCTCCCACATTGACCAGGAGGGCTCCGAGGTCCAGAAGCACGGCTGTGTGGCCCTTGGGAGAACTGCTCTCCCTCTCTGTGCCTCATGAGAAACATGGACCCCAGATTTGCTGGACAAACCCAAGGATCCTACAACCCGAGAGTGGGAGAGGTCTGGATTTGGAAAATCCAGGGTTCTGGAATTCTAACGAGTCCCCGGTTCTAGAATTCTAACAAGGTCCCACTTCAGGAACCCAAAGGCCTGAAGCATCTAGACTTTAAGGGGGCTGAGGTTCCACAGCTCTCATTGGCTGGTCCTGAGTTCCAGAAATCTCTCTCTCTTGGGTCCTGGCTCCTCTCTGCAGAACTGCAGGACAAACATTCAGTGCTCCCTCAGCTCACCTCGGGGAGGCTGGGAGGGCTCCAGCCCACTGTCCCAGAGGCCTGGGCGCTGGGCCAGGCGTGGGCACCAGGCTGCCCCCCCACTACCACGGTGTCCCTGGCAGACTGTAGTCTTTGGATTCCAAGGGCTGGGCCCCTCCTCTGCCTGATGGTCCATCACTGCCTGCCCACTCTCCCCCTGCTGCTTCCACAAGCCATCCATTTTTTAACAAGTCCCTCTGCCTCTCAACACCCCACCCCCTGGCCTGCCTGCCTGTCCCCTCGCCAGGGGCCTACCCACCCTCCCCCCAGAGGGGCGACAGTGACCTCAGACAAGCTTGGACTGGAGCCCCCGATCTGCCACTGTCAAGCGGGGGCTCGACCTTGCCAAGTCTCAGTTTCCCCCTTTCTGAAATGGGGACAACAAGGCCACTGACTTGCCTGCCAGCATTTGGGCTAGTCTTCCCAGGCCCGACCTGCTCTTGCCATTGAGACTTTCAGTCTTCACTCACACACACACACACACACCCATCCCAGCCTGGTGCCCGCACTCTTCCTGCTTCCTGGCTGTGCTCACAGCTTGTCTCCTGGGTGCACACACTGAGCAGCCAGGTGGGAGCCCTGATGCACTGTATGACCTCAGTCTATTTCCACATTTCCTAAGTTTTCTAATGCTGCCCAGTTGACCAAGGATCATGCCCTCTGGCACGAACATGCAGGGAGCAGGCCCGTTACTGCATTGGTTCCAGCTCATGCCCGGTTCGCATCTGCACGCCCTAGGGTGGGGACCCTCTGTACGCCCTTGTGAAGCCACAGACGCCCACACAGACACAAACACTTCCACGCAAGGCAGCTCCCAGACCCGGCCCTGCCTCCCCTCACCACAAGGCTCTATTTCCGGGAACTTTTCCTGTTTGTGACACCACCCAGGTCCCCACCCCAGTCAGCCTGACTGGGTTAGAGCTGAGCCTTGGCCCGGACTCATGTGGTCCCCCTGAGCCTCAGTTTCCTCATCTGTCCAGCGGGCATCCTCTCAGCACTCACCACTGGCGAGGGGAACAGATGGGTGACAGAGGGACAGGACCGATCCAGGCCAGGCAGCCACTGGTTAGTGATGGACACAACTCCGAGTGTGCGTGCAGACACACAACCAACCAGGCGTGTGCTTTCACTTGCAGCCATACCCAGCGTCTCAGCACTGTCTCTGGCTGCAGCGCTACAGGACGCGGAGAGGCCTGGCCCAGACTCAGGGAATCCACACACAAGCACATTCTTGCTCACACCAGCCAGCAGGTGCCCAGGGCAGGCAGCACTCCAGACTGGGACCCAGGCTCAAGAGTGCCCCTGGACACCCAGCACCTAGTAGCTGTCACCGCCCACGGGAACACACCCACGGCAGCGCAGATCGGCCGGTAGGATGCACTCAAGCCACACCTGCCCACTCTCATGCCCCGCCCCTTACCTCAGGGCCAACTGTCCTCAGCTGAAGGTGGTCGAGGGGGAAGGCGCGCCGTCCTGGGCCCTGGAGCACGCGTAAATGCCTGGCGGGAGGAAGGGAGTTCGGAGGCGGAAGCAGGGCAGCTCGGCCTCCCGGGCCCCCTGGGGAAACCGAGTCACAGCGGGAGGACTCCCGCGCTGCCACGTCGCGCAGGGGCACCGACGGAGGGCCTGGCGGCGCGGGGTCCCCGGCCGAAGGAGGGGTGACTAGGTCCCCTCCCGGCCTGGAGGGGGGCCCAAGGGGTCTAAAAATAGCCCGGGGCGGGGGCTCTGCTCTACAGCTGGATCTAGTCTCTCTGCCCGAGTCTCTCAGTCTTTTCGTCTGTCTCGCATCAGTCCCTCCCGCCCCGCGCTGGCCACGCCCCTCCCGCCCAGGCCTGGCTGCTGAGGGTCAAGGGGCGCCCCCAGCCCCCGGGGAGACAGCGCGGCCTCCTGGGGGAGGGGGAGTCCGTGGGATCCCGGGCCGCAGGGGCAGGGGCGCGGCGGCGGGGGTGGCCGGCACCCTCTCAGGAGCCTTCTCCCGCCCCCTCCCCCAAGCCGGCCCCAGCTAGGCCCCTTTCCGGCGCCGCTCCAGCCGCCAGGCCCCGCATTATTCACCTTCTGGGTAGTACCCCAGACCGAGAGGGGGCGGGGGCGGGGTCAGCTCCCCAGGGCGCCCAGACCCCGGTCCAGAGGCCCAGAGCTCAGAGCTGGTGAACGCGGGGTGCGTGGTGGTTGAGGAGTGGCTGGCCCCTCAGTAGAGGCTTCATCAGTGTAGGGTTTGTTTGAGGCCCCTGTCAGGGCTGGGGGTGGGGGTGCAGAGTGTTCAGAGGGGAGAAGGACCGCACTCTGAAGCCGGAAGCCTCGTGGGCAGCCTGCTCAGACAGGTTTTCCCGGGAGCAGGTGAGCGAGAGGGCTGTGGGCGGCTGCATTCTAGGGGGAGCATCTGGGAGCACCTAGGCTGGCATTGGGCCCCTGAGGTGAGGGTGGGGAGGTACGCTTTCGCTCTGCTCCCTAGAGCCCATCACTGCAGGAATGATCGCGCTTGAGGCAGGGAGCTGGAAGCTGGGAATGACTCTCCAGACAGGATGGACTTTCTTGAAAGCCCCATGACTCACTCAGGGCTGTGGGCCAGGGTCTCATCGGCCCAAAGCTGTGAAAGTAAAGAGTGAGCAGTCGGGTACTGCTACAGCAAAGGTGTGGAGGCTAAACCCAGACCGTGGTGCAGGAAAGTGAGAAGCTTCTTAAAAGTCCTTCCTGCCCACAGTCCTTGGGCCTTGGGTGAATGAAGGGGGTCCACGGGTTTGGGACTGGCCATCGAGGATGCATGGAAGGCAGGGTTAGGGCATAGAGGGGTGAGTTTGGGCCTCATTGGACCTGAGTTACAGCTTGGAGTGGGCTGGAACCCATTTGCCTTGGCCTTGATCTCATGCCACCGAGTCCTCAGGGGCCTGGGAGGGGCACACCAGTACAGGCTCTGAGTGGGAAAGATGGACTCCTGCCCTGGCCCTGATCTCCCTTCCACTGGGTCCACCTACTATCCTTCTGGCCTCTCCATCCCTCCAGACGGCCCCTCCTCTGTTCCATACCATTGTCTGAGTCCCCAGCAGGTTAACCCTAACTCCTCTTGACAAGGAGTCTCCCCAACTCCTATGCATCTGGCAGAACCCTGGCTCCGAGGCTCTCTCCTCTGTAAAGCCTTGATGTCCCTCACATCAAAGGAGGCAGTCTTGTTCCTCCCAGCCTTTCCTTTAGGGAAACTCTTTGCCCCAGCCCATATGGTAGGACAATTGTGAGCCCCAGGTAGACTGTAAACCACATCTGCCCTCAAAGATCCCCCAGGCTGGAGAAAAATAAAGCTGGATACAGACATTCCCAGCCTCCTGCGTTCAGGGCCAAAGGAAGGGACAGAGGTTAGGGGGGCCAAGGAGGTGAGTCTGAAAGGCATCCTGGAGTGGGGATGGGGCAGAAATTGTGAGAACGGGGGCTTTGTGGAATGCATAGGAGGGCAAGAAAGAGACAGGGCAGAAATTATATATATGCTTTGGAAGCAAGATAGAGCATGAGGCTTCAGGGGACTGTAAGGAGGGCAGAGGATGTGGGGCTGGGGCTCCAGATTGGGGGGGGGTGGGCTGAGATGGAGGATTGTTCCGTTCCCACTTCCTCTGCCCTGAGATAAAAGGACAGTGCTCCTTCTGGTAAACATCCAGGGCAGGGGTCAGATAAACACACTTGACTTGAGATTGGCAAGTGCCTGGGTTACAGCAGGACTCTGCAAGGCAGGGGGCGAAAATGCTCATTTTATAGACTGGGAAACTGAGGCCTGGAGGGCAGGAAGGCTGGGTCTAAGGCCACATGCAGGTGCGATCTGACCGTGAGTTCTGCGCTTCCCCCACCTCCCAGGCTGTCCGCTGGAGGTCTCTTGGTCTCTGCCCTGGCCCTGGTCAAGGGCACATGGGAGTCGTGAGAAGCGTTGAGATGGTCTGTGGGGTGGGGGTGGGGGGCGGCAGATGGTGGGAACAGAGGTCAGGCTCAGGACCGGCTTCCCGGGGCTATGGTTTCCGCTGGGAGTCGGGGAGCATCTATTCTTAGTCTCACACTCAGCCAAGGGCAGGAAGAGGCTGAGGTGGGGGTTGAGGGCAATTGAAGGATGCTGGGTGGACACTGGGCAGGGGCTGGGTCCTGGGGCAGCTGGGTGCTGTGGTGCCTCCAGTCTGCCTAATGGGTCTTCCTGACACCCAGCTTGTGTCCCACCCAGCTCACTTACCCTCTATGCCTCCCCAGTGCCCTAGAGCCCAGCACCTGGACTTGCATTCACCCCTGCCCAGGAAGCCCTGCAGAAGGAAATGGCAACCCACTCCAGTATCCTGGCCTGGAGAATCCCCACAGACAGAGGAGCCTGGTGGGCTCCTTTCCACGGAGTCACAAAGAGTAGGACACGACTGAGTGAATTCCACTTCACTTCACTGCCCTGGAAGCACTTGTTGCCTTTTCCTCTGCAAGGCAGGCCCAACTTCCTTCTCTGTCCGGCAGCCCTGTCCTCCCAGGCCTGGCAGGGCCCTCCCCCAGGGAACCTTCAGAGCCCTTTCTGGGACCCCTAGACCTTGTGCCTCCCCTGCCCCAGCCTGAACCCTTGCCTGGAGCAGCTCTCCTCCCTTTGGACTGGGGACTCCTGCTAAACATGTGCCCAGCTATTCGGGGACATGGCCGCCTTGTTCCCCTCCCCCCTCCCCCAGACCCCAGAGTCTCCCTTGGGGTCTACAGGCCACCTGGATTGCAGAAGTGAAGTGAGGAGGAACTGAGACACTGGGACTGGGAGGACTCCTCTTGGGGCAGGTAGGGAACCTGAGGCTGGAAATGGGAGGTTGGAGAAGGCTGGGTTCTAACTCTGACAGCTGGTTTCTAGGCTTGAAAACGTGGGCCTCTGTGAGTCTGTTTCCCAAATGGATGTAAATGCTGTCATGTACGGCTGGCGTGAGGTCTGCTTAACGCCTGTAAAGGCCAGGTCATTGCAGCCACACACAGCCTGCATGCTGAGACCAGAACAGGGCCCCACCCATCTGGTGAGCAAGCTCTGCCCCAGACTCGACCTTGCTCCAGGGCCTGTCCTGCTCCCATGACGGTGGAGCAGGCCAGGGATCAACTGGAAGCAGCTGCCCAGAGGATGCTGATTGCTATGGCAATCAGCCATTGATTAGTGATGTCCATGGAGGGTCCCAAAGGGGATGGATGGGGTCTTCTTCCACCTGGACCAAGCTGGCTGGGTGGGCCAGGGTCTGCAGTGGGGAGTGGGTGCCCCTTGACTACGTGCACTTCGTCCCCGAGTCCCCAGGCCCTGCTATCTAGAACGTGTCCGCTGATGTATGAGAACATGTGGGGTAGGGCACATCAGTGGAGGCCAGAGCTGAACCAGAGGCTCCTGGACACAGTTAAGTCAGGGTTGGGAGATGACTGGGGGACCTGGGGGTGTCAGTCTCAGTGCTGGGGACCTAGGAGCAGATCACTCTCTGAGAGTGGCCATCCTGGGCACGGTGGGGTGTGGAGCCCCCACCCCTGATGCCAGGAGTCCCCCAGGTCCTGACAACCACAGTTGTCCCTAGATACCGCTGAGCATCGAACCCTGGGTTAGGTGAACAGCTAAGCACCCCCTGGGGTGTTTAGGAATGCACCCTCCTTCTGGGGGGTGAGCGTAGAGGGCAAAGATGGAGGAAACCCTCAGATGACAAGGAGCTCCCTCGGGAACGGTTATCGACTATTTTTAGGGGTTGTACTTGTTTTCTAAAGGTCTTGGTTGTTTGGTGTCTTAGTTCTGACAGATGTACTGTGGTTACACAAGATGTTAGCCATGTGGACAGCTGGGTGTGGATATGGGCATTGAGGGCGGGAACGCGAGACGACCTCTGCAGCATTTCTGACAATCTAAAATTATTCTAAAATAAAATGTTTCTTTAAAAAACATGCACTCTCACAAGTAGACCAATTAAAGGAAAATAAACAAGATTTTTCTCCCCCCACCTAAAAAAATCTTTGTAGAGAAACAACCTGAATTGTACATATTTCCAGATGAAATAAGGTGTCTGGACCAAGCTGTCTGAGTAGTGGAGGCAGCCCTTCAGGCTTCTTCTCACTTGAGGCTGGAAATGTCTCCATAAGAAATTGTTAAAAAGCAGCCTGTTTCTGGGGCGGGGCGGGGGCCGGCCTGGGGCCCCACTGGCGCTCTGTGACCTGGTGAGAGATCGTACCTGTCAGACTCTCCACTGTCCCCATCCAAGACTCGGGGACAAGGAGGGTGGCTCTGGGTGGCATCCTTAAGGGACAGGAGAATGCCCAGGCCAGACGGGGCCCCCGGAGCGGCAGCTATGGAAGGATATTGCTCCCAGACTTGATAGTGGGCAGTAACGGGACCTCCGTGCCCATGGGGAGGAGACTGACCTCCAGCCAGCACAGGGGGTGAGCTAGGGCACCTGAGAGCTCAGACATCCCTGGATGGCCTCTTGGGGAGCATGCACTCAAGGCCCTGGAGCCTGGGTCCCACTGGTCCCACACCCACCCGTCAGCGACCTGGGCCAGTGAGTGCCCTGCCAGCCCTGAGGCCCTGACTTGAGATGGCTGATGTGGGGCCTGTCTCGTTTGGGGCTCAGCGTCAGCCCAGGGACCGAGGTCTGGGGTCACCTGCCAGGTCCCCTGGGCTCTGAAAACCCCCTAGCAGCCCGTCCAGTGTGTCAGTGCCACAGGCCCACCTGTCTGTGCGTCCCCTCAGCTTTCCCAGGTAGGCTTCGCAGGGAAGTGGGACCTGTTCATGCAGGGAAGGGGGGGGCGCCCTGCGAGGACCAGGCCCCGCCAGGGGAGGCTGCCGGCTCTGCACAAGCCCTCTCTGGGTCGTGGGGCTCCAGGAGGGGTCCCGGCCATCACCGCCGGTAGCGGTAGCGTTTGAAGTGGAACCAGAGCTGGAAGATGCCGTTGGCAAACTGGCAGCGGAAGCCGTGGCGGTGCGAATACTCCCACTCGCGGTTGACGATCTTGAAGGCGATGTCCTCGTAGGGCGGCCCAGCATGGAAGCGGAGCGTGGCGAAGTCCTTGTTGTCGGCGCAGGCCTCTAGGAAGTACTCGGGCGTGGAGCGCTTGTCGATGAGATCGGGGTAGAAAATGTTGAACTTGTAGCCCTGCACGATCTTGGGTGGTGGGTTGTCGAAGTCGTAGTGCGTCTGGTTGTACTTGTTCCACTCGAAGCCGGTGTGCACGCGGTTGAAGAAGCGCGGCTTGCGCGGCCGGTACTTGTCTGCCCACAGGTAGGCCTTGCCGGTCAGTGGCATCTCCACGCTGAACTGGGCCTCGTCCTGGCCCATGCCCTCCTTGGCTCGCCGGAAGAAGATGTCCTCTGCACTCTCGCTGGCGTCGCCTGCAGGGAGTGAGGTGGGGGGCGCGTTACCTGGGACCCCGGACACCCCCCTCCGGCCTCCTTGCCTGTCACACTCCCTGCTCCCGGCCTGCCTGCCCTGTGCCCCCTGTCCTCCCAGGTGGGCACCAAACACCACGTGTCCCCTTGCTGAGTTGCCCAAAGGGCCTGGTAGTTAGAGGCCCGCATGGGGACATTGGATCCAGTCTCCCCGAGGCGGTTTCTCCTCTGTGCCAGGAATGATGGCTGCCCCGGGAGGCCCAGGCCCTGGCCCACGGGCCATGTAAGGAGCTCAGAGCAGAGCCGGGCACTGGAGGTAACCACCACCATCCCTGTGTCCTTTGGACAAACAAGCAAGTGAACAAAGGGACACTCAGGAGAGCTGGAGGAGGATCCAAGCGGGTTCAAGGACAATGCCCCCTTCTCCGCTGGGAAGCCCTGCCCTTGCCCACCCCATAAACAGGGAAGCCCCACCTCTTGCTGCACCCCCACTGCACACCTGTGACCTGAAGCTGCTGCCGCGACAGCTGCAGGCGCTGCAGGTCCTCGTCCGGCTCCAGCACGTGGGCATCCAGCGGCAGCTCATGAGCTGTGAGCAGCCGCGGGCTGTACTTGCCGGCGTCATAGTCGTCTAGGCTCTGCTGGATCAGGTCCTCCTCCATGAGCACCGCCTCCCCGTCCGCCTCGCCCTCCGCTGGCGTGGCCCCTTCGGCCTCCGGCTCTGCAGGGCCGCCCTCCGAGGGCCCAGGCGGAGTTGGGGCTGGGTCCTCAGGCTCCAGGCTGCAGAAGAGGGCTGGGCTGAGCAGGGCCGGTGGCGGAAGAGGGTCCTAGGGAGCAGGGACAGACAGGCCAGGACTTACCTGTGGCCAGGAGATGGTGGCTCCTGCTTGAGGATGGGGAATAGCGGCTCGCTCTCCACGCCCTGCTCCTGCTTCAGCTTGTACAGCTTCTGCCGCAGCACATCCTGGTGCCGCTCCCGGAGCCTGGGGGGCAGGCCAGGCAGTCATCCGGAAGCCCCATGGGGAAGGCCCCTACCCAAGATTTCTCATGACTCCCAATTTGCAGCAAGGACCAGGTTGAGGGCAGCAAGGGGCTGCAGCACAGACACCAGGAGGGGGCAGGTCCCTGCCCTGGGCCGGAAAAGGACCACGGACTGGTGATGCTATGCTAAGTCACTTCAGTTGTGTCCGACTCTGTGTGATCCCACAGACGGCAGCCCAACAGGCTCCCCCGTCCCTAGGATTCTCCAGGCAAGAACACTGGAGTGGGTTGCCATTTCCTTCTCCAATGCATGAAAGTGAAAAGTGAAAGTGAAGTCGCTCAGCCGTGTCCGACCCTCAGCGACCCCATTGACTGCAGCCCTCCAGGCTCCTCCATCCATGGGATTTTCCAGGCAAGGGTACTAGAGTGGGGTGCCATTGCCTTCTCCGAGGAAGAGGATAAATTTAGAAGTGACTGCATTCTGTGGCAGACAGGAACTGTGTTTACACGATGGTCCCATCACGCAGAGAATTCAAACACTGGGAGAATGGAGCCTGTGGATGGGGCAGGCAGTGGCCTCTGGGGCTTCCCGTGATGTCTATTAACCCAGGAAAACAAAGACCAAGTGCTCAGTGGAGGCTGGAAGGAAGGCAGGAAGGCGGCTGGGAGCTGGTGGGGGTGCCCCCAGCGAGGCCCCACCTGCTTACCTGGCACGTGCCATGTGGGCCCGCAGCTGCTGGAGCAGGCTCTCCCAGTAGCCCATGTCCAGGTTGGGGCCTCCAGCCCGGATCTTGCCCTCGATGCCCTGGAAGATGACCTGCAGCTGGCTGTATGTCTTCCCCTTGAAGACTGACTGCACATCGGAACTGACTGAGGCGTTGACCCCCTCTCGCCGCTCACCTGCAGTGGGGCAGAGGTGGCTCAGGTAAGGGCTGGGCCCAGGCCCTAACCCCTCACATTTGAGAGGCCCCAAATAGCAAGGCACAGGCTGACTGACCCCTGTCCCTCACACTGGCTGGCTTCCTTGTTTGTGGCTCATCAGACAGCAAGCTGTGTACACTCCCGCCCAGCCCCAGGGCCTCTGCACATGCCATGCAAGCTTTCCACCAGCAGTAAGTTTTCCCCATGAAGCTGGCCTCCTAGATCCCAGCCATCCTCAGTCCTGAGACAATGTCCTGTCCACTGAGAGGCCATCCACAGTCACCAGCCTCCTCCCTTGGCCTAAGGGCCTAACTCTCAGTTTCCCAAGGGCGGGGACCTCCAGCTGCTGTTGGCTTAGCACTGTGCTGGGCTGGGTGAATGTAGGGCAGGCAACCAGCTCATGTTCCCTGCTCAAAAGCTGGCTTCTCCAACCCCTGCCAGTGGACAGAAGGTCAGTTAATCAGACAGGGTCAAGAAGAACCCAAGTCCCTTCAGCCAACCAACGTGGGACCCTGCAACCAGTAGTTGGGCTCCCAAGCAGCACTGGCTTCAGTGGGACCTGTAGGACCAGCAGCCTGGCTGTGGTTTCTCGCAGGTGCAAATACATCACGGGACCAAAACCGAATCTGGCAGCAGCCTTCACACCCAGCCAGGCAGGACCGTGTCCTGCACTGACTCAGATATAAGCCAGGCCTCTGCCTGTTGACACAGTGAAAACTTAACAATCCACAGAAGCCACAGGCACTAAGCCACTGTCTAAAGGACCTAAGGGGGCTTTAACAGGGTGGGGAACTGAGGAGGCCACAGGGGTGTCCGAGGACCCACTTTCTCCTGCAACCCTACTGTATAGTGAGGATTCCCCAGCTACAAAGGTGAGAAGGGGAGGTGATGGGAGGGGAAAAGAAAAAAAAAGGAGGACTTTCCTGAAGGTCCAGTGATTAAGACTGTGCTTCCACTACAGTGGGTTCAAGTTCAATCCCCAGGTGGGGAAGTTCCACATGCAGTGCGCCTGGGGGTGGGGCAACAGGAAAGAAAAAAGAAAAGAGAAGGAAAAGAAGGAAGGAAAGGAAAGGGCCAGTTTAACTGGAAAGGGGGAAGGCTGCTATCCTCAGGGCTCTGGGAACAGTGGGGTCACACCTCTCAGCTCCCCTCCTCTCTCAGAAATCAGGCCCAAAGAAAACACACTTGCTCTTTGAGGACACCTGGAGCCACCTGGGGCCCCAACCACAACACGCAGGTGGAAAGGGGACAGAGGGGTCACTGATGCAGTGGGGATGGGGAGGGGCCAGGAGGGGCCATGGGCCAGGCACTCAGGGAGCTCTGGAAACGGGGCGGGGGTACAGGACCAGGGATAGACACTTGGCACAATGCCCCTTCACTTTCCTGCGGCCTTGGGGTGGGGCTGTGCTTCAGAAAGAAAACAGCCAGAGCCAAGCTCCAGCCCCAGCCCTGCAAACACCAGTGAGGGGAGAGGAAATGCTTCCTGACATTTGGGACACCAACCATTTCCTGCCTTGCTCTAGAAGTTACTGGAGGGTGCAGGGCCAAGCTGCAGAAAAGAGCCGTGGGGTCCCAGAAAGCAGGGTTCCACTGCTGGTGTGAAAGCAGGAAGCCCTAGAAGGGTGGTGGCGGACAACCCCACCCTCAGGGGAACAGGGAGGAAGGGCCCAGGGAGGGGGGCAGGGGGCCGGATGGGAGCCTCCCAGGTGTCTGGCCCCCTGAGGAGTGAAGCGGAAGGTGGGGTCATTGGTGAAAAATCCCCCATGCCTTCCATAGTCCTGAGCTGAGGCGTCAACTCCATAAAGGTGGATGCTGTTTTGAATGTTTGACGACCGTGTGCTCACTTCTCTTCTGGAAACCCTCCGGGAGGTTGTCCCCTGTGCACAGGAAGAACACCCAGGCTCTGGGGAGGCTGCTGACCACCGCTGGTGGCCAAGCTACTCACTCACTGGCCTGGGTGTGCCCCTAGAGTCATGCCCCAGGCTGTTATCCAGTCCAAGGGGCTTGCGGCACCTCTCAACCAGCACCTCTGCCAACCAAGCAGCTGTTTCTGGACGTTTCTCTGTTGTTGTTTTGGGGTTTTTTTGGTCGTACTGAGAGGGTTGTGGGAGCTTAGTTTCCCGATCAGGGACAGAACCCGGGGCCTGCAGCAGTGGGAACGCTGGGCCCTAACTGCTGTGCAGCCGTGAAAGTTCTCTGGACATGCACTGCTGATGGCAGAGCCCCTTCCTTTCTCTGGGACTCACTACAGGATGCGCCCCAAGAGGAGGGCTGACAGAAACACAACTCCACGTTTGAAGATAAAGGATGCTCCTCCTCTAAGAGGAAGGAAACAGCCCCGACCACCCCGTCTGAGCAGCATGTACACAGGCTCAGGGGACACAGGGCGCCTGTCCCTCAGCTGCCATGGGTGGGCAGCGAGATACGGGGCTGAGAGCTTAGCGACACAGGCTCAAGGCCCCCAGGAGCTGGATGCCGTTAAAGCCAGTGGCTTCAAGGGGCAGGGGCAGTGGGGCTCCTGTGGTTGCTGGCAGGCTTTTATAACGGTGGCTCTCAACCACAGTTGAACCTGCTTCCTCTCAGGGGCCACTGGGCCATATAGGGAACATCTGTGATTGTCACGACTGGGAGCTCTTGGCACTGAGTAGGTGGGGGCAGGGAGGCTGTCCACACACCACAGGGCCCAGGACAGGCCCACAGAAAATGGTCTGGGCCCAGATGTGAGCAGTGCTATGGGGGGAGACACTGTTTTAGAGTTTATCCTCTTTGCAATTATATGCATGTAATCATTTTGAAGAAAAGAAAAGCAATTAAAAAGGAACACAGATTTCCTTAGTGGTCCAGCGGTTAAGACTTGGAGCTTCCACTGCAGGGTGCATGAGTTTGATCCCTGGTCAGGGAACTAAGACCCCACAAAACACATGGCGTGGCCAGAAAAACCTCCCAAACAAGAAAAAAGCCCTCCATACAGCACAGGTTCCTACCAAGTGGAGTCGGGTCCTGTTCTCACTGAAACAGATTGAGCCTCCAGTAAAAACTTAACACCCAAACAGAAGAGTCCTACTGGTGCTGATACCACAGAGCCCAAGTGTAGGCGATTGTTTAAAGGAAGCCCTTGACACTGCTGGGTGAGACTCCCCCACCAGCAGAAGAGCCCCTCGCTTAGCACCAGCTGCTCCTGATGGCTTGCAGAGGCCTGATGAGGCTGTGGCTACCCCAGGGGGGAGGCAGAGACTTGCAGAGAATCGGGTCTTCTGTGGAGCCACCTGACCTGCTCCTACCAGACCCAGAGGTGCGACACTGCTGGCCTGGCCCACATTACCTGGCCCCTTGCCCGAGGCCTCTAGCTTTCGGAGCTTGGAGATCTCGTCCTCTGTAATGATTGTCATGTCCCTCCAGAAGTCTGCGTTCTTGCCCTGCTCGAGTTCCATGTAGACCTGGAGGAGGGGGCACGGCTGGTGTGAGGGCATGCCTGGGGCCTGGAGGTGGTGGTGGGGGGGCACACCGCAGGGCGCACCTGGATGTCCTCTAGCAAGTCCTCCATGTCAGCCACCGTGAGGCCGTTGAGGAAGGTATAGGGCTCATGCATCTCCACGGCCAGGTCATCATCCTCAGCACTGATGTACTTGGCCAGCAGGTCGATGGGCTTGGCCCGTCCGTCCCGGATGCGGATCTTGGACCTGCCAGGGAGCAGAGGGCAGAGTCAGAGCCAGGGCCGCGTCCTCACTCCCAGACTGGGAGCCAGGAGAGGAGCCCAGCCCGCTGTGGGCGGCGGTCAGGGAAGGCTTTGTGCAAGAGGAGGCATCAGGCCGAGAAGCAAGAAAAGTTGGAAAGCACAGGCCCTGAAAGAGGCAGAGACAGGACAAGGTGGGGTCTGAAGAACAGTGGGTGGGCCACGAGAGAGGAGCAGAGAGGACAGCCCGGGCGAAAGATCTAAAGCCTCAGTGCTGTGCATGGGGACGGGCATCAGAGGCTAACTCTGTTCCAACCCCAGAGAACCCTGTGACCAGGCGGGTCTGAGCCCCTGGGGACTGTGGGTAGCCAGGTGAGTAGGGGCCAGGCCTGAGGCTCGCACAGCCCACATGACCTCAGACAACTCTTGACACCTCAGGAGCCTCGCTTTCCTTGTTTGTAGATGAAGCTGATGAGCAAAACGCCTCAAAGGTTGCGGACAGCCAGGGCCTAGCCAGTCAGGGCTGGTTGGTACCCTCTACTCAGCCGTATGTTTGTACCACCCGCAGCACCTGGCATCACGGGGTGAGAGTGCAATGATGAGGGAAGCAGACAGAAAGTGAGTCAGGATGGGCCCTGAGGAGGTGCGAGGTGCAAGCTTGAGGGCCAAGGGGGCAGGGTGGGGAGCAAGGGTGGGTCCCACCCCCTCAGGTCCAGGAGCAGGGGGCGTCTAGGAGGAGATGGGGCAAGTCCAGGAGCAGGAGGAGGGGCGAGCCCAGGAGCAGAAGGGGGAAGAGGAAGGGCAGGTTTAGTAGGAGCAGGGGCGGGCCCAGGAGGAGGAGGGGTTGGGGAACCCAAGCACCGAAGCTTGGCCTGCTGCAGGTGAAAGTTGTCTTCCTGCTCCTCCCAGGTCTTGAAGTGCTCCGCCTCCTTCTCTCGCTGCAGCATCTCCAGCTCCTGCTCCCGCATGGCCTTCTCTCGCTCCCGCTCCAGCCGCAGCTGCTTCACCTGAGGGCACATGCAGAGAATGAGGGGGGGACAGCAGACGACGGGGTCTCGTGGGGTCTGCCCTTATCCTCTCAGCCTGTGGGGTTCCCCAAGGTTTGGGGGGCGGGGTACTGTTCCTGGCGCCTGGCCCCAGTGGGCTGGCCCTGGACACAGGAATCCATCCACAGGAATCCATCCAGGGATGCCTGAAGCTCTGGACAGACCCTGGGGCAGAAGGGAACCCTCTTTCTACTAGAGACACAGTAGCTTTAGTGGCCAGGGCTGCTCTGGCCACCCAGCAGGGAGGGCCTTAGAATAAATCCTGGAGGCCAGCAAAGCTGAGGTACTGTCACTGCCTGAGCCTCTGGATCCAGCCATGCCTGAGGCCAATCTCCCCTGAATTTTCCACGAAAGCCAATCAGGTCCCCCTGGACTTAAGCCAGGGTGAGCCAGACTCACTTTCTGTCTGCTTCCCTTGGATCCCTCAGGAGGGAAGCAGGAAACCCCAGGGCGCCCCCACCTTTTGCAGCTCCAGACGGTTGTCTTCCTGGATCCTCTTGTTCCGCTCCTTTAGCTCCTTCTCCTCCAGGTGGCTGATCCCCTTCTTCTCCAGGGCCTGGAAGGGCCAACCACACTCCCGCTGAGACAGATGCCTCCTCCCACCACCCTCCGTGGGAACATCCAGCACAGCCTCCTACACTTCATAACTGCTCTACCAGGTGGGGACCCACCAGGCCGAAGCACCTGCTCTGCTGATGTGGGGTGTGAGGCTGAGGGATTCGGCTGCCTGAAGGAACTGCGGCCTGCAGAATCGGCTCAGTCCACTCCAGCATCATGGAGCTCTGTCTGCCCTGACCATGGAATCCCACCCTGCATGTGATGCTGAGACCCTGTTCTCCCATTCTGCCTGAGGTTAGGCTGGTTCTGTGGGTGGAGGGCCTGAAATTTTACACCATAGGAGAGTGTCATCAGAGGAGAAGCCGGCGGAAGCTGGTGTGTGTGCTCGTGCAGGCACACAATGTCAGTGGCAGGTACAACCTGGGCACATGCACTGGGAATGCTAAACAATGTCTTTGGAAATAAGCTGTAACCAGTGTATGAAGCAAAAAGACAGAAAGGACTGGCAAGCAACATGAGCAGGACTAAGGGCCCAGCCTGGCTGCCCGAGGCTCACCTTGTTCCAGATGAAGGTGCCCAGCAGGTTGTTGTCACCAAAGGGGTTGTCGGTGTTGGTATAACCCATGTACTCCTCGCCCCAGCCCATCTTCTCCCGTTTCTTCCGCTCCTTGGCCTCCTTCTTGGCCAGCCGGCGTGCCCGCTTCTCCTCGGGAGTCTCGAAGGCCTTCATCAGCTCCTCCTGCTGCTTCCGTTCTTCGCGCAGCCGCAGGCGTTCCTGCAGGCTCTGTTGCTGGCTCAGGGCTGCTGCCGCTGCCTCCCGGGGGCTCTGTGAGTGGTCCCTGGATGCGGAGCTGGACGCTGAGGAGCCTGGGGACCAGGAACATGTCCGTTGCCGCCGCTGCCGGCGAGCCCATTGGCCCCGCTGCTGATGCTGTTGCTCATCGCTTGAGTCAGACTGAGAGGAGTGGTCCTGGGCACGCCGGTGGGCAGGAGAGGGGCTCCGGGTCTGCCTGCCTCGCCGTGGTCGCTCCTCTTCTGAATCCGACCTGTGGAGGGAACCCGTGAAGCTCTGCTTGCCGCCAGCTGGCCAGTCACCTGTCCCACTGCCACTGACTGGGCAGGCACCTGCTGGGGTCCAGGAGCTGGTTTAGGTTCTGGGAACATAGCAGTGACCCAAACACTGATGGTCCCTGCTTCTGTGGGGCTCACATCAACAAATGTGACACTAGATGGGACCATGAGCCACTAGGATAGTGACAGTGCATTAGGGCGTGCAGAGGCCAGAGAGGAGCTCGCTAAGAAGGTGACATTGGAGGAGTGTCAGGGACCTACGGGGAGATCTGGAGAGAGTGATGGGGCAAAGGCCCTTGGGCAGGAATTCATTTGGCATATTTAAACAGCAGCAGGCAGGCCTGTGTAACTGGAGCAGAGTGAGTGAGGGGGAGAATGGGAGGGAGGGCAGGAGGGCAGGTGGCCTGGGCCAGATGGTGAGGGAACTATAAGCTCTGTCCAAGGTGTCCAGGGGGCTTCCCTGGTAGCTCAGTCGTAAAGAATTTGCCTGCAATACAGGAGACATGGGTTTGATCCCTGGGTTGGGAAGATCCCCTAGAGAAGGAAATGACAACCTACTCCAGTATTCTTGCCTAGAGAATTCAATGGACAGAGGAGCCTGGTGGGCTACAGTCCATGGGGTTGCAAAAAGAGTCAGATGCAAATTAGCAACTAAACAACAATAACAAGGTGTCCAGGGAGGGTTTACAGAAAGAAGGTGGTGTTTGCCGGCTCTATAGGACAGGCAGGAGCAAGACTGGCGGGAATACAGAGCCTTGACAGGGCAGGTGAGGCGGGCAGGCAAAGTAACGAACCCTGGGGATAGATTCTTTAATGTTGGGGGCCTTTGAGCAACTAAATCTGTCTTTATTTTGTCCAATGCTCCACCCATTAAGCTCACGAGAAAAAACTTACACCTTGAAAACCAATTATTTGGCATTACTTAAACAAAAACTACAAACTTGGTCAAATCTTCATAAATGACATTGATTTTCATGACCTATCTAGAGTGGCTGATTCTTGTGAGTAACTAAAATCTTAGAAACCAATAGGTGACAATAACAATTTATTGCTACCCACAAACCACTGCTAAAACATCAACATTAAACGTTAAACCAGAGTCAGCAAACTTTTTCTGTGAAGAGCCAGATGGTGGATGGCAAAGTAAGTCAACTCGGCTATCACAGGGCAAAAGTGGCCCATGAACAGCACATGAACTAACTGGCATAAGTTTATTCAATAAAATTTTATTTCTAGACACCAAAACTTGAATATCATGTACTTTTAATGTGTCATGAAGTACTACTCTATTGTCTTTCCCATCCCACCCCCTCCCCTCGACATTTAAACATGTAAAAGCTATTCTTGGTCCTAGGCTGTACTTTACCAAATACTGGTTTAAACCATCTCTTTACTATTTTCACTCCGTTTGTCTTCCTGGAATTCCTGGGTGACAGTGATCTTATGAGACTCAAAAGGAAAAGCCACCTTCTCAAACCTAGAGGGTGATCAGTGGATGACAGCCACCCTGGCTATGGTGTGGAGAACAGGCTGGAGGGATGGGGAGACAGTGCATGCTTCCAGAGCCCCTGTGGAGATCCTTAGGGCACAGATGACAGAACTTGGATGAAAGTGGGGCAGGGACTGCCATTTACAGGTTGAGCCAGCAGTAGAACCCAGCTCTGAGAGTCAGTCCCTATCTCCATGCTGATTCCCTTGTGTTGGAACAGATTCAAGCAGACTCAAGCCAAGTCTGGTCAGGTGCCCCATCTCCAGAAGAAAAGGGCTGTGGGCAGATGGGAAGCTGAGCAACAAGTCCGAGGACTCAACGGAGTCCTGCCACCTGTCATCAACGGTTCTTCTCTCTCACACCCCAGGAACATGTGTTGTCACTTTTACTTCGGAAATCCCTCTCAAATCTACCCACTTTCTCACTGTACCTTCCCACAGCCTCCCCTCGAGAAAGCCATCATCATCTGTTGCCTGGACAACTGTTACTACGTTCCTGCTCCTTGGTGTCACTCCTGCAGTCCCGCTGAGTCCCTTCTCCAGGCGAAAACCAGTGGGAATTGTGCAAGGTAATCCAGACATCACTTCTTGGTTCGAAATACTCCACAGCTCCCTGCTGCCCTCTTAAATAACCCTCAAATGCTTCAACGGTACACAAGCCTGCACGATCTGGTCTCCCGCTTCCTCTCCGACCTCATCGATTCCCCAACTCCTCGCTCCTGGAGCCTCTCGCTTTCCTATCGCTGCCTGGTCAATTCCGACGTCCTCAGACGTCCCCCTTTTCAGGAAGCCCTCCCTGACTAGCTCGAGGGGCTTTCAGCTCCCCTAAGGCTGGAGCTGGACCTCCAGCGCGGCTTACACAACTACCCTACCTACGATCCCGACTCCTCCGCCTCCGTCTGCGTCGTCCCTCGTCGTCTCGGCTACGCCGGTTTCGCCGCCCATGGCTTCCGCTCCGACTTCGGCTCCGATTCCCGCTCCAGCTCCGTTGCCTTCGACCCCTGCGACCAGCCGACCGCGAGCGCGAGCGTGTATCCCGACCCATCGGCTGGGACGGTGGCGACGGCGCTGACACAAATACCCGGGGCCTGTGCCGGGGGCCTTCCTCGCTTGTGGCGCGTGCCTGGTTGCCCCGCCCACGCCTGAGCAGGGAGATTGGAACCCATCCTGTCGCCCCATGCCGCGGGGACTTCGACCCTCCTTAACCTCTCCACTGTCCTCAGTGTGGCCTAAGTGATGGACTCCGGCCGGACTGTCGCCGCCAGAATTTGGGATTCGCTCTTCAGGCAATACTAGGGGCAGGCCCAGGTGGGTCCTAGCGCCTTAGCGAATCAGAGGGGCAGTGGGCGGAGCAAATGCGAAAGGCTGATCCTCTGTGAGAGTCCTCATCATGCTACACCACTGCCAATACCTGTGTTTCTTGGATTAAGCTTTGAAAAAACACTTCCATAACGTCTTAAGTTCCTCATTAACTCATTTTATAGATTGGGAAATTGAGGCTAAGAGAGAGAAAGTCACGCCAAAATCCCGCCCCCAATGAGCCAGTGTGGAGCTCATTGGTGGCCCATCCGGCTTTGTCCTGTGGGTGCTGGCAAACCGTGGGAGGGCTTTGAGCGGGGAGGGATATCAGGGGTCTTTAGGTGGAGTCCCTGCAGGGCCGTTAGGCAGGGGCAAGACCACAAAGGGGTGAGAGTGGAAGCCCGAAATCTGGAGGAGCCCAAAGTCCTGCTCTGAGTTCCCCAAACCCCACCCGCAGGGGATGGTGCTTAATTCTTTAAGCCAACTCTTTAAATGTGTAGAACACAACTTCCAGACACCATCCTAGATGCTAGCTTTGCATATTCTGCTTAGTGCTGCAGCGCGGGTTGGAGGGTGGCGGCATGGAGGCAACCCTTGATAACTGCCTGTCTTGGGATGTGGGTTGTCCTGGTGACAGGCTGGCCCAAAACGTTATTTTCCCCACCCGGAGGCATCCTTGAGCATATCTCCTCTCTGACCATAAGGGGAACATAGTCGTGATCGCCTAGTCTCGTGTACCAACGAGCTGTGCCATCTGTGTCTGGGATCAAAACTGGGTTGTCAAGGGCTTGCTTAGAGACAGAATCTTGTCTTCAATGCAGTGTTTCTCAAATTGGGAGTCAGGGAGAAATATTTTCCCTTTAAAAGGGGTCCATGCATTACTCAGTTAGACGGACTGGCAGAACAAACTCTGGGGAGTGTTTGTTCCTGAGGTCAGCTTTTATTTATTTAAAAAAATCTTTTTGGCCAGGCGGCATGTGGGAGTCGCTTCAGTCGTGTCCGACCTGCGCGACCCCATAGAGGGCAGCCTACCAGGCTCCCCCGTCCCTGGGATTCTCCAGGCAAGAACACTGGAGTGGGTTGCTATTTCCTTCTCCAATAGATGAAAGTGAAGTCGCTCAGTCGTGTCCGACCCTCAGCCACCCCATGGACTGCAGCCCACCAAGCTCCTCTGTCCATGGGATTTTCCAGGCAAGAGTACTGGAGTGGGGTGCCATTGCCTTCTCCCTTAGTTTTCGACTAGTAATCAAATCTGCATCCCCTGTGGTGGAGCCTTAACCACTGGCTTGTCAGGAGAGTCCCCTGTGGTCAGCTTTTAAAAAATTTTTTTGAGCAGAAGTGGAAGCCAATGCTACTAAAGCATTTGGGTCCGTTGTTGATTTTATTTATTGTGATTCTTACTAAGGTTTCTTTGTGTTCTCCTTCAAAGTCAGTCTTTAAACTCGCACCCAGACCACCAGAGAGACAGAGAGAGGCGGCTGATGCTTATTACCCAATTTATTAGAGAACTCTTCAACGTAAAAAGGGGGGGTGGGGTGGCGGGGCTGGGGTGGGGAGGATCTGGGGCTGCATACGAGTGTTATGGGGCCAGCAGTGGCTGCGGTCACAGAGGCGCCCACGGCTCTGGGTTTGAGCGGGCTGGCGTCCTGCGCCCGAGGAGGCTGAGCCCCGGATTGTCACACACCAGACCACGGGGGCTGAGCACACGGAACCCCCAGTGAGATTAAGACACACAAGGTTTGCAGTTCTGTTGTGTTTGGAAATCAGATGGGCCATAAAAACGGGGTTGGGGTGGGGACAGGCGATGCAACTGAATTACCAGAGGTGACCGAGGGTGCTTGTTCTGGGGTGGGGACCGAGGGGCTGCGGCGACAGTACCATGGCAGGGGACCCCATGGGGATGGGAGTATTGCACTGAGCCAGGTGGTGGGAGGAAGGGGGCGAGAGGAGGCAGAGGATGGAGGCTGGGAGGGGACACGTGGGAGATCCCACCTTGTCAGTCTCAGGACACACCTTTCCCGTGTACAGTATGGCACGGCAGACAGTGCCCATGTTCTCAGTGACAGCAGCCTGTCAAGGACAAGCTGGGACGGAACTGGGGCATCACCACCAAGGAGTTGGCAGATTGCTATCCTGGGGGTGGGATGACAGCTGGGTGGGTCCAGGGCCCTTCCTGTTGGGGGTCTGGGGAAGGCCATGAGTTCACTGCATGTTACAAATAAGGTCTTGCCTTCCCACCCTCTCACCCTGACCATAAGCACACGCTTCCCGGCAGCCTAATCCGAGGACCACCTTGCATCCATGTGACAGTTCTCTGAAAAAGGGACAAAAAAATGCAACCAACACAAAGGGGACTCTGAAGGGGTATTCATGACTTAGCACGGGAATGAAAACATCATGATGTCCAGGAGGTTTGCAAACTTCTCCAAGTAAGCATCTGTCTGTGATTCACTCAGGAAAGCCCCAGGGCCCCACTCCCCAGCTCCAGGTGGCCGAGGGCGCCCTGGACGTGGGGCCTGCTGCTCTGGTCGTCCCCACGGGATGCACCGCATCTCTGCAGCTGGCCTTGGGGCAGGGGCTCTGATGTCGGCACTGGGGCAACATAACAGTGGCTGTTAAGTCATCTTCAGACCTCTGCCCATTCAGCCCACCTCCTCCAGGCGGGACACGGCAGGCACCAACTGGGGACTTGTGTGCATGGGGCACTGTGGACGGTGCCTTGGTGGAAGTCCCGGTGAGGATGCTCCAGGGTCTGGACACCCCCTCGCAGGTAGGAAGGGAGCAGAACGCCTGTAGGATTTTTCTGATGGATCCTCTTCCCCAAGCCTCGTGCTGCGGCATCCTTGGTGGCCCTGTGAGTGGAGAGCCCCTGGGGCACAGCCCGAGGAGGGGTACAGCCAGCCAAGAGGCTCTGTCCAGGTGCACAAAGCAGGCTGTGCCAGGGGAGGTGACGAGGGGCCCTTGTAGGAAAAGACAGCAGTGTACACAGCTTGCAACGAACTTGAAAATCAGGTCCTGGCTTGGCAGGTTCTCCAGCCATCTCAGGCTCCACCAGGGAGGCAAAGGTGGGAGTTCTTCCACAAAGTGCAACTTCCACTCCACACTGGCTCCCAGCTCCTCCCACGCAGGGCCGGGTGGGCCAGGTGAACAATCCCTGATGCGTCCCTCTCCGGAGGCAGGCAGGAGAGACCCTGCAAAGCTGTCAGCTCCAGCAGCCGCCTATGGACGCAGCAGGGCCCCTGGCAGTTGCCCTGTGGGGCTCTGGACCCAGAAGTGGGACCATCCAAAAAAATTGTTTTTTTCACCAATAATTTCTTTTCCTATCCTTCAATCGGCACAGGTGTCTCCATCATTTGAGAGAGAGAGGATGCCTACCTCCGTCTTTTTACAGGAGGGGGTCTGGTCTTCTAGCCCTGGCGGCCTGCCCGTGGGGGCTCCCCTTCAGGACACAGACCTTGGGAAGTCCCAGGGCCTCAGTGCCTGGCTGCCTCCTCCTGCCTCGGCCCGTCTTCCAGAGAAGAGAGAAGCCCACAGCCCTGAGCTCCACTGAGTCAGGGCAGCTATGTGTCCACATGGAGGTTCTCATTACGCCTGGGGATTCCTGCTCGCGGTCACATGGGAGGCAGGTGGTGGGAGACAGATGCTGAGAGATGGCAGGGCCACTGGTGAAAAGCCATCCCCAGCCACCACTGTGCTGCCCTCAAGCATGATGTCCAGCTCTCTCGGCCCAAAAACCTGAGCCAACAGTGCTTGGCAGGTGCAGTGTGCAGCCTCCAGAGGCACCCTGGGGAACGCAGTGGCCCTTCTGTCCTAGGGGCCTGTCCACCCCGGCCCAGACCTAGAGTGGATTCCGCTGGGGCGCAGGTTCCCTCAGCAAAACATGCAAGCACAGCAATGAACCAAAAGTGCAGTAAAATAGAGTTTCTTCTTTTCCATTGTGGGGTTTTTTTTTGCCTTTTCCTTTTTCTAAAAAAACACACCCATGTGTGCTACCATGTCTGTGCAAAGAATAAGGACCCAAAATAAATACATGATCGGAAATGCAGGAGGGTTCACAGTATCAGGCGTAGGTAGTTGTCAGGGAGCCAGAGCGGGGCAGGCCGTCCGGATGGGGGTCGCTCAGCAGCCAGGAGTGTCGGTGTCGTCAGGGGAGGACGAGGGCGAGGGCTGGCTGCCAGGCGGGCATCTCCCAAGCTCTGGGCTGAGCGAGGTGGGTAGTGCCTCCAGGAAGCGGCCGGGGCAGCAGCGGGCACTCGGCTCCGGGTCAGTGTCTGCATAGGAATTACTGCAGAGGCAAGGGGGCGGGTGAACTCATGGTGGGCTAGGGCCAATCCCCACCCACCCGGCCTCCCATGGCTAACGACACAAACCAGGGACCCCGGGAGCCTTGAGGGCTGGACACAGGCCATGGCACGGCAGAGCCTGGCTGCCCCTCCCACTGGAGACCTCAGTTTCCCCATCGGTCCCAGGGGTGTCTGGGGGTCAGGCCCTCAGGCCCTCCTGGGCCGAGGCCATGGTCTGAGCCCCGAGTGGGCCCGGCTGGCCAGCCATGGGCTCACTTACTGTGTCGCTCTCGCCGTCGGAGGCAGGCTGGGCCTGCGTGCTATAGTGAAGCGGGGAGTACACCCAGCTCCTCTCATCGGTGGGCTGCAGGGCGGGTGGGCGGGCGGGCGGCACGTGCAGGAGGGGCGCAGAAGAAGAGCAGGGTGCGAGGAGGCGCGAGAGGCAACAGGGAAGAAGGAAGGAAGAAACAGAAATAAAAGAGGGGGACCCCCAACGTGGGACGAGTGGGCGGCTCAGCCCCCGTGCCCTCTCCCTGACAGGACCTGCCCCAACCTGGACGGCCCTTGGGCCTGGTGGGGTGGGGGCCGGGCCTCCGGGGCTGAGTGGCCAGAGCGTGGCAAGGGGCAGGGTGGGCAGCGGGAAGCGGCGCGTGGGTCAAGGCAGAGCTGGCACAGCAGGAAGGGGTGGCGGGCGGGGCTCCGTTTGCTCTGCTGTCCGCCCACCCCGGCCCCCTAACCTCTGCCCTAGCCTGGCAGCACCCCAGCTTCAGGCCTGCCTACCACTGGGGACTGCCAGCTGGAGCAGCACCCTGGGGACCCACGGCAGGGGGTCCTGGGTGGTAGGGGCACACGGTGGAGCCCATTTCCTGCTCCAGTACACACAGACCTGCTCTGGGACCGAGGCAGGTGCCCCCCAGACAGCAAGCAGCAGAGGCCTCTCTGCCCCATGCCTGGAGTACAGGGATGCCTTCCTGGGGAGGGGCACAGGCAGAGTGGGGACTGGCCACCAAGGGGCCCCTGGGCCTGGCAGGGGCAGGCTGATCTTTCTCCAGCCATGTCTGGGCAGAGGTCCCAGGCGGGGCTCAACTAGGGGAGGACGTATACTTCCCCAGCCCCCCTTGCCCTTCCTGGGTCTGCTCTTAGCACCAGAACCCTCTTGGGCCTGGCAGCTCCCGTGGGGCTCCCCAAGCCACCTTCTTGTCTTTCCTCTTTCCCCCCACTGCATGCCAGCCTTCAACACCCCACAGCCTGTTACTTCCCCCACAGCCTGTTACTTCCACCCCAGCCAGAGCACACACCTGTCCTAGCCACGCCCCCCTGGCTGTCCTACGGCCCCTGAACCCACCATGGCCCTTCAGACCCAACCCTCCTTGGGCTGCTTGGGAGAATCATCAGCAACCAGCCTCTGCCCTCCTGCCCCTCGGGGTCCACCTGTTCCAGGTACCCACACAGCCCCTGCCTCTACACCTGCCGCACCAGACTTTCTCCACAGCTCACAGGCCACGATGGTACCCATGTGGACCCAGAGGCCCAAGAAGCCTGTGTCCCCATGTGGGCGGGTTCCCACAAAGGCACCCAGAGCCAGGGCAGCAGGGTGAGGCCCCAGAGAAGGCCTTGCTCGTGCTTCAGGGGGTTACAGAGCCATAAAACCCATGTCTGGCCACTTGGGAGCCCAAGGCGCAGGTCCAGGCCTGTCTGTGGCCACAGCAGGTGCTGACGCTGGCTTGGTGGCAGTGCTGGGCTCACAATATGGGTGACACAGGGGTCCCCAGGAACCCTGTGATGAGCTGGCCCTGGGTGACCCACAGAAGTCGAGTCCAGGGCATGCCTGCCCCGCACAGCAGGCCGTAGGGTCCAGCCTTCCTCCTGCCACTCCTTTGCCTCCCTCTCCACCCATCGGCCCCAAGTATCTGATTCTGTGGTGCCCCCAGCGAAGACAGCCCTTCCTCTTCCACCTCCCCACACCCCAGGCACATCTCAGAGCCCACCTGACCCCTTCCAGATGGCCTTTGCCACTGGCTCCCATCCCCATGGCCCTTGGGCACCATGTGTCCCCAGCTCTGGGACCATCTCTGGCGTGCAGTGTCCCCGGCTGGACCGAGCGTGGAGGGGATCTCCCTTTTCAGGCTTGCTCGGCAGTGCACGACAGCCAGCGACACTCACAGGGACCACTGACAGGGCTGGAGTGTGGCCTCTGAGGAGCCTCACCTTGAGAACACAAAGTCTCGCTTTAGATCTTTGCCCTGTTCTGCCCGTTGAGTGCTGTGTGCCTCTGGGAGGTCAGCTGGCCTCTCTGGGACCCCATTTACTGCTCACGATGACAATAACGAGCACTAACAATGCCACTGCCACACAACATCCCCACAGCATCCCAGATACGCCGGTGGATAAGTGTTTATTAGACATATGCCTCAAGTTTGGGACCTAGATTTCGTCTACACTATGTGCTTGTGGGCTACCTGCGGAGCCAAGGTCTGTTTCTCCATCTGTGAAATAGGTACAGAGACACCAACTCCTCTCTCCTGTAATTAAGAGCTTGGCTTTGTGGTCCTTCCGCTGACCACAGGGAGCGAGGTCACCCCCTTCAGGGGACAGACGCTCTGGGAGTGCTGTTGGCAGCAAAATCTGAACAAGTGGGAGCTGTCCATGTGACACGTCCCTGACCCAGGAGTGCTGGGACGAGGGGCAGGGGTGTCTGGGGGCTGGGGGTCAGATTCCGACCCTGCCATGGCCAGGCTGTCCCTGGGAGCCCCAGCAGTGTGCCCGCAGGTGCCATGACGCCCAATTCAGCGGGGAGTACACGTCCCGACAGGACGCCCACAGCCCAGCGTCCCACGCGGGCCAGTGTGGCCGACCTCAGCCGCAGCGATGTTTTCCCCATGTCCCTTCTTGGAGGAAGAGGGACCAGGACTTGTGGCTCCCTGCTGCCCAGGGCGCGGGGTGGGGCCTGGCTCCCTGGAGGCCTGCCGTGGTCACTTACAGTCCCTGAGGAGCTCAGCGTCACGGCCCGCAGTCGGCGATGCCGGGGAGAGTAAATCCAGTACCTCCCATCGGTGAACTGGGCGGGCCGGGCGGGCGGGGGAGGAAGCAAACAGAGGACAGGATGAAGTGACAGGATGAGGCCACGGGAGTCTGGCGGGCGGGCAGGCAGGGAGGGCAGCGGGTGGGGCAGGTTGGCTGACGGCCAAGCGGGAACAGGGGGTGGGCGTCCCACTGGCTGTCTTCTCCGCTGCGTGCCGGGCCTGGCTGCAAATCCGGGTTTCACGCCCCCGACTCCTGACAGGACATGGCCCCTGGGGCCGCCTCACACACAGATCCAGAGAACGGGAAAGATCAGCCCAGTGGGGTGGGGCAGGGGACACAGGGGGCGCTCGGTGCCCTGCAGGCCAGGCAGCGTTGGCGTGGGGACTGAGAGCAGGGGGCTGTTACGAAGCAGCGATGTCAGCAGGGCAGCCAGGCTCACCCAAACAGCCCCGAGGCCCAGCACCGGGCAAGGGCAGGGTTGTGGGTCAAAGGTGAGAGTGAAAGTCTGAGAAGAGGACAGCAGGCAGGGCTGGGGTTTGGCCCTCTCTGCTGTAATTAGGACCATCTGATCCCAGAGCGGGACATCCTGGGGAGACAGCTCAGGACCCGCTGTTAGGGGTGGGGCGGTCACTGGACTGGGCTTTGCGGGCTCCCAGGCCCCCCAGGACCCACTTAATCCAGGTTCCTGCCTGCCTGTGGGAGGTGTGAGGGGGAGGAGATGGCCAGCTCTGGAGGGAGGTCCCAGGTACCCAGGGGAGGGCCTCCTCCTGCTCTGACAGATCCCACCTTGTCCAGGAGCAGCTGTGTGTCCTCGTCCCATGAGGTTGGCATCGTGGAGCCTACCTGCCCCTCGCCTCGGTGTCCCGGCCTCCCTAAGCATGGAGTCTGCCCGCCGTACCCACCACCCGGTCAGAGAGAAGGTGTGTGTCATGCAGCCCCACGGTCAGCCTGGGCCTCCCTTCGGGCCAGGGGGCTGAGCGCTCCGGGACTCCAGACACCTCCCCAGCCCCGCTGGGCTCAGGGCCAGACGTGGTCACGAGGCTGGGGAGGATGGGCGGGGCGCTGCCACATCACCTGAGAGTGAGCGAGCCAGGCACATGGACCTGTGTGTGAAAAGGTGAGCACACACTCGTGCCTGTGCCTGAGTGCACCTGCAGGTGTGCACGAGCGCCTTGAGTGTGCGACGAGTCAGTGGGAGCGTGTGAGGGAGTGGTGTGCCCGTGTGTGAATGCAGGTGGACATGAGCATACGTGGGTTTGTACGGGCACGCCTACACACACGTAAGCACAGGTGAGCGCGGATGGTCAAGGGTCCGGCGACGGGAGGGAGCCCTGGGGGACTTACAAAGTAGATGTCCGTGGCGGGCGCGTCCTCCTCGTCCGAGGCCTGGCTGGCGGGCTCGGAGGCCTGGCTGGCGGGCTCGGAGGCCTGGCTGGCGGTTTCCGCTTCGACAGCGGCAGAGGCACAGGCTGGGGACACCCCCTCCCTGGGGACACGGGCAGGACATGGGAGTCCTGGGGGGGCTCTGGAAAGCATGCATCTCCCCGCACCGCAGCCTGGACCCTCCCCACTCCCTCCATCCCTCATGGAGACCATAGATGCAGGAAGTTCAGTGGCAGGGATGGGTTCTGCCTGACACATTCTGGTTCCCCCACATAACAAAACACCCCAAGCACTGTTGCTGCCAAGGGAACCAAGAACCCGGCTCCGAGCAGGTGGCCTGGCCCCTCCACTCAGGGGCATGCCTGTGGGCAAATCCCTGCCTCACCACTCACTCGTTGGGCAACCATTAGGACTACATTCTTTCTCAGGGCCTCAGTTTCCTCACCTGTAAAGTGGGGACACATACCCACCCTGAGGGGCCAGAACCTTTTGCTCCTCTTTCTGGAGCACTTCCTAGGTGCCAGGCCTGTTTGAGGGCCTGCTGTCCTGTGTCGCTGCTGTTTATTTGCTCAGTTGCGTCTGACTCTCTTGGGACCCCATGGACTGTAGCCCACAGGCTCCTCTGTACATGGGATTTCCCAGGCAAGAATACTGGAGTGGGGTCCATTTCCTTCTCCAGGGCATCTTCCAGACCCAGGTATCGAACTCACGTCTCCTACATTGGCAGATGGGTTCTTTACCACTGAGCCACCAGAGAAGCCCCTGTCCCGTGTTACAGATGAGGAAACTGAGGCATAGAGTGAAGGTGGGGAATGTGCCAGAGGCCATGGCTGGCGGCCACGCAATTAGTGAGAAATTTCACTTCTCGGATGAGGAGCTCAAAACCTAATAAAGTTAGAAATAAGTACCAAAAAGGTAAACAGAAAGTCTTAAACACGAGAGAAATGCCTCAGTCCAGGGTCTCGCCCTCAGCGCTGCTGACAGTGGGCAGGTCATTCTCTGTGGGGGGCAGTCCTGGGCACAGTGGGGTGTAGAGCAGCCTCCCTGGCCCCCACTATGATGCCAGCAAACCCCCGAGTCATGACCACCGGAGATGTCCCCAGACATCACCCACTGTCCTCTGAGGGCAGAATCACCCTCAGGTTGTTGAAAGCCACTATCTTAATTCAAAGAGAAAATTAAAAAAAAAAAAGAAAATTACTACCCATTTGTACCTGAGCCAATATAAAAGAACTGGTTCGTGTCAAACCCATGGCACATGGCAATAGCAGCACTCAGAGGAAAACACATAGCCTTAAGGGCCTCATTGTTAAAGAAAAGAAGGAACTTACTCAACCTACACTGGAAAACAGAAACAAGTGAAAAACAAGCCAGAAGCAGCTAGAAAGAACACATTACTGGTGAGTTACAGTGAATGAGATAAAAACAGAACACAACAGGGGACCAAACGTGGCTTTGGTCCCCCATGAAAACCCATGAAAACCTCATAGGTTACTGTCGTGCAAGCCCCGGCAAAACTAAGAGGAAGCAGAGAGGAAATGTGGCAGGAAAAGTGACCTCAGAGGTCAGGGCAGCTCTGCGTCCTGGAGGAGGAAACCCTTCCCAGAGTGAAGGACCCACACTATTCCCGGCTTTCCGCGCTCCCTTCCCAAGCTGGAAGCCCCAGCCCCACCCCTAGCTTGTGTACTACTTTTCCCAGTCCGCCTTCGGCCAGCTGGCTACATGGCCACGCTTGGCCAATGGGACCAGAGCAGAACCTGAGACCAAGAACTAGTCAGTCGACCGTGGGGCCCACTCACCCTGCATCCTCCTCCTTGGGGACCACAATCTCCACGCTGCACGTGGGCTCCACCTGCACTGTGATCTGTTGCAGGTCCTCCTCCGCGTGCGTCTCCTCCTGGGGCCTGGAAGCAAAGGGAAGCTGCGCCTCAGTTTCCCTCCTCACCCCCTTCCGCCCTGGAAGCGCCTGCTGAGCTCCAGGCCAGTGTCAGTTTCCAGTCCCAGTAAGAAGCTTGGAGCTCCAGGAGGTGCTATCTCTGGGCGCCATCTGACCAGGGCCCTGAGCTGGCCCAGCTCACATCTGGTCCCTGGCCGTTCTGCCCACCTGGGGCTGCAAGGGGCCAGTGACTGACCATCCACCTGGCGCTAGCCTGTGACTCTGGCACCAGCTGGGGCATAATGAGTACATGGCGGGGTGTGGATCCTTCCCACCCCCTGGGACAGCTAAGCACCGGCCTGGGGCCTGCACTAGGGGGCTGGGGTGGTTCTGGAGTTCCAGGCCTAGATCCCTGATGTAGGTGGGTCAGAACATGCCAGCAACCGGGTGTGCAGATGGCACACCTCCCTGGATGGCAATACCGGAGAGCAAACGGGTGGCTAACGTCAGAGCAGGTAGCTGGACGGAGGGTGACGCACATGATTTTTTTTCCAACTGGCAGAAATCACTGCCCCCCAAAAACCAATTACAGAGAACAACCCCTCTTCACTCCAGTCCTGTTACAAGATCAGACACCTGGGAACAACCCACATGTGCAGGAGGGCAAGTCACAGCCTGTCAGAGGAAGGGGACCAGCACCTACTCCACCTGCTCACAGAGGTGACCTGCCGCCAGCAGGTGACAGAGCAAAGGGCAGGGCGGCGCCCAGAGGCACGCTGGTTGAAAGGAGAGGGTGAGACAGGCCCAAATGTGTGTCTCTTTGTATATTCATAAATGTCTCTGGCAAGAGACAAAAAAATCCGTCCACTGGTTACTCCCAGAGAGGGGAGCAGGCATGGGACAGGCATTTCTGTTTTTCCTTTTGTATTTCTACAAATATTACTAAGAAAGGGAGAAAGAAGAACCAACAGGCAAGTGCGGGAGATGAGTCCTCTGGGTACCGAGGTGGAAGACAGATTCCAAGTGACCCGAGATTCTCTCCGCTTCTAGAGCCTGACTTGAATCTGTGCTCAGAATGGTGTGGTCAGAGAGAAAGGGCTCTGGTGGGGAAGGCAGAGGAGGGATGGGGGCAGGGAGTGTAGGGGAGAGGGGAGAAGAGACAAGACAGAAGGGAGAGGGCTGGGGTTTCATCTCACCGGCCATCCTGTCCCGAGGACTGTGTGCGCCGCCTGCAGAGAGACCGCAAACACGTGGAAAAAGTGGGGTAAGGGCCCTCCCAATCAATGTTCTGCCCACCCTACGACCCCGCCCATCCTGCGGCCCAGGGACATGGTCAGGTCCACTTACCGGTACCGCGGCTGCTCCGATGACTCTGAGGGGGACCGCTCTGGGATGGAGAGGGACGTGGAGGACAGGGTCGTGGCGATGGAGGCGGTGGTGGCCTCCTCAAAAGACGGCGGCGTGCAGGGCAAGAGGTCCGGCCGGCCTAGGGGGAGGAGCAAGTGGCCACCTGTGCAAGCCAGGCACCCAGGGCTGCTCCTGGCAGGCCTCTGAGCTCTACCTGCAACTTGGCTCACCCCCAGCTACCCAAGTCCTCTCTCTCAGCCACCACCTCACACTGTTGTCCCCGCCAGCCTCAGGAGGAGAAATATGCTCCAATTTCCCCCTGGCCTCGGCCTTCCAGTACCTATCCCCTGCTCTCAATTAAAAACTCCCCTCAGGGTCCTGCTCCACTGGCCTCTGCCCCGCTCTGCTCCAGCCACACACACTTCTTGCTGTTCCCCAGACACCCACAGGCTAGGCCCTGTCCTGCCCCCTGGGCCTTTGCACAGGCAATGTCTCCCTTCCTTGATGCTCCCCCCACCACGCCCGCCCCTCCCTGTCTGGAATCTCTGACCCAGGAGATGGAAGGGACCTTCCTGAACACCAGACTGACCCCATTAAGCACTTCATCCCCCCAGGTCTCCATGCATCTCTGACATAATGGGAGCCTGTCACCTGAGGGTAGGGAGTGGGGGGTGAATTCTGTGCGCAGCTCTCATTGTGGCTCTTCCAGGGGCCCAGTCCCAGCTGTTCCCCAATTCTCAGCTGCAGATCTTGGGCTGAGGGGGGTGACTGTGACCCAGCCCCTCCCATCCAGGTTGGGGCCAGCACAGGGCCCTCCCCTTCTCAGGCCCCTCGTCTCCCAGCCACCTGCTCACCCTCGTCCTCCAGTGTGGGGTAGCTGCGGGCCCCCCGCAGGTCGTACTGTGCATCCTCCCGCTCGCTGGGGATCTGGCTGGCCGAGAAGGCGGCCGTGGGTCCCAGGGGCTTGACGGCCAGCAAGGCACCACGGCCCTTCTTGGACGGTGAGGACTTCAGGGCTGTGGAGGGAGGGCGGCTGGGCTGGGGAGCCTGAGCCCCGCAGCAGCACCCAGACAGGGCCCCACAGACCCCAGAGCTTCTTCTGTACCAAAGCCTGGCTGCCCCACTGCCCCACCTCCAGCCTGTCCGCCAACACCCTTCGCTCTTGCTCTCGGTAGCCTACATTCCAGCTGGCTTGCCTGCAGGGGCAGGGTCGGGGCGCAGGAGCCCAGGTGCCCTGTCCTGCCCACTGGCAGAGATGGGATCCCAGGGACCCAGAACTCCCACTCTAGCCCCTTGGAAACAGCAGTAGGATCAGCAGCTGGCAATGTTTACTTAGCATTTTGGGGCCTCAGCCCACCCAACTCTCAGACACGGAAGCCAAGGGCCTGGTTCCCATCCAGGCTGCATGGCTTTGGGGCCCCTGCATCCTGATTTGCACCAATGGGTCAAAGGTGGCAGGAAAACCCTGACACACCTTCCACACCACCCTGGCTCCACCAAGGCCTGTCACCAGCCTCTCCCGCGCCTCCGGTGACCACTGCCCCACATACGGTGGCGGCTCAGTTTGCCTCACACAGCCATCCAGTCCCAGAGGCCGGGGGCTCCCTGGGTTCCCTGCCCTATGCACGTCCCTGAGGGGCCACCCAGCTGCCCTGTTCCCTGGACCAAGTCCCTGACTGCATCCTAGGGCTGGTGAGCGGAGGACCAGGACCCTGGGTTTACCCTGCTCTTGACCTCCCACCCTTCTCCCCCTGCACCCCGACCCAGAGGGCCCGGGCACTCACAGGAGTTCTTCCGGAAAACCGTGTTGCTCATGAACTTGAAGAAGCGCTCGGCATAGAAGCTGGGCCGGTGGACGGAGACTGTGTCCTGGGAAGGGAAGGGGGGCCTGAGGGCAGGCAGGGGATGAGGCCTGGGGGGGCCCATGGGAGTCCCTGTGTCAGGGCTGCTGTGTCACCTTGGTGGGGATGGGACCCCAGGAACTGATAGTGGTGGCAGAGACAGGGAGGCAGAGAGATGGTTTTGTGGTGATGGTGTCCGTATTTTTAATTGTTGACCCTCATGAATAAAATGGCTATTCAGGTAACTGAATAAACATCAAAATCAAGAAACTAGAAAGAACCTCTAGAGCCGGGGGGTAGAAGGTGCAGCTGACCCTGCTACAAAGGAAGGCTTTGTCCTGGGGGCAGGCAGACCTGGCTCCTGCACTCATGGTGGGGTGGCCCTGGCCATGCACTGATCGTCGGTGCCCCGGGGTGGACCCGAGGCTGCTGCGCAGGCCAGGACGCAGGGCTGGGATGCCCGTGAGGCAGGGAGCCTGGCACACAGTTGGGGCGCCATACTGCAGGGCCCCTGGGCGCACACCCTGGCTGTCCCTGGATCCAGTCTGCTCACTTGCTACGGCACTGTCTCCCCAGCACTGCTGATCGCAGGCCGGTCGTTCTCTGGGGGTCCATCCTATACCCTAGGGTGGGGCCAGCATCCCTGGTCCCCGCCCACTAGATCCAGTGTGACCACCAGAGACGTTCTCAGACACTGCCTCGTGGCCTCCCCAGCTATAACGTAACAGAACGCATCTGGACACAGGGCCTCCTGTCCCGGCCTGCCCTGAGGCGGTCACATGGCCTCGGGGACTCGTGCTGGTTGATGGTGAGTGAGCAAAGACAGCAAAAGAGTCTCTCCGCCCTGGGAAGAAGAGCCCCTCTCTCTGGTTGGAGCCAAAATGGGGGCTGCCATCTACGCCAGGTGCCAAGGGCAATACCTGGGGTGTACAGGGACACGCAGGAAGAAGCTGGCCCCCAGGAACTGTGGCGCCACCATACCAGTCTCAGGGTTCACACACCCGGATGGTTACTTTTTCTGGCCATGGTGCATGCATGGCAAGCGGGATCTTAGTTCCCCAACCAGGGACCAAACTTGCGCCCCCCATGATGGGAGCTCGGAGTCTTAACCACTGGACTGTTGGGGAAGCCCCTGGATGGTTACTTTGATGTTTGGGCCCCTCTGGAGCTGACCTCGATCTTCTGACAGGGTCACGATCCCTCCATCTGCTTTCCCCTCTGCTGTGGGTTCACCGCACAGAAGGGTTTCCCGCCAGCCCCACCCAGGGGGGAACATTCTGAAAGCTCCCCAGACCCTCAAAACACTCCGGGGTGTAGTGGGGGAGGTTGTTGGGACCTTGGGTTTTGCAGACTGCTCACACACAGACAGCCCTTAGCACTCAAGTAAGAACTGGCCTGTGGGGGCACAGGGGGAGAGGCCTCTGCCTGAGGGTCCACAGCCGGACTAGGGCCACAGGTGGACAGTTTAACCCCAGCAATTGGTCCTCACAGTATTTTACACTTTGAAGTAATTCACTGCAAGGGTTTACGGGTGAGCTGTGCTCACAGGAAGACACAAATTTCCAACTTTTTTTGAACAACTGAGCCCATTTGTGTAAGCAGGCCCAATCTGCAGGGTCAGCGGGGTCAGAGCTGTGCAGTGCTGCCCCTGGGGTGCAGCTGGGGCCCAAGACCTCCTCCATATCACACACTTTCAGAATGTTCTCTGCCTGACTGGCCCCTGACTTTCCCAGCCTGTCCTCACTTCTAACTCACTTGGGGCCCCTAGTCCCCTCCCTCGGGAAGCCTGTATGCTAAGCCTGTACCCTCACAGATGGCTCAGGCCCCTGGTTGGGGGGTCCCATGGCTGCCTCACTGCCTTGTCTTGGCCCTGATCCCCTGGCCTGTGACCGTGGCTCCAAAAAAGTGGACGTGTCCCTCGGCTCTTTAGCACCCAGGTCTGGCCCAGGATGATAGTCAGGATGTTTGTGGATGGATAGACAGAATGAACAAGTGGAAGATGCTCACCCCATCGTGGACGAGAGCCTTCCAGGTGTGTTCCAGCTTCTTGATGAACCTGCGGAGGAGAAAACGCCCAGAACATCAGCCACACTTCCACGTCCGGGGGAGGTCTCTTCTAGGTGAGCTCATCCCAGGGGACACAGGTGGTCTCCAGGGACCTGTGTGATCATCATGACTGGGAATGTTCTTGGCATCAAGGGGGCAGAGGAGCCCTGCTCGAGAGGAACCAGGCCACCTGCTGTATCAGTCAGAGACCACCCCGCTTTTTCCGGCCCCCTTGACCCCTCCCCACTGGCTGGCTGCTCCCATCGCTGCTGCTCTGCAGGAGGAAGTGGAAAGGCTGCGGTGCATGGCCCTCCATGGGGGACGGAGCCCGCCCTTCCTCTCTACCATGGCCCAGGCTGAGCGGGTCTCCTCCCTGCTGGAGGGAGCGCCCAATGCCCCAGCCAGGCCCCCATAGCACACCTAGGCTGGGGAGCACGTTGCTGCTTCCAGGCAGCTCCCCCAGATGCCTCTGGGCTGCAGGGGGAAGGATATCCTCCTCGACACACACCCCTGCCCTAGGATGGGCTCTGGCCGCCCGCCCTGGGCTGTGCCCACCTTACCCTACCCGGGTCTCCATGGAAACCCTCACCCACTGCTCGGAAAGCTGCCTGCTCTGCTCCACACTGGGAGGGAGACCCCAGCAGGAGATGGGGCAGCCCAGTCTTGGCACACAGCAGGGCCCACAGTCAGCCAGTGACACTCCACCCTCTACCCTGCCCTGTGCCAGCCCTGACCTGTCCCTGACCAGGCTCTCACTGGGGACTGGGAAAGTCGGGCCAGGGGCATGCACCCACCCCTGCAGGACAGGGGGCGAGGACCCACCTGTAGGACTGCAGGATGTCGATGATTCCAATGTGCAGAAGCAAACGCTCTCCTCGACCATTCACAGCGGGGATCCCCCCCATCCTGAGGAGAGGGGTCAAGACTGTCAGCACCCATGGAGCCAGCCCAGGGATGAGCCCTGTCTGTCAGGAGCACAGGCTGGAGGTAGCCTAGAGCCCCAAGCCAGGGGCACCTGCTCTGGGACTTAGGGGCACTGAGATAGAGGTATGAGCAGGCAGGAGTGATGGAACCCAGGGCTTGAGGATCCACACGCTCCCTGTAGGTGGCCACCTGGCTGGACCCTCGGAGAGGGACCTGACACCTGGGAAGCCCGCCACAAAGAAGGATCGAGTGGCCTTCTTGGCCCGCTCACTGAGTCAACACTGCAGGCCAGAGGCTGCCAAAGGGTCCAGGCTATGAGACTCAAGTGCACGCATACCCACACATGCACACGCAGAGCTTGCACACACACACAGGTGCATGCACACCCACACGTGCACACGCAGAGCTTGCACACTCACACACACACATAGGTGCATGCATGAGCACATACACACCCAGGCAAGGCTGGGCTTTGGGCGCAGGCTGGGGAGTTAAAGCTGCTGCAGCCCCAGGCCAAGCCCGCCCGTGCAGTTAGTGGGGCCCACAAGGCAGCAGCTTCCTGCACGCCCAGGCCCCCTACAGGCTCTGCCAGCTGCACTCCACACTGCGCTCACCTTCACACCTGCCGTCTCGCCTGGCCGGGCACCAACCCTACAAACGCCAGACGGCTGAGCTCTGGGCCCACTCAGGTCCCCCCCACTCATCCCAGGCAGGCCCTTCAGCTGATGGCCCAGTTTGGTGGCCAAGCTTTAGCCTGTCCCCCAGCTGCCTGTGCACCCTGATGGCTACCACCCCCTGTAAGGACTGGACAAGGTCTGGACATGGTGGGTCGAGCCAGCTCCCAAATGGTTTGTGCATGGTGATACAGGGTCAATTGTGACACCTGTCTACAGCAGTGGTTCCCATGGGGGGGTGACTGTCCCCGGGGACACTGGTGCTCTGTGGAGACAGCTGTGGTTGTCACGACCAGGGTCAGGAATGTTGATCCACCCCTCACAGTGCCCAGGACACCCAAAGAGTGACCGGGGCCTGCATGGGGTGGGAGTAGGGATGCCCTGTGAGTCTGTGCCTGAGCCCCGAGGGCAGGACCAGGTCGGCTGTTTGGTGGAGAGGTGGGGGGCGGTGGTCAGGGGGCACACTCTCCTCTGGACCCTCTGACCTGGCTGCTCCCACAGCCACCTGGCATCACTAGGCAAGGAACGTTGTCAGCCCCTGCACCCCCCTCCCCAGGGTCCTGGGCAGGGACTTGCTGTGAAAAGGGTCTCTCGTCCCCAGCCCTTTCCACCTTCTCTTGGCTGCCTTCCAACACCTTTCCAGCTTTGCTGCCTATGGTGAGGCTTTAACTCTCCTAGGTCCAGGGCGGGGGTACCTGTGTTTCCCACAGGGTTGGCCAGTGACCTCCATCTACTGACTGACTGAGTCAGATGTCAGGTTAGAACACCTGGCCATAGCTGTGCGCCCAATATCTAACTCTCAGGGCCCAGGGATGGGGACGGGTGGGCACTGCTGGCTTACAAACCAGAAACCAGGAACCCGCCAGGTTCTGGACCTGGTCTTGTCCCTCTCACCTTCCTCAAGGCTCCCCCTCTTCCTGCCCCCTGCCTGCTTCTCGCCTGGCAAGGGGGCTGAGGCAGAGATGAGAGCTGAAAGCTCCCCTGGCCCCGCCAGCCCCGGCACCTACGTGTCATCCGTCTCGATGGCCTCCCCGCGTGCGGCGCCACCCTGGATGGACTCCATGGCTGTGGAGTAGAGCGCCTTCTGGCCCAGCGGCCGCTTCTCATCGGCTGTGCTCTGGGCACCCTCAGCCTGCCGCTCACGCTCCTGCTGGTCGATGTTGTGGACGCCCAGGAGCAGGCTATAGTCCATGATCTTAAAGCTCTCCAGCACCTGCGGGAATAGGGGTCAGGGGTCGGCTGGCTGTGACCCCACCCCTGCCCTGGTTCAGAGGCCCGGTTCACTGGCTTCCCACCCTGCTCCAGACCATGAGGTGCAGCCCACGATGTGGACACACGGACACTGGGGATGGGGCCTGGAAGCCCTGGGGCACGGAGACGACTGGTGGTTTCTGGGGTGTCTGGGAGCCAGGGTGCAGGGAGGACCCTGGAGGACCCAGGCCTGGCTTGAACCCCCTCCAGACGTCCGTATCCTCGCCTCTGAAGCCAATAGGGGACGGGGTGGACCGCAATAGCAAGACCTGGGAGGAGCCTGGCAAACCTTCCTTCTCCCTAAGAAATACTTGCCTGTGGAGGAGGCAGCTGCACAGACCGAGGTCTGAGGGGAGCCTTAAGTGTTTTTGGTTTTGCTTTTGTTTTGGCTATGCCACAGGCATGCAGGATATTAGTTCCCTGACCAGGAATCGAAACTGTGCCTCCTGCAGTAGAAGCTCAGAGTCTTAAACACTTAAACACTCAGGCCAGGCAAGCCCTGAGGTACACTGAGTTGAGCCCTGAAAACCTCAGGCTGCCCCAAGGCTCTGTTTGGCAGCAGGAACACAGCCTGTGAGGGCGGCGGGGGTGGGGTGCGGGGGGCGGGGCATTTCTCCGGCTCACTGCGCTAACTTCTCCCAGCGTCCCCATGTCACAGCCGGGAAGACGGGGCTCAGACATGGGACCCTGTCAGACCAGCCAGCCGCTCCTCACCAGGCAGTCGCGTTGCAGCGTCTTGACGAGTGCAGAGAAGGTGTCCGCGTCAAGCATTAGCCCCTCGGGCATGTCCTGAATGAAGTCCAGGTCCTTGTAGGTGGGGATGCTCTTCTCCTTCTCCTTCTTGCTGGCCCGCCGCTTGTAGGTGGAGCCTTTGAGGTCGAACTTGAGGTGCATCTTGACCACGCGTGGCAGCACATTGTTCATCACCACCACGCGGATGTTCTTGCCTCCCGACTGCACGCAGTATAGCCCATAGAACTTGGGCAGCAGTGTCCGGGGATTCTGGTTGAGGTTCTGGTGGAGGGGAGAGGGCGGGTGGAGAGGACGCCAGGAGCCTTGCTGGGACCCCACACAGCACCCTGCGGCCTGCTCCTCGGAGCTCAGGTCAGAGGCCACCTCCTCAGGAAGCCCGCCCTGACCACCTCCCTCCTTGCCCCTAGCACCCAGCCAACTGAACTCCCCATCGCCCCACCTGACCAAAAGCACCAGGAGGGTCTGTTTCTACGAGGCCAGGCCCAGGGAGAGGTGGCCTTTCCATAAAGGCCCCCAGGGGACTTCCCAAGGTATTGGGCCTGATTTCTTGCGAGGTCAGACCCAGGTCTCTCACCTCCCCAGTCTGCCCTGAGGGGATGGGGGCTGGTTGGCCTCTAGGCATCAGGCCATTTGTCTTTTTTTAAAAAAAATTTTTTGGCTGTGCCTCGCAGCATATATGATCCTAGTTCCCTGACCAGGGATTGAACCTGTGCCCCCTGCATAAGAAGCATGGAGTCTTAACCACTGTACCATCAGGGAAGTCCCAAGCTACTTGTCTTTGTACAGCTGGGAACTAACAATGGTTTTACATTGTCAGGAAGTTGATAAAACTAAACAAGAAATAGTGTCCTGTGGCATGTGAAGATGACATGAAATGCACATGGCAGCCTCGGCAAAGAGTTCTATTGGCACTCAGCCGGGGTCACTTGCTCTCACCCTGTCTGTGGCAGCTTTCTCACTAGAGCGGAGCCGTGGAGACAGAGGCTGTGCTCACAAAGCTGAAGACGTTTGTTTTCTCATGTTTTACAGAAAACGTTTGCTGACCCCCGACCTAGGGGAGCTGAGGATCCCACCCAGGATCATACAGAGGGGAGGCGGGTTACAGGGTCGGGGACAGGTCACAATCTGCGCAAAGTTGCCCAGGGCCTGACCACGCCTGCCAGGCAGCAGGGAGGGCTGGCCCTCAGGCAAGGATCCTCACTTCCCATCTGGGTGTGTATCAGGACCCTCACCCCTGGGGGCCAGGAAGTCTGAGGCGCCTGCTTCCACACCTCCAGGGGCCTGAGTGCCAGCTGATAGCCCAGTTCCTCCCCAGTGCCTGTCTGAGTCACTGGTTGTTGAGACTTGAGGCCCAAAGCCATGACTTCTGGGAGGTGGGTGGTAGGGGATGGCCACCAGGGCCCAGATGGCTATTCCTGCTCGCCACGTGAGGGGGTCCTGCGGGTGAGGCTCGGTGACCCAGGACGGCGTGTCAAGGTCTGCCCAGAGGGGACAGTTCCTGGAGGGGGTGGTTCCTAGGAGGGGTAGTTCCCAAGGTGGGGATGCCCGGAGCTCCTCAGCAGAGGGAGGAAGGCCTAAGTCCAGGGGCGGCCGGGCTCCCCACCATGTAGTAGCCGGGCAGCAGCTTCTGCAGGAACTCGGCCTCCTTGTGCATCACCGTCTTGATGATGAACTCGTCGTCGCTGGTGACGTAGAACAGGGAGCCACTGGCACCGGGGTTAGACAGCTCAATGAGCGGCTCGTTGCACAGCGAGTACTGAAAAGGGGATGGTGAATGGGTGGGGGTGGTCACCGACACCCCACAGGCCCAGGGGCTGGTGGGTGGTCCCGGAAGTGGTCACGGTCGGCTCCATGTGATAATCACACAGGAGACCGCAGTGTCTGGAAGGAATGGAAGTCCTGGCCAGCAAGGACGAAGCCTGGCTGATGACGCCAGGGGTCTGGAAGGGACCCGATGCAGTAGAGTCCACTTGAGGCCACAGCCCAGCCCCAGATGACAACCTGAGCAAGGAGCCCAGCAACACTGCAGCCACGTCCCTGCCCCATGGAGGCTGAGGACGACAAGCAGGTAGCGATCTAAGCCCCCGAGCGAGGGCTCGAGCGGGTGACCCGTGTGACACAGCGGCCACCGAGGACACACTCACCAAGTAGTCATCTGGCCGAATCCCAAAGAGCTCCCGGAAGTAGCGGAAGGCAACAGGCGCATAGGTCTTGAACCTGAAGTCCTGGAAGTGATGGGCAGGAGTGAGGTTGCTGCCTTCACTGCAGAGGAAGCAGGGGGGAGACTGTGAGGGACCCAGGCCTGTGTACGCTACCTTCCCCCACCAAGAGCCTGCCTGCCCACCCAGGCCCAGCCCCAAGGCACCCAAATAGCCAACCCAAAGAGTGACATGGGGCTCCCATGCTGGACACGGGACAAAGGGCTGTGGCCAGTCTCGGGTTGTCCTCCAATGAGCACCCTCCCCTTTCTTCATTAGCCCACAGTGTGGGGTGTACATGTGGCCACCCAGAATAAGACCACTGCCAGCCTCTCCCACAGCCAGGCATGATCAGGGTGCTGTGCCTGGCCAATCCCATGAGAGGAGGAGAATGACTTGGATCTTTTCCTAGTCATGCCCTTAAAAGGCAGGGGCATGTGCTCTCCTCTTTCCTGTGGTTGGAATGCAGCTGTGATGGCAGGAGCCTGGGCAGCTCTTGCAGCCACTGGTTTGTAAAGCAGCATAGAAGACGGTGGAGAAACCAGAAGGAATCTGGGCCCAGCAACATCATGGAGCCACCTGATCGATCTTCCAGTCTTGGACTCTGTGTGTGTGTGTGTGTGTGGGTATACACGCACACACACATATTAGAAAGAGAGAAACAACAAACTTTTGTCTTCCTCTCTTTCTAAGAGTCCCCATTCTATTGCATCTCTCTGATTCAGCAGCAAACGTCCAGACTAACATAGGGCTGGACCTCAAAGGCAGGGGGAGCCCAGGAGGAGCCAGAGCCATTTCCAGCAGAGAAAAAGGCTGAAAGAAGAGCATGGGGGTGTGTGCATGCAGGGAGAGTACTGAGGGCTTAGGGCGGCCCGGGCAGGGTACCTGGGGAAGAAGATGCTCTCCACCACGTAGAAGTCCTGCATGAGCACGTCGCGCTCCGGCTTGGAGCTCAGGTTGCCCACGGTGTAGCCGATGCCCAGCTGGATGGCCCCCTTCAGGGTAGAGGACGTGGTCTGCGGGAAACCCAGCTGCATCAAGACCCCTGGGGCCCACCCCTTGGCTGCCAGGGTCCGAGACAGGATGGGAAGCCCCCTTAGGATGGAGGGGGCAGCATCCGGCCTGCGGCTCAGCCCTCAACAACCATTACCTCCAAGGGGCCCCCAGGCAGCACCCGCCGAGCCCGTCACAGACATGCTGGCCTCAGGCCCACCACTCAGCCCGCATAACCATACGGCAAGGAAGTGGCCTGGCTGAGGCTCCAACGTCACCATGTGGCCCCGTGGCCTGTTTCTATCCACATTCTAGAAGGTTCCTACAGCTCAGAACTGCCCCGACTTGGCGGGGGGTCTACCACTGCCAGGGTTCTCTTTTGGGAAGCAGGAGTACAGTATCCAGCAATGCCCAGGCTTCCCTTCTGAGACCCGGGCTCCTTCTGTCTACTCTCAAAGGGATCTGCCTCTCTGCATCCCAGTCCTCCACCCTGGCACTGGCCCTCCTGGGGCCCCTCATGCCGCCCTCCCTAGAGAAGTACCAGCTGCCCATCCATCTGTCAGCACTGCCATTCACGTTACCGTCACCATGAGCCCTAAGCAACATGCCCACCATCAAGGAAAGACACCTCGGTCCTCAAGTTACCGACTCGGGTCGCCAGCACCCTCGTCGCAGGGACAAGCCCTTCCCAAGTGCCCACCCCTCCTCCTGAAGCCCCACCTCGATCCATTCCCTCAAGATGACATTGACTGAACCAGTCTTCCAGAGGAGATACGCAGACGACCAGTGAGCACAGAAGGTGCTGGGTACCACCAGGCACTGGGAAGGTGCCAATCTAGACGGTGAGACCTGCTGCCCATGCGCCGGGAGGGACAGATCACACAGACAAGCACCACACAGGGCGGGGAGTGGGGTCCCCGTGCTCAGCTGGCAAGAATGGAGAACAGAACGGCCACTGTGGACAGCGTGGCAGCTCCTCCAAGGGCTACCTGTGACCCCCCGGGGGGCCCCAGCGGTTCCACTGCTAGGACTGCGGCCCAGGGAGGGCAGTGCAGTCCCGAAAATCACCTGGACACAAGCCCTCACAACAGCACTGCTCACAACAGCCAGAGAGGGTCCATCAGCAGAGGGTGGATACACAGAACACGGTACCCCCGCCCATGGGAGCATCGCTCAGCCACAAAAAGGGGAGAAGCCACGACACTTGGTACCACGTGGATGGACTCTGAGAACACGACACACAGTGAAAGAAGCAGACACAGAAGGACACACAGGGTGTGACTCCACTGATGGGAAACGTGCAGAGCAGGCCGATCCGCAGACACAGAGAGTGGGTTCCTGGTTGTCAGGGGCTGGGGGAGGCAAATGGGGACAGGGCCTTTGAGGTGAGGGAAACGTTTTAAAATTGACTCTGGCGATGGCTGCATAGCTCTGAATACTCTAGAAACTGTCTAATTGAACACTTCAGAAGGGTGACTCACTCACACACTCGCTCTTAGCGAGGTGGGTGTTTTTAGGAGGTGCGACCAGGCGGAGAGGACCAGCAGCAGCAGGGCCAGCTCACCACGCACAGCCCTGGCCCAACCTCACCTCCGCCCTGCTCCCAAGGGACGGGAGGAAGCTGCAATTTCCTCTCGCCCAAGGTCACAGTCAAGGCCACAGTGACTTGAGGAGCCAGGCAGGTGGTGCAGCCTCCAGCCACAAACGGCCCACACCTGACCTTACGTGGGCCCCGTGTACATGTGGGGGCCCCCCCTGTCCCACCCCCGTTGACTGAGGGCAGAGCAGGAACCTTCTTGTAGGTGGTTTCGCCAGATGCGTCCACGCCCCGATGACCCAGCTTCTTCCCATGGCCAGGGCCGGGCTGTCCAGTCATCAGTGGGACCTGGGGAAGAGGAAGCAGGAAGTTCAGAAATGGCAAGAAACCAGAACGCTCTGGAAATCCTGGCCAGAAAAGGCCTCTGTCACTGGGCCCAGCTGGAGTCTGGGGCGGGGACTGGGTGGGTAGGCTGCGGGCATGGGGGCTCCTCTCTCTGGGGGCCCACATCCCACATCTGGGGGCCACACCCAGACCAGGACCACCGGCTCCTCCAGAAAAGCAGGTCAGCAGCCTGGGCCCTCTGCAGGGAGAAGAGCCCCAACCTCAGGGTCACCCCCACCCCCAGCACTGCTGACTTGGGGCTAGTCACTCTCTGTGGGGGAATCCTGGGTGCTGTGGGGTGCAGAGCAACATCACTGCCCCACCTCTTCAGTGCCAGAAGCCCCCCAGTTGTGACAACCACAGATGTTCCCAGACGTGACTGGGTGAAACCCTTTGAACTGAAATGAGAGTATCTCCTCCTGGATGAGGGAGAGGTCCCGCTGGTCTGGGAGCAGGCTGGTTCCTGCCAGCTCCATGGCACAGGTGTGACACCCTGGCAAAGTTATGTGGAAGCCATTGGTCCCCATGTGTGACATCACAGGGGAAAGATGGTGCACAGGGCCACGGGGCCTGAAGGACACACACCAGCTCAAGAGCCGGGCCGAGGCCGGCCGGCAGATGGTGTGTACTTGCCACCATTCACAGCGCTCAGACCAGCCTGTTCTGCACACTGGCCACCAGGGGGCGGGCTTCCCTCAGGCAACATTAGTTGCAAGCCCTGCTCTGCACCCCTCGCTGGCTCCCCACTGCCTGTCAGCTGGACACCCCCCAGAGCCCCAGCAGATGGGCAAAGCCCTTCTAGGAAGGACCCTGGGTGCCCAGCAGTGTCCTGGGAGAGGAGCCTGGCTGGGAGGGAATATGGATGTCAGGCTGGCTCCTGCTGTACCTGGGGTCCTCTAACCTGCTGTCCATGGCTCCTCAGACAACAGGGCTCACAGAGGCCCCTCGCAGGTGGCTTCCAGGAGTGACTGGAAACTAACAAACTAGAGACAGGGTGCCAAGGGCTCACCCAAGTGGCCACCACCAGGAAAAGTTGCCTGAGGACAGGACCGGTGGGACCCTGGGTGGGCAGGTATGGGACAGCAGAGGGTAGGGGGGAAGGCCGGCTTGAAGGCACTGCTGACAGGCAGGAGGCCATCCTCTCCAGGCTCCTCGGGGCTCTCCCCACCCACCCCATCCCTCCCAGAAACTCAAGAGGCTAGTGGGACAGACGGTTTCCACTGTCTGACGACACGTGCTTATTTGCTATGGCAGCATCGGAGGCCCAGAGAAGTGCAGTGAGATGCCCAAGGCCATGGAGCAGGACATGGGCAGGGCAGGGTGCTGCCCCGTCCACCTTCAGGAGGCAGGGAGGGTGGGCCCCCGAGGACACTCACCTCTGCTGGGGTCTTTTTCTGGGCCGAACCTGAGGAAGAGAAGGGACGCTTTAGTCTGGACCCTTGGCCTCTGCCATCAGCACTGCCCCACACACGCACCCTGCGCCCCTGGGGAGGTGGTAGGGAGACGCAATGTGGGGGTGGATGCGCAGCGACCAAGCTGACGCGGCTCTGCAGGCAGGAGTAGTGGGAGGGCGGGTGGAGACAAGGCACAGCCCATTGCTGGGAGGGCCCCAGGCACGGGGGGGCGGCAGTGACCAGCGGCTGCGGCCCAGGCTAGAGTGACTGCACCAGCCCCCGAGGCAGCCGGGTGATGGAGAGCCAGCCAGCCAGGACACCCCTGGTTCCCGTCCACAGGGCCCCTGTCCGCACAGCACTCATCCACACGGCCCCCATCCCCACGGTCCCTGTGGAAGGCCAGCGACGTTCACCTCTTGGGACCACTACCACCCCCTCCAGCCCAGCTCCTCAGGGGCCTCAGGCCAAGCACAGGCTCCGCTGCGCTGGTGTCCTCACCCAGAAAGCTGGCTTCTGCTGAGGGTTATCTGCTCAGTGTGAGTGCTCAGCACATATCTGCCCAACCCCTGAAATGTTCATATTCTGGTCCCAGAATGGACTGTGCTGGGGGGGTTAAAACCCTTGAGATGGGGATGATCCTGGATTCCCGGGGGCCCAGTGCCATTGTAGGGTCATCATAAGAGGGAGGGGGGGTTCAGAGACAGAGAGACGGGAGATGCTGCTCTGCTGGCTGTGAGGATGGAGGGAAGGGCTTTGAGCCAGGGATGCAGTGCCTCTAGAAGCTGGAAAACACTGGAAAACGGGGGAGCCAGTGCTCCCCTGGAGCCTCCGGAGGGACAGGCCCTGCCCACGCCTGGATTTAGCTCCGTGAGGACTGAGCTGGACTCCTGACCTCCAGGACTGTGAGATAATCAATCTGTGTAGTTAGCAGGTCAAGTCTGTCGTGATCTGTTACAGCTGTAAGGGGGAACTCACACACTGGTGTCTGCCAGGTGTCAGCGTGGAGGGGACGCAAGTGGTGACTAGGACAGTCCTGGCCCCCCCTTCCAGGGCACACAGTCAAGGGGGGGCAGAGAAAGGTCTGGACAGCACAGCGAGTGCCAGGAGGACCACATGAAGAGACAGGTGGGGGGTCAGATCAGCAAGGGAAGGCTTGGGCTCTTACCTCAGGTAGATGGGAGCCCTGGAGGGCTGGGGTAAGGTGGGGACACCTCACTCAGGTGCTCAAAGGCACCCCCTTGTGGCCGTAGGGGGACAGATGGGGAGCGGCGCACGCTGGTCCAGGTGGGAGATAATGGGGAGATAATGGCGTGGACCACCACAAAGCAGGTGAGAGAGAAGTGGGCAGATCCGGGAAGATCTAGAATCAGGACGGACAGGCCGTGCTCACTGGAGGCAGACTGAAGAAAAGCAAGGCGTCAGGAATGACTAAGGATTTTGGAGCAACTCACAGAAGGATGGAGCTGCCTCAGCCAGGATGGGGGGCTGGGCAGGAGAGGTGTGGGGCATGGTCGGGGGCAGGGTGGCCATGTTGAGTGTGAGACCCCTGCGTGAAGATGGGAGGGACAGCTGGACCCCACGTCAGGAGCTCAGGGAGGCCCTGGCTGGAGGCAGGACTGGAGGCAGTTGTCCGGGGTGTAGATGGGGTTGGAGCCCCAAGAGTGGACAAGACCACCCAGGAGATGTGGGGGTGGGGGAGGGGAGAGGCCTGAGGACCCAGCCCTGGGCCCACGAGCTGGGGGGTGGGCAAGGGCCACCAGAGAGCAGCAGGCCCAGGTGACGGGTCAGGGGTCAGAACGTGCTCTCTGTCCACTGGGCTTGGGGCAGGGCTGGGTTGGGGATGGCTAATGGGGACTCGGCCTCCTCCAGGAGGATGAGAATGGTCTGCAATCGGTGGTCATGGCCGCACAACATTGTAAAGATACAGAAAAAACTGAATTACACACTTACAAATGAGTTTTATGGTATTTATGAATTATCTGTCAATAAAGAACACAAAACCAAGATGGCACGGCTGTGGTGCAGCCAGGCTGGCTGGGGTGGGGCCTCTCCTGAGCACTCTTCTGCCTGCAGTGCACCCCCCACCCACCCGCTATCAGGAGACAGGAAAACCAAGGCCAGGGAGCAGCCAGCTCGGCGCTTCATGATACCAGGGCCCACAGAAGGGACTCTCCTGGAGGACACAGCCCACGGATCCTCGGAAAGCCGTAACAGCGCCAGGACGGGACACAGCAGCCCACATGCCCACCTGCGACATGTGGGGCTCCCTGGCCACAGGACGAACCTGGGCTCAGCCCACCCTGAGGCCTGGGGGTGGGGGGGTGGCGGAAGGTGCTGGGAAGCTGACATAATATTTTCGTTGGCTGCGCAACAGCAGAACAATTCACGGTTTTGCATCTGGGGTGTGGGGGAAGGAAGGGGGGATGAGGCAGGAAGTGCCAGTGGACTGAATGGAACATTCCAGACCTCGTCTGGGGGCCCCAGGCATCTCCTTCTCAGTCTGCCTGGAGCACCTGAGCCTGGAGCCCAACCCCTGGGCCCACCCACATTCTCTGCAGCTCCTGACCCCTCATCCCGAGGTTGAGACAGTCCAACACCATGGTCCCTGCCCTCTCCACCACCAAGGCCTCCGCAGTCTCAGGCCTGTGAGGGAGGGGCCCAGCCAACACCAGTGCCGGACGTGAGGTCCAGCCGGGTCTGCCCTGCTCAGGGACACTGACTGGCTGATAAAGGGGCAGCCCTACCCCACCTGGAATCCCCCCAGGCATGAGGCCAGGAGGGCAGCAGGCAGGCTCTGAGCCAGCCCAGGTCACAGGCAGGAGTGCCCAGGGCAGGAGCAGAGTGGGGGGAGAAGCAAGGGCAAGAAGTAGCCAGCACACCTGAGCCAGGGTTCTGCCTAGACATGCACCCCGATATCCCCTCTAGGGGCCTCCTTTCCCCCTCCCCCTGAGTCCCACCATCCGCGCGTCCACCCCCTCTCTGAAATACCCTTCTGGAGCCTTGCCCATCAGCTCTGGGGCCAGGCAGCCAGGTGGCTCCTGCACCCACTCCTGCCATCCAGGCTGGGGGCAGCAGGGACCAAGATCTTGCGCTCCTCCTAGCCCAAGACGTAACCAATTATCTTTTGAATGAGCCACCCCGTTTTCGAGGAAATTAGGTTTTAAAAATAGCCGGGGGAGGGGGAGAGCGTGAGGCGCTGCAGGCGGGAGGCAGGGCTGAGACCTGGGGGGGAACTGGGGACACAGCTGTGCCTGGGGCTGGCCCCCCCACAGATGCCCACGAAGGCTGCTGGTGAGGGACCCCTCCCCCAGCATACACAGGACCACTTCTCTTACGTTTGATGAAGAAACTGAGGCAGAGAAAACACACCCCAAAGACCGGGGGCAGGGGGGCCTTATCATCTATCCTTCAGCAGAAACACTAGGTTATTTTTACTTCGAAGTCCATTCACAGTGCACCTCTGCCTGGCTCCTCTCAGCCCCCATCCTGTACACGTGGAAAACTGCCCCCCCACCCTCCACCCCCCGCCAAGTCTGTCCTCCCCAGAGCAGCCACCAGAGGGTACCCGTGAGCACCAGAATCAGGCCCCGCCCCGGCCTGGCCCCCTCCTCTGCCCACAGCCCTCCTGGGTCCCACCTCCCTGGAGATAAGAGCCCAGGTCATCTACAGGGCCCACAGGGCCCTGCACAACCTTTCCTGTGCTCCCTCCCTCTCTCTCTCCCCCTCATTCACTCTGCTCCACACGGGCTTCCTTGCTGCTCGCTTCCAGCAGGCCAGGTACAGTCCTGCCCCAGGGCCTTTGCATGGGCTGTTCTCCCCACATGAAATGACCTTCCCAAGACCTCTGCAGGGTTTGCTCCCTTGCTTCAGCCAATACCTGGTTCAGACATCAACCCTTCAGATAAGCTGCTCCCCTGATCACCTCACCCCAGACTGCCCCCCTAACTCCAGGCCACTCTCCCCACCTTCTGGCTTTGTCTTCCAGCACTGGGCCCCACCTGGTGCCTGTGTATCATCTCTCCATATCCCCAGTCACGGGGCATCAGGTCTGCCCTGTCACCTGCAGAGCTGTCTGGAGTGCACAGGGGAGCATTCCTCAGAGAGGGGCAGGGGGGCCTGAGGCGGTCACTGTGGGATCACTGCCCGCCTCGTGCCCAGGGGAGGGCTGCTCCCCATGACTCAGAGCAAATGAGACAGTATGAGGCAGTTGAGCTAGGAAGCAGCACTGGGGCCAGGGCTCTCTCATTTCCCATCAACTGGAATGGTCTGGCCACAGGAGCAAAGTCCCCCTAGGCCAGCCCCGCCCCCACCGAGTCTTGGTCCACCATGACCAGAGTGGACAGGCCACCCACAAGCCACCAAGGGAAATCTGCCTGTAACCCACAAGGAGGGCTCTGTGGCTGACGCCAGGAGGCTGCAGCCCCTGCAGCCAGGTAACCCACCCTGAGCCACCGAACCCAGCAGAAGGGACCCTGCAGCGTGAGGTAGGTGGGTGGCTTTGAGCCACAAGGTCCCTGCTGAGGCCCTGCAGGAGACCCCATGCGGGCAGGACCAGGCAGCCCCCACCCCCCAGGCGGCAGGACCAGGCAGCCCCCACCCCCCAGGCCTGTGAGTGCAGGAGCCTCCTAGATGGTGTGCCGCCTGCTAAACCCAACCCAGACGACAAAATCGTAGGTGTGTGCAGTTTGCAGCCCTGCGGCTCTAGGTGGCTGCTACATAGCAGCAGGTAACTGATCCAGGGACCACTCCTCCAGGCCGAGAGCATCTCCAAGAGGAATATAAGGACCCAGTCTCAGCCTTTGGGAGATGAAGACAGAAGCAAGCACTTCACGCCCTCCATCCAACTTGCGTTCCTCACATTCACAAAAGTATTAAAGGTACCCACACGACAGATCACTCAGCCACGAAGAGAAGCCCCGACACTCGCTACCACATGGATGGACCCTGAGAACACGATGCTCAGTGAGAGCAGCAGACACAGAAGGACGCACAACGTGTGATTCCACTGACGGGAAACGTCCAGAACAGGCTGATCCACAGACACAGAGTGGGTGAGTGGTTGTCAGGGGCTGAGTGGGAGGAGGTGGGGGGCGACTGCTAAGGGCTTTCTGGGACTGATGGAGTATTCTAGAATTAGATTTTGGTGGTGGTGGCACAACAAAGCAAATATAATAATGACTGAATTCCACATTTTAAAAGAGTTAATTTTATACTATGTAAACGATGGCTCAAAAAAATTTTTTTTAAAGGAAGAAGCTCGTTAGTTGCAAAACCACCACCCAGTGACATGTGGCTCCAGGACCTCCTCCAGACCCCGCTCCTCCAGCAGTGATACTGCGAAGCAGGAGGATGCAGGACCTTGGTCCCCTGCCCCACCCCGAGATGAGGTCGTGCAGCCAGATGGAGGTGTCTGAGCTCAGGAAGGGCAGCCAAGCCTCCAGGCTGGCGCTCCCTCACCTCCTGTGGGGAAGGGCCAACTTGTCCTATTTCTGACCCATCTTGGACCGAGATGTCCACAAAACACGGTAAACAACAGTCACTGGAGAGGGGAAGACACATAAGATCAAGCTCAAGGTTTTGCTGCTGCTCTTTCAGCCTCCGTACACTGCCATCACTCCAGACAGAAGCACGGGGACCCCACCACGGCTCTCAGCTGTCAGCTGAGCTGCGACACTCTGCGAGCCCAGCCTCTCCTCAGTGTGCTGCATAGGACGCGAAGAGTGCAGGGCTCCGGGCACCCCAAGGCCCATTCGCTAACCCAGGCCCCCAGCACTGCAGACACGAGGGGAGGGCCACTCTGTGGGGCATCTGGGGTGTTGTGGATGTGGAGCCACATTGGCTGCCCAACTGGATGCTAGGGGCTCCCTCCCAGTATATATAATCCCAGTCGTGACAACTACAGACGTCCCAGGAGACAGGCAGTGAGACTGTCTACACACGGTGGAAACCCCCACACAAGGCGTTTATGATGGCAGCGACACGGTAACAGCCAGCACCACACTCCCCACTGTGCGGGCCCTGTCCGACAGCGCCCCCAACTCGTCCCCTCACTCCACGCCAACTGGGTGACACAGGGACTGGCCTCCCCGGTCTGCATGGGGACCTGGAAGCTGGTGGTCCCCATAGGAAAGTGACAGGCAGAGGTGTGAACTCAGGCCCCCCACCCACCCGCCCACTCCACAGCCCCAAGCTTGGTGACTATATCCTCCAGTTATGCCACTGGGAACCCCTCCCTGGGCTTTCTTTCTGGCGGGAGAGGGTCAGTGAGAGTTGAGTCAACTTTCAAAGTCACAATGTTTTGGAGATAAACCTGGGTTTCTTGGAAAATGAGCAAATCTACACAGACAGGGCCAGCATGCTCACTCGCCTGGATCCATATTCTCGCCCTTCACGGTCTGCTCCTCCCACAGCAGCCAGAGGGCGCCCGTGAGCACCTGAGCCAGGCACCATCTGACTTAGTGATCTCATTTCTTTACCACCATTTTACAGAAGGAAGCAAGGGTTTGGAAAAATTTAGGAAGTAGTCCCAAGTCAGAGGTAAAAACTTTATGATCATATCTCAGAATCCAGAACAGCATTCCATAAAATTCAACAGAAAAGTCATGTTGAAAAAGCTATTAAGAAACTAGAGGAAACAGGGGGTGGGGGAAGTAGGGGTGGGGGCTTGCAGCGTGTGTAGACAGTCTCACTGCCTGTCTCCTGGGATGTCTGTAGTCATCACGACTGGGATTATATATACTGGGAGGGAGCCCCTAGCATCCAGTTGGGGGACAGGAACAACCTTTATTTAAAAACAAGCAGGGGATTTCCCTGGTGGTCCAGTGGTTAGGACTCCACACTTCCTCTGCAGGGGCATGGATGCAATCCCCGGTCAAGAAACTAAGATCCCACAAGCCATGTAATGTAGCCAAAAAAGAAGAAAAAAGTACAAACAGTAAGCACATTAATATCAACCACAAGGCAGAGTGCAGCTGTGAGGGCTACCACTTCAGTGGGAGAACCGGCCAATGCAATAAAATAAGAAAAAAGAAAAGGAATGAAAATTGAAAAGATAAAAAAAATTTTTTTTACAAAATCTAAATCTAACAGAACCATCATAATGAAGCACTGAATTAAGTGGAGCAGAGCAATATGGCCAGACAGATACCAGTAACTCACCTGCGGTCATATTGCAAGCAGATGCAGAGTTTCTGCCCTTTGGACCACCACCTGCTCTTATTCTTATACGCATGCCTGTCCCTGGTTTCACACTTGAGTTAATTTTTATCTGTTGGATCCGACCTCTCTGATTAACAGACATTATAAGGGAGCTGCTAATCTTTCCTTCCCCAGGGTCACACCTGGTGTGACACTGAAGAGATATGAATCTGGGGTAAATATCACACAGTGACAGAATAAAGAACGTTCATATTTTTGTTGTTATCTCATACTTTTACCACCAGAACTAACGACAGGGCAGGCTAAGAAGTCTAAAGTTAATGGGTGATCAGAGTAGTTAACATCACCAAGAACATGAACACCAAGAACATGCTGGAACATATCAAAGTCTAGTTAATGAAACACATGTTGAAGTGTTTCCAGGGGAGTGTGCTGATGTCTGCAGCTCTGAAATGCATTCAAAAGGTTAGATGGAGAGAGTAATGGATGAGTGATGGCAGGTGCTCGACAGATAAACACAGCAAAACGTCCATTGTAGGATTTGAGTGGTAATGAGTGACTGTCCACTCTCCAATTCTTTCAACTTTTCCATACAACTGAAAATGTTCTTAATAAAATATTTTTCCTCCACATTAAAGGTGAATTTTGACCTTTCATGTCAGGTGTTTTCAAACTCTGGGGAGATATTTTTTGAAGTTCTGCCCACAAATGTGAGTGATCCCAGTGAGCAGTGAGCAGCAGTGGACATACATGAGCACACCTAACAAACTTAGTGAGCATCCCCTATGTCCAGGGTCCTGCTTTAGGGATAAAACACTCCAGAGGGAACTGGCTCCTTGCCTGATGTTTAGTAAGAAAAGAGTTTAAGTGCCTAGAAAAATTCAAAATAATATAAAAGACACCAATGTGTTACTATACAGGTTAAACAAATCTTTGTTTCTCCCTTAAGTCAGGAGTCAGCAAACATTTTCTGTGACAGGTTAGAGGAGACCCAGCAAAGGCCACCCAGGGGTCCGGGTGAGGGGAGTGCCCTAAAGGCGGTTCTCACCCTGGTGATCCTGCCCCCAGGGGACACTGCGCAATGTCTGGGGACATCTGTGATCGTCATGACTGGGGGCTGCTGGCATCCAGTGGATGGGGCCGAGGTGTGCCCAGCACCCTGCAGCGCCCAGGATGGCACCCAGGGGATGACCTGACTTGACACAGGCAGTGCTGGGGGGAGACATGGAGCACATATAAAGATGTGTGGGACAGGAGGCAGAGCCTGGATGTGGCTGCTTATTATATTACTCTCTGGTATTTAAAATATTTTGTGATAAAAATGCACTTACTTGCACTATCCAGTCTGTTTTGTCTTCTGTTTGAAGCGCACTGTAATGAAAGGCTACAGCATGTGCGCGCACACACACGTGCATACACACACACACACACACACAGCCTCCCTGGGTTAGGGTCTATCCAGCCAAGTCTCCAACCCTCTCACCACCTCCAGGAGATAACTGCCATTCAACCCACTTTACAGCTGGAGAGGCTGAGGCCCATTGGCGCGGTGACTTCAAAGGCTGCAAGGTCACTACTGGCTGCATTGAGAGCTACCCCGAGGCTGGAGCAGGGGAGAGAGGGGGTGTGGCGGGTGGAGGAGGTTCTGGTGTCCAGTTTCCAGATAACGGGGTCAGAGCCACATAGCCTGACTGAGGTTGCGTAGCCAGCAAGCCCCAGGGCCTCGGGGGTTTGATGAGTGACTTGCTCTGCACTGGGCAGACGTGCCTGGTTGTGCGAGGTCTTCCGCTGGGCCCATACCATCACTGGGTAGGGCGCGGCTCCACCCCTGTGATGCAGAGCTAAGGAGAGGGAAGCTGTGTCTGGTTCACACCTGGGCAGAGCTCACCTTCCCCACGCCTGTCCTGGGGCCGCAGCAGCCCCAGCTCTATCCTCCCCTGGTGGCCTGGATCACCCCCTCTGCATAACACATGACAATCCGGCCCCCACTGCCCTCCCAACTCCACCAAAAGCTCCACTTCCTGTCCTGGATGCCTCGGCACCCGCCCAGGGCTGGGCATGGTGTGGACCTCAGTGAGTATCGGCTGAGTGAGAAACCCAGAAGGGCTGCATGGAGGAGGCTGAGAGTACGCCCTGTCAGGAGCCTCGAGGAAGAGTGGTGGGAATGCAGGCCCCAAGTGTCTCCAACATGTTCCCTCAAGCTGGACATCAGATGAAGGGCTGGAAGCCAGTATGGCCATGGACTGTGGTGCTTCCAGCCCAGCCTGTCTAAGCAACATCCTGGTAGTCTCTCCTATTAGAGGAAGAAACTGGGCTCAGAGAAGGGGTATTCGGATGTGAGTTGAGACAGAAACACGATGGATGCTCCTTGAAGAAACAAGGTGAGGGTGGGGGGAAGAATATTTGTTGATGTAAATCAAGAGCCAGCAACCTGCCCCATGGACCAAACTCACCGCAGTCGTTACAAGGTTTTACTGGCGCGTGGCCCCTCCCGCTCATTCACAATCACAGCTGCGTCGGCTCCCACACAGACCACCCAGCTCCTCACAAAAAAGGTCTGCAACCCAGCAAGACCAAAGAGGTCGTGGTGATGGGCTTCAAGCCTCGCTGGGCTCTGTCTCCCCGGTGCAGCACTGCTATCCTTGGTGCTGACCCCCCAACAGACGCCTGGGCCCAGGGGTGGACCAGCTGCCCCTTCCTCTTGTCCCCTGCGAAGTCCCAGGGCAGGGAGGCTCTGACCCTGTGGGGCCTGGTCCTGCTCACCCAGGGCTGCAGCACCCTGCCTGGGGGGGTGGGCAGGGGCTCCCCAGGGGAAACCAGGGCACAGGGCCCAGTGCTCAGGAGGCGGACAGCAGACAGGGGCCAGACTGGAGGACAACGGCCAGAGTGCCCAGGGATAGCGCTCCGCTCACCCCGCAGGCGTCCAGCGGAGGGCCACGTGCTGTCTCAGGGCTGGTGTACAAGGCTTCCTGGCCCAGTTTTCCTCCCAGATGTACATTTTTACTTTCCGGCAGCCCGCGCTGGGCGACACACACTGCACCAGACGACACATGCCATACTGGTTTCCAGCAGACAAGGCCTTCAGGGAGAGGTGGGGGCCGTGGCTGGAAGACCCCTGGTCACTGGCGGGGTGGTGCTGCCAGCCAGGTGGGGGCTGTTCTCACATTCAGTCCCAGGCTCCACTTCCCAGGGGGCTTCCAGAATCCAAGGGCCTCAACCCGCCCAAAGTCCCTGGCAAGTTGGCAGCCGAGCCAGGTCCCCAATGCCTGGCTGGGCTCCAGGGGTGTCACAGGGGCTCCTGCACTTTGAGGTCCCTTGAGCCAAGGTGATCACACAGCCCCATCTGATGAGACAGGGGTTCAGTTCAGTTCATTTGCTCAGTCGTGTCCGACTCTTTGTGACCCCATGAATCGCAGTACACCAGGCCTCCCTGTCCATCACCAACTCCCGGAGTTCACTCAGACTCACATCCATCAGTTGGTATGCCATCCAGCCATCTCATCCTCTTTCGTCCCCTTCTCCTCCTGTCCCCAATCCCTCCCAGCATCAGAGTCTTTTCCAATGAGTCAACTCTTCACATGAGGTGGCCAAAGTACTGGAGTTTCAGCTTTAGCATCAGTCCTTCCAAAGAACACCCAGGGCTGATCTCCTTCAGAATGGACTGGTTGGATCTCCTTGCAGTCCAAGGGACTCTCAAGAGTCTTCTCCAACACCACAGTTCAAAAGCATCAATTCTTTGGCACTCAGCTTTCTTCACAGTCCAACTCTCACATCCATACATGACCACTGGAAAAACCACAGCCTTGACTAGATGGACCTTTGTTGGCAAAGTAATGTCTCTGCTTTTGAATATGCTATCTAGGTTGGTCATCATTTTCCTTCCAAGGAGTAAGCGTCTTTTAATTTCATGGCTGCAGTCACCATCTGTAGTGATTTTGGAGCCCAGAAAAATAAAGTCTGACACTGTTTCCCCATCTATTTCCCATGAAGTGATGGGACCGAATGCCATGATCTTCGTTTTCTGAATGTTGAGCTTTAAGCCAACTTTTTCAGTCTCCTCTTTCACTTTCATCAAGAGGCTTTTGAGTTCCTCTTCACTTTCTGCCATAAGGGTGGTGTCATCTGCATATCTGAGGTTACTGATATTTCTCCCAGCAATCTTGATTCCAGCTTGTGCTTCTTCCAGCCCAGCGATTCTCATGATATACTCTGCATAGAAGTTAAATAAACAGGGTGATAATATACAGCCTTGACGTACTCCTTTTCCTATTTGGAACCAGTCTGTTGTTCCATGTCCAGTTCTAACTCTTGCTTCCTGACCTGCATATAGGTTTCTCAAGAGGCAGGTCAGGTGGTCTGGTATTCCCATCTCTTTCAGAATTTTCCACAGTTTATTGTGATCCACACAGTCAAAGGCTTTGACATAGTCAATAAAGCAGAAATAGATGTTTTTCTGGAACTCTCTTGCTTTTTCCATGATCCAGCAGATGCTGGCAATTTGATCTCTGGTTCCTCTGCCTTTTCTAAAACCAGCTTGAACATCTGGAAGTTCACAGTTCACATACTGCTGAAGCCTGGCTTGGAGAATTTTGAGCATTACTTTACTAGTGTGTGAGATGAGTGCAATTGTGCGGTAGTTTGAGCATTCTTTGGCATTGCCTTTCTTTGGGATTGGAATGAAAACTGACCTCTTCCAGTCCTGTGGCCACTGCTGAGTTTTCCAAATTTGCTGGCATATTGAGTGCAGCACTTTCACAGCATCATCTTTCAGGATTTGAAATAGCTCAACTGGAATTCCATCACCTCCACTAGCTTTGTTCGTAGTGATGCTTTCTAAGGCCCACTTGACTTCACATTCCAGGATGTCTGGCTCTAGGTGAGTGATCACACCATCGAGGTTATCTTGGTTGTGAAGATCTTTTTGTACAGTTCTTCTGTGTATTCTTGCCATCTCTTCTTAATATCTTCTGCTTCTGTTAGGTCCATACCATTTCTGTCCTTTATTGAGCCCATCTTTGCATGAAATGTTCCCTTGGTATCTCTAATTTTCTTGAAGAGATCTCTAGTCTTTCCCATTCTGTTTTCCTCTATTTCTTTGCATTGATCGCTGAGGAAAGCTTTCTTATCTCTCCTTGCTATTCTTTGGAACTCTGCATTCAGATGTTTATATCTTTCCTTTTCTCCTTTGCTTTTCACTTCTCTTCTTTTCACAGCTATTTGTTAGGCCTCCCCAGACAGCCATTTTGCTTTCTTGCATTTCTTTTCCATGGGGATGGTCTTGATCCCTGTCTCCTGTACAATGTCACGAACCTCAGTCCATACTTCATCAGGCACTCTATCAGATCTAGTCCCTTAAATCTATTTCTCACTTCCACTGTATAATCATAAAGGATTTGATTTAGGTCATACCTGAATGGTCTAGCGGTTTTCCCTACTTTCTTCAATTTAAGTCTGAATTTGGCAATAAGGAGTTCATGATCTGAGCCACAGTCAGCTCCCGGCCTTGTTTTTGCTGACTGTATAGAATAGAACTTCTCCATCTTTGGCTGCAAAGAATATAATCAATCTGATTTCAGTGTTGACCATCTGGTGTTAGGAGCGTCCCATTTTACACACGAGGGAATGGAGGCTCCATCCTGGGGGCAGCTCCTTCCGCCTGGCCCACAGCCTCACTGCGACCTCCTAAGAGATGGAGCCACGAGGTGTGGTGCTAAGCCACCCTTTGGATTCCCGACCCACAGAAAGCGTGAGATGACAGGTGTTTCTCGCTGTTTTAAGCCATGACGCTCTGGGATAATGTTACACGGCAGTAACTAATGGGTGCTGCCTGGTATCCACATGGCCCCTGGAGGACAAAGGGGAAGAGCAGACAGAGAGCAGTCCACATGGTGGGTCCTCCGGCCCTCACCCCCCTCCTCCTCCTGCCCTTACTCCCTGTGTTCCCACCACACAGCCCCCTCACTGTTCCCCACACGTGCCAGGCACAGTCCTGCCCCAGGGTCTTTGCACATGCTTCTCCTCTGTGTGGAACACTCTGCCCCAGCTCACGGATCAGGCCTGGATCAAATGGCACCTCCTCAGAGAGGCCTTCCCTGACCACTGGCTGGAGTTGGCCCCTGACACCACTCCCTGCCGCTGATCATAAGTCACACCCTGCCTGGTTTAGACCTTCTCCTGTACCACTGCTCCTCCAGCAGCTGCTCCCTTAGTGGGTAGCAGTCACATCTCCTGCAGCCCACGAGCAGGTACCTGGCACCACCATGGACACCAGCACCCACCCTCTCTCCCTGGTGGTGACCCCAGGAATCATGTCAAGGTCTTGGGCCAGGGCAGGCAGGCTTGGCGCAGAGAGGGGCAGGAGCCTCGGGGTACAGCCTGCCGTGTGGGCCTCCAGCTCTGGCCCACTGGTTACCATGGGGAGCAGCCGGAGCAACAGGACGAGGGCCCAGGAACAGTTACTGCTGAGCGTGGCCGTGCGATGAAGCCAGCACTGCTGATTCACTGAAACTGCCCATCAGCCCACAGGACTGGTGCTATCATCACGTCCACGCAGCAGATGTGGAGGTCGAGGCCCGGAGAGGCCAGGTCACTCACCAGAGGCCACTCAGGACCAAGAGAGGAGGATGCATTTGACATCAGACAGCAGACTCCAGCCTGAGCCACAACCGCATCCACGGAAGAACTGGGAAGGAACCAGCCATCTGAGAGCCGTACAACCTCCCAGCAGCAGGAGAAGCCAGCACCAAGGTCCTGAGGCAGGACTGGGACTGCGGAGCCAGGGGTCAGCCAGAGGCTGTTGAGGCCGGAACAGAGTGAGCGACAAGAGGTGAGGGCAGGGAGGGGGCAGGCCCTGCCCCATCTGTCACTGCAGGACCCATGAGTGGTTGGTGATTAGGGTCCACTTGCAGCTCTTCCCAGACTGGAATCTGTCCTGGCCCCCCAGTGACCGGAGACCAGAAGATAAGGGCACCAAGACAACTGGACGAGAGGAGACACTGGGGTCCCGCTCACAGCAACACAAAATTAACTCAAACGCATCATAAGCCTAAACGAATGCGAGGGCTAAGGCCATAAAACCCTCAGAGGAAAACAAGGTCAATCCTCATGACCCCAGGTCAGGCAGGGATTTCTCGGCTACAACACCAGCAGCCAAGGAAAAGAGAGAAATGGGGCCTGGTCACAATGAAATACATCTGTGCTTCCACAGGCACCACTGCGGAGGTGAGAGGACCACCCACAGAACAGGAGGGAGCACTGTGAATCATCTCCCCGAGGAGGCGCTCGTGTCGAAACCATAGAAAGAAGGTCTACAATTCAGCGATGAAACGAAAACCAACCCAACTGGAAGACAAGCAGGGACTTTCCTGGCGGTGCCTGGTGGTTAAGACTTCGCCTTCCAATGCAGGGGGTGTGAGTTTGATCCCTGGCCGGGGAATTAAGATTCTACATACCATATGGCCAAGGCACCAAACCATAAAACAGAAACTACGTTGCAACAAATTCAAGGAAGACTTTAAAATAGTCCACATCAAAAAAAACAAAAACAAAAAAAAAAAAGCTTAAAAAAAGAAGGAAAGAAAAAAGAAAAGAAGCAAAGGATTTGAACAGACATTTCTCCAAAAAGGAAACATAAATGGCCAACAGGCAAGAGATGTTCACTGACCATCAGGGAAACACACCTGGAGATCATGGTGAACGCCACCCCCACCCCACGATGAGGATGGGGCAGGGGGACAGGTGCAGCTGAGTGGGAACAGGGCGGTGTCTCCTCAGAAGGGTAACCGGAGTTTCCATTGGATCCAGCAGCCCCAAGGCTGGGTGTCCGCCGAAGAGACACGAGGACCCGTGTCCACATAAGGGCTGTACATGGAGCCACATGGGCCGAGAGATGCAAACAGCCTGAATGCCCACAGACGGGTGGATAAACACACGTTGTCCCTCCACACCCGGGAGCGTCACTTGGCCTCGAGAAGGAGAGAAGCCCTGACACTTGCTACCACATGGGCAGACCCTGAGAACACGGTGCTCAGTGAGAGAAGCAGACATGGAAGGACACACAGGGTGTGACTCCACTGACGGGAAACGCGCAGAGCAGGCCGATCCGCAGACACAGAGAGTGGGTTCCTGGTGGTCAGGGGCTGGGGAGGGGATGGATGGTGACTGCTCATGGGGACGGGTTTCCTTTTGGGGTGATGAAAGTGCTCTAAAATCGACTATGGGGATGGCCGCACAACTCTGAATATAGTGAAACCACTGAATTACACACTTTGAATAGGTAAACCCAGTGGCATGCGAATTCTATCTCAACAAAGCCGTTACCCAAAAAAAAGCGCTTAGGAAAACGCCTAAGTGCAGACAGGTCTGCAGCCCAATCTTGCCTCACTGCACGGGGCAAACACCGCGTGCTCCTCACGCTGCACGTCTGTGGGTGCCCTGCACTGGGCAGGTGTGCCAACGTCGTTCACCCAACAGCATTTGCTCCCTTCAAGTCTCTGAGTCACATTCTGTTAATTCTCACGTGTCAAACTTCATCACTACTATGCTTGGTACAGTGACCTGTCGTAAGTGATCTTTGACATTACCACTGCAAAATTATTACTACTTTCTAAAGGCTCAAATAGCCAGTAGAGTTTTTAAGCAATGAAGTATTTTTACCATATTTATTTATTCAGTTGTGCCAGATCTTAGCTGCAGCATGTGGGATCTAGTTCCCTGACCAGGGATTGAACCCGGGGTCCCTGCATTGTGGGCGGGGGCGGAGGGCGTGGGAGATGAGGGGTGCTGGTGAGAGAGGTGCCCGGGGTGGGCCTGAGGGTGGAGCCAGATCTGTGTTTTGTGCCAGAAACACATGGCAGCTTCACAGAAGAGATAAATCATGAGAGCTGACTTCTAAGGGGGGCTGGGGGGATGCAGTGGGCAGCACACGCAAAGGCCCTGTGGTGATGGGATGGGACACTCTCCAGGAACAGCAGACAGGGTTTGAAGTGGCTGGAGGGGAGTGTGCAGGTGGGGGCCAAGTCCTGACCAGCAGCCCACACCGCAACCCCCCATCTCAGTGCACGGAGCAAGTGTCTCCAGAGTGGTAAACAGGAAGCCTTGCACAGGACAGGGCCGGGGATGGCAAAGGGGGCAGAGGCAGGGGTGTTTGTCCAGGACTCTGCGGGCCCTGAGAGAAAGAAGGTTCCAGAACCTTCACTCCTGGTGCCACAGACAGCAGAATAGCCATCGGGACCAAGCACAGGTCTGCTGCCAGAGTTCAGGGCCTGCAGCTCAGGCAGAGACGACCCACAGGGCAGTGGATGGTCACATGGCCAGCACAGCACGTGAAAGGCCTAAGGGCAGTGGGAGCGGCCTTGGCCAGGGAAATCAAGTGGGCTTCCTGGAGGAGCAGGCGGAGGACAGGTTCCCTTCCCTGAAGGAGGGCAGGGTCACCAGGCACATGCCCAGTGGCTCCACAGGTGGCAGGGTATGGGCGGTCATCTGAGGTTTGGGTCACAGAGCGGCCCTCAGAGGGTCCCACTGACCCCAAATGCTGAGTGTGACCCTGGATGGAGTCCCAGGGAGGAAGCAGATGTTACCACGCAGGACGGCCTGAGTTAATTCATGGAACTGAATCCTGTCCCACGTTCCATTTCCTCCACGTGACCCTGCGCTGGGCTCAGGGAGCCTCTTTGTTTATAGGACACACAGCCCGGCCTCCTCCGTCCTCCTTACTCACAGATTCCCCATCTGCAGGTCTACCTAGTGGTTGGCATGTACCTGTAACTCACACGTTCACTCCCAGGTACATGCAGATCAGCGAGGTCCTAGGATGCTCCCCACATGCCCAGTGAGGTGATGCCCTGCCTGCTGGGCTCAGCCCTCAGACCACAGACAAGGGTAAGGTGCGGGGTCTCTTGAGCGCCGGGCTTTCTGCATTTCTGACTGAATCAACAGCTGGCGTCAGACCAGGCCGCGTGGGGATCAGTCGTGACCCTGGGTGACAGAGCCCTAGGGGGCCCAGCCCTGCGTGTCCTCCTTCCCCTGGACTTCATGGCAGAGGGCATGTGGGTGTCGCCAGAATGTCCCCAGAACCCTGTGAAGGTTTCAAAGTTTTCAAAGTAAAATGCTGAAAGGATAATAATATACCCAGAAAGACAGTCATTGCCTCTGCAGAGATGCAGGGTTGAGACAGAAACAAACGCTCACTTTCCACCAACTGCAGGTCTCACTGCAGCTTTTCTCCTGGTAAACGTGTTATTACTTGTAGCTGAAGGCATGACTCCTGCATGAAGGCAGAGGCAGATGAGGGGAATCGAATAAAAGCCCAGAAATAGACCAGCCGCTCGCCGGAGTCTGGCCTGTGAGGGAGGTGACATTTGCCAGCGGGAGGAAGGCAGATTATCCAGAAGAGGGGCTGGGATGACCCAGAGGTGCCCGGGAGCACTCTGCTCAATTAAACCCTCGTACATCTCATGCCGGGATAAACTCCACATCTAACAGGAATTTAAACGTAAAGGGGAAAAAGTAAAATTATGGACGCACTAGAGGAATTTAACTGTAACCTCAGCACAAATGACACACTCACCAACCTGAGAAACCATAGAAAGAGAGACAATGATAAATGTGACCACATGAAAAGAAAATATCTGCCTGGCGTCAATAATCACTGTAAGAGAAGATGGGGAGACGCTTCTTGCACTTACTTGTATCATGGATTTAAAAAATAAATAAACCTTCCATAATATATAAAAAGCTCCTACAAATCAACAAGTAAAAGACTGGTATGTAATTTGAAAATGGGAAACACACGATGCAATTGATATGCAGTTCCCAGAAAGTGAGGTAAGAGTCCTGAGATGTGCAGGATGGAATGCAGAAGTGGAGTGAGTGGGGGAAAAGGGTCTGTGAGTATGGAATCAAGACGGGATGCAGACGGGCCCAAGAACTCTCTTTATGGTCAGAGGTATCAAGAACTCTCTTATCTTTGACCTCGGTGGGTAGGTCCCTTTATCTCAGGTTTTTTTGCTCCTTTTGCAGGGAAACATTTTTTTTTTTTTCTATTTTATGGCCATGCCACTTGGCATATGGGATCTTAGTTCCCTGACCAAGGATTGAACCTACACTCCTTGCAATGCAAGTGCAGCATCGTAACCACTGGACCACAAGAGAAGTCCCAGGATACATTTTCAACAAAATGAAGATGAAACATTAAGATGAAATACGTGAAAACCTTTCTCTCTGATTCATGTTTTCTCTGACTCAGATTTGATATGTATTAGTATGAGAGATACATATATACAAGTTGCAACTACATCAAAACATCCCCTTGTGTGTAAGTTCAGCACAGATGGAAGAAATGGACGAGGCGCAGCACTCACCCTTGCTGGAGGGAGCTCAGAACAGTTCACCTGGGGTTAACCACATGCATCTTAACGACGCTCCAACATCTTGGGGGTCCTGCAGACCTGGGGACCGTCCCTCCTTGAGTCAGCCAACTCCCAGATCACAAACAACTTGCCCATGAGCACATGTGTGCTGTGCAAACCAAGCCACCATGGTTCACACCCTCCCCCTCCTCATCCTGCTCACACACAAGCCCGGGGGCCCCACCCTAACCACCCCTGGCCAGGCCAGGCCCAGTCAGGGCCCACCCCACATCCCAGAGCCACCGCCATCAAACCAGTCAACCCTAAGCTGGCTCAGGGTGCTGACCCTGATCGTCCCTCCTATCCTGAGGACACCCCGATAAAGGCCCCTGCTCTTTCCACATCCATCCCAGCCCCTGGCTGGTGGCAGAAGGACCCAAGAGACAGCCCACTCAGATTTCTGCCCTGGTAGGTGCCCCTTGGGCCACCAACCTCCAGGGCTGGGCGCTGTCCTGGACAGTTCCTGTGGGCTAGCTCATCTAACCCTCACGGGACCCCGAGAGGAAGGCAAGTCTGAATCCTGCTTCCCCTATGAGCCTCCCGGAGCTGCTGGGACCCCAAATCCTCTGTGCCCGCTCCCTGGTCACCTTCCCTCCAGTGGTCAGAGGTTGGAAAGGCCATGTCCTACCAGAGGCGCTAAGACGTGTCTCCAAACAGGGACTTCAGCTGCCTGGTCTTCGCTCCACACAGGGAGGCCCTGGCCCTGCCTCGCCCCCACCTCCCCACCCCAAAGCCACCTGCCCACCACCCCTGGGCTCCAGACTGGGTCTTCTGCCCTCAAGCACTTCTCTGTGTCTCACACTAACACTGTACCCAACCGTCCCCCACACCTGCTCTCACCCCGTCCACCACCTTAGACGAAGCAGCTTGTCTTTCTGGGGCGCAGGTCACAACATGGGAGTCACCCCCTACTCCCCTCTGTCTCTTGCCCCTCCATGCTCAACCCTTCAATCAGTCCTGTCAACCTGGCTTCTGAAATCTACTCTGAATCACTCCTGCCTCCACCTGAGCCCCAGCCCCACCCACCACGACCCGCACAGTCCCCTCTGCCCTGGTACCCTACCCCCTCCTCCTTCCCCACAGTCCGTCTCCCACTGTGGCTTAGTCTGTGAGCAGCTAAGTCAGGGCCCGCCCCTCCTCTGCCCACAGCCCTCCAGGGCTCCCAACTCCCTGGGATAAAAGCCCATGTCCTCCCCCAGGTCCTGCACAACCTGCCCCATCCCCTCCCTGACCTCCCCTCCCCACTCTGCTCCAGACACACAAGCCTCCTCTATGTTCCTCCAACATGGTCTGCCCCAGGGCCTTTGCACGTGCTGGAAGCCCCTCTCCACACTCCATAGTATACACCCCTGTCCTCTCTCTCCCCTTCTCTGCTCTGCTCTTCTCTTCCTCTTGGCAGCATTATACCTCTTTTCCTCCTTTACTTACTGTCTGCATGCACCCCACTGGCAACCCCCCACCCCCACACCCCCTACACAGGGACCACGCTGTCTCATTTGGGCTGGCTCCAGCGCCTGGCCCAGCCACTCTTCAGCACCCATGTGTACACGAACACCTGCCCTGCATCCCACAGCCTCAAACTTTCAAGGACATCCCCGGCCCCCAGGATCAAGGCCCACATATGGACACGATGAGTGTGTGATTGAGTGAGGCGCGACTATGACTAATGCTGGGGTCCCTTTCCTGGGTCGGAGCCAGACGCCAGGTCCCCAGATGCCCTCCTGCTGGCTCTGGCATCTGGTTCCTCAGGTTGGACCCTAACCTCTCCAGGCGGCCTGGTGGTGCCTAATTAGTGCAGGGGCCCCTCAACTAATCCCCAAGTCAGTAATCCCCAATGTGGGCGGTCCCACCTCAAGCCCCGAAGCCAACTGGCAGCAGCCTGGAAATTCCCAGCAGGGTTCTGACCTGGACTGTTTTGAGTGGTGACATGCCTGGGGCTGGGCCGGGGCGGCAGGCTGGGTGAACAGGGGGCCTGGAGTCCAGAAGCTCTTTATCCTCAGCCCCCAGGCTGGTAAATGCTGTCACTTAATGAGTGCTGCCAGGGGAGGTGGGTCCCACCTCTTCCTGCCCTACCAAATCTTTGGGACCCCACTGTCCTTACCTTGAGAGGTGGAGAGAGGTACACAGTCCTTGGCCCAGGCAAGAGTAAGTCAGGCTGAGCCTCAGGCCGCCCCACCCAAGGTCCCATGGGCCTCCACCTGCGTTGGGAATCCCGGGAAGCCCACCAGACCCTCCCTTCCCCCATCAGCACAAGCCTGCCAGAGCCTGGACCCCTAGACCTGCTGCTTCTTGGGCCCTTCCCTATCTGCCCTCATCAACTCCAGGGTGCAGACTCCCTCATCTTTCTCCACCCCCACAAGACCCCCATCCAGGCCCCTGGCCCCACAGCCCTCTCCCTACCAAGCAGCCCAAGTGTGATCACTCTGGAGTGTGACTTACCACCCTGCTTACACCTGCCAGAACCATCAACTGGACTCAGACCAGAACCCACGTGAGGCCAGGTCCCCACCACGCTCATTCCTGCCTCAGGGCCTTTGCACAGCTGATCTCCTGCCTACATGCTTGACATGGCTACTATTTCTCCCTCGGGTCACCTGTTCCCTGACAGCTCTAAGACAGCAGGTCTTGGTCACCCCTTGGGGCCAGGATGCCCCTTTCACTACCCTCAGAGCTCCCTTGGAGCTGGCGTGGCCTGACTCAGGGCTTGGCAGGCATCTTCCATAGAGCACCAGTCAGCAAGTTTTCCCGACTTCATAGGCCACGAGCCCATCTCAACACTCAGCTCTGTCGCTGTAGCTGGATTCCCTGTGGACGACAGGCAAGTGACAGGGCATGGCCAAGCACCAACGAGACGTGACAGACAAAAACCGGCAGGTGGGATGGACTCGGGCCTCAGTCTACGACCCCTGGTCTCACCTGCTTGCCATGGCATCCTAACCCCCACCAACCTGAGGGTGAGGGAAGCCTGGTACTTGACCCCCACCCCCAGCCAGCCTCCATGAATGTCCAACAGGCCACAACCAGGCGCAGGGCGAGAGATAACCACATGACCGCATGAGCCCAGTTGGACATGGGCCCTGCCTGTCCAGGTTCTGAGGGAAGTGGTCCCTCGAGCAGGTCCCCATCCATCCTTCCAGGGCTCTACAGGCCAATCCACCTGGCCCAGCCCTCCAAGAAGGCACAGTCATCTGCCCATTTCACAGATGCAAAAACCAAGGAAGAGAGTCCCCAGCTGGCAAAGATGGTCTAGCTCCCGAGGCTGCTTTACAGAAGGGACTGAGTGTGCCGACCAAATGCCAGACATCACGTCACTAGAAAGGGGCCAGGGTGGGATTAGAACTGGGACCCTTCTGCCTCCAAAGGCTGTAGCTGAGTCAGTGAGGGGACAAGGGCGGCCACAGCCCCAGGTTACCATCCACCTGCAGCTGCAGAGGAAGCCTCATGAGGAGGCCCCATCTGCCCAGCCATGATGGCCTCCACTGCTCTTCAAGCCACTCAGGCCTTTGCCTGGGCCGTGCTGGCTTCCTGCCCCTCCTTCAGGCCCCTCAACCATCAGGGGAAGCCCAAGGGGAGATGTCATAGCAAAAACTTGGAAGAGCTCCAGAAGCAAAGACAGGGATATGGAGGACAAGCATCCCGGGCAGAAGGCACAGCAGGTGCAAAGGCCCTGGGACAGGACTGGGTCTGGTGTGCTGGAGGAGCAGGGTGGAGGCCTGGGGGTCTTTTACAGAGTGAGAGAAGGGGAAAGAGGGGAGGGCAGGACATGCATGGCCTTGGGGAGGACCTGTGCTTTTTCCCCAGAGATGTGGGACCCTGGAGGGCTGTGGCAGAGGAGGGGCAGAGCCTTCTGGAGTTGAGTGGCAGTATCACAGGAAGAGACAGATCAGGCCAGCCATGAGGATGGGGCTAAACCAGGAGGAGGCAGAGGGGTGGGGGGAAGTGGGTGGATTTTCAGTCCATTTGGAGGCAAAGCCAACAAAATCTGCCACCAAGTTAGACGTGGGAAGGGGTTGGGGGTCTGTGGGACGAAGCTGACTGTTCTGAAATATCATGGAAGCAAGAAGGGCAGGAGGGAAATAGCTCAGAAGCACCAGACCACAGCACGGCTGAAGCCCACAGGTAGCTCATGGGCCCCCACAGGGCCCAGCCCTCCCTGAGATCCTTGCTGGAGCCAGACACCCAACACAGTCCCCAAAAGCCAGCAGAGAACCCCAGCAGGCCTTCCCTGGACCAGGCCTTGGGAACCCAGGTGTTTAAAGTAACCAGATTCTAAACACCACCAACATTTAACTCCCATCAGATTGGCCCCAGTGACCGAGGCCGATAACATCCAGAGTGGAGCTAGCAAGGCTGTGGGCACACAGACAGCCAGGCTCTCTCAGCCCTGCCGGGACTCTTCACAAAGCCCCCAAGCATCAACCTGCTTGCCCCTGACCCAGCCACTCAGAGGCAGGGACTTCAACCTCTAGAGATGAAAGCACCATAGTGCCAGGCCACGTCCAAGGGTGTTTACTGCAGTATGGCTGTGACAACAAAGCCAGCTCCAGACACCACCCAACCGTCCCCCACCAGGAGGCCCTGAGTTAGTAAGGCCTGACCGGTGTGGGCTGTTGCTAAAGTTCCCCAAGCACTCTCCACTTGCTGATGCGCTAATTCAGGTACTGCTGGCGGCGTGGCCCCATTTTACAGATGGGGACACTGAGACTCAGAGAGATCAAGGCATTTGACCTTGGAGGTCACAGAGCACCTGAGTGGAACTCAGGCAAGCTACAGTTTCCACCCTCTCAATCATAGCACTGTATTCTCTTTCTCTGAAAAGAACTGATACCAACGTGGGGATGGGGAGTCGGGGGGATCATATTGTGGATAAAAAAGCCAGCAAGGCATAGAATGATAAGGGAAGTACAGCAGGCCTCACCTTTGGTGGCTGCGTCTCCAGGGAATAGGGGTGATGTCTGGGGAGGAGGTCTGTGGTCATCACAACTGGGGGGCTCCTGGCATCAAGTGAGTGCTCCACCCCCCATAGTGTCCACGATAGTGTCCCCACAACAAAGAATTTTCCAGCCCCAACCGTCACTGGCGCCAAGGTGTGAGGGTACCCTCCAAACCCCCTGGTGAATGAGCAGCCCCAGCTGTGTGTTTACGCATCTGTGTGAGCAGCAGGAAAGGCGTGGACAGTTGTTCCCTAAACTTAACAGAAATGGGTTCAGCAGAAGAGAGGGAGCTATTGACCCTACAGTGAGTGAAATAAGCCATCAGCTGTGGGAGTGGGGTTTCTGTGGGTTTGGGGACAGGCGGGGGTCGGGGGGGGGGTCTCACTGGTCAAGTCCCTGGGTTCAGACCCAACCACAGCTGGGGCCTGAACTTTATCTGACCCCATCACCTAGCCCCTGATAAGACAGACGTTTGCTGTGTGGCTTTCCTGTGGTCACTGCGTCCTAGGCTGTTTTGTCTCTGCCCATATAGGGCAGAGGACTGCTGGTGGAGGTCAGGGGGCTGAGAAGGGACTTCAGCTGGGCCCCTCCACTGTCTGGTGCTGGCAAGCCATGGCATCGCTGCCAGCAAAGAAGCAGGGCGTGGGGGCCGGATGGTGGAGCTGAACGGGGTCATCCACCATGCAGCTCCAGATGGTAGCAGGAAGGGGAGCGGTGGGAGTGCTCCGGAGCCCGGGGTGGGCTGGGGCGGGGTGGAGATTGCTCCCTGCTCCGGCTATTCCTCCAGACATTTCTCTCAACTCCCGGGCAGCGCAGTATCTCCCGCCTGCCACGGAAGCTTCGGGAGGCCCGGGAGAGGAGGAGGATGGGTGCCCCAGGTGGGCGTCCACAGGGACTCGCCAGCAAGGGCTGCCTCGGGGGGGAGGTAGGGGGAAATGGAGAATTCTGATGATCCGGAAACTTCGTACTTGGGAGCCTGAAATTTGGACCAAGAAGGAACCGGCCCCTCCAGGCAGGGACTGGGCTCGGCCTGGAGCCCGCAGGGCTGGGTGAGGCCGCTTCCCTCCCCAAACCTGCTCTAGGGAAAGGCGAGGGATACAGGCCCAGGAGAGGGGCAGGGGAAAGCAGTACCCCCTACAGAGCCACGGCAGCCCCCTCTCAACATCCAGGGAAAAGGCTGGGGGCTCTCCTGTTCCCCACCTGCTTGTAGAGCCCTGGCACTGAAGGTGTCTGGAGATGTCAACCCCTAGCCCCCTCCTGTTAGAGCAAGTAAACCGAGGCCCAGAAAGGGAAAGAACGGCCAGTGAACTAAAAACCTGGTCTGGTGAATTCCACAAAGAATGATAAGGTAGTCAGGAGGCTGACCCGGCTGGCCTTCGAGACCCCCCATTTCCACCACAGCAGCCCCTGCCCTTCACGACCAGTAAGATGGGCCCAGAGGGTGACCGCTTGCAGGGCAAGAGGTGAGGCCCGGGAGCTGACACTAGCAAGGTGGGCGGCCGGGAGCAGAGGGTCCGCATCACCCTTTGGAGGCAGGGCTCCTCACCGGAACGGGGCTACTCCACAATCCCACGCGTAGAGCAGCCCCCTCACAAGACCGGGTGGGATGTCGTCCCCCAGCGCCCTCAGCAGGAGGCAGGCGGGGCACCCACTCACGCATGGCGCGTCCTAAACAGGGGTCGCCTCCCCCCGCCCAGAGGTGAGGACCCATCTTCCCCGCGCGCCTCCAACCGGGGCTGCTCCACCCACAGCCTCCCAGAATGGGGCCCTGCACCCACCCCCGCCCCCAGACCCACAGCTCTCCCCAAGGACCCCAGAAATGGGCGGCGCCACGCCTGAGCAACTGAGGCGGGGTGTTCCGTCCTCCCTCGGGCCCCAGACGACGCGTCCCCTGGCCCCGGAGTGGGGCGTTCCATCCCCCCCGCGAGCGCCCCCGAGTGGAACGTTCCAGCCTTCCTGCAGCGGGTCCCGACGCCCCTCCAGCGCTCGGACGGGTCCACTGGGCCCCGGCAGGGGGGTCAGGCGGGTCCATTCGGAGAGCGGGGAGGGGAGGAAGGTCCGGAACCGTTACCTGCTGTCGCGCCGCTCTCCGCTGCCCAGGCCGCCTCCGAGGTCACGGCCCCGGCTTCGGCGCTCTCCGCCTCGTCCGGCACCTCCAGCTCCATGGCCGCGCGCGGACCCGCCGGCGGGCTGGCGGGCGGCCGGGCGGCCGGAGGCTGCGACCCGAGCTGCGGCCGCCGTCGCTGAACAACAACCGCCGCCGGCTGGAGAGCGGAGGGAGGGGGCCGGGCCAGGGAGCGAGGGGCGGGGCCGGGGCGGGGCCAGGCGCTGCGCCATCGCGCACTTCGCGCATCGCCAATAGGGACTCGGGGGCGGGGCCTGCATGCGTCAGAGTCCCCGGGAGCTCCACGAGCGCCCTCACGCGCCCAGAGAATGGAAGAGCAGCGCCATTTCTGCCAATACTGCTGTAGGGCTCAGTCTCTCTGTCGTGTGCGATTCTATGACAGCATGGACTGTAGCCCGCTAGGCTCCTCCGTCCGTGAGATTATCTCAGGCAAGAATACTGGAGTGGGTTGCTTGATATATTAACGTTATTAAATAGTGATATATTAAAAAAAATAAATAGTGATATAGTATGACAAGTAATACTAATAAGTAAAATAAGATATTTATGATACATAACGTGTATTTGTAATGTGGTAAAAATTAGTTATACATAATAATAACATTCTTAAGTGTCGAGCTCAGTGCTATGCAATATCCCCCAAAGTCAGAGACCTGATTTTTTTTTTAATTAAAAAAAATTTATTTATTTATGTATTTGGCTGTATTGGGTCTTAGTTGAGGCGTGTGGGATCTAGTTCCCTGACCACGGATCAAACCCGGGCCCCCTGCATTGGGACCATGGGGTCTTAGCCACTGGACCACCAGAGAAGTCCCTGTTTCCTTTTTTTAAAACTACTATTATATCCCCATTCAATTTAGTTCAGTTGCTCAGTTGTGTCCAACTCTTTGCAACCCCATGGACTGCAGCACTCCAGGCTTCCCTGTCCATCATCAACTCCTGGAGCTTACTCAAACTCATGTCCATCGAGTCGGTGATGCCATCCAACCATCTCATCCTCTGTCGTCCCCTTCTTCTCCCTCCTTCAATCTTTCCCAGCATCAGGGTCTTCTCCAACGAGTCATTTCTTTGCATCAGGTGGCCCAATTGGAGCTTCAGCTTCAGCATCAGTCCTTCCAGTGAATATTCAGGGTTGATTTCCTTTGGGATTGACTAGTTGGATCTCCTTGTTGTCCAAGGGACTCTCAACAGTCTTCTCCAACACCACAGTTCAAAAGCATGGATTCTTCAGTGCTCAGCTTTCTTTATAGCCCAACTCTCATGTCCATACATGACTACTGGAAAAACCATAGCTTTGACTAGATGGACTTTTGTTGGCAAAGTAATGTCTCTGCTTTTTAATATGCTGTCTAGGTTAGTCATAGCTTTCCTTCCAAAGAGTAAGCATCTTTTAATTGCATGGCTGCAGTCACCATCTGCAGTGATTTTGGAGCCCTCCCCAAAAATAGTCTCTCACTTTTTGCATTGTTTCCTCATCTATTTGCCATGAAGCAATGGGAGCAGATGCCATGATCTTAGTTTTCTGAAGGTTGAGTTTTATCCCCATTACCTAACACAAAACATTACACCTAGAAGATGATAAATACTTGATAATATTGATCAACCAGATGGAAACTATTATCATCCCCATTTCACACCTGAGGAAACAGGAGCCCAGAGGGCTGAAGCCACATGTGTGGAATCACACAATATACCTCGTCGTGAAGCAGCCTCTTTTCTTATTGTGTTAAGAATGATAATATTATTAAAGGGCAGTGGTGAGCTCACCAGTGCCACAGTCAGGCAGTTATTCATTCTGAAGTCATGGTTTGGGGAATAATAAGTGTTGCTACTAGTAGTTTTATTCATTATTAATGATTTCTGCTCAGAGGCAGGTGGGGGATCTGAGCACCCAGTTGGTGTAGGTCGGAGCTGGGATGTTTTCACCCAGGCCTGTCCAACTCCAGACACGTGACCCCTCTCTTCACTGTCAGGTTGCTGGCGAGGTCAGCGGGAGGCTGAGACTGGGCTTTGGGGTGCTGGGTGATGGGATGAAGGGGAAACAGCGAGACAGAGCAGCCTTCAGTCAGACCCAGGGCTCAGAAAGATGCTTCTAAAATATTCTCTATCAAAAGTGGAAGTGAAGTTGCTCAGTCATGTCCGACTCTTTGTGACCCCATGGACTGTAGCCTAACAGGCTTCTCAGTCCATGGGATTTTCCAGGCAAGAGTACTGGAGTAGGTTGTCATTTCCTCCTCCAGGGGATCTTCCCAACCCAGGGATCAAGCCCGAGTCTCCCACATTGTAGGCAGATGCTTTACCCTCTGAGCCTAGAAGTCCTCTCTATCAAAATAAGGAGACAAATGAAGAAAAGGGAAGATGTAGAGAACAGGACCCAGGATCAGGTGGAGGGATCCCCCAGCTTAGCTGTTAGAAATGAGCCAACTCAGAGGGGAGGGGATCAACAGATGATGGATACACGTATATGGTCTACCCATACGATGGAATATGATTCCCCCTTAAAAAGGAGATTCTGACACACACTGCAACATGGATGAACCTTGAGGACACGATGCTCAGTGAGAGAAGCCAGAAAACAGGACAAATAGTGTCTGATTCCACTCACCTGAGGTCCCTGGAGGAGTCAGATCCATAGAGACAGGAAGTAGATGGTGGGGGAGCGGTGAGGAGTCAGTGTTTCATCGACACAGAGCTTCCGTTTGGGAAGCTGAGAAAGTCCTGGAGGTGATGGTGGGGATGGTCGCACAACAGTGTGAAGGTCCTGAATGCAGCCAAGCTATGCCAGTGAATACTTTGTGAATATATGCTTTGTGTATTTTGCCACCATTTTTCTAAAAGGCTCCAAGAGGAGTTCTTTGGTCCTGATTCATTTTGAATCTGCCTTGAGAAAAGATTTATATCCATGGTTCTCAAAGCAAGGTGCCCGGACCTGCCCCCATCAGCATCCACCAGGAGCTCGTTAGAAATGCAGGTTCTCCGGCCCGGCCCGCCCCACCTAGGGCTCCTGGATCAAAACCTCGGGGTGTGGGGACTCATAATCTTTCGCTGAGGCTCTAGGCGTTTCGGATGCCTGATAGAGTTTGAGAACCACTGACTCAGACAACTGGAAGTGCAGAGGAGGGGCCAGGGTCGGGATAGGGCAGCGGCTCTTGCTCCTCGGGCTTCATCCTCCCGTGTCCCTGCTCAAAATTCCCATTTTGCAGGATGGAAACTAAAGCTGCCGCGACTGGGATTGGTAGCCTGGTTTCGGGCGCCCCCTTGTGGCCATAGAGGCTATTACCTTCAGTACTGAGTCCTGCAGGTTGTTCAGTCGCTCAATGCTCAATGGCATCGGACTCTTTGCAACCCCATGGACTGCATGCAGACTGCCCATCACCAACTCCCAGAGTTTGCTCAAACTCATGTCTGTTGAATCGGTGATGCCATCCAACCATCTCATCCTGTCGTCCCCTTCTCCTGTCTTCAGTCTTTCCAATGAGTCTTTTCCAATGAGTCAGCTTTTCGCATCAGATGCCCAAAGTATTGGAGCTTCAGCTTCAGCATCATTTTCAGATCAGATCAGTCGCTCCGTCGTGTCCGACTCTTTGCGACCCCATGAATCGCAGCATGCCAGGCCTCCCTGTCCATCACCAACTCCCGGAGTTCACTCAGACTCACGTCCATCGAGTCAGTGATGCCATCCAGCCATCTCATCCTCTGTCGTCCCCTTCTCCTCCTGCCCCCACTCCCTCCCAGCATCAGAGTCTTCTTCACTGAGTCAACTCTTCGCATGAGGTGGCCAAAGTACTGGAGTTTCAGCTTTAGCATCATTCCTTCCAAAGAAATCCCAGGGCTGATCTCCTTCAGAATGGACCGGTTGGATCTCCTTGCAGTCCAAGGGACTCTCAAGAGTCTTCTCCAACACCACAGTTCAAAAGCATCAATTCTTCGGCACTCAGCCTTCTTCACAGTCCAACTCTCACATCCATACATGACCACAGGAAAAACCATAGCCTTGACTAGACGAACCTTTGTTGGCAAAGTAATGTCTCTGCTTTTGAATATGCTATCTAGGTTGGTCATCACTTTCCTTCCAAGGAGTAAGCGTCTTTTAATTTCATGGCTGGAGTCACCATCTGTAGTGATTTTGGAGCCCAGAAAAATAAAGTCTGACACTGTTTCCACTGTTTCCCCATCTATTTCCCATGAAGTGGTGGGACCGGATGCCATGATCTTCGTTTTCTGAATGTTGAGCTTTACGCCAACTTTTTCACTCTCCACTTTCACTTTCATCAAGAGGCTTTTGAGTTCCTCTTCACTTTCTGCCATAAGGGTGGTGTCATCTGCATATCTGAGGTTATTGATATTTTTCCTGGCAATCTTGATTCCAGCTTGTACTTCCTCCAGCCCAGCGTTTCTCATGATGTACTCTGCATATAAGTTAAATAAGCAGGGTGACAATATACAGCCTTGACGTACTCCTTTTCCTATTTGGAACCAGTCTGTTGTTCCATGTCCAGTTCTAACTCTTGCTTCCTGACCTGCATACAGATTTCTCAAGAGGCAGATCAGGTGGTCTGGTATTCCCACCTCTTTCAGAATTTTCCACAGTTTATTGTGATCCACACAGTCAAAGGCTCTGGCATAGTCAATAAAGCAGAAATAGATGTTTTTCTGGAACTCTCTTGCTTTTTCCATGATCCAGCGGATGTTGGCAATTTGATCTCTGGTTCCTCTGCCTTTTCTAAAACCAGCTTGAACATCTGGAAGTTCACGGTTCACATATTGCTGAAGCCTGGCTTGGAGAATTTTGAACATTACTTTACTAGCGTGTGAGATGAGTGCAATTGTGCGGGAGTTTGAGCATTCTTTGGCATTGCCTTTCTTTGGGATTGGAATGAAAACTGACCTTTTCCAGTCCTGTGGCCACTGCTGCGTTTTCCAAATTTGCTGGCATATTGAGTGCAGCACTTTCACAGCATCATCTTTTAGGATTTGAAATAGCTCAACTGGAATTCCATCACCTCCACTAGCTTTGTTTGTAGTGATACTTTCTAAGGCCCACTTGACTTCACATTCCAGGATGTCTGGCTCTAGGTCAGTGATCACACCATCGAGGTTATCTTGGTCGTGAAGATCGTTTTTGTACAGTTCTTCTGTGTATTCTTGCCATCTCTTCTTAATATCTTCTGCTTCTGTTAGGTCCATACCATTTCTGTCCTTTATTGAGCTCATCTTTGCATGAAATGTTCCTTTGGTATTTCTGATTTTCTTGAAGAGATCTCTAATCTTTCCCATTCTGTTGTTTTCCTCTGTTTCTTTGCATTGATCGCTGAAGAAGGCTTTCTTATCTTTCTTGCTGTTCTTTGGAACTCTGCATTCAGATGTTTATATCTTTCCTTTTCTCCTTTGCTTTTTGCTTCTCTTCTTTTCACAGCAATTTGTAAGGCCTCCCCAGACAGCCATTTTGCTTTCTTGCATTTCTTTTCCATGGGAATGGTCTTGATCCCTGTCTCCTGTACAATGTCACAAACCTCATTCCATAGTTCATCAGGCACTCTGTCTATCAGATCTAGGCCCTTAAATCTATTTCTCACTTCCACTGTATAATCATAAGGGATTTGATTTAGGTCATACCTGAATGGTCTAGTGGTTTTCCCTACTTTCTTCAATTTAAGTCTGAATTTGGCAATAAGGAGTTCATGGTCTGAGCCACAGTCAGCTCCTGGTCTTGTTTTTGCTGACTGTATAGAGCTTGTCCATCTTTGGCTGCAAAGAATATAATCAGTCTGATTTCGGTGTTGACCACCTGGTGATGTCCATGTGTAGAGTCTTCTCTTGTGTTGTTGGAAGAGGGTGTTTGCTATGACCAGTGCATTTTCTTGGCAAAACTCTATTAGTCTTTGCCCTGCTTCATTCCATATTCCAAGGCCAAATTTGCCTGTTACTCCAGGTGTTTCTTGACTTCCTACTTTTGCATTCCAGTCCCCTATAATGAAAAGGACATCTTTTTTGGGTGGTGGTTCTAAAAGGTTTTGTAGGTCTTCATAGAACCATTCAACTTCAGCTTCTTCAGCGTTACTGGTTGGGGCATAGACTTGGATTACTGTGATATTGAATGGTTTGCCTTGGAAACGAACAGAGATCATTCTGTCGTTTTTGAGATTGCATCCAAGTACTGCATTTCGGACTCTTTTATTGACCATGATGGCCACTCCATTTCTTCTGAGGGATTCCTGCCCACAGTAGTAGATATAATGGTCATCTGAGTTAAATTCACCCATTCCAGTCCATTTCAGTTCGCTGATTCCTAGAATGTCGACATTCACTCTTGCCATCTCCTGTTTTACCTGCAGGTAAAAGGGACTTAAGAGTCTTTCACTCCCTCCCCAAATTTCCCCATATTCCTTCCATTCATTCATTCATTCACTTCACAAATATTTATTGAACACCTGCTATGTACCAAGCACTGTTCTATGCCACGGGGACACACGAATAAGCAAGAGCAAATTCCTACTTCAGAGAGGAGCAATCTAAGGGAACTCCCTGGTGGTCCAGTGGTTAGGACACAGTGCTCTCACTGCCAAGGGCCATGGTTTGATTCCTGGTCTGGGAACTAAAATCTCACAAGCTACGTGTGTGGCCACAAAGGAAAAAAGAGAGAGAGAGAGACATCTAGGAGAAACAGATAAACAAGCAGACAATACACAAGGCATTTCAGCTGCTAATAAATGCTTTGAAAATAATAGAGATATTGTACAGCAGCAAGAGAATGTGATCAAAAAAGGCTCCACAGTTGATATGTGCTTTCAGTTGTTCTTTAGTCACTGAGCACCTATCCCAGTGTTTTCCAGTAGAACTACAGGGCGGTGTAAAATTTTAAATGGCATTTAAAGTTTTCTAAGAATGCTCAAACTCCCGCACAATTGCACTCATCTCACACGCTAGTAAAGTAATGCTCAAAATTCTCCAAGCCAGGCTTCAGCCATATGTGAACCGTGAACTTCCAGATGTTCAAGCTGGTTTTAGAAAAGGCAGAGGAACCAGAGATCAAATTGCCAACATCCGCTGGATCATGGAAAAAGCAAGAGAGTTCCAGAAAAACATCTATTTCTGCTTTATTGACTATGCCAAAGCCTTTGACTGTGTGGATCACAATAAACTGTGGAAAATTCTGAAAGAGGTGGGAATACCAGACCACCTGATCTGCCTCTTGAGAAATCTGTATGCAGGTCAGGAAGCAAGAGTTAGAACTGGACATGGAACAACAGACTGGTTCCAAATAGGAAAAGGAGTACGTCAAGGCTGTATATTGTCACCCTGCTTATTTAACTTATATGCAGAGTACATCATGAGAAACGCTGGGCTGGAGGAAGTACAAGCTGGAATCAAGATTGCCAGGAAAAATATCAATAACCTCAGATATGCAGATGACACCACCCTTATGGCAGAAAGTGAAGAGGAACTCAAAAGCCTCTTGATGAAAGTGAAAGTGGAGAGTGAAAAAGTTGGCGTAAAGCTCAACATTCAGAAAACGAAGATCATGGCATCCGGTCCCACCACTTCATGGGAAATAGATGGGGAAACAGTGGAAACAGTGTCAGACTTTATTTTTCTGGGCTCCAAAATCACTACAGATGGTGACTCCAGCCATGAAATTAAAAGACGCTTACTCCTTGGAAGGAAAGTGATGACCAACCTAGATAGCATATTCAAAAGCAGAGACATTACTTTGCCAACAAAGGTTCGTCTAGTCAAGGCTATGGTTTTTCCTGTGGTCATGTATGGATGTGAGAGTTGGACTGTGAAGAAGGCTGAGTGCCGAAGAATTGATGCTTTTGAACTGTGGTGTTGGAGAAGACTCTTGAGAGTCCCTTGGACTGCAAGGAGATCCAACCGGTCCATTCTGAAGGAGATCAGCCCTGGGATTTCTTTGGAAGGAATGATGCTAAAGCTGAAACTCCAGTACTTTGGCCACCTCATGCGAAGAGTTGACTCAGTGAAGAAGACTCTGATGCTGGGAGGGAGTGGGGGCAGGAGGAGAAGGGGACGACAGAGGATGAGATGGCTGGATGGCATCACTGACTCGATGGACGTGAGTCTGAGTGAACTCCGGGAGTTGGTGATGGACAGGGAGGCCTGGCGTGCTGCGATTCATGGGGTCGCAAAGAGTCGGACACGACTGAGCGACTAAACTGAACTGAGCGACCACATTCTTAAGAAATTTTAAAAACCTGGGACTTCCCTGGTGGTCCAGTGGTTAAGACTCTACACTTCCAATGTAGGGGGTGTGGGTTTCATCCCATGGTCAGGGAACTAAGATCCAACATACCATGGCGCATGTCCAAAAATAAATAAAAATAAAACAAGCAGGTGACATTACTTTTAACAATATATTTCATTTAACCCAGTACATTCAAAACCATTGTCATCTCTACAAGGAATCGATGTGTAAAACTAATGAACTATTTTAGGTTCTTTTCTGCAGAGCAGCTCTTCCAAATCCTGTGTGTATCTCACCCAGCTCTCATTCATTCAGACCAGCCACCTGTGGGTGGAGATTAGAAAGTGCTGCCCTACTGTGTGCCCAGCAAAGCTCTGGGCACTTTATGGACCAACATTCGTTCAGTTACTCAAGGAAACAGCCCTAGGAGCAGAGGCCAGTGTTGTTTCCATTTTTGAACATTTTGTGCTTGCTGGTTTTTATTGTAGGATAGCTGCTATCCAGTGTTTCATGTTGTTTCTTTTTTTTTTGGGGGGGGTGATTTTTTTGTTTTGGCCGCAAGGTGTGGCACCTGGGATTCTAGTTCCCTGACCAGAGATCCAACCCATCACCCCCTGTATTGGGAGCACAGTCTTAACCACCGGACTGCCAGGGAAGTCTCTGTTCCCATTTTTTGAGGAGAAGAAACTGAGGGGGCCCCGGTGACTTGCCCAAAGCTGCCCAGCTGGAAAGTGATAGAAAATTCTCAGAGTAGGGATCCTGCCACTCATGTTGGGGTAGAGAAGCAGATTTTGTGCTCAGATCCTCAGGAAGAGAAGGAGCGGTCCCTCCACCAGATGCGAGACAGTGCCTGGAGAAAGGCAGGGGGAGCGATGGGGGGTGGGGGATGCGGACGCGGGGGTGCAGGGGGTGTGGGCGGGGGGGACGGGGGGGTACAGGCGGGGGTGCACCATTCATTCACTCAGTTCTGAATTTATTCTACCAGTGTCTTCCACCTGCCACATGGGCCCATCTCTTGCTGATGCCAAGGGCTTGGCGGTAGCCAGCGCAAGTTGGGTGGGACTGGGCATCCCTGGCCTCCGGGCAGTCAGGGGTTAAGGCCAGCAGCTCCCACGTGAGCGCACCTTGCGACAGAACCACACACCCAACCAGGTCTCTCTCACTCTTGCCAGTCGGCTTGTGGTTGTCGCCCTGCTGGTTCCACCTGGCACGGGACCGGCCAGTCTGTGGCCACCACAGAGAGGAGAAGTTGGGCAAACAAGTGGGCAAGCCAGAGCCCAAGCCTCAGGTCCCCTCCCTGCCCCCGATGCCAGGCAGACATCCAGGCCCTGACTGCTTCTGCCCGCCCAGAGGCCACCCAGCCTCCTAGACAGGTGAGTCCCCCAGCCCGATCGGCCTACCACCCCAAAGGTACTGTCCAAATGGGGCTCCCCCCACAAGGTCCTGGGCCCCCTGCCACCTCCCCCCACCACCAGGCTCCTGGGAAGGCAGGAAACCGACACTCCTGTGTGGGCATTTGACATAGTTTCTAAGGGATTATCTGGCCGGCAGTTACTGCCCCTGGCAGCCTGCCCAGGACGCCACAGCCACAGACTTCAGAGGGTCATTGTGGGCCCAGGCTCTTTCAGGGAGGCTGAGGGGGTACCAGTTGGCCGCTGATTCCCCAAATTGAGGAGCGGAGGCTGGCAGGGAAGTGGCAGGTGAGACAAACTGGCACCTGGTTGGTATCTGGACCTCCTGGAACTTCTTAAGAGGCCCCCAAGTTTTCAGACAGTTGCATCTCGTCTCCCCCCACCCCTGCTGCTGGAGCCGGGGGCGACAAGGGTCCTGGGGGAGGAGGGCTTATCTCCTTATCTCGATTTCTTCTCTGGCTGAAATCTTCCTATGGAGAAATGAAGCAATGAGTGGGTGGATGATGGCCACAAGAGTCTGCAGAGCAGACTGTGGGCAAGAAGCCAGGATGGTTTCCAGGCAAAGGAAGATTAGACCCCCAAGAAGACAGAAGTCCCGTGGCAGGAGCTTTTCTGGGTCATTTTCTCCCAAAAAAGTGCAGGACAAAGAGTGCGTCCTAGCCAGCCAAGTGTCTGATTGCACCTCAAAGCTCTTTGTCCGAGATGAAGAGGGCCCTCTGGGGCTCAGAATGCATGAGCGTCCCAGTTGCAGGGTACGGGGTGGGGGCGGCTGGCATTTGGAGTCACTCCTGGGAAACAGAGATGCTAAGATTCAGGGTCTGAGGAGTTAGGAGGGAATATACCTCTGCTGGGGTTTGGAGAGAGAAAACCCCATGGCATCAGAGAGCTCTGACTTCAGTTTTCCACTCTGTGAAATGGGTATAGAGACACCATGTCACAGGGCTGCTGAAAATAGCATATGGTAGAGCACGTAATAAATTCCCAATCACGCAAGGGGCAGGGTAAACTGCCCCCCCAAAATCAGAATGCCAGACCAGCGGCAGCATCTCATTGCCTTCCTGTTTTGCAGAGGTCAAATCCAGGCTCAGAGAGGGGCAGCCACCTGCCCTGGGCTGCACAGGAAAGTACGGTTGTCAGCCTGATAGGAGTGAAAATGCGGAGAGCGGGGGAGGGGTGGGGGCTGCCTAAGCCCCCCTACCAGCCAACACCCCAGTTTCAGCATCTTGTTAGAGTCCTCCCTCCCTGGCTCAGGGCTTCCTTGTGGCCCCGGTTCTGAGGAAAGTCCACTGCGGGAGTCTGGGTTCCTGTTCTTCCTCCTCAGGTCTGGCCTGGTGCCAGGGAAGCTGTGTTTGCTCAAGGCGGAGCCTGACACCCTTTGGAATGGGCTGAGGTTAGCCGGGATCAGGACTGGGAGGAGGGGCTGCCCAGGGAATGAACCTGCATTTAAGGAGCACCCACTACTGTGTGCTGTGTCCCCGGCCTTGGGGATTCAGGGGGCAATCAAGAGAAACAAAGAGCCCTGCTCTTGTGGGGCTTGTGTTTCGGTGGAGGAAGACAGACAAGAAACAAGAGACAATGAGGAAGTAAACTATATCCTGGGTTAGAAGAGGGTCAGTATTACAGAAAAAAAAAAAAAAAATGAAAGAGGTACAGCTGCTGCTGCTGCTAAGTCACTTCAGTCGTGTCCGACTCTGTGCGACCCCATAGACGGCAGCCCACCAGGCTCCTCTATCCCTGGGATTCTCCAGGCAAGAACACTGGAGTGGGTTGCCATTTCCTTCTCCAATGCACTTCAGTCGTGTCCTACTCTGTGCAACCCCATGGACAGCAGCCCACCAGGCTCCTCTGTCCACAGAATTCTCTAGGCAAGAGTACTGGATTGGGTTGCAGGGATAGGAGTAAAACAGGCAGGGAGGTATTCCACAATCTTAAGTAGAAAGATCAGGGGAGAACTCGTTGCTTTTCAGTTGCTCCATTATGTCCGACTCTTTGTGACCCCATGGACTCCTGGCAGGATGCCAGGCTTCCTTGTCCTTCACTATCTCCTGGAGCTTGCTCAAACTTATGTCCATTGAGTCAGTGATGCCATCCAACCATCTTGTCTTCTGTTGCCCCATTCTCCTCCTGCCTTCAATCTTTCCCAGCATCAAGGTCTTTTCCAATGAGTCAGTTCCTCGAATCAGGTGGCCAGAGTATTGGAAGTTCAGCTTCAGCATCAGTCCTTCCAATGAATATTCAGGGTTGATTTCCTTTAGGATTGACTGGTTGGATCTCTTTGCAGTCCAAGGGACTCAAGAGTCGTCTCCATCACAATTTGAAAGCATCAGTTCTTCAGTGCTCAGGCTTCTTTATGGTTCAACTCTCACATCCATACATGACTATTGGAAAAACCATAGCTTTGTCGGCTCAGGGTGACAAAGTAATATCTCTGCTTTTTAATACATTGTCTAGGTTTGTCATAGCTTTTCTTCCAAGGAACAGATGTCTTGTAATTTTGTGAACTCATTGAGAAGGGAACATTTGAGCAGAGACTTGAATGGAGTAGTTGGGGGAGGGGCATTCCAAGCGCAAAACACAGCCTGTGCAAAGGCCCTGGGGCAGGATTGTGCCTGGTAGAACAGCTGGGAGGCCTCTGTGGATGGACAGAGGGGAGAGAAAGAGACACGGGGGAAGGCCTGGAGGGGACGGGGCAGGTCCTGCAGGACATTGTGAGCCTCCGGAAGGACTTTGGCTTTTATGCTTTGAGAGGTGGGAGACCTGGAGAGCTGTGAGCAGAGGAGGGGTGGGGCCTGACTCTGGCGCTCACTGTTGCCATCTGGTGGCTGCTGCAGGGAGGACAGACTGTGGAGGGTGAGGGTGGAACCAGGGACCTGGAGGAGTGGACTCTGCTGGTCCAGGTGGGCGAGGATGGGGTGAACCAGGTGGAGGCTCAGAAGGAGAAAGAAGTGGGAGGATTCTGGACACATTTTAGGGAGAACTAAGAGCATTTGCTGACATATGAAAGACAGGGTTCAGGGTGATTAGGAAGAAAAGTGGGAAGAATGTTCTGGGACTTGAAGATGTTAACAGGTAAGAGGGAGTAGGTGGAAATTTCTTGAGGGAGGAGCCTTGGATGCTAGAGTGAAGGCTTTCAGTGTAATGGAGTAAGGGATTTTTTTTTTTTTTTCAAAAAAATATAAAAGCATGACTATACTCTAATGTAAAACAAACAAGGCCTTCCCTGGTGGTCCAGTGGCTAAGACTCCATGCTCCTGGTGCGGAGGGCCTGGGTTCGACCCCTGGTCAGTAAACTAGATCCCACATGCTGCAACTAAGACCTGGTGCAGCCAAATAAACAAAAATATATATTTAAAAATAAACAATGCTTTATGAGTTTACTTAACTCATTAATTAATATGTGAACTAATAAGATCTTACAGCTTGTTTAAAGGAGAGACTATTAAGAAAGAACACACACAGGCAATCAAGGCTGAAATGAAATAAAAAATAGTTATAAAACTGGTCAATAACCACAGGACAATAATCAACAGTCTCCACAGGACAAAATTCATTTATATGTCTATGGACAAGAATCGTTTGCAATGTTACCAGTTTCCTGTAACTTTGCTGTTGTGAAGTCCTTAAATCGTGTTTGATGCTTTTGCAACCCCATGGACTGTAGCCCTCCAGGCTCCGCTGTCCATGGGATTTCCCAGGGGAGATACTGGAGGGGGTTGTCATTTCCTCTTCCAGGGGATCTTTCCAACCCAGGGATTGAATCTAAGTCTCCTGCATTGGCAGGTGGACTCTTTACCATTGAGCCTCCAGGGAAGCCATTCCTATAGTTTACAGGGATGTAAAATAATTTGAAGACCATAAGAAGCACAGATAACTAAGAAGAGTGCCAAGAGCCTGGCATTGATCAGATGCTCAATAAATATCCTTGACCAAAGGCTAGGGAACTGTGGAATGTTCTTGAGCTAAAGCCACAGCTTTTTAGCCACACACTAATTGCTGACACTGTTCTGTTTATTTATTTCTTTTGGTCGAGACACACAACATGTGGGATATTTGTTCCCTGACCAGGGCTCAAACCCACATCCCCTACAGTGGAAGTTCAGAGCCTTAACCACTGGGCAGCCAGGGAAGTCCCTCAGACAATTACTGCATATCTGTTCTGAAAGTCTGTGAGCTCTACCTCTGCAGTGTCCTGAGTTCCTAGTATAGGGCCTGGTGTGCAGTGGGTGCTCCATAAAGGAATGAATAGCTCATGGGGAACCACCTAAGATTCTGAGCAGAGTAGAAAGACCAGTACTCTGCACTTCAGAAGGACGGATTCCAGCTGTGGCTGGCTCAGTCACAAAGCAGATAAGACCCCTAGCGAACTGGGGGTCACGAGGGACCTTTCATGGGACGTGGTGGGGGCAGCTGGCGGGGGCACAGGTGCAAAAGCCAGACAGGAGACAGGGATGCAGGTATCAGGGGTGTGGGTGCTTCCCTCAGCCATTGCACCAAAGGATGAAACCTCGAAGTTGACATTTCTGTGGGTGATCCCTGTCCAGCCCTGGGGGACACCATAATTCACTTCATTTTTTCCTACTAGGAGCTTATTTCCCTCCTCCTGACCCAAGTTGGGATGGAGCCACAGAGAGCCCAGGTGAACCTTTCTGTGCACCTGCTGTGTGCCAGCTGCTTTAGTTTGTGAACCTTCCCAATCACAGCGCTCACAGGCAGAAGCAGGTCCCACTATACAGATGAGAAAACTGAGGCTGGAGGCAGAGAGGCTGGGATTCACAACAGGCACTGCTCTGCCCCCTGCGGTGGGCCTCCTCGCACCCAGGAGGCAGGCGATCGGGGAACACACTCTGTGAGCCCCCCTGCAGCTGCCCCCAGAAGGGTCTTCACCCCCCTCCTTCCAACATCAAAGTGCTCTCCCCAAGGTGCTCCAGCGCCCTCACGGTGCCAACTGCTGGGACATACCTCAGTGCTGTGAGCATCCACAAGCCGGCCGCACCCCAGAATCTGCCCTTCCTCCCATGCCCTCTGCCTGAACCCATAACCCCAGTCCAGGCACAAGGAAAGCACTGGACAAACCCCAAATGAGGAGTAGTGTGCAAAACCCCTGCCTGGTCTCCAGACTGGAAAGGCCCATGGAGCAAGGGGGAGTGGAGCCCGAGGAGATGTGTGGACCGGACATGCTGTACGATGCTAAACGGGGTCCTGGGGCAGTAAAAGCTGAACGCAGCCTGGAGTGTAGTTCGTGGTGATGAGACTGTGGTTTCTTAGTTTTGGCAGGTACATCGTGGTCATGTAAAATGATGTTGGGAGAAACTGGGTGAGAAGCGTAGGGGGACTCTCTGAATTACATCAGCTTTTCTGTCAATTTAAAACTGGTCCAGGAAGTTCCCTGTTGGTCCAGTGGTTAGGCCTCCCCTCTTTCATTGTCTGAGGACCTGGGTTCAATCCCTGGTCGGGGAACTAAGATCCCACTAGAGGCACGGCCAAAATTAAATAAATAAAATAAAATAAATTAAAAGGTCCAAAATAAAATGTCTTGGTTTTTTTGGCATCGCGGCTTGTGGAATCTTATTTCCCTGACCAGGGATTGAACCTGGGCCCTTGGGCAGTGAAAGCGCAGAGTCCTAGTCACTTGACCACCAGGGAATTCTCCCAAAATAAAACTTGATTTAAAACGTTTTTGGTTTTTTTTTTTGCAGGGCCTCTGGGTTTGGGCTCGCAGCTCCCCTAGGTTTGGCCCCGCCACTCAGTCTGTCGGCCTAGCAGTGGGCCACCAGAGGGCGCCAGTGGGCCCCCGAATCAGGCCCTGGCCCCTTCCTCTGCCATAGCCCTCCTCGGTCCCAACTTCCCTGGGGCCAGAAGCCCCTGTCTCCTCCCTGCCCTCCCCTCCTCCTTCTCTCTCCCTCACTCACTCTGTTCCAGTCACAAAGTCTTCCTCACTGTTCCTCCAACATTCTAGGCCCAGTCATGCCCCAGAGCCTTTGCACTGGCTGTCCACCCAGCTCTCCCATGATGCCTCCCTTACCCCCTTCAGGTCTAGCTGTTACCTCCTCCCAGATCCCTCTCACTTAGGTCACTCCTATTAATCTCAGTAACACCTCCTCAGAGAAGCCCTCCAGGAGTCCCCAGACCAGGTGTGTCTCTGTGCAGGTGCTCTCAGAAATCTAGATTGGACATTTTATTTCTGCTACCTGAAGATTAGACCATCGTCTATCTTCCCTGAGGGCCCTGGGCTTCCTTTTGTTGTTGTCATTCAGTGACATATCTGACTCTTTGCAACCCCCTGGACTGCAGCACGCCAGGCTTCCCTGTCCTTTACTATCTCCTAGAATTTGCTCAAACTCATGTCCACTGAGTCGATGATGCCATCCAACTGTCTCATATTCTCCTCCTCCTGCTCTCAATCTTTCCCAGCATCAGGGTCTTTTCCAATGAGTCGGCTCTTTGTATCAGATGGCCAAAGTATTGGAGCTTCAACATTAGTCCTCCCAATGAATATTCAGGGTTGATTTCCTTTAGGATTGATTGATTTGATTGCCATGCTGTCCAAGAGACTCCCAAGAGTCTTTTCCAACACCACAGTTCGAAAGCATCAATTCTTCAGTGCTCAGCCTTCTTTAGGGCAGGGCTTGCGTAGGAACTGGGTGTACACAGTGGGCACTCAGTAATTGAATGAGCCAGCGCCCAGCCAGGTGGCTGAGCAGCTTCATTCTTGGGTTCTGGTCAGACCTGTTTGACCACAAATAACACCTCCGCCTCCAGCAGCCCAGCAAAGCAGCCTCCACCAGGGAGGCTTTAAGCCTCAGGCGTGAATGACCACCACTCCCTCCCTGCAGGTTCCCACCCTTCCTGATGGCCACCAATCAGGGAGACTTCAACCCTGTCCCCACCCTTTTTGAGCCTCAGTTTCCCCCTCTGGGGCTCAGAAGGGGCAGAGAAGGGTCATCCCCCAGGTTCCTAGTATCCTCCCCTCCCACAACATCACTTCAGGCCATGTGCACGCTGCCTCCTCCTGGTGGTAATCAGCACTGCAACTTCAGGCGGGAATTCCTTACCCCCTCACTTCCTCCTTCACCTGGTGCTTAACAAGGGCTTGAAATATTTTTTTGCATGAACGACTGAATAGGTGAGAACATGAATGCATGAATGACCCTCCCTCTGTGAGGCAGCACTGGAGGCACCTTTCTCCAAAGCCCCGAATTTGAGTACAGGTTATCTCATGGATACTGGGGAGCCGCTGAGTGTTCTTGAACAGGGAATGAAGTATGTGAGGTGGCTGAAGGAAGACCATGTATCTTGGGGTGCTTATCCCCCTTCTTAGAGGGCTTTAAAGTGGGGTTTCTGTACCTCAGCACTATTGACTTTTGGGACTGGATGGTTCTCTGGGGTGGGGCTGTCCTGGGCACTTGGCGGTGGTGAACAGCATCCCCGGCCTCTGTCCACTCTGTGCCAATAGGAGTGTGTGCATGCTCAGTTGTGTCCAACTCTTTGCGACCCCATGGACTGTAGCCTGTTGGGCTCCCTCTGTCCATGGGATTCTACAGGCAAGAATACTGGAATGGGTTGCCATTTCCCCCTCCAAGGGATCTTCCTGACCCAGGGATGGAACCTACATCTCCTGCATTGCCAGGTGGATTTTTTACCACTAAATCACCTGGGAAGCCCACTCAATGCCAACAGTGTCTACTAAACATGTCTTCAGATATTAAAGTGGGGTTTCGAGGGGGAGTGAGGGGTAAATCACCCTACATATAGAGTGAGGGGTGTGGCATCAAACAGAGCCAAACCCAGCTCTTCTAGTTGGGCCCACTACTTGACACGTCTGGTCTCAGTTTTCTCAGCTGCAAATGGGCACGTGGATACCTGTGTAACAGTGGTTGCAGCAAAGCTAACACTCCTTAAGCAGCCCGCTTGTCTGATTTTGCCAGACCTACATCCTAATCAGTAACTCCTCCCCAGTAATCGCAGCCACGAATTCCTTATACATGTGGGAGTAGAGAATTTATTTATGTTTTTTCCTGTAACTCATTAAAGCAAATATACATCTATTTTTTTAAAAAGTTTGACCTTCTTTTACCTAAAATCATTTTGTGTTTGGCCCAAGGTCACCCGCTGGTGGCCCAAGGTCACATCGGAAAAGGCTGAGGTTGGCTCAGATGGTAAAGAATCTGCCTGCAATGCAGGACACCTGGATTTGATCCCTGGGTTGAGATCTCCTGGAGAAGGGAATGGCTACCCACTCCATTGTTGCCTGGAGAATTCCATGGACAGAGTAGCCTGGTGGGCTACAGTCCATGCGGTTGCAAACAGTCGGACATGACTGAGCAACTAACACTGATTTACTTATGAGGGTCCAAATACGTCCTTAGAAGGGGGCTCTTAAAAAGGGTTATTGCCTTGGAAGACTTTGGGCACCCTTGAGGGGTAAATTTTGGCTAACTGGGATCTTTAGTGTTTTGGGGAGAGGTGAGATATCAACCTTGGGGGCCTCAAAGGATTTGACTGTATTCTTCCACATTTGGCAAATTCTTATCCAACCTTCTTGTTGGGCTGGATGAATCACAAGCTGAAACTGAGATTGCCAAGAGAAATAGCAACAACCTCCGATAGGCAGATGACTCCACCCTTATGGCAGAAAGTGAAGAGGAACTAAAGAGCCTCTTGATGAAAGTGAAAAAGAAGAATGAAAAAGCTGGCTTAAAACTCAACATTCAAAAAACTAAGATGATGGCATCTGGTCCCATCACTTCATGACAAATAGATGGAGAAACAATGGAAACAGTGAGACTTTATTTTCTTGGATTCCAAAATTACTGCAGACAGTAACTGCAGCCATGAAATTAAAAGACACTCGCTCCTTGGAAGAAAAGCTGTGATAAGCCTAGACAGTGTATCAAAAAGCAGAGATATCACTTTGCCAACAAAGGTCTGTATAGTCAAAGCTGATTTTTCCAGTAGACATGTATGGAAGTGAGAGTTGGACCATAAAGAAAAGCTGATCACAAACTGATGCTTTCAAACTGTGGTGCCAGAGAAGACTCTGGGGAGTCCCTTGGATTGCAGGGAGATCAAACCTGTCAGTGCTGACGGAAATCAACCCTGAATATTCAGTGAAAGGACTGTTGCTGAAGCTGAAGCTCCAATACATTGGCCACATGATGAGAAGAACTGACTGATTGGAAAAGGTGCTGGGAAAGACTGAGGGCAAGAGAAGGGGATGACAGAGGACGAGATTGATGGACAGCATCATCGACTCAATGGACATGAGTTTGAGCAAACTCAGGGAGATGGTGAAGGACAGGGAAGCCTGGCATGCTGCACTCCATGGGGTGGCAAAAAGTCGGACACAACTTAGTGACTGACCAACAACAGCAATATTCGACCTTCTAAACCCCAGTGGCAATGCCCCCTCCTCCAGGAAGACTTCCCTGATCCCTAATTTTCCCCTCTGCCTCCCCTCTTCCCACAATCTGGAGCTTCTTTCCGCCCAGTCTTGATTGGGTGAGGCTGGGAAGGGGTGTCTATGCCCAGATTTGCCCCTTCAACCTTGACCTGGGTGGGACAAGGAAACAGTTGAGCCTCAGGCTCTATTTTTTTTTTAAGCAAGAAGGAATGTGAGGGCAGAGCATGGTGGCTCCACCTACCCAGGTGACTTTCTCCCTTCCACACCCCCAGGTAGAGGGTTTCCGGCTCTGGTCCAATTATTCCTAGACAGGTCCCTTGAGGGTGAGTCAAGGGGTGGAGAAAGAAGCATGACCTTTACTCCAAGAATCTTAAAGAATTTCCTTGTCCCCGCTGAGCGCCCTTCCCAGCTGGGGACCCAACCCAGGGCTAGGTGTGAAGACAGGCTGAAAACACTGGATTCTGGCCAGGCCCAGAGGTGACCGCTGTGCACCTTCTGGATCCTCCACTGTAGGGGACATCAAAAGGGAAGTCTCATATCAGCCTACACCTTCAGAAAGTCCATACCCCTCACCCCACCCCAGGTTTCTCTGGGCCTCAGTTTCCTCTCTAAAATAAACTCCCAAAAATCAAAAAATCAAATAAAATCGGGTGAACTTGCTGAAGATGAGGTGACCGAGAAAGATCAGCCCTACTCTTGGGAGGTCTCTGAACCTTGGCTAGCTCCTAATCATAACACGTCTCTCTACAGAATCTCAACACGCATTGGTTTTCCTGGATGGAAAACCTTCCAAAGCGCAGGCTCCGTTCCAAACGCGGCTTTAATCCCTGCCTGGTCTTCCTTGCAGCCTCTCCGGGCAGGTCTCCAACCCGGCCGCCGGCTAGTGCGCAGCTGGGCGGAAAACACGGCCTGGAATTCCCACCACAGGGCCTGGATCCTGTATTAGGAGGGGTGGCAGGGTGTGAGCGAAGGCGGCCTTGGCGGCGTCCCGGAGGCGTGTCGGGACAGAGGCGGGGCCGGGAGGGGACTCAGAGGAGGAAGAGGTGCAGGTGCAGCCCTGGCGGCGGAGCGGGCGGGAGGAGGGCAAGTGCTGGACACCTGCTTCGCCGCGACCCTCCCCAGGCGCCAGGGTGGGGTCCAGTTTTGACTGTTTCTAGGCCCCCCGCCCTGGGCCAGAGGCGCTGGACAGCCCCCAGGGTGGACTATGGCGGTGAGATTCCAGGCGAGTAGCCCGCGGAGGGCTGGAGGGGGAAGGGGACCGAGGTGGGGTCGGGGCTGGGACTGGGACCCGGGACCCCAGATTACCCCCTTCTTAGGTAACAGATGGGGAAATTGAGGCCCAGGAGAATGTGGAGGCTAGCACGGGGAGAGTGTCTGCGCCCACTGGCCTCCAGCGTGCCTCCGGGGGCTCCCTCTGCCCCGGGTCTGCTTCCCTTAACAGATAGCGTTCGTGTGTGTACTAAGTCACTTCAGTCATGTGTGACTGTTTGCAACCCAGTGGACGGTAGCCCGCCAGGCTCCTCTGTCCTATGCTCCTCCAGGGGATCTTTCCGACCCAGGGATGGAACCCGCGTCTCTTCTGTCTCTTGTATAGGCAGTCGGGATGTTTACCACCAGCGCCACCTGGGAAGTCCCTTAGCAGGCAGACCGGTGTTCAAATTCCGATTTTTCTGTGTAACTTTGAGCCAGCCAGTGAGTCCACGCCTTTGAGAACCTCGTCTATAAAGTGGGTGATGGTCACTTTATAGAAGGGCGTGGGGAGGATCCTAGGAGGGGGGGAAAATGCTCCTCGTACATAGTAGGTGTGCAGTTTCCCAGGGGGATGGGCCGAGTTGAGCTTGAGCACTAAGGGTGGGACGTAGGCAGGGACTATGTGGGCTGGAACGGCTTTGGCGAAGGCAGTGAGGCTGTGGAAGAGGGGATCACCATTTATTGAGTGTCTACTGTATACAGAGTTGTTAACTTGGGGGATCTGGCTTGAGAGTCCAGTTTTGCTGCATCGGGCAGGCCGATCGGGGCTGGGGCAGGGAATCCCCGTGGCCCTGTGGCGAGTGGGGTGTGCTTCGTTCTCCAGTGTTGGAGCTTGAACCGACTTTGTCACACCCACCCTTCTGCGTCTCAGGTCGGGCCCCAGAGGGGTAAACAGGTGAACAGGCTCGGGAGATCTGTGGCTGGCCCCAGGCCAGACCACCCGAGGCTCTAGGGCCGGGAAGTTCTTTCTCCTTCCAGGCAGCAAGCAGTAGCTCCCAGAATCCCGTCCTCAACTCGCGTATTTGTGGTCCCCTCCCCTCCCCCACTCCGACCCCCGCTGTGGTTCCCAGAGGTGGGGGCGGGGAGGGGGAGAGTGATCAGCAGCCTGGCAACCACGTGCCTGGGCCGGTGTGACTCGGTAAGCCCAGTCCCCTTCGGAGGCCTCTAGTCTCCGGTGTTTTTGTCCCGCGCGTGGCAAGGGGCGGGGATGTAGGCGCGGGCTCCGCCCCCTCGGAGCTCACCTGGAGGGGGGCGGGGCTGAGGAGGCTAGGAACTCTGGACGTACCTGCAGGTGGTGGTTGTTGTTCAGGCGCTAAGTCGTGTCTTACTCTTTGCGACCCTGTGGACTGCAGCACATCAGGCTCCTCTGTCCTCCACTATCTCCCAGAGAACCTGGTGGAGTTCCTGGGAAAAGCAGCCTTTTAGTCTACCATTAGTGCATTCCGCAAACTCCCCACACACGCTGTCCTGTGGGGACAATGATGGGGTCCCAGGACCCCCAACCCTGACTACCAGGAATCCCCAGACTCAGGGGTTTAAGGGAGACAGGTGGACTGGGACCTCCCAGGCCTCAATAATCAGAGGCAAGAAATGTATGTGTCTTGGGGGGTGTTGAGGACTTATTTCCTGAAGGAAGAGACACTGCCCCTGGGGCTGTGAAGGATGAATAGGAGTTTGCCAGGGAGTACAGCATGTGTAAAAGCCTGGAAGGGAGGCTGATTGGTGGACCAATCAGCAAAGTACCCAGAGAGACAGCCCCGCCTAGCCTTCACACCCAAGAAGAAAGATCAGAAAATCACAAATTGATGATTAAACAGGGTAATTGAAGATGGTTTTGGAAGCCATGAGTAAAACCTAATCAATAGAGCAGAGGAGTGGTAGCATGCCAGCCAGAGAAGATTGGCTAGTCTGGGAGGTCTTCCTGGGGAGGTGGCATTTGAGCTGAGACCCAAGTGTCAGGGGACAGCTGTATGCATGTTGGGAGGGTGTCCAGGCACAGGAGTCAGCCGGGGAAAGGTTGGGGGTGAACTAAGCTGAGGTGGGCTGCGGGGTTCGGTGTGACCCTACGGGTGTCAGAGAGCCTGCCAGTATCCGTGGAGGCGAACCTGCACGAGCCAGAACAAGCCATGGCCACCTGCGCCTGCCCCCTGAGGGCTGTGATTCCCTGGGGGCTGATTCTTAAAATACAGCCAGGAACTCAAAATGCAAGGGGATCATTTAATGACACCAAACATAAAATCAGAGCAAGTGAAAAGATTTAGTTCCGAAAAATGTTTAGAAGGGGAAAAAAAAAAAAGAACAGAAGGGTGCTGGGACCAGGTGGTTGAGAGCAAAGGCGTGGGACAGACTGCCAGGGTTCACGTAGTGCTGTGTGACCTCTAGTACGTTACTGAACCTCTCTGGGCCTCCTTTTCCTCCCCTGTGAAGCAGGAAGGCAGGAATAGAAGCAGAGCCGCTTCCTGAGGTCACTCAGGAGTAAAAGAATGGGTACTGCATAGTGCTCGCTGGCAGCTCATGAAATAGTGTTGCTTATTAATGTTACACAGAGGAGAAAGATCATTATTATTACTTCTCACTACAACCACTGCCGTCCCTCCAGAGGCTCCTACTGCTACTCCTACTCCAGGCCCCCTTCTCACACCTCAGCGCTGAAAGATGGGGCAGCGGGGGTGAGGGAGGTACCCATTGTACAGATGGGGAAGATGAGGCTGGAGAAGTACCACCACAGCCAGTCAAGTGCACACTGAAGGATTTGAATCTTGGTGGTGCAAAGCAGACCCGGCTCCCAGGAGGGCTCATGAGGCCCCGCCCTTGGCTTTGTTTCCCTCTTCTCCTAGGGCCTCCTACCTCCCTGGAGCCTGGAATGCTGCTCTCCCAGGAACCTCTAAGAAAAGGCAGGGAAACACCACACACTGCACAGGGAATCCCCCCACACCTGCTATGCTGTGTGGGGAGGGGGCATCATTTCTACAAGGCCCCCCAGGGGCAGCAGCACATCCAGATAGAAGTAAGGGATAGGTGTGGGCCACATACCCCCTTCTGTTGGCTGCGTGACTTCTATTCCCAAAGCCTCTGATCTCCTCTGTACCCTGGACTTGAAAATAACAGAAGCCACGCCTCTCCACCCCTACGCTCCAATTGCTCTGTTGTCTTGGCAAGTGACTTTCCCTCTCTGGACCCAGCTTTCCTCATCTGTGATTGTTGTTCAGTCGCTCAGTCGTGTCTGATTCTTTGCAGCCCCATGGACTGCAAGTATGCCAGGCTTCCCTGTCCTTCACCATCTCCCAGAACTTGCTCAAACTCATGTCCATTGAATTGGTGATGTCATCCCACCATCTCATCCTCTGTCGTCCCCTTCTCCTCCTGCCTTCGATCTTCCCCAGCATCAGGGTCTTTTCCAATGAGTCAGCCCTTCGCATCAGGTGGCCAAAGTATTGGAGCTTCAACTTCAGCATCAATCCTTCCAATGAATATTCAGGGTTGATTTCCTTTAGGATTGACTGGTTTGATCTCCTTGCAGTCCAAGGGATTCTCAAGAGTCTTCTCCAAACAGTTCAAAAGCATCAATTCTTCGGCATTCAGCCTTCTTTATGATCCAACTCTCACATCCATACATGACTACTGGAAAAAAATCATATAACAGATGAATAATAGACTATCTGTTAACAGAACACCTGTTAGTGAGCAGATTAAATGAGATCTTACTGCAAAGAGCCTGGCGCAAAGGAAGCACTTCATTTAATCATTCCATAGATAGAATCCGAGGCAGATAAAAATCTCTGCCCTCCGAAGCAGACATTCTAGAGGGAGAAGTACAGTGACCAGATTTTTAAAATTCAGAGAATGTCAAGGGATCACAGGTTCTGTGAACTGGGAATCAGGATGAGGTGGATAAACTGGTCTGTTGTGGGGTGGGGAGGGGCCGGTTGCAGACCGTGTGGCTGGGAGAAGGAAGTGAGGGAGGAAGCCAGGTAGAGATCTGGTGGACGAGAGTTTCAGGCAGAGGAGAAAGTGTGTGCAAAGGTCCTGGGGCAGGACCGGGCCTGGCGTGTTGGAGGAATGGCGAGGAGGCCTGCAGGTCTGGAGCAGAGTGAGTCCCTTGTGCCTGTGGGCTTTGCTTGATGCCCACTAGGCATCGAGTCAGATCTCCCAGAGGGAAAGCAACAAGGACTTGCCCCTTCTCTATTTCCATTACAGTTCAGCACCATTAACATCTGGGAAAGGATCATTTTTCTTTTTTTTTCTTTGTTGCTAGGCGCGGGTTTTCTCTAGTTGCGGCAATCAGGGGCTGTTCATTGTGCTGCACGGGCTTCCCACTGAGGTGTCTTCTCTTGTTGCAGAGCACAGGCTCTAGATGCGCGGGCTCAGTAGTTGTAGTGCACGAGCTTAGTTGCTCCCCATGGCATATGGAATCTTCCTGGACCAGGGATCAAACCCATGTCCCCTGCATTGGCAGGCGAATTCTTATCCACTGTACCACCAGGGAAGCCCATGGATGATTCTTTATGGTGGGGTCTGTCCTGTGCACTGAAGGAATTTGAGAAGCATCCCTAGCCCCCACCCACTCGATGCCAGGAGCACACCCAGTTGTGACAACCACAGATGATCCCAGATACCACACAGTGTCCCCTGGAGGAGGCAGAACAGTTCTGGGTTGAGAACCACTGACTTAAGTCCACTTTGCAGATGAAAAAACTGAGGTCTCAGGAGAGATTGCAACCATCCCACAGGCTTGGGCCAGGAGAGTGTCAGAGCCAGGCTCCCCACCCAGGTATGGAGACCCCTGAATCCTCACAGCCACCTTCCCTGCCACCCCACTCCAGGTGCTGGACATGGAGGAGCTGACCATCTGGGAACAGTACACTGCTACAATCAGCAAGGTGGGGCCTCCCTCTCCCTGCATGGGCGCCAACAAAAACAGTGGGCCGGTCCCCGTAGGATGGCCTTTGTCCCAGTGAAAAGCAGAATCGCATTCTGTTTCTCATCCCCTCTCAGGACCCCCGCCGAGGCTTTGGCATCGCAATCTCTGGTGGCCGAGACCGGTCCGGTGGATCTGTGGTTGTGTCCGATGTGGTGCCTGGAGGGCCGGCTGAGGGCTGGCTACAGTGAGTGTCAAGGCAGCTGGGTTACAGGGGACAGGTGTGTCAAGAAGAGGGACCTATATGGTCCAGAGTCTGGAGGCTAAAATGTGCCTGGCACCTCCCAGCTCTGACAACACAGGACTGGAAGCTGGCAGCATGACTGACTGTGTTCTCGGGGTTATGGTGGCCCTGGAACGCTCCTGGAACAAATATCCTAGAAACCTCTTTTTGGCTGGAGGGAGAGTGACCCAGTATCCTGAGGTCTTGGGGGCAGGAGGCTCCTGGGAGTTATTTTGGGAAAAATGGTTCTTGGGCCCGAGTGGTTGACAGGTGATGTGATACTCAGAATCGGGGGCCAGCTTCAGAGAGAAATAGAGTGTGAAACAGAGAGAGAAGGGAAGAAAAGCATGAAGAGGGGGGCCTAGAGAAAAAAGTAAGGCGGTATGGAGATGCCAGCTGCAATTGCCGTTTCTGTTCTACAATTGCATTTCATTATTATGTGGGTTCTTTGATCAGCCCCACTTTACAGATGAGGAAACTGAGGCCCAGAAGGATGTCTTTGTGAGCCTGGGGACACTGATGGTTTGGAACCAGGCCTTGTAGAGCTGGGGGTACCTGCCAGGGGCCCTCAGGGAAGGCCTGGGGAGAGGGGCTCCCAGCAAGGCCTCCTCCCTGAGACCTGGCCTTCTCCCTCAGGACAGGGGACCAGATTGTCATGGTGAATGGGGTCTCCATGGAGAGTGTTACCTCCACCTTCGCCATTCAGATACTCAAGACCTGCACAAAGATGGCCAACATTGTGAGTGGGAGGGGCAGCTCCTGCCAGCAGCACCTCTGTCCTGGCTGAGTCCCCCACCCCATCCCCAATCCCCGATCATGCTGCCCATGGGCAAATGAATAAGCTTCCCCCAAGCCAATGGAATTGTGTCCCCATTTCATAGCTTGGATGTTGAGGCTCAGAGGGACCAGAGTCCCCCAGGGCTGCCCAGGGGATGGGCCAGAGCCTTGAACTGGCCCCCCACCCATCTTTGCCTCCCTTAACAGACGGTGAAGCGTCCCCGGAAAGTCCAGGTGCCTGCCACCAAGGTCACTTCTGCCCCGGGACACCAGGACTCAGATGAGGAAGACAGGCTGCGGCGTTTGGAGGAGGCTGACCACGGCCGGGGCTACGAGGGGGACACGTCTAGCGGTTCTGGCCGCTCCTGGGGCGAGCGCTCCCGTCGGCCAAGAGCAGGTCGCCGGAGCCGGGCCAGCAGCCGCGGGCGCAGGAGCCCAGGTGGCGGCTCCGAGGCCAACGGGCTGGCCCTGGTGTCCGGCTTCAAGCGGCTGCCACGGCAGGATGTGCAAATGCGGCCCATGAAGTCCGTGCTGGTGCGGAAGAGAGAGAGTGATGGTGAGCCTTAGGGCTATGTTGTCGGCAGGGGGTCTTGGAATCCCTGGGAAAGGGCCTCGTTGCTGCCCTGACATTTGGTCGCGCGTGGTGTGTGCTCAGCAGAATAACAGCCCCCAAAGATGTCCACGCCCTATCCCAGGACCTGTGGACGTGTCATCTCACGGGGCAGAGGGGACTCTGCAGGTGCAATTAAGCTAGGCCCCTGAGATGGGGACAACCCTACATTCCCTGGGGCCCCAGTGTCTTCACAGGGTCCTTATAAGAGGGAGGGGGAGAATCAGAGGCAGAGAGAGACGGGAGATGCTGAGCTGCTGGCTGTGAGGGTGGAGGGAGGGGCCGCAAGCCAGGTGGTGCCTCGAAGCTGGGAAAGGCAGGAGCCAGTGCTCCCTGGGAGCCTCTGGAGGGATCAGCCCTGCCCACACCTGAATTAAGTCCCATGAGGCCCATTTCAAACTGTGAGATAAATCTGTGTGTATTATACGCACTAAATTTGTGGCATGTTCTTAGAGAAACAGGAAGCTCACACATGACATCAGTAGATTGTCAAGGTGTTCATAGGTAGAGAACAGTAGACCTTTACCTCTACAGAGGTAGAGAGACATGACCTCTCACTCCCTCTTGATTCAAGGACAGAATCATGATCTCGGAATTATGGTTACGATGTGACAAATGGCACTGGGACCTCTACCCCACATCATAATTTTAATACTCCTGAAATGTTCGTTGTGATCTCATTGAATATTGGGGATTGTGACCCCGAAGCCCTTTTGGTGTTGTCATCAGGGTGTCTGGAAGGGACAGCCCGGGCTCTGCCCTTTCTCAGGTGCCTACTGCCAACCACCATGCAATGACATCAGAATCCCTGCCGCAGGGCATTTGCACAGACCATTTCCCACCTGAAACAACCTTCCCAAGACCCTTGCAGGGTTTGCTCCCTTGCTTCATCTGAGACCTGGCTCAGACATCACCCCTGTAGAGAGGCTGTCCCCCGACCACCTCGTCCCAAATGGCTTCCCCCCTTCCCACCAAGGCCACTTCCCCACCTCCCTGATTTCTCCATCTTCCCAGCTCTTGGCACCACCTGGTGCTCGTGTGTTGCATCTCCAGCTATGGGGCACCAGGTCTGCTGTCACCTGCTGACAGATACCTGAGGTGGAGAATGCCCGCTGGAAATGCTGAAGCTTGCCCCGTCCCCTTAGGACAGCAGCCGGGAAGGCAGGGTGGTAGAGAGCAGGTGAAAAGGCTGGGATCTGAGAGCCCCTGGCAGCCTAGACCCCAGGCCCTGCCTCAGTTTTCCGCCCCTCCCACAGATTTTGGGGTCAAACTGGGCAGTCAGATCTTCATCAAGCACATCACAGATTCGGGCCTGGCTGCCCAGAACAGTGGGCTTCAGGAAGGAGACCTCATCCTCCAGGTAAGCCCAGGCTTCCCATTAGAGGCAGGGAGACCAGGGCCAGAGAGTAACAGTGCTACCAAGACACCCAGTAAGGTCAGCAGAGCTGAACCACTTGCCAGCTGCATTGTTACCTATTTTCCAAAGATTGGAGATGGCTATGCAGGATTTTTCGCCCTTTCCTCTATCTGCTGCTAATCCATTGCCAAATGTTGGTTTCTAGTACTCCCTTTGGGTTGTCTGTTTCTAGTATCCTCAGAATCACATGGCCAGCTGGCTACAGCACTGATTCGTGGACCTGCCTTAGGTGCCTGGATACTAGTGATCCAGAAACCAGGCTGCAAGGGGCAGCTCTGCCTTAAGAGTTCATTTCCTTCTAGACTCCTCCCCTGAAAATCTGTTTCTAGTGATTCCTGATGTTTGATTTCCAAATCATTTCTGGTTGATTGTTTCTAAACTCTTCTCAGAGTTGTCTGTTTCTAGTGACCCTGAGTGTCTGTTTCTAGTGGCTTAGGGCTGACGCTTAGAGCTTGGAGGTGGGGGGTGGCTAGAAACTCACAATCGCAAGGGTTACTGAAAACGGACATTCCCAAGAGGAAATGTTAGAAATGGATTCCTGGTGAGTTGAGATGACGTTAAACCCTCCCTAGGAATTGTGCATTTCCAGTCTACTTCCGGATGTCTGTTTCTAGCACCTCCTAGAGATCATCTGTTTCTAGTATTTAAGTATTTACTCCCTCACCCCCAATTAGGGTTGTCTCTATTATTACTCCTGTAATATCTGTAATATCTAATATCTGTTCCCCGTGTCTCCTGAGAAATTTCCCTCTCTGGGGAGATGAGAGAGTCAGTCCATTTTTAATTTTTCCCTAGCATCCCCCACCCCTCTTAGAAAACTGTTTCTAGAATTCTTCCAGAGGTCAGTTCTCGGCATCGTATCCTCTCACAGAAGGAATGCAATTCTATCATTTTCTCTTGAGAATGTCTGTTTTTAGTAACCCCTGAGAGTTGTGTGTTTGTAGTCCCCCCACCAAAATATCTGTTTCTAGTGTCCCCTATCTCTCGTGAACTTGCTTCCTCTCTCCTCTCCTGATTCCTTTTAGATCAACGGGGTGTCCAGTGAGAACCTGTCGCTGAGTGACACACGCCAACTGATTGAGAAATCGGAAGGGAAACTGACTCTGCTGGTGCTCAGGGACCGAGGCCAGTTCCTGGTGAATATCCCTCCGGCCGTCAGTGACAGCGACAGCTCCCTCCTGGAGGGTGAGGGGCCCTGGGCAGGGAGGTTCGAACGGAGGGCCAGGGAAGCAGGCTGTGTCTGGCAGGGCCAAGCAGGGGTTGGTAAGCCTGGCCCTGAGAGGCTCAGAGAGGGACAGAAACTTGCCCAAGGCCACACAGCAAATCAGAGCTGGAGGTTCCCAGCTGAGCCTGACTCTGGTCTGGGCCCCTTTGCTTAGAGAGGCCTGATGTGCCCCTCCATGAAATGGGTCCAGCCTGGAAGGCCATGCCCATGGCTGAGACATGTTTTCCCCCACAGACATCTCAGACCTCGGCTCAGAACTGTCCCAGGCACCACCATCTCACATCCCACCGCCACCCCAGCATGGGCAGCAGAGTCCAGACACCAGCCGAACCAACTCCCCCGTGTATGTAACCCCATTGGCTAGGATGGCCAAATGAGAGGGGAACACGGGCATGTCTTTTCCCACATTGGGTAACCTTGAGGGTGCAGCCATGGTGGCCTGCCTGGAAGAGGTCTCTCCTGTCCATAGGAGGTTCCAAGACGTGGTCTAGGGCTATGGGCTTTTGGGGGTAGATAATCCCCTTCTAAGCTCCCTCCTATGGCTGTTGGTGGGAGGACTCAGACCCTCAGCAGGGGGGTCTGTCTAGAGGAGGGGACCACACAGGAGTAACAACCAGGGGTAGAGGTCACCTCAGTCCATCTTAGAGGCCAGAGGACAGCCCATGCCAAGGTTCCAACTCTTACTTCATTATTGGCTCTTTAGGTCATTGACATGTCATAAGGAGCAGAGGGCCTGAGATCACACAGCTGCAGAGGGGCAGGACTAGAATTAAAACCCAAGTGCTGATAAATTCAAATTCTTCTAAAATTTGCTGCTCAACATCCACCCCCCAAACCCCACCCCAAATCTGTTCCCCACCAGGGAGAGCCACCGGCTTCCGCGGGAAAGTTCAGTGGATTCTAGGACCGCGTCAGAACCAGGTGAGCAGGGACTTCTTTGGTGATCCAGTGGTTGAGACTCTGTGCTTCCAATGCAGGGGACTTGGGTTCAATCCCTGGTTGGAGAACCAAGATCCCACATGGCATAGCAGGAAAAAAAAAAAAGACATTTCAACAATGCTGACTTCTCATTTGGCATCAACAAATATATTTTTTTAAAACCAAACAGGTGAGCACCTCTGTGGTCAGTCTGAGCACCTCTCCTCTGGTTTTTCTGATATCAGCCAATGAGGCTGTGCCATGCAGAGTGTGGAAGGCTGGCATGGGCCTCAGAGGTCAGGGACAATTGCCCCGGAAGGAGCGGGGGTTGGGCAGCCACATTCCAAGGGGCAGGGATGCCCTACAGCAAAAGTTTGGCGGCTGGACCGGTCAGTGCACTTGGGGAAAACTGGCTGTTCCCTTTCAGACTCCCCGAGGCCAAGAAACTATGACATCTACAGGGTGCCCAGCGGTCAGAGTGTGGAGGACCACGGGTATGTGCCCCAAAAGAAAACTGAGGACCTGCACACGCCGGGGTGCCTCCCCGGTCCCCACCACCTGCCTTCCCGGGACACCCACGTGGGGCTGTTTGGGAGGTTCAGCTCCGAAGCTGGGAAGCTCACAGTCCACCTGACTCCGCCTCCCGCATGACTCCGCCTCTGCCTGCCCTGACTCCGCCTCCCACCTGACTCCGCCTCCGCCTGCCTGCGCAGGTACAGCCCAGACTCGCGTGTGGTCCGCTTCTTCAAGGGCACGAACATTGGGCTGCGGCTGGCCGGAGGCAATGACGTGGGCATCTTTGTATCCGGGGTTCAGGCGGGCAGCCCAGCTGACGGCCAGGGCATCCTGGAGGGAGATGAGATTCTGCAGGTGAGCGGGAGTTTTAGCTGGGGTGGCTGGCGGTGGGCGTTCTGGGTGGTCCCCGAGTCTGTTGCTGCCTGTGAGCCCTCCTCTTGGGCCTCCTTGGGGACTGGCAAGACCCTCAGAGACATTCAAATTTATGTGTGTGTATATATATATATATATATATATATATATATATATATATATTTTATTTTTGGCTGCTCTGCGTCTTCCTTTTTCATGGGGATAGTTTTGTGTTTTTTTTGGGGGGGGGGGATAGTTTTGGTCACCACCTCCTATACAATGTTAGAAACCTCTGTCCATAGTGCTTCAGTCACTGCATCTGTCATATCTAATTCCGTGAATCTATTCGTCTCTTCCACTGAATAATCATAAAGGATTTGATTTAGGTCATACCTGAGTGGCTTAGTGATTTTCTCTACTTTCTTCAACTAAGGTCTGAACTTTGCAGTAAGGAGCTCATGATGTGAGCCACAGTCAGCTCCTGGTCTTGTTTTTGCTGACTGTATAGAGCTTCTTTGCAGCATGTGCAATCTTCCCGGACCAGGGATCGAACTCTTGTCCCCTGCATTGGCAGGTGGATTCTTAACCACTGGACCATGAGAAGTCCTCGTTCGTGTTTCACCAAATTCCCACCAGTGTCCTGGTCCTGTCACAGCTGAGACCCCCCCGTTCCTATGTCTTGATGTTGAACACTCACTGAGACTTGGTTGTGCCTGAATTGATTATATTTCCCGTTTCCTGGTTTCTGGGTCAAACCTTCACAAGTGTGTGTGAAGCCTGGGTGCTACAAGGCAATGCCTCCATTGGAAAGCCATCCCCTAATCTCCAGGACTCTTGACAGCAACCCTGGAAGGGGAGGATTGAGAGCTTTGTTGAGAGGAAGAGCTGGGATCTCTCACCCGGGGCATCGTCCCATCTGCACCCCATTCCTGGCAGGTGAATGATACCCCGTTCCAGAACCTGACCCGGGAGGAGGCTGTGAACTTCCTGTTGGGGCTGCCAGTTGGCGAGGAGGTGGAGCTGGTGACACAGCGCAAGCAGGACAGTGAGTGTGTGTGTATGTGTGTGTGTGAGAGAGAGAGAGAGAAAGGTGTGCGTGGCCCAGGGCTGAGTGCGATCCACATTCAGGCCCTGGGGAGGGGTGGGGTCTGGGTCCCACCAGTTCACGGAGTCTCCCCATCCAGTCTTCCAGAAGATGGTGCGGTCTGGCTTGGGCGACTCCTTCTACATCCGCACGCACTTTGAGATGGAGCCCAGCCCGCCATCCGGCCTGGGCTTCACCCGCGGAGACGTCTTCCACGTGCTGGACACACTGTACCCTGGCCCCGGGCAGAGTCCCACCCGGGGAGGCCAGTGGCTGGCAGTGCGCATGGGGCGTGACCTCCGGGAGAAGGAGCGGGGCATCATCCCCAACCAGAGCAGGTGGGGACCAACCACGCACTGGAATAGATTTAGCATCACTACTTAGCATCCCTGGTGGTGCACTCTGGAGAGCCCTGCAGAAGGCTCCAGCCAACCAGCAGCACTAGTATCAGTTTCCCGCAGCTGCTGTAACAAATTACCATAAACCTGTGGGCTTTGAGCAACATGCATTTATTTATCATCTCATGTTCTGGAGATCCAAAGTCTGAAACGCATCTGATGGGGCTCAGTCGAGATGTGGGCAGGGCTGGGTCCTCCCGAGGCTCTAGGGGAGCATAAGCTCCTGCCTTTTCCAGCTGCTAGAGGCACCACCTCCCTGGCTCGCGGCCCCTCCCTCCATCCTCACAGCCAGCAGGGCGGCATCTCCTGTCTCTCTCTGCCTCTGACCCTCCCACCCCTCCCTTTTTTTTTTTTTTTTAATTTATTTTTGGCTGCACTGGGTCTTCCTTGCTGCACACGGGCTTTCTCTAGTTGCAGTGAGCGGGGCCTACTCTTGGCCGCGGTGCTCGGACTTCTTATTTCAGTGGCTTCTCTTGTTTTGGAGTGCAGACTCTTAGGGCACACAGGCTTCTGTAGTTGTGGTGCAGGGGCTTAGTTGCTGTGAGGTATTAGGATCTTCCTGGACCAGGGATTGAACCTGTGTCCCCTGCATTGGCAGGTGGATTCTTAACAACTGGACCACCAGGGAAGTATCTCCCCCCCCGCTTTTATAAGGACCCTATGATGACACTGGGTCCCCCCAGGGAGCCAGGGTCGTCCCCATTTCAGGGGCCTTAAATTAATCCCTCCTGTAAAGTCTCCTTTGCCCACTGAGGTGACCCGTCCACACCGCCCCCTGTTCAGGCCATGGACATCTTTGGGGCTGTCATGCTGGACTCTGGTGCTCACTTACCTCCTCCCTTCTCTCCAGGGCTGAGCAGCTGGCCAGTCTGGAGGCTGCTCAGCGGGCTGTGGGGGTCATACCTGGAGCCTCAGCGGGCTCCAACTCACGGGCCGAGTTCTGGCGGCTGCGGGGTCTTCGTCGGGGAGCCAAGAAGACCACCCATCGGAGCCGCGAGGATCTGTCAGCTCTGACCAAACAGGGTCACTACCCACCATACGAGCGCGTGGTGCTGAGAGAAGGTGGGCCAGGGTGGGAGGAGGCGAAGGGCCTCAAATAAGTGTTCAAAAGCCACAATCCTTACCTCCCTCCTTCCACCCCAAACACCCACTTTTAGTTACCTTAGGACCAAAATGCCATGCCATGCCATGCTAAGTCGCTTTAGTCGTGTCTGACTCTTCGTGACCCCATGCACTGTAGCCCACCAGGCTCTTCTGTCCATGAGATTCTTTAGGCAAGAATATTGGAGTATGTTGCCATGCTCTCTTCCAGGGGATCTTCCCACCCCAGGGATTGAACCCACATTTCCTGCGGCTCCCACATTGTAGAAAGATTCTTTACCACTGAGCCACCAGGGAAGCCCAGGACAAAAATACATACGCACAAAACCAGGAGATTCTTTCCCTACCTGAGAACCAGTTGTAAAAATACACCTTATCCAGATTCTGGAAGGGAAAAGATTAAGCTCTTACATACAGCCTCAGGGCAGAGGATTAAGACCAGGTGCAGAGGCTTTTAGAACAGTGGGAGGATGGGAATAGCAGGTGACCCAGAATAAGTTGGCTCAGATGATAAAGAATCTGTCTACAATAAAGGAGATCCCTGGGTTGGGAAGATTTCACTGGAGAAGGGAATGGCAACCCACTCTAGTATTCTTGCCTGGAGAATTCCATGGACAGAGGAGCCTGGTGAGCTACATGTCCACGGGGTTGCAAAGAGTTGGACACAACTGAGCGACTCACACACACCAACAGGAGAAATGGGACATAACCGGATGTGATTCTGTGCCAATAAAACTTTATTTACAAAAATAGGCACTGGACCGGATGTGGCCTGAGGGTTGTAATGGCAGTTACCAACCACTGAGTTAGCTGGATTCAGCTGCTCTAACAGACCTCAAGGGACAGCTGTATAAACAAGAAGTTTCCTTTTCTTTCAAGTAACACTCCTAGTGTAAGAAGTCAAAGAGAGCTCCTACCTTTCCATGAAGGATACAACCCAGACTTTGCTTATCATTCTGCTTGCATCCCATTGGCCAGGACACAGTCACATGGCCACCTTTACTGCAAGGGAGGCAGGGAGTTGTAGTCTTTAGCTGGGCAGCCATGGGCCTCGCTAGATCTACTGTGGAGAAAATGAAGAAGCAGTTGTGCAAGAGGCTAGCAGTCCTTGCCCCACATGGGATCCTGATTCTTGTCATTGATTCTCTGCCCTTCAGCGAGTTTCAAGCGCCCGGTGGTGATACTGGGACCCGTGGCCGACATTGCTATGCAGAAGTTGACAGCTGAGATGCCTGACAAGTTTGAAATTGCAGGTAAGAAACCGGGTCCTTTAGCAACCTCACTGGTGAATCGTTTCATAGCCCTTTCCTAGGAACTTCCCTGGTGGTTCAGTGGTTAAGATTCCACCTTTCAATGTAGGACGTGTGGGTTTAATCCCTGGTACCAAGATGCCACGGAGTGTGGCAAAAATTTTTTTAAAAAGGAACCCTTTCTCAGCCTCTAGGGTTGAGGCAGTGTGGTAAGGGAGCTGCTAATGATGCAGCCTCAATTGACCTTGGCACTCTTTGCCCAGAGAGCCTCAGAATCCTTCTTAACACGTTTACCAGGCAGTCATTGACAATGGAGCCAATTAGACAGTTGCCAACTGTCCATTCATTAGTTCAAGACATTTGTTTATTGAGCTCTAGACACAGTGTTGAACAAATACACAGAATTTCTGGAAGAGACCAAAAGTGAACAACTACAGAAATAATTAGGATAGGGTAGAGAATCAGCAAATTGTAGCTCCTGGGCTAAGTCTGGTTGTTCTTATTCAGCCTGCTAATGGAGAATGGTATTTATAAATTTAAAATGGTTGAAAAGAAGGTAAAATAATTTTTTTTTGGTGATATGTGGAAAGAACTGAAAGCTATGACTTGAACAGATACTTGTACATGAAATTTCAGCATGATTCACACCAGCCGGAAGGTGGACACAGCCCAAGTATCCGTCAACAGGTGATGAATAAATAAAATGTGCTCCATCTATCCATGGAATATCACTCAGCCTTAAAAAAAGGAAGGAGATTCAGACACTTGCTACATGGATGGACCTTGAGGACTTGATGCTCAGTGAGAAAAGCCAGACACAAAAAGGAAAAATACTGTCTGATTTCACTCACAGGAGATCCTAGATGAGTCAGATCCACAGAGACAGGAAGTAGATGGTGGGGCAGGAGCTGGGGGAGGGGATGGGGAGTCTGTTTCATGAGGACAGAGTTTCAGTTTGGGAAAATGAAAAAGTTCTGGAGATGATGGTAGGGATGGTTGCATGATACTGTGAATGTATTTAATGCCACTGAGCTATGGACTTAAAAACAGTTAAGATATGGTACATTTTATGTTACACAGATTACCACAACAAAGAGAAAAAAGCAAGGTTGTGTCCCCGTCCCTTCTAGGCACCCCAGAGCAAGGCGTGCCTTCTCCCTCAGCTGCCAGGATATCTAGGAGGGCTTCCTGGAGGAAGCAGTGCTCCATCTAGGGTCATAGAAGACACATGGGGGTGGGAGAATAGCTTCTTTTGGGTCACAGCCCAAGCAAAGGCCTAGAGCTGGGACTGAGCCTTGGAGAGTGAGTATCTGGAGCTCAGACTCTGCACCCAGCTCCTCATGCCGTTTGGCTCAGTGACTCTGAGCTGGTGACCTTATGTCCCTGAGGCTCAGTTTTCCCATCTGCCAGATGGGCCAGTAACAGCCACTCCTGTTCAGGAGGAGGAGGTAAGGGTCATGTTCAAGAGGGGACCCAGTGTGGTATCAGGCATGAGGCCAACAGGAGCTACTATTGCTGGTGTTAGGATTTTCAAGGGCCATGGGGAGCCATGGTGGGTTCTTGAGAAAGGGAGGGGCAGGTAGACATGAATTTGAAGGGCCAGTGACTGCCCTCCTGAAGCTGCCAGTCACCTCTCCCCTCCACAGAGAGCGTGTCAAGGACTGAGAGCCCTTCCAAGATCATCAGACTGGACACCGTGCGGGTGATTGCAGAGAAAGTAAGCAAGGCTGTGCTGTGGGTCCCATTTCATGGATGGGGAAACTGAGGCCCAGGCCTCCAACTTGCTCTGGTCCCATGCCCAACAGATGTGATTTTCCATGGAGGCCCATTTTGGAGGCTTTTTCATGTGGAGGGCTTGAGGGGGACAGAGCCTGCCCTGTGTCATGCAGTGGCAAGCCCTGGGAAAAGGCAGAGAATCAAACTGGAGGCTCTGTGCTCAAGACACAGTGACTCAGGCCAACATGCTGGCCTGCAGATGTGAGTGGCTTGGGGGTCCACTCTGACCTCAGACTCTTCATCTCCATCTGTTTGATTCTTCACCTGTCTCCAATGCTCTGTCTCTGGGTGTGGTTTTTCTCTCCACTGTCTCTCTCTCTCTCTGTCTCCTGGCCCCGCACCACTGCCCCCGGCGCTGGCCCGGCCCAGGACAAGCACGCGCTCCTGGACGTGACACCCTCAGCCATTGAGCGCCTCAACTACGTGCAGTACTACCCCATCGTGGTCTTCTGTGTTCCTGAGAGCCGCACAGCCCTCAAAGCCCTGCGCCAGTGGCTGGCCCCCGCCTCCCGCCGCAGCTCCCGCCGGCTCTACGCCCAGGCCCAGAAGCTGAGGAAGTACAGCGACCACCTCTTCACAGGTGGGATGGGAGCTGAGGGTCTGGGGTGGGTGGTGGGCCCTGGCCCGAGCCTCCCGGCCATGCTGATGCCCCCTCCCTGTAGCCACCATCCCCCTGCAAGGTACAAGTGACTCCTGGTACCAAGAGCTCAAGGCCGTCATCCAGGAGCAGCAGATGCGGCCCATCTGGACGGCTGAGGACCAGGTATCTGGGCCAGGGGGTGGGACCCGCCTGGAGTTAGGGACTGAGGGGCGTGGCCAAGATTTGACCCTGAGGTTAGGGTTTCTGGACCTGGTTCCTGGGGTGAGATGGGACTGGGGGGTTGGGTTTGGGAATTGGGACTTCTTTGGAGGCTGGAGTCAAGGCTTGGGGCTCAGTTCAGATTTGGAGGCTCTGTCTCGAATAAGGTCAATGGTGAGAACTCACCTTGGGGTCAAGAGTTAAGCCTCAACTTGAGGTTGAGGACTGGAATTTGAAGGGTGGTGTCATGGGTCTGGGGTTTGGTCTCAGATCAAGGAAGTTTGGGGCTGGAGGCGGGAGGGGGGAGGGGGGAGGGTCTTGGCTCAGCCCGGCCATGTGCACCCACAGCTGGACAACTCCTCGGAAGACAACCTGGACCTCCCCCACCATGGCCTGGCAGACAGCTCCGCGGACCTGAGCTGCGACAGCCGGGTCAACAGCGACTACGAGACAGATGGCGAGGGCAGCGTCTACACGGACGGTGAAGGCTACACGGATGGCGAGGGTGGGCCCCACACAGACGTGGATGAGGGGCCCCGGGTGCCAGCCCTGGCCCGGTCCTCAGAGCCTGTGCTGGGGGATGAGGCCCGGATCCCGCAGCATCATGGGAGACCCTCCGGTCCCCGGGAAGCCCAGGTGAACAGAGCACAGGGGTGGCACCAGCAAGGGTTTGGGGATGGGGCTGAGACGTAGGGGGCCTGTTAACTTACCAACCCCGCACCCCGTCCCCCTGGATGTGAAGGAGCAGAAACTTCCCTGATCATATCTTCTAGGGTGTTTAAACCAGAGTCACTTAGAACAAATATTTAATCTCTGCATGAGTTTCCTTATCTTAGATTCAGAGACTGATGGTAAAGTCTTGACATCACAAGCTCATTGTTTATTTGGTTGCTGCTGCTGCTTTGTTTTGTATTTTTTGGCCACGAGGTTTGAGGGATCTTAGTTCCTGGACCAGGGATTGAAGCCAGGCCCCCTGCAGTGGGAAGCTCAGAGTCCTAACCACTGGACCGCCAGGGAATTCCCACAAGCTTGTTGTTTAAACTGAATACACTTAGTCCAAGTCCTTCCCCATCGTAGTCAGGTATTTGACAGTAACAAATATTGACTCAGCACTTATTCTCTGTGGGGCTTCCTCAGCCCCCTAGGTGCTTTTCTGTGAATTCAAGAAAGTTCTCCAGACCCTCTCTAGGGAAATGTAAAAACGTACAAATCTATGATGTTGCTGGTAGAATGGTGCTGTGGGGTTGTGCAGTGCCCAACCTGTTCAACTGTCTATGGCATCCTGTTTATGAGGCAGCTCTACGCTAAGCAGTGGACATACATGAACTCATTTATGTACTGCTGACAACATGACTCTGAGGAATGTCACAGATGGGAAATCCAACTCTCTCTTTGTTGACAGGCTGGGAGATCTCAGCCAAGGCCTTGCCCTGTCCAAATCCATTTTCTCATTTAAAATTGGGGATGATTTCAAGACTTCTGTGGGGACGAGGAGAAAGTTTGTGGGTAGAACTGCCTGGCCAAAGGGAGGGAGGTAGGATAGGGGTGATTACTCATCCCTATTTCTCATTCCTTAGTGGGGATAAGTGTTAACTGCCTTTCTCCCTCTCCAAGATGGATAGCCGCCACCCACAGGGTCAACGGCGACAAGAAAGCATGCGGTAAGAGTCCCTATACTCCACATTGGGGCTGCTCAACCCCCCACCCCGGGATTTTGGGGTGCTTAGAATCAAGCTGTGGTGCTAGCACCTTTGTGGTGCTAGAGCCTCGTGGTGAGACAGAACCAGAGAGAGCCACTCCAAGCCTCATGCAGTCAGGGCCATGAGAGTAGGAATCCTCTTCCTGGGAGGATGAGAAGGCTTCCCGAAGGAGGGGACATTGGGATTGGGGCTTTGAAGGATGTGTAGGAGTTTGAGAGTCTTGCTCATCTCTGACTACACCCACTGTGCCTAGTCCAGAGTCAACTCAGTTAACAGTAGGTAAGTCCACACCCTCCCCACTCACAGCCTCTTCTATTTTCTCACCCAGGACATATGAGAGGGAAGCTCTGAAGAAAAAGTTTACACGAGCCAGAGATGTGGAGTCCTCTGATGAAGACGGCTACGACTGGGGACCAGCCACTGACCTGTGACCCCCTTCCAGGTGGCCAGCTGGCCTGTCCTCCTATTTCCTCCCTGGAGCTGAGACTCAGTCTCCCATACAGAACCTAGAAGCCTGCCTCCCTCTACCTGGTATTTAATAGAGTATTTTCACAGCACTGGCTTCTAGTGATTTCCTGGGACAAGGGGCCACAGTCAGTGTTGTCTTTACTCTGTCAACCTCAACAGACCCAGATCTGAGGTTTTGCCCATTCAATAAGCTTTTAATTTTTTACATCAGAATATAGAGCCTAGAAACCTTTGGGACCTTGGCCAGCCGAGGAGGTTCCGCGGACGGAGTTCCAGGGCCAGCAGGGGCTAAGGCACAGTGGTGGGGGTGAAGGTAGTCGATCACAGGTACACCGGCTGCTCCTGGCCTGTGAGCAGGCGGTAAGTGGCGGCGGGCATCGTCTTGATGTGGACCTGGGGGTGGAGAGGAGGCCGAGGCTGGGGTTGGGCTCCTCCCACTAGACCATGCCCACAACTGGCTCCTCCCACAAGACCCCGCCCACCTCAATGTGGGCCTCTGTGAGCAGCTCGATGATGCGAGAGTGGGGTGTGGCCACCACACTGTGCCCGTTGATTTCAATGATGCGGTGCCCGACGCGGACGCCCCCACGCTCAGCGATGCCACCCCGAAGGAGGCTGCAGATCTGGGGGGAGAGGAAGGGCCATGCTGCTCAGGGGGCCAGGATTGGGGCCGCCCCACCCCCTTCCCCGGTCCCTGGGCTGGGAGCTCACGATGCCGTCCTCCACGCAAAAGCCCAGCTGCTCACGGACGTGCGGCCGGCGGATGATGGCCGTGGTGACCGGAGGGCAGTGGACAATGCTGAGGGTCACCAGCGTCTGCGACTTCACTTCCTGTGCAGGACGGGGGCTGTTGGCCTGGCTGGACCTCCGCGGAGGGGGTGTGGGTGGGGTGCTGCCAGACTTCTAGTCAAACTGCAACCTCTTGGGCCTCAGTTTATCCACTGATAAAATGGAAGCTGTAGAGTCTACAAGACCTCTTGAGAAGTGGTTAAGAACCCAGACCAGAGCTGGGCGGCCTAATAGTCAGAGCTCCATCACCTCTCATCGCCCTGGGCTTCAGTTATGGTCAGAAGTGAGGTTCTAGCAGTGCCCACAGGGTTACAGACAGTAACATGGCATGGACCGTGTCAGTCCTGCCCTTCTGGCCTGGCCAGGTCCCTCCCCATCTCTGGGCCTAGGTTGCCCCGTTTGGGCAACAAGGGTCAAGACTCAAGAACACCCTTGCTGCCTCGTGGCAGAGTCAAGGCTCTCTGCATTCCATCCTGCTCTGGCACCAGCAGGGTGTTCCTGGGCTTCTCCTCTCTGAGCCTCGGTTTCCTTAAGTGCCTGGGAGCCACGGTGCGGGGCAGAGTGGGCCTCGCAGGCCCTCCACCCTGGAGCACTCACCCGGACGGCGGCCTGACAGGCAGCCAGGGGCAGCCCTACCAGGCTGGTCCCGTTGATGGCAGTGATGCGGTCGCCGATGCTGAGGGCCCCCGAGCGCTCAGCGGGGCCCCCGTGCAGCAGGTTGGCAATGACGGCGGTGGGCAGCAGGGAGCCCCAGCCCGACTCCACCAGGGCCACACCCAGACCCTCACCCCGGCGTTTCTCGATGAACACCTGTGGGGTCACGGGTAGCAATTGAAGGAAGCTTAGAAGAGGTGAGAGGAACGGGGTTGGGGGGGGGGGCGGTTCTTCAGGTCCACTTAGTGGGCTGGGATGAGGGGCCCTGGTTGCTCACCTCCCTGCAGTTTTCGCTGTTGGAGAAGTGGTCGAGGTCCCCATTGTGGAGGTGGCCGGGACCCATGGCCCCCTGGCTCTGCTGGGTGCCCACCTGGCTGGGGTCGATCCCGCTTTCCCGGAGGAACTGACTGTAGGCCACGGCAAAGGCCTGGCCGATGGCCTGAGCGATGAGCTGGGCCTGTGGGGTGGGCGGCACCTTTCTGGGGGTCCCGCCTACCTCCTTCAGGTCCCCCACCAACACACTGATATTCCCAGAGCTGGCCTTTGTACCCCCAAGTGGGACTGCCCCCCAAGCCTCTGCCTGAGAATCTAGGGGAGGGGAAGGGAGACAGGCCTGGGGCGGGGAGGGCTTGTGGAAGTGGCTGCCGGTCTCAGTGTCTTACAGGAAGGCCGGGGATACATGGCTTGGGGCCCAGGACAGGGTGGGGATGGAAGAACACAAGGGTGACAGGGTGGCTGGGTGGGGCTCTGGTGGAGGGCAGGGGCCCAAGCAGCGCCCCCTCGCCCCCAGGACACCCAGAGCCCCCTGCTCACGTCCTCTGACTGGAAAACATGGCAGATCATTTTATAGAGGCGGCGGCTGTGGGGCTGGGCTGCTGGCCTCTGGGCCAGGCGCCGCCGGGCCATGAGAACCAGTGTGCTGCCGATGTCAGCGATGTACGAGATGGTCTGCAGGGCGTGGTCCATCATGGCCTCCTGGCGGGAGTGGGGAGACTGAGCTGGGTGGGCTACAGGAGCCTTGCTCGGCCCTGCCCTTGGTGGAGCCCCCCACGCCCCAGAGACCAGGCCCGACCCAGTACCTGGGAGTCAGTCATCAGGACCTTGACCCTCTTGGTGGAGACGAACAGGTCCACCTCTGTCATGGGCTGAGACTCCCCATCAGGGGCCTGTGGGGAGCAGGGTGGGGCATGGAGACCCCCAAAGACCCAGACTCTGACCCACCAGGCTCAGGGGTTCTCGGAGGAGCCTGCCTGCCCGCCCATCCACCCACCAGCCCAGGGCTTCACCTTGACACGGTCCATAGCCTCCTGGGCCTGTGCCATGCGCGTGCTGGGGGGTGGGTTCCGCTCGGACACCAGCTGGGTGGAGCCCAGGTACTTGGCCCCAAATATGACACCGTCTAGGAGGTCTTCGTGGTCGCAGGGGCCAGATACTAAGGGTGACAGCAGAGGTGGGTCAGCCCCCTAGGACCCCCGCCAGCCTCATCCACCCCTATGGGCTCTTCCCAGAGTCCTGGATGGTCTGGAAACACAAAATTCTGCTCTGCGGCTCAGCACCTGGAGCCACACAGGTCCATCCACTCTCGGGTCCCAGAGCCATTCCGTCAGCCAGAGCCATGGACCAGAGGCTTGACCCTCATAGATGGAAAGCCCTCCGTCCATCTAGAGCCTGGTCTGCCCAGGGCGCAAGGACTCCCAGGCAGAGCACGCAGTTTCAGGAGCAGGCTGTGGGTCTAGAACCATGGCCAGACCCAAAAACAGCTCTAGTGCCCACAGACGCCTCCACCCTGTGTTTCTGGAATTCCAGGAATCAGGCTAGAACCAGACAGCCTCACTCTTATTTCTAAGACATGTGACATTCTAGAACCATGGTCAACTCTGCTAGGTAGTTCAGGAATCCCGATCAATCTAGAAACAATTAGGTATACCCACTGTTCTAGAATTCTCTCCAATCAGCCTAGGACCATAGACAGCTCAACTCCATGGTCATAGAACTGCGCAGAATACAAACAGGCAACTGTCCACATAGCTCAAACTCTCATTCTATCGAGAACACCAGGGGCTCCTGATCCACGAGTATAGAACTCCCTGATGGGTCTCAAACCACAGAATTCTGCCAGGGATTCTAGAAACCTAGAATCAGAATTTCTCCACTCTATGATTCCAGAACTTCTTAATCAAGAGAGCACTAGGGGGACTTTCCCTGGTGGTCCAGTGGCTAAGACTCCATCCTCCCAATGCAGGGGGCCTTGGTTTGATCCCTGGTCAGGCAACTAGATCTCACATGCTGAAACTAAAGATTCCACATGCTGCAACTAAGACCTGGTGCAGCCAAATAAATAAACAGTTTTAAAAACAGATAGCATCCAGAAGCTCTTCCATTGGTTCTACAATCTCCACAATGATTCACAACTGTGTACCTGGAAATTCTAAGAATGATCTGAACAGTCCAGAAACAAACAACTTTGCTCATAGTTCTAGAACCCTCCAACTCAGCCCAGAACCTCAAAAAGCTTTGCCTGCACGGCCCTAGAATTCCCTGAGTAACCTAGAGCCAGACAGGAGTGCCAGTGATTCTAGAATATTCTAACCAATAGCTATTGCTTTTTTGGAGAACCACAGATGTAGGCCTAGGGAATGAAACCACACACCTGTGTGGTTAAAGGTTAGCCAGTTCTGTCCTTTTGTCCTTCATGAGCTCAGCATTCCAAGACAACAGAGAACTCTGCTCTGGGGTTTCAGAGATGCACCATCCAATATGGTAGCTACCGGGCACAGGTAGGCATTGTGCACTTGAAATGCAGCTGGTTTGGACTGAAACATGCTGTAAGTGTAAAATGTGACACAGGATTTTGAAACTCTCATATTACAAAATAACAATAATTATAAAATGTTAATTGTACATTGAAATAACATTTTAAATATATTGGGTTAACTTTAAAATTAATTTTTTCCAGTAGTCATATATGGATGTGAGAATTGGGCCATAAAAAAGGCTGAGTGCTGAAGAATTGATGCCTTCGAACTGTGGTGTGGGAGGACTTTTGAGAGTCTCTTAGACAGCAAGGAGACCAAACCAGTCAATCCTAAAGGAAATCAACCCTGAATATTCACTGGAAGGACTGATGCTGAAGTTGAAGTGCCAGTACTTTGGCCACCTGATGTGAAGAGCCGACATATGTGAAAAGACCCCGATGCTGGGAAAGATGGAAGGCAACAGGAAAAGGGGGTGACAGAGGATGAGATGGTTGGATGGCATCACTGACTCAATGGACATGAGTTTGAGTGAACTCTGGGAAATAATGAAGGACAGGGAAGCCTGGCATGCTGCAGTCCATGGGGTCACAAACAGTTAGATGTGACTTAGCGACTGAACAACAAAGTTAATTTTGAGTGGTTTTTTAATGCGGATTACTAAGAAATTTCAAGTGATATGTGGCTGGAATTGTATTTCTGCTGTAGAGGTCTAGAACTTTCTGACGACTCTAGAACTGGACAGCCCTGCCCAGTTCTAGCACAGCTCCTAATGGTCTAGAAACCAGACATAAATTCTATTCACTCCATGGTTCTAGACTGCTCAGTCGGGGGAGAACTCGACAGCTCTGCTCATCATTCCAAAATGCCCTAAGCAGCCTAGGTCACATTTAACCACAGGCAAAATGCCAGGTTCTGGAACTTGCTAGGTCAATCACAGCTCCATGACTTTAGAACCTTCTTGGAACCACAAGTCCAAACCAGCGCCCTTTCCCATGATTACAGAACTTGTCCTTTGACCTAGAGCCTCAGGCAGCATGGGGGGAGAATATTCTTGAACATTCCAGGTGGCCAGAACAGTACTTCTCATGCCTTGAAGGCAGACTGGCAAACTCTTCTGCAAAAGGCCAAACAGTAATTAATTTTTCTACGGTCTCTGATGCAACTACTCAACCTGGCCTGTGGTAACATGAAGGCTGCCACAGACAACACTTGAATGAATGGGCTTGAGTTTGTCCTGATAAAACTTTATTTGTGGATACTGAAACTTGAATTGCCTATCATTTTCATCCATCAAGAAATACTTTCAATTTTTTTCAACCATTAAAAAATGCAGAAGCCATTTTAGCTCACCAGACATAACAGAAGGCCCATGGACGGTAATGTGCCAACTCTTGCTCTAGAATCAAGTCCTACAATTTGCCAAGGTTGCCCTATTCATTCCAGAACATTCTCAAGACTGTCTCTCTTCTCCCGGGTGTACAGAATCTACTCAAAACCAACCTCAGGGCCTCTCGAGAAGCCACTCCTCATGGGCTAACTTTGTGCCAGATTTTGGGAACTCGGGTCGGGCTGTTCTGAAACCCCTGAGCCCCTGGGGCGGGACACTCACCCTCCTGGAGGGCAGGGTAGGAAGCCAGGGTCTTGGGTCTCTGGAAGAAGACAGAAGAGGGGCAGGCCTGAGTCCTCCTGCTTGGCTCCCAACAGTGGAGGCCTGGGGGGTGGGGTGGGCTCTACCTGGACACTGGCAGGTGGCTCCTCAGGAGTGACCAGAGGTGAGGTCTCCAGCCAGGGTTCTGGGGAGCTGTTGGAGCTTCTGTCCTCATCCTGCTCGGCGGAGGCACCCTCCGTCCACTCCTGGGGGCCAGTGTCCTCCTCTGGGTCCTCGGGGGGCTGCAGCAGGCGAGGAGCAGGGTCCGGAGGTTTCTGGGAACCCGGCAGGGAAGGAGGGCCCTCATCTTGCTGCAGCAGATTTAGCAAGTCTTCCCGATCAGCCTCAGCAGACAAGAGCCCATGGGCATCAGCCATGTCCCGCGGGGCCAGGCCGTGGCCAGTGGCAATGTGCAGGGGGCATGGAGGTCCATCTGGGGACAGGCCCACCAGGTCACCCGGAAGAGCTTCAAACTGTTGCACCAGGTCCTGAATATTTAGCCCATCAAGTTCCATCTGACTCAGGCTGCTTGAGCCTCCTGGTGTGGGGTCCCACTGGCAATCACGGGTGAGGTCCTGAGAGGGCAAAAGTGTGTCCCTGGGCTCTTCCAAGTCCATGGCTGGAGGTCCTGGAGGGGGTTGGGAGGCTGTCAGGAATTCCATGCCTGGACCCTGGGCTCAAGCCAGCATCTGAAAGGGAGAATCAAAAATGAGATTTTCTGGGCTTCCCTGATGGCTCAGTGGTAAAGAATCAGCCTGTCAATTCAGGAGACATGGGTTTCGATCCCCAGTCTGGGAAGATCCCACATGCCATGGAGTAATTGAGCCCAGTGAACCACAACTATTGAGTCCGTGCTCTAGAGCCCGGGAGCCGCAACTACTGGAGCCCCTGAGCTGTAGAGCCCAAGCCACCACAATGAGAAGCCCATGCACCTCAGCTCAAGAGTAGCCCCTACTCTCCACAACTAGAGAAAGGCCCACGCAGTAATGAAGACCCACAGCACAACCAAAAAAAAAAAAAAAGATGAGATTTTCCAGCTGCCAACTTGATACTAGGATCTAGCCTGGTAAATGTTCATAGAGAACACATAATTTAATCCCCACTATACCCCGCAAGGAAGATTCTGCCATGATCCTCATTTTACAGGGGAGGAAATCGAGGTGTAGAATCAGCAGTTGTAAGGCAGTGGCTTCCTGGGCTCCAAACCCGAGGGGATTCACCTGTGCCCGTCTCCCCAGACCTTCCCCTCCCACCCGTGGACCGTGTACAACCCAACCCTGATTCTTCCAAGTGTTCCTTCCCCGGGATGTGGGACCCAGAGACACACTCTGACTATACAGACCCGACAGGTGTAGGTACCCGATACCCAGAGACTCAAGATCTCAGTCCAAGCCTTCAGATCCAGAACTTCAGACTAAATACTAGAGTTCCAAAATGCCAGAAAGCAGAGTCACCTCAAAACCTCCAATGCCACATTCAAAATCAACCCCAGACTCAGACCTGGACCTCAGACCCAGCCTGAAGACACAAACTGGAGCCTGAAGCTGAGAGTTAAGACCCTAGTCCTCTCGCAGACCCCAGACTCAAGACTTCAGACCCGTGACTTCAGATGCTGGCTCCAGACCTCTCTATGCCCCTCCGGGACAATCACTTACCAAACCGAAGTAGTCTCAACCCACGGGGGCGCCGAGACCCCTAACGTGAGCTGGTACCGTGTTTCCAGTGACCACCGCCTGCCAATTCCTGCCAATTCCGCCGCCGCCTGCCAGATCCGCGCAGCGATCCTGGATCACTGGGCATGCGCATTCCCGCTGGGCTTGCTGGGAAATGTAGTTCTCGAAGACAACCTCGCCCGCGCAGGAGCGCCAGATATGTGGACCACAAGTTCGAATCCCAAGCCTTCGTTTACTCGGCGTGAACGCTCCGACGGGGTTCTGAGTCTATTTCCTCAACTGCAAAGTGCGGTTAAAAATCACTGCTTGACTGCTACCTCTTTGGTCATTATTCTAAGGGATAGCAGATGGGAAGAAATGGGACTGGAAAAATACTAAAGGCGCATGAGAGATGGACTTTCCGACTGCAGGGGTGCCAAAAGCGGCACGGGGAACATATTATACACAGGCTTTCGGCTCGGCGGAATGGCTCGGTTATGCTTAACTTTATTTCGCTGAGCTTCTGGCCTCCTCAGTTGTAAACTGGGGATAATAGTGCATGCGTGCGTGCTCAATTGCTGACTTGTGTTTGACTGCGACCCTATGGACTGTAGCTGGCCAGGCTCCTCTGTCCATGGGATTTCCCAGGCGAGAATACTGGAATGGGTTGCCATTTCCTTCTCTAGGGATCTTCCTGATGAACCTGCGTCTACTGGGTTGGCAGGCCGGTTCTTTACCGCTGAGCCACCAAGGAAGCCCACACCTGCTGCTGCTGCTGCTGCTGCTAAGTCGCTTCGGTCGTGTTCGACTCCATGCGACCCCATAGATGGCAGCCACTGGAGTGGATTGCCATTTCCTTCTCCAATGCATGAAAGTGAAAAGTGAGAGTGAAGTCGCTCAGTCGTGTCCGACTCCTAGCGACCCCATGGACTGCAGCCTACCAGGCTCCCTGGTCCCTGGGATTCTCCAGGCAAGAGTGCTGGAGTGGGTTGCCATTGCCTTCTCCAAGCCCACACCTACCTCCTAATTAAACGAAATCGAGCTGGTTGCAGATTTAGCAGTAGGGCTGGAAAATATCGAGTCTAATAAGTGTTAGCTTTCATTACTTCTAGGTTTTCAGTAATTTAACTACTGAGAAGAACCCAGTGTCAGAACCTAGAGAAATATTTCACTTTGAAAAGTTGATTTAAACGCACTTCTTTTTCTCTTGTGTGGACCTGCTTTGTGGAAAATTAATTGGCTTAGGATAACCAAACCCTTATTTATCACCTGTTGCATGTGATGACTTTTGAAAATTTGAGGGCCATTGGCTACACGGGTGTAACTTATAGGGTGGTAGGACCTTTTAATGTAACGCTAACAAGTTTTCTCCTCCTTGATCCCTGAAGCCTTCATTTTAATTTTTAAATGCCATATGTAATCTGTGGTCCACAAAATTGGGAGCGAGGGACTTGAAACAGACCTGCTATAAATTTAAAGGATACATAATCCCCTATCCAATGCTTCCCAGGTGGCGCTAGTAGTAGAGAATCTGCTTGCCAATGCAAGAGATTCAAGAGACCCAGGTTTGATCCTTGGGTTCAAGAAGGTGCCCTAGAGAAGGAAATACTCCAGTATTCGTGCTTGGAAAAATCCCAGTTTTTCCCCCTCCCAGACAGAGGAGCCTGGTGGACTACAGTCCCTGGGGCCGCAGAGTTGGACCAGATTGAGCACACACAGTTGCTTGTTGAATACAATCAGGAATGTATAAAAGTGTGATACTCAAAGTAAGTGATATAACTGAACGGCAAGAGGTCAATGAAACATCCTTTGAAAGTCTCTTCTTCCCATAACTAGGGATAGCTATTTAAAGAGATCACAATAAAGATATGCCTAGAGCTGGAATACTACATTTCCCATAAATCTCTAAGGGCCTACAACTCCCAACCCCTCGACCGCTGACGTCTTCCGGAAACGTGCACGTGCACGTTGCCAGCATACGTCATGGCGGCTAGACGCCTCTTCGGTGCTACCCGGAGCTGGGCCCGCTGGCGGGCCTGGGAGCTTCCGGACCCCGCGGGTTCTGTAAGACTACATGTACGCGATTATGCCAAGAGACCGGGTGAGGTGGCTTAAGAGAAACCAAAATGGGAACGGTAGGGACATTGGGGAGTTCGTAGTGCGCAAGTGCTAGTCGGGAGGCGCTTCCTAGTATGAGCGCGCAAGCGTAGAGGCAGCTAAGCTCGGCTATTTGCGCAGGCGCAGTGTGAGGTATCTAGAGTGCGGTTGGGCTCTGTGCTCAGGCACAAGGTGGTTTTGTGTGTGTGTGTGTGTGTGTGTTTGCGGGTGGATGGGGAGTGGTTAGGAGGAGAACTTGAACTTGGGTTCCTAGCGCGTTTCTGCGTCCGAAAAAGTCACCTCTTTAGCAAATTACCACCAGAAATTCGGACCATACGGGCATCTAAGTATTAAAGCCAAAACAAGATTTAATTTTTTTCTCGATGCAGCCTTGCCTGATCCCCCTTGTTGAAAGGAGGGACTTGGCAAACGAAACATGAGGTTTTAAAGACACACGGCAGCCGGCGGAGATTTTCTTCGTGACATAAATAGAAGGAATGAAAATGGATTTGAAAAGGAATGAACTTAGTTACCGTGAATAGCAGTGTCATTTAATGTAGTGCCCGTGAATATCAGTGTCATTTAATGCAGTGCCCGTGTCCCAGTTAAAATCATTTTGAGGACAGTACTCAGGGTACAGCTGGGGCAGAAAGGGAAGGCTGGCCTCTCGAGGGTGTAGCTGGGCTGACATGACTCCCCCACCGCAGTTTTTAAGGGGGGCAAAGGCGCCAAAGGCGCTGCTGTAGGAGAGACCCTGAAGGACCCCGAGGTGTGTACAGACCCAGTCCAGCTCACCACGCACGCCATGGGTGTCAACATCTACAAGGAGGGCCAGGATGTGGTCCTGAAGCCGGATTCTGAGTACCCCGAGTGGTAAGTGGGTCAGGACTGGGTGAGCAGGGCCCTGCGGATCTCATCTGAGATTTCAGGAGGGCTTCCCTGGGGAGTTGGTGGGTAAGTTAAGACCTGAGTGGATGGCCAGAGCTTCAGAGGCAGGTGGGAACAGCCAGTGCAAAGGCCCTGCGCAGAACTGCACCTGGTTTGTACATGGATAGCAAGGAGCAAGGTGGAGGGTAGGGGGAGACAGGCAGGAACCTGGTGAAGCCTGCCTGTCGGGGGCTGCAGGGGGAGTTTTGCTCTTGGCTCTGTGAGCAGGGGGAGGATGTGGAAGCCATCACCATAACCATCCTTCAAGCTGGGTAAGGTTTAGAAAGGTTCAGTGAGGGGGTGGGGAAGCCTTACAGGCGGGCAGCGCAGCCCAGACGATGGCCAGGAGGCAGAAGGCTTGGCGTGTGCCTACTTCAGATCCCAGGGCCACTGGGACGGGGGCGCCCCCTGTTCCACAGCCCGGGAGCTGGCTTCTGGTGGGGAGGGACTGCCCTGAGGTCAGTTGGCCACCAAGGGACCCGGTACTGCTGCAGCCTGTGCCCAAGCTGTCTGGGATGGGGTGGGGGAGCCGTGGGGATGGGGGCTGCTCTGTAACCCCGTCTTCTGCCCACTTTCCATCAGGCTGTTCCAGATGAATGTGGGCCCCCCCAAGAAGCTGGAGGAGCTGGACCCGGAGACCCGGGAGTACTGGCGGCTGCTCCGGAAACACAACATCTGGCGCCACAACCGGCTGAGCAAGAACCAGAAGTTCTAGTAGGGGAGGGCCAGAGCTCTCTAAAAGGACCCTGACCCTCCAAGGACCTGGAGGAGACAGGACAGACTTGGGGTGGGGGGGAGTTGGTACCTCCCCTAGCCTGCCCCCAGGACTTTTTATTTTCTGGAGAAACAGACATTTCTGAGAACGAGGAGAATCCCCCCTCACTGGGGTTGCCCCCACAGTGAGACTGAATCAGGGGCCTGGGGGCCAATAAAGCCTTCTGGGGGCAATTGTTGGCAGGCCCCGGATGCCGCTGAGTGTCCTGTGATATTGGGGTCAGGAGGGACTTGGGGAGGTGGGCACTTCAGGCCCAGTGGTTCCATAGCCCAGCTTCCACCCTCAGTGATTGCTGGGCATCTGCAGGTCCATGTTCACCTCCCAGGCTTGAGCTTCTCACCCTGATTCCTGGAATTCTTGCATTGCCCAACCTCTGTCCTCGAGGGGGAGATTTTTTGAGCCAGGCTTCCCTGGATTGCAGTGGACTTGGACTCATACCCGAGCCACATCATCCAGAGCAGAAGAGAGTCTTTGTGAGGTTCAGGAATGGAAACGTCCAAGGCTAGGCATGGCTGGATCCAGGTGCTTCAGTATTCAGCTATGAGGTGCTTTCCATCTCTGGGTCCTTTAAACTCCAGTGGGTAGGTCCTTTTACCCCTTGGGTAGGGGTGGCTCCAGGACTTCTGACTGGCACCCCATACCCAGTTCAGCAAACCCAGCCAGAGGGAAGGGACTTCTCTTTCCTTTCTGCCAGGGTCACAGGGGTTATCTTTGTTGGCCAGCCTACCCACCATCCTGTCCACCCCCACTGGTGCCCACCAGCTTAGAGGAGGCTGAAGGACACACACACGGTGCCAGGGCCCACTCCCAGTGGTACAGCCATGCCCTCTCCTGGGTAGGTACCTGGGTTTGGGGTGGCATATGCTGCTTAGGGGGATGGACCAGGGCTCTCTCACCTTCCAGACTCCTCCAGAGCTGGCAGGTGGGGCGGGACAGGGTCCCTGAGGCTAATTCTGTCTGGTCCCAGGGAAACGAGAGCCCTCATCCTCTTAGGAGGACTCAGCCAAGCGGATTACTGCTCACCTGCCCTCCCTGCAGCCCGCGCTGGGTGGGCGCATCATCCCAACCCTCCTGCGTGGGTCCCCACAGCTCTCAGAGTGAAAACCGAAGTTGTAATGGCCACAGGCTTCCTGGCTGCTCCTCCAACACTGCAGTCATGGTGCCCCCTGGGCCCTCTGCCTGGGTCTCTCCCTGGCCCCACCGTGTCCTCAGGGCTCCCTCTTTACCTCCAGACCTTGGCTCTGATGGTGCCGACCACCCTATTAAACTGCAGCCCTGCCACACGCTCCCGACTGCCCTTCCTGGCTTTATTTTTCTCCCAAGCACTTCACCACCAGCAGGTGTCTCACGTTTTACTTATTTATTTTTAAAGTTAGGGCACTGGTCTCTCCCACTGGAGTGGCAGCTCCAGGAGGGCAGGGGATTTTCTCTGCTTTGTTCACTGTTGTGTCCTCGTAAGTTGGAACCGGTGGATGAATAATTGGGGGGATGGTTGGCCTCGCTGCCGCAGCATAAACCACACAGGGGCCGCTGGGGTTCACGTGAGGTGCCCTCTGAGATGGGAGGTGAGCAGGCCAGCTGAGAGTGGCCTGGAAGCGACATTCCTGGAATTTCCTAGCACCTGTGGTCACTTCCTGGCCAGAGCCTGGAGTAACTGGGGTGCTGCCATGTCCCCCCCACCCCACCATACACTCTCCGGTCCTGACTCATCCCATCCCACAGGGAGGTGCCTTGACATGTGGGCACTTGGGCCACACCCCCCAGCCCAGCCAGCCTCATTGTCCTAGAGCCCAGTTGAACCCCGGCAGGGGCGGCCATCATGCCTTTGTGAGCCCTGGGGGCACGTGGTTGGACAGAACCAACGCTTGTCTTGCTACCAGGGCCCCAGCCCCGCCTCAGTGGGCTGGGAGATGTGATGGGGGCTGTGGTTGATGAGACAAGCCACGCTCTGATAAATGGGGGGAGCAAAGATCGACTGTTCAGCCAGTGTCAGTTCTACCTGGGAGCGCCCTGTTAGCGCCCGGCCTGGGTCCTAGGTGCCAGGGGTGATGGAGTCAGGCAATGAGCCTAAAAAGAGCTCCACCCTCTACTGGCTCTGTGGCCTGAGTAAACTGACTATCCCTCTCTGGGCCTCAGTTTCTTCCCCTGTAACGTGGGGCTGATGGCCATGCCACCTTGGGGTACACTGATAGGCATGCTGGGAGCACACAGTGAAAGGGGGCAGTTAATGTGAACTGCTGCAGCTATTGTTATCTCTTAGGGCGGCCCTGCCGTTGAACAATTAGGAGCAGGCAGGAGGATTTAGAATGATCAACTCAGAATTAACATCCCTGTGGCTCCTGGTTACAGCCGTAGAGCCTTAAGAATCTCAGAACCCACCCCACACACACCCATTTGACAGCTGGGGAGACCAGGCCAGGGACCCCCACCCTGGCTGGGCGCCTCTGGCTGCCATCTTGAAGTCAGTGCCAGTTAACCCTGCAAGGCAGGGGTAGGTGGTGGTGGGTGGGGGACTTGGTGTGGGTGGCCATGGACAGGCTGAGCAGGAGGGGCTGGGCAGGCACCAGGCTCAGGCCGACGGCCAGGCCCTGTCCAGAGCCTGCACGTGCTCCTTGGCCAGAAGCCGCAGGGAACCCTCCTCCAGGGTGAAGCCATCCATGAAGGCTGGACTGAAGGCGTGGGGCCCAAAGGAGCCCTGCAACCCTGGGCCCGAGCCCAGGAGGCGTGGGAGGGCTGGCACAGCTGGGGGCCCTGGGCCCAGCCAGGGCTCCAGGGACAGTGGCATGGTGGGAGGGCGGGCAAAGGGCAGTGCTGGGACCTCAGGGAGTCTTGGGGCTGCCACGGCCCCAGAGCCGGACTCCAGACGCTCCTGGCGGCGCCACTTGGCCCGGCGGTTCTGGAACCACACCTAGAGGCAGCAAGAGAGGTGCTCCCATGTCAGAGGCGGCTGGTGGGCGCCAGGCAAGGCTGCTCTCCCTCCCTGGGCCTCCCAGCCCCTCAGGGTTCTGCCTGCTGTCTGACCTGATTCCTACCCCTTGCGATGCCAATATGCATTGTTACCTACCCCGAGGAGATGGCTGTTCTGAGAGCAAGATCCTTGCCTCTTGTACCCCATTAGATCAGTCCCAAAGTCTTCTGAGTCCAGGTTCTCCTTGCCTTTCCCTTTGCCCAGGCCCCCTCAGGCTCCTCAGCCTCCTCCCTGGTCTACCTTGGCCCTCAGCATGAAGTTCCAGCCACTGAGTTTGGCATTTGAGGGGCTTCACCAGCTTTCTCTGCCTCTCCTTCCACCCGCCTCAACACCTAGCTCAGTAGAAATGCCTCCAATTTAACTCCTGCACATCTTTGCACTCATAGTTCTGGATGCCTAGAAAAATGCCCTTTCTCCTTTCTAGCTGGCACACTCCTACTCAAATGTCTAGGCCCCAGTGCCACATCCCCTCCTCTGGGAAGCCTTGCCTTGCCCTGGGAGGGTCCATCTCTGGCACCGGCTGCCTCAGAGGGTGGTTAGGGGGTACCCTCACCTGCACGCGCACCTCGGGCAGGTGCACCTTGGCTGCCAGCTCCTCACGGCTGTAAACGTCCGGGTAGTGGGAGGCCTCGAACGCCCGCTCCAGCTGGTGCAGCTGGTACGTGGTAAAGGTTGTGCGGTTCCTCCGGTGCTTCTTCTTGGGGGCCTCCTCTCCGGGCCCTGGCCCCCCACCCTCAGCCGCCGGCCCCTCACCTGGGCTCAGGAACATGGCTCCTCCTTGCCCCCACCTGGCCGGAAGGCAGCAGGACAGATGGCGGTGAGACAGGGGAGGGATGGTGGCTGGGGAGGGCGGGGGAGTCCCCCACCCCTTGCTGGATCTGGGGTCAGATATGGAGGGGCTTCTCCCTCCACTGGGTCCTGCATTCCCTCTGCCTCTCTGCATCTCAGACGACCTCCCTCTGTCTCCACTTCCTTCTCTCTGATTATTTTTTTCTGTCTCTGCCTCTATTTCTCTTTCCTTCTGCAGCTCCCTGTCTCTTCCTTTGTCTCTGTGTCTGTGACCCCCAGGAAGGCAGGATCTGGGACACTGCCCTAAGGAACGTTTCCTCACCCCTCAGCTCTCCACCCTGGGGGGCTGTCTGTGCTCCTACCTCCCACCCAGGCCCACCTCTGCCCACCTGCCCAGTGCTCACTGCTCCCGGCAGCCCCTCCAACAGCCCCTGTGGGCCCAGCGCTGTCTGCTGCTGGCCTGGCCTTGCCAGACCCAAGGGGGTTGGGGTCGGGCGGGGAGGAGGATTAGCGAGGTGATTAATTGAGGGGGCCCCGCCCGCCCATGCGCTGGTTGCTCTGAGCCACAGAGGGAGTGCCGCGCAGCAGGACACCGTTAGCCTGGGTCTGCCACGCCTTGCTCTAGAACATAAGCAAGAGCCTCCCCTTCCCGGGGCCTCAGTTTCCCCAGCTGTAAAATGGCAGCAACAGGACTTCCTACCCCGTGGGTCTCTCACAGGGACTCAATGAGCTGATGAAAGAGTACGTTGATGGAGAGATATACAGTGACTGGCCAACAGTGAGTGCTTAGTGAGCACTCACTAAATTAGCCACTGTTAACCCCTTTTGTTATCATCTGGAGTGAGAAAAAGAACCTCTCAGATTCACAGATGTCAAGGGGAATTGGGGAAGCTGAGGTCCCCAGAGGTGAAGGTAATTCCAGTTGGTTCCCCTGGGCACTATCCAGGGCAAAGGAGTATGGGGCATTTTAGCTGTGTTTTGAGGTATGAATAGAAGCTCACTTTTCAGTCACTCAATAAACGTTTAAGCACAATAAACATTTGCGCTTACTGTACACCAGGTACTGTTCACAGCAGGGAACAAAAAAACACAGACACACTTCTTGGAGCTGGCATCCTGGTCGGGGAGACTGATAATCCATAACTATGTAAGTAAAATACAGCATGTCAGGTGGTCAGAAACCTGGTGGGAAAACTCAAGCAGGGGAGGAAAGGTGGTTCTTTTAAGGAAGGTAAGCAGAATGGGAGATGGAGTGCAGGGTGTAAATTCTGGACACGATTGGGTGTGAAGGGGGTAGGAGCCTACTCCTCCTACTCCTCAGTAGGAGCCATGGAAGGTTGTGGAGTGTGAGAGGGGCACAGGTGGCATTTTGGATGAGTATTGTGGGCAAGATGGGAGGCCAGGAGGAGGCTAGAGGCCTGGTCAGGGCTAGATTTGGGGGGAGGGGGACAGGAGAGCAATTCTGGGGGGAAGGAGGACTTCCCTGGTGTCTAGTGGCTAAGACTCTGCACTCCCAATGCAGAGGGCCTGGGTTGGCTCCCTGGTCAGGGAACTAGATCCCATATGTCTCAACTAAGACCCGGTGCACCCAAATAAATAAAAATATTTTTAAAAGTTCTGGGGAGAGAAAGTCTGAGGAGGGAAGAAGACTGGTGAGCCCAGCCCCTGTCTGGGGACAAGTGGGTGATGGGACTGTCCCTCCAGTAGTGGCCTGAGAGCCAAGTAGGACCTTGGTGATACCCTGAGACTGGATGGTCACCCCCCTGCCCAATCCAAGGAGCTTGGGGGTGCTTTGGCAGGGGGTGCCCTGAAAACAGGAGGGGCCCTGGGGGTGACAGGGGGCAAAATGAGGCCCAGAAGGAGGACGGGAGGGATGGAGGGAGGGAGGTTGTCTCAGTGGAATGAGGCTGGAGACCCAGGCCTGTGGATGGACCAGAGTGAGCGCAAGAGGAAGCAGAGCTAAGTCCTTCCAGAAGGATGGCTTTGTAGGGGGAAGACACACACAGAGATAGGGAGGCAGGTGCTCACACGTGCACGTGTGCCCAGTTGGACACTCACAGCACCGAGGTGCAGGCCCTGGAATGCTGGCAGGGGCGAATGACCTCAGAGGAAGAGGGGGTCTGGGTGGGCTGGAGGCTTAGCACCCAAGGGGTCAGCCGGACAGGGAGGTTCCAGGAACTCTGAGTCCAGGCTGGAGGGGCGGTGAGTAAGGCCCCTCCAGGCCTCAGTGGCCCCGTCTTTGAGATGGGCTGGTGCATTGCGGCAGGGGGAGCAGGGCCTCAGGAGAGGGTGAGTGGGGGTGGGGGGAGGTAATCCCCCTAATTGCTTCATCACTTTAAAACGCTAATGAGCTGCTCTGTTCTCAGCCCCCAATTAGCTAATTGGCCCCAGTGGGTTAAGAGGTACAGGAGGGATCGGGGTGTTAGGCGCAGGGGCGAGGGGGGGCGCTTTGGTGACTTAGCCAGCAGCTGCAGGCCCAGACGCTGTGTCAGCTTAGAGGGCTGGATTAGGGGTGGGCAGGGTGGCGTGGGGCTGCGGTGACAGGCGGCCTTCTCCAGCTGGATTGGGTCGGGGGGTGGGGTGGGCAGGCCACTCTCAGCCTCTCTGGACTCCCACCCTGCATTTCTCCCCCAGGAAGAATCACTAACTCACTTCAGGTGCTGGTGGGGAAACTGAGGCCAGAGGGTGGGCGGGGTTCTGGGGGGTCGGTAATTGCAGGAGGCCAGTGTGACCTTGAGACGTATGAACAGCTCAACTCGGGCAGGGGTGGGCCAGTGGAGGTGGGAGGCTGTGCCGTGGCCTGTGATCCCTGCACCAGCTCAGGGGTTCCTGGGGTGGGGGGCACACCCCACAGGCCAGACACTCCTCTCCAGGCAACCTTGAAGCATCTGGGAATTTCATCAGAGAGGGGGTAGTTGCCAGTCACAGTAACAGCTGAGCGCCAGCTGTGTGCACTCAGCCCTCGGGGTCCTCATGGCTCCCCCAGAAGACGCCTGATCACAGAGGAGGCTGCAGGAATGGGGCAGGGAGGGAGACCACCCCCCAGTTTCCCTGGGACACCCCGGGTTTAGCACCAACACCCCCATCCCAGACACACCCTCAGTTTGAGGTGCTGGCTCACGGCGAGCCCGGGCCACAGAGTGGTGGAGTCAGGATTCGAACCTGGGGGTGCAAGCCGGGAGCCCCAGCCCCCGCTGGAGAATGGACAGGGCCCTGGGACAGGTCGTGCGGCTGGCTTTTCCCAGCAAGTGTTCCTCGGAGTCACTGGGTGAGGCTGTTGGGGGGGTGACAGGTGGAGGACATAACCACCCTGGAGCGCCCCAGGAGGGGACGCTGCTGCCCTCGCAGCCCCCCTCCCTGCTCAGGGCTTCCATTTGCTCTCAAGGGGAAAGGCGGGGATAGGAGAGGGTGCCGGGACAGGGGACTCAGACCTCCACGGCCCCTGGAACTCTCCCACGGTCCTTTGCACCCGGGACCCCAAGGGCTACAGCAGGAGTCGGGGGACCTGGAGGTGATGGCAAGTGGCCCTCAGGTGGCTGTGACCCTGGCCTGGAGGGTCTCCTGGCTGGCATGCCCAGGAAAACATGTGCGCTCAGGGGCAGCAAGCTCCCAGCCAGGTGGCCCCCTCAGTGGGCAGGCAGATGGCCCCCAGGCTGAGTGATGGGCCCCAGGGCGGACACAAGGGGCAGCAGAGAGACACTCAGACACCCAGTTCTTGGAACCAGTCTTTATCCAGGCGCTAATCCTTCGCTTCCTGGGGTCGAAGTGCCCATGGGCTTCCTGGAACCGCCCCCGCCCCCCATGGGCCCGCCCCTGTGGTGTGAGCCCGGGAGGCAGCTCACCGGCCCTGCCCCTCTTCAGGCCTGGTCCGCATCCCCACCCTGAGCTCCCCACTCTCTCAGTCCTCTGGGGCCCGAAGCCCCGCAGGCAGGGTCAGGGCTCCTGGCTGCGGGGCGGGGCGGGACCGTCCGTGTCCTGCCCCCCATTGGGGGCTGAAGCACCCGCGCTGCGTAGCTCCCGGGCCAGCTTCTCAGCCAGTTTGCGGAAGGGTGGCCGGCGAGTGGGTTCAGCTTCCCAGCAGCTGCCCATGAGGGCATGGATGGACCCAGGGCAGCCTTCAGGGGGCTCCATGCGGTACCCCTTCTCCACGGCCTCTGACACCTCCTTCAGCGACTGTGGGCAGAGGCCACTCCAGTGTGGGCTGGGGTTCAGGATCACGACCCCCTAGACTGGCAGGGGACCCAGCACCTCCCCGCCCGGCCCCCGGACCCTGCTCACCATCTTGGGGTATGGAGCCCGGCCGTATGAGAAGACCTCCCATAGCAGCACCCCAAAGCTCCAGACATCCGACTTGCTGGAGAACTTCTGTGGGGCCCGAGATCAGGGTGAGAGGGACCTCTCAGGGCTTCTGCTCCAGCCCCTGCTTCCTCCAGAAAGTCCCCCTGGGTTGACCTTCACTCTGTAGTCTCCTCCCAATAGACTCCTGCCCCTGAATCCTCCTACCCCTCAACCCAGATTCAGTGCAAAAACAAGGTGTTTCTTGCTCTCCCTCTCTGAGCCCAAGACTGTTGCAGAAACGAGGAGACAAAGGCTCAGAGAAGGGCTAAGACGAACAATTAGTGGCCAAGGGCTTACAGGGGAGGTGGAGCCATTCTTTTGGAGGTTCAGGGGCCAGAGACATGGCCAAAGGCTCGTAGTGGAACTAGGGTTCCCAGGGCCCTGGGGCTAAGGGGGGCTCACCCCATGCTTGAGAGCCTCGGGTGCTGTCCACTTGACGGGCAGCCGGCTGGAGTCCAGCCCCTTCCGCTCGGCTTTGGCCAGGCCGAAGTCACTGACCTTGGCCACCAGGTCCTCCGAGACGAGGATGTTGCGGGCGGCCAGATCGCGGTGCACCAGCTTCTTGCTCTCCAGGTATTCCATGCCCTCGGCCACATGCCTGGGGGAGGGGGCGCCGGGCGAGGGGCTGGGACGCCTGGGCCAGACTCCCGAGGCCAGGCTCCTCCCTGCTCCATGCCTCGACTTCCCTGCCACCCCCTGGAGCCCCACTCACAGGGAAAACTGCAGGAGCTGCGGGGTGTTGACAAGCGCCCGGCCCCGCGTCCGTAGAAAATTCACCAAGTTACCCTGTGGGGGGCGCGGGCAGGGTCTAGGAGCGCTGCAGGCTGCTCAGCCACCCACCAGCACCCTACCTGACCCTCCGGTCCTGCCCCCCTCCTAACCCCCACCCTCAGGTCCCGCCCCACTCCCACCCCACCCCAACCCCCAAGCCCTACTCCCACCACCTCCCCCCACCACCCTTGGGTCCTGCCCCACCTTGCTCACGTGCTCCATGACGATGTAGAGGCCCTGATGTAGGATCACACCCAGTAGACGCACCAGGTTCTTATGCTGCACCTTCCTGGGGGCAGGTGGGTGTGGGGTGAAGGTGGGATGGGACTGTGGCCCTAGGGCGCCCTCCCCTGCCACACCCAGGGCTCACGTCATGACCGCTGTCTCGTCCAGGAAGGCCTGGGCTGTTACGTCACATTTGATATTCTTCACGGCCACCTTCTGCCCCAGGTACTCGCCCTGCAGGACAGCTGGGGGGCAGGCAGGGATGGGAAGGGGCTCAGGACCCCACAGAGACAAGACAGACATGCACATATCCACTCACATGAACCGTGGAAGAGGCCAATGCAGTGGCAGGTCCCCAGGCCTGGAAACCCCTCCCCGTAGGCTCCAGTTGTCGTTCAGTTGCTCAGTCGTGTCTGACTCTGTGCGACCCCATGGACTGTAGCTCACCATGCTCCTCTGTCCATGGGAGTCTCCAGGCAAGAATACTGGAGTGGGTTGCCATTTCCTCCTCCAGGGGTTCTTCTGGACGCAGGGATCGAACACGTGTCTCTTACATTGGCAGGTGGGTTCTTTACCACTGAGCCACCTGGGAAGCCAACAGGCTCCAGACCCCAGAGCAAAGATAATCACCTAAGCCAGGGGTCTGCAAACTGCAGCCCTTGAACCCAATCTAGTCCCCTCAAGGGTTTTTGCAAGGCCTGCAAGCTCAGAATGGGTTTTTACATTTTTAAATGGTTGGGAAAAAAAAAAATCAAAAGAAGAAGACTATTTCATGACATGAAAATGATACAAAATTCAATTTCAGTGTCCATAAATACAGTTTTATTGGCACGTGGCCTTGGCTGTTTGTCTCCCTGTGGCCTGTGGCTGGTTTCCTGTAACAAGGGCAGAGCTGAGCAGACATGACAGAGAACAAGCGCACGCCAGCCCTTTCCAGAGAAGGTCCCGATGCAAGCCCTGGGACCTCCCAGGATAATAACCTCAGGCTGTGGCCTCGACATAGAGGGTCCTGGGACTTCCCTGGTGGTCCAGTGGTTAGGACTCTGAGATTTCGCTGCTGAAGGCAAGGGTCCAATCCCTGGATGGGGAACTAAGATCCCACAAGCTGTGCAGAATGGCCAAATAATAATAATAACAACACATAAATTTTAAACATTTGGGACTTCCTTGGTGGTCCAGTGGTTAAGACTCCGTGCTACCAATGCAGGTTCGATCCCTGATCAGGAAGATAAGATCCTACCGGCTGCACGGCCAAAATACAAATAATAATAAAACAGAAGTGTGCAAGGGTCCAGGGGGTGTGAAGTACTCACTCACGCCCACTGGCTACCTCACCACCTCTCTCCTCATCCTGGCTGTCATGAACCTCCTTCCATAGAGAGGAGCCCTTGTGGCCTCACTCGCATGGTAAGTAGGTATCAAACGTGGGTGTCAATTCATCTCTGGGAGCCCCCCCTCCCTCAGCCCCTACGAAATCCCCTGCTCACCTCCAAACTCTCCCTCTCCGATCTGCGCTCCCAATGTCAAATGCTGCAGGTTCAGTAACCAGCCGGCTGTAGAGGGGGACCCAGTGAGAGGGCGGCCAGCAGCTCCACTCGACAGGAGGCCAGGCTCCGTCTGGTCTCCCATAGCAGTGGCCGTGGCCGCGTCTGAGGCACCACACTCCTGGCACCAGTTACGGGGCTGGGAGTGGTGGTGAAAGCAATGAGGCCCACCTGTCAGGGCCCTTCTCTCTTCTACCTGGAGACTGTGTCCTTCCAAGGGCCCTGCAGAATCTTCCTTTACGGTGCTTTCCCTCTGCCTTCCTCTCTCCACCAGGGATACACAGACCAAAATATACAACAGATACTGGGAAAGTTTCCAGAACTTCTGGTTAAGGTTCTGGAAGATTCTTAGAATATTCCAGCACTCTAAGTCATCATCTTGGGACTTCCCTGGTGGTCCAGTGGCTAAGACTCCATGCTCCTAATGCAGGGGGCCTGGGTTAGATCCCTGGGCAGGGAACTAGATCCCACATGCCACAGTAAGACCTGAAAGTGTTAGTCACTCAGCTGTATCCGACTCTCTGCGATCCCATGGATGGTAGTCTTCCAGGTTCCTCTGTCCATGGGATTCTCCAGGCAAGAACACTGAAGTGGGATGCCATTCCCTTCTCCAGGGGATCTTCCCGACCCAGGGATCGAACCTGGGTCTCCCACATTGTGGGCAGATTCTTTACCATCAGGAAAAGTGGTAAGTGAAGAGCTTCCCTGTCACTCAGATGGTAAAGAATCTGCCCGCAATGTGGGAGATCCATGTTTGATCCCTGGGTCGAGAAGATCTCCTGGAGAAGGGAATGGCAACCCACTGCAGTATTCTTGCCTGGAGAATCCCGTGAACAGAGGAGCCTGGCGGCTACCTGGTAGTCCATGTGGTTGCAAAGAGTTGAACACGAGTGAGTGAATAACACTATAAGGTGGTAAGACCCAGTGCAGTCAAATAAATAAAAATAAATATTTTAAGTCATCATCTTTGTGCTAGCCTCCCTGATCTTTCTGCTAAGCACACCTGTGTTCTCCTGCCCCCTGCATTGTCCTCTGACAGGCTCTGTAGGTCTCCTCCTCTTCCCCAACAAATCCCCTCTTAAAATCACCAGCCCTTGGATACTATCAGGCACAGTGACACCAGCCTCCACCTGGGTGTCATCCCCAAGACATTTCCAAGAAGACAGCCATGATCACCAGGTTCAAAGAGGGGTGGCCAGGGCAGGGTGCGCTTGCTCTAAATGTGGGAGATCTCACTACTCAAGGGTGGCAAAAGCATTTCAGGTGAGGGGAACAGAATGCACAACAGTCCGGAGGCATGAGGGTAAGTGCAGAGTCACACAACCCCAGGGGCATGTGGAAAAGAAGGGCCTCGTAGATGAAGCAGGAAAGATAGCTCAGCCACAAGGGAAGGTTCTAGAAGGCAGTGGAGCTGCCTGGCCTCCCCACTTTAGACACGGGAGTGATGTGGGTGGATTTTCACGTAGAAAGTTGCCTCTGAGGCCACAGGGTTTGGGAGGAGGGGGGACTCCCCCCTCAGGAAGGAGGTAGTCTGATGGGAAGGTCCAAGGCTGGGCCATGGAGGGGCCAGATTTAAACTAGCGTTAATAGAACTTGGCCATGGAGGGGTTGTGGGAGGCCGGGGGGCCAGGGGACGGGCTGGCATCGAGGATCTGCCCAGGGTTTCTGACTCAGGTGAAGGATGATGAAACAAGGGGAGCAGCTGGTGTGGGAAATAAATGGATAGTGTGCTGATGGGTGTGTGCAGGCGTGCCCCACCCAGCCCAAGGGCACCCAGGTCTTCCACCTGCAGAGCCTGGCACTGTGACCTACCCAGGTGAGGCAGCCTTGGCCGTGTGCCCTGCGTCCCCAGGCCAGGCCGACTCAGGAGGGAAGGGCGGGGCCCCTTACCCTTGGCCAGCTCCTCCTCCGCCGACTTGGTGCCTTGCTTTCTCTTCGGTCTCACGAGTTTCGTGCAGATGGCCCCCTGGTCCTTGCTGTAATACTGCAGCGGGTAGGGCAGGGCAGACGCAGCCGTGAGTGTGACTCCCCCACATCCGGTGAGGCCCTGCCTCCCATCCCCTTCCCAGGGGGTTCTCCGGAGGGGTGGGCGGCGCTGAGGAGGAGGAGAGGGGGTGGGTTCCCACAGGACTCTCTAGGCTGGTTTCCATGGAAACAGGAGGATGAGGGTGTGTGTCTTGGGACTGGCGTCAAATTGGAGGTTCCTGGGTGTCCCTGGAGATGGGGGGACGTGGAGGACTCAGACTGTCTGTAGGGTCCGTGGTCCAGGGAGCAGCGCCTCCTTGTCCACACTGGGGAGCATGAGCCTCTGGTGGGGGGTCCCATGCCTGGTCTCCCTACATCTTTGCACTAGGGGGGCTGGGCAGCCGCACCTCCACCATATCCATGAGGTTGCAGAAGCAGACCTCCTCGTCGATGGTCAGGTGGCCGTCGCGGTGCAGCACGCGGTAGTGGATGACGTCGCGGCCGAAGCTCACGCACAGCACGTAGTCACCCGGGTGCCGTGCGGACTCCCGCACCAAGAACAGCCCGTCCTCAGGCGGCTGCAGCTGCTGCACCGCCTCCTGGCCCGAAATCTTCCCGTGGAACCACCTGCCGCCGGTGGAAGGGCGGGCTGGGCGGGACTGGCCGGGCCCTACTGACTCCACCCGCGTCCCGAGGGCGCTTCCCCACGACTTACGGCATGAGGCTGAGCTTGGGGTCTGCCGAGAGGGCCTCGCGCTCCCGCAGCGCCCCAGCCGCCAGCAGCCCCTCCTGCCCGCTGGCGTGGTGCTTGGCACGGTACCAGCTCTTGTTCTGCCGGGAGGGAGCCAGGGGTCGGTGGGAGGAGATGTTTCCTGGAGGAGCACCCCCTCTCTCCAAGCACATTCCCCCCTACTCACTTCACAGGCCTCAAGGATGGTGACCACGTCGCCCTTGCAGAAGGCCAGCTCCCCGGGTTTGGGGCGCGTGTGCTCACACTTGGTGATGCACTGGGTACCGGGGGCCCAGCGCCTCTGGTAGGTAGTGGCGAGAGGAGGAAAGGGGTCATGAGATGGAGAGATGGTGGGGGTGGGGAGTGGGGCCCAAAGGAGAGAGAAAGACTATTGAGGCAGAGACCCAGAACAGAACACAGGAGAGAGGAGATGCGGGTGGGGGGTGCGCAGAGCACCCAGTAGAGGAAACAGAGTCACAAACAGAGGGACCCCCCGGGGCAGAAGATGGGAGGAAAGAGTGGGAAAAAACACCAAGTGACAGAAAAAGACCTGTGGACACTGCCTAAGGGGACACGGGTCAGATGGCCCCCACCCCCCCTCCAGCCCCGTGGAGCTGAGGTCCTGTGGACGGAGGAGAGGAGGGGCCTAGGCCCAGGCATCCAGTTGGGAGTACTTACCGTCGGCATCCTGGCTGAGATGGGTGAGGGGTGCCAGGCGTGGAGGAAGCGAGGGCTTCCCTGGGGAGGGGCAGAGACCAGCTGGAGAGCTCAAGATTCAAGCCAAGCTGGGGGCCCAGGGGCCATGACTACTGCTTCCAGCCTGGACCAGGTGGAGGCGACAGTCTGGCGGCCTCCCCCCCACCCCCAGGGGTTGTGGGGGGCCCAAGGCGCTGGCTCCCCAAGCCCCTTAGGGGAGGTGGTCTTTCCCTGGGAGAGCTCCTTAGCATGGAGCCTGGCTGCGCCGTCATCCCCAAAGGGAAACAGAGGCACAGGGCAGGCTCAGAGTAAGTGGCCAGGGGCTGGCTCAGGCCCCAGCAGCCCACACTGGGGTGCTTGGAGCCACTAAACGTGGGGCGCTTGGAGCCACTAAACAGAGCCTGGTTCTTCCTCTTTTCTGGTAAAGTAGGCAGGGGTACATGAGGAAACAGAGGATGATTCAAGGTCATTCCCAAGAATCTCTGACCCTGGCGGGGGTGAGGCGGGGCAGTGCCGCCGTGCTGGGCTCCTCTGGCTGCCGGCTGGGTCTCTGATCCGCGCCCCCCACCCCCCCACCGCCCCCGCCCTCACTTCCCAACCAAGGACAGAAACAAAGTCCCGCACTGCTGCTGGGGCGGGGGCATTTCTGTCCCCTGCTTTCCCCATGGATCCCACCAGGTGGCGGGAGCAGTGGGACAGGTGGGGAGGAGTGAGTCTCCACCCCAGAAATCCCCAGCCCTCTGTGTACTCACACGCATACTGATCCATGTACACACGAGAACACACAGAAACACACAGGGCTTGGACACAGGTGGACACAGGTACCCACAGGCACGCGGGTATGCAAGCAAAAGCAGTTTCTCCTAGAGACAGTTGTGCACACACGTCTCACGTGTGAACACACGCACAGACATTCGGAAACGTGTGTGCCGCCCCCCCCAACCCACACTTGAACACCTGGGCGCCACACGCTGGGCCACCCGGGCACGCAGGGCTACACGCAGGGCCGCGCACACGCAGCGCAAGACACGCGCGCACATCCCTCCACGTGGACGCGCGGATACACACGCCCAGGGGTTGCAGACGCGCATACCCGCACCCACAAAAATACCACCCCACCCGACTCCTGGGCGCATCCAACCATACCCGCCCCAGCCGCGTACCGGCCGCACGCCCCGGAAGCGCGCGCTCGCGCTCGCACACTGGCCCCTCCTGCGCTCGCCCAGCATCCCCCCCACCCGCTAGCCCTTGGGGCCCCTCCACTGTCCTACGGTCTTTTCCCACTATCCCCTCCAGCGCCCTCACCTGTTCAGGGGTCGCCCCTGGGCTGCACTCCGTGCCTGCCCCCAGGAGGGCCCCCGCGCGCCGGCTGCGCACCCCGAGGCGGCCCCGGCTGCACAACTTGGAGCAAGTTGCTGCGTTTCCTCATTTTGGGTTGGGGGAGGGCTGGAACCGGGGTGGGGGGAGCGGGAGGCGCGGCAGTTTGAGCTGCCCCCGCGGGTCCTAGCGCCGGCCGCACTGCGGTCTGCTCGGCGCGCCGCCGCCACCGGCGGCCCCTCCTCGCCCCGCCTCCGGGGCCCCTGGCACCTCCCGCGCGGCGCTCTCGAGATCCACGCCACTTCCCGGCCTGGCGCCGCGGGGCGCGCAACCCGCGCGTTCCGGTAATCCACGCCTCCCGGAGAGAGGACAGCCGGCACAGGGAGGGGAAGGAGAGAGCTTCCCGTCCGGGCAGGTAAGCAAGTCTCAGAGTCCAGACAACACAGTGGACCCTTCTGACTCCAACGCCCTCAGCCAGCTCTAACAAGAGTCTCATTTCAGTACCTGGCCCTAGGAAAGAGCTGTTGGTGCCCGGCACAAAGAAAGCCCTCAAAATGTCAACCACCATGAATATTCTTATCATCATCCTTGAAATTAAGGGAGAATTGAGAGTAAAGGGAAAAACATCACCTGGAACTGGAGGCCTCCTGGCAGAGCAACACAGGGCCTCCCCAAGGCCAGCCCAGCTCGTGCCTCGGTTTCCTCCTCTGTAGGGTCAGGCAGCACCAGCTTCCGGCTCAGAAGGGAGTTCTCTGAGCATCTGAAGGCCTGGGGGCCCAGCCCTCGCCTTTCCTCTGTGAGCTCACTTCGAATACTTTCTAATGGATGAGTGGATGGGTCTGTGAGGACAAGGATGAAGCTGACCTTAGGAGGGTGATGCCCCAAGATGCCCAGAATTCAATTTTCTGGTACCCCCAAAGTCTAAGTGTCTGTGCACCAAGATGTCATGTGATTTCTGGGAATAGAGACCCAATGAGAAGAATTAGGGGCTTCCCCAGTGGCTCAGAGGATAAATAATCTGCCTGCAAAGCAGGAGACACAGGAGAAGTGGGTTCAATACCTGGGTCAGGAAGATTCCCTGGAGGAGGAAATAGCAACCCCCTCCAGTATTCTTGCCTGAAAAATCCCATGGACAGAGGAGCCTGATGGGCTCCTGGGGCTGGCTCATGGGGTGGCAAAGAGTTGGATACGATGAGCAGCTAAGCACAAGACAAGAATTGGAGATATTCAATATCATGCAATATTATGCACCAAAAACTAGGAAACTGTGTATAAGAAAATGCTAAAATCTCCAGTTGTCAGAAACAACCACCACTTACCAGAATGTGATAGAAAATAAACTGTGTGATCCCATACAGGTCATACAGGAAGCATCATGTCCAAGGGGAACAGTCCAGCAGGGGCCCCCCGAACCTGCAAAAGGTTATTCCCAGTGAAGGAAGCAGGCAGGAGGGGAGCGAGAGAGGGGGGTCTTTCTCTGTGGTGGTGTAATGTACTAATACTGGCAGTGTTTGCCAGGAGGTTTCCTGCTCATCCGGCTCTCTGGGCTCATCTGGGCTCCGTGGATCCGACTGTGGGATTGTCCCAGGTGCCCCCCAGCCCCAACTTCCCAGCCACGGGCACTGCTCTGGACCAAGGGGCTGGGAACCCTACAGCTAGCATTCAGCAGGGTCACTGGGGGCCAACCGTATATGGCAAACCATCATCACTTGCCCAAAATAGCGCAGCGTCAAAGTGGCCACAGCGGAAATCCAGCAGCACTGTTAGAGTTACACCAGCCACTGTGGCAGGCCCAGGAGCACGAGGGAGGGCTGCCTGCTCTCCTCAGCACGGCCTGTGCTTACGACTTCCCCGGTGCCCTGGCACCCCATGGAGCCTTTCTCCTTGATGCCACCAGAGAGATGGGAGGAGGTTGAATGGGTTTGCTATCTCCCTCTGCAAAACCGTGACACTTTGTGTCTAAGAAACATCTCCATCCTCCCCTGGACAGGGTCCTTGTCCCATGCTCTGTGAGATGGCCCTACCAGAGAAACCAGAGTTGCTGAGACTGGAGAAGGAGAGTCTTGAGCAAACAGCATCAAGTGCCCTTATCAACAAAGGCTGGCCTGGGAAGGGGAGGCCCCCATGGCATGGGCATGGGGCAGGGGGCAGTGCCTGACTCTAGGGGGACAGATATGAGTCCATGGTTTATGTGGGTCAGAGCTACATAAGGGGTGAGTTCCCTATCCCTGGAGGCATTCAAGAATTGACCACTTTGAATCACAAAGATGTTCTTCCAGTCCCCAGGGTAGCCATACCAGTGTCTCCTGCCTCCTGCCTTCTACCTGCCTGAAGCCAGTGGGTAGCCACATCACGGATCGCGGGGTCCTCACCCTCCAGGTTCCAGTCCTGTCGACTTGATTCCAGAAATTCTCTGGCCCCCCTCCCCGACCCAGGCAAGCCCTGTGGTCCAGGTGACACAGAAGCCCCCTCTCTGCTCCTTTGGCTCCTCCAGGTTTCTTCCTTGTAGTCCTCCACCTTCTACTGCACAGCCAAGGGATGGACATGTGACTGTGGCCCTCCTTTGCGCCATACCCTTCTGGAACTCCCCATTGCCTGAAGGCAGAGCCTAAAGCGCTCAATCTGCATTCAGGGCTCTTGTGTTCAACCTCCAGCTGGCCTCCCAGGTCTGACCTTCTCCCACCAAGTACCTAGCAGTTTGGCAGCACTGAACCGCAGGAGTTTGCAAGCATCTGTCTCCACTGTCCTCTCTGCCTGGAATGTCCTTGCCTTTGTCTGGCTGGCACCCCCAGTTCTCTCCATCTTTACAATGCCCCCTTATGTCCCCACTTGTTTCAGAGCAAGACCCCAACCCACTTCCATGCCCTGAAAGCACATAGCACTAGCCCTCTCTTCTCGCTGTGATGGGCGTGGACCTGGCCATGGTGACTGAGCCCATCAGCCTGCCTGAAAAGGAACCAGTCCAGGGGAAGCAGAGAGAGAGACTGACTCCCTCAGGAAGAATTAAAATGCTTGGATCCAGCCATGCCTGGAGTTTATGCTATGCCTCGTATTGGAAGCTGGTCTTTGCTTTTTGGAGGCTTCAGACTGACTGACTCAATGGTTTGAGCAAACTTTGGGAGATGGTGAAGGACAGGGAAGCCTGACGGGCTGCAGTCCATGGGGTTGCAAAGAGTCGGGCATGAGCGACTGAACAACAACAAATATGGAAAATGGAACCAGAAGTTGGGTGTTGAGATGAATGGATTCTATGATGTGGAACTGGTGAGTCAGATTGGGTTGCCTTAAACCCAGCTAGAGAAGAAGGAACTCTTGGGTGTTCCCTTCCATGAACTGCTAAATATACCTTCCACCCACCGGGTCAGGTGGCGCTGACTTTGCTTGCTCACCACAGAGAAGCCCTGATGGACCCACCCTGTCCCCCTCCGAAGGCTTTTCTTTTCCTCATCCAAATCTAACTGTTCTTCACCTTTCTCTTCTTTCTATTTTCACAGTTGGAGTTTGGCTACCCCTCCCATCAACAACCTCAGATATGCAGATTATACCACTCTAATGGCAGAAAGTGGGGAGGAACTAAAGAGCCTCTTGATGAGGGTGAAAGAGGAAAGTGAAGAAGCTGGCTTAAAACGCAACATTCAAAAAACTAAGATGATGGCATCTGGTCCCATCACTTCATGGCAAATAGATGGGGAAACAATGGAAACAGTGATAGACTCTATTTTCTTGGGCTCCAAAATCACTGCAGATGGTGACTGCAGCCATGAAACTAAAAGACGCTTGCTCCTTGGAAGAAAAACTATGACAAACCTAGACCTGTATTAAAAAGCAGAGACATCACTTTGCTGACAAAGGTCTATCTGGTCAAAACTATGGTTGTTCCAGTAGTCATGTATAGATGTGAGAGTTGGACCATAAAGAAGGCTGAGCGCTGAAAATTTGATGCTTTCAAATTGTGGTTCTGGAGAAGACCCTTGAGAGGCCCTTGGACTGCAAGGAAAGCAAACCAGTCAATCCTAAAGGAAATCAATCCTGAATATTCATTGGAAGGACTGATGCTGGAGCTCCAATACTTTGGCCACCTGATAAGAGCCGACTCATTGGGAAAGACCCTGATGCTGGGAAAGATCGAGGGCAGGAGGAGAAGGGGAGACAGAGGATGAGATGGTTGGATATCACAGACTCAAAGGACATGACTTTGAAAAAACTCCAGGAGATGGTGAAGGACAGGAAAGCCTGGCATGAGGCAGTCCATGGGGTTGCAAAGAGTCAGACATGACTGAGTGACTGAACAACAACAATAATGAACACCGTGGGTCATTTACAGGCACTTCATGTTACACACCAGTTGGGATTACGGTCAGCTCCACCAAGGTGAGGCACTGGTCTCCTCTTCCTCAAAGCTCCCAGGCTTGCTGCCACCTCAGGGCCTTTGCATTCCTGGGCCTCCTGCCTGGGACACTTCCCCAGGTGTACCCCGCCTTCCAGAACCCCACGGAATATTTCAGCCCACTGACACTTCACACCGGCTTCCCCTGAAGCCCTGTACGGGCAGAAGGAACATAGACCCTACCGCATCTTGTTTGCTGGCTGCGTCTTCTCTAGAACATCAGCCCCCTGAGGGCAGAGCTTTTAGATGATGTCCTTCACTGCTGTGGCCTCGGTACCTGATTCAGAGGAGGTGCTCAGAACTCACTTAAAAAAATATTTAATTATTTTTGGCTGTGCTGGGTCTTTAATGCTGTGTGTGAGCTTTCTCTGGTTGCAGCGAGTGGGGCTACTCTTTGTGGTGGTGCGAGGCCTTCTCACTGAGGTGCCTTCTCTTGTTGTGGAGCACAGGCTCTAGGGTGCCCGGGCTTCAGTAGTTGTGGCGCACGGGCTTAGTTGCTCCACACCATGTGGGAACTTCCCAGATCAGGGATCAGACCTGTGTCCCCTGCATTGGCAGGCAGATTCTTAATGACTAGACCACCAGGGAAGTCCCAAAATGTACTTTTAAAGCCAGTAAATACTGCGGAGAGATGAGCTAGTGAGCAGTGCCTGTTACTTGTGAGGTGAGCGCTCTTATCGTACCCATTTTGCAGACAAGAAAGCTGAGGCTCAGAGGGTGCTCAGTCATGTCAGACTCTTTTGTGACCCCATGGACTGTAGCCTGCTAGACTCCTCTGTCCATGGGATTCTCTAGGCAAGACTACTGGAGTGGGTTGCCATGCTCTTCTCCAAGAGATCTCCACCCACATCTCCTATGTATTCTGCATTGCAGGTGGATTCTTTACCCACTGAGCCACCTGGGAAGCCCACCCTGGGACATAGGAGCTTTGAACGCAGGCCAATCCAGCTCCAGGACCCACACACTGACTGCCCAGCAAGGTGTGGGGCACATGGTAGATCCCCCAAATAGAATGAACCTATAAGAGCTCCCTGAATGTGGAGGGCCAGCTGCTGCCAGATGTCGGGACGGCTGAGTTGCTGTATCCCCAACTGATCTGCAGCTGGAGCACACACCGGCTCAAACTGCCCCAGTTAGCACACCTTTAAATTTAGCTTTTTCTCCCTGCCAGGGGACATGGGGATTCAGCACGGGAACGCTCCCTTCTTTCGAGGAAAAATGCTTTGCAACTGGAGTGCAGGCCACTGGGCCACTCCTGCCTGGTCCAAGGAAGGGCCTCTCAGGCAGTGTACTCTGGATGCCAGGGTGAGCTTTAGGCAGATCTGCCTTTAATGGGAGAGGCTCCCTGCTCTTCCCCAGTCCCGTGTCCCGTCTTCCTGGTACCAGAAGTGGAGCCAGGCGCCTCATTTCCCAGCCATGCTTATGGGTTCAATATGTGTAGCCTGGGTCCATATCACTTCCTGGCTTAACATCTCCCCTGGGGATGTCCCTGGTGCCCAGTGGTTAAGAACCTGCCTTGCAGTGGAGGAGATGCAGGTTTGACCCCTGGTTGGGGAACTAAGAGCCCACATGCCGTGGAACAACTAAGCCCTCCCTTGTACTGCAACTACTGAGCTTGCTCGCCACAACTAGAGAGTCCATGCACCACAACAAAGATATCTGCATGACGCAGTGAAGATCCCACGTGTCACAGCTAAGACCAATGCAGCCAAACAAACCAAAAACCTCCCCGGGTGCCAGCTGTGCTCATAAAACCCAGCTCCTGGCTACGGCTTGGTGGGGCCGCTGTCACCTCTGCTCGCATCTCTCTCCTGTTCCTCAGATGATCCGGCATTGTCCAGCCCCAGGGCCTTTGCACATGCCACTTTCTCCTCCTAGCATGTGCTCCCCCAAGCTCTTCGAAAGGCAGGCTCCTTCTTAGCACTTCCAGCAACGCCTCCGAGACCCTTCCCGACCACCCAGAGGGGCCGCCCACCATCCAAGCCTGATTACTGCCTGTCACCCTGTCTCACTTGCTCTTGTCAGTTACCTGGGATCTGCCTTGCTCTCCTTGATGGAGCGTAGGCTCCGTGAGCAAGGGCAGAGGCTGGCTGTGGCCTGGGCAATCATTTACCTCTGGAGCCTGGCATGGGGTAGGCTCTCCCAGCACAAAAGAACACAGAATCATGCGAGAGGGTAAACTTAGAGGATGAGCAGGTGACCCACAAGGTACCGGGAGACTTGCCCCTGCTCCAGGATCCCACCTTGATCCTCCCCATCCTGTCCCACGCCCTCGTGCTCTAACGCAGGAGTCAGCAAACTCTCCATCAACAGCCACGTGTCTTTTCTTCTTTTTCACTATGTATATTTTTTGGTTGCACTGGGTCTTAGTTACAGCCTGTGGGCTCTAGTTCCCTGACCAGGGTTCAAACCTGGGCCCTTTGCATTGGGAGCCCTGAGTCTTAGCCACTGGACCACCAGGGAAATCCCAAGAGCTGCAAGTCTAAACTACTCATTTCTGCCGCGGTGGCACGGAAGCCGCCTTAGAGAGAGAACACAAGGGAAAGAGAACAGGTATGGCTGCCTTCCAATGAAATGTTACTTATGGACGCTGAAATTTCAGCTTCATGTACTATTCACGCATCATGCAATATGGCTTTCTCCCCAGCCATTTAAAAATGTAAAGAACCATTTTTAGCTCCCGGAATGCACAAAATCAAACGATGCATGCTAGATGGTGGGTAAGTGGGCTGTGGTTTGCTGACCTGTGGTCTCTCTGTGTCTTTATTTTCTTATAATGTAGGCACATTTTCTAATCTATTTGATCTTTTTTTTTTTTCTATTTTTTTTTCTATTTGATCTTATAAGTGCACTCCTCATCAATTAAATTGAATGTGGAGACTTTCCTGGCTAAGACTTGGGGCTCACAATGCAGGGGGCCCAGGTTCCATCCCTGGTCGGGGAACTAGACCCCATATGCCAGTAACGTAATACCCCAGTGCAGCCAAGTAAATAAATATTTAAAAGAAAAAAAATGAAATATGTTGCTGTTCATGGCACACAGGAAGTTCTCAAGTGCTTTCCAAACCACATAAAGCTCCTCGACTCAGCAATGGGCCCCTCAAGTGTATGTGTGTTTTCTTCTTGTCAAAATTAATAGTAGCAATATTTGTAGAACCTTTGGCTCTGTGCTGAAGACTGTACAAAGCTTAGGAAAAACTGTTTTAAACAAAGCACCGTGTGTCTCTCTCCTCAGTGGTTTACACATCTCTGGATTTATCATTGGAACATTTGTTGTCCATTGATTTCAGGAACAGACTTAATTCTATGAGGCATATTTCTTTCTCCAAAGTTCTCAAACAAAGGTATCACGACTTTTGTTTAAATGAATATTCAGTGCTTATATTATATGAAACTTTTGTTCACAGTGAACAGTGTCCACTAAGGAACACTTATTTTCTAGGACTTGCTCTTTGCTCTTCCTGGAGTTAGTGATTGCCTTTGTTTTGTATGTCTGTGACTCTCTCTCCCCGAGCTCCTCAAGTGGAACTAACTACCCCAAACAGGAGCAGCTGTTGCCTGGTTGTGCTTCTGACCCCTCGTTCTTTAGCACCCAGGATTCCTGCGATGTAGCTCCAGTTTCTTGGGTCCAAGTCTCCTGTTTATTGGTTTGTGCCTTTGTTTTAGGAATTCATACGCCCCGGGCATTCCCAGAGAAAGTGTTTTCCTTCACTCTTCTGTGTGATCGGTGGTCTGACTGAGGACAAGTGCTCTGGGTACACAGTCGCTTGCCTCAGGTCTTCCGGCTTCCAGTCTCGGACAGCTAAACAATCTGAACTGTTCTGCTTCCTCATTTTCTGCTTGTCACTTTTTTTTCCCCTCCTCGTTTCTCTCTGGAAGCTTGTAGAATCTTCTCTGTCTTCTTTTCTTTTTGTTGTTCAGTCAATCAATTGTGTCTGACTCTTTGTGACCCCATGGACTACAGCATGCCAGGCTTCCCTGTCCTTCAGCAGTTTCTGGAGTTTGCCCAGACTCCCGTCCACTGAGTTGGTGATGCCATCCAACCATCTCGTCCTCTATCGCCTCTTCTCCTCCTGCCCTCAATCTTTCTCAGCATCAGGGTCTTTTCCAATGAGTTGGCTCTTCACATCATGTGGCCAAAGGATTGGAACTTCAGCTTCAGCATCAGTCCTTCCAATGAATATTCAGGGTTGATTTCCTTTAGGATTGACTGGTTTGATCTCCTTGCTGTCCACGGGGACTCAAGAGTCTTCTCCAGCATCATGGTTCAAAAATATCAGTTCTTTGGCCCTCAGCCTTTTTGATGGTCCAACCCTCACACCCATACATGACTACTGGAAAAACCATAGCCTTGACGATACAGACCTTTGTTGGCAAAGTGACGTCTCTGCCCTCCCCACCCAAATTCGTATTTACGTGGCTGCATCAGGTTTTAGTTGCAGCACATAGAAGCTTCACTGTGACATGTGGAATCTAGTTCCCTGACCAGGGGATCAAACCCGGGCCTCCTGCATTGGGAGTGCAGAGGCTTAGTCACTGGACCACCAGGGAAGTCCCTCTGTCTTCTCTTTACTCTCCACATCCTGCCCTTTGACAGTGTGGGTTTGCTGTGGATCTATTTTCACCTGTGATGCTGTACACTTGGTGGGCTCTGTCATGTTTTCCATTCCTGGCCAACTCTTTGGATGACGTCACTGGTGATTTTTTCCACTGTTGATGTCCCTGGTCTCTCTCTTTGGAACTCTTCTTAGTCACATATCGGGCTTCCTGAATTGATCTAATTTTCTTATCTACATTATTTTTTCTTTTTGTCTTGTTTTTTTTTCTCTTCCAACCCTTCTGTTGCCATTTGAATTTCGATCATCAGGTTTTTTATTTCCAACGGCTTTTTTCTGGTTCTTTGAACATTCCTCTTCAAAGGGCAAATTTAAGCTTGTTTCCTGGCTCTTGTACTTTCTACTTGCTCTCTGAGGATAGTATATATACATAAGGTTTTTTTTTTGTTTTTTCTAGAACTGCTTTCTTTTGTTCTTATTCTTTCCTCCAAGTTGTGTGCTCACACATGCTCACTTGCTTCAGTCATGTCCAACTCTTTGCACCCCTATGCGGTGTAGCTTGCCAGGCTCCTCTGTCCATGGCGATTCTCCAGACAAGAATACTAGAGTGGGCTGCCATTGCTTCCTCCAGGTGATCTTCTTGATCCAGGGATCAAACCCGCGCCTCTTATGTCTCCTGCATTGGCAGACGGGTTCTTTACCACTGAGCCACCTGCGAAGCCCTCCCAGTTTTTTCCGGCTTCTTTGATGGTTAACATTCAAGAGGAGAGGGCTACAGAGCTGACAGAAAGCTCCTCACTGTGGGAGTGGCTTCACTCTGGGGTGATTATGGGGGGACTGGCCACTACTGGGGAGTCCTCGAACATCAGCAGGACCTGTAGGGTTTTTCTCACATGCATGCTCTGTGTATGACTTCCATTTTAATCACCAGTGTTTGCCCTCAGCCCTGCCCTCCACTGTACCCATATCCCTGGGACTAAACCTTTCTGGGCAGCATTTTTTTAAAAATGCATTTTATGTCTGTGTCTCCATTATTGCTGTTCTTCAGTTGCTCAGTCATGTCTGACTCTTTGCCACCCCGTGGACTGCAGCACGCCAAGCCTCCCTGTCCCTCACCATCTCCCGGAGTTTGCCCAAGTTCATGTTCATTGCATCGGTGATGCCATCCAGCCATCTCATCCTCTGACACCCTCTTCTCCTTCTGCCCTTGATCTTTCCCAGCATCAGGGACATTTTTGCTGCCCTGAATATAGGTTCATCAGTACCATCTTTCTAGATTCCATATATATGTGTTAATATACGATATTTTTCTCTAACTTACTTCACTCCGTATAATAGGGAGGTTCAAGAGGGAGGAGACATATGTACACCTATGGTTAATTCATGTTGATGTATGGCAGAAATGAAGCCAATATTGTAAAGCAATTATCCTTCAATTAAACATAAATAAAAATTTTTTAAAAGCTGTGATGCAGCTAAAGCTGGCACACCGCCACTACTGAGCCTGTGCTCCAGGATCCGTGAGCCGAAACTCCCGAGCCCACATGCTGCAAATACTGAAGCCAGCGTGCCCCAGAGCCCGTGCTCTGAAACGAGAGAGGTCACTGCAATGAGACGCACGCATAAAGCAACAGAAACCCAGTGGATTTTATTACTGAGTTCTCTCCGCCGCCCTGCAAGGTTGGTGCTGATGAGTTTTAATCCAATTTCATAAGAGGCTCTGGGAAGTGAAGTGAGCTCCTGACACCCCATGGCTAATATGTCAAAGGGCCACGGAGTCACCCTTTTTGAGCGAAGTGACTCTGGCTGTGCTTTGGGTTCTCCCAAGGAAGGCGATGTTTGCAGATTGTTGTTGTTCGGTTACTAAGCCGGGTCCGACTCTCTGTGACCCCGTGGACCGCAGCATGCCAGGCTTCCCTGTCCTTCACTGTCTCCTGTAGTTTGCTCAAACTCATGTTCATTGAGTCGATTTGCTGAGTGAACATTGAATCAACCTCAGCATTCTCAGTCGGGGACAGAGAGAGGTCCCATGAGCAATGGCCCATGGCACATAATAAGGTGTGCATGTTGCGTGAATGAGATGATGATAGAACAGCTGCTGAGTATCTAAGACATGGCAGAGGGAGACCTAACTGTTAAACGTATGTGCAGGAAAGTATCTTGGAAAATGAGAGGGTGTGGTCCTGACTTGGGGACTGGAGTGGGTCTCTTTAGTTTAAAGTGAGGGTGGGGTGGGGGAGGAACTCACACAGCTCTGATGGAATGTGGTCTTGCGCATGGAAGTTTCAAATGCCTTAAAATCTCATTCCTTTCAACATTCAGGAAGGTGTTTGCCGAGGTGTAATTTGTAATCTGCAAATAGTCTAAACATCCAACAGTAAGAGAACAATTAAGCAAATTAGGGTACGTTCATGCAGTGGAATGCTGCTGCTGCTGCTAAGTCGATTCAGTCGTGTCCGACTCTGTGTGACCCCCTAGACGGCAGCCCACCAGGATCCCCCGTCCCTGGGATTCTCCAGGCAAGAACACTGAAGTGGGTTGCCATTTCCTTCTCCAATGCATGAAAGTGAAAAGTGAAAGTGAAGTCGCTCAGTCGTGTCCGACTCTTAGCAACCCCATGGACTGCAGCCTACCAGGCTCCTCCATCCATGGGATTTTCCAGGCAAAGTACTGGAGTGGGGTGCCATTGCCTTCTCCGGTTAATTGGCTCTACCCAAGTACACAATAAGTTAAAGGAAAAAACAGACAAAAAGCTACATCTCTTCATAGTAGCCACAAAGTGGAAGTGACCCAAATGTCCGTCAACTGGTGAATGGATCAAATGTGGTCCATCCACACGCATGTAGTCAAAGCTGTGGTTCTTTCCTGTAGTCATTTATGGATGTGAGAGTTGGACCATATTTTAGCATCTTGATAATAATGAAAAAGATTTGTCTCCAAAGGTCTCCAGAAGAATTCAATTACAAAAACTATATCTAAGCACCTTGAAAACACAGCTGAGAAATCAAAGTTGTTATAATGTCAAGTGAAGGAGGAATGTAAGTAGTATAAACAGCGCACCTGTAACCAAGTGTCAAAATGAGAAAATTGGAAGGAAACAGTATTAACGATGGTTGACTTTATTTCCCTTCTTCCATTTTTTTCTGAGAGTTCCAAGATTCTTGTAATTGGAAAAACCCAGTGCATGAAAAGAAAATTTTATTGTGTTAAAATAGACATGGTACCATGGACAAATAAAATAGACAAAATACTATTGTAACCGTTTTTAGATGCACAGCTCAGTGGCATTAAGCGTATTCATATGGTTGCGCAATCCCCACCATCGTATGATGCAGTCATTCATGCGATTCCCTTCCATCATCTCCAGAACGTTCTCATCTTCCCAAACTGAAACTCTGCCCCCATGAAACACTGACTTCCCCATCCCCTCCCCCAGCCCCTGGCCCCCGCCATCTACTTCCTGTCTCTACAGATCTGACTCCTCTAGGACCTCCTGGGAGTGGAATAAGACAGTGTGTGTCCTTCTGTGTCTGGGTTATCTCACTGAGCTTCATGTCCCCAAGGTTCATCCACATTGTAGCAGGTGTCAGAACCTCTTTCCTTTTTAAGGCTGAGTAATATTCCACCATGTGAATGACCATACTTGTTTATTCATCATCTGTAATGGACACTTGGCTTTTGGCTTTTTCTCACCATTTGGCTGCTGTGATTCCTGCTGCTGTGAAAATGGGTGTTCCATGAACAGCATATATCTGTTTTCTAGTATCTTTAGTTTTCAGAACTTGGGCAGATATATACAGGGTGACACTCCCCAGGCCCAGCTGCTTACTTTGGGCTGCCTTCTCCATGAGTCCTCTGGCCTGTTCACTCCAAAGAGCCTTGATCTGCTTACCTGAAACATCTTCTCAGCCCTGGGAGCTGAACTAACAGGTGACCAGGGAGAGGATGGAGCCAACATCTCTCCAAAGAAGTTTGGACCGGCCGAGCCCAGAGATGCTTCCTGTACCACTGAGCGTGACTTATCTAGATCAGGGGCTGCAGCGCATTTTTGTGGTTTTCATTCCGTGTTATTGGTGACTTAGCAGGTGGGCTTACTGGCAGGTCTGCCCTCTCATGTTTGTCTCTCCTGGACTGCCTGCTGGGTCTGGCTCTGGCCCTGCCCACACCACCCGCGTCATCCCTCCCACACGCAACACCATCTCCTAGCAACCGGGCTGGCCTCCAGCATCCCACAGCCTGAGGTCCCGCTTCGCTGCTGTCTCTGGCTGCTTCTCTCCCCACTGTCCCCCCACAGCAGTCTCAGTTCTCAAGTGCCTGGTCCTGAGTCTCCCTACCAGCCGTCTGCCTGCTCTGGGGTCCTCTACCCTGCGGGAAGAGGACTGGGAAGCAAAGCTGAGAAGCCACTGCTCTTCAGGCCTGCAGCAGGCACCACCGCCTGGGCGTTCCGTCCATCTGGACTGAGTACATCGTTCACCAGCTGTCTGAGTCTGTGGCTGTGTTGCCTAAACTCGGTGTCTCGCAGTTGCTAGGGGGGCAGATTTAACTCTCTGTCAGCTGGGCTGGTTTTAAACCACCTGATGGAGGAGGTCCCACCCGTCTTCCCCAGGAGGCAGGGATGGGACGGTGAGCCATGGCTGGTGAGATTCTGGGAGCTGCCGTGGCCAGGATGAGAGAGGCCCGTGGTAGTGGGACAGGGTTGCAGCTGTGACTGTTCACTACCCCCCAAAATGCCAACCCATTCTCCCTTCCCTCCATCCTCTCACTGCCTTAGCCAAAGGCCCTCACCCCGACTGGCACGGTAATCTCCTGGGATGAGACCAGAACAGGCGGTGTCATTTCATCTGCTGGGAAAGGAATTCCTCCAATACAGAGACCCATATTTGTGGGCAGGGGCATGGCTTCGAGTATTAACAAACTTGCTACACTTGGTGTCTTCTAGACCTGGGATACCGTGGTGAGTAAGACAGATGCACAGTTTCTGTCCACAGACAATTCATTGTCCTGGGGGTGGCAGCGGGCAGCGGGGAAGGCAGATAACAAACTATTTTAATCTGCTCTGTGTGGGTCTGAAGGAAGTAGACAGAGTTATGTGACAGGCCGAAGGGGTCAAGGGCTTCCCTGGTGGCTCAGATGGTATAGAATCTGCCTGCAATGCAGGAGACGTGGGTTTGATCCCTGGTTTGGGAATATTCCCTGGAGAAGGGAATGGCAACCCACTCCAGTATTCCTACCTGGAGAATTCCATGGACAGAGGAGCCTGGTGGGCTACAGTCATGGGGTCGCAGAGTCAGATATGACTGAGTGACTAACACTTTCAACTGAGGGGGTCCAGGAGGCCTCTCTGAGACCCAGAAGAGAAGAGCAGTGGCTGTACATACAGGTCGGGGAAGGGCTTACCAGGCAGTGGGAATAGCATGTGCAAAGGCCCTGGGGCAGCCGGACATGGGGCTGGTTCACTGAGGACCAGCAGAGACTAGTCGGTCTGGAGTGGAGACACTGAGGTGGAGGGTGGCCCCTGGGGTTCCTCTGGGGGCATTGTCAGGATCGGGGGTTTTATCTTGGGTGCAGTCCTGAGTTTTACCCAGAGCCCCAGCTGCTGGAGGACTAAAGCTGTGAGTGGAGCAGCAGGCAGGGGACCAACAGGACTTCTTATTGGCTTGGCCCAGAGGAACCCAGGAGGTCCCCCGGTAGTGGTGGTGGTGGTAGCCTGGGCAGCTGGGTGAACAGCAGGGCTGTGGATGGAGATGCAGAGGGGGAGGGGTGTGTGGGCAAGGCTGCCCTACGTGAATGCATGGTGTCCTCTGTGCCTGATCTGGGACCATGGCCAAGACCTGCTGAGGGGCTGCTCTGTCTCCTGGCCTTGTTGGGATGCCACTCCCCCAGGAAGGGCCTGGAAGCGGAGGCGAGCAGCCTACCCTCCTGGGGAGGTCAAATGGTCAGGCACCAGCTGGCCACTTCCTGTTTCTAGTAGATATCGCTCCAGCTAGAACCAGACTCAGCTCTGTTCACACCAGAGGGCTGATGCTCTCTTGGCCCAGCTCTGAGCAGGAAGTACTGGCCGTCTCCCTGCCCGGGTCTGTGCCGACGGGCATGTGCTACTGCCACCAGGGGCCACGCAACCTTGCCCACTTCCTACCCCTCTGGCCTCCCAACCACTGCCTGGGGATGCCCCTGGGGACTTGAAGCTGTCAAGGGCTCAGCTGTAACAGGTCTCCTTATCTGGACCCCCTCCCACTGCCCCCTGAGGTTTGCAATGAGGACTTGGGGAAACAGCAGGGGAGCTCTTGGTAGGGGGCCTGTAGGCGGAGAGCCACCCCCCCAACTCAGCTTGGTTGCCCCCTCTTGCAGGAAGCCTTCTGGGTCCCACCTCCCGCTGACAGCCTGCCGATAAGAGTATCTCCTGGACCAGGCCAGGCTGGCTTCCTGGAGTGGCTGTGGATGTGTGTGAGATGAGTGCTGTGGGTGTTGGATCCCTGGTGTTGGGGTGGGGGTCTGCAGAGCCTTGGGGAGATGTCCTGGCAGCTCAGGGTCCTGCCTGGAACCCAGCAGGGTCACTGCATCCCGAGGAAGGACTGTGTGGGCCACACCAAGACACAAGTGCACCTCGTTTACTCCCCACCCACCAAGCTTCCAGGCGGTTCTACGAAGACACTAGATGTGAAGCTGCACACAGGCTGTCCCTCAAACACAGAGGTGAACCGGAAACAGTCAGGTGAGCAGGAGAGATGGTGTCCGCCCAAAGATGGACATGTCCCCTTCAGCACCACTGGGCAGCCAGGAGAGAGGAGAAGTAGCAAAGAGGGAAGTGTGGACAGATGGGGGCAGGGACTGGGTGGGGGTGCTTCCAGGCCCACCTGCCCGGGTCGGGGGGCGCCTGATCCTATGCCCCACCCCGGGGAAGAGCCCCCAGACCCTGCCTCCGAGGGGCAGGCCCCGGACCCATGTTGGCTGCACCTATGCGAGGAGGACGGGAGAAAGACAGAGACAAACCAGCCCCGAATGAGGCGCACAGAGCGGCTCCCCACAGTGCAGAAGGCACGCAGCGGCACAGCATGCGGACCAGGGGGGTCACTCATGTTCCCAGGGTCAGGGGCCCACCCAGCCTGCACCCTCACCACTCAGGGGCTCTGTGGCCCCCTCCATGGCACGCCAGGGCGAGCCCAGCTCAGACCCTGCAAACCTCTGGCCAAGCCTCCAGGCTGGGGAGCTGTCACAGGTGGTGTGTTTGGAACCAGCTGGGCTTGGGGACAGGGGACCCCAGCCTGGGCACACTCCCAGGCTTGGCCAACACCCCCTTCCAACCTGCTTCCAGGGCAGGCTTCCTGGTGTGGGGCCCTCAGTGGGCTTGCCCATGTTATGTCAAATCCATGTGTGCTGGGCGCATCCACACACAGTCATTAAAAACCCACACCTTTTGCAGGCCACAGGGTGACTTTAAAGCTAGCAAAAAATGCCAGGGTTTATGGTTGTGCTGCCCCTTCTCGCCCCAGGGTGAAGGCAGGCCTTGGGTCCTGCCCCTAAACCCCACAGCTCAAATTGCCAGATGAAGAGAGTTCACTAATGGTTTAAGCACAGGTGTGTTTAAAGAAATCTACAGAACGTTACTGCAAAGGGAAACGTGGACTGTCGGTGTCAGGGGTGAAGTGGCCGCTCAGCGGCAGTGTGTCAGGTCCCATTGGGGAGGCGAGGCCGCTTCCTCTGGTCGTTGCCCCCCTTGGCCTCCAGCTCGCTTGCCTCCCGTGGCCTCTTCCGGAAGCGTGCCCCCAGCCTGATTCTGGGGGGAGGCAGCGGGTCGATGCCCAGGATCTTGTGGATCTGCCGGAACGCCAACATGCGCAGGGCGTGCTGGGGGCAGACCAGCTGTCAGGACCGGCCTGCCCGCACCCGCTGGCCCGCCTCACACAGCCTGTGTGAACTCAGGCATTCTCACACCCTCCCAGCAGTGGCCGAGCTCAAAGCACCTCTGGGCATGAGGAACTGTGCTGGGAGCTGTTCACACCCGCTGGTGCCGAGGACGCTGCCCGGAAGCCCGGGAACCTCAGCTCCTCCTCATCTGCTAAGGGGACCCTGGATCCTGCTTCTCCCAGTTGGGCTCTGATTAACAGCAATTTGACTCTTTCCACTTAAGACCCTTCATGATGTCATGCCCAATGTGAAGTCTGCTGAAGAGACTTGCTCATTAATAGAATTTGCAAATGAAACGGAAGCCAGAGATGGGGCGGTGGGGGTGGGGGTGGGCAATGTTTTGATTCTTGAAGCTGTTGAGACGCAGCAGGAGGCCTGGCTGGGTGTGTGCAGACCTGGGGCCTTGGGGTACTCCCAGGATGATGAGGCCCCAAGTCTGCACCTCATCACGGCCTCAGTTCTGGGCTGGGCTGGCCCTGCCCCTGGAAGCAGTCCTGTCACCCACAGGCCACCTGATTCTGCAGGGAAGAGGACGGGAAGCGGGCCCAGACCGCTTCCTGGGATGCAGCAGAGATGTGCACAGGGGCTGGGAGCCGGGCTGCCTGCAGCCAGCTCACGTGGGCCCAAGTTGGGCTGGCCTCCTACCTGGGCGCTGGCCGTGATGTCTTCTCGTTCCTGGAGGGTCATGGAGCCGAGGGCATCCATCTGGTCTCTCTCACAGGGATCCTGGAGCCCGGGCCCATCTGAACGAGGCGGGGTCGGTGGGAGCGGCAGACAAGCAGATGCACCCTTGTGAAGGCTGCCACCACGGCTCTGTGATGTTGGAAGTCTGTGCCCGGACCCCCAGGGGCCCACGGACCACAACTGGGCCTCTCCCCGCCAGTCCCCCTCCGGCCCCACAAGCATTCAGCAGAGCTCCTCGCAGCCTGTGTGTGTGTGTGGCACGTGTGCACACGCATGGGTGAGTGTGCGGTTACATAAAAGGCTCACACCACAGACCCATGTATCACGCTCTTCCTTCCATGAAACACGCTATCATCCAAGTCACCGAAACAACCGGAGAACACCGACTGCATCTACCACGTCACGTGGGCTGCCCACCCGGTCTCTTCCTGCCGCTACCGCTCAGGACGCCGGGAACACCTCCGTGCCCGGCCCACCATGGACCTCCTGTCGTTTCCTTCAGAAGCAGCTCCCGGGCTATCCCTGGTTCCCCAGGAAGGATGGATGTGGCATCAGAGGATCCACTGGAACCCCCTCCAGCCTGCACCCGCCTCTCCTTCCACCCGTCCACGCCTCCTCACGGCTCCCTTGGGTGAGTGACACGCATGCGTGTGTCTGTGTCCGCTGTCCTGCCTAGGCTGGATGGGGTGCTCGAGTGTTCCTAAGAGGCTCCTCTGTCCACCTGCCCCGCTCCCCCATGGCCCTTGGTGTCTGCCAAGTGCTCCAGGGTCTGAGCTGCTCGCCAACAGGGACTGACCTGTGAGGAGCGTCCCCGAGGCCACGCACTCCAAGACTCGGCGCACAGCATCCCCGGGGCTCAGGGGCCCCTTGGTGCTGCTCAGGGCCTTCTCCACCAGCAGCTCCATGGCCTGCGCCGGGACAGAGAAGGAGACCCGGGCCTTTGAGGGGACAGTGGTTGTGCGGGCAGCCGGGTCTCCAGGGGACACGGGACCGGACGCTCCGGCCCAGTGCCCCCTCAGGCCCACCCAGCCACCCACCCAGGGGGTCACCGGACCTTACTGCCCTGGCGTGGCCATGGGCGGGTTTCAGCACCTTCCCTTTTCAGCTTCCTCATTAGCAAAATCTCATCAATGGTAACATGGCAAAGTAGTGTCACGTGGGTTCAGAGATTCGTTCTTTGTGACCTGAGGGCCCCTGAGGGTCACAGGATCCTAGGGCCTAGTTCAGGAACCTTTCTTCCTCCAAGAGCCACCTGCCTGGAGGGCCCGGGGACAGGGTTGGGGGTGTGAGCTGTCGTGGGGGCGTGTCTACACTTAAAGGGAAATGGGCTCCAAGAAATGCGCGACCGCCTCGCACTGCCCCGCCCCCGGCCGCAAACATCTGAGTGAACCTCTCTGGTCACTCAGCACGGGGCAGCCACTGTGCCACCCCCTGGGGTGGAGCTGAGAGTGGACGTCTCCTCAGACCACAGGCAGGAAGCCGAGGTCCGGGGGGCACCAGAGCCCCTGGTTTTGGAGACAAGTAAGGCCAAGGGCAGCCTGGGTTGGGGTGTGGGGAACGTCCAGGAGCCCGCCTACAGGCATGGGAACTGATGGACTGGCTATAGATGGCTGCAGAGAAGAGGCACGTGTTCCTCCAAGTTCAGGGCCAAATTCCCAGGGATAAGGTCAAAGGTGAAAACCTTAAAAACCTACAAGTTGTTGGTTACTGGGGAGGTCAGTGGGCGTGTGATGGAAGAGGGACACTCGGAGATGAGACCCTGAAAGTCGAGGCAGGGGGCTGCAGTGGGTGGGGCTGTGGGGTCTCACGAGGCAACTTTGGGGGTTTGAGGTACCCAGGGTCCCTTGCATCCTCTCTCCTCTCCCCCTGGAAGGGGTCCAGGGCCGGCTGAAGAGCCGTGTCAGGGCCACTGGATTCTCTCCTTCAGAGGAGGTAGGTCTGCCCCAGGCCTAGAGGTCAAAGTGGAGCCAAGACAGGAACCGGCTTCTTGCCCTCACCAGGGCCTCTGCACCAGTGCCTGCAGGTCTAGGCAAACACTCCAGCTTTTGCTGGGGTGCCCTTGAATTTACATGCTTCCTGGTTCTGCCTGCAAGGTTGTGGGTTTAAGATAATACAGTCAAATGAGGCCGTGTCCTGTGGCAAGCCTCCCCCTGGGACTCAGACCAACACCAGCCTTTTCTCAGAAAGCTGGACACTGGACAAGGATACAAGGCTCAGCCTAACAGGGCTGTAGCCTGGCAGGGTTTGGGGGCTTCTTAAAGCAAGGCTGGCCCCTTGGCACTGTCTTACCCAGTCCGGCAGGGCCCCCCAGGTGGGCACGCGCTGGCAGAGGTCCCGGAAGACCCTGATGACGATCACACAGGGCTGCAGGCCGCTGGCTCTTGCCTTTGGGGGAAGAAGCACATGGGAAGCCCCAGGAAGCTCTGAGCACATGGCTGGGGTGGGACAGGGAGCTATGCATGGAGCCAAGGGAGCGAGACTGAGTCAGGGCAGTGAGCCTGGTTGGCGGTCCCATGCTGGCAGTGGAGGCATTGAGGGACTCCAGTGGGATCAGGCCAGCCTCCTGGGCTGTGGGAGGCAACCAGAAGCAGATTCCACTCCCAAATGGCCCAGTCTAAGCCCTAGTGCCAGCCAACAGGGCCAGAGCGGTGGTCACCCCTTTCAAGCTCCCAACCCAATCGGCCAAGAAATGACCTCCATCATGATGGTGAGCGCGGGGTGAGGACACAGAGCCACCCCACCCATGTCAGCTCCTGGCCTCTCCTGGGAGCCCGCCTGCCGCTAACCTGGAACCACTTGGCGTGGCGGAGAGCAGCCAGTGCCTGCAGGCACTTCTCTGGGCTCAGCACGTCTCCTGGGTCCGGCGGAGGCACCTCGGTTCCTTCTGGAAGAGAAGGGCAGGTAGGCCGGCCACCCCTCCCCCTGCTCCCACCTCCTGGGCCCTCAGGTCCCTGGGCCTCCCTGCATTCATCCGTTCATCAGGAAGACATGCAGCTCAGCTCGCTGGCCCTGCCTCCAGACACTGCCACTGGGACACAGAGCTCCCCTCTTGAAATCCCATCCCTCTCCGAGGCTCTGTGGTCCCCTGCCCCCAAGAAGTCCACGTTCAGGTGGAAAACTAGGAATGAAGCTGGATTTCCAGAAACTTCCATGTGCGTGTGTGATTAGGGTCAGGTTTGAGCACATGCCATCACAGATGACCAGGGCCCCATGTCGGGGGAAATGTGCATTTCTTCCTTCTGCTTGCTTTAGGGAGATTCTCCTCCCCTCATCCCGTGAGGCCCTGGTGTTCAGGTCGCAGGAGGGAGCACTGCTCTCCCCCCGGCCCCCAGGCCTGGATCAGTTTCTGGGGGCTGAGAGCCAGCACAGAAACAGCTGAACAACACCCCCTCCCACCCAGCAGCAGCCGGCAGGGTGCGGACCCCAGTGAGGAGCAGCTCTGGGGGTCCAGGGTGCCTGTAGAGGGGCTTCCTGCTCTCTGGACCCCTCCAGCCCGCCCCCTCCCCAACATTCCCAGTCCCCACTTGTTGGCAGGGGAGTGAGCTGGAGCAGGCCTGAAGCTGGGGTCGGAGGGCGGGCGTCACTGTTTCTTCCCACTGCATCTACTTTCAGATGACATGTGGCACTCCCCTTATGACAACTGATAATGGCTTTCCACTCACAGTTCAAAGGCTCTCTTCCTTAAAAATGGAAGAGCCAAAAAGGAGTTGAATCAGAGAAAGCAGCAGTGGTTCGTGGCCCTTACTCAAGGCAATGATCAGGAAGGGGGTCTGAGAAAGGCTGGAGTTTGGGAAAGGGTCCCAGGGGCTGTCCCAGGGGTTCCTCACTCCTGGGCATGAGACTTGGGGTGCCCTACGGCCTGGCCCACGCCCTCTGTGTTGGCTGCCCTCTGGCTTTGGCCTGCACTCCTCCCACTTGCCCAGGCAGCAGTGCCCGTGTGTCTCAGGTCCCCAGGGCCCCTGCTTGGCTGGGGGACCCGGCGCACTGGGTCTCCTTGGGGTGGGGAGCAGGTGCCCAAATAGCCTGAAGGCTCAGGGGGAAGGGCCCCGAGCACACCTGCCACAGCCAGTTCTGAGCCACTTGACACTTGTCCCAGCTCTCCTCCTGCCTTCCTCCGCTACCCCAAGGCCTGGCCCTTATCTGACCAGGGCATCCAGGCTTCACAGAAGCACGGGAAGGTGGTGGTGGCACCCCTCCCCCTAAACCAGAGCAGAAGTGGGTGCCGCCCTAGGCTGCCAGGTATGTGGGAAGATGGGGCTGAACAGAAGGGCCCGGCCGCACCTCGGTCTGCAGAGGGGTCCTCCCGCATTAGGGGCGAGGTGATGGACACAGCGACCTGTATCCGGGGCTCCTCGCAGGAGGAGATGACAATGCTGGCGTCTGGGTCAGAAGAGACCTCGTACTTGTCGTCTGTTACCACCTGCAAGGTGCACATACAACATGAGGCCTCAGGACTCCACCTGAGAGGTGGGACACGGCTGGGTGCCCAGCCCCACACCTTCTGGAACCTCCTAGGGACCGAGACACAGCCTTGCCCTCCAGAAATGCAGATGTAGAAATACCAAGGTGCTTTCATATGTAAAAAACACCTGGAGCTCAATAACAACCAGATCAGCAACCCAACAACAAAACCGGCAGGTGATGTTTGCAGAGAAAGAGACCAAAGTGACCCTTTTCACACAATGACGAAAAAAAAGAGCTCCACCGTAAGGAAGACTCACATTAAAACTAGAATGGCATGCCATGGCCCCCTGTAAGAAGGGCAAAATTTGAGGAGTCTGAGGAGCAGCTGGGCTGGCGTGTGCATGCTTAGTCACTTCAGTCGTGTCCGACTCTTTGTAACCCCATGGACTGTAGCTCACCAGGCTCCACCGTCCATGGGATTCCCCAGGCAAGAATACTGGAGTGGGTTGCCATGTCCTTCTCCAGGGGATCTTCTGGACCCAGGGATCAAACCTGAGTCTCCTGCATTGCAGGCAGATTCTTTACCATCTGAGCCACCAGGGAAGCCCCCGGCCGGCAGATCCGTGCATCTCTAAACTGCTGGTGGAGGCTGACCTGGCGACACTCACCAGGAGCATCCAGGCTCATGCCTTGGACCCAGAGACTCTGCCATAGGAAGTGCTCCCACGCGTGTGGAGCAGCGTGTGTACAAGCTTATTCACTCTCTGCAGCTTCGCTGGTGACCCGGAACACTGGACAAGACCTAAATGTCCAACTACACGGGAGGACCCAGCCAGCTACGGACATGTGGCAACAGCACGCCCTCCAGCCACAAGAAAGAGCGAGGCTCCCTACACAGGAGTGTGGGGTGCGGCCTGACAGGTCCACAATTATTCCGTGAGAACCACACAGTCCTTCAGCTGGCCTACCAGGCCGCCCTTGGGAGGATGAGGGCAGACGATGGTCTCTCGGAATGCAGGACAGGGGGTGCCTCCAGGCAAGGTCTGAGGCCCCTTGGCTCTGGTCCCCACCCTACACCTGCCGTGGGGCCCAGGGTTTAGTCTCGCCCCAACACAGGCACCCTTATGGCCCCGCCAGCCCCGGCCCCCTCACCCGGGGCTGCCCAGAGTGTCAGTCCTCTGCAAGCAGAGGCTCCAGGCAGCCCCGCCCTCTCAGCGGGCCCCCTCCTTTCCAGACCTCGTTCCAGTCAGTCTCTCACAGGGGGAGCTTCGGGAGCAGGGACCCTCGTTCATGGCCGTTAGAACTCCGACTGCTGCCCCCAGGTAGACGGCACAACGAAGGTGGGTTTGGTGCAGTGACCCAGTGCCTGGAGACAGTTTACTGTGTCCCTCATGTTGCTCTGGAGTTCCCGAGTCACTTGGCCAGGTGACAGCCAAGAGGTCTGTCTACATCTCTGGGGGCCGAGCACCACCAGCTCTCCCATGGCCTCTGCTGTCTTCCCTCCGGCCTCATCCATTTTCATGGCCCTGGGTTGCCAGATTCTGGAGGACAGGGCCTGCATCTGAGCCATCTTTGTATTTAGCAAAAAACTGCTATGTCGTGGGGTGTTTAGGAAAAATGAGTGATTAAACTGGTGAAGTTGGAATATGTCACTCCCCTGCTTAAAGTTCTCCAGTCTCCACATTTCCCTGAGGAGGCAGTCATACTTCCCCACACGGCCTGCCCAGGTAGCACTAGTGGTGAAGAATCTGCCTGCCAGTGCAGGAGACACAGGAGACACGGATTTGATCCCTGGGTCAGGAAGATCTTCTGGAGGAGGGCGTGGCAACCAACTCCAGTATTCTTGCTTGGAGAATTCCATGGACAGAGGAGCCTGGTGGGCTATACAGTCGATAGGGTTGCACACAGTCAGAGACAACTAGTGACTTAGCACTCACATGGCCTTCAGGCCTGGCTCGATCTAGGCCCTCATCCACTCAGGCTCACCTCTCCGTGGGCCTCCTGCCTCTTGGCCTCTGCAGGTTCCCGTTCCTCTATGGGGAACTTTGCCCGCCCCCATCTGTCAAGGCTTCTCCTCATCTCTCAGCTCACCTACTCTGTCTTCTGTTGAGACTCACACCTCCCATGGTCCTGTCTGCAGTGGACCCCACTCTCCCTGAGTGCTCCCTACCTGGCACCAGGCTTGAATTGCTCTACAGAAGATACATCAGAACTCAGCCTTCTCTGTACCAGACTGGGAGCCTCAGAGAAGGACCTAGGAGGGACGAAGCTGAGTCCCCTCGGGGAGGGTGGCAGACAGGAAGGAGAAAGCACTCTGGCAAGTGATCATTTTAACTCAAGATGATCAATTAACATCATGACGTGCTCTCCCTCTTCTCCCAGTTATTATCTCGGGTGAGAAAAGCTCTATGACAACAATGGGAACTGTGCTGGAAGAGAAAGTCCGGCCAAGCCTCCAGTCCTGTGCCTCCCTAGTGCTTTCCCTGCAGATCGTCCTCATGCCAGCTGGCTGGGCTCTGTGTGGGTGTGACAGAAGTGACTGTCCTCATGAACCAGATCTTAGACTGTTTCAAGCCCTACTGTGAACCCCCCTGATAAGGGAACCCTCAGGTTCCACCAGTGGATCCCTATGCCTGTTTCTAAAAGCAGACCGGACCGTGTCTCACCCAGGCAGACCCCACGCAGCGCGGCCAGGCACCTCACCGGGAGCTGGAGAGGCAGCTGCTCGGCGACTCTGCGCTGCAGGGCGCGGGTGGGCTTCTGGGAGCAGAGCAGGATCAGCTGTACTGCCCGGTCTCCACGCAGGAGTAGCCCCTTCGCCAGGAGGCCGACCCGCATCACGCCTTTCAGGATCCGGGCTGAGGGGCTGGGGCGGCTGCTGAGACAAACCCACGGACCAGTGAGCAGGGGGCACGGAGGAAGGACCCCCACTCCCGACCCAGAGGCATGGGTTTCCTTGCCAGGCGCCTGCGCCTCCATGTCTTCATCTGTGAAGTGGGAGCATGGCCCTTCCCAGAGGGCACCTGATCCGAGAGACACCGGGAGAACTGGGAGAACAGGGAGAGTTCTCGGACCTGAGGATGAGAATCTATGCTGCTCGGCGGGGCTGGCAGCTGGCACCCTCTGCTGGTAAACTGCATGCCGGAGGGGGGGGGGCAGGGGGAGCGGGGGGAGGGGACGGTTGCTTGACCCCAGGCAGCCTCGTCGGCCCCCAGCTTCTGAGCTGTCTCTGTGGCCACGTCACCCCCACCTGGACTCCTTTGAGGAGGCCTGGCCGGCGGCTCCCTGCCTGTCCTCCCCTCCAGCCTGCGCATCTAGTCCCACCTCCCCTGCCCCCAAGTCTGCCCTCGCCCGCCCACCACTGTCCTGGCCACTTTCTGCAGGTGACCCCCATGGCAGCACTGGCCTGGCAGTCACCCTCCTACTGCTGCCCCGCTGTAGGCTGGGGACACCCCAGCTTCTTCCTGGGGCACCCACCCTGACCCCTGGCTGCTGCACCACCACCCTGTCCTTCCACTCCCTCCCCACGAGGCTCGCCCACCCGGACCGTTGCCTGGGGTGCCCCCACGCCATGGTGGACCTCTCCACGCTGTCTCTCTCTCACACACACACACACACACGGTCACCTCCTCAGAAGCTGCCACCCGCTCCGACCACTTCCTGACTACCACTTTGCTTTGCGTCGTGTCTCAGGACATGCGATAACTTTATTCTACGATACATGTGGGTGTCGTTGTGATCTGTCTCCAGACCACCAGTGCTGGAGCCTGGGATGGTCCAGGGGGACCCAGCCATGCCTGGAATGTCTACAGGACAAGGAGCAGACCCTTTGGGGGAAGGCAGAGCACAAAGGTGGGAACCCGTGGATCAAGAGATTTACAACTTGTCAATTAATTGGGACCCTGATTCAACACGAACTGCAAAACAAAAAAACCTCCTAAAAGACTGAATTATTGTTATCTATGGGACAACTGGACGCTGCAGCACTGACTGGATATTTGGTGTTGCTAAAGAATTATTGTTCATTTTTCTTTGAGGATGATCATGGCATTCTGGTTTTGTTAAATGAAAAAGTATTGTTTAGAGATGGGCTCTGATGCACTGACATACTCCAGCTGTGGGCTGGCGCTCAGTAAGGTGTCAGACAGGATTTCCTTTAACCACTGTGGGCAAGGCGGGAGATGGGGAGAAAGCAAGTGAGCCACCCTCGGTTTAGGTATGGTCATCTTTTGTGTGTGTTAGAGAATTTCCATAATAAAAGTGAAAAAGAAAAACCAACACTAATGAGCTCTTTGCGACAGTTAAGTAAATAATGCAACATCCACAGGACAGTTTACCATGTTCCTATTAAACACACACACACACACACACACACACACACATTTCCACAGAGAAAAAGGCCACAAACAAGAGTGAGAAAGGGAATTCCCTGGCAGTCCAGTGGTTAGGACTCCACGCTCTCACTACCAAGGGCTCTGGGTTCAATCCCTGGTCAGGGAACTAACATCCCACAAAGCTCAGTGCAACGAAGGGAAAAAAAAATTGTGAGGACAAAAAGCCACCAACACTTCTATGTTTTTGAAAAATAATGTAAAAAAAAATGAAAAAGACAAAAAATAAAAATAAACAAACAACAACAAAGAAAGAAAAATAATGTAAGGACAGAACATGTAACATGACATCAATGTTATGTGAAGGCTTTAAAAAAGTGCAATCGGTTTTGCTTTCAAGCTGGGTTTGAGGGGGTTGTGGGAGTGTGGGGGCAGTGGGGCTCCTGTGCTGGTGGAGGCCCCGTGTCCTCACTGCGGTGGGGCATCTACTCAGGGGGCGAGTGGTCCAGCACTGGGGAGGCCTGAGCGGGGCCTGGGCCTCCCTGAGGTGCCTGTGTGGACGCCCAGCCTTGACACCTGTGGGTCCACGCTGTGGAAGCTGGGGGAGGGGGGAGGGTCCTCTCCTTACTATGTTTGTGTTGAGTCCATAATCATTTCAAAATGAAAAGTTAAACTAACAAAAACAAAACCTGAGAATGGGGAGAAAACGGGGAGGGAAGCCACGAAGCACTAAGTGAGGGCCCTTCTCCTTCAGGAGACATGGGGGTGGAGGTTGAGGGAAGGCTGCTCTGTCTGGGGCCGCACCTGCTTCCACTTCCAGGCAGTGAGCTTCCTCACCGGAGTTGGAGGGGGGAGCGGGCGGCGCCCATGTTCACATTGAGGGACAAGTGCATTCGGTTATGACGCCTGGTGACTCATGCATGGCTCTCATGTTCTTCTTCTCAGACAGCAAACACTCGGGCACAAAGAAGCTACTGACTGGAATCAGCCTGACACAAATGCTGCACGATTCCATGGACAGGAAACATCCAGAACAGGCCACGCCATGGACATGGGGCGTGGAAAGGTGGGTGCCGGAGGCTGGGGAATTTTATGGTATGGAATTCTGTTTCAGATGATTAAAAAGTTCTGGAAACAGACAGCGGTGATGGCTGTACAACTTTGTGAATGTGCCCACAATGGCCAATTTCCTGTTACGAGTATTTTACCATCAAAAAAACACCTTAAAATAGTAAACGAGGGAGGTCCAGTGGTTAGAACTGTGTGTGCTCACTGCTGAAGGTCCAGGTTCAATCCCTGGTCGGGAAACTAAGATTTTGCAAGCCATGTGGCACAACCAGAAAAAAAAAAAAAAAAGGTAAATGAAAAGGAAGCCACCCAGAGATGAGGGACCTGGAAAAGCTAAGTCCTCTGGGATTCTCTAAACTGTGCAATGATTCACTACGAGGTGCCGGGACTTTCCATCTTCTGAGAGTCGGGCAGCTGGAAAGATGATTCACACACATGCTTAGTGCTTGGCGGCACCTCTCGCACCGGTCTCTGTGTCACAGGTGAGGACACAGAGGTGCTAATCCTCTGCAAACCACGTTTCTAGACACACCTTCTACAGGAAAGTGACTTCCGGTGTGAGAACACTCACTCTCCTTGGCTGGGGGTACTATAACCCCCTTTGATCTCCCAGCCTCCTGGCTAGCTCCTAGCTCCTAGCCTCCTGGGGAGATGTCTGAAGGAGCCTGGAAAGCGCAGGCCCCAAAGACTCCAAGCCTCCTGGCACTGGAGCTGCCACTTCCTGTCCGGACCCTGACCCCTGCCCACCCAGCCAGGGATCAGCAGCCTCTGGACCCCTGGACAGGAGGGCGCCGTCCATCACCTGTGGTCCCCGCCCTCGGGCTCCGGGCTGGCAGAGTCCTCCTCAGCCAGCGTGTCAGACACCAGCTTGAGAGCACGCTCCGCATGGGAGACGGCCTTCTGGACGGCCAGGAGCTCCTCTTCCGTCGGGTAGATGGCCGCGTGCTTACACATGACATGCCGGTCGTCGCTGGACTCCGGCCGCCTTGTGGGCTGTGGGGAGAGGTGCGTGTGTCTTGTCACAGGCAGGCTGAGAGGTCCCGGTCACTCGGGAGCCATGGGGGCCCTTGGAGCCTGGCTGGTGTGACAGGCAAGTGGTGGCTGGAGAGCCAGGCAAAGGAGCGACAGGGCCCAGGGGGAGGAATAAGTTAAATGGAACTTCCAGATGTACGAGATGGCTTCAGAAAAGGCAGAGGAACCAAAACTACCAACATTCATCGGATCTAGAGAAAGTGAGGGGACTCCAGAAAATCATGTATTTCTGCTTCATTGACTATGCTAAAGCCTTTGACTGTGTAGATCACAACAAACTGGAAAATTCTTAAAACAATGGAAATACCAGGCTACCCTACCTGCCTCCTGAGGAACCTGTATGCAGGTCAACAAGCAACAGTTATTACAAGATGTAAAACAATTGACTGGTTCAAAATTGGGAAAGGAGTAAAACAAGTGTGTATATTATCACCCTGCTCATTTAACTTATACGCATTTAACTTATATGGAACAGGGAGGACCTCAGCCCCATAGCTGTGGGGAACTTGGGCCGAGTGGGAGGCCACTGGGCTCCCTGGAGAACGCTCTTGAATTTCAGAGCCAGAGGCTCCGGAGGCAGCTGGGGCCGCTCCCTCGGCAGGGCGCCCTCCACGGTTTCCCCGCAACCCGCCCAATCCCCATGGATGGACAGTCAGATGCCTCAGTGCTTCCAAGGGATGTGACCACTGGGGCCTCAGGAAGCTCTGAGGGACCCCTGTAGTTGGCGGTGAGGCCCTCAGGTCCCTTCAGCTTCCCCCACTCCGAGGCATTCGACCACCACCCACCAGAGGCTTGGCAGTGGGCGCCCCTGGCCGACTCCTGAGGGCAGGCAGGTGCTGGTCAGGCAGCGGGCGTCCTGAGTGTGCATCCGGGACGGGCGGCCCCTCTTCCAGCCGCCTCCTGCACAAGTCGTAGCGCCTGTGGGACGAGAGGGACTCGGGGCCCTGAGGGGCGGCTGGACTGTGAGGTGGTCCCCTTGGAGCCCTGGGGAGCCCGTAGGGAGCCCTCCCACCGCACAGGGCCCCGAGGCTGCACCTTGTCTCATTGTGCCAACGCCGCAGCTCCCCCAGCCGCCTCTTGGTCAGCTGCCGCTGCCTCCGCAGTGTCTCCTCCACGAGCTTGCGCACCCGTGTGCTGGGCTTGTCTGCGATCGGGAGGTCGGGGTTCACTTTTTTCTGCAAAGTTCAGGGACCTTCATTCAGATGAGAATGCTGGGAAGGGGGGAGCTCAGGGCCCAGGGGACACCCGTCTGACAACACCCTTCCACTGGATTTAGACAACAGTGAGCTTCAGTCCCGAAGTCTCAACACTCCTCGTCCCCCAAAGGCCATGGCAGAAAACCATGAGGACAAAACCATGGCTGACTCAAAGAGCTGCAGACGTGACACTGAGCGAACCATCCGGATGTCTAATGGAGGAGCCAGAGGAGGAAGGTGCTAAGACACCTTGAGGCAACTGCCACCAGTGGTCACGCTGTTCTCAGAGGACTGACCATGCTCGTCCCAAACAGAGTAATTCAGAAAATACCATTTGTGTGAGATCCAATGTGTACTGTAAATAGAATTGTTAACTCACTCGCTGGGCTTCACTTTTAGCACTTAATTTCCTCACTCAGACAGCGTGGTGTTGTCTAAGGATTAATCACCGGTGGAAACAACACAAGTGTGCTTCAGTGGCAAAACACACCCGATGTGGTCCCTCCACACATGGAGCATCGCTCAGCCACAGAAAGGAGAGAAGCCCTGGCACTCGCTACCACATGGACAGACCCTGAGAACATGACACTTAGTGAGAGAAGCAAACACAGAGAGACACACAGGGTGTGATTCCACTGACGGGAAACGTGCAAAGCAGGCTGATCCACAGACACAGAGAGTGGGTTCCTGTTGTCAAGGGCTGGGGAGGGGGTGGGGGTATGACTGACAATAGGGACCGGGGCTCCTGATGGACTGTTCCGGAATCAGATGGAGCTGCTGGCTGAATGTACACATTTGTGAATGCAGTTAAAGCCACTTCACATGCGCCAGCTGCTTGGTGTGTGAGTGATATCTCAACAGGCTGCTTAAAAGAGAAAAATGCCCAGAAGCCACTGTCTCTCATGAGGGTCATAGCCTGTGCTGTGCACACATGCACTCAGGGTCACGTGTGTCTAAACACACTTGCGTGCACGCGTGCCCCGGCAAACCAGAGGCAGGGAGGCCTTGTCATGGCAACTGAGGGCCCCTCTGGTTGAGCCCGTGGTGCTGAAGGGCCCAGGGACTCAGACTCACAGAGGCACAGGGTGCGGTCTGAGACGTGGGCCAGGGCGTCCAGAGCACAGATGCCCCCCGGCCCCCGTCAGGGCGCACCTTGTACTGCAGCCGGTGCCGCCGTCCCCGCACGTGCATGTCCCTGGCGTTGGGGTCATTGAAGCTGCACTCACACAGCTTGCAGTGGAAGCGGATCACCCGGCCCTCCTCGTTGCACACCTGAGACACAAGGCTTGGCTGAGCACCACCTGCAGCCCCCACACCCCCCACGCTGTGGGTCTGGGCTCTAACAGGAGCCTCCTCCCCCAGGACCTTCCAGGCCAGGCACTGGCTTCCTGTCTGCCCTGTGGTTAATGCTTTCAGAGGAGTGACCTTCAGCAGCGCACCCTGCCAGCCTGGCCCTTCTTGCCACCACTTCTGCCACCGTCATCCCATCCTCCTTCCCTGCCCCCACCCACCCCTTCCTGGGGCTGCCACCAGGAAGCCTGCCTGGTGTGGCTGTTTTTCAGGGCACAAAACTGAAGCGCTGAGTGGATTGAACAAGAGCCTGAACTCCAGCACAGAAAAAGTGCCAACATGCAGGTGCCTAGAGGCAGGGACTGTGGGCATGGGAGCAGAGGGCTCAGAACCCAAGCTCCACAAGGAACCGGGTGTCCGGGCAGGTGCCTGGGGGGCACGTGGGCTCCAGTGCCCAAGGGTCACATGCCTGTGGGTTTCCAGGGCACAGATCCCTCCTGCCACCTTCCTTCCTGTAGGAACTGGGGCTGCCTGGGAGCAGGAGACGTCTCCGCCTGTCTCAGACCTCCTTCCAGGATCTGAAGCCTGACACCCAGGGCTCCCAGTGAGGTCCCAGTGATGCTGGCTCGCAGGGTTATTTGCCCAGGCATGTGTGCGAATCTCGAGGCATGGCACCACCAGGCCTAGCCAGGCACGCGATGGTCGTCCAGCTCTTACCTCCTCCACGTAGCCTGGGCCCACTGGCTGCCCCTCACAGCTGCTTCCAGAAGCTTCTGTAGAGCCTCCTCGGGCGGACGGCTCCCCGGGCCGCTCTGATCTGGGGGTCGCTGGTTTCCCGTGGGGGGCTCTGCAGTCAGTTGCTGGCAGCGCAGGAGGCCCTGGAGGGAAGAACTTCATGACTTGTAGCCTGCTCCAGCCAGAAACCATGGCCAGCTCCTGGCCCACCAGCTGGAAGCGTACAACACAAGGCCACTGGGTCCCCCGCCGTCCCTCTCATCCCCTCGTGACGTCAGCCTGTGGGGTCCGTGGTCCTGTGAGAACCTCACCCACCAGCTCGGGTCACAACTGGAGAGCGGGAGCCTCATGGTGTTTTGTGCCCAGGCGGACGGGTCCACAGGGAGGCCCGGGTTGTAGCCTCTCACTGAGGACATCCTCCGTCAACTGCGGAGTCTGCAGCCCTTAGTCAACAGTGGACACCAGGTGGACCAGGGTCACGTTCACTGACCTTGGTTCATTGAGCCCCAGAAGAGAGACTTTTTTTTAATGTGTTTTTAAAAACAATTAATTTATTTATGGCTGCACTGGGTCTTTGTGGCTGCCAGTGCTTTTCTTTAGTTGCGGAGAGTCGGGGCTACTCTGCTGTGGTGCGTGGGTTTTCACTGCGGTGTCCTCTCTTGTGCAGAGTACAGGCTCTGGAGCGCTGGCTCAGTAGTTGTGGCTCACAGGCTTAGCTGTCCTGTGGCAGGTGGGATCTTCCTGGACCACGGATTGAACCCATGTCTCCAGCATTGTAAAGTGGCAGGTTATTTACCACTGAGCTACTAGGGAAGTCCAGGGAGACATTTCTTTGTCACCAAAACTGCTTTACATCTTCACTATCACATGACTGTTCAAACCTCAGTCCTGCTGAGGCTCAAAATAAAATAGCCCCCCATCCCTCAATGTGGTGGTAGAGAGCAAAGACTGTCCCACACTGGGGTAGAACCCCACCTCCACTGCTCACCAGGCAGCCCGGGGGCCAAATGCTTTGCCACACCTCAGTTCTTCCATCTGTAAAGTGGGACTGATGACAAATCTAAAGCATCATAGGGGGAGAGTCAGGCCCTGCACATGACGCCGTCAGTGGAGCTCCTGACACGGAAGCCTATGTACCCATGCCACACAGGGCCTCGGTCACAGCGACAGATGCGGGGGATGCACACCCGAGGGGAGGCGGGGTTGCGAGGAGCCCGCCTTAACCTCCTGGTGCCCACCTAAGTGATCAGAGCACCTGGGGGAGGGGGCTGCATCCAGCACCAGGGCCATTGAGGGGCTGCTCCAGGCCCAGGGCGGGGCTCGCGTGAGCAGCACTTGCTGGGTCCCAAGCTCCAGGAGAGGAAATGGAAGCTGCCATCTCACTGCCCACACTTCCCCAGGTGGACCAAAGGCACCAGGAGGCACCGCCCGGCCGGAATCTGGCAGAGAACCATCAGAGATCCTGCCTCCCCAGAAGCTATGGCACACAGTGAACCGGGTGGCCAGTCTCTGAAGCTCAGGCTCGCCTGGGGTGGCTGTGAGGCGCAGAGCCGTACCCACACGCGAGGCCTTCGAGGTGGCCGGTCTCCTGGGCGGTGGTGGCCTGCTCGGGGCACACACGCTGGGGCTGGCGGGGGCCGCGGGCTTGGATGAGGCTGCGGGGGCGCTCTCTGCGGTGACGGTGACGGGGATGGAGGCCGGCTGGCTGGTGCTGGGGGCCTGGGCCAAGCCGGGGTCGGCCGGCGCAGGGTCTATGGTGGGGATGGGCTTCCCCAGTTTGGTGTGCAGCTTGAAGACCTGGAACAGACCAGCCCCATCAGGGCCCCTCCCGCCCGACCAACCTCCTCAGGGGCGGGCAGAGCAGCTCACGGTGGTGGGAGCTGGCAGCCTGTGCAAGTGAGGGGGGTCTATCCTGGTCTCCCTGGGAGACCGCCTCCTCCCCAGCCCCCCTTAAATGTCCCAGGGAGGGCCTTCCCAAGCTGTCTCCTGCTAGGAGGTACCCACCAGTCATACACAGGTGGGACCTCAACACAACCCCAAACTCCACACTCCACACCTGTGCTGGTTTCTGCACTCCCAGCACCAGCCCAGGGCCAGCCCCACAGCACATGTGGGTGAATGCGCTGAGGGGGCCGGGTGCTCCGAGGTACGCGTGTGCACGCCCACAGCACAGGTCCACGCTCTGGGGGAACTCATACACACATCCAGAGATACAGATCACCGAGGACACAGTCATAGCCCCTCCTTGGCCTGACCTCCTCCAAGGCATTTAAGTGCTGAAGCTCCACTTGGCAAGGACAATCTGCACTGACGACCGTCTCAGACACATTCACGGGCTCGAAGTCTCTGACACTCACAGCTCAAACCTGCCTCCCCACCCCCATACCCCAGGGCTTCCTGCAGGGCTTCCTGTCCCCAGAAGCAAGTCCCAGCCTGCAAACCGAGCTGTGACACCCACAGCCCACCCCACCTGGGCTCCAGCTCTCCCCTTGCATACCTGTGACTATCAGGTCAGGGCCCCTTCTCCACACTCCCCTGTTCCTTCCTCTGTGGGGTTTGTGGGGTCACTCAGGTATTTGAGAGCCTGTCCCAGCTGGGCTGGGGGACGAGGCCTGTGGTGAGCTGGGGCAGAGGACAGGACGGGCGCTCGGGGTGGCCCGACCTGCAGAGGGGGCTGGGGAAGGGCTGGCAAGGCCACGGTGTGGGGGGGCGGGTGGTGGTTCAAGGAAAGGCCCTGGGGCAGGAGGGAGCCCGATAGGTGGGCTGGGGCGGCTGGAGGGGATTCTGTGGACAGGGCAGGGGCCTTCCCAACCTTCTCACTCTAAACCACACAGGGCAGCACCAAGCAGGCCTCCTGCCAGGAATCGCCCCCTCCTGCCCTCAACGCACACCCAGAAGGCGAGCATCACCTACCAGGTTCATGACACTGTCTGGGGGGATTTGCTGATTTCCAAAAACCACCTCTGGGCCAAAAAAAGAGGGCCCAGGGAGGGGGAACCTACCTCTTCTCAGGTGGGGGACCCTGTTCACTTCCCCATAAGATGACATACTACAAGCATTTCTAAGGCCATAAGAAAACGCTGCTACTAAAATAGTAATAAATATGACAAGTGCTAATACTAAACAGTGTCAGTTAAATCTCAGATGTTCAAATATGAAAACTTACTACTTTAATTTGATTTTTAAATAAATAAGGACCCCCAAATGGACTATACCATTGGATCTCATCAACATACAGACTCTGGTCCGCATAAACACACAAGACACCCCGAGGGCCCGGAACAGTCTCCTCTTGGGCCGGGCATGGGGTCCGGCTCAATGCCTCTGTCCAGGGGCAGGTGTGACTCTTGTAACTGGGAGGAGGGGCTGCTTTCTGAGGAAGGAAGACACGTGGGCCTGAGGGGAGAGCTGCCTTTCGTGGATTGCTGTCTCCGTGCCCCCCATGTCAGCAGACGCCCCTCTGGGTCCCGAGTGGGCCTGGTTCCATGCAGGGTCCTACCTTCTGGTGCTTGGCCCCCCGGATGTGGGCAGCGTAGGCCTCTGCCCCGGTGCAGGACACGGCACAGAGGTCGCAGCGCAGCTGCGCCTGCACCCCCCGCGGGCTGCCGTTGGGCTGGACGCCCATCTTCTGGGCTGCCTCTTTCTTCTTGTGCTTCTGCCCTTCCAGGTGCTCGCGGTACGTCTGCTGGCAGAGAGCGAGGGCGGCCTGATGGGGGTGTGCCCACCCAGCATCATCTCCCCACAGTTCCCAGGGGTCTGGTGTCCCCACCCCTCTGTTCATGGGCCTCCCAGAGGTTTGTGTACCACCTTTTAAAGCCCAGTCAGGACTTCCCTGGTGGTCCAGTGGTTAAGAATGTGCCTGCCAATGCAGGGGTCGCAGGTTCAATCGCTGATCCTGGAAGACCCCACACGGGGCAGAGCAACTAAGCCCGTGCGCCACAACTACTGAAGTCCATGCGTCCTAGAGCCTGTGGTCTGCAACAAGAGAAGCCACTGCAATGAGCAGCCCTCACACCGCAACTAGAGGGTAGCCCCCGCTTGCCACAACTAGAGAAAAGCCTGCGTAGCAACAAAGACCCAGCACAGACAAAATAAATAAAATCTTAAAAAAAAATAATAAAGTCCAGGCAACAGACCTAGAAGCTCAGACTGAAAAACATAAAGTTTCCTTCTTCTAAAAATCACTGAGTTTCTGAAGCAAGCATCCTCAAAAGACAACACATTTAGTTTCAGAGGCTGCTTGAAAAAATATTCCAGCTTTTCAGAATCTGACCTCAGAAGCCAAGCAAGGACGCGTGTTACCAGAAAGACATGGAACACACTTCTTATTAAGGTGCTGCTTCCAAACCGTGAGTCCACGCAGGAGGGGACTTCGTGAGTCACAGACCCACGGCTCCTGCCCCAGGGCACCTGAGATACCAGACATGTGACCGAGTGTTCACAGGGCAGCCTTGACTCGTCTCCTGGAAGGGGGCCTGCTGACCCGATGTCCTCTACCCACACCAAGAGCCAATAACCCTCAGAGCAGAAAGGCCTCTGGGAAATACGAAAGGCAGTGGTGATCTTGGCTGGTTCTGGGGGTGGGTAAGGAGGCAGGGACAGGAGTTGGGGCAGTGCTCTCGGAACGCAGGCATCTGTCTTTACCTAAGCCACAGGACACGCATACACACACACATGCATGCACACATATACACATGCACACAGGCATACACATGCACACACACACATATAACACAGGCACACATACACAGATGCGTATATGTGCACACACAAACACATACATGACATAAGAGCCTATGGAGAGAGAGCAGCCTAGAAAGAGATACACCAAGGTGCCAATGGTAAACCACTTCAGAACACACCTCGTAGAAAGAGCATGTGTTCACAGCTTATGCCATCCCAATGCCCGACTTGGTGGTGGCGGTGGTGACAGCGGCAGATGCGTGAGCCTGCTCAAGTGATGAGCTTGCACAGAGCAAACCACATGTACACACATACTCACATGCAAAGGCACACACGGGTGCAACTGAGACTAGTAAAACCAGGGGCATCTGACTAAGCTGCCACCTGACTAAGGCGGCAGGTTCAAGGCCAACAAACGTCAGCACTGGAGGCAGGCTGGTGGGCCTCCCTGCAGTTTTTCTTACAACCACATGTGAACCCACCGCTATCTCAATAAAAATGCCAATGCAAAAGCGCTGCTAACATTAGCAAAAAGCTGGGAATAACAGGAGCTGACATTTCTATGTGCCAGATGCTATACCGAGTGACGATGCACTTGGGCAAACCCAGTCCCATGGGAGACAAGGCTGAGAGAGACCTTGACACCGCTCGGGTGATGCTCACATGCCCACACCCCATCCCATCCCACATCTGTGGGGAGCGTCCCACGCTTGCTCAGTGTGATGCCGTGAAGGGTCTAGAATCACAGAGCAGACCTTGTGTTTGACTGGTGACAATACCCAAGAATCCTTACGATGCAAATTTAAAGTCACGCAGAGAAATAAAGAAGGGAACAGGGAAAGCCAATGTCTAAAGGAGAGTCATGCAGTGGAAAGAAGCACAAGGAGTGGGGATGCCCTGAAATCTGAGGAGGGAAGGACCATGGACAGCTGGGGGTCTTGGCGTCGAGGCCCTGAGTGTGGGGGACCTGGCCCTTAACCCTCAGCCAGGAACTCGGGCTGGAGAAGACAGGCATGGGTGCCTCCCAAGTCTCTGCAGTCCACAATGGGGAGTCTCTACAGGCCTCCAGGGGCAGCTTGACGAGCCCTAGTGTCTGATGACCTCTGCAGGGAGCAAGCTGGGTTACCTGCGATCGTGGCTTGGGAGGGCCTTTGCTTACAGAGAAGTACAGGCCCACTCACATGCACACACACGTGCTGCTCCTACCTGGCCGCAGGCCTGTCTCCATGGCCCTTCCTACACAATGCTGCCTGTCCGGCCCTGCAGCAAAGTTCCACTGTGACCAGCCACATCCACTGGGCCTCATGTCCAGGAGGGGGCATGAGTGCCTCCCTGCTGCAGACAGCCTCAGAGTGCAAGATTACGCTGCTGCGGCCCACACCCAGAGCTGGGCTGGCTTTCATGTCTTCCACAAGAACATCAGGCAGTTTTAAGGCCCTGCTGATGCCCACTTGATGATGCAAATTACTAACAAGCCTCTTCTGGGCAGGTAACAACCCTGCCCTCTGGCCGGCTGCAAGGACGAGGAAGGGCTCCCCTACTATGGGGGCAGGGGGCTCCCCTGGGCCTCCCAACAGGGGCCAGAGTGGGGGCCTGACCTGGGGGCCGGCACAGCTGATCTTGCAGATGTCACAGTAGTGAAGCGGGAGCGGCTGGGGGCCGGTACGGGGTCTGGGCAGCTTGCTGGGAACCGGAAGCTTCTTGGCAACGCTGTTGGTGCAGCTGGCACTGGGATTGCCTACTGGGCCACCCCACTGGGATGAGTCCACAGGCTTTGGGGGTGGGGGTGGCGGCGGCGGCGGTTGCATCTGTGGGGTGAGCAGCGGTGGGTAGTAAGGACCCGCCACGGAGTAGGAGGACGCGTCATAGCTTGGGTAGCTTGGTCCTAAGAAGGAAGAGAAGAGTGGTTGGTTTTGAGAGAAGGACCACATGTATTGCAGCAGCAAGCAGTGGAGTGGCCTGTGCCCATTGCCGGCTCACCTGTGTACGGGGCGGAGGCTGCGCTGAAGGATGACGAGGCTGGCAGGGTGGGGATGGAGGAAGCCATGGGCTGGGCGCTGCTCGTTGGGGCATATGTGTAGCTGGAGCAGGCGACGCTGGCTGGTGGCCCTGCCTCGGCGGTGGGCATCTGTGGCAGGGGCTGTGCCTGGCCATACCCACCGCCCCCGTAGGCTCCTTGGGTCCCTGGAGAGCAAGCATAGCCTCTGCAGAGTCAGCCCTGCGGCCCTGGGTCCCGTGAGTGGACAGTGAGAGCCACATGGGCAACAGTGTGGCTAGCTGGCTGTGAAGCCCGGGTGTCTGAGAGGTGCTGGAGGCCAGAGCCCCCGGTTCTTCCATCTCCAAGTCCTCCATGAAACCCACCTTCTTCCATCCTGGGAAAGCCTCCCAGGAAACCACTCCCAGCTCCACTTCAGTCTCTCCCCATCTCTCTGCCGCCCCTCCCCACCCTCCCTTCACACCCTCTGGCCCACTGACCTGTGGAGACCTGGGGATGTATCAAGACAACCCACCCGACTCCCGCATTATGAATCTGGAGTTTGAAATGGGACTTTCCCAGGGTCCCTCCTGTATAAACAAGGACACTGGCCCCCACCCTGACCCACCTGGCGGGCAGAGTGTGGCTGTGGCTGGGAGCTGATGGCCAGCAGCAGGCGGAGGGTACTGTTTGCTCTCGTAGCCACTGGTGGCTGTCGACAGTCCATAACTGTAACTGTCCTGAGCGGGTTTCCACAGGGAACACAGGGCAGGGAGAATGGTGCTCAGGGCAGGGTGAGGCACCCTCCCTCAGTCCCCGCCCCAGGCCCGCATCCATAGCATTCCTGAACTCCAGCCCTGTACCAAAGCTCTGTTTTGGGACCTGGGAATGAGGGACCAGGGAGAGGGCCGTGGCCTGCTCCCTCAGAACCTCATATCTGAGAGCAAAAGTCCCACAGGACATGGGCTGCTGGGGACGGCTCCTCAGAGGGGCGGTGACAAGGAGGCTGGTATGCAGAGACTCCAGGACAGAGCTCCCAGTCAGGTCAGTAGAGTCCAGAGGCCTTGGTGGGGGTCAGTGTATAGGCTTGCAGGAGACCCAGAAGGTGGTCAGAGCAGAGGCCCAAGAGGGCCAAGTGGGCAGGGCAAGTGGGCAGGGGCTGTGGGAAGGATCTGGGGTGGCAGGGAACAGGGCTGGATTTTGGTTCACAGGGGGATTCCAGCTGCGGGGTGGACCAGGGATGATGTGGAGGCGAGGACAGAAGCACAAAGGCCGTAGGAGGCCCTAGGAACAGGGCAGGAGCTCAGGATGGTGGGTTTGGAGAAGTCCCAGGAACAGGGCAGGAGCTCAGGATGGTGGGTTTGGAAAAGTCCCAGGGCTCTGGGGGAAGCAAAGGGGAGATAAGGAGGAAGGAGATGGAGCCAGATGGGTACAAGCTTGGCTGAGCGAGTCAGGAACCAGCTGTGGGTGACAGAGGCTGGGGGGTGGGCGGTGGGCCACATGGAGCATGGGAGCACAACTGCCCGATCTGCAGGCCTGGGGCTCAGGGTCAGCACCCGGAGGGCCCAGCAAGGAGGAGCCCATTCTCCATGCCCTCTATGGGCAGGGACAGGAGCATTAGGAGTGGGGACCTGTCCCCGACTGTGTTCTCAAGGAAGGGCCGTGCTGGGCAGAGACAAGTGGCTGATACCTGGTAGGAGGGTGCTGTGGTGGCAGCTGGCGTAGGCTCCTGGGGCTGGGTGCTATAACCGAGGTCCTGACCGGAATGGGGCTGGTACCCACTGTATCCTGGCCCGGGGGGCGGGGCGGCCTCAGGAAATGGGATCAGGGCCGGACCCAGTCCAGGAGCAGGCTGTGTGGACAAGCTGGCTCCAGCAGTGGGGAGGGGGAAAGCCGATGGAGGCGGGACGCTGGAACCACAGATGAACACAGCGTTAGATCCCGGCCCAGTCCGTAAGGACCTGCGCTGAGCCAAAAAATGCCATTGACGCTAGGAACCTGCTCTCCGGGTGCTCCCAGTCCAAGACCTTCCTGGGAGCGCGGGCACCATTGGAAGCTCTCTTCCCGAGTTCACACAATCTCACAGCAAGCCTGCTAAGTTGGAGCCAGCCTGGTCCCCGTTTCCAGGAAAATCATGGACGGTCCATGAACACTAAACTAAGAATTCTTTACCTTCGAGAACCAGCTCTTGTTCACGGTTTGCTCTGCAGGAAGCCGTGTGTGTGTGTGTGTGTGTGTGTGTGTGTGTGTGTGTCCGTTTAGTTGTGTCTGACTCTTTGTGACCCCATGGACTGTAACCCACCAGGCTCCTCTGTCCATGGGATTTCCCAGGCAATAATACTGGAGTGGATAGCCATTCCCTTCTCCAGGGGATCTTCCCAACCCAAGGATCGAACCCACGTCTCCTGCATTGCAGGCAGATTCTTTACCATCTGAGCCACCAGGGAAGCCCGTCGGAAGCCCAGAACCTAGGCCTCTTATCTACCTCACCTCATCCCACCTTCTGGCCCTTAGAGAAGACACTGGCTGGCTGGCTGTCAGTCTACCTGTTGGTCTGTCGCCACGGTCTAGATGAGGAACTCTGAGGACAGGTGATGAGTGAGGTACTCTATTCGGACCCAGATAGGTCTGATCCCCGCACCCCTTACTCTGCTAAATATCAGCCAACCCGTAGAGAGCGCTCGAATTTAAAAGCCCACATATCGGGGAAGGGTATCAGCAAAGATTTTAGCCCAATTCCAATAAGAATCATATAAGAAAGTTCCCGTGACCCTCCTACATGGTTGGTGGGAATGTACACTGGTACAGTCACTATGGAAAACAGCGTGGACATTCCCTAAAAAATAAAAACAGAAGGAATCTCCTGGCAGCTCAGTGGCTAGAACTCCACACTCTCACTGCCAAGGGCCTGGGTTCAATCCTTGTGTGTGTGTGTGTTAGTCACTCAGTCGTGTCCAACTCTTTGCAACTCATTGGGCCATAGCCCAGCAGGCTCCTCTGTCCATGGAATTCTCCAGGTAAGAATACCAGAGTGTGTTGCCATTCCCTTCTCCAGGGGATCTTCCTGACCCAGGGATTGAACCCAGGTCTCGCACATTGCAGGCAGATTCTTTACCATCTGAGCCACCAGGGAAGCCCTGGGTTCAATCCTCAGTTGGAACTAAAATCCCACAATCTGTGCGATGCAGCCCCAAAATACAAACATAAAAACAATAAATTTTAAAAAATAGAGCTACCATATGATCCAGCAACCCCACTCCTGGATATATATCCAGAAAAGACAAAACACTCTGATTCAAAAAGATACATGCACCTCAGTGTTCTCAGCAGCACTGATACAGTTGCCAAGACATGGGAGCAACCTAAGCGTCCATTCACAGATTAATACGTAAAGATGTGGTATGTATATATATGTATATATACACACACACAGTGGAATATTACTCAGTCATAAAAAGAATGAAATATTGCCATTTGCAACAACATGGATGGACCTAGAGATTATCATACTAAGTGAAGTGAGTCAGACAGAGAAAGACAAATATCATATGATATCACTTATACGTGGAATCTAAAAATAATAAATGAATTTATTCACAAAACAGAACCAGACACATAGACACAGAAAACTTTACATTTACCAAAGGGGAGGGGAGTGAGGGATAAACTGGGAGTATGGGGTTAACAGATATATACTATTATGCATTAAAGTAGATAGCATGGGGGACTATGTTCAACATCTTATTATATTATAATCTATAATGATAGAGAATCTGAAAATACTGAATCACTTTGCTGTACACCTGAAACTAACACAATATTGCAGATCAACTATGCTTCAGTTTTTGAAAGAAGAAGTTCCCGCAAACCCCGTAGGGGATGAGGCAAGGTGTGTGCCCAGCCCAGGGCCAGGCAGACCCAGGGCGCAGAGGGACGACGGCTGGCAGCACCGGCCCACGAGTGCCTTCACACACATTCTGGGCCGACATCAGACTCACACGTGGCACCCACAGTGCTATCCCTGCCCACTGGGAGACCCATGGGGAAGTGGGGGCCACACTGGGGGTGTGTTATCCCGGCCATGCTGGGGGCGCTGAGGGCCAAGCAGAGCCCACTGCATTGCCCTGCCAGGACCGTGCCCAGCTCCTGGCCAGCAGCTCCTCATTCCTCCTGGCAGCCAAAGGGGTCCTCTTCAAGCACAGACCTGATCGGGTCACCCGCCTGCTCAGAGCCTCCCAAGGCCCGCGGCCCCATCCCCGCCCACACTCCCTCACTTGCCTCCTCCTCCAGCACTCCTAGAGCCCTGGCAGGAGAGCAGCGGTATCCTGGAACTCACCACCCTGCCCCCCGTCACCAGCTTCATTTTCCCGCCCAGCATTGCCTGATGCAATCCTTCCACCACTTCTACTTCCGGGAAGCCCCAGGAACTGCAGTGGGTCTCAGGCCATTTCCCAGCACTACAGGGGCACCTGGCACGTGGCAGGCACTCAGCAAATATTAGCACGGGGAATGGTGGATGGAAGCGGCCGGATAGGCAGTGTCCCGGCTCCCAGGGTGCTGGGCTCCTTCTCCCCACGTCCTGATATGGTCTCCCTTTATGTGTATGTGTCTGTGTCCTAATCGCTCTCTTTTGACTTATTTGGCTGTGCTAGGTCTTAGTTGCAGCACATGGGATCTTCGACCTTCACTGTGGCATGCAGGTTATCTTTTAGTCTCAGCATGTGGGATCTAGTTCCCTGACCAGGGATCAAATCCGGGCCCCCTGCGTTGGGAGCATGGAGGCTTAGCCATTGGACCAGCAGGGAGGTCCCCTAATCTCCTCCCCTTATAAGGATACCAGGCATATTGGATCAGGGCCATCCTAATAGCTCATTTATAGCTTCCCTGGTGGTTCTGAGTGACTGAACTGAACTGAACTGGTGGTTCAGTGGTAAAGAACACACCTACTCATGCAGGAGACACGTGTTTGATCCCTGGGTCGAAAGATCAGGGAAGATCCCCTGGAGAAGGAAATGGCAACCCGCTCCAGTATTCTTGCCTGGGAAATCCCATGGACGGAGGAGCCTGCAGGGTTACAGTCCATAAGGTCAGAGAGTTGGACACGACCACACACACACACACACAATACCTCATTTTACTGTAATTATCTCTTCAAAAACCCTACCTTCTACAGTCACATTCTTGAGTTAGGACTGAAGCCCTGACGCCCCAAACCTAACGGCCGAATATAAATTTCATGCGACACAAGTCAGCCCACACCGGCTGCTTCAGGTCATTATTGTAGCAAAACTCAAATGATATGAAAATGTTGATTACACAAACATCATTCATACTGAAAAGAAAGCACCTAACATAAGGTTTACAGAATATATAATCATTTACGAATTAGTATGTTTTTATTTCAGACACCCAAACATCACCAGCCCATCACCAGACACACTCAATAGTAACCTATGATGATTTGACAACTATAAACCAATGTCACTTTTTTTTTTCTTGCTCATTAGAAAGGTATATTTGTTGAGGTAGGTGGGACAGGACATATGATATCTAATTTTTGCCAGCTTGGTCTATAATGTTGAAATGTTGGGACATGGCATGCCAGCTTCCATTTGTACTTTTGCCCTGGGCCTTTCAAACCGTAAAGGCTATTCATTTGTTTGAGTCTATCACAGTTCATTCACCTATTTTACTATTGGATGGTATCTATATTATGTATCAGTTAGCTTCTGAAGAGTTAAAAATTACCCCTGATAAATGTCAATTGGTGCAGCCACTATGGAAAACAGTTTGAAGGCTCCTCAAAAAACTAAAAATAGAACTAAGACATGTTCCAACAATTCCATTCCTGGGTAATCTTCTGAAGCGAAAAGGTTATACACCTCAATGTTCACTGCAGCATTATTTACAATAACCAAGATATGGAATTGACCTAAGTGTCCATGGATAGATGAATAGATAAAGCAGATAGATAAAGAAGATGTATGTATCTTTATCCACTAACAACAGACACTTAAGTACACACACAGGCATGTGTGTGCACAACAGAATATTATTCAGCCATAAAAAAGAATGAAATCTTGCTATTTTTGACAACAGAGTATTATGCTGAGTGAAATTAGAGGAGGACAAACAACACGTGATCCCACCTACATGAAGAATCTATAAAACAGATGAATAAACATGACAAAACAGAAGCAGACTCAGAGATACAGAGAACAAACTGGTGGTAGCCAGAAGGGAGGCGGGACAGGAAAATGAGTGAAATAGGCAAGGGAGATGAAGAGGAAGAAACTACCAGTCCTTAAATAAGCCACAGGAATGTAATATAGAGCATAGGGAATATAGTCAATAATACTGCAATAAAGATACATTTAATGTTATTTATTAATATTCAATACTATATTTAAAATTATTAATATAGATATATTTATAAATAAATACAGTTGATAAATTTGCATGGTGGCAGATGATGACTAGACTTTATCCTGGTGACCATTTTGTAACATATAAAAATATATAAAATTTCTATGTTACATACCTGAAATTAACAGATTATTATAAGTGATTGTACTTCAATTTAGAGAACTACCCCCAGTGATGTGGCTCCAAACAATAGTTATCATCCATCTTTACAGTTTCTGTGGGTCAGAATTTGGGGGTTGCATGGGTGGGCTCTGACTCAGGGTGTTCATGAAGTTGCCAATAAGAAGCCGGCGGGGGCAGCATCGTCTGAAGGCTCGACTGGGGTAGTGGGATCTGCTTCCAGGATGGCTCCTTTACGTGGTGGGCAAGTTGCTGATTTCCCAGTGCTGCTTGGGTGTTCTTACAACATGGCTACCTGCTTCCCCCAGAATGAGAGAGAGAGGGGAAGGACCAGTGGAAGCTATCCTTGTTATGACCCAGCTTTAGACATCACGTGGCATGACTTCTGCCACATTCTGTGTTAGAAGTGAACCACTGAGGGACTTCCCTGGTGGTCCAGAGGTTAAGACTCTGGGCTTCCAATGCAGGAGGCGTGGGTTTGATCCCTGGTCAGAGAACTAGAGGGGCTTCCCAGGTGGCGCTCATGGTAAAGAACCTGCCTGCCAATGCAAGAGACACAAAAGATGTGGGTTTCATCCCTGAGTTGGGAAGATCCTCTGGAGGAGGGCATGGCAACCCACTCCAGCATTCTTGCCTGGAGAATCCCACAGACAGATGAGCCGGAAGGCCACAGTTCATAGGGACACAAAGAGCTGGACACGACTGAAGCAACGTAGCATGCATATGCACAATGAACTAGACCCCACATGCCAGCTGGCATGGCCAAGAAATTAAAAAAAGAAGAAGTGAACCACCAAATCCACCCCACCCTCAAGGGGAGAGGATTAGGCCCCAACTTGTGAAGGAAGGAGTGAGCTTATTTATATGTTGAATATGAAAACTTATGGAAAATTTTTTATTATCTTTTTAAAGATCCGTATTATATTTTTTAATTTTTGGCCACATCGTGAGACATGCCGGATCTTAGTTACCCGACCAGGGATTGATCCTGCTCCCCCTGCACCCCCTGCAGTGGAGTGTTTAACCACTGGACCCCCCAGGGAAGTCCCTATGGTTATGTTTTTAAACCACCACATGCTATTTGCAATTTTCTACCGTCACCTGTGTTCTGTGCATGTTCTACGCATGTCTTCTTGTGCCAGCTTCCCCTTAGGACTTGTTGTGCTGCCTGGGTCCCATACCACCAGCTCCAACCAGGGCACGGTTGAGGGCAATGGGGCAAGGGCGCCTGCTTCAGCTCCACCAGGATTTGTCGGGGAGCTGGGGCCACCTTCTCCTGACTCAGTCACATGGGACAGTCCACGGGACAGAGGTGGTCCCAGCCCAAACCAGCAAGGAAAATGGAAGGCATACTTTGGGAGGATGATAAAAGGCTATGCTGTTGAAGCCACCCAGAAGGCTCACCAAGGTGGTCTGAGCTGTCCAAGCTGCAAGGACAGAACTGGAGCTCTCTGGGCTGAGCTCTGCTGCCTCTGCTGGGGAAGAGACCATCAGCACTGCACACTTATGCTTCCTTCTTCTTAAGATTTTTTTTAGCTGCACTAGGTCTTAGCAGTAGCGCAAGGGCTTTCTCTTGTTGCAGCACACAGGCTCAGTAGTTACAGCATGCGGACTTAGTCACCCTGAGGCAGATGGGATCTTTGTTCCCCGACCAGGGATGGAGCTCATGTCCCCTGCATGGAAAGGCTGATTCTCAATCCCTGGACCGCCAGGGGAGTCCCAAGCTTCCCAGCATGCCAAGGGCCCCCACCTCCATCCAGTGGGGTCTCTCCTCCCAGCCCTGAAGCCCAGCACACAGAGTGGTGCCAGCTGAGGAGGCAGAGGCAAGTGTCTCCCGGGTGGAAGGGTGAGTCTCATCCTTTAGCTGAGGGCCCCAGTGAGGAAGCCGAGACAACTTTGGGGTGCTCTTCACCGGCTGCTGCAGTGACCCAGTTAAAAGCTGTGTCTCTGTCCAGTGGGGGCCCCATGCAGGGAACCACTGAGGTGGGTGGTTGTTAACCTTGTTCATGCCAGGAGATTCAATGGCCTGTTCCATTTAGGGCAAGGTTTATCGCTCCTGGTCCTGTTGACACTGTGAACCCCATCTCTCTTCATAGGGGACCGTCCTGGGCACTTCAGGCTCTGAAGTGCCCAGCATCCCTGGCCTCTACCCACTCAGTGCCTGGAGCACCCACAGTCATGACAACCAGAGATACTCCCAAACACTGATTGAGAGCTACTGGTCCCAATCCCAGGGTACCAGCTTTGAGACCCAGGCCACGATGGGCGGCGTTATGTGCTCAATTATGCCTGGTCCAGACCCTGCTCCAGAAGGACCCCTGGGACGCTGCGGGCTGCTGTCTGACTGGGGATCAGGCCCAAGACAGCACGTCTGCGGGCATAAACTGAGAACTGAAGACACGTTTTGGTTGTGTATGACACCAAGTAGTGACGATTACACACCCTGAGGTTTGAAGGCTGCTTCCCAGGTGGTGCTAATGGTAAGGAACTCACATGCCAATGCAGGAGACATAAAAGACATGGGTTTGATCCCTGGATCGGGAAGAACCCTTGGAGAAGGAAATGGCAACCCACTGCAGTATTGTTGCCTGGAGAATCCCATGGACAGAGAAGACTGGTGGGCTACAGTCCACGGGTTTGCAAAACAGTTGGACATGACTGAAACGACTTAGCACAGGCTAAACCAAAGTCAAGGACAAGAGGAGCGTCTGCCCACAGATGGCCTTGATGTAACTCAGTGCTGGGAGACCTCAGGTGTTCCTGTGCCTGCAGGGTGCCCCCATCAGGTTTATTATGAAGGCAGGCAAAGGTCACAGCTGTGAGAAGGCCAGTTGGCTGTGAGATGCACAGGGCTGAGTATACATCAGCTTTGAGGTTTTTTTTTTTGGCTGTGCTGGGGCTTAGTTGCAGCACTTGGAATCTTCAATTGCAGCATGTGGGATCTAGTTCCCTAACCAGGGATCGAACCTGGGCCCCTTGCATTGGGAGCAAAGAGTCTTAGCCACTGGACCACCACGGAGTCCCAGCTCTGAGTTTTATTTGGGATGGTGAAACACCCTTGACCTTACCAGAGGTCACTCTCCCATCTGCTCAGATGACAGGAGGAAGCACCTCTGCGGAGGGAATAGCTGGGATGCTGGGGGAGGGGCAGGAGAGATGGAAACATGCTGTCTGGGAGAAGGATGGGTGTGCTGACAGCCGGACAGGTGGTAGGAGCCTCCCCCTCCAACCTCGGACCAGAAAGGCCTGATTATGGAGGTTTCTGGGGTTCCAGAGAGGGGTTCAGATGCAGCCCCCAGGCTGAGAGCAGGGCCTGGCACACATGTGGGGATGGGAGATGAGCACGGAGGTTGGCAGGAGAACAGCATGGAGGAGCTGTGGGTGACAGGAGGCTGGGTGGTGGGTTCGGGGATGCCAGGCAGAATATGGGAGTCAGAGGTTTCTTAGGACGAGCTCTGTCCTGTTTCAGGGCACTAGTGGGGTGCTATGCTCTGAATCATGCCCTCCCCTAAGTTCACATGAAGCCCTAACCCCAATGTGACTTGTTTGGAGATACAGTAATTACAGAATTAAATGAAGCTGTAAGGGTGGGGTCCTCATCCTGCGAGGCTGGGGTTCTTATGAGAAGACACACTGGGGATGCCTGCACAGAGGGAAGACCACACGAGCACGTGGGAAGAAGGCAGCCATCTGTGGGCCGAGGGGCCTTGGGAGAAACCAACCCTGCTGGCACCTTGGTCTTGAACATGCAGCTTCCAGACTGTGAGAAACAGATGCGCTGTTTAGGCTGCCCAGTCTGTGGTGCTATTATGATGGCCCGAGCGGACTAGACTGGCAGTGAGGGCTGAGGACGGGAGAAGCTGAGGGTCCTTAGAGGGCATGACACACATGGGCCTCAACCAGCCTGGTGGAAGTGGGGAGAAGACACACGAGACTTCAGGCCTCCTGCACAAAGTCCGGCCACGCTGGTGGCTGGTAGTTGAGAGCTTTGCAAACACCCAAATGGGGGCTTGCCAAGCAGTCAAGTAAATAAATGTTTGGTGACAATGATCAGAGCAGTAGCTGTGACCCCAAAGGGAACACTGGGCCTACCATATGCTGAGTCACTGCTCACAACGGCACAAAGGTGTCCATGGTCTGGGAGGATCATGGGTGACCTGGCATTTATTTAGCAGAGCAAGCTCTGTGAGGAAGCAGAGCACGATGCCCTGGAGCTGTGGGGCGGGGGTGGTGAGGGATGTGCAGGTCCTATGATCTCACACCCTTCTCAGGAGTGGCATGGTAGAGCCCCAACTAGACCATTAAACAGAGAAACGGAAGGGATTTAAAGCAGGGCTTGGACAGTGTGGCCACACCTGCCCACTGCCTGTTTTTGCACAGCCCATTAACAGAGAATGGATTTTGCATTTTTGAGTGGTTGGAGAGGGTTAAGAGAGTACGATTTTATGACATGTGAAAAGTATACGAAATTCACAGTGTCAATATATAAGTTTTGATGGCCCACAGCCTCATCCACTTGTTTACATCTCTTCAGCTGCTTCCACTTTACGGCGGCAGAGCTCTGTAGTGGCGACATGTATAGTACAGTCTGCTGCTATGGGCTGAATGTCCGTGTCTGTGCAAAATTGTTATGCTGAACCCCCTTCCCCTGAATATGATGTTAGAAGGTGGGGCCTTTGGGAGGTAATTTAGCATTAGATGAGGTCATGAGGGTGGGGCCCCTGAGATGGGATTAGTGCCCTTATAAAAGTCATAGGACAGAAGTGAATCAGACAGGGGAGAACTATCAAATGACGTCCCTTATATGTGGAATCTCAAAAGAAATAATACAAATGAACTTACTTACAAAATAGAAAAAGACGCACAGACTGAGAGAATGAATTTATGGGAATTTATGGGTGGTGGGGGGAAGGAGGGGGAAAAAGGATAGTTAGGTAATTTGGGATGGGCACGTACACACTGCTATGTTTAAAATGGATAACCAACAAGGACCTATGTATAGCACAGGGAACTCTGCTCAATGTTATATGGCAGCCTGGATGGGAGGGGAGTTTGGGGGAGAATGAATGCATGTATATGTATGGCTGAGTCCCTTATCTGTTCAACTGAAACTATTACAACAATGTTAATCAGCTACACCCCAATACAAAATAAAAAGTTAAAAAGTCACAGGAGGGCTTCCTCCACCCTCTGCGCTCCTCTATGTGAGGACAAACAGAAGTCAGTGTCTGCAACCCAGAGAGGGTTCTCAGCAGAGCCCAGCCCTGTCTGTGTCCTGATGGCAGACCTCCAGCCATGGGAACTCAGAGGAATAAACTGTTACTTACAAGTCATCCAGTCTGTGGTGTTTGGTCAGAGCAGGCTGAACTAAGACACCCACAGAGTGGAAAATATTTACTCTCTGACCCTTTACAGACAAGGTTTGCTGATCCCTGGCTTAAAATAGCCATCATTGGGACCTCCCTGGTGGTCCAGTGGTTAAAAGACTTCAAGCTTCCAAAGAATGGGGTGCGGGTTCAATCCCTGGTTGGGGAACTAAGATCTCACGTGCCATGTGGCTCAGCCAAAACCAAACAAACAAATCAGCTATCCATTACTTTGTTCTTCACCCTGTGGGCTGCGCTGGGCTGGGCTGCAACTGAGGTCAGTGGCAGGCAGCGCTGCTCCTGGAGAGCAGGGCCTGCACCAAGGCCCTCCTCCCTGTGGCATCTCCTCCTCCAGTGGGCTAGTCTGGGGTCCCCCATGTGGTAGCAGGGTACCCCCGAGAATGGACGCTATGTGGGCAAAGGCTCTGGAGGTCTAGGCTTAGAATCAGATTAGCAGCTCAAACAGATGCTTCAACATGACACCACAGAGTGGGAACTTCTAAACAGAAACTGCTCAGTTCTGGAGACTGGGGAGTCTGAGACCAAGGCACCAGCAGATCCAGTGTCTGCTGAGAGCCCGAGTCCTGGTTCAGAGATGGCTACCTTCTTGCAGTGTCTTCACATGGCACTTCACAAGGGGTGAGAGGGCTCTCTGGGGTCCCTTTAAAAGGGCACTAATCCCATTCATGAGGCACTGTCCTCATGACCTTATCACCCCTCAAAAGGCACTACTTCCTAACACCATCAACTTAGGGGTTAGGTTTCAATATATAAACTTGAGGGGGGACATAAACCTTCCACATATACACATATGGTGGTATCACTTCCACTGCAATCTATGGGCCAAGGAGGGGCATGAGGAAGCCTGGCTCCAGGGCCAGGGAAATAGATGTACTTTCCCAATGGGAAGAGTGCAAGGTCCCAGTTGAAAGGATGTAAGAAGGAATTCCTTCCTGGTGGCTCAGTGGTAAAGAATCTACCTGCCAATGCAGGAGACTCAAGTTTTATCCCTGAGTCAGGAAGATCCCCTGGAGAAGGAGATGGCAATCTACTCCAGTATTCTTGCCTGGGAAATCCCATGGACAGAGGAGATTGGCAGGCTACCATTCATGGGGTCACAGAGGCAGACACGACTTAGCAACTAAACCAATACCATAAGAAGGAAAGACATAAATGACAGGGGTGTTTTGGCCACGGATCTACCACATGGAGGTTTTAGGAGCTGGGAGTGCCAAAAGACAGCTCATAGGAAAGCCTCCACAGGCTTGGCCCGTATGGTTGTCAAAACCTAGGTAATCCAGATCGGGGTTCTCATCTGGGGTGATCCTGCCCCCAGGGGACACAGGGTGATCATGGGGACATTTCTGGTTATTTGGGGGGCTCCTGGCATTGATAAGTGGGGGCCAGGGATGCTGCTCAACACCCCACAGTGCCCAGGATGGCCCCACAGGGAACAATCTGGCCTGGACATCAGCAGGGCTGCTGCTGAAGAGATTCAGGCCTGCAAGGTCAGGGTGCCCAGGAGTGGGGGACTAGAGCCTAACATATGTGGGGGAGCGGCAGGTAAGTCAGCAGCAGAGGCTGTCACTCCTGCCCAAGCTCCCTGCCCCAAGTCTGAAGGGGTAGTCCCCATACCTCTGCTCTAGCTCCCCTTGGTGAGAGGTCAATTTCTAATTTTTTTTGGCCATGATACGTGGCATGCAGGATCTGAGTTCCCCAACCAGGGATAAAACCCACACCCCCTGCAGTGGATGTGTGGAGTCTTAACTGCTTGGCCAGACAAGGGAAGTCCTGAGAGGTCAGTTTCTAATAGCCTTTTTCAGGATCCTTTTAAGAATGAGATGAAAGCTGTGACTTCCTGCCCTCTCAGATGCCCTGGACATGGCAGTTTTGCCTGTAATTACCTGGGGCTTCACAGGACATTGCTCTCCCATATGGGAGAGGGTAAAAGGCATGTCATGCCCTGCGTGACATGGCATATTCCCTTCTCTTGGAGTTGGGTTGGGGAGAGGAATGTAATCAATCTTCTTTCAAGGGCAAGACCGCCCCCTGTTGTCAGTCACCTCAAGATGAAAATTGCACAGGAACAAATGAGATGTGCCCTGAGAATAAGGTGGAAGGAAGTGGCTGAGGACCCAAGGGCTCTGCGTGAGGACTGAGGGCCGGGGACCAGGGAAAAGCTGACAGGGTTTCAAGCTTAGGAACTGGGAGTGCTGCAACCTAGGGGCTGGGACAGGAGCCACACCGCCTGGTTTCCAACCCTGTCTCTGCTCACCGTGGGACCTTGAGCGATCAGTTTACTCACCTGTAGAATGGAACGCCTATCTTTTGGGAGATGTGACAAACAAAAACTCATTTGCTACAGGGCCTCCCAGCATGGCCAGCTCTTCCCATTTTAAGCAATCCTAGAAATTTCTGAAAAAGTCTCCCAACTTTACAGTAATGGCTCCAAATTTAAATATTTTGTTTGTGCTCAGTCATGTCTGACTCTTTGCAACTCCACAGACTGTAGCCTGCCAGGCTCCTCTGTCCAGAGAATTTTCCAGGCAAGAATAATACTGGAGTGGGTTGCCATTTTCTATTCCAATTCAAATATAGCAAACAAAAAACCCCCACTGCACAGGCCTAAGAGAGCAAGTGTGAGAATCCAGCATGGTCTGCAGGAGATTCCTGAGCAAGAGCAGGGTGCTGGGAGTTGAGTGTTGAGGAATGAAGAGTCATGAACTGACCCCAGGTGAAGCCTCCCCTAAGCCAGGGGCCCTGGCTGCTGCTGCTGCTGCTGCTGCTGCTGCTGCTGTGTGCTCATCTGCTGCTCACAGGAAGGGTGTGCCACTGCAACACAGCACTTGGGACACAGTCCTTGTAACGAGGACCCAGAGGCTGCCATCTGCCCTGCCCTGCCTGGGAGTGGGGAGCTGAGGCAGGAAGCTGGGGGAATGCACCGGCATCTGTGGGCTCAGGAAGAGCAAGGCTGAAGCACGTCTGAGTGACACAGACTCAAAGTCCTAGCTGGCGTCCTCGTCTATGGGTCCCAGGTAAGTATCCTCTGACGGCTTTCTGGTCTGAATTCTGTTTCAGGGAGTCAGGCTTTTTTGGGTGACTAAACATCTAGATAAGATTTTTAAAACTTATTATTCTTATTGTATTTATTTGTAATTTTTGTCTGTGTCACACGGCATGTGGGGATCTTAATTCCTGGACCAGGGATCAAACTGGAGCCCCCTGCACTGGAAGCGCAGAGTCATAAGATTTTAGAATGGAGAGACCCATGGATGTCATTTTGTTCAGTGAGTCACTGAGCTGATGGGGACATGGAGGGGATACATCTGGGGAGGCTATGTTTCCCGACCCGGGGGTCTCCCCCATGGGACACACTCTGGTTGCTCCTCTAAGGCCAAACATGAAGGACATGTCGGATCTTGAGCACAGACCTCACTTCAGAAGGGCACACACCTGAGGGAGCTACAGGCAGGTGGTGAAATGTGCCAGGGACCGTCAGGAGGAGCAACAGGTCATTCTAGGTTTGCCATAACGACTATCTCCGCTGCAGACTGCTTTCTTTCACAGAATCATTCTCATTGAGAACACACACAGGATCAAAAACATGCAGAGTTTGGGGAAGAAAAAAATCAAGTGGAAAAAAGATTTTCCTGGAATCACAATGGTGAGAAACCTCACACAATGATTTCTTTTAAAATCAAGGACTTCCCACCTATTGTATAGCACACTGAACTTCTGCTCAATGTTATGTGCCAGCCTGGATGGAAGGGGAGCTGGGGGAGAAAGGATATACATGTATATGTATGGCTGAGTCCCTTCGCTATTCACTTTAAACCACCACAACGTCATTAATCAGCTATATTCCAGTACATAATGTTTTAGGTGTTAAAATAAATAAATAAATAAATAAAATCACGGGCTTCCCTGGCAGTGCCATGGTTAAGAGTCCACCTTCTAATGCAGGGGCTGCAGGTCTGATCTCTGGTCAGGGAGCTCAGATCCTGCAAACCTCACGCCCAAAAAATCAAAACATAAAACAGAAGTTAACAGTTAACTATTATAACAGTATTTGTTACAATATTGTAACAAATTCAATAAAGACTTTACAAAACAGTCCACATCAAAAAAAAAAAAAAATCATGGACTCTTCCCTCCAGGGCAGAGCTCTTCACTCACTCACTTATTAGCCCTGCTCCTAACACTTCCCCTGCCCACCCCGTGGCTTAAACTAAACCAGACGGAGGGGTTAAACCTGACTGCGGGACAGTCTGACATCTCAGACTAGATGATCACAAACTCTGCAGGGCTATGGGGAGAAAACCCTGGCTTTGGCATCCTGACCTCGATCAGCTCCCCAGGTGTGTCTGTGACTCCTACATGGCTGAGGAACATTCAGGGGTTAGGGTTAGGGTAAGGCTAATATGCTCACTCAAGACATTCATCAGGGAGGAGGTGTTCAGATGTTTTATTGGCATTGAGATCACATCTGTTACTTTGTGTGTACACGCATACATACACACCCAGAGAGATGACCTCGTTTGGCACTTTGGTTGACAAGGGTTTTATGTCAAACATATGACATACTGTACATTTATACCCGTAACAATTCTTATTTTTTTTCTAACGGATTTTTTTTTTTTTTTTTACCATGAAAGCTATATGCATTCTCCATATGAAATGCCCATTTCAGATCCAGGGATGTCCAGAAAATGCCCTGGAAAGCTTTAGATCTGATGCACTAAATCCTTGGGCTCTTAGGAAGAGGATGGAGAATTTCATTCCTCTGCCCCCGTCTGCAACCTTCTTTGAATGTAGTCAGGAGACCCCAGCTCCCCGGTCAGGGCCAGCCTGAGCCTCCACACAGAGTCACATGATGGCTGGACATTCCCGAGGCAGGGGTTTGAGACCGCTGACGGGAGCTTCCTAAGCCTGAAGGGTGAGCCACGTTGTTTGGCAGTGAAACTCCAAGAATCCTCTTCTGTTCTTCTGAAAAGGAATGTAGTTCTCACGTGGAGGGTGGCTGCATGGTTAGCGCTGTGGGTCAGATGCTTAAGAACGCCGTCTTGTTGATACATGCTGGTTAAGCTAAACAGAAAGCGTTATGTACACACACACACCGTCCCCCCACCAAAGCAGTGCAGGTCAACCAGGATCAGTGTGGCTGCGCCTCTTTACTGAGATGAACCAAACCCTTAACAGGCTGCTCTGGGCACAGCGAGGGCTCATTCGTGGTCCAGCCCTCTCCTGCTGTTTCAAGGGGCAGAAGAACCTCCACAGCCATGTTGGTGCTGGTCTAGCACGTGTGCCTCTTGCGTCAACACAGGGAGCAGCCACTAGACAGCCAATCTGAGTTCCTCATGAGCAAATACAACATATGTTGGACCATCAACCCCGGATCCAACCAAGGACATTCAAATTTAAAAGAACCACTGGCTTTTTAAAACATTCATTCCAAGAGTCTGAGAAGTTATAGTTCATTCTGCTCCCCATCAAGGAGATAATCTCAGTCTATGGAACTGATTTTCCAAACTACAAAGTGCTGCAGAACCAAAGCAAGGGATTTCTCAAATCTTGTTTAGTCTCTGAGTCATGTCTGACTCTTCTGCAATCCCATGGACTGTACCCTGCCAGGCTCCTCTGTCCATGGGATTTCCTAGGCAAGAATACTGGAGTGGGTTGCCATTTCCTTCTCCAGGGGATGTTCCCAACCCAGGGATTGAACCTGCGCCTCCCGCACTGGCAGGCAGATTCTTTACCACTGAGCCACCATGGAAGCCTTCTCAATTCTTAATCAACACTTAATTGTAAAAGGCAAGTGAACAGTGATGTGCCATAAATGCAACTTACCTCTGGGGGGATAAAACTGCCCAAAGCAGCAAAATATCTACCAAAAAAAAAAAGAAATCCCATTCCTCAAAATACTTACAAATGAAGTTTCTAATTTAAAAAGGTCTAGCAACCTTACAAAAATCCAAAGAAAGGACAGGCAGAGATCAGTTCCCGGCTGATGGCAGATGCCTCAGTACAAGGCACAGAACAAGAAACAACCAGTCAAACAGTGAGACCCTGGGTGGTACCAAAGCTTTTCCTACCAAGATTCTACCACACGCTCTGACCAAAGAGCACCCTTCAAATTTAAGGTGTCACAGACACGCAAAAAACAAAAGAAACAAGAAAAAATCTCTGTGCTTTGTCAAAGCTTCCTAATTCTGTTTTGAATTAGACAGTGTTCCTCACCTTAGATGAATAAGCTATCTGAAGAGCTCAGAGTCGTGATGAAAACAAAAACTGATGTTAATTTTTAATACATAGACACACACATAAACCCAGAACTTTCTTAAATAACTAAAACCAGTTGAAATGGAGGGCTCCTCCTTCTAGCTGAAATAGGTACTGTTCCTTTCAACTATTCACTGTAAACTATAATGTCTTCCTATTCTCCTGTCTTATTAAACATTAAGTTTAATTATCTTCCTGTACATTCTTGTATCCTCAAGAACATAAAGGAAGGTCACAGAATGGAAGCAGATGTCATCTGTCTCACAGTCTGAATTTGGTCCTGGTATTTAAAACTTGGGGGATTTCACACAGAACGGGGATTGTGGGTTCTCTGGGAAAGCAGGAAGACTCCAGGCTCAGTCCCACGAGTCAATGACTGGCGGGGGTGGGGTGCGCAGGCCCTGCTGTGATCCTCCCCCGGTACACCCTCTGTCCTCTTAGATGACTCATACATGTACGTGTCCGCCCCTCACAACGCTGTCTGCAATCCCTGATCTGAAGTTTCAGACTTTCACTCTATTAATATAAAATAAAGAGTAAATACAAAGTCTACGAATATCTTTCTACCTGTCTGCCTTACTTTTTAGGGCTCTTCGGTTATTCATCCAGGTCAATGGTCTTGATCCTTACCTCCACAGCCACATAGAACACCACCAATTACACTCAATGTGAAAAAACAATTTTAAAGGATCACTTGAAAATGCTTTTAAATTTGATGTAGCTGTTTTGGTCATTCTAAATATATACACTGGTGCTGCTGCTAAGTCGCTTCAGTCGTGTCCGACTCTGTGTGACCCCATGGATGGCAGCCCACCAGGCTCCTCTGTCCATGGGATTCTCCAAGCAAGAACACTGGAGTGGGCTGCCATTTCCTCCTCCATATATACACTGGTAGATCCAGACAAAAGACAAAACAAAACTAAAAAACATTCAGAAACAGAATATGTTGAGAAAAAAAAAAATCTATATTAGGAATTAACTTATACTCTGAGGTTGATGAGCTGACTTTTGGTTCTATAATGTAGAAAATGAAAATTCAAAATCCACACTTCAAAAACTTTCAATGTACCTCACGTACTTGTGATAGAAACACAGATAACACAGTTCTATCGTTTGAAAGGTTTTCCTTAAAATATCCTGAAATCAGGTTTTGTCTGCAGTTGAGAGCTGCCACTCAAAACTGCCTTCCAAAGGCCCCTCTCACTCAACCCCTAGCACATATCTCAGCCTGATTGAGATGGGCCTTTAAAAAAACGACAGGAGTCACACTCTAACAGGAGAACTCCTGTGCCCTGTGTTCCCAGGGTCCACTTCAGCTAATCCCATCAGGAGTGAAAGGAGGTACTGCTGAGGAGCAGTCAGGTCATGTTCCCACCAGCCCCACCCCAGTCCCCGGGGCAATGACATTAGATTCTCCCTGGCAGCTTGTGCTCCTGGGACCTAAGTTCAGGGGACAGACAGGCCTTGGAGGGGAAGATTTATTCTGGAACGGCCTGGAGACCAGAGTGGGGGCATGCTGGGGGGTGGGTACAGGCAACAGAGGCTGGCAAGGGTACAACTTGGATGCTGCGCCCGCCCTGACAGGGCAAGGCTCCCACCTGGGTGTGTTAATGGGTGGTCTTCCTGTGCGGCTCCCTATGGCTGGCATGGGCCCCAGTGCCTTTCCCAAGCTACCTGTTTTGACTGGGAGAGATTACAGAGATACGGCTTGGCTTACCATTACCATCCCCACCACCCTGGACTAGATGCTTCCTCAGCTTTTCTGCTCCAGAGAAGGTCATTGCTCAAGGTCGGAAGAACATGGCCCTAAACCATAATCTGACTAGGACCCAAACTTAAGGGGCAGGATCCAGGCAACACCTACAGAATGACGAAACCCAGTCTCCACCAGCAGGCCCCACTGCTAAGCGGCTGTGTCAGGCTTGGTCTGCTACCACCAGCACCTCAAAGACTCAGGTAAGCCCCACCAAGGGGCAGAGGCATGGCAGCCCGCGTGCCTAGCCAGACCCCACTGCTTGTCACCCTGGGGATCCTACACCAGTTACTGTACCCCAAGCCTCATTCCCTTATCAGCAAAACAGGCATCAGAACAGGCATCAGAACACCTTGCTCACAGGATAACTGGGAGGACTGGACGAGATGTCAAGTGCCTGGGACTTATTCAACACAGAGCGTCGGTAACCAGCACTCCTCAGTGTTAGTACCACTAATGGAGTTTGATGGGGTTTCACTCAGGCTTCCAACTTTCTGACACTCTCCAGGTAAAGGAATCCAGCCATTAACATAAACGCCAAAAGCTTATCAAGCTCCTGATGGGAAATCAACTATTACACCAAAATCCAGCAGCCATCTTAGCTTTAACAAGAATGCAAAGGTAGAGGCCACCAACTACACTAGATGGGTGGTGTTTTGACAAAACTGCCTGGGTTCAAGCCCTGGTCAGGGAGGAGGATCCCACATGCCACAGCTAAAGATTCTGAGGGCTGCAGCTAAGACCTGGCGCAGCCAAACAAAGAAATACTTTTTTTTTTAAATCTGCAAGAAGAGGGAAATGTTCACAGTAGATCTGGCCTGCCTGTCATGTTCCACCAGTGTGAACATCCACCGGACAGCTCTGAGCTCTCGTTTTCATTACCAACATGACTTAACTCACACAGGGCCCTGTCGGATTTCTTGAGCAGCTCTCAGCCTCACAACTGAAACCTGCATTCAGTGCAAATTAAATGCACTGTCAATTTTCCAAGTGGGATTAATCCTTCTGAAAACTTACGGCGCTAACTCTAAAAAAGCCTTAAGAGATCTAAAAGACCACATAAGGTGAAATAAATTAAAATCACCATTATTAACAAGGAATTACAAACTTTTCTTATAGTTCAAAAGTGAATGTGCATTTGATCCTTTTCTTTTTTTTTTAAGTTTTTACTTTTTGGCTGCATCACGCAGCATGTGGGCTATTAGCTCCCCGACCAGGGATTGAATCTGCACCCCCTACACTGGAGGCACGTAGTATTAATCACTGGACTGCCAGAGAAGTCCCTGTGGTTACCAGTTTTAAAAGCCAAGAAAATCTACACAAAATTCCTCTAAGAAATAAACTGCTGTCTTTGCTTTGGTAGTTCATGAAATGGGCTTTGTCAATACTGCTATCCAAATGCTACCACAAAGCTGGTACTCACAAAATCTGTTATCTGATCAGTTTTTCTATGGCACATTACACAAGAAATATATACTTTAAAAGCAGCTGAAGGTTTCAAGCAAAAGTCGTTTCCCCCAAAAGGGAATGTCTGTTAACTTAAAACTGTTCAGATAATGCAGATTATCTCATTTCAAGGTTTTCTGAGACTGAAATTTACTTTGCTATAATTCCTACGCTTCTGTTTTAGTTAAATCTACTTCTTAAGGAATAACACACCTTCTTGGGGACAATTTTAAAGACACAGACAAATCTGACATTCAGTTCATGACAGTTTCACATCCTTAGTTACATGCATGTTTACTGTATGACTTAAGTTATCAGAATCCAGACAATAGCTGCATCAAAATGTTTAAGTACCTTAATTCAAATAAATGACAAGACCATCTGAAGTCCTCAGATTACCTATTTTACCAATTCTCAAATTTCTCTTGGAAGATAATCTTAATAGAAAGCACAACACTCAAGTGATTTTCCACATCTGAGTGTAGAATGCACTGGAGAAAGAAAAAGAAAGGGAAACAGAAAAATAGAGAGAAAGAAAAGAAAGAAGCGGCAGCAAGCAGGCAGAAGGACACAGCATTTCCAAAAAAGGCCTTGGTCTCTGACAGCCTAGCCAAGTCCTGCTGCTGTAACTAAGCATTGGCCGTAAGAATACCGCCAAGGATGCTGGAAACAGGGAAAGAGGACATAAAAATGCAACACTCTTGTTTCAGGAAACAGCAGGCTAGACATCCTTTCCCTGACAGAAAATCTATGTCTAGTCAATGCTACACCTAGAGAACACTCTGGGTACAGGAAACAGGAAGAACTCTGCAAGCTGCACAAGCCTTGGATCCAAGCCCTGACCTCATTACTTCTGACCCCATGGGAGCGAACATGGCAGCATCACAACTGGGTAGACAGGTGGGCACTAACTTCCCACTAGCCTGACCTGTGTTCAACGTGCTGAAACAGAGCATGAAATAAACATGAGGTGCAGGCCCATCTTGCAAGCAGACACCAGTCTCTCAGTTACCTAAGGGGCAGCAGTTCGAATCCAGTCTGTAAGCAACTGGCCCAGAAGGTTCTGCCAGGCTACCAGCTGGAAACTGACCCCAGGGTGACACATGAAAATGATGTAAGGAGGGGGACACTTTTCCCCAGGGACACCAGCTCTGTCTGCATCCCTGCTGGGGACCTGGTCTTGCATGCCCAGCTGAAAAACTGAGACCTAACAGAGGCTCCAAGGAGAAGCCGTGGAAAGGGGTGTGTGTGTGTACATCTGGAGTCCATACGCACTCCATGTGTCTCTACCCCTAGATATTTCCTTCCCCTGGCTGCTTCCTGTCCCTGCCCACCCCCACGCCCCCCACCCCCCCACCTTCCACCAGCTCTTCTCTCAGCTCCTTTCTTTCCCTCCCAATGCTTGGGTCCCTGTCTGTTGCACTGCATTGCATTGTATTCACTAAGTCGTGTCTGACTCAGCTTCCCCAGGGACTGTAGCCCGCCAGGCAAGAAAACTGGGGTAGGTTGCCATTTCCTTCTCCAGGGGATTTTCCGGACCCAGAGATCGAACCTGTGTCTCCTGCATTGGCGGGCGGATTCTTTACCACAGGCAAGCCCTCCCAGTCTGTTAGTGTTAATCACTCAGTCGCGTCCAACTCTTTGCGATCCCATGAACTGTGGCCGCCAGGCTCCTCTGTCCATGGGATCCTCCAGGCAAGAATTCCCTTCTCCGAGTCTGTTAAAACTCAAATACCCAATGGCCTCCTCCACTGACTTTCAGGATTCCAGGTCCCTCTACCCTTCCTTATGGTTCCCGTTCCCCGGAGCCCCAGGTGCCTGCTCTCCTATTGGATCTCAGGACTTCCCTCAGGTCTAGACTGCTACTCCCTTGAGTCTCGGCCCGCCCCTCCAGTCAGGCCTCTATCCTCCTCCCCCAGGCCTCTGTCTCTCCCTCCCGGGTCTCTGTGTTCTGTAGCACCCCCTGACCCCCGCCCCCGCTAGGGTCCATCCCTCCAAACTTAAAATCCCCCTGCCCGGTCAGGAACCCCTCCGAGGCTGTCTGGCCTCCCAATCAGGGGTCAAGTTTCCACCTCCACTCCCCTGCTCCCCGCCAAGGTCTCTCTGCTCCACCCCCTGCCCCGCCAGGTGCCCTCACAGGTCTCGGTCTTCTCCCTACTCGCCCTGCCCCCGCCCTCCGTCCTTGGCCCTTGCCCCGCCCCTAACTCAGTCAGGTACCGTCCCACGCCGGTCTTCTCTCCCCCACCTCAGGTGCTGCATCCTCCTAGGGCAGCCCCTTCCGTGGTCAGACCTCGGTGCCCGCTGAGGTACAATTCCCCCTCGGGCACATCCCCGCGACAGGCCGAGAGCCCCCCTCCCACGTCAGGAGCCCCTCCGGCTCTCCCCGACAGAAACAACTCGGGGCTGTGGCCTCCCCGGGGCCGGGGTTAGGGTCGAACGGCGCGGGCGGCGCGGGCGGCGCGGGGGTCGTTACCTGTACTGCGAGCCGACGCCTTGCGCAAAGCCATAATAGTTACTCGCCGCCATCTTGGCGTCTCCACTAAGCGCCCGCCGACCCGGAGGCGCGAAGGGGCGGGGCCGTCAGCGCATGACGTCATCTGGCCGGCGCCTGGGCCGCGTGCCTCTCGCGCCCCGCCACGCGCCTCAGGCCCCGCCCCCACTCGCGAAGCTCGTGCCTTCTCGCTTATTAGTCTGCTTCCGAGGGCGTATCTTTGCCTCGAACCCCTCCCCTCGCTGCAAGCCCCTCCCCCTATTCGGAGTCCCCACTTTCCCTCTGCTCAGCATCAGGGTCTTTGGCTCGACACTCTTCCGGTGGAGTCCCAGACCCGACCCTCTTTGATTTGGTTCAAGCTCCGCCCCTCGCCGCAAGCCCCGCCCCATATTGGACTTCCCTTTAACCTCTCAGCTTGGGGATTTCGAGGCTGCATTGGAGAAGGAAATAGCAACACACTCCAGTACTTTTGCCTGGAAAATCCCATGGATGGAGGAGCCTGGTAGGCTGCAGTCCATGGGGTCGCTAGGAGTCGGACACGACTGAGCGACTTCACTTTCACTATTCACTATTCACTTTTATACATTGGAGAAGGAAATGGCAACCCATTCCAGTGTTCTTGCCTGGAGAATCCCAGGGACGGGGGAGCCTGGTGGGCTGCCATCTATGGGGTCGCACAGAGAATCGGACACGACTGAAGTGACTTAGCAGCAGCAGCAGCAGTGGTTTTTCCTTTTTGAGCGGGGTTTCGTTGCCCCGCTGACCGTTTCTGGCTGGGTGAATATGGCCCTGCTGATACAACCAAGTCCTGCTGATCAGCACCCTGTGTGCCAGTCTTTCCTTAGAAGGCTCCAGTACCTAAAATTCAGTGGCTCTAAATTTGCGGTTCTCAACTGGAGTATTTTGCCCCCAGAGGACAGTGGACAGTGTCTGGGGACATCTGTGGCTGTCATGACTGGAGTGCTCCTGGCATCAAGTAGGTGGGGACCAGGGATGCTGCACAAGACCCAGCAGTGTGCAGGTAGGTGCCCCATAACAGAGAAGAACCTGTCTCCAATATCGGCAGTGCCAAGGTGGAGAAACCCTGTTCTAAGGGTAATTCATTTTGAGAGATATTTCTTTACCCACTTGCTACAGGCAGGGCCTTCTTGGGGGGTAACAGTGAGCTGCCCAACACCAGTCCTCAAGAACTTGGATTCAGGGAAGCAGTTCATAACCAAACTGTACTCTTTGGTTAAGAACAGATTTATTGAGGTATACTTCACATACCATACAATTCACCCACCTAAGGTGTGCAATTCAATTTTTTTTAGCATATCCATAAAGTTGTGGATGGCAGTTACAAACATTAATTCCAGAACATTTTCATCACTCCAAGAAGAAACCTTGTACCCCTTCACAGTTACTTGCCCACACCTCCCCCAGCCCCTGGCCACCACTAGTTTGCATTCTGTCTCTATGGATTTGCCAGTTCTGGACATTTCATATAAATGGAATGTTACTCTGCAGTAAGGAGGAATAAACTCTTGATACACACAACAACTTGGATAAAGCTCTAGAGAATTATGCTGAGCAGGAAAAGCTGATGTCAAGAGGTCACATATGATTCTATTTACATAAAATTCTTGAAAGATCAAAAATTATAGAAACGGAGAATGTATTTGTGATTTCCACCAGTTAAGGGCATGGGGGTGGGGGAACGGGGAGTGGGAGTAGCTATAAAAGGGCAACATGAGAGCTCCTAAGGTGATTGAAATGTTGTGTATCTTGACTGTATCATTAGCAATAGTGCTATTGTATTATAATTTTCCAAGATGTTATTAATACCATTGGGTAACATGGTGGAAAAGGGTACATGGGATCTTTCTGTGTTACTTTTTACAACTGTGTGTGAGTCTACAATTATTTAAATTTTTTTAATTAATTTTTTGGAACTTCCCTGGTGGTCCAGTGGCTAAGACTCCACACTCTCAATGCAGGAGGCCAGGATTCTATCCCTGGTCAGGGAACTAGATCCCACATGCTGCAGCTAAGAGTCTTCAGTCTGCAGTGAAGGTCAAAGATTCCAAAGACACTAAACTGTCTTGCAACTAAGACATCAAAGATAAATATTTAATTTTAAAAAAATTTTAAGCCCTCCCCCAAAAGTGTCCATTTATTGATCATGCTGGAGTGGTGTTCTTTTGCCCTCCTTTTAAGCAGGCACAGGGCTAGTCAACCCTTGGACAGAAACCATGGCAAGCCCAGGGTGCCAAGGAAAGCCGTATGGGTGATTTAGTGGATGGCATTCTTCCATTTGTGTCTTAATGGCCATGTGTGGTCATTAAGGAACAATCCAGTGCGTCTGGCAAACGCAGCTCCCCCGCCATGCCCTGGCTGAAGGCCAGTGTGGTAATTACCCAGGACCTCATTCTGATTCCCTGAGGCTCTAACTAGCTAATCCATGCTGCATACCTTTTACAAAAGCAGGTCTGTTTTCTCTGGAATGCATAGTATCTTTTTTTCCTATTATTTGCTGTAAGTGTTAGTCACTCAGTTGTATCTGGTTCTTTGCAACCCAATGGACTGTAACCCACCAGGCTCTTCTGCCCGTGGAATTCTCCAGGCAAGAATACTGGAGTGGGTTGCTACTCCTTTCTCCAGGGGAATCTTTCTTACTCAGGGATTTAACCCAGGTCTTCCGCATTGTAGGTGGATTCTTTACCATCTGAGCCACCAGGAAAGCCCCTATTTGCTGTGAGAAGTGTGTAAAATGCTTTACATGCACAACGTTATCTAGTCCACACAGTAGCCCTCAGAAGTAGATACAGTTGATTCTCGTTATTGGCAGCAGTTCTGCTCTATAATGTTGCAGCAAACACTGAAATGGCAAATACTGATCCATTGCTCCCAGGGGAAATACAGACTTAGGTTCTTGCAAGCCTCAGATCACATTTTCATTAGTCGATCAATACCTAAATGTGTGTGTGTGTTTTGTTTTGTTTAAGGGCATCTTGTTTAATATATATTGTAGATTGCTTTACATTGAACTCACAGTCTGCAACACTATAATTCACACTTGAATGAAGCTTATCTAACATGCTTTTTTTCTCCATAAGGCACATCTTGATAGCTTACGGTGAACAATGTCGGATTCGTGATTTCCGAAGAAGATTTAGCTTTGGGACCAGGCTTGATCACTCAAGAGTTTTTGTGTAGCAGAGTTTTATTAAAGTTTAAAATGGACAGAGAAAGCTTCTGACATAGACATCAGAAGGGGGAAGGAGAGTGCCCTGTCGCTATTCTTTTCAAGGCCTTATATACTTTTACTAGACTCACTCCTACAGCATACATCTTAAATTAACAAGATTAGAACTAACAATAGAAAGGTCTTACCAGATTCTACTCCCACATAAGATAGCAAGATTAGTCAGAAGGTTCTTGTTAAGAAGGAGAAACAAGTCCTAGAGCAAGATACATTGCTGTTCTATAATCCTTAGTACAGAGTTTAAGATGAGTGTTGTGTAATCATTAGCTCTGGGTTTAAAGACAAGGCAATGTAGAAAAAAAAAGTTTTGTCCTTTTCTCCTCTTTGAGAACCACAGACCCTTTTCTCCATCTCCAGGGCCCTTGACCCCTTCCCAAAGCAAGAATATTGAAGTGGCAACCACTTCAGTATTCTTACCTTGAGAACCCCATGAACAGTATGAAAAGGCAAAAAGATATGACACTGAAAGATGAACTCCCCAGGTAGGTAGGTGGCCAATATGCTGCTGGAGAAGAGTGGAGAAGTAACTCCAGAAATAATAAAGAGACAGAGCCAAAGCGAAAACTACGCCCAGTTGTGGATGTGATTGGTGATGGAAGTAAAGTCCAATGCTCTAAAGAACAATATTGCATAGGAACCTGAAATGTTGGGTCCACAAATCAAGGTAAATTGGAAGTGGTCAATCAGGAGATGGCAAGAGTGAACATAGACATTTTAGGAATCTGTGAAATGAAATGGACTGGAATGGGTGAATTTAACTCAAATGACCATTATATCTACTACTGTGGGCAAGAAGAAATGGAATAGCCCTCATAGTCAACAAAAGAGTCTGAAATGCAGTACTTGAGTGTAATCTCAAAAATGACAGAATGATCTCTCTTCATTTCCAGGGCAAACCTTTCAACATCACAGTAATCCAAGTCTATGCCCCAACCAGTAACGCTGAAGAAACTGAACATTTCTTTTAGGACCTACAAGACCTTCTAGAACGAACACCAAAAAAAGATGTCCTTTTTATCATAGGGGACTGGAATGCAAAAATAGGAAGTCAAGAGATACCTGGAGTAACAGGCAAGTTTGGCCTTGAAGTACAAAATGAAGCAGGGCAAAGGCTAACAGAGTTTTGCTAAGAGAACACACTGATCATAGAAAACACCCTCTCCCAACAACACAAGAGTTGACTCTACACATGGACATCACCAGATGGTCAGTACTAAAATCAGATTGATCATATTCTTTGCCGTCAAAGATGGAGAAGCTCTATTGTCAGCAAAAACAAGACTAGGAGCTGACTGTGGCTCAGACCATGAACTCCTTATTGAAAAATTCCAGCTTAAATTGAAGAAAGTAGGGAAAACCACTAGACCATTCAGGTATGACCTAAATCAAATCCCTTACAATTATACAGTGGAAGTTACAAATAGACTCAAGGGATTAGATCTGATAGAGTGCCTGAAGAACTATGGACGGAGGTTCCTGACATTGTACAGGAGGCAGTGATCAAGACCATCCCCAAGAAAAAGAAATGCAAAAAGGCAAAATGGTTGTCTGAGGATGCCTTACAAATAGTTGAGAAAAGAAGAGAAGCTAAAGGCAAAGGAGAAAAGGAAAGATATACCCATCTGAATGCAGGGTTCCAAAGAATAGCAAGGAGAGATAAGAAAGCCTTCCTCAGTGATCAATGCAAAGAAATAGAGGAAAACAATAGAATGGGAAAGACTAAAGATCTCTTCAAGAAAATTAGAGATACCAAAGGAACATTTCATGCAAAGATGGGCACAATAAAGGACAGAAACAGTATGGACCTAACAGAAGCAGAAGATATTAAGAAAAGGTGACAAGGCAAGAATATACAGAAGAACTATACCAAAAAAATCTTAATGACCCAGATAACCATGATAGTGTGATTGCTCACCTAGAGCCAGACATCCTGGAGTGTGAAGTCAAGTGGGCCTTAGGAAGAATCACTATGAAAAAAGTTAGTGAAGGTGATGAAATTCCAGTTGAGCTATTTCAAATCCTAAAAGATGATGCTGTGAAAGAGCTGCACTCAATATGCCAGAAAATATGGAAAACCCAGCAGTGGCCACAGGACTGGAAAAGGTCAGTTTTCATTCCAATCCCTAAGAGAGGCAACACCCAAGAATGTTCAGACTACTGCACAATTGCACTCATCTCACACACTAGCAAAGTAATGTTCAAAATTCTCCAAGAATGTTCAAATTCTCCAAAATGTTCAAAATTCTTCAACAGTACATGAACTGAGAACTTCCAGATGTTAAAACTGAAGATAGAAAAGGCAGAGGAACCAGAGAACTAATGGCCAACATCCATTGGATCATAGAAAAAGCAAGAGAGTTCCAGAAAAATATCTACTTTTGATTTATTGACTATGCCAAAATCTTTGACTGTGTGGATCACAATAAACTGTGGAAAATTCTTAAAGATTTGGGAATACCAGACCACCTTATCTGCCTCCTGAGAAATTTGTATGCATGTCAAGAAGCAACAGTTAGAACTGGACAGGGAACAACGGATTGGTTCCAAATTGGGGAAGGAGTATGTCAAGGCTGTATATTGTCACCTACTGATTTAACTTATATGCAGAGTACATCATGTGAAATGCTGGGCTGGATGAAGCACAAGCTGGAATCGAGATTGCCGGGAGAAATATCAATAACCTCAGATATGCAGATGACACCCCCTTATGGCAGAAAGCGAAGAAGAACTAAAGAGCCTCTTGATGAAAGTGAAAGAGGAGAGTGAAAAGGCTGGCTTAAGCATTCAGAAAACTAAGATCATGGCATTTGGTCACATCACTTCATGACAAATAGATGGGAAAACAATGGAAACAGGGACAGACTATTTTGGGGGGCTCTAAAATCACTGCAGATGGTGACTGCAGCCATGAAATTAAAAGACACTTACTCCTTGGAAGAAAAGCTATGATCAACCTAGACAGCATATTAGAAAGCAGAGACATTACTTTGCCAACAAAGGTCCATCTAGTCCAAGGTATGGTTTTTCCAGTAGTCATGTATGGATGTGAGAGTTGGACCATAAAGAAATCTGAGCACCGAAGAACTGATGCTTTTGAACTGTGGTGTTGGAGAAGACTCTTGAGAGTCCCTTGGACTGCAAGGAGATCAAACCAGTCTATCCTAAAGGAAACCAGTCCTGAATATTTCTTAGAAGGACAGATGCTGTAGCTGAAGCTCCATGGCCACCTGATGTGAAGAACTGACTCATCTGAAAAGACCTTGATGCTGGGAAGGATTGAAGGCAGGAGGAGAAGGGGTCGACAAAGGATGAAATGGTCAGATGGCATCACTGACTCAATGGACATGAGTTTGAGCAATCTCCGGGAGTTGGTGTTGGACAGGGAAGTCTGGCACCCTGCAGTCCATGGGGTCACAAAGAATCAGACATGACTGAGTGACTGAACTGAACTGGACCCCTTCCTCCTTGAGGGCTCCAGATTCCTTATCAGCCTACCTAAATTAACTCTCTCAGTCTCAGCCTTCTTGTGCTAACAAAAACTAGACAGCACTTCAGCACCATGCGTGGAGGCCATTATAAATAGCAAAGTCACCAACAAACCCCCAAATGTTAAAAGTATGGCACTAAATAGGCCCCAAAAAGCACAGTTGTTTACAGTCAAGGCTTGAATGAGCATCACCTGGTTCAGCCTCAGCTGGGAACACAGGCACAGCCAGTACTCATTTTTTTTTCACTTCTCTGTGTTGTCTACAAATGATCCTGAAAGCACCATGAGTATTGATTTTGGGGGTTACAAATAAAGTTCAACAGGCAAATTTACAAATACAGAAACTGCAAATAATGAGAATCAAATGTATTTGTATGAATCACCTTTGCAAATGAAGAGAAGACGATTCAAGGAGGTTTAGCCATTTCATTGCCTCAATAAATTTTATTGAGAACTAACTTTGTTTCAAGCCAAAGAATTGATGCTTTTGAACTGTGGTGTTGGAAAAGATTCTTGAGAGTCCCTTGGACTGCAAGGAGATCAAACCAGTCAATCCTAAAAGAAATCAATCCTGAATATTCATTGGAAGGACTCATGCTGAAGCTGAAGCTCCAATACTTTGGCCACCTGATATGAAGGGCTGACTCACTGGAAAAGACCCTGATGCTGGGAAACATTGAAAGCAGGAGGAGAAGGGGGCAACAGAGGAAGAGATGGTTGACAGAGGATGAGATGTTTGGATGGCATCACCAACTCAGTGAACATGAGTTTGAGCAAGCTCCAGGAGATGGTGAAGGACAGAGAAACCTGGTGTGCTTCAGTCCATGGTTTGCAGTCAGACACGACTGAACAACAACAACAGTTATCTTGGGAGGGGGGCTGTCCTGGGCATTGTAGAGTGTTGGGCAGTGTTGTTGGTCTTTACCTGCTCCATGCCAGTATCAACTCCATCCCCTCCAGTCATGATAATCAAAAATATCCCTGACATCATCAAATGTCCCATGATGGGTAAAATTGCCCACAGGTTCTCAACCACTGATCTAAGGATTAAAAATACAGCAATGACAAAATGAAACATCTCTGACCTCAAGAAACTTGGGGGAATGGGAATGGGACATCAGTGTTCCATAGGGACAGAGTTTCAGTTTGGTAAGATGAGAAAGTTCTAGAGATGGATGGTAGGGGGAGTGTCCAATAATATGAAGACACTAAACTTTACATTTAAAAATTATTAGAATGGGGACTTCTCCGGTGGTTAAGACTTTGCCTTCCAATGCAAGGGGTGTGGTCAGGGAACTAAGATCCCACATGGCCAAAGAACCAAAACATAAAATAGAAACAATATTGTAAACAAATTCAATAAAGACTTTTTATTTATTTATTTATTTATTTATTTTTGTCTCTAGGTAATTTTATTTCTCACATTCCTTATTTTTCCACTTCGGGAAATTTGAAAAACTGAAGCAGCAGCACAGGACTGGAAAAGGTCAGTTTCCATATCAATCCCAAAGGAAGACATTGCCATGTTCAAACTACCATACAATTGCACTCATTTCATGTGCTAGCAAAGTGTTTTTCAAATTTTTATGAGCGAGTCTTCAATACTGCTTGAACTGAGAACTTCCAGAAGTTTAATCTGGATTTAGAAAAGGCAGATGAACAGGAGAGCAAATTGCCAACATCTGTTGGATCATAGAAAAAGCAAGAGAATTCCAGAAAAAAAACTTCTACTTTTGTTTCATTGACTATAATAAAGCCATTGACTGTGGATCACAACAAACTGTGGAAATTTCTTTTTTTTTTTTTTCTGTTCCTGACTTTAGAGGAAATGCTTTCAATTTTTCACCATTGAGGATAATGTTCGCTGTGGGTTTGTCATATATAGCTTTTATTATGTTGAGGTATGTTCCTTCTATTCCTGCTTTCTGGAGAGTTTTTATCATAAATGGGTGTTGAATTTTGTCAAAGGCTTTCTCTGCATCTATTGAGATAATCATATGGTTTTTATTTTTCAATTTGTTAATGTGGTGTATTACATTGATTGATTTGCGGATATTGAAGAATCCTTGCATCCCTGGGATAAAGCCCACTTGGTCATGGTGTATGATCTTTTTAATGTGTTGTTGGACTCTGATTGCTAGAATTTTGTTTAGGATTTTTGCATCTATGTTCACCAGTGATATTGGCCTGTAGTTTTCTTTTTTTGTGGGATCTTTGTCAGGTTTTGGTATTAGGATGATGGTGGCCTCATAGAATGAGTTTGGAAGTTTACCTTCCTCTGCAATTTTATGGAAGAGTTTGAGCAGGATAGGTGTTAGCTCTTCTCTAAATTTTTGGTAGAATTCAGCTGTGAAGCCGTCTGGACCTGGGCTTTTGTTTGCTGGAAGATTTTTGATTACAGTTTCAATTTCCGTGCTTGTGATGGGTCTGTTAAGGTTTTCTATTTCTTCCTGGTCGAGTTTTGGAAAGTTGTACTTTTCTAAGAATTTGTCCATTTCTTCCTCGTTGTCCATTTTATTGGCATATAATTGTTGATAATAGTCTCTTATGATCCTTTGTATTTCTGTGTTGTCTGTTGTGATCTCTCCATTTTCGTTTCTAATTTTATTGATTTGATTTTTCTCCCTTTGTTTCTTGATGAGTCTGGCTAATGGTTTGTCAATTTTATTTATCCTTTCAAAGAACCAGCTTTTGGCTTTGTTGATTTTTGCTATGGTCTCTTTTGTTTCTTTTGCATTTATTTCTGCTCTAATTTTTAAGATTTCTTTCCTTCTACTAACCCTGGGGTTCTTCATTTCTTCCTTTTCTAGTTGCTTTAGTGTAGAGTTAGGTTATTTATTTGACTTTTTTCTTGTTTCTTGAGGTGTGCCTGTATTGCTATGAACTTTCCCCTTAGGACTGCTTTTACTGTGTCCCACAGGTTTTGGGTTGTTGTGTTTTCATTTTCATTCGTTTCTATGCAAATTTTGACTTCTTTTTTGATTTCTTCTGTGATTTGTTGGTTATTCAGCAGCGTGTTGTTCAGCCTCCATATGTTGGAATTTTTAATAGTTTTTCTCCTGTAATTGAGATCTAATCTTACTGCATTATGGTCAGAAAAGATGCTTGGAATGATTTCTATTTTTTTGAATTTACCAAGGCTAGCTTTATGGCCCAGGATGTGATCTATCCTGGAGAAGGTTCCATGTGCGCTTGAGAAAAAGGTGAAATTCATTGTTTTGGGATGAAATGTCCTATAGATATCAATTAGGTCTAACTGGTCTATTGTATCGTTTAAAGTTTGTGTTTCCTTGTTAATTTTCTGTTTAGTTGATCTATCCATAGGTGTGAGTGGGGTATTAAAGTCTCCCACTATTATTGTGTTATTGTTAATTTCTCCTTTCATACTTGTTAGCATTTGTCTTACATACTGCGGTGCTCCTGTGTTGGGTGCATATATATTTATAATTGTTATATCTTCTTCTTGGATTGATCCTTTGATCATTATGTAGTGACCTTCTTTGTCTCTTTTCACAGCCTTTGTTTTAAAGTCTATTTTATCTGATATGAGTATTGCTACTCCTGCTTTCTTTTGGTCCCTATTTGCATGGAAAATCTTTTTCCAGCCCTTCACTTTCAGTCTGTATGTGTCCCCTGTTTTGAGGTGGGTCTCTTGTAGACAACATATGTAGGGGTCTTGTTTTTGTATCCATTCAGCCAGTCTTTGTCTTTTGGTTGGGGCATTCAACCCATTTATGTTTAAGGTAATTACTGATAAGTATGATCCCGTTGCCATTTACTTTATTGTTTTGGGTTCGAATTTATACACTATTTTTGTGTTTCCTGTCTAGAGAATATCCTTTAGTATTTGTTGGAGAGCTGGTTTGGTGGTGCAGAATTCTCTCAGCTTTTGCTTGTCTGAGAAGCTTTTGATTTCTCCTTCATACTTGAATGAAATCCTTGCTGGGTACAATAATCTGGGCTGTAGGTTATTTTCTTTCATCATTTTAAGTATGTCTTGCCATTCCCTCCTGGCTTGAAGAGTTTCTATTGAAAGATCAGCTGTTATCCTTATGGGAATTCCCTTGTGTGTTATTTGTTGTTTTTCCCTTGCTGCTTTTAATATTTGTTCTTTGTGTTTGATCTTTGTTAATTTGATTAATATGTGTCTTGGGGTGTTTCACCTTGGGTTTATCCTGTTTGGGATTCTCTGGGTTTCTTGGACTTGGGTGATTATTTCCTTCCCCAGTTTAGGGAAGTTTTCAACTATTATCTCCTCAAGTATTTTCTCATTGTCTTTCTTTTTGTCTTCTTCTTCTGGAACCCCTATGATTCGAATGTTGTAGCGTTTAATATTGTCCTGGAGGTCTCTGAGATTGTCCTCATTTCTTTTAATTCGTTTTTCTTTTATTCTCTCTGATTCATTTATTTCTACCATTCTATCTTCTAATTCACTAATCCTATCTTCTGCCTCTGTTATTCTACTATTTGTTGCCTCCAGAGTGTTTTTAATTTCATTTATTGCATTATTCATTATATATTGACTCTTTTTTATTTCTTCTAGGTCCTTGTTAAACCTTTCTTGCATCTTCTCAATCCTTGTCTCCACGCTATTTATCTGTGATTCCATTTTAATTTCAAGATTTTGGATCAATTTCACTATCATTATTCGGAATTATTTATCAGGTAGATTCCCTATCTGTTCCTCTTTTGTTTGGTTTGGTGGGCATTTATCCTGTTCCTTTATCTGCTGGCTATTCCTCTGTCTCTTCATTTTGTTTAAATTGCTGAGTTTGGGGTGTCCTTTCTGTATTCTGGCAGTTTGTGGAGTTCTCTTTATTGTGGCTTTTCCTCGCTGTGTGTGGGTTTGTACAGGTGGCTTGTCAAGGTTTCCTGGTTAGGGAAGCTTGTGTCGGTGTTCTGATGGGTGGAGCTGTATTTCTTCTCTTTGTTCAGTCGCGCTGTGGGGAGGGAGGGAGGGATGCTGCAAACAAATAACACTGGCGTGCGCTCGCAGTGCCTCAGCCACACTGGGTCTGCCCCCGCTCATGGCGCGTGTAGCCTCCCTGCCCACACTGCTCGGGCTCTAGGTTGTTCCGCCGGGAACAATCCGAGGCTGGCCCTGGGCTGCATGTACCTCCCACGTCCAAGCCGCTCAGGTTCAGGCGCTCGGGCAGTCCTCAGAGGCGCAGACTCAGTTGGGCCTGAGTTTTGTGCTCTTCCCAGGTCCGAGCAGCTCAAGTGATGAGGTGTTTGGCGAGCGCCAATGCTGCGACTTATCGCCTCCCAGCCACTCGGTTATCTGGGTATAAAACCGGCGCACCTTCTCAGGCAGATGTTAACCGTCCAGACCCCCAAGAAGTTTTAGTTAGCAAAGAAGCCGGCTTACAGTTTTATAGATAATGTCTCTCTGGGGCTGCGATTGCCCCCTTCCGGCTCTGGCTGCCTGTCACCGGAGGGGGAAGGTCTGCAGCCAGCTATCTCTGTTCAGTTCTTTGTTCCCTGCGCGGGCCTGGCGGTGTCTTAGGTTGGGGCTGGCTTTTCGCATGGTAGATATCCCACAGTCTGGTTTGCTAGCCCAAATTATTTCGCTCAGATAGTGCTCAGGGTATTCAGGCCAGGTCCTTACTCTAAGCGATGCAGCCCGCGCTGCGCCTCCCTGCCCAGCCCCCGCTTGCTAATGGCGGATGCAGGCGTCTGCGCTGCTTCTCCGCTGGGGGAGTTACCGTAGGACTCGCAATCTTCGAGTTTTAATTGTTTGTTTATTTTTTCTCCCCGTTATGTTGCCCTCTGTGCTTCCAAAGCTTGGCACAGATTCGGCAGTGAGAAGGTTTCCTGGTGTTTGGAAACTTCTCTCTTTTTAAGACTCCCTTCCCGGGACGGAACTCCGTCCCTCCCTCTTTTGTCTCTTTTTTTGTCTTTTATATTTTTTCCTACCTCCTTTTGAAGAGTTGGATTGCTTTTCTGGGTGCCTGATGTCCTCTGCCGGCATTCAGAAGTTGTTTTGTGGAATTTACTCGACGTTTAAATGCTCTTTTGATGAATTTGTGGGGGAGAAAGTGTTCTCCCCGTCCTACTCCTCCGCCATCTTGGCTCCTCCTAATAAAGACTTTTTAAAAGGTCCACATCCAAAAAACTCCTTAGGAACTTCCCTGGTGGTGCAGTGGGTAGGAATCCCCCTGCCAATGCAGGGGACACAGGTTCAATCCCTGGTCCAGGAGGATCCTATATGCCACAGAACAACTGGGCCCGTGCACCACAACTACAGAAGCCTGCTTGCTGCAACTGCTGAAGCCCACATGCCTGGAGCCCACACTGCAGCAAGAAAAGCCACTTCAGTGTGAAGCCCATGCACCCCAACTAGAGAGTAGCCTGCACTCACCACAGCTAGAGAAAAGCCTGCACAGCAGAGAAGACCGAGCACAGCCGAAAAATAAAAGTAAACAAGAAATAAATAAAATTTAAAAAAGAAGACATGGTGGTGACTATAGAGGGTTAAATTATTTTTGAAATCGTTAAACATTCAGTTCAGTTGCTCAGTTGTGTCCAATTCTTTGAGACCCCATGGACTGCAGCACGCCAGGCCTCCTTGTCCATCACTAACTTCCGGAGATTTCTCAAACTCATGTCCATTGAGTCGATGATACCATCCAACCATCTCATCCTCTGTTGTCCCTTTCTCCTCCTGCCTTCAATCTTTCCCAGCATTAGAGTCTTTTCAGATGAGTCAGTTCTTCGCATCAGGTGGCCAAAGTATTGGAGTTTCAGCTTTAGCATCAGTCCTTCCAATGAATATTCAGGACTGATTTCCTTTAGGACAGACTGGTTTGATCTCCTTGCAGTCCAAGGGACTCTCAAGAGTCTTCTCCAACACCACAGTTCAAAAGCATCAATTCTTCGGTGCTCAGATTTCTTTATGGTCCAACTCTCACATCCATACATGACTACTGGAAAAACCATACTTTGGACTAGATGGACCTTTGTTGGCAAAGTAATGTCTCTGCTTTCTAATATGCTGTCTAGGTTGATCATAGCTTTTCTTCCAAGGAGTAAGTGTCTTTTAATTTCATGGCTGCAGTCACCATCTGCAGTGATTTTGGAGCCCCCCAAAATAGTCTGTCCCTGTTTCCATTGTTTTCCCATCTATTTGTCATGAAATGATGGGACCGGATGCCATGATCTTAGTTTTCTGAATGTTGAGTTTTAAGCCAGCCTTTTCACTCTTCTCTTTCACTTTCATCAAGAGGCTCTTTAGTTCTTCGCTTTCTGCCATAAGGGGGTGTCATCTGCATATCTGAGGTTATTGATATTTCTCCCGGCAATCTTGATTCCAGCTTGTGCTTCATCCAGCCCAGCATTTCGCATGATGTACTCTGCATATAAGTTAAATAAGCAAGGTGACAACATTCAGGCTTGATGTACTCCTTTCCCAACTTGGAACTAGTCCATTGGTCCACGTCCAGTTCTAACTGTTGCTTCCTGACCTGCATACAGATTTCTCAAGAGGCAGATAAGGTGGTCTGGTGTTGCCATCTCTTTAAGAATTTTCCAGTTTGTGGTGATCCACACAAAGGCTTTGACATAGTCAATAAAACAGAAATAGATGTTATTCTGGAACTCTATTGCTTTTTTGATAATCCAGTGGATGTTGGCAATTTGATCTCTGGTTCCTCTGCCTTTTCTAAAACCAGCTTGAACATCTGGAATTTCACGATTCACGTATTGCTGAAGCCTGGCTTGGAGAATTTTGAGCATTACTTTACTAGCATGTGAGATGAGTGCAATTGTGCGGTAGTTTGAGCATTCTTTGGCATTGCCTTTCTTTGGGATTGGAATGAAAACTGACCTTTTCCAGTCCTATGGCCACTGCTGAGTTTTCCAAATTTGCTGGTATATTGAGTGCAGCACTTTCACAGCATCATCTTTTAGGATTTGACATAGCTCAACTGCAATTCCATCACCTCCACTAGCTTTAAACATTATTAGATGGTAGATTTTATGTCCATGAGATTCTCCAGGCAAGACTACTGAAGTGGGTTGCCATTCCCTTCTCCAGGGGATCTTCCTGACCCAGGGATCAAACCCGAATCTCCTGCATTGCAAGCAGATCCTTTGCCATCTGAGCCACCAGGGAAGCTCTCTCGCTATATTTTAACCACAATTAAAAATAAACCTGACAACAGCCAAATTTGTTTCGCACAAGCGGCTTGGCGGCAGCGGCGGCAGCAGCACCACGGACAGCTCCCGGCAAGCTCTCAGGAAGGAGGGGCCGCTGCTTTACAGAAGTCCTGTCACAAATTTCTTCTCCTTCATCCATGCAACTCCTACTTACTCCTCAGGGCCCAACTCACATAATCACCTCCGCTGCCCAACTCTGAGAAATCTCCCCATGCCCCACAAAGCCACTCTACTCAAAAGATGTCTTTTTGCTGTTGTTTAGTCACTAAGTCGTGTCTGACTCTTTCGTGACCCCATGGACCGTAGCCTGCCAGGCTCCTCTATCCATGGAATTTTACAGGCATGAATTCTGGAATGGGTTGCCATTTCCTTCTCCATGGGATCTTCCCGACCCAGGGATCGAACCTGCATCTCCTGTATTTCCTACATCTCTTTGGCAGGTGGATTCTTTACCAGTGTGCCACTGGGGACTCTAAGTCAGTCCACACTCCCCTGCCCATTTGCTTCTCCGAGTAGGAGTTCTCTGAAAGCAAAGTCTTATTCATTTTTTGGACCCCAGTGCCCAGCACTAGAGCTAATCTGGATTCCTGACTCAGTATCTCTCCCCAGAGCTCCACTGCCTCCAGCCAGGAAGTGCAGAACCCAGACTTTGTTCCAGAGGCTCTGGGCTCTCCTCCGCTGCCGTGGGGTGGTTGTCTTTATACCTTTGGCTCAGAAGGCCACAGCCACCGAACCAGTAAGAGGGGTGGCCACATGAATAGAGTGTTGTCTGAGACCACAAGGGGAGCCTGCATCTGTGGTGTCTACCTGCATTTCCCAATATCTCCTTTGTTCCCGGAGCAGCTGCCATGGTACATTACAGTGTACAAAAGAAACCAAGTCTCTTTTCTCTTGAAATTTCTATTCCAGTAAGTGGAGGGAATAAACAAAGAAACAAGTAAATAATTTCAAACAATTGTGTTATGGGAAAAAAAAAAAAAAAGGACTTTCCTGGCAGTCCAGTGGTTAATTAAGACTCTGTGCTTCCAATTCAGGGGGCATGGGTTCAGTCCCTGGTGGGGTAACTAAGATCCCACATGCCATGTGACATGGTTCTCCCACCCCCCCCAAAAAAAACCACTGTTTAAAATCATCTGTATTTTGGGGACTTACCTTGTGGTCCAGTGGTTAAGAACCTGCCTTGCAATGAGTGGATATGAGTTTGATCCCTGGCCAGGAAACTAAGATCCCACATTCCACACACTCAAAAATTTAAAAACAAAACGCATCAGTCTTAAACATAGAATTAGCATATCATTCAGCAATGCCACTCTCAGGTATACACCCAAGTTCACTGAAAACAGGGATTCAAATAAATCCATGTACACCCACAACAGCCAAAATGTAGAAATACTTTTTATCTACTGGTGGATGAATAAACAAAAAAAATGGCACATGCATACATACAATGAAATATACGATTCAGCCAAAAAGATGAATGAAGCACTGACACGCACCACCATGCAGATGATCCTGGAAAAATGATGCTCAGTGAGAGAAGCCAGATACAGAAGATGGCATAGTAGATTATTCCATTGATATGAAATATCCTGAACAGGCAAATCCACAGAGACAGAAAGTGGATTAGTGGTTGCCAGGGGCTGGGAAGGGGGAATTAAAGGACTGCTTAATGTGTACAGGATTAAGGGTAATGAAAATTTCTGGAACTAGATAGTGGTTATGGTGGCACAACACCATGAGTGTACTTAATGTCACTGAGCCATACACTTTCAAATGGCTAAAGTGGTAAATTTTATGTGATGCATACTTTGTACTTGCGTGCATGTGCTCAGTCATGTCCTAACTTTGTGACCTGATGGACTGCAGCCCGCCAGTCTCCTCTGTCTGTGGAACTTTCCAGACAAGAATACTGGAGTGGGTTGCCATGCCCTTTTCCAGGGGATCTTCCCAAGCCAGGGATCAAACCAGTGTTTCTTACATCTCCTGCATTTTCAGGTAGACTCTTTACTGCTGAGCCACCTGGGAAGCTGACATGTATTTTACCACAGTGATTAAAAAAAAATTATACTGAAAAACAGACTAGGTAATGGGAGGAAGGATGATGGAGTAAGAGGTAAAGGTGGGGGATGATCAGGGAAGGCCTCTCTGAGCTGACACCTGAATAATGCAAACATCTGGGAGAAGGGCATTCCTGGCAGAGGGAACAGTTTGTGCAAAGTCCCTGTGGTGGGAATGAGTATGATATGTTCACAGAACAAGTGAAAAACCACCACAGTGATTAAGAGGCACAGGCGAGAACAATAGGTATCCAACCCTGCTTGGGGTTATGTATTAAGTTTTCTTGTGGCTGCTATAACAAAGTACCATACTAGGAGGCCCAAAACAATAGAAAAATAGTTGTTGTTTTTTTTTACCGTGTTGCATGGCATGTGTGATCTTAGTTCCCTGACCAGGGATTGAATCCGAGCCCCCTGCAATGGAAGCATGTAGTTTTAACCACCGGACTGCCAGGGGAGTCCCAGAAATTTTTTTCTCTCCCAATTTTGGAGGCCAGAAGTCTGAATATAGTGGCAAGGTTGGAGCCTTCTGGGGGCTGGGAGGAGAATCCACTGGGTGCTCCCCCCAGCTTCTAGAGACCGCCAGCCATCCTTCATGTCCCCTGGCTTGTAGATGCCTCACCCTGATCTCTGCCTCCATCTCACATGGCGTCCCCCCTCCTCTTCTCTCAAGAAGTTACTTGTCGTGGGATTTAGGGCTCATCTTTAATCCAGGATGATCTCATCTGGAGATCTTTAACTTAATTCTACCTGCAAAGACCCTTTTTTCCCCAAATAAGGTTACATTCACAAGTCCCATGGGTTAAAACTTGGAGGTATCTTTTACCGGGGGGCGGAAGGCACCACTCAACCTGCTACCAGTCTAAACATAAAATCAGTAACAGCAGGAAAACACGCACGGAACTCTTCTCATGCTGTGGTATGTGCCAAGCACCCAGCCCGGATCACCTCATTAAATGCTGAAACGCCAGAGGCCTAACGTTTCCTTTTCGCAGATGAGGAAACTAAGGCCCAACAGGTACAATCACTTACCCAATCGAGTCCCCCAGCTCGTGGCTGAGCCAGAGTGCAAACCGATTACGGTCTGATTTCAGAGAGTGCGCTCTTAATTCTGTTCTACCGTCTTTCAGGGCGGGGCTACCGCACGCACACCTGCAGGGGACGCCTTTCCCTCGGTGGCCCCGAGCGCGTGTGTCTAAGAATCTTTCTGCCTCCGCAGTACCCAGCCTGGTCCTCGGCACATGGGTCATAGGAAGTGGCCAGCTGAGGGACCCACGAAGTGGGAACAGGAGGTTATTATTCCTTCTCTCATATTCCAAGGAATGAGGCCATCGCTGCCATTTATTTATTTATTTGTTCCTTGTTTTTGTTTTTAAATCTGTGATGCGCCATCAGGAATCATTTCCGCTTCTGCCCCCAGTGAGGCTCTTAGCACTGCTCCCCTCTCAGCCAATGGAGAGCACCGATTCTGCCAGGGGGCTGTGCTTTTTGGTCAGCCCTGCCCCCACCCACCCACCCTGCACACAAAAGCAGCATAATTGACTGTCTTAAAGGAAGCCGAGCCTCTGCCAGCTACGAGCTGGCGAGAAGAAAATACCTCGGGAGGCACAAGCTGAGACAACGATGACCCAAGACGAAGCCGCGGCCGAGCAAGGGGGAGTCGACCGCTAACTGCAAGCCTTCCCTGCCCGCCGCCCCACCATCCCTGGACAAAAAGCTCCCGTCTGCGCCCGCCGCGTTGCTCTGGGTGACCTTCCTTGGATGCAGAGTTCGCCCTGAGCGCATCTTCCTCGGATGCTCTGAAGGCCCGGGAACCGAGGTCTGCAGGCGCCCGGGGCTCGTCTTTGTTTGCGCTCACCCGGGAGAGGCCGCGGAGGTAGCCGGTACTCGCACGGAGGTGAGTCCACTTTCTCCCCGCCCTGTTGAGGAAGATCGTCCCTCATGTTTCTGGGGCTGCAAACCCGGCTTCTGGCAGATGGGCGGGTGGGAGCGGAGAGCCAGGGTACTTAGCGATTCTTGGAATGGCAACACCTCCATTTTTTTCCCCACGCGGAGAAAACCATCCGCCGCGCGCGCGCACACACACACATACACACCCACAAGGTTCACCTCGCGTGCCCACCGTTCACCTGGAAGGCAGAGGATTGCACCATTTCCAGGCTATGTTGGGAGATTAGGCGGCTCAAACCCTCAGCCCCTCTCTGGGACGCTTCCTGCGAGACCAAAATGTACAAGTCCCAACTCTGTGCGTTTCCTATTTATAACGCCGTGAGCGGATTTGGAAAAAGGATTTGACAGCAGTGCACGTAAAGGCTTGCCTATGGGGTGGGGAGGAAGGGAGATGGTTACAAACAAGAGATGCCTCCTCCTGTGTCTCAACTTGTATGCGAGGGGCTGATAATTCAGCACCACGGCAGAAAGGACCGCTTCTCAGCTTCCGCTCGCTGCCCCCTTATTCGATGGTCCATGAATGTGAAGTGGGGACCAGAGGGCGGGAGTGTCCAGGGCCCAGCGGGACCCACCCACATCCCGGCATTTAGAGGACCGTGGGGCAGACATGTGAGGCTCCAGGCTCGGCTGTGGGTAGGGTAGCGGGGGTGGCCCTTTTCGGGGGACTGAGGCCACACTCAGCTCAGGAGAAGGATACAGACGCAAAGACCACTCCCTTCATAAAGAAAATGAACTTCTACTGACGCGAACTTTCCCTTGCGGTAAGGTTCTGGCTGGCGGTTGCCCATAGCATCAGGAAGAGATCTCTCTTCTTCCCCCGCCCCCCGCCCTTCCGTACTGCGTCTTACTGTCCCTCCTCCATGAATGAGTGACGACATCCAGGGCAGTGACAAAATCGAGTGAGAAACTCACTGAATGGGGGAGGGTCACATTTTAGACACCCCCTCTCTCCTACCTGGCCCCCACCCTGCTCCCTCTGAGTCCTCCCCCTGAGCCCCAATCCCAAAGGCAGACCCACCATGCACAGGGATTTCCGTCCAGCGCGGGGCTTTGGAAGACACACCCAAATAGAGAGCCACCCACCAGCTTTAGAGAGGCAGCTGCGGCGTTGGGGAGGGGGTAGGGCTGGATGCGGGACCTTAGGTGCTGGAGAGTGAAGATGACAACTTAATCTCAGCTCTGCGGACGTTTGGGGCCAGATCATTTTTGATTAAGGGAGGACCATCCTGGACACTGTAAAGCATTGAGCAGCATCACTGTTCTCCACCCACTTGATGTCAGTAGCGCCCCTCTCCCCTGCATGTGACAACTAAAAACAGACCTCCAAACATTACCAAGTGACTGGTGAGGCGGGAGGCAGCATCACCCCCAACTGAGAACCACTGGCTTAAAAGCACAGAACCTGTGCTATTCATTGGGTCATAAGATCTTGGGTGTAATTCCAAAAGGGATGTTAGAGGTTATTTCTGGATCCAGTCTTTCATTGATAGACAGGGAAACTGAGGCAGGGGAGGTCTGCCATGCCCCAGGGCATGTTCATGTTCATGCCCCAAGTTCAGTCTCACTCAGCAGTTCTGACCACACTCCCAGACAGCCCAGCACTTAAGCCACCCTCTAGAGCACTAACCCCACCCCATGCCTGCCCCCACCTGGTTCCTCACAACATTAAAAACAAAACTGGCATTTTGTGGTTAGTGAGAAATTACTATCCTGATTTCCAACCCCAGGCACTTTCTCACTGTCTTTTTCAGTTCTAGGGTCAGGTTATCAAGACTTGATTCTTCTTAGGGGCATGGGAGTAGCAGACAGAGGGGCAGGGGAGGTGGGCCAGAGCAGATAGAGGTGGTTGGGGTTAACTAGGTCCTGTCTGAATGTCAACCCTGGCAAGGAAACTTAATTATATCAGTCATTAGCACTGGAGGATAAATGACTTTAATTGCATTTGTGGCTTCCTAGTTGAAGTCCAAGGTAAGCGAGGGCAGGTGAGCCATGGGGAAGGTGGATTTCAGAGCTTCACTGGGAGGTAGTTTATAACTGGAGGCTCAGCCCCTCCTTTGGGTTCCAATTCCTGACCCACCCACATGGATTTTCAGCTCTCTATGTCTCTGTTTTCTCACCTGTGACATGGAAAAGCCTCATGGGTCCAGGCAGTGATTCAGTAAGATGACAGACACAAGTGCTCTTTGCAGATGGATCTCTGAAGTTCTGTGCATGGGTGGGGAATTGTCATTAGGACGATTGTCTAGTAAACCCTCCATCCACAGCTCTCCTTCAGGATTCACCCCTGCTTCAAGTCGGCACCTCTTCCCAGCTCTCATGGGAACCACCGAAGCCACACTCCGGATGGAGAACATGGATGTGAAGGAAGAATGGCATGACGAAGCTCTGCCCAGGTATGGCTCCCCTGGCCTGCGTGTCAGCTGTGGAGGGCGTGGCCTGGCTGACACTTCTCCCAAGCATGGTACAGATACCCCAGTTGACCCAGCCAAGTTCATAATTGGTATTTGCTGACTTAAGATGGATTTCCCACTTCCCCCCGCCCACCTCTGCCAAAATGCTAAAATAGCTCCCATTTCCACACTCTTGTAAGAATTCGAAACATTCTTCTATGAAGAAAACCATCTTATGGACTATTGGGCTTCCCTGGTGGCTCAGATGGTAAAGAATCTGCCTGCAGTGTAGGAGACCCAGGTTCCATTCTTGGATCAGGAAGATCCCCTGGAGTAGGAAATGGCTAACCACTCCAGTATTCTTGTCTGGAGAATTCCATGGACTGAGGAGCCTGGTAGGCTACAGTCCATGGGGTCGCAAAGAGGTGGACATGACTGAGCAACTGACACTTTCATGGGCTGTGATAGTCTTCTTACCTGGGTTCCCAAGAATCCAGGTAATAGTGTGTTTTTATCTGCAGCAGCATATCCCCGCTTAAAATTGCTGGGTCAGATGTTCATTCCTTGAAAACTCCGGGTTTCAGCCTCCACATGCTCCTGCCACTCTCTGTCCTTCGCGCCCTCCAGCGCCTGCTGCTCCCTTCCTGTTCCTTCTGTGCTGGGCTGGCTCTGATGTTCTGACTTTGCACTGGCTGTTCCCTCTGCCAGGCGTGCTCTTCCCCAGACACCTGCCTCCCCTGCCTCCTTCAGATCTCCACCCACTGGCCACCTTCTTAGAGAGGAACTCCTAGCCCTTTAATTACCCCCTCCCCTAGTTCTTAAATTGTTTCCTTCCTATATAACAGCCCTCCAAAATATCCATGTCCTAATCCCTCCCTGGAGAATGTTCGTTAATGTGGCAAAAGGCACTTTGCAAATATGATTGAGTTAAGGATCTCAAAATGGGGAGATGACAATCCTGGATTGTTGAGGGGGAGGTCCTCAATGTAATCACAGGATTCTGTATAAGATAGTGGTCCCAAACCTGTTTGGCACCAGGGACAAGTTTCATGGAAGACAGTTTTTCCACAGACTTGGGGTGGGGGCAAGGGAATGGTTTCGGGATGATTCAAGTGCGTGACATTTATTGTGCACTTTATTTCTATTATTATTACATCAGCTCCACCTCAGATCGTTAGGCATTAGATCCCAGAGTTTGAGGACCCCTAGTATAAGAGGATGGCAGGGGACTTTCCTGGCTGTCCAATGGTTAAGACCCCAAGCTTCCAGCGAAGGGAGTGCAGGTTCAATCCCTGGTTGGGGAAATAAGATCCTACATGCCTCAGGGCACAGTCAAAAAAAAAAAAAAAAAGAAGGTTTGTCGACAGGTGTAGGAGATGTGATGATGACAGTAACAACTTAGAGTCATGGGAGGAAGAGGCCACCCGGCCAGGGATGCAGTGCTGGTTTCTCCAGGAAAACCAGCCTCATGAAACTGATTTCAGACTTACTTCTGGTGTCTAGATTCATAAGAGAATATATCTGTGCTGTTTGAAGCCACTAAATTTGGAACAATTTGTTACAGCAGCCACAGGAGACTCATACAATCTAATTCGCTGACTATTCCATACACTTGTTTACAATCTGTTCTCCATGATGGATCCCATGAGAGCAGGGGCCTTTGGTGTGATCACAGGCATACAGTTGGTGCTCAGTAGATACGGGTGAATGGATGACAGTCATTAGTAGGAATGAAAAATCTTAAGAAGGGAGCCGTGTGTGGCTGAGGTACTTGTCTCTATTTTCTCCTCCAACAAGGCATTAAGTAAGAGGAAATATCATCAGCACAGGCTCCCCCTGATTCAACTGCTCATCTCCTTCCCATTTTTTTTTTTTTCTTGGCCATGCTGCACAGCTTGCAGGATCTTAGTTCCCCAACTATGGATCGAACCCATGTCCCTTGCGCTGCTATGTGGATTCTTAACCACTGAACCACCAGGGAAGTCCCTCCCTCCCACTCTTTAAAAAATATTTATTTATTTAGTTGGCTGCATGGAGTCTTAGCTTCGGCACACAGACTCTCTAGTTGTGGCACGTGGATTTGGTTACCCCAAGGCATGTGGGATCTTAGTTCCCCGACCAAGGATCGAACTCATGTCCCCAGCATTGCAGGACAGATTCTTAACCGCTGGATTGCCAGAGAAGTCCCTCCCTCCCACTTTAATGCAAGGAGTTTATCCCAGGGAAATGATGCCCAAGAGTTAGTTGCATAACCATCTGGGAAGGAAGGTCAACGAGACTGGGCACATTCACCCTGGAAAAGAGAACTTGGGTAGGAGTTCCAGCTCCAGAAAGTCTTAGTGGGTGAGGGTGCTGAGGGCAGAACTAGGCTGAGGGACAGGCATGAAAGGTTTGCGTCTAATCTAGGCTCTTTGGACTCAAATGGCCCCATATGTGCATAGTTTATACGCCCATCCTTTCAAAAGCAGAACAGGCTGATGGGGGAGGTCTAGAGCTTCCTGTCAACCTGTCCCAGGAGAAGCCGTGATGTTGAGGGCATTACCCCCTCATTTGAGAATCTTGGGCTTCTTGGCAGTCTAGTCCTTTTCACCCCAATCCTTGTGGTTTGTCTTTTTTTTTTTTTAATATTTATTTTATTTATGTATTTAGCTGCCCTGGGTCTTAGTTTAGGCATGCAGGATCTTTAGTTGTGGCATTCAATCTCTTAGTTGCATCACGTGGCATCTAGTTCCCTGACCAGGGAGCGAACCTAGGCCTCCTGCATTGGGAGCTCAGAGTCTTAGCCACTGGACCACTAGGGAAGTCCCCCTTGTGGTTCTTAAAGCAATAGATGCCCCACATCAGAATAACCAAGAATCTCTTGTCTGCCCAGTGCCATTGTCTTCAGGAAGACTTAGTCTGAGAAGGAGATGGCAACTTCATTGGAGTCAAGCTCCTCTTCATTCACCGTTAGAATGTTCTTTGTTCTACATTCCCCTGTGAAAGTCTTTCTCTTCAACTCAATACAAGGAGCACTGTTGCCTGGATGTGTAGAAAGGGGTTTCATGGGACTTCCTGGTGGTCCAGTGGTTAAGACTCTGCACTTCCAATGAAGGGAATGCAGGTTTGATCCCTGGTCGGGGAACTAAGATCCCACATGCTGTGTGGTTTGGCCAAAAAAATAAAATAAAAAAGTTTTTAAAAGGAAAGGGATCTCATGATACCTGGCAGTTTGGGTGAACTAAAGATCATTTTTCTAACTTTTTATTTTGTATTGCGGTATAGTGATTAACAATGTTGTGACAGTTTCAGGTGAACAGTGGAGGGACTCAGCCGTACATAGTCATGTATCCGTTTTCCCCCCAACTCCCCTCCCATGCAGGCTGCTACATAACATTGAGCAGAGTTGCCTGTGCTATACAGTAAGTCCTTGTTGGTTTTCCATTTTAAATATAGCAGTGTATACAAAAATTTTGGCAGGGGCTCCTCCCATGGCTAGAAATGCCCCAGAGTGGGCAAGAGCCGGCCACCTTAAGGAGCTGCCCCTCATCTGTGGAAGGTCTGTTTTGTCCCACAGAAAAGGCGGAATTAGATGGGGTGACCTCAGCAGGTTCCTTCCAGCACCAAGCACTCTGGGAGTTTAGAAACATCTCCAACCAGTCTCAGCATCGCTCGCCCTGTGGTCCCATGAACTCTGACCTCCACTGAGACCAAAGCGTTCCCAGGTCCAGACTTCAAAAACCTGATTTAACCCCGCCTCCCCAGGTGGCAAACTCCAAGCCTTCCTGGACATTAAAAAAAAAATTCTCTGATGACAGCACAAAACTCACCTTGCTCACTCTAGTTTTATTTCAAGCGACACAGCGGAAACAAGATGGCACAAGCTGTGGAACCAGACGCCAGTGGGTTCCGATTCCAGTTCTCTGATGGGCTTGTGCGGCCACCTCAGACAGCTCTTTGAGCATCTCTGTGCCTCAGTTTTCCTACCTGTAGAATATGGACAGTCATTCCTGGCTCACAAAGTGGTTTGAGAATCTGATGCTGCCTGCAGCATCATTTTTCTTTTCCTTCTTTTTTACGTATTTATCTTTTGGCTGCACCTCAGAGGTAGACGGGATCTTAGATCCCCAACCACGCACCCCCTGCAGTGGAAGCTCAGAGTAACCACTGGACCATGAGGGGAGTCTCAACATTATTCTTTTTTTTTCTAAGTTTTCTTTGGTATGGGCCATTTTAAAGTCTTTATTAAATTTGTTACAATATTACTTCTGTTTTATGTTTTGGTTTTTTGATTATAAGGCCGGTGGGAGTCTAGCTCCCCAACCACAGGGATTGAACCCTCAGCCCCTGCATTGGGAGGTGAGATCCTCATCACTGGACCCCCAGGGAAGTCCCAGCATCATTGTTATCAGCTTGTATCTCCTTCACTCTGGTTCCTTTTACCCATCCCCCACCCCCCAATAAAAGAGACCCTCCTCTCCCAAGGCTTCTTGAGACAAAGTGGGGCTGACTGCAGCTGCACGTGTGAATTTCAAGTGAGATTCCCCAGCTGCAAAGGGCTCCTCTCCCCCATTCAGTGGTACAGTGTTCACAGGATAAGTGGCTGGCTGTGCAACCCCGGGTTGGGTCGGGAACATGCCTTCGTTGAGGCACTGTCCTCATTCCGGGAGGAGTAAGTAAAGCTCTTTATATAGCGTCCAGATGCAGCCCAACATAAGCACCTCTGTCTGAGTCAAGACAACCCCTGATTCTATTCCTTCCAGCACACTGATCCCTTCCTGGGGCCTCTCCCAGCTTCCCCCGGGTATGTCCGGGCATGCAAACTGTGCCTGTTTTCTGCAGTGTCTTTCTGCACTTCTGCAGATTCCCATGGACTATAGCTGAGGGCTGCCTGGAGATGACCCATTCACTGCCTCCTTTGCCCATCCATTCATTCTAGTGATGTGCACCAACTGTGCCAGGCCGTGGGTGAGACTCTGGGGACACCTGGCAAACAGGAGAGCTGCCCTCATGGGGTGCTGGAAGAATAGGGCAGAGACAGGTGGTCCCTTATAACCTCACCAGCCAATGGAAAACTGAAGCTGGGTTCTTGGCACCTGGAGCAAGCCTGGGTGGGGTCTGACTGGGTTGGGGAGGTTAGAGGAGGAGCTGACCTTGAGTGATGAGGGGGGAACAGGGAAAAGAGGCTGAGGGTAGCAATCAAGCATTCCAAGCAAAGAGAGCAGCATGTGCAAAGGCCCTGGGGCCAGTGGAAGCAGATTGAGGGACTGAAGGAAAGTTGGATGGGGAAACTGAGGACCTAGGTGGGGAGGGGTTTGGCTAGCATCTTACAACTAAGGAGGTGGGTGCAGGATTAGGTGTCTCAGCCTGTGGGTTTTGTTTGTAAATTTTTTTTCTTTTTCAGGGGGCTTTGCTAGGTCTTGCCGCATCTGGGCTCTTCATTGTGTTTGTAATTTTTTTTCCTTTCCTTTATTGGAGTATAGTCAATGATGCCAACCAACAGAGGATGAGATGGTTGGATGGCATCATCGACTCAATGGACATGAGTTTGAGCAAACTCTGGAGGATAGTGAAAGACAGGGAAGCCTGGCATGCAGCAGTTCATGGGATCGCAAAGAGTCAAACATGACTTAGCAACTAAACAACAACAAATAGTTGGTTAACAATGTTGTGTTAGTATCTGCTGTGCAGCAAAGTGAGTCAGTTATATGTATACATATATTCACTCTTTTTATAAGTTCTATTCCCATATAGGTCATTACAGAGCATTGAAGAGAGTTCCCTGTGCTATACAGTAGGTCCTTATTAGTTATTTATTTTATATATGGTAGTGTATATGGGCTTTCCCAGTGGCTCAGTGCCAAAAAAAAAAAAAAATTCTGCCTGCAATGCAGGAGACACGGATTTAGTCCTGGGGTAGGGAAGATCCCTCAGAGGAGGGCATGGCAACCCAATCCAGTATTCTTGTCTGAAGAATCCCATGGACAGAGAAGCCTGGTGGGCTACAGTCCATGGGGTTGCAAAGAATCGGACACGACTGAAGCGACTAAGCCCACCCATTATGTATATGTCAATCCCAATCTCCCGATTTATCCCTCTCCCTTGTATTTATCCCTCTCCCTTGTAACTTTTTATTCTGACATAGTCCCAAGCTTAGAAAATAAAAATTATAAGAATGGTGTAAGGAATATCTGTAAACTTTTACCCAGATTTGCTTACTCTTGAGATTTTATTGATACTTCCTTTACTGCTCTCCCTTCCCCTCCTCTCTCTGTCTCTCTCAGTGTCTGTCTGTCTGTTATCTGTCTATCTACCTTTGCTCAGTCTCTGTCTATATGCACCCATCCCTGCACAGGGTAGGCCAAGCATGCTCCCTCTCCGAGTTCAACGCACACACAGCGGTGATTGCATGTTGTCCAGCTCGGCAGTCCTAAAAACTGTCAGGCAGGAGCCGTGGGTTTAGGGCAGGAATTGATGGGGCGCCCTGAGCATCCCCTGTCCCCCACCCACTCCAGCATTTCTCTTTCCTGAACTCTAGCGACGCTGGGCTGTCACAATAGAATACGGCACATGGGGCAGCTTCAACAGCAGGTGTTTATTCTCGCACAGCTCTGGAGGCTGGGTGTCTGAGATCATGGTACCAGCAGGGCTGGCTTCTGGTGAGGGCTCTCTTTTTGGCTTCTTGTGACATGGTGTTTCCTCTGTTCTCAGTGGTGGAGAGAGAGCTTTCTCGTGGCTCTCCCTCTTGTAAGGCCACAGTCCTAAGGGATCAGGGCCCCACACATTTTTTTTTTTTGACTGCTTATGTGGGATTTTAGTTCCCCAATCAGGGGTCGAACCCCCACTTTCTGCAGTGGAAGGGTGGGGTCCCAACCACTGGACCACCAGAGAGGTCCCAGGGCTACACACTTTTGACCTCCTTCAATCTCAATTGCCTCCTAAAGACCCTGTCTCCAAACACAGTCATACTGGGCGTTGGGAGAACACAGTTAGGTCCAGAACATCCTGTTTGCATCTGCTGAGCCAGCGTTACTGCCAGGGGTGAAGTGAGGGATAGGGAGCGAGGGCTGGGAGGTCTGTGATTCTGCTCACAACCCCAGGCTTTCTTTTTTAAAAATATTTCTTTACCTTGCCAGGTCTTAGTTGTGGCTAAATCTGTAGTTGCAGCATGTGGGGTCTAGTTCCCTGACCAGGGATCGAACACAGGCCTCCTGCATTGCGAGTGTGGAGTATTAGCCACTGGACCACCAGGGAAGTTCCCCTACAAGGCTTTCTGATCCAGCCAAGAGGTGATGGTGCTGGGGGAGACCAGAACCAGATGAATGGGAAAAGGTGTCAGAAAGTGCAGAGAAGGGTAGATTTATCTGAGTGACTGAAACCACCAAAGTTGCCTATAATTTTTGAAGACCTCTCTGCAGTTCCCTCGACATAGGTTTGCAAGAGTCCTATTATAAGCCCTGGAGCTACTAGTCCAGCTTTGAGCCTCGTAAAAGCCTACTTAATGCTCAGAAAGAATTTTTGCTGTTACCCTGCACCAGAGGTGGCTGTGGATCAGGCAGAAGTAGAGGCTGGGAAGCCCTGGAGGGGAGACTGAGGCAGCGTGGCCAATCTGAAGGCCATCGAAGCCCTGGAGCACTGTTTGGGAAGCAGTGCTCAGTCGTGTCTTACTCTTTGTGACCCCATGGACTGTAATCTGCCAGGCTCCTCGGTCCATGGGATTTCCCAGGCAACGATACTGGAGTGGGTTGCCATTCCCTTTTCCGGCAATCTTCCCAACCCAGGGATCAAATCTGTGTCTCCTGCATTGGCAGGGAGGTTCTTTCACCACTGAGCCACTTGGGAAGCCACTTGGGAAGCAGGAGGCATATTCAAAGGTCCTGGGGCCCACAGTTTATTCCGAATTCCTTTCTTTCACACTATGAATAACATTAAGATAGAGTCTAGGACCTGAGGGTAGAACTAGGTCTAGGGGCCACCTCTGAAGCCAGAACTATTGCAATATCAGCTGATTCTGAGTGACAGGTATTTCTTGATTTTGGCCTTTCCCCACCACTTGCAAAATGTGCCCTGACTCAACCTTTCCTTCAACAGACCCTTGCTGAGGGCTGCTTCTTCCAAGGCCAGGCCTGTGACTCACCAAAGCAAGAGAGGAAGAGGCAGAATGTAGGGGTGAGGTGGAGGTCAGGTTCAGACAGGGTCTTCTGGAGGACACTGACCCTGCCTCAAAGGCTAAGCAAATTTCACTGGGCAAAGAAAGCAGGAAGTGGCCCCTCTAGTCAGCGCGGGCAGGATGTGCAAAGGCATTGGGACAGACAGGACCTTGGCATGGTAGGGACTGCAGTATGTAAGAGAGCCTGGTTAGATCACAGGTGTCAGGTTGGAGGGTTCACAGACGTCATGTCCAGAAGGAACGCCCACAAGGGAAATTTGGATAGTGCTTTAACAAAGTACCACAAACTGGCTTAAAACAAGAGACATTTTCTCTCACAGTTCTGGAGGCTAAACATCCAAAATCAAGGTGTCAGCAGGGCCATAGCTCCCTCTGAAGGTGCTGGGGAAGGATCCTCACTGCCTCTTCCTGCTTCGGGTGGTGATTGGCCATCCTTGATGTTCTTTGGCTTCTAGATGCATCACTCCTTGCCTCCATCTTTTTTTTTTAAGCTTGTGTTTTATTTTTTAGTTTAAAAAAATTTTTTTGGCATGTAGTTGGTTTCCAACGTTGTGTTCGTTTCAGGTGTACCGCAAAGTGAGTCAGTTATATGCATATATGTGTATCCACTCTTTTTTAGCTTCTGTTCCCATATAGGTCATTACAGAGTACTGAGTAGAGTTCCCTATGCTATACAATAGGTCCTTATTAGTTAGCTATTTTATGTATAGTAGTGTGTATGGTGGCATAGCATCACTGGTTCAATGGACATGAACTTGGGCAAACCCCAGGAGATAGTGAGGGACAAGGAGGCCTGGCGTGCTGCAGGCTATGGAGTCACAAAAGTCAGACTTGCCTTAGTGACTGAACAACAGCAAAGTATGTACATGTCCATCTTAATCTTCCTATTTATCCCCCCACTTACCCTCTGGTAACAATAAGTTTATTTCCTACGTCTGTAACTCTTTCTGTTTTGTAGATAAGTCCATTTTTTTAGATTCCACATATAAGCAATATCATGATATTTGTCTTTCTCTGTCCGACTTACTTTACTCAGTATGACAATCTCAAGGTATATCCTTGTTGCTGCTAATGGCATTATTTTGTTCTTTTTTATGGCTGTAATATTCCATGGTCTATAGGTCCCACATCTTCTTTATCCATTCATCCATCAGTGGGCATTTAGGTTGCTTCCATGTCTTAGCCATTGTAAATACTGCCGTAATGAACATAAGGGTGTATACATCTTTTCAAATTTTGGTTTTCTCTGGATATACGCCCAGGAGTGGGATTGCTGGATCATAGGGTGACTCTATTTTTAGGTTTTGAAGGAATTTCCATACTGTTCTCATAGTGACTCACCAACTTACATTCCCACCAACAGTGTAGGAGGGTTCCCTTTCCTCCACACCTTCTCCAGCATATATTGTTTGCAGGCTTTTTGATGATGGTCATTCAGACCAGTGTGGGGTGGTACCTCATTGTAGTTTTGATTTTGCATCTGCCTCCATCTTCCCATGGCCCTCTCCTCTGTGTGTGTGTCCAAACTTCCCTCTTCTTATGAGCCCATCAGTGAGTCTCGTATGACTTCATCGTAACTTAATGATGTCTGCAACTATTCCAAATAGGTCACATTCCTAGGTACTGGGAGATCAGACCTGAGTTACGTTTTGAGGGGATGCAAGCCAACCCACGCCAGAAGGATTAAGCCACACTGTACACCTGGTGGAGTCGGGGGACCCCACTTTTCACATGGGTTTCCCAACACAGAAGGCAGATGCTACATGGAGCCATCTGGATCCACTTGGAGTTTGTGAAGAGGTTTCAGGTCTGCAGAAGCTGAGATCTTTCTGATGCTTGGGGAATAAACCCCAGTACTTTGGCCTTGTGATGTGAAGAGCTGACTTACTGGAAAAGACCTTGATGCTGGGAAAATTGAAGGCAGGAAGAGAAGAAGGCGACAGAAAGTGAGGTGGTTGGATGGCATCACCGACTCAACAGACATGAATTTGAGCAAGCTCCAGGAGTTGGTGAAGGATAGGGAAGCCTGGCATGCTGCAGCCCATAGGGTCACAAAGAGTCAGATGGAACTGAGCAACTGAACAACACTTGGCCTTGAAAGCTGCAGCACTGTGGATCAGAGGGGCTGGTGCACATGTGCAGACTGGGCACAAGGGGGCAGTAGTGGGCAGTGACTGGACTCAGCTCAGCCGGTGTGAATGGTTCAGACCTCCCTACTCTCCCTGGTTTAACCTTGGTTTCCTCCTCTGTGAAACGGTCTTCTCCCTGCCTCAGGGATGCTGTGAGGAGCAAATAAGATGATGCATTTCAACAAGATGTCAACATTTCAACACAGGGAGTGTCCTGCCGTGGGGTAGATGACGGTTCTAGCTGATTCTAGCACAACAGGACTTCAGCCTCAAACTGACGGGGGCAGGGAAGGTAGAGTCAATGAAAAAAAGGAACTAGAAGGAAATTCAACATCCAGGTGAGCAGGGGTGGTGGACAGTCAGCTCCTGGTGGTGGTTACCATACAAGGAGGGCAGATCTGATTCAAGAACAGACTGAAATCTAGGCTTTTTGTGTCTCATCTCTGATTTGACAGCGAGTTAAAAATGTTGTGAAATGCTGTGTGGGCAGGACAGAGCTAGCGGTGGTTCATCAGCTGCCAGTCTGCAATTTGGGAGCACAATTTCGGGTAACCTTGCAAGTAGGTGGCGTGCCACCTGTCCTCTGGAACCCTGGACGTACTCGTGAATTACCAGCTGCCCTCCCCATGTTCAGAGCATGGGTGTCAGCTACAGACCAGAGGTGCAGAGCAATGTGTACATGAAACGGGCATGGGAGTTATCTTATCTCAATCTGAAAGGAAGATGCCTCTTTAAAACCTTCTGACTTAATCTGAACCTTGTTTTTTGCTTTTTTAAATGGAGGTGAAATTTCCATAATACAAAAATAGCCATCTTAAATGCACAACTCATCTGTTGTGCAACCATCAACTTTATTTAGTTCTAAAACATTCCGTCACCCCAAAATGAAACCATCCCCATCAGCAGCCACTCCCCATTTCCCTGGCAACCACAAACCCACTCTCTGTGTCTGTGGATTTGCCTGTTTTCTATGTCTCATATAAATGGAATCACACCCTGTGTGTCCTTCTGCATCTGGCTTCTGTCACCGAGCGTCCTGTTCTCAGGGTCCCTCCACATGGTAGCCAGTGATAGTGCTTTTCTCCTTTTCGAAGCTGAGTAATATTCCAGTCTGTGGATGGACCCTGTTTTGTTTATCCACTCATCACTTGATAGGCATTTGGGATGTCTCCAGTGTGATCACACTTCTGTAAAGCATTTGGGTATGAGTTTTTGTATAGATGTGTGTCTTCATTTCCTTTGCACCCCTGCTTAGTTTTGACTTTTGACCTCCATGAGAACAGGGCATCACCCAGTTCATCCTTTACCTCCAAGACCCACCAATACTCCTGGAAGATAGTGGTTACTCAAAGAATATTCAAAGGATGGTGAATGGGAGAAAGGTGGGCGGGGTGGGGGAAGGGTGTGGAGGAAGAAGCATGATTAGATTCCATCCTGCAGAGGGTGCCAGCTCATGCCCTACAAAGAACAGAGGCGATAGAATAAATGTGTCCATGTTGTTGTTCAGCCACTAAGTTGTGTCTGACTCTTTGCAACCCCATGGACTGCAGCACACCAGGCTGTCCTTCACTATCTCCCAGAGTTTGCTCAAGGTTATGTCCATTGAGTTGAGGATGCCATCCAACCATCTCCTCCTCTGTCGCCTCCTCCTCCTCTTGCCCTCAATCTCTCCCAGCATCAGGATCTTTTCCAATGCGCTGGCTCTTTGCGTCAGGTGGCCGAAGTATTGGAGCTTCAGCTTCAGCATCAGTCCTTCCAATGAATGAATTCCAGGGTTGATTTCCTTTAGGATTTACAAGGGACTCAAGAGTCTTCTGCAGCACCAAGATTCGAAAAGAAAAGAAAAAACGCCCTACTGTCCTTCTCCATCAAAACAGTTCCCCGTTTTGCTGAGCTGGCACTGCTGAGTTGTAAAGATGAATTACCGCTGCAGTGCCTCCCTGAGTCAGCAGGCCCTGCAGCTGGAGCCCCTGACAGACCTGTGTGCTCTGCAAACCCTTCTGCCTGAGTATTTCCCTGGGGAGCAAAGGAGCCGGAGCACATGGGTCAGAATCCGGCAGAGTGAGCTCTGGTCCAAAAAACAGTCTGAGCATTGCCAGGAAAAGCAGGTCCTGTTTTGCAAATTCGTGCTCCACCAATTAAAGGGGGCACAGATGCATAGCTGGCTGCCTTTCTCTTTTTAAAATTTTACTTTTTAGTAGCTTTAGATTTACAGAAAAGTTGCAAGAATATTACAGAAAACTTCCAAACACACACCTCCTGTAATTAACATCTTACATGAGGCTGATACTTATGATACAATTAATAGACTGGTATTGACACGTAATTATTAACCAAAGTCCACAATTTATTGAGATATCCATAGCAATTTTCTCCTAATATTCTTTTTCTTTCCTAGGATCCCACCCAAGACCCCACGTAACATTTAGTCATCATGTCTCCTTAGGTTTCTCTGGGCTGTGACAGTTTCTCAGACTTTAAAAAAGAAAAAGATTTTTTGATGTAGACCATTTTAAAATTCTTTATTGAATTTGTTACAACATTGCTTCTGTTTTAAGTTCTGGGCCAGGAGGCATGTGGGATCTTAGCTCCCCTGACCAGGGATCGAACCCTCGCCCCCTGCATTGGTAGGCGAAGTCTTGACCATTGGACCTCCAGGGAAGTCCATCACAGACTTTCCTTGTTGTTGATGCCCTTGACGGCTTTGAGGAGGACTGGGGTCAGAGATTTGGTAGAACTTCCCTCCGTGGGAGTTTGTCTGGTGTTTTTCTCATGGTGACACTGGAGCGCTGGGTGTGGGGGGAGGACACAGGTGAGGGGCCGTCTCATCCATCATCTTGGGGTGCCTGTCGTCAGCATAACTCTTCTTTGGTGTTGACCTGGGTCCCCGGGCTGAGGTCGTGCTGGTCAGGTGTCTCGACTGTAGAGTCACGCCTCCCTTTTCCCATACTGCCCCTTTGGAAGGAAGTCACCGTGCCCAACTCATGCTGACAGAGAAGTTACTCTCCATCTTCTTGGGGCTAGAGTATTTACATACATTTTTTGAAATTCTTCTGTGCAAGAAAAATTTGTCTCTTCTCCCCATGTTTATTTATTCAGTCACTTGCTTACTTCTATATGGACTTGTGGACATTTTATTTTGTACTTTGAATCACCATCCAATACTTTATGATATATTTTGTTGGTCAGGCCTGTCCAGCATGGGCCATGGAGAGCTCCCTCAGTTGTCTGCTATGTCTGTCGGACAATTTCTGGCTCATCAGAGACCAAATCCTGTGGGGTCAGCCCATGAAGAATGCTGCTTATATTCCAAATATAATATAGATGAGACCTTCCTTTTCTCTGGGCCCCAGCTTTTACTATCCAAAAAAAAGGTTTATGGGACTTCCCTGGTTCGCCTTCCAATGCAGGGGGCAAGTGTTCCATCCCTAGTGGGAGAGCTAAGATCCCACATGCGGCAAAAAAAATCAAAACATTTTTTAAAAAGGAGCAATAGTGGAACACATTCAATACGTGTGTATGTTAGAGGCTTCAGTCATGTCTGACTCTTTGCCCTGCCATGGACTGCAGCCTACCAGGCTCCTCTAGCCATGAGATTCTCCAGGCAAGAATACTGGAGTGGGTTTCCATACCCTCCTCCATGGGATCTTCCTGACTCAGGGATCGAACCCAGGTCTCTTGCATTGCAGGCTGATTCTTTACTATTTGAGTCACCAAGAAAGCCCAACAAATCGTCCACATCAAAAAAAAAAAAGTATTAAAAAAAAGCTTAATATTTGTTAGATGATCTGATGAGAGCCCTCTGGCGCTGATGGTTTGTGATTTTCTGTGCTCATGAACAGGTGTATTTTCTCCCAATGATTTCCCAACACTAAACAAATTCTGTTGCTATCATTCTGTCTGAACTCCACGCTTCTGCGGCTGGACTTGTGGTGCCTGGTGGCTGGTGTCCACTCCCGGCTGGGTCTGCAGGCCACTCCCAGAAGAGACGGGGATGGACTTGCTTGGCAGCCCCACAGAAGACACGTCCTGTAAGTTTCCATGTGTGCAGAAATGGGCACATGATCTGGGCTCTGCCCAGGACTGTAACTGTAGAAATGTCAGAGGCCATGCCTCCTGGGTGGAATGTCACAAAAGGAGGTTGTTCAGCTCCAAGGCCTGTAGGGAAAAGCAACTGTGGTGGTGACACAGAGATGTGTGTGGAGTCAGTGTGTGGTGTTTCTGTATGTCCTTGAACTGGTGGCTCAGCCTCTCTGTGCCTCCAATTCCTTATGTACTAAATGCAGGTAGTGAGCCTTCCACAGAAGGGGTATACAAGGATTAAATGAGATGGTTTATGTAAAGTGCCCAGGGGAATGCCAGGCATAAAATCAGGAGGGCTCTCCTGCCCTGAGCACTCAAGAGGGCTCATGGGTCTGAGGACCCAAAGGCCAAGACTTTGAAAACAGGGGGTCTAGGGCAGCCAGATGGGCTACCTCAAACACATGTTCTCCTCGATGGCATCTCCTGGCAGAGTCCTGGTGAGAGCTCCCATTCTGCCTGCATCTCCCCCATGCAGCCCATCACAGAGCCCACCCTAGAGAGGAAAGATTGCCCAGAGACGGACAGCCACATCCCTGATGTCACACAGCAGCGAGTACCAACTCTGCCCACCCCCGTACCATACTATGCCCATGAGCCAGGTAGGGACATCAAGTTGTCCCAGTTCTCTGGGGCCAATCTGTATGGATCTGAATGGTTCGTCACCCTAGAGTACCAGCCATTTTTCCCACTTGAGCATATATTCTCTGCCCAGTGTTGTCACATCCCCACAGGGTGACCTTGGGTGACTCCCTTCTCCCCTCTGGGCCTCCACTTCCCACTTCTGTAAAACGAGGGGTGTGTGGTAACAGTACCTCACTTCCTAGGTGTGACTGCCTCAATGATGGCCCCCAAAGGTATCCAGATTCTAATTCTAGGAAACCACAAATGTTCCCTCAGGTGGCAAAAGCAATTTTGCAGATAGGATTAAGTTAAGGAACTTGAGGGACCTCCCTAGTGGCTCAGTGGTAAAGAATCCACTTGCCAATGCAGGAGACATGGGTTCAATCCCTGATCTGGGAAGATCCCACATGATGTGGAACAACTAAATCCATGCACCACAACTACCCAGCCCACACTCTAGAGCCTGTGCTCAGCAACAAGAGAAGCCACCTCAGTGAGAAGCCTGCGCACCGCAACTAGAGTAGCCCCTGCTCGCTGCAACTAGAGAAAGACTGCATGCAGCAACAAGACCCAGTGCAGGCAAAAATAAATAAGCAATAAATTTTTTTTTTTTTAAGAAACTTGAGACGGGGGATGTGAACGTTAATTGTATAGAAGCCAGCTACGTGGTCAAACACGATTCTAGATATTTCCATTGAGGGAGTTTTCTAAATGAGATTTATATTTAAATTCATGCACTTTGAATAAAGCAGATTGCCTGTCATTGTGTGGGTGGGCCACATTTAATCAGTTGAAGGGTTCAAGGTGTGGGGGCGTCGGGGCAGGGAACTCAGGTGTGATTCATCCTGGGGCAAAATTCCTCTCCAACTGTGAACCTATGAAATCAAGCAATTTCTCTGCTTCTAAAATACAAAGGTGAGACAGGCACAGAATAGATATTCCCACTGCAAATGGGAGAAATTGGAAGGATGAAGGGGTCACAAGTCCCAGCGAGTCTGAAATTTGGCAGGGCAAATTCCACTAGATTTTTTTAAAGGCAAATTCCATTAGTTTTAAGGCTGAAGAATCATCCTCTTTGGTTCAATGCCCTTTCCTCCGGGTCCACATGGTGACATTCCTGCCTCTGTGGTTCCCTGCACTTTCAATCTTGCAGTCACCATGCTGTGATCCACAACCTGATCCCACCAGCAAAAGCAGCAGTATTCTTTTAACATATTTATTTCTTTGGGTGGGTTGGGTCTTAGTTGTGGTGCACAGGCTTCTTTGTTCCACGGCACGTGGGATCTTAGTTCCTGGAAAAATGAATGAATGAAAATAGTCACTCAGTCATGTCCGACTCTTTGCAACCCCATGGACTGCAGCCCACCAGGCTCCTCTGTCCATGGAATTCTCCAAGCAAGAATGCTGGGGTGGGTTGCCATGCCCTTCTCCAGGGGATCTTCCTGACCCAGGGATTGAACCCGGGTCTCCTGCATTGTGGGTAGGTTCTTTACCATCTGAGCTACCAGGGAAGCCAGAATCAAACAAAATTCCCTGCATTGAAAGACAGATTCTTAAGCAATGACCACCAGGTTAAGCAGTATTTTAAATCAAGCACGCCTGATTCACTGCTCCCAACATACTTCCCCTGAAAAAGGCAGGGTAAGTTGAGAGGACTGGGGTCATATCCCTGGGAAGGTCCCTGCCTCAATGTCCCCATCTGTAAAATGGGTAATATTTCCCATCACACAAAGTCATGGTGAGAGCAGGAAATTATGCCAGTGCCTCACATATAGCAGACACTCGGTAAACATGACTTATGGGTTTGTTTGTTTGTTTTTCATTTTATTTATTTATTTATTTTTGGTTGTGCTAGGTAGATAGAGTGCCTGATGAACTATGGAATGAGGTTCGTGACACTGTACAGGAGACAGGGATCCAGACCATCCCCATGGAAAAGAAATGCAAAAAAGCAAAATGGCTGTCTGGGGAGGCCTTACAAATAGCTGTGAAAAGAGGAGAAGTGAAAAGCAAAGGAGAAAAGGAAAGATATAAGTATCTGAATGCAGAGTTCCAAAGAATAGCAAGAAGAGATAAGAAAGCCTTCTTCAGCGATCAATGCAAAGAAATAGAGGAAAACAACAGAATGGGAAAGACTAGGGATCTCTTCAAGAAAATCAGAGGTACCAAAGGAACATTTCATGCAAAGATGAGCTTGATAAAGGACAGAAATGGTATGGACCTAACAGAAGCAGAAGATATTAAGAAGAGATGGCAAGAATACACAGAAGAACTGCACAAAAAAGATCTTCACGAGCCAGATAATCACGATGGTGTGATCACTGACCTAGAGCCAGACATCTTGGAATGTGAAGTCAAGTGGGCCTTAGAAAGCATCACTACGAACAAAGCTAGTGGAGGTGATGGAATTGCAGTTGAACTATTCCAAATCCTGAAAGCTGATGCTGTGAAAGTGCTGCACTCAATATGCCAGCAAATTTGGAAAACTCAGCAGTGGCCACAGGACTGGAAAAGGTCAGTTTTCATTCCAATCCCAAAGAAAGGCAATACCAAAGAATGCTCAAACTACCGCACAATTGCACTCATCTCACATGCTAGTAAAGTAATGCTCAAAATTCTCCAAGCCAGGCTTCAGCAATATGTGGACCATGAACTTCCTGATGTTCAAGCTGGTTTTAGAAAAGGCAGAGGAACCAGAGATCAAATTGCCAACATCCACTGGATCATAGAAAAAGCAAGAGAGTTCCAGAAAAACATCTATTTCTGCTTTATTGACTATGCCAAGGCCTTTGACTGTGTGAATCACAATAAACTGTGGAAAATTCTTCAAGAGATGGGAATACCAGACCACCTGATCTGCCTCTTGAGAAATCTGTATGCAGGTCAGGAAGCAAGAGTTAGAACTGGACATGGAACAACAGACTGGTTCCAAATAGGAAAAGGAGTTCGTCAAGGCTGTATATTGTCACCCTGCTTATTTAACTTATATGCAGAGTACATCATGAGAAACGCTGGACTGGAAGAAACACAAACTGGAATCAAGATTGCCGGGAGAAATACCAATAACCTCAGATATGCAGATGACACCACCCTTATGGCAGAAAGTGAAGAGGAACTCAAAAGCCTCTTGATGAAAGTGAAAGTGGAGAGTGAAAAAGTTGGCTTAAAGCTCAACATTCAGAAAACGAAGATCATGGCATCCGGTCCCACCACTTCATGGGAAATAGATGGGGAAACAGTGGAAACAGTATCAGACTTTATTTTTCTGGGCTCCAAAATCACTACAGACGGTTACTGCAGCCATGAAATTAAAAGACGCTTACTCCTTGGAAGGAAAGTTATGACCAACCTAGATAGCATATTCAAAAGCAGAGACATTACTTTGCCAACAAAGGTTCATCTAGTCAAGGCTATGGTTTTTCCTGTGGTCACATATGGATGTGAGAGTTGGACTGTGAAGAAGGCTGAGCACCGAAGAATTGATGCTTTTGAACTGTGGTGTTGAAGAAGACTCTTGAGAGTCCCTTGGACTGCAAGGAGATCCAACCGGTCCGTTCTGAAGGAGATCAGCCCTGGGATTTCTTTGGAAGGAATGATGCTAAAGCTGAAACTCCAGTACTTTGGCCACCTCATATGAAGAGTTGACTCATTGGAAAAGACTCTAATGCTGGGAGGGATTGGGGGCAGGAGGCGAAGGGGACGACAGAGGATGAGATGGCTGGATGGCATTGCTGACTCAATGGACGTGAGTCTGAGTGAACTCCGGGAGTTGGTGATGGACAGGGAGGCCTGGCATGCTGCGATTCATGGGGTCGCAAAGAGTTGGACACGACTGAGCGACTGATCTGATCTGATCTGATCTGAGGCCTTCATTGCTGTGCAAGGGCCTTCTCTAGTTGCAGCAAGCGAGGGCTATTCTCTATTTGCAATATGCAGGCTTTTCACTGTGGTGGCTTCTCTTATTGCAGAGCACAGGCTCTAGAGTGCAGGCTCAGTAATTGTGGTGCTTCGGCTTAGTTGATCTGAGGCATGTGGGATCTTCCCAGGTCAAGGATTGAGCCTGTGTCTTCTGAATTAGCAGGCAGATTCCTAACCACTAGACCACAAGGGAGGTCTGTAACTTGCGTCTTTATAATTTTTTGCCAAAATGCATATTTCTATACCGCAGTGTCTCTCGAAGCAGTCTGACCTGTTGCTTATGGATCAAAAGATTCAAAGTGAAAAAAAAAAAAAATATGAGATTCAAAATGAAACCAAAGGTAGTCCAAGGATTTCCCTGGTGGTTCATTGGCTGACTCCAAGCTTCCAATGCAGGGGACATGGGTTTGATCCCTGGTCAGGGAACTAGATCCCACATGCTGCAAGTAAGACCGATCAAAGCACAATCAAATACATAAATAAAAATAAATACTTTTAAAAAATGTGGTCCACTTAATTATGGATCTATGAATGTCATCCAATATAAGAGAGGGGCGAGATTCTCCTTGATGTTGTTCAGTCGCTCAGTTGTGTCCAACTCTCTGCGACTCCATGGACTGCAGCACACCAGAATTCCCTGTCCTTCACTGTCTCCTGGGGTTTGCTCAGACTCATGTCCATTGAGTTGGTGAGGGACTCTCTGACTCGTTTATTGATTTTGTCTTCAAAGGCTATGTAATGAAACGGAGAATTTCTGGGGTCTCTGGAAGGTCAGCCTCTTTTCCCAGAGCTGCCTTTGTGGGAGGGGGTGGCTTTCCTCCCCTTGTAAACCCCATAAGCCTGAGGGGTTAGCTCTGCTCCAAGGGCTGTTAGATGGTTTTAACCCCTTGGGGACAGCCCAGGAGGTGAAACCACCTTTTATAAGGAGACCAGAGTCCAGGATAAGAGTCTTTAGGAGGAAGTGGTCCAAACCATGGGGAATATCCACCCCCATGGGCTTCAGAGTGACATAGCAAGATCCTGCCTCCCTGTGCCTCAGTTTACTCATCTGTCCAATGGGTCAGTAGCAAGGTTGCAACTGACTCAGCAGTAAAGAATCCACCTGCCAATGCAGGAGATCCAGGAGACACAAGAGACACGGATTCGATCCCTGGGTCGGGAAGATCCCCTGGAGGAGGGCATGGCAACCCACTTCAATATTCTTGCCTGGAGAATCCCATGGATAGAGGAGCCTGGCAGGCTACAGTCCATGGGGTGGGAAACAGTCAGACATGACTGAACACATGTATCTGTCTAGAGAAGTCAGAACATGAAAATGTGGGCTAGGGCCTGGCCTGTGTTATGTGATCACCAAAAGTTAATTGTTAGAGTCATACATCCCAGAAAGGCAAAAAGCAGAACTCAGACATTCTCCATCAGCCTTAGCGAGAAGGAACAAAAGGCGCAGATACTGGCAGATCTGGAGCTCAATCTGGAGACCAGGCTGCCTGGGGTCTAATCTCCATGTCATTGTTTGACCTTGGCTCAACTCACCTGTGAGTCCCATTTTGCAGATGGTAAAACTGAGTCAAGCTCAGAGCAAGGTGGCACTGCAGGGTCACAGAGCTGGTGGGTAGCAAGGTCAGGCTCTGAACCCAGGACTGTCCAATGTCCAAGTGTCTGCCCTTGACCTCCGAGCTGGATGGTTCCATTAACTGCTGCTGTGAAAGGATGTTGTCTGATTTCTAAGCACTCCCCACGGAAGGGCAGAGCAGATCTCTGTAAGGTCTGGAAAAGGAGAAGGGGAAGAAAAAACAAGCGACTGGTTTTGCTTTGACTTTCCGTTTTCCCTTTCCCCCACAGCCCCTCCCAACACGCTGAACTTCAACGGGGCTCATCGTAAGCGAAAGACGCTGGTGGCCCCTGAGATCAACATTTCCCTGGACCAGAGTGAGGGCTCCCTGCTGTCAGATGACTTCCTGGACACCCCCGATGACCTGGACATCAACGTGGATGACATTGAGACCCCTGATGAGACTGACTCACTGGAGTTCCTGGGGAACGGCAATGAGCTGGAGTGGGAAGGTGAGGTCGGTCGCTTACCGTCCCTACCCAATCCCCAAATCAGACCCCAGTGCTCCTCTCAGCTTCTGGGGCCATCTTGCCAGAGTCCCCCTCACCTTCCCAGAGGTTCAAGGTGGGCAGGGCTTCTTTTGTTGTTTTTTGGGGTTTTTTTTGGCCATGCTGTGTAGCATTTTAGTTCCCAGACCAGGGATGGAACTTGTTCCCCTGCATTGGAAGCATGGAATCTTAACCACTGGCTCACCAGGGAAGGCCTGGGGCAGGGCTTCCAACCCAAGACTCCCAAAACAGGCCCTGGGACTCCACGTGCATTCTCTCGTGGACTTGTGGACTTTGCTGGGAGACTTGTCTTTCACCCAATTCACTTGATCAAAAGTGATCAAGACCAGAAGGAGGGGCCGCCCCCTGATTCCACAAGTGTACGTGAAGTGAGTCTTGATTGCCATGTGGAGGTAGGGTAGAGAGGGCAGGGATCCGTCGGGAAAACACGGTGCCTGCCTGCTCTCAGGGCAGTCAGAAAGCAGGGCTCTGGGTAACAGAACAAATGGACACAAGGTAATTGCACCTGGTCGCTGGTGCTGTGGGAGAAATAGGTGATGGGAAAGGGTAGGGGGGCTCATTCGGGCAATTCAACCCTCCCAAGGGACACTGGACCACATTTGGGGGCATCTGTGGTTGTCACAACTGGGGGGATCCTGGCATCAAGGGGGTGGGATCAGGGATGCTGCTCCACACCCTGTAGTGCCCAGGACGCCCCCCACAGGCAGTGACTGGCCCTGAATGTCCACAATGCCCAGCCCAAGACACCCTGAACCAGGATTCCTAGGGTGAGGAGGGTTCTTCGGCAGGGTTGTGGGACTGGCCTTACTGGATGGGTATTACTGGGGCTGATATTCCAAGGCAAGAACACAGGTCAGAAAGATGGCAACAGGGAATTTCCCTGGTGGTCCAGTGGCTAAGACCCCATGCTCCCAATGCAGGGGGCCCAGGTTCGATCCCTGGTCAGGAAACTAGATTCTGCATGCTGCAACTAAAGATCCTGCATGCTGCAACAAAGAGGGCGCAACCAAATAAGTACTTTTTTAAAAGGTAGCAATGGTGGTGTCCATGGGGACGGAAGCAGAAGCACAGCATTTGTTGGGTGGATGTGAAATATGAAGGGGAAAGAGGTCGAAGGTGGTAGCTGGGTTTGGGGCCTGAGCAGCTGGGAAAACAGCCAGGGTATTTTCTGAGGTGGGAAGATTGCAGGATGACAGATGGGCAAGAGACAGATAATTTCAAGAGTGGTTAAGAACCCCCGAGAAGCCCAGAGAGGGAAGAAATGTGTACAAGGTCACCCAGCAAGAAATGCGCTCTACCCAGCAAAAGGGTGAGATGAGTGGTCTTCCTCTGGCCTGGGGAGGAGAGGAAGAGGCTCTGTGGCCACGGGCGGCCAAGGCAGCCCAGAGAGGGAGGCTGGGACGAGAAGTCCAGATTCAGGCGTCCCTCTTTCTCACCCTCCCTGCTGCCCTGCTCAAGATGACACCCCCGTGGCCGCTGCCAAGAACATGCCTGGGGACAGCGCGGATCTGTTTGGGGACGGCTCAGCGGAGGACGGCAGCGCAGCCAACGGGCGTCTGTGGAGGACGGTGATCATTGGGGAACAGGAACACCGGATCGATCTACACATGATCCGGCCCTACATGAGGGTGGTGACCCATGGAGGTGAGACCATGCCCTGAGGGCCCCCTCCTGGCTCCAACAACTAGAGGGCCCAGCAGTGGTCCTCTCTGAACCTCGGTCTCTTCTTCTGAGCCAGGGGGATGTTAAACTGTAGTGTCTAGGTGTGCAGGGATGAAACTCACATGGGGGCAAGGCTTAGACATGTGGGGGCACACCAGAGGTGCCCATGAGGGTGGCTGGCACCCCCCATGGAAGGTGTTTTCTGGCTTCTTTAGCCAGGGTGCTGGGGCCCAGAGCTGTGTCCTCTGAGTATGGGCAGTGAGTGGGAGGGGGCTGGCCAGCTATGAGACGCATGCATGTGGCAGAGCACAGGGCAACTCAGAGCTGGGAGAGGGCTCTGCCCAGCCCTGTCCAGCGCTGCTCACCAGCTGCCTCTCCACAGGGTACTACGGAGAAGGTCTCAATGCCATTATCGTCTTTGCTGCCTGCTTCCTCCCAGACAGCAGCTCCCCTGACTACCACTACATCATGGAGAACCTCTTCCTGTAAGTGACCTGGCCACTCCATCCCAGCTGCCCACAGTTCTGAGGTTCCCAGCCGGTGGGCAGGACAGGCAGCAAGGATCACACTGGGTGGTTCTACCTGGCACCAGGGAAGGGCTGAACCACAGGCAGACCTGCATCTGAGTCCTCTGCTTGCCCGCTGGGCCTCACTGGTGCTGTTGTCATCATCACTGGCATTTACGGAAGCCCACCCGGGGTGCTCAGCGGTAAAGAATCCACCCGCCAATGCAGGAGACACAAGAGACATGGGTTCGATCCTTGGGTTGGCAAAGTCTCCTGGAGGAGGACACAGCAACCCACTCCAGTATTCTTGCCTGGAGAATCCCATGGATAGAGCAGCCTGGCGGGCTACAGTCCTTAGGGTCACACAGAATCAGACTCGACTGAAGTGACTGAGCACGCATGCACACTATGCGGTAGCCACAATGCTAAGGGCTTTGTATGTGAGAGCATGTTCCATCCCCAACAAGACTCTGTGGGGTAGTTACAGTTGCCTCCCATTCTGTGGCTGCAGTGCTTGAGGCACAGAGAGGTTAAGTCACTTGCCCAAGGACACACAGGTAGTTTTGCTAGGATGGAGACAGATAATTAAGGATAAAGCACCTGGTGGGACTTCATTGGTGTCCAGTGGTTAAGACCACACCATCCTTGGGTTCTTAATGCAGGGCCGTGGGTCTGATTCCTGGTTGGAGAACTAAGATCCCATATACCTCCTGGTGTGGGGAAAAAAAAAAAAAAAAATACCTGGCAGATGACAGTAAGAGCTCAGCAAATCGTTATCACTCCAATTTTCATTATTATGAAGATTTCCTTCTTCCTCGGGGGGCAGCAGGGTGGGGGGGCAGTTGAGGGTGCCAGGTGGGTCAGAGGAAGAGGAAGTACCCATGGAAGGTCAGATCAGAAAGTGGCCTGACTTACCAAGGAGCCCAGTCTCCCTGATTTACAGATGGCGAAGTGGAGGCTGAAAGAGGAGAAGATTCTTCTGAAATCACTTAAGGGGAGACAGGGCTGGGATGGACCCCAGGTCCCTGAAGTCAGGTGCAGTGGACCACTGGCTGTGGGTGTTTGTCCCCCAAGGGCATCTGGGGCTGTTGAAACTTACATTCCAGAATTAATGGAGCCATTAGATGAGTTCAAGAGTATAAATCAGTTGGCACCTAGTAAACACTCAAAAAAATTGTTGTTTAGTCCCCCAAGGGCATCTGGAGCTGTTGAAACTTACATTCCAGAATTAATGGAGCCATTAGATGAGTTCAAGAGTATAAATCACTTGGCACCTAGTAAACACTCAAAAAAATTGTTGTCTAGTTGCTAAGTTGTATCCGACTCTTTCCAACCCGTGGACTGCAGGGCGCCACTGTCTCCTGGAATTTGCTCAAATTCATGTCCATCAAGTTGGTATGCCCTCCAGCCGTCTCATCCTCTGTGGTCCCCTTCTCCTCATGCATTCTATCTTTCCCAGCATCAGGGTCTTCTCCAATGAGTGGGCTCTTCCCATCAGGTGGCCAAAGTACTGGAGCTTCAGCTTCAGTCCTTCCAACGAAATGTTCCGGGTTGATTTCCTTTTAGGATCGACTGGTTTCCTCTCCTTGCAGTCCAAGGGACTCAGTTTAAAAAAAACAAACAAACAAAACTCCTCAGTAAGATAGTAACTACTACTATCATTGTGCCCACTGACCCCGATTTGGGGGTGTTTGGGAGTCCTCTGCTCCCCTCCCCCGCTATCCTGCTGAGCATGCCAGGACAGCCAACAACACCTGAACAGGTGTGACACAGCCAGGGCAGGTAGAAACAGAAAGGACGGGGGCCACAGGACCTAGTCCCGGGGAACTGGGCTTCCTGACTCTGAGCCAGTCCTTCCGGGTCCCCGGTCCTCTGTGCCTCGTGACTAGGTACGTCATCAGCAGCCTGGAGCTCCTCGTGGCAGAAGATTACATGATCGTGTACCTGAATGGCGCCACGCCCCGGCGGAGGATGCCGGGCATTGGCTGGCTGAAAAAGTGCTACCAGATGATCGACCGGAGGTGAGTGCATGCGGCTGGGGGACGGCCTCAGCGTGCGGTGGGACCCGCGCACTGAAGTCCCCCCAACTCTGAAAGGGCGCAGCTGGGGCGGGCATAACAAAGCGCCAGACTGGGCGGCTTAAACAGCAGACATGTGTTGTCTCCTAGTTCTGGAAGCTAGAAGTCTTTGGTCAAGTTGTCTGCAAGGTCAGTTCCTTCTGGAACTGTGAGGGAGAACCGGCCCTGTGCACGCCTGTGTGCAAATGCCCCCTTTTATAAGGACCCCAGTGACTGTGGGTTAGGGGGCAGACCCTGCTGGGATATGATCTCACCTTAGCTAATGACCCCTGCAGTGATCCTGCTCCCAGACAAAGAGGGAGACCAGACAAAGACCCCTGCAGTTCAACTCGCCCGTAGCAGGTGCTTAGAACTGGGGGCCCTAGAAAATCTTTCAGGAAGGAGAGGTGATGTGGCCATGCAAGGGCTTCCCAGGTGGCGCTAGTGGTAAAGAACCTACCTGCCAGTGCAGGAGACATAAAAGATGTGGGTTCAATCCCTGGGTCGGGAAGATCCCCCAGAGGAGGCCATGGCAGCCCCATCCAGTATTCTTGCCTGGAGAATTTCATGCACAGAGGAGCCTAGTGGACTACAGTCCATGGAGTCACAAAGAGTTGGACACGACTGAAGTGACTTACACACATACACACATGGCCACACAGTCAGATGCTCAGAATCTAAATTAAGAGGGAGCCAGGGCCAGACATCAGCTCTGCCACCTGCAGACTCTTCCAGGGGTAGAGGGGGTGGGCTTAGCTTAACCAAGACTCAGTCTCCTCCCCATCAATGGAGATCATCAGAGCACTGCCTGGGCTCACAGAGTGGGTGACACCCTTTAGCTGCTCCCTCCCCGGGGCTTTCCCCCCAGGGAGCCCATATTGCTCTCTCTGCCTCCCCACACAGACTTCGGAAAAACCTGAAGTCCTTAATCATCGTCCACCCATCCTGGTTCATCCGCACCGTTCTGGCCATCTCCCGCCCTTTCATCAGGTGAGATCGTGATCTGAGTCTCGATACCCACCTGGGTTGTCATGTGTCTTTTCTTTTTTAATCAGCATTTTCCAGCTCCTCTCTTGGGAGTCTATATGGTTGTTTTACACAGTTTAAAAGTGGACTTCCCCGGCAGTCCGGTGGTTAAGATTCTGTGCTTCCAGTGCAGGGGGATTTGGGTTCCATCCATGGTGGGGGAACTAAGATCCCTCATACCGTGTGACACGGCCACTATCTGGACCTTTGTCGGCCAAGTGACGTCTCTGTTTTCTAACACACTGTCTAGATTTTTGTCATAGCTTTCCTTACGAGGAGCAAGCATCTTTTAATTTCATGGCTGCAGTTATCATCCACAGTGATTTTGGTGCCCAAGAAAATAAAGTCTGTCACTGCTTCCACTTTTTTGCCTTCTATTTGCCATGAAGCGATGGGACCAGATGCCACGATCTTAGTTTTTTTTTAATGTTGAGCTTCAAGCCAGCTTTTTCAGTCTCCTCCTTCACCTTCACCAAGAGGCTCTTTAGTTCCTTTTTTTATTGTTTATTATTTTACTTTTTGGCCATGCTTCTCAGCATGTGGGATCTTAGTTCCCCAGCCAGGGATCGAACCCAGGCCCCCTGCCGTGGAAACTCGGAGTCCTATCCACTGGACCACCAGAGAAGTCCCTATTTGATTATTTTATGACTTATTGTACAGTTACATTCTCTTAGCCTTAGAGAACGTAACTCATTGTTAGAAAAACTGATTTGACCTTGAAAAGGAGTTTATTTGACATTGTACCAAAATTAGATTTAAGGTAATGTTTTTTTTAAAAAAATCACGAGTTCAAAGCCCCAAGCTGGTGATCAGTCACGTCAGTAGTAGCCAGTGGCCAGAGCTGGATTTGGACAGGAAGAAGCCATTCACCCTGGAAGAATGGAAGATGAATCAGCAGTGCCCACGTGCACCTGTCTCATGCCCAAGTGACTACTGTTGCCACCAGACAGTGACGATGGTGCCATGAAAGTGTTCTTGGGAAGACTGACACAGAGGAGCACCTCCTGGGGAAGATGGAGCCTGGAGTCTGATATTAATAGCATCTCATCCCTCTCTGCTTTCTTCCTTCCTTTCCTCTCTGCTCAAAAGTCCATATAGTCAAAGCTATGGTTTTTCCAGTAGTCATGTACGGATGTGAGTGGGACCAAAAAGAAGGCTGAGCACCGAAGAATTGATGCCTTCAAATTGTGGTGCTGGAGAAGACTCTGGAGAATCCCTTGGACTGCAAGGAGATCAAACCAGTCAATCCTAAAGGAAATCAACCCTGAATGTTCACTGGAAGAACCGATGCTGAAGCTGTAGCTCCAGTAGTTTGGCCACCTGATGCAGAGCCAACTCATTAGAAAAGACCCTGATGCCAGGAAAGATTGATGGCAGGAGGAGAAGAGAGTGACAGAGGATGAGATGGTTGTATGGCGTCACCGACTCAATGGACGTGAGTTTGAGCAAACTCAGGGAGATAGTGAAGGACAGAGAGGCCTGTGTGCTGCAGTTCATGGGATCTGAAAGCGTCAGACACAACTGAGCGACTGAACAACTCTCTGCTCAGCGGAGACTGGTGTCAGACACATGGCTCAGGAGCCTTCCCTTCTTGCAGGCAGAGACCCCAGGTTCTGCTCTGTACCCGCACCAGGGGCAGGGGATGAGGTCTGGCATGGGCTGAGAGGGAGGTTTGGGTGAGTGTGCTGGGGCATCCTGGAATAGGGCTGCATGTACATCCCTGGCTGCCATCGCTCCCTCTGACCCTGAGTCACCACCCCAAGGGCTGGCTTTCAGACGTGTCCCTCCTTCTCCTCCCACCAGCGTCAAGTTCATCAACAAGATCCAGTATGTGCACAGCTTGGAAGATCTGGAGCAGCTCATCCCCATGGAGCACGTGCAGATCCCAGACTGTGTGCTACAGTGAGTGTCTTTTGCGCCGTGGGAGCGCCGCCCCACCTCCATCCACATCATCCATCCCCAGAGCTGCATATCTCCCAACCTCCCATGCTCTGCCCAGTCAGGCTGCCAGAGAACCAGACCTGAGTGGGAGAGCAAGACAGAGGAAAATAGAGTGAAACAGGCACCTGTGAAATGACAGAACACAGCAGACCTGGCTCCTCTAGTGTAGGCAGAGGGGCCAGTGAGTCCTGGCCCCTGGCTTGTCTTTATAAATAAAGTTTTATTGGCACACAGCTATACTTGTCCATTTACAAACCATCCATGGCTGCTTTCAAGCTACAACAGAATCAAGGGGTTGCCACAGAGACTGGTATGAAAAGCTGAAAATATTGACTCTCTGGCCCTTTGTGGCGGGGGGTGGGGGGGGCGGTGTCTGTAGACAAAGCCACGTTAATAATTAATTGCTTTATCCTGGCTTTGTTTAGGGCAGATGCTAGAAATATCTGCTGAGTTGCAGCAACACCAGACACTGGAATATGCCAGTAAAACAGCTATCCCTGCCCTGAGGTGGGGTGAGGTGGGGCTTTGTAAGGTAGCTGCAGGCTATCCTGTTTGCTCTGAAGCCTGGCATGTGTTCAGATGTGACAGTGAGACTGCTTTCCTGTTCCCAGAGTTGAGGGGATTCCCAAGCCACCTCTTAAGCCTTCTCCTTTTTCTCTCTTCCAGGTACGAGGAGGAACGGCTGAAGGCCAGGAGAGAAAGGTATGTGCGGAGCAGCCCGTATTCTGGCCGGGTTGGGGCTGCCGCTGAGCTGGGTCAAGGCTGGGGGAAGCCGGCGGCTTCAACTCAGCTGGGACCCATGTCACGCACGCATGTGTTTCCAAGCCCTGCCTTCTCTAGAGGTGTTGGAGTCAGACCCAGGCTGGAATCCAGGCTCCCCTGCTCAGTCTCAGCATAATATTAGACAAGTGAAAAGTTCATCCTGCGGGTTATCATGAGGAATTAGGATCAGCGTAGCCCACTGGGCAAAAATAGTGGGCTCGGTAGAGACCTTCTAATGATGCTGGTGACAGTGAGGGCTCAGCCCTGGGGAGCCTCCTAAGGCCCCCAGGTTGAGCCCTCCACCCTTCAGGAGGCCACTCTCCTGGTCTCGTCCACCCTCTGGGGCTCACCCCCAGGTCCCCCTCCACTCCCTGCTTTCCAGTTTCCTCCTCCCTCTGAGACCATTTATGTCAGATTGGGACTCGAACCCAGCCAAAACCCACAGTGCCTTGTTTCAGGACCTGATGAAACTCGGGTTCTTGATGTCTCACCACAGAATTTAGTGAGAGACAAAGTGACAGGTAAGAGGTGGATTTACACAGTTGCAGAGAGAAGTACACTCCCCAGACAGAGTGTGGGCCATTGCAGAGGGCAAGCGCGGCCATGAAATGTGGTGTGGTTAGTTTTATAGGGTGGGTAATTTCATAGGCTAACGAGTGGGAGGATTATTCCAACTGTTTTGGGGAAAGAGTGGAGATTTCCAGGAATTGGGCAACTGCCCACTCCTTGGTCTTTTGACAGTGCCTTGGAACTGTGGTGGTGCCTCTGGGTGTGTCATTTAGCTTGCAGATCGAGGATCAAGGTCTAATCAAAGTCCCCTTGTCTCCCTTCCTGGACCTATTTGATTCTTATTGGTTTATGTTGTGTCCTTGGGCTATGTCATTCTTTCAAAAGTTGTGCCCTGCCCCTTTCCCTCCTGTTACACCTCTGGAGACCCCTCATCCCTCTGGGGACCCCAATCTGTCCTCTGGACTGGGCCCTCTGCTCTGCAGGGTTCCCCTCTTGCCCTCAAGGGTCTCTGCTCCCTCCAGGCCAAGCCCTCCACCATTCAGGAAACCCTCCACCATCCAGGGTCCCCATACTCTGCATGCCCCCTCCTTCTCCCTTCCAAGGGCCCTCCACCATCTGGGAACCACGCTATCCTCCAGTTCCCTCCTCCTTCCCAGGGCCCCCTCCATCCTCCAGGGCCCACCTCCCTCCGGGCCCCCTCCACTCTCTGGGACCCCTTCTGTCCTCCAGGGATACTTCCAAGGGCACCCTCTGCCCATGTAGGTCCTGTGGGTGCAGGTGAGAGAGGAGACAGAGCAGGAGTCCCCCTGGGTGTGGAAGAGAGGGGAATCCATCTGCTGTTCCCCTGCCCAGGGCCCTGGGGATCCTCCTGGGGACCTGGGCCTTATCCTCTGCACAGTTAAGCCATGGGTCATGAAGATCCTTTTTGTATTGTTCTTCTATGTATTCTTGCCACCTTTTCTTAATATCTTTTGCTTCTGTTAGGTCCATACCATTTCTGTCCTTTATTGCACCCATCTTTGCATGAAATATTCCCTTGATATCTCTAATTTTCTTGAAGAGATCTCTAGTCTTTCCCATTCTGTTGTTTTCCTCTATTTCTTTGCATTGATCACTGAGGAAGGCTTTCTTACCTCTCCTTGCTATTCTTTGGAACTCTGCATTCAGATGGGTATATCTTTCCTTTTCTCCTTTGCCTTTAGCTTCTCTTTTCTCAGCTATTTGTAAGGCCTCCTCAGACAACCGTTTTGCCTTTTTGCATTTCTTTTTCTTGAGGATGGTCTTGATCACTGCCTCCTACACAATGTCACGAAGCTCCATCCATAGTTCTTCAGGCACTCTATCAGATCTAATCCCTTGAGTCTATTTGTCACTTCCACTGTATAATTGTAAGGGATTTGATTTAGGTCATACCTGAATGGTCTAGTGGTTTCCCCTACTTTCTTCAATTTAAGTCTGAATTTGGCAACAAGGAGTTCATGATCTGAGCCACAGTCCGCTCCAGGTCTTGTTTTTGCTGACTGTATAGAGCTTCTCCATCTTTGGCTGCAAAGAATATAATCAATCTGATTCCGGTATTGACCATCTGGTAATGTTCACATGTAGCATCATCTCTTGTGTTGTTGGAAGAGGTTGTTTACTATGATCAGTGCGTTCTCTTGGAAAAACTCTGTTAGCCTTTGCCCTGCTTCATTTTGTACTCCAAGGCCAAACTTGCCTGTCACTCCACGTATCTCTTAACTTCCTACTTTTGCATTCCTGTCCCCTGTAATGAAAAGGACATCTCTTTTGGGTGTTAGTTCTAGAAGGTCTTGTAGGTCTTCATAGACCTGTTCAACTTCAGCTTCTTCAGCATTACTGGTTGGGGCATGGACTTGGATTACTGTGATACTGAAAGTTTTGCCTTGGAAATGAACAGAGATCATTCTGTCATTTTTGAGACTGCACCCAAAAACTGCATTTGGACCTCTTTTGCTGACTATGAGGGCTACTTCATTTCTTCTAAGGGATTCTTAGCCCACAGTAGTAGATATAGTGGTCATCTGAGTTAAATTCACCCATTCCAGTCCATTTTAGTTTGCCGATTGCTAAAATGTCTATGTTCACTCTGGTCATCTCCTATTTGACCACTTCCAATTTATCTTGATTCATGGACCTAACAGTCCAGGTTCCTATGCAATACTGCTCTTTACAGCATTAGACTTTATTTCCATCACCAGTCACAGCCACAGCTGGGGTTTTTCTTCGCTTTGGCTCTGTCTCTTCATTCTTTCTGGAGTTATTTCTCCACTCTTCTCCAGTAGCATATTGGGCACCTACCGACCTGGGGAGTTCATCTTTCAGTGCCATATCTTTTTGCCTTTTCATACTGTTCATGGGGAAGGCAAGAATACTGAAGTGGTTTGCCGTTTCCTTCTCCAGTGCACCACGTTTTGTCAGAACTCTCCACCATGACCTGTCCATCTTACTTGGCCCTGCACGGCATGGCTCATAATTTCATTGAGTTAGACAAGGCTGTAGTTTATGTAATCAGTTTGATCAGTTTTCTGTGATTGTGGTTTCTTATTCTGTTATTTTCTAATCTTTGTTATTATTCTGATCCCTCTTATTTATATTTTTCTTATTATATATATATATATATATTTTTTTTTTTTTCTTTTTCTTCTCTCTCTCTGCTGTTGGAGTCTGGTTTTACCCCTCAGGGGTTGTTATCTTTTAGTCTTCATTATTGTTCTGCTTTTTTTTAATCTCTCTCTCTATTTTTTTCTCATTTTTTTTTTCTTTCTCCCCATGGCCTTCATCTTGATGAATTCCTGACCATCCCATCACTTGCTCCACCCTCTGGGCCCCGGCACTTCCCAGGGCAGGCAAACCCTTTCCAGACTGCTGTCAGGTCACGGCAGCCCAGATGGAGGGGAGTGGGAGCCAAGAGCCCCTCAGCCCACTCAGCCAGCTGGTTACCCCTGCTCACCTCTTTCTGTTCCCAGCGCGAGGCCGCAGCCGGAGTACGTCCTGCCCAGGTCTGAAGAGAAGGCAGAGGCGGGACTGGCAGAAGACAGGTAAGTGTCCAGGTGGCCGTGGGCAAGAGCTCACACCTGCCAGGGGCTGCCGAGCCCAAAGAACATCAGATGAAGGTGATCTAAGGTCACTATGGTGCTGAAATAAGACCACCTTGGGACTTCCCTGGTGATCCAGTGGTTAAGACTCCACACTTCCACTACATGGGGTGCAGGTTCCATCCCTGGTCTGGAAACTAAGATCCTGTATGCTTCATAGTGAAGCAAAAAAAAAAAAAAGCCCCACCACAAGACCTACTCCATCAAACCATTTTAATGTGAATTTAGTACATCTCTTTAGAGTCCCTTGGACTGCAAGAAGATCAAACCAGTCCATCCTAAAGGCAAGCAACCCTGAATATTCATTGAAAGGACTGACACTGAAGCCAAAGCTACAATATTTTGGCCACCTGATTGAAAGAGCCGACTCATTGTAAAAGACCTGGATGCTTGGAAAGATTGAAGGCTAAAGAGGGCAACAGAGGAGGAAATGGTTGGAGGGCATCACCGACTCAATGGACATGAGTTTGACCAAACTCCTGGAGATAGTGAAGGACAGGGAGGCCTAGTGTGCTGCAATCCATGGGGCTGCAAAGAGTCAGACATGACTGAGCAGTTGAACAACAATTTTGGGCAAACAGCACCTCTCTCCCAAACATTCTTTCCGCCCAGAGGGAGACCCTGTACCCAACTAAGCAATCCCTTCCATTCCCATCCCCTCCTAATTTGTTTTTAATCCAGTGACTCTATTATTATAAAAGTCCTTTAGTGCCTCCCCCTGGGATGTGCAGACAGATAGCATGGCCCCGTCCTTCCCTGTCTCTTTCTGTGCCATCTGCCTCCTGCAGTTGCTGCTTGTTGTACCCTTCTTCTCCTGTCCTTGGGCTCTTTGAGGGAAGTGGCTATAGCCCGGGACTGTCCCCTCCTCCTCCTCCCACCTTGCATCTATCACAGGCCAAGCACGGGGGCCAGGGGCAACTGATGTGCCTGAGAGACCAGGATCTGCTCTCAGATGGAGGTTCTGGCTGGCCTTTGTGCAGGCCCTGGTGGGTGGGTCCCACCTTCCAGGCGGGTGGGCCTGGGGCAACACTGGTGACTTCACTGTGTGGCAGCCAAGGGGCTTGGCCGTCCTCGGCTCATTTGTTACACAGGAGACACATGCTGACGCTTGCTTTGTGCCAGATCAGGATGCAGCCATGTTGGGCCTGATAGGGCTCACAGCCAAATGCCAAGGCTCCCAAACAGGCAACTCATGCTGGGATTCCTTCCTTTTCCCACAGGTCTGCTTTGGCCACAGAAGATCAGGAAACGAGGTGTGTGGGAAGCCGGGGGGGAAGGGGGGAGGGGGGAGGGGTGGTTCTTGGCATGTTTTTTTGGAAACATTCTAAGTGGAACCTAGCCTGGATGAGTCCCCGTGACTTGGTGGTGGAGGGAGGAGGCACCAGGGAGGCAGAGAGATCATGGTTACCGTGACAACAGGGCCTCCTCTGGGATTGAGTGAGAAGCTGGTCCCTGCCCAACTCCAGGGGGTGCAATGATGGGAGGTCCCAGGCTGAGGACCCTGGCTGAGACATTCACCCATAGCCAGGACCCCTGAAACCTGGGATTTAACTCAGCTGAAGGGTGCACTACCTGCCCACTATCGATCTCAGTGTGTCTGCCTGGCTCTAGATGCCAGAAAAAGCCTCCCTGTGTGTCTCGGGTCCTGGGGACCACCCTCAGGGTCCATGGTTTGCTAGAAGCACTCACAGGACTCAGCAAAGCAGATCTGCTCACGGTTATGGTTTATCACAGTGGACGGGTGGATACAGATCAAAATCAGCAATAGGAAGAGCTGTATGGGGCTGGGCAAAGAGAGACAGGTGCAAGTTCCCAGCTGTTGTCTCCCAGGGCACTCGTGGGGACAGCTCTTTATTCTCCCAGCAGCCAAGGGTGGTGGCACACACCAAGTGTCACCAACCTGTGCTGCTCGCCAGGAGCCCTGGCATCCAGGGTGTTTACTGGGGGTCAGTCATATGCATGGTGGGCTGTACACATGGCTGACCTTCGTCTCTAACCCTTCCAGAGGTTGAGCTGATACCACATGGTCCACAGCTCCTGTCTTAAGTCACACTGTCAGCATAGACTATCCAACATGACCCAAGGTCCCAGGCAAAGATACTCTTATCAAGAAGGACATTCCAAGGTCATGGAGGTGGCCTCCAAGAGACTGGGAAAGGGCCAGACTTTTCTTTGGAATGTGCAGGGTTAATCCTTGACCACATTCTCTGCTACAAATCTGTAACATGGGCCAGCTACATGTCTTAATACTATCCATGTGACCCAAGAAGCCTCAAGCTGAGAAATAAACATCAAAAATGGACTTAAACCAGTACTGCCCTGGAGACACTGAATAGAGGCAAGTTCTCAATATATTTCTGACAAGACCATCTCAATCTATGCATTCTGAAAATAAGTCCCCGTCCACAAACACACAACACACAAGGAAATCATTCACCATGAAAAAAGTCAGATAAACAGCAGAATTAGATGCCCCCGGGGAACCTCAGACAGAGATAATAAAAAAACAAGCACTTTTAAAATGATTAAATACATAATAGAAAGAATGATTGGGAGCAATGGATAGATGGACAGATGGGTGGATAGATGGATGGATAGGTAGTTGGACAGGTATATGGGTGGGTGGATAAACAGATAGATGGGTCCTGTGGATAGATGGACAGATGGGTGGATGGGTGATGGATAAGTCAATGGATGGATGGTTGAATGGGTGTGTGGATGGATGGATGGATGGATGGTTGCTTGGATGGATGTGGATGGATGGTTGGATGTATAAATGGATGGTTGGATGGATGGATGGGTGTGTAGATAGATGGATGGTTGGTTGGACAAGTGGATGGATGGATGGTTGGTTGGATGGATGGATAAATGGATGAGTGTGTGGGTGGATGGATGGATGGATAAATGGATGGTTGGATGGATGGGTGTGTGGATAGATAGATGGTTGGTTGGCTAAGTGGATGGAGAGGTGAATGGTGAGTTGGATAAGTGGATGGATGGATGGGTGGATAGATGATGGATGGGTGGTTGGTTAGATGGATGAATGGATGAGTGTGTGGATGGATGGATGGTTGGTTGGATGAGTGGATGGAAGGATGGTGAATAGATGGGTGAATTGAAAACTGACCCAGTCTGATTGAGGGCACCCGCCCTGGGGCCTACTCATTGGCTGGGGCACCAAAGAGAGGTGCCCTTCAGAACCACACCTGGAAGGTGGGTGGCAGGTGGCAGACTTTGCAAGGTAGGTGCCACTCTTCTTGTTGAGAACATGCCAAAGCCAGATTAGATCATTCTTTTCAATTCCACACACATGGAACATTTTCCACTTTCTCTAAATCCAATCATGGTAACTTGACCATGTCTCTCCCTCTTCAGCATGTCCTGAAGTAACGTGAGCACAGAGGAGAACACGAAAGATCTCAGATGCCAAGAAACCTCTGTCGGATGCCCTGCGGCCCTGGATCTCATCCTCACCTCATCCCAAGTCCCAGTCTCCAGTGGGGTGCCCATCTCCCCCATCCATCTCTGAAACCCAACATCCTTTCTAGCTGCTTGAAAACACTTTTTAAAAAAAATGATGCAGTATTAATGCATCTGGAAAAGAACCCAATTCTCCACCCTTCCACACTTATGAGCTCATGGCTAAGAAGAGCAAGAAACATCGAGCATGGCCCATGCGTCTTGGTGGCCTCAGAGACCCCATCCCACTGCACAGACTCCTGGTCAGGATCCTTCTCTTGTGTGTCACCTGGTCCAGGTTGGAGCCACAGATGCCCACCGACTCCCTGGCTGGGTCTGGATTCTTCCTCGTGCCTTTCCTCCCAGAACAGTCCCTGTAGTCCTGGGCATCGGGCCTGGAAGTTCAGCACCACCCCCAGCAGCACCATGTCCTGGGGGAACTGCCTGACCTTTGAACTCACAGCTTTTCCTTTAAACCAGCCCCCTCGCCTCCCATAACTCCCACCTCCTTGAGGAACATCAGAGGCCATGGCACCAGTGAGGGCCACTGATAATCATCCTTACCCTACAGTTGCAACCACCCTCTCCCTCAGTCTAGAACATTCTCCAGCCCCTTGAAGGCAGAGGCCATGCCACAGGGCAATCCAAACCAATACCTCCTACCGAGCTGAGCCTCCTTACTTCCCCAATCCCTCCCCCTAGCATGGAGTTGGGATGTGCCCCCTTGGGTTCCCACCAGGAGCAGAAGCTGAGAAACCAGCTTTCAAGATAAGCTCATCACAGAAATACTGACGGACAAGAAAGCATATACAGGGTACTGGACTTTTGAGTGTTACAAATGTCACTGGGAAAAATAAATCGCAGTGGTCTGGATGCTATGGCCACCTGCATTAACAGGAGACAGATTTCCTTAGGGAGGAAAGGAAAAAAAGACTTTTCTAATGTGCTCCAAAGACCAGTCAGGTGGGCTCTAGAGGGAGTGACTTCCCCATCTCTTGAGGCATTCAAGAAAAGGATGAGCAGTGCTTGCACAGAGTGGTCCCCTGCAGTCCCCTACAACCCTGAGAGTTTCTGTTTCCATGAAAATTGTGAGTAGTTCAGTTGTGTCCGATTCTTTGCAACCCCATTGGCCCATGGACTATAATCCACCAGGTTTCTCTGTCCATGGGATTCTCCAGGCAAGAATACTGGAGTGGGTTGCCATTTCCTTCTCCAGGGGATTTTCCCGACTCTGGTATCAAACCCGGGTCTCCTGCATGGCAGGCAGATTCTTTACCATCTGAGTCACCAGGGAAGCCCTCTGTTTCCACAAATTTGTGCAGAAGTCAAACGGGTGGTGTCTGGCCTCTGTGGCAGGCGTCATCCAGGTTTGATTGACCCCCTACCCCAATCATCTCCCAGTAGGAGATTCTTGGCATCAAGGGGGTGCCTCTAGGGTTACCCTGATGACAGGAGGGAGCCAGTGGCACTCAGCACTGAGGCAAAGGGACAACAAGGCTTTCTGCATGGCAGGAATTGTCCCACCAGTGGCTCCCATCTTGGAAAATGCAGGGCCTTGGGCCTCTGTCTTCTGGAACCCAGCACTGCTCCTGCAAGGCTGGGGCCTTTGGGTGTCTGGTGGGATTTTTTAATTTGTATTTCTGCTTTGTTTCCTGAATGTCAAATAAAGGACAGGATCCGTGTTCCCGGCTCCAATGAGTTACCTGGAGCCCAAGGCAGGCTGCTCCCCTCCACTCCCACCCCCCCACTGAAAGCCCCCTCCATCCTGGGTCTGCTCGTGCCCCACCCCTGAGTGCCTTCTTTTATAAAAGGTGCCTCGGCATCTGCAGGGCCCGGTTGAACTCCAGGTTCAAGTGACTGGTTCTGCTCTGCTGATGAGATGGACATGTGGCCTGCAAGGCCCACAGATCCACAGTATAGTATACACAGTAACTTCTAGCAACAGTGCTTCAGTGACAGTGAGAAAGGAGCCAGGGATAGGAACCGATGCATTCCACCCAATGTGACAGTTACTGAGAGCCTGCAGAGCCAATGGGGCTTCCCAAGTGGTTAAGTGGTAAAGAATCTGCCTTCCAACACAGGAGACACAGGTTCGATCCCTGGGTTGGGAAGATCCCCTGGAGGAGGAAATGGTAACCCACTCCAGTATTCTTGCCTGGAGAATCCCATGGACAGAGGAGCCTGGCAGGCTACAGTCTGTGGGATCTCAGAGTCGAACACAACTGGCCATGTGTGCAAAAACACGTGTGCAGAGGCCACAGAGGGACGAGAGGGGCAGACCATCCCGCCCTCAAGGATTCTGTGGCCTAAAACTTCCGGCCGAACAAGAAATTTCAACACGGACCCCCACCCCGCCTCCCAGTTCACTGTGGCCCACCTGCCACCCCTCAGGACCACCAGCAGCGCAAACAACAGGCAAGTGGAACCAAGGACCCCAACCCAGCCACGCAGACCCCTCCAGAGTAGAGAGAGAGCCCCCCAGGGAGGCGGTCTCCAGGCCGGCTACCTCTTCGTAGGTGCATGAGGTTCTGAGGTGCAGCTCCACCCAGATGGGGCCGCCACATTCAGGCGGGAGCCTAGCCATACCCTCTGAAATGGGCTTTGTGGAAGATTTCTATTCACAGGGCAGTTTGACTAAAACAGTGGACACTGAGCCCTCCTTGTGAAGGGACGTCGGGTTTTCCTCTGTGACACACGGGGTGCGCCCTAAGTCCACCCCCGACCCAAGGTCGTAGTTCACACGCCCATGCTTCCGACAGCCAGCTTTGTGGTTTTTAAAACAAACAATTCATTATGATTACTGTCGTGATGTAAAGACATCAGTTCCACGGGCTTTGGGGGATTTTTATGGGAAATAAAGCACCGGTGAGAAGGGAGGTTTGTGACTTCTGTCCACGTGCATGGGATGTGGCTCTGGTCTTGGGCAGGGTGCAGAGAGAGCAGATTTCACGTGCCAGGATGGGGCACAGCGACTTGGGTGACTTAAGTCATGGCCTGTCTTGCTTCTGGCTCCTGCCGCCAGAATGGGAAGCCCACCTGGGTTCCTCCTGAGGCCTCCTTCTGGCTCTGCCTCTCTGTGATTCAAGTTCCTTCTGCCCCCAGTCTTGTGCGTGTTTAGTCACTTCAGCCGTCTCCAGCTCTTTATGACCCCATAGACTGTAGCCCGCCAGGCTCCTCTCTCCATGGAATTCTCCAGGGAAGAATGCTGGTGTGGGTAGCCATTCCTTCTCCAGGGGATCTTCCCAACCCAAGCAAGGCACGGGGAAGGGGGTGGAGCTTGCAAGCCCCCTCTGGGCATCACAGATGGGGAGACTGAGGCACAGAGAGGGGTGTGGCTCACCTGGGGTCACACAGACACTCAAGGATGGGTCTGAGATGTGACCCTGTGCTTTGTCCCTCCAGCCATCTCATCGCATGACTGGAGATCCACATCCTCCGCTGGCTGTAGGATCTTAGGAGACTGTTTCCCCTCAAAGGGTGAGAGTGGGCCCTCCCATGCCAGGCACAAGAGGAGTCCTGTTGTCCACACCCAGAATTTTGAGACCTGCTGGTGGCAGGGATACCAGGATGCATGTGTTCACACAAAGTCTCCATCAGGTTGATGGCAGGAGTCAACAGATGCCACCCCACCTGTCTCTGCCATCCCACCCCTGTGATATCCAGCGAGGTACCCTTCACAGAGAAGGGCACTATTACTGGGAGGGAGCCTTGGGCAGATGTGGCTGGTTGGCATGGGAGTGGTGAGGAGGGGGAGCTGAAGATGCTGAACTGGTGCTGGGGTCATGGGGTGCCGTGTCTGGAGGTGACGGTCCCACCCCTTTCTACCACCCCACTGAGTCTTTGAGTATCTTAAGGGGGTTCCTATGAACCTCATTTATTCATTCATTCACTGAATAATGGCATTTAGCACATTCACCGTATTGTACTGGGGATCCTCAGGGACCAGGCACCTCTCACGTTCCCAGCCCGGTGAGGGAGTTTGACACAGGGAACCGGGGCCTCACTAGGGATCAGAAGGAAAATCCAGGAAGGCTCCCTGGAGGAAGAGTTTTCTCTGATTGGAGATCACAGAGAGAAGAAACAGTTAGCCAAGCCTTTGGGCAGGCCAAGAGGTATCCGGCAAGGGCTAAGGCTTGGAGGCTGGGCAGAGTTGGGTGAGACAGGAGCAGGAAAGTGAAGACTGGCTGGAGGAGTGCAGACAGAGAGGGCCTGGGGCCAGACTGGCTACAGCTGGGTGTTACTGCAAAGCCAGAGCTAAATGGAGTAATGAGTTATTTTTAAAATTTATCATTAATGGCATTTAGCACGTTCACAATGTTGTACAGAATACCCAGAGTATTCTGTCTGGGTCTGGAGACCCTGTCCCCATCAGCAGGCACTCCCCAGCCCCTGACAACTAGGAACCCACTCTCTGTATCTATGGATTGGCCTGTTCTGGATGTTTCCCATCAGTGGAATCTCACAGGATGGCATGGGATGGTCACTTTCAATGACCTTGGGCTCTTTGGGGACAGGCAGGTCTGTATTGGGAGCCCATGTGCCAGGGTGAGTGACCCAGAGGCCTCCCAGCAGGGCCCTGCCAGGGAATGTCAGTGTCACCCATGGTTGGGCCGCATGCCCTACAACAAGGCTCCCGGGAAATTCTTGCCACTGAAACTGGGCCAGAGGTCACACACGGAGCTGTCTTTCCCCCCGCCTGTGGGACAGCTGATGGAGCTCAGGGTCATGGGTCCGGCCACGCTGCTGAGAGGGAACCGAGAGCCAGCGGGGCTGGAGTGGTGAGGAAAGGGGGGTGGGCAGTGGACAAGACCCCTGTCTTGGGCATTTGACACTCTGTCCCTGGCGGCCACCTTTGAACGGAGGGTCACTGCCCCCAGTGACCTCTCCTGACCTCTGACCTTCAAGCAGGTCAGTCCTGCCTGAAGCCACTAGATGAGTCCGTTAAACAATTCTTAACCAGACCAGTCGCTATGTCCCCACCACTGGCTGACCCTCCCAGCAGGTGTCTTAGCCACTGCTGGTCCTCCCAGTGAAATAGGAGGGGAGGGAGGTCATGGGGGGCCAGAGAGGGCAGGGCCTGGGGGTGAGGACAGCGCGTTACTTTTATTCTTTGGTCTCACCGAACAGCATGTGGGATCTTAGTTCCCTGACCAAGGACTGAACCTGCATCCCCTGCATTGGAAGCCTGAGTCTTAACCACTGGACCTTATTTTAAATGCAAATAAGAATGGGAGGAATGTTTGGCACAGGAGAGTTAAAACAGGAAAGACAGCTCCCAATCTGGGTTTTGGGTGTTTTTTTTTTCCCAGTATTATTTTATTTATTTAGTTTTGGCTGTGCTGGGTCGATTGCTGTCCAGGTGCTTCTCTACCTGCAGAGAGCAGGGGCACTCGCTAGTTGTGGTGTGCAGGTTTCTCACTGTGGTGGCCTCTCTTGTTGCAGAGCATGGGTTCTAGGACATGCGGGCTTCAGAAGCTGCAGCACGTGGGCTCAGTACTTTCGGCTCCCAGGCTCTAGAGCACAGGCTCAGTAGTGGCGGGGCACAGGCTTAGTTGCTCTGAGACATGCGGGATCTTCCTGGATCAGGGATCGAACCCACGTCCCCTGCATTAGCAGGCAGATTCTCAACCCCTGAGCCACCGGGAAAGCCCCCATCTGGGTTTTTACAAAGCTCGCTCTAGCCATCACACAGAGCAGGCGGGCTTAAAGAAAAACCAGTGCCTGACAGTTCAAGACATAAAAGCGGATTGTACTCGGGAGTCATTGCAGAAGGGCAGAGAGAGCATAGAGCCAGTTTCCACTCCTGACATAGCACAGGCAAGCAGGTGAGGTGAACGGAATATCACAGGAGGGGACATGAAGGGTAAGGGGGTAGTCTAGCTACACTGACTTAGTAGGATTCTTACTGAAATCCCATTGTGTTTCAGTCAGCGTGCATACTTGCATGCGAAGTTGTTTTAGTCCTGTCCAATTCTTTGTGACCCCGTGAAATCTAGCCCACCAGGCTCCTCTGTCCATGGGATTTCCCAGGCAAGAATACTGGAGTGGTTTTCCATTTCCTGTTTCAGGGGATCTTCCTCACCCAGGGATCAAACCTGAGCCTCATAGGTCTCCTGCATTGGTAGGGGGGTTCTTTATCACGAGCACGACCTAGGAAGCCATTGGCTGGGTTCAAAGATCTCCTGGCCCTTCCAGTTTCATTCATTCCTTCTGCTACTATTTAGGGAGGACGCGACGCTACCAGTAGCGGACCTGACCTTGGTAGGCGCTGGGGATACATCAGAAAACAAGACATGCATGGCCCTGCCTGCCCTGGGGGGAACTCATGATGTGGAGAGAAGCGGTGGGGATCCAGAAAGTCTTCCTGGAAGAGGGGAGGTCCAAGCTGATGCAGGATGGCTTAGTCAAAGCTAGCCTGAGGGAGGAGGATTGGGTAAGGGGAGGGGTGGATCCCAGAAAAGACAATGGCATGTGCAAAGGCCCTTTGGCGGCAAATTTGGCTGCTGAGGGGCGGGTCAGGAGTGGGCAGGGCAGGGCATCCTCCCTTCATACTCCTGGGAGCCAGAGCCCAAAGCCATAGACATCTTCCCTCCCTTGCTTGGGGCCAGCAGCCTCCCTTTATACAGATGGGAACAGTGAGGCACAGAGAGGCCAAGGTGGCGCCTGAGCTCCCCCATGTGACAAGTGGCAGAACCAGGAATCAAATGCAGGATTCAAACGCAGAATTCTTAACCAAGGATTCTTAAAGAGTAAGCCAGGGTGGCTGAGGGTGGCGGTCACTGAGACCCCTTCAGGGGGTCTTCAAGGTCAGAATCATATATGGAAAAAAGATCCATTCAAAGTGACTTCCCTGGTGGCTTAGACAGTAAGAATCTGCCTGCCAATGCAAAAGACCTAGGTTCCATCCCTCAGTTGAAAAGATCCCCTGGAGAAGGAAATGGCTACCCACTCCAATACTTTTGCCTGGAGAATCCCATGGACAGAGGAGCCTGGCTGGGCTATAGTGCATGGGGTCACAAAGAGTCGGTCACGACTGAGCATCTAACCCTTTCGTTTTCTTTCCTTGGTGGTCCAGTGGTTAGGACTCAATATTTCCACAGCAGGGGGCACCACAATTATTAAGCGTGTGCTCTAGAGCCCACGAGCCACAACTACTGAAGCCCATGTGCCTTAGAGCCCGTGCTCCCCAACAAGAGAAACCATCGCAATGAGAAGCCTCAGCACCACAGCCAGATGGTAGCCCCTGCTCGCCACAATTAGAGAAAAGCCCACAGAGCAGCGAAAACCCAGCACAGCCAAAAATAAATAAACAAAGTTATTTTCAAAATCATTTAACAAAAACAAGCAAAGAAACCAAGTTCAAAGATGGACCAATGGCCTTTAATGGAGCAGAGAGTGAAAAAGAACAATCCACCTCCATAAACCTCCTTCCGACCTGTTCAGCTGTAGGACAAAGAAAACTACCCATGATGACCTAAAACAGGCTAAAAATCCTCCTTTATCTGTGTGTAAAGCTAGATTTTTCTTCCTGTGAGTACATGCTAAGTCACTTCCGTCATGTCTGACTCTTTGTGACCCGATGGATGTAGCCCGCCAGGCTCCTCTGTCCATGGGATTCTGCAGGCAAGAATACTGGAGTGGGTTGCCATGCCCTCCTCCAGGGGACCTTCTCAACCCAGGGATGGAACCCATGTCTCTTATGGCTCCTGCATTGGCAGATAGATTCTTTACCACTAGTGCCACCTGGGAAGCCCTTTCTCCTGTATATCCACCAAAACAACTATGGAAACCAGCTGAACCACAAGCAGATGTGAGAACCCTTTTAAACCAGACATTAAAGTGATTTGGGCTCTAAAATCACTGTGGATGGTGACTGCAGTCATGAAACTAGAAGACGATTGCTTCTTGGCAGGAAAACTATGGCAAATCTAGGCAGTGTGTCAAAAAGCAAAGACATCACTTTGCTGACAAAGGTCCATATAGTCAAAGTGATGGTTTTTCCAGTAGTCATGTACAGACGTGAGAATTGGACCTTAAAGAAGGTAGAGCACTGAAGAATTGATGCATTTGAACTCTGGTGTTGGAGAAGACTCTTGAGAGTTCCTTGGACTGCAAGGAGATCAAACCAGTCAATCCTAAAGGAAAGCAACCCTGAATACTCATTGGAAGGACTGATGCTGAAGCTGAAGCTCCAATACTTTGGCCACCTGATGTAAAGAGCTGACTCATTGGAAAAGACACTGATATTGGGAAAGATTGAAGACAGGGGGAGAAGGGGGCGACAGAGGATGAGGTGGTTGGATGGCATCACCGATTCAATGGACATGAACTTGGGCAAACTCCAGGAAATAATGAAGGACAGGGAGGCCTGGCATGCTGAAGTTCATGGGGTTGCAAAGAGTCGGACACAACTTGTCAACTGAACACACACGCACAGAATATGACTCTTTAACCTAAAAAAATTTTTTTTATTTAAACAATATAAATTTATTCTCTGACAGTTCTGGAGGTGAGAAGTCTGACACAGGTCTCATAGAGCTAAGATCAAGATGGGGGCAGGACTGGTCCCTCCGGAGGCTCCAGGGAAGAACAGACTCCTGCCTTTTCCGTCTTCTAGAGCCGCCACATCCCTGGCTCATGGTTCCTCCTCCATCTTCACAAACGGCAGCAGGTTATCTCTCTGACCCTCCTGCTGTAGCAATGTGTCTGTCCTCTCTCTCTGACCGTAGCTGGAAGGGTCCTCAGCCTTTTTGTTGTTGTCAACTGAGGCGAAAGTCACATTATATGCAACTAACCATTATTGTAAAGTATACCATTAGGCGATAGTGCATTCACAGTGCTCTGAAATATCACCTCTGTCTAATTGCAGAACATTCTCATCACCTCAGAAGAACAGTCTACAAGTAATCACCCCTCATTTGCCCTCTCCCAGGCCCTGGTAACCACAAACGCTGTCTCTGTGGATTGGCCTGCTCTGCTCGTTTCCCATCAGTGGAATCACGCCCTGTGTGTCCCTCTGTGCCTGCTTCTGTCACTGAGCCCTGTGTCCTCAGGGTCCGTCCACATGGTAGAGAGTGTCCGGGCTTCTCCCCTTCTCATCGCAGAATAATAGTCCGTGGGAGAATGGATCAGTGTGTATATCCATTCATCTGCTAATAGACACTTAGTTATTTCCACCTTTTCGCTCCTATGAGTCGTGTTGCTATAAACATTCATGGACAATCATCTGTGGAGACAAGTGTTTTCATTTCTCTTGGGTTGACACTTTGAAGTGAAATTGGGTCCAAAAAACTGCCGTTTTCCACAGAGACTGCCCCGCTTCCCATGCCCACCAGCAACACACAGGACTGCCATCTCTCTCATCCTTACTGACATACACGCAGTCCGTCTCTTTGACCATGGCCATCCTAGTGGGTGTGAGTGGTATCTCACTGTGGGTTATTTATTCATTTTGGGGGTTGCAGCTTGCAGGATCTTAGTCCCCTGACCTGCGATTGACCCGCACCCTTGGCAGTGAAACACAGAGTCCAGACCACTGGACTACCCAGGAATTCCCTCACTGTGGTTTCCATTTGCATCTCCCTGATAATCAGTGATGCCAAGCATCTTTTCATGTGCTTGTTGGCCACGAGTATATCTTCTTTGAAGAAAGGTCTATCGAGTCTTTGTGCATTTTTAAATTGGGTCATTTGTCTTTTTGTTGCTGACTTGTAAGAGTTCTCTATATATTCTAATAACCCCTTACCATATATATGACTTGTAAATATTTTCCTCCATCCCCTGCTTTGCCTTTTCACTTTCTTAATAATGTCATTCAATACAAAAAAAGTTTTAAATTTTATCTAGCCCCCTCCCTGAATTTTATAAAAACTATTATTTTTCATTAAAAATATCATATTTGTGGACTTCCCTGGTAACGCAGTGGATAAGAATCCACCTGCCAGTGCAAGGGACACAGGCTCATCCCTGGTCTGGGAAGATTCCACATTTCTTGGAGCAACTGAGCCTGTGCGCCACAGTTACTGAAGTCCAGGCACCCCAGAGCCCAAAGGCCATGACTACTGAACCCACGTGCTGCAACTACGGATGCCTGCGAGCCTGGAGCCTGTGCTCTGAAACAAGAGAAGCCACCGCAGTAAGAAGGCTGTGCAGCATAACCAAGAGCAGCCCCCGCTGCTCACGCCAACTAGAGAAAGTCCAAGCAAAGCAACAAAGAACCAGCACAGCCAAAACTCAATAAAATTATAAATATATATGTATATTACATTCATGTGACCATGCAGTTTTATCATTTTAAAAGTTGAAAAGGCTTTAATCTTTCTCAGTTTTAAGTTATAATGTGGTAAATATTGTCCACAACGATAATCCATTTATTTATTTCTTTACTGAGGCCATACTTTGAGCAGCTTGCGAGATCCTAGCTCCCCGACTAGGGATCAAACTCATGCCCCCTTCACTGGAAGGACAGAGTTTTAACCAGTGGACTACAGGGAAGACCCAACAGTAATCCATTTAAACCAAAGCTCCCTGGGATTCTCGGTCGTTCTCAAGAGTGAGAAAGGGGGTCCTGAAAGCAAAAGGTCTCCTCTGGTGGACATGGTCCCAGCTGGTCAGTAAGGTGTGTGTGTTGTGGGGGGGGGATCCACACACCCATGCCTCCCCCACCCTACCCCACCCAGCTGCTGAGAGGCCAGAGGTTAAACCCAATGACGCCAGGCCTCACGTGGGGCCCCTGGTGCCACGCTGAGATTTTCCAGTGGCCAGGGTCCTGAACGAAGCTATCTTGGGATTCACCACTCTGGACTTTAAGCCCATCTTGGCAGCAACCCCCTTAGAAAAGGAAGTCCCCGGCTGTGTGGAGCCCCTGGGGCTGGCTGGCTGCTGTGGCTGGAGACCGGGCCCAGGGGGGGAGGTGTGAGTTCCTTTCTTCAGCCACCAAAATCGGCCTTAATGTCAGGGTCAGGCGAGGGGACACACCGGCCTGGATATTTTTAGGGAGGGAAGGTGTGTGGCCGGTTATCTGTCCCCTGGGCAGCCTGGCCAGGAGGGGGAGGAGGGAAGGAGTAGGAGGAGGGGAGAGGGAGTGGGGTGACATCCACCCGCACCCCCTCTGCCTGGTCGACCCGTGACTAATTTAGGCAAAAGGCAGAGTGGAGCTATTTCCATCCAGTGGGAACAGGTGCAGCGCGCACCCCCCAACCCCGCCCGCCCACTTCAGCACGCAGCCGCGCTCCCCATAGGCGGTGGGCCGCCTCCCTCCGGGCGGCCTCCGGGCTGCCCCAGCCTATAAAGGCGCGGGGTTTTCTCAATGAAGCCGGGACGCACTGCGGGGTCGGGCCCAGCCGGGCACCCGGGAGTCAGGAGTCAGCTTGCCAACCGCGGTCCCCGCCGCCCCTCCGCGCCGAGATGAAGTACATCGTGGGCATCGGAGGGTGAGCGGCCCGGGAGCGCGCAGAGGAGGGAGAGGCCGGCCGGGCGCGCCCCTGTGCGGGCCAAGGCGGCGGCCTGGGCAGGAGGCCAGGGGAATGAATGGAGGGCTGCCTGGCGCCTGGTGTCGCAGGGACCCGATGCCCAAGGTCGGAGTGCTGGGAGTGGGGTTCTGCCGTCTGTTCGGAAATTCCCCACTGGAAGTCCCTTCCCCACCCGGAACCCAGAGTAGACTAGACCCCTGGGGACAGAAGACTTTATAAAGCTTAGGCAGGTCTTCTGAAGGGCTGGGGGGTGGGGATGGGGAGACACCAACCCCAGGAGGCTGCTGGGCAGGTGGGGTGGGGTCCTCAGAGTGGCACTCCACTGGGTGGCACCCGCCTTTAGAAGCTCCTTCTGCTGACCTCAGGCAGGGACCTTGCTTTCATGGGGGTTGTGGCCTTTTAGGACTATGCCTGGGAAGCATTTAGCAGAAGCCGGGCTAGCCTGAAGCTCCAACCTGGGAGGTCACCCTGGGTCCACCCTGCGTTTGGTTTAGTGCTCCATCACCCTCTTGAAATTCCTAACAGAATGAGACAAGGGCCCCCATTTCTGTAGCCGGCCCTGAGGGCGCGGTGTGCCTGTCAGCAACAACTTCTAACCTGCTCCGCTTCAGGTATGGAGGTCTCCTTTCCCACCAGCTCTTTTAAAAGCTGCAACTCCCTCCTTCCACATTCAGCTTTCCACTCCTGATTCCTGGGACAGGGACAGCCAGGTCAAAGGGACACTCACGTCCAGGAAGGCCTGACAATCACCCTTCTGTGTCCTTTGACAGCCCCAGTCTAGAGTCCTTAGGGTGACCATTGTCCTGCTTTTCCTGGGACTGAAGGATCCCCAGGATTTGGGACTTTGGGCACTAAAACCAGAGATATCCCGGGCAGATGAGATTGAGCAGGTCACCCTGCTTTGCCCATTGTTTTTTGAGGATTTTATATATTTTTTGCCATACCACATGGACTGTGGGATCTTAGTTCTCCACCCAAGGATCGAACTAAGACCCTCAGCAGAGAAAGCTCAGTCCTAACCAGCAGGGAATTCCCACCCTTTGTCCTAAGGTGACTGCCTCTTCCCAGGTTTGCAGTTTTCTCCTTAGCACGTGTTTAATAGTCTGGCTTTTTTTAAAAGCCCTGCAGAGGCTCGGTCACATTTGGGTCTCAGTTTGCTGGTCTGTAAGACCGGCTCCCGGCCCCACCTCCTGGGTTTGCGGTCACACTGAATGAGTCTGAACACGGAAAGCAGTGTTTCCCTGACCCCACCTGAGACTGCATGTTAACTTGGCAGCTTGTTTTCACATCTTCTGCTCTTTTCTCTGTTTCTCCCCACCGGCGAGTGCGGGCCTGTGCCTGGCCTGAGCGGGCAGTGGGCAGCAGGATGCCGGGCGGCCCAGGTTGGCCACTCAGAACCCCTCCCCTGACTTTCTGTTGCTGTTGCTGTTGTTCAGCACTCAGTCGTGTCCGATTCTTCTTGACCCCATGGACTGCAGCGTGCCAGCCTTCCTTGTCCTTCACTATCTCCCGGAGTTTGCTCAAACCCATGTTCATTGAGTCAGTGATGCCATCCAACCATCTCATCCCCTGACTTTAGATGAATAGAAATACCCTCTTAGCACATAGCCTTGTGTTTTAGGTTTCAGTCTGATCCTGGGGGCCCCTCAGACCCAGACAGGCCCACAGAAGGGACCCAGGCAGCCTCACATGTATGCTCTGCCTACAGCATGACCAACGGCGGCAAGACTACCCTGACCAACAACCTCCTCAAGGTGCTGCCCAACTGCTGCGTGATCCACCAGGATGACTTCTTCAAGGTGGCTGCCCTGGCCAGGGGCAGGGGAGGGAGGTGGCCCTGAGAAGGAGCCTCAGGGCAGGCAGACCCCTCGGGGGCGCCCTGGGGCCGGCGTTCTCAATTACTGAGCACCTACTATGTGCCTGGCACGTTCTCAGGGCACAGACAGGGAAAGTGCAGTTCCCAGAGCGGATGTGTCACCTGGGCGGTGCCCTTTATCCTCTGCACCTCCACTGTCCCATCTGCAAAATGGGCTCTGAGCCCACCCTCGTTGCTTTGTGGAGGGTGAGGGGCAACTTTACTATGGTTGTAACTGGTCCCAACTCCTGGTCCCAGTAGTCATGAAGTTGGGGAGGGGGTTCTGAGTGCCTTGCCTGGGACCTCAGAGCCTGTGACTCTCAGCTGCAGGGGAACGGGGCAAGCAGGTGCCCCCGGACCCTCACAGGGGGCTCTCCGGGTGCTGTTCCCCCAGGGTGGGGTGAGGTGGGAAGGCGGGCACTGAGCCCGCGGCTTGGGCTCCTCTGTTTCAGCCCCAAGACCAAATAGCAGTTGGGGAGGACGGCTTCAAACAGTGGGACGGTAAGAATGGACGGCGGCAGCCCTGCGCCCCTGCCCACAGTACCCCCTGGTCCCCACCCCACCAACGCCCTGTCTCCCGCCCCCTAGTGCTGGAGTCCCTGGACATGGAGGCCATGCTGAGCACCGTGCAGGCCTGGATGAGCAGCCCCCGGAAGTTCGCCCGCGCCCACGGGGTCAGTGTCCGACTGGACGCCTCAGACACCCACATCCTCATTCTGGAAGGCTTCCTGCTCTACAGCTACAAGTGAGCATCTCCGGATCTGGGCCCTGGGCAATGCGGGCCCTCCTAGGTCACCGAGTCTCTATTTCGACAGACAGGACACCAAGGCCTGGGGGTGTGGGAGGCTTGGGACTGGGGCAACAGGAGTAGGGGCGGGGGCAGGCCTCGGAGTCGGACCCAAGGGTCTGGGGCAAAAACCCACACCTCTTGGGGGAACTGAGTCTTCCGTGTAGGACCTCAGCTTCCTCAGACAGAGCAGGCTTGGTGGGATCCCCAACCTTGCTGGGTAACCCTGGGAAAGACACTGTACCTCTCTGGGCCCCTGAATTGGGAGAGAGGGATCACTCCACCTTCAGAGTAGGGGGGTGCAGTGGGCATAGCCGGAGACTGGCCGCTGCTGGTCCCCTCGCTCATCCCTAACTTAATCAGCCCAGACCCCTCTCCCCACCCAATCCTTGTCACCCAGGAACATGCCTGGAGGCTCTGGGGTTGTGTGCTTTGGCCCACGAGTACTGACCGTGTCCTCCACCCCTGCCAGGCCCCTGGTGGACTTGTACAGCCGAAGGTACTTCCTGACCGTCCCCTACGAAGAGTGCAAGTGGAGGAGAAGGTGAGCCTGGGGGGCCCTATCTGCGTCCCCAGGGGGGACCAGGAAATGGGTAATGCCTGCCAGACACACGGCCACTCTGAAGCTGCAGACTGCTCGGCAGCAGGCACTTGGGTGGCCGGTGCTGGGTTCCAAAGGCCCACAGCCTGGGGTCAGGATAGCATGACCCACCCCTGCCCTGCCATGGGCATCTCCCAGGCCCATTGGGAAAAATGCTGAAAGTTGGGGCACCCAGGCTCCAACACGGGGCCCCTGACTCTGTGGGGTCCCCGTTCCTGACCTAGTTCCCGCACCCCAGGATCTGCACTGGCAGCACCCCCAGGTGACCTGGGTGTTGCTCATTCTTGCCCATCTCCCTCCCCAGTAAGCGAAGCTACGCGGTCCCTGATCCCCCTGGCCTCTTCGACGGCCACGTGTGGCCTATGTACCAGAAGTATAAGCGGGAGATGGAGGCCAACGGTGTGGAAGTGGGTAAGTCCCTGAGTGAGATGAAGCAGGCCCCTCCCCGCTGGGACTTGGTGGGAAACCTGGAAGGCCTTCCTCGTGTCTCACCAGCAGTCTCTCTTGCTTTGGGGCCCAGAGGCTAGCCCGTCCCAGCTGCCTAACTCTGCGGGTCCGCTTCCTCCTGACCCAGCAGTCCACCAGCCCTGCTGTGAGCTGGTTGGCAGCAGCCCCAGGGACCCGGCCCTCCCTTGGCTGAGCCCCCTGGGCCCCTGACTACGGCCTTTCCGACTGCAGTGTACCTGGACGGCATGAAGTCCCGCGAGGAGCTTTTCCACCAGGTCCTGGAAGACATTCAGAACTCACTCCTGAACCGCTCCTAGCGAGGCCCAAGAGGAAGGTCCCAGCCACCACCGCAGGGACCCACGCACAGCTCTGGCCACAGCGCAGCCAGCGGGTGGCACTGCAGCCAGACACTGCGTGACCATTCCTGTCGGGGAAGTCTTGTACATATGAGAGTGGACGCCCCACTCATAGCCCAGCAGCTTGGGGCCCACGAGGCATCCATCCATAACCTCGACGGTGGCTTACTTATTAAACCTAATCCTGTTTTATAGTCGTTGGGGTCCAGCCTGTTGTGTTTGAGGTGCCAAGAGGGCCCCGCCCGGCCCTTCTCCTCGGTGTACTGGTAACCTCCGCGGGTGACGCTGAGAGCTCCAGGCAGTGGCAGTCTCCACCTGGTGGACCCACGGCAGCGTGGCCCTGGGTGGCTGCTTGAGGTCTTTGGGCCTATTTTCCTCAAAAGGGAAATTTCCTGCCAGCTTTCAGCACATGGCGCAGCGCGGCCCAGAGCAGGGTCTGGGAAGTCAGCCCAGCCTGAGGGTGCCCCTAGGTCTTGGCTGAGCCCCACCCTAACTGCACCCCGGCACCTCCCCCTTGATCGGAGCTGATACTACTTCTCGTGATTCAGGAGGCTCGTAAGGACACTCTCCGTGTCCCTGAGCCATCCCTAGAAGGCTAGTGGTTCAGTTTATCGTGTACACCCATTTCACAGACGGGCCTGTGGAGATCCACAGAAAGGGCTGGCTCACAGCGGGTCCGTCTTGTAAGTCCTGCCCCGCCCCACATTTGGGGTTCCAGGCTCCTGGGAAATTGCTCGCTTTCTGTATCCCAGGTGGAAGCCTCCTGCTCGGATGCTGCCCCTTCTCAACAGTCTTCCTGCAAACAGAACTCACCCGGCATAGCGCTCACCACTGCCTTTTGCCCCTGCAGCCTCATAACTCAGCACAGAGGAAGGCACAAAGAAGAGAGGGCTGAGCAGATGGAAGGCAGCACAGCAGGGGCAGGGGCTTCAGCTCAGGCCCAGTGCAGCCACTAGGAAGGTGACCAGCCATCCCCACGTACTGGGGACTTTCCTAGTTTTAGCACAGAAAGCCCTGTTTCCCCAGAAATCTCTCAGAATCGAGATGATTGGTCACCATATTTTTAGTCTGTCTAGGGGCCGTGGAGCAAAGGTGAAGGAACCTACAGGTTGAAGGTCAGGAGGGCCTGGGTGTCCCTTCCTGCCTGGCCATCGTCCAACCGTGTACCTCGTGGCTCAGAACACCAAGTCTTGGGACATTTGTTGAACCTGTTAAGTGTCTGCTTGCTTCAAATCAACAAAACCAAAGAGCAAATGACACTGTTATGGGCTGAATTGTGTACTCTCGCATTCATATGTTGAAGCCCTGACCCTTAGGACCGCAGAATGTGACTGGGTCATGATGAAGGTGGGTCTTAATCCAGTATGACTGGTGTCCATACAAGGAGAAGTTGGGGGACTTCCCTGGTGGGCCAGTGACTGAGACTCTGAGCACCCAATGCAGGGGGCCTGGGTTTGATCCCTGGTCAGGGAAATAAAACCCAAGTGCTGCAACTAAGACCCAACACAGCCAAATATATACATAAATACAAATTAAAATACAAAGTCTTCTAGGGACTTCCCTGGTGGTCCAGCGGTGAAGACTCTGTGCTTCCACTGCAGGGGGTGTGGGTTCAATTCCTGGTCGGGAAACTAAGATCCTGCATGTCATAAATAATTTTTTTTTAATTCATCAGGTTTTGATAAGAAAAAAAAATCACCCAAAGTAACTTTTTTTTTTGGCTACATCAACACTGCGTATGAGATCTTAGTTTCCCAACTAAGGATTGAACTTGGGTTCCTTGCAGTTAGAGTACCAAGTCCTACCAAATGGACTATCAGGGAATTTCCCAATGTGACTTTTATTCAGTGGAATTTTCGACATTTGTGACTTTAATAAAAAAATACATTAATGCCGGACTTCCCTGATGGTCCCGTTGTTGGGACTCCACACTTCCAGTGCAGGTGAAGCGGGTTTAATCCCTAGTTGGGGAACCCACATGCCACAGGGCTTGGCATGACCAAAAAGAAGAGTAAAATAAAAATATTGTTTTAAAAAATGGCATCATTGACCCAATGGACATGAGTTTGAGCAAACTCTTGGAGATGGTGAAGGATTCCCTTCTGGGAGAAGGGAAGCCTGGCATGCTGTAGTCCATGGAGTTGCAGAGAGTCGGACACGACTTAGTGATTGAACAAGATTTTTTAAAATGCATTAATACTCATAACTCGCTAACAGCACATAACTGTCCTGCTAATAAATCAGGTGCTCAGTGTAATGGGTTAGAGTTACTGGGTATGTAGTACTTGGGTCAGCAAAGGATGGCCCCTGGGTCCAAGCCATCCCACTGTAGGTTTTTGCACATCCTTCAAGCTGAGAATGGCTTCACATTTTTAAATGGTTGTGGGAAAAAAAATTTAAGAGAAGAATTAAATTTCGTGACACACATATATTACATGTATTCAAATTTCAGCATCTATAAATAAGGCTTCACTGGCCTTCAGTCATGCCTATTCACGTGTGCGTCAGCTACGGCTTCTTCCACGCCACGTGGCCCAGCTGAGTGGCTGTAGCAGACCCTCAAGTCTGCACAGCTGGAATCAGTTACCTCCTGCAGTGGCTGCACACACACAGTGTATGCGAGGGCTGGGGTAGAGGGCCCCAGGGAGCGGTCACCTTGTCCTGGAGGGCAGGAGGGAGCTGGGGCAGGGCCAGGAGCAAGTTTCAGTAGGGCTGCCAAGTCCTGCCCTTTGCCACAGGCACGGAGCACAGCGACGCTGATCCACCGGTCACCAGGCCCAAAATAGCCCAGGATGGGACCAGGATACGGGAGAGGTGGCTCCGGGGCAGCCTGAGCCCTGCCGGGTCACTAGACACCTTGGTCATTATGAAAACAGTAGAGGCGGGGCGGGGGACCATCTTGACCCAGCATGCACAGAACTTTCCATGTTTCAGCACTGAGGGTTCCCCACACTGGGAAAGCCCAGGTCCAGGCAAACTGAGAGTTTGCTCCCTAATGGGGGCCAGCCACCTGGAGAGGGTGGGTTATCCTATGACCCACTTCCCTAGGGCACATAGAGGGAAGGGACCTCCCCATGGTCGATCAGCAGAGTTCAGATTTGAACTCCAGTCTGGAAATGCCCACCCAGGGCCTTCTCCAGCCAGGGAAGCATGCCAGGCTGCTCACACTTGCCCCAGATGGCCCTCCCACTAGAACCCCTGGAAGAATCTCTCAGTCCTTCTACAACCGTCTGACGGGCCCAGCGGATCAGCCCCACCACAGGAAGGCTCCAGGCCAGGCTAACTTGTGCCTTCCCCAGACAGAACGCCAAGAATAACCCAACACGCCCCTCCCGTGTCCACCAAGTACCCCCTGTGTCAGTGCCAGGCAGTCTCTAGGCAGTGCCAGGCAAGGCCAGGCAGTGCCAGGCAGGGCCAGGCCCTAGGATGGGAGGCCCCAAGACCAGGCAGCCTGGAACGTGAGTGGGCAGCCCTGGAACCCAGCTGCCTCAGCCCATCCTGGAGAGAGCCCCTGGGCAGGTAATGTGCCCCCTGGGCCTCACCTCCTGTCCTGGGCTTGGGAAGCCCACTGCTGCTGGGTCTGTGGCAGGTCTTGCCACCCTCCATGACAAGGAGCCCGAGGCCCGCCCCTAGCCTGGCCAGCCATAGAGTAGGTATACCCACCTGTGGGACACCTGTCTGGTGCTTGGGGAGTCTGAGAGAGCTCTCCTGTGCTCTGGCAATCAGAATAACCTATTCTTGATTTCCAGATGAGGAAACTGAGGCTCCCAGGGGTGGAGTCCCTTGGCCCCAGGAGACAGGGTTCCAGGACAGGCAGATGGGCCTGGGACATGGCTGTACCCACAGTCCTGCAGGACCCATCACCACCAGGCCCCCCAGCCCCAGGCCCGGAGGAGCCCCTCCCAGTTCCTGGTGCCCCCACTGCCTCCCTCTGAGGTCCCTTCTGTGGCCATTCATTCTCCTCCTGCCCCCATCATGGGGCTGGAGCAGACTCCCCTACCAGTACGGTATGTAATTAGTTCTCTTTACGAATCTCGCTTATTTTATTGGTTTTAACTAAATTCACTTAAAGAGGAAACCTTATGACCTTGCTGTGGATGGGAAAGCCTGCATGTCCTGACATGCGTTAGAATGAAACACATCACTAAAAACACTAAAAAAGCCTGCCCCCGTGTCCCCTAAAATTACCCCTGGGGCACCCAGTGATAAGCACCCCACCTTCCTGGAATGCCCAAGGCCAAGAACAACCTCAGGTTGGGGTTTCTTAACTGGGGGCGATGCTGCCCCCTGCCCAGGGGACACTGGGCAATGTGACACTGGACATTAGGGCTGTGTGGTTGTTACACTGGAGGCTCCTGGCATCACGGTTGTGGGGCCAGGGAGGCTACTCCAAGCCCCCCAGTGCCCAGGACGCCCCACAACCAAGACCCATCTGGCCTGAATGTCAGCAGAGCCAAGGGGAGCCAAGCTGGACTAAAGGCAGAGAACTGGCTCAAAACTCTACTCCCGACTTGGGGCGCCCCGAGTGGGACTCACTGTGTAGACCAGGCTAAGTACCCAGGATGGGACAGACCCTGACGCACACCCATGTGACACTCTCACACCCACGAGCCCTTCATCTGGTGGCTGACACCCTCCTGGGCCAAGTCAGCCCCATCCCCAGGAACTTGGCCTGGCCTGCCCGCCACCCCACTTCTTGGATCCCTACAGGGCCCCAGGCACCAGGCAGCTCACCTCCAAGGGGGGACAAGGTGCGTCCTCAGGATTGCTGGGGGTTGAGGGGGATGGGAGAGATTCCAGGGGCCCCTCACTGGAATCTGGCTCCTCTGAGGCCACCCTGATTAGGAAGTCCCTCTGGGGATACCCTGTCCCACCCCAGCCCACCACAGACATACAGATGGGCGGGTGACCTTCCATGCAGAGCGTCCCCAGGCAAGCTTCTGGCCGGTCACCCCACCAGAGCTCTGCCTGGGGGGACCCTTCCTGAATATCCTAACAGCCCTGGGAGGGGGAAGACAGCAGCAGAGGCCCAGGAGGTGGGGGAGGCGAGGCTGCAGAGCCCGCTCCCTGGCCCCCACCTTCCTCGTTCTATTTCAGGACGCCCCTACCCCAAGCACTTGCCACCCACATCAAGTAGCACTCAGCCGGCCCTCTTAATCAGCAGTAACTCTGCCCGCCCCACCTGAGTCCCCGCAGGGTCAGAGCTGCCTCTGAAGGTGGTGGCCCCCACCTCAGGCATCCTGTCTGCCAGGACGCTGAGGGGCGTCCTTGGGGCACACCGTGGGGTGGGGGGACAGCCAGTGCCGAAGGGAGGAGCAGGCTGACTGGGAGAGACAGGCAGTCACAGGCCCTCCGCGGTCGCCCAGGAACACCCCCCAAGTCCACCCAGCACACTCTGGAGGGAGCCTGGTGCTCCCTCCAAGACATGCCCTCATGGCCATCTCGTCCAGTTTAAGCTTCTCTCAGCCTTCGAAAAACCAGGGAGGGGAGGGAGCGGCGGAGGGTGCAGAAGCAACTTGCCATCATATAAACGGCCCACCTGTAAGTCCTCCTGTTTGGGGACCCTCAAAAATACAAAACCCCAAGGGGTAGGGTTCAGCCACTGGCTTCCCTAGTGCCTGCAACACAGGAGACCCAGGTTCGATTCCTGGGTCGGGAAGATCCCCTGGAGAAGGGTATGGCTATCTATTCCAGTATTCTTGCCTGGAAAATCCCATGGACAGGGGGGCCTGGTGGGCCACAGTCCATGGGGTTGCGAAGAGTCAGACACGACTGAACGACTAACACACGCGCGCAGGGGTGAGGTGGAGGACACTGGGGAGTTAGGGGTGGGGTGGGTGGGGTGGGTGGGGGGAAGCCCTGGGCTCCCTGAGGGGAGACAGCACCTCAGCCATAACTGCAGGACGCAGGCATCCTGGGGTCAACTGGCCAGGGAGGGGCCCCCGGCTCTGCCCCCTCAGGACAAGGAGAGTCCAGGAGAAGGCCCAGCCCCCTGCTCCTCCCCTCCCTCTCCCTTGCCCCCTCTTCCAGCCCGGCGGTGAAGTGCCCCGAGACGAGGCTGTGTTCACACGTCCTTTGCATGGGGTATGTCTTTCACCATGGTTCTGTGTCTTACTTTTTGGGCCACCGAGTGGGGCTGGGCAGAGGGACAGGGGGATGGTTTCAGTACTTACTTTTCTTTTTCTCTCTGTACAACGGGGGGGCTAAAGGTCTCGGGGGCTGAAGGAGCCTCCTGATGCTGGCGGGGCTGGCTTTATAGGCCACCCTGTGCCCTGGGCAGGCACGTCGGTTATTAATAGTGGCTGCCGCCTCTTGCCCAAGTATGGTCAGGAGCACAGCAGCTGTGGGCGTGCAGCCACTGGGCCAGGGCAGATGGCATGGAAGGACAGCCCTCTGCCCCCCGAGAGGCGGGCAGCACCCAGCATGGGCTGGTGACACCTGGGCCAAGCCTCCCAATCTAACACCACCCGCTTAGTGAGGGGGTGCCCAGGGTGTGCTGGGCCCCGACGTACCCCTTCCTCCATACCTTGCCCCGACTCTGGGCACCACTGTCTCCAAGGACAAAGCTGGCGCACACAGAGGAGCCCTGCCTGCCAAGAGCCAGATCAGGGGCCACGTGAACCCAGGTCCAGCTGACTCATTTTGCAAATGGTGCGTGGTTAATGGAGATGCTGGTGGACGGCCTCAGTTAAGGCCCAATCTGGGACTTCCCTGGTGCTCCAGGGGTTAAGACTCCACGCTTCTACGCAGAGAGAGCGAGGGTTCCATCCCTGGTCAGGAAACTAAGACCCCACATGCTATGTGGCCAAAAAAAAGGCCCAATCTCATGCACTAGGAAAACCAGGAGGGCCCCAGCCACCCCGGATGAGGTCCACTGGCCCAACGCCCGCCTTCTCAAGGGACCAAGAGACCGGATGGGCTCCTGCTGTCACTGCCCCGCCAGCCCTCAGAATTATTCAAGCAAGTCAGCAACACCCTCCCACCTAGTCCTCTCATCACTAAAGCCTGCCCCGCACAGCCCTGGGTTCACCCTGCCTGAGTGCGCCCCAAGTACCCCAGGGGCCTGCGGCATCCTTCTTCCAGGAGCTGTGAGTCCACATGACTAATAAGGAACCATCCACTCCTCTGCCTGTGTCAGACGTCCTGCGTCTAGCCACTCTTGACCCCTCAGGGGGGCCCTTGCTCTCTCCAGCGGGCTACAAGGAGGGGATTAAAACACAAGTCACTGGGAATTCCCTGGCGGTCCAGTGGTTAGGACTCCACACTCTCATTGCTGTGGCCCCAACTTCAATCCCTGGCTGGTGAGCTAAGATCCCACAAGCCACATGGCAAAACAAAGAAAGGAGAAAAAGAAGTCACTCACCCAGGAGCCCCCAGGTGAGCAGCCCAGCCACAACCCACAGTTCTGTCCACGCCCCACCTGGTCCACACCAGGGTCTGAACCCTGCCCACCCCACCACCCTGAAGAGTCCACATTGCCTCAGCTCCCTGCCCAACAGGTAGGCAGGAAGGTACATGGATGGGGTGGGCAACGACAGGATGTCGCTGGATCCCCCTGTGCCAAGTCCTTGTCCTGGGGTGGCCTTGAAATCATCTCCCCTCAAGGGGACCCCAAGACCCCTACCCCTACCCAGTCTTCCCCTAGCTCCAGCCCCTCCTGACCCTTCTCTGCTGGCCTTTGGTAGTGCCAGGAGGCTTCCTGACCTTTGGAGAACTTCTCTACAGGGCCAGCTGTCAACCCTCCCCCGAAAGATGGAAGCCATGGCCCAGATTCAGGGAACAGTGAGAAAGCTCAGCCCAGGGCTGGAAATAGCCCCAGTGATGCATGGCCCCAGCCTGAGGGAGCTGACAGAAGCAGATAGGGTAGGGGGGCTGAAGAAACAGAACCAGGCACTGCTTTCTTGACAAGAGAGAAGCCATTTCTGGTCTTAGTCATTTCGGGATCTAAGCCTGGCCATGGTGTGCATCCCAGAACAGGTCTCTATAATTAACGAGCTTAAAGAAACAAAGGACTTCCCTGGTGGCTCAGACAGTAAAGAATCCACCCAAAAAGGGAGAGACCTGGGTTTGATCCCTGGGTCCAGAAGATCCCCTAAAGAAGGGAAAGGCTACCCACTCCAGTATTCTTGACTGGAGAATCTCATGGACAGAGGAATATAGTGGGTTACAGTCCATGGGGTAGCAAAGAGCCGAACATGACTGAGTGACTAACATTTCACTTAGCAAACAAAAGAATGCGGAGATGAAAGACTGTTTATCAGGCAAGAGAAGCAACAGCGGCAAAGATCAGTTGTAAAGACACCTCAGTTCTGATAGTAATGGTAAAGATTAGCCTGAAGCACTTTTTTATTCACATTTTTACTTTTTTTTTTGGGGGGGGGGAGCACCTTACAGCATACAAGATCTTAGTTCTCTGACCAGTGATTGAATCTGTGCCCTTTGCAGTGGAAGTGCAGGACCCTAACCACTGGACCACCAGGGAAATCCCCTGAAGCACCCTCTTGAGCTGTTTGGCGAAATTTAAACCCCTCTTGAGAGCTGAACCATCAGATCAACTAGAACCTAAGGGGCAATGATATTGACCTTCTCTGACTTTCGTGACTTCAATCAAATAAAGCTTGGTCTCTAACGTCCCAAATTGGAGCCCTCCCAGACCCTCTCCTGGCGTGGCTCTAGAGGCATGATCATGACCCCTGTGCCCGCCACCATCTCTCTCTGCAGCTGGTGTCATGACATCTACTTGGAGAATTTGACCTGCCCGGGGACCACTTGGCTGGCCTGAGTTCTCGTGGACTCTGAGTTGCTCTGATTTAATTCATTTCCGCAGGGTCTAGGAGTTCCCGCCCCCACCTCCTAGTGTCTCTGATGGGAGCAGCTGTCGCCATCATGGTGCGGTAGGTAGTGAGGAGGATCTCTGCAGTTTCAGGGTGCAGCCAGCAGCAGAACTCCAGCCTCCCACATTCACCATCCTCTGCACAAGCTTAGCTCTGAGATAAACATGGGCTTTTAATGGCTTCCTTGCAACAAGCTTCACACATATGAACCAACCGCTGGGCAGGTCCATCCTGACACCACCAGCTGGAGGGACGGGACTCATGGCTCCCATGGTTCATACTCCCCATCCCCTACCCACCCCCCCACCCCACCCCGCTCAAGAAGCAGCATGGGTGTGTGCTAAGCCTCTTCAGTTCAATACTATGGACTAGTCCACCATGCTCCTCTATCCATGGGATTCTCCAGGCAAGGAAACTGGAGTGGGTTGTCATTCCTCCTCCAGGGGATCTTCCCAACCCAGGGATCGAACCCATGTCTCTTCTCCTGCATTGCAGGCAGATTCTTTACCACTGAGCCACGAGGGAAGCCCCTCAAAAAGCAGGCAAGAAGACAAACCCAGGCACAGGAAGCCCTGGTTCTGCAGACCTACTGGGAGGTCCATGCTCCTTGTAGCACTCAGCACTAACTTGCACCGCCCCTCCAATCACACTCCTGAAAGAGAAGGGGCTGAGGGCATGGCAGAGGGAAGGGGTTCTGAAAAAGGGGAAGTGAGAGTTGAGCCGCTCAGTGAACCAGTTGCGGGGGCTGGGGGGGTGCGCGTTGCTGTGCACCTTCATCAGTGCAAGTCTGCTACCACACACCCAGCACCTTAAAACATGTGTTGTCATCTCACAGTTGTGGGCCTGGAGTCTTGATTGGCCTACCTGGGTCCTCTGCTGAAGGTCCCTCAGGAGGTTGCAATTCAGGCGCAAGCCCAAGCTGGGCTTTATTCAAAGGCTGGACTGGGGATGGACCCATGGCTAGAACCCCTCACATGGTTGGTGGGCTTGGCTGCCCGCTGGCTGTTACTTGCCACATAGGCCTGTCCAACATGTGGACAAATCTCACCACGTCAAAGCCAGCAATGAAGTCAGCTGGAAGTCAGTCTGTGCAGACTACCCACCGATGTGACCTCCAGCACCTCCACAGCATTCTGTCATCAGGAACTGCCATGAGGCCAGCCTGCTCTTAAGGGAGTAGGGAGCAGGAGCAGGGGCTCCTTGGGGGCCTGCCTGCCAGACAAGGTGAATCACGGCATGTTAGCCTGCAGGTTCTGCCAAGGGTCAACACTATTAGTAAATGATTGTGGGGGACAGAGACTGGCAGGTGCTTTGTGAACACACAGTGGTTCCCTGTGCCCTTAGCAGACAGATTGAGAAAGCAACTCGAGATGACCTGGGTCGGGGGCAGAGGTCATCTCAGAGCAAGGACCCTGATGACACTGGGGAATTTGCCCTCAGCACAGAAGTGCTCTGGATTCTGAAAGGGCAGGTGTGAGTCCAAAGGGGGCTGTGGTTTCTACCCGGAAGCCTTAATCAGAAAGACTGGGAGAGTGAGGCCCCTCCTTTGCCTCCTGTTATCTCCCTGACACAGCCTAACTGCATAAAGGTTGGCTAGCTGAATGCTATTCACTGGTGCCCCAGAGCCTTCAGGGGGCCTCTGGCTCACCCCTCTTGGAGTCTGGAGGCCCTCCAGCACTGCAAGGAAGCCCATTTCTTTTCCAGGTGGCACCTGGACAATGGTTTGGTGATCTCACAGTCACCCACACTGGGCGCCCCTTTCCTGCCACAGGCCAACTGCATTTTGCAATGGATCACAGGGGGATGTGCTGTTCAGAGTCCTGTCTCAAAGGGCCACCACCAGGCGCCAGCCGTGGAGGACAATCACGGACCGACTGGAGAAACCTGAGTGGGTTTGACCACGCCACAGGCTGAAATCTACTGAGACTCTGAAAGTGGAAGTTGTTGACCAAAAGGACAGGTAATTCCCTGGTGGTCCAGTGGTTAGGGTCCCATGCTTCCACTGCAGGGCACATGGGTCCGATCCCTGGCTGGGGAACTAAGATCTCCCATGCTGTGCTTCACGGCCACAAAAAAAGGAACACCCCCAAATAAAAAAAGAAAAATGAATTTTACAGTCTTCTCAATTTTTCTAAAATTGGTTTAAAACAGGGGGAATAGGGAGATGCAGGGAACGAGGGAACAGAATGCTGACCAGGCCACTGGGGAGGAGGAAGCGGGTCAGAGGGACCCTCTTCGGAACCACATTCCAGACCCAGAGGCTGGGTGACTGGGGGCAGGAGTGGCAAAGACACCTCCTCCAGGCACGCCCAGAGCAGGCAGGGGGCCCACGTGACCTGACAGCGTCTCAGGAGCAGAGGGACAGAAAACCCCTCCAAGCCAACTCCAGTCGCCTGGATGCCTCCAGCTCTTCAGATACGTCCCCAGCTGAGCCCCAAGATAGGGGCAGCCTCCAAGACCCCCCTGGGCCATGAGGGCCCGCAGCGACAGAGGAAAGAAGACACAAGAGGCCACAGAGGCTGTGGTGCCAGCTAACTGCCAGGCAGGCCACCCCCATCCCAGCCAAGCAGAGAAGAGCAGGAGCCAGGGAAGTGTATTTTATTTCCTTAAGGCTGGCAGCAGGCACATGCTCAGAGCTGTGTGTGTCACACAATGGTGCTTGTGAGGGGCATAGAGTGGGCCCGCCCTGCCCCTTTTTGCCAGCCCCACAGCCAGGCTCCAGTGCCCTCCTCAGCCCCGCAGGGTGTTGTAGCCTGAGCCCTGCCGGGGCCACGGCTAGAGCGCCACCCACCTGCCCACCCATTCCTCCCCGCATATGGCCTTGGCTGGCCTCTGTTACGACGACTCCTCTCGGACTAAGGGCGGGGGGCTGCATAAGGGCCCCTGGATTAACACAATGGCAGCAGGGAACGCCGCTGGAGCTCAGCATGGCCACAGCTGGGACCCAGGTTTTGCTGAAGCCTGGTTCTTAGGGCACATTCTCTGGACCGCGCTGCAGGGCAGCACCTAGTGGCACAAAGCAGCACTGCCACAGAGACCACTTAGGGCGCCTTCTCCAGCAGCTGCACGGAGCGCAGCAAGTGGGCAGGCTGTAAGGGACCCTGGGGCTCTCCAGGTAGGGGACGCTGGTAACAAGGGCCCCTAGCAGTTACTCCAGGGCGTCCACTAGAGAGATGCTGGTCCAAGGGTAGTACTGGAGAAGGGAGTACAATGGGATCGGGCTGGGGATGAGGCGGGGTTGGGACCCTGCTGAAGGCTCTAAGCATTTTCAGGGAGCTGGAAAGAAGGAGAGGTTCCAAGGCTCTTCATCCCCTTCCCCACAGGAGGCCTGCCTTGGCAAAAACAGATTCAGCCTTGCAGATACTTCCTTTACCGCACCCGGACCCTGTGCCCTGCCACCACCACCCCCCCGCAATATAACCCCCAGACTGACACCTCCTCGAGGGCTAGGGGCACTGAGAGGGGCTGGGGGATGTGGATCAGAGGCCCTTCCACCACTGACTCTGGAGGAGCAGTTTCTCTTCTCCAGAGTGGAGGAGCCAGGGTGTCGAACAGAGGCTCCCCCTCAGTTCTGAGCCCCAGGACATTCACAGACAGCCCCCATGCCCCTGCACCAAGATTCCACACACTTGGCCCAAATGGAGAGCCTGAGGCTACTGGCCAGGCTCTGAACGTCAAGGCTGCCAGCCCAACCCTGGGCAGGTGTGAGGCGTGTGTGTCCACTGTGGCCAGTTCTGTCGTGGATGTGCCACCCCCTCGCACAGGTCCTGAGGTGATGCTGCCCTGGATGCTCCCGGAATGGAGCCGCAGGAGGGAGGGAGGGGCTGGGCTAGGGGCACTAGGGCGGTGCAGAGAAGGCCTCTGGGGCAGAGCCGGGCCAAGCCCTCCCTGGGCCGTGGATTCCTGGGCCCTACGGACCGCATCCGGCCTCCAGCTCCTGGGCACTGTGGGGCCACATCAGGGCGATGGGGCCTGCCACGGCCGAGGATGCCGCACCCTGGGCGGCCCTAGCGGAGGCTGCACTCCCCCTCTTGCAGCTTCTCCTGCTCCATGGCGCGTACCAGATCCTGCACGAACCGCATCTCGGAGGCCACCTGCTTGGCCAGCGCCTCGTAGCGGTTCTCCAGGCGGCTAAAGCGGCGCTTGAGCCCACTGGCCCCGAGCAGGGCCCCCTTGGCCTCCTCCTGTGCCTGCCGCTGCAGCGCCTCCGTCTTGTGCAGCTCCTGGCGCAGCCGCCGCAGGTCCTGGCCTAGGCTCTCGTTCTCCTCACGGTACCAGGCCTCCTTCTCCTCGTAGATGGCCGTCAGCGCCTCAAGGTCCTCATGGAACAGGCGTCGGCTGTGCTCCAGCCCGCGCAGGCCCTCCTCGGCCGCTGCCACCTCCTCCAGCACTTTGGAGAAGCGCTCGAAGTTGATGTAGGTATTGTTGGGGGGCATGCTTGAGTGCGACTTGATGGTGTACTCCTTGAGGCGTGCCGTCTTCAGGCGCCGCCGCTCTGGCTTCCGGCCGCTGTCCTCCCGCCGCACATTCCTCCGCCGGATGGCCTGCATGGGGAGAGGAGGGGAGGAAAGGGCGCCTTGGACTAGGGCCGCAGGGCAGTCCCCGGGCCCTCCGCCCACGTTATATTGGCCCACGGCCCTGCCCATCTAAGTACACGTGGTCCTGGCGCTTTCCCGCTCTGATGGTTGAGCTGAGACTTGATGGCAGACCACATGGTCACACCAGAGACCAGAGAGCCAGAAGTATTCACTGACCCTTGACTGAGGCTGCCAAGCCTGACCTCGGCCTGGAGGTGATCCCTTTATGAGAAGTTCTGGGGAGGGCACCCTGCTGTGTGCAGAGGGGCCGTGGACTCCAGCCAACAGTTCAATGAGACAACTCCGACACAACACTGACATACACCCTGTGCCCACAGCATCTAGGCCGACTCCTGTGGGGACCCTCGCCCATGCTGAGGGCTGGTCCCAACTACCATGCCCATGTGGGGGCAGCCCCACCACCTCACCTTGATCCAGGAGTGCTCCAGGCTCTGGGCGATGGTCATTCTCCTCCTGGAAGAGCCCCCAGAACTGGTTAGTTGCGTGAGTGCCGCCTTCACCGTCCTCCCCACACAGAGCAGGAAGGGGTGGTCCACGCTCTTCCGGCTGCAGCTCTGGTTCTCAGAGCTGACCTATGGCTGACTCAGGGCACCTCCCCTGGGTCACCACCCTAAAACCTGGTCCCTGAAGTCACTGTGCAGCCCAGCAGCAAGTTTCTGAAACAACCATGCCAGTACAGGCACAATTAAGGTCTCTCACTCTGCCTGGCTGGCCACAAGGAGCCCATCAAGGGGCTTGGGGATGACATGGACTCCAGGGTTTCCATGTTGTCTGCTAACAGCATTGACACCTAATGTTGGGGTCTCATAACTCAGACACCCAGAGGAGGAGCCTGGGGAGGACTAGCCCATGGGAGCACCTCTGGGTGAATGAAAGCTCTGTGTTGCCAGCATATTTAGCTTTTTCTAGGGAAAAAACCAAACAGTAATTTAGAATTTTATATGAAACCTCCTATCCTAAACACTGGCAACAAATGAAAAGCTTTGTAAGAAGCAGCTTTTTAAGAGGGCCAGCCTAAGCCTCCCTGTGCTATCTCCGCCCAGAACAGGAGCCACGGCCAACTCCCAGGTACGGGAGTGGCATCTCAGATGGACACGTTACTTGTCCTCGGCCACAGCGCCCATTCTGGGGGACTTGCCTGGCCCACCCTGCCTGGCCCAGTGCTCCTACTTGGGGTCTTTGACAAGCAGACGGCGGATGAAGTCCTTCGCCAGCTCGCTGGTGTTGCTGAAGTACTCCTCGTCAAAGTCGTAATTCACAGCCGAGATGTTGGTCAGGGTCTCCTGCTTGGTTTCACCCAGGAACGGGGACGCGCCACTCAGCCTAGGAGACAGACACCAGGCTCAGGGGGGCCAGACAGGTGTGCGGTCACTCCACGACCAGGCTGCTGCCCAGGCCACCACCCAGCTCCACTGTGCCCATGGAGGGGGCAGATGGGGAGGGAGGCAGATGCCAGGCCCCCAGTCACCCTGCATAAATACGCCCAGCCGCCAACCAGAGGCAGGGAAAATCCACTGCCCAGCCAGTAAGGGGTGCTGAAATGAGTCAGCAAAATCTCTGCAGAACCTCAAAGTATCCCCATAGACTTAGTCTTAGAGGCTTGGTCTCAAAGTCCCTTCCCTGAAGCCCTTAGTAGTTAGAGGCAAAATGGTTAACTGGGGCTGGGGGTGCAGTGCTGGGGGTTCCTGGCCAACACCGCAGACATCAGGTGTCTTTCCAGTGTGCTATGCTGAGGCCACACCACCACGCTGCATGGATCTGGGTGTGTGATGCTATGACTTTTTAGGTGAGAGATATGTATAGCTGGTTTTCACTCCCAACTGCAGGCACACAAAACCCTAAAACTTCCTAAAACCCAAGGCAGGAGCATCTACTGCTATAAAATTTGGTCTTTGTTTCATTTCCTAAAACAACTCCAGAGAATAGAGATAAAAGAAGTGTCTTTTCTTGCTCATGACAAGCCCCTTCCAGCCACACCTGAATTGGTACCAATGAGGTGTCTGTGGAAAGGCCCTAAGGAGAGGGGTGCCAGTTGAGGAGAGCAGTGGGGTCACAGGGATGGAACTTTCGTTCTGCCTCCAACCTCCAGGAAGGGGAGGGGTCGGAGGCTGAGTCCATCTCCAAAGGCCTGTGATTGAATCCACCACACTGAGGAGTTGACAGCCCAAGGACTAGGGGACAACAGTCCCAGACCAGAGCCTCGCGTGGTTACTTCACATGGTGAGGCCCTGCCTTTGGAACTCTCCTGAACATACTCTATCCTGCACACACTCACGCAGTTGTCCATCCATCCAGAGGCCGTGAGCACTGCAACAGGTCAGCTCACTGAGGGTCCTGCATTCCACTTGTGACCCCTGCACAGAAGCCTCCCGACCCTCCTCATGACCCAGCAAAGCCCCGGGAGGGCAGGTACTCACAGGATGTAGGTGATAACGCCAATGCTCCTGGAGAACACACAGAAGAGATGGGGTCAGCTCAGCTGCAGGCTTAGCACCCCAACCCCCAGAGTCCAAGACTGTCCAGCCAGGTGGGGGGCAGGCCTGTTAGCCCCAGGGACCCTCTCCCTCCAGGGTCTAAAGAGCCCCCACCAAGTCCCACCTTCTGCTCCAAGGGTGTCAGGACTGAACACTGAGGCACCTCTGGCCATGGCTGCCTGTCCAGATTCAAAGTGGCCGGGGTGCGGGCAGGGTAGACAGAGCACAAAGGCACCACAGGCCACGCAGATGTGGAGCCTCTTGAGGCCTCTGTGGCTGAGTGCAGACCTGGCAAACTCTTTCTATTAATGTAAAGGGTGAGACAGTGGGTGTTTCAGGCTCGGGCTACAAACAGTCTCTGTCACATACTCATCTGTTTTTGACAACCCTTCGAAGACCTGAGAACTCTTCCTAGCTCACAGGCCTGGATAGGTCAGCAACCCCTGTCCTAAGGCAATAGACTGTGTTGCCCCTGCCCCATGGCTCCAAGACCAGGAGGAGGGGCTGCATCCCAGCCCGTGGCTGTGACTCGGCAGCTCCCGGGCACAAAAGGAGGGTCCCCTGAGGAAAAGCAACAAGGGCAGCCCTGGGCCCACCACCCTCACTCACCACATGTCTGCCTCCAGACCCAGGGGCTCATAGTTGACAATTTCAGGAGCTGCAGAGACAGGGAGACAGGGTCAGGTGCCGGATGTGCCCAAGGGGGCACCCTGGACATGGCCCAGGGGAGTAGCAGAGCCCACAGACATGGCTGGCTCTTGGCAGGGAAAGCCAAGGTGGTGATTGCCCCAGGCCTTGAGTCCTCGGTGCCCAGCACTAGGGCACGATGGGAAACCTGAGGCCTGGGGGGCCTGCCTCCCCCTAAGCCAGCTGGAAATGCTCCAGTGCCCCCAGGCCCACCCGTTCCTCACCCACGAACTCCGGGGTCCCAAAGATGTTCTTGAACTCGTTCCCTGCCTCGATCTTGTGGGCGATGCCAAAGTCAATGAGCTTGATCCGTGGGTTGGGCACATTCTTGTCCAGGAGCATGATGTTTTCTGGCTGGTTTGGGGAGAAAGGCAGGGGGATGGACAGGGGCCTCTGAGGCTGCTGGCCCCATGTCTCAGGGAACAGTACTGGCCTGGCCCAGTGTGTGGGGTATGTATGGGCTGACTCCCCTCCACAGGTCCAGCCCAGAGCCATCCATCTCCTCAATGCCCCCAGCAAGGACACCATGGGAGAAGGGAGGTGGACCCTCTCAGCCCTGTCCTCACCCACGCTGGCCAGGCTCCTCCCCAACTCTGTGTTGTGGGCCCAGTGGACTACCTTGAGGTCGAAGTGGGCGATGCGCTTGGAGTGCAGATAGTGGACACCATCCAGGATCTGCTTGAGGAACTGGGTGGCCTCGTCCTCGGTCAGTGACTCCTTCTCGGCCAGGAAGTCGAAGAGCTCACCACCTGAGACCAGCTCGAGGATAAGCACCACGTCCGTCCTGTTCTCAAAGATGTCATGCAGTGTGATGATGTTGGGGTGCCGGATCTCCCGCAGGATGTTCACCTCCCGCTCGATCTCCTCTCGGCTCACTCCCCGGCGGCTGGACGAGAGGCGGCGCTTCTTGATGAACTTGGCTGCATACTCCTTCCCAGTACCCTTCTGCCGGCACTTCCGCACAATTGCAAACTGTCCGCTGCAGGGACAGAGGGGAGGGGAGGAGGAAGCAGGTGCTGAGAGAGACGCAGGACTCTGGGGACCTGGGCCACTTCCCAGGACAGTGCGTTCCAACCACCTCAAGAATGCACCCCTGGCAGCGGTGCTCCACGTGAGTGCAAACTGGCACTGAACACAGTGGCTGCCCAGAGTGTCTGCAGCAGTGAAAGAACCAACATGGTTCCATGTTTACCAAAATGAAGCTGGACCCTATCACGGCAAGTCAGGTGGAATTTTTTGCAGTCTTGAAAGCTGATTCTTTAGGCACTGAGAGGACAGACCCCCATGAAGACCTGCTCAGTGAAGACAGCAGCAGAGGAACACAAAGAATGAGGTTATTTTGGGTACAACAGAAAGATACAGGATTTCCCTGATGGTCCAATGGTTGAGAATCCGCCTGTCAATACAGGGGTCACAGGTTCAATTACTGGTACAGGAAGATCCCACATGCCATGGGGCAACTAAGCCCAAGTGCCACAACTACTGAGCCCAGGCGGCCTAGAGCCAGTGCTCCTTAACAAAAGAAGCCACTGCAATGAGAAGCCTATGCACCACAATTAGAGAGTAGCCCCAACTCACCACAACTAAAGAAACCCTGAACAGCAACAAAGACCCAGCTCAGACAAAAACCAGTTAATCAAAAAAAAGAAAGGTACATGTTTTACCACATATAAGGTATGTTGCCATGTAAGAGGTTGCCACAGGTAAGAGGTCTGAAGGACACATGCCTGGCTGTGAGCAGCAGATATCTCTGAAGAGCAGGACTGAGGGCAGTGAAGAGGGGTTTTTTCTTTTTATTAATATTTGCTATGATTCTATATGATTCAACTTTTCAGAGCACATTTTATCACAGTTTAAAATCCAAGAAAATATAAAAAGCCACTGAGTTCAAAAGAGCTTCAGAGTGAAAGAAGCACACAAGTTTCCACAAGAGAGGAGGGAGGATGTGGAGAAACTAGAACCCTGGTGCACGGCTAGTGGGAAAGCCAGACGGGGAAGCTGTGGCGAAAACTGTCTGGAGGTTCCTTAAAACCTTAAAAATGGAGTTACCTTCAGACCTAGGAATTCCACTCTACAAAAACTTGTACACAAATGTTCAGAGCACCATCATTCACAGCAGTCATAAGGTAGAGACAAATGGCGATCAGGGATACAGCATACACAAAATGTGGTCCCTCCACACACGGGAGCATTACTCAGTCCTGAAAAGGGGTGAAGCCCTGACACTTGCTACAATGTGGATGGACCCCGAGAATATGATGCCCAGTGAGAGAAACAGATGCAGAAGGACACTCAGTGTATAATCCACTGATGGGAAACACCTAGAACAGGCCAGAGAGTGGGTTTCTGGTTGTCAGGGGCTGAGGAGGTGATGAGGGTGACTGACTAGGGGGGTGGAGCTCCTTTTGGGATGATGAAAATGTTCTGAGATTATTTAATAGTGATGGCTGTAAAACTGTGAATATATGGAAGATCATTAAGTTGTACAGTTTAATAAACAGTATGGTGTGCCAATTATATCTCAAGACAGCTGTTATTTGAAGAGAAAGAGAGAAACTATTTACTGTCCTTCAGGGAGCTGTCCAATGTCCAAATTCTTTTGCTGTCTAGGAACTTAGCTACATTAACTTGCTTTCACTCAGGAATTGAGTGAAAAAGGCCAGAGGATAATTATTTTAAGCTTTACAGGCCATATGGTCTCTGTCACAATTTGTATGTGTTTTTACAACCCTTTAAAAAAGTAAAAAATCATTCTACGTTCGTGAGTGGACCATACTGCACTAGGCGAGGGCTGGATGTGGCCCACTGGCTATGGGTCATGCGAAAGTAGAGACTAAGTCTAAGACAGAAGGCACACAAGAGACCTCAACCAGGTCCCACCAGGGGTCAAGAGAAAGGGGACAAGGTGACTATGTGACAACTCAGAGAAATGGGACCCAGTGTGTAGAGGAAGGAGTGGCAGAGATGGGCCCTGGGGACAGGGGGATCTCTTCAGTTGGTGATAGCACAGACAGGACAGGCAGAACAAGAGACAGATGAGTGAGGGTGTCTTTGCCCAGCCAGCGGGGTCTTCAGAAAAGCCAAGGGACCCAGTAAGCGGACCTTACTAGGACACTGTGTACCAGCTGCAGCTGGCAAGCATCTAAAGCCGCTGTGCGCGTGAGCATCAAGGCACAAAGGCGCCACAGCGGCTGCTGCAGACATGCTCTATGCCCACTCGGGCAGGCAAGGTCAACATAGGCAGGTGGGAAGTGCAATGATCTCCAATCAAGGTGAGCTAAATAATGGTCCACGTCTGAATCCCCGGGACCTATGGGCGTGTCACCTCACTGGACAGAGGGGCTCTGAAGACAGAATTAAGGCCTCTGAGATGGGGACGACCCTGGACTCCCCAGTGGTCCCAGTGTCATCACAGGGTCCTCATAAGAGGGAGGCAGGAGGGTCAGAGGCAGAGAGAGACGGAAGATGTGTGCTGTTGCCTGTGAGGATGGAGGGAGGGGCCACGAGCCAGGGATGCGGTGCCTCTAGAAGCTGGAAGAGGCAGGAGCCTCCGGAGGGACCAACCTAGCAGATTCGTTTTAGACTCCAGACTCCCAGACCTTGACGTAAAACATGGATATTCTTCTCAGCCACTAAATTGTGGTAATTTGTTACAGCAGCAACAGGAAACTCATACACTAGTCTAAAAGCCAAGAGCACAGTCAGATGAGAAATGTCGTGTCCCTGATCAGGCCTCCCCCCAGTCCCTTAAATCCACCACAATGGTCCCCTGGGTACGTTGTGCTCCTGCCCCTGTCAACATCTTAGCTAACACTCCTCACTCCTGAAATGTCTTTCCTTCTCCTCTCTGCCTACATCAACCAAGCAAATTCTTCCAGGTCCACCTCCCACCTCACAATGACACTCCGACAGTAATCTCATTGAATGCCGAGTGTTTGCTGCCTATTGGGAACGCTCTAGGCCTGAATGTGTGGCCTAATTCTCAAATACAAGGATTTCTTCCCCTCTAGTTTTATTCCAAGATGAATCAAAAAACTAACAAAGAGTTCATGGCAGGGGGGAGGTGAAACTTTCCTGGTCGTCTAGTGGCTAAGACTCTGCACTCCCAATGCAGGAAGCCCTGGTCTAAGAACTAGATCCCACATGCTACAATGAGGATCAAGGATCCCATGTGCTGCAACTGTAACTAAGACCTGGCAGAGCCAAATAAATATTTTCTTTAAAACACACAAAAAAAGAGTTCATGGGAAGGGAAACCAAGACACTATTAGTGCTAAATTGTGTCCCCCAAAATCCTAACCCCTAGGACCCCTAAATCTGACTACTGTGATTTAGGGCCTTTGAAGAGGTAATTTAGTAAAAATGAGGTCACTGGTGCACAGTTGTGTCTGACTCGATGCGACCCCATGGACTGTAGCCCACCAGGCTCCTCTTGTCCATGAGATTTTCCAGGCAATACTGGAGTGGGTTGCCATTTCCTCCTCCAGGGAATCTTCCCAACCCACAGATCAAACCTGCATCTCCAGCATTGGCAGGCGCATTCTTTACCACAGAGCCACCAGGGAGCCCGAGGTCACTGGGGTGGATCTTAACCCAACAGGGTTAAGTGTCCTTGTAAGAGGAGGAGGTCAGGACACAGACACGCGCAGAGGGAGACCACATGAAGCCGCGGGGAGAAGGGGGCATCGCACACCAATGAGAAAGCCTCAGACGAGCCAAGCCTGCAGCACCTTGATCCTTGACATCTAGCCTCCAGCAGCCTGAGGTGACGAATGCAGACACACTCCGTGACACAGAAACCAGGCTGGCGTCCACACTGACCAACCACAGACTAATTTATCTCCCAAGATTGCCCAGGTGACTTGACTTGGGAGAACCCTCCATACACATCCACACAAAAATACTCACTCCCATTTTATTCAGCCCATGACTCCCAGGACAAGAAAACTCGGCTGGGCTTAACTCAAAGCAGAAGCCAGACGCCCACTTCTGGCTCCAGCACACCTGCGCTTTGCAATCAGCAGGGCTTAGTCTCAAGGCCTGAGTCCTGCCTGGCCACCTTCAGTCTACATGGCCTTGGGCAAGCTGATTTCCTGTTCTGAGCCTCAGTTTCTTCATCCACAAAATGGGGATGATAATGGTCCTGCCTGGTAGAGCCTTTCACAGACGAATAGGAGTGTAACAAAAAACAGCCCAGGAGTCAGATGGCCAAACAATATCTACAAGTTCTACAGTTGCAGCACAGTATGCACAGTGTTCCATGGCATTAATCCTTCACCTGTGTGTCTCTAAGAATGTTCTGGATCATTACATAGGGCAATGCTGTCCATAATGACAGCCACTGGCCACACGGAAGCTGTCCAACCCATTCAAACTGAGGTGTGCTGTGAGCATACAAGACACACCAGAATTCAAAGGCTTCACATCAAAAACACGTAGTAAACTATTTCATTGAAAAATTTTATAGGAACTTCCCTGGTGGTCCGGTGGCCAAGACTCCACGCTCACAATCCAGGGGGGCGTGGGTTCCATCTCTACTCAGGGAACTAGATCTTGCATGCCACAACTAAAAAAATCCCGAGTGCTGCAACTAAGACCTGGAGCAGCCAAATAAATAAATATTTTTTAAATAATAATAATAATTTTTATAATGAATGACAACCAAAATGGTAACAGTTTGACGTAACAGGTTAAATAAAATACATTATAATAAAATTATTAAAGTTGACAACTACTAGAGAATTTCAATAAAATTCCTACATGGCTTGCTTTATACAAGTTGCCATGCTCTTTTTAATGGCTGCATAATATTCTGTTGACAAAGCAGTGATGCTGTGATGGTCACCGAAAAGGCCCCATCTTCTGCTCACATAAAGTCCTTACAGTGATTCTCCCCATCCCTAGATCTTAGGTCTACGTATATGCTATACCCACAGAATTAACTCCTAGGAGTGAAATTGGTGGGTTAAAGGGAACATACATGATAGTTTTACTGACTATTGGCCTGCTACTCTCAGCAGAAGGCCCTAACATTTTCAATAATAGAGTCTGAGATTTCCGTGGGGGTGAGGGAGATGGCCTGCATTTCCTGCCGCTCTACCAGAGGAAATTCCTAAAGGAGGGACTTCAGAATCCCAAATGAGCCCCAGAGGCTCTCTCAGCAAAAGCCTGATGAATGGCTCAGTTATTTACATTCCCTTCTGGTGACATCATGGGGCCGGCCAAGGCAGCTCCGGGAAGGCCAGCCAGCAACAAACTCACCAAATAAGGGTTGAGGCTCAGCAGAAAAAAGGATGGTAGCTGGCAGGTCTGAGGCGGGAGAGCTCCCAGGGGACGCTCCCAGGCCCGGCCTGGCAGGAAATCAGCTGCCCGGCTGGATTGGGAAACCTCTGCTCTTTCCCACAAGAATGCTAACAATGGGCCAGGGTGTGGGCCCGGACAGGAGGCCCGGGAGGCTCCACTGCCTCCCACAAGAGAGGTTTAAAGACACAGACAGACCTTTACCAACATCTACTGCTCTCATGCCATAGGCCAGGCACTGTCTTAGGTGCTGTTTGGACTGGATCATGTTTATTCCCAAAGGAAGTGCACAGGGGATGTCGGAACAAGAATTCCAGGCCCAGACTGGCTCCCTCCAAAGCCCAAATTCATCCCACAGCACATGATACTGACTCATCCCTGCTTGGGGAGAGCGGGAGAAAGGACAGGAGGAGAGGATATACCCCAGAAGACCCCACAGTAGGTCGGGTCTCCCCCCTCCTCGGGGCCCCATCAGAGGGGACTGCTCACCTTCCCAGCTCCTCTCCCATCTCATAGTGGTCTTCCACATCCTCCTGCCTGAATGTTGACATGGTGGCCGGTCTGCCTTCCAGCGTCTTCCACCCCAGTACAAACCTGGTCAGTGGTCCGGGAACAGTACCTCACGGAGTCCTCTCGCTGTGACCCTGGAGGAGACAGAGAAACAGAAAAGGACTGAGATGCCAGTCATTACTTCTGGGTCAAAGGCTCGATCAGCATCCCCCAAATAGGTTTCAGATCCACCATGCTGAAATTCCACCTTCCCTGTAGAAGGCACTTGCATTTGGTGGGCGAGGCGCTTTCATGTGTCATCTCATTTCCATACCACACTGCCCCAGGGGTCAGTGTTAGCCCGGCTTGTGCCACTTACACCTCCGTAACTCCCAGGAGCCATAGATCTGTGGTTCTGCACACAACACCCCAGTCTTTTTCTGCCTCTTCCTTCTAGGCTTCTCCCAATCTCATCCATAGCCCCCAAATTCCTATAAGTTCTCCCACACTCTTCACACCCCCAAACCCTGGGACACCCTGATTCTCTGCCAGATTTACGACACACTCCCATCTCCCTGTCCCTCAGCAAGCTTAACCCCTCCTCTTCCTTACCCACTGCCCCCACATGCCCTCCCCTTCTCGGGTGGTCACTAAGATCCTCTGCGGCGCTGGGCTTACCCCATCTCTTGCCCCCGCCTTCCTGAATTTACCAGGAACTGGACAACGGCTTCTAAGCTCCTCCAAGGCCCTAACCCATTCATGCTCCCTCTGACCTCCGCCGTGCTAGCAAAGTTAACTTCCTCCTCCCCCTTCCTCGAAGACATCTCTTTCAAGTTTCAAAGGTCCCCGCCCCAAGCTCCACACCCACAACAGAACCCCGCAAAGGGCGACATCTGAGTCTCCTCCATGATCCTTCTCTTCCAACCTTCTCACAAGCTCCAAGGCAGACCCCTACGGCTTCCTTCAGAGACGCCGCCAAGATTCCCCCAACCCTTAACGTCCCGGCTCCAGCGTCCCAGAGGCCGCCACGCCCCTCACAGGCCCCGGCCCAGATCCTTCTCCCGTCCAGTCATCTCACGGATCCCCAAAAGTACCCCCTACTAAGTCGCCCAGGAGCCCCTACCCCGGCAGCCTCGGACCAAGTCCGCTCCGCACCCTCGACCCCACGCCGCGGACCTGTCCCTCAGCCGCGCTGGCGGGCGACGCGTCCTCAGGCCCCGCCGCCTCGGCCGCCGCGACGCGCCAACCCTTGCGTCGTCTCCGCGCCCGCCAGAGCCCGCCCACAAGAGGTTGATCCCACCGCCCATTGGTCAGCACAGACACCGCTCGTGAATCCCCGCCCACTGCCCCCTTTCAGGCCCCGGCCCACGGGCGTCCGGCCCTCCTCACCAAAATGAGGCCTCACCTTTGGTACAGGCTTGCCTCCCACAGCTGATTGGCTGTAAAGAACGTCGGTCAAATTTACGGAAGTCGGCCTCCTGACTTCCGGTCCCTGGACCGCCCCGCCCCTTCTCCTCTGACCGGGGTCCTGAAGCTGGGCAGTAGGATGCTGAAGTCCTGCACCCCTATTCCTGCCTTTCTTGGGCGTGAAATACGCGAATCCTATGCCCAGCTCTCTCATGACAGCTCCTGAGGCGGACCCTGGGGCTGCTTCAGTCCCAGGCAGTTTTCTCCTCTGTAAAATGTTCAGTTCAGTTGCTCAGTCGTGTCCGACTCTTTGCAACCCCATGAATCGCAGCACGCCAGGCCTCCCTGTCCATCACCAACTCCCGGAGTTTACTCAAACTCATGTCCATCGAGTCGGTGATGCCATCCAGCCATCTCATCCTCTGTCGTCCCCTTCTCTTCCTGTCCCCAATCCCTCCCAGCCTCAAAGTCTTTTCCAATGAGTCAACTCTTCCCATATGAGGTGGCCAAAGTATTGGAGTTTCAGCTTCAGCATCAGTCCTTCCAATGAACACCCAGGACTGGTCTCCTTTAGAATGGACTGGTTGGATCTCCTTGCAGTCCAAGGGACTCTCAAGAGTCTTCTCCAACACCACAGTTCAAAAGCATCAATTCTTCAGTGCTCAGCTTTCTTCACAGTCCAACTCTCACATCCATACATGACCACAGGAAAAACCATAGCCCTGACTAGACGAATCTTTGTTGGCAAAGTAATGTCTCTGCTATTTAATATGCTATCTAGGTTGGTCATAACTTTCCTTCTAAGGAGTAAGCGTCTTTTAATTTCATGGCTGCAATCACCGTCTGCAGTGATTTTGGAGCCCCCCAAAAATAAAGTCTGACACTCTTTCCGCCGTTTCCCCATCTATTTCCCATTAAGTGATGGGACCAGATGCTATGATCTTCGTTTTCTGAATGTTGAGCTTTAAGCCAACTTTTTCACTCTCCTCTTTCACTTTCATCAAGGGGCTCTTTAGTTCCTCTTCACTTTCTGCCATTAGGGTGGTGTCATCTGCATGTCTGAGGTTATTGATATTTCTCCCGGCAACCTTGATTCCAGCTTGTGCTTCTTCCAGCCCAGCATTAGACGGTAAAGTGTCTGCCTGCAATGCAGGAGACCTGGGTTCGATCCCTGGGTCGGGAAGATCCCCTGGAGCAGGAAATGGCAACCCACTCCAGTATTCTTGCCTGAAGAATTCCATGGACTGTAGCCTATTAGGCTCCAGGCTCCAGTCCATGGAATCGCAAAGAATCAGACACGACTGAGTGACTTCACTTCACTTCAGTTCTTTACTCTGCATATAAGTTAAATAAGCAGGGTTGCTAAGTCATTTCAGTTGTGTTCAATTCTGCATAGCTAGCCAGTCCCCACTGTCCATGATACTCCAGGCAAGAATACTGGAGTGGGTTGCCATTTTCTTCTCCAGGGGACCTTCCTGACCCAAGGATCAAACCTACTTCTCAAGTCACTTTGCATTCACAGGTGGGTTACCACTAGCACTACCTGGGAAGCTGTTAGCCATACTGCAAATACATAAAGATGCAAACTAGGATAGGTATTGCCATTAAATGCTTGAGGATTTATGACTCCTTTTAGGCTCAAGATACATAAGAACTAGCATTGACGAGAAGGCAATGGCACCCCACTCCAGTACTCTTGCCTGGAAAATCCCATGGACAGAGGAGCCTGGTGGGCTGCAGTCCATGGGGTCGCTAGGAGTCGGACACGACTGAGCGACTTCATTCTCACTTTCATGCATTGGAGAAGGAAATGGCAACCCACTCCAGTGTTCCTGCCTGGAGAATCCCAGGGACGGGGGAGCCTGGTGGGCTGCCGTCTATGGAGTCGCATAGAGTCGGACACAACTGAAGCGACTTAGCAGCAGCAGCAGCAGCATTGACTGAGCCTTACTGCATACCAGTCAACAACGTGAAGTAAAAAATTTTACTCGTTCTATACTTGGGGAAACAGACCCAGAGAGGTTTTAAGTAACCCACCCAGAGTCACACAGCCAGTAAATGCATTAACTGAGATTCGTCCCCAGAGGCCTGAACCCAAAGCCCACACTGAACCACTTCAGATACCATCTGACACAGGCCATCTGGTTATGATAGTCCCAACCTCATGCAATTCCACTTCACTTCACCATGACTTGCCTTCTTCGCCTCACACCTCATCCTCACTTAAGCGTTGACACAAAAGCTCTTCTTCCAGCCTGGGGACCACCTTCCTCCACTAAACCCAAAGCACACTTCACAGCTAAAGCAGCACTCTCTCACATTCGCTTTTCCCTATTGTTTCCTCATTAATCTGGTACATTTGTCCCCACTAAAGAACCAACAGTGATACATTATTAACCAGTCCTTACTCGACTTTCTCCTGTCTTTTCTTATCCCAGGATCATGTCACATGTCTTCTTAGGTTCCTCTGTGCTTTTTGAGTCTCATTTACAGGGGTTTTGATGACTTGAATACTGGTCTGTTTCCTCAATGTGGGTTTGTCTTGATGTTTTTCTCACAGTTAAAACTGAAGAGATGAGTTTTGGGAAGACCATGTGGTGCCATACCATCATGGGGACTTAACACTGATGTCGACCTTGGTCACCTGGCCCTAGGCAATATTCACCAGGTTTCTACTCTGCCTCCCTCTTCACACAACACTAGGTGGCTCAATGGTAAGGAATCTGCCTGCTACACAGGAGACTGAAGTTCCATCCCTGTGTCGAAAAGATTCCCTGGAGAAGGAAATGGCTGCCCACTCTAGTATTCTTGCCTGGGTAATCCCACAGACAGAAGAGCCTGGGGGGCTTCAGTCCATGGGGTTGCAAGAGTCAGACACAACTTAGCAACAAACAGCATAGAAGTAGCCACAAGGGAAGTTTAAAGTCGCTCAGTCGTGTCCGACTCTTTGCAACCCTGTGGACTGTACCCTACCGGGCTTCTCTTGTCCATGGGATCCTCCAGGCAAAAATACTGGAGTGGGTTACCATTTCCTTCTCCAGGGGATCTTCCAGACTCAACGATCGAACCTGGGTCTCCCGCATTGGAGGCAGACGCTTTCACCTCTGAGCCACCCCAGGGAGGATGGGTCCACAGTGAGGACAGAGGCAATCTTCCAAGCCTGCACTGACTGCTACAGCACCACCAGTGTCAATTATGTAAATACTGGGTTTGCCAAAAGGTCCCTTCAGTTTATTTCCCTGACATGTTACAGAAAAATGCAAACAAGCTATTTTACGAACCCAACACTCAGTCCCTGGGGCACACTGCTCCCATTTCTAACGCTGAGGGGTCACGTGGGCAAAGTGGCTGCCCTGTGGACAGCACAGATGTCTGGCTGGCCTTGTGACAGATGGACTCCTGGACTGTCATTTGGATACTCAACACTGTACTGCAATACCACCGATGGCCTTACTCACTGGCCCAGGGAGCCCATTTGAGCCTGAGCAGACGGAGAAAGACCACATACACACACACAGTCTCCACCATGTCAAGTTTATTATTCCAATGGCACTAATACAGCTGGAGGTGCTCAGTGACACTGTGCGGGCGGGGTTTCCTGCCTTCTAGCTTCTGTCCAAAGAGAACATCTACCCGCTTGTTTCTTGCCCCCTTCTGGAGGAAAATCCACTAGGGTCCATTTACCCAAATAAACCTCTTAATGCGTTTATTTTAAACTTTTTTTTGGACATTAAGTTTCCCTCTCAACAAAAAAGTATTGGTTGTCCCATCCCCTCCCCCATCCCCACCGGCCAGATAAGTCCCTGCTGCGAGGGCACTTGTTGCCCCTGAAATCTGGAAATAAATATCGAAAGAAACGGCATCAAGTGTTCATGTTGAGCGATGGCACGAAGTGGGCCCCAGAAACCTGTCAGGCAGAGCATTACTGGGTCTGGACAGCCTCGAGGTGTTGTGGAGAATGTGGGGGCTTGTTGCTGTGGTCACTTGTCCCTGGGCGCGGGGGCCGCGCCGAGTCCCACCCGGTGGCGGGCTAAGCGGAGGCCGCCTACAACTTGTCCAGGAAGTTGTCCAGGGCTGGGATGCCTTCCTTCAGGCCTTTGCGCTTGCGTGTCTCCGCCACTACCTGACTGGGGCGGCTGGTGTTGTCAAAGGGGTCACCGGGCAGGATCTGCCAGTGGTCGAACACACACTGGGGGAAGGCCTGGCCGCCCGTGTTGGACCTCAGGTCAGCAGTGAAGCCTGCAGAAGGGGCAAACAGTGCTCAATGGGAAACCCAGTATGTGCCTCACGGTCCCCTGGCCAAGACCAGAAACACAGACTCACACCAGAGGATCCCGGAAGTCATGTTAGAGGTTAACCCCGTTACCCTACACTTCACCCAAAGGTTCCCCCCGACAAGGGCTACTGATTAAAGATTGAGGCAGGGCTGGCCCTTCCTGGGCCCCAGGCCTCCATCTGCACCTTCTGAGGATGAGCCAGATCTCCAGCACAGCTGCTCTGTGGCCGTGCTTAGATCCACAGGCCGAGGCCTCTACACTAAATCAACAGTCCTGAGACCCACGTGAGAGAGAAATAGGTCATCCCCTCCTTCACAAGTGTGCTGCAGAAAACTGCAGTAGGCAACTCCCCTCATGATGAGAAAGGATGGGCCAGGGCTCTATGTCTGCTGGGCTCCACCCTAAAGGCAGTGGGCATCTGAGGACTACACCAGACTGGTACTCACCAAAGGACTCATTGACAGGAAGGTAGGCCTTCACAACAAACATGGGGGTGCCGGCCACCTGGGTCTCCTCAAAGACGTGGCCCCGCTTCCTGTTCAGGACACCGTAGATGCCACCAACCACTTGTTCTGGACACTGTCGGGCAAAAAAGGGCTCTGAGCAGCTGCTGGGCAGGACGGAACCCAAAACAGCAGCTGGGGGTTCCCAGCCCAGCCCCCTTACCTGGATCTCCACAAGATAGATGGGCTCCATGAGCCGGGGCTGGGCAGTCAGCACACTGGCATACAGGCAGCGCCGAGCCGTGGGGATGATCTGGCCACCCCCACGGTGGATGGCATCAGCGTGCAGCGTCACATCATGGACGTCAAAGCGCACGCCCCGCATGTTCTCCTCGCACAGTGCCCCCTATGGAGGAAGGAGGACCACCATCAAGAACCCACCTTCACAGCAACTCTGAGGGAGAGGCTGGCCACAGCTGTCCTCAAGACCACACACAATCCCACCTCGGCCGCTGACTGGCCCTGCAGTGCTGTGCCTGAGCACCCCCTCACCTCTTTGGTGGCCCACTGGAAGCCAGCTACCACACTGTCCTTGATTTCATTGAGGTATTGCACACCCTTGGTGATGTCCGTGAGGATGTTGGGGCCCGTGCCATCAGGGCCGAAGCACCAGATCTTACGGGCCTCGGCCACATCCCACTCGTACTTCTCAGCCAGGTAGCGGGCCCGCTGCTTGAGCTCCTGGCGGGCGGACACCTCGCCCTTGTCGATGTCCTCAGCCAGGCCGTCAGGGAAGGGCCGCGCCTTCATATAAAGCCTATTGTGCTTGTTGGGGGACTTGGATAGGCAGAGCACGTTTGACTCCTCGCTGACAGTCTCCCGGTACGAGACAACTGGGTCAGATTTCTGGAAGAGGAACGTGCAGGGTCAGGTCTGCCCCAGAAAAGCATCTTCCTAATGATACCCACTTCACACTGGCAGAGGATAGAGAGCAGGGCAGGCTCCACCTGACTTCGTGTAAACAAGTGTGCAGCTAGCTGCTCGCTAAATGCCCACTGCTAACAGGGCTGGCTAAATACACTTATGGTAAAACTGTATGTGCAGTATTAATTGAAAAGTGATTGCAAACATACAAGTGCAAGATCCCATTTCAGAATAGTTTCCTTATTTAGAAAAAAACATGAAAAACCTGTCAATTCCCTCAAGAGCAGAAACTTTCATTCCCGTAACTAAAAAGGCTTAACAAGGAAAAACAGCATGTAAAGAAACCCAAAACCTTGGCCAAGCAGACACAGATCTGAGCTCATTTTTATGAAAAAGCAGAAAATGGAAAACAGAGTGCACCAGCTGGCGGTGGTGGGGCCGCCTACAGAACCTCAGTGTCTGCCCTTTTCACAAGTTTTTCTTTTTTTTTTTTGGTAAACTTGTTAGCAGAAGTTAGCAGACCCCTCACACTCCAACCCTGCCTGCGCATCTAAACAGCTGATGTCACAACACCACATATTATCTGGCAAAAAGGGGCAAAAGGAATGAGAATCAAGTGACCCCCACCAGCGGGCCTCTCAGAGCCCACCCAGGTCGTGCTCTCCATCAGCCCTCTTGGTATAGGGGATGCAGGCCTCCAGCTGTCACTGCGTGGCAGCACCAGCCTCACCTTGATGGGGATGCAAGCGTGATCCTCCTCCAGGTCCTTGAGGCAGATCTCCAAGTGCAGCTCCCCAGCCCCCGCGATAATGTGCTCCCCGGACTCCTCGATGATGCACTGCAGAAGGCCAAGCGTCAGCCCAACACCGACCCCAGGACCCAGGACCATGCGGTAACCCAAGGGATTCCAGGGGGCAAGTGGAAAGCCAGCTCCAGCTGGACAAGGTGGACTCCCAACACAGGGTTTAGGGGGAAGGTATCAGGGCCCGTTTTACTAGTTTTCAACATTAACCTTCTAAAAAGAGCCTCAGGGTCCAACCAGTCTGAAAAAACTGTATCAAAGTAGTGTATCAAAGTTGGATTCCTGGGTGGAAAACCACCATTTAAATGGGCAGGAGTTCTGCCAGGTCAGCCCAGCCACATCACATCAACAAGTCAACAACCCACCACGGCAGGTGTCACCTCTGGCCAAGGGCCACCCACCTGCACCATGGGGTCCGACTTGGCCAGCCGCTTCAGACCTTCCACCAGCTTGGGCAGGTCGGCCGGGTTCTTGGCCTCCACAGCAACCCTGACAACAGGGCTCACACTGAACTTCATCACCCGCATGTTGTGGGCATGCTCAAAGGTGGTGATGGTGCCAGTCTTCACCAGGAACTGGTCCACGCCCACCAGGCCCACAATGTTGCCACAAGGCACATCCTCGATGGGCTCCACGTAACGGCCCATCATCAGGATTGTCCTGGGGAGGGGGGAACGACACAAAAGATGTCAACACACAAGCACTTGTGGGGCAGATCCCCAAGTCACCAGACAAGCCTCCCTTGTTTTTTTGGTAGTACCACACTGCACACGTATTAATTTCTAGACCAGCGAATGAACCCAAGCCTCCTGCAGTGGAAGCACAAAGTTCCCCTCCTTTGAACCTGTGGCTGTCTTCATGTCTAGAGGGGCAGAGCCAGCTCACTAGGGGCCAGTAACCCAGTGACATCTCAGTGCTGGTTCTGGCTCTTATCACCCCAAGACCAGGCAACGTGCTGCTGTGCCTATGCAAGTCTCTGCACCCTAGTGCAGTCAAGGCCTCAGAGAGTCCCACACCTGCAGCAATGACGTTGGGGGGGGTGGGGCGCCAATCTCAACTGCGATCTTTGGGATCACTCTAATTTCCTACCTGCTTCCCAGCTCAGGACTGCATCACACTGAGAACCCTTAGCTGGAGGAAGGGTACTATTTCCTGGTGCTCCCCTCCCCCGGGCAGGTCTCTTTCATTCAGATGACCCCACCGTTCCCCCCTCACTGGATGGAGGAGGAGGAGCAGGAGGCTGTTCGGCCCCCTCTAACTCCCTGAGTACCTCACCTCTGGATTGGCTTCAGGTACAGGTCCTCCTTCTTCCCAGGAGTATAGTTGGGTCCCATGATGCGGACCTTCAGGCCAGTAGACACCAGCCCTGAGAAGACCCGGCCGAAAGCATAGAACCGACCTTTGTCAGAGGTCGGCACCATTTTGGAAATGTACATCATGAGAGGGCCTTTGGGATCACAGCTTTTAATGCCTGAGAAGACAAATGAAACCCCCAAAGGGGAAAACGTAATTCCATGGCAGCTCAGCTTTCCAAACTCCTGAGGCTCTGTCCAGCATCAGGCCCCCGGGGTGCAGGCAGGCCCCACATACCCATGGCTGCCTCATCGTCTGGGGGCCCCTCGTACAGGAGCTCACAGCGGTACTTCTGGGCCGTCACAGGGGAAGGCAGGTGGATGGTGATCATCTGCAGCAGGGCATCCCCAGCAGGCAGCCAGCGGCGCATCACAGCCTAGAGTAGAGGATGTGAGGGGGAAACGTCAGCAAGAGACCAGAAAGAAAATCAACAAAAGCAGCTCCAAGAAGGTGGGACTCCAGGCAGAGCCTCTCCACTTACCTTCAGAAGCGGTTTGCCCTCCTTGTCCTTATCTTCACTGTCCAACTTGATGTCCAGTTTTTCAATTAGTTTTGCAGTCTCCTCTTTCTTGAAGTTCATGATTGCATCAAACACCTAACATGCAGGAAAGATGGCAAAGTGGGCTTGAGAACATACTTGAAGTCTGCAGTTACGTGCTAGAGCCTGAAGGGCATGGATGGAGCAGGGCCAAAGCTGCAAAAATCCTCACTTACCATCAAACGCCTGACTTAATCTAGCAAATAATAGTGCAATCTCTCAACAGACTTAAAAAAACTCAACCTAAGTAAATGGGCATTCTCACTGAAAACTCACTGGCTTACAATAGTCAGCCCCTTCTGCCACATCTCGCCTGCTGCCCAGTCAAGAAGGCTGACTGACCCCAAGATGCAGCCCAAGAATGTGGGAGAGCTGTTAGCCAGGGTTGAACTGAGGGCCTTCTGACCTCCTGCTGTCTCATCCTTGTTCCACGAGCTGACATGCAGCCTGGCCCTGCCTTGCCTTGTGGCATCTTGCCATCGGTTGCAGCAGGTTGGGTACCAGACTGTCTGGGGAGCCCAAGGACAGCCCTGGGAATGGGTATCTACCAAGCTTACACTGGCTCACCTTGAAGATTGGGTCCAGGATGAGCTGGCAGAACGTCCGTGGCAGCTTCTTGCCATCAGGGCTGTTGGCTGACTTGCTGAACTTGCCGGTGGCTGGATCAAAGTACCTGTTCAGAGAACACCCAACCCAAGAGTTAGAGAAATCAGCGGCGAGGGGGGTGGTAATCTGGGTGGAAAAAAAAAACCCTACGGACACTCGAGCAGTGTCTTGAACACTTACCGGTCTCCCCACAGCTTTTTCATCATGTCCTCCACCTTCTTGGCCCGCTCAGCAGGCCCTAGCTGTCCCTCGCCCTTGGCAGCAAACTTGGCCACATACATCTCGGCAAACTGCTTCAGGGTAAAGGCCCAACCATGGAGACCAGACCCGAAGCCAACAGTACCAAGGACGGGGTCGATCTGCGAGAACAGGAGACAAGTTTAGCTGGAACAGTTGGACGAAAACCACAGCTACAAAATCCCTAGGCACTCCACACCTCAGACCTTAGATTTCTTCAATAGCCATCAGGTCAAAGTGAAGAAATTTTAGTCATCATGTACAAGGTGCCCAACCCCTGGGTGGGGAATGTGTGCAAAGATCCCACAGGGACTGCCCCATGCACCTGTCAGCAAGCAGCGGGAGCCACTACCTCATCCCCCCAGAAGTCCAGCTTTCCTGTCACTCTAAGGTTCCTTGAACCCCAGTTTCCACCTCCAAAGAATCCCCAGGAAGTCACTGATTGAGAAGCAGTTCCCCAGGGGCAGCCCAAGACCACAGCCCTTCCAGTCTGCCCCACGGGAGCAGTGGAAGGGGCTACTAGGAACACAGCAGAGAGAGGTACCCTAAACCCAGCAGTCAGGCTGTCCTACCATGATGTTGCCCATGGGGCCGCTCTCGCCCTCGCCGTAAGTGGAGATGATGACGTTGACGTTCTCCACGATGCGCTGGAAGGTTTGGTAGAGCTCCTCAGGCTCCAGCTGCAGCTCAAGCAGGGCCCGGTCCATCTTGTTCATCATCAGCACTGGCTTGATGCGCTCAGCGATGGCCTGGCGCAGCACCGTCTCTGTCTGCACACACACACCTGCAGACCAGCAGGGGATGAGGCGGCTCTTGCAGCCAGAGAGGGGACAGCCCCAGGTTCCAAGCCGTCCTAGGGGGTGCCCACTACTTACCCGACACGCAGTCCACCACCACCAAGGCACCGTCAGTGACACGGAGTGCAGCTGTCACCTCTGAGGAAAAGTCGACGTGCCCAGGGGAGTCGATGAGGTTGATGAGGAAGCCAGAGCCATCCTTGCTCTGCTTGATGAAATTCAAGTCGTTCTCTGAAAGCTCGTAGAAAAGGGAGATGGCCCTGAAAAGATGGGGACAGGTGAGCCAGGCGAAAGCCACACCTTAGCCTGGCCTGTGGTCAATCAGGTTCCCACCGAGGGGGAGTCAGGTGGACACTCTTCATTCTTAAGTGAGGCTGGGATCCAATAAAAAGCCAGGCAGATGCCGCAACCTGTCCCCTCCCCCTGCATTACTCATCCTTAAAGATGAACTTGAGACTCCCAACACAAGAGCCACCGCATCTGGGGACATTTATCTTCGCAGCACCCTCTGCCAGGGACAGCCACTTCCCTGGCACCAGAATCCACCTGGGTGCTCCCAGGCTCAACACACCTGTTGTCAAAAGGCAGCTACTACATAGGAGCTAGAAATCCCAAAGGTGACTTTTCACCCTTCCCTGCCCTGCAGGGAAGTGAGCCTCAGAGCAATGACCAAGGACAAATGACTAAATGAAGACACCTGCCATCACTGCTTTTTCTTTGGGGTGGGGGAGGTTCTCACCCTGACATCTGGGGTCAGAAAACTCACAGGGGGCTGCCGTGCAACACAGCAGGACTTTGGCATTGACCCCAGATGCCAACAGCATCCTCCAGACGTTGCCAAGAGCCCCCAGCTCCCTTCCCCTCCAACCTCCTTAACTCTACCACCCATCACTGTGCCTCTTCCCCTGGAGGCAAAAGTGCCCATCCCAGCAGATGAAGCTCCATCATCCCTCCCAGTTCAGAAGCCCAGTTCCAAAGTGCTCCTCTCCCCAGAAGCCTGTGGGAAAAGGCCTATGTCTATCCTTCCTGCCCACTACCAAGGACTCAGAGCAAGCAGCAGCCCCCTGTCCCTGTGGAGTCGACACCAAGGGACTTGCTCACGTTGACTTGATGGTGATGCAACGCTCCTGCTCATCCTTCCGGGTGTCAGTGAAGCGGGTCTCCCCAGCCCGGGCAGAGGCGATGATACCCGCCTTGCACACAAGGGAGTCCGTCAGAGTGGATTTGCCATGGTCCACGTGGGCAATGACAGACATGTTCCGGATGTTGGCCTTCTTGTCCATGATGGCCCGGATCTGGTCTACTGTGAAGTTCACCTGGGCAGGGTGGAGGAGGGGAGGGTCATGACAGGCCAGCACTCCAAGAAGGATCCTTGGCACAGAGACTTTGATCAATAGAGGCTGCTGGGCCCTAGCCAAAAGAGGCTGGTCCCCCGTGCTGCCAACTCCGACCTTTCTTTGTTAACACCCCTTTAAAGATGTCCAATTCACCCTGTCCCTGAAAAGCCTGATCTTGGCTGTCACACACAAAGTGAAAACTCAGAACGGAAACTGGGGACTAAGTCCCAAAGAGTGACAACAGATTCCCTTTATACTAGGTAGATACTGGGGTCTCGTGGGGTCCAGCTGAACCTCAGGTGTCCCACTGTGTGGGCACTGGTATACCCCGAGGCTTCCCAACCAAAGGAGCTCTCCGAACTCCAAGGTCACCCCTCTCTGGGGTTGTGGGGGTCAGTTAGAGCCACCCACCCCACCTTTGATTCATAAATATGCCACCCCCGGTTTGGGGAGGGGGGTTGCGCAGCCCTACCAGGCGCGAACCTCCACCTCGTGGCTTTAGATCAGGTGTTCACAACTGGGAGGTTCACGAAAGACAAGACACCAGGCCAAGATTACACAGCGGGAGAAGATCGGGCGCTTCTAAAGGTCTTACTCTTCTCTCCTTTAGCCATTTCCAAGACGCCCACGGCTCCCAGCAGAAAATCAGACTGAAACTCCCGGCCCGCCGAGTTACATAAGGCGGCTCCCCTCTCCCGGCTCGCGCTGCGGCGCCCGCCATTACAGCGTCTGCCACATCATCATACCCCCCCCGCCCCGCCTCCGCCCCAGCTTCAGCCAGGCCCGAGACCCCGCGAGGCGGCGGCGCCCCCGGAAGCGGAGGTCGGCGAGCAGTGCGGCGTGCAGACATGGCGGTAGCCGCTTCACCTGTCCCGGCTCCACCGGCCCCGGCCGCCGCCATGTCTCCTCCCAGTCAGGGAGGCCACAGGTCTCCAGGCTTGGCAGCGCTAGCCCTGCCGAGGCCCCGCTGCCGTTTCAGGCCCCTGGTTGAACAGCGTTGCTCACCATGGTGGCGGATGGCGGTGGATTCTCCCAGGCAAATCCGAGCAAGCTAGGTCGCGCCGAGGATGGCGGCGACGACGGCGGAAGAGAACGCTGACGTCAACACCCGAGACTTTATAGGCCGACGCCGGTTGGGCGGGTCATCTGACCTCGCTTCGAGGGCGGAGCGAAGCGACGCCGCGCGCAAGCGCAGGAACACCCTCCCCACCTCCACCACCCAACCCGGGTAACCCCTTAGGCGGCGGCGCGGCTGCTCTAATACCAAGGATCTGCATTCCATGCTTGGATTTTCCCGGGGGCGTGGTTGCCTCGAGCTGGGTGCGCGCGATGCAATACTTAGGTGCAAAAAGCGATGAGTGGCATTTTAGCTGAGACTATTATCCATATCTTAACAACTATGTCATTTTGCAAAGGGCCAACCACTTCTATGAAAAAGATATTACGATGTGAATAGAGTCTGTGGATTGTACTAAGATTAAAGTTTGATATGATGACTGACAGTACTAGGTCCGGGACAGGGAGAAGCGTACTTGGGACCTCTGGACTAGTTCTGCAGTCAGCTGTCTTTAATTATTTCTTAAAACAAAAAACCTTTCGAAAGCAGATATTAATCACCCACTTTTCCCATAAAGACAAATTCAGCGTCTACTACGCTAGGCATTGCTATAGGCTTTGTGGATAAAACAGTAAATAAAACACCTTATCAGCTCCATCACTCTAAGTGTTCTTACACTAGATATGCAGGTTTTTCTATGCTTCAGTTTCTTTATCTGCGCAATGGGATGATCAATACTACTTCTTTGTTTGAGGGAGAGTAAAATTCACTAAATAGATGTAGAGGGATTAGCACCGAGTCTGACACAGTTCTCAATACACCTCAGTTATTTCTAATTAGTTATCGTTACAATTATAGAACACATTTCAGGGACTGGTTTGCTGCATCACAAGCGTGGGAGCTAGGCGCTTTTCCACATGCGCAATCTCATTTTCTATTTCATTTTCTCTCCAGGGGGAGGCGCAGGAACACTATTTTGTATTCCTGTCCTGATATGACCCTAAGAAACCGTTGTATATCAGATCTTCGACTCCAGGAAAAGAATTGGCATTTAATTTAGGATCTTTATTCTTTATAAAGAGCCCAGCCCAATGCCTGGAACACAGTAGGCGCAAGTAAGTATATCTTGCATCAGGTAATCATATTCTCATTAGTGTAAATAAATCCCCTTCAATAAATCTTCCCCTAAATTCACTCTGTCAAAAGAAGGGAGCCTGCAGTGATATCCCTGCGCTGGAAGAAGAAACAGTTGTGCCTCTGTACAAAGCTATGCAAGTTCGAATAGACTCTAAAATAAGACTGTCTTCTCTTATCCCTACAAAGGGCTTTACGCATTTTGTTTTGTAAAGCGCGGTCACAGCCCTGATTTCATTTAATCAAAGATTACTATCACGATCCCACGTTTAACCCAGGGGGAAACTGAGGCAGTAAAGCGCTGCTCCCTAAATATCTATTGAACGACCGAGACGCAGAGCTGCAGGCAGCCAAAGTCAATGCCCTAGCTCAATTCCGGGTATTCAAACACGTGCGCCTGTGTTCGTGTCAGGAACGTTTTATATTAGTTTTACCAGGCAAGCGCATGCACCCTTCGGGGGACGCCTTTTCAGCAGATGGGTATCCAGCTTCTCATTCTTAATAAATGTTTTATCTTAACCTTTTTTAATGTTTAAAGTGCACTCAGCATACAACGTGTGCTAGGCTCCGTCTGAGGCACTCGACAGCACCTCCTTGCAAAATAGAACATTTCAGAGAAGAAAAGCAAAGGTTTTCATTAATAGGGTTGAATTTGCTCGCAAGTGAATAGATTGTTTATTGGGAAATTCTAACTTAGTCTAAGTTAAAGAAGCTGGGGAGAGGAGGATGGCGAAATTTAAGACATCCTTCCCCATACAGGGCTTCCCTGGTGGCTCAGATGGTAAAGAGCCTGCCTGCAGTGTGGGAGATCTGGGTTCAATCCCTGGATCAGGAAGATTCCCTAGCAAAGGAAATGGCAACCCACTCCAGTATTCTTGTCTGGAGAATCCCATGGACAGAGCAGCCTGGTAGGCTACAATCCACGGGGTTGCAAAGAGTCGGACACGACTGAGCGACCTCTCTTTCTACACTCTAACCCCCATGGGGAGGAGTTCCACCCTGAAGCTGTAGGGGTCGGGCCAGATGTTGGCAGAGGACAACTGCCCACCAGACCCAGAAACCTGGGGGAGAAGCAGAGCTTCAGCACAGAGAAAAAGCAGCCACAGCCAGGCTCTGGGTCTGCAGTAATAAATACCTGCGGGGGTAAAGGGCGGGGAGGAACCAAGAGAAAAAAGTAACCTCTGCAGGGAGGCTCTGCTGCGCATGCGCATGCTGCGGCGCAGGGAGGACAGGAAGGACCCCGGAGGCTCTGGCAGCGGCCCCTGCTGACCAAAGGCCGCCACTGCATGCCCCTTGCATCTGCCTTTGATGCTGTTGAAGGCTTATCACCACCTTTTAAATTTATTCGTTCATGTAATCTTCCCCACACCCCGGGTTTTGTGTGGCCTATTTTACGCAGGAGCAAAGTGAGGCTCAGAGAATTAATTTCCCCAAGGTCACACAGCTAATAAGGGTGGAACCAAGTGACTTTAAATTGTACGGTTGGAATATTACTCAACCTTAAAAAGGAAGGAAATTCTGACCCGGGCTACAACATGGATAAGACGACATTATGTTCAGTGAAATAAGCTGGAAGCAAATATTGCATAATTCTACCTATTGTCATTGTTTAGTCACTAAGTCATGTCCACGACCCCATGAGCTGTAGCCCACCAGGCTCCTCTGGCTATGCCATTTTCCAGGCAAGAATACTGGAGTGTGTTGCCATTTCCTTCTCCAGGGATCTTCCCCACCCAGGGTTCAAACCCGTATCTGCCTGCTTGCCAGGCGGATTCTTAACCACTGTGCTACCTGTGAAATCTTAATTGTACCTGTACTCCTTAAAGGAGTCAAATGAAAAAGACAAGCAAAGTAGTGGGTGCCAGGAGCTGAGGGAAGGGGAATGGGAGTCAGTGTTTGAAGGGGACAGAGTTTCAGTTTGGAAAAATTGAAAAGTCATGGAGATGGATGATGCGGGTGGCTGCACAACAATGTGAATGTACGGAACACACTAAACTGCACGCTCAAAAATGATTAAAAAGGTCAATTTTACGTCATGTCTATTTTGCCACAATAAAAAAGGAATGGTTTAGTCAGGAAGCAACCCTGCCCCACTACTACTTCCTAGATGGATTTCAGATTTGGCTGACATTAAGACAGATATTGTGAATGTAGATTCAGCCCTCACTGTCTGTGTGAACTTGGGCAAGTTACATAACTTCTCTGAGCCTCAAATTCTTCATGTAAAATGTTGAATAATAACAGAATCTGTTAAATTATGGGGATCTTGTGAAACTTAAATAAGTTAATATAAATAAAGCACCTAGGGACTTCCCTGGTGGTCCAATGGCTAAGACTCTGTGCTTCCAATGCAGGGACATGGGTTCCACCGCTGGTCAGGGAACTAGATTTCACGTGCCACAACTAAAGATCCCACATGCTACAGCTAAGACGGGACACAGCCAAATAAATAAATTTTTTAAAAAAGCACCTAGCACATTAAGCCCCATTGAAGAGTTTGCTCCTCTTATGGGCTAAACTATGCCTGCTCCTCAACTCACATATTAAAGACTTAACACCCCAGGACCTCAGAATGTGAGTTTATTTGGAGACAGGGTTTGAAAGAGCCAATTAAGTTAAAATGAGGTCTTTAGGTCCTAACTTAATGTGACACCAGTCATACTGGTGAGATTGTGGAAAGACAGGCCCAGAGGGAAACTGTGAAGACACAGAGAGAAGGCAGCCGTCTGCTAGCTACGGACAGAGGCCTCGGCAGAAACCAGCCTTGCCAACATACCTCCATGTGCGACTTCTGACCTCCACAACTGTGAGACGATAAAGTTCTGCTGTGTGAGCCACCCAGTCTGTGGCGTTTTGTTGTGACTGCCCCAGCAAACTGAAACAGCTGTCATTGTGGAATAAACACTAGATTTTATATATTGCAACCATTCCTTCTAGGAGCATTTATTAACACTTACTACATGCTGTACTGAAGAGAGGGAGGAACTCTCTTATATTTTGAGGCACAAAATTTAAACCGGGTGTTGGGTGCTCCAAAAAACTCAGTCCCAATGGTCATTATTATTTTTGACTGCACCATGTTGCATGTGAGGGTCTTATTGTTCCCCAACCAGGAATTGAACCCATGCTCCCTCGCATTAGAAGTACAGAGTCTTAACCAACTGGCCTGCCACGCAATCTCCCTGATGATGTTATTGTTGTTTAGTCTCTAAGTCGTGTCCAACTCATTACGACACCATGGACTGTAGCCCACCAGGCTCCCCTATCCGTGAGATTCTCCAGATAAGAATACTGGAGTGGGTAACCATTTCCTCCTCCAGGGGATCTTCCTGACCCAGGGATCGAATGGACGTCTCCTGCATTGGCAGGTGGATTCTTTACTACTGGGCCACCAGGAAATGCCCCTGATGATTACATTAAAAAAAATTTTTTTGGCCATACTGTGCAGCATGTGGGATCTCATTTCCCCAACCAAGGATCGAACCCATGTCCCCTGCATTAGAAGCATGGAGTCTTAATCACAGGACCATCAGGGAAGCCCTCTGATGATTATATTTTAATATCACTTTTTAAAATTCAAATAGGTAGCCGCCGCCGCGCCGCCGTCGCTCTCCAACGCCAGCGCCGCCTCTAGCTCGCCGAGCTCCAGCCGAAGGAGAAGGTGGGTAAGTAAGGAGGTCTCTATACCATGGCTCGTACAAAGCAGACTGCCAGCAAATCGACCGGTGGTAAAGCACCGATGAAGCAACTCGCTACAAAAGCCGCTCGCAAGAGTGCGCCCTCTACTGGAGGGGTGAAGAAACCTCATCGTTACAGGCCTGGTACTGTGGCACTCCGTGAAATTAGACGTTATCAGAAGTCCACTGAACTTCTGATTCGCAAACTTCCCTTCCAGCGTCTGGTGCGGGAAATTGCTCAGGACTTCAAAACAGATCTGCGCTTCCAGAGTGCAGCTATTGGTGCTTTGCAGGAGGCAAGGGAGGCCTATCTGGTTGGCCTTTTTGAAGACACCAACCTGTGTGCTGTCCATGCCAAACGTGTAACAATTATACCAAAAGACATCCAGCTAGCACGCCGCATACGTGGAGAACGTGCTTAAGAATGATGGGAAACATTTCATTCTTTAAAAAAAAAAAATTCTCTTCTTCCTGTTATTGGTAGTTCTGAACGTTAGATATTTTTTTCCCATGGGGTCAAAAGGTACCTAAGTATATGATTGCAAGTGGAAAATAGGGGACAGAAATCAGGTATTGGCAGTTTTTCCATTTTCATTTGTGTGTGAATTTTTAATATAAATGCGGGGACATAAAGCATTAGTGAAAGTCAACATGTTTCAGTGAACAAGTTTCAGCAGTTCAACTTTATAACAATTATAAATAAACCTGTTAAATTTTTCTGGACAATGCCAGCATTTGGATTTTTTTAAAACAAGTAAATTTCTTATTGACTGCAAAAAAAAAAAAAAAATTCAAATAAATGCAAAAACAGTCCATGACGATGAGGAAAGCACCCGACTTTTTTTTTTTTTTTTAATATTTATTTATTTGACTGCACCAGGTCTGAGTTGCCACACATAGGATCTTTAATCTTTGTGCAGTATGTAGGATCTTTTTAGTTGTGGTATGAAGGTTCTTTAGTTGCACACACAAACTCTTAGTTGGGGCATGTGGGATCTAATTCCCTGACCACCCTGCATTGGGAGTATGTAGTCTTAGCCATCGGAGAAGGCAATGGCACCCCACTCCAGTACTCTTGCCTGGAAAATCCATGGACAGAGGAGCCTGGTAGGCTGCAGTCCATGGGGTCGTGAAGAGTCGGACACGACTGAGCGACTTCACTTTCACTTTTCACTTTCATGCATTGGAAAAGGAAATGGCAACCCACTCCAGTGTTCTTGCCTGGAGAATCCCAGGGACGGGGAAGCCTGGTGGGCTGCCGTCTATGGGGTCGCACAGAGTCGGACACGACTGAAGCGACTTAGCAGTAGCAGCAGTCTTAGCCATTGCACCACCAGAGAAGTCCCAGCATCCGATTTTTTAAAGATAGGACCAGTTATTGTCGATTTCTCCTTTTGTCTCAGGATCCAGGATTACTGCAAACAGCTCAGGGTTAGGTAGTCCAGCTACACGCAGCAGGGATATTGTTGCATGGAATTTTCTGGAACAGCTTTAGGAAGGGGTATCGCTTCTCTGAATGATTGGACAGCTGAGTATAGGGAGGTCTGGCAGGTTGCATGGTGGGAATGGGCGGGCCAGCGCTGGTGCCTAAGATCACAGAACTGTGTCTAGGTCTCAGGGAGGAGCTTGGCCCCTTCCGGAGGTTCTGTTCAGATCCAGTTTACAGAGGTTAAAACTGAGACTCCTAGAGGGTAAACGAAGGTGGGTCTGTTCTGGACTCTGCTTTTCTGAGGGCTCCAGTGGCCCCTTAGGGACTCTATTAGAGACCTGCTCAAACTGTTTTGCATTTCTTTGTTCCTAAACTGCCCCCTGGGACCTCCGGGCTGTGGGACTTTCCACCCGCCCCGCCCTTCCCCGCCTGCAAACACACCCATCAGCTCCGAAGCCAGGCTCAACCTTTTTGCAGGGAATCCCTGACATCCCTCCGGGCTCACCGCTGTTGGGTCTAAGCAAATGTTTTCCTGGGAGCCTGCAAAGAAGTGAAGTAAAGTGAAAGTCGCTCAGTGGTGTCCCACTCTTTGCGACCCCATGGACTATACAGTCCATGAAATTCTCCAGGCCAGAATACTGGAGTGGGTGACCTTTACCTTCTCCAGGGGATCTTCCCAACCCAGGGATCTGAACCCAGGCCTCACACATTGTGGGTGGATTCCTTACCAACTGAGCCACCAGGGAAGCCCTGGGAGCCTGTGGTTGGGGGGAAAAAAAGTCCCTGCCCTCTGGGGAGCTGACCCACTGGAGAAGGAAATAGTCAATTAGATATTTGCACAAATGGAACTTTCAAATTGTGCCAGGAAGGAGGGAGAATGAGAAATGGGGATCGAACAGAGAGGTTGGTGATCTAGCCTGGAGGAATCTCAGAGGGCTGCCTGGAGGAGGTGATTCCTGAAAGATGAGAAAACTACTGAACTAAAGTGGAGAGGGCAGGGCTCTGGTGGTCTAGGGGTTAAGACTCAGAGGGAGAGGAGGGGGAAGGACCGGGAAGGGTGGCAAGGTTTGATGGGGGTGGGGACTAAGATCTGCATGCTTCCCAGAGTGGCTAAAAAAAAAAAAAAAAAAAAACCTTAAAAAATAGAGTGAACAAAAATAAGACTTAAAAAAAAAAAAAAGAAAAGAAAAATAGTATAGAGGCGGGTTAGTCACTTAGTTGTGTCTGACTCTTTGTGACCCCATGGACTGTAGCCCACCAGGCTCCTCTGTCCATTGGAATTCCCAGGCAAGAATACTGGAGTGGGTTGCCATTTCCTTCTCCAGAGGATCTTCCAGACCCAGGGATCGAACTCTTGTCTCCTGAATTGGCAGGTGAATGCTTGACCGCTGAGCTCCTAGGGAAGCCCTATACATAGTATACATATGTTTTATATATGTATGTATGTATGTTGTATATATGTGTTCTTTTAAAGATTGTTTTCCACTACAGGTTATTAAAAATACTGAATATAGTTCCCTGTGCTCTACAGTAGGTCCTTGTTGTTCATCTATTTTGTACATACTAGTGTGGATCTGTTAATGCCAAACTCCCAATTTATCCCTCCCCCCCCCTTTCATAACCGTAAGTTTGCTTTCTTTTTATTTATTTATTTGGCTGCACTGGCACGAGGGATCCTTAGTTGCTTCATGTGGGATCCAGTTCCCTGACCAGGGATGGAAACCGGGCCCTCTGCATCGGGAGCACGGAGCCTTAGCCAGTGGACCACCAGAGAAGTCCCCATAAATTTGTTTTCTGTCTGAAGTTATGATTGAAGTTTAACCAATATACAGAAATAGCATAAGTCAAATATATGAAATCTGATGCCTTTCACAAAGTAAAACACACACTAGTAGCCCAATATGAAAATCAAGAACACAATGACCAGCCCTCAGAAACCCCAGAAATTCCCTTGTGTCTCTTCCGGTCACTGCTGTCCAAAGATTCCCACCATCATGTCTTCCAGTCACACAGATCTGGGATTGTTGTTGAGTTGCTAAGTTGTGTCCTTCTCTTTGTGATGCCATGGACTATAGCACATCAGGCTTCCCTGTCCTTCACTATCTCCCAGAGTTTGCTCAAACTCATGTTCATTGTGTCGATGATGCCATCCAACCATCTTATCCTCTGTCACCCCCTTCTCCTCCTGCCCTCAACCTTTCCCAGAATCAGGTCTTTGCCAATGAGTCAGTTCTTCCCAACAGGTGGCCAAAGTCTAGCCTTCAACTAATTGGATGAGACCCACCCATATTAGGGAGGGGAATCTGCTTTCCTTAATAATACACTAACTTAAATACCAAAATCATGGAGAGGGAAATGGCAACCCACTCCAGTATTCTTGCCTGGGAAATCCCATGGACAGAGGAGCCTGGCGGGCTACCATCCATGGGGTCTCAAAGAGTCAGACACAACTTCAACAATAACAACAAACACACAATCAGGCAGATTGTGATTTGGGAAAATACCTTTGCTGGAAATGTGGCATAAAATGGAGGGTGAAGTGATCTAATGATATGGAATGTATCACATCAGGTGACCAAAGTATTGGAGTTTCAGCTTCAGCATCAGTCCTTCCAGTGAGTATTCCTTTAGGATTTCCTTTAGGATTGACTGGTTTGATGTCTTTGTTATCCAAGGGATTCTCAAGAGTCTTCTCCAGCACTGCAGTTCAAAAGCATCAATCCTTTGGCGATCAAACTCTTTATGGTCCAATTCTCACAGCCATACATGACTACTGGAAAAACCATAGCTTTGTCTGTATAGACCTTTGTCAGAAAAGTGATGTCTCTGCTTTTTAAGACGCTGTCAGATCTGGAGAGGGGGGAAATTTTTGATTTTCATACATGTTGAATCATGTAGCATGGCCTCTTTGGAATCTGGCTTCTTGCACTTGAAATTCATATGAAGCTTTGTCCATGTTTTAGAGGGCTGGACTTTGCCTAACCTCACTGCTCTGTTCTCTTTCTGAGACCCCGGCATAATTTCCTTATCCGTTTCACTGTTGTTGGGAATTTGGGTTGTTTCCAGCTTGGGGTGGTTATGACTAACTCAGTTATGGAACATTCTAGCACGTGTCCCGACAACGTTTCTGCTGGGTACACCCCTAGGAGTGGGATTGCTGAGTCATGCATGGTGCCTGATTGCAGTTTGAGTGGATATATCCGTTCACCGAAGCGCAAACCAGGACGGTTTTGAAAGCAAAAGGGATACTCTTTTATTTATGCCAGGATAAAAATGATAATACCTGGTTTACAGGAGGGTTGTAAACCAGACTTATCCCAGACCCCTAGGATGTGTGGTTACCCCAGGGTGTAAGGGAGCATCTGAGTGAAAACCCCAGTGAGCAGAACCCTGACACTTCCCATGTCTGATGTAAGCCTCATTTGTAAGATGGAACATGTAATCATCACCCTCTTGGCCTTCCAAGAGCCAGCTCACTGGAAAAGACCCTGATGCTGGGAAAGATTGAAGACAAAAGGAGAAGGGGGAGGCAGAGGATGAGATGGTTGAATGGCATCACCGACTCAGTGGACATGAATCTGAGCAAACTCTGGAAGATAGTGGGGGACAGAGGAGCCTGGCATGCTGCAGCCCATGGGGTTGCAAAGAGTCAAGTCTGACGCGATTTAGCGACTGAACAGCAATAGTAACAATCCTTGCCCTACACCACAGGATCAAACCCTGGAGCGAGTTTTCCCCCAGGGGATACTAGGCCATGTCTGGGGACATTTGTAGTTGTCACAACTGGTGGGGCTCTTGGCATCAAGTAGGTGGGGGCTAGGGAGGCTGCTCCACACCCCACAATGCCCAGGACGGCCCCACAGACAACGATCTTGCCCCAGTGTCCACAGCGTCAAGATTGAGAAAAACTGTATATTTGATTTTTTAAATATTTATCTTGGTTGATTTTTTAAAATATTATGTATTTGGCTGCACTGGGTCTTAGTTGAGGCATATGGGATCTAGTTCCCTGTTGTTCTTCAGTTGCTAAGCCGTGTCTGACTCTGCGACCCCATGGACTGCAGCACGCCAGGCTCCTCTGTCCTCTACTATCTCCCAGTACTTGCTCAAACTCATATTTACTGAATATTGGTGATGCTATCTAACCATCTCATCCTCAGCCACCCCTTTCTCCTGCCCTCAATCTTTCCCAGCATCAGGGTCTTTTCCAGTGTGTTGGCTCTTCACATCAGGTGCCCAAGGTACTGGAGCTTCAGCTTCAGCATCAGTTCTTCCAATGAATATTCAGGGTCGATTTCCTTTAGGACTGACTGTTTTGATCTCTTTGCAGTCCTGACCAGGGATCAAACCCAGTTCCCCAGTATTGGGTGCACGGAATCTTAACCACTGGACCACCAGGAAAGTCCCAATATATTTAAATGATAAACACAGTCTAAATTTTTAGAATGCAGATGGTATTCATTCATCCAACACACACTTAGTGAGCACCTCCTGCCTTCCAGGCATTGAGTGAGGTGCTGGGGACAAAGAACAAGCATCCTTGTCTAAGTGGGGTTTATATTGTAGTGAGGGATGGCAGGGAGGTCAGTAAATAAATATTGTTGTTGTTCAGTCACTAAGTTGTGTCCGACTCTTTGTGACCCCATGGACAGAAACAGGCCAGGCTTCCCTGCCCTTCATTGTCTCCTGGAGTTTGCTCACACTCATGTCCATTGAGTCGCTGATGTCATCCAATCATCTCATCCTCTGTCGCCCCCTTTTCCTATGTAATATGTCAAATAGTGAGAAGTGTTGTGGAGGGAAGTGAAATAGGATTAGGGAACATTGTTGAAGTTCTGGGGGCAGATGGTAGCAAATATCCTGTATAATGTGTAAGATGGGAATACCAGACCACCTGACCTGCATCTTGAGTAATCTGTATGCAGATCAGGAAGCAACAGTTAGCCCAGGACATGGAACAACAGACTGGTTCCAAATAGGGAAAGGAGTACATCAAGGGCTTCCCTGGTGGCTCAGAGGGTAAAGGGTCTGCCTGCAATGCGGGAGACCCGAGTTAGATCCCTGTGTCGGGAAGACCCCCTGGAGAAGGAAATGGCAACCTCCTCCAGTATTCTTGCCTGGAGAATCCCATGGACAGAGCAGCCTGGTAGGCTACAATCCATGGGGTTGCAAGGAGTTGGACACGACTGAGTGACTTCATTTCACTTTAAGGCTGTATATTGTCACTCTTCTTGTTTAACTTCTATGCAGAGTACATCATGAGAAACACTGGGCTGATGAAGCACAAGCTGGAATCAAGATTGCCGGGAGAAATATCAATAACCTCAGATATGCAGATGACACCCACTTATGGCAGAAAGTGAAGAAGAACTATAGAGCCTCTTGATGAAAGTGAAAGAGGAGAGTGAAAAGTTGGCTTAAAGCTCAACATTCAGAAAACGAAGATCATGGCATCTGGTCCCATCACTTATGGCAAATAGATGGGGAAAGAGTGGAAACAGTAGCAGACTATTTTTGAGGGCTCCAAAATCACTGCAGATAGTGACTGCAGCCATGAAGTTAAAAGATGCTTACTCCTTGGAAGAAAAGTCATGACCAACCTAGACAGCATATTAAAAAGCAGAGACATTATTTTGCCAACAAAGGTCTGACTAATCGAGGCTATGGTTTTTCCAGCAGTAGTCATGTATGGATGTGAGAGCTGGCCTATAAATCTGAGCACCGAAGAATTGATGCTTTTGAACTGTGGTATTGGAAAAGACTCTTGAGAGTCCCTTGGAGTCCAACAAGTCCAACCTGAAGGAAATCAGTCCTGAATATTCATTGGAAGGACTGATGTTGAAGCTGAAACTCCAATACTTTGGCCACCTGATGCGAAGAACTGACTCACTAGAAAAGGCCCTGATGCTGGGAAGGATTGGCGGGAGAACGGGACGACAGAGGATGAGATGGTTGGATGGCATCACCAATTCAACAGATGTGAATTTGAGTAAACTCCGGGAGTTGGTGATGGACAGGGAGGCCTGGCCTGGCATGTTGCAGTCCGTGGGGCGGGGGGTGGGGGGGGGCGCGGGCAAACAGTCGGACACAACTGAACTGAACTGAATGTGTAAGAAGATATCAGGGCAGAGCCCTGAAGAAGATCAGTTCAGTTCAGTTCAGTTCAGTCGCTCAGTCGTGTCTGACTCTTTGTGACCCCATGAATCGCAGCACGCCAGGCCTCCCTGTCCATCACCAACTCCCAGAGTTCACTCAGACTCATGTCCATTGAGTCAGTGATGCCATCCAGCCATCTCATCCTCTGTCGTCCCCTTCTCCTCCTGCCCCCAATTCCTCCCAGCATCAGAGTCTTTTCCAATGAGTCAACTCTTCTCATGAGGTGGCCAAAGTATTGGAGTTTCAGCTTTAGCATCATTCCTTCCAAAGAAATCCCAGGGCTGATCTCCTTCAGAATGGACTGGTTGGATCTCCTTGCAGTCCAAAGGACTCTCAAGAGTCTTCTCCAATACCACAGTTCAAAAGCATCAATTCTTCAGCGCTCAGCTTTCTTCACAGTCCAACTCTCACATCCGTACATGACCACTGGAAAAACCATAGCCTTGACTAGATGGAGGGGGCAATTGTGGGTATCTGTGGGAGGGGCAATGCAGGTGTGACTGTGCAAGGGCCCTGGGGCAGCACCATGCTGTGTGTTGAAGGAACAGCTAGGAGGGGAGGTGACTGAAGCAGAGTGAGTGAAGAGGAGAGAGGAAGTAGCTGAGGGTGGGTTTGGGGTAGGGGTTGGACAGGGTCTTGTGACTTACAGGGAGGACTTGGGTTCTTACCCTGAGGGAGGTGGGAGCCCTGGAGCATCACTGTCAGAGGAGGGGCAGGACCTGACTCAGGCACTCACCAGTGCCCTCTAGTGGCTTCTGCCGGGAGCAGAGACCATGGGGCGGGGCCTGGCCTTGGGGACTGTGCTGGGGCAGGAGAGATATGGGGCGGGCAAAGAAATGGATAAATGGTCCATTCATACAGTGGAGTATTATTCAGCCATAAAAAGGAGTGAAGCACTGACACATGCTACAGTGTGGATGAGCCCTGAGTATGTGACACTCAGGGAGAGAAGGCAGACAGAAAAGGCCACACAGGTGTGATTCCATTTATATGAAATGTCCAGGACAAGCAAATCCACAGAGACAGAAAGTAGGTTAATGGTTTTCAGGGGCTGGAGACGGGAATGACGGCTGATGGGGACAGAGTTTCCTCTTGGGGTGATGTTGTTGTTCACTTGTGTCCGACTATTTGAGACCCCGTGGACTGCAGCACACCAGGCTTCCCTGTCCTTCACTATCTCCTGGAGTTTGCTCAAACTCATGTCCATTGAGTCAGTGATGCCATCCAACCATATTTTAAAATGAAAACATAGTGCATTAAAACTCGTTAAACTGTACATCTAATACAAACCCCTTGACTCTGACCATTTCACCCTACTCCCCCGGCCCTAACCTGGTCCACAGCCCTATGGTTATGTGCCTGCACTAGTCTCCTCTCTGGCTTCAGGTTTCCACTATTATTACCCACCAGCCATTTTCCCACAGCCACCATCTTATCTTACCCTGAGTGCTAGTTAATTATTATCTTATTTTTATTTTGGGGGCCTTTTTTTAGCCACAAGCACATAGCATGCAGGATCTTAGTTTCCTAACCAGGGTTCAAAGGAAGCACAGAATCTTAACCCTTGGACCACCAGGGAAATCCCACTGGTTAATTTTATATGTCTACTTGGCTGAGCTGCAATACTTTGGCCACCTGATACGAAGAGCTGACTCATTAGAAAAGACTCTGACGCTGGGAAAGAGTGACTGAATGACAACAACTTGTCTGAGCCAAGGTGCCTAGATATTTGGTTAAACATTACTCTGTTTCTCTAAAGGTGTTTTCAGATGATTTTGTTTGTTTGTTTTCTCCTTTACTGACAGACTTTATTATTTGAATATTTGCAACTATGACTCTATACAAATTTTAGTTTCTTATAAAACTATACATTCCATATCGCTAGGTCACTTCACTCTCCATTTTATGCCACATTTCCATCAAAAGGTATTTTCCCAAATCACAATCTGCCTGATTGTGTGTTTGTTGTTGTTGAAGTTGTGTCTGACTCTTTGCAATCCCATGGACTATAAAGCCCACCAGGCTCCTCTGTCCATGGGATTTCCCAGTCAAGAATACTAGAGTGGGTTGCCATTTCCCGGTCTATGATTTTGGTATTTAAGTTAGTGGATTATTAAGGAAAGCAGATTCTCCTCCCTAATATGGGCAAGTCTCTTCCAATCAGTTGAAGGCCTGACTAGATTTTGGCCACCTGATGTGAAGAGCTGACTCATTGGAAAAGACCCTGATGCTGGGAAAAGTGAAGGCAGAAGGAAAAGGGGGTGACAGAGTTTGAGATGGTTGGATGGCATCACTGACTCGATGGATATGAGTTTGAGCAAGCTCCGGGAGATAGTGAAGGACAGGGAAGCCTAGCATGCTATGTCCATGGGGTCATAAAGAGTCAGACACGACTGAATGACTGAACAATGAAAGCAACAGATTGATCTGACCAAATAAAATGGAATTCTGCCAGGAAATGGGCTTTCAGACTTGAGCTGTGACTTTAGCTCTTTCCTAGGTCTGAATGTACAAGTGAAATTTCAATGTTCTTGTTTTCTTAGGTGACCTTGGCAAGTCACATAACTGCTTAAGACCTCGGTTTTCTCACCTGTAAAATGGATTCAATGATAGTGCTTATTATTTCATGGGGTTGGTATGTGGATGAAATGGTAACACATATTAAGTTCTTAAAACAAGGCTTTGACAGTAAGTATCAGCTGGTAGTATTACCATGAGCAGATTATGGTTATTTCCTGGAAAGTGGAACTGGTGGGTCAAAGGTTAATTGATCTCCTTTTGTGGAAAGGCAGTCAACCCAGCCATTTTCCACACTGGCTCTTTTAAAAGTTCTCAGCTTCTCTTCCTCTTCATTAAAAAAAAAAAAAAAATACTAATCATCTGGTAGAAAGACCCCAGGGTAAAGTGATCCCAAAGATCAACTTGGGAAGCAATGGGTTTGGGGGAAGAGGGGACTGGGGCTTCGTATCTGTTTAGCAGCCAAGGACAAATTTTTTTTTTTTCCTTTTTGGTCATGCACTGCTTTCTGGATCTTAGTTCCCTGACCAGGGCTTGAACCCATGCCCCCCTGCAGTGGACACATGGAGTCCTAACCACTGGACCACTAGGGAAGTCCCTCTTTTTTTTATACTTAAAAAACTGGTTGAGATACACATAAAATTTGTTCTCGTCTATTCCATTGGTTTTTGCACGACTTAGCAGCTAAACAACAACAGTGCTTCTGTGAGAATGCCAGCACCACACTGCTTTACTTATACAGCTTTATAGTAAAATTTGGAATTGGGGAATGTGAGGCCTTAAGTTTGTTCTTCCTTTTCATGATTGTATTGCTGATGTGGAATCCTGAGACCCCACATGAATTTTTGTGGTTTTTTGGGCCACATCATGAGGTCTGCAGGATTTTAGCTCCTGGACCAGGGATTGAACCCATGCCCTCGGCAGTGGAAGCTTGGAGTCCTAATCACTGAATCACCAGGGAAGTCCTGATATTCCATATGAATTTTATTTTTACTTTTTTAAATTAAGTCTTTATTGAATTTGTTACAATATTGCTTATGTTGTTTATGTCCTGGTTTCTTGGCCATAGGGCATATGGGATCTTAGTTCCCAGACCAGGGATCGAACCTGCACCCTCTGCATTGGAAGGTGAAGTGTTAACCACTGGACCAGCAGGGAAGTCCCTCCATATGAATTTTAGAAGGGCTTTTTCTATTTCCGAAAACCTTATTGGCATTTTAACAGGAATTGCAGCAAATCTGTAGATTGGTTTGGGTAGCACTGACATCTTAATAATATTAAGTCAGGCAACCTAGGGAATAGGAGAAAATAGTTGCAAATCATGTGGGATTAACGTTCAGAATATAGAAGGAGCTCTTAAGGCTCAACAGCACACCAAAAACCCCCTGATTTTTACTTAATTTGTGGAGATTTTTTTTTTTTTTTGTATTTATTTATGTGGCCGTACAGGGTCTTAGTGGCAGTATGTGTGCTCTTTTTTTTAAAAAAAAGTTTATTATTTTATTTGTTTTTGGCATGGGCATAGTTGTTCTGTGGCATGTGGGATCTTAATTCCCCAACTAGGGATTGAACCCAGGTCGCCTACAATGGAAGGCAGATTCTTGACTACTGGATCATCAGGGAAGTCCTCTCAAACAACCTGAATTTTAAAAATGGGTGAAAGACTCGAATAAACATTTTTTTTCCTCAAGAAGATATACAAACGGTCAATAAGCACATAAAAACTGCGAATTCTAATTACTAACCCTTCAGTTCAGTTCAGTTCAGTTCAGTCGCTCAGTCGTGTCTGATTCTTTGCAACCCCATGAATTGCAGCACGACAGGCCTCCCTGTGCATCACCATCTCCCGGAGTTCACTCAAACTCACATCCATCGAGTCGGTGATGCCATCCAGCCATCTCATTCTCTGTCGTCCCCCTTCTCCTCCTGCCCCCAATCCGTCCCAGCATCAGAGTCTTTTCCAATGAGTCAACTCTTCGCATGAGGTGGCCAGAGTACTGGAGTTTCAGCTTTAGCATCAGTCATTCCAAAGAAATCCCAGAGGGAGTTAAAATTAAACCCCAGTGAGATACCACTGCATACCTATTAGGATGGTTAGTATTAAAAACTAATAAAGAAAACAACATAAGAAGTGACGTAGAGAAACTGGAAACCTTGTGCCCTGTCAATGGAAATGGAAAATGGTGTGGAGATTCCTCAAGAAATTAAAAATAGAACTACCATTTGTTGCTGTTGTTGTTGTTCAATTGCCAAGTTGTGTCCGACTCTTTGCAACCCCATAGACTGTAGCACGTCTGTCCCTCACCATCTCCCGGAGTTTGCCCGAGTTCGTGTCTATTGACTTGGTGATGCCTTGTCCCCTTCACGGACCCCTGCCTTGTTGTGGTGAAGGGGCTTGGGTAACTCAGTGAGGCTATGCACCATGTTGTGCCACCTGACTCCAGCACTCCTGCCTGGCAAATCCCATGGACGGAGGGGCCTGGTAGGCTGCAGTCCATGGGGTTGTGAAGAGTCGGACACGACTGAACGGCTTCACTTTCACTTTTCACTTTTATGCATTGGAGAAGGAAATGGCAACCCACTCCAGTGTTCTTGCCTGGAGAATCCCGGGGACAGGGGAGCCTGGTGGGCTGCTGTCTATGGGGTCGCACAGCGTCAGACACGATTGAAGCGACTTAGCAACCCAAGACGGACAGGCCACAGTGAGGGTTCCTGACAAAACGTGATCCAATGGAAGAGGGAATGGCAAACCACCCCAGTATATTCACTGTGAGAAACCCATGAACTGCATAAAAAGGCAAAAAGAAACTTCCATATGATCCAGCAATTCTACTTCTGGGTGTTTACCCCAAAGATTTGAAGGCAGTTTCAAAGAGCTATTTGTACCCCCATGTTCAGAGCAGCACAGTTCACAATAGCCAAAAGATGGAAATAACCCAGGTGTCCGTCGACAGATGAATGGATAAACAAATTGCCCATCCACACAATGGATTATCACTGAGCCTTAACTAGGAAGGAGACTCTGATACCTGCTACAACGTGGATGAACCTGAGAACGTGATGCTCAGTGATATAAGCCAGACACAAAAAGACATACTATGTGATTCCACTCACATAAGATTCCTGCTGCTGCTGCTGCTGCTGCTAAGTCGCTTCAGTCGTGTCCGACTCTGTGTGACCCCAGAGATGGCAGCCCACCAGGCTCCCCTGTCCCTGGGATTCTCCAGGCAAGAACACTGGAGTGGGTTGCCATTTCCTTCTCCAATGCATGAAAGTGAAAAGTGAAAGTGAAGTCGCTCAGCCGTGTCGGACTCTTAGCAACCCCATGGACTGCAGCCTACCAGGCTGCTCCATCCATGGGATTTTCCAGGCAAGAGTACTGGAGTGGGGTGCCACTGCCTTCTCCGATAAGATTCCTAGAGGAGTCAGATTCACAGAGACAGGAAGTAGATGGTGGGGCCAGGAATTGAGGGACCAGACGGGGAGTCAGTGTTTCATGGGGACAGAGTTTCAGTTTGGGGAGTTGAGAAAGTTCTGGAGATGACGGTGGGGATGGTTGCTCAACAATATAATGTGCTTATGCCACTGAGCTGTGCACTTAGAAATGGTTAAAATGATAAGTTTTATGTTATGTGTATTTTATCAGAATTAATTTTAATTTTTTTTAAAGCAGGATGGAAGGAAAAAGGAAAGGGAAGGAGGAAGGAAGCAAGGGCCAAATTTAGCCTGACAACTTCCTCTGTACAGCCCTTGAGCTAAAAATGTTTTTCTCTTCTCAATGTTTGAGGCAAAGAATACTATTTCATAATATGTAAAAATTATATATAACTCAAATTCAATGTTAAGAAATAAAATTTTACTGGCACACAGCCATGTCCATTGGGTAGAGTCAAGCTACAGAGGCCGTGTACAGCCTGCAAATTTGAAAATATTTATTATCTTGACCTTTGCAGAAAATGTCTGCCCGCCTCTTCTTCAAAATAGGTCTCGCAGGGACTTCCCTGGTGGTCCAGTGGCTAAGACTATGTGCTCCCAGTGCAGAGAGCCCAGGTTCGATCCCTGGTCCCACACGCTGCAACTAAGACCCAGCGCAGCCAAATAAAGAAAGAAATAAAAAACAGTGTCTGGCATATAGTAGGTATTCGATACTTGGAGAAATTATTACTGAATATCAAATGGAAGAGTCTGATGCAGTTTACAACTGCACTCTGGTCTTTGGAGAGGGTCAGGCCTGGATTAAGACTTTGGCTCTGGCAACGTCTGGGCGGGTTGCTTCCCATGTCTGAGCCTGGGTTTCATTATCAAAAACAGGGATCAACCAGAATGTTGATCACACACAGAGATCTTGATGTGGCAGTCCTGGGAGAATCAGCAGCCTTAGTTACTGAATATCATGACTGCCTCATGAGTCCAAACCCCTGGTGTTAACAATCAGCAGCTCACAGTCCACTTAGTTTCACTGATCTAGCCCCATGCCCTTCTCACTGCTGCTGCTGCTGCTAAGTCACTTCAGTCGTGTCCGACTCTGTGCGACCCCATAGACCGCAGCCCACCAGGCCCCCCTGTCCCTGGGATTCTCCAGGCAAGAACCCTGGAGTGGGTTGCCATTTCCTTCTCCAATTCGTGAAAGTGAAAAGTGAAAGTGAAGTTGCTCAGTCCTGTCCGACCCTCAGCGACCTCATGGACTGCAGCCTACCAGGCTCCTCCATCCATGGGATTTTCCAGGCAAGAGTACTGGAGTGGGTTGCCATTTCCTTCTCCGGCCCTTCTCACTAGTTTTTTTTTTTTTTGGCAATCTAAGTTCCCTAAACAGGGACTGAACCCAGGCCCTTGGCAGTGAAAGACTGGAGTCCTAACCATTGGACTATCAGGCAATTCCCTCCTCCTTCAGATCAGATCAGATCAGATCAGTTGCTCAGTCACATCCGACTCTTTGCGACCTCATGAATCGCAGCATGCCAGGCCTCCCTGTCCATCACCAACTCCCGGAGTTCACTCAGACTCACATCCATCGAGTCAGTGATGCCATCCAGCCATCTCATCCTCTGTCGTCCCCTTCTCCTCTTGCCCCCAATCCCTCCCAGCATCAGAGTCTTTTCCAATGAGTCAACTCTTCTCATGAGGTGGCCAAAGTATTGGAGTTTCAACTTTAGCATCATTCCTTCCAAAGAAATCCCAGGCTGATCTCCTTCAAAATGGACTGGTTGGATCTCCTTGCAGTCCAAGGGACTCTCAAGAGTCTTCTCCAACACCACAGTTCAAAAGCATCAATTCTGCGGCGCTCAGCTTTCTTCACAGTCCAACTCTCACATCCATACATGACCACTGGAAAAACCATAGCCTTGACTAGATGGACCTTTGTTGGCAAAGTAATGTCTCTGCTTTTGAATATGCTATCTAGGTTGGTCATAACTTTCCTTCCAAGGAGTAAGCATCTTTTAATTTCATGGCTGCAGTCACCATCTGCAGTGATTTTGGAGCCCAGAAAAATAAAGTCTGATACTGTTTCCACTGTTTCCCCATCTATTTCCCATGAAATGATGGGACCAGATGCTATGATCTTCCTTTTCTGAATGTTGAGCTTTAAGCCAACTTTTTCACTCTCCACTTTCACTTTCATCAAGAGGCTTTTGAGTTCCTCTTCACTTTCTGCCATAAGGGTGGTGTCATCTGCATATCTGAGGTTATTGATATTTCTCCCGGCAATCTTGATTCCAGCTTGTGTTTCTTCCAGTCCAGCGTTTCTCATGATGTACTCTGCATAGAAGTTAAATAAACAGGGTGACAATATACAGCCTTGACGTACTCCTTTTTCTATTTGGAACCAGTCTGTTGTTCCATGTCCAGTTCTAACTGTTGCTTCCTGACCTGCATACAAATTTCTCAAGAGGCAGATCAGGTGGTCTGGTATTCCCATCTCTTTCAGAATTTTCCACAGTTTATTGTGATCCACACAAAGGCTTTGGCATAGTCAATAAAGCAGAAATAGATGTCCTAACCATTGGACTGTCAGTCAATTCCCGCCTCCTTAGTCCAAGGCAAATCCTGTAGCATTTCTCCTGTATACATGCCCTCATGTATTCTTTATCCTCTTGTATTTTATTATTTTGTATTTAGGTATAGTTGATTTCGGAGAAGGTGATGGCACCCCACTCCAGTACTCTTGCCTGGAAAACCCCATGGATGGAGGAGCCTGGTAGGCTGCAGTCCATGGGGTAGTGAAGAGTCGGACACCACTGAGCGACTTCACTTTCACTTTTCACTTTCATGCACTGGAGACGGAAATGGCAACCCACTCCAGGGTTCTTGCCTGGAGAATCCCAGGGACAGGGGAGCCTGGTGGGCTGCCGTCTAGGAGGTCACACAGAGTCGGACATGACTGAAGCAACTTAGCAGCAGCAGCAGCAGCATAGTTGATTTACAATGTGTTAATTTCTGGTGTGCAGCAAAGTGATTCAGTTACATATATATACATATGTATATTCTCTTTCAGATTCTTTTCGTTATGGTTTTTTAGAGGATATTGAGTATTGTTCCCTGCAAGATACAATGAAACTATGTTGCTTATCTATTTTGTATATAATGGTGTGTATCTGTTAATCTCAAACTCCTAATTTATCACCCCTTGCCCCCACCTTACCCCTTTGGTAATCATGTTTCCTTTCTATGTCTATGAGTCTTTTTCTGTTTTATAAATAAGTTTATTTGTATCATATTTTAGATTCCACATATAAATGATACCATACAATGTTTGCCTTTCTCTTTCTGATTTCATTTAGTATGATACTCTCTAGGTACATCCATGTTATTGTAAATGGCATTATTTCATTCTTTGTTATGGCTGAGTAGTATTCCATTGTATATATAAACCAAATTTTCTCTATCCATTCATCTGACTAAATACTTTTTTCAAAACATAGCCATAATACCATTATCAGATCTTCAACTGTTCTTGATGGCTGCAAGAATCTTATTATGTGATCAAAGTTCCTAAAACTATACATTACCACCACAAAAGGTGGTGGTGGTTTAGTTGCTAAATCATGTCCAACTCTTGCGACTCCCATGGACTGTAGCCTGCCAGGCTACTCTGTCCACGGAATTCTCCAGGCAAGAATACTGGAGTGGGTTGCCATTTCCTTCTCCAGGGAATCTTCCCGACCCAGGGATCGAACCCAGGTCTCCTGCATTGCAGGCAGATTCTTTACTGACTGAGCTATCAGGAAATTTACCATCAAAGGAAAAGTGCATAAAAAACCCAGTGCAATCCAAGTCTTTGTACCTGAATTGGCTGTGTGGTATCAACATCAATTTCCTGGTTTTGACAACACACTGTGGTTGGTTATGTAAGATATTATCATTGGGAGAAACTAGATGAAGGGTACCTAAGAGTCAAGGGTGCCAGTTTTGCACCTTTTCTTCTTTTTTTAATGGCTTTAGTTTATTTAAAATTTATTTGATATGGATCATTTTTGAAGTTTTTACTGAATTTGTTATAACATTCTATGTTTTGTTTCCTCCCCACCCCTACCAAGGATCAAACTCATCCCCCTGCATTGGAAGGCAAAGTCTTATCAACTGGACCCCTAGGGAAGTTCTCACACCCTTAAAAAAATAATAACTGTAAGAAAAGTAAAACAAAACCCTGTTGAGTCAGAGTTCTGGTGAGGTGAGGAAGTCACTTATACAATTACAAAGTTGTATACCCTCTTGCTGCTGCTAAGTCACTTCAGTCGTGTCCCACTCTGTGCGACCCCATAGACGGCAGCCCACCAGGCTCCCCCATCCCAGGAATTCTCCAGGCAAGAACACTAGAGTGGGTTGCCATTTCCTTCTCCAGTACATGAAAGTGAAAAGTGAAAGTGAAGTCACTCAGTCCTGTCCGACCCTCAGCGACCTCATGGACTGCAACCTTCCAGGCTCCTCCGTCCATGGGATTTTCCAGGCAAGAGTACTGGAGTGGGGTGCCATTGCCTTCTCCTAAGAACACTCTTATAGCATATTAAAAAGCAGAGCCATTACTTTGCCAACAAAGGTCCGTCTAGTCAAGGCTATGGTTTTTCCAGTGGTCATGTATGGATGTGAGAGTTGGACTGTGAAGAAAGCTGAGCGCCGCAGAATTGATGCTTTTGAACTGTGGTGTTGGAGAAGACTCTTGAGAGTCCCTTGGACTGCAAGGAGATCCAACTGGTCCATCCTAAAGGAGATCAGTCCTGGATGTTCACTGGAAGGACTGATGCTGAAGCTGAAACTCCAGTACTTTGGCCACCTCATGCTAAGAGTTGACTCATTGGAAAGACCCTGATGCCGGGAGGGATTGGGGGCAGAAGGGGACGACAGAGGATGAGATAGCTGGATGGCATCACCGACTCGATGGACATGAGTTTGGGTGCACCCCGGGAGTTGGTGATGGACAGGGAGGCCTGGCGTGCTGCGATTCATGGGGTTGCAAAGAGTTGGACACGACTGAGCGACTGAACTGATATCGTCTTAAATTTTAGTATTTTCTTCATTATGGATATTTTTGCATTTATATATAAAAATTAGTAAGTTGATAACTGAGTCATTTGGGGCGCTTCATTTTCTCAAGGGATGGGCCCCGAAATACGTTTTTATCCTCTTACTTTCTTTGACACAAGAAAGTTTGGGCTTAGCAGCTCACCGGCAATGGGGAGCCAAAGCTAAAGCTGGTAAATTTCCGATTAGCGCAGATTCCAAAGGTTTACCGTGGGTGGAGAGGCGGAACTCGCGGGGCGGGAGTGGGCGGGATGGTGGTCACCTGCACCGCGGGAATTGGGTAAGGGGTACAGCATTTCTCCGCCGGCGGCGCACCAAGGGGGTGTGGCGCCCGCGCCCTCTCAGCCACCCCAGGACCCGGATGTACAGCGCGCGGGGCTCCCGGCTCGCTGAGAATGAACCGCGCTGCGCTCGAAGGCGCCTCACTGAACGCACTGGCGGCCGCTGCGCGGGCCAACCATTTCCTCCCCCCAGGCAGCTAGGCGTCCGGTCACGCACCTGGAGGCTGCCTCGCGACACCTGGCTGCATTGTTGTCGCCTCAACTGTCTACTCTCTCCTCAGACAGGACCCAGCACCCGCCCCAACCTGTGCCGGCCTTGTACCCCTTTAAGAAACCAGACACGGCCAGGGGTGGGCGTGGTCACCGTGAGTGAAACGGGGAGGGGGTGCGTAGTCGGGCAGCCCTGATTGGCCCGAGGCCCGGGCGGTGGCCACGCGCGCTTGCGCAGTGCGCGGTCGCGCGCGCCAGAGGGGAGGAGAGCGCGAGGGTGATAATTGGCCGCGGCGCGGGCCCCGCCCGCGAATGGAGGGCGATCACGTGACGCGACGGCTGGGGGCTCCCGGCGCGGGGGACGCTGGTGGCCAAGATGGCGGCGGAACTGGTGGAGGCCAAAGTGAGTGAGCGGCGGCGGCGCCGGCCAGGGCGGGCGGGGGTCGGGGGCCGGGCGGCAGGCCGAGGTCTGTGCCTTCCGCTCGGGGCCCCACGGCGCAGCCCGCCTGCGGCTCGGCGTCCTGCCCCCTCGCCCGCCCCTGGCCTGGGGGCTCCGGTTGCGGGCGGGGCGCGGGGAGGCCGGGGGCGGGGCCCCCAAAACCTCACCCCAGTCTCCGAGCAGGGGGTTCAGCCCCCCAGGCGTGAGGTTGGGTCCTCCCCTCTCCAACCCGAGCGACTAGGGTCCAGATCGCGCTGAACACAGGCACAGGGCCGCGCCTCCAGCTTGAGGCACATTCCCCCCGGACAGCATGACGGGTTGGGCTGCTCGTCCCTTCCTCGAGGTCGGCGCTCTTTGGCTTGGGGGAGTGTCTGCCTCTCACCGCTTCCCATGGTATAGTGGGCTGGCATCTGGGTCTCAAGTCTCCTCAACCAGCTGATCAGGCTGCGCTTGGCGGCTCTCTGCTCGGAAGGGTCCTCTGACTTCTGCCACCACTTCCACCATCCTGGGTGATGAACTGAGGATCCTGAACCGCCCCCAAACACAGGGTGTCTCTTGGGGGTCTGTACCCCAGGCTGGGGTTTAGAGCCCTTATTCAGCGCCCGCTCTGGTCCCAGAGCCCCGCCCCCTCCTGACATCCTTCTCACCCCGGAGTGGGCGCGGTGTTAACTGAGCTTGCCTTCCCGGTGTGATGGAGCCTTGGTCCTAGTGTCGACTCCTTCCTAACTCTTTTCTCTCAGTCATAGGTCCTGGGTTTTGCGTTCCTTCTCTTTCCCCTCCCGACAGCATTTGTGCAGCTTTGAACTCTGCTCCTGGGAGCCCTAGACTCCACACTCACAGGATCAGACCCCATTTCCAACCCCAGCTGCTTCCCTTATACTCACGCCATCACGAGTCTACTGCTCAGACCATACTCCCCACACAGCCCCTCTTTAGATCTGTTTAGACACCCCAGCTCTGGCGTCTGAAGCCCCGCTCTTTCTGCGGGTCTCTTACGTTGATCCTTGAAGTGTCCCCAGTTGGTTGCAAGGTAGGCTTCTTTAAAATGGGTCCTAGTCTGTCTCCCCTGTATTGCTGTCTGGGGTCCACATTCTACATCCCACGAATGTTACTCCTTCTAGCTTGAGGCCCCTTTTAACCGTCTTGGGACTAAGTTGGGAGCATCCCTCTCCTAGGAAGTATTTACTGTCAGATGCCCCTGCGAGGTGAGGCTCCAGAACCCTTGCCCCTGACTAGGCTAGGTTCTTGCCTGAGAAGTTTATTCAAGGCCGCTCATCTTTCGGAGGTGGGGGACGGGACCTAGCAAGACTGAGGCCCCGCCCCCTCCCCGGCTGATCTCCCCTCCCAGGGGTCCTGACCTGTAAATGTTTTCTCTCTCGCTCCTCCCTCTCCCTCCGTCTCCCTTCGCTTCCCACGGGGATCTGAAATACAGCCCTCACGGTTCTGTGATTATCGGGTATTACTCTCCCTCCACCCGAGTGCCCTCCGCCTATACCTGCATCACACACGCGGCCACCGCTCTGTTTTGAGAAATTGAGACTTGCCCTAGAGACGCAGGGGTCCAAACCCTGCCAGCCCAAGGTGGCAGCCTGTGGCCTGAAGTCCCCTGGAGCCCTGAAATTTAACCTCCTCAGGGCACTGTGGGTCTGTGGCTCTAGATGCAGGCCTGCCACTCCAGCCAGAGAGTAGGATCTGAACTATTATACCATCTAGGGCCTTGAAATATGATCTGATGAACTCTACTTGACCCTTCCATGACTGGGGCCCCCTTCCCAATTAGATCAGGTTGATCCTTTTTCAAGTTCTCTAAACCATGAGCCTCTGTCCTAGAGGCTCTCAGGACTGCCACCCAGCCTTCTCTGATCCTCTGGAACCTTCCTACATCTTCAGCGCCTTGCTGTCCCATGGAGTGCTTTACATGTCATTGAAATGACCCGCTCTTTGAGCACTTTCTTAAACCTTTCATAGTGATAGCCAGAGACTTATCTTTTAGGATGCAAAATGGGCTGATCTGAGAGGAGAGCAAGGGGGACTTATTCATATACTTGGAAATCTGAGACTCTTCACCTGAGGCCCCTGAGAGGGGTTGGGGGGAAGGGTTGGGCTGGGCACTCCCCTAGAGGGTGTGTAGCCATATGCCCTGAGTTCTGAGTTCCTGCAGTGAGGAGCCCGTGTTCAGTTGAGTGTGGCTGTTGTATCCAGGCCACTGTTTCTCCATGCGGCTCCTGAGGGGCCCAGAGTTGAGGCTCTGGAAGCTGTTGCGGGCCTGGCGCTGTTTATAAACACAGATCTGAGGGGCAGGCGGGTCAGGATAAAGCCAGGCAGGAAGTGATCTATGTAGTGCTTGGGGCTTCTTCCTGAATGTTTGCGCCCCGCTCATTCCCCCCCTCCCACCTCCGCCCAGTGTCAAGAGCAGGCTCCTGGGTAGTGGCAGCTGCTGAGAAATCCGAGTCCTGAACATATGGCAGCTCAAGAGGTGTGCCCCAGGCTGCGCGTGCACAGGCGGCTTCCGGATGTCCCCAACCTGGTGGAAGGGGCAGGTGGGGGCAGGGGCTCCCCAGGGCGGGGTGCCCTGTCGTGGTCAGACTCTTAAAGGCCAGGCCCACCTGCTTCAGGCTCAGTGGCTGGCGGTCAGCTCTTCCACATGACTTCGCCTCTCCCCTTGAGTGCCTTGGGCCTCTTCCAGAAGAAACATCTTGTCTGCAAGCCTTTCTCCTCTGTTCAAGGTAGAAAGTCAGGCTGAGGGAGGCAAAGCCTCTTTGTTTGCAGAGTTTTCGGATTCTGTGGGGGCCTGCAGACCGCTGGGTCCCCCACCCAGGGGGCATGCTGGGGAGTGAGGGGCTTCTCGGAGCTGGAGGTAGACAGCCTCAGGAGTCCAGATACCGCCAACGCTGCTGTGGACACATGGGGAGGCCTGGCACCAGCTGCTTCCGTCTTGGAGCCTCAGTTTTCTCACCTGTATAGTGGGCGCCAGTCCCAGTGAGATTAATGAGTGCGAAGGCCGGAGAGCTTGGCATGGTGGGCGTGCCCCATCTGCAGCATGGGAAGAGGAAGATCCTGCAGCAGCAAAAGGTTCCCCCTTCAAGGCTTTGCAGGCAGGACTGGGCCCCCCTCACAATTGTGAGGCTGACAGGGACCCAGGCTCCTCTGGGAACCTGGGACAGAGCTTACACTTGAGCCTCAGGCTCCTGAGTCCTGGGGCCACCGTCACATGGCACATCTCACTCACTCTTTGATAGCCAGGAAGCACCAGCGCCTTCTGGCTTTGAGGCCACTGCTGTAAACAGCCTGGCAGGGGTCCTGCCCACCTCAGACCGCCAGACTTTTTCTAGTTGCTTTTAAGTGATTTCTTGATTTCTTTGGCTGCTGTCCTGCCCTGGGCTCACCAGCTTTCCACGTCCACACTTGTCGCCTGTACTTTTTCTTTTTTCCATTTCCCCTGGAAGTTTCTCTTTCCCACCAGATTTCATTTAGCACAGGCCAGCTTCAGGGCTCTGCACAGGTGGCCCCCAAACCTGGCTGACCCATCCTTCGGGATACTTTGCTTATGGAGCATATTAGGAAGTCCACAGTATCATGGAGGGCAGGCCACTGCTGGTCAGTCCCACAGAAAGCATCAGGGTCCACTGTGCTCTTGTGTTTGATCAGATTTCGTTGGAGGGACACCACCAGGTGATACTCACGAGACCTCAGTCATCGCTTTGCCACAGCTCAGTTACAACCTCTGACTGTTGGGTCCCTGTGCTTCTCTTTTGGGGGGGATTTTGCCCCTAGGGTCACTTGCTGATGTCTGTGAGACGTTTGTGGTGGTCATGACTGGGATTTGGGAGGGCTTCTGGCATCAAGTGGGTGGGACCAGGAATGCTGCTCCATACCCCACCATGCCTAGGACAGCCACACCTCAGAGAACGATCCAGTCCCGAGGCCCACGGTGCCGAGGGGAGGACATCTGCCGGGGTGACCTGCAGATTCTTTGATGGCCTTAGCAGTGCTCAGCTGAAATAAGCCGGTGCAGGGGCAGCCTGGTAGGGAGGAACCACCCCAGTTCAGAGTCAGGTTTGGATCTTGTCTGTAACTGGAGCTCAACCCAGCCTGGCAGGGGTATTTGAAGGACCAGAATTAAGTATGTAATCACTTACCCAGCTCAGTCCCCAGCAGATGAGTTGTACTGAGCAAGTGGTGGCTACTGTCCTCTGGATTGAAGGGAAGATGTGTTTGTGGCCGATGTTGCCGACGTTGGTTGAGTACTCATTCTGCTTCTGTGCGTCATCTTCTCTGGCCCTTTCCACATGCTAATGGGGTAGACCTGTCATCCTCCCTGATGAAGAGAGGCCATCAGTATTCCCAGCTAAGGAATGGCTGAGACTGTTGACCAGGAAGCAAGATTCCCAGCTTCTGCCCTGGGACTGCTTTCAGGCTTGAAGATGGGAAAAGAGGACCTAAAACAGAAGCATTCGTGGTGTGGGGGTGGGGTGGGGGTGGGGGGCAGTCAGAGAAGATTTTGCTGCGTTGGTGATGCTGAGAAAGTCTGGAGGAGGGGAGCAGGGCTGAGCTGGGACGGGGCCTCACAGGGAAGGGTGAGCGCAGGCATGGAGGTGGGACTGAGCCCAGGCTGGGGGGCTCGGTCTTCCCTGCCACCCTCCCAGTTGGCCCGGGTGGCCCCTCACCCTGGCAGCATCTCCATCTGAGTGTGTGTGTCTGTGGTTGCTCTTCCCCAGAACATGGTGATGAGTTTCCGAGTCTCCGACCTTCAGATGCTCCTGGGTTTTGTCGGCCGGAGTAAGAGTGGACTTAAACATGAACTTGTCACTCGGGCCCTCCAGCTGGTCCAGTTTGACTGTAGCCCCGAGCTGTTCAAGAAAATCAAGGAGCTCTATGAGACACGCTACGCCAAGAAGAGCTCAGAGCCTGTACCCCAACCCCACCGGCCCCTGGACCCCCTGACCATGCACTCCACCTATGAGCGGGCCAGCTCGGTACCCAGGACTCCCCTCACAGGCCCCAACATTGACTATCCCGTGCTCTACGGGAAGTACTTAAACGGACTTGGACGGTTGCCTGCCAAGACTCTCAAGCCAGAAGTGCGCCTGGTGAAGCTGCCCTTCTTCAACATGTTGGATGAGTTGCTAAAGCCTACCGAGCTGGGTGAGTCCCTGCCCCACCCCAGGGTGGCCCCGCCTCCCAGGTTCTCCCGGCATCCAAGGCCCACCAAGTGGCCAATCAGGAGCATTTTCTGGGGGTGCATCAAGAGCTAAGGGGCTGCGTGCGGGGGGCTTGCCCCTCCCAGAAGACACAGGGACCCACTCTTGGGTCCTTGAATTAGTGAGCTATAGCTGTGTAACAAGTTACCTTAGATCCCAACAGCTTGGAGTAGCCGACACTTCAGTTTCTGAAGGTCACAACTTGGGAGTGGCCTAGCTGGGTTGTTTTCGCTTGGGGTCGCTCAGGGGGTCATGGTCCAGCTGTTGCCAGGGGCTGCCTAATCTGAAGGCTTGACTGGGGCACGGGTGGCATGCTTATTCATGGGACCGAAACACCAGCTGTTGGCTGGAGACACCAGCTCTTGCCACGTGGGCCTCTGTGGGCTGATTGAGTGTTCTCCCAGCATGGTGTGGAGTGGTGGCTTGTTTTCCCCCTGACTGTGATGGGGCAGGGGGAGGGGGCTGCAGAAAGGGAGAGAGAAAGTGAACATGGTCACACGTGTGAGCATGTGACCCCACTGGAAGCCAAGGGCTCCCCTGCAACCTCAGCTTGGAAGTAGCATGTTTTTGCTTCTGCCGTATCCCACTGGTCACATGGACCAATTCTGCTGTGCTGTGGGCAGGGCCTTCGCCAGGCTGGACCACTGGGAGGCAGGGATCACTGGAGGCCACCTGGAGGGGTGGCCGCTCTGCTCTTAGTCCTGGTGGTAAAGGAGCTGGAGGTTTGATCTGAGGTTCAACCTGATTGCCCCACCATCCCTGCCCCGCTAGCAGAAGGCTGTTTCCTAGTAGGCAGCCTGTAGGAGTGACCCTGGTCAGCAGGATCAGACCTGTCCACACAGGCAGGCCATCAGGGTGTGGGTAGGTGTGTCTACAAGAGGCGGGCGCAGCCACAGGTGGTGGAGATGATGTCGCAGAACCTTGTTCTCCTTTCTTTATCCCTTCTGTTGACTGAGGACCCGCTGTGTGTCAGGCCTATAGGGTGGCACGTGAATAGGCTCCCACCGCTTCCATGCAGCCGGTTGACTGGGCTGGGAGTGGGTATCAGCTTGGACTCAGCTTCAGAAGCTGCCCTGAGCCCCCCACCCCTGAGCCACAGCTTCCTGGGCCTCCAAGGCTCCAGAGAGCGAGTAGAATGCAATGGGGTGCTTGTGGTCCCTCCAGTTTTCCCAGGTCCCTGAGTGTTCCTATTCACCCACACACTCCTCTTCCCCCTCACCCACACACTCAAATCACAGTGTATCTCTGAGGACCTGCAGGGTGGGGGATGCAGACAGAGCCCATCATGCTTGTAGAGGCTCCCTGCTAGCACCCTTTGCTTGGGGCCTCCAGGTACCCTAGCCTAACCTGGTGCTGTGTGTCCTGAAGCCCAACATGGTGGGCCCTGGTCACGAGTCAGTCCCAGCACGCTGTGCCAGAGATCGTGGCCACTCCACGCCCCCACCCACCATGCCCCTGGCCTTGTGGCTCAGTCCCTCCCAACTCTGCTGACCCAGCACCCTGCCTTGTTCGGCGGGGGCCCCCTCTCTGCCCACAGGCTTTAATTCCAGCCCCCACCTGCTGGCCCCTCTGTCCTGCCCTAGTTGAGAGTGGGAAGGGAGGGGAGGACTGGCGGCTACCTCTCTCCTTCTCCCGGCCACCCTTGGACTTGGGGAGGGTGGGGTCGGATCAGAGGTAAAGAAAGGTGCCACTGATGGGTGGTCCTGGGGTCTGAGGCCCGCAGTGCAGCCCAGGGCTGTGCCCTCCACTGCCTTCTGTCTGGCATCAGGAGGTGTTTCTCACCAGCCCCCAGGTGGGGGCAGGTTGGCCCAGCCGCACCTGTCATGGAGGTGACGTGACAGCACAGGGGACCCAAGGCCCTTCCCTGAGTTTCTCTGTCTCTGCTCCCCCCACCCTGGCCTCTCTTGATGTCAGGACTCATTCCCCAACAACCCCCAGCATGATCCCTGTAGACTGTGGGGCATCAGCCCTGGCTGGCTGGCTGTTCTGAAGACTGAGCTGACAATTCAGACTCTTTCTTAAGGACTCAATCACCATCTTTGCAACAGGGAGGCTGGGTTTTTACCCGGAGGCTGTGCAGCAGGTTCGGCACTTGGTAGGGGCCAGGGCCAGGACTGGAGGTGACTTTGAACTCGGGGCGGCAGCCTCCTTCCCTGGCCTGGACCGTGGGCTTCCTTCCTGCACTCAAATGTGCAGTCACTCCCGGCCCACAATGCATCACTTTGCCCTGAGCCCCCGGGGACCCCGGTCACCTGATCTCCGGGAGAGTCTGCTCCCCTGTCTGCACCAGGAATCACTCGGCTCCGCTCAGAACAAAGAGGCCGACCCCACCCTGCCTGTGCTCCCACCCATTCCCCTGCCCCTCCCCCAGGATGCACCCTTTTCCCGAGTCTCCAGGACCCCCAGGGGCTGCCCGCGGTCCTACGGGAAGGCTTGATAGAGTGAGCACATACACCGGCCCTGAGCCAGCTGGCCCCCTCTGCTCTGGGACCAGCCATTCTGGGTGCCTCCCCACAGTGCCTTCTGTGTCTGGCACAGCCCAGGAGCCCCCTCAGGAGGCTCAAGCTAGCTTCCCCTTCTCCTGCACCCCAGGTCCTGACCTGCCACCTGAAAGGAGGCCCAAACAGCCTGGTTCTGTTTCCCAGAGCAGCCACTGGCTGGCTCCGGGATGGAGCCCGTGCCTGGCCGACAGGAGACATAAATCACGCATAGAGGAATGTTCGGGTTGGGGGAGGGGAGGGGAATAATGGAGCCACAGACCCGGAGCTGGAAGGACCTTAGGAGGCAGATGATCCACTCCGCAGGGGTGGGGATGGCTTCCAGAAAGGTCAGGAGACTAGCCCAAGGTCACACAGCATCCTGAGGACGGGCCCCTGGAGCCCTGTGCTCGGCCAGCTTCCCTGCTCTGAGCCCTCCCTGCGTCATGGCTGCCTTGCTCTCCTGTGGGGAAGCACCGTCTCTGAGCCACTCTGGACTCCGGGCCTCATTTCAGGACTGGGAGCCCAGCCGTCAGGGCCAAGCATCCAAGTCAGAGGCACTTACAGGGGGCCGGGAATGCAGTCTTACTTCCAGTGCTGTTGCTTGGGTCTTAACCCCCTGATGGCCTGAGGGTCCCCCAGGCCTGGCCACTTGGGCTGTCAGTGAGCAGAGGCTAACTGGGGAGGGCCAGACCTCAGGGCCACGGTGTGTGGGCGAGAGGAGGTGCTGTCATGAGATGCGCTGGCAGAAGGAAGGAGGCACGACCTGGCCCTGCACTGCCCCTTGGGGCTCCTAGCATCCTGTGGGCAGTGCCTTGTGGGGTGGGACCACTCAAGCGGCCTGGCCGGGTGATCGAGCTGCCCTGCCCAGGTCTCCTTGTGCCCCAGGAGGTGGTCGGCTGACTCTGGTGGAGAGCCACCAGTCTAGCGCCCGCCCCATTGGGCAGAGCCTGCATAGGTACCTCATTCAAGGTCTAAGCCCTTTGGCTGGTATTGCCCAACTGATAAGCAAGGCAGTGGGGTCCCTGACTGGCAAGGAATGCTCTGAGCAGCAGTGGGGGTTGTTAGTACCAGGAGCCCTGTACTGTGCATTTGTTGGGAGGTAGCAGTCAGGAGAAGGCAATGGCACCCCACTCCAGTACTCCTGCCTGGAAAATCCCATGGATGGAGGAGCCTGGTAGGCTGCAGTCCATGGGGTCACTACGAGTCGGACGAGACTGAGCGACTTCACTTTCACTTTTCACTTTCACACAATGGAGAAGGCAATGGCAACCCACTCCAGTGTTCTTTCCTGGAGAATCCCAGGGACGGCAGAGCCTGGTGGGCTGCCATCTCTGGGGTCCCACAGAGTCGGACACGACTGAAGCGACTTAGCAGCAGCAGCAGTCAGGAAGGCTTCCTGGAGGAGGTCACAATCCCACTCAGACCTGAGAGATAAGTAGTAGTTAAGCTGGACATAAGCAGGTGTGTGGGTGTGATCCAGGTGGAGGCCCAGTGGTGAGAGAGCTCGTGAATGGAGGCCGTTGTGACCGGAGCACGGTGTGGCGCAGGCCAGGGGCAGGAGAGCGGCTTGGACGTGGGTGCCTTGTGGGGTGGGGGGGGACCGGCTGGCGTGTCCTGAGGGCTTCCCAGCTTTTCTGGGCTGTATTTTACCTCTGCTCTGAGGCAGAAAATACCCCTAAGGTGCAGAGAGACAGAGTCACCTGCCTGCTGCCCCACAGCCTGGTGTGGGACCCACCCCGCCCACAGGCCCTCCGTGGCCTTCTTGGCCACCCCATGCCATGGGAGCCTGGATGGTCAGAAGGCATCCTGTGTCCTGTGTCCCAGCTCCAGGGGCAGGTGGCCTGAGCCCCTGGGCTGCCTTGGCCTTCCTTCTCTGTGGTGGTGGGAGGGTCTCCGCCAGCTCTGCAGCACGTGGTTGCCCTGGGGAGCGCCCAACACGGCCTGTGAAGGGCTCCTTGGGTGGAGGTGGTTTTCCTCACAAGGCCTCCTGCCCACAGGCATCAGTCCTGCCGGAGGAGGCTCACCTCCATTGCCCATGATCCCCTCACCTCCCAACTTTCTGCACAGCCCTGGTTTCTACCTGCCCAACATCCCTCCTCCCTCCTGTTTTCTCCACATACTAACGCACCCCACCCCCACCCCCGCACCACCTCCGCCGCCCTGCCGCTACACCCAGAGGAAGCTTTTAGACAGCAGGCTGATCCCATTCCTCCTCTACTCCAAGCACTCTCCTGATCTGCTGGCTTGTCTGCAGATCCCCTCCTTGCCCTCACTTGCTCCCCATCTCCAGCAGGTCCTGCCCTGGGGCCTTTGCACATGCTCTTCCCAACATGGTCCTCCCTGCTGCACAGCCTGATCTAAAGCTCACCTCCCTCTCTTCCTCATCACTCTCTCATCCTCCGAGGCCTGGGGCTGGCTTGTCCCCACCACATCCACGGGTCAGAGTGGGTGCAAGCAGTGTGAGCAAAGGCTTGGAGCTGAGAAGCAACCACAGGCTGCAGGGAGAATGGTGATCCCCCACTTCTGCATTCATTCCTCTGCTAATCCCACCAGCAGGAAGTCAGGGGTGTTCACCCCAGGTGGAGGAGCTGGGGTTTGAACCCAGAGCCCCTAATTGGGGCTTGTTGTACCCACCCGCCCCCCTCCATTGTGAACCCCCTGCTCTGCTCCCAGTCCTGAGCACCTCTTTTACCTCCTCTGTGACTGCACCTGCCATCCTGTTACCACTGGGGATAGGCCTTGGCTGGGAGGAGTGTCCTTGGGAGCCCAGGGGCAGGGGCCTACCAGCCAAAGATGGAAGTAGGAGGATGACCAGTCATAGCCAATCGAATTCTTTTATATATATGAAATATATATATTTTATATATATAATAAATATATATATATATTTATTTATTTATTTATCTGGTTCTGCCGAGTCTCGGGACTTCTCTTGTGGGTCAGACAGTACAGAATCTGCTTGCAATGCAGGAGACCGGGATTTGAACCCTGGTTTGGGAAGATCTCCTGGAGAAGGGAATGGCAGCCCACTCCAGTATTCTGGCCTGGGAAATCCCAGGGATACAGCACAATGGATCTTTAGTTCCAGCATGTGGGATCTAGTGCTCCAACTGGGGATCGAACTCTGGCTCCCTGCATTGGGAGCTTAGCCACTGAACCACCAGGGAAGTCCCAGCCAATTGACTTCTTGAAGTCTCTTTCTGTTTAAACTTTTGTAAAAATAGATATTTATCTGAGAAAAGGCAGGTTAACAGCAAAGCAGCCAGGTGCTTGCTCCTGCTGCTGCTGTCTTCTCTCTGTGCAGTGTGCCCCTGCTGCTGGTCTACCCGTAGCCACTACCTCCACCCTCCCAGTATACGTCGAGTACCTGCTGAGACCATTACATATGCTTTGCTGGCGGTGCTTTGCAGGGCTGCCTGGCTCTCTGTCAGGGTCCCAGGGGAGGTTTCCCTGGTTCACTTGCTCCGCCTGCCGTGAACCCTGGGGCAGGGTTCTCCCTTTAGCCCCGGAGAGGCTCTGAGGCCTGTGGGTGTGCTTGGGGCTGGGAGGGCGTGTACCTCCTCCAAGCCCCCACACCACCTGGCAGGGCCTCCCCCACCCCCGGCTGTGCGGCATGGGTGACAGCAGAGGTACTTTTGGTTCAGTGTCCACAGTGAACCGAAGACATGGGGAAACAGTGCTAATTCTCAGGACAGAGGTTTTGGAGAAAAAGGAAGCTGGGAGGGAAGTGGGGGTTGCCGGAGCTGCTGGTGGGCTGGGGTGGGGTGGGGGTTGCAGATTTTAAATAAAGCCACTGGGGAAGGCTTTCGTCCCAGTGGCATTTGCACAGACTTAAAAGACATCAGAGCTGTGTAGATTGTCGGGGGAGGAGTGTTCTGGAAGAGGGGATGGCACGCGTGCAGAGGCCCCAAGGCGGGATGTTCTTGGCAGGTGGCGAGCAGGAGGAGGAAGCCAGGGTGGCTGCGGTGGAATCAGGGCCACCAGGGCTGGGGACAGAGCCCTGCCCCCATCACTGCCGCTATCACTGCCCCTGACCCCTGAGCTGGGGGGAGCCAGGAGGGGTCTGCACGTTGATCAGATGAGCCCCGGTGGGAAAGGGGTGCCTTTGGAAGCCTGTGCCAACAGAATTGGTCAAGAGGAGCCAAGATCAAAAAATATATATATATAAAAAAAAAAAGAGGAGCCAAGATCGAAGGTGGGGGTGAGAGTCATGGAATCTTGGCCTTGAACAACTGGAAGGGTGGGGCCACCCCTGGAGGTGGACGGCAGAGGCCTGGGTTTGGGGGACACCCGCCCTCTCCCAGCAGTGCAGCGTGTGCTGTGTCCCAGCCTAGGTGGCAACTGGCCTCTCCTGGCCACTTGGCTTCCTGGAGTAAGAGTCAGCCAGTCTGGGCTGACGGCTCTGGAAAGCGCCACCTGCCCCTGCTGCATGGACTCAGGACCCAGCCGCCAGTGACCTTTCTCTCCATTTCTGCTCTGTGGCTGGCCGGTGGGCGGGCCCTTCCCTTGCCTTCCAGGAGATTGTGTGGGGTTGGGGGAGTGTGTTTGACCCTCAACTCTGCCTCGCAGCCCAACTCAGGTGCTTTGAGGCTCCTCCCCCCACCCCATAAATAATTGCCCCAGGCTCTTTGGGCAGGTCTGGGCGCATCTGCAGGTAGCCTGCTCAGCCCAGCCCTCCAATTAGGCAGCCTTCTCAGGTGCCCAGCAGGGACTCCAGAGGGACCAGCCCTCCATGCAGACAGGAGCTGGCAGCTTACTGCTCACTGAACACCCCCAGTAACAGTCCAGTCCTGGTGGTCTCGGGCATAAGGGGTGCCCAAGCTTAAGTGGGAACGGGGCTTGGGCTCAGTGAAGCTGGGGTGGGATCCCTCCCCACAAGGTCTGGCTTCTGGGCCCCAGCAGCTTTAACATTCACATTGTTTGCTTTTTAAATTTTGGAATTCAGAAGGTTCTGAAGCAGGGGTGGGCTCCTGCTCCAGGTGTGTGCTGAGGCTTTTGCATTACGGGGCAGAGTGGGGACGTGTGGCTCGCGAAGCCGATAATATTTATACTCCAGCTCCTTCTAGAGACAGTCTGCCCACCAGTGTCCTAAAGGGTTTGCCGTGGGAAGAGAGCCGACACCTTGCCTCCCCAAGGCTTGTTGCCAAGGCTGTGGTCAAAGCCAGTTCTGGCGCCCCCTCCCCAGGGGCAGCTGTAGCGCAGACCCCCTCCTCGAGTTTGTTTCCGCACCTGGCAGCCTGAGCTGCACGCTGCTCTGCACCTGCTCTTCCCACTTAAGCTGTCCTGGGGGTTGGCCTTTTGTCGGAGCACAGAGAGCCACCTGATGGGACCTACCGTATTCATGGGGCTTAGTGTTCCTCCACGTGGGGCCACAGCACATAGGCGGGCGTTTAGGTCCTTACCGTCTGTTGCTGCTAAAAACCGTTCCGCATCCCGTCTGACAGTGGTCCTTGGTCCCCCTGTGTATGCGCCACCTGCAGTGGCTGCTTCTGAGATGTTAGTCATTTTGGTAGACAGTGCTAGCTTGCCCTCCCTGGAGGTTGTCACTCCTACCAGCCATAGCCTCCTCAGCTTGTCCGTGGTGTTGGTGTTTTTTGGCCTTGCCACACAACTTGTGGGATCCCAGCTCCTGGATCGGGAATTGAACCCAGGCCCCCCTGCAGTGGAAGTGCAGAGCCCTAACCACTGGACTGCTAGGGGAGTTCCAGCCTCATCAGTTTTTAATCAAACTTTTCAATCCCTTCCAGTCTGCAGTCAGATGACTTCTCAGTGTAGAGGATTTTTTGGTTTGTTTTTGGTTTTGAGGGGTGGTGTTTTTTTTCTTGCTTCTTCAAATTTATGTTTAAATTGAGATATGATTGACATGCAATAACCTGATACGAGCTTCTGGTATAAAGTGACTTCATGTTTTGATTCATCACAGAATGATCACCACTCCTCAGGGTAGTTTTAAATTTTTAAACTTTAAAATCCAGTTCCCATACAGTGAAATCCACAGATACTTAGCTTGTCATTTGAGTTGTAGCAGAGGCATGTGCTGAGTAACCCCAGTGCCACCAAATACAGAACATTTCCATCACTGCTGAGTCGCCCCACCGCCCCACAGCCCCCAGAGGCCGCCTCCGTTCTGAGTTCTGTCACCATGGATTAGTTTTGCCTCTTCAGGAAGGTGACGTAACACACACAGCATGGCCATCTCCGCATCTGCCTTCTTTGTTTCAGCTGTACGGCTTCACGTCCGTTCATGTCGATGAATGGATTACAGGTTTTATTGTATGAGCGACCACAGCTTGTCCACGTGTTCTTCTATTGCTGGTCACTCGGGTTGCTTCCAGTTCAGAGCCACCGGAATAGATTAGCCAGGCATTCTTGCACAAGTCTTTTTGTAGACTTACTTCTGCTTATTTGGGAAATACCTTTAACAGTGGGTTGCTGGTTACAGGGCCAGGTGTATTTATTAGCCATTGGCTAACAGTTGTCCAGGATGGTTGTTCCATGTTACAACTATGTTCCCTGTTACCTCAGCAGAGAGTTCTGGTTGCTCCACATCCTTGGCAGCACTTGGAATGGCTGGCCTTGTCATTTTAGCCGTTGTAAGTAGAAGTTTCGTAGGTTTCATCTGTTTGTGTATTTATTAGCCACGCCTTGAGTGGCATGCCAGATCTTAGTGCCCTGACCAGGGACCAGACCTGAGCCCCCCTGCAGTGGAAGTGCAGAGCCTCAACCAATGGACCATCGGGAAGGTCCCTGTGTAGAGGTTTTTAAACGAACCTTGCATTCCTGGGCCAGATCCCAGGGGGCCTGGCTGTTTGCTCATGTTTTGTTAAAGATATTTTACATTCATGAGAGATGGTCAACTGTGTTTTCCCCTTCTTCATGCAGTTCTGTCAGGTTTTGGAAGCAGGGTTATGTTGGCCTCATTAAAATGAGTCAAGAAGTGTCCTTCCTCCTCTACTTTCTGAAAGAGTTTGTCTGTTTTATTTATGTCCTTGCTGAGAGGCTTGTGGAATCTCAGTTCCCCAACCAGGGATTGAACCCTGGCCCCGGTAATGAAAGCCTGGAATCATAACCACTAGGCCACCAGGGAATTCCCTGGAAGAGTTTATATGTAGTTCATATGATTTCTTCCTTAAACATCTGATGGAATCATGAGTTCATTTTTTTTTTTAACTGATAAAAAGCTTTTCAAACTTCTGTATGTTTCAATGCTAGTCTTGATAATCTGTGTGTTTGGAAGAGTTTGTTCGTACCCTCTACATTGTTGGATTTATTGGTGTGAAGCTACAGCCCCCTCTCCCGCTTCCCCCGCCCTCCCACCCTGGTCAAAGGCCCGAGGGTCTGTACTGTTGGCCACCTCTCGTTCCTGACAGTCTGTATTCTCACAGTCTTACTGTTCAGTCTAGCTCAGTGTTTATCAAAGAACTTTGGCTTTGTTGGTTTTCTCTGTTGTTGGCTTTCTAGTTCATTGACTTTCATCTTTATCTTTAGTTTCCTTCCTTCTAATGGCTTTGGCTTTCAGTTTGTGCTTTTTTTTTCTAGCCTCTTGTGGAGGAAGCATACAGCTTTCATTTTTAAATCCTTTTCTTTTTTTTGCATCTTAAACCCATTTGATTTAAAAAACACACACATTTATTTATTTCTTTATTGGGCTGTGCCAGGCCTTAGTTGTGAAGTGGGATCTTTAGTTGTAGTGTGTGAACTCTTAAGTTGCAGCCTGTGGGATCCAGTCCCCTAACTAGGGATGGAACCTGGGCCTTCTGCATTGGCAGGTGGATTCTCAACCACTGGACCACCAGGGAAGTCCAGTTCTCAGCCCTCTTGAACAGAGGGGCTATAGAGGCTGCTACTCCCCGAGAGGCCCTCAGTGGGGGACACAGGGGGTGTGAGTGTTCCCTGGACCATAGGCTGTGATGAGTGGCCCCAGGAAGGGGCAGGATCCAACCCCCCACCATCCCCGGTGGGCCCTGCATCCATCCCACCTGGGTGGGCCCAATCTGAAGAGGGTCAGGCCTGGAGGGATGATGGTGGTTGGCACCCTTGCCAGGGCCCAGGCCTGACCTTGACCCCACGTTTGTTGTTAGTTCCACAGAATAACGAGAAGCTTCAGGAGAGCCCCTGCATCTTCGCCTTGACCCCCAGACAGGTGGAGCTGATCCGGAACTCCAGGTGCGCTGTGCCTGCCACCAGGCAGCCCAGGGAGCCTCCACCAGGAAGGGTGGCCCCCACCACACGCTCTCAGCACCTTTGACCCACAGGCCCCAGGTGGGCCAGTCGTCCCCCTTTCACAGGGTCCCCCTCACTGGGAGCCTCACTGCTCCCAACATCCAGGATGGGGGTGTTCTCTGTGGGGTGTGGGGCAACATCCTGCCCCCACCCCCTTAAGGCCAGGAGACCCCCAGTGGTGACCACCTGTGTCCCCTGGGGGCAGGACCACCCTGGGTGAGCAGACAAGGGAGGCAGGCTGGTCCCAGGCTCTGACTCTGCCTCTCGAGGCCTTCAGTTTCCAGCTGGGACAAGTCACCACCAGGGCGGCCGCCCGGTGGGCACAGGGCCCACACCTACTAGCCCTCTTAGCATCCATACCGGCCCCCATTCTCCAGAGAGAGATCATTTGCCCAAGTCACCAGCAAGAAGACAGTGGGGCAGAATGTTCTAGGCAGTGCCCTGAGGCCTTTGGTTGCCGTGGGAGGTCGCGGGTTAGTCCACTTGGCTGGTCCCTGGCGAAGGCTCAAACTGGCTGCTGGGCACAGGCCCTCTCACTGACCCTCCTCTGCTCCCCATACAGAGAACTGCAGCCTGGGGTCAAGGCCGTGCAGGTTGTCCTAAGGTAAGCCCAGGTGTGCCTGGTCACAGGGGCGGGTGGGGACACGACCCTTGCCCACCTTCCCCTCCACCATCCTGGATGGCTGAAGTCCTGCCTCGCCGCACCCCAGGACCCTTTCAGACTGCCTCTGCCCCTACCTGATCCTCCCTTTCTGCTCTCTGGCCTTGTCCCTGGATGCACCATCATGCTGCCACCCCGCCCCCCGCCCCCCTGCCTCAGGCCAGACACTGGGTCCCTGAGGACCTCCCCACACCCGTACAGTCTAGCATTGAGATCCCCCTGGCAGGCCAGAATAGACACAGGTCATGTCGTCTCCCCCTAGGCCCCTGTCTGTCCTCCCCACCTCTCCCAGCGGGCCCACCCCTGCCCACGGTGCTCGTGACCCCATGGTCCCCATTGTCCTTGCAGAATCTGCTATTCAGACACCAGCAGCCCTCAGGAAGACCAGTACCCACCCAACATCGCCGTGAAGGTCAACCACAGCTACTGCTCGGTGCCGGTGAGTGGATGCCCAGCAGCCGGGTGTGCTGCGGGGTGGGGCCGAGTGCTGGGGGGCGGTGGGCACAGCACCTAGAGGTGGTCGCAGCCGGCGCATCTGCCCCCAGGGCTACTACCCCTCAAACAAGCCTGGAGTGGAGCCCAAGAGGCCGTGCCGCCCCATCAACCTCACCCACCTCATGTACCTGTCCTCGGCCACCAACCGCATCACTGTCACCTGGGGCAACTACGGCAAGGTGAGCGGCCGGACCCGCCTGCCTGCCCGAGCGCCTCTGCCCAGCCTGCCCCCGCAGCCTGGCCCTGACTAAACCGCCCCTTCCCGCCCCGCCACCCCCAGAGTTATTCCGTGGCCTTGTACCTGGTGCGGCAGCTGACCTCCTCGGAGCTGCTGCAGAGGTTGAAGACCATCGGGGTCAAGCACCCGGAGCTGTGCAAGGCACTGGGTGAGCCCCGGGGCTTTTGGCACTGCTGGGTGGGGCTCCCCTCAGTCTCTGGTGCTGACCTCCAAATTTGCTGGGGCTTGTTGTTGTGGGCGGGCCCTCCATGGAGGAACCTGGACTTCCCAGGGTCCAGCTGTCACCCTGGGGTTGGGGTGCTCTGGAAGGTCTCTAGAGAGTGCAGAAGGAAGTGGGGAGTCAGACCGGGAACCATCAGTGCAGAGGCCCTGAGGAGGGACGAGCCAGAGCTCAGTGAGTGGGCACAGAGAGGCAGGGTGAGGGCCACTGAGGTCCATGGGGCAAGGGGCCTTGGAGGGCTTGTGGGGGAGGGGAGGACCCCTGTGATCAGTGGTCCAGGCACGTGGTTCTGGGCTGATGTGCAGAGACAGGGTGCATGGGGTCAGCACTCAGAGGCTGAGGATGAGGGTCTGACCAGGGATGCTGAGACCATTCAGTTTGGGTTGTATTTTTTTCTTTTTTCTAAACCAATTAAAGGGAGTGGGGATACATAGAGCATTAAAAGCCCAAAGTGATAGCTTAGATAGGCAGATAGAACCTTCCTTCATCCTACCCTGGGGCAGCCCTGTATGGCAGTGGCTTGGGAATTCCCTCTCTGGTCACCTGGAGGCCCTGGTGGGCTGGCTTCCAACTCCATCCTCATGCAGTTCTGGGCAGCAGGGCCTGGCCACGTCCCAGTCTGACCAGTGGAGACACTGAGGCCAGCGTGGCAGAGTTAGGGCTCTGTGACCCCAGGGCCTCAGCCTAAGCAACCCTCTGCCTCCCCTCATTTTCTTCAAAGGGCCCTTTCTTCAACCCTACCCCCACCTGCCTGTTTACCTGTGGGGGCAATGGCCAACGTGACCAGAGGAGGTGGGCTCCCCACATTGGGCTTGGCATGGGGCTGGGCAGGGTTATCCAGGCACTGCGGGCCCCAGGTTGACTCCTCACTGAACGGCCAGGAGCAGCAGTATGGCAGCAGTGTGTGGGCCAGCTGACCGCCTGCTCGGGCAGCTGGGCTTGCTCTCTGCTCGCAGCGCGGAAGTCCTGTTGTGCGTCTCAACAGAACCTCTCCGCTGCACGCGCCCTCCCTCTGTCGTGTGGAGGGGGACCAGGGCCTCGCTATGAAGCATGGTGTGCGCTGGATCCATTCTCAGCTGCTCTGGGTCTTTTTGAGGGGGCCAGGGCCTCGGGGTCTATCCTTCGTTAGTACTTCTCAGCCAGAGAGAGGGGCCACAGGGTGGCTGAGAACAGCAGGGCACTCCAGGGTGGGGACAAACTGGCAGGTCGCCCTCAGCCCCATGTGGGAGGAGGAGGAGGGAAGAGCAGAGTGCCCTCCAGTGTCCTCCAGCTCCCTGCGCCCCCTGCAGGCCCACCCCCAGGGCTGCAGTGCGCCATTTCCTTCCAGGCTTTTTTCCCTCTACACCTCGTGTACTCATAGTCAGGTAGCTTTGTGGTTGGCGCCCACTGTCTTCTGATTTGTGAGAGAAGCAGGCTTGAGCGGTGCAAGGAAGCTATCTCATGGGCTCGCTCCTGTGAGCCCCTAGAGGGCCCCCAGAGGGTGCTTCTGGCCTTGGGGCTTCCCAGCTCTTGGAGGCCTTAATTTTTATCAGAAAGAACAGTCACGGCAGGTGACCTTTGTCAGCTCATCTGGGTCTTTCCAGAAAGGGTAGGCTTGTCAGGGGGCCCCCTTGTGTGCACTCAGATTGTTGTCAGAATTGAGCGGCACTGCCCAGGGCTCTTTAACATTAGCTGCTCCTCATAGTCCTGGGCCCTGGAGCTCAGACATGTGTCCCATCACTGGAGGAGGTGGGTGTGATGGACTTGCCATGTGGACCTTCTGAAGTGGGGGCACTGAGCTGTTAGCTGCTGCCCTCCCAAGCATCTCTGTGCGCTGAGGGAACCCGCTGCTCAGCCCTGGGCCTGCAGGCACCCCTGTTCCTCCCCGCTGACATCGGTCACCCCTTCCCACAGTCAAAGAGAAGCTGCGCCTGGACCCTGACAGTGAGATCGCCACCACGGGCGTGCGGGTCTCCCTCATCTGCCCGGTGAGTCAGCGCATGAGGTCATAGGGGCAGCCAGTGGTGGGTGGCGCTGGCTGGGCAGCTGTTCACACCCATCCCTCTGCCCCTGCAGCTGGTGAAGATGCGTCTGTCGGTGCCCTGCCGCGCGGAGACCTGCGCGCACTTGCAGTGCTTCGACGCAGTCTTCTACCTCCAGATGAACGAGAAGAAGCCCACCTGGATGTGCCCGGTGTGTGACAAGCCGGCCCCTTATGACCAGCTCATCATCGACGGGTGAGTCCCAGGGGCGTGGGGACCCCTTGCCTCCCTGGGCCTTTGGAAAGAGGAGCGGGGCCCTGTGACCCCTGAGGCCTTCATGGTCCCTCCCGGTGCCTCTCATCCTGTGGCAGCTCCGATGGCCCCGGGCAAGAAAGAGAGGCCAATGTCAGCCCTGGAGGATCTGTCAGGGTCTTTGCTGTCTGCTTGGCGATAGTGTAGCTTCGGGTTCAGAAGAGGAGCTCCAGACCCGCAGGTCTGCTGTTGCCCGCCCGTGACCTTGCATTTTCTGAGCCTGTTTCTTCCCCCGGGAACCTGCACAGCTTGGGGAGCGGCTTCTCCAGCGGTGCTCAACAGAGGCTTAGTCGCATCTTTCATGTGGAAGAATGAGGCGGACACGCGTCTCCCCAGCACTCTGCCCAGTTCTGTTGTCCCTTTCCTAGGGGGCAGCAGTGTGCGATCAGACTGTCCCCTGAGCCTAGCCAGCAGGCCCTCCCCACACTGAGGGGAACATGGGGAACGAGGCCATTCTCCCCAAAGGGAAACTTCACTCTGGGCTTAAGTTTCCAGAAGTCCAGCACCTGACTACCAGGCTCCTGCCAGGTGCTGGCCACACCCACTTCTGACCCCAGAGCTGGGGCTGGTGGGGTTGGGGGCTGGGTGGCCCAAGCAGGAGGGGCCATGGGGAAGCTCTGGACAGCTGACTGCATGACGGCCCCACCCACATCCGATGGTCGAGGTGCAGCTGGGGCCAATGCTGTGAGGAATGGGGTAGCCCTGACCCGCAGTGGCCGCACGTTGCTGGTCGTCACCATCAGACACTTGTCTCAGTCCGCTCACTGCGTTAGATGTCTTGCAAGCCCTCCCTCTCATCTGCTCAGGGAGGTGGGCTTTGATCATCCCCATGTTACAGATGAGGAGACTGAGTCTCAGGAGGGGCGTCCCACAGCCCAGGCCCCAGCTCCCAGGGGGCCAGGCAAGGACTTGAAGAAGCAAGTCCAGTCAGGCCAACTATGAGCCTGGGTCCCCTCCCAGCAAGGACCAAGCCGCCACTCCCACAGTGTCCAGCCTGGGGTGGGGTGAGGAGGCCCCTGGGGCCGGGCACCAGGCTGGGCCTGAATGGCAGCTCTGTTCCCGGCCTGGCAGCTGTGCAGCCTGGGCCCGCCTCCCCCTACAGGCCTGGAGCAGGTCACTTGGGCCCAAGTGCTGGTAACTCTGACAGCTCTAGGGACACACAGGCCTAGGGCTGGGTAGTGTGATGATGTCCCACACAGACTGTGATTCCATCAGCCTGCAGGGCCTGAGTGTAGCCAGGGAGGCTTCTTGGAGGAAGGGCCCTTGAGTCATACAGTTCTTCCTCAAGACTTTGCTGTTTTGTTTCTGGCCCTTAGCTGGGTGATTTAGGGGGTCCCCAAAGAACTCCATCCTTCAAGGAACTCCCCTGTGGGCATGTGAGATGGGAGGACTGAGCCAGACACAGACACTGTTACTTATGCTCTGCTTAGAGGAGAAGAGGAGCATAGAGTAGGGCTTTGGGGGATGAGTAGGAGTTTTCCAGGTGTGACATACGGCAGCCAGAGCTGTGCTCATACTGTGGTGACCAGGGGGTGATGGGGTTTGGAGGGGCCCCTTCAGCCACAGAGGGTGTACTGGACAAGGCCTCCCTCCTGTGTGATCATGATGGAGGGGATCAAAGCCACCTCTAGGCAGGTGCAGTGTGGATGTTGAACAAACGCTGAGGGCTCTGGTGGGTGTGCCCTGCTCTCGGCCCCTCCCCAGACCCTTGCAGCTGCTGTAAAGTGTGGGTGCTGGGCCCGCATCACTGTGCAGGTGGGGAGACCGAGGCCCAGGAGCAGCTGTGGCAGGACCAGAATTCAGGCCTGCTGTCACATGGCCTCATGCCTAGGGGGACTCACTCCCCCACCCTACCCCCCCGCCTCTGCATCTCCAGCTATAAAGTAAGACTTGCTGGCGGTCCATTAGGAGCAGCACCTGGGGGTGCTTCCCGCAGCCGCCCTTGGGGGGTGCTGCTGGCTGCAAGTGACCTGGGCCCCTCCTCCTCCCCAGTGAGCCCAGAGCCTCTCAGGGCCTTTGAGCCCCGTGTGTCTCCTTTCTGAGCCCCAGATTCCTCATCTGTAAACGCAGGCAGTGTCAGGATGGGAGGGTGGAGGCCAGGTAGGGGGCCCTCCTGTGGCTTCCCCAGGCCTCATGCTCCAGAGCAGCTCCGCCGTCATCTTGCCATGGGGGTGGAGGTGGTGACTGGAGGGCTCACTGTGTGTGGCCCTCACAGAACCTCAGGCTACCAGGTGTGGCCAGTGCTGTGTACTCACCCCTGCTGCTTCCTGGCCTGGATCTCCCTGCCTGCAGGGTGAGGCAGACCCAGGGCCCACCCTCCGCAGTAGCTACAAGGGTCTGGGGAGGGGCCAAGTGCCCAGGCCAGGAGCAAGGCACACACCAGAGCCTCTAGCTTCTCTTCAGCATCATGCCCTGAAGCACTGTTCTGGAGAAGGAGATGGCTCCTGGGGAGCACAGTGCAACCCTGGAGTCAGCACCCCTCTTCCTACCCCTAGGCTCCTCTCCAAGATCCTGAGCGAGTGCGAGGACGCGGACGAGATTGAGTACCTGGTGGATGGCTCGTGGTGCCCGATTCGCGCCGAGAAGGAGCGCAGCTGCAGCCCCCAGTGCCCTATCCTTGTGCTCGGTGAGGCCACCAACCTCTTCCTGGGGCTTGTCTTCCGCCCCACCGCCTGTTTATCTGAAACACGACTGTCCCGGTGGAGTCAGTCCCTCTAGAGAGGGGCATCCAAGGGTCAGTGAGCAGTCAGAGATGGTCCAAGTGCAGCCCCATCCAGAGTGCAAGGGGCCTGGGGGCATCAGGCCCCTCGCCCTGTCCTTCAAAGTGGGCCGCACGGCCAGGCTGCCCCTGCCCCTCTCTGGCCTTGATTCCCCTGCCCTACAGGTTAGCAGCACCCCCGAGCATCTGTCCCCTCTCCCCTGCAGGCACCTCGGACGCCAATGGGCTCCTCTCTACCCCCAGCGTCAACGGCGGGGGCGGCAGCGTGCTTGGGGGTGCGGGCAGCGGAGGCGGCCCAGTGGGCAGCGTGGAGAATGGGAAGCCGGGAGCTGATGTGGTGGACCTAACGCTGGACAGCTCGTCGTCCTCAGAGGAGGAAGAGGAAGAAGAGGAGGATGAGGAGGACGAGGACGAGGAGGGCCCCCGGCCAAAGCGCCGCTGCCCCTTCCAAAAGGGTCTGGTGTCGGCCTGCTGACTGCTGGCCGCTGCCGCGCCAGCCGGACTCTCGACTTTCCTGGTGCTCACCACTTGGAGGGGCACAGGCGGGCCTTGGGCACAGAGGGAGGAGTGATTTTTTTTTCTTTTCATTGTTGTTCATTTTGTTTTTTCCACCCCTTTCCCTGGCTCCTGGCACCTGTACCTCTGGACTCTCCCATCGGAGGATTAAAAAAAAGGAAAATGACAAAAAAAAAGTATAAAAAAAGAAAAAGAAAACAAAAAGCAAACTGAAAAACAAGGCAAGCCACCCACACAGCCGCTTCCCCAGCCAGTGTCGGAGCCCAGAGTCGGAGCCGACCCTGAGGGGAGGCCCAGGACGCCTTGACCCCGGACGACCATTCCAGCTGGTGCGAGGGACCGGGTGGTGGGAGTTCAGGGAGGACTGGCAGCCAAGTGGCCTCTCCCTGGCAGCGGTGGCAGCAGTGGCCACAAGTCTTGACATTCATCTGTTCCTTTGCTTTCTCTCTCCCTGCTAACATGCTCTCATGAGAGCCCAGAGCAGGGAGCCTCTTAGCCAAGAAGCCATGGAGTGGGTGGGGGTTGGGATGGGGCCTTGGGGGGGCAGGGGTGGGCAATGGGGGGACGTGGGGGGCCAGGGAGGGTTTAGCCACAGATGTGTTGTATTTTTTGAAAGTGCAATAACTTGGTATTTTGAAGACTCGGCATGTGGCCAGGGCCCCCCCCACCCCCCTGGCAGCAGGCGGGGGCCCCAGGGCGCGGCACCGTGTGGCGTGGTGGGGGGGTGGGTCTCAGTTTTCTAGCCAGCTACCTCGGTAACTCCAATTCAGGTTAACTTCCCTAGGGAACAGTGCAGGTGTCCACGGACACCGCCTCCTCGGTGGGGTGGGGGCTGCCACTTCGGAGGGGTGGAACGGACCTGCCTGGCCTCTCCATTTGGGGTGGTTCCTCCCCCATCTTCTTGCTCTTGGGTTTTCCGACGGGTACAAGGCCTGCCCGGCTCCCCCCTCCCCCGGGAGCCTCACTCTGGTCTTCCAACAGGACTGGGCGTCAGCTCCCCGCCCGGCTCTACCCGCCCCCCAGTGGCTCCCAGCCTGGGGGCTGGTTCAACGACCATGGGGGCTCCCGCAGCGGCCCCAGACGCCTCCACTGGGTGCCCAGCCCCCCGCCCAACACCCTTGTCCCCTGGAGGCCGCACCTGGTTCTCCAAGACCGCCTGTGCCCGCCGTTCTTTTTTTGCTTTTATTCTTCCCTGCACCCCTCACCCTCAGACCCCAGAATAATTTTTCTTTGTATGAACAGAACTCTCCTAGTCAGGAAGCAATATCATTTCAGGTCTAGAGAAGAAAGGGACGTAAATCTGGTCGAGGGCAAATTCAGTTTTGCTGTATAAACTCGGTTGCGCAGTTCGGCCCCCCCTCTGTCTGCACCGGCAGCTGAGGGCCACTGTTTTCTAATATTTGTATTCTAATTTAATTGTTTTTTAAAAACGCAAATAAAAAAGTCAAGGTGAAGCTACCATAGTGTCCGCCTCTCTGTGGGTCGGGGGCCATGGCCGGGAGCAGAGGACAAAGCCAGAAGCCCATCCACACTCCATGCTCCTGGCTGTGCCAAGGGACCTTCTGGCTTCAGGAGGCACAGTATCCAGTCCAGTCAGAAAGGTTCTACCTTGAACTTCGAGGTTCAGTGTGTGTCTGCTGGGCCGGGCCAGTTCAGAAGAGCCACCAAAATACAAGGAGGGTCCCTGCTCACTCTGAGGGGCCAAGAAGATACGCACATGGCTAATAAGCTCATAGAAAGATATCACCAGTCAACGGGAATATGTGCTCCTCGTCCCCACTAAGATGGCTAGTCAGCAAGGATCAGGGAGAAGTGAGGCCCTGGAGCAGCCGCAGTGGGAGAGCCCCGGCCAGGGTTGCCATTTGGCCCAATGGCTCTGCTCAGGTGTCTTCCCGAAAGGTAAATGAAAACAGGTTCACATAAACACTGGTACATAAGTGTTTGTGTGGTCATAGCAGCATGATTCACAACAGCCAAAAGGTGGTTGGGAAACAACCCAGATGTCTGTCAACAGATGGACAGACACACACCATGCACTCCATCCACAGTGGATTATGCGGGTGCTAAGTCACTTCAGTCGTGTATGACTCTTTGCAACCCCATGGACGGTAGCCCGCCAGGCTCCTCTGTCAAGGGATTCTCCAGGCAAGAATACTGGAGTGGGTTGCCACGGTCTCCAGGGAATCCTCCAGACCCAGGGACCAAAACCCACATCTGAGTCTCCTATGCTACAGGCAGATTCTTTACCACTGAGACAGCAGGGAAGCCCAGTGGAAAATGATCCGACCTTAAAAAGGAGCGAAGCACTGACACTCGCCACAATGCGGATGAACCTTGAGGACAGGATGGTCAGTGAGAGAAGCCAGACACACAAGACCATGTAGTGTGTGATTCCATTTACATAAAACATCCAGAACAGGCAGATCCACAAAGACAGGGTGGGCACCCGGGGTGGGAGAGGGGCATATGTAGTGAGTGGTCAAGTGGGGAGGGGTGTCTTGATGGGGTGGTGAGAATGTTCTGGAACTAGATGGAGGGGATGGTTGCACAGTTCTCTGAACACGGCAAGACTTCTCGCAGCATGGGAGGCAGGGGAGCCTGAGTGAAGATGCCCTCCTGGGCCGAGGAGCTATAGAGCCATCGTCCTTCACCGTCCTCATCAGAGGCCTCCGGTCTCTCATGGCTGGCTCAGGTCCCTGTGGGATCTGGCCATGGAACCCCTAACCCCCAACCCCACCCAGCCCAAGTTGGAGGCCTGGGTCCACGTGAGCACAGATAGGTAAGTGACCTCACTACTGGTGGAAGACCCCTGGAATCATCACTCTGCAACCTCCCAGCCAGGGCCTCCCAGGTCATGGTGGCCCCTCCATCACCCTACCCCCACCCCAGCCCTGCTGGCTCCAGTGAGTCTAGGAGACAGGAGTGGGAAGGACCCTCCCAGGGCCCTGAACCAGAGGTGGGGGCTGAAGCCTTTTGACGGCCCCCTCCCCAGTGAGTGGGCCCTGGCCTGACTCCCCCACCATGAAATGTAGGGGGAGCGGTCAGCTGAGATCTTGGAGCATGTCAGCAGGGCCCTCTGGAAGACTTGGGATTCCCTGGCCAAGGCCACCCCACCCAGGGCCTCCAGAAACCCTGCAGGTGACCAAGGAGCCTGCCTAGCCAGTTCTCCCTGTACACCCCTGCCCTCACCATCCCTCAGGTCCCTTCCTGGTGCCACCCACCCGTGCCTGGGGGGTACATGTCACCTCCTCTGTAGGGGTTCCCGGGTCTGGCACTGCTGGTGACACCTACCCCTCCCTAGGAGCCCAGAGATGGGGTCACTGCATCCAGGTCACTGCACCCAGGCCTGGCAGGAAGGGTCAGGTTGAGCTTAAGGAACTCGAATAGGCAGATCCCCCAAGGAGTGTGGACAAGGGGCCCAGGCCCTAGGGAAGGGGCCCCCCAGCCCCCAGCCCCACTCCCCTGTCTCCCTCCCCACTCCCCGGCCCGCAACAAAACACAAAGAACATCAAAATCAGGCAACTGAGACAGCAGCGGTCATAACAGGCTGCGTTTAGTGGTTTTTTTTATGTACAAGAAAAATGATTTTTTTGTCTAGTTTTTCATCATCTTTTGTCTTTTTGTTTTTTTATTATTATTACTTTTAAAGCTTCTCCCTCCCCACCCCCAAAAAGTGCATTTTTATCAATTGATTTTTTTTTTTAATCTCCCACACTTTATAAAGACTCTCAAATACAGTCTCTGGAATGTCTGCTCTGTGCTCTGTGCCCCCCGAGGGCGCCACCCCGCCCTGCTCCACCAGGCCTGGCCCCCCAAAGTCCAAGGCACCTCATGTCTGTGGGCCCGGGTGGGGCAGGGGAAACCCGTGGCCACAGCCTTCAGGCAGCTCCAGCTGCGGGATGGGGGTCTCCCCAGACCCCTCCCTCCCCAGCCCTGCCCCCATCCCCCTGTAAATCTATATATTTAGTGCGAGCTAGTCTTACTCTGAGGTTATCACTCCTGGGGTGCCCCAGGCCCTGACCCGTCCTGCACCAGCCAACATCCCCCTACTCCCGCTCCAGGAAGGCTGCTTCCTCAGCTTAAATAACTTTTTAAAATAAAACTGCAAATATAAATATCTTTCTTTCTCAAAAAATAGGATTTTTGCTTTTTTTGTGTGGATTTTTATTTTTTTCTCCTGCTCTTCCTTTCAGTCTCTCCGTTTCTCACCTCCTACAATCCTGGCTTCCTGAACTGCCTTGGTCCTGGAGGGGCCCCTGCCTCTGTCCCACCACATGGGATGAGATGGATCTCAGTAGTGCAAAGACTCCCCCAGAAGACCCTCTAAGGGGCTGGGGGCTCGCTCCTCCCCCCACCCAAGACCCCACTCCCTTAGAATAAAGGAAAGGGACAGCCAGGTACAAACAGGGTGACAAGACAGGAGGGCCATGAGGGGTCTCCTGGGCGAGCCGGTCATGGTGGGGGGGCAGACTTTGGTATGGCCCCGGGGGAGCCTGCCTGGGTACAGGCCCAGACCCACACCCTTGCCAGGCTGGGCCTGGTCCGGCACTTTACATTCACTGGTTTTTAAGTTTTTTTTTTCTTTTTTATTTTTTTCTCTTAATCTCAAAAGGCGGGGTGGGGATCAAGGTGAGGGGCTAGCCAGGGAGCAGCAGCAAGTATGCTAATTCTCTCTCTCTCTCTCTCTGGTCCTGCAGGCTCGAGACTGCTCCAGGTGAGGGTTCTGGCCCCCACCATCCTGCCAGGCCCACCGCTGCCCCCAACCCCGGGGTGCCCCCAGAGCCCCCGCCTGGAGCTCTCCCTGTGCCCGGACCTCACTCTCACACACACACGCACACACACACATCCACTCAGCTTCACCAAGATGATGGAAATAACAATTTCGCTGTTTTTCTTTTTTTCTTTTTTTTTTTTTGTACCAGGCAGTTAAAAAAAAAAAAAAAACACCCCAAAAAAAGAAACCACAAAAAAAAAAAACAACCAAACAAAAAAACTTTTTGCTGTGTCCTTTCTGAACAGTCAGCACGTTCCCCCTCAAATAGTTTTTTGTTTGTTTGTTTTCCTGAAACGCGAGAATTCAGCAGTTATCTTTGGCAACACTTTATCACGACCTTAATTTAAAGAATAAAAATAAAATTGATCCACGTCTATATACAGTATGTGATTGCGCGGAGTTGGGGGTAGGGGGCTGAGCTGGGGGGGTGGGGGTGGGGTCCCGGCTTTGGGCCCATGCAGATGCTGTGGCCCCCCGAGACAGGCTAGCGGGCGGGCGGCAAGAGGGGGGGTTAAGGCGGAGTGGGTGGGCAGGGCTGGCGGAAGCTGAGCGCAGAGCTAGGGGCAAGGATTTAGTGCAATTCCCAAGGAGGTTTGTGTTAAAGTGTGCTCGGCAGGGGGTTCAGCCCTTGGCCCCTCCTCCCCACCCCGTAGTCCTAGAGGCCAGTATTCCCCTAAGTCAGGTCACCCCCCTGGCCAGGATGACAGCTGTGATTTTTCAGTTGGTTTTATTGCGAGGGGGTGTGTTGGAGAGGGCTGAGCCCCTCAGGGAACCTCTCTGGGAGCTGGGGTGGGGTGGGGTGGGGGTCCCTGGCCTGGGCACTCGAGCTCGCCTCAGGACACTGGGGTGTGGACGGGGCCACCCGGCCCTGGGCTCCCCTGCCACCCCCCTCAGGAGGGGGTGTCCTGAGACATTTGGGGGGCTGATGGGCTCGGGGGTTAGGGGGAGCAGGAGGAAACAAAAACTATCCTGTAGAAACAATGATGAAAGTTGCCTTCTTTAAAAGCTTCCCTTTAAAAACAAGAACAAGATGGGGTTTGTCACAGAACAGAGGGGTGAGGGATGACGGGCCAGTGGCTGGAAGGTGGGGGGGGGGGCGGGGCAGGGATGCCCCTGCACCTCGGGCTTTGACTAGGAAGGGTCTCAGCTCAGCAGTGTCTATTTACAGGGTCCCACGCTAGGGTTGCATATGCGACAGGGAGTTAGGGGTTTGGGGGAAGGGTGCCCTGGCCTCTGGCAACATGGTCTCCCCAGCCCTGGCCCCAGTCCGTGGCCTGTGGCTCGGTCAACACCGGGCCTTTGGGAGGGTGGGGGCCAGAGGCTGGGGGGAGGCAGGTGCCAGTCCCCAATTACAGTCAGTGCCTTTGAGTAAAAAGAGGGGTGCAGGGGGAAATCTAAGGCCCTGGAGGTGGGGCCCCCTGCTGCCCACCTCGACGGGGATTGTTGATCCAAGATGGCAGCTCCCCGGTGGCCACAGGAAGGGCGGCCATGTTGGAGGTTGGGGCACAGCAAGGGCGGGGGTGTGTATGTGTGTGGGGGGCAAGGGCAGGGAGACAGGAATGCTCTGGCTGGTTGGAAGGCCAGCCCTCTCTCGGGCCCATCCCTGAGCTGGGGAGTCGGTAAGGAGGGTCCCCGCGGACAACGGTGGCCACTGTATGGCTAGCAGTTGATGAGACATCTCAAAATCAGAACCCAAAAAAGGGACAGAAGGGGGAGGGGGCGGGTTGGTGGGGTGGGGGTGGGGGGACACGGCAGAAACACAAAAACCCCACAGTCCTGCCTGAAGGCAAGCCCCTGTGGTAAAGCACAAATGCCTTAGAAGGCTTTGCCCTCGCTCGCCCGTGACTTCCTGACCCCCTTTGCTCAACTCGGGGAACAGAAGTGGATTCTACGTCTGTGGTGGGTTTGTCTTTTTATTATTTTGTACAAAAATAAATCGACTTTTAGGAATTTGTTTGCTCTCTCTCTCGCTCGCTCGCTCTCTCTCTCGCTCGTTTTTTTTTTTTTTTTTTTGTCTTTTTGACTTTTCATAGAAGTTGGTTGCAACTTGTAAACATTTTTTTTTTAAATTAAGATAAAGTGTAGTACCCGTTCTGTTACAAAGTGCCAAGACTCCTATTTGTGGTTGGTTGTCTTGTTGTTTTTTTTCTTTCGTTTTTGTAAAATCTTGTTTTTATTGCTTTTTGTGACACTGGAACTTCTGGACACTCTAGCTCCCCCATCCCTGACACTGTGAGACCCTGGGTTCCTGCTCTTGGCTCCTTCACCCCCTCACTATCGTCCACTCCTCTGAGGAAAAGTATATTTTATATATATATATATATCTATATATAAATTTTGTCTTTGAGGAGGAAAAGAGGGAAAAAAAATCTAATAAAAAGTGCTTTTAAAAACTGGGAGAGGGCTGGGGAGGGGAGTGGGTGAAGACAAATAGTTTCCAATCTCCAAGCATCTCATGGGGTTAGGGGGATGAAGACAGGGGGTGGCAGGGACGCCCTGAGTGGTGGCCCATTGGGTCCCGCCAGGTTGTAAGTGCCGTGAAGGAAGGCGGCGGGGGCCCTTGGGGAGTCACCCTGGCATCCCCCCATTTCCCATCTTCTTCCCTTTCTCCATGCCTGGAAATAGATTTGTGTTGCAGTGGCCAGGACATAATGGGGGCCCACAGGCAGGAATGGGAGGCAGGGAGGCAGTCGGAGAGATGGAGGGGGAGACCCCCACTTAGGAAGTGCCCTGAGGAAGGAGGGTGGGGGTGGGGATGGGGCCATTTTAACGTCCACTCACAGCGGACAGAAATCATTTTTTAAGGTCTTGTCTCAAAGACTCTAGAAACCAGTGAGGGAAGGAAAAGAAAAGACCACCTGGGTCCCCGGCTTCTCCCGAGACCACCCTCACCCCTGCCGGGACCTGGGATCCTGATCAGGCCTCAGATGGGACCCCAGACCCCAAACCTGGTGGCAGTGGTGGTGGTGGGGGGGGGTCACCCAGGGAGTTCAGAATCCTTGTGTCCCACAAAAACCCCAAACCAAGCCCCAAAAGCCATCGATGGGGTGGGGGAGAAGCGGGGCTGGGGGCTGAGGGTGGGGTGCGGGTGGGGCAAGGGTCCCCATGGAGGGGGAGAACGGTCATGAAGAAGAAAATCGGAGAAAAGCACTACCCTAGATTCTGTGACGCTTCATATATATATATCTGTATATATATATATATATATATAGATATAGATATCTGTATATAGATAGATTTTCTTTTTTTGTGTTTTTGGGGGGTGGTGGGTGATTTGCTCTCTCTCTCTTTCTCGGGTTTCTGTTTTGCTTTTTTTTTTTTGGTTTTTCAAGCGAGTCCAGCCGCGAAGCTGCCGTCGGCGGTGGTGGCCCTGGAGCCCCCGTCGCCTCCCCCTGCGGCGCTCGCTACATTCAACCTGCCCAGGCCATCGGGGCTGGCCTCGTCCTCCTCCTCGTCCTCGTCCTTAAAGTGCTTCTCCTGGCCATTGCGCCGCGCGGCGGTGGCGGTGTCATCTTCGGGCGAGCCCGGCGGGGCGGGGGCGCCAGGTGGTGGGGGCGCGGGGGCCCCCGCGGCTGGAGCGGGGTCGGGCCCCCCGAGCGCCCCGCCCCGCACTCGGGGCTTGCGGCCACGGCGCGAGGGCACGCCATTGCAGCCGTCCTTCTTGAGGTGTCTGTGCAGGTGGTCGGAGCGCACGAACGTCTTGCAGCAGCTGTCGCACTGGTAAGGCCGCAGGCCGGTGTGCACGCGCATGTGGTTCTTCAGGTCGTAGTTGTGCGCGAAGGCCGCCCCGCACTGTTGGCACAGGTACGGCTTCTCGCCCGTGTGCTTCCTCATGTGCACCTTGAGCTTGTCCTGCCTGTGGACGGGCCGAGGGTCAGCAGGGGCGCCGGAGGGCAGACCCCCTCCCGGGATGGCAGCCCTGCCCAGCCCGCCCCACTAGCCTTGCAGCGGGAAACTGGGACCTTCATGAAAAGATGGGCTGCACCCTGGGTTGGGGGGGCGGGGAGGGCACCCCAGCGGAACACGGTGAGCAGGTTTAGGTCCTCATTCTGAGAACAGCACTGAGGAACCCACGAAGGTGTAAAAAGGGCCTCAACCCTGCTGGCTGTGTGGCCTTGGGACAACAGCCGAACCTCTAAAACCCTTTTTCTTTTTTTGTCAACACTGCTGGATCAGCTCACTCACCAGAGATGGCAAGATGGCAAGAGCATTCTTAACCACTGGACCATCAGGAAAGTCCCACTGAAACCCCTCACCTTTTGTTTTTGGCTGCACTGCAAGATCTTAGCTACTCAACCAGGAATCAAACCTGTGCCCCCCTGCAGTGGAAGCTTGGAGTCTTAACCACTGGACCACCAGGGAAGTCCCACTGAAACCCCTTTCTTATCCATAGAAGAAGGAAGGGAAGACGCCTCTCTCCTGCCTAGGGTTCTGCCCAGTGGCAGACGCATAGCTTCACACTACAGGTATTTAAGCCTGCTGAGTGCGTGCATGCTTAATCACTCAGTCGTGTCTGACTCTTTGTGATCCTATAGACTGTAGCCCGCCAGGCTCCTGTGTCCATGGGACTCTCCAGGCAAGAATAGTGGGGTGGGTTGCCATGCCCTCCTCCAGGGGATCTTCCCCACCCAGGGATTAAACCAGGGTTTCCTGCATTGCAGGTGGATTCTTTACCATCTGAGCCACCAGGGAAGCCCTGTTCCAGGTGCTGAAAATGCTCCAGAGAACAAGACAGAATGCCGTGGGTGCTGGAGGGATTGGTGACTGAGAGGGCTAAATAGTCCTGGTTTTAGCTCTGAAAGATCTCTGTCCTGGGAAACCCCTGGGTCACTGGAAATCCAGGGCAGTTGGTCATAGCAGTAACCAAGTCCCCCAACCCCCCAGTTCCGGCCAAATCCCCCCTCCCCTGCCTCACTCCACTCTGGCCATGCTGGCTTCCTGGCTATGACCCCAGCACACCAAGAACCACGAGCCTACATCAGGGCCCTCACACATGCTGCTCTCACGACCAGAGCACTGTTTTTCCTCTCAGATCCTCACAACTGAATTTTGGCCCAAATGTGACCTTCTCAGAGAGGCCCAACCAGACTCCTTCACTCTTGCTCCCTCACGCTACCATCTTGTTTCTCGTCTGTCTCCCTGTCTGAACTGTGAGCCATGAGAGCAGGGTATGATTCCAGGGTCCCTCCCTGCCCCTCTCACCCCACAAACAGCAGTGTGGACTAGGCTCAGCCTGGGACCTCTGGCCTACAAAACTGATCATCTCATTAGTTCTGGGGTTACCATGGTGCAAGTGTTGCTCTGTCCTGCTGAGCTCTTGAAATGTGACTGGTCCAAAGTAAGGTGTACAAGAAGTGCAAAAGGCACCCCAGATTCTGAAGACTTCCTTTACTCAAAGTGATATGAAATATCTCATTTATAATTTTGCTTATTAATCATATGTTGAAATGGAACTAACAGACTATGCAAAATATGATTAAGATTACTTTCACCTATTCCTTTTACTCTTTGAAAACGTGGCTGCCAGAGAATGCAAAGTCACAGAGGTGGCTCACATGGTATTTCTATTGCACTATGCTGGTTCATACTGATGGGGGTGGATTCCAGGCAGGAATCCACAAGGCAAGGGCAGGGTACCTGGATCTCCAGAGCTCCGGCAAGCATCTGACCTGCTCCTTGCTGCAGACTCTTGCACTCTATGGAGTCCCTCTGGGTCTCTCCCTTCTGATGTCTACCAGACTGAGAACTTCTTTAGTGCCAGGACTAACAGACTCCTACTCATCCTTCAAAACCCCACATGAAATGCCCCTTTGCCTCCAGGAAGTCTTTCCCAACCCCAAGACAAAGGGCCTGCACCCATCCCCTGCCGCCACCTGGCCTCTTTCAGTCCCAAGTCTCTTCCTCTGGCATCACTCAGAGAGCTGATGTCCCTGCTTGTTCTAACTCTTCTAGGCTCCTTGCTGTCCTGAGGATCAAATCCTGGCCCTATGCAACCAGACCCTTGACTACTCTCTGGCCTGTTACCCTCACATGAGCCAACAGAATTTGGGCCATAATGAACTCAGTGCTCCCTAGATTAACTGAGGCTGTCACCAGGAAGACGATGGCAGTTGCCAGGTGCTCCCCATTCTGCCTGCTCAGAGCCCACTAACATGGCCTCCCAGGTGCCCTGCTCACATCCTGGGGCCACGTCATGGAGGGAACAGGAGGGACTCAGACTATTCTAGCACCACACAGAGATTTCTCCAACTGAGGCTTAGAAGCTCAGAGAGGGGAAGTGAATTGCCCTGAGTTGCACAGAGGGTTGGGGGCTGCGCCAAGGTGCAGTGGGCGGTGGAGGCAGCCTGGGTTTCATCACTTCAAGCCCCGGCCCGGGTAATTATAGCCCCGGCCGCCACAGGCCCCGCTTACTCAACTCTCTAGTGTGACTCAGAGGGGCCCCTAGGCTCCCCGGCCTGGAGGGAGGGGTGGGAGCTGGGGCCCTGGGGGCGGGCAGAGAGGAGCCAGGTGGGCATACGGGAGGAAGATGCTCCATGCCTCAGTTTCCCTGACTGAGGGAATCAGTAAACAGAATCAGCCCCATGCTGAATGTGGGGCGGCCCGGAGAACTCCAGATTAGATGAAACTGAGCCTTGGCGGGATGGGTGGTGGGGTGGGGGTATTACCTCTACAGACTCGGGCTTGCTAGGTCTCCTCCAAGCTGTTCCTCCCAGGCTCAGAGATCCTGAGGGCAGGACCCCAGCTATCCCAGTCCACCCTCCCCATGTCTGGAGGGAGAGGAAGGACCCCAAGACCACCAGCACCCCAATCTCACCAAAAGGGGAAGCCAAGCCACCATCCAGGTGGCTTGCCTCCCAGCCAGTGCCCTTTGCCCCTGCCTGGCACTCCTGGGTCCTGGAGTCCCAGCCACACCCTCCTCTCCTGGCCTGCTGGGGAGGGGGCCCGGGTACTGGGCCAGGGGTCAGCCCCCAGATTCTACCCCCATGGGGTGGGGTTGGGAAGCTGGGACAATAGCCTCTTTCTTCAGCCTGGGTGGGCGTGGCTGGGGGAACCCCAGCGCGGATGAGGGTAGGGGGTGATGCTGAGTCACCCAGCCTGGCAAGGCCCCTGCACACCAGCCAGTCCCCCGCCTCCATTGGGCTGACCCACAAAGCCCAGCCTGTCACCTCTGGACTCCTAAAACCTGGCCTCAGACACCTCCTCTCCAGGGACCAAGCCCAGTGACCCCTGTGCCCTTCTTCCTCCACTGGCTGTAGCCCATTCTGTAAGCTGAACCAGCCTCAGGGCCTTTGCACTGGCGCTTCCCTCTCTGCCTTTCCCTTCCCCTCTCCCTGTGACTCCTGCCTTCTCCTCCTTTAGGTCTCAGTCCTCGGGGAAGCCTCCCTGTGGTGGGCAGCACCCACAGCTGCCCTCTTGCCCGGTTCTCTGCTCTTTTCCTCCCTAGAATTTTCCACCAACTCATGTTATCAATTCTGTGGTCATATCTTGCATATGCCCATCACCCCCATGGGGATTTTGGTATGTCTCTACTTTGAGAACAGGACCTGGCACCCAGCAGGCACTCATACATGTTGGCTGAATGAAGCAGGTTCCCTGGGCTCATGGAAGGCTTGTAAGTTAAACACAACAACCAGAGCGCCCTGCTCCCAGTAGGGCTGTGGTGTTCTCCCAAGGCCCAGATTCTCCAGTCTGGAGAAGAACCACCACAGGGAAAAAGAAGAAGAGCTATGCCAGGGATGTCCCTGGTGGTCCAGTGGTTAAGAATCTGCCTTGCAAAAAAAAAAAAGAATCTGCCTTGCAATGCCCGGGACGTGGGTTTGGTCCCTGGTTGGGGAACTAGGATCCCACATGCCTCAGAACTCCTGAGGCCATGAGCACCACAGCTAGAGAATCCGTGCGCCAAAAAGAAAGATTTGAATGATGCAATTAATACCCGATGCAATAAATAAAAATATTTTAGAAAAGAAAGAAGAGCTGCTCCTTGGGCTCTTCCTTCCAGCCTCACACATTTTGGCACCACCTGGCACACTTTAGGTTTAAGGGGTCAGCCTGTTTAGGCGCTGTGTGCCCACTCCCGTCATAGGCTCTCTTGACAGGCACACAGGGGTGGGGGGTGCACCAATGGAGTAGGCACCCTTGTAGTGTGTTTTTGCACATGGAGGCAGGATGTGAACGTGTGTGTGCACACATGATGGCGTGGGGGCCGTGTGCGGCCACTGGACCAGGAGCCCCCAGGAAGCACCCCAACTCCCCACCACGGAGGCGCCAACTCACCTGGTGAATCGGACCTTGCAGATGTTACACTCGTAGGGCTTCTCGCCCGTGTGGGTCCGGATGTGGCGCGGCAGCTTGCCGGCACCCTGGATGACCTTCTCGCAGATGGGGCACTTCTGGAAGGCCTTGGCCCGGATCTTCTTCTCCACCTTCTGTGACCAGGCCGGGTAGACGTCCCCGTCGTGGGCGCCGCTGAAGTACTTCAGGTAGTAGTCCACAACGCCCTTGTCGTCCGCCCGTGACTCCTCGTCGCTGTCCCCCGCTGTGGTCGCCCCCGCCCGGCCCACCGACGACATCATCTGCTGCAGCAGCGTGCTGGCCGCCAGCCCGTCCGCATCAGCCCCATCCGCATCCTCGCCCTCAGCCGCGCCTGACAGGAAACCTGGAGAGTCACCTGGCTCTGGGGCTGCCTCCGACAGTGAGGCCGCCTCCTCCTCCCCGCCCCGGCCGTAGTGGCCGTTCTGTGTGGCGGTGGATGGCGGGACCACAGGGGTTGGGAAGAGGCCCCCTGCTGGGGCATCCTCATCCCGCTCTGGCCACAGACCTGGGTTGCTGTCGCCCTCATCCCCATCCCCGGCTGGGGGCCGCTCAGCCGGGGGGCCAGGCCCGTAGAAATCCAAGCCATTGCAGTCGCCAGCAGCCACGGCGGCCACGGCGGCAGCCACGGCCTCCTTGGTGGCATCCAGGTCATCGTCGGATGCGCCAAAGGTAGACCATGGGAAGGAGGCGGCCGCGGTGGCGGGCAGGCTGTTCATGGGATTGGTCTGGAAGAACTCGAGGTACTCCTTGGCGCGAAGGAGGTTTCGCTGATCAATTTGATCTACGAGGTCCAGCTGCCCGGCATCGGCGCCTGCGTCGGCTGCCAGGATCTGCCGGTCGAGGAGGTCAGCGCACACGTGGCTCACAGCGGGGATCTCGAGCAGGCGGGCAGCGCTGAGGATGTCGCCCACGTTGGCCGTGCTGACAGTGAGCGTGGCCGTGTAGGCGAAGTCCATGAGGGCCGTGAGCGCCTCAGCGCTGACGAAGTCGATCTCGTACACGTTCTGCTGGTCCACCACGGCGCCTGATGTGAACAACTTCTTGAAGTACTGGCTGCAGGCGGCTAGCACCGAGCGGTGCGTGGGGAACTCGCGGCCCTCTACCAGGATCACCACGTCACACAGCAGGCCCTGTGTCCGCTGCTCGTTGAGTCCACTCAGGATTTCACTGCTGTGGTCGGGGAACGGGATCCCAATGGGGCCGTCCACGCCGCCAGCCATCTTCCGCGCCGAGACCTGCAGCACCAGGAAGGAAGGAGCGGTCGTGAGGGTCGGAGGTGGAGAGTGGGGGGGTATGGATGGGGCCAACTGGCCGGGCAGCAGGACCCTTGGAGAGTAGTGCCCCCACCCCAGCCTCAGTTTCCCTGGCTCTGCATTAGGATGGTCTGTGGTCCGTGGTCATCACTATGAGATGACACTGGCGAAACCCAGCCCGGTGCTTCAGAGATGAACACGAGGCCCCTCCCCTCTTTAATGGATGGGAGAGCCCAGCTGAGGGACAGTTTGAAGTGGTGTGGGAGCGCACAGAAGGTGCTCAATAAATGCCCAGCATGAGTTGCATCCTAGTGAATCTGAGCACAGGCTTCTGCCCACCCGCTCTCTAGGAGGCGGGGATGGTGACATAAGGCACCCACTGTGTGCCGTCCTGGCTGAGCGCCCAGCAGTCCCATAGGCAGCGTGGTCTCTCCTGCAGAGGTGAGAAAGTGAGGCTCAGGGAGTCCCAGGGCCCCGTGGCTGCTCCTCAATTCAAACCCAGGGTGCCTGACCCAAGAGCCATTACCCAAACGGTGTGGCTGTCCAACCCTGCCCGACCCCTTGGCCTCCCTAACCCTCCCTCCTGCTGCTTGGTCAGGCCCAGTTCTCTTGGGGGGGCTCTGAGTCAGCAGGAAGGGGTGAGGCCAAGACCTGGGGACCTGGCCAGAACCATGGGGGCCACGGGTGTGCCCTGGTGGGGTGGGGCCACGACTCTGCAGGAGGAACCCCTTCCTGCCATGTGGACCCCCAGGACGTGGCTCAGCCCTTGCAGTGAATAACTGGGGGGAACGAGGCCACTGTCAGATGCTCCTCCCTGCCTACTTGAGCTGACCCTGTCAAGGAGTAATGGGGGGCCAGGGGCCTCCTGCCCACCTCCTGCCCAGCCAGTTCCTCTCCTTTTGGCCACCCTGTCTGCACTGTTAGCCTAGGACAAGACTCTGCCGCTTTTAAGGCCTCAGTCTCCCCATCTGTCAAATGGGCAGAAGCCTTTGGCAGAGCACGGCCAGAGGGGGACTCATCTCGCCCCTCTCCCCCCCTCCTTTTTTCCGCCTTCCCCTGGGCTGTGACTCATCCACCCACTCGGGCGCTTGTGCAACCCCCTGGCTCCTGTTCCCATCCTCCACCCTCTCCGGGGAACCCCTGGCTGCCCAGAGCCACCCAACAAAACCCACATTCCTTGGGCCCAGCTGGCCTGCTTTCAGGACTGAGCCCCCGCTTGTCCCTGGGGAGAGAGCCTGAATCCAGCCGTCCTCAGCCTCCCCGGGACCCCCAGCCGAGTGACCCAGCTCAGGTCTAACCCGATCCCTCCTGCTAGGTAGGCCTCTTGCGGGATGCAGGCGGCTGGCCCAGCCAGTCCCAAGGACCCAGGGCCGGCCTGGGAGCAGGGTCCGGGCCTTGAGGCCGACACAGAGGCCTTTGTGTGGCGCGCAGGCAGCCAGTACACTTCCCGGGACGCCTCTCTCCACGGCCCGCCCTCTTTCCCGCCGACCGCACCAGCTGCTCAGCTCCCCCCTCTGTTCCGCCAGTCCGCGGTGGGTGCGGGGGGAGGCTCAGATGTGGCTGTTGGGAGCAGGAGGATGGGGGGTGGGGGGCGCGACCCCATCCAAGGCTCGGCCACAGGAGGCCTCAGCAGAGCCCCCTGTGGCGGCTCCCACCCCCTGCCACCATCTGCCGTCTGGCCCCGGGCCCCTGGGAGCAAGTGGGCAGATGGGCCTCCGGATCAGACCGGCCTCAGCCCCTCCTCTGATCCAGGCCACCAACACGCCAAGATGGCCACCCTTGCCCTGCCTGCCAGTGTCCCTTCAGGTGCCTCCTGGGGCCTCTAGGTCGAGACCTGAATTGGTCCAAGTGACTCACCCCTGCCATGGCCACTCCACCCCCACCTCCCCACCAGGCCAGGCGCTGGTGCAGACCTACTTCAAGTGCAAAGTCACCCAGTTGGAAAGGAGCAGGCTCCGTCCTTGAACCCATCCTGGGGAGATGGATCAAGCCTTGGGCCTGGGTCTCCACCAGCTGGAAGACCCGGGCCAAGCGCACACAGCCTGCTGTGTGGGTCAGTCCTTGGGTCTGGGTTGGGTCTGGGGGTCCGAGTCCCTCCCCTTTCCCAGCTGGGGCCTCTTATTTCCCCAGCTAATCATCTGATATGAATTTGGGCAAACTCTGGGAAATAGTGGAGGACAGAGGAGCCTGGTGTGCTGCAGTCTCTGGGGTCGCAAAGAGTCAGACACAACTTGGCAACTGAACAACAACAAATCACGTGAGACCTTCCTCCCAAGGGCAAGGCCTGGGGTGATGCAGGTCAAGGGAAGCCCCCAAGAAAGCAGCATGAGCCCCATTCACAGATGAGAACACTGAGGCCCAGAGACAGCTAGAAAGAAGCCAGGCCGAGAGCACCCAGCGAGGCTGACCCAGGAACCCACAGAGGCGAGAGGCTGGTGGTCCCCCAACCCTCCCCTACACACTTCCCAGCAAGCCACAGCCTCTTTTCTCGGCCTGGAAACTAAACTGGCCACCTGGCTTAACCCTCTCTCCAAGAACTCATGCCACCTGCCTGCCACGCCCCAGGCCGCTGTCCCCACAGGGGCCTCTCGGGGCCCTCCCTCTAAGAAAGGGGAGGAAGTCCCTGTGAGATGGCAGAGGGAGGTCAGGTGGGGTCCTGGTGGCAGAAAGCACTGATGACTAAGCACCCACTGTGCGCCACGGCAGGGTCTCGCCGGGAGAGCCCTTCCTTGCTCTAAGAGGCCCTACTGGCGGCACCTGACACTTAGTAGGTGCTCCTGCATTGGCGGTTTCCTCGGTAATGATGAGCCAACGAAACCGCTCTCCTCCAGGAAGCCCCACCCCCCCACGCTGGCCGTGTCCACACCCTCAACGGCCAGGGTCCCTGAGCTCAGGCCCACACCCACCCAAGGCACGGTCTTTCATCACAGCTCCACCCCCACACTTGCCTCCATGGGATTTCCGGGGCCGTTTGGTGCTGACTCGGCGGCCGGCCGAGGGGCAGGCCTCGGCAGGCTCCTCCTGGGCTGGAGGTGGGGCACCCTCCTCCCCCTTGGGCTGCTCCCAGGCCCCTACACCCAGCCCTCCCCTGGGCAGCACACAGTAGGGGTGCAGCAAACAGCAGGAGGAACCAAAGACCAAAGAGCTATGCACTCGAGTGAGCCCACGCCCAGCCCTGCCCACCTGGCTGGCAGGCACACCCAGTACCAGGGGCCAGTGCCAGTCCCACCTCCAATCCAACCTAGGGTCATTTGCTGCAGCAGGAAGCTAGGAGCTGAGCCAGCTTTGGGCCCTCCTCGGTGCCCTAACTTTCAAGACCTAACTGGAGCCTAGGCTGTAGAGATGAGGAGCTCAGAGGGGTGCTAAACCCAGGGCAAGGTCACACAGCAGAGCAGTGGCCAGGCTGGGACGCAGATGCTCTGACCTGAGCTGCCAGCACTCATCCACTGGGGATGCACGGTGAGGCTGGGAGCGTCCAAACCTGGTCCCCAGAACATCAGGGGGCAAAGCCCAGGGTAGCGCCCCAGGACAGGCAGGGGGAGGAGGCCGAGGAGTCCCCAAGGTCAGTTGCAAGGTGAGGGCTGGGGCCGGGCCTCCCCCTCCTACCCACACCCCCCAGGAAGGGGGTGGCCAGCAGCAGGTAGGTAGGTAACCATCAGCTGATGCCTTTCTGGAGGAGAGTCAGGGAGGAGGGCAGCTTAATGGGGTTTACAGGCTCCCACACCCACCCAGGGAGAGAACAAAAGAGAACTCCTTCAGGGACCTCTGACACCTACTATGTGCCACGGCAGCCCAGGAGCACATCCTGGTCTGTCCACCTCCAAGCTGGGTGACCTTGGGCCAAGAAAAGCACCTCAGTTTCCCTGGGAGTTGTGACGGTAGCAAAGGGTTCCACTCTAGTCCACTCAGCAAGCCTAGGCCTAGGACCTACTATGTGCCAGTGACAGTCCCCAAAGGCCTGATGAGGTGGTTCGCCTCCTCTCTTGTGGATGGGGGTGGGGCTTTCAACTTCACTCCTGAACATTATACCAGAGGGAATCCGTCTCCCTCTCCATCTCCTATGTGCCGAGGAAGTGCCAGGTAGGCCCCAGGAGGAAGCTGAGCCATCATCTAGAGGGAAAAACACGGGCCCAGAGAGGGTAGGCAACTGGCCCAAGGTCACACAGCAAGCCTGGCACCCAGGTGCGGCTGCCAGGCCAGCGCCTGGCCGCCCCCACCCCCTCCCAGCCTGGCAGCCTGTGTTGCAAGGTTGGTCCTGACGGGTTACCCCGCCCTGACCTGGTGCCAATCCCTGCCTGGCCCGGTCCCCGGCCTGGGGTTTAATGGGACAGGAATGCAGCGTCCTGGTCTGGGGGTGGGGGGCACCAACGGCTCAGGGTGACTGTGGCTGCCAGCTGTCGGCCGGCCCCCTGCCCGCCTGTCCTCACAGGCCTCCCTCTGGGCCAGACACCAGCAAACAGGCCCTCGGCCATTTTATGTGTCCATTTATTGCCCTAAATGGGGAGGGGCTTCCTGCCCGGGCCTTAAAGGGCCAGAGGCAGGAAGGCTGTGGGCCCACTGGGAAGTGTGTGTGTGTAGACCGGAGGGGGTGGGGATTAGGAGGTCATGGGGCTCCTATCTGACCCCCAGCTCATGGGTGGGGCCAAGGCCCACCCTGTTCCCACGCTCTGAGCGCCGTAGTGGGCCAGGAAGTGCAGCCCTGACACCAAGCCCAGGTTTCAAGAGGAAGCCGTGAGAAGACAGATCTGTTCTCAGTGGAGGTGGAAGGAGTAAGCTTCCTGTCACTGGGGGTAACCAAAGCTGGGCTTCATGGAAGCCCACCAGTGTCTACCCTGCCCTTAGCTCAGGTTGCACGTGCTTATCCAAGATACCCAGGAAAGGCCTGGGTGACTTCTAGGAGCCTTGCCCCTCTCTTCATCCAGATCGCTCCCTCATGCCCTCCCCAGAGGCTGGCTTGTCACCTGGAGGCACCACCCGGCCCCCACCTGCAGCCTGAGCAGGTGGAGGGCGCAGCCTGGAAACGCACAGAGGGGCACATGGCCCATGCAGGCCCCAGGCTCCTGTGCTTACAGATCCAGCCCTTCCCGGCTACCAAACACATCCTGACAGGAGGTGGGACAGGGCCCTGTTTTCCAGTCGAACCAGAAAGGCGTGGGTGGGGACGCTTCCACCCCATGGCCGTTCCCGGCCTGCTGGGGGACAGATGGAGGGCCTGCTTCTCTGGCCAGATTCTCCAAAGGGCGCCTTCCGCACTCTGTTGCTTCAGAAACTTGGGCCTCAGGCCCCCCAGGGCCGGGGCTGTTCCCCCAACAGGTCTCAGTCGCCTCAGCATCAACCCTCACAGCTCTGGGAAGTGGCACCTGTGATCACCACCCCACTTCATGGGCCAGGTCACTGAGGCAACCTGCCCAGGTCGCACGGCAGAGCAGGATTCGAACACAGGTCATCTGTCTGGCTCCATCTCGCCGAACTAGTCCTTCCAGGGCTCCACCCACCTGCCCCCACACACACACTGCCCCAGGTGCCAGCAGGGGACTAAATCCCCCCACCCTGGGGGCCTTGGGGGCTGAGGATAGCTTATTCTCACACCCCCTCAGAATTGCCTTATGACAGCCCAGGAAAAAAAGGGAGAGGTCTGCCTAAGGTCACTCAGGGAGCCTGGGGCTGGGCTGGAGTCCAGCTGACACCTGTGAAATCGGGGCGGGGGCGGGCTTCAGAACAGAGACGCAGGAGGGGCTCTCCTGGGCCCTGACACCACCCAGCAGTCACTAGACAAACATCCCTGGAGAATCACGGAGTACATCCTCAGGACAACGCTTTGGGGCTAAAGGTAATCTCCCCATTGTAGTGATGGCCACACTGAGGCTGGCAGAGGGGAGGCAACCTTCCTAAGTGGACCTCAGATGGAGGTAAGGGAGGGCCGGGCTGAGACTGGACCACACTGGCCCCCACCCAAGGCTGTTCCTCTGGTCTCCACTGCCCAGGGCTGTGGCAGCTCAGTTTATGGTCTATCAGGTGCCTGGAGCACAAGGTGACAGGTGGGGGGGTGTCATAGTCACACATACCCCCCAACAGGATCTCTGCTGTACCCCAAGCTGACCCAGGTGCTTCCTCCACGAGGGAGGGAAGGAAAGCGAACACAGGTGGGCCTGCAGGCAGTAAGTGGGGGAATTCACAGTAACCTCATTTCACAGAGAAGGATGCTCAGGCTCTGAGAGACCATGGGACCTGTCCAAGGTCACAGAGCAAGTGGGCCGGAATCTGAAACCCCAGTGGACCCCCTTCTTGGGCTAGCTCTGCTTCAGAGGGCCTGGCCCCAAGTCTTGGCTCTGTGAGGCAACCTGGGTCTCCTCAGGAATAATGGGTTGTAAAACACGCACAGTCTCCAGGGACGAAGGTGCCAAGGGGTGGGGCTGCAGCTCAGACAGGGTGGGAAGGTCCTGGGACGCTGGGACACTGAGGCTCCTGCTGTGTGACCTTGGACACCTTGCCTCCCCTCTCTGAGCCTCACTATCCTCTTGGGGCAGAGGCTCCATTTGGCTGACAGGTGCCTAAAGTCAACCTCCAGGCCCTCTGTAAGACAGGTGAGCAGGTGCCCCTTGGCTGCGACATGCAAAGAACTCTAGACACCACCTGAGCTGGGAGGCAGGACCACAAGAGTGAGACCCAGCCCTGGTTGGGTGACCTTGGCCTGCTCTCTGCTTCCCCTGGGCCTCAGTCACTCCTGACCCATTCAGCACCGTTCTGAGGCTTGTCTAAGCCCCTGTGGCCCCACACTTGTATTGGGCCTTCCTTCCTGGCCTCAGTTTCCCTCACATGGCATCAGGGACCACCTCCAGCCCAACCGACTCTGGGTCAATCACAAGGGTCCAGGGAAAAGGAAGGAAGGAAAAAAGCCCACAGAAGGACTAGCTCTTGCCTGGAGAACTCTCCCCAGTGGATGGGGCTTGAGCACGGCGAGGCCTCAGTCTGCCACACAAAGAAAAGGGTGCAGGGGCTCCCTGCAGCTGCTCACCCGTTGCTGAAGGCCTGTGCTAAGGGTTGTGTGGCTCCCCGCCCGGGGCCAGGGTGCTGACTGGCCACAACGCAGCCAATCAGGACTGAATAATAAATACCCCCCCAAAGTGACCCACGAATTAAAATTTCAGTGTCCCCGATGGCTCCTCTTTCCTTCATTAGGCATGCGGATCCCAGGGCTTCGCTCTTCCAGCCACCAGCTCCTGCCCCCCCCCTTCTCCCCCAGGCTCCCGTCTCCACAGCGATGGCTGGCGGTAAACAGAGCCCCGAGCCCAGCCGATAAGTGCCAGGCCTGGGTGATCTAAGGGCCCCACTGCGGGTGGCCCACGGGGGAGAATGCCCACAGCCTGGAGCCTTGGGGGTCTGGGCAGCAGCAGAGCCCAGCCTGGACTCCCCAGTAGGAAATGATCCACTGACCCTGGGGAGGGCCCCCCCAGTGTGGGAGCGGCGCACTCGGGGTTACGCCCTGGCCCTGTTTGGGGTGGGGGGGCGCTGACACGGAATCCTGGACGCCCTCTCCGGCCGGGCCTGCTCCAGCCCTGCTCTGGGAGGCAGTGGGTGGGTGGGGGGGTGCAAACCAAGCTCGCCACCCATGGGTGAGCCAGGTGGGCACACCCGGTGGAGGGGCACCAACACCTCTCTCACTTCCGCCGCCTGGCTAGGGGAAGAGAGGAGTTGCCTGCCTCCCCCTGCCACCCCGCCAAGTGCTGGCTACCTTCCCCAAACATTCAGCAGGCGCCCACTGGGTGCCCAGGCCCGGTTGGACAGCAGTATCTTGCTGCGGGCCACTGGACTCCCCCACCACCGGCCAGCCGGCGCGGACAGTGCCTCCCAGGACCCGCAAAGGCCTGGGCCCAGGGGGGTGCACCGGCCCCAGCGCTCAGCTTTGGCCCCTGCCTGGTTCCCAGGCCCGGGGCTGGGGGAGGGGGCCAGTTCTTAGGCCACGGAGGGAGGTAGGGAGGGCGAGGGAGGGGGCCGGATCCCACCAGCTTACCCCCTCCTCTGCTCGAGCTCAGGGTTCGCACGTGGTGGTGGCGTCAAGGGGAAGGAGGGGTGTCCGGGCCAGAGGAGACGGGGTCACGCGCTTTGGGGGCGCGGGCGGGGGAGAGGGGTGCTCTCTGTCCCCTCACCCGAGGCCAGGGCCGGACGGCCGCGCGGGCAGGGCAAGGGGCCAGGCCGGTCCCCCCGCCCAAGGCTGAGTCAGGCCCGGGCGGGGGCAGGAAGCGGCCCCCTCCCCCGCCCCGGCCGCAGCGCGCAGCCCCCGCCCCGGCCCGTCGGCCCCCACCGCGCCGCCAGCGCGGGGTGCTCCTACCTCCTTCCCGGGGCAGCAGCGAGGGGGCCCGGCCCCGGCGGCGGCGGTGGCGGCGGCTGCGGCTGGGCTGGCTCCCTCCGAGGGGCCGGGAGGCGGCAGTGAGCCTGGCCCCGCGCCACCCCCCGCCGCCGGCGGCCAATCCCCACCCGGGCTGGGGGGAGGGCGATGCAAATTACCCCGGATCTGGGTCCGCCCGCCCGCCTCCCCCACGCCCGGGCCCAGCCTGCACTAGGCCGCGCATCCCCGGGCTCGCCTGCGCCTCGCGGCCGCCCGGGCCGCCGCCCTCCCCGGGGAGCGCCGGGTGGGTGACCCCCCCCCCGGGGGGCGGGGGGCTGAGGGGAGGGGGGCTGGGGACGGTTACACAACCAGGCGGGGAGGGGCCCCGGGGCGGGGAGGGGGCCGGCCCGCGGGCCGCGCAGCCGGAAGCCGGGGACCGCCACCGGCCCCCGGCAAGGGGAGCCCGGCTGCAGGCCCCGCCCCCGGACCGGCAGGGCCCGCCCTCGAGCCGCGCCGCGCTATCGGCCCGCGGTCATTGGCTCGCCAGCCCGCCGCTCACCGCCCCTCCTCCGCACCGCCCCTACCCGCGGACCGCGGCGGGCTGCGGGCGCAGGGCACCCTGGAACTAGTAGTCGTAGCCGCCTGCCACCTGCCAGCCACAAGCGCGGGGGAACTACGAAGCCCAGAGGCCCCAGCGGCCGCGCCCGCCCACCCGGACACCCCACCCCTTCCCCCTCCTTTGCAAAGCCCCCCTCCCTGTTTTTTCAGCCCCCTCCCCCCCATCCCCCATGGAGCTCAATCCTGGCCAACTCCAACGTATGCACGCAACACCGAATAGGCCCCCGGGGGGCAAGAGCGCCCCCAGTACCCAGCTGCAAACTTAGCACGCGACGCGCCCCCTATCTCCCCACGCCGGCTCCCCCCACCCTCAATGCAGCCCCGCTTCCCCTCCCCCTCTCCCCGCGCGCCTGGGAGCCCCCAAAAATCATGCACAGAGGCGGGGGGGCTGCCGCACAAACCCGTGCACTTCGCCCCCAAAACCCCCTCCCGGGCGGCGCCCCCTCCCCGAGCTCGGGATCCAGGGCGCCTCCCGCCTCCGGGCAGCTGCCAACCACCCCCTCCTCTGAAACTTGCGGAACGTCCCCGGCTCGGGGGATCGCCCCTTCCCGAGAGAGCAGCGGTGGGCGCAGTGCCCCCGGCCCGTCCCCGCCCTGCACCCCGCGCTGGGGGCCGCGTCGGGCGCTGACTTACCTCGCGGGGCCGGGCCGGGGCCGGGCCGGGGCCGGGGCGCGCGGGGCCGGGGCCCGGAGTTCGGACTAGGTTCCTTGGCCGCTCGCCTCTGGGGTCCGCGTCTCGCTCTCCCCTCGCTGGCTCTCCCCTCGTCGCTCCCTCGCTCCGGCGGCGGCGTCACTGCCCCTACAGTAACTGTACAGTACAGCCAAAGCCCCGTATGATGCTCGCGACTCCCTTCCTGGTTTCTCCGAGGGCAAGAGGGGTCCTCCCTTGTCTTAAAGGTGCCGCAGCCGCCGGCCCCCCCCACGCCCAGCCCGCCCCCCCCACCCCGGCCTCAGAGGCCAGAACAGGCTCGGCAGGTCCCCTCTTGCCACGTCTCTGCCCTCCCGTGGGGCTTCGCCCGCTGCGCCGGGGAGACCGGGCTGTTATTAGGTTTTGTCAAGTTGGGGGGGGGTCCAGCCCGCCCCCGGCGCGCCCCCCCCCCTCCTCTGACCTCTCCGCCCCGCTGCGCGGCGCCGTGCCAGCCTGCCAGCTTATCTGGCCCCAGAGCTCCCCGGGGCGCGGGGGGAGCGGGCCCCCCGGGGTGGAGGGGGGGTGGGGGCCTCCAGATAAACAGGCCCCCAGCCTCTGCGCGGAGGCGGGTGCGGGGGGGCGCGGGCTTTGCCCCCGACGCCTGGGGCGTGGCAGGATGGCAGCGGGGGCGGGGAGGGCTGTGCGCACTGCGAGGACCGACGCGGGCGTGGGTCGCGCCTGCCCTGGCTGCTGGGGGTGGGTAGGGGGCGAAGGGGTGGGGACGGCGGGCCTGGCGCCCGCTCTCTCCGGGGGCCTCAGTTTGCCCAGCTGCGGAAGGGGACCCGGGGGCGGGCTTTCGGCTGATGGCTCGGGTCCGCTGGGCTCCCGGGTCCCTAAATGAAACAGCCAACCTGCTCGCCCGCGATTATATAAAGGAGTCGCCTCCGCCCGCTGCGCCAAGGGGCGTAGCGGGGGAAGGGGTTGGCGAGGGGCGGGCTGGGCTGTTGTTTTCCCGGCTTTCCAAGTTCCCCCACCCAACTGCGGGCCACTGGGCGGGACGCGGCCCCGGCCCCGGACGCCTGGGTTCTGCGGTCCGCTCCCGCAAGGGTCTGCGTGGCTCCGGAGGGGCGGAGGTGGAGAGTGGGGAGGCATTGGCTCAGCCCAACTTTTTTTTTTTTTCCCCTGTCCATTTCTCCCACTTCCTCCCCCGTCGTGGGAGAGGTCCGGCGGGGGGACGGGGGAGGGGGAGGAGGGGGACGAGCGGTGAGAACAGACTGACCCGGCCAGGCCGGCTGCCCGCTGCACACAGTAGGCACCCGAGGAGGGCTGGCTGGTGCGATCAGCCGCCTGGCGGGGGCTCTGCGCCTCAGTTTCCCCCTTCCTCATTGCCTCGGTCGGAGAGGGCTGGCACCTGCTCCACAGCGGTCGTTTACTGAGCGCTTCTCAGGTGGCTGGCTCTGTCCGGGGTCCTGTTTACTTCCATTCCAACATCTAATGCCATGACCATGGTCATTATTCTTGTTATTATAATTTTTTACCACCATTACCTTACAGGCAGGAAACTTCCACTGCCGTTAGTGAAACGCACATCTGTCCTTCTCTGACTTCAAAGCTTTCCCCTTCTCCACCCCAACTTTCTGCACCTCACTGCTTCTCCACTCCCAAACGGGGTGAATGGGCTTTTGTAATAATACTTTGTCTTTAAGGGGAAACCCTGGAGGTCCCCAGAAGGGAAGTGACAGTCCCAGGACTTGCAGCCTGAAACCAGCCCCTGGGTAGGTGGAAAGGGACTGAGGGAGGGGCCACAACCATCCAGAGTGAGGGCGGAACCCAGGGACTTTGCTCTAACGACCCTGCCTGGGAATAAGCCCTCTTCCTTCTTTAAACCACCCTCTCATCCACCCTGCGAGGAAAAGGGCCAAGCAGAAACACAATTTGCAGGTCTCAGGATAGTACCTGGGCTCTGTAGATACTCGAAGCTCAGACCTTCGTCCTAAATGGTCTTATTTGCCATCCTGCAAGCTCCACCCACTCAGCCAGAGAAGGGTGACTCAGTGTCCCTTCTGTACCACCCAGCCTCAGATATCTGGTACTCTTCTCAGCAGTTGATAACCTGACTCAGAAGGGGCAAGAGAACTTACATGTAAGATTGGCATTGAATCTAATCCTTATCAGGCCCCAGGAAAGAGCAGGGATTATGTGATTTCCATTTTACATTTGAGGAAATTGAGACCCAGAGAGGGAGAGAGCCCAAGGATGTTGGATCCAGCTTCATCTGGCTCTGGACCCTGCCAGAGGGTCTGCAGGCAAGTCCTTGAGGAGATGCCAGGATGGCGTACCCTGTGCCCATTCCTACCCCTGCAATGAAAAGAGAGGAAGGTGGGTAAAGCTTTGTCCTAACCCCCACTCCTCAGTCCCACCCCTCCCCTGCCCGCCAAAAAGATACCCAATCAGATACTAGTTGAAAAACCTAATAAAGTATAAAAGATTGAGTTGCTGTGTGACCTTGGGCAGACTACTTAACCTCTCTGATCCTCAGAGTCATCTGTAAAGAATAATCATAGAGAGACTTCCCTGGTGGTCCAGTGGTTAAGACTTCAAGCTTCCACTACAGTGGGGCACAAGTTTGATCCCTGGTCAGGGAACTAAGATTCCCTCAAATGCCACAACATGGCCAAAAATAATAATAAAACTTAAAAAGAAATTTTATTTTAAAAATTTAAAAAGTAATGGTAAAAAAAAAAAAAAAGTAATGGTAGAGACTTCCTGGGGTTGTAACAAAGGAGAATCAAGATGGTACATGTAACATACTTAAACAGCATGGTACCTGCTGGTGGGAGGTCCTCAACACAGGACAGATGGGATTATGTTGTTATTGTTGTTATTATTACTTTTATTTGGGCCATACCCTGACCCCTCATGCCCTGTTCTTGGCCAGGATAGAGGTGAGACCCACATCTCCCAAGGTGAAAACTTCACACACACTCAAGGCATTTTTTTTTTTAATCTCATTGGCAGACCCCTACTTAAGATGCTTGGCTAAAGGATTCTTGGAATGTATCAGGACCAACTCCATCATAGCAATAAAGCAATATAAAAATTGTTAAATACTTGAAACTTGCCTCAAAATAGATTTGGTCTAGGGTGAGTTGTAATACCAGCTCTCCTTTTCTGAATTCCACTTTTGTGTGCAATTTTAGTCCATCTGTGGACCCCGGAATTATCATCCCTGATGTACACGATGAAGACATTGAAGACCCAGAGAGGGTAAACTTGGCAAACTTACCAAATACACACAGCATTTGAGCAGAGGAGCTTGAATTACAGTTACAATGGCTAGGCTGCAAAGTTATATAACATTTGAACAGATAATTCTTTTGACCATCAACACCGGTTGCCTTTGGGATGGGGAGCAGACTGAGACAGCTCCTGTTTACTCTCTTTGATCTTTTGAATTTTGTATCCTGCACTTATGACTTATAATAAAACAAAAATTATGTCTAAAGTATTTTGAACCTATGTGTTTGAAAGAACACCATCGAGAAAGTGAAAGAAAAACCCACAGAATGGGAGAAAACATTTGCAAATCGTAGATCTGATAAGGGTCTACTATTTATATGATATATAAAGAACTCTTAAACTCAACAATAAAAACACTACCATTTTTTTAATAGGTAAAGGATTTAAATAGACATTTCTAAAAAAAAATATATATATATATATATATATATATATATATAAACAACCAATCAAGCTCATGAAAAGTTACCCAACATCACTAGTCATCAGGGAAATGCAAATGAAAACCACAGGGAGACACCACTTCGCCCCTGCTAGGGTGGCTTGAATCAAAAAGACAGACCAGAACAAGCATTGATGAGGATGGGGGAGAAACTGGAACCCTCATTTGTAGCTGGTGGGGACGTAAAATATTACAGCTGCTGTGGAAAAGAGTTTGGCAGTTTCTCAAGTGGTGAAAGAGACAGCCACCATACCATTCAACAATTCCACTCCTAGGTGTCTCTATCCAAGAAAAATGAGAATATCTATAACAGCATTATTGCTAATAGCCAAAGGTAGAAACAGTCCAGATGTCCATCAACTGATGAATGGATAAATCAAATGTGGTCCATCCATACAATAGAATATTATTCAGCCTTAAAAAGGAGTGAAGCACTGACATAGGCTACAGTGTGAATGAACCTTGAAAATAGAATGCTCAGTGAAACAAACCAGACACAAAAGGCCACACAGTGTATAATTCCATTTATACAAAATATCCAGAACAGGCAAATACAGAGACAGAATATGGGTTAGTGGATGCCTGGAGCTGGGAGGTGTTGGGGAGAATTGGGTGGGGAACGAATACCAATAGAAATGAAGTTTCTTTTGGGGGTGATGAAAATGTTCTGGAAGTAGAGTGGCCATGATTTTACAACTCTGTGACTATGCTGGAAACCACTGAATTATGTACTTTAAAAGGGTGAATTGTTTAGCATGTGAATTATATCTCAGTAAATATTATATATATATGTATATATATAATTACTTTTTTATGGAAGTAGAGTTGGTTTACAATGGCTTTATTTTTTGATAGAGGAGTATTTTGAAGCTGACAGAATTCTTTTAAAAAAAGATTTATTTATTTATAATTCTTATCTGGGGGGAGGGCATGGTGGGTTTGCACTGCTGCACCTGGGCTTCCTCTAGTTGTGGCAAGCAGGGGCTACTCTTTGTTGCAGTGTGTGGGCTTCTCATTGTAGTGGCTCCACTTGTTGGGACACATAGGTTCTAGGTGCTCAGGCTTCAGTAGTTGCAGCACATGGGCTCAGTAGTTGCAGTTCATGGGCTCTAGAGAGCTGGCTCAGTAGCTGTGGTGCATGGGTTTCGTGACCCTGAGGCATATGGGATCTTCCCAGACCAAGGATCATACCAGTGTCCTCTGCATTACAAGGCAGATTCTTAACCACTGGACCACCAGGGAAGTCCCAAAGCTGGCATTTCTTAAGACCAATCCTCTTGTTCTGATTCTGCAGCCCAGGTTGAACCCTCCCACTCTGGGGCTCAGTTTAGTAACATATTGTTAATTTCCACATGTTTGTGTTTTTTTGATATTTTTTTTCCTTGTAACTTATTTCTAATTTCATAGTGTTGTGATCAGAAAAGATGCTTGATATATCAATTTTCTTAAATTTACCAAGGCTTGCTTTGTGACCCAGCATGTGGTCAATCCTGGAGAATGTTCCATGTGCACTTGAGAAGAATGTGTTTTCTGCTACTTTTGGATGGAACACTCTATTAATATTAATTAAGTCCACCTGGTCTAGTGTGTTGTTTAAGGCCTGTGTTTCCTTATTAATTTTCTGTCTGGATGACCTGTCCATTGATGAAAGTGGGATGTTAAAGTCCCCCACTACTAACTACTATTATGTTACTGTCATTTCTCCCTTTATGGTTGTTGATATTTGCCATACATATGGCAAATATATACTGAAGCGCTCCTATGTTGAATGCATATATATTTACAATTGTTATATTTTCTTCTTGATTGATTCCTTGATCACTATATACTGTCCTTCTTTGTCTTTTACAACGGCCCTTATTTTAAAGTCTATTTTTGTCTGATATGAGTATTGCTGCTCTAGCTTTCTTTTAATTTCCATTTACATGAATATCTGCTTCCATCCCCTGGGCCTCAATACACCAATGGTGGCAAGCACCATATCTCTTTCACAGGCTTACAAAGCAGCCAGCAAACAAGGAAGGCACTTGGCAACTTGGATCAAATGTCTTTAGTTGTTTTTGTTTGTTTGTTTGTTTTTTAATGTTGGAGCACAGTTGCTTAACGATATTGTGTTAGTTTCAAGTGTACAATAAAGTAACTCAGTTACACACATGTATGCATGCTCAGTTGCTTCAGTTGTGTCCAATTCTTTGTGACCCTGTGGACTTGGTCCACTAGGCTCCCCTGTCTATGGGATTCTCCAGGCAAGAATATTGGAGTGGGTTGTTATGCCCTCCTCCAGGGGATCTTCCTGACCCAGTGATCAAACTTACGTCTCCTGTGTCTCCTTCATTGCAGGTGGATTCTTTACCACTGAGCCACCGGGGAAGCCCATACATATACATGTATATATTCTTTGTCAAATTCTTTTCCGAGTTAGATTATGTTTTTAGGCATTGACTGTTCTCTCAACCAAGATCCAAGAGGGAGTGGATGAGGGGCATTCCCTGGCTGTTGGGGATGTCACTGGGGTCTGTCACTGGGCCCAGGAAGCTCACAGATTGAGGTGTTGAAGAAGTTTGCACACAAGCCTTGGGAATCCTAGCTGATATTTCTAGAAGAAGTTCTGGGAAAGAAAGCTAGGGTAAGCATTTCTCTTTTGAAAATGGCGGGGTTGTAGGCAGGTCCTAAAACCCAGGGGTGTCACTGAGCCTAATGTGGACACCCTGACAATTCTAGAATGTTCTGCTCAGTGGTTGGTCTGCCTGGAAACCCACTTAGCTAGCCCTTGGCGCCTCCCATGGGCCAAGTTCCCAATCTCCAGCTCACATTCAAGTGGAGAATACTGATAATAAGCAAATAGACACATACATAAAGAATTTCAGAAAATTATCAGTGATTCACTGAAGACAGTTACCAGAGAAACTGAATAGACAGTGATGGGGGCCTGGGGCCCCTTTTTTTTTTTTTTTAAATGAACACAGGTCAAAAGATTTTATTTCATTCATTCATTAATGAGGGAACCAGCAAGGTGTTACAATGGGTTCAAAGGAAAATCCAAAGAACACTCACATAGAGACAGGTGAGCAACGCTTGGATGAATTACAGACAGAAGCAAGACATGATTGAGCACAATTAATTTGTATCTCTCTTGACAAGAATCATTCCCAGGGACTTTCCTGGCAGTGCAGTGATTAAGACTCTGTGCTTCCACTGTAAGGGGTACGGGTTTGATCCCTGGTCTGGGAACTAAGATCCCACATGCTGTGTGGCCAAAGAGTAAATTAATAAAAATAAGAAAATAAATGAATTGGGGAAGAAAAATTTAAAAATATGCCGACAAAGGTCCATATAGTCAAATTATGATTTTTCTAGTAGTCATGTATAGATGTGAAAGTTGGACCTTAAAGAAGGCTGAGAGCCAAAGAATTTATACTTTCGAACTGTGGTGCTGGAGAAGACTATTGAGAGTCCCCTGGACAGCAAGGAGATCAAACCAGTCAATCCTAAAGGAAATCAACCCTGAATATTCATTGGAAGGACTGATGTTGAAGCTAAAGTTCTAATACTTTGGCCACGTGATACTAAGAGCCAACTCATTGGAAAAGACCCTGATTCTGGGAAACGTTGAGGACAGGAGAAGTGGGCAGCAGAGGATGAGATGATTGGATAGCATCACTGGCTCAATGAACATGAGTTTGAGCAAACTCCAGGAGATGGTGAAGGACAGGGAAGCCTGGTGTACTGTAGTCTATGTGGTTGCAAAGAGTCGGACATGACTTAGTGACTGAATAACAACAAATTTTTTTTTTAATGAATGATTGCCAAGGAATTTCCTGGTAGTGTAGTGGTTAGGACTCTGCACTTTCACTGCCATGGTCCCGGGTTCAATCCCTGGTCAGGGAACTGAGATCCCAAAAGCCGTGTAATGTGACCAAAAATATTAATAAATAAATAACAAAAACAAAAAGAATCATTGCCATAAGCATCCATTTTCTACAACATGCTGCTGCTGCTGCTAAGTCGCTTCAGTCGTGTCTGACTCTGTGCGACCCCATAGACAGCAGCCCGCCAGGCTCTGCCATCCCTGGGATTCTCCAGGCAAGAACACCAGAGTGGGTTGCCATTTCCTTCTCCAATGCATGAAAGTGAAATGCGAAAGTGAAGTCGTTCAGTCATGTCTGACTTTTAGCGACCCCATGGACTGCAGCCTACCAGGCTCCTCCGTACATGGGATTTTCCAAGCAAGAGTACTGGAGTGGGGTGCCATTGCCTTCTCCATAGTTGTAAAATAGCCCCCAAATGGCAAAAGGCATGAAACCCCAAGAAACCCCATAGAATCAGACCAAGACTAGGTTTGTCTAAGGGGTCAGTTCTTTTATTGAAATGATCATCAGGGAGAATTATTCCAAGGAGGTGGTAGAGAACCGAGATCTGAATAAGGATGGGCAGGTTCCCAGGTGTGAGGGTAAAGGGTAAAGTGTGGGGCTTGGATTCATGATGGAGGATCAGGCAGGAAACCAGTGAGGCTGGAGCAATAGATTCTAGGGCAGTGACCCGGGCACCTGCAGGTCATGGATTCAGGCATAAGAAGGAGTGAAGCCCTGACACTGACTACTACATGGATGGACCCTGGGGACACGATGCTCAGTGAGAGGAGCAGACACAGAAGGAGGACACAGTTGTGATTCCACTGATGGGAAACGTCCAGAACAGGCAGATTTACAGACACAGGGCGTGGATTTGTGGGTGCCAGGACCTGGTGGAGGGGAGTGACTGCTAAGGGGGATGAGGTTGTTCTTTGGGGTGATGGAAGTGTTTGAAAATTATGTAGTAGTGATGATTTCACGATTCTGTGAAAACCACTGAATTGTACATATTAAAGAGTGAATATTCTGGTATGTGAACGACATCAGTTTTAAAAAGCAAAGCAACATGCATGTTTAACAACAGCTGTATCCACAATAGCTAAAATGTGGCAACAACCCAAATGTCTATTGATGGATGAATGAATAAGCAAAATGTGGTCCGTCCACGCAGTGGAATATTACTCAGCCTTCAAAAGGAAGGAGATTCTGACACCTGCTACAACCTGGATGGACTTTGAGGACGTGATGCTCAGTGAAATAAACCAGAAGGACACACACTGTCTGATTCCACTCACTGGAGGTCCCTAGAGAAGTCAGATCCACAGAGACAGGAAGGAGATGGTGGGGCCAGGGGCTGGGGGAAGGGATAGGGAGTCAGTGTTTCACTGGGACAGAGTTTCAGTTTGAGAAGATGAGAAAGTTCTGCAGATGATGGTGGGGATGGTTGCACAACAGTGTGAATATACTTAAGTGTCACTAAATAAACACTTAAAAATGGTTAAATTGGTAAAATTTATGTCTCATGTATGTTGCCCCAAGTTTTTTTCTTTAGGTTGTAAAGAAAAGTAGGCCTGGAACAAGAGATGGGAGTGGCTGGGCTCAATCTCATTCCAAAGTCTGGATACTCCTGTGGTCCCTAGTGATTTCTCACATCCCATTTTTATGAACTGTGGTCATTTATGAGTAAAACTAAATGTTTTTCCTTTCTTTCTCTTTGTTTTAGCCACGACACATGGCTTGTGGGATCTTAGTTCCCCAATCAGGGATTGAACCCAGGCCCTCAGCAGTGACAATGAAGAGTCCTAACCACTGGACACTAGGGAATTCCCAAATGTTTTTCTTTTCAAAAAATTAAAATTAAAAAAGTTGAGGGACTTCCCTTCCCAATGCAGGGAGCACGGTTTTGATCCCAGGTCAGTGAACTAAGATCCCACATTCCTCATGGCACAGCAAAAAAAAAAAAAAAATTAAAATGTTCCTCCTACCCCAAAAATATTGATGGAAAGACATCAGCTTGGGTTTGAGCAGACCTGTGCCCTGCTTTATGTTTTGTTAATCACACTGATGACTGTGTAAGAGCCCTGGGCAGGGCTAGGCCAGTTGGGATGCTGGTATGGGCAACCCGGCCTATACAGATGGAGACCACAGTAGGGGAAGGTAGACAAGGTCTTTTTTTTTTTTTTTTTCTCAACCATGTGATGAGGTATGTGGGGTCTTAGTTTCCCAACTAGGGATGGAACTCGTGCCCCCTGCAGTGGAAGCTTGGAGTCCTAACCACTGGACCACCAGGGAAGTCCCCACACTTATGTTTTACAACATTTATTTATTTACTCATTTGGCTGCGCCAGATCTTAGTTGCAGCATGAGAGACCTAGTTCCCTGACCAGGGACTGAACTCAGGCCCTCTGCATTGGGAGCTTGGAGTCTTAGCCACTGGACCACCAGGCAAGTCCCCCTATGTTTATTTTTTAAAGGCTCATGATCTCTTTTTTCATCTTCAAAACCAGCAGCTTGACATCCTCTCATTTCTCTCTGACCGACCTTTGTAACTCCCTCTTATAAGGACCCTATGAAATATGTACATAAATTCGTTTTCTACAGCTTCTGTGTTACATCTTTTTGCTGATCAATCCAATCAATCCTAAAGGAAATCAACCCTGAATATTCACCGGAAGGACTGATGCTGAAGCTGAAGCTCCAATACTTTGGCCACCTGCTGCGAACAATCAACTCATTGGAAAAGACCCTGATGCTGGGAAAGATTGAAGGCAGGAGGAGAACAGGATGACAGAGGATGAGATGGTTGGATGGCATCATTGACTCAATGGACATGAGTTTTAGCAAACTCTGGGAGATAGTGAAGGACCGGGAAGCCTGGTGTGCTGCAGTCCATGGGGTCTCAGAGAGTCGGACAAGACTGGGCAACTGAACAACAACAGACCTTCTGTAACAAAGGACTACAAACTGGGTGGCTGGGAACAGCAGAAATATATTCCCTTTCTGTCCTGGAGGCCAGGAGCCCAGAGGTGAGTTGTGGGCAGGGCCATTCTCCCTCTGAAGGCTCTGCGGGAAGGATCAGTTGCAGACCTTTCTCCTGGTTTCCTTCCAGTAGCCTCAGGCTTCCCCTGGCTTGCAAGTTGCTGGCTTCCCCCAGGTCCCTTAAGGTCATCTCCCCTCTGTGGTCATCTGTATCTGTCCAAATGTCCCCTTCTTGTAAGGTCAGTGGTCACATTGGATTAGGGGTCCACTCTGCTCCAGCATGATCTTGTGTTAACTAATTACATCTTCAACTACCTTATCTGCAAATAAACTCTCCCTCTAAGGTACTGGAAGTTAGGACTTCAACATGTCATATATATGTGTGTGTGTCTATGTTTTTACACTTATCTAAGCAGTATCTATCTAATTTTTAAAGATTTTTTTTTTTGATGTGGGCCATTTAGAAAGTCTTTATTGAATTTGTTACAATATTGCCTCTGTTCCATGTTTTGGTCCCCTGGCAAGGAAGCATGTGAGATCCTAGCAGTCAGAGATTGAATCCACATCTCCTGCACTGGAAGGGGAAATCCCAACCATTGGACCATCAGGGAAGTCCTTATCAATCTAATCTTTTTCACCAGTGACTTTGAATAAAGATGCCAAGATGCTGAAGGCTAACTTATCAGTTCTGAGAGAATGGAGATAAATTTGGATTCATAGTGTATCATAACAAACACACAAATACACACTTGCCTTCCTGGGAGGGCTGTAAAGTTCTGTACACACTCTCAAAAGCCAACGGAATGAACGCAGACAGAGTTGCAGTTGGGGAAGATGAGAAAGACCTGGAGATGGATGGTGGGTATGGTTGCACGGCAATGTGAATGTACTTAGTGCCACTGAACTGCACACTTAGAAAGGGTTAAAGTGGTAAATGTTATGGTACGTATGAAAGTGAAAGTGTTAGTCATTCAGTTGTGTCCAATTCTTTGTGACCCCGTGGACTGTAGCTGCCCAGGTTCCTCTGTCCATGGGATTCTCCAGGGAAGAATACTAGAGTGGGTAGCCATTCCCTTCTGCAGGGGCTTTTTCGACCCAGGATTGAACCTGGATCTTCTGCATTGCACGCAGATTCTTTACTGTCTTAGCCACCAGGGAAGCCCTGGTATGTATATTTTATTATAATTATTTATCTTTATTTATTTATTTATTTGGCCATAGCATGGAGCTTAGTTCCCCACAGGAACTTAGTTCCCTGACCAAGGTTCGAACCCAGGCACCTTGCATCAGAAGCTCAGAGTCTTAACCAACCACTGGACTGCCAGGAAAGTCCCTACAATTTTTTTTCAGGGGGGAAAGTCAGTTGATTCACTGCAGGATGTGGTCTTGGATGGAAAAAGGGCATTTGTGGAAAAAACTGGAGAAATGTGAGGACAGTTTAGGGTTTACAGGTGTTGGTTCCTTGTGACAGATACACCATGGTGATGTATGATAGCATTAGGGGAAGCTGGGTTAAGGGTAGATAGGAAGTCTTTCTAATTTTGGAATCTTTTTAGTTTTTCTGTAAATCTAAACTATATCCAAAATAAAACATTTATTTAACCACAAAAAAAAAGCAAAAATTGAGTTTGCATGGGTGTGTACATTTGTGAAATTCATCCAACTCTATACATAATATCTGTACGGTTTATTGTCTATAGCCTATATATTAATTTTAGAAAAACACACAGAAATGAAAACACCTGAAAAAAAAGTTGCTTGACCAAAAGTGCCTAAAAATATGCATACCCTTTGGCCCAGAGATTCCATATCTGGAAATTTATCCAAAGAAAATATTTTGAAATGGTCAAGGTATAGTAACTAGAAAAATGGGTTACAAACCAGTACATTTAAAAGGTCCTAGGACTTCTCTGGTGGTCCAGGGGTTGAGACTGTGCTTCCAAGGCAGGGATGCAAGCGGCCCGGGTTCACGTGCTGCATGGTGCGGCAAAAAAAAAAAAAAAAAAACCCCAAAACTTAAGGTCCCATTATTCTTAAATATATATACATGTATAATCTTTGTATACACACTGAGGTATCAACAGTGCTTATCTCTACATGGTGGGATAAGGGTGATTTCTTTTTTTCTTGCTTCTCTGATTATTTGACTTTTTTTCAATTAGTATATATTTCTTTTCTTTAAAAAAAAAGGGGGGGGCGGTAATTGCACCAGACAGAATATCCTATGAGGGTTTTGTATGGGTTTCCCAGGGTGACTATAGCAAAAATTACCATAAATGTAGTGACTGAAAAGAATGCAAATTAATCTTCCATTTCCAGAGGTCAGAAGTCCAAAATGGGTGTCTTAGGCTGGTCCCTCCAGAGGCTCCAGGGGAGCACTGGCTCCTGCCTTTTCCAGCTTCTAGAGGTGCCGCATCCCTGGCTCACAGCCCCTCCCTCCCTTCTCACAGCCAGCAGAGCAGTATCTCCCATCTCTCTGCCTCTGACCCTCCCCCTCCCTCTTACAAGGACCCTGTGATGACACTGGGCCCCCGAGGAATCCAGGATCATCTCTCTTGTTAGAAGCTTTAACTTAATACCACCTGCGGATTTCCTTTACCATGTATGTAAGGGAGCATCTTCATAAGTTCCAGGCGTTAGGATTCAGACGTTCCTGGGAGACCATTATCTTGCCCTCCACAGCTTGTAGGGACAAACCAGGCAATAAATAGTGCAGCTAGGGAGACTTTCCTGGTGGTCCAGGAGTTAAAACGCCAAGCTTCCAATGCAAGGGTCACAGGTTCAATCCCTGGTCAGGGAACTAAGATCCCACATGTTGTATGGCATGGGGTAAAAAAAAAAAAAAAATGCAGCTGAGATTCTGAAAAAGCTGATGTGATTTCAGGCCACATTAATAGAGGTCTAGCATTCAGTTCAAGGGAGAGGATGGGTCTTACCAAAACATTCCAGGGATGAGACCAGGATGCTGAAAAAAGATAGAGAGTCATGTCCCACAAGGAAAAGGCAGATAGACGACAACCAGGTCTGGTTCACAGAAGTCCTCTGTATGGCTTATGGGTGGAAGGTGAAGTTGATTCTGGGGTCTTCCCAAGGGAGGGATGGAAGGATGAATGTCAGACATGGTCCCAGTCCTATCTGAGTTCCTCTCACTGCCTGGCATACAGCACTGGACTCAGGCAATGGGTGGCTCACTTTACTCCTGGGGGCTGGATCAGCACAATATCAAGAGAATCTTCTGGGAGCCTTGTGGGGGTCTTTCCACCAGACTCATTGGGTCAAAGTGCTGACAGAGCTGCTGAGGCCTAAATCAGAGAATCCAGAGCAAAGTTCAATTTCTGAAACTGTGCAGGTGTTTGCACCCCTGTGTTTATCACAGCAGTCCAGAGAGGTCAAGTAGACATATGATGAATAAACAAATTGTGGTACATCCATGCAGTGGATTATTACTCAGCCATAAAAAGGAAGGAGGTTCTGATACCTGTTGCCATGTGGAAGGACCCCCAAGGTCATGATGCTCAGTGAGAGAAGCCAGACACAGAAGGGTAAATAGTATCTGATTCCACTCACAGAAGGTCCCTAGAGAAATCAAATCCCTAGAGACAGAAGGTAAGATGGGGAGGAGACAGGGTCTGGGGGAGGGGGATGGAGAGTCAGTGTTTAATCGGGACTGAGATTCAGTTTGGGAAGATGAGAAAATTCTGGAGATATTTGCCCAACAATGTGAACGTACTGAATGCCACTGAGTTGTGCACTTAAAAGTGGTTAAGATAGTAACTTTTGTGTATAATTTAATACAGTGAAAAAATCCAGGTCTGTTTAAAAAAAAAAAAAAAGGACTTAAAAAAATAAAACCAAAAGAAACTATTTTGGGGCCCAACTAAAGAGAGTCCAGCCGTTTTATTTTGGCAAGTGATGACATTGGAAAGAAAAGAACCCGGGAGCCACCAGCCGCAAGTGCAGAGACAAATGGCTCCCAGCTCGGCTTCTGGAGACTTCCAGCCCTGCCAGGACCACTCACAGGCACATCGATGGGTTTGTGCAGGGACTTTGCCTGTCCCCGGTGCCCCATAGACCCGGAACTGGTACCCCAGTTGCAGGGCAGGCCAGGTGAGCAGCCGGAAGCCCCTGGTTCCCTGGTGGGTGGACGGTTGTCTCCTCCCACCCAGGCTCCTCCCAGGTCCCCAGGGCCCCTCCCAGATGAGCTAACATTTAACCAGCACACCCTGGGGTTGTCAAACCAGGTGTGCAAGTATCAAAATGCTTCAGCAGCTGCATGCATGGCCCCCAGCATCACTGAGAAATGTTTCTAAGAAGCAGAGGGTGGGGTGATGGTGGTCCATGCTTTCCTGGGGGGCTAGGGAGCCTCACTTAAGAGATGGAAGTGGTGGTCTGATCTAGCACTGCTGTCCCTCCATCCCTCCCTCCATCCACTCACCCCTCAGGATTCCCGTCTGTGCAGTGGGTCCTTCCAGCCCGAAGCTCCCAGTCTCTACCCAGCATAATAGTGCTGGTCTCCCAGACGCCCCCTCACTCCAGGCTGGGTGACAGCTCCCCGGGGCCTCTCAGGACCTCGAAGGAGTGCTCCAAAGCTGGGGGCCAACCTGCCTGGCTGCCTCTGGGGTCCACCCCAGAGCCCTGTCTCTTTCCCTCTTTCTGTAGCAGGGTCCCACGAGGGTGTTTGCTTAGGGCAAAAGGGTCACATTGGTGGGGGACAGGGTGTGTGTGATTTCCCCCACCCCTTGGGGACAACTGTGCTTGTCATATTAGGGGAGCTTCTGGCATGGAGCTGGTGGAGGCCAGGGGTGCCACTCAGCAGCCCCCCAGTGGCCAGGACAGCCCCAACCCAGAAAACAATTGGTCCCAAGTGCCCACAGTGACCAGGGGGCAGAAACACCAGCCTGGATCTAACATGCCAGCTTACTTCCTATGCTCTGCAGAGAAGGAAAACCACTGCATTGTGGCCTCAGCTTGACCAGTGGCCCGGTCCCAGCACTGGAGCCGTCCCTCTACCCTCCCCCTCCTCCACCCCTACTCCTCCAGCAAAGCCTCTTCCCCACCCCCACACTGTCTCAGGCCGCCTGTCTCCATGCCTGTTTCCAGGCTTGGCTTTTTATCTGTGCAAGGGGCCCGAGACTGGATATTCAGTGGAGATGGTCTCCATGGGTCCGCTTCACCCGAGGGACCCCTAGTGAACCAGGCCAGTCCTGTCTCCCGCCCCGCCCGCCTCCCCAGGACCTTCTACAAGATGGCAACCCCCCTCCCCAGGGGAGCCTGCAGAGCAGCAGGGGACCACAGCCAGGAAAGGCAGCAGGGGAGCCGAAGAGGAGAACGTGGCAGCCTTGCCGGTCGGCCAGACCTCCGCCTCGGATTTTTCTTTTTTTAAAATCACCGCAATTTAAGGAGCGGCTCCTCCCTCCATCCCGCGGCCCGCCACGTGGGCTGGCCGGAGGAGTCGCCCACTGGCCCGCCTGTCTGCTCTCTCCCTCCGCCAGCTTGGCGGCCAGGCAGTAGCTTCAGTTTCAGTTTGGTGTCACTGGTTTCACTTTCGGGGAGAGAAAGAAGAGAGACAGAGACAGAGAGGAGAAGAGGGAGACAGAGAGAGAAGGAGGGCAGCCGTATCAGGTGCGGGGCGGGGGGGGGGGGGGGGGGCGGGGGTCAGCCTCTGCCCTGTCCTGTCCGGCGGGGCCACCGCCTGCCTTGCAGCTCCCTCCCTGACCTTCCTCTGAAGGGTAGATTCTGAGAGTAAAGGTCAAGGGGTCAAGGGCAAGTTCCCACTGCGACCTTGGGTTTCACAAGCCACCCTCTTATCCTGGACTCCTTCCCCGCACCATCCCACCCTCAGCCTCCTGTCAAAGTGGGGCTGGGGATCATGTCGGCCCCCATGGGGTGCTGGGAAGATCAAAGCCCTGCTGACTGCTGACCCAGGACAGTCTCACAACATCCCCTTAGGGAGAGGGCGGAGCATGGTCCCAGGCAGAACAGGATGTCTGCAGTCTTCACCCAGCAGGGACCCTTGGCCCAGAAAGCACCAGGAAGGAGGCTCCCTCCATGTGGCCAGAGTCCGGGATGGGCGGGAGTCCCCTGGACTCACCTGCTGTGGCTTGGGGCTCCTGTTCTGGCAGAAGCCTCTAGAGGCCCAGTTGCTCCAGTGGCTTTCCAGTAGGCCTGCCTGTCTCTGGACAATGGTGTGCCCTTGTTCCCCTCACTACTGCTCTTCTTCCTGCAGGGTAGGGGGTCCACAGCTGACCTCTGGGCCACATATCCACTGTCTTCTGGGCTGGGCTGAGTGCCCTGGATGCCAGGACCTGGGCCCAGTCTTCTCTCCCCAGAACCCTGTTCAGGGCCTAAAAAGGACTCCCCAGACTGGGCGAGAAGAGGCCAGGGAGAGTCACCTTGGGGATGTCAAGAACACAGCTCAGGGATTTTCCTGGTGATTTGGTGGCTTGAGACTCCACATTCCGAATGCAGGGGGCCTGGGTTCAGATCCCTGATCAGGAAACTAGATCCCATGGGCCGCAACCAAGACCCAATGCAGTCAAATGAATAAATCAAAATAAATATTAAAAAAAAAAAAAGCAAACAAACAACTCAGCAAGATAGAATGTGGGCGGGAGCCAATGAGAGACGGTGGTTCGTTTTTAGTATAGCAGCTTTACTGAGATATAATTCACCTACCATACAGTTTACCCACTTAAAGTGTGCAATTCACTGGTTTTGAGGACATTCACTGTGTTGTGCAACAGTTCTATCTAATCTTAGAACACTCTCATCACCCCAGAAGGAAACCCCATCCTCATTAGCATCAACCCCATCCCCTCCCCCAGCCCCTGACAACCAGGAACCCACTCTCTGTGTCTGTGGACCTGCCTGTTCTGGACGTTTCCCATCAGTGGAGTCACACCCTGTGTGTTCTTCTGTGTCTGCCTCTCTCATTGAGTATCGTGTTCTCAGGATCGGTCCACGTGGTGGCAAGTGTCAGGGCTTCTCTCCTTTTCATGGTTGAGTGATGCTCCCAGCTGTGGAGGGAGCACTTTTCGTGTATCCACTATGCACTGATGAATATTGGATGGTCTGCACTTTGGGCTACTGTGAATGAAGGCAGGTGTTAACCCAAGTAGGTGTTGACTGGTGCATGTCAACCCACCATAACTGATGTCTGGGGACCCCGAGTTTTCTGGGCGATTAGGGTGAGTACACTAAAAGACACAGAAACAAGGAGCACCCCCCAGGGGCAAGACTGGCGCCCAGACTCCCTGGGTCTGTGCTGGATGCTGGGGAAACCTCTTCCCTACCCATAACCTGGCTGGTTCCACTGGGAAGCCAGAACTTCAAAAGGGAGCGTTTGAGAACCTCCCAGAACCTCAGGGGCCGACCCGGAGCAGCAGCAGGGCCGGCAGTCTGGAACACCGGCCGGAAAGCGGCCACTCCCTTTTAATGAGGAGAAGAGCTGGGCTGGGGGTGGGCAGGACGCGGCCGGGGAGGAGAGGGGCGGGGAGAGGAGAGGAGCGGCAGGAGGAGGGGAGGGAGGAGGAGCGAGGAGGAGCGCGGGGGCGGGGGCGGGGCTTCCTCTAAGGGCAGGTAGGCAGGCGGCTTCCTCGCACCTGTGCCTGGCTTCCCGCCTCTCTTTTGGAGGGTAGCCCCTAGCGCAGGGGAGGAGGAGGAGTGAGGGGAGTCACACAGGACCCCGTTCCTGTCACTCCGGAGCCACTTCCTGCTCTTTAATGTGGGGGTAAAGAGGAGACAGCGCACCTCCGGGTTCACACATCACAGGGAGACCCCAGCCCTGTGTGTGGAGGCGGATCCTCCTCGCCCTGCCCTCTCCTCCAGCCCAACTCCAAGTGTGGGGAGACCCCCCCCCCGCCCCCGCAGCTCTTCACGTGCTCACTGGGCACCTGTACATCTTTGGGGAGATAACCGCCTTTTTTAAAAAATGTAAATATTATTTTAGATGTAATCCCATAGAATGACCTATCGGTATGAATCAGGATTTTTTTTTTTTTTTTTTGGCCGCTCCAGCAGCTTCCCCGATGGCTCAGCGGTAAAAGAATTCGCCTGCAATGCAGACGACGGGTTTGATCCCTGGGTGGGGAAGATCCCCTGGAGAAGGAAATGGCAACCCACTCTAGGTTTCTTGCCTGGAAAATTCCATGGACAGAGGAGCTTGGCGGACTACAGTCCACGGGGCCGCAAAGAATCAGACACGACTTAGTGACTGAGCACACACCCACGCACTTGGGAACCCTAGTCCCCTGCACTGGAAGTGCCCAGTCTTAACCACTGGACTTCCAGGGAAGACCAGATACCGGCCTTTTTAATTGTGATTCTTTTGGTTGCTAAGGTATAAGGATTATTTTTTCTTTCTTTTGTTTTGTTAGTTAAGGATTCTTTATCTCTTTTGGCATAGACCCGTCTCCCCTACAGGATTTACAAACACTTTCTCCCACTCCTTGGGCTTTCTCTTCACTCTCCCTATGGTGTTCTTTTTGGTGCACCCAAGTTTTAAATTTTGATTAAGTCCAAGTTCATTTATGTTTTCTTTTGCTGCTTGTGCACTATGTGTCTTGGTGAAGAATCTATTGCCAAGTTCAAGGCCATGAAGATGGGGGATGGGAAGATCAAAGGGCAGTTTTGCTGAGGGTTTTATGTGACTCAGGGGTCTGTCGGTCCTTGGCAGCAGGGTGCTTGAAGCTTAAGCAGGAGTTGGGAGTGGGGAGAGGGAATGGGAGAGGAACTCCAGAACAGGGAACAGCAGGTGCAAAGACAGGGAGCCAAGAGTGAGTGAAAGACTTGCACTGCCTCTTCCCTTCCCTCCCACCTTCCTCTCCTTCCTCCCCCCATCTCTCCCCTCCCCCTCCCTCCCCATCCCCTTTCCTTCTCTCCTCCCTCTTTCCCTCCCTCCCCTCCTCCCTGACTCTGACCCCTGGGCAGCCCTTACCCCTGTACACTGGTCCCCTCACAGGCATCAGGGTGGGGGTGGGGCTGATGTGGCTGCCCTTGAAATCTCATTGGTCCCCACTGCAAAATCCAACGCTGTTAAGGAAGAAAGGAGATGGGTGTCCCGGCAGGGGAGAGGGCAGTGGGCTGACCCTGTGCATGAACTTGTAGATGAGTGTGGTGGTGGGGAGCACCCCAGCCACAGGGGAGGGTTGTGGGGGCTCCGAGAAGGCAGAGAGGCCTCCTCAGGAGACACCCACAGGGACGTCCCTAGTGGTCCAGTGGCTAAGACTCTGAGCTCCCAATGCAGGCCAGCCAGGTTCGATCCCTGGTCAGGGAACTAGACCCCACATGCCCCAGCTAAGACCCAACACAGCCAAATAAATAAAAATAAATATTAAAAAAAAAAAAGGACGTCAGTGCAATGCTGGTGCCTCGAGGTGGGTGTGGTCTTCTGGGAGGAAGAGGGGACAGGGGGACAGGACGTAAGGGGCCTCCACCTGAGGCAGGCTACCAGGAAGGTTTTGGCAGGATGGTCTCTGGTCCAAGGCGTTGCCCCCAACTCTCTCTGTGACTTTTTAATATTTATTTTTTAAAATTTATTTGGCTGCACAGAGTGTTAGTGGTGGCACTCAGGATTTTTAGTTGTGATATGTGGGATCTAGTTCCCTGACCATGGATGGAACCCAATACCCCTGCATTGGGAGCGTGCAGTCTTAGCACCTGGACCACGAGGGAAGCTCCAAAGTTCCAGTTTCTTAGCCAGATATCCTAGTGATCTGGCTCCCTACTTGGCCACCACCTGGTCCCACACCCAAGGCCAGTGGAGTTTGAAACGAAGACAGGCTTCTGTTCGCCTGGTAGGCAGCCAACATCCCAGTCTCTGTGACCTCCGCCACCCTACCTGCCACTTCAGAGTTAAACAGTCCATAGGAGGCACTGTGGAGGCAGATCTGACCCTCTTTTGAGCTGAGGCCCCCTTCTGGGCCCATTAGGAGTGGTCATTGCTGGAGCTGGTGAAAGATTTTTCACCCTATCCCACGGACAGAGGAGCCGGATGTGCTATGGTTCATAGGGTCACAAAGAGTCGAACATGACTGAAGCGACTTAGCACCCATCACCATGCTCTTGCTCACATTGGTTCTCCTGTGAGGCGTTCCCCGCTCTATGCCCCCCAAGGACTCTCAACATCAACACCCAGTCCATAGCCTTCTGCCTAGCGCTGCCCTAATGCTGTGAGCTCATTCCAGCATGCAGGGCGTGGAGGTGTGGGGAGGGTCAACATCTGTCTGGGAAAGTCGGAGCCTCTGGACAGGTTCCAGGTCACCAGGGCTCAGGGAGGGAAGCCGGGGGTTACCTGTTCTGAGAAATTCATGGAGTGTGGCCAGGGTGAAGGTGAAGGGGATTCGGGATGTTCAAGAGAGGGTCTGCTTCCTTCTTGGGGCGGGAGTCAGCAGTAGCCATCTCATTTAGTCCGCGGTGATGACCCCCCCTTTCAGGGGGCGTGTCCTCCCCAGGGGTGGGTTCAGGGGAGGGATGGGGGCAGGGAGGAGACGCAGCTGCGGTCTTGGTCCCTCCCTCACCTGGGGCCTCGCTCTGATTCTCCAGGTGCTTCTCCACCAGCCTCTCTGAGTCCCCAGGGAAGACTGGGCAGAAACCTGAGCCTCGGTTCAGGCTGCCATGGGGCCTGGCCTCTCCCTCCGCCCTCCTTCCTCCTCCAGAGCCACCTTGCCTTTACCACGGGGACTGCAAACCGGTCCTCCACCCACCTGGCCTGTGGTTCTGAGGTGTGGCCTCCAGCCCCGGGGAGGCCCCAGGGCCTGCACACCTGGTCAGCTGGGAGCTGCAGCCCCAGGGGAGGCGGGGCGAGGCCCACAGGGCCCCTGCTGGTTTCGTTTTGAGGCGGTCCCTTCCCCTTCCTCACTCCCACTCCGCCCACCCAACACCCGCCTCCCCCCACTTTCTGGGAAACCCAGTGGCAGCTTCTTCTGAACTGAACTCTGTTAACCCGGACTCCACGAAGTTCCGCCTCCTGGGACCAGAGGCTTCCTGCTTGCACAGACCTCTAAGCCCCAGGCCAGCTTAAAGGAGCGCCCTGCTCCTGACTGTCCACCTTCCAGAAGGTTCTGGAACCTTCCTGCCACAGAGTGTCCCCAGCTCTGGACACAGGACACCTGGTAGCTTCAGGCAGGGCTGCCCCGGACATAGAAGAACCAGAGTCTGACCTCCACTGCTACGGGACTGTGCCCTCCTACACCACCAGATTCCGGGAGGGGCGTGGGCCTAAACCAGCTTCCTCCCTCCTCTGCGGATCCCAGGCCGGGTTACTCTGCAAGGCCCCTCGTGGGCACAGTGGGGGTGAAAGAGCATCCCTGGCCCCACCCACTGGATGCCAGGAGCTCCCCACCCCGGTCGTGATGTTCACAGGTGTCCCCAGACACCAGTGTCCTCTGGATTAAGGAGGCAAGACTGTCCCCACTGAGACCCAGCTGGGAGACGATGGAACTGTCTCTGGCCACGTGTGGCTTTAAGAGCTGGAGATGCAGGACATCTGAATTCAGATGCACCATAAGGGCAAAACATACAGCACTGCACTCTGTACCTTCTTCCCCCCACAAAAAAAGCAATAGACCAGACTAATATTTCATGTTGATTGTGAAGTGCAATCCTAATATTTGGCTATAATGGGTTAAATAAAACACACCATCAAATTACCTTCACCTGTTTCTTTTTCTCATTTTAAACGTGATCTGAGGAAATTTAGGTTTTGCTTGCAGCTGAATGACACATATGTGTCCTGGTAATACTGGCAGGCACACGGGGCACAGAGCCACCGGGAATCTGCCTGCTGGTTCTGTGCACCTCTTTTCCTTCCATTTTCCCCCTGCCCCACCCCTAGGCTTCCCTGGTGGCTCAGGTGGTAAAAATCCACTTGCAATGGGGGAGACCTGGGTTTGATCCCTGGGTTGGGAAGATTCCCCTGGAGAAGGGAATGGCTACCCACTCCAGTATTCTGGCCTGGAGAATTCCATGGACAGAGAAGCCTGGCAGTCCATGGGGTCGAAGAGTCAGACACGACTGAGCGACTTTCACACCACCTCTGGAATGCCTTTAACACTCAGAGAAGGGAGTGTGACATTCCCAGGGAAAGGGCCAGTCCCACCTGAGAATTCCACTGGTGGAAGCCAACAGGCATTCAGCCGTGACCCTAAGCTTTTTAGATGGCTCCTGCCCCATGGCTGGGTTGATGGGAGAAGCCTGAACTGAGCCATCTTTTCTGGCTTCTCACTTATTCCAAGGTCATCTGTGAGCTGCTCAGGGCTCAGAACCATGCGGGGACAGAGCCTGCTCTCTCTGGGGACACAGGGGACAGCACACGTGGTCTTGCAGCGCTGTTGTTTTTCAGTTCCTCAGTCATGTCCAACTCTGCGATCCCATTGACTGCGGCATGCCAGGCTTCCTTGTCCTTCACTATCTCCCAGAGTTTGCTTAAACTCATGTTCACTGAGTCGCTGATGCCATCCAACTATCTCATCCTCTGTCACCCCCTTCTCCACTTGCCCTCAATCTTTCCCAGCCTCAACGTCTTTTCCAATGAGTTGGCTCTTTCTATCAGGTGGCCAAAGTATTGGAGCTTCAGCATCAGTCCTTCTCAGTGCTGTTTAATATGAGAACTTCAACCTGAAGAGAAACTTGTATCAACAAGATGCTGGGTATCTTCTTCCAAACGAAGTACACACACAAAAAAACAAAAGAGGCCCCCAAACTCCCAAAAGTGAAGAAAACTCAAAACCCAAGTGAGAAAACACCCCACAGGTGAGATTCTGAAGCTCTTGGATTCGTTTCCTGATTGACATGTGGTCAGACAGAGGGGCGCTGGGGTCCCTGGGGCCCTGGACATGGCAGTTGTGTCATCTCACGCCCTTGGCCGTCTCAGGGTTTAAGGAACAGCCACAAGGAACCTTGCACAGAACGCAGTCTTTCACAAGAAGCTGGGGATGGGCCTGGGAGTACCCAGCAGACTGACTCTGCCTTCTGCCTGGACCCCCACATGTCAGGAAACAAAGCTACAGAAGTTGCACATTTCAGGAATTAAGAGCCTGCCCCCTCGAAGGAGAGGGCTTCGGCAGGACAGGGAACAGAATCCCTAGGCCTGTCTGTGGCCACCAGGTTGTGGGGAGCAGCCAGGGTTGGACCCCCACAAACTCCGAAGAAATGAGGTGTCAGAGCAGAGGGTGCCAGTCTAGGGACATTTGCAGGGGGCGGGATAGAGAGGAGACCTCGGGCTGTCGAAAGTCACTTTCATTGTGGTCTCCAGGGCTCCAGTATGTTCCTGGATGAGCCTTGGAATGGGAAAAGGGAGAAGCCACATGTTGCTGGTCCTTTCCCTAGGGCCCCTGGGGTCCTGGCAAAGTGACACAGCAGGCAGCGGCTGTGGGGAGCCGATGGGCTGGGAGAGGCGCCTGCTTTCGAATCCTCCTCTCTGGGCTCCCTCACCAACCCTGGAGGCCTCACCCCCACCTACCCCAAATTCTCCGGCACCCCTAGGACCCCTATTGACGTGGTCTCTTCCTCCTTCCAAGTGGCTGTCGGCTCTGTTAACAGAAAGCGGTCAGGCCCGAAGCCTGACTGTGTACAGGACTGGCCCGACGATGGGCCTGTCTGTGACTGCCAGTGCTGGGCGCCCACGGGCCAAGATGCTGAGTCACAGTTCACCCGTTAGGTCCCCTTCCCCCTCTGAGGCTCTGGAGGGAGCCAGGGTGCCCACAGAGCCACACCTCTGCTACTTTTAGTTATCTTTTTTATTCTTTTCTAAATTAGGTGAGATTTCAGGGGCAACGATGAAGTGGCAGAAACCTGGTTGGAAGAGCTACCAACTCGTCTTCTCTTTGGTGACCACAGAGGGGGGAAAAAAACACACGAGACTAGAAGGGTCTCCCAGAGAAGAAAAGAATCCAGCAGCTCCCACAGGGCTACACGCCCCCATCTTCTGCAGCCCCCCTCTCCAGAAACGAAGGGCTGGCTCACCCCAGGCCCACTGCCCTCGGAGAACCTTCCTCTGAAACTTATCACAGATAAATATCAACTTGTTTCAAGCCTTCAGGAAGTATTGGGGTTGGGGGGAGGCTCAGAGCTTCATCTTCGGAGAGCCTGGAGGAGGGGAAGCCTTAGAAGAGGCCCTGCCCTCCACCACTTCCTACTGCCTGACGGCTCAGAGGCGGCCTCCACCATCGGAGGCGGGACAGCCCTGAAGGTGGAAAGGCTGGGTCTCAGCTTCGAGACTCACACAGACCACGGCAGGGGGCCTGGCTGGGCACCCCAATGGACACTGGGAGCCGGGACAACCTCACAGCCACCGACTCATTTCTCATCAGTTGCGGCTGGAGAGTTCAAGGCCCCAAGAGAGTGACATGCCCCAGGTGGTCACTTCTGATTTGCTGGGCGAGTGGAGGTGACACAGAGCCACCCGCCCACATCTGTCGGGTGGCAAGCGTGGGGGGAGAGGCCTTATCTGCACGATCTGCTGGGGTTTCAACCACACGACAGCTTGGAAACCCAAGGCTTCCTTTCTGCCGAGCGAGTGTCAGCTCAGGCTGCTGTCAGAAGAGTCTGCTCCCCGAAGCACAGGAGGGGACAGGAGGGTACCTCCTGGGGGGCAGGTCACGTTCTGCCAAGGACAGGCTGTGCAGCCAGAGGCAGGAGCAGCTTGGGGAGGGGACCCCACGACAGCCATCAGGGACCCGACTGTTCCTCTGGGCTGGGGGGACCACCTCCAAGGGGCAGACGCTAGGCGAGGGGCACATATCCACCCCAAGATGGCACCCCCTCTCTCTGGGGGCCGTTCCAAGGCCTCACAGCTTGGAGAGGAGCAAAGTCAGTGCCCAAGGTCACCATCTCCTGGGGTTGGGCTGCCCTGGTGGAGGCGTCCACCCCGGCTGGACAGGGACCGAGACCCCAAGGATAAGGAACAAGAAGCACGACTGGCACATTTGCTTTTTCTTTCCCTGTTTTTTTTTTTTTCTTTTTTCTTTAAACCTAAGGAAGCAGGATCTGAGAAGACAGCACAGCGGTATCGGCCTCCCCGGGCCTGAGGGCCACGTGTGCGTCCCCTCGGAGGGCATGGCAGGAGGGATGGGGCGGGGGGAAGGCCTGGTGGCGGCAGCAGGACCACCGTCACACGGCGGTGCGTGTGGGCGTGCTGGGCTGGTTTAGCCGCAGTGTTTTACACAACCAGCCAGCAAAATCCACTTCTTCCACCTCGGACCGCTTGATGAAGGTGTGGTTCTGAAAGGGAAGGAGTGGCCTGAGCAGTCTGGCTCTGGACAGATGGCTGGACCCCCACCCCAGGGCCAGCGACGTGGGACAGGGTCTCAGGCAAGGGGCAGGCCGCTCCGTGCCCCTTGGAGCCCAGGGTGACCCTCTGTGGGGCTCTCTGGGTGCTGCGGTGGGTTGTGGAGCAGCCTCCCTGGCCCCCCCTCACCTGATGCTAGAAGCCCCCCAGTGCGACAAACACAGATGTCCTCAGGTGTGGCCCCGTGTCGCAGGGGGCAGGGCTGCCTGCGTGAGGACATCTGATCTGAACCACAGGTCTCTGTGAGGACAGCAAGTTCCCCGAGCGTCCTGTCCAGGTGGCAACCACCAGCTGAGGCTCCTGAGCCTGGAAACAGGGCCTGTGTGGCCGGGGAGCAGGATCGCACCTCCTCCATCAGTTTAAGTGACCCTCACAGTCACACTTCCCATTTGGACTCGCCAGAGGTCCCTGGTTCAGAAGGGTGGGGGTCTACGCCCCCAAGCGACATCTGTCTCTTTCACCAGCTGGGGAGGCAAGAATACTCCCACCTTCCTAAAGGGGGCTCAGGCTTGGGTGAAAAAAACCAAATCAAGGGACCAGGGTCCCTGTGGTCAAGACAGCAGTCAGCCCCACCCAGCGCATGGTGTCGCCCAGGCAGAGACCTGGATGTGGGCCTGAACTGTGTGAACTGCACAGAGCTGGGTTGGGGGGAGACCGTGGGGGTTTCAAAGTTTGTGCTGCTGTCCCCTTGGTCTGTAATGTCCACCATGAACATGGGCTTCTTTTGTCATGCATACCTGAAACACACGTCACTGGACTTAATAAGAAACTTCTAGAAAGAAGCAGGTTGATGCTGACCCTACCCTACAAGGTGTGCCAGGCCAGGCTCACAGCAGACTAACTACAGCCGGGACCCACAGCTAACAGGGGTGGGCTCAGACAAGGTACCTTTCTGGGGAAGGTGCTGGAGCAGGGGCCACAGCTGGGGAGAGAGCAACAGGACATGGCCCCAGAGGATCAGGACCATCCTGTGCAAAGGTCCCGAGGTGCAGAGCTGGAGGAAGGCTGGGCGGGGGGCCTCTGCAGGTGTGGGCAGGGCACAGAAGCCCACCAGGGGGCATGGCTAGGTTATTCACACTTCCACATCGCAGCCACCCCAAGAGGCTGCTTCTCTCCCCTGTGGACACCAAGAGTGCCTGGAAGTGTTTTCTCTCTGAGACTCAGATAGTCAGACTGGGCAGTGGAGGAAGGCCTAATGTCCTCAGCAGACGTGGGTGGAAGGTGCTGTGATGGCCACCTAAGGCTGGCAGGCAGCTCTGCTGGTAGAAGGTCAGTTCTGGTGACCACCTTGGTTTCCAAGCACATCGAGCAGTGTGGTTTAGAGGAAGGCAGATAACCCCGCGGTGCCCCCAATGCCTCAGAGGCCAGTCATTCTGAGCCCTAGCCCTGGGCATGCAGGCCCTTCTGTCCCTGGGGAGCTGGGAGGAACTCAGCTGGTCTGCGTGGAACCCTCCAGTGAGCCAGGGAGACCCACATGGGTTCTGCAGCTCGCCTGGCCTCCACATGCCAGCCCACGTCATCAGAGCCCACTCAGGTGTTCACTTGGGGCACGGAGGGCCTGCTAGGGACCCCTGAATCTTCAAAATCTGGGTGTCACTCACCATGAGCATCTTCAGGTCTGCTCGCTCAGCTGGGTTCTTAATTAGGCTGCGGGTCCCAGGAGGTGGGAGAGAGGAGAAGTGGGCTGTCAGTGCCAAGGGGAGGAGCCTGCGTCCTTCTGCCCTTGGCCGCCTGGACCGTGGGGGCGAGGGGCCCCACCGCACCCTTTGGTGTGAGAGCAGGACGCCTGGCCCAGAAGGGAAGGGCAAGGGCCTGGGGCCAGGACAAGAGGGAAAGGGACAGAGGGTGGGAAAGCCCCAGGCTGCTGCTAGCTTAGAGGCCTAGTAGCAACCGCAGCTAAACGTCTAATAAAAAACCCCGAGCTCAGGAGTCCAAGTGTCAAAATGGATGTTTTTCCTTCAGAAAAGCAGAACTATGTAAAGGCAGTTGTTCATGGCAGCTCAGGGCTGAGTGGCAGTTCTTTAAACTGACAGCCTCCCGGGGCACAGAGAGGTTCACAGGGTGGTGGGGGATGGCAGCACCCACAGCTGCAGATCAGCTGTGGGACGTGCAAGCCCGGGCTGCCATGTGTGCGTCTAAACACGCAGGGCGCCTGACCAGGAGCGCCCGGCCCTCCAGGTCCACGGTCCGCTGGCTTGAGGCTGCATCACCCACAGAGGGCGAAGAGGGCTGCCTCCTTGAAACAGGCTTGGAAGGTTGACCTGGGAGCTGGGAGGTGACGGGCTTGAAGGGCCAGCAATCTGGGGTGCCTGCTGGCAGAAGGCAGGGTGGAAACTGTGTGATTTCCAAAGAGCCTGGTTTCACTCGGGGTGGTGGGGATGAGCTGGGGATGAGACTCAGCAGCTTTGGGAGGGGGACCGATTCTCAGGTGAGCTCTGGTCCCACCAGATGCTGCCATTGTTTAGCATCCCTGAGGCCCTGGCGGTCACCCCAGGAAGTAGGCAGCCTGCTCCCCCCACCCGCCCCATCTTACCATTTATTTACAAACTCCTGGAAGTCCTGGGTGAACACGCCGTTGGGCAGCTTGGGAGGAGGCTGAAGGACAGACCAGATGGGTGGGAGTCAGAGGTCAAGGATGGTTTGGGAATCAGGGGGAAAGATGCCTCCTAGCCGTGCGGCCGTGGGGACCCTCAGGACACCTCTCATGGAGGCAGAGGGCACCATCCCACTCCCTCCAGCAGCTTCCCTGGGAGCCCTGCCGCCTGCCCTGCCACCTGGGTCAGGCTCTTCCCAGGTTTTCTTTCAAGAGCTCCCATGTTGGGATCACAACTGGTTCTGGAGAGAAGGAGAGGGCCATCCCGTCCGCCCCCTCTGGAAGTGCCTGGAGTGAGCTGAGGGTCTGGATCTCAGGGAGGCAGCAGCTGCTGGGGTTTGGGCCTGAAAACTGGAGAAGCCCACTCCTCCACCTCCAGGGGAGGACGTGCTAGCCGGTCCCGGGCAGCGCTGCTGGGTGCAGGAAGTGCTGTCACCAGAGCCACCCACCCTGCTCTGTCATCACTGACCCTGCTCTGAGCTGCTCACCTTGAGAGCCAAGCCTGGCCCAAGCCCAGCCGCCCCAATGCCCCAGGGCTACCGGAAACCATGTCTGTCCCAGAGGGCCCAGGACAGCGATGCGGCCATACTGAGAGGGCTGGCTCTGGGGTCAGTTCCTGCTGGGCCCTGTGCCATTCCCCTCCTCATGCCCTGATGTACCCATCTGTACAGTGGGCATCCACACTGCCCTCTCATGGGCTGGGGGCTCCCTGAGGCTGGGGTGGGGTGGGGTGGGGGGTGGCGGGGAATGCCTGAACCTTCTCTGAGGAAGTGGGAGGACTCATGAGTTCACACAGACACCAAGATGCTCAGAAAAGGAGGTGCGGGTGTCAGGGCACCTGGGCCCCAGCACTTAGCCCCTGGGCTCAGAGTAACAATTCTGGGTTCATCTCTATAAAGATAAGAAAACAGCCCCTTGGGGAGAGTAGGTCTATGTATCACAGGTAGAAGTGAGGCCACATGTCTTCACACCTGGTAACATAACAACATCCTATTGAAGACTAGGGTCTCCATCTCTCCCTGCGGCCCCTCCCCCGCACACCCCACGGTCTACGTGTCCAGTTCTCTTCTTGGGGGGATGCCTTCCAACAGGAATAGCTTACTCCCGTTGGTGTGGAGAACCTGCCAGCGGGGCTCTGGGCACGCACCTCGTTCACAATGTAGTCCAGCAGCTCAAAGATCGCCATGGCAGGCCGGCTGTCCATCCCGTGACCTGCCCGGGGCAGAAATGAATTCAGGTGAGATGGGCAGGTGGCCACTGTGCTTCTGTCTGGCATCAAGGCCTGAGTGTGTGGAACGTGAGGCCGACCACCCTCCTCCCACCTGGCCCGAACCACAGGGCAGGCTCCCTGGCCTGGCTGCCCTCCTGGGAAAGGAACTTCTCTCCTGACCCTCCAGTGAATGAGAAAAAGGAAACAAACCCCAAACATGGAAACAAATAGGAACGCTGGTTGACAAGGCATACATCTGGCATGGGGCTGCGTCTGGGCTGTCCCAAATCCAAACCCCTGCTCCCTGTGCAGGCAGGGCATTTGGCGGGGGCTGGGGGTGGGGGTGGGGCTGGCAGTGGGCGGGCAGCTGTGTGTATGACCTTGCCCAGACCTGTGGGCTCACAGTGGTGGCCGGCTGAGGTGGCTGACCCCTGTCTTAGACCCAGCTGGCCAGGCCTGCATTTGGCAGCTGGACTTTTGCCTTCTGTCCCCTGGCCTGAAATGGGCACTCGGGCTGGGGCCGGGCTGGGGGAGGTGCTGGCAGGCAAATGGCCTGGCATAGCCCACTGCTCCTCCCTGCCTGGAAGGTCGGGGCACCATCTGGGAGTCAGGCAGGGAAAGGAGGGGCCAGGGTCTGAGGACACAGATTTGGGTGGGGGAGGTTCTCCCCTCGGAGGAAGTTACAATAGCCCAGTAGTCTGGGCATGGCAGCAGGGAAGCAACGGTCTGGGCTTGAAAATATTGTGAAAACCAACTAATAACGCAAGTAGCGGAATATTATGTGACCATAAAAAAGGAGCTAGGCACCAACACTTGTGACGTAGACAGACCCCAAGCAGACACAGAAGGACACACAGGGTGTGATTCCACTAATGGGAAATGTCCAGAACATGCCAATCCACAGAGACAGAAAGTGGGTTCCTGGTTGTCAGCGGAGGGGAGAGGGACAGGGGTTCCTTCTGAGGTGACGAGGATGTTTTGGACTCACATAAGGTGATGGTCGGACATCCTTGTGAAGGTACAGAAATCCAGTGTTGTTAACATGAATTGAGTGGATCCTTTGCTATGTGAATTCTATCTCAAAAAAGCTGTTAGGAACCAGCCAGCCAACCAACTGCAGTCCACTGCAGGGTCCTTTGGTCTCAAACTTAATTCAACTCTCTTCTGGTCACTTGACTTAAGAAAAATAAAGTCACAGATCCCTAAGTGCCATTGCCTAATTATACCATTTGAGCTGGGACCTTGATCCTGACCCTGAGCCAGCCCTCAATATGGTGCAAGCATCAGCCTGAATCTCACAGGTGGCTGGTCCAGGTACCACGAGACCTCTGCAGGACACCCCTCTTCCCGCCCACACTGGGCTGTGCAACAGAGCTGAAGCCAAGCAGCCACTGGAGGAGACCCTGAGTTGAATTCCTTTCAATTTGCACTCCCCAAAAGGCTGGGCCTGACACAGGAGAACAGCCATGGCAGGTGGTGGGTGCGAGCCTGCTGGGCAACCCTTTGGCTTTTCTGTATGCTTGAACGTTCTCGTGATAAAATGTGGGAGAAACCACCCCTCTACCCCACCCCTGCCTTGGCTGAGGACTGAGCCTCTCGACGCAGCCAGCTGGTAGCAACAGGTGCAGCAGCCCCAGACGGGAGGGTCTGGGGCACTTGCAGTGCTGTCCCCAGAAGCCACAGGACCATCTGAGGACTACTGACCTCAGGGAGCATGGCCCAGGGGGACAGTTGGTGCTGAGAGGGGCCCGTGGGGAGGCAGCTGCCATCCCCAGGCTCTGGGGCCCATCCAAGCCGGAAGCCCTGGCCTGGAGCCCTACCGCTGATGGGGCGTCCGGGGGGCCTCGGCCGTGGAGAGATGCTAGGAGGTTCTCCTTCTGCGCCATCAACCATGGGCCGGCCGAATATGGCCTCCAGCTCCTTGGCGTCCGGCGGGGGGATGGGGTACCTGCCGATGGACAGTTCCACCAGGGACAGGCCCATGCTCCAGATGTCTGACTGCACCGAGTAGTGTGTGCCTTGTAGCCGCTCCGGCTGCAGGGAGACAGGGAGACACCCCAAGGGTGATGAGGAGGGACCGGCACCCTGGGGTCCCCCTGCACCCTTGTCCCACTCTGGGATCCCTCCAGAGACCCAGCGACAGAAAGCAGGCCGTTCTGTCTCTTCTTTCCACTCCATCCATCTGAGCTGACGGCAGCCCCCTACAAACCCACAACCCACAGCTGGACAGTGCCCTGCCCAGGGACGTCTTGCTCTTAGGACAATCCCAAGACTGACTTCTCATAATTTGCTCTAAAAATCGCCTGGATGGCTACTAAAATAATGCAGGGCCAGTTGCCTGGCTCAGAAATTGACTGACGATTCTCCCCGACTGGACTTTTACCAGCAGTGGAGAGAAGCTGGGCAGAGAGACAAAAACCTAAGTGAGAAGATGAAGGAGACTGGAAATTCAAAGGAGAGGAGAAACCCAGCAAAGACAGAAATGGCACAACAGGGAAGAGCAGGCTTCTGGAAAACCTGGAAATAGGGGAAAAACTGATGGGGTTGGTGGCAGGGAGGACCGCAGAAGAACCCGGGGGCACAGCGGATCGAGGGACTCACAGACATGTAGGACCGCGTCCCCACGAAGGAGTTGGCCATGGAGTCGATGAGCTGGCCGCTCACCCCGAAGTCACACAGCTTGATCTCCCCCCGGGAGTTGACCAGGATGTTGGACGGCTTCACGTCTGGGGGCAGAGCCGGAAGTGAGGACACCGCCGCCCCGCACGCCCCAAGGCCGGGGTGCCCTCCCCTTACCTCGGTGCATGATCTGGTGTTTCTCCCGGAGGTATGCCAGGCCCCGCAGAACCTGCAGGGGAGCCGCAGGGCACCGTCAGGGGGACTGTCCCCAGGGCCAGGCCACAGTGGCCACGAGACAGTCACCCACCTCATCGACTCTCACAAAGCCCCCTGCCTGAGATGTGGGCAATGCTCTCTCCTCATCTGAGGAGGGGCTGGGATCCCTGGGAGCTGAGACAAGGCCCGAGGTTATAACTGTCCAGCCAGCCTCCTGCCCTGGAGGTCACCCCAGCCCCAGGGGCATCCTCTGTTAAGCCCTTCGCTGTTGGGACTGTGCTCAGGCTTCCCAGGCTGATAGGGTGAAGGATGGAGAGGCTGTTTCACCAAGTCAGCGAGGCCACAGTCAACGATGACAGCACCGTGGGACACCACGTGTCTGGGGTCACAGCGTCTCCGTCCCCTGCCCAAGGCCTGCATGGGTTGGGGAGCATTACCCCACTTCATGGGCAAAGGACTTGGCCCACTCAGGCACACAGCTGGTGGAGGCTGGCAATGGCACCTCTGCCTCTTTGAAGGGGACCACGCTGACGCCCACCACTGGCTTCCAGGGGCTCCTTGAAGCCTGGTCACCTGGAAGCGGGGAGAAGCAGTAATGAACCCCGAGAGTGCAGGGCCAGGAGTGTGCCTACACACTTACCGCAATGCTGACCTTGCCCAGGATCTCTTCAGGGATTCTCTTGGCTTCTTTCAACACCTGGTCCAGGGAGCCGCCATCCTGGGGACAGCACAGGGGAGAGGCAAGCTGCTCTGAGCCATTGCCAGGCCAGGGCCTCGGGACACCAGAGCAGCAGGCTGGAAAACAAACCACTTCCCAGGCTCCTGGCGAGTGGGTGCTCACTCACGTCTGCAGGAAGAGGCCAGACCACAGCCAGAGGCGACCCACGGGCCCAAGGCAGGGACTCCCACTGCTTCAAGGGCTCAAGAACCAGAAAGGCTGCCACCGTGCTCCCAGGCGGCTGAGCTTCCTGGAACCAAGGCCCTGGCTGGACAACAGGATTCAACCTTCTCGAGGCTGCCAGTTAGCAGCAGGCAGAGCGGAGCCACAGAGGCCAGTGCTCCACGGGGTAGAGGTTGAGCTCACAGCCGGAGCACCAGAGAGTGTACCTGAGTGGACTCGCAGCTCTGGGGCCTGGGTCCCCTTCTGGCCAGCCGGCCAGGCTGCGGAAAGGGGAGCGAGACCACAGGGGTGCCAGCAGCAAGGGTCCAGTGCAGAAGGGAGGCCAAGCCCATGGGTTCCCTCACTGCTCCCTGGCCGAAGCCTCCCAGGCTCCACCAGGAAGGCCTGATGGCTGAGGGGCACAGGGAAGGGGAGCAAGCGACAGCCACTGCTCACTGTCCTGCTCCTGGGATGTCCAGCAAAGGACCTGACACAGGTCACCCTAGTCGGTTCCCCGACCCGGGTGGGGACCCAAATCCACACGCTAATGAGGAAACGACAGAAACCCAGTGTCTTGTGCAAGGTCTTGTGCAAACGTGGAGACCACAAGCCCAGGGGTCGCCGACCGGCCCACAGCACCTCTTGGCCAGGCGGAAACGCCCCCAGGATGTTTGACAGCCAGAGCTGGACCTGGGGGATGCTGGGAGAGGTGGTCGAAATGTGAACTCGAGGCAGGGAGGACAGCCTGTTTTCTCTCTCCCCTGCTCCAGGGCCCCTGTGGCCACCTGCTGCCCCAGGAGGCCTCTCACTTCGCTGGGCAGTGGGGAAGAAGCCTGCAGCCTCGGGGAAGCCTAGTCCCCCTTCCCAGGCCTCTGTCCCCACTGTGTCTGGTGAGAAGGGCTGTGCTGAGAGTTCTGGAAAACCCCAGCCCTCTGACACTTTGGGAATCCATGTAGGCTCTATGGACTTGCCCCAGAGGGGGCGAGTGGCCGTGCACGCGCCCATGGTGGGTGGCTGGAGAGGAACCCACGGGACCAGGCGGCCTGGTGCACCCAGCAGACAGGCTGCCGGCCCAGCCCCATTCTACATGCTTGGTGAGATGGGAATTCCTTTTCTTCTCATTAAAAAAAAAAAAAAAAACTATTTATTTTTGCCTGTGCTGGGTCTTCACTGCTACACTTGGGCTTTCTTCAGTTGCAGCAAGCAGGGGGTTTTTTCCGTTGCAGTGTGCAGGGCTTCTCATTGCGGTGGCTTCTCTTGTGGAGCATAGGCTCTGGAGCACAGCCTCAGGAGTTGTTGGGTAGGGGCTCAGTTGCTCCATGGCATGTGGGATCTTCCTGGACTAGGGATGGAACCCGTGTCCCCCCATACTCTCAGGCAGACTCTTAACCATTGGACTGCCAGGGAAGCCCTTCTCATTTTCTCAACCTTAAAGGAATGTTTAAAAAGGATCGTGGTTTCTGCTCTCCGACTTCGCTCCTCACACTCCTAATTTTCTGAAGGGCTGTGATACGCCTGTAGGTTGGTGTTTAGGGAGAACATTCATGTGGAGATGGGGGCAAGAGAGGCCCCAGGCTGGGGTCTAGAGGTGGCTCAGAACACAGTGAGGTTCTTCTTTACCTCGCCCCCAACATCAGAACGGACCATTCTCTATGAGGGACCATCCTGGGCACCATGGGTAGCGTCCCTGCCCCCCAGAAGCATCTCCCTGGCTGTGAAAACCGTGAAGGGCCCCCACGTTGCCCAGTGGAGAGCCCCTGGTCCACAGCTGAGGAGACATGGGACAGGATGTGGCGTGACAGGCCCACGGCAAGGTCCCTCTGAGCCCGGGTCTTACTCCTTATGCGTGACTGTGAGCTTTCAGTTTGCCTGTGTCCTCTGAGCATCCCAAAGCCCTCCACTCATTGAGAACGGAGCACACGAATACATCTTTCTTTTAGTACCATTTTTTTTTAAGATTTTTAAAAATTTGTTTTGGCTGCCCTGGGTCTTTGTTGCCACGTGAGAGCTTCTCACTGCGGCGGCCTCTCCTGGGGTGGAGCACAGGCTCAGTAGTTGTCGTGCACAGGCTTGGCTGCTCCAGGGTGTGTGGACTCTTTCTGGACCAGGGATAGAACCCGTGTCCCCTGCACTGGCAGGCGGATTCTTAACCACTGGACCTCCAAAGAAACCTGATACATTCCTCTTCAAAATTCAAACGCAGATGAACTGTACCCTGATCTCCAAGAAATTCCACCAGCCTTCCTGAAGTGTGTTATTTTCTTCCAGATTCTTCCATGCTCCTGTATACACATCCATGTGCACAGAGGAAGACCACGTTTTCAGCCTGTCTGTCTGTCCATTCATCCGTGGGTTCGTACGATGCACTCTTTTCTCCTGGAGGACTGCTCCTCTGGAGCGTAACTGTGGGTTTCGTTTCTCCCCTGGGAAGCTGCCTGCTGTCATTCTTTACCTCCCCTTTGCTGAAGGACGCATCTGATTTTTCATTATTGTAGAAAAGGGACTGCATTCTTTGGTAGATTTGACTGCAGGCCAAGAAATACCAAGAGGTGCCTCTGAGCGGTCTGTCGGCTGCTCCCTGGCCGCTGCAGCCCCGAGACACCACTGTCCACTGGTCTGGGCCCCTTGTTTTCCCCAGGAACAGGTCTGGGTGCCGGGGCAGCTGCCAATTCTGCTGTTTTCCACACTGGCAGGTGAGTTTCTCCTGGGCTGAACTGAGGCTGCTCATCACAGCCGGGGGGCTTTTCCCACAAGCTAGAGCTGGAAGCTCTCTGGTGGGAGAGGAGAACCAAAGAGCAGGACCCTGCGTACAGGTGAAACCTTGCCCCATCCTCACCCTCTCGGACAGACCCAGTGTGACATTTTTCCAGAGTCCCGCAAAAGGAGGTGGGGGGGCTGCGAGTGCCCCCTCACCACTAAGTGCGGGATCCCAAGGGCATGACTGGTTCGGGCTCTCTCGCCGCTTCCTGTTGTCTTGTCCCTCCTCACACCCTCCCCGCCCAGGGCGCCCCCTCCCTAAGGCACAGCTCTGTGGGCCCTCACCTGTTAGCAGAAAGCAGGGTGCGTGGGCCACACTGGGGCCCGTGTCTTGGAGTCTGCGTGTGATCTACGTGTCCACCGTCCTCTTATGCTCGCTATGAAAGTGAACCAGAAGAGCCCAACCAGGAGCTTAAAGCACGAGCCCAGCAACCAAAGAGAATCCAGCCTCTCCCCAGCATCATGCGTGCTCCCGGAAGGAGCCTCACAGGAGCCGATGCTTCACACCCACTGAGTGGAGGGGGAAGAGGAGGGGCGGGGCTGGGACGCTGCCTCTCCTCTGCCAGGAAAGAAGAGCCTCCTGACTCAGGATATGCAGGGAGCAGGGGTGGGGGTGGCTGAAGAGGAGATGGGGAGACGTCCCTGGTGGTTTCACGGGGTCTTAATGACCCCGTGCTTCCAAAGCGGGGAGTGCGGGTTTGATCCCTGGTCGGGGAACTAAGATTGCACGTGCCACACCTGTGTACTGTGGCCAAAAACACACAGAGGAGGTGACGGGGGGGAGGGAAGAAGGAGAGGTCGGGGTGGGAGTGGGGGGTTCATTACAATACAGCAGAGGCCCCCTCAGACCAGAGTGACTTCCCGTCCATTTCTCGCCCTGACTCTGCCTGACTCTCATCTGCAAGGAGGTGGCCAGGTGGGCGGGCAGATACGACTGCCTTCTCCCCAGTGAGGAAAGGGCACCCGTTGGGCACTGCCAGGTGGGGGCAAAGCAGCTGGGGGGAAACCCTCCCTGTGGCTCACAAGCATTCCTGGTGGGCTCTTGCTCAAATTCGTTTCCTGTCTTCATTACAAAACCATCAGAGAGGACAGTGGGCTGGAGGCTGGGCGTAACGGAAGCTGCCTGCTGAAAGCCACACTGCATCCTGGTTTTGCAAGGGCCCCTGAGGGCCGGGGCCTGGACGGCTGGGCTCAGGCAGGGCTCTACCTGCCGAGGGCGGGTGGCAGAGGGCCGGCAGTGTTTCCTCCAGGGGCCTTCAGCTCTGACCACTTCTGCTTTCATGACATTCAATCCCACCCATTTCTGAGCCTTGAGACCAGAGTTCCTTAATGACGGGGCGCATAGGAATCAGCCGTGGTTTAAAGGAGATGGGCGCCCACCCTCCACTGCAGAGACCTGGTCCCCACAGGCCTGAGCTGGGGGTCCAGAGCTGTGTCCCAGACCATGCACTCTGGCTAGAGGGCATGTGGGAAGGAGCAGTCAAGCATTTCTTCAAGCAGCCCTCCCCAGGTGGGCCTGCTTAGGTTCACAGACTTTCCTGTTTTTTTTTTTTTGGCCGCACCACACAGCATGTAGGATCTTAGTTCCCTGGCCGGGGATTGAACTTGCATCCCCTGCAGTGGATGCAGAGTCTTCACCATTGGACCACCAGGGAAGTCCCAGGTGCAAGGACTTTCAACGTAGCATTATTCATAACGCGGCAGGGACTGGGAACAACCTCAGTGTCTGTCAACAGTGCTTCGTAAATTACCCGATGGGTGCACATGGACGCCGGGATAACCAACGGAGGGAACAAGATGGGGCCAGCTCAGCCCACAGAGAGCAGTGTCTCCCGTGGATCCAGGGAGAAAGCAAAATTGAGAGGAGGCTCTGTGGTGCTTAAGAAACAAAGGAAGCTATGTGCAGTGTGTACACAGCTGCACCGCCTCCCCACCTGCGCTAGGCCCCCGGAACAGGCCAGGGCTCTAGGGGGTGGGGGAACGGGTGGGCTCACCATGTGCTCCATGCAGATGCTGATCTCGCCGTCGCTGTAGAAGGCCCCGTAGAAGCCCACAATGTACGGGGAGTTGCACTCATGCAGCACCTGTAGCTCTCGGATGATCTGGTTCCGGATGGCCGGCTTGATCTCCAGGTGGATCAGCTGTGGGGAAGAGGGGGTGGGGTCAGGGCCGCACGGCTGAGGGGGCGGGAAAGGAGGGGTCATCCACCTACCTGGGCGCGAGGACGCACACCCAAGTGCAGACTTGAACAGGAATGTTCACAGAATCTGGAAGATGGGAGCAACCCGTACGCCCTGAATCAACTGAAGGAGGGACAGGCCAAGGATGCTGTCCCTCCATGCATGCGAGCACCACTCAGCCATGATGAGGAGAGAAGCCCCAACAGGCTACCACATGGATGCAGCCTGAGAACATAACGCTAACTCAGAGGAGCAGACACAGAAGGACACACAGGGTGTGATTCCATTAATGGGAAACGTCCAGAACAGGAAACGTCCAGAACAGGCTGACCCTCAGTCACAGACAGCGGGTCTCTGGTTGCCAGGGCCTGAGGGTGGGCGGGGGAGTGACTGTTCATGGGGATGGAATGCATCTTGGGGTGATGAAAATGTTCTCAAATTGATGATGGTGATGGATGCACAGCTCCACGAATATACTAAAAATCACTGAGTTAAATACTCTAAAAGGCTCAATTGTATGGTAGGTGAATTACACCTCATTAAAGCTGTTTAAAAAAAGTATCATCAGAGGCAACACTGTCCACTTGGTTACAGGGGGAGCTCTGTGAATCAAATTGTACAGTGTCAGCCCTTCCAGGAGCAGACCCAGCAGTACCCTGTTCAACAGGGCAATTGCTTCACCGCTGCCCCTCAATGGGGTGGGTTCCCCTTCCCCTGCCAGCCGAGAGACCACAGTGAGCCTTCTGCTGCCCCGCTGGGAGCGTGGCTCCCCTTCCCCTTGAGTCCAAGTCGACAGAAAGGATTGTCACCAAATTCATCACGATACCTGGAAAGACGAGGAAGGACCGCCTAGAGAGACGCAGAAGACAGCTGACAAAGGGCCCAGAGTAATGCCCAGCTACAAACCCCAGGGAAGCCAAGATTCCCCGCATGGTGGGAGAGAGCCAGGCTGTGGATCCTTGACCTGGCTGCTCAGAGTCCCAGGTGCCCAAGCCATCGCGATACCACAAGGAAAGGGTATAATTCCCACCCACCCCTGTCAGAGAGGCAGAGCCAGAGCCCAGGTATCTGAAAGTGACCAATTCAACAGACATTTCTGTGGAGTTGATTACACGCAGGGCCAGTGATGAGCAGACAGCAGAGAAGGTCCTGCTTGGAGGGGACATGCCACCGGGAATGGGTGAGACACAGGAAGAGCAACCCCAGGTGGTAGAGGTGCTGATGGAGGAATCAGACAGGTGCCCCAGGATTCCAGTGACACTGAAGCCAGGCCTCAAAGGATGGGTGGGATTCAGCCAGATGGACAAGGGAAGGTGGGGGTGCCAGGTAGAAGGACAGAGAGCTGCCTGTTAGAGGGGTGTGGGCCGAGTTCAGGGGGCACAGTGTATGTGTGGGACCCACACAAATGCCCCTCAAAACCTGGAGAACTGTGGAAGACTCTGGCAACACGATGCCTGGTACCCATGAGGCCCCCAGGCAAAACCTCCCACCCCTACTTGAAGGTTGCCTGCAGAGCCGAGCTCTGGTCACAGGCCCTCGGACAGCGTGCCTTCCCACAGCCACCTCCAGTAGGATGGCTCTCTCTTGTGAGAGGACACCCAGCACGTGCCCACAGACTAGGTCAACTGCAAAGAATAGATCCAAGAGGATTCAAGCCCAAGCCAGACACCGACCAGCTCAGCCTCAGGTTCTCAGTAGAACAGAGCTGCTGGTCTACAGGCACAGGAGTGCACATTTTGTGCCAGCTTTGACTCAGGGCCATCACTCCAAAGAAGGGGGCCAGTGTTGGGACGTGGCCTTTGGTAGGCCTGTAACCTCCGTTCTTAAAGCCAGAGGGGCTGAGGGGAGGAACACACACAGAGGCTGAACACACATTCCTTTGCTGGGAGCACAGGAAGTCAGGAGACCCATGTGGGCGCAACACACTCCCGGGACTCGAGCCTGGGGCTCTCACAAGGACGCAGGAGGAGTAGGGATGCCACGCTGGAGTCCAGAGAACATTTGGAGACGAGCTCCCTTGGGTCCTGTGGGACTGGCCTCACTGCTCGTGTGGGACTGGTCAGGATACTGCCCTGCCCATCAGAGGGCCAGGAGGGACCGCAGCCCACAGCAGGATCCCTGCTGATCCTGCCGGCCAGCCCCACCTTCACCCTTACACCTGGGCCATCTGATAAGCTCACACCCTTGGAATGCATGGAATTCAGACTCAGCTTCCTGGGAGCTCAGAATTCCACCAAGGGTAGGGGAGGAAGGTCACTGAGCCTCAATTTCCCCACCTGTGTCCCTTACTGGCAAACAGGCCTTTGGGGTGAACTGGCCCTCCAGGAGCTCTGGACCCCCATAGACCGGTTGAGGGCTCCAGGGCCACTGGGGAAGGTCTCCCTGAACTGTGTGACCCTGGGTGCATGGCTGCACAGGCCACAGGCGACCAGAGGAGATCACGCCTGATGCGGAACAAAATCTGAGACCCATTCCCCCCAGTTTTTGGACCCTTCTTTTTTTTTCTTTTTTTGGACTCAGTTTCCCAACGAGGGATCAAACCCTGGCCCTGGCAGTGAAAGTGCCAAGTCCTAACCACTGGACTGCTAAGGGGAGTCCCTTCCCCTCCCTCCCCTTCCAAAGATTTTATTTTTAAAGGATTATAGAAGCTCTGGAAAGTTGCAAAAACAGCAAAGAGAGTCTGTGACTGAGGCAGGGGTCAAAGCTGGGCACAGGCATACATGGGGCAGGGCTCCTAGCTAGACTACACCTGCCCAACTCTCCAACTTTAAACTCTGAAGCCCCACTTCACAGGCTTTAAGGAAGCTGTAGACAAACTTTCAGAGATCCATGGTTACATAAGTCAGGTTATCTACCACCCGGAAGAGTCCTGGCCAGCCTGAAGACCCTTCTGACCCTGAGAAGCACTCTGAGTCCAAGTCCCTCCCACCCCCCACTGTTGTCTGAATTTCATGGCTGCCCTTCTGCTCCCTGGAGTTGGGGGTGCTTCAGGCAGAGCAGGGATTTCTGGGGCTGCTCTGGTTTGGAAAAGAAGGCCTGCGGAAAGCACTCAGAAATAGAAAACGAGGGGCTGTACGTTTCAGGAGGGAGGAGCTCGGCAGGCAGAGGGACAGCCAAGTGACAGACCCCAGCAGAAGCCCTAAGTACAGGTCTCCCAGGAAAAGCGGGCCCTGTGCAGATCCCGTCACCAGGGTACGGGGTGGTCAAGTGTCCAAGAATGCGATTCTGAAACCATGGGGTCCAGATGATGGGATCCAAAGAGGGAGCTTTCTACGTCTGAAGGAAGATGACTGTATGAACTGAGTCACACGTCAACACGACGGCCCTGGGGACGTGTGCAGGAGCCACTGTCCCCCAGTGGGGACCTCCTTCTGTTCCCCACCCCCAGTGTCTCTCAGGGACCCTCCCCCTCAGACCAGCAGGGCAGCTGCACAGCAGCCCCAATGAGGGACGTCTCAGCATCGGGGTCTGCACTGAACAGGGAGGTCATGGTCACTTCACATGACCCCTTGGTAAGGCCACGGCACCCAGTTGTTGGGTCAGGTACCCATCTAGACATCACTGTGGAGGTATTTTTAGATGTGATTTAACACAGGAATCATCAGATTCTCAAGGAAGCAGATGACTCTCTAAGTGGTGGGCCTTATCCAATCAGGTGAAGGCCTTCCTAGAAGGGATGGGGATTCACCTCCAGATTCAACTCTTCCCTGGGTCTGCAGCCCACAGGCCTGCCCCACGGACTTCAGACCTGCCAGCCGCTATGACTGCCTGAGCCAGTGTCTACTCTTCCCCCCTACACCCCCAGTGGTTCCCTCTCTCTGGAGAATACTGGCTAACACGCGTCATTTGGACCCCATCCCCCAAAGGTGACTGTCGCTCCTAGCAGCTGGTCTTGGTGGGCAGGGTTTTCTTCTGGCTCTGATGTCAGGGGGCAGCTGGCTCTAAGGGAACCTGACTCTCCTCTCTTCCATCTGCTCCTTTCTCAAGCCAGTCCATTCCTGCGAATCTGAACTGCAGCCACAGCTGGGAAGGCACAGGGCAGTCTTAGAGGAGGAGCTGCCTGAGGCAAGCCTGCATTGCCACAATCTAATTAGAACCCAAGCTGGGGGGTGGGGCCTCTGAGCCCAGGAGCCAATCAGAAAGCAGATGCCTGCACCCTTTAACCTTCCCTTCCATCTCCAGGGAACCTGCCCACAGAGCATAGGGACAGAGCAGTCGCCCTACTGCCAGCTGCAGCTCACCTTTCTGGCCATGATGAGGCCCGAAGGTCTGTGCTGGACCTTGGTGACCACTCCGCCATTGCCGGCTCCCAGCTCGGAGATCCGTTCAAAGTCATCGTCCTTGAGCTCACCAACCTTGGCCTTCTGGGTAAGGAAGGCTTCCAGCCGCTTCTTCTGCTGCTCGTCGAGCTCTAGCTCCTCTAGCTTCTTCTGGAGGTCCACCAGATGTGCTCTGCAGAGACCCCAAGGGCAAGCGTGAGCGAGAGTGTGGGAGCCACCAGGAGATGACTCAGTCTGAGCCAGGGTCACCGAGCCACCACTGCATCCTGGGCCCTGGGGTTTGGGGCTGGCAGGTGAATCAGACTTGACTCTTGTGCTTCAAGAGCCTACCATCTGGTAGGAAAGACAGACAATCCACAGACACACAGCCGGCCTCCCCGAGAACCAGCCACCCCTCACCACATCATAAAGGTTAGATCTCGGTGATGAGCTGTAGGTTGATGGCTCTGATATCAGATCCAGGAGGCCTCTTTCCTGACACAAAGGCTCAGACCACAAGGGAAGGAGATGAAGGAACCATGGGGAGAAGCCCAGGTGTCAGGGAGTGGAGGTCCCCAGGATTTTTCACGAGGATGGAGGAGCAAATTGAGAGTCAGAGTGGCCTCAGAGCAAGGAACCAGAACCTAGAGGAGGACGACAAGAAGCTGCTACACCTGTGCCTCTAATTTAAATGGATTACACACAGCCACTGGATGGGGAAAGACAGGGGCATAATTTATAAATGGTGCGGACAAATGCAGGGCATTCCGTTCCACCAGCACGCGCTTATTATATCCCAAGCATTACTGTAAACACCAAGCATTTATACGCACACACATTCCTAGACCCGGTGATTAAAAACCAACCACATATATGGCACTTTATTGGGTGATTCAGGGAACTTTCAAAGGAAATGTTGACAGTATGCTATTTTCCCTGGTGACTTGACTTTGAATCAAATCCTGAAGTTGAAGGCAGCTCCCTGTAACAGGCAGGTGGACGCCAGCTCAATGCTCAGTGCCCAGGAGGACTAACTCGGGGCTGCCCGAAAGAGAACAGGGACTTCCCTGGTTGTCCAGGGCTTAAGAATCCGCCTTGCAATGCAGAGGAGGTGGGTCAGTCTCTGGTTGGGGAACTAAGACCCCACATGCCGTGGAGCAACTAAGCCTGCAGGCCACAACTAAAGATCCCACGTGCCACAACTAAGACCGGATGCAACCAAATAATTTTTTTTTTTTTTTTAAGAAAAAGAACATAAGCTATGTGTGCAATTAAAAATTTTCTAGCCACATTTGAAAAAAAAAAAAAAAACAGGTGAAATGAACTAATCTGGAAAGCATATTATGCTTACAGCTCCCCTGAATTTGGACACGCCATGTGTCAAGGGCTGGCATGGCCTGGAGCTCTAGCCAAACCGTGAGTGCAGCTCTAGAGAAGAAGAGGTCCCCCCAGCCACCACTCCCCAGGGCATTTATACAATTTATTAATTTATTTAGCGGCCGCACTGTGCAGCACATGGGATCTTAGTTCCCCAACCAAGGATCAAACCTGTGTCCCCTGCAGTGGAAGCTCAGAGCCCTAACCACTGGGCATCCAGGGAAGTCTGTCTCCAGGGCATTTAGGCCAAAGCTGACTGCCCAGCTCGGGGAGATCTTGTAGGGGGGATTCAAGCAGGAGATAAAGGGGTAGACTGGAGTTCTGGCAGGAACCTTCCAATCCCCAAGATCAATCATGACTTGCCTACAACTTAAAGAGATGTAAGCAAAAGGACACCCTGGAGCAAGATGACCTGCTGCTGGGTGATGTCAACCTGAGCTGGTAGCAAGAAGAGGTCGCTGGGAGGTAGGTGCCACATCGCGAGCAGGTACCAGAGCTTTAACCAGTTTGCTGAGTTCTCATGATCCTCCTGGGAGGCGAGTCTCTTGCAGACCCCAGCCCACAAGGGAGGGAGAAGGCTCAGAGGGTCAGTAACCTGCCTGAGGATCACAGGCAAGGAAGTGGCACAGGCTGGAGTGAATGACACCTGTGTCCAGTCTGCCTGCAAAGCCTGGGCTCATGGGAGCGGCCGCCTGAGCTGGGACCTGGATAAAGGGGGAAGAAGGATGGGATGGACAGAGGAGTGGAGGCAAAGGAGTAAATGTATGTGCCACAACTCCTCCACTGAAGGGCTGAAGAGGCAGCTTTTGTGGCTAGACCCTCAGACCCTGGAAAGTCTTCAGCCTGCCCAACAGACATCTAAAATACATTCTGGAGTCAGCTGATTAATCCATCTTACATTTAATGGCAACTCCACTGTGGTTATTAAAAAACAAAACAACACTCTGGAATTCTAATGGCTGGCTTCTACTAGGGAAATTTTTGAAGGGATGGAAATCACAGATCACATTTTAAGAAAAAAAGAGAGAGCAACTATGATGAAGGAGCTCTCTTGTAAGAATAAGTGGATTTTTTTGGAAGGTGGAGGGTGCTGAGCCACACTGCCTGTGGGATCTTAGTTCCCTGACCAAGGATCGAACCTGTGTCTCCTGCATTGGAAGCTTGGGGTCTTAACCATTGGACTGCCAGAGAAGTCCCTAGAATAAGCGAATTTTTTGAGAATCAGGAACGCGTCCCCACATTGAGCTGCCCTCAGGGACAGAGAAAGATGTGAACTCACACTCATGTGCATCAAGGCGCTCCTCCTTCATTTGGTTACAGGGAGGCCAAGTCCCCTGAGAGGCACGAAACATGCCATTCGCCCATCATCTCTGGGTTCTCACAGATCACACCTGCACAAGGCACACGGACCCAGGCCAGGTGTTTCTAGGACCGTCCTGCTCCACTCCAGCATGGAGAATCCAAGCGGGGAGGTCAGGGATGTGCTCTGAAGACAAGTCTGCCATCGGGCAACCCCCAAAGGCCCAGGTTCTTTCTCTGTCCCGTTCTTTCCCCTCAAGTCCTCCCATCCCCCTCCATGGCCTCAAACCACCACCACCACTTCTCCAGCCCCTCAAGGATTTGTTAATCCATTCAATTCAGAATCTCTCTGTTCATTTGCTTTCAGGGGTCCCAGCAGATCCCCTGACTTCTTTCTTGCTCCGAGTTCTCCCCACCTCTGGCCCTCCAAATCCCCCTCACTCCCCACTTCTCCAGCCTCTCTGCCCCTGTCAGGATGCCTCACCATTCTCCCCAGGTTCAGCAGCTTCTCTCCCCACCAGCAAAATCTTCTCAGGCTCCCTTCCCCCCAAATTCCCTAAGACCCTCCCTCATCTCTCAGACACCCTCTTCCCCTTTTCTTGGACGCCCCTACCCCATGCTCACTCCCAGGGACCCTGCCAGCCCCATCCTCTCCTTTCAGGAACCCCGTGCGCCCTGTTCTTAGAATGCAAGGACCCCTTCCTTCCCTCTACATCACTACTCAGGGACTCCTCCCCCTTCCTCCGATTTCACCACTAGGGACCCCTGACCCATCCTCTCCCCTCAGGTGAGGATCACTACCATAGCTTCACTCTGTAGGGTCTCATATCCCCGTCTTATCCCCGCAGGGACCGATTCACTATCAGACCATCATCCCCCAGCAAGAACCCTGCCAGAGCCCAATTTCACCATTCAGGGACCCCCCTTCCGCCAATATCATACTCAGAGTCCCTCATCCTCTCCTCTCCTCTTCAGGGATCCCTCCTCCGACCTTACCTGGGCCTTCTCTCCTCCTTTCGGGGACTCCCCCTTCCCAGATCTCGCTACTCGGGGCCTCTCCCCTCTTCTCTCCTCGACCCCGTCCCCAGACCTCGCGACTCTGGGACACCCCCCACACACACACATCCTGTCCTCTCCCCGGCCCCGGCCCGGCCCACTCACTCGGAGGCGCCCTCGCTGGTAGGGGACGGGCCCTCGGCGATGGCGGGGTTGATGGTGAGCGCCGGCAGCACCGGCTTCCTCCGGGCCAGCATCGGGGCTCCGCGGGCCGGCGGCGGCGGCGGCGGCGGCGCCTCTAGCCGGGGCCCATAGGGGGCGGGCCGGGAGCGGGCGGCACCGACGCGAGCCCGGGGCTGCGGCCGCGGCCTAGGCCGGCGCCGAAGCGACGAAGATGGGCGGTGCTGCGGATCTGGGCCGAGGGGCCCCAAAGGTCGCCGGGGCTGAAGCCACGGGATCGGGGCCGCCGCAGCCACCGAAGCCGGACAGGGGCTGACGCTGCAGCAGGAGCCCGGGAGGCGGAGGGAGGGGAGGGGGAGCTACAAGATCGCGGGCCGGCCTCTCGCGAGAGCCACCACCTGGGGGAGCCGTGCTGGTACCCGCCCCTCGCCCCGACGCGTGCGCACCAGCCTGAGGCTGCCTCCTAGAAGGGAAAAGGGGCGGAGATTGACGCGAGACTGTGCCCGGAGCGTGCGCATTCACTCACCTCCCACCGAGCAAGTGCGCATGCGCCTGGGGCAGCAGGAACGGGCGCAGGGGGAGGCAGGGCGAGACGGAGAATGGGTAGGCAGGTGTGCGTGGGGGAGAGGTCAGCTCCTCAGAACCTTGTGGTTTCCATACTGGGACTGCGTCAGCCAGCAAAATCCTCAACAGTTGTGGGACACTTAAGTTGTCAGAGTCAACTGAAGACTTTTTGCCAATTATGAACATGTCCTGTAAACTCATAATGTCAATTACCATTCATTCCTTCATGAGAGAGACGTCATTTAAAAACTTTTGTTGTTGTGAGTATACCTAATATAAAACTTACCACTGGTAGATGCATGGCTCAGTGGCATTAAGTACGTTCACATTGTTTTGCAACCATCCCCGCAAACATCTCCACAACTTTCTCAGTTTCCAAACTGAAACTTTGTCCCCATGAAACACTGACTTCCCCAGACCTCCACTCTATAGTAATTGTCCTTTGTGACTGGCTTATTTCACTCAGTGTAATATCCTCAAGGTCCATCTATATCCTCAAGGTCCAACTACGTTCTCGCGTCTGTCAGAATTTCTTTCCTTTTTAAGGCTGAATAGTGTTCCACTTTACTTTCACTTTTCACTTTCATGCATTGGAGAAGGAAATGGCAACCCACTCTAGTGTTCTTGCCTGGAGAATTCCTGGGATGGGGGAGCCTGGTGGGCTGCCGTCTATGGGGTCGCACAGAGTCGGACACGACTGAAGCGACTTAGCAGCAGCAGCAGCAGCAGCAGTGTTCCACTGCATGGTTGGACCACATTTTGTTTGTCGGTTTATCCACTGATGGACTTTTGGGTGTGTCTCCCTTTTGGCTGTTGTAAATAGGGCTGCTATGGACAAGGGTGTACCAATATCTGTTGAAATTCCTGTCTGCAATTATTTTGGATATCTACTTAGAAGTGGAATTGTTGGATCATGTGGCGTTTCTACGTTTTTATTTTTTAAAAATATTTGGCGGCACCAGGTCCATTGCAGCATGTGGGATCTTTAGCTGCATAATTAAATAAAATTTACATCATTATTATTATCTGTGCTGTTAGTTGCAGCATGTGGGATCTAGTTTCCTCACCAGGGATCAAACCCACGCCCCTTGCATTGGGGAGGGTGGAGTCGTAGCCACTGGGCCACCAGGGAAGTCCCTATGTTTAATTGTTTGAGGGATCATCGTACTGTTTTCCACAATGGCTAAACCATTTTACAAGAAAAGTGATTTTAACATCAGTTAAAAAAAAAAAAAAAAAGGCAGTACATAGGAGAGAATAAAGGACAGTCATTTAAATAGGAAAATGTTGACTTCCTGAAAAACTCACCACATTGTTTTGAGGCGGCTCACATTTCTGAGCACCTGTGCATGTTTCATGGTGGGGTGCATCTTCACGTGGGAAGAAATAGAGAGGGAGATTTGATCCACTTCTTCTGGGTCCAGCTCAGGTCCCCTGGTTCCCCTGGCTCAGTCTTGCCCACTTCCTGTCTGGCCACCCTGCAGTCTTTTTTTTTTTTTTTTTTCATATTTATTTATTTGGCTGCACCAGGTCTTGGTTGTGACACTTGGGATCTTCGATCGTCATTGAAGAGGGATCTTTTTTTAAGCTGCATAAGATGTCTTACTCATAGCATGTGGAATCTCCTTCCCTGATCAGGAATCAAACCTGGGACCCCTAGGAGGAGTCTTAGCCACTAGACCACCAGGGAAGTTCCTGCAGTCATTCTTTTAACAGTTAATTTGCAAGCCTTTTAAGTATTAGACCCCATAGACACTGAGAGATACAATGTTTTTTAAAAATAGCTACATAATCTAAATAAACATAATTGCAAAATGTGGCAATGCTTTAAAAAGACAAAGATATAACCATCCCTCCCCTGATGAAAACTGCTACCAGACACACCTGCCCCTCCACTTCTCCAATCTGAGCCTTTTTCATTTTGCCTCTCACCATTCCCAGTCACTCACTCAAAATTCAGAATGCCCATCTAGCTTCAAAAAACACCATGACCTTTCCCAGATGTGGGCGTTTGCAGAGTCCTTCTGTTCTGCAAAGTGATTTCTCTACCATTTTATTTTAGGCTATATATAAAAGAAAGGCTATAGTCTTTCTTTTATTGAGCTGTAACTTACAGTTCTTGAATGTTCAATTCCTTAAGCTTTTACAATTATATATACCCGTGAAGCCATTCCCGGAAACAAGAAGCAGAACATTTCCATTAGTCCAGAAAGTTTTCTCAGTGTCCTGTTCAGTTAATCTCCCTTGCCCCGAGCAGCAGTAGTCTGCTGGTAAATGTTTAACAATGGGCTTGTGAAATAGGAGGGGGTGGGGGAACAGAGAGAGAGAGAGAGAAAGGCTGGTTTTTAATTTGCAGTATTTGTCATTTTCGGTGGTGTGTATATTCCTACCAAGACTAATTTCCAACTACCATGAAGTTGGAAAGGATGGTACCGGAAGGCACTTATGAGCCAGGACAAGCTGGCTGAAGCCCCCCCACTCCCCCACAGGCATCCTAGATTCTGATTTCTATCCCGAGAGATTAGTTTTGCCTGTTCTAAAGCTTTGTGAAAATGGAATTGTACAGTACATGCTCTTGTATCCAACTTCTTTTGCTCAGCAAAATATTTTTGTTATTCATCTATGTGATTGCATGTAACAGTAATTTGTTTGTTCCCTTGCTGTATGATACTCCATCATGTGTATTTTGGGGACTGCCCTTCAAGTAGAACAATAAATCAGTTCTTTTTTTTTTAAATTGAAGTATAGTTGATTTACAATGATTCAGGTATACAGCAAAGTGATTTACAATATCTATATATGTATGTATATGAATCTATTTTCCATTTCAGGTTATTATAAGATATTAAATATATTTCCCTGTGCTATACATCTTTGTTGCTTATTTTATGTATAGTGGTATATTTCTGTCAATCCCAAATTCCTAATTTATCTTCCCCCTTTTCCCTTTGGCAACCATAAGTTTATTTTCTACGTCTTTGTGTCTCTTTCTGTTTTGTAAAGTTTATTGTATCCTATTTTAGATTCTACAGATAAGTAATATCATATGATATTTGTCTGCCTGACTTCACTTAGTACGATCATCTCTAGGTCCATCCATGTGGCTCCAAATGGCATTATTTCATTCTTTTTTATGGCTGAGTTAAATTGTGGATCAAGGGATCCCCAATTTTGAGGAGAATCAAGAGATCAGACCTTTTCTAACGAGCAGAATTTTCTCCTCGATTCCTAGCTGGGGGCTCGGTGCAAAAAAATTTCAGTTCTCCCCATTTCTACCAGTTCCCTATTTCTTGGAATTCCCAATACACTTGCTTGTTTCTGGCATTTGGCTCTTGCTGTATTCTAATTCCCATCCCCTCTGTCTTGCTCTCCTTTCCCTTCTCATTATGAACATTTTGAAAGCAAGGAAGATGTTGCATTTGTCTCTCTCTCTCCCAGCCCAGCTCCTTGGACGGTGGAAGCTCAGAATATAGACTATCTGAATGAAAGAAATGGATGCTTCTGTCCTCAGCAGACACATTTCCTGCCAATCACCTGATGCTCAGCCCTTGTCAGGCAACACAAGCTTTTATTGTTGCGATTACAACAGACTGTCACCTCCACCCCCTTCTCTATCTTGACCTGCTGAGGACATTTTGTTCTGTAACCTCACCCTCTTACCTATCTCTTTACTTCAGTTCCAATCACATCTTTCGTAATACATCTGTTCCTTGGTCACAGAGACTTGGTCTCTGAAATCTCCCCTCCCCCATCCTGGAAATTAATTTCTAATAGCTTTGTTGATTCAATCCACAGTGACATTTATCTTGCTCAGGCACAGTTTAGTATTAATATCACATGGGTACACGCTGCCTATCTCAGAATGCACCCTGAACTTTATCTCTCTCACCTGGGCAAGGGATTAACTGAAGGAACGGCTGACTTGACCCTTTTGAATACTGCAGTTGAACTCCATCTAGATTACCTACAACCCAGCAATTCTACCTCTAGGCACAAGCCCTTGTGTAACCAGGGAACACATACACTAATGTCCTCCACTGAAGCTCCAGTGGCACAATCGGTTAGCGCACAGTTCTTACATGGCAGTGCGAGTGGAACTAATGTTCTCCATGGCAAAAATCTAGAAGCAACAGAAACAGCCACTGATGGAAAAACATGTTCCCGTATAGCCCCTAAAGAAATATTAGGCAATAGTAAATTCACCAATACTGGGCTTCTCCTGTGGCTCAGTGGTAAAGAATCTGCCTGCCAATGCAGGAAACCCGGGTTCCATCTCTGGGTCTATAAGTTCCCCTGGAGAAGGAAATGGCAACCTACTCCAGTATTCTTGCCTGGGAAGTCCCATGGACAGAGGAGCCTGGTGGATTACAGTCCATGGGGTCGCAAAAGAGTCGGGCACGACTTAGCGGCGAAACAACAAAACTCACAAATGACAACAACAATGTAAAAGTCTTGGAAACAGGAAGTTACAGAAGACATTTTATGACACTGCTTTTATAAAATGAAGATGGCTAGAAACCTATCACCACTGGGGAGACGCAAATTAAAAACCACATGAGATACTACCACATGCTTGTTGCTGTTCAGTTGTTCAGTCGTGTCCGACTTTTTATGACCCCATGGACTGCAGTGTGCCAGGCTCCCTTGTCCTTCACTGTCTCCTGGAGCTTGTGCTTGTTAGAATGGCTAAAATAAAAAAGGCTGACAATACCAACTTCTGGTGAAGCTGCAGTTCACCTGGGACCCTCCTGTGTTCCTGGTGGGAATACAAAAATAGTCCAACCCCTCTGGAAAATGACTTGGCAGTTTCTTAGAAAGTTAAACACACAAATGACCCAGCAATCCCACTTCTGGGTGTTTACTAGGAGAAAAGAATGCTCAGGTTCGCACAAAATCCTGAACATGAATATTCATAAAAACTGCCCGAAAGTCCTTCAATGGGTAAACCGAGCAAGCAAACTGTGAATAGAATGAATTAAGAAAATGTAGATTAGAACTTCCTTGGTAGTCCAGTGGTTAAGAATCTGCCTGACAATGCAGAGGACACGGGTTCGATTCTTGCTCTGGGAAGTTTCCCACTCCGAGGAGCAACTAAGCCTGTGTACCAAAACTACTGGAGCCCTCGCACCCCAGAGCCTGTGCTTCGCAGCAAGAGGGTAACCCCTGCTTGCCACAGCTAGAGAAAGTCCTTGGGCAGCGGTGAAGACCCAGCACAACCAAAAAGAAGTAATAAATAAAGTTTAAAAAGAAAAAAGAAAATGAGGATTAATTCTACACAATGGAATGCTACTCAGTAACAAAAAGGAACACACTATAGGTGCATGCATGGACTTGGGTGAGCATCACAGACATTACAGTCACCAAAAGAAGGCAGTCTCAAAAAGTAACATGGTGCACTGTTTCATTCATATGACATTCTTTTAAAACATTTCTTTTATTAAAAAAATTTTTTTAGCCATGCTGGGTCTTGGTTGCTTCTCTGACTTTTCTCTGGTTGTGGCAAGCGGGGACTACTCTCTAATTGTGATGCGCAGGCTTCTCATCGCGGTGACTTCTCTTGCAGAGCACAGGCTCCAAGGTACATGGCCTCAGTAGTTGTGGTCCATGGGCATAGTTGCTCTGTGACATGTGGGATCCCCCTGGACCAAGGATAGAACCCCCATCCCCTGCACTGGCAGGCAGATTCTTAACCACCAGGCCACCAGGGAAGTCCTGTGATTATTACTTGTAAATTGTATCCTACACCTCCTTTATTTTGAAAACATTTATAATAAAGTTGTATATTATATAATACATGTATATTATATACATGTAGTGTATGTTCAACATATAGAGAAACCCACAATGCATGTATGTTACACACATGTATGTATATTCTACACATATAAATACCCACCATGCATGTATGTTATTATATGTGTAATATATTCGACATGTAGAGATGTCTATAATGCATGTATTTTATATGTGTATTAGATATATGCATGCTTAATCACTTCAGTCGTGTCCGACTCTTTGTGACTCCATGGACTGTAGCCCACCAGGCTTCTCTGTTCATGGGTTTTCCAGGCAAGAATACTGGAGGGAGTTGCCACGCGTTCCTCCGGGGGATCTTCCCGATACAGGGATCCAACCCATGACTCCTGCATCTCCTGCATCACAGATAGATTATTTACTGCTGAGCCACCAGAGAAGCCCCATATTGGATATATAGAGGTATCTAAATTCCCCTCCAAGAGAACTGATTGTTAAACACTGACCAGCCTACCACTATTGTTACACTTTGGCAAGCTGAGATCTTCCCCCACCAGCGCTGTGTGCATTCATTCATCTAACATGTACTGAGTGTCCACTCCCTGCCAGAAGTAAAGACCTACCCCAGGGAATGTGGATATTCATGAGTTACTCCATTCAGTAGAAATGTTTGTAATCCTGCCCTGCATCAGCATCGCTCCAGATGCTTAACTACCCAGACAGAGGAAGGGGTGTGGGGTGGGGCAGGGACTCAGGAAGTAGCTAATATGTGTAGAAGCATGGAGGTTCATCTCTGACATGCCATCCCTAGAGTTTTCTTCCTTTTCTTTCCTTTCTTTCCCTCCCTCCCTTCCTCCTTCTTTCTTTCTTCTTCCTTTCCATTTTCCCTTTTTCTTTATTTTTACCTCATTTTATTTTTTTTAAAATTGATTTTTGGCTGTGCTGTGTCTTTGTTGCCACGCATGGGCTTTCTCTAGCTTCACCGGAGGACTTATTGCAGTGGCTTCTCTTGTTGCAGAGCACGGGCTCTAGGAACATGGGCTCACAGTTGTGGCTCATGGGCTTAATTGGCCCACAGCATGTGGGATCTTCCCCGGGCCTGGGATCGAAACCAGGTTCCCAGCAATGGCAGGATTCTTAACCACTGAACTACCGGGGAGTCCTTCTTTTATTATATTAGTATTTTTCTTGAGATATAATTGACATACAACATTATATTAGTTTCAGGTGTACAACATAATGATTTGGTTTATGTAAATATATATTGAGAAGCGATCATCGCAACAAGACTAGTTAACATCCATCACCATACACAGTTAATACACATGTTTTTCTTTTTCTTCTTGTGATGGAAACTTTTAAGATCTCCTCTCTTTGCATCCTTCAAATACACAGCACAGTGTTCTTACTTTCAGCCACCATCCTGTATGTGATGTCCTCAGGACTTATTTTATAACTACAAGTTTGTCCCTTTTTTTTTTTGATAGTAAGTTTGTCCCTTTTGACCCGCTTCACCCCTTTCTCCCACCCTCTGCCCTGGAGTTGTTTTCCTTTTTTAATGATATTGTACCATGTCGTGACCAATGGATGGTCAACATGATATCTACTTTATAGCCGTGCAAAAAGAGTCCATGCAGATGGACAAGAATCAGGAGGGAACACAGAAAAGAAGTGTGATTTGGGGCAGGAGTTTTAATAGGTGAAATTTATTTACTTATTTACTATTATTTACTTATTTCGTAGCACTATTACTTAGTAAGAAAGAGATAGTATTGCCTTTTTAATTATTTTTAAAATTTATTTTAAAATAACTTATTTTTATTAAGTCATCATAAATGCAATGTAAAATGCACTCTATTTTTTTCTTTCTTTTTTATTTTTTAAATTATGAAAGTTTGATAACACACTTACAGGAGACTTGGAGAATGCAGAACAAAGTTACATATGCCTGTGGGCTCAATTGCTTCAGTCATGTCCAGCTCTTTGTGACCCCATGGAGCATAGCCCACCAGGCTTCTCTGTCCATAGTATTTCCCAGGCATGAAAACTGGAGTAGGTTTCCATGCCCTTCTTCAGGGGATCTTCTCAACCCAGGGATCAAACCTGTGTCTCTCGGGTCTCCTGCATTGGCAAGTGGGTTCTTTACCCCTAGTGCCACCAAGGAAGCCATTTAAGTTATATAGTTTCACTTTATATTAAAATTATGTTTAAGTGGATAAATTAAGATCTTCAGTTGGAGTTTCAATATCAAACTCTCAAAAATTAGAATGAATATATAGAAAAGTAGAAGGATAGAGTAGACCTGAAAAGCACCATGAACCAATTCAACTTAATTACAATGTATACAATTTTCATACAACAGTAAAAATCCACTCTATTTTTTAAATGTGTGGGTCAGGGACTTCCCTGGTGGTACTGGGTTGGGAAGATTCCCTGGAGAGGGGAATGGCAACCAACTCCAGTATTCTTGCCTGGAGAATTCCACGGGGAGAGGAGCCTGGCAGGCTAGAGTCCATGGGGTCACAAAGAGTAGGACACAACTGAGAGAGACTAACATTACTTTACTTTACCAGTGGATAAGAGCTTCCACTGAAGGGGGTGCTGGTTCAAGCCTTGGTTGGGAGCTAAGATCCTGTGGTGCAGCCAAAATAAATAAATAAGATTAAAAATTAAGTATACAGATAAGTGATTTTCTAGCATATTTACGGTGTTGTGAAACCCTCACTGCTATGTTAACTATCTATCTCCAGAACATTCTATCACCCCAAAAGAAACTTTCCCTTCCCCATTAGCAGTCACTCCGCAGCCCCCAGAAACTAATTTTTCTGCCTCCGTGGGGCATGCTGCTTTCACCGCCGGCTTCTGACTGCCCATAAATGCCTGCAGAAGGAGTGAAGCAGAATAGAGTTCTGATCAGATGTTGTCATCACTGTGATCAAAGTCCCAAACTCAGAGTTTCTAGAAAGAGCGAGTACTTTTTTTTCTTCTCTTTTTACAGGGGCAATTAAAAATCTCTGGGGCTAGGCAAGATCAGATGGTTGGTTGCAGATTTGTCTCTCAAGGACAGTACCTCAGGTGACCTTCAGTTTCTGAAGGTATGGCTTCATCAGTCTGAGTTCTGTTTCCTATAAAGCATCAGAGACACAGTTCAGGTAATTCAGCAAATGCAGAGTCCCTCAGAAGCGTGGGGCCCTGGGAAACTTTCCCGGTGGTCCAGTGGTTAAGAATCTACCTTGCTTTACGGTATAGCACAGAAAAGTATAGTCAATATCTTGTAATAACCTATAATGGAAAATAATTTGAAAAATAATATATGTGTATATGTATAACTGAATCACCTTGCTGCGTACCTGAAACATTGCAATAATATATATATATAAAAGAAAAAAAAAAGAATCCTCCTTGCAATGCAGGGTACATGGGTTCAATCCCTGGTCAGGTAATTAAGATTCTCAAATTCTGTGGAGCAACTAAGCCTGTGCACTGCAATGAAAGATACTGCATGACCCAAGTGCTGCAAGAAAGACCTGATGCAGCCAAACAAATGAATAAATAAGTATTTTTAAAAAGGAAGCACGGGGACCTTTGAAAGCTCATTTCAACCCTGTAGGTCTCAGCATCCCCCTGGGCAACAGGATTTTCTCCTTTGACACATGAACAGGGCTCTGCAAACTTTTTCTGTAAAGGACCAGATTTAATAAGTATTTTCAGTTTTGAGGGCCAGTCTCTGTTGAAAAAATCTGTAGACAAATGGGTATGACCACGGGACACTGACATTTGCATTTTATATAATTTTCAGTATCAGAAAACATTCTTAAAATTTTTTCAAGCAGTTAAATAGTGTAAAATTCATAAATTTTTTATTTCTATAGTATTTCTTTGATTACAACTAGGTCAGTCCTCAACTCCCAAGTAGGAGAGAGATTTTTGCTATCAGTGTACTCCTGTAGCATATTTTTTTTAAATACTATTTTTAAACATTTTATTTTATATTGGAGTATAGCCAACTAACAATGTTGTGATAGTTTCAGATGGACAGCAAAGGGACTCAGCCATACATAAACATGTGTCCATCCTCCCCTAAACTCCCCTCCCATCCGGGCTTCCGCATATCATCGAGCAGATTCCCTACGCTGTACAGTAGGCCCTTGTTGGTTATCCATCTTATGTTGTTGTTTAGTTGATAAGTCCGGCTGTTTGTGATCCCATGGACTGTAGCCCACCAGGCTCCTCTATCCATGGGGTTTCCCAGGCAAGATACTGAAGTGAGTTGCCATTTCCTTCTCCATTTTTAAACATTTTTGATTCGAGGGTCATTTCTTCATGCTTCCCAGGTGGCGTTAGTGGTAAAGAACCTGCTTGCAATGCAGGAGATGCAGGGGACGCAGGTTTCCTCCCTGGGTGGGGAAGATCCCCTGGAGGAGGAGCCTGGTGGGCTACAGTCCATGGGGTCACAAGTCAGACATGAGCAACTGAGCATGTGTGAATGCACGAAGATAATTGCTTCACAGTGTTACGTGGGCTTCTGTGTGCAACAGCGCGAATCAGCAGTAAGTATACACATACCCATCTGCCTTGAGCCTCCCTCAGTAAAATTCATTCTTAACTTGAAGACAGTATGACAGCAGGTGGTGAGCTGGCTTTGGTCCTGGGCTGTGGTTTGCCAATCCCTGGTCTAGGGCATTGGAACATCTGTTCCACAAGGAGGCATTTGCAGCACAAACATGGCATGTTCCTCATGAAGTGAAGGCAAATAATCCACTCATTCAACAACTATACCGTTCATTCACTCAAAAAATATTTTTAAAGACATTTTCCTGTTTTACATCTTATGATTAAATTTATAATTTGCAATTAGATTTCTAATTCATCAGTTTTGTATGTCATATGTGCTTTGAATCCAGATTTCTTTCCCCTATTGTAGTAGCTGAATGGTCCATCATTATTTATTTATCTTAACCTTTCATTTCTTTTTTAAACATTTTTCATTTTATTTTATTTTTATTAATTTATTAGCTGCACTGGGTCTTCGTTGCTGTATGCAGACTTTCTCAAATTGTGCAGTGGGAGCTATAGTCCATGGAGTCACAAAGGGTCCGATGTGACTTAGCATGCATGCACTCGAGCTCAGTAGTTGTGGCTCAAGGGCCCAGCCACCTGGCATCACATGGAATCCTCCCGGACCAGGGATTGAATCCACTGGCAGGCGGATTCCCAACCACTGGACCACCAGGGAAGTCCCAACAAGTTTTTATTGAACCCCTACTCTGCACTAAGCTCTCACGGAGCTCACAGTCTGATGAGGGAAGAAATAGGCCACAAACAGGCAAAATAAAGACCATGTCCCACATTGGTTAAACGCCCTGGAAGAAAAGAGCAGAGGTAAGGAAGGATGATGCACAGAAGGTGGGAACAGGGCAAAGGTCACGGTTTTAAATAAGACAACAGGGAAGGTCTCATCAAGAAGGTGACATCTGGGCAAAAGCACAGAAAGTTGGGAGTGTGCCCCATTGAGATCTGGAAAAAGAGGGTTTTGTTTTTTTTTAATAAGACTTTCTTTATGTGGACATTTTTTAAAAGTCTTTATTGAATTTGTTACAGTTTTGCTTCTGTTTTTTGTTTTTTTTGGCCCCAAGGAAATGTGGATCTTAGCTCCCTGACCAGGGAACAAACCCAAATCCCCTGGGTTGGAAGGGGGAGTCTTAACCACTGAAGCACCAGGGAGGTCCCTGGAGGAAGATTTTAGAGGTGGACAGAAAGGTGCAAAGGCCCTGGGGCAGAACCAGGCCTGGAGTGTTGGAGGAACAGAAGGGAGGCCCTAGTGGCTGGAACAGAGTGAAGCAGAGTGGACAAGACTGCTGATGGATGGATGTCAGGGTGTCAGGGAAAGAGAAAACGCAAGGACAACCCCACATTTTGACCTGGAGCCCTGGGAGCCTGGAGCTTCCATTTAGGGAGACAGGAAGGGCAGAGAGAGGAGCAGGTTGGGAGGAAGGGAAGGTGATGTCAGCAAGGTTGGATTTTGGAGGCTTGTGAGATCCGCACTTGGAGATGTCAAAAGGCAATCAGATATACAAACCATTTTCCAACCCTCTGCAGCAGACCCCCAAAACAAGCTCAGACTTACTAGAAATGACAGGCATAGCAGAAACACTTGCTGCATTTGCGGTAGGGATTAAGCTAGTCTAATATCTCACATCTGATATCTTGGAAAGGTTAAGTACTGGACTTTATAAATAATCACTGCTTTTTTTTTTATTAGGAGAAATATCAAAGCATTATTTTAATATTTGAGAAGGAATGGGTAAAGTCTTATCACACTGAAAAAAGTGAAAGTGAGTGTTAGTCGCTCAGTTGTGTCTGACTCCTTTTGACCCCATGGACTGCAGCCCACCAGGCTCCCCTGTCCATGGGATTCTCCAGGCAAGAATACTGGAGTGGTTTGCTATGCCCTCCTTCAGGAGATCTTCTTGGCCCAGGGATCAAACTTAGGTCTCCTGCATTGCAGGCAGATTCTTTACTATCTGAGCTACCAGGGAAGCCTTCTTGTTACTTTAGGTAATATTTGATAAATATTTGGGACTTCCCTGGTGGTTCAGCAACTGAATCCCCTGCTCCCAATGCAGGGGGCCTGGGTTCCATCCCTGGTCAAGGAACTAGATCCCACATGCTGCAGCTAAGACCTGGTGCAGCCAAATAAATAAACATATTAAATTTTTTGATACATATTTGATGAGTGAATTGAATGAATGAATGAGTGATGAAGAAAGGAAGGCTCTGAAGAAGAGTGATTTATCTTCCAAACAGTCCCTGGCACAACTGATATGGATACCCTCTCCCAGGAGGCCCATCTTCCTACCTGGCTGCCATGCTGGTGATGCTTGGCTCACATCACAAAACGCAATGGCTAGCTCTTCCCTTACATGAAACACACAGAAAATCTGTAATTTGTAGCACCTGACAATTCCTGTGGTGTAAATACCCCAACCATGGCCAGTTTCAAGCTACCCTTGTGATGTCACTGAATCTCACCAGCCAGAGGAAGCCAGCTCCAGCTCACCACTGTACCTGGGTCTCTTCTCGCCTTGGTGCCAACATCCTCTGTCAGTCTGAGCATATATATCACCTCCTCCGACCTTCTATGTTTTCACAGTGAAACACCAGCCAGTCCCTGCAGATATTGGTTGAAATGATGCAGGTCAAAACACTTCCGGGGAGGGACTTCCCTGGTGGTCCAGTGGCTAAGACTCCAAGCTCTCAATGCAGGGGGCTCTGAGTTTGACCCCTGGTCAAAGAACTAGATCCCACATACTACAACTAAGACCCAGTGCAACCAAAAAATAAATAAATATTAAAATGAAAACAACAACAGAAGGAAAAACTGCCATTCTACACAGATGCAAGGCATACATACAGGTAAAAAGCACAAGTTAAGACATGGTGTGTTCATGCACCAGGAAGCTTTGGAAAATAACAACACAATGCTATTCAAACTAGTCAACATCTCTGACACTGGCAGAGTGTCACAGAGTGGGATTTAATTCATTCAGAGTCCTTCTAGTGTGTAAAGCATATGGGAGAGTGGAAGCATGGTTCCAGGAGGGGGTAGCCCTGGAGACGTTGGCCCGGGGCAGGGAGCTGAATCAGGGCCAGAAGGGCGCACAAAATAAACCTCCCACTTGCAGAGAGACCTGGCAGGCCGGCGGCGAGGTGTCGGCTGCCAGGGAGGGAGGTTGAAGAGGCAATTGCTCATGGCGCCCACTAGAGGGCGCCAGGGATTGATATGCTGACCCATCTCCCCCATCCTCAGGCTTGGCCTGGTTAAGGCGAGGGGTCCACTGGGGATCCAGAGGGCTGGAAGAAGAGGCGAGGGTCTAAGTCTTGGTAACTGGAGGGCTATTTCTGTGCTTTCAGAGCTGGAAGTTTGGAGGAAAGGAGTTGAAAAATTAGAGCAGGAGTCTGGCAACTTTTTCTTAGAGGGCCATGCAGCAAATAGTTTAAACACAGTCTGTCACAGTTAGTCAACTCTGCCCTTTTAGCTTCCCAAACAGCCACAAGCCATACAGTCCACAAAAGGGCGTGGCTGTGCGCCAATGAAATGTTATTTTTGGAGGCTGAAATTTGAATTTTATTTTTGGAGGCCGAAATTTTTATTTCATGGTAGTTTTCTTGTGTTGTGAAATAATGTTTCTCCTAAATAATTACTCCATATTTTATTTAATTAATTTGATTGGATTGCTTTACTCTATATTTTAAAATTATTTAAAAATGTGAAAGCTGCTTTTTGCTCTCAGTCTTTTTAAAGACAGACAACGGAAGTATAGTTTGTCAGTAAAGTATGTGTGTGTATGTGTGTATGTGTGTGCACACACGCTCAGTTGCCCAGTCATATCTGCCTCTTTGCAAACCCATGGGCTCCTCTGTCCATGGGATTTTCCAGGCAAGAATTCTGGAGTGGGTTGCCATTTCCTTCTCCAGGGAATCTTCCCGACCAAGTGACCGAACCCAAGTCTCCTGTGTCTCCTGCTCTGCAGGCAGATTCCTTACCTCTGAGCCACCGGGGAAACCCTCAATGAAGTATGGATGTTAATAAATATTTGTCTGACACTGGGAACCACGTATTAAGTGCTTAAATGCTGAGGCTTACATAGCACATTTAAAAGCTGGGGAAAATCTTGTTTTATCATTTACTCCTCTTTAAGCCAAAAGGTTTATCAGTAAAAATTATGAAAAACAACCAATAATTGTAATAGCCAAGAAAGAAATATTGAGTGAATTTTTTTCTTTTATTGGACACCAGCTCTATATAATCACACCATTAATATACATAAAAAAATATCCAGTCCAGTAAAGGAAAAATGGTAATGAATGAATACCTTTTAATTTCATTAATGATTTTTTTAAAGGAAAAACTTCTTTCTACATGTGTTCACATGATGTACATGTCTTTATCGGTCTATCACAACAATGAATAATAACATTAGAGTTGTGCTCAATCATGTCTGACTCTGTGACCCCATGGACTGTAGCCCACCAGACTCCTCTGTCCTTGGAATTTTCCAGGCAAGAATACTGGAGTGGGTTGCCAGTTCCGTCTCCAGGGGATCTTCCTGACCCAGTGATCGAACTCTCCTGCATTGGCCACCTGGGAAGTCCAACATTACAGTTTAGTAAGAAGTAAATCATTAAATAAGAATAATAATTTAAAGGAAGAAAATATTTCTATTTTAAAGATATGGCTCAAATCCAGTAAAAATGACCTGAGTTTGAATTAAAAATAGAGCTTACCAAACAAGAATATTATCTTTTCCAATTGGTGCACTGTCTATGCTTCCCTGGTGGCCCAGTGGTAAAGAATCCGCCTGCCAATGCAGGAGACTCAAGAGACACATGTTCAATCCCTGGGTCGAGAAGATCCCCTGGAGAGGGAAATGGCAACCCACTCCAGTATTCTTGCCTGAGAAATCCAATGGACAGATGAGCCTGGAGTGCTATACAGTCCATGGGGTCATAAGAGTCAGACACAACTTAGCAACTAAACATCAGCACACAACAACTAAACTTTTAAACAGAAATAGAAAGTCCAGGCTTCCCTAGTGGCTCAGAGGATAAAGAGTCTGCCTGCAACGCAGGAGACCCGGGTTCGATCCTTGGGTTGGGAAGATCCCCTGGAGAAGGAAATGGCAATCCACTCCAGTATTCTTGCCTGGAGAATCCCATGGACAGAGGAGCCTGGCGGGCTATAGTCCACAGGGTCGCGAAGACACGACTGAGCGACTTCACTCACTCACTCAGAAAGTCCAAGTGGACAGATTAAAAAAAAAAAAGTGAAGCAGTTCAAACTCTTTTTCTTGGCATTAAAAATCACTGGTCCATCATTGTTTGTTTCAAATCTATTGTTTAAACACAAGCTCGTGTATCACCACAAGGGTTGGAAATATGAACTGTGTCCAAAGGGAATTCCAAAGAATTAGGATCAATAAGAACTAACTCTCCAAATGAATGTGTGTCACTGAGTCTGTGTGAGTCTGGGGCCAAATGCATTGCCTGAAATTCTCCCAGTTCACTTCCGTGTACAAGACAATGTTTATTAAAGGCTACATAATAAAATGTGATAATTCAAAACTTCCAGTGGCCAAACCACAGCAATTGTTCATACCAGGACTGGACAGACCACGACTTGCCAAATCCAGTCTATTTTTATAGGAGCTAAGGAGGTTTTTTTTTTTTTTAACTGCTTGGGAAAAGAATCAAAAGGAGATTGATATTTCACATGTGCAAAGTACAGAGGATTCAAATTTCAGCGCCCATAAAAAACCTTTTTGGCACTGGGCCATGTTCATTGACAGTTTTATCACTGGGCTCACAAGCTGAGAAGCTGTCAACTTTGCAGACCCTCTTACTGGTTTAGATCAATAAGAGATGTCTTAAGGGAGGTTATTCTGACATTGCTCAGAATTGTCTATACATGGTAATATGAAAAAAGCAAATAATAAAATCAGGTTTATTATAATTTTTTGAATTCTCTACAATGCCCTCCTTTTTTTCCACATTTTTTTAAAAATTGAAGGATAGTTGATTTAAGTGTTGTGCTAGTTTCTGGTATATGGCAGAGTGATTCAGGTATATATATATTTATTTTCTTTTTCAGATTCTTTCCCATTATGATTTAAGATATTGAATATAGTTCCCGGTGCTATGCAGTAGGACCTCTGTTTATTGTATATATAGTAGTGTGTATCTGTTAATCCCAGAATCCTAATTTATCCCTCCCACCCCCAATTTTCCCCTTTGGTAACCAAAAGTCTGTTCTCTGTCTGTGAGTCTGTTTCTGTTTTGTAAATAAGTTCATTTGTATCATATTATATTTTAGATGCCACATATGGTTGACATCATATGGCATTTTCCTCTCTGTCTGACTTCACTTATGTGATCATCTCTAGATCCATTCATGATGCTGCAAATGACACTATTTCATTCTTTTTTTATGGCTGAGTAGTATTCTATAGTGTATGTGTGGCACATCTCTTTTTTTTGTCCACAGAATGATCATGAATCCATTGAATGATCATGAATCGGCCTCTTTTTTGATAGCACCTGGGGTGACTGCAGCCATGAAATTAAAGACGCTTACTCTTTGGAAGGAAAGTGATGACCAACCTAGATAGCATATTCAAAAGCAGAGACATTACTTTGCCAACAAAGGTTCGTCTAGTTAAGGCTATGGTTTTTCCTGTGGTCATGTATGGATGTGAGAGTTGGACTGTGAAGAAGGCTGAGCGCTGAAGAATTGATGCTTTTGAACTGTGGTGTTGGAGAAGACTCTTGAGAGTCCCTTGGACTGCAAGGAGATCCAACCAGTCCATTCTGAAGGAGATCAGCCCTGGGATTTCTTTGGAAGGAATGATGCTGAAGCTAAAACTCCAGTACTTTGGCCACCTCATGAGAAGAGTTGACTCATTGGAAAAGACTCTGATGCTGGGAGGGATTGGGGGCAAGAGGAGAAGGGGACGACAGAGGATGAGATGGCTGGATGGCATCACTGACTCGATGGACGTGAGTCTGAGTGAACTCCGGGAGTTGGTGATGGACAGGGAGGCCTGGCGTGCTGTGATTCATGGGGTTGCAAAGAGTCGGACACGACTGAGCGACCGAACTGAACTGAACTGAACTGGGGTGGGCTCCTCCCCTGGCCCCAGCCATGGTATGCTACTGCTTACATATGAGAACTCACTAGATCTTTACTATTTAGAGAGGAGGAAGTAGTGGCACAGAGAAGCCAAGTGACTTGCCCAAGATCACACAGCTTGCAAGAGGAGGGGCTGGAATTGAATCCGGAGAGGGGTAACCTTGACATCCCCTCTGTGCAGAAAGACGACAAAGAAGCCAGCACCCTGCCTGATACTGCCCCAGGCATTGCCACCTGATGTCAGTCCTGGCTCCCCCTGGGGGCAGCTCCAACTTAGCATCACTGCCTGTGATTTCAGCATCCCTGCTTACAAGCTGCACAGCCTTGGGTGAGAACATCCTTCCTCAAGCCTCAGTTTATTCATCTGCAAAATGGATATAACAAAGTCCCTCGCTCATTTGGGGGTTTTGGAAGATCAAGTTTATTTGTGTACTTCATACAGTCTCTGGCAAGATGAGTAACCAATAAACTTTAGCTGTGGTTTTGATGAGACTGGGTGCTTATACCCAGGAGCTGGGTCTAGGAGGAATGGCACTGTTTTTCTTGGAGAAGGGAAGTCTGTGTGTGTTGGGGGCGGGAGCTGGCGGGGAATGGTTTGAGAGAATTCCATGCACAGAGTTCTCCACGCATGTTTGTTGTTTGTTTTAAAACCCCACTGGGGTTCTCCACGCATGTTTGGATGCAAACTGCATATGCGAAATAAACCTAATGAAAGGTAAGAAATGACTTCATTTTCAGTTCTCTGTTAAACGGATTCTACCAAGAAGCACTCAAGTTGGGTGCTGCTGAGTCGTGAACACGTATTTGCTGACTTCTTTAACAGTCACCTAATCCAGAACCTCCCACAGGCAAAAGCAGCTGCCCAGAATTTAATAATACTGTTTACTTTCCTTTTCATCTGTTGTAGGCACCTAATACTTACAAAAAAAATTATCCCAGTGTTATATTTCCTTTCAAGATATATTTGTTGAGACTTCCCTGATGATCCACTGGTTAAGATTTCAACTTTCAGTGCAGGGGGTTTGGGTTTGATCCCTCGTTGGGGAACTGAAAGATCCCACATGCCTAGAGGCCAAAAAATCAAAACATAAAACAGAAGCAATATTGTAACAAATGCAATAAAGACTTCAAAAATGCTTCACATAAAAAAAATTTTAAAATAAAGACTGACCTAAAAAAAAAAAAGGAAAGTTTAGTACAATCTTCAGCATTATTATGTACTTGGCTTTTTTTCTTCAATACTTCATTTTAGAAAGACACGTAGGTCTTCCCAGTGGTCTGGTGGTTAAGAATCCACCTGCTAATGCAAGGGACGTGGGTTCAATCCCTGGTCCGGGAAGATTGCACACGCCGCAGGGTAACTAAGCCCTTGTGCCACAACTGCTGAGCCTGTGCTCTAAAGTGCGTGCCCTGGAACGAGAGGGACCATTGCAAGGAGAAGCCTGTGCTTCACGACTAGAGAAGGCCCACACGGAGCACCGAGGACCCAGGGCAGCCAAAAATAAATGATAAATAAATTTTAAAAAAATTTTGTAAAACTTAAAAAGAGAAAGATTCTTGGTAACATGATGGTAAATTAGACCAGTATCAGATGCCCCAAGTAGAAGGTAATTGTAAAAAAAAAAGTTAACAAAAATAAATGTTACTAAATTCTGCGGAGGGTTGTTGATGATCTATTTTTTAAATTTTTATGTATTTCACTTTGGCTGCCCTGGGTCTTCATTGCTGCACGTGGGCTTTCTCTAGTTGCAGGGAGTGGGGGCCACTCTCTAGTTGTGGGGCTTGGACTTCTCCTTGTGGTGGCTTCTCTTATTGAGGAGCACAGTCTCAGTAGTTGGTGGTTCTCGGACTTAGTTGCTCCGAGGCATGCAGAATCTTCCTGGATCAGGGATCAAACCCACGTCTCCTGCATTGGCAAGCAGATTCTTTACCACTGAGCCATGACGGAAGACCTGTCAATGATCTTTTAAGAGTATTTTAACCTGGAGTTGCTACTAGTGATCTGAGAGTTCTATGGTGTTCTGCCTGAGCAGGAAGGAAATTTGGGGGTCAACCACGCTCCCACTAAGAAGGATCAGGGTGCAGTGCTTTCTTCACCCTTCCTCAGCATGACCAACCTCACTCATGCATGGACGGATTGTCCCCTACCTGGTGGGCTTCTCCCATGAGTATGTACACAACGTGCATGGCCCATGACTTGTATTAAGCTTCACTCCCGGTCAGCTTTCCCCAGAGATTAAACATTAACCCCAGTGTTTAATCTGGCAGAGGCTTCATTTTATATAACCTTTAGATCAATCTTCACATTCTGCAGATGAAGAAGCAGAGTCCTGGAGGGGAGAAGTGACTTGAGATGTCACAGCCAAGTCGTTTGCTGAGCTGGGGACCAACTTCGAACTCTTGGTCCAGAAAGCCATTGTGCACAAAATGGGAAAGTTATGAATTGATCACAGATGAGGTGGACACCCCAACTTGGGCTCGAGTAGGTGTCTTTGTCCTGAGGTCCGTGGAGCACGCTGTCATGGAGTTCAATCCACAGATGTGTTTGGAGCCACTTCAGTGGTGTGAGGGGGACTGTTTTGGAGGCTGGGGGTATATTGGTGGGGCTTCCCAGGTGACTTACTGGTAAAGAATCTGCCTGCAATGCAGGCGACACAGGAGTTACTGGTTCGATCCTTGGGTTGGGGAGATCCACTGGAGGAGAGCATGGCAACCCACTCCAATATTCTTGCCTGGAGAATCTCATGGACAGAGGAGCCTGGTGGGCTTTGGTCCATGGGGTCACAGAGATTCGGACACAATGGAAGTGACTGAGCGCACATGCTCAGTGATCAAAATACACAGGTCTTTGCTCCCTGGTGTAAACAGACAACCTAGATGGATAGAGAATTCTGTCCCATCGATGGTGTTATACTGGGTATGACTCGGGTGGAAGGTGGCTTTGGCAGGGTAATCAAGGCAGCTTCTTAGAGGAGGTGACCACCAGGCTTGGATTTCATCACAACTTGGAGGAGTGTTTTGGGGCTGAATTGTATCCCCAGCCCAAAATTCATATATTGGAGTCTTCACCCCGAGAACTTCAGAATGTGACTGTATTTGGAGATGGGGTGGGGTGGGGCTTCACAGAGGTGATCAAAGTAAAATGATGTCACTAGGGTGGGCTCTAATCCATAAGATTGGGGTCTTTGTAAATGGGGGACATGTGGACACAGAGACACAGGGAGAAGCCAGCATCTAAAAGGCAATGAGAGAAGCCTCAGAAGAAACCAGCCGTCCAACATTCCTAGTGTCCCAGTGGTTAGGACTCCTTTCTTCTGCTACAGGGGCATGGGTTCGATCCCTGGTTGGGGAACTAAGGGTCATGCCAGTTGGCATGACCAAAAGAATAAAAATAAAAATACATAAAATAAACCTTAAAAAAACTGGGGTGTTTGAGTGATGTCTGACTCTTTATGACCCCATGGACTGTAGCCTACCAGGCTCTTCTCTCCATGAGATTCTCCACATAAGAATACTGTAGTGGGTTGCCATTTTCTCCTCTAAGGGATCTTCCCAACTAGGGATCGAACTCAAGTCTCTTATGCGCCACCTCATGGAAGCCCATGAGGTGAGAAAAGTCAATTGAAAAAAAAAGGAACCAGCCTTGCAGACACCTTGGTCTTGGACTTCTGAGACTGGGAAGAAAAGATATTTCTGTTGCTCCAAGCCTCCCAGGTCTTGGGACTTTGTCTTGGCAGCTACAGCAAACAAATTCAGAAGGTGAGGGATGGAGGGCCTGGACCAATTCAGGATCTAGACGCCCCTACATGCCTCTTCCTCCCCCACTCTAAAGCACCATCCCAGAATCCCTCGGGGCTGAGCTGGAGGAGACTGACGCCTGGTCTCCTCCCCCACAAGGGGAAGGAAGCTGAGCTGACCACATCCGCAGCCAAGGGAGGCCTCCTTTTCCTGGTGAGAGGGTCAGCTGTGACCCTTGGACCCACCAGCCATAAAACAATCACGGAGATGGGATGAGATGGTGGTGAGACCTGGAGGGGGCGGGGTTGGGGACCGGCCCTAGGGGTGTGTATCTCGAGATGGGTGAAAGACTGATCCTGTTTGCTGATCCAGATTCAGGACCCTCACTCAGGGAACACTGCCCCAAAGACCACCTGGTCTTGGGAAGCTGGAAGACCCCCTTCCTATGATTGGCTAAGGCCTAAACCCAGGCACCAAGCTTGGAGAACAGGACCCCTGACCCAAGGGACCTCCCAGCCCTGTCCACAAACACAGTCCACCCAGCCCCACACAGAAACTTGTAGAACCATCACAGGACAGATCACTGGACTTCTCACCCTGGAACAAAGCGCCACTCTTCCCTCAGGGTCTTCGTGGTGAGGCCCCCTCCCTGACCACCTAATATAAAATTACAAATCGCCTCCCCCTCCACATACTCACCATGTCTCTTTCTTGCTTTATTCCTCTGTATCTGGTCTCTTCAATTTGTTTATTTTTTAATTTTTAAATTCAAGTATAATTTCTTTACAATTTTGTGTTTCTCTTCAATATATTTATTTACTTGCTTATCCACAACTGATTTTACTTAGTATTTGTCTCCCCCACCTAGGAACATCAGCTCCACGGGGGTGGGGTGTGGGCAATAACGGTTTATGTTCTCTGCTGGGTCCCCAAGGCCTGACACACAGCAGGCAGGCACTCAAGAAGTAGTGGTCTCAAGAATGAATGAATGAGGACTCCCCTGGTTGTCCAGTGGCTAAGACTCCATGCTCCCAGTGCAAGGGGCCCAGGTTCTATTCCTTGTCAGGGAAGTAGATTCCATGGGCTACAACTAAAGATCCTGTGTGCCACAACTAAGACCTCAAACAGGACTTCCCTGATGGTCCTGTGGTTAAGAATCTGCCTTGCAATGCAGGAGTTACAGGTTCGATCCCTGATCCAGGAAGATCCCACATGCCGTGAAGCAACTAAACCTGTGAGCCACAACTACTGAGCCCGAGTACCTAGATCCCGTGCTCCACAACAAGAGAAGCCACGGCAATGAGTAGCCTGCTCAAAGCAGCAAAGAGTAAGCCCTCACTGCAATGAAGAGTAGCCTCTGGTGCAACTGGAGAAAGCCTGGGCACAGCAATGAAGACTCAGTACAGCCAAAAATAAATAAATAAAAATTAAAAAAAAAAAAACCTCACATAGCCAAATAAATAAATAATAAAACATTTTTAAAAAATGAATGAATGAATGCCTGAAAGTAGGGAGCCTCACCCCCCACTCCCTGAAAAAGTCTCCTCCCTGGTGGCATTGGGAGGCCCTGGTTCAAACTTCCTGTCTTCACCCCTCCCCCTCCAGAGCTGGTAGCCCCCTGGACTAGGCAGCCCAGAGAATTAGGTGCTAATCAGTTGGCATTGCCCAAGAGGCCGATCAGAGTCCCCTGGTCCCCAGCCCCTGCCTGCCCCTGCCACACCCATGTCACAAGGGTTTTACTCACTGCCTGGCCTGGCTGTACCCCAAGGGAGGGTCCCAGCGAAGAAGGAGGAGAAAGATGAAGGGGAGAGGCTGATGATCTTGGACCCCCTTACCTGTCCCCCCAAAACTGATCTAAAGGGAAGTGTAGAGAGGACTTTTTGGCAAACAGTCCAAGGAATGGGGAGGTAACATGGTGACAAGAAGCAAGTCCCCATATGCAGTGGGGGACCTGGGCGTTGTCTCAATGCCGGCTGACTCATGGAGTGGTCACAGTGAGTCATAACCCCTTATTAGCGCCTCTGTCCTGTGCAGAACGGGGACTGTCGTCACGACCAGACTTGTGAGGCCAAAGGGCTGAAGCAGTCGGAAAGTAACAGGCGGGTGTCTGCCTGAGGAGTGCCTCGGGACTGGAGCCTGGCATGTTTCTCACAGATGCATATAGTAGTAATAATAGCAACAACACTGAAAATGGGCAGAGTTGGAGATCTAACTGTGTGTGGGGGGTCTCTTCTGAGCACTCCATTTTTTTTTTTTTTTTAGGGTTTACCAGGTGGCTCAGCGGTAAAGAATCTGCCTGCCAATACAGGAGATGCAGGTTCAATTCCTGGGTCAGGAAGATCCCCTGAAGGAGGAAATGGCAACCCACTCCAGTATTCTTGCCTGGAGAATGTCACGGACAGAGGAGTCTGGTGGACTACACAGTCCGTGGGGTCACAGAGTCAGATACTATTGAGCACACAGCACAAACCCATGTTGCTTTTTAAAAATCTTTATGTATTCTTTCATTCACTTATTTGGCTGTGCCAGGTCTTAGTTAGCACGCAAACTCTCAGCTGTGGCATGTGGGATCTAGTTCCCTGATCAGAGATCGAACTCTCACCCTCTGCGTTGGAAGGTGAAGTCTTAGCCACTGGACCACCCAGGGAAGTCTCTCCATATGTTTTAATGGATGGAACACCCAAGAATCTGTGTTTTATACATTAAAAAAAAGTTTCTATATCTGTGTTTTATACATTAAAAGAGTAAGATTTTTTTTTCACCCAGATAAACATATGGTACACAAGCGTATATATTGTATACTTGTGGATATACAATTTCATGGTGGAGCAGTTATGAAAATGTCTGCAAATGCTCCTTGTGAGGGGCCAGGATAAAAAAAAATATTGAGAAACACTGATTTCTCAAATATAAATAACCATATGTTTTCAATATTGTACCATACCAGCACATAAAGATAATCCTCATTCACTTTCACAGCTGTGTAATATTCCAGTTGTTAATGCATCAGACTTTACTAATCAATTACCTATGGGTGAATATTTTGGTTGTTTCTAATGTTTTACATATGTGTAAATTTATGTATAAGTGCATTATGTATCTGATTCTTCATTATACATTTAGTATGCTTTTTATTGAGGAAGAATTAATTTATAATAATGATGCATAGATCTTAGGTGTGTTCAATTTGATGAGTTCAGACAATTCTGGACAGTCAAGTAACCACAACTAAAAATAAGATATGGAATATCTGCTCCACCTTAGAAAGTTTCTTCATGCCTGTGTCCACTCAATTCCCCATTCTACTCCAGGTAACCACTTTCTTCAAGCTGGCTTTAGAAAAGGCAAAGGAACCAGAGATCAAATTGCCAACATCTGCTGGATCATCGAAAAAGCAAGAGTGTCCCAGAAAAACATCTATTTCTGCTTTATTGACTATGCCAAAGCCTTTGACTGTTTGGATCAGAATAAACTGTGGAAAATTCTGAAAGAGATGGAATACCAGACCACCTGACCTGCCTCTTGAGAAACCAGTATGCAAGTCAGGAAGCAACAGTTAGAACTGGACATGGAACAACAGACTGGTTCCAAATAGGAAAAGGAGTACGTCAAGGCTGTATATTGTCACCTTGCTTATTTAGCTTATATGCAGAGTACATCATGAGAAACGCTGGGCTGGAAGAAGCACAAGCTGGAATCAAGATTGCCGGGAGAAATATCAATAACCTCAGATATGCAGACGACACCACCCTTATGGCAGAAAGTGAAGAAGAACTAAAAAGCCTCTTGATGAAAGTGAAAGAGGAGAGTGAAAAAGTTGGCTTAAAGCTCAACATTCAGAAAACTAAGATCATGGCATCCGGTCCCATCACTTCATGGCAAATAGATGGGGAAACAGTGGAAACAGTGGCGGACTTTATTTTGGGGGGCTCCAAAATCACTGCAGATGGTGATTGCAGCCATGAAGTTAAAAGACACTTACTCCTTGGAAGGAAGGTTATGACCAACCTGGACAACATATTAAAAAGCAGAGACATTACTTTGTCAACAAAGATCCGCCTAGTCAAGACTATGATTTTTCCAGTTAGTCATGTATGGATGTGAGAGTTGGACTATAAAGAAAAGCTGAGTGCCGAAGAATTGTTGCTTTTGAACTGTGGTGTTGGAGAAGACTCTTGAGAGTCCCTTGGACTGCCAGGAGATTCAACCAGTCCATCCTAAAGGAAATCAGTCCTGGGTGTTCATTGGAAGGACTGATGTTGAAGTTGAAACTCCAATACTTTGGCTACCTGATGTGAAGGACTGACTCATTTGAAAAGACCTTGATGCTGGGAAAGATTGAGGGCAGGAGGAGAAGGGGACAACAGAGGATGAGATGGCTGGATGGCATCACTGACTCAATGGATATGAGTCTGGGTAAACTCTGGGAGTTGGTGATGGACAGGGAGGCCTGGTGTGCTGCAGTTCATGGGGTTGCAGAGAGTCAGACATGACTGAGCAACTGAACTGAACTGAACTGAACCACTTTCTATCACCAAGAATTACTGGGTTTTTTTTTGTCAAGTCACAAGTCATGTGGGATCTTAGTTCCTTGACCAGGGATTGAACATGTGCCCCCTGCATTGGTAATGCAGCGTCCAGCTGCTGGACTGCCAGGGAATTCCCACCAAGAATTGCTTTTGCCTCTTCTCTGGGTTTCATTTAAGTGGAATCTTACCGTATATATGCTTTTGCATCTGGCTTCTTTTATCATTATGCATTTGGAATTCATATGTGTTGTTGAATGTATAATTAATAGTAATTTATTCCTTTTAATGACGAGTAGCATTGTGTTGTATGGATATACCAGTTTGTTTATCTACTCCCCTATTATTGCATATTTGAGTTGTTTACTGTTTGGGACAATTATGAATAAGATTGCTATGAACATTCATGTACAAGTCTTTCTGTGAACATATATTTACATTTCTCTTAGGTAGATACCCAGGAATACAATTGCTAAGTCATATGGTAAATGCATTTTTAACTGTAAGAGATTGCCCAGATTTCCAAAGTTTCCCCAAGAGGTTGGACCATTTTGATTCCCACCAACAGGTGAGAATTCTGGTTGCTCCATATTTTCCACCAACATCTGATGTTGTCTTTTTTTATTGTAGTCAGGCTAGTCTAGTGAAGTTGCTCAGTCGTGTCCAACTCATTGCAACCCCATGGACTGTAGCTTACCATCCTCATCCGTCCATGGGATTTTCCAGGCAAGAGTACTGGAGTGGATTGCCATTTCCTTCTCCAGGGGATCTTCCCAACCCAGGGATCAAACCCGAGTCTCCCGCATTGTGGGCAGACACTTTACCGTCGAACCACCAGGGAAGCCCCTAGTCAGGCTGCTGCTGCTGCTGCTAAGTCACTTCAGTCACGTCCAACTCTGTGCAACCCCATAGACGGCAGCCCACGAGGCTCCCCGTCCCTGGGATTCTCCAGGCAAGAACACTGGAGTGGGTTGCCATTTCCTTCTCCAATGCATGAAAGTGAAAAATGAAAGTGAAGTCGCTCAGTGGTGTCCGACTCTTCGCGACTCCATGGACTGCAGCCCACCAGGCTCCTCCATCTATGGGATTTTCCAGGCAAGAGTACTGGAGTGGGGTGCCATTGCCTTCTCTGAGTCAGGCTAGTGGTTATCTTTAAATGTTTTCTGGTGTTAGAAATGGTTCCGTATGAATGAAGTAACAATTGGAAGCAAAGCTCACACCTAACAATGTTTGAGAAATGCCACAAATTCATACCTTCTGAGAGTGTTACAGAGTATTGTAAAGGCTCTGACAAGTTCCATAAAGCTGTTTATTAACACAGTGTCCCTCAGTCTTGTTTGGCCACAGCATCCTCTTGTGTCTTGTGTTGTATTTTATACTTAAACTCATTGGTGGAATCTATCGTGGGAATTTTACTTTAGATTCCAACTTAGCATTGCTCTGAAGCATGTGTTTGTGTCTGGTAAATTAGATCATGATGTCAAGGGCATCAGAAAGTCCTCTTGTCCCTCAAGTGCTTACCCTCATCTTATCCTTTCAGGTATCTCTTCATTGTGCTCAGTCCTGTCCGAATCTCCACGGTCCCAGGGACTCTAACCCTTCAGGTTTCTCTGTCCATGGAACTTTCCAGGCAAGAATACAGGAGCGCGCTGCCATTTCCTATTCCAAGGAATCTTCTGGACCTGGGGATCGAACGCATGTCTCTTGCACGTCCTGCATTGCAGGCGGATTCTTTATCAGTGTGCCACCTGGAAGCCCCATCTTTTCACTAGGGCATATGAAAGCCTTCTAAAGCCCATGACTATAAAATTATAAAAGGGGACATCCCTGGTGGTCTGGTGGTTAAAAAGACTCTGTGCTTCCAATGCAAGGGGCGTGAGTTCAATCCCTGGTTGGGGAACTAAGATCTCACATGCCATGTAGCATGGCCAAGAAAATATAAATGAATGAATGAATGAATTAAAATAAATTACAAAAAAGTAACAAATATCCTGCAGAGAAGACTATGGGGTCTAAACACCCATGTAGGTATTAATAAGTGAGTAATGCCAGATCATTTATTCAGGCAGATTTGGATAAGATGGGGACAAGTTCTATGTCAAGGGTACCAGGGCTCCTGAGAGTCATAAATGGGAGTGAGGGGGAGGCAGAGACAAGTCCAGAAGTCAACCTTCACCTATTTTCTACACCTGCCAAGACAGCCCTGGAAAGGTGCCTCCACAAGCCAAGGCTGAATAAATATTACGACTGAGAACACTAAGCCAAACCAAACCAAACAAACCCCTTAAAAATCCAACCCAGAGTAGTCAAAAAGGAAATGAAAGATGCAGAGGCCAAGAGTGAGCTAATGTTACCAGTATCCGGTGTGTGTGTGGGGGGGGGGCAGTTACGGTAATGCAAGGGTCCTCCTGCCTGGCACTGCCCACATCAAGGTCAGGCATTCCCTGTGAGGGGCTGTCCTGGGCACTGTGAGGTATGGAGCAGTATCCCTAGCCCCCATTCACTCCAGGAACACCCCCAGTTGTGACAACCACAGGTGTTATTGTGAGATAAGAGCAACACTCTGGCACAGCTCATAGTAGGTCTTAAATTTTTGTTGCCTGAATAAATAATGGCTGGCCCATGGAGAAACATACACCAAGATGTGTATTTCTTGAGAGCAAGCAGAGTGTTTGAGTTACCGTGTAAACCTAGCACCTAGCATCTTGGCCAGCATACAGAAGGCTTGTCATCCATTCACTAAGCTCCCAAGAGCTTCCACTGTATTTAGTATAAACCAGTGGGTTTCCCTGGTGGCTCAGATGGTAAAGAGTCTGCCTGCAATGTGGGAGACTCAAGTTCAATCCCTGGGTTGGGAAGATCCCCTGGAGAAGGGAATGGCAACCCACTCCAGTATTCTTGCCTGGGAAATCCCATGGATAGAGAAGCCTGGTGGGCTAAAGTCCACAGGATCTCAAAAAGATGCGACTAACTTAAACTCCTTGCCACAGCCCACAAGACTCTGCATGACCTGCCCTGTTCCCTCTGTGTCCTCCTTTCCTTCCTCTCGCCCTTCACTCACTGTTCTCCAGACACACGGGCCTCCTTGCTGTTCCTCCCACACACCAGCTAGAGTCCTGCCCCAGGGCCTTTGCATGAGCTGTTCCTTGACCTGAAACAGCCTTTCACCAGGTATTCCAGTGGCTGGGCTCTTGCTCATCATTTAGGAACATACTTAAATGTCACCTTCCGAAAGAATCCTGGAACTTTCCTGGTGGTCCAGTGGTTAAGATTCCTTCTTCCAATGCAGGGGATGCAGGTTCGATCCTGGGTCAGGGAACTAAGATCCCACATGAAATGCGGCCCAAAAAAAGAAAAAAAAAAAATTCATGGCATGCAGTTCAAAGAAAGCACACTATTTTTTTTAAAGCATTAAAAAAATAAAAATAAAGTCTTTGCCCGTCCTGTGTTGCTCTGTACATGAGTACATTCAGCTTCTTGGTAGCATTCACCCATTTGTCAGCTATTGGTGTGTTTATGCTTTTATGATCTAGCTTGTCCACTGCCCTAGGAGTTGCCAGATGAGTAAGAGTTGATGGAGTGCCTCCTGTGTGTGGGCATCTTTAAGACACTGGGGACCCTGCTGAGAGCAAAAGAGCCTCTATTGGCCCCCTGAAGGTGCTCACATGAAAGGGCAGAGGAGCAATGAGAGAAGAATATAGGTAAGTAAACAAGAAAATTTCCAGTAGTGAGGTCCATGAAAACAGTGATGTGATCAAGCGGTAAGGGGTGGGGGGCTCCTCCCTGGTTGTGTGTGTTGGGGGTGGATGGAATCCCAGAGGGGCTTCTCAGTTGTCTGTGCTGGGCTCCACAAATAGCAAACATTCAGGAATGTGTGAACACAGTGAGAGAGTTGGGTTGAGCAGATATGCCTTCCAGGCAGAGGGAACAGCCAGTGCAAAGGCCCTGAGGCAGGAATCAGTTTGGCTTGCAATAAATATCTGTTGAGAATAAGTGAACGCTAGAAGGTTCTAGAAGGGATTGATTGCTCTGGTTTGGCCGGAGAGACCTTGCCTGGGGGAAGGGGGCTTTGAGGGCTGCCAGCTGTGATGAAGGAAGGGAACTCCTGGCTGAAGGAAGGGCGCCCCCAAAAGTCTGGGCTATTCTTTTGGGTTCTGTTTTGTTCTGGGAGTGGACGGGACCCGGCCAAGGGCCCTGGGCTCTCTTGGAGCTGACATCCGGGGACTATGGAAGACACAGTCCCCGAAAGTAGGGGAAAGGTCATGGAGCCGCGGAACCCCAGACTTTGGCCTTTGCCCACTGCGACTGGAAAAGCACAAAACATGCGAGATAACGGTCTTCCCGCCCCTCCCCCTAGTCTGCCCCGCTGTCATTGGCCCTTAACTCTGTCCGTCCTGCCTGTTGCCCAATCAGCACCTTGGGGTGGGCTGGGAGAGCCCCGGGACTATTTCAGCATCTTTTGGGGAGTGGTGACAACCACAGAGAAGACGCAGCTGAGCCCGGGAGACTTGATGGCAGACTGAGCCTTCAGCTCGAGGCAGACGCAGGAGGTCTGGAGAAGGAGCTAGAGGGACTCATGGATGGGGACTTAGCTATTGGAAAGGTGAGACCTGCACGGGTCCCCAGGGGAGGGACGATTTATGCCAGGAACTCTCCCCAAGCTCCCAGAATTGGCAGGCACCTCACACCCCCTTGTACAGATGGGAAGACTGAGACCCGGAGGGAGAATACAATGACTAAGATTGTGTCTCTATTCCGGGCCGCTGCTGGACTTTATTCTGGGCTTCCCTGCCTTCCAGAAAAGGGTGTGTGTGTGTGGGGGGGATTCTTACAGGATGGGAATGCAAGAGGGGGCTAGCTTCATCTGCTGTCCATCCCCACGGGGCAGCTGTCTAGTGCTTTTTAAAGAAATTGGCTCCTAGGCCCAGGAGCCTCTGGGTTGGCCCCATAACAGAGATTTGGAGATTGAGGCTCCGCAGGCAGGAGGGGCAGGCCGACCTGGGGGCTACAGCTGGGACTGAAGCAGAGGGGAAGGTACCTCAGGTGGTGGCAGATGGGCAGTGGGCAGGAGAGGGGCTGCATGACCCTCACAGGTGTCCCCTCCTCGCCCCAGATGGCTTCCTCCACCAGTCCCATGGGCCCTATCGACAGCCTGGAACTCCTGGATCTACTGTTTGACCGGCAGGATGGCGTCCTGAGACACGTAGAGCTGGGAGAGGACTGGGGCCATGGGGAGGACCAGGTGATAACCCAATGCGTCGTCCCCACCCCCAGGTCAGAGCCGGGACTCCGCTCAGCTTTGTGCCTTTACCACACACACATGTGATTTTAGCAAAGCACGTTGTATAAACCCTTTCAGCGACCCTAAGGGCCAGATGACATCGCCTTCTTCTTAAAGGGGTGGAAAGCAAGGCCCAGACAGGAGTGGTAACTTGTCCTGGGTCACACAGTAGTTTGAAGCTGGCTCCAGACTTAAACTTGGGGCTTGTTCCTCGCTCGACAAGGTTTGATGTTGTTCCCGAGCTACACGATTGGGTTCAGGCTCCAGCCATGCCAATGGGCAACAAACATTAGCTCTTTCCATATTACAGAAAGGACACGTGAGGCCCAAAGAGGGTCAGCAGCTTGCCCAGAGACACAGCATTGCAAAGCATAGACCTCCTAATTCCCACCGGTGCCCTCTGTCCCAACAGGTCCTGCCAGGTGCGGACTCTGATGACTTCCTCAACTCCATCCTGGGTTCTGGAGATTCAGATTCCCCAACCTGGTCCCCCGCGGCCAGTGACAGTGGCATCTCAGAAGATCTGCCCTCTGACACCCAGGACACGCCTCCACACGGTGGGGTGCCTGCCACCCCTGCCGGCTGCCATAGTGTGGAGTCTGGCAAGGGGCCCTGCCCCTCCTACCATCCTGGCCCCACCTGCCCTGCCAGGCACCTCGGGCCAGTGGCCCCAAGGCTTGAGACTTCTGTTGCCATAGACCTGGGTGAGTCCTGTGTCAGCTGACTATCCTTGCCTTGTCTCAGGCACTGAACGCACAAATCCACCCTTTGAGATGGGCACTGGTGTGCTGTCATGGACCCATTTTCCGGATGGTTAAGAGATGAGTCAGAGCCACAGAGCTGGGATGCAGTCTGCCTCAAGCATTGTGCTGGCAACCTCATTTTTTATACCTTCCATGGCTGGTTCATAGGAGACTCAGTGAAAGTTCGTGAGATTGTGGGATCCCAGGCCTTGGGGTGCTCCTCCAGACCTGGGGAAAGGCCTGATGCAGAAGACTCCACCAAGAGGGCATCCTTTGTCTTTTGAGACCCGCAATGGCGTGGGAGTACTTATTAGTCCCATTGGAGACTTGACAAAACTGAGGCTCAGAGAGGTTTACTCCCTTACCCAAGGTCACGCAACTCCACCCAGATGGGATTAGAAGCAAGGGCCATCTGACTCGGAAGACTGTGCTCTCTAGAGCAGCTCACCTATGGGGTGCCAGGTAGCTGGTGGGAGGGAACTGCGGGTGAATCAGAACTGGTCCCTGCCCCCAGGAGGAGATAAGGCCAGGCCAGCTGCAGATCCAGCCCCTAATCCTGAGTGATAACAGCCACTCCCTCTTGGGCTGGCCGTGGGTTCCTAACAACGTCCTGATGAACTGGGGTCCCCGTCTTATGGCAGAGGGGAGACTGAGGCACCTGGTCTTGGAGTCCCAAGCCAGGCAACAAATGCCTAGCACATTAGGGTCGATGCTATAGCTTTGCTGGAGGAGGCAGGTAGGACCTGGGAGCTCGAGGCCCCTTGCCTGACCCCCACCCCTGTCTCCATCCTCATGTGCCCTGTTAGAAATGTGGAGCCCAAGCGTCTATGCTGAGGAGCAGACCGACCTGGCTGACTCGCCCTCACGCTACAACCTCACAGTCAAGGACCTCCTCCTCTCCAGCAGCAGTGGGGACCTGGTGAGCAGCCCCCACCTGCCCCCTGGAGCATCAGAGCTGGGAGGGGCACTGGGCTCATGGGGCCCCAATACACCCATTTTGAAGACTGGAAGACAGTCACAGACAGGAATTGGTATTGGTCCCAGGTCTTTTAATTCAAAGCAACCGTGAAAATTGAGGCTATTATCTGAATTTCACATATGATTAAATGGGCACAGAGAGGTTTAGTAATTTGCCTTAAATCACACAGCTGCTGCAGGCCCACTTCCTGAGCTGACCTATTGGGTCTATTGTGCCCTTTGTATGCTTACCTTGGGCTATCTTATCTTGCCCTGAGCTTCCGCTATGGGCAAACCAGGCCTGAGAACCCAGTTAGTACCCTGCTCCCTTTCACAGATGAGAAAACCAGTCCCGAGAGAGGTTAAGCCACAGACACAAAGTCACACAGCAAGCATGTGGCCAAGTCAGGATTTGATCTCCTGATGCCTAAAGTTGTCCTGACAACCTCTAAAAAAGACCAGAACATCCCTCTTGACTTGAGAGACCTGCAGTGAGCATCAGCTGTGTGCTCAGTCTATGGGGACCTCATGGTCAAGAGGGGACAATGACTGCTTAGGGAGAGAGGCTAGAAGGGCATTGCAGGTCCAGAAAAGCTTCCTGGAGGAGATAGAACTTCAGCAGGTCTTGAAGGATAGGAAAGACAAATGACTACTTTGGAAATGCTAACTGGATTTTGTAAAAATATCAAGTTTAATATTGTTTTGTGGAAGTGGGAGGCAATAAGGGAAGAAGGCCTCCCACTTCCACAAAACAATGATATTAATCTTCCCATATTGCAGATGAACACACTGAGGCTTGAGCCCTGAAGAGAAAATGGTTGGACTGATCAATGGCCTGGAATTCCAGGAACTGGAATTTTATTCGATAGATAGCAGGCTGCCCCAATCTCTACCTTTATTCCTGAGTCATGGTGTGACATTCCTAGAACTTGGCTGTCTGATGACACACTTCTTTCATTTTCAGTGTTTCTATTTCATGATTTAAATTTAGTTTGAAAATTTTTTGAATAGTCAAATGCATGCACACAGTCCAAGTTCCAAAGGTACAAACAGGTACACGGGGAGAACCACCTCTCACTCTCTTTTCCCAGAGGCTCACTTATCCTATACACCCTGTTTGTTGGATTTTCCTTTTCCTGTTGCAGACAAGAGCTGCAAGGAATGCTCAGAGCGCGGAGCAGTGCGTAGCCTGTAGTAGATGCTAAACACATAACTGTCAAATGACTATTTGTGAAACAAACAAAAAACCACACTTGTATCTGTAAGATGAATTCCTGGAAACGGAATGGCTGGGTCAGAGGGCTGTGGGCTGGTTGTTTGGTGCCCTAGTGCCAGTGTGGACCCTACAGCGACTGGATCAATTGTTTCTCCATGCCTTTTATTTCTCAGAGGTAGTCACTGTCTCTGCCCCCAAAACAGTTCTCCTGGTTTCCCCACAGCAGCAACATCACCTGGCAGCCCCCCACCTGTTGCGACCTGGGACTGGGCACTGCCAGGAGCTGGTGCTGACGGAGGATGAGAAGAAGCTACTAGCCAAAGAAGGCATCACTCTGCCCACTCAGCTGCCCCTTACCAAGGTGAGTCCATGGGACCCCTGGCTCTGGGCCTCACCCTACTTCCTGCAGCAACATGCCCACGAGTCTCACCTTTGTGTGCATGTGTGTGTGTGTGTGTGTGTGTGCGCACATTCAGTCATGTCCAACTCTTTGCGACCCTATGGATGGTAGCTCACCAGTTTCCTTTGTCCATGGCGTTCTTCAGGCAAGAATATTGGAGTGGGTTGCCACTGCATACTCCAGGGGATCTTCCCGACCCAGGGGTCGAACTCATGTCTCTTGCATTTCCTGCATTGGCAGGTGGATTCTTTACTTCTGTACCACCTGGGAAGCCTGAATCTCACCTTTATGTCTCCCTAACTGGTGGCTCAGATGGTAAAGAATCCGCCTGCAATGCTGGAGACCTAGGTTCGATCCCTGTGTTGGGAAGATCCCCTGAAGGAAGGCATGGCCATCCACTCCAGTATTCTTGCCTGGAGAATTCCCATGGACAGAGGAATCCGGTGGGCTACAGTTGGTGGGATCACAAAGAGTCGGACACGACTAGTGACTAAGCACAGCACACGTAACTAGAGTGTTAGGATGTGTCTGTCACCAGAACCAGAAAATTCATCGTCAGAGCCAACACAGTGGGGGCTTTCTAGCTGGCCGGGGCCTCCACTCAGCCTGTTCACTCAGTATCAATACCTGAGTTTGCCTTTTCCAGTTGAAAGACTTCTCTTAGTGATAACTGGCCTGGGAAAAGGCGCCAATCCCACACATGGCCAGATGGTGGCGCGACTGCACCAGTGCACAAAATCTAGTTGTTAATCATGGAACTGGGACTGGGAGCAGAAAGACCGTCAGGAAACCAGGACCATTCCCATCCCCCCGCCCCTCCCCACCCCCACAACCACTAGAGACTCTGAGGGAATTTGAGGACAGAAAATCTGGCCTTCAAGCCATGAAGGGTCTGCCCTCAAGTCCCTGAGTCTGGCTCCCTTGGGAGGATACTGGGGGTGAAACTGTGGGCTCTGGACAAGAGAGTGAACCCTTCAGACTAACTCAGTCTCCTCCCCATGTCACTCTGCAGTATGAGGAGCGAATGCTGAAAAAGATCCGCCGGAAAATCCGAAACAAACAGTCAGCTCAAGAAAGCCGGAAAAAGAAGAAGGAATACATTGATGGCCTGGAGACTCGGTGAGGCTGGGGACCCAGGACCCCACACTCGAGGTGAAGGGGGTGGGGACTGAGGCCTGAGAGAGGCATGCAGTGGAGCAAAGGTCACAATCTGTGCGCGGGCGCGCGCGCGTGTGTGTGTGTGTGTGTGTGTGTGTGTGTGCTGAGTCTCCTGCGTTGGCAAGTGGATTCTTTACCACTGTGCCACATGGGAGCGACTGTTTTGTCTGTGAATTACAAGGATGGAAAAATGCCTAGAGGTGGCACAGGGCTCAATTTTGAGGCCCCTAATCCCCTAGAACAGGGGTCCCCAATTCCTGGGCCATGGACTGGTATCAATCCATGGCCTGTCAGGAACCAGGCCGCACAGCAGGAGGTGAGCAGCAGGCAAGGGAGCAACGGTGTTTACAGCCGCTCCCCCCAACTCATATTACCGCCTTAGCCCCACCTCCTGTGAGATCAGCAGCAGCACTAGATTCTCCTGGAAGCACAGACCCTAACCCTAATTTCCAGAAAATAGAAATAAAGTGAAAATTAAGTGTAATGTGCTTGAATCATCCTAAGACTATCCCCTCCACACCCCGGATTCATGGAAGAACTGTCTTCCTTGAAACCAGTCCCAGGTGCCAAAAAGGTTGGGGACCACTGCCCTAGATGATGCTATGTCAAGAAGGGAGGTTATGTCCTGGCTCTTTGCCTGTAGGTGGGACATTTACTTCCCTTGTCTGAGCCTCTCTGGTCCTCAGAGCTGTCATGGCTTCCTTCCAGGGAGTAGAAGGAAGGAGGAACTTCCTCAACTTAAGAACTGTGCACTCTCAGTTCAGTTCAGTCGCTCAGTCGTGTCCGATTCTTTGTGACCCCACGGACTGCAGCACACCAGGCTTTCCTGTCCGTCACCAACTCCTGGAGCTTGCTCAAACTCATGTCCATTGAGTCGGTGATGCCATCCAACCATCTCATCCGTCATCCCCTTCTCCTCCTCCCGTCAATCTTTCCCAGCATCAGGGTCTTTTCCAATGAATCAGTTCTTCACATCAGGTGGCCAAAGTATTAGAATTTCAGCTTCAGGATCATTTTTCCAATGAATCTTCAGGACTGATTTCCTTTAGGATTGACTGGTTTGATCTCCTTGCAGTCCAGGGGATTCTCAAGAGTCTTCTCCAACACCACAGTTCAAAAGCATCGGTTCTTTGGCACTCAGCTTTCTTTATAGTCCAACTCTCACATCCATACATGACTACTGGAAAAACCATAGCTTTGACTAGATGGAGCCTTTGTTGGCAAAGTAATGTCTCTGATTTTTAATATGCTGTCTAGTTTGGTCATAGCTTTTCTTACAAGAAGCAAGCTTCTTTTAATTTCATGGCTGCAGTCACCATCTGTAGTGATTTTGGAGCCCCAGAAAATAAAGTCTGTCACTGTCTCCATTTTTTCTAATCCCTGTGCACTCTAAGCCCATCCAATCACCTCTCTAAAGTCATACAGGATACTGAGAGGCAGGGTCCTCATTGTTCTTTAATGTGGTGGTGTTGTTCAGTCGCTCAGTCATGTCTGACTCTTTGTGACCCCATGGTCTGTAGCACGCCAGGTTTCCCTGCCCTTCGCCTTCTCCTGGAGCTTGCTCAAACTCATGTCCATTTAGTCAGTGATGCCATCCAACCATCTCATCCCCCGTCATCCGCTTCTCTTCCCGCCCTCAATCTTTCCCAGCATCAGGGTAGGAAACATAAAAACTTAGTTCACTCACTTTTTAAACCAAAAGTGATTTTAGTAAATGTTACAGGTCTATCTGCGTTTTCTATTTCTTCCCTAGTCAATTTTGGGATGTGTTATTCTAAGACTCTGATGCTGGGAGGGATTGGGGGCAGGAGGAGAAGGGGATGACAGAGGATGAGATGGCTGGATGGCATCACTGACTCGATGGACGTGAGTCTGAGTGAACTCCGGGAGTTGGTGATGGACAGGGAGGCCTGGTGTGCTTCGATTCATGGGGTCGCAAAGAGTTGGACACGACTGAGTGACTGAACTGAACTGATTCTTCTGGAAAGTTGTCCATTTCAAATTTATCGACATAAGATAGTTCATAGTTCTCTCCCATTATTTTTTTAAGCTTTGAATCATCTGTAGCTGGGACCTTAGTAATAACTCATGTTGTGTATTTGCACCTTCGCTTGTTTTTTATCTTGAGCAATCTTGCCAGAACTTTGTTTTACTTATTGTTTTCAAAGAATGAATTTCTGACTTTTCCTCCCACTCAATTGTGTTTTTGTGTACTAGTTCCTTTATTTCTACTCTTAGCTTTATTGTGTCTTTCATTTTTTTTTTTAAGTGAGTTTATTCTGTTGTTCTTTTGCTGATTTTTAAATGTGTATGTTCAGCTGCAGGCTTCCCCGGTGGCTCAGACTGTAAAGAATCTGTCTGCAATGCAGGAGACCTGGGTTTGATCCCTGGGTGGGGAAGATCTCCTGGAGGAGGGCACGGCAACCCACTCCAGTATTCTTGCCTGGAGCACCCCCATGGACAGAGAAGCCTGGCGGGCTACAGTCCATGGGGTCACAAAGAGTTGGACACGATTGAGCGACTAGGCACTGCACATGTTCAGCTGCTTAAACTGTAATAAGGTTATGCGTTTTCTCCTCAGCACTTCTTTAGCTGCATCTCACACATCTTGATTTGGATGTTGTCATTACTTGGTTCCTAGGTCTTCCCTACTTTTCACTGTGGATTCTTCTTTATCCCATGAGTTATTTAGGAGGGCCTTTTAGTGGGGGAATTTATCCTCTTCCCTGGATACTAACATACCCTCATGCCATGATTTGAATGTTTTATTTTTTTATGTCGGCTGTGTGAGTCTTCATTGCTGTGCGTGGTCTTTCTCTAGTTGCAGGAAGCGGGGGCTACTCTCTGGTTGTGATGTGCAGGCTTCTCATTGCGATGGCTTCTCTTTCTTCTTTTTTTAAAATGTTTATTAGCTGTGTGAGTTTCTAGTTGTAGCCTGTGGGATCCAGTTCCTCGACCAGGGATCAAACTTGGGCCCCTTGCATTGGGAGCTTGTGAAGTCCTAGCCACTGGACCACCAGGGAACTCCTGAGGTGGCTTCTCTTGTGGCAGAGCTTGGGCTCTAGGTTCTTAGGTTTCATCAGTTGCAGCTCACGGATCTGCAGGGGTGACAGGCATATTCTGAATGTCACTGTGATGTTGCATTTGCAGGATGTCAGCTTGTACCGCCCAGAATCAGGAACTTCAGAGGAAGGTCTTGCATCTCGAAAAGCAGAACCTGTGAGTCTTGGTGTGACTGGGACTGAGGACAGGGGGAAGCTGACCCTGGAGTCTCTTGCAGGAGAGGTGGACAAGGGGGGACAGGCTGTGTGATAGCAGGGCAGAGCAGAAGGTGAGGATTCCACCCAGAGAGGGGGCAGGCTGCATAGAAGAGGGGATTTAGACTTGGGCCCTTGAAGGATGTATAAGAGTTCCATAGAGGGAAGGAAGGAAATGGTATATGAATGGCCAAAGGCTAGGAGTATGGTGTGTTGGAGAACTGCAGGTGATTCCATCTATGGGGTACATGTACTAATTCAGTTTTTATTAGCATCTACTCAGTGCCAGGCATAGTTCTGGGTACTGATACCTCAATAGTGAGCAAAACAGATACAGTCCCTCCACTTAAAAGACTCATACTCTAGTGAGAAACATACTCAAGACAAACAAAACTGTGTAAAAGATCATTCAAACAGTGATAGCCACTTGGAAGAAAAATAAACTAGGGGGAAGGGGCTGGGGGGGGGCGCTATTTTAGGCAGGGAAGTCAGATAAGCTGCCATTTGAGATGAGATCCAACAGATAAGAAAGAAGATAAGAAAGATAAGAAAGAAGCAGCTACAAAAAGACCTGTAGGGGGGGAACAGTGTCCTTGGTACAGAGGGCACAGCCAGTGCAAAGGTCCTAGGGCAGGAATACTTGTATGTAGGAGAAACAATAAGGGGACTGTGTGGCTGGAGCAGTGTGAGTGAGGGGCAGAGTCAGGGGAGAGGAGAGAGGGAGGCAGGTCATGCAGGGCCTTGTGGGCAACAATGAAGACTCAGGCTTTTACCCCAAGGGAGGTGGGAACCTGGAGGGCTGGGGGTTGAATCACATTTGAAAAGTATGGAGCGTGAACCCTAGAGGGGGCACGAGAGGCTTGAGGGGACCAGAGGTGGGGGCTGGTGTCCAGGTGAGTGATGATGGCAACCTGGATGGAGGAGGCTGGGTGTCAGAAAAGTGGGTGAGATGTTCAGTGGAGATTTATTGAGGGAGCTTCTGGGACTTTTAATTAGCAGTAGGGCCTTGAGGGGTGGATAGGATTCAGACCTCAGCCAGGCTGGGAGAGAACAGAAATGGACAAGGAGCCAGGTGAAGGCCATACAGGGCTCAGCCAAGGCTTCCCATTTCCACTAAGGTCTCTCTTGGAACAGCTGAAGAAACTCCAGGCCATTGTGGTCCAGTCTACCAGCAAATCGGCACAGACGGGCACTTGCATAGCAGTGAGTCCTGACCCCCAGCTCTGAGTGGGAGGGTGTCCTCAACCTTGGCAGAGGGGCCTGTGGGGGAGGAGAGCATGAGTAGGAGCAGAGCCCTGAGTGCCGGGTCAGCACGATCTAGTCTTCTGGGCCTCTGTTTTCCTGCTTAAGCATGCTCAGGGGTTGTGGAGGGATGGGGTGACCCTGCCCACATCTCCACCAGGTCCTGCTCTTCTCCTTCGCCCTCATCGTCCTCCCCTCCATCAGCCCTTTTGCCTCCAACAGAGCCGAGAGCCCCGGAGACTTCGCACCTGTGCGAGGTAGGTGGACTCGGATTTGCTCTTCCTTCAAAACCCCTCTGGGGCACATTCTGCTTGGCTCCCCAGTCCCCACTGGGGGAGGGGAAGGTGCCCCTTTGCAAGTGCTCCCTGGGGCTGGGGGCTAAGGAAAGAAGGGAACCGGCCCTCAGGCCATCCCTCATGACCCTCCCCCACCCCTTGCTCAGTTTTCTCCAGAACTCTACACAACGACGCGGCATCCCGGGTGGCTCCCGACACTGCACCAGGCTCCGAGGCCCCCGGACCCGGGCCCAACACTGGTGCACTTCAGGAAAGGTCTCCAGGCAGCCCTCCGGGGGAATGGGAATCCCAGGACACACGTGCTCTGGACAACTCGACAGAGGATCTGGACAACTCAACTCTGGTCCAGGGCAACTCTGTGAAGGAACTGGACCAGGCCACCCTACTGGACTGTGCCCCACCTGAGCCAGCAGTCAGCCCGGGCCACGTGGGGCTGGAGGCAGCAGGGGGGGAGCTGTGAACACCATGGGTCCCTGCCCCCTTCTCCACCCTGGCCCCTCTGCTCAGGGGTGCTTCAATAGGTGCTGTAGTGGACAGGGACAGGCATGGGGATCCAAGGTGAGAGAGAGAACCTGGAGAAGGTATTAGGATGGAGATGCACAGATACACAGCTACAGACCCAGGGATCCAGGTACACACTGAAACTGATTCTCAGACACAGACCATAAGGCCACAAAGTCTGAGAAATCTACATGCAGACCCAGGTGCGGAAGGAAACAGGGACACACGCACAGACTGATCCCTGACCTGGACAGATCGATACACACCAGGCCTCAAAAACTACCCCCGCCCCCCGACCCTGGGGACTCCTCCCTGCCCCCTCGCACACACGGAGGAGAAAGCAGCCAAGTCTGCAGGGACCCCGGCCCCAGAGCACGGGGTGAGCCCTAAACTTCGGCGCTGCCATGACCCACAAACTTTTCCTTTTTTTAAACTGCCATGATCCTTAATAAAGTATCTTGGCAGAACACGGCTGGCGTGGAGGTGGAGTATGGTGGGGGCTAATTAGTCTGGGGCTCCCCAACCCACAGAAGGAAGGACTGGGCCAGCCGAAGATAGAGGAGTGACGTGGGGGAGTCCCTGGACTCCGAGGCTGGAGCGGGGACGAGAGGCGCCAGGGTTGTCTTCAGGACCTTGGAGAGCGGCGGCTGATGGAGGGCAGGGTGCGCCAGGAGCGCGAGGTTCTGACGGCTCTGGCCCCGCCCCGGCCCAGACCCTTCAAGGGAGTCCGAGGAAGGCCTGGGGCAGCTGCTTTCCTGGGGGACTAGGCTGCCCACCCGGCTTGTCTTATGGATGAGGAGACTGAACCGTCGGGAATGAAGGGACTAGCCCAAGGTCACAGCTGGGGAGCATGGACCCCAGCTGCACCCACGCTCTTCCTTTAAAGAGTCAAACTCGGATCCCTGCCGGCTTTGTGCAGGTGTGGGGATGTGGGGTCGGGTGGGGGAATTTGCAATCGCGATTAGAAGATGTGGCCTCTCTCCTGGAGAGGCTCAAAGCCTAGTAGCATAGGGCACGGATTAAAGAATCACAGAAATAATATTTACAAATGGAGGACTCAAGGAATGTCAACAGCTGGTAAGGCCTTCCTTTACCGCCAGAGCTGGACTGTATGAATGTCCCAGCACACACACACACCAGGAGCCGCAGGCACCACACAGTCCTACCCCCAGGGATTGGACCCTGGGCAAGGTTGTGGATGGTAAACACAGACTCAAGATGCAAGAAATTCTGCTTTTATTGCATTGAAGGCTTTTCTGGAAGCCTGGAGGAAGTCAGGTGGACCCACTTGTCTCCCTCCAGCCACAAAGGCAGTGTGAGCCTCTGTTGTCTGTCCTGCCATGAAGTTTGGCTCCTAAATGGTGGCTGTGTGTCCCCTCCCTCCTAGAGGGGCTGTGAAGGCTGTGTGGGGATAGGCAGAGGTTGGGGAGTGTGAGGGGCCAGGGGGCAGACAGGCTTGATTCCTGTTTAGGCTGGAAATCAGGGAGGGCCTGGTCACGCCTCCCAAGAACACCCTGAGTCAGGGGCTGCAGACTGGGGGTGGAGCAGGTGTGGGGTTGTCAGCTCCAAGTTCAGGATCTGGGGCAGGGATGCTCCTTGCCAAGCCCCCTCCATAGGCCCCAAGTTAAAGGGAGGTCCAGTGGACGGCAAGTCTGCCCCCGGGCCTGGAGCCCAGCTCTCAGCACCCTGAGGTCTCCCCCAAAGGACAGAAATGAGTAACAAAATGAGACCGGTAAGAAAAAAGAAAAAGAACCCACGATTTCTATTTTAAAAAACCCCGCCCTCCCTGGGGCCCCTGGTCAGCTAGGAACCACCTCGGTTTTCACTCTTTTGGGAGGCCTGTGAGGGGAAGGGCTGTCCGGCCGTTCCCTTTTGGGGCTGGTGGGTCCAGAACCATTGTGCTGGGCGCAGGGCTCAGCTGTGGGTTCCTGCTTGGGGTTGGCAGGCACTGGGCTGTTGAGCTGGGGGGAGGCCTCCTCCTTGGGCTCCAGCTTGGGGGCAGGTGGGCGTGGCAGGGGCGGCAGTGCCCTCTCCACCATGTGGGGGCCGTCCCAGGCCGGGATCTCCAGGCCCAGGTGTTTCATGAGCCGCGTCATGACCTCATCAACATAACCGTGGATTCGCAGGTCTGCGTGGCGGTCCTGTGGAGGCGGGGACCAGTCAGGTGGAGGGGGAAGGCTTGAGGTGGGGTCCAGGGGTGATATCGGGGTAGGCTCCCACACGTACGTGCTTGGTGGGCTGAAGGTTGACGATGACCAGGCGACCTCCACGTCGCTTGGTGGCGAGGGGAAGGTTCCCGCTGGGCCGGATTTGCAGGGAGGTGCCCAGTGTGATGGACAGGTCTGCATTCCTGGGGCCAGGAGGCAGGATTAGTCTAAGCCCCTTGGCAAGGGTCTCTGCAGCGCTCTTCCTGCCCCATGAGGCAGGGGCGTGTGGTGGCCAGCACATATACTCCCTGACCCTTGCTCAAACACCATGGCTTCACTGCTCTGCCAACACAACGGGGCCAGTCCTGGGAGACCTGCTCACACAGCACCCACCTCTGCTGGGGGCCCAGCCATGGCCTGCCTCTGATGCTTCCCTTCTTCTGGGCCACCCCCCAACCCTGTCGGCAGAAGTGGAGCTGCTGGTGGGGAGCAGGCCATCTATACTTGGACTCCTGGGTTCTGATCCTGGCTCAGTCACTTCTGGGCTGGGCAGCATGGATGGAGGAGTCCAGTTGCTCCAGCCTCAGTTTCCTCCTCTGTGAAATGGGCCTGAGCAGCACCCACCCTGGGGTGTGGTAAGGATGGTATGTGAGGGCTGAGTACAAGAGCTATTACGAGCAAAGTGAGACCCAGACAGGGTGCTGATCACTCCTCTCTGGAATCCTTTCCTGAGGTCCCTCGGGGCTGGAGCTGGCTGTGTTTCTGCCCCTCCCCCACCCACCCCACCCAGGACCCACTGGGGTCAGACCTGCTGGCTTCGTCGGCCAAGGTGAGGTCCCGGTCAGGCAGGGAATCCTCCCAATCCAGGATGGTATCTCTCAGCTCCCCCCTGTAGCGAGAGCAGGGGAGTCAGCAGGAGACTGGCGGCCCTCCCTGGGGTCCAGGGCATGGGGAGGGGTCACTCACCTGCAGGCCCGCAGCCCCCTGGACTTGGCCACGGTGCAGAGCCGGCCCGTGGGTTTCAGGCCCATGCTGCCCACCACGGTGTCCCGGACATACTGCCTGTGCCAAGGAGGAAAGGGTCGGCTCACTGCTGGTTCCCAGGCAGCCACCCTGCAGCCTACCTGGGCAGCTCCTGCTTTTTACACAGAGCTGTTTTCCTAGGAAAGTGCGGGAGCATAAGACCAGAATCTAAACATGAGGTGACAGCTGGCAAACCCAGCAGGGGTTGGGGATGGGGAAGCAGAGGGGGCCTTCCATGAAAAAGCTGGCCTGGGGACTTCCCTGGTAGGTTAGTGTTTAAGACTCTGTGGAGGGAACACGGTTTTGCCAACACCTTGATGTTGGACTTGTAGCTTCCAGACCCATAAGATTATGAATTTCTGTTGTTTTTAAGTTACTCAGGTTTGTGGTTGTTTTGGCAGCTGCAGGAAATGAACACACCTCCCAGGAGGAAGATACACTCCCAGATCCCACCTTGGGAGGGTCACAACCCCTGACTCTAGACGCAGCAGGCTTAGCTCACCAGGACCTTTTGGGGAGCCTGACCTGGGTCATCCATGCCTTGTGTCCCGCCCCCTCCCACAGTGGCACTCACATCTTACACTTGACACATTCTTCTATAAACATGTTTCCGTGGAGCTCTGCCAGCTTGTCTCTGTGGGAGGAGAAGGAAGAGGCTCAGTGGAGAAGCAGGATCCCCAGATCCCCAGCCAGCCAAGATCCAGAGGGCTCAGGGCTGGAATCCTCCCAGGACCAGGAAGAGGGGATCCCGCCCAGCTCTCCAGGTGCTACTGAGAGACCCGACAGCTGAGCGCCAACCCTCCCTGGCTGCCTCGCTGAACTGCCCCAGGGGCCTGGAGAGGGACGGGCTGCATCAATGTCCATTTTCTAGATAAGGAAACTGAGGCTCAGGGAGAGGGGTGGCCTGCTCAAGGCAGGGCAGGGGGCTGGACACTGGGGGCACCTGGGGAAGCCGGAGCGCACGTGCAGTCCGTCCACGTTCTGGCTGACCAGGAAGTGCAGGAGGCCCACACGCTCCAGCTGGACCAGCGCCATGTGGGTCTTTGTGGGCTGGGCGTTCTCGAAGGTGGTGTCGAACGTGGGGGCCAGGCCCCGCTCCTCCATCGTCCAGACGCCATGGGGGCCCCTGCGGCAGCAGGTGGAAGAGACAGAGAGAATTTAGAGACCAAGGAGAGAGAGAACAGAAAAAGAGAGAAACAGGCAGAGAAAAAGTCAGAGAGATTGATATAGACAAAGGAGGTGAGGTAGGAAACAGGGAGAACATGGTACATAACAGGAGATATTAATTATTCAACTCGCCCAGCACTTACTACTGCTGCACTTGGCATGGCCCTGCACTGGGGGATACTGGGGCCCTAGTGCACCCAGGCCCTGCCCTCAGGGAGTCCATGGCCCTGCACTGGGTGATGCCGGGGCCCTAGTGCACCCAGGCCCTGCCCTCAAGGAGGTCTCCATCTTGTGAGGGAGAGATACAGGTGGATACAGACCCTCTGGCCCTCTGGGGGCCAGGGCAGAGGGAGCAACCCAGGGCTGGGCTGGTCCAGTGGAAGTGGTGAGGGCTCTTTGTGGGACTCGGGGAAGGCTTCCTGGAGGAGGTGGAGCTGTCTCTGAACAGAGAGGAAAGGGCAGGGCTGTTTAGACTGTCTGGGGGCTGCAGGGGCTGAGGTTGGAGAGCTGAACCAAGGCTAGGTTGGGAAAGGCTTTGATTTCCAGCCTGAAGTGCTTGGAACTCTGAGTGTGGCAATGGGGAGGGATGGCAGGTTATGGAAGGGGGATGAGATTCACACCTTAGAGTTCTAACACTCCTCCAGACGAGGAATCTGCTCTTCTGCTATGAGAGTCTATCCTGGGGGCCCGAGAAGCCTCAGAAAGGGAATACAAGTGCAACAGGCCTGCCCATCTGGGTGGGGTTGCAAACTTCACACCTACAGGGGCCACTTGGAGGCCACAATTTTGAGACTCCTGCTTTTCAGCAATGAGACCCTTGTCTAACACAGGCTGCCCAAAGTAGAGGGAAGTTAGACATTATCTGGTCTCATACCCTCACTTGCAGTTTAGGAAACAGGTTTGGATGGTTTCTATGGTAATAATAGAACCCAATATTTAGCCATGCACAGTGGGCCTAGACAAAAGACTTATGTTTCCCAGCACCACTTACAACTAGGTACAGTCACATGACCCAGTTCTCACCAATGAAAGGCAATGTTGGGTGTGATATAAAAGGACTTGCTTTGAAGGAAGGGTCTTACACATCCCCAACACCCTAGGGGACTGACGGGTCACCCTAGACTCAGTGGGAGGGAGGGCAGCAGGATGGGCTTTGATGCCTGTTCATCTGGCGAGCTCACAGGGAAGGCTGTGGCAGCCTGGCAGGCCCTGCCTCAACTTCCCGCCCGCCCTGCCCACCGACCTGAAGTCGGGGATGCCTGAGGCAGTGCTGATGCCTGCGCCTGTGTGGAACACCACACTGGAGGACTGCCAGATGAGCTGTGCCAGCTCCCACACCTTCTGCTCCAACTCCTCGGGGGGGTCGAAGACCTGTTGGGTGAGGGAGAGCAGCAGGGAGTGAAACAGAAGGGAGTCGGGCAGGTGCTGCGTCTCTTTAGTCGTGTCCGACTCTGTGGGACCCCATGGACTGCAGCCTGCCAGGCTCCTCTGTTCATAAACTCTCCAGACAAGAACACTGGAGGGGGCTGCCATTTCCTACAAGGATGACAGAGCCACAGTGAGGCAGGAAGTACATGCCCACCCCCCCCCACCCCCACCCCCCTCCGCCGCCACCTTAACGATTAATCGATTGGAGACTCATTCCCAGTGCTCCAAAGAAACTCTGAGGTGAGAACAGCAAGACAATTAAGGTAGGACACTGGGCCCTGCCCAGATCACATATTTCTCATTCTCAAAGTCAAGAGACCTCGCTGATCACATGTGGGCAGAAAGGCTCCTTGGAGGTCAAAGGTGAATGATGCCAAAGGATAATCGACCCATGGGCCTTCAGAGTAGAATCCATCTTGGCTAAGAGATGCACGTGCACACATGGGAGGAGCCTGAGATATACCAAACATGGACTCTGAACCAGGCAAATCAAAATGACTGGCCAAAGGAAATCCAGAAGAAATGCCCCATAAAAGTGATTTAAACTGCCACAAGAGCACAACTCAGGGACTCTCCCTGAGTCTGCCTGTGTGTCTATCCTTAGGTATTGTACTCTTTTTCTTCCTAATAAATACTCTACTTGCTTCCTCACTACTTTCTGTCTTTGTGGAAACTCTTTTCTGCAAAGCTGAAGGGCCAGGACCCTTGTCACTGACCACTAGTCTAGTGGTTAGGATCCGGTATTTTCACCACCTTGGCCCAGGCTCAATTTCTGGCTGGGAACTCAAGCCTCGCTTCAGTTCCCAGTTTTAGGCCGGTTTTAGGCCCAGGCCACTTGAGATCAATAAAATGTGACAAAAACTGATTAGAAGCAACTAGGTCCAAGATGGCGGAAGACGAGCCTTCCAGTAGACCTTGAGCCTCATTACATGCTCATTGTAATACACCAGCATGATAAATGGCACGACAGTTCAGAAGGCGAAAACATGGGTGGTGGCCCAATTCCTGGAATTCCCCACCCCTTCCCTGAAATAATTGGAATAATCCTCCCACTCACTAGCCTATGAAATTATCCAGCCCCTAAAAACTAACCACACCATATTTCAGAACCTCTCACCTGCTGAGATGGCCCACACCCTGTGTGTGGAGTGTTTCTCCCAAGGCTGTTCTCACCTTTTGAGACAGACTGCATTCTGTCTGTGCAGAGTGTTTCTCTCTAAATAAATCCACTTCTTACCTATCACTTTGGGGCTTCCCAAGTGGCACTAGTGGTAAAGAACCCATCTGCCAATGCAGGAGACCTAAGAGACACGGGTTCAATCCCTGGGTTGGGAAGATCCCCTGAAGAAGAAAATGGCAATCAACTCTAGTATTCTTGCCTGGAGAATCCCATGGACAGAGGAGCCTGGCAGGCTATGGCCCACAGGGTCACAAAGGGTCAGAAACAACTGAAGCGACTTAACATGCATGCATGCACATATCTCTGTCTCGCACTAAATTCTTTCTGCAGTGAGAAATAAAGAAACTGAGCTTCATTAAGTCCTAAGACAAGGGTGTGATCTCAACTGAACCATGGGTTCAAATCCCACTCCAAGTTCATGGTTTCAGGAGAAGTTACAACATGTCCCACAGTGGGCAAGCCCACAAGCCACAGACTGCCTTGCCCAGGAGGAGGGGAATGGGTGGGAAAAGGCAGCTTGTTATCACATCCTTTCTCTGCCCACAGCCCTCCAGGGCTCCCACCTCTCTCGATGGAAAAACCCAAGTCCCCACCAAGTCCCACAAGGCCCTGCAGTACCTGCCCCATTCCTGCTCTCCCCTCCTCCCTCTCTCCCCTTCATTCACTCCACACAGGCCTCCTTTATGTTCCTCCAACACACTAGGCACAGTTCAGCCTCAGGGCTTTGCAGAGGCAAAGCCCTCCACCTGGAATGTCCTTTGCCCAGACACCTACATGACTTCCCTTGCACTTCCTCTCCATCTTGGCTCAAAAGCTATCTCATTTGCACACTCATGTTCACAGTAGCATTATTCACAGGAGCTAAATATGGGAGCAACCCCAGTGTCAATTAACAGATGAATGGATACTAACAAATGTGGTCTACACGTACAATCAAACCAGTCAATCCTAAAGGAACTCAACCCTTAATATTCATTGGAAGGACTGATACTGAAGCTGAAGCTCCAATACTTGGCCACCTGATGTGAAGAGCCAACTCATTAGAAAAGACCCTGATGCTGGGAAAGACTGAAGGCAGGAGGAGAAGGGGATGACAAAGGACGAGATGGTTGGATGGCATCACCAACTCAATGGCCATGAGTTTGAGCAAACTCCAAGAGATAGTGAAGGACAGGGAAGGCTGGCGTGCTGCAGTCCATGGGGTCCCAAAGAGTTGGACATGACTGAGTGACTGAAGAACAGCAACACATACAATGGAATATTATTCAGCCTTAAGAAGGAAGAAAATTTGGACACATTATTCAATACACATGAAACCTGAGGACATCACACGCTCAGTGAAATCAGACAGACACAAAAACACAAATATTGTGTGATTTCACTTATGTGAGGTCCCAAGAGGAGTCAGATACAAAGAGAAAGTAGATGGTGGGCCTGGGGCTGGGAGAGGAGATGGAGAGTCACTGTTTAATGGGGACAGAGTTTTAGTTCGGGAAGAGGAGAAAGTTCTGTAAATGGATGGTGATGACGGTTGCATAACATTAAATGTATTTCATACTGCTGAGTTATCTTAGTGGTGGCTATTACCAGCCACCTAGTTTGCAATGCAGCCGCCAGCTCTCATCATCCGCTTTACCTTTCTGCCTAGCGCTGACCACTATCTGACTGACTCCTTACATTTATTTGCTGCTCATCTGTCTCCCAGCTGGAACGAGGGGGCTTGGCCTGTCTGGTTCCCCATGTGGTCCCAGGGTGAACGTAGGTACTTAATAAATGTTTGTGGGATAAAGTGAAAAAACTGGCAAGAGAGAAGAGTGGGGCTTCACACCATCTGAGAGCTCGTGAATGACTGACTCAGAAGGAACGGACCAACCTTTGTGGGAGGGGGCAAGCTTCTCTCCAGTTTACAGGAGGGAAAGAGACCCAGAACGAAGGGATCCCGCCAAGGTCTCAGTGCATGGCGGGGACTTCTCTCAACGAGGTTGGAGGGCTCTGATTTCCATCCTCCAGGTTCCTCTTCAACTAAAAATCCTCACCAGCCTCAGAATAGTGTCAGGTCCTCAACTTGGCACGTGAGGCCCATCCTGCCCCAATTATGGAAACCTCTCTGCCCAAATCTGCCCTCCAAGTTTGTTTATTGCCACCTCCCGCCTTTGCCCCGGTGCCTTCCTCCTGGAACTACAAGCCTTGTTCCCCCATCAGAACTTCAGGACTTCTCGAAGTGGGTCCTATCCTCCGTCCCCTGCCGGACCGACCCGGAGCTGGGCGTGGTCGCATCCCCAGGCGCACTGGGTCGTCACTTCCCGCCCCCTCCTCACTGGGAAGTCCCTCCCATTGTCTAGCCTCAGTGTCTCCTGATATTCCCACAATGCTCCACTGCCAGCCGGTCCCGCCCAGCCCACGGCCTTGACGGCTGCCGTCGGGACCCCCAGCCGTGCTCACCTCGGGTAGACCGCACTTGCCCTTGTCCGCATACGGCGAAAGCCCCGCCGCGTAATTCACCGACATCCTCACTGCACCAACGGGAACAATAAAGTTTAACTTGTTGCGGCCGCTTCCGCCGGAAATAGGGTGGGACGAGGAAGAAGGAGGAGCCGTGTTCTCATATTTCGCACCCGGCCGCTCCTCGCAAGGCGCATGCGCCATGCACTGTCGCCGCAGTCGCCATATTAACTGCTGGCAATGGCCTGGCGGGTTCTTATACGCTGGTCATGTGGGGTGGGGGCCTGGGAAAGGGTTGTTCAATGACCCGGGCTGGATACTAGGGGACTGCCCACGTGAAAGTTCTCCAGTCACCTGTAAAATGAAGGGCGCAAGCGATCGGTTCCCTCTTTCCCCTTTTGAAAACGAGTAAACTGACGCCCACTTACCTCCCTGCGTCCCCCAATCCCAGGACAGAGCCTGAGAGAGGAAACCCAAACTCTTGCTTCCAATCCAAGGTTCTTCCCCCTGCATATTTCAGAAGTTTATAAATATACAAATTCAGGGTTGCTGTGCATGTGTGCTGGAGTCAGGAGGCAATTTGGACCCTCACTAGGGAGGCTCACGGATGCCGTTCTAAGTTACCTGAACGTTATCCATGTGTGTGATAATCACTCAGCAAGACAAGTCCTGACCGCACCTAGAGGCTGGAGAAACTGCTTATGTCCTTGTTATGGAGGCTTGAGGACTTATTCAGGAAATGTATTGAGCACCTACTGTGTGTTGGCGAGACGCTGGAGACCACAGGCAGCCCCCTGTGATGGGGCAATGGTGACTTGGTGTGACTGGCTTGTAATGAGGGCCCTGGACAATGAAGGGGCTCAAAGGAGGCGCCTGACCCAGCCTGGGGGCAACCAGGAAGGCTTCCTGGAGAAGGGATGTTGCAGCAACTATCTGAACAGTGAGTACCAGTGAGAATCAGCCAGTTGGAGGTGACAGGAGGTACAGAAAGAAGGCTCCTGGCAGAGGAACTGCAAGTACAAAGGCTGAGAGGAGAGAAAGAAGGTGGCTCATTCCAGAAACTGAAATAAGTCCAGCGATGTTAGGGAAGAACCTCCGTGTCTTCCCGCCAGAGCCCCTTGGCCAACAGACAGCCCGGCTGCCACCCTGTCTCCTCCCTCTGCTCATCCTCGGGCCCCCTGGGGCAGCTGCTTGCTCAGAGCTGATCAGGTGTCAGGGCTGAGTGCTGGGAGCTGCGGGTGCAAGCTGGTGGCCCGGCTGGGAGCAAGTAACCAGAGCCGGCAGTGGACACGGTGGCCTAGTGCTGGCGGCACTGGAACTGCAGGAGGTAGGAGGGAAGGAGGTGAGGGAGGCCCAGGATGGAGGCTCCCCTAAGGGCCTCAGGCTCCTTGCCCCCCAAGCCCTGCAGGTGGGAGAAAGGAAAGGCCAGTGTGTCCCAGCCATGCTAAGGCACCATCTCTCTCACACACACACACATGCGCGCGCGCTGGTTGATGCGTGCACCTCTTACTTCTTTGTCTAGGATTCGTACCCTCTCTTCCTGCTGCTGCAGCTCAGTGTCCTGCCCGGCCAGCAGGCCCTGTGGATATATCATCACCTCTTCCGGGAAGCAGCTCCCTAGATGAGGGTACTTTCCCCTCCCCCAAGCCGGCAGATTCCCTCCTGCCCAGACAACCTGTGGACTCCTCTCTTGGGTGTCAATTACACCCTGCTGTAGGTGTGATTGAGTCTGTTAGACAAGAGTAAAGAAAAATGGTGGTGGATGAATGTGTACATTGATGAATGGGGTAAATTGAAGGGGTGAATGAATGGATGGGAGGGTGGATGGATGGGTGGGTAGCTGGTAGGTGGGTGTTGGCTGGCTGGCTGGCTGGGTGGATAGTTGAGGTGGATAGATGGATAGATGAGTAGTTGGGTGGGTGGATAGGCAGCTGGATGGTGGGTGTGTGGTGGATGAAGCATGGTTGAAGGGTGCATGGAGAACCATAAAAAGATGAGTTTGGTGGATAGGTGGTGGCCAGTGGGTGGTTGGATGGATGAATGCATGGGTGACTGGATGGTGGGTGGATGGATCAATGGATGGTGGGTGGATGAACAAGTGGATGTGTGGATGTTGAATGGGTGGGTGTGTCAATGGTAGATGGATGGATGGATAGGTGAGTGAGTGAGTGGATAGGCAGGTGGGTGGATGGTGGATGGAACATGGTTGAAGGGTGCATGAAGAACCATGAAAAGATGAGTTGGATGGATGAGTGGATGGGTGGTGGCCAGTGAGTGGTTGCATAGATGAATGAATGAGTGAGTGGATGGTGGGTGGATGTTGGATGGATGGGTGGGTAGATGGTGGATGGATGGATGGATGGATAGGTGAGTAGGTAGGTGGCTGGGTAGGCAGGTGGATGATGGGTGGGTGGTGGATAAAGCACGGTTGAAGGGTGCACAGAAAACCATGAGAATATGAGTTGGATGGGTGGTGGACAGTAGGTGGATGTAGAAATGCTTGGTGGAAGGATGGGTGCATAGGTGAGTGAATGGGTGGAAGGAAGTCTTGGAGAATTCATGGGCAGGAGGGCAGGTGAAAGGTGAGGGATACACCTTTACAGCAATCCCATTCTGACATAGGAAGGAATTCCTAGCCAGACACCCAGCAAAACACCCCCTTGAGATCACTGCCTGACCTCTGTACCTGCAGGTGCACAAAACACAGAACAGGCTAAGCTGGACAGACATGCGTGTACAGACATACCTTGTGTTGAGCTGTGCACACACATGCATGGAGCCATCAATCACTCTAGACCTCCGCCCACCTCGGGCGACTCGCCTCTGTGCTCTTATTCACGCAGGAACCAGGCTGGTGTAAAGGGTTTAGTCTCAAGGATGTTCTCTCTGACTTCCCAAAGAATGTGCTCTGTACTAAGAGGCGTCAACTCTGTGCCTGGCCCCTGAGGACCCACTAAGTATTCAGGAAAACAGAACCAGTCCAGACACTTCTAGTCTCTGGAGCCAAGGATGGAGCAGAAGAAGAGCTGAGGGGACCCAATTTGGGAGTTAGAGTTCTGCCCATTTGTAAGAGGCAAAGCTGATCAGAACACCACAGGGTTTTGGAACTAGGCTGGGAAAGATGAATAGGAGTTCACCAGAGGAGGGGTGGGGACAAGGCAGACATAACTGCACAGATAAAAGATTGAAGACCAGAAAAAGCTTGTACCTACTTGGGCAACAGGGAAAACTGGTGGGATGAATTTACTGAGCACCTACTGTTTGCCAGGCTGTATGTTAGAGACCTCATGGGAAAGCAGAGGAAATTATCTCCTGCATTTTAAGGAAGAGGAATGTGAAACTCGGAGAGGGGAAGTGACTGATGAAGGACACAGAGCAGTTAGAAGATGAAATAGGTCTGTGACCTGCTCTAAGGGCTGGGATGGCCTGGGGAGGAGGAAGTGGTACTTTTGAGGAGTGAGAAGCAGATGACCCACCTGCCCCCAGAACTGACGTCCCTCACCTCCTGGCTTTTCTCAGGAGGTCTGGGGAGAGGAGAAACACCAGACGCTAGCTATGAAGACCCTCCGGGCACGATTTAAGAAGACAGAGGTGAGTCTGAGGCCACTGAGATGCCCGCTATCTCTGAACTTCAGACTCCTGTCTCCCAGGACCGGGCTGAAGGTCTACTGGGCCTTTGCACCATTGTCCTGTGTCGCTCGTCACATTCTTTTGGCAACTTCCTTATGACCAAGCCCCTCCCTGGTTCCCTACCAGCCACAGGTTCAAGTTTACCGTTTTATCCTCTGGCCACCTCTCCCGTTTCTCTCTACTGCCCCCTGCTGCCCTCATCTCCACACTGCCTCCTGCTCAAGCTTTCCAGCCTCCATGCTTTTGCCCCGGCTGTTCCCTCCATCTGGCCTTTCCCTGTACTGCTCCCCATCAAATCCTCCCCACTCTTCACAATTTGGCTCCAAGAACATTTCTTCTGGAAGATCTCTACTCCCAGATACAGTGACCATTGGCTCTTCTGGGGTCTCACTTTCGCAGGGATCCAGATATCTTGCTGTTGAGTATTCAGCAAATACTTGTATCCAGTGCTGTTCTGGACACAAAGGCGACAGCAATAAACAGGGCAAACAGAAACCCCTGCCCTCGTGGAGCTGACAGCCACGTGTGGGTGATGGATGCTGTTAATAAACAAGATAACTAAGTGAAAAGGCATGCTTTGTACCAGGCAGACAAAGAAAGTAAAGAAAGGGAATTAGAAGCATCCAGGAGAGTGGAGATGGTTTCAGTTTTAAAGCAGATTGTCAGGGAACTTCCCTGGTGGTCGAGCGGCTAAGACTCCATGCTCCCAGTGCAGGGGGCCTGGGTTTGAATCCTGGTCAGGAAACTAGATCCCGCATGCTGCAGCTAAGAGTTTGCATGCCACAATGAAAACTGAGGATCCTGAGTCCCACAGCTAAGACCCGGCACAGCCAAAGAAAAAAAAAAATTAATAAATTGCCAAAATAAATAAATAATAAAATAATAATAAATAAATATTTAGAAAATGAAGCAGGTTGTCAGGAAAGGCCCCACCAAGAAGCTAATACAAGAGCAAAGATTAGAGGGGAAAGGAGGAGGAAATTGTGTGTATATTTGAAGGACAAGCATTGCAGGCAGAGGGAACAGCCAGTGCAAAGGCCCTGAGGCAGGATCCAGTTGGCATCCCTTGCAGCTCTATCATGGGCTATGAACTTCCTCAGTCATCCTTACTCCCTCCTAACTCTCCTATCCCTAGTCCCTGCCGGGGTGGAGGGCAGTCCAGGGCAGAGTGACAGAAGCTGAGTGCGAATTCACACAGTCAGACAGCCAGCCTTCCTGATCACTGGTCTTTGTGGCTGCCCTCTGTCAGGCTAAACTCCGCAATTACAGCACAAAGAAACTGAGTTCCAGAGAGGTTAACTTGGCTTTCTTGTCACAGAGCAAAGCAGCAACAGGGAGATTCAAGCCCACACGTGTCTGACTTCAGAGCCCTTAGTCTTTCTATCATGATGGGGCCTCCCCATCAGCCAGGTGTGGCCCCAGGCAATCTGGGAGGCTACCTGGAGGAGGTGGTGCTGGAGCAGAGCCTCGAAAGCCCGGGAAGATTCAGACAAGTGAAGACCCATGGCGGGCGAGGGGGAGGGGAGGTATATGGATATGTATGGATATGGATATGGATATGAGGATATGGACCAGTATGGGCAAAGGTTTGGAGGCTGGGCTGAGCCTGTTTGATACAGAGGCATTATGGGATGATGAAGAAGTTCTTTTGGCTGGAGCAGAGAATGTCGAAAACCAGGCAGAGGAACATGCCGGTTGTTGTTCAGTTGCTCAGTTGTGTCCGACTCTTCGCAACCCCATGGACTGCAGCATGCCAGGCCTCCCTACCCTTCACTTTCTCCCAGAGTTGGCTCAAACTCTTGTCCATTGAGTCGATGATGTCATCCAACCATCTCCTCCTCTGTCGTCCCCTTCTCCTCCTGCCCTCAGCCTTTCCCAGCATCAGGGTCTTTTCCAGCGAGTCAGCTCTTCACATCAGGTACCCAAAGTATTGGAGCTTCAGTTTCAGCATCTGTCCTTTCAGTGAATATTTAGAGTTGATTTCCTTTAGGATTGGCTGGTTCAATCTTGCTACCCAGGGGACTCTCAAGAGTCTTCTCCAGCACCCCATTTCAAAACCATCAATTCTTCAGTGCACAGTCTCCTTTATGGTCCAACACTCACATCTGTACATGACTACTGGAAAAACCAGAGCTTTGACTATATGGACCTTTGTCAACAAAGCGACATAAAAAATGGGGCAGAGGAAAAAGCCTGGTTTTATTCATTCATTCATTCATTCATTTACTTGGGCCGTGCTTCGAAACTTGCAGGATCTCAGTTCCCTGGCCAGGGACTGAACCTGTACCCCCTGTAGAGGAAACTCAGAGCAGGGAATTCTGCCCTCCCAACCAATTCTTAAATGTATTTTTATTATTTATCAATTTTAACATTCCTTCATTTTATTTATTTAAAATTTAAATTTCATGTTGTTGAATTTATTTTTATTTATTTCATCCTATTTTTGTTTTTATTTTCAAACACTCTAAGGAACTTTCCAGGTGCTTGGCAGACGTCAGTCTATTTAATCCTCCTAACAATCACGTGGGATGAGAGCTTTTATTATCTCCACTATTTAAATGAGTAAAGGATGCTCAGAGAGGTTAAGGAACTTGCCCAAGGTCACACAGCTAGCAAATGAGAGGCCCGCCTTCTCCCTGGACTGTGTTACTAGGAGCAGGATAGGGTCTTGACTGTGAGGAAAGTGCACTGATTAAGAGAGAGAGGGACTGGGGTGGGAGAAAGTGAGAGAGAAAGAGAACGAGGAATAAATGGCTTGTTAATCCCTACAAAATCTGGCATGGGGTCAGCTTCATTTGGGGCTTCCCTGGTAGCTCAGATGTTAAAGAATCTGCCTGCAATGGGGGAGACCCAGGTTCAATTCCTGGGTTGTGAAGATCCCCTGGAGAAGGAAATGGCAACCCACTCCAGTATTCTTACCTGGCAGAACTCCATGGACAGAGGAGCCTGGCAGGCTACAATCCATGGGGCCACAAAGAGTTGGAAACGACTTAGTGACTAACACTTTCACTTTCTTTTCAGCTTCATTTATTGCAGACTGATCCTACAATTTTCATTCCGTTTGGAATCAATTCTTAGTTAGTGTTCACATTTACCCCTAAGAATTCCTGAGAACTTGAAGTCAGTGTTAGACCAAACCATATCATTGGTTTTTAATTTTGTTGTAAATTGAGAGAATGCTTTTAATCAGGAAGAGCATCTCATATTTTTTATCTACAATTTCTATTCAGAGAAACCAGGAATCCAGGTATCAATCACATGGGTCTCCTCAACCATAACAGAGATAATACCAGAGGGCCTGTAGCCATCAGTTCAGTTCAGTTGCTCAGTCGTGTCCGACTCTTTGCGACCTCATGAATCGCAGCACGCCAGGCCTCCCTGTCCATCACCAACTCCCGGAGTTCACTCAGACTCACGTCCATCGAGTCAGTGATGCCATCCAGCCATCTCATCCTCTGTCGTCCCCTTCTCCTCCTGCCCCCAATCCCTCCCAGCATCACAGTCTTTTCCAGTGAGTCAACTCTTCACATGAGGTGGCCAAAGTACTGGAGTTTCAGCTTTAGCATCAGTCCTTCCAAAGAAATCCCAGGGCTGATCTCCTTCAGAATGGACTGGTTGGATCTCCTTGCAGTCCAAGGGACTCTCAAGAGTCTTCTCCAACACCACAGTTCAAAAGCATCAATTCTTCAGCGCTCAGCCTTCTTCACAGTCCAACTTTCACATCCATACATGACCACAGGAAAAACCATAGCCTTGACTAGACGGACCTTTGTTGGCAAAGTAATGTCTCTGCTTTTGAATATGCTATCTAGGTTGGTCATCACTTTCCTTCCAAAGAGTAAGCGTCTTTTAATTTCATGGGTGCAGTTACCATCTGTAGTGATTTTGGAGCCCCCAAAAATAAAGTCTGACACTGTTTCCAATGTTTCCCCATCTATTTCCCATGAAGTGATGGGACTGGAAGCCATGATCTTCGTTTTCTGAATGCTGAGCTTTAAGCCAACTTTTTCACTCTCCACTTTCACTTTCATCAAGAGGCTTTTTAGTTCGTCTTCACTTTCTGCCACAAGGGTGGTGTCATCTGCATATCTGAGGTTATTGATATTTCTCCCAGCAATCTTGATTCCAGCTTGTGTTTCTTCCAGTCCAGCGTTTCTCATGATGTACTCTGCATATAAGTTAAATAAGCAGGGTGACAATATACAGCCTTGACGTACTCCTTTTCCTATTTGGAACCAGTCTGTTGTTCCATGTCCAGCTCTCTGTTGCTTCCTGACCTGCATATAGGTTTCTCAAGAGGCGGGTCAGGTGGTCTGGTATTCCCATCTCTTTCAGAATTTTCCACGGTTGATTGTGATCCACACAGTCAAAGGCTTTGGCATAGTCAATAAAGCAGAAATAGATGTTTTTCTGAAACTCTCTTGCTTTTTCCATGATCCAGCGGATGTCCTCAATTTGATCTCTGGTTCCTCTGCCTTTTCTAAAACCAGCTTGAACATCAGGAAGTTCACAGTTCACGTATTGCTGAAGCCTGGCTTGGAGAATTTTGAGCATTACTTTACTAGCGTGTGAGATGAGTGCAATTGTGCGGTAAAGTTTGAGCATTCTTTGGCATCGCCTTTCTTTGGGATTGGAATGAAAACTGACCTTTTCCAGTCCTGTGGCCACTGCTGAGTTTTCCAAATTTGCTGGCATATTGAGTGTAGCACTTTCACAGCATCATCTTTCAGGATTTGAAAGAGCTCAACTGGAATTCCATCACCTCCACTAGCTTTGTTCGTAGTGATGCTTTCTAAGGCCCACTTGACTTCACATTCCAGGATGTTTGGTTCTAGATGAGTGATCATACCATTGTGATTATCTGGGTCGTGAAGATCTTTTTGGTACAGTTCTTCTGTGTATTCTTGCCATCTCTTCTTAATATCTTCTGCTTCTGTTAGGTCCATACCATTTCTGTCCTTTATCGAGCCCATCTTTGCATGAAGTGTTCCCTTGGTATCTCTAATTTTCTTGAAGAGATCTCTAGTCTTTCCCATTCTGTTGTTTTCCTCTATTTCTTTGCATTGATCGCTGAAGAAGGCTTTCTTATCTCTTCTTGCTATTCTTTGGAACTCTGCATTCAGATGCTTATAGCATTGTTAATTTCAGAAGCAGAGTTCTGTTGAAATAAAATTCTTCAAAAAGTTTGGGCCGCAAAAAAAAAAAATTTACCTAATTTGGGACATGACTGTGTTTTGATAGGTGCCTAGCACAGAGTCAGAAGGCAGGGGTGGAGGCAGAGGGGTGTTAAAAACCCCATCTGGGTGTGAGAGTCTCTGGGGTTGGGTGTGGGGCTGTGCAGCGAGCAGAGACACCAAAGGCTGGGGCAGGAGTGGCTGATGCTAGGCCTGGAGCAGGAAGCAGAGGAGAAGCTGCGCTCCATCCTCCCATTCCCCCCGCAGCACACCCCCACCCCCACAGCCCCGCCCCGCCCGCCCCAGGGCTCCAGTTTCTCTGCCGGCAGCAGGAGTCAGGTTCAGCTTTTGTTCGGCTGCCCCAAGGGAAGAAAGCAAACACCCCTGACGGCAGTGGTCCTCCTCCGCCTTCCTCCGCCTCCGTCTACCCGGACAGTCTGTTTCCCTTTCTCAGCACACAGCCCAGCCACCACACCTGGGCTCCAGACCTTCCCTGCTTCCACTGCTCTCAGGATCCAGCCTGCTCTGCCAGGCCCCCTGGCAGAGCGCCCTGTTTGCTCTGAGTCCTCTCCAGGCCTCAGTATTTCCATCCGTAAGATGGGAGTTAGGCAATGGCAACCCACTCCAGTACTCTTGCCTGGAAAATCCCATGGACGGAGGGGCCTGGTGGGCTGCAGTCCATGGGGTCGCTAGGAGTCGGACACAACTGAGCGACTTCACTTTTCACTTTCCTGCATTGGAGAAGGCAGTGGCAACCCACTCCGGTGTTCTTGCCTGGAGAATCCCATGGACGGGGGAGCCTGGTGGACTGCCGTCTATGGGGTCACAGAGTCGAACACGACTGAAGTGACTTAGCAGCAGGAGCCTCGATTTTTTGGATTCCCATGATCTCTTGCCCTTATTTCAGGTTTTAGAAAAATCCCACAAGAAAGAAGCTTGTGGATCTGTAAAAAAAACTTTTTAGAACATTCATAGACTCCCGGTGCCTCAATGCTTTTTGGAGTCTGTCTGTCCCTGTCCCTCACTTTTACTCCCAGAGTCTCTATTTCTTTTTTTTTTTTTTTTTTCAACGTGAACAAACTAGTCTTTTGATATTGGATCAAAAAAGGCACTGGGGAATTGACTGAATTTTGTAGCTTGTAGTTTATTATTAGAATGCCCTGCAAAATACTCTTTTTGTTTGATTTTTTTTATTGAATTTGTTACAAATACTGCTTCTGTTTTGATTTTTTGGCTCCGAGTCAGGTGGGGTCTTAGCTCCCTGACCAGGGATGGAACCTACGTCCCCTGCATTGGAAGGCAAAGTCTTAACTACCAGACCACCAGGGAAGTCCTGAAAAATACTCTTGAAATGAAGAAATGTACATGTAGATATTTACTAGATATATGACCTTATTTTAAATCCGAGTCACTATTTAATTCATTCAACAAACATTTAATGAATACCTACTGTAGGCTGGAGACCAAGGCTGGCTTCACAAATGCTCCCACTCGGAAGAACCCCGTATTTGGTTTCGTTTCTGCCTGTCTTGACATTCGTAGTCACTTTTCAGCTAGGGGCCCTGTGTTTTCACTTTGGATCGGGCACTCCTAAATCTGTACCTGGGACCTGCTGGGGAGATGTGGCAATGACTAAGGGACACAAAAATTCCTGCCTGTGCAGAGATGACATTCTGTGGAGAGATCAAGAGGAAGTGATATTTTCAGAAAGGTACATGGGATGACGTCAGGTGGTAATAAAAACCATAAAGGAAAATTGGCCCCCACTGAGGGAATCAGAGTGACAAGGGGGTGACCGGAGAAGGGCTGTCTGAAGAGGTGTCTTCCAGTGCAAAAGACAGTGTAGGGATCAGCCTTGTAGGCGGTGGAGGAGAGAGGGCATCCCGGGTGGAGGGCACAGGAAGGGCAAAAGCGCGGAGGTGGGCAGAGCTGTCAGAGGACCGGAAAGGAGGCCACTGCAGCAGGAATCCATGGACCAGAGGGCAGGCCGGGGGAAGAGCTCAGAGAGTTGATGAGGAGGAGTGATTAGAGCCAAAGTGGGCACATTTTTCACGTAAAAGGCCGGATGGTAAATCTCTTTTTCAGCCACACCTTGCAGCTTGTGGGATCTTCGTTCCCAGTGTGTGCATGCTAAGTCACTTCAGTCGTGTCTGATGCTTTGCAGGTCCATGAACTGTAGCCTACTAGACTCCTCTGTCCATGGGATAACTTGGGAGTCCTAACCATTGGGCCATCAGGGAATTCCCAGAGGCTGTTTGAAAATTAACGAGCATAGCTTCATCCCAGTGTTGTTGTTCAGTTGCTCAGTGGTGTCCGACTCTTTGGACTGCAGCATGCCAGGCTTCCCTGTCCTTCACTATCTCCCAGAGTTTCTTAAACTTATGTCCATTGAGTCAGTGATGCCACCCAACCATCTCATCCTCTGCCATCCCCTTCTTCTGCCTTCAATATTTCCCAGCATCAGGGGCTTTTCCAATGAGCCAGCTCTTTGCCTCAGGTGGCCAAAATATTGGAGCTCCAGCTTCAGCATCACTCCTTCCAGTGAATATTCAGGGTTGCTTTCCTTTAGGATTGACTTGTTTGTTCTCCTTGCCATCCAAACTTGTTCTATGGACTCTGAAATGTGATTTTCATATAATCCGGGGGGAGCGGGGCGGCGGCCATACCTTGAGGCGTGTGGGATCTTAGTTTCCCGACCAGGGATCAAACCACCCCCTGCATTGGGAGAACAGAGTCTTAACCACTGGACTGCCAGGAAGTCCCCTCATATAATTTTCATGTGTTACAAAATATAACTCTTCTTTTGATTTATTTCCCCCCTAACCACTTATAAGTGTAAAAACCGTTCTCAGCTCTTGGCCTGGACAAAACCAGGTGGGAGTGGGGTAGGGTGGGAGACCTTAGTTGGTGGACCCCTTGCCATGGATCCTCCTGGGCTCTGTGAGCAGTTAGCATCTGATGACAAGTGAGGTCGCTGGAGGCTTATGTGCAGGAGAGAGAGATGCTCTGTTGCAGGTTTAGGCAGCCGGTAGGCCAGGGAGGGGAATAGAAGCAAGCAGGCCCGGGTGGGGGTGACCCCACGGTGGAGCTGTGATGGGACTGACCGTGAGTGAGAAGGGGTCCTTGGATGCAGTTTGGCTGCTGGGTTGGGTGTGGGGAGAGAGAGAGGAGTCAGGTGGGATGGTGGTACCCTTGGCACACTGTGAGGGGAGGGGCTTCTGATTGTGTCTGGCATCCAGAAGGACAGACCAAGGGCAGTTGGAAATCCGAGGCCTGAGCTGGGAGATCCATTTCAGTCTCCTCTCTGGACAAGCCTAAGAGTCACCCCCCTACCCAAGTGTAAGAGGAGAGAGGAGGCCTCAACACCCTCCCTCCAACTCCTCAACTGCTTATCAGCAAACTCTCCATTTACCTGTCCCCACCTCTCCCTCCACCTGCCCAAAGGTGTCTGAGAATAATCACGGACAACGGCAGTGATCCTGCCCCCAGGGACACGGGTGATGCCTCTGACATGGTTGTCACACAGTGGGCGGTGGGGAGGGGGGCTGCTCCTGGACCAAGGATGCTGTTCAACACCCTCACAGAGTCCAGGATGGCCCCACCCCAGGGAATGACCAGACCCCAAATGTCAGCAGTGCCTCCAGGTGGAGGAACCCGGCTTTATGCTATCCATTCCGTTATCTATTCCATTTAACAGTGGAAGAATTGAGGCCCAGACAGGGAGAGTGGCTAGTCTCAGGTCACACAGCAGGTATACAATGGCCAAGCTGTCTTCAAAGCCCCAGTGCCTGTCAGCAGCCATTGCTCTTAAATTCAGGTTCCTGGGACTTCCCTGATGGTCCAGAGGTTAAGACTCTGCACTCCCAAGGCAGAGGGCATAGGTTCAATCCCTGGTGGAGGAATTAAGACCCCATATGCCTCGTGGTGCAGTCAAAAATAAAAATTAAGGTTAAAAATTCAGGCTCCTGAAAGCCTGTCTCTCCACACATCCCTTTCTCTCCCCTGTAATCCCAACCTCCCACCTTCTCCTGGCCATTTCTCAAATTTTCATTCACAACACAGTGGACCGTCCTACCTTTTGGAACTGTCTGTGGCTCTCCTTACATCCCACACGCCTTGTTTCCCCCTAAGCCCAGCTCCTATACAACATCTCTCCCCCTCTGCCCCACCCTTCAGTATGCCCCCCACCAACGCTCCAGGTCCTGGACCAGGGCAGAGTTACCACACTGGTCCAGGAGTGCAATTTATTTCATGATTTCTCCCTAACATGATCTTGTTCCTGCTGTTCTCCAATGCTGTCCATTCTTCAAGTTTCAACTCAGATGTCCTCTCTTGCAGGATTTCCCTGACTTCCCAGATAGTTTCAAGAGTCCTCTCTGAGCTTCCAGCTCATCTGAGCTTCCCCTTTAACAGCCCTGATCACTTTGGTTCATAAATCCGTGGGTGTGTCTGTCTCCCCAGGGACCTCAGTGACAGCAAGGACAACTGTCTTTGCCACCGAGTCCCAACGTGCAGGGTTGTGCCAGGCACCCTCTAGGATGCCCGGACTGAATGAATGCAATCGGCCTATGAGTCATGCCCTCACTGAGCAAACATTCACCAACTGCCTCACTCCACCCTGGGATCCAAGGCCCTTTGCCAGGGAGGCCTCAGTGGGACTCTGCTTTCAAGGGGCTCCCAATATGAGAACAGAATGAGGGGAACACAGACCTTCCCATCTCCTTGGAGTTAGAGCTAAAGCAGGTGTCCTCACTGTCTTTCAGTGGTTTAACTGAGCACCTACTATGTCCTGAGTCCCAGGATGCAGGGTTAGATATGCAGACAGTCCAACCACATCTCTCTGCGATGAATGAATCTGTGTTTGTAGCACACTTGCTTTGTGCCAGGCATTATGTGTTGCAGAGGTCCCCAACCTTTTTGGCACCAGGAGCCAGTTCTGGGGAAGACAATATTTCCATGAGCCCAGGGTATGGGGGTGGGGATAGTGTCAGGATGATTTAAGTGCATTACATTTATTTTGCGGTTTATTTCTATTTTGTGGCAATCTCAGGATATTCCACCTTAACTTTTAGGGTTAGGGTTCAAGTTCCTCAGAATCTGATGCCCCTGCAGATCTGACAAGAGGTGGGGTTCAGGCAGTAAACATCAGTGAAGCGTCTCTTGTTTGGCCACTGCGCACCTCCTGCTATGCAGCCTAGTTCCTAACAGGCCACCAACGGATACTGGTCCATGGCTGGGGGGCTGGGGACCCCTGCTATATAGCATCTCATTTAGTCCTCCCAGTAACCCTCGGCAGTAGGTACTGTTTAATAGGAAACCCATTTCCTGGATGAGGAAAATGAAGTCCAAAGCAGGTAAGTATCTTGGCCCATCTTGTAGATGGTAAATGCGAGTGTGTGGAGGGTGGCGCTGGGGTGTGGGGGGATGGTGTCCTGGATTCAAATTCAGGTTTGTCAAGACTGCAGAACAGCCCCACTGGCGGATGAATGAATGAATGAGTGAGTGAATGAGTGACAGCCCGGATGGCCCAGCAGCAGTGAGACCAGGCCGAGAGTCACCTGAGACCCCCGCATCCCCCATTCCCCGGCCAGCTCAAAGGAGGCGGAGACGGATGCAGTCGGGTCCCTGGAGATGCTGGGACACTGGCCCCCTTTGCCTCAGCCTCCCGGTGGCGAGAAGGTCAGGTCTGGCCTCGGCGGTCCCCCTCCCCCAGAGCCCATCCCCGCTCCCTGGCGCTCCCCCCCACCCGTAGGGGAGGGGCCGGGAGGGGGGCGGCAGGCGGGGCGCGGGGGAGGGGCGGTGTCTGGTTTGGCTGGACCGCGCGGGCCGGGCGGCCGAGCTCCGGCTTCGCGGGCCCTTATCTCCGGCCCTTCTGGCCCCTCCGACCGGGTCACCTCCCGGAGCCCGGCCGCCCGGCCGCCCGGCGCCCTGGACGCCATGAAGCAGCTGTGTCTGTGCGCCGCCGCCTCCTTCGCGGTAGGGCCGGGGGAGGGGGCGCGGGAGGGGGCTGGCGCGGGCCCTTCCTCCCCTCCCCGCCCCGCCCCGCCCCGGCCCCTGACCGCGCAGAGCCTAGACCCTCCACCCGCAGACCCGAGAGAGCGAAGCAGGGAGGGCAGCGGGAGGGGGGGAAACAGAGATGGGAGGATGGATGGCACATATGGGGAGACAATTTTGAGGACAGATGGGGACACTTAGAGGAATTTAGAGGGCACTGACTCATTGGAAAAGACTCTGATGCTGGGAGGGATTGGGGGCAAAAGAAGGGGACGACAGAGGATGAGATGGCTGGATGGCATCACTGACTCGATGGACGTGAGTCAGAGTGAACTCCGGGAGTTGGTGATGGACAGGGAGGCCTGGCGTGCTGCGATTCATGGGGTCGCAAAGAGTCGAACACGACTGAGCGACTGATCTGATCTGATCTGATCTAGGTGGACAGTTTTGGATGGGATCATCCAGGGGGACAATTTGGGTGATACTTTGACCTTTTTTTGGGGAAAAGATACTGACATTTGGAGAACAATTTTGGAGGACGTCTGAAAGATTTTGCGGGGAGGACATTTTGGGGACATTTGACGGGGTCATTGGAGGGATGAATTTGGGGAAGATATTTATAGATGCATTTAGGACATTTGCGGGACAATCTTGGCATCTCAGGGGCAGAAGAAGGGTAGCTGGCAGAGGACAGTGTGAGGGACATTTAAGGGACCTTTAGTGGTTCCTTTGGGAATACTTTGGAGGGCAGTTCAGGAAGACGTGGTGAGGTAATATTAGAAAGGCGGGTTTCACTAAGAGATGGCTAGGGACCTAGGTTTGGGGGACAGCTTCTTGGAAAGATGCTGGGAGCTGAGCTGGGGGTGGTTTATGGTACGGTTGCTGGCAGTGGTGGAGGACAGCTGGGGGGGCAGGTGCTGAGGACCCAGGCTGGAGGTATGCTGTCTCAGGCCCCCACGCAGGACCACTTCCCCCGGCAGCTGCGGCTCAGCCCCACTGACCTCGGCTCCTGCCCGCCCTGCGGCCCCTGCCCCATCCCGAAGCCGGCGGCAGCCAGAGGCACGCGCCAGGCAAGTGCCCAGGACCAGCAGCGAGAGCCCAGAGCCCCTGCCAGGGGAGCGGGGAGGGACAGTGGCCACCAGTCCCACGTTCCTCTGGGTGTGCCCCACAGAGCCAGGACTGGGGCAAAAGTGATGAGCGGCTGCTGCAGGCGGTGGAGAACAACGATCCCACGCGGGTGGCCTCCCTCATCGCCCGCAAGGGGCTGGTGCCCACCAAGCTGGACCCCGAGGGCAAGTCCGCGTGAGTCTCCATGTCCTGGGGGTGTGAGGGCTGAGGGGTGGCCACCCTGCAGTTGACCCCTGACCTCTGGCCTCCAGATTCCACCTGGCAGCCATGAGGGGTGCAGCCAGCTGTCTTGAGGTGATGCTGGCACACGGCGCCAACGCCATGAGCACGGATGGGGCAGGTACTACCCGCCGGCCCTGGGGGAGGGAGGAGGAACTCTGACCAGGTGCCCAGCTTGAGGGTCCAGTCACACCCTGCTTCATGGCCTCAGTGTCCTGCTGAAAAGGGAGGTTCCCTTCAGTGCCCCTGGGGACAGGAGCATGTTAGGCTGCAGTACCCAAGGATGGAGACTGGTTGGCAATAGACCGACTGAGGCAACTTGTGGATCAGGGGAGCTGGGACTCAGGTAGTGGCTGAGTCAGAGGAAGCAGCAGAAACAGAGGAGTGTCTGAGCTTGAGGAGCATCTGAGGGCATGAGAATAACTAGTATAGTTTTTTGGGGGGAGTATCTGAGGTTCATGGAGTAGCTGGGGTTTAGAGGTAGCAGGAGCTCGGGGAGTAATGAGGCATGGGGCATAGCCAGGTGCAGGAGCCAGAATGTATGGAGTACTGGGGATTTACAGAGTATCAAACATAGGGGCATAGCTGGCACTTTGATATAGTTGAGCTTATAGAATAGTTAGGGCTTCCCTGGTGGCTCAGCTGGTAATGAATCCACCTGCAATGCAAAAGACCCAGGTCAATTCCTGGGTCAGGAAGATCCCCTGGAGAAGGGATAGGCTACCCACTCCAGTATTCTTGGGTTTCCCTGGTGGCTCAGACGGTGAATAATCTGCCTGCAATGTGGGAGACCCAGGTTTGATCCCTGGGTTGGGAAGATCTCCTGGAGGAGGGCATGGCAACCCATTCCAGTATTCTTGCCTGGAGAATCCCCATGGACAGAGGAGCCTGGCGGGCTACAGTCCCTGGGGTCAAAAAGAGTTGGGCCCGACTGAGCAACTAAGCACAGCACGTAAAGTAGCTGGGGACCTGGGGAGCAGCTGGAGACCCGAGGAGTAGATGGAGACATTGGGGAGTAGCTGGGGACCTGAGGAGTAGCTGGGAACAGAGGGAGCAGCTGAGGACATGGAGAGTAGCTGAGGACCGTAGTGCTTGAAGAATGGAAAGATGTGAAGTGTAGCTAGGATGAGATTGTCTGAGACTCAGACCAGCTGGGGCTTGGAGAGTCTCTGCCCCCAGGAGTAGCAGGGTTTTGAGAATACCTGGGTTTGGAGACTAGCTAGACAGAGTCATCACAATTATTGACACAGGTTTGGGGGGCAGCAGAAGCTCCCTGAGTATCTGAAGCTCTAGTACATTCTAGAATATTCATTTTCCCTTTTAGGTTACAACGCCCTCCACCTGGCCGCTAAGTACGGGCACCCACAGTGCTTGAAGCAACTACTGCAGGTCATTTCCTTTCCTGTCTCCAACACTTCCCAACCCCCCGATATTCCCCTGCCCTGACTATTCCTGATGAGTTCCAGCAATTCACAGAAGCCCCAGATACACCCCGAATCCTAGGTATTCCTTGGCCCCTTTTATTCCTGAGTCCTAGCTACTCCCTGGACAATGAGACTCTCCAAGAGTCCAGCTATGTCCCACATCCAAGAAATACTCTGAATATCAGATGACTCCCGAGCCCCACCTTCTCCCTAAACTCTGGATAGTCTCTTAGCCATAGCCACTTTCAGGGCTCCCACCTACTCCCCAAACCCCCAGCCGCCCTTGGGCTCCCAGCTAATCCCTCTTTCTCACCAATTTTCATAAGAGTCAAGATGGGGGCCCATGAGGAGTGGGTTCCACAGAGCACGGGGGTGGGTGGGAGGGGGGAAGGGCCAAGGAGCCTGAAATACAACAAAGCCCAAGGAAGAGCAGTTCCTAGAGAAATTAGACAACAAACAAGGATGGCTCCAACTCCAATGACCCATCCCTCCCCCCAGGCATCCTGCGCGGTGGATACAGTGGACAGCAGCGGGTGGACCGCCCTGCATCATGCAGGTGTGTACAGCCCAGCCTCACCCTGGCCACCACGGCCCCCAGAGGCTGAGCTTGGGGATTATTCTACCTGGGGTTCTGGGGATGTGCCTGGGACATATTCCACCTTCTTCCTCACAGAGCCCCTTGCTCTGCATTATCATTTCTTTTTTTTTTTTGGCTGTACTGTATCTTCATTGCATCATTCTTCATTGTGGCGCACAGGCTTCTCTAGTTGTGGTTCACAGGCTCAGTAGTTGCAGTGCTCAGGCTTCGTTGCTCCACAGCATGTAGGGTCTTAGTTCCCCTACCAGGGATCGAACACAAGCCGCTTGCATTGGAAGGCAAATTCTTAGCCACTGGAGCACCATTGGACGGACAAAGGAATTGAGTCCTGTAAACAAGGAAGTGGGGAGGATCCAGGCCGCCTGACCTCAAAGCATAGCCTACTGTATGCCCGGCCTGGGTGAGGACGATTGGAGGGTTATTGCTTCAAGGAACTCCTAGGGAACCTCAGGAAGGCTGAAGGTCTTCATAATCATCAACTCCAAAGTTTTCCAAGGGAGGGGAAGAGACCCAAACCCCTTGAGCCAGAGCCCAGCCCAGTGTCTAAACACCAGGCCCATGACATTTGGGAATGTCTTTCACTTGATGACTCTCAAGTGAAAACATGATATACATTTGCTTTGGAGTTTTGTTTAGTTGAAACATTCCCTGCAGTTAAAGTACGCTGCCACCTAGTGGTAGCAAAGCCTTTGCTTACTTTATGGAAGCTTCTTGGTTTTTTTCATTCAATAAATATTTGTCAAGTGTCTGCTGTGTGCCAGGTTCTGTTCTAAACAATGAGATTACGGCAGCAAAACAAAATCCCATAAGCCCTTGGGCACACAGCAGATAATAACGTCAGTTCAGTTCAGTCGCTCAGTCGTGTCCGACTCTTTGTGACCCCATGAATCGCAGCATGCCAGGCCTCCCTGTCCATCACCAACTCCCGGAGTTCACTCAGACCCATGTCCATCGAGTCGATGATGCCATCCAGCCATCTCATCCTCTGTCGTCCCCTTCTCTTCCTGCCCCCAATCCTTCCCAGCATCAGAGTCTTTTCCAATGAGTCAACTCTTCGCATGAGGTGGCCAAAGTACTGGAGTTTCAGCTTTAGCATCAGTCCTTCCAAAGAAATCCCAGGGCTGATCTCCTTCAGAATGGACTGGTTGGATCTCCTTGCAGTCCAAGGGACTCTCAAGAGTCTTCTCCAACAAAAGCATCAATTCTTCAGCGCTCAGCCTTCTTCACAGTCCAACTTTCACATCCATACATGACCACTGGAAAAACCATAGCCTTGACTAGACGGACCTTTGTTGGCAAAGTAATGGCTCTGCTTTTGAATATGCTATCTAGGTTGGTCATAACTTTCCTTCCGAGGAGTAAGCATCTTTTAATCTCATGGCTGCAGTCACTATCCGCAGTGATTTTGGAGCCCCAAAAAATAAAGTCTTACACTGTTTCCACTGTTTCTCCATCTATTTCCCATGAAGTGATGGGACCGGATGCCATGATCTTCGTTTTCTGAATGTTGAGCTTTAAGTCAACTTTTTCACTCTCCACTTTCACTTTCATCAAGAGGCTTTTTAGTTCCTCTTCACTTTCGGCCATAAGGGTGGTGTCATCTGCATATCTGAGGTTATTGTTATTTCTCCTGGCAATCTTGATTCCAGCTTGTGTTTCTTCCAGTCCAGCGTTTCTCATGATGTACTCTGCATATAAGTTAAATAAGCAGGGTGACAATATACAGCCTTGACACACTGCTTTTCTATTTGGAACCAGTCTGTTGTTCCATGTCCAGTTCTAACTGTTGCTTCCTGACCTGCATACAAATTTCTCAAGAGGCAGATCAGGTGTTCTGGTATTCCCATCTCTTTCAGAATTTTCCACAGTTGATTGTGATCCACACAGTCAAAGGCTTTGGCATAGTCAATAAAGCAGAAATAGATGTTTTTCTGGAACTCTCTTGCTTTTTCTATGATCCAGCGGATGTTGGCAATTTGATCTCTGGTTCCTCTGCCTTTTCTAAAACCAGCTTGAACATCAGGAAGTTCACGGTTCACGTATTGCTGAAGCCTGGCTTGGAGAATTTTGAGCATTACTTTACCAGCGTGTGAGATGAGTGCAATTGTAGTTTGAGCATTCTTTGGCATTGCCTTTCTTTGGGATTGGAATGAAAACTGACCTTTTCCAGTCCTGTGGCCACTGCTGAGTTTTCCAAATTTGCTGGCATATTGAGTGCAGCACTTTCACAGCATCATCTTTCAGGATTTGAAAGAGCTCAACTGGAATTCCATCACCTCCACTAGCTTTGTTCGTAGTGATGCTTTCTAAGGCCCACTTGACTTCACATTCCAGGATGTCTGGCTCTAGGTCAGTGATCACACCATCGTGATTATCTGGGTTGTGAAGATCTTTTTTGTACAGTTCTTCTGTGTATTCTTGCCATCTCTTCTTAACATCTTCTGCTTCTGTTAGGTCCATACCATTTCTGTCCTTTATCGAGCCCATCTTTGCATGAAATGTTCCTTTGGTATCTCTAATTTTCTTGAAGAGATCCCTAGTCTTTCCCATTCTGTTGTTTTCCTCTACTTCTTTGCATTGATCGCTGAAGGCTTTCTTATCTCTTCTTGCTATTCTTTGGAACTCTGCATTCAGATGCTTATATCTTTCCTTTTCTCCTTTGCTTTTCGCTTCTCTTCTTTTCACAGCTATTTGTAAGGCCTCCCCAGGCAGCCATTTTGCTTTTTTGCATTTCTTTTCCGTGGGGATGGTCTTGATCCCTGTCTCCTGTACAATGTCACGAACCTCATTCCATAGTTTATCAGGCACTCTATCAAATCTAGTCCCTTAAATCTATTTCTCACTTCCACTATATAATCATAAGGGATTTGATTTAGGTCATACCTGAATGGTCTAGTGGTTTTCCCTACTTTCTTCAATTTAAGTCTGAATTTGGCAATAAGGAGTTCATGATCTGGGCCACAGTCAGCTCCTGGTCTTGTTTTTGCTGACTGTATAGAGCTTCTCCATCTTTGGCTGCAAAGAATATAATCAATCTGATTTCGATGTTGACCATCTGGTCATGTCCATGTGTAGAGTCTTCTCTTGTGTTGTTGGAAGAGGGTGTTTGTTATGACCAGTGCATTTTCTTGGCAAAACTCTATTAGTCTTTGCCCTGCTTCATTCCGTATTCTGAGGCCGAATTTGCCTGTTAACTCCAGGTGTTTCTTGACTTCCTACTTTTGCATTCCAGTCCCCTATAATGAAAAGGACATCTTTTTTGGGTGTTAGTTCTAAAAGGTCTTGTAGGTCTTCATAGAACTGTTCAAATTCAGGTTCTCCAGCGTTACTGGTTGGGGCATAGACTTGGATTACTGTGATATTGAATGTTTTGCCTCGGAAACTGTCACGCGAGTGTATGTTCCTCGGTTCTTTGTCTCGTCACAACAAAGATTTGGAGCAACGGACATTAAAGCCCTCGGCGCATCACAGCTCTCAGGTCTTGGACAAACCGTGTTACAGCTCTTAGGCAAATCAGTGTTACAGCTCCGTTTTATTTATAAGATAGCAGGAGAATCCAAGACTCGAAGAGAAGAGAGTGGAGGAGTGCGTGGGGAGGGAGAAAGAGAGAGAGAGAAAGAGAGAGAGAGCACGCACGTGGGAGAGAGAGTCCAAGAGAAAGCGCTTTGGCTCCTCCTTTTATATGTTTTTTCCTCCACCTGGGCCTGCCCTATGCAAATTGGGCTTAGCCAGGAGTGCTGTTTGTTCTGTTTGTTCTGCCTTAAGTCTTCACTCTGGTCCTCGGACCTTCCTTGTCTTTTAGCCACCGTCATTTTGGACTCCTTTTCCCTATTCTACCTACCTAACAGAAACGAACAGAGATCATTCTGTTGTTTTTGAGATTGCATCCAAGTACTGCATTTCGGACTCTTTTGTTGACCATGATGGCTACTCCATTTCTTCTGAGGGATTCCTGCCCGCAGTAGTAGATATAATGGTCATCTGAGTTAAATTCACCCATTCCAGTCCATTTTAGTTCGCTGATTCCTAGAATGTCGACATTCACTCTTGCCATCTCTTGTTTGACCACTTCCAATTTGCCTTGATTCATGGACCTGACATTCCAGGTTCCTATGCAATATTGCTCTTTACAGCATCGGACCTTGCTTCTATCACCAGTCACATCCACAGCTGGGTATTCTTTTTGCGTTGGCTCCATCCCTTCATTCTTTCTGGAGTTATTTCTCCACTGATCTCCAGTAGCATATTGGGCACCTACTGACCTGGGGAGTTCCTCTTTCAGTATCCTATCATTTTGCCTTTTCATACTGTTCATGGGGTTCTCAAGGCAAGAAGACTGAAGTGGTTTGCCATTCCCTTCTCCAGTGGACCACATTCTGTCAGCTGTCTCCACCATGACCTGCCCATCTTGGGTTGCCCCACAGGCATGGCTTAGTTTAAAGTTTATATATTTTTTTGTAGCTTTTTTTTTTTTCTTATTTTATCTTTATGGCCATGGTGAGGCATGTGGGAGCTTAGTTCCCTGACCAGGGATTGAACTTGGGCACCCTGCAGTGCAAACATGGGGTTTTCACCACTGAACCACCAGGGAAGTCCTAAAGTTTGATGATTTCCAGCAGCACTTCCTTGCACAAAGCCTTCCCTTCCCTCTCTGGGGCTCTGGACATACACAGCCTGTCCTACTTCTTTGACGACCAAGTCCTCCCAAGCTCCTCCCTGCCTCAGGGTCCGCATCCATGCAGTGACCTCTGCCCTTCCCCTTTCACCATCAGAACTCAGATCAAACCCCAATAAGCCTGCTAAACCTCAGCAGAGGTCTGATCTCTCTAGTAAACAGTTACACTCTTTGGGGAATTCCCTGGCAGTCCAGTGGTTAGGGTTCCAAGCTTCCACTACAGGGGTTGTGAGTTTGATCCCTGGTCAGGGAATTAAGGTCCCACATGCCACGTGGAGTGGCCAAAAAAAAAAAAAAATTAACACTCTTTGTATGATGGTTTGGTATATAGTCAGTATACAGTTAATGCTGCTTGGACAAAAAAGGGATAAATACTTGAAAATCAGTGAAAAATTCCACCCTAAGAGGAAGCCACAGGCTTCCCTGTTGGCTCAGCAGTAAAGAATCCACTTGCACTGCAGGAGACCGAAAAGGCACAGGTTCAGTCCCTGGGTCAGGAAGATCCCCTGGAGGAGGGCATGGCAACCCACTCCAGTATTCTTGCCTGGAGAACCTTATGGACAGAGGAGCCTGGTAGGGTACAGTCCATAGGGTTGCAAAGAGTCGGATACGACTAAAGCAACTGAGCACGCACGCATGCAAGAGAGACCCACAGTGGAAAGATGAGGAAAGAGCTTTGGATTGGGAGTTAGAAGACCCAGGTCATTCTGGCTGTCTCTAACCCCCTGAGTGACCCTGGAGCTGGTTGGGGCTCAGTTTCCTCATCTGTTAAATTTAAGTCTTATCTTTGTTACTGATCTTCTGGGGGAGGTGAGAGTTTCTTATGAAATAAAGGGTAAGAATGACACCCAGGGACATACCTGGTGGTCCAGTGGTTAAGAATCTGCCTCCCAATGCAGGGGACACAGGTTAAATCCCTGGTCCAGAAAGATTCCACATGCCGAGTGGCAGCTAAGTCCATGCACCATAGCTGCTGCCTGTGCTCAGCCATGAAGACCCAGCACAGCCAAAAAAAAAAAAAAAATCACCCTCAAGCAGAAGGCCCCCAGAAAATATCAAAGCCTCGCCCTACCTACCCACCCTTCTCTCTTTTTCCAGCTGCTGGCGGCTGCATCTCCTGCTCAGAAATGCTCTGCTCCTTCAAGGCCCATCTGAATCCCCGAGATCGGGTGAGTCCATGGATTCTTTTGTTGTTTTTCTTCAGTTGCTCAGTCGTGTCTGACTCTTTGCAACCCCGTGGACTGCAGCCCACCAGGGTTCCCTGTCCTTCACTATCTCCCGGAACTTGCTCAAACTCATGTTCATTAAGTGGGTGATGCCATCCAACCATCTCATCCTCTGCCACCCCCTATTCCTCCTGCCCTCAATCTTTCCCAGCATCAGGGTGTTTTCCAATGAATCGGCTCTTCGCATCAGGTGGCCAAAGTACTGGAATCTTTGGGGAAAGTGCATTTGAGGCATCCCAGGCACCCTTTGAAAAGTGTGAAGATTTGGAGTGAACTTAGGGGGCCCATCACAGGCTTCCCAACCTCCCAGAGTCAGTCTCTCATGTCTTGTCCTTGTCTCATCCTCTCCCCACCCCCTCCCTCAGCTGGGTACAACACCCCTCATCATCGCAGCTCAGATGTGTCACACGGATCTGTGCCGCCTCCTCCTGCAGCAAGGGGCTGCTGCAAATGACCAGGACCTTCAAGGCAGGTGAGCTTCTCCCCTCCCAGCCAGTTCACTGTGTGCTGTGTGACCTTGGGCAAGTCTCTTAACCTCTCTGGGTGTGAGATCTAGTGTGTCTTCCTCTCTCAACCCAGCCTGGGTTTGAGGAGGGTGTGGAGGTTTGAACGTATCCTCGCCCCCTCAGCAGCCTCCTCTTCTGGTAGGACGGCCCTGATGCTGGCCTGTGAGGGAGCCAGCCCCGAAACAGTGGAGGTGCTGCTGCAGGGCGGGGCCCAGCCGGGCATCACAGATGCGCTGGGCCAGGATGCTGCTCACTACGGCACCCTGGCAGGGGACAAGCTCATCTTGCACCTCCTACAGGAGGCAGCCCAGCGCCCCTCACCACCCAGCGGTATGCAAACCCCACCTCGTAACAGTTTCAAACACCCCCTTCCCTCCACTAGGTAGTCTCTCGCCACCCCTTTCTCTCCCTTCCTCCTGTGGATAGTTTCAAGGTATCCCTGTTCATATTATAGGAGGTTTCATTGCGCCCCTCACACTGCTCGGGGTAGTTTCAAGGCGCCCCAGAGCTTTTAGAGTAGTCTAGGGGTCAACTCTGTGTTCCTGGGGCATCTTGGAGCTTTGCTTTCCCTAAGAATTGGCCCTCCCAGTCGCCCTATTCTGGAGATGCTACTGTTCTCTCTTTTTGAGAGTTGCAAGGCCCCTCCTATGAGCATTCTGTCAAAATGGTTAGTTCCTACCTTAAAAGTCCTGATTCTGGGGGGCACTGGGAGATCCCTCAAGTTCCCTGGGCTAACAAATACCCTTCCTAGGGCTAGGAAGGGAGTCCCTAACGCAGTGCCTGACCCTGCTTCCCTCTCTCCCCTGCTCTCGCAGAGGATGATTCGGGCGAGGCATCATCTCAGGTACGGATCCCTAAGCAGTGAGTGAGTCCCACCCCCCACCCCCACACCCCCGTGCACACACTGCCTTTCCCCTTGACCCAAGCTCCCTGAGAAGAGAAGGAAGAGATGGACCCTTGACTTGGGGTTAATACTTCGAAGGACCTCTTTGGAAGAGTGCTACCTTTAGGGTGGACTTTCCGGGTGGTGCTAATGGTAAAGAACCTGTCTGCCAATGCAGGAGATTTAAGAGGAGTGGGTTCAATCCCTGGGTTGGGAAGATTCCCCTGGAGGATGGCTTGGCAACCCACTCCAGTATTCTTGCCTGGAGAAATCCCATGGACAGAGGAGCCTGGCAGGCTGCAGTCCATAGGGTTGCAAAGAATTGGACGCGACTGAAGTGACTTAGAACACACCTTTAGGGTGCGCTGCCACCAAGTGGCAGCAACATCCATAACATAAGCACCAGGACTCTGAGAATACTGGGGGCATGGGGCCAAATCATAGGGCTGGGGTGGGATGGTAGAGGGAACGAGATTGATAAGGGCTGGTGTGGTCAGGGAAGGAGGCAAGTCTGGCCTCTTTCTCAATCCTACAGGTTTTCAGCTCCACAGGGAAAGGATTGTAAACAGTAGGGTCTCACTGGGGAAAGTACCAGGGCACAAAAAGGGACAGAGGGTAAAGCATAAGATCTGGAACTCTCAGGGGACGTAGTCTTATCCCTTTTTATACTGGGATAAGTGAGGGCCAGAGAGAGGCAGGGATTCACTCAAGATCACCCAGGAAGTGAGGGCAGAGTTGGGGCTGGTGACAGACAGTGGGCTGTGTTGGTTTATTTGGGTGGGAGGCTGGCATGTCGCCCATATCCCCCATCTACCCCTACCCCCAGAATTCTGTGTCCAGCCATGACAAGCAAGGGGCCCCCAAGAAGCGGAAGGCACCTCAACCCCCCATCAATATCCCAATGCCGGTGAGAGATGCCCTGGCCGTGGGGAAGAGTTGGGAGGCTTGCCTCTAGGTAGCACGGGGAGAAAGTTCTGGCTCAGGTATGGGAGGACGCAGTCCTTGGGCCTCCTGTAAAGGTGGTGGGGTGGGGGGCACAGGATGACCAAGATGCCTACGAGGAGATCGTGCGGCTGCGACAGGAGAGGGGCCGTCTGCTACAGAAGATCCGGGGCCTAGAGCAGCACCAGGAACGAAGAAAGCAGGAGGTGGGGGGTAGCAGAGACATGGGCTGGGGCTAAGCCTGGGGTGGGTGCCATTCTATGGGGATACTCCCCTCCCTGCCTTCCCCCTCCTCCCTCTCTCCCCACCCACTCACTCTGCTCCAGCCACACAGGCCTCCTGGCTCTTCCTCCAACACACCAGGCCTGGTCCTGCCCCAGGGCCTTTGTACAAACTGTGCCCTCTGCCGGGAACACCTTCTGCCAGCTGTCCGTATGACTCCTTCTCACCCCTCCTATAGGTCTTTGCTCAAATGCACCTCCCCTACCCAACTTATTTAAAATTGTAACATCCCCATTCACTTTTCAGTCCCCTTTGTTTTTATTCAAAGCACTGCTATTAGATATACTATATATTTCATTCATATTCACTCATTTGCCTGTGAACCCACAAGCGCAGGCTTGGTTGATGGTGCCTCACTCACCATAACTGCCTAATAAGTATTTATTGGATGAATGAATATTTGAGTGAGTGAGTGAATGAATAAATAAATGAGACAGGAGTTCCCTGGTGGTCCAGTGGTTAAGGCTCTGTGCCACTGCAGGGAGCATGGATTTGATCCCTGGTTGGGGAACTAAGATCCCAAATGCCACACTACACAACCAAAAATAATGATAATAAATGAATGCATGCATGAATGAATGAGTTAGTGGCTCCAAAGGGGTTCTGGCACAAAATAGGCCAGAGGACATCTGTGGTGGGGATGGACGGTCACTGAGCAGGAGTTGGGCTGGGGAGGCCCCCCAGCCCGGATCTAAGCCCAGTCCCCACTTCTTCTGTCAGCTGCCAGAGGCAGAGGCCAGCTCCCTCCACAGCCTGGAGAGACAGGTAGGGTGGAAGGTGGGAGGAAGTGGACCCCCAGCTGCCTGGTGTTTTCTCCTGGAGGGCCACTGAGACCACCACTCCCTCCCTGCAGGTCCAAGAGCTACAGCAGCTGCTGGCCGAGAAGCAGGAGGAGAAGGAGAGCTTGGGCCGGGAGGTGGAGAGTTTGCAGAGCAGGCTGTCCCTTCTGGAGGTGGGCCCAATGGGGAGGAAGGCAGGGGTGGGGCCACCAGGAGGTGGGGTATTTCTTCTGCTGCAGCTGCATGATAACCACACTAATACAGATAGTCTCATACACGTGCAAACACAGAACAGACAAATGTACAAACATAATCACGTATAGATAACAAACACACGTACACATAATGAACACTTTCGGAAACCTGCAATCACCCATACTCATGTACGTGCAGAGACGGACAACAACATTTATGTATATGTGGTCTTACACATGCAACAGGCAAACACACAACAAACACATCTGTGGATATGTCATCTCACCCACACAACAAATACTTGGGCACACACAACAGATACTTCGCATTCAATCACATACCTAGGCAACACATTCACAAATTCATGTATTCACACAAGTATTTCTCAAAATAAATAAAGCAAACAGATACAGGTACACAATCATACACACATATACACAAATACAAGACAGTCACACACCACAGACTACAAGTGCAAAATCACACACACTCACAGGAACTCACACAGAAGAGGCTGGGGCCGCTGTGCACGCCCCACAGGGGCACACACGTGTGCACATGCATGCTCACTGCAGACCTACAAACCCTGAGCCACTGGTGCAGGGACTTGCACCCAGGCAGACACATGTGGCCCCACACAGAATCCCAGACACACCCTTTCAAGGATGCACTGCCATCCCTCCCTTGGCCCCACATACCAGGTAGCATATACAACCCTCGCTATTGGGTTATGATCACACACTCACGGGGGAGACATGGGGGCTGGAGGGAGGGCAGGACCTCAAGCTGAATCCTGCACCCCCCAGAACGAGCGGGAGAACACCAGCTATGATGTGGCCACCCTGCAGGATGAGGAGGGTGAGCTACCTGAATTCCCAGGTGAGACCCCACCTGCCTTCCCCCTGCCCACCCTCACCCCCGACCATGTCTGGGGCCCCAGGAGTCACAGCTGTAACCCACAGGCATGGAGAGAGGTTGAAGTTGGGAGGGAGCCTAGCCGACACTCACAGTTTATGCCATTCCTAGAAGCATGCCTGCCCTGGGGGCCCTGACCCACAGCTCCAGACCCCCAACTCCCATTCCTTGTGGCTGGAACTCTGGGGCCTGAATCTGTGTCCCCTGCCAGGGGCTGAGGTGCTGCTCTCCAAGCAGCTAAGCCCGTCGGCCCAGGAGCTCTTGGCTTCGCTGCAGGAGCAGGTGGCCATGCTTACCAGACAGAACCAGGAGCTGATGGAGAAAGTCCAGGTGGGGAAACCAGGAGCTGATGGAGGTTTCCGGGGGGGAGGGGTGGGGGCAAGTCTGAGGAGCCAAGGGGCTGTTTCCCAGGGGTTTGGGTGGGCACGTGGCTAGGTCTGTGGACAGGGAAAGTGGTGTGGCTGCCCTGTGTCCCCCCACGCCCACCATGGCCACTTCCACTCTTGCTCGGTTCCCCTGTCCCCACCAGATCCTGGAGCACTTCGAGAAGGACGAGATGGAGGCAGACGGTCCGGCCGAGGTCATTCCTCTGGAGCTCTATGACGCTCTCCAGGCTGAGTTTGACCAGCTCCGCAGGCAGCACGCCAAAGCCCTGCAGGCGCTGGAGCAGCAGGAAGCCCGGGAGGCCCTCGCAGAAGAGGAGGCAGCCTCTAGGGAGGGCAAAGGTCTGGGAACCAAGACCTCCAGAAATGGGCCAGTGGAAATAGAGCTTAACGGCACTGCAGCTCCGGAAACCAGAGTGAATGGAATCGAGACCACAGACGAGGAGGCTGCAGGAGTAGAAACCACAGAAGCCTTGTCACAGAGCTTGGAAGTGGTGTCCACGATGGCCGAGGCCACAGTAACAAAGCCCACAGACACGGAGGCCTCAGAAACAGAGGGCGTGGGAGCCCAGCCCTTGGAAACAAAGGCCACGGGAGCTGAGGTTACAGAAATGAAAACTCTAGAAAGAGGAGGAAACCCAGAACCAAAGGCCACAAGAGCAGAGACCACCAGTATGAAAACAGAAGAGCCAGAAATGAAGCCCAATGGCGTAAGTGCAGTGGAAGAAGAGCTCACAGGCACAGAAGCCATGGGAGTGGAGCTCATGATTCCGAGGGCCCTCACAGGACCCATCTTGCACCCGGGTGCTGCGGAGGCCTCAGAAAAGCTGCAGACAGAGCTAGAGACCAGGATCCGCAGCTTGGAGGAGGCGCTCAGGCAGCGGGAGCGGGAGGCGGCGGCTGAGCTGGAGGCGGCCCATGGCAAGTGCGAGGCCGCGGAGGCCGAGGCTGGCCGCCTGCGGGAGCGGGTGCGGGAGGCTGAGGGCGGCCGGGCTAGTGGGGTCAGAGATGGGGACACAGGCCAGCTGCGGGCCGCCCTGGAACAAGCCCGCGAGGACCTCCGGGACCGGGACTGCCGTCTCCGGGAGCTGGAGGCGGCCTCGGCCCGGCTGGATGAGGCCCGGGCCGGCCGGCTGCTGGCCGAGGAGGAAGCCCGGGGCCTGCGAGCAGAGCTGGCCCGGCGGGAGGAGGCGCGGCTAGAGCTGAGCCGGGAGCTGGAGGCGCTGCGGGAGCAGCTGGTCGCGGCCACAGCCACAGGGGAGCAGCAGCGGGCCGCGGCCGCTGAGCTGGGCCAGGCGAGGGACGCGGCCGAGGCCCGGGCCGCGGAGCTGTCCGCGGCCTGCGAGGAGGCCCGGCGGGGCCTGGCAGAGCTGCGGGAGGCCTCCGAGGCGCTCCGTCAGTCGGCCGTGCCGGCCTCCGAGCACCACCGGCTGCAGGAAGAGGCCCTGGAGCTGCGGGGCCGGGCGGCCTGCCTGGAGCAGGAGGTGGTGGCCACGGGCAAGGAGGCCGCCCGGCTGCGCGCAGAGCTGGAGCGCGAGCGGGTGGGCAGCATGGCCCGCCTGGAGCATGAGCGCATCGTGGGCGCCCTGCAGGCCGACGTGGCCCGGTTGCAAGGGCAGCTGGAGGAGCTGGGGCGACGCCACGAGAAGACCAGCGCCGAGGTCTTCCAGGTGAGCGTGGGGGAATCCCCACTGGGCACACTGGGCAGCTGCTTGGTGGTCTGTTTGGATCCCACAGCCAGGCGAGGTTTCGACCCCACTGGTTTCAGTCTAGCAGAAACTTGACCGTGCTGGTAGGCCTTTAACCCTGCAGCCATTCTGACCTCCCCGGTGTTTGAACAGGTGTTTTCTGTTTTTAAAACATTTTGTCTATTTGACCCCCCATTTGTTTTCCAATGGTTAGCAGGTTTTGAGATCTGTTTGTTAAACCTCTGCATATCCCAAGATCGGGAAGATATTTTTAAACATTCATCTTTTGAAGTATCCTTGATTTACAATGCTGTGTTGGTTTCCGCTGCGCAGCCAAGTGGCTCAGTTGTGCGTATGTGTATTCTTTTTCGTATTCTTTTCCATTATGGTTTCTCACAGGCTATTGAATATAGTTCCCTGTGCTATAGGATAGGACCTTGTTGTTTATGGTGAAGTTTCATTTTGTTTGTTTTGGGTTTTATTTGTTTGTTTTTCTGCACCCTGGGGCATGTGGGATCTTGGTTCTCTGGCCAGGGATTGAACCCAGGTCCCCCTGTGTGGAAGCTTGGACTCTTAAACCACTAGACTGCCAGGGAAGTCCCAGTGAAAATGTTTTTATGTGCCTTCTTCAGCATCTCTTTATTTTAATTTCCCAACCACATTTATACTGTGTTTCTAACTGTGGGTGTGGTGTGAGGTAGGAATTAATATTCACCCATCTTTTGGTAAGCAGTGAACTGGGCTTTTTACTCTGATATTTTTTCCTGTATTCATTTTCTCTGTTGGTCAAACTGGCCCTGTTTTGTTTTGTTTAGCCAGCTGTTTTGAGATTGTCATTTTATCTTAGATCATTTTTGATGCTTCAACCCCCAAATAGGAGGATGTTTTGTCTAAGGAGTGTTGATCCAATTATTTTGAACCCAGTAGATTTTTATGCTGATTTTCTTTCAAACCAAGGGACTATCTTTCGGGCCCTGAAGGTGTATCTTTTGACTCCGTCTCTTTCCTTAAACATACACAGACACAAACCAAACCAAATTAAAGAAAACAGCAATTTTTTTTTAAACAAATGTGGGAATAAAAAGCCATACTTATTGTCATCAGGAAGGCATTTTTCTCTCCATATGTCTGCTTACTCATCTGTGTAAGTGAAGTGAAGTGAAGTCACTCAGTCATGCCTAACTCTTTGCGACCCCATGGACAGTAGCCTGCACCAAGCTCCTCTGTCCATGGGATTTTCAAGGCAAGAGTACTGGAGTGGGTTGCCATTGCCTTCTCCAATCTGTGTAATGGAGCTGCTGAGAATTCTTAGTCCTCACATGAAAATTAAATGGTTTAATTTCTGTAAAATACTTAGGACAGTGATGGTACAAATGATAAATAATTGCAGCCAGGATTATTTTTTTCCAATAATATACTCTTTTGGTTTTTTTTTTTTTTTTTGGCTGTGCCACTTGCCGGGATCTTAGTTCCCCAATGAGGGCTCAAACCCAGGCCCCCTGCTTTGGAAGCACAGAGTCCTAACCACTGGACTGCCAGGGAATTTCCAAGAGCATGCTGTTTTAAACCAGTAAAGTTTGATCTATTTCTTAGAATTCATGATCCAACTTTAAGTATGCCCATCTTCATACTTATTTTCCAGATTTTACCTTCTCTCTTGACTACTTATTTTGGGGGTAAAATGATTTGAACTTAGTTTTTCTGTTTTGTTTTTTAATTGTTAATGTGTAGCCAGTCTGTACTAAGTGAAACATCTAATTATTATCTATTTTTCCTGGAGTTTTATTTCTATAAAGCCCAGTGATCCACCCAGGCTCAATTTTTGCAAATCTAACACTGTTCCAACCTTGATATTTTTGTAAAAAATGCAGTCACAATTTTTGGACATTTGTTGACTTTTCATCCAGATTCTTCTGTTTTTCCTTCATTTTTGTAAGAAATCTACACACTTTCACACCTTCCCACTGGCAGAGAACAGAATGTTAGTTATGATGTAATAAAAATAATAACAATAACATTCATTATATAATTTTAATAATAGTGACAACAACGTCACAAACTCAAGCACAACACTTACTCTGTACCAACCGCTGTTCTAAGTGTCTTCCATGTATTTGCTCGTTTTATCCTCACAACCACCCTGTGACATGGGGATTTTTATTATCCTCCTTTTATATATGAGCAGGTTGAGGCACAGAGAGCTCGTGTCCCTTGTCTAAGGACCCACAGCTTGGCAGAGTCAGAATGTTTCTAGTGCCTACAGGAATCCAGGGCCCCTGAACCAAATTCCTTGACATCAAATGGCCTTGAATGTCCCAAGATTGCAATGGAAGGGTAGGATCATTTTGGTCCAGGCTTCTTTGGGGTCCAAATGTCCTCACAGTCACATGGGGGCTTGGGCTGCAGGTGCAGCGGGAGGCACTGTTCATGAAGAGTGAGCGACATGCGGCTGAAGCCCAGTTGGCCACGGCTGAGCAGCAGCTGCGGGGGCTGCGAACTGAGGCCGAGCGGGCACGCCAGGCCCAGAGCCGTGCCCAGGAGGCCCTGGAGAAGGCCAAGGAGAAGGACAAGAAGGTGGGTTCCCTTTCCTTGTGCTCCACCGGGAGGTCCCCCACTCAACAGACATTGGAAGGAATCTAAGAATGTCCCAGCTGAATGGGTCTTGGGAATTTTCCAGATGAGCAAACAGGCTCCCAGAGGTGAACTGAGTGGCTCAGAGTCACACAGCACGTTCTGAGACAGTGGACGAGACCCCCAGGTGCTTTTGCACACAGAGTCACCGGGCTACAACTTGCTGTGTGTCCCTGGGCAAGTCACGTGACCTCTCTGAGCCCCAGTTTCTACCTTTGTAAACTGAAGATAAAGTTGTGATAAGGATTATGGTTTATTTATAGCAGGGTCCTTCCCTCTCAGCACTAGTGACATTTAGGGATGGGCCATTCTTCTTTTTGAAAAATATTTATTTGGCTGCACCAGGTCTTAGTTGCTGCACACAAGATCTTCGATTTTCATTACTGCATGTGGGATTTGGTTGCAGAATGTGGGCTCTAATTCCCTGACCTGGGATCGAAACCAGGCCCCCAGCATTGGGAACTCGGAGACTTACCTGCTGGACCACCAAGGAAGTCCCAGGGGCTAGGTCATTCTCCGTGGGGGACCATTCTGGGTATTGTAGGGTGTGGAGCAGCATCCCGGGTCCCTGCCCACCTGATACAAGGAGAGCCCCCAGTCCTGACAAACAGATGCCTCCAGATATCGCCTGGCATCCCCTGGAAATAGGATCATCCCTGATTGAGAACCTCTGATCCACGGAAATAACAACAAAGCCCAGCATGCATTGAGTGCCTGCTGTTTGCCATCACAGCTTAAAATTATTCTCTGTTCAGAGTCACAGCAACCTACAAAGTTGAGAACGATGGTTCTCCTTACCTTACAGATGAGGAAACTGAGATTTCGAGTGGTTAGGTCATATTCCCAAGATCTCCCACTAGGCAAGGGGAGAGAAAGACCCAAACCCTGGCCCAAGTAACCCAGCCCCACCAGGATGGGCTGCTTTTGTCCCCCCTTGTTCTGTCTGTCTCCACTTTCACCTTCTGGAGACTCCCAAGATCTGTACACTTTTTCTGCAGAGGGCCAGATGGTCACTGATTTTGGCCCGGCCTTGCCACAATACTCAGCTCTGCCACTGAAGAAGGGCCGTAGACTTGACAGCGAATGGGTGTGGGCACATATAAATAAAAATTTACATATGACCATGGAGTTGTGAATTTGGTATAATTTTCATGTATCAGAAAATATCATTCTTCTTTTGATTTCCTCCCCCTGCCCTGATGATTTTTTTAGAATATTTATTTATTGGGCTTCCCTGGTGGCTCAGACAGTAAAGAATCTGCCTACAATGTAGGAGACCTGGGCTTGATCCCTGGGTCAGGAAGATCATCTGGAGGAGGCAATGGCAACCCACTCCAGTTTTCTTGCCTGGAGAATTCCATGGACAGAAGAGCCTGTTAGGCTACAGTCCATGGGGTCACATGACTGAGCGACTGAGCACGTTTATTTATTTGGCTGTGCCTGGTCTTAGGTGTGTCACCAGGGATCATTGATCTTGCAGTGTGCAGCTTCGGTTGTGGCATGTCGCAGCATGTCAGATCTAGTTCCCCAACCAGAGATGGAACCCCGGCCCCCTGCACTGGGAGCACAGATTCTTAGCCTCTAGACCACCTTCTCGGAGAAGGCAATGGCACCCCACTCCAGTACTCTTGCCTGGAAAATCCCATGGATGGAGGAGCCTGGTAGGCTTTGGTCCATGGGGTCGCTAAGAGAGCGACTTCACTTTCAGTTTTCACTTTCACGCATTGGAGAAGGAAATGGCAACCCACTCCAGTGTTCTTGCCTGGAGAATCTCAGGGGCGGGGGAGTCTAGTGGGCTGATGTCTATGGGATCGCACAGAGTCGGACACGACTGAAGCGACTTAGCAGCAGCAGCAGACCACCTTCTGACGATTTAACATGTGGAAACCATTCTTAGCTAATGGGCTGGACTAAGCCTGCAGGGAGGCTTCTGTGAAGTCCGAGGCTCTTCCTGCTGCCCAGGAGAGGTCCCCAAGTCCCCACCCCAGGCTCAGGTGCCAGCTGACTCTCCCGCCCTCACTCCAGATCACGGAGCTCTCCAAGGAGGTCTTCAGTCTTAAGGAGGCACTGAAGGACCAGCCGGGGGCCCCAGACTCCTTGGAGGTGGAAGCCCTCCGTGGCCAGGTGAAGGCTCTGCGGGAGCAGCTAGAGGTGAGCCTCGCCTGCCCGTTGGGCACAAGGTCCCTGGAGGGTGACGGGCAGGCAGGCAGTGCACATGGAGGAAAATAGTTCAGTATTTTAGCAAGCAGCACTGCCATGCTGTTGCGTGCCATCAAAACAGGGACTCAGGGTGCAAAGGGGGCTTTTTGGCATAGCCTGGAGGGGGTCCTGCTTCTCTGAGCTCCCCTCCCCTACACTCACAGGAGGCTGCCAGGGAGCACAGTGCAGTGGTGGCCTTGTACAGGAGCCACCTACTCTACGCCATTCAGGTGAGTCTCCCTGGCTTTGGGGGCACCACTGCTGCCCTCTGGGCCTTAGTTTCCCTATCTGTACAAGGGGAGGCTGGTGGAGGGAAGAGGAGCAAGGGGCAGGGAGGGAGGGGGATGAAGAAACTGGGTGGGGGGGTGGGAGAGAGTGCCCAGGCTCCCTCCGCTTCCACCCTCCCCACTCCTCAGGGTCAGATGGATGAAGACGTGCAGCGAATTCTGAGTCAGATTCTGCAGATGCAAAGGCTCCAGGCCCAGGGCCGCTGAGAGCAGAGTACTGCCCTCTGCCCCCCAGGCCTCTCACGGGGGCTTCGGGACTCATGCGTTGACCTTCCGCACTTGGAGACCAGCCTGGGCCCCTTCCACACTTCCCTCACTGCCTCCACCAGCCCCACTGGTCCCTGCGTGCACTGGGCAGTCTAGACCCCCGCCTTGACCACAACCCCTCCTGGGACCGGGGAATTTGAGTCCTCTCCCCCACATCCGGTCCCAAACGCTACACCAGGAATAAAAGCTCATGGAGCAGAGCAGAGAATGAAAGTGTCGTGTGGCCTGATTGCTGGGCCCCACTGCAAGTAGGGGAGGGAGTGGCCCAGAGCAGGGATTAGGGATTAGGGTGAGGAGAGTGAGGCAGGACTCAGTCCCTAAGATGGACACTGTGCTGTGCTGTGCTAAGTAGCTGCAGTTGTGGCCAGCATTGGAAGCTCAGAACCCTAAACACTGGCCCACCAGGGAAGTCCCCTAGTTACTGGAGTATTTTGAAAAGTCAGAATGGGTGCCCCAGAGTTCATGGTGAACAAAATATCCAAGTGTTAAGACAGAATCAGATCGTACACCTTACTTCACTGTTCTCACATGAAACCCGTTCCTGGTGGGACGGTCCCCAGAGGGTCCCACCCTCGCCTCCCTGCTCCTGGGCTAACCTTCTGAAATCCCCTGGGGGTTCTTGGCTCTTTCCAGCTCAAGCAGGGAGGTGGCCCTGTGTCCAGCCTGTCCCCGGGGTTCCACGGCACCCAGCAGTCATTTTGCCTCTCCCCGGGCATCCCAGGTCCTCGGAGAATGTCCTCAGTGGGGGATGTCCGCCCAAAAACCTGGGTGTCTGCCTCTCTGTGGCCTGGAGCATGGAGTGCAGCTGGCGGGGGGAGGGGTCCCCATCTCAGTGGTTGATGAGTGATCCAACATCACCCGGGTCTGTCAGTCTGTCTTGCTTAGTGCCCCCCCGCATCCCGCCTCTCTGTTGTCTCTCTCGCTGTCATTACCACCCTCCCCGGGGGCTCCCCCTCCTTGCTGAAGCCGGAAGGAAGGCTCTGCTGGGAAAGGCCATGGGGTCACCACTTCTCCCTTTTGTGGCCTCCTCTCTCTGCCCCCACTTTCGGGGCCTTCCGCACCAGAAACTGGGGGTGGCCGGAGAAGGGACTGGGGGCTCCTCCTCCAGGGCCCCAGGAACTGGGCGGTGAGTCAGACAGGGAAGGGGAAGTAGGGGGCCTCCAAAGGGGGCTGGGCTTTCCCCTGGGTGGGACCCGAGTCCCCTGCCTCCCTGAGGGTGCTCCTGGTCCCAGCCCCTGAGAGCAGAGCCTGCCGGAGCCATGGCCCTGAGACTCGTCCTGGTTTTTGCCGTCAGCCTCTGGCTGGGCTGCTCATTCTGTCGCGAGAGAGAAGGTATGTGTGGACCCCAGGGGTTGGAGGGAGTCCTGGCAGAGAGACACTGTCTGAGGACTGGATTGGTATGCCGCCATGGAATATTCTGGGTGGGCTGAGAGCCCACATGCCTTCTGTATGCCCACTTGCGGGAGAGAGTTACCATCCCATTGCATAGATGGGGGAAACTGAGGCACAAAGAGGCAAGTCCTACCCCAAGGGGACCAGGAAGCGGCAGCCACAGCCTGGAGGGAGGGAGGCTGGGAGAGAGAGACATTTTAACTGTATTCATTCACTTCATGTGATTCAAAACAAAACTATCACAAAGAGGGAGTTTAGGAAAGCATCTCTCTCCCACCAGAAGTCCCTACCACCCCCAGGTCCCCTCTGTGACTCCTTCAACCTCAGTTTTCCCATCTGGAAAATGGGCTAATAGTTCCTGCCTTGGCAGATTGTATCAAGGGATGGGAGATGATGTGAATGCCTTTCATTCATGTACTCATTCATTCTACAAACCTTTATTAGGCACCTGCTGTGTGCCCAGCACTGACTGGTAGCAAGATGGGGGCTGGTGAGCCACAGCAAGGCTTTGACAGTTCCAGTGGATGAGAAGCTCACACTCTCCCTCTCTCTCCAGGCCACCCAGTAGCTTCCTCCCAGCCCAGGGTGCGGTGCCAGGCCTCCAGGTACCCGGTCGCCGTGGACTGCTCCTGGACCCTGCTGCCCACTCCTCCGAACTCCACCAGGCCCACATCATTCATTGCCACCTACAGGTCAGACAGCCTGGAGGGCTTCATGGGGACTAAAACTGGGCTGACCCCTAGGATCAGGGTAGCTGAACACTTAGCGAGAACCTGAAACACTCAAAATTCTAGAGCAGCACCAACCCTTAGAAATATACTCCCTAGAATACATATTGTCAGCCATGTATGGAGGGTAAAATTTCCTAGAAGCCCTATTTGAAAAATTTAAAAACAAAATGGTGATACTGGTTTTAGTATTTTATTTAAATAATATTCAAATATTCCAAAGATGTACCATTTAATATGATTGAATATAATGTGCTTTAACATGCTTATATAGAGTTCATATATTTAAATTTATACTAATATGCACATTCAGTCACTCAGTCATATCTGAGTTTTTGCAACCCCATGGACTGTAGCCTGCCAGGCTCCTGTGTCCATGGGATTTTCCAGCCAAGAATAATGGAGTGGGTTGCCATTTCCTTCTCCATTTATACTAAAAATTTATACTAGAAATTGATTTATTATCATGAATAGGATTGCTCAAAGTATTGTTTCAACATGTCATCAAAACTTTAAAAATTAATGAGATATTGTACATTCAGTCCTGTTATACTAAGTCATGGAAATTCCATTGATGCTTTATGTATATATATCACATTTCAATTCAGATGCTAAATGTTCACTGGAAAATATTGATCTCTAATTAGATTTTATAACATTTGTGTTTGGGAAAGTAGATTCATACACCTGAGTTGTTCTGAGAAACTTTCTCAAGCTTTCTGATAACTAGAAACTTCATGTAGATTAGAAAGAAAGCAGAAAGTGTTAGTCACTCAGTTGTAGCCGACTCTTTGTGACCCCAGGAACTGCAGCCCTCCAAGCTCCTCTATCCATGGCATTTCCCAGGCAAGAAAACTGGAGTGGGTTATCATTTCCTTCTCCAGGAGGTCCTCCCTACCCAGCAGTAAAACACAGGTCTCCTGCATAGTAGGCAGATTCTTTATCATCCGAGCCACCAGGAAACACTCAGGTAGATTAGATAAAATAGAAGCCCCACTCGGTTGCACTGGCTGCACTTAGCATCCACACTGCAGAGGCAGAACGTTTTGGACGCTGTGGAAGGTTCTGTGGGTGGTGTTGAACTCCAGTCTCTAGAGTCTGAAATCTAAGGGTGCCAGAACTCAAGAGAATTGGAATCATTATTCCAGACTCCAGAATCTGTGAACCATAGACCTGGGAATGTTGGCATTCTAAGGCTGGAATGTTGACAATCTAGAAAGCTTTACAGCCTAGACCCTAGCACCTTCCAGTGGGGTATTCCCTCCGACCCTGGGTCACCCAAGTTCTGTGATGTTGGGTTGAGGGACCGCCTAGGATCACACAGCCAAGACTGGGACCTACTGTCCTCACGTGGGATCAGGGCACAGGTGGGCCAGCAGGAAGTGGTAGGATCCTCACAGCACCCCTTCTATGTACAGGCTCGGCGTGGCAGCTCATGGGGAAAGCTGGCCCTGCCTCCAGCAGACACCGGAAGCCACCAGCTGTGTCATCCCCGACGTCCAGATGTTCTCCATGGTGCCCTATGTGCTCAACATCACAGCTGTCCACCCCGGCGGTGTCAGCAGCAGCTTCGTGCCCTTTGTCCCAGAGCACATCAGTGAGTAGGGGTCGAGGTGGGGGTGTGGAGGGCCCCCCACCTTCCTCCTACTCCTCCCCCACAACAGGCTCACCTCCCTCCTGTCAGGATGAGATCCTGTCTATCCATACGGATTCGGTGGGATCCACTTTCACAGTTGACCAAGAATCAGCCCACTTCTCCCCCCTCCGGAGCCCCTGCTTGGTCCAGCCTTCATCATCGCCCACCTGGACCGCGCGGCCGATATCGGTCCTTCCCTCGCTCCTGCCCTCACATCCATCTGTGCTTCCTGAGGCAGCCACGAGAGGGCACCTGTGAGCACTACAGTCAGGTCCCATCGTTGCACTGCTCACAGCCCTCCAGGGCTCCCACCTTCCTACGGGTGAAAGCCCAAGTCCTTCTCATGGCCCACAGTGCCCTGCACGGCCTTCCCCATCCCCTCCCTGTCCTTCCCTCCTCCCCCTCTCCCCTTTGCTCACTCTGCTCCAGCCACACGGGCCTCCTCACTGTTCCTCCAGCATGTCAGGCACAGTCCTGCCCCAGGGCTCTTGCACATGCTGTGCCCTCTGTGTAGACGGCTCTTCCTCCCTAGATCTGCATTTACTCCCTCACCTCCTATAGGTCTCAACTCAGATGTCATCTCCTCAGTGAATCCTCCCCTGAGCACTTTTTTTTTTTTTAATTGCAAACCATCACACATTGTTAGTGGTTGCTAGAAAACAGTCTGGCAGACCCTCAAAGATTTAAAGATAAATTACTGAGTAATCCAGAAATTTCAGTCCTTAGGTATATATCTAAAAGATATGAAAGCACAAAAACTTGTACATGAATGTTCATAGCAGCATTATCCGTAAAGCAGAAGCAACACAAATGCTCATTAACTGATGAATGGATTCTCAAAATGTGTCCATCTACACCCTGGAATATTATTCAGCCATAAAAAGCAAAGGAGCCCAGACGCTCACTACCATGTGGACGGACCCTGAGAACACGATGCTCAGTGAGAGAAGCAGACACGGAAGGACACACAGGTGTGATTCCACTGATGGGAAACGTGCAGAGCAGGCCGATCCAGAGATACAGGGAGTGGGTTCCTGGTTGTCAGGGTCTAGGGAGTGAGGAATGGAGGGTGACTGCTAATATGGACAGAGTTTCTTTGAGGGGTGATGGAATGTTCTGGGTTAAACAGTGGTGATGGTCACACAACACTCTGAATATATGAAAACGACAACCGTACACTTTAAAAGAGTGAGTTCTCTGGTGTGTAAATTGTGTCTCAAAGAATATTGTAGCCCACTCCCCTCCCTGCACTCCTGAACTCTCTTCCTTCCCCTTTATGACCTTCAGATTTGCCTCTTGTCTGTTGTCTTCTGCCTGAAGGGACTGGGCTCCAAGAGGACAGGGCTACTGTGTCCCAACGTCCAGAACATCGCCGTGCACTCAATAATATTTATCATTTGGTTGAATGAATGAATGAATGTCCCCTCTGCTGACCCTGCCTCCTGCTTGTCCATCAGTCAAACCGGATCCTCCAGAAGGCGTGCGCCTGAGCCCCCTCCCTGGGCAGTGGCTGTGGGTGCAATGGGAGCCCCCCCGGACCTGGCCCTTCCCGGAGATCTTCTCCCTCAAGTACCGGATCCGCTACAAGCGTCATGGGGCTGCTCGCTTCCGTCAGGTGAGGACGAGGGTGGTGGTTCTTGGATAGAGGGAAGAGGATGTGTAAATGTGCACTGGGGTCTTGGTCACAGCTTAGGGTGCTGGTGTGTGACATAAAGGCAGCCCAGGGACTTCCCTGGTGATCCAGTCGCTAAGACTCTGAGCTCTCAATGCAGGGGGCCCAGGGTTCAATCCCTGGTCAGGGAACTAGATCCCACATGCTGCAATTAAGAGTTTGCATGCTCTAACTAAGATTCAGCACAGCCAAAATAAATAAATATTTCTTTGAAAAGGCAGCCCAACAGTTCCACTCCTGAGCATCCACCTGAAAAAATTAAAAACAGGATCTTGAACAAATACTTGTACATGAATGTTCACAGCAGCATTACTCACAGTGGCCATAAGGAGGAGACAATGTCAGGGCCCTCAACAGATGATGGGTCCACAATGTGTGGTCCGTCCCCTCATGGGAACATTACTCAGCTGTGAACAGGAGTGAGTGATGGAGAAAGGGATTAGTGGGGGTGTGCACACAGGGTGGGTTGGTTTGTATATGAAAAGCATGCTCCTGGTTGACCAAGAACTGCCTGACCCTGGAGGGGTAGTCTTTCTCTGCTCAGCAAGATGTTGAAGGTGGCCAAAGGCGTGCAGGGGGCCGCAGAGGGCATGCTGCTTCGAATGGACATCGGTGCCTGAGTCCCAGGGCAACAGCCTGGGGGGGGGGACAGAAGGCTTGATCAGAGTATCCTCATTCCCACTGACCCAGCCTTGCTTCTGCTCTCAGGTGGGGCCAATTGAAGCCACATCCTTCACCCTCAAGGCTGTGAGGCCTCAAGCCAAGTACTGCATCCAGGTGGCCGCTCAGGACCTCACCGACTACGGGGAATGGAGTGCCTGGAGTCTCCCTGCTGCTGCCTCCATGACCCTGGGCAAGTAGCAGGGGCTCCCCACACCCCTGAAGAGGGGCCATGCCCTTGACATCCACCTAAGGGTGAATGGGACCTATCCAGCCTGGGTTCTCCACTGTCTGCTGGGCAATCTTGGACAAGTGACTTTGCCTCTCTGAGCCTCAGTTTGTCAATCTGTGAAATGGGAATGTGTTCCCTCCTGCCTTTGACAGAGTGCAATGCTTTGAGAACTGTGAATATGAGATTTTTTAATTAATTAGAAAGGATCATGGGAGGGAGGTTCAGGATTGGGAACACGTGTACACTCGTGGCGGATTCATGTTGATCTATGGCAAAACCAATACAATATTGTAAAGTACTTAGCCTCTAATTAAATAAATTTAAATTAAAAAAAAAAAAAAGAAAGGATCAGTGTCACTGGAATTGGGACTCTTCCTTCCTTCAACAGATCCACATGAGCCCCAGGGAGGAGAAACAGATCAGGACACACACACACTGAGTCCCCACTCCCACACGTGGGATCAGGGCGGGACCAGAGGAAGAAACGGGGCTGGGGGAGGCAGAGTAGGGGTGATCTGGGTGCTGCCTGGGATGGGATGATGGGACCTATTCAGTTCAGCAGTTTGCTTCACACACCTACTCAAAAGCTGCCCAGAGAGACTTCCCTGGTGGTCCAGTAGTTAAGAATCTGCCTTGCAATGCAGCGGGGACATGGGTTCCATCCCTGGTGAGAACTAAGATCCCACATGCCTCAGAGCAACTAAACCCAAGTGCTGCAACTACTGAGCCCATGCACCACAATTAGAGAATTCCTGCACCACAAGGAAAGATCCCACATGATGCAGCAAATATCCCTCATGGCACAATTAAGACCTGATGCAGCCAAATAGATACATTTTTTTAAAAAGCTGCCCAGATGTGAGCCGTACTGGAGGTGGACATAAGTTTATCTGGGAGGGGGCCGCACAGCCAGGCTCTGAAGGCTTTTTCTCAGTCCAGGAACTTCTCTGTACATTTCACTCAAGGCTCTTAATTCAAAGGTTACCTCCTCCAAGAAGCCTTCCTAACCACCTCAGCTGTGGCAAAGACTAAAGACCCCTCCCCCAAAGATATCCATGTCCTTACTCCCAGAACCTTTGAATATGGTACCTTACATGGCAAAAAGGGCCTTGCAGCTGTGATTAATTTAACAGAATTCAGGATCCTTAACGTTTGAGGATCTTTCACTGAGTTGATGAAAATGAAGTAGAGTTATACTGGATTATCCAGGGGGCTGCAAAATAATCACAAGTGTCCTTATTGATGGGAAGCAGGAAGGTCAGAGGGAGACAGAGAAGGTGATGTGACAGTGGTGGCAGAGATCAGAGTGATGCAGGACCACCAGCCATGGAATTCTGGCAGCATCTGGAAGCTGGCAAAGACGAGGAAATGGATTCTCTTCTGGAGCCTGCAGAAGGAACCAGCCCTGCCACCCATTCCAGATTTCTCATCTCCAAAACTCTAATAAATGTTTTAAAATAATGAGCTTAAGGACTTCCCTGGTGGTAAAGTGGATAGAAATCGCCTGCCGGTACAGACCTCTAGGGGGCGAAGCTCCTCAGAACTTCAAATCCAGAACGACCCCGGAACCTTTGTGGCACATTGATGAGGTTGCCACTGGGGAGGGAAGACAGATGGACTCCAATGCTGAGAGGCGGGGATCAGAACCAATGAAAAAGGCAAGGCATGTACACTGCAGTCAATGATAGCGGCTGAAGGAGGTGACGGAAGCGGAAATACAAAGAGTCGGGGAAGTTCGACAAGCACCAAGCATAGTCAGTACTCTTGTGCGCGTGAAAACAGTAGGAGGCGAAGATGTCGGAGCGAAAAGTTTTAAACGTAAGTGTTCGGCGACTAGGGTTTTCGACCTGGGGTGAGACGTCTCGGAGCTCGGGTCGAGGGGGGCTACGTATACCCTATTAGAACCTTTGTCTTCTTCTCCAACGGCCTTCCGTTGGGCGGGGCTCTCTAGACTCCTCCCAATCACTTTCAGTGGAGGGTGGGCCTTCGCTAAGCCTCAAGGCTGGAGTGTACCCAGTCACCTGTGTGGGCGGAGCTCAGGCTATTTACCCAGTCACTTCTGATTGGATTTTTAAGGGGATTATCCTATAGGTCTCTTGAGGGCGGAGGTTCCTTAGCTCTGTGTTCTTCGCGTTTACACCCTCGTCTTCAGGAGGCATTCCTCTGTTAAGTCCCGCCCCGCTTGGGGTTCTAGCCCAGCGTGTTCCTTGGAGGGATTAGGCTTTGCTAACCTCTCTTGCTCTGCTGGAAGGGGATCCTTCCAATTGCATCAACTAATCCCAGTTCTGTTGGGGAAGACTGGGAGTCTTGGGGTGTGGAGCTGGTTTCGGGAAGGCAGGGTTCAGCTTCTGGAGAAGAGCGCTCCGGAATTCTGAGTCCCTGTTTCCCACTCTCCAGGAAGGAGTGTGCTCCCGGGAAGGGGGTTGAGCTCCCCATCCTGGGAGTGTGTAAGCCCAGGATGTCAGGACGAAGTAGAGAACAGACCTCCAGACTGATGGCTCGGAGCCCAGGTTTTCGAGGTCAGGTTGATGCCCCTTACTGTGATTCAGTGCTCTAATGTTTTAAACACCTATATTTGGACTCCAGCCCCAGCCAGCCCCAGTGCAATGTGTTGGACTTCGTGTCCAAGAAGGTCCTTCCATCCTGAGGATCCAACTGAGAGGCCAGTTGTTTCCATAACTTACTGGTAGATACTTCTGTCCCAGACACTGCTTGAAGTGTCATATTCATCAAATCTTCTCAGGTGGACAGGTTATGCCATCTTTAGATGAGGAAACTGAGACCCAGAGAGGTTATGTGATAGCCAGAGAGTAGAGTAGTCAAACTCAAGATACTCCCTCCCGCAGCTCTGCAACTCTGATCACTATACCACAGTTTCCTGAGTCATGTCCCTGGTTCTGAATCCTGGCTCTGCTCTTCACCTTGTGTGATCCTGAGTAGCTGAAACCACCAGAACTCAGCTTCCTCCTCTGTGAAATGGGCACATTTCTTTCTCTATTTAATAGAGTCTTTGCAAAAATTCCGTGAGTCCGCGGACATCAAACTCTCTGTGTAGTACCTGGGGCTCCCCCGCTCGCTCAGCAGTAAAGAATTCCCCTGCCGTGCAGGAGATGCTGATTTGATCCCTGAGTGGGCAAGATCCCCTGGAGAAGGAAATGGCAACCCACTCCAGTATTCTTGCCTGGGAAATCCTACAGACAGAGTAACCTTTTGGGCTACGGTCCATGGGGTCACAAAGAACCGGACCAGACTGAGCAACTAAACAACAATGTAGTGCCTGGCACGTAGGAAGTGTTCAGAACGCAACGTGCTTTATTTTTGGATTATCATATGTAGTTCTTTTTTCCATAATCCAAGCTCTCCTTCCCTACATCTCCCATCTCAGGCTCCTATGCAGAAAGAGTTAATACTGCAGGCCTGAGGCTGCTGCCCTAGATAGAAAGGCCGGCTTGCAATGCTGGACTTTGGCTGGCTTCTGGGAACTTGAATTTCAGGATGCTTCTCACAGTTCACAGAAAAGAATGGCTCCCTGTGCTTAAACTGTTTGTATAAACAGTGTGATTTGTGCTGAGCATCTGCTCCTCTCCCGGAGCCTGGAATCGTATGGGCAGATGTGCCTGTACGACTGGGCAGATGTGCCTGTACGACTGGGCAGATGTGCCTGTACGACCAGCCGCTAGTAAAAACCCTGGGTGCTGTGTCCCCCTGAGCTCCCCTGGGAGACATTTCACATGTGTTGTCACAATATATCACTGGGGGAACTGACTTCATCAGGAGAAAGCCCTGGGAGCTTGTACCTGGTCTCCTGGGCCCTGCCTCATGCACCTTGTTGCCTTTGCTGGTTTTCCTCTGTGTCCTTTTGCTATTGATGAATAGCAGCCATGAGTACAAGTGTGTGAGCCTCCTAGGAGTTCTCTCATCAACACCCTGAACCTGGGGGTGGTATTAGGGACCCAGACACAGCTCCCCAGAGGCCCTTCCCTCTGCCTCTGGCCTCCCTTGCACCTGAAAGCAGCTCCCCTGACACTACCTTCCTCCCCACAGAAATACTACCCCCCTGACTTTGACCCATCGAAGATTCCCAAGCTCAAGCTGCCCAAAGATCGGCAGTATGTGGTGCGGCTGATGGCCCCCTTCAACATGAGGTGAGTGACCCCTCAGGGCCCCTGCACTGGTCATGGTGGACAGACCCCATGCCCGGCATCCACAGAGAGCAGGCTGTCCCCAGACCTCAGACCAGGTCACCAGTCCTGGCTCAGACATGAGCCCAGTGAGCAGGTGACCTGTCTTTCCTGCCGTTGAGGATCAATCTTCCTGACTGCTCAGAGCTCCCACCCGGTGCCTGAGAGCTCAGTCTTGGTAGTAGAAGCTTGAGTGTGAGACGGAGTCCTGTACACACATTCATTTCCTCCAGCAGCCCTGTCTGTTCCTGCCTCAGGACCTTTGCACAGGCTGTTCCCTCTGCCTGGCATACACTTCCCTCTGCTCTCACATGGCCAGCTCTTTTCCACCTTCCAAGGCTTGGCTTAAATTTCATCCCCTCAGAACAACCCTCCTGATCCCCCACCCAACCCCGTCTATGCTTCCCTCCTCTGCCACTAGTCCCCAGACCTCGTCCTTTGTACTGTCTTGTAAATTATCATACCTCACCAATTCCCAGCCCCACAGTTCTTCTCATCTTTGCACATCTGAAATGAAGTGGTAACCAAAGCCACCTTTGTTAGTGAAGTTCAGCACGTGTTTACACATTACTGATCTGCTTGTCTTCTCTTTCTCCTTCATGCATTTGTTTTTATTCAGCAGTCATTTATTGGGTACTGCTGAATGCCAGGGACACTGGGGGGATCAAGACTTGACCCCAAGAGTCCTAGTC